>NC_049242.1:12664192-15164192 GCF_011100685.1 Canis lupus familiaris | reverse complement strand
CTGAAATCAGATCTCCCATTTCTCTGCTCCAGGACCCTCACAGCCCTCCCCAGTTTTCACAGAAGATTCTTGGAATCTTTATGGTACTCAATGGCACATATCAGCAGAGAATAAAAATCCCAAGTGGTGACAGAATGCAATCGAATTCTAAGTATGGCTCATGACAGCTTCTTACCAGTTGTTAATTTCAGATCTCCCCTTGGCTCATCTTGACTTCTGTTTCTTTTCTCACTTTTGAAATCACGTGAGTCCATACCAATTTGATCAACTTTTTTTTAAGATTTTATTTATTTATTAATGAGAGACACACACAAAGAGACAGAGACATAGACAGAGGGACAAGCAGGATCCTCTCAGGGAGCCTGATGCTGGACTTGATCCCCAGACCAGGATCACACCCTGAGCCAAAGGCAGACACTCAACTGCTGAGCCACTCAGGCATCCCCAGTTTGATCAAGTTTTGTTTCAGATTCTTAAAACCAATTCCCTGGCTATTTTGATGGTTCCCTCTAAGCTTTATCTCCAAATGCATAATGCCCTAATGTATACACAGTCTCCTTCCATATTGGGTATTTTGTTTAATTGAATGCCTAAATTAAACTGGTAACTTAGCAGATTCTAGAATCCCACTTCAGTATGCTTATTTCTATTAACTAGTAAAGAGATTTTTAACAAATATGAATATATATATGTATATATATATATATATATATTTAAGATTTTGTTTATTTATTCATGAGAGACACAGAGAGAGAGGCAGAGACACAGGCAGAGGGAGAAGCAGGATCCTCACAGGGAGCCTGATGCGGGACTCAATCCCCAGACTGGGATCACACCCTGAGCTGAAAGCAGACGCTCAAACACTGAGCTACTCGGGTATCCCTGAAAAAAATCTTTAAAAAATCAGAAGTTTCAAGGCTTGTCTTTATGCAAATCTAGTCAAGGATTTTTTAAATTATAAACATTTAAGAAAATCAATCTCTTAGGTGGCCCAAACTATGAGACATAAATGGTTTGCATTTATATTACATTCACTTCTACATAGAGAAAGCCAGTTTACAGTAAGAGGGAAGTATAAAGCTAATTGTAGAGAAGCCAGAAGTAAAAAGAATACTGAAAAATTTAAGTTGTTAGATCAAGTTATTCATGGATGCCAGCTACCTTCCTCTCTTTAAGTTCCATGGGATATCCAAATACCTTTAAATTATACCAGTAACTTTGATTGTGCTAGTAAAAGACAAACTGCTGCTGCTTACCACCAAGAAAATGTAACTAAAAAGAATCCTACATAATGAATGCAAATTTTCAAAGGTGTTCACGGATTCTGACTGATGTGGTTACTTGATATTTGTTATGTGTTAGATTTGAGAAATACTTCTGATATATACCAGGTCAGCTATAGTCAGGAACCCTCTTCAAACAAGGTATAGGCAGGGAGACACAATAGCCAGTTAGCCAAATATCACAGTCTGGGAAGCTTATACCCGGCAAGTGTAAGCTAACCAGTGAGAAGGTCACAAGACTGAATCAGGGCCTCTCTCTAAACTTTTAAGAAGCTAAGTGGAAAGGAGAGAAACCCACATAGTCAAGGGACCTAAATACAGCAGGAACTGAACAGTGATGCTGATGGGGTCAAGAACTGTGCAGGGATTTAAAATGACCTGGGACATGCAAGTTGAGAGTAAGGGGCTGTCAAGCCAAATCAATAGAAGGTAAAATATGGCAATAATAACATGTTAGCTGCTTTGGGGGCACTGTATCCTTGGTTTATCTTCTCAGTCTCAAAAGACAAGGCTCCTGACTAGGTAAGAAGTAACACAGGTCCTATAAATGACTTTCATTTATGCTATGACATGACAACTTGAAACAAAATGGAAGCTACTGAACATTTTTAAACAAGTCCATTTGTGTATATGTGTGATTTCACTGAGACAGCCAAAGATCTCCAAATTTCAAGGTAAATATTAGCTGACTTAGGTCAGTTGCTACAAGATTATTACCTGTCTAGCATCACAATTCACACCAACAATTCACACAATTCACACACTGGGCTGAGCCCCAATCAGACCATCTTTGAATTCTAACCAGGGAAGTAGAATATGGGTCTAAAATGAAATATCTAGCATTAGGTCTGAAATGAGATATCTAAACATTAAGTACTGAATTGGTAAGGTAAGGATTGAACTCAGGATAACTTTATTTTGTTTCAGGTTTCCCCCCCTAATCCTCCACTATGTTGGTCCATTCTGGAAATGAAAAACGTGATGTGGTTAGGGTGGAGGAGACTTCTGTCTCAACTTCCCACATCTAGCTCTCTGCTAGAAATAAAACCCTTTCTTCCTTCTCCTTTATCACAATCTGTCAAGTTGGAGCCCCACATCCTGGGCATTCGCAGGGTCCTCCCCCTACTTGAAGGATTTATCAGGAACCTGCAATTGCCCCTGAGCATCATCACTATCTGATTTCTCATAGTATCCTGACTCAGTCATTTATTAAATGACTATTATGTTCCAGAGGCTGTGGTAACTACTCAAGATGCATCAATGCATTACTTCTCAAAATGCTTTAAGGAAAATGTTTTTGTTCCCATTTTGAAATACAGAAGAAAAGAAAAGGAGGAGTGTGAGGGAGGCTCAAAGTATCTAAGTCATTTGCCTAAGGTCACAAATCTAAGCGGACCACAACCAGGATTCAAGCCCATGTCTTTCTAGCCCCAGATCTCATGCTCATAATCACCATCTTATCCTTGATTCCCTCTGCTGAAATTTTCCAGGCTAAAATGCAATTGTTTTTCTGTCCTACAAGTTGCTAGTTCCTCTTTCACTGTCTGCAGAAACATTTCTCACCGTACTGACTCAGATTCAATTCACCAATTCTCAGAGGGTTTCCAAGTCCCTTAATCTCTTTCAAACCCCCACTTAAAAATGGGACAACCCTATTTTCCAGTTAACCTATTTCCCAAGAAGGTAGCTGGAGAAATAATGCATGTGAAGCAAAAAGAGTGGTACTCCACAGATGTAAGTTTATATTATTTATCACTGTGGTTATTTTTTGCTTTCCTGGATTTTCTCCTTTTCATATTCTCTATAAGACCAACCAGGTGCATGCAGTTTGATCCAGTAGAGCTCTGAGTCATCACCAACAGTAGCACCAAGTGGTTCTGGTATGCGCCCTGGTTTGCCCTTACCCTACAGTGACATAGCCCCTGCCCTCCCACATGTATACAACTAAGGGCACTGAGGCAGTAACACGAGGGTGGGTGACAATAGCAGGAGTGTCTGAGGCTTAACTAGGCAAGGGTTAACTTACAGGTTAATGACTATGGCCAGATGTCTCAGGGGAACAACTCTAGAGGAAGCAAAGTCGTTGGCTCCTCTGCCTAACACCTAAAGAAATGCACAGATACCTACATACCTAGCTAACCATCAGCCTAGCTCAGAACATTGGGAAAAAAGGGGGGCACCTGGATGGCTTAGTCAGTTGAGTGTCAGATTCTTGGTTTTGGCTCAGGTTGTTATCTCCCAGTCTGGGGATGTATCCCCACAAGGACTCCCACTCATCAGGGAGTCTGCTTCCTCTCTCCCCCTAGCCCTCCCACCACAGTTGCTCTTTTCTCTCTCTGAAATAAATAGATAAGTAAATAAATAAACAAACAAAAATCTTTAGGAAAAAAGGAAAGAACATTGGGGGGAAAATGGCAGATGCATGTTTGGCCTGAATTCAATTCATCTCTGCCTGCCTGAACTCTCTTAATAATAAAAATAATATTTACTTTACAGGAAACTGCCTCAGTTAGCCTGAGGCTAACATGCCGAGGGTCATCCAGCTGGTGATAACAGGGCCAAGAGTCAAACCTAGAAGTCTGGCTCCTACGTGGGTAACTCCTATACAACTGCAAAACATTTGCTTTAATTTTAGGTCTCCAGAAATCTGTGCTAGTTAACACAACTTCCATCACTGATCCTTGAAAACCCGCTATTAGTCTATTATCCCTCTGGGTTGAAGTGTTAACGTGCTTGCTTGATCTTCCTTTAAAATACAAGGTAGTGTAATGTTTTGCAGAAAATAGACGGTATCTTAAAGACCTCAGTTAGGCTACGTCAAGTACATCTGTCCTGGGTACAGAAAAGATGGGGTGGCCTGCAAAAAGTGGGGAACCAAGGAGACTTTATTTTCTCTCTAGAATTAATCCCACTTAGAATAGGAGATAAAAGTTGCTTGAACTACTGTATATTAGAACTCTTTGGATTTCCACCCAGCTCCCCTGACACATACCCCTCCGCACTTAGTATAAAAGGCAAAAATAAATGACTCACCAAAACTTCAGATCACCACTGAAACCCAAACTGATACTTGCATTATACTGATCACTAATACCATGCTTTGTAATTTATAGAGTGCATTTATATATGTTAGCTCATTTAACTTCCACAGAAAGAGGAAAGGAAACTAACATTGATTGAGCAAATACCCATTGTGTGCCAGGCAAATATGATAAGCTTTTACTTCTTTTCTTGTTTACTCCTCACAGATCCCAGAGGGACTGGTGGAATTTCCTCTGTTTATAGATATGTAAACTGAGGTGTAGAATGATTCACTGAATTTCCTAATATCAGACTGCTAGAGAAGAACAAAGCTGGGATTCAAACCCAGGTCCTTTGACTCTAAATCCCTTACTTTTCTCCATTTCTGCCACAAATTCCACTGATTCACACTGAGCATTTACAAACCTGTTTTATTTATGCAAATGCTCTCTGGAGATTGCATAAAAAAATGGAGTCATTAGCTCAAATCTCAAAAGTGGTTTAGTCAATGTGCCCCATGCCATATAACCATACATACTTAATTCACTGATTCACTCCATGTGGTGCTACTCCTGAAAAGATCCATGTGGATACCATCTGCTCCTTTTTGCTAAGCCACCAAAGAGCTATAATCTCAGCAGTATAGTTGTATTTTCACACTTAGATACCAGAATTCTAAGCGAGCAGTCAACTTGGTTCACTAGGCTAAGGTAGGCCTAGTTTCTTCTGTAGTTCATAGATCAAGGTCTTGTACACAGTAGGGTGATCAATAAATGGTGTTATTTCTCTCTTCTCTCTTCTTTCTTTCCATAAAGCCAAGTTTCTCACTACTCCAAGCACACACCGTACTCATATCTATCATAGGATACTATTTACATTCTTCTTTCTTTTATATCATGAATCAATCATGGTCCCCTCCTCTCTGCCTAACCAAATTTTATCCATCCTTCAAGGACAATCTAAAGCCCTAGACTTTCCATGAAAGTTTCCTTAATCCTGGCTGCAGGTCTCAATCTATCTACCCATCGTTTCCCCCCAAATTTTAAAGCATTCACTAGTTGTATTACTTCAGTTCACACTGACTTATAAGTGTTAAAGGAAAGAAATTATGTGAAAGTACTAAACTCTGACATTCTTAATGATTGCTTCTTCCTGTTCTTATACATGTTGATGGCTAACTGATTCATGTGTGATATTTTTATCTCCTTGCTAAAACTGTAATTGTTTTGAGGGCAGGACTCTTATTTCTTTGCCAGCCTCCCCCATCTACACTCCCATTAGTGCTACACTCCCATTATACAGTGTACTCAAAGATGTTTGTTAATGGGTTTTAAACCTTTGAAACTAGAGCCACAGCAGCAAGACATAGGACTCATGAGAAACCCATAAGGCAACAGATTAGGTAAAATGGGTAGAAAGGGGTAACTCCCCCCTGCCCACTGGTGACTACTCTTGTACCACATTGATGGGAGCATCTGGAACTTGTTCTGTACTACAGACTATACTAGTCTGAAGTATGACATGTAAACTAAGGACAGTTATAAGCAGAAAGACTCTTCTATGCCTATCATATGCTGGTTGTTTATATTTATTCTTTTCTACTTCTTATTACAAGCTAATGAATTACCTGCTATAATTATGCTCATTATACAGATAATGAAAGTGAGGAATGGGCCTGTAATGCAATTTATCCAAGGTCACTACATTAAGAACTAGTGGAGCCAAGTTTGGGTAAATACCCAGTAGTGTGCAGTACCTGGATCATAAGGTAGTTCTATTTTTAGCTTTTTGATGAATCCCCATACTATCTTCCACAGTGGCTGTGCCAGTTGACACTCTTACCAACAGTGCATGAGTGTTCTCCTTTCTCCAAGTTCTCATCAACACCAGTTGCTTCTTGTGTTTTTGATTTTAGCCATTCTGACAAGTGTGAGGTGATATCTCATTGTAGTTTTAATTTGTATTTCCCTGATGATAATGATGAGCATCTTTTCATGTGTATATTGGCCATCTGGATGTGTTTTTTTTTTTTTTTTTTTTTTTTTGAGAAATGTCTGTTCATATCTTCTACCCATTTTTAAAATGGTTTATTTGTTTTAGGGGGTGTTGAGTTGTATCAGTTCTTTACATATTTTGGATACTAGCCCTTTTTTGGACATGTCATTTGCAAAATTTTCTCCCATCCAGTAAGTTGCCTTTTAGTTTTGTTGATTATTTCTTTCATGGCATAGCAGAGTTTTATTTTGATGTAGTCTGAATAGTTTATTTTTCCTCCTTGCCTCTGGAGACATATCTAGAAGGAAATTGCTATGACTGTATTCTCTTCTCAGATTTTTATGGCTTTATAGGTCTTATATGGATTCATATGGTTTTATAGGTTTTTAATCCATTTTGAATTTGTTTTTGTGTATGTTGTAAAAGAATGGTCCAGTTTCATTCTTTTGTGTATGTTGTAAAAGAATGGTCCAGTTTCATTCTTTTTGGCTGTCCAGTTTTCCCCAAAGGTCACTCTTGACTCCAAATCCATATATTTGTTGCATAATACACCGTATAAAGTGAGGAAAGTAGTTCTGAAATTGTTCCATGCTCTAACTTACATCCAGCTGTACATTTCAGAAGTTGGAAAGGCAGAAGGAAGCATATGATTTAATGAAAAGCTAAAGACTCAAAAATCACAAATAAAGCAAAATGGGATCTTAAGAACTTGCTAAATTTTTCAGATGAGTGTGAAGGCCTGTATCAAAAGATTCACCCAAAACTAAACATTCATTTGAAATTTCAAAAAGTTCATATAGTTTTAATATTACTTCATAGCTATCTATTTTTTTAATATAAGAATGTTTGAAATTATTCATAAAGGAGTCAACCTAGTATCCCAGGTAGTTTTTGCATGGCCATCAAATGTCAGGTACTTTATTTCCCTGGAAGCAGCCACAATCCAGCTGAAAGATTATGTCATTGGAATAAAGATGGCTGGACTGGGAATCAGGACACTGAAGTTTTAGATCCAACAAGTTCAGTAACTCAGGGGAAAAAAAAAAAAAAAGCAATTCACTGAGCCTCCCTACTTATTTCTGTATTTCAGGGGTAGAGAGTGAAATGGATGACCTCTAAGAGTCTATGTCTCATCAAGGATTTGAGTTCACTCATCATAAATTTTGTTCTGCTGGCAAATAGTAGAAAGAAAGCAGGGATACTATACAAATCTTCTTTCTGGATAATGATGTTCTCTGCTTTTATCATCCAGATACAAAAAGTTAGAAGATAGGATATTAAGAAAGTCATAGTTAAATAAGACAAAAATCAAATTGGAAAAAGATCAATGATATAAAGTGGCTTCAAATGAATTGGCTAAAGGAGGAGGTTCTGTATATCTTAGACAAGGTACCTCAGAATGCATTTATGAACATCTTGCTCTATATTTATAATCTATATTTTGTTTTTCTTGTGAGCCAGTTAATTATCTGTCCTTAAGACCATGCAATTAGTGGCAAGAATCCCCTCTTATATTAAAAACTCAAAAAGATTTGAAGTGAAGTAAAGAAGTATCATCAAACTCTTTTTTCTATCATTGCTTTTCTCCATTTTCTATAAGTCTTATTTCCAAAAGGAAGAATTTTCTAAATTCCAGCCTCTGCTTTCATTTCTTCCCCATCAAACATAATTTGATACTAGATCATTCAGTCAAAGTTTAAAAATGTAATAGGCTAAACCACAGAGTAAGTCTTAAAATATTTCATCTTTAAATTTTTTTTTTTTTTTGCATGAGAGGAAATGTTAGGGAGAGAGACAAAGAGGATACATAAGTTTGGTTCACTTTTAGTAACCTATAGTGTGCTTGTGTTCATGTTAGATTGGAAGATATTTCAATACTTGCCTCTGAAACATGGCACATGGGCTGGCTGGGTTACAGAAGGAACAAAGTAGATAACACTTTTAGATCTATTTCCCTTATTTAAATTCTGATAACATCTATGTGTCTATCAAACTCCCTTTATCCATTCTGTCTTCAAAATTAATGTTATATTTAGAATTATTTTCACTGGGGAAAACCACAGAATAAAGTAGATAAAAAGAAGAAGTGAATGAAGGCTAGAAAAATAGAAGCTGGCTAGCTACTGCTAGTATTTGCTGATGCCAAAGAATATATTCTGCAGATGTGTTTGTATATTGTCATTGACTGGGCAATGAACTCTTTGTTCCACAGCAAAGAGCCTACAAATCTCTAGGTTCAAAATGCCAACCAGTTCCTAGCCCCACAGCTGCTCTAGCTTCCCAGAGTGGCAGTGTCTATGTCACTCTTGGTTTCTCAGCTTTCCAATGGCTCCCGTACCCCCAATTATTCTGCAGAGCAAGGGTTCTGCTTGCCAATTTACCTCCTTCTGGGCTCAGGCTACAATTGTATGTTTCAGAGTAAAGATGGAAGAGTGTTATCTGGTGATGTGGGCTAAAGGGGAGAGAAGGAAACAGTAAAAGAGAAGAATAAAAGTAAGGAAATGAAGGCATAGAGGAGGTTGTTTTATGGTGCAGGGGAACTCTGCCACAAATAGAGAGCAAAATGGTAGTTCTCAGGAATGACTCTCCTGTTTAGTTTCGGACCACTTTGTCCATTGAAACTGTAAACTCAGACATACTAAAACCTTTATTTGTTTTATAAAAGATTTCCTTAACTAACTGGAAAGTGATGATAACTTCCTTATGAATATAATGTTTGCAACCTTACATTTTATGACACCTCTTTGCCCACTCTATCTCAACAAAAACATTCATGTGGTATGTTTTTATGTTATAGGATGAGCACCTCTTAGTCTTGCACTTGGAGTCAGCAGATAATGGGTCTCTAGGGCTGGTTGATTACTGTAGAACTTGGTCAGGTCACTTGACTCTCTAAATTACTTCTAAGGTTACATCCAGCTATAAATAAAGATTGTATAACTCCTGATTTTAATAGTAAACTAATTTTTAATATCATAAAAATAGTAATAAGAGGAATTTAAGATTTGGGTCATCTGACTGAAATTTAAGAATCTTCTCCTCACCTATATTATGATTTTAGCCTTGTTTAAACTGTCAAATTTTCCGTTCATATAAAAATAGAGATATAAATTATTATTTATCAACTTAATGTGCTTCTTTGAGAAGAAAATGGGATCATATATATAAAAACCCTATGTAATATGTAAAAGGATGCACTAGGATAACATTAAAAATTAGCAATGTTAATAATGACAACCCTTCCTGGGCTCTTTCTTTGGTTAGATATTGTGCTAAAGGTTTAACATTATCTCATTTAAACCACAAACACCCCCCCCCCCCAAAAGAAAAGATCTATATAAAACCTAATTTTACAGAGAATAAACTGAGGTCTAGAAAAGTTAAGCAAGGATTCCGACCTAGATTTTTCAAAGTAGCTTAAAACTCTGAATTTGAGCAGAAGTACACTGGATTGAGTTTGTAGTTCTACTAGGTTACATTTTACTCCTTAACCACTTCTGATTCCAGCCACTTCAACTCATTCAAGTTTAATTTTCTTGTAATACAGAGATGTTAAAACCTGTATTGTGTAGCTTGCTAAGTTATAAAGATAAAGAATATAATTTTTTTATTTTTATAAATTTATTTTTTATTGGTGTTCAATTTGCCAACATATAGAATAACACCCAGTGCTCATCCCGTCAAGTGCCCACCTCAGTGCCCAGCACCTAGTCACTCCCACTCCCCGCCCACCTACCCTTCTACCACCCCTAGTTTGTTTCCCAGAGTTAGGAGTCTTTCATGTTCTGTCTCCCTTTCTGATATTTCCCACTCATTTTTTCTCCTTTTCCCTTTATTCTCTTTCACTGTTTTTTATATTCCCCAAATGAATGAGACCATATAATGTTTGTCCTTCTCCGATTGACTTATTTCACTCAGCATAATACCCTCCAGTTCCATCCACATCGAAGCAAATGGTGGGTGTTTGTCCTTTCTGATGGCTGAGTAATATTCCATTGTATACATAAACCACATCTTCTGATAAAGAATATAATTTATGCTGCTTTGAAAACTGTAAGATAAAGCAATATAAAGAAGATAGGTAGTAGTAGCAGTGTAGAAAAGCAGTCTATTTTCAAGATAAAAATTAGAAACTCCATTGTTGCTAAGCATCTCCCTGCTAAATAAAAATATCTAAATGAAGTTTAAACAAGTACAACATATCTAGTATTAGCTCATTAATTTTTTTAAGGATTTGATATGTTCATGTTTTAATTTCATTTTGCTATTTGGAGGAGGACTGATATTATTAGCTCTGAACAACTGCCTATTTTTCTATTCTGTAACAATAATATTTTGGGGCCTCTTTTTGCAAATTTTGGAGTGGGTAGGGAAGGTGGGAGTGGCAGAGAATGGGCTTTACTCTGTTGTACAGTAACATATATCTGCACTGATACCCACTGTGATGAGTCAACATAAACATCGTACAATGAGCAATAATGGGATAAAGAGAAAGCATCCTGCACCTGGCATTAATTTTTCATGGACTCAAGATGCCTATGCACAGGAATCACAAGACCAGTAGTCAAAGAAAATGCAAATTGCACAAGAGAGGAAGATAAACAATATAGCAAATTCTTGCCCTTTTTGAAAAACAAAAGTGACAATCCCATTCCATTTTACCAGAAATCTGCAAATGTTCATGCAGTCCCAGGCTGTTGCAATTATTCAGGTCGCTTCTGATGTAGTTATTTTCCCCCTCCTTAGGTTGGATATCTCTATAGATTAAGTGTCATCTTTGTTCCTTTACTAATAGGAATTCCATTAATAGCCTTGTTCATATTCTCCGGGAGGAAATAGACTAAAAACTGGGGTATTACTAGACAGAAGTGCAAAGTGAGGCTAAGAGGAATGAAACAGAAAAATGAATCGGACATGATTGAGGATGATGAGTCAAGTAATATTTAGAATCCAGAAAGGACAAAACATACTTGGAACACCATGAACTAGGACTGAAACTCATAGTTGAGCAAATCCTATTTAGAGCTGACCTAAGCTTACAATGGCTCAAAGTCAACATCCAGGGACCAGAGGCAGGGACTCCGGAAGTGATACTGAGGCTGAGGAGACAGGCTTTAAGGAGGTATTTCAGACAAAAATGATTATTCCCTCATTATCATCCCATTGTTGCCTATGTTTTCACATTTTAAGTATTGATCAGGGCATGCAGATAGGTTTTTTTTTTTTTTTTTTTTTTTTTTTTTTTTTTTTTTAGCAAACATCAGATTTAAGGTACTATACTTGAAACTGCAGAAAATGTGAAGAACAAGCACATGGTTTTGCCCTGTAAGGAGTTTATGGTAGCATACAAAATTAAGAGAAATCCCTCAAATTTTTGTAATACAAAGCCACAAAATATCATAAGAGAAATAGGGGCAAAGTCCCATGCTGGGTTCAAAAGAGAAAGGCAAGTAGGATTAGGGTGAGAAGGCCTGAGTTCTTTCATGGTCTTACTAATCTGTCTGATATTAAACAAGGTACCTGACCCTACTGATCTAAAATGGAGATGATAATATGGGGCCAGTTTTAGGTTGGCATTGTGATGATTAAATAAGAAAAAAATAGATTAAAGCAGAGTGTGAGCATATTCTCTACTCTAATTTTTCTTCAGTGAGTGTTAATCAGGTTGAAATAATGAGGGAGACATCCTCTGGTTATGAGGTGTGAGAGAAGTCTTGGGGAAGTGATGTGAGTTAATTATTGAATGACAGAACCTCATCTTTCAAGCCTAGTATATTCAGCTGATTTACTTGCCTTCCCTCTAGCTCTTGTAGGGCTAGTTCCTATCCCTGGACCACTTACACAATAACTGGCCCGTTTTAGTAAAGATTTTCTGGCTGCAGAAAATAGAAAGTAGCTTATAGTAGTTTAAGCAAAATCTGAACTCTCATGTTGAAAGGGCAGGAAGCACAGCAGATTAACCATTTGATGAATAGGAATTAAGGACTGGGAATTCTGAGAGACCCAGGAAGCCACAGTTGCCTCTGCCAGTCTCTCACTGTTCCTGTCAGCTCATCTCTTTCAGTATCTTTTTTAGGGACCATGTGGTTTCTCATGTCCTTTTCTCTTTCTACATTTCTTTCATACCTGTACATAAGCTATCTCTGTTTCATATGCCCTCACTTCCAGGCACAGACTGGTGGTGTAACCTGTAGGCCAGGCCATATGTAGTAAGGGTAATGAATGAAGCCAGGTGTCTGGAAGACATCTTGTTTTCCACTGAAGATTCTCTTCAAAAGCTCCAGTGCCTTACTCTGAGACTGAATTATTCAGTGATTTTCTTCTGATTGACTTTAAATGAATGATCAAACTCTTATCCTTGTTGTTCCTGACCTTCTTCCCTGGTGCTCAAAGAGGAAGATCAGGACTTGGGGAAAGTTGATAACTAGTTCTCGGGATCCCTGGGTGGCGCAGCGGTTTGGCGCCTGCCTTTGGCCCAGGGCGCGATCCTGGAGACCTGGGATCGAATCCCACGTCGGGCTCCCAGTGCATGGAGCCTGCTTCTCCCTCTGCCTGTGTCTCTGCCTCTCTCTCTCTCTCTGTGACTATCATAAATAAAAAAAATAAAAAAAAATTAAAAAAAAAGATAACTAGTTCTCATTCCACACTGCTTTTCTATGCCTCAGTTCCTTTGTACCTATTGTTTCACCTTTCTTATCTCCTTCACTTATTTTAAAACCATCTCAAGACTTCTCTTTTCAATCTTCCTACATCATCTTTCAACTCCAATCTGAGCAGATTGATCACTCTCATCTTCCTGCATCTTCAGTGGCTTGTTCATTCCTTGATTGCTGCTTCTACTACAATGTGTTGCAACTGGTTCAGTCTTAGTGGTCTTCTCCTTATCTAGTGAACCCATTAAGAAATAAGTTCTGGAGTCTCATAACTAGTTTCTTTACATTTATTAGCTATGTGATCATGGGAAAGTCACTTAACCTCTGTAAACTTTGTAAAATGGAGAGGATAGTGCCTGCACTAGAGAACTGTTGTTGGTAGAATTGGGTGAAATAAAGTGTGAAGTGCTTAGAACAGTACACAACATAAAAGAGGTGTTCAATAAATACTGTCACTTTTAATACTACGAGTGTCAAGCCCAGGATGTGTCAGACAGGATGTACTAATTGTTTGCTAGGGAAATTAACAGGTATTTTAGAACTACAAAATGTTTGGGAAAGAATATTTTATTCCATTTGTCTTGTTTGTACAGGCTTTGCAAAAATATCTACAGTTGCTATACTATGATAATAGATGTGTATCTGTGTATGCATGTGTGCAATACAGAATTGCAACTCTGAGAAATGAACAACTCTCACAGGATGGCATCAAAGTGTGCAATACAGATATATATGTAATTGCTTATTTATGTTTGTCTTCTCCCCTAGAATGTAAATGCCCTCAGGACAGGTTTAAGTTTGTCCTATTTATTGGTACATGCTCAGTCATATTACACAATTTTTCTGATACATAAAAAGTAGTTAAAATAAATATTGGTTCAATAAATGAGCAGATGGAAAAATGGACCACTTTTATGCAATTGGTAAGTACCTTTACGGTTCCCTCCATTTGAAGCCCTTCTTCCTCCATCATCACTGCCATCACTGCATGCCAATATTTTATTTAACATTTAAAATCTAGCTGATAACCTTTCTGCCAAACTCTCACCTTTACTTTTAATTTTTATGGTAATTCAGGAGTACTTAGGGCACTCAACACTTAATTTCTGGTGTTAGAGTCATCTGTGTATCTGTTTGAAAAAATTCCTCATGAGCAGAATTGATGTAGGTTTCATCAGGTTTCTCCTGGTTCATCTGAGTATTTCTCCCAATGCTCAGCAAGCTGCATGGCATTCACTTAAGACAGAATTAAAACAGCAGCAGCAGAAGGAAAATCAACTTTGTTCATTGCAGCAAGAAACAGTGCGGTGCTACTTGGGCAAGAGATAATGAAGTGTCTCTTCCAAAAGAGACAAAAGTGATGACCAAAAGTGATGGTGTCATAAAAGTTTAAGTGTACCTGCAGGTCCTTATCCTGTGCTTGTACTATGCCTAGAACATAGGAGGAGCTCAATAAAAGATGAGTGAAGTGAATGAACTAATACTGAAGAGAAACACAGGTCAGTCTCTATGAAAAGAACTACTGATTTGGTAGTTTTTACAAGCATATCCATTCACTTGAATAATAAAACAACAAAACTTTTGATTTGCCTGGACCCCAAAGATACTAAATGTCTAGAAAGATGTACTTACAGTTCCAATGGTGGAACCAATTTACAAGATTCAAGAGAGAGCTTTTTATTCTTCATCCATCCAATAAATATTTACAATTTATTTTGGCTGGCACTTATGCTAAAGATATGGGAAATTCTGTGTTCCTGTTTTATACTCAGTGGTCTTGGGTCAAATAGATGAATTTGCTTGAGATTCCAGATTTGATGTCCACCTCATCATTATAAGGCATGATCTGTTATATGAAGTCAAATACTGGACCACTGAAAGATTTCATGGACTGGCTTCCTTGTTTGTATAGATTATTTGAGACAGTTACATTCTCCTGGTATCAGCTGCTTTAAGTTCCCTCTCACCAAGATAAACTTTAGGCTGTATAGCTAGATTCTCTGACATTGATTTTATTATGACTTGAGATTTTATGTCAAGTTTATTGTTAGAAGAACACTGACTAAAAAACTCTTTGTTGTCTATAGCTAATATATTGCTTGTGTGAGACATGGTCTACACCATGTAGGTAGCTCTGCATTCTAATGATGTGTTAGAAATACACACTTATAGGAGATATACAAACATTTACCTGCTCATGAAATTTTCAGGTCAGGTTTCCTAAGATAGCTACATAATATATGTCTACATTTTCTGTGCATTATTTATTTTTAGTATTTTATTTTAAAGGAGAACCAGGTTAATTTTAAAGGTGGCAATTGATTAAATCAATATATTTTGTCATTTCCTCAATAGGGAAAATATATGTATCTTTAGAATTTATTTGTATATCTCAAAAAATGCAGGGTATCATTAGGCAAGTATATCATACATCCACTTATGTATATGTGTGTGTAAATATGCGTGTGTGTGAGTATATGAATTACATTATTGCTGGGTTTAAAAAAGTATGAATTAGTATTCTTCTTCTGAGATCTAAATTATATCTTCTGACAAAAAATAAACTGAGGCTCAATTTAAACAGATTTATCTCTGATAGTAATATTTTAATAATAGCTATCATTTCTAAAGGCAGTCTTCAAAAATTGTGATGATATAATGATATATTTAATGCAAGACTTGGAAAAAAATGATAAGATTTGAGAGATTGACAAACTCCTAATATCTTTTAAACAGATTTAGAGCAGTCAAAATGAAACAAACCTGAATAAAACTGTGCATGTATGCAGTAGAGGGACTTGGGAACAGACACAAGAATGGAAGAAAGAGTGGCCCGTGGACTATGGGAATTGAATCCAAGGCTATTTCTTTTCCTCATAAGACTCTATCCCCTGCATTAACACATTGCTGCTCCCACCATCATCCCATTGCAATGCTTTAGTCAAGGTTTATTGTTTTCTCCAGATGGATTTAAATAGAAATAATTTTATTAGGTCAGTATAGACAAAGCTGTTAATGAAAACTGCCAAGATGCTAGAACTGGAGATTTGTTATTTGATTTCATTTCTCAAGTGCTCACCAAGCACCCCTTGTTGTGCTAGGCACTATGCTAGACCCTGGGGATATATGCATCCTATATGTAGGGAGTTTAAGACAGGAAAATAAGAAAACAAGTGTTAGTTTCTTCCTTCAACTTACTTTCCTTTTCTCTTTCACTCCAAGAAGTTACAATATAAGAGAGAGAGAGAAAAAAAAAAAAAAAACACTTGTAACAAGATATGTTAGGTGATAAATTGGAGGAGGTGCATGCAAGGAACCTAAAAGGGAGAAAAGAACTGCCTGCCTAAAAAAATTGCTCCACAATTAGGTGATACTGGCTTCACAAAGAATATCATAGTCTCCTTGATAAAACAAAGGAAGAACAGTTTAATAAAGACAAGAGGAGCAAACTATGCACATCCGATTCCAGTTCAATGTAGAATCATTATAACATAATCTGATTTAGAGAGCTTTTCATCATTAGTTTTTAAATTCCTTGCAAAAATTATATTTTATGTCTTTAACATCAAGACAATGTACAGAGATCCAACTAGAAAACAGTACTCCATGAGAAGAACTTTAAATGTAGCACAGCCTTTGAAACACTTAGGCGATTCCCAAGTTATAGAGAAAAATATAATGGGACCTAACTTGCATCGGTTGAAAAAAACTTGAACTTCAAAGTTTATTCCCACTATGGATAGAGGTATGTCTCTTGAGTTTCTATGTCAGAAATAATGTTTTACTTGAGAGATTCCAAATAATTATTAACAGAGACTAATTGTTGAGAGTGTCCCTTATTTCTTAATTCCTTTATTCTTAATCCTTAAAAAGATCTAATTAAAGAATCAAATATTTTAAAACTCTTTTTCAAAGTCCCATTTACCTAATCTCAGCCAATCTAATGTAGCCAGCTTGGTTCCTCTGGTTAAATAATTATAAGCAGAAACATTATTTCTGCAATGTGTAACACAATGACATTGACTTATTAATTTATTTTACATATGTATACATTTCTACCAGCTATATTTACAAATTTCTAAATAGTGCATCATTGCTTTATGAAAGGAATAGTCATGCTTTTCAAGAGAGATTTTATGGTGGATTTTACTTGGATAAGCAACCAAAATATAAGAACTAACTTTGGATTCTTGATCTATATATCAAGCTACTCTAAGGAATTCTGAGGGAATCAACCAAAAAATACATACTGTAAGTTGCGTCAAATACTGAGACGAGAAATATCCTTCTTGTTTCCTTTCTTTAGTACATGTTACTTTTAGAAACTACTTTCTTTAGGGGGACGAGTTTGCTTGCACCACTCTTTACTTTCTCACTGATCAATGTCTGCCTGTATTAAGAATTCAGACTTCATAGGGAGAAAGAGAGATATATTTATTCCATATAAGAGCTACAGAGAAGATACCACATCTTTAAATGCATATAACACATGCCATTTATCTACAGCTATAAAAGGAAAAAGAAAAAAATCTTTAGGAAAATAAAAGGAAATTTTCCTTACCGGAATGAATGCATGTTGCATAGCTTGCTCACATTGTTTTAAGGAGGCAATAGTATCCCACAAAAGCTGATAATTTTCAGCCCGGGAAGCACTTGGCCGTTGCATAGCGAAAGCTAGTAACACTCAAACTGAGCTCAAAGAACCCAGTTGAAGAAGGAAAAAACCCTGCAGATCTGTTACATAAACTTCTTAATTAGATCTGCTACACAAACTGCTATCTTAAGACTTTAAAAAAAAAAAAAAAGTTAATCAGAACATTTCTTTTGGGGGATAACTGGGCATGACTTGAACAGAGACAGATGTTTTCATTGGGAAGGATTTTCGTTCCCACACTTGTGAAAAGAAATCCCATCAATGTTCCCCTGTCTTCACACGGGTCTGGCGAAACTGCACATACCATAAGTGTGTGGGGGGAAAGAAGTAGGAGGGAGAGATGTGAAAAAATATTTCTACCAGAAGATTTGGGTGGCAGGCCATGAAGGTAGAATTTGAGTAGCTTGTGAAAAGTAGTAAAATTGATGGGAGTGGGTTACATACACACATATATGTACGTGTGCAGGTGTCTACACTTGTCTTCTGTGTGAGAAATACAATTATATACATTCATTCTCACAGTGTTATTTAATATGTCTAACTCTTCTCACTTTAGATCTAGACATGACATTTACATCTACAAAGTATTACTACCTTTATTACCTACAGAGTTGTATATCTGAAGTATCCCTAAAGACTAACCAGAAGTTTCTGAAGTATAAAAATGCAGTCACTTATTTATCTTAAATTTAAAAGTATTTAGAGGATCTTTCTATTGCCTTATGTATTGGAGAAAAGTCACATTTATATGTCATTTTAGGTAGAATTTTCATAATTAATGCCAGGAGAATTAGCCTCTAAATAGTCTTGGGACCAGAGAGTGGTCTGCACAGAACAGGAACATGTTAATTCCAAAGAAATTGGTTACACACTTTAACAACAAAAAAGGCTAGTATAAAGCACCAAATAAAATCTGAATAACAGAATATAGTGACATTCTGAATGTTTCTTCACCTAAGACAGGAGCCCTCAAAGTGAAGTAAAGCTGTACTAGCCCCCCATAGTGTCTGTGGGATTGTTGAGTTGGGGGTAGTGCATCTTGAAAAAAGATGCTGAGCACTCAGAAATTCCAAAGGAATCTATACTCTCAGAGCTAGTTACATAGCCAACAAGGAGAACATTTATTCAACCATTTCTAGAGGTAAGGGGTAAACTGAGGGCAATATGTAATATAAAAAAATAAGCTGTGCTTTTAATTGACCTAGAAAATCTAAGGAGTACAAAACAAGGTACAAGTTGTAGGAAATAGTTTGATGACATAAATGAAGGATTTTTACTGCATTATTTTTAGAAGAGCTGCATGATTTGGGTTACCTAGTTTTTCTGCATTTAAGTCTTGGCAATGGCAGATTAGTTCATGATGATGACCTTGTGGTATGAAAATCTCAAAGGCTGAAACTTTTCCTCTTATCTCATTATTTTCCACTTTTTTTTTTTTTTTTGAAAGAATTGGAAGTAGAATAGATCTTCCAAAATTTCTACCTGGGTAATTCATAGGAAGGTTATTTTTCCTTAATATCTCATGAGTATACAACATAAGGCTATTGCCATTAGTTTGTTTTTCAATATCAATTCAACCAACCTTCTCTTTTTCTCATTCATGGTGTTCTTCTGTTCGGCTCACACCCACAGTCCCTCCTCTGCCTTCATTCCTGCCCTTATACTCTCCCATCTGCCCCAGCCACATGCTTCTTCCTGATACACTGTCGACCAGCCAGCCCACAACTTCTAGAAGATATTCCTTTACTAGTAAATGTTCCGTATTTCTTAAACAACAGGAAAATAAAAAAGTTGTTTTGTAAGTTATCCTCCAAAATTCCAGCCAATCCTTTCTGAATCCCTTGGACAAATATTCACCATTATTTCAGCTCCCAGCTGAATCTTCTGTCCCACCTTGCACTTCTCCTACCTCTTGTTCGTTAGGTCCCTTCATTCTTTTATTTAAGCAGCATGTCCTAAACGATCCTCATTTCCTTAATTTTTAGGTAGATAATCTGCAGTCCACATGTAGAAACTCTTCATAAAAAATGATCTTTGAATCACTCATTCATTCTTTGATACAATAAACATATCAAGCATCTCGTGTGTTATACTTTTTTGATTGTACTATGGACACATGAATATATCACATGCTGAATTGTCTTTAAGAAGCTTAAAATCTAATTGAAGGGATGATACATGTCACGAATAACAAAAAGCCAAGTTGAAAAATGGTTAGTGCCATAAAAGAGGTAGCAGAAACTACTCACAAAACAATGAAAAAGAAAAAAAAAAAAAAAAAAAAAAAAAAAAACCACTGGGGAAATTAGGGCAGCCTCATGGAAGATTTAGCACTTTGCCAGAGCTTGAAGTTAGGGTAAAATTTGGACAAGCAGAGATAGATGGGGGACATTCCTAAGGAAGGAAAATAGAACAAAAGCAGAGTGGGAAATTAGAGTCCATTACTGGTTGGTTTGGAAGGAACATGACACCAAGAGAGCTTAATAGTAAGATTTATACTGGAGCTGAAGCTACTCTTAAATGCAAACTCAATCACTTCCTATTCCTAATGCTAACCAATCTTAGCTCTAAGCAATTTTTAGATGGTCAATGTGCGTATATTCAGTGAAACTCTTTTTTTTTTTTAAGATTTTATTTATTTATTCATGAGAGATACACAGAGAGAGGCAGAGACATGGGCAGAAGGACAAGCAGGCTCCATGCAGGAAGCCTGATGTGGCACTCGATCCCAGGACTCCGGGATCCCATCCTGAGCCAAAGGCAGACGC
Source organism: Canis lupus familiaris (assembly GCF_011100685.1). Lineage (NCBI taxonomy): Eukaryota > Metazoa > Chordata > Mammalia > Carnivora > Canidae > Canis > Canis lupus. Next base: position 15,143,818 of record NC_049242.1, on the reverse strand, counting down.
TCAACTGCTGAGCCACTCAGGTGTCCCATATTCGGTGAAACTCTTTTTAAACTTCATGAGGTGGTAAATTCCATATATTTGTTACCCAATTTTTAAGTAGGTGCACTGGTATACTTTGAGGCTTTAGATGGTTCAATTATCTAGGTCATATTACTTACTTAATGATTTAATTTTTATTAAGAACATATTACATGTTTTATACTCATGCTCGATAACTGTTGTAAGTTCTACAATCTATTTCTTCAACGTTCAAGTGAAGTACACCATGAATCTCACCTGATCAAATATTTGACTTAGCCCAACTTGGCTCAGATTAACAAACATTTATTGAGCTCTACTATGTGCTCAGCACTGTGCTGGAAACAGAGTGCAAAGATAAATGTATTTCAAGCCTCTGTTTCTTTTCAATGACTCTTCAATGTACATTTGTTCCTGCCTGTAAAGTAGAGTTTATGTATTTTCATCCTGTTAGCAAAATACCTGATATCTAATGGCTGCCCATTTTTCTTTTAAACATAGTTATTAGGCTATATATCCATCATATCTAAATATATCACCATGTTTTAAATTATATTACGGGCCTTAGGATGTCTGAAAGTACTTTTTGTATAATGGTATTACCATACCCAGACAAGTCTTCATTTGAATGCTTTCTGTTGGTGATTGGTTTAAATATAACTTCATGACAATTGTACTTCCAGTAAAAAATGTAGTAACAGGGCTTGGATTTACACTCTGGTCTGAGACAACTAATAAATGGAACAAAAATGTAAAACAATGAATTTCAAATATGGATATCAGCCAACAAATAACAGTGAACTCTGAGTGATAGGAAATAAATAAAATAAGCCTTGTTGCTGCCCCATATACAACCTTGAATATCCAGGCCACATTGTAGGGGATCCAGTTGAAACCAAATGAATTTGCTAAGTTGAAGAGATAGAGTTGGTTTTCTAGAGGGACCGAAGTAACAAGGAGACACAGAGATGTCTATAATTATAGTTGGTATTTTAAAACCCAAATAATTAATAGAATAAGCAGAATAATCTGTAAGGATATAGAAGACTTGTAGAAAACCACCTATCAATTTGAGCTAGTGTAGCTTTAAAGAACACTCCACCCAGCAACAGCAAAATATATACATTCTTTCCAAGTGCTCATGGAACATTTACCAAGACACAACATATTCTGAACCATAGTCAATTTCGATAAACTGAAAGGGAGTCAGGACAAAGAGAATATATTATCTGACCACAGTGAAATTATGTTAGAAATCAAAGTAAAACAGTATCTTGGAAGTCCTAAAATATTTGGAAACTAAATAAAACATAAATAACTCACTGCTAAAGAAAAAATTAAAATAAAAAAATTAGTATGTATTGTGACCTGAATAAAAATAAAACCACAACATATCAAAATGTGTTGGATACTCTTAAAGACAGGATTAAGAGAATGTATATAGCACTAAACACTAATTTGAAAAGAAAAAAAGATCTCAGATTAATGATCTCAGCTTACACTTTTCACAAGTGGAAAAATATAGCAAACTAAAAAAAGAAAGAAAAAACAAAAGAAGCAAAAGAAAGGAAATAAAAAGGATCAGAAAATAATGTAAAGAAAGTTAATAAAACTAATAGCTAGTTCTTTGATAATATCAATAAAATTGACAATCCTCTCACAAGACTAATGAGGAGAAGAGAGAAGAAATAAATTATCAAAATCATGAATGAGAGAGGTAATAGCATCACTATGGATCTTACAGCTGTGAAAGGGTCAATAAGAAAATCTCACAAACAACTTCATGCCAACAAATTTGAAACCTTAGATGAAATGAATTCCTTGGGAGATAAAAACCACCAACACTATATTATATATATATATATATATATATATATATATATATATATATATATATATTATATATGCAGGCTCCATGCAGGGAGCCCGATGTGGGACTCGATCCTGAGACTCGATCCTGAGACTCGATCCTGGATCTCGATCTTGGGACTCCAGGACCACGCCCTGGGCCAAAGGCAGGCACCAAACCACTGAGCCATCCAGGGATCCCCCTCTTAACACTTCTATTCAGCATTATCTGAGAAGTTCTAGACAGTGCACAGATGAAAAAATAAATATTGGAATGGGAAAAATAAAAGTGTCTTTCTTTCCATATGGCATAATTTTCTATGTAGAAAACCTCATAGAGTCTAAAACAAACTTTAGAATCTATAAATGACTTCAACAAGGTTTCAGAATACAAGATAAATACATAAAGATCAAATTGTATTTCTCTATATTAGCAGTAACTAAATGCAAATTGAAATAAAAATGATACCATTTATAATAAATATAAAATACTTAGGTATAAACTATATAAAACATGTACAAACCATGTACACTGAACAACACAGACCTTTCCTGAGAAAAATTAAGGCCATATAAATGGAAAGCTAAACCGCATTTCTGGGTAAAAATACTATTTTAATATTGTTAATATATCACATTCTGAAAAATAATTTATAATTTCAATGAAATGTAATCCAAGTAAAAAACTCAGCAATGTTATTTGTTTGTTTGCTTATTTATTTGTCCTGGAGAAACTGCCAAGTTGATCCTAAAATTTTATAGAAATTCAAAGGATATAGGAATAGCCAAAACAACTTTGAGGAGGAAAAATACATTCTAGAAAAAGTACTATTTGTTTTCTAGTCTTATTATAAAGTTAAGATAAAGCGGTGTGGCATTGGCATAAAGATAAATAATATACCAATGGAACAGAATAGAGACTCCAGGAATTGACCCAGTCATCTATAGATAACTGATTTTCAATAAAAGTGAAAAGGGAATTCAATGGGGAAAGGTTATCTTTTCAACAAATGATATTGGAACAACTGGATATCCATATGCAAAATAGCAAACTTTGATGTACGCTTCTCTTTAAAAATTAACTTAAATTAGATTATAGACATATACATAAAACCTAAATTAAACTAAAAAAAGAAGTAGAAGAAAATCTTTGTGACTTTAGGTTAGATACAATAACAAAAGCACAACCATAAAGGAACAAACTGATAAACTGGATATCAACAAATTTAAAAATTTCCATTCTTTGAAAACCATTGGTAAGCCAAAGAAAACCAAAGCCACAGAATGGAGGCAAAACTTACAGACCGTATATCTAATAAAGGATTTGTTTCTGAAATATAGAAAGAACTCTCAAAACTCAATAATAAAGGAAGAAACAATCCAATTAAAAACAAGCAAAACATTTTAACAAAGACTTCACCAATGAAAATGTACATGTATTGAATAAGCATATAAAAAATGACTGACATTGTTATTCAGTAGACAAATAAAAACTAAAAATACAGTACGATACCATTACACTCCTCCTAGAATGGCTAATATTAAAAAAAAATACAAACTATTCCTAGGGTTGTTGAAGATGTGGAAGATTGGAATTTTTATACATTGCTGGTGGGAATACAAATGGAACAAGTACTTTGGAAACAGTATAGCGGTTTTTGTTTGTTTTTGTTTTTGTTTTTTAAGTTAAATATACACCCACTATATGATTAAACTATTTGACTCCTAGATATTTATCCAAGAGAAATGAAAGCATATGTCCATGTAAAGACTCATACACAAATATTTCTAGTAGCTTTATTAGTAATAGTGAAAACTAGAACAACATCAACAGATGAGTGGGTAAACAAACTGTGACAAATGAATGCATATGAACGAACTATGGGTACATACAACACATGAATGAATTTCAAAATAATCATGCTGAATCAAAGAAGACAGGAAGAGTACATATTGTATAATCCCATTTATACACAACTCTAGAAAATGCAAACTAATCTATAGTGACAGAAAGGAGAACCTGGGTATGAGGAGGTAAGGAACATGGGGGAGGGAGATGGATGGAGAGATTACAAAAGGGTAGTAGGAAACTTTTGAGGGTGATGGATACATTCGTTATCTTGAATGGATGGTTTCACAAATTAAAACTTATCAAATTGTATGTCTTAAATGTCTTTAGTTCATTGGATATTAATTAACTTCATTGAAGCTATTTTTTAAAATTTCTTTAAAAGTTCCTGGAAACACAGCAGAAAGTCTCACTCTCCTGGGTTTTATCCCAAGTGACAAGCTCTGTCACCATTTAATATTATAAACTTGTAGTTTGGTCCATCTCTCACAGGAGGGGAGATGATTAGAAAGCAATGACTTTCTAGCAGGAAGGGAAACACAATATATGGATAAGTTTAACCTGAAAAAAAAGGGGCTAGAGTTCATATCCAGGGGCCATACCCTTAGTTATGATTCTTGCCCTAATTAGCTGTAAGATCTTGGTCCACTTATTTTGCTTTGACAAGCTTCAATTATTCATCTATAAAATAAAAAGCTTAGATTCAACCATCTCCTTTGTCTTTCAGAGCTATAATTCAGTGATCTGTGAATATATTTTAATCCTCAGTAATCCCATTTTCTTCTTAAAGGAAGCACTTACAGACATGACCTTAAATTTAGCAAAGATATCCCATGTAATTTTGAATTATGCATTATGTCCTGCATGCTGATAATCTCTCTCTAGTAAGACAGTAAGCTCTCTTAAGAGTGGGATCCTCCATCTTAAAATTTCTGGCTTCCCTGTCACATTTAAAGTTCAGAGCTTACTTCATTGTAACAGTGACATTATAACTGATATTAAAATTGTAAGAATAAAAATTTACTGTTTTACTTTTTAAAAAACTACTTTCCCCTCCAGCATCCTTCTCATCCCCACGGAAGTACTATTTTCAATTTACAGATAGACACAGAGGCTAATGTAAATTGCTTTACCACTTATTAGCTATGTTGGACAAGTTACTTGCTTTTTCTGCATAGTTTCTCATCTATAAAATGGAGGTAACAGTACTTACCTTTTAGGACTAAATGAGTTAATATTTGCGAATCTTCAGAGCAGAACCAGGCACACAGTAAGCACTTCTACTCATAGTGTTTCTGAAGTTAATTTCATTTAAATTTACTAACATACACATAATTAGTAAGAAATATGTAGGTAATAAAATCTACAATAAATTTGCATCTTTTTACTCCATTTGACTCGTGATCAGAAAGTATTTAGGTAATTGTAGATTTATCTTTCCTGATTACCACTATACCCTAAAGTACGTATCCTCTTTATGTTTTTTCTCCCTGAAACCTGATTCTTCCTTCACAGTTCCCATCTTAACATATATTTGTTTCTTCACTTTATTTATTTATTTACTCATTTATTTATTTACTTGAGAGAGAGAGAGTAGGGGAGGAGCTGAGGGGAAGGGTGAGAGAGAATCTCAAGCAGGCTCTGCGTCCAGTGTGGAGCCCAATTTAGGGATTGATCTCACGACCCTGAGATCATGACCTGAACTGAAACAGAGTCAGACACTTTCCCGGCTGAGCCACCCGGGTGCCCCATTCACTTTTTATTTCTAGTCTTTCCCACTAAGCTATAGTTTCAGAGAAGAGACACAAATGTTCAGTCAGTACAGTGCCTGGGATATGATGGACTCCTTCAGTGTTTACTTGATATTATGATTCATGAGCTCTAAAATAGATAAAATCCTACCTACTAAAACTCCAAAAAACTTATGTTAGTATATTTATCATGTTCTTTTTTATTTTCAAGAATATATGGTGAGTTTGGTCACAGGTTTTATTATCAAAAATTCACATGTGATCCATGTTCCCCTAGTTAAGAGAGAATGACATGTCTTTTTTGATGAGACAAGACTCACATGATTGTACCAGGGTTAAAGGTCAAACGAACTTTTACTGTATGCAGTAATGTTCCAGAGGGCATGAAATGAACTGTAGTATATAAAGATTCATACAGTAGAGAAATGCACTGTAAATTCAATTGGTCAGTTAGTCATATTTCAAAAGTGTTTAAGAGATGCAAGTCTTTGTAATAGAGTACTGTTACCTACTCTCGGCTGAGTCTTTGGAATCATAACTCCAGTATTTTATGGGAGAGAAAGCAAGTGATCCCAAAGAAGCTGACTGAAGCAGGAAAAACACTAGGTCTCCTTGGAACATAGTTTTACCAAACACTAGGTCACACAGCTCATTAACCCTCAGGGCAGGGTTAAGGTCAGGGCTAACCTGGATAGAACTCTGAAGAAGATCAAGTTTGTCTTCCTCATTTTCTTCCCCTTCAAGAGCCCTTACCTCTTCTCCTCTGGGTTCTCCTGACAGAAGGAAAGCTACGTGAACTCATTGGTAGGACAGTGTTAAGAATTTAATGTCTCCCGCTTACTTTCTTGATTCTTTTTGAGGACAGGTGTCATTCTTATTCCTTTGTTTATCCCCAGGCCCTAGCACACAGCCTAGCATGTCATAGGATTGTCAATGGTTTGTTAAACAAATGGATGGATGTGAAAAGTATTGCACTTAATATTGATAATGACGGTAATTCCTTATATTTATAGAGAACATTTTGCTGACAAAGCACATTCACAACTAGGAATTCACTTTCCCTTTACTTTTTATCCTCTATCTATTCACTCACTTAAATACTACCACAACAGGGGTGCCTGGCTGGCTAGTTGGTAGAGCATGCAGCTAGATCTCGAGGTACTGAGTTCAAGCCCCATGTTGGGCTTAAGTTTATGTAAAAAAAAAAAAAATATATATATATATATATATATATAATGACTCCTTCATTTATATTCTTGGTCCAGATTTCTCTCCTGAATTGCATATTCTACTGCTGCTGGTCATTTCCATCCAAGAATCTCACAGACATCTCAGACTTACTGCCTTCAAAATCTGAGCTCTTATCCTCTTTCCTCCCCCTCAAATCTGTGTCTCTTTCATTTGCTTATCCAGTAAATCTCAGCTCCCTCCAGTTGGTTAAGCCATAAGCATCCATCGCAGGAACCCCCAATATCCACTTCATCATGACCCCTGACCTGACTGGCATTAACTTTGCCCATCACCATTGTCATCTTGTATCCTTTCTCCCCCCTCAATGCTGCAGCTCCACCAGCCTGCTTTCAGTATGTAGGATATGATGAGACTCATTCTCATGTCAGTTCCTATGCAAATGTTACTTTGCCTGAAAACTTCTCCCACTTCTTCTCCAGAATTCTCTCCCACTTATCTTTCAAATCTCAGTTTCACTGTGCATTGTAGGAGGCTTAGCAGCATCTCTGTCCTCTACTCATAGATGTCAGTTGCTCTCCCTTCCCCCAGTTGTAATCCCCAAATAGATCTCCAGACATGCCAAATGTCTCCTGGGGGGATAAAATCCTATCTACTTGAGAACCACTGCTCTAGACCCTATTGGGGCAACCTGTCATAGTTTTTCACGGAACCTAGTTTATAAACCTCTTTTTTGTGACTTTCAGATTTTTGCTGGACTCCTTGTTGGACTTCTCATTGGACTACCCCAAAACCAGAAGAGTCCTTTTGTGTATCATTGCATCACCTATACATACACAATGTGTGGCATTTGTTGAATAGATGAATGGATTTGATTATCGCAAAAATCACGTGGAGTGGGTACAGCCACAATTAGCATTCACGTCTCAAAACTGAGGTAACAGATAACACTGAATGAGTAAATGATAGGCACATGGATCACATCAGGAATAAATGGTAGATAGAAGACTTGAACTTAGGTTTTTGCACTCTCAGGTCTTTTTGTCAGCATGTATTATTTGATTGCCATTATCATGTTTTCACCTTCTCAGATTGCTTGCCCTTCCTCCCTTCCAAATTTCCCATAGCATTTTGTCTTTGCAGTCTATGCAACAGTAGTATATACCTAACTGTATTTCAAGGGTGAGATGACCAGGATCTCACAGAGGCTTCCAATAATGCTGTACTCTGATGCTTTTGACAATGCACGACATATTAAATATAGGAAGGAGGGGGTTAGGACCTTGCATGTTGAAATAGAAATGAAAAATGGAAAAAAATCAGTAACTCCCCTGAGTGAATTTGCTTCTATGATATTTGTAGCCCTGTGGTCCACTCTAGTAAAAAGCCTGGAAAGAAGTAATCACATGACAGGTTAAGATAATCTGATTTTAATGTAGGCATTGCAGAATTGCTAACTAGAACATGAAAGAACTATAAAGATGCTTGATTAAAGTTATCTTTTATTTCCATGCTGCCTAAGTATGGCCAAGCAGAAACATCTCAACTGGAAACAAGAAAAAAAAAATTAATGGCACTTTCAGTATGCCTATTGCCATTTCTGTTTTCCAAAGATTTGAGAGGCAAGATCCATACAGCATAGTTACCCAATTTTTTTCCAAACAAATATTTTTGAATGCCCAAGTGTTCCAATGACTAGTGATGAAGTGGCTGAGAGGGCAGGGCACACGGTTCAAAGGTAAACCTAACACTGAGGTGTCCCTCAGCCATGGAGAGGAGCTATGTTGGTGGGCCCTGTGATATTAGAATTTCCTTACTGGCAGCAAAATGCTGGGGGTTAAACTACTTTCTCCTCTAAGCAATGCCTATACTCTCCTGTCTCTATACCAAAACAGAGAACATGGTTAAGGGTACAAGATCTGGAGTTAGAATTCCTGGGCTAGAATCCTAGTTGGACTGCTTTTTAATTATATGACCTTGATCACGTTTCTCTACTCCCTGGGATTCAGTTTCCTTTATCTATAAAATAGGTTGGATAGGGCAGCCCAGGTGGCTCAGCGGTTTAGCGCCGCCTGCAGCCCAGGGTGTGGTCCTGGAGACCGGGGATCGAGTCCCACATCAGGCTCCCTGCATGGTGCCTGCTTCTCCCTCTGCCTGTGTCTCTGCCTCTCTCTCTCTAGCTGTGTCTCTATGAATAAATAAATAAAATCTTTTAAAAAATAGGTTGGATAATGACATGTATATTATATGGTTGTCGTGAGGATTGAATAAGTCAGTTCATGTGACCAGCATAAAATAAATGCCCAATAAACGATCATTGACTATTATCTTTCTTTAAATATACCTGTTTCTATTTCTATGTAACACAAAGTTCTATCCATATGTCCTATGTTTCTCATCTCACTAGTTCATAAGCACCTCGAGAATACTGCATTTTCATCATTGCATAAGTATCTCATTTGATTCTTAAAAAAAAAAAAATTCTATGAGGCTAGGATCCTTTTATCTATTTCATAAACAGGAAACTGAGACCCAGACCCATTGGAATGTGCCAAGGATTATGCATGGCAGGACCAGGGCTAAAGTGCTGGTCTCCTTAGGAATAATCTTTTGCACAGTTAACATCATAAAATTTTCACAGAGTCACTTCTTGTCTCAACTTAAGATATCAAAATAACCCTAAAATGAAGCTCCCTGAGAGTCTGTCTTCCCTTTTCCTTCCTCCTAATCAGTATGTCTCTCCTGGATAGCAACCACATATCTTAGTCAGTGTTTGAATAAGACTCTATCTCTCTTGCTACTTTTCCCTGTTCCCTCCTCCTTCCCTCCCTCACTCTCTTCCTCCTTCCCTCCATCCCTCCCTCTCCTTCTCCCTGTGACCAATAAGACACAGATATCTTATTGGTCTATTTCACTTGGAAGGAGAGGATGACATTACTGATGACTTTGAGGTTTCCAACTTGTATGGTGTGAAGACTGAGATCAGGTGAGAGAGCCAGGGAGAGGTGAGCCCAGATTACTAGGGCAGGCAACAAGCAAGCACTAGTGAAAAAGCAAAATGAATGGAGTTTGATTTAAAGGTAGATAGATAGACAGAATGAAAAGGGGAGAGAGTCCTTGATTCTAGTAAAGCCGGTAGGCAGGGGAACAACAATTAATTAAAAATCTTGCTGGGGGAAGATTAATGGGTCTGCGTATCTGCTCCATTAATTATTTACTGTGTGAATTTGGGTAATTTAGTTAACCTTATCAAGTCTCAGCCTTCTTCTGTGTAAATTGTGAATAATAATAATTAATAATAATGTTTTCAAACTTCTAGGCATATTGTGAGGATTGAATGGATTATTTAACATTTCTTCACACATAAGAATGCTAAGTGAATAATACCAAATGTAAATTTACTATAAATATTATTATCATTAGTATTATTAATGTTATCAGGAAGGAGAAAGTATAGAAGGTCTGTGAGGTGAGGGGGATAAATTTCTGTTTGGCACTTTAGGCAATAAAGAGCTATGAGGATAAAGTATTATTCAAAGAAAATTTACAGTTATTTCTTAAATGACTGGGAGGTAAGTACTACAGATGCAGGAGCTCAGCTAGGATTTATTTTCAAAAGCCAGGTGTTTCTGGGTTAGAACAAAAGCCAAATCCCAGTCTCAGAGTCATCAAAAGCATTTATCCCCATGAAGTCCAGGCCTATTCACCCCAAAATGAAGTTGCACATAGACTATTAATGTATGAATAGCAAAACCACAAATTAAACAAACTAAATCATTTGAAATTATACTATGAAGTCAAGAGTGACATGTAAACTACTCCAAAGTTGAAAGGCTGGCCACAAGCACAAATAACAGATTCCACCAAAATAAACCTTGCAAATTTGATTTCACTGGAGTGTGTTGATGTGATCAAAGGTCAGTTAACATAGGGATCACAAACACTTATACTGGGGTGAAGCTTTTATAATGCACTAAGACTAAATATTACATTACCCAGGCACAGAAATATAATGTTTTGTGGGCTTTATAATTCCTCTACATCAGCAGTCTCTTCCCATAAAAATGTAAAAAGGCATATGCTTTTTGATATCCCTTTACTCAGCAATAATTTCCTTTAAAAACCATTTCAATGAACACTAAATGAACAAAAACTGTCAATTTTCCTTTTATAATGAAAAGAAAACTGCTGTGATGAAAAGGTTCTATTCATTATATCTAATTAAAAAGTTAATCCTTAGGCTCCTCATTTTTAAATTCTTTCAAATGGAACAAAAGAGTCTCTCTTTCAAAAATGGGAGACAAAAGCACAGTTATTAGGTAACACTACTTCTACAGTAAAGCCACAAACTTGGAATTAATATTGGCCTAAGCTATTGTGAGAGAATTAGGGAAAATTACAAGAATCAACCAAATCTGGCCTTTACTGACCTATGTTTTTCAATGCAGAAAAACCCCATTAGAGCACCAACAGTAGGGGATCAAATAAGCAATTGTGATCTAAGTCTTTTGTGCTACAGAGAGAGAAAAATGGTCTCTACATCCCAGCTGTGGTGTGTGTGTGTGTGTGTGTGTGTGTGTGTGTGTGTGTGTGTGATATGACTCACTCTCTTAATATAAGTAAGAGGAAACTTTATAGGTCCAGAGAGAGAGAGAACCAGAAGCAAGTTATTCTTCTAAATAGGTGAGCCTTTACCCCAAGATCCAGGCTTATAATCAATATTTTAATGTTACTCTTGAACCTCCTGATGCCCAGAGGAGAAGGGAGGAGAGGACCCTAGATAAATATGGGACATAATCCATCTGCATATGATGGTCTCACCTGGATCATGAGAAAGGAATGGGGAATAGTTCTGAGAGCCTAAATGCAAATTGTAGGATTATAAGCAGGTTGCATTTACCATTTCTCCCTTTTGCTTCAGTGTTTTAAGTATTTTAGGGGACTGTGTGGTGATAAAAGTAAGAAAGTCCTTTTCAAGGTACTCTTTGCTAGAGGGAGTAGTAACTGAATCCATAATACAGCAATGGATTTTATAAGGTGGCTTCCTACTTTTAATTAGCCAGCACCAGCAAGACCACTCTCAGTAACTAAGCCAACTCATTTTTTTTTTTAAAGCCAACTCATTCTGATCATACTCAGTGCTGCAGCTTCTAACCTGTTCCAAAGCAGTCCTCACTAAAGACGGAATATCTGCAGCTCTGAAATAAGCAAATACAATTAGATGTCAACTCAGATCATGGCCTTCACTGAGCAAAGGGGCAATCTTCCTAATGGATTCTACCCTCCCTTCTTGGCAGAATTCTTTCTACATTTTTGCCTCTCAGGAAAAGAAGACATAGAAGATTGAGCTAATATTTTTTTACAGAATTTGTTTTCCTGAAAGGATCTTTTAGATTTTGTTGACATTCTCTGCTTTCTGCCTTTACTTTGTCTTTCTGAGAAGCAGATACTTAGGTACTAAAAATTCAATATACATCAGTTATTACTGTTTCATCATTTTAAAAAGTTTGTTAGTAACCAACTCAGTAGATATGTCAAGAAAATACTGTAATTCTTTATAATTTATTCTTTGTACTTTGAAGATTAGGTAGACTTTATCGTATACAACTAAACATTGACTAAAATCACTGGAAGTCAGCTGGGTGAGCTAAAATATATGAAATTAAAGAATAAATCCAATCAGACATGAGGTGAAAATTATGGTCAAGATAATGCAGGATGAGTGAAGTCAGGAAAACAAATGAATATTGCCCAACTAGACTAGACACAAATCTTTGAATATCTGGACTGACAGCAAACCTATAGTCTAACTTCTTGGCTACTCATTCATGCATGGTATGACTTACATTATCCATCCTAAATGATATGGCACATATAGTCCCATCACTGAAAACAGTAAAATGTCAGTGTTAAAATGCTAACCTCTAAACTTATACTCCCCCTTATCTATCTAAAAACTTATTAAACAAAGCTAAAAAACATTTAAATGTCAAGTTTCTTCTCAAGCAATGACTTTTATCTCCATTTGATTTATATTCTAAAAAATAATCTAGAGATGATCCAAAGATCTGGGGGATACAAGGGTCCATCTAAGAAAAGCCAACTTGGGTTTAAACATTGGCTCCACAGATAGTTAGGCAAACTTCCATGAACCCTTCCCTTCATCTGTAAAATGGGAGTAATGTCTTTAGTATTTCAGGGTCATTGTGCAAATTAGAGGAATTGATACGGCTACATTTATAACCTAGTTCTTAGCACCTAGGAGGCAGTCACTGAAGTAAGTTATCTTCACTTAGTTGCCTTTTTATTTTTTCTTTCTTCTTCTTTCTTTCTTTCTGTCTTTCTTTCTTTCTTTCTTTCTTTCTTTCTTTCTTTCTTTCTTCTTTCTTTCTTTCTTTTTCTTTTTTTCTTTCTTTCTTTCTTTCTTTCTCTCTCTCTCTTTCTTTCTTCTTTTCTTTCTTTCTTTCTTTCTTTCTTTCTTTCTTTCTTTCTTTCTTTCTTTTCTTTTCTTTCTTCTTTCTTCTTTTTTTTATGGGGGGTGGGGGGAAGGAGCACCCAGTGCAGAGCCTGATACAGGGCTTGATCTCACAACCCTGAGATCACGACCTGAGTCATAATCAAGAGTGTGACACTTAATCGACTGACCCACCAAAGCACCCCAATTTCCTTTTCCTTAATTATTTTTGAAAACATCTAATCTGTTTATTAAGCATCTGTAAGGTTCTAAACTAATTCTTAGTATTGATAAAGCACAATACCGCTCCTGCCCTTGAGGATTTCATAGACTAGCTCCTGCCCTTGAGGATTTCACAGACTAGCTAATTATTTTATGAAACTTACATCATATACTATGATGGAATGGATACAAAATGTAATAGAAAACAACAACAAAGTAGTTGGGGCTCTAGGGAAGGATAGGGACTAAGTAGACCTAAGAAAAATTACAGATAAAACGAAATGCCATTGTGGCTGGATGTGCAGGGTGGCCAGAATTCTGCAGAAAAACAAGAAAGAAAGGATTTCCCAGGCTCAGAAGAAAAGCACACAGGCAGATTATTCTTCACTCCTATGGTTTAGAGTGGAGAAGACTTCTCCAAATGAAAAGCTCTGGGTCTCTTACTCCATTCCCAGAAGAAGGAAATTTTATGCTGGATAAGTTCAAAGAAAGAAACTGGGCATGCTCAGGTTACTCTTCCTTCTTGGGAGCCATCTGTCCAGCCTGAGCTTTGCAATCTCTTCTCACTGTAAGATCAGCTTAGCGAGGCAGGCTGTGCCTCTATAGGAGAAGCTCATAGTTTGGAGTAGGGAGTAAATCTAGTTCAAAAGATCTTGGCCAGCTCATCTGACGGCCTACCATAGCCATTTCCTCCACTGCAGTTCTCATCAGTAATAAATCTGATTTTTAAAAAAAATCTCTATCAGAATCTGGCACCTCTATCTTATCTGGTTTTACTTTTAAGATGAAAAAAAAAAAGATGCTATTTATTGAGCTCCTCAGATTTGATAGAGAGTGAGAGTTTAGAAATAAGAAAGTGCATAGTGTATTCAAAATGTGACTTTTTTTTCTTTTTCTTCTTCAGGATAATAATACACTTAGGACAGAGAGAGGAGGAGAAACTGGTTTTAAGGTTTCAAGTTGGTTACTGAGTGGGTGATGGGGGCTTCTCTATCACCCTAGGAGATTTGGACTGTATCCTATAAGCTGTGTGGAACTATTGAAGTATTTGAAGTAGGAGAGATATGATAAGGCATTTTGTTGGAGGAAGGAGCGCTGGACTATCCTGGCAGCTTGAGGTGGATAGATTTTGTGGTGCACTGGCAGCAAAAAGCCAATTTAAAGACTTCCAATAGTCCAGGTAAGATCTTTGTGGGTATATTTAGTCATTGATCCAATATTGAGCTCTAAATTCCTTAGAATCGAAGAAATTTAAGACAGAAGGCCAACATACCTTACTTTGAAATTGTAGTAGTAAAATATCATATAAGTCAAGGGAGGAAAAAAAAAGCCATATATATAGACAGTCCCTAACTCAGATGGTTTGACTTATGATTTTTTGACTTTACAATAGTGTGAAAGTGCTACATATTCAATAAACACTGTGATTTTTGAATTTTGATCTTTTCCTAGGTTAACTATATGCAGGATGGTCCTCTTTTGTGCTGCTGGGCAGGGGCAGCAAACCGCAGCTCCCAGTCAGCCATGGGATCATAAGGGTAAGCAAGCAACACATAACCATTCTGTTAGTCATACAACCATTCTGTTCTTCAGTTTCAGTACAATACTCAACAAATTACATGAGATATTTAACACTTTATTATAAAATAGGCTTTGCGTTAGATGGTTTTGCCATCTAACTAAAGTAAGTGTTCTGAGCATGTTGAAGGTAGGTGAGGCTGTGCTACGATGCTCAGTAGATTAGGTGTATTAAATGCATTTCCAATTATGTTATTTTCAATTTACAATGGGTTTATCAGAACTTAGCCCCATTGTCAGTTGAGGAATATCTGTAATGAGGGTTCCAGTAAGAGGAACTAAGCTCAGCTGCTGCTGAAATGAAGACATGATTATGTGGACAATCTAGAACTCATCAGAAGTAATCACACCTATTTTAAAAACCATTGTCTAAAAAGACAAGCCAAATTTCACCCATCATGCAATAGCTAGATGTTCTGCAGGAAAAAAAATATATGAGCATACAAGCCTCCTGCATTACCATTACCACTACCGGGAAATGAATGTGTATGTAACAGTATCAATATAACAGATTAGGTCATAAAGGGTACAGGAAACATAATTTAGATATGATTCATCTCATGATATAATTTAAGGGATGTTGGATTGGATTGGATTGATATAATCCAATAGGAGGGACGTTCTAGTGGACAGAGCAGGATTGGAAATCATAGCTATAGAACCCTCCATATTCTGGTTCAGGTTCATCTTGCTAAACAGGCACTCTGTTTTGAGTTAACTAAATAGTATGGGTTTCTATCTTCAAGCTATCATGCATACATTAAAAAAGGTAAATTGAGATAGCTTTTTGAAGAACAACCCTTGTTCTCTATTACAGAAATGAGAAATAAAACTCAAGGATGCTATATACCATATCCTTTTCTTTAGCAAGTATTTATTAAGAACTTATTGGGAGTTCTCCATCGTGTTAGTTAAGTGATAGATCTGTCCCTTGAGTGGAACAACTGCAGCAATGGACCCTAAGATGGGGAGAGGGAGTTCTCCTTAAATCATAAATAGTCCTTCCACATTTCAAAAGAGGTTAGAAAGCTTTTCCCATTCCAGTTTTTGAGACATTTATCCTATTACAGAATTATGATGGCTTAATGAAATAAATAAAAGAATATTTAAATAGAATCTCCAAAAGAGCGGTAAGTAAATTATTTTTAAAGCTGTATTTTTGCTACTTCGTCCCAAACCTATTACATTTGCAGAAGTCTCATCCATAATCATTACTTTTTGAGCTCTATTGTGACCCAAATAAGTTTAGTTTCTGATCTCTTAATGCTTATCAGCTTCTCATAAATCAAGTCAACACCAGCAAATGCAGGCTAACATATAAATTAGTACAACATGATGAAAGGAGTGCCCCTTTGGGCTCAGACCTGAGCTCCGAACATAAATCTGGTTCTTGTTAGTGATGCATATTAGGGCAACTTATTTTCCTTCTAAAGTCTATTTGTTCATCTATAAAATGGGGAGATGACTTACATTCCCATCCTATTTTGAAGGTTATATTAAATTAAGATAGTATATAAGAAATGCTTCATAAAGTATAGCTATCATTATAATTTATCAAAATTACACCATTCATATTAAAGTAAACAGGATCATTGAGTGCCAGGGCTGTAAAAGAAACTAGAGATCTGCGCTGCCACTTTTTTCCTTATTCATGGCTAACTGTGTTCATTTTCACTCTGCTCTTCTCTGAGGGGTACAGATGTAGCCTTGCCATCTTTCTTAGCATCACTGTCCATTCAGCCATCATGAGTCAATCAGGGTCGACACAGTGAAACATATTAACAATGTTTCATCTAGTCTAGCTTCGTCCACTTGACATGCACTAAGATTCTGAGATTTGGCTTGGGTGATTCAGAGTCCAGTCAGCCCAGCTAAATTTCCTGATTTCCAGTTCTTCATCATTCCACTGGAGCATACTCACTCACTCTCCTCTGAGTTGTGAAATTCAAGCATGAGTCCAAGCTGAAAGAGATAGATCACTTAACAGCCTGGCACTATAGTATTTCTGCTGATGCAGGAATTAAACCATGACCCTTGCAATATACAGTTACATACTGACTTGAAACAAGGAGCTCTTCAGGAGACTATTTATGCATTCTGTCAAGGCCAATGCTACAGTGGAGTCGACAATACCATAATTTTAGAAATGGGATAATGGACATTATACCAAACTGCTGCCATGTTAGCCACAGGCAACACATGATAAGAAGACACTTTCAGATTCTACAAAATATGATTTATCAATTTTGACATCAATTCAGTCAATTGGTGTGGAATGTACAAGGGAATATCTCTTCCCAGTGGCTAGTTTATTCCTAAAAAATACAACTTACTCATTACTGTCTTAATATCAAATTGCAGTTTAAAGGAAGAATAACTCTTAGAAAAACATTTATTTATTTTCCAAAAATCCCCTTGGAATTTAATTAGCAAAATAACCAGTATCAACTCTTAAAAAAAATTCAGAAAGAACAATGGACATATGCCTGTGATACTATATTGTTACTTGAAGCTTAATCTTAAGAAACTGAGACTAGATTCCATTGTAAATAGACCCAATTTCCTATATCATTTCTCCTTCATATTTGGGGTAATTTCTAATGAACTTAATGAATGGTGTCCCAGGGATAAACTCAAGATTTCACAGTTCAATTGAAAAGAAATGGATGGAGAGAGAGAGGAGAAACCATATGTTTGAACCATATGCTCTAAATAATAATATTTATAATGATAATAATTATTATTATAATTTTCAATAAAGTCAAGTGATTATTTCTTTAGCATCCCCTCCAAACTCTCTTCATCTGGTAACTTTCAGAGATAAAGATTATCAGTCATCCAATGTATTTAATCACGATATTACAAATATTTCTCATGAAAGTTGTAGAGGAAGGGGTCAATGTGGGAACTGAAGAGGAAAGGGAAGGTCAACATCACATATATGATGGGCCACGATCCACTGCTTTATGCTCAGGATTACGGGGACTTTATTAGGATACCCTCTCAATATCCAACTTAAAAGTGAAGTAAATTATACTTGCCTTCATAAGAGCAAAGCTCACTCATTTGAGATAGTCTTAAAGAAATGCAAGAACACTCAGGCCAACAGGATAGCTGAAAATATTATCTTCCCTAAAGAAAAATCTGAAGTTTGGAAAATATGTTAGGGATTGAGAAGGGAAGCAAAGAAAAACGGAGCTCAGAGAAGTAAGCATTGTCTACCAATTAGGAACACACTAGGTGGGAAGGAGTGTGACATCTGAGTTCAAATAATTAACAAATTCTGAATATGTTTTGACTCCAAGGAGAGAGAGATCCAATAGCTGGAAATGATCTTTCACTTCTTTCATTTTCCTTATCTGTTTAATTTCATCCTATTTTGCCTCAAAGAAACTCATACTATCTAATATTGTTCTATATCCAGAAGATAGCCTCAATCCATACAATGGATCTCCATCACCATTGCTGATATCTGGGTCCAGCCATCATTATCCCTCTCTTGGAAGTACATATTGGATACAGGACATTCTAAATAGGTTCCCCTTGCCGTTATTACTTCCCCACAGCTCATTCTAACTATGTACATTGAGGTCACGTCTTGTCCAATGGCTTCTTGTTGAATTTTGGATAAAATTCAGACTCCCTCCCATAGTCTCCAAAGTCTACATGACCTGGACTTATCGACCTCTCCAATCTCCATTCCAGCCCTTCTTCCATGTATGCTCTCTTTTCCATATTAACCTTTTGTTGCAGAAACATATCAAACTTTTTTGCTACTCTAGAGTCCTTGAACGTGCTCTTCTTTTATTTGTAACCACCACCTGAAGATTGTTATAAGACTATCTCCTTTTCATCTTTTATCCTTGAAATATCAATTCAATGGTCTCCTCTTCATTAAGGCCTTCCCTTACTTTAGCGTCTTATCCAAAGAAGCATTCTCTCCATCAACCTATCCTCCATGCCACACTTCCCTAGTTTATTTTTCAGTTATATGTCACTATCTGAAGTAATCTTATTTATTTGTTTGTTAATTTAGATGTTTCTCAACTAAATCTTGCCTATTATATTTATTGCTATATTTTCAAATTTCTAGAATAGGATTTGGCATACAATAGATAATAAATCCTTGTGAATGAATAAACAAATTTTGCATACATAGGTATTTCAATTCTTCTGATAATTATATTTTTCACTGAAATAAATTACTTTATGTAAAAGTAATCTTTTTGATATCATGTACCTTTAAGCCAGTCTGAGTTTCATGGTCCCAGTTCCTTCTGAATACCTGTCAGATACTGGATACTTACTTAGCTGGTCTTTCAAAAAGATAAAATATTGGATCCAGAGACCCAATCACAGTATTACCTAAAGAAGTACCTCATTAGCATGCTTCACCTAGCACATGATTCCCTCCCTACCAATTTTTAAAGATACCATTCTTTCATTTACCTATAAAATATGTCAAGCTCTATTCCTGCACTAAAGATATAGAAATAAATAAGGCATAGTTTGTGTTCTCTCAGAGCTTCTAATATGGTAGATGAAGCAGACATGTAAGCAATCACAATGCTAAGTGAAAAGTAGATGATGTACAATATTCTGTGAGAGTAGAGAAAAGTAAGTTTTAAAGAAGATAACATTTGAGATGATCCTTGAAAGATGAATGTGATGTTATCAAACACAGGAACAGGGAGAGTCATAATAAAGGAAGGGGGAGAATGAAAAAAAATATTTGGCGGGAGACTGTATTGTGACTTCAGGGAATCAGGTAACAAGTGGTTGGTTGTTACCATATAAAATAGGAGTGGCTGGAGATGGAGTTGGAGAGCAGATAGAGGCCAAAATGAAGACAATCTTGAATACTCTGCTAGGAAAGTCAAGTTTTATTTTGTAAACTAGTGTTTGGAAGCTTATGTTTCATGAACTACTGGTAAATATTTCATTACATACATTTAGGCAATGTGGCACATACTTTACCTGCCTTGGAGAGATGTAAAACCCCAAGGGCTTTACAAAATCCTATAATACAAAATGAACAACTATTTAATATCCAACATAGACCATCCATTAATATTTCTAGACATACTTGCCTTCTCTAGATGTCAGAGTACTCTTTTTTTTTTTTTTTTTTTTTTTAAGATTTTATTTACTTATTCATGAGAGAGGCAGAGACACAGGCAGAGGGAGAAGCAGGCTCCATGGAAGGAGCCCACCGTGGGACTCAATTCCAGGTCTCCAGGATCACACCCCTGGGCTGAAGGTGGCGCTAAACCACTGAGACACCCAGGCTGCCCATGTGAGAATACGCCTAAAGCGAAGCACTACTTTAAATGATTTGGATTTGCTAAGTCATTTAAATCAGTGAATGATATGAATAGAACTGAGTGTTAAGATATATTTGGCAACAAAAACATTTGGAAAGGATGGAAGGCGTCTGGGAGACCAGTGGCTACTGCAAATAGCTTATGTTAATGATAATGCACATCTATACTCAAGAATTGAGATTGAGATTGAGATTGTAAAAAGGGAAAATATTTGAGACACTCTGAGATATAACTTTATATTAACTTTCATCAATTAATTAGTGATGACCCTGGGAGTAGAAAGGTGTTGGAGGTGTTGATGACTTCTTGATTTTCTGGCATGGTAAACTGACTGAATTGTAAAACATGTTTGAGAGCAGAACAGGGCATAAGAAATAAAAAACAGGCTGAAGGCTCTGAGTGAACTGCCCGAAAAAGGCTGGGGATCATAATATCAACCATTATCCACCCTTTTTGACCTAATTATTGGAAAACTAACAATTAGAAGTCTACAAGGAACTACCAACTATGCTGGGCTCTTTAATAAACTCAAAACAGTTTCTGTCCTTAATCTACTTACAGTCTTCAACCTATTTAACTGCCACCTTTCTATTTGGACCTTTGCTGTGGTGTTCTCTCCTGTAGTAAAAAAAAACAGTCACTCTCACATCATTGATAGATTGGATTCACATTTTGTTTAGGACAGCCAAAGTGCCCAGCCTTGATAAGAGGAGTCCATACAATTATCGTATATATAAATTTAATTCTAAATACTGATACCAGCACTGTAATAGTATGTTTTTATGGGATAGCATTTAATATAACCATTTTCAGATATAGTTTTGATGTTTAGGGATAACCTGCCTGCATTTTAAGACATGTGGACCCCAAATCATCCTTGAATATGTCTACATGCCAATTTCATAAAACTCTTATCCATACATAAACATACTATAAAAGAGCCAGGATATTTCCAGAATATTTCCCTTTCCCATCTCATCTGTTAGATGATTTTTCCGCTTCAGGTTCCCTGACTGTCAAGTTAGTGCCCACATTGTACTCTTCAGCAAACTGCCTATCGACACAGATAGCCTGTCTACGTCTGCCTGTTGTACTAATTACCTTTTCATCTGTCACTCAGTTCTATCTTGCTCACCTATGTCAGTGTGAAAAGAAGAGCATTCAGCTCTTTCCTTTCCAGAGAACAAACTTAAGGAATGGAGTTACAGTGACAGGAGAGACGGGCATAGATCACTCACAAAGATGTTTAAAGAACTACTCTGCTATATTTGGGATAGGCAGAAATTTCTCTCACCAGGACTTTTAAGCAGAAACTACTCACCTATTTGTATACTTTCCTTCCTTCCTTCCCTCCCTCCCTCCCTCCTTCCTTCCTTCCTTCCTTCCTTCCTTCCTTCCTTCCTTCCTTCCTTCCTTCCTTCCTTCTTTCCATCCTGCCATCCAGTTAATCAACAAAAAAAACATGTATTAAATTGCCAATTGGATATTATAATTATGCTAGGTATTACAGATGATGCCATAACAGTATCACAACTAGCTGCAATCACATTAAATGTAACTCATCTTCATTAATAAATAAAAACAAATTGAAATAGCAATGGCATGCAATTTTTTAGCTTACTGAATTCATGAACTTTTTTTTACAAAGGCAAAAACCATCAAGAGTACAGGAGGAAAGACATGTTCATACACTCCTGAAATGGGAGGACTGTAAATCTGTAAAGTCTTAGAAGCAATTTGGCAATCAACTCTAAGCTGTATGGGTCAGAAGTCAGTTTCTTTTGTTCTCCTTTATATCCTCATTGATTATCTACAATGTTTTGGCATATGGGAACTATTCAATCATTAATTACTGAATAAAAATTGACTGAATGGCTAGATAAATACTATGAGCCTTTAAAAAATTACATAATTGTCTTGGGGATTCCTTTCCTGAAAATATATCCTTATGAGAAATGTGACCAAAAGTCCATGTACACCAATGCTTAACTTCAGTATTGTTTGTATTACTTATAATAAAAAAAAAAGATAACCTAAACTCCAACAAGTTGAATTTTGGTAGAAACAGGAGTATTTTGCAGTCATAAAATTATGTCAGCAAGAAAAATAGTTCACTGACTTAGAAAAAATGTTCATAATATATTGTTAGTTTTAAAAAGCAATATGGTTTTATGTTGTTAAATTCTCACAGGCGCAAACAGACAATATATTTAGGTGAGCATGTGTTAATACAAATATTACATATTTTTCCTCAAGATTCATATACTGAAACAATTAAAAACACTAGAAGGTATCAAATAATTAACTGTAGTTACCTCTAGGTGGAACTACAGCTGTTTTAAATTTTGCAAACATATATTTAGCTTATAATATTTTTTACCAGAAATGTGTTATTTTTACATCAAAACTATATAATAAAATTATTTTTAAGTAATATAAATGTTCACCCTTAAACTAATTATCTACTTAGTTTTAATTTTTATTAAAAAGTTAAACTGAAAATGGAGAATAAAAAATATTTCATCTTCCTCCTAATCATGATGTGAACCTAAAATTGTTCTAAAAAAATTTAAAGCCTTAAAAAAAGAACCTTAAAACAGTGCAGGTAAGTGCAGTACTATGTGTGATGGAGAATAAATTAGATCAGAAAAATGAATGAACAGTATGAAGATAGAATGAAAAGTATTCTATACAATTGTCTTTCCAGTCTGTCAGAAGCAGATATATCTACCAATCATTCTAAAATATTATAAAAATCTAGGAATTATTTACATAGTTTTAAAGTTAATCAATTTTTTGAACAAAACAGTAATATTGAAAAACTATAATAATCCTGTTGATCACTAGCTAAATAGTACATCCTATCAAAATAAAGTACAAAGGTCTTCAATTATGGATATTTTTTCAATTATGGATTTTTAATGTGGTAGTGCCAACTACTGTACTCTGAGCACTTATAAATATAATGATGAAAATGATGGAGAAAAAAGGTCAGGCAGTCTACAATAGATTGTACAGAAACTAATTATAAAATAATATTTCATGACATTATTTCAACCTTTTAGAGAACAAGTGGCTCCTGAAGTGGACAAAGAAACTGTGCAAAATCAATTTTTTTTTTCCTGGATGTACTCTCAAAGTACAGTATTCTATCTTTCATCATTGAACACCATGACCCACTTGAATGCAGAACCTAATTTCTGTCAGTGATTCTAATATTTTAAAGCACCACAATAGAGTAAGAATCTAAGTCAAACAAAAATAAAACAATAAGCACATGTTAACTTTTTAGTACAATCAGTAAATAGAACTACTTTAAGGGTAAAAGTTCTTAAGGCACTTTCATAATTAGTAATAATAATAACTGTAAAACACATTTAAAACTAATTAAGTACTTTATACACAAGGCCTTGTACTAATATTCATTCAGAACCAAGAACTATTGCTACATGTTGGGTACTGGGGATATATGGGAAATTGGTTGTGCTCTACTGGCATTCAGCTTAGTGGAGCATATAGATAAGTACATATAGCTCCGATACAATGTGTAGGTAAATTGTGTCCAGTAACCACCTAGACATAAAAATGTGGGTGATATAGTCTCTCCTCTCCATAGCCAGGAATACAATTGGAAAGTCTGGATCCAAATATATAACTTAGTAATGATAATACAAGTATTTTCATAAAGGTAATCAGAAAACCAGCACTGTGACTTAGACCCTAAGTTTGGGCATATAAGAAATCTCTCACTCTCATCAGCACCCTGAGAAGGAAACTAACCACAATGCAAGGTAATATGTTAATTGTTCAGGACACCATGTTGAGTAGAGGTTTTGTGAGTTTTGATGGTCTGGATAGGATTAATGAGGAGGATGTGCTTGAAAAGGTCTTTAAGAAATAGATAGACTCTGTTAGGCAGAATGGGACATTCCAACAGAAGGAAATGGCAGACTGATGGTCTAATGCAGAGGTTGGCAATTTTTTTCTAAAAAGGGACAGGCCAGATTCTCAATTCTATTAAACTCCATCTTTCTACTTTATAATAATTGTTTTGTAAGACCCTCCTTTCTCCATCTAAAATGGAATTCATAGATAATACAAGTAAGGTAAAAGAAGACATACAAAAAAGTATTTTATATTAGGTGTTTTCAATTTGTCAATCTGTGAGCCCAACTAAACTGAACAGTGCAATGAAGCAGTGAAATGCTTACATGTAATTAATAAATATAGATTTAAATGGAATAAAGAGACCAGATACCATTTCTTACAGGAAGTACAGGAAAAGTGAAAGAAAAAACACATATATGATGGATCCTAGATTAAAAATTAGTGTTGGAAGAAATAATAACAGATAATTTGCATATAATAAGAGATCAAAAGAAATAACCTCATTTCAAATATAGATAATCTAAGAAGAGTACCAATAATTAAAGTGCAGAAAGTTTTAAAAAGTCATATTTTTAGAAATGAACTGGCCCTTATTTATAATTTTGGTGTTAAAGTAACTCCCTGTTCTCTATGGGATAGGCCATTGAGTAAGTTTCTCTCTCTATCATCTCCTTATCCCTATCTCTTTATCCTTGTTTGGAATTCTCCCCAATGTGAAGGTATGCACTTGATTTCTAGTACTTCAAAAGACCTTGGAACTCTATCCTTTGATTAAAAAATGGGGAATGGATTAAATAAAAACAACAACAAAAGCAACACAACAACCCAGAACCTAAAAGCTTATAGGGAAGTTGAGTGTAGCTGACGTTTGGGATAATATCAGAATAGTACTGAGAAAAACAGAAAAATAAAAAATAAAAAATAATTTCTGTTACTTTTCACAAAGCATATTTCTTGCTATATGATAAAATGTTTTAAAATTAATATATGGCATGTCAATGAAATTAAATATTTTTAAAACAACCCTATTAATGAAACTTAGTGTGAGATCTTTGTATTTTATGTATTTCTAACAATTTTATTTTATATTTTTAAAAGATTTTATTTATTTATTCATGAGAGAGAGAGAGAGAGAGAGAGGCAGAGATGCAGGCAGAGGGAGAAGCAGGCTCCATGCAGGGAGCATGAAATGGGACTCCATCCCGGGTCTTCAGGATCACGCCCTGGGCTGAAGGTGGCGCTAAACCTCAGAGCCACCCAGGCTGCCCTATTTCTAACAATTTAAAATCTTTCGTTCTATGCCTATTAAAAGAAACCTCAAATCTCTTCAATTACATATTTGCAGATGATGTTTACAAATGAAGACTGATACCAGGGAGATGTATTGGTGACACCGATACAGAAACAGCAGCAGTGTGAGGATGGGATTTTCCAAAATGGGCATCAATTCCTTTAAATTCCTAACAGAACAAAATACAACGATTCCTTGATTTGCATAGAAGTTACATTACTAGAAGATTTAGGATTATTAAATCCTTGTAGAAAATACATTACATCTATTTGTAAAACTGAATTTGACTTTAGGCTCAGAAAATCATAAACTTAAAAAAAAAGCTCCATGAACTTACAGTAGCATGCTAAACACTGTGTAGGACATGGGACGATTCTTCGTTGTGCAGAACTTTGCATGTTACAGTGCATCTAGCATCCCTGGCTCCTTTCCTTAGATGCCAGTATCACCTCCAAAACATTATTAATACATAAAGTATCTCCATACAATTCTAAAATTATTTCCAGTGGCTCTTCCCTCTATCTCCTTTGGGAATTTCTGGTCTGAATTATGGGGTAGTAGAAGTAAGTATATATTTTATATAATGCCCAACACTACATTACCAACAAATTGCATGCTTAATAATTTTCTGCCAGTAACTAACTTAAGGAGGAGTGCAGGGCTTAGAGAGGGAGGGCAGCTTGACACAGTATAAAGGTAATTCAGTTCTGAGTTCAAAGACAGGGACCAATTATACCACAAATTGAATGATCCTGAACAAATAAATCTTTTACCATTTCTAGGCTTCATGTTCTCCTTTGGAAAATGTACTAGATGACTTCTAAATTCCCATCTGCCTCTGACACTATTGTAATATATATATATATATATATATATATATATATATATATATATGTATATATATATATATATATATATATATATATATGCCTTTAGGAAAGTAAAACAATGGAACAAAGTAGACTAGAGAATGGAAGAGAATAAAATCAGGTGGGGCTATGTTTGTAACAGATCAAACAATATCATAAAAAGGAAGAGGATGAACAATGGAGATGATAGTATTAAAGAAAGATATTTGATTCTTGGCATGATAAATACACAAACAGGTAACATGAGATTTACAATATTCAGTGCTGTGTGATAATGCTTTTGGATGTAAGACAGACAATTTACATATGCACTTTTGTTATGTATATATTAAGTTTAAAATACATGGATCTCAATTCTTCACTACAAATGTTGCAAGACTGAATCTAATTTGCAAATAACCATAGATTACAAGGTATTTCTAAAAGCAAGTATCAGTGCTATGAGAATCAACTCCAACTCCTTCAGATCAGCACAATTATTAACCTTATTCAGAGAGGGGAGAGGGTAGTAGAGGTTCAACCAACTCAGGGTTCCCAAGATCAGAAAAGGAAGCAGGATGGGGAAATTCTGCTTCAGGATTCTGCTAAGGGGTGACAGTTCTTCCAACCATGTAAAACACTTCAATTCCTTAAGGAAATTTCCTGTTAAATTAGAAAGTTAAAAAGGTCTCCGGGGGTGTTCTACTTCCCACTGTTCCTCAAACAGGTCTTTATGTAAGATTTGGTGGAAATTAAGTGGTCCTGTAGACCTACATTTGAAACAAATTCTACCCTTAGTAGATAAGCTATCATGAGAAAGTGACTCAGCTTTAATTTTCATATCTATAAAATGGGGATTTTAATACTACTCTTTTAATGTTGTTGGGAGAATTTTAAAAAATGACTAACATATAGCCCTAGCATAATGCTACACACATTGTGGGTGTGGTGAGTATTCAATAAATCTTATCACCTTTAGTCTTTCTTTTCCCACCCTCAGTACTATGTCTCTACTTGTCCACGTCTAGAGAAAATGCTTGCTTCATGTCAGCATCTAGAAGAAGGGGTGATTGAAATGTTGACCAGGTAGCTTCAGATCTGCTCAAGCTATGCCTAGAACTTTAATTCCCCTTTGGTGTTATCTTTTACTCTCTTCTGTTTCCTTTGCCTGGGGGCAGCTGGTGTTTCCTAGAGACTAAAAAGTCTTATTTTTCCTTGGTAAGGGGCTCTCTTTCTGGAAAGAGTCAGTAGAAGCAGTTGCAGAGTTAAAACCAGCTGTAGATCTTTCTGGCTGGGCATAATCTAAGCCTGAGACTTCAGCCTGGGGCAACAGTACTTGGACAAAAAGGTTCTCTGCACTCAAATTGCTGCAAACTGCTGTTTCTGGAGGAGCTGCAAAGAGACCCTTAGGGAAGATTTACAAAGTTTGGCTAAATGCTTCAAATGCTGTTGTTCTAGCAGGATATTGCTGAGAAAATCTAGTATCACCTACCTTTGAATATAAGTAAATGAGAATGCTACTTCATCAATACAATTCTATTCTCTCTCTCTCACTCTCTCTCTCTCTCTCTATATATATATATACACATATATATGTATTTTATATATGTATATATATGCATTTTTATATATGTGTATATATAGACACACACACAACTATAGTGTGTGTGTGTGTGTGTGTGTGTCTATGCATTGTTGTAAATCTCTGAGAACCCTGAAGGGCAAAATGTCATCTCGTCATCATGTGGTGCTGTGCCAAATGTTTCTGGACAGTTGCCTAACCTAACTCCTTCATCATTAATAAGTAAGACATCAAAAAATTCAGTGAATAAAGCAGAAATCCTAATAAAGGACCACAATTCTGATAATTAATTTGTTGGATGCTCAGTTCTCTAGGTTAAAAAAGCATAATTTGGGTATCATTAGTAATAATAAATACCACTTATTGAATAATTCTTATGTATGAAGCACCATGCTGGGCTCTTTTATACACAGTACTTTCAATTCTTATTACATTTTCACATAATATAATTTTATCATCCTAAATTTTACAGAGAAGACAAATGAATCTTACAGAGGTTAAGGAAGTGAAGTCACACAGAACTAGTAAGTTCAGATTTAGATTGTCTGGCTTTTGAAGTATAAATCTTTTCCAAAGGCTTCCCATTAACTAATGAATGTCAGTTGACAGAGTCACAGAATATTAGTATTGGAAGAAATATGGGAGTTCATTTAGGGAATCAGTTTTCTTAGAAACAGAGAAACTGAGGCCCAGAATGATTCACTGACCACAAAGCCAAACATATGGACAGTGGCAGAGCAGGTGGGAATTCTTCAGTGACTGACTCCATGCTGCCAGCTTAGTTGAGTCCTCATCAAAGCCCATAAGACTCTTTGTGACCAAGCCCTCCCCATGTCTTCAGCCCCAGCTCTCGATGAACCTATTTTCTAGTGCCCAATGTTCCAGGCAAACAGAACTCCGAGCAGTTCCACACAGCAGCCAAAGTTTTATAGGTATTTCTATTTTTGTTATTTTACCTCCAAAGCTTATCTCTCTTTGCTCACTTGATAAACAGAAGCATGTTACTTCAAGGTTCAATTCAATTCAGCCCAAGGATCACTACCTCGAGGTCTTCATCAATTCGCTTATTTTTCTCTTCCTAATCAGTCAGATATGATGAATTAAGGAACAGTGCCTTAAACTTATTATGTTAATCAACCCTCGCTATAATCCTGAGTTAGGTACTATTTTTATGATCATTTTATAAAACAGAAAATCTAGGCTTAAAGAGATGCAGTATCTTTTAATAAAAATAAAATTAAAGAAATAAATACATAAAAGAATCCTGCTTTTTTACTCCCCCATGGTTCCTCTGTATCTTGAATATCTATCTACTATGGACTTTGCAGAACTCCATGAAACTTGTTTCACTTCCAGTTTGTGATTTATGATGATATAATTCTGTATATATAATGATACATTATTTACTAAATATTATATACCATATACCATCGCAGGCCATAAGTTCCACAAGGTAGAGATAGTGTTTCCTTTGTTTACTATTATATCCACAGGCCTCACAGAGCACCACTTGGTAAGCACAGCTGAATGAACAAATGAAGAATTAATGAATAAAGTACAAATGCATAGAACTCTGGTCTTTGAATCTCTACTGTTCTGTGCTGCCTCCCCAGATCAGTCTACGCTGGGGAGAAATGCCACATAAGCAATGATGGATATTCTTCCCCCACCCACCCATCCACCCAAGGCCAACACTATTATCCCAGATGTGCATTCTAGAACTCACTTCTGGACACTATAATTTTCCATTTTCTTACCTATTATTATGGTTATATTAATTCTACAGATCCAAACAGAATGAAAACTTATTTGAGAAAGGACAGAAGCTGTTTTTTAGTCTTGCTGAGGAACAACATAATGACAGTGTCCTGTTAGCACACAGCACCCCAAATAACAGGAGTTTGGCAAAGAGCCTTGGGAGGAACTCAAGTCATTACCATGGCCCTCTATTACAGCAGCCGGAAATCACACTGCTGATTTCCACGTAATACAGCAAATATCTCTGAGGGCATGATCCCAGATCCCAGACACTTAATAGCCCTCAGGCATGTTCTGTACCACATGTGGGTCCCTAAGCTATTCTACAGCATGCACTCTCCTCCTTTCCACTTTATCAAAAATTCTAAAGTTTAGTATTTAGTATCATTAACCTCCATACTTCATTTCACAATATTTCACAGGGTACCTCTAGTTAATTTAAGATGTAAGAATAGTATCACAAAATTCTCAAAACAGACTTAGCTTTTAATTGACACATATACATACATCTAGACACACAGAGTCTTATTTTTGTGATAGTATATATGGGTGTATAGTACCTATATACCTAAAATACCTGTGTATTTTAAATATTAGGCTTATTCTATAGATGCATATATAAATGAACACACACACACATATATATATATATACATGTATTCACATAGATATACACACATACATAAGCATTTTAGAACACTTATAAGAAGTAAAGGAAATATATTTTCTATGGAGAAAATAAAACATCATTTGGAAGAACAAGATAGTACTTTCTGGATGAGAAAAGAATAATATAGAATTTTAATTTTTATATGTATATGCATGCCTACATGTATTTATGCATATACTCATATATATATGAAATTATGTTAATATGTACAAGTATTTAGGTATTATAGAGATATTTAAATACATATATTAAAATCTATGCATAGCACTTTCACAGGATTCAGGCGGTAAAAGGTTGGAAGGGTCAGGTGTCACAACACTAAAGACAGTAAAAGATATGGTATTGTAATGCCAATATTTGGGGATCATTGTTCTTCCTAGCCAACAATAAAGTACATATGAATAAGAGAGAAAATATATAAAATGTGTATGAAAAAGAATGGGAGATGGGGGCTGTCTCAATTTATTGCCTTCTAATATGTCACTGGATCTTTAATTATCAGTACAGAGAGTCTATTTCAATCCTTTAAAGCATTAAATGGCTATAAATTTAAGACAAGTAGGAGGCTGACTTTGTTAAAAACCAAGGAAAGGGAAAGTTTCTCTTGACTGATGAAAAATGTACAAAGATTTTGAGAGCATGGTTATTATAATGTACAATTAGAGATTTTGGTTTGAAAAATTATCATTTGTGAAATGGCAAATCTTTTTACATCTTGGATAAAAAGAATTGTGACAATAAAACAAGTTTGCTTACCTACTGTAAAGCAAGTTGGTTTATTCTACTCTGCAAAAACTATGAGCTAGATGTGTGTTTGTCTTCTTTGCCTATGAGAGCCTTGAGAATCTAACATAATCGACACAGAGAAATACTTTAAAGACATTTAAATGCATGAGTTTGTAAAAGAATATATAAAGACTTCAAAATTGTCATGACTGTTTTTTCAGTTTAGAATTCACATTAACTTTAAAAAATAACCAAGGTTCCAAATATCAGGCTCATTTTCAAGCTGAACCAGTTTAATACTAAAATGACAATATATTCTTTATTTAAATCAAGATACTGAGATGCATGATATTAATTCATCACGTATATGCAACTGTATCATTAAGGTTTAGTGATATATGATATTCTTGGAAGTTCTTTTTAAAAAACTAATTTTAAAACTAAAATGTTCTCTACACCTCTCTCTCAGATCATAATGTTTCACTCCTGATCAATAGCCATTTCTCACTTCTGCTAAGATTGCATTCAAATCAGGAAGGGATTTTTCTTTTTTCTGCATACAGCTTTTCTTTTTCAATGGATATTTAAGAACTATTACTGTTCTACATTTATGACAGTGATTACAGGTGCACTTTATTTAAATTTTACAGTGTTTACAGGAAGTTGTCTTCCCTCTTCTGGATGAGGGCAGGAAAAAAAATGAGCCAATTTCATTTCTGATAAAATGCCAGTAGTTTGGGGCAAGAATAAGCTAGGAATTAAATTAAGGGAATCTGCACATCTGCTTCAGAAATACATTATGGAAGAAAGAGAGTTATAGTTTTTAATATAAATAACTTTATTGCTTCTCTATGAATAAATAAAATGTTTCATTATTTTATTCTAAGTGTAATCATCCTCTAGTTTGCTCCCAATTATTCCTTTTGTTTATAAAATGAATTATTTAGTACAAACAAAATTTCTTCCCTATTACTGAAAAGGTATACAGTATTATAAGAGTAAAATTAGAATAGCACACACCAAATCCCTACTTTCCATATGGAGAAATAAATGCCCTTTTATGATTAAAGAGTTGGAAAGTATCTGATTAAAGTTCATTTTTTCTCTCCCTCAAAGAAATAAAATGAGGCAAGGCAGGACAAAAAAAGTTAATGATTCGAAGTTGAAGGGCTGCTAAAAGCCTACGTTACAGCATAGTAAAAGCATCTGAGGACTAGAGAAGTTGAACTTGGGGAAAAGTCACTGCAAGAAACTGAGCACAGCATCTTCGGACTTTCACAGACCACCCAGAGGTGTGAGCTCCAAACACCTGTGAAAATGACAGGTTCTCCAGGCCTACCGTTTCCCAAACAGGCGCCCCCAACCAGCAAGGAGGACCCAGCAAAGTTTCCAAACCATGCTACCCTTACACGGCTTGCTCTCAGTTTCCCCCGATATTGAAGGGAAAGTCATAAGGAAAAGGCTCACCTGTGTTGGGCTGAACCAACCGTGTGCGCAGGCGCAACGCTCCCCACAAGTCCCCTTGCCCTTGGTGCTCGTCTTGTGGGGGCTTTTCCGCACACTGTCCCACAAAGTGACCAGCTTGGTCCTGTTTGAAGCTGGGCCCCCAGGTCCTGAAGAGGGCATGGTCTGAGAATTGTACCCAAGCCCCTGGGGGCTCCTCTGCCAGCCACAGGCGCAGTGGGCATCCCTGATGAGTGTGGGGGCGCTCCTGCCGGCATCCATCCCATCGGACCCCCGGCTGCAGCTGTGTTGCTTGGTGAGGTATGCATTCATACTGCACTGATGCCTACTCTTTCCTTTGGTCAGCTCTGCACAGGAATGTCTCCTCCCTCACACCCCTTTCTTCCAGCAGTTGTAAAAGTCTTTTTTTTTTTTTTTTTTTTTTCCTCCCGTGGATCCCTCAGTATCTTTGACAGCTGCTATAAGCAGTGCATCGTGGGAGCAGCGAGAGCAGCTCCGCACAGCATTATCTGCGGGCTGGTAGCTCTTTGTCAATAGATGACTCAACTCACAGAGCAACTTGACAGTATCCCTGCTCTAGGCAGAAGCAATCAATGCTCCACACAGCTGGGCTACAAGACTGTACACTGTGTTACAAACCCTTTTTGGATGGAGCCCCACAGTAAAGAATACTCTTTGCAATTTGGCATTCTGGCTTTTCCCTCTCCTAGATGAGCCCTACACAAAATACAGACCTCAGGAAAGAGAGCTCCTTATCAGACTAGTAGGACCCTTCTAGGCTGAAACAATACAGGACGCGCAATTTAAAATGATGGGAAAGTTAACCTGTAAAGAAATTTCCAACATGTACAGGAATCACTTAATCTAGAGAGGTATTTGCCAAGACACAGAACAAATCATGAGGTAGCTACGTAAGAGCGTCAATATTAACTCTAAACAACATTAACTTATTTAGGAAAATCACTGAGATCACAGCATTATACTATAGAGTCCTTTAAAATTTGGAGGTTTAATTTGTTTTAGATATGATTATACGTTATAATTCAAACATATATTTTTGTGCTATGAATGATTATTAATTCTTTCTGATTCAAAATAAAGCAATTTTCAAAGTTCAAAACTGATGGGTTGGCTTATTTTAACATAGTTTTTTTCCTTACCCCAAATTATTCTGAGGATTTCCTTTCAAATACTTTACCACAACAAATACATTCACCACAGAGAGAGTCTGCATTTTAAAGTGAAAGACACATCCAACTCTGCCATCCAGTATTTTGCTTTCCACAGACAGAATTTTCAAATTCTTTCACTGGAAAATGAGTGAAATCTATCCAATTTAAAGCAATTGCCTTCCAGAGAGGACATGATTGTTTTAAAATTTTAGTATGATTGCAGACGCCATCCATAGTATTTTTAGTAAAGAGAAAGGCTAATTACTAGAGCATTTAGAATTTTTATTGTGTTTGAAACTTTCCATATTTGTTGCCAAAATGTCTATCCTTATCACATATCCCTGAGGGAACAATTTTGGTTTGATTGGGATATAAGCTGCCATCTATGCAGCACCAGACAACAATGATATAGTCCCAAGATATAATGATTTTATTTAATGGCCATCAGATCCACCTTCACACTGCTAGAGTAGCGTAGACATCATTTCTAATTGAATTGGCAAAATTCTTATTTCAAAGGCTGGGATCATAACGTATTCTACATTTCAACACTAGAACTCCCTGGACAAATCATTGCTATGTATTAAAGCCCTGAAAGGAAGGAGTAGGATCTACTCTTCCTATGTATTGCCATAAAAGGGTTCTTTTCCAAATTCTGCACAAGGGGTTGCTATAAGTAACTTGCCTGGCAACATAGGCTTCAAAATACCTTTGCCTAGTAATAATGACCCATATGTGTAAGTTCAAAGGGCAGGCCCTGGATTGCTATTGACCTTTATTTTTTCTTCCCCAAGCACCCAGCATGCAATATGCCCAGTATATAGCAGACTTATAATAAATATATATTTTTGGGATGGATGAATGAATGGTTGGGTGAGTGCATATATGGAAGGAAAGAATGCAGGAGCTGACTAACATGCCCTAAAAATAATATTTAGTCCAGCAATGATCCAGAAACTTAAATTATTCCTTTAAGGTTAGCTTTAGTGTTGGTTTTGAGGTGGTAAGGAAGTTTGCCAAGAAAAAAAAGAAGACTTGAACTGTTGGTTAGAAATATCAATGGCATTAATGATCTTTGTTCCTGAAAAAGAATCCAGAAATTAAGATCAATATCTAAAACAGGAAAATTGAGGCAAATAGATCATCATTTGATACTCAGTGGGAACAAGGACAGAATATAAACCGGATCTCTTCTCCTCTCTGCTCTCTCCTCTCTTCTCTTTCTGTCTGTCTCTCTGTCTCTCTCTGTCTCTCTCTCTCCCTTTCTCTCATTTTTGATGCTGGGATCAAGGAATAATGCCTGAAAGAACTTCTAGGTCAAATAAAGCCCTAGAGAATTTCATATTTGTCTGGTGTCACCATGATGCATGGCTATACGATAGGACTTGATGCGATATGGCAATACTATCACCCCCAAATGAGAATGTCAAGAAGTGATAAGTTTGACTCTTTCCAGTCTTATCTAACCATGGATGCTTCTCTAGTCTTTCAGGCAGATATCATTGCTCAAAGGCCCACTGCCATCTTTAGGAAATGCTTGCCCTGTTCTCACCCATTTGCCTCTCAAGAATCAATCTGAACAGGAGTCAGTGTGAATCCATTAAAATTTTGTAATGGTGTGTGGAGTTTGCAGCAAGACAGAAAATATCCTGGCTGGGGATTACACAATGATATTATAAATCTTCATAAAGACCTAAATGTGTTATGAATGGGTTGTTTGGAATGAGCTATTTCTTCCCATTACAAGGACAATAGAATTTTTGTTTTACTATCCTCGGTATGTCATTTCTACACAGATAAATAAACATCATACATTGCATAACTAATTTTACTTTCCTCCAAAGATCTTAAAGACCATAGCAAACTATTATTAAATGTATTATAAGACTATACATTGAAGTTATTCTTTCACTTTAACATATGTAAAATATACCCAGCCTCCTGCCTTCCCCTTTGCCCCATTTTTTTTTTTCTTTTCAAACATGACGTTTGGCTTTCTAAGTCTGATGACAGACCACTTAAACAGATAAATATGTTCAACTACCCCGCTGTACTATGAGACAGGCCTACTAATTAAAGATAATTCAATTTGATCAACTGTAATTGGACAATTGTAATGACCATGAGATGACATGAAATTCTGGCCAAAGGAGAATTAGTGGTGCACAAGTACATATCCTACTTATCATTGTGATTTAACATGGGCAGATGGTGCACCGGGTAATGCCTAGATGAGATATATCTTACTGACCTCTCTTTGACCTGACACTGACTCCACAGAACAACCACTAGTTTTAAAGCCAGGGCTTAAAACTAATATCCGGCTTGATTTGTTTAATAAAAAAATAAATAGCAAAGATGAATTACTAAATAAATTGTGCCATACTAAAGCACTATGCAGACTTTGTTTCCAGAAAAAAATTTCCTTCAGGCATCCTCTGCATATGGGAAATGAAAATATTAATTACGAAAGAAAAGCTGAGTGCTTGCTAAGGAAGGACTGGGTAGCACAAGCCCTGTAGCAGCTATAAGTAATGTATGAAATAATTTTAAAAAATATTAGGTAATAGTTCAAATTTTTCTTGATTTGAAAAGTGTACACAGTTCATTCCTCTGGCTACAGATTGGAAATGTTATAAATGCCAACTAATATTCTTCGACATCTAATAGCCCTCAGCCTAGGCAATCTCTAGATTGAAGCATATTCACCTTTGGAACTAAAAGAGAACCAAGAACATTTAAAGTATTTTAGGCCTTAAAATTATTTCCAAAATACTTAAATCAATTTAATTATAATTCTTCTAGGGCAGAAACAAGCAAAAATTAAGAGTGTGCAAAGACACATGCCAAATTGCTATAGAGATTTAACCTGAGCTAAGGATTTAATAGAAAGTGGGAAAAAATTTAAATGTCCCCAAATACATTCTCACTAATGTACTTGGATTTGAGGGGTATTGATGAAGAGGGGATTGGTCTGAATTAACAAGGATAAAATGTAAAGTGGTTTTCAGGAAATGCAGATTTATTATATTCTAACACATACAGTGACACTATTAGAGAAATAAGAACACAAGTTATATGATATTTCTTAGAGAATCTGAAAGGAATACTAAAAGAAGGTAATAATCATTTATAATTTTCATATTTTAGCAGCTGAATCTCAAAGATGGACTGCACTACTACAGGAATTTGTTTTCATCCTTCAAGATTAACCTGATGTCACTTCTATGAAGCTTTCCAAATCCCCCTGGCCTATTTAGTTGCACTCTACGGTGTTTGCATACTTGTCTGTGCAAATATCTTTCACGATTGTCTATTTTCCTCGATCACTGTGATGACCAATCCCATCTAAGCTAGCATCATTTCTCTGTAAACCTGGTGAAAGAGCTGTTTAACTTGTCTCTGGCATCTACCCTTACTCCTGTTCATTCTCCCAAAGTGGCAAGAGGGATTTCTGAAATGTGAAAATGATCAGGTCCTACCCTGCTTGAGAGCTGTCAGTCAAGTCCCATTCTCTGAGGGTCTTTATCCCCACAGAAAGAACAGTCTGGAAAGCGGCATACATGGTCCTTAATCATGTCCCGTGTGACCTGGCCTCTGCTGTTCTCACCAGTCCCAGCAGTGCCTCACGCCCTTGTCCTATCTTCCAACCACACAGCCCTTACCTACCTGCACTTGGTCCCACCTGTAGCCACTGCACATGTTCTCTTCCCCTCTCCACAGATTCAATCCTGCCTACCCTTTCATAGTGTGAATCCCAAGACAACCTCCCCAAATCCACCCCCACAGTGCAATCTAAGAGTAAAGATGGGCTTCCTACGCAACATGGCTCCAAAACAAACCTTCATCCCTGCCAGCTTGCCAAACCTAAACTTCTTCTATTCAGAAATTCTGGAATCTTCCCCACGTTCCAGGGCTCAACTCAAACGTCACCTTTACAAGAGAGTATTCCCAGGACACTGTTCCTCCCTTTTCTGGAGCACGTCATAGCGTTCTCTCGGTGAAACCTCATTTTAGCACCTGTGCTTCTTTACTACAACGCTTACAACAACTGTATTAAAATCCGTCATTACGCTATCATTTATTTTGTGCCCTTTTCCCCAAACAGAGTGTAAGTAATGCCCATTAGGGAAGGGAAAGGGCCCTCATTTGTGAATCCGCACTCTCCAAACCAAGTACAAAGTAAATGTTAGTATTATTAAAATAAATCAAACAAGAAAGAAGATACCAAAATAAGCATACCAAAATAAACATTTGGGTCTGTGTTCTTTAAAAAAAAAAAAAAAAAAAAAAAGATTTTATATATTCATTCATGAGAGACAGAGAGAGAGAGGCAGAGACACAGGCAGAGGGAGAAGCAGGCTCCATGCTGGGAGCCCGATGGGGGACTCCATCCCGGTTCCTGGGATCATGCCTTGAGCTGAAGGGAGACGCTCAACCACTGAGCCACCCAGGCGTTTGGGTCTGTGTTCTATCTCCCAATGTAAAATGAATAAATAAGCGCTTGAACCTAAAAACAAAACAAAATAAGACCAAACAAATAAAAAAAACCCAATGTGCTTTTAAGGCCAGCAATTAAGTGAAACATTCACTATGGCTGAGAAGCCTAACTGTATTAACCAATTTTTTTTTTTTGAAGATATTTGCTAGTGGTCTTCTAATGCTAAGAAATTGAAACAGCTTCTGTTTATTTTAGCAAGATATTCATTCATAAAAGTTGTACTTCCTGACAGCTGGGCTTTTCTTTCAAGCATCCTCAAATTGTTCTCCCTTTATAGATAGATAGTGTAAAAGGGGGAGGGGCTTCCCAACTCAAAAGCCAGCCAGTGGGAAAGCAGGGAGAGGATTCCAAACAACAGCCACCAAAGTCACACTCCTCTTAAAATGACATAATCCAAAAGATAGAGTGATTTCACAAGATATTAAAGTGTGTACTAGAGAGCAGAAAGGCAAGATGACATCTTCTCTTCCTCCTACCAATCGTTAGAAAGTTAAAAAAAAAAATCAGTAGCATTATCACTCATAAACAAGTATCTCTTTTAGTTTCTTTTTTTAAAAATTGTGGTAAAAATATACAATATGAGATCTACCCTCTTAACAAATTTTTAAGTATACGGTATTGTTAACTTTAAACACAATGTTGTACAGCAGATCTCTAGAACTTTCTCAGTTTGCTTTTTAAAAATTCTATGCTCACTGAACAGCTTCTCCCACCACCCCCCATGCCCCTGGCAACAACCATTCTGCTTTCTGCATCTATAAATTTCACTACTTTAGATATCTCATATGACTTGCAAGCATGCAGTATTTATCTTTCTGTGACTAGCATATTTCATTGGGCATAATGTCCTCAAGATCTACCCATGTTATCACATGTGGCAGGATCTTCTTCTTTTGAGGGTAGATAATATTCCTTATACTACAATTTACTTATCCATTCGTCTGTCGATGGACATTTAGGTTGTTTCCACCATTTGGCTATTGTGAATAATGCTTCAATAAACACAGGACTGTAAATATCTTTTTGAGATCCTAATTTAATTTTTTTGGATGAATAGCCAGAAATGGTGTGGTTTGAAATATGGTATATATGGTACAACATTTATGGTAATATATGGTAGTTTTATTTTAATTTTTTAAGAAACCTCAATACTGTTTTCCAAGGTAGCTGAACTATTTTGCATTCTCACCAACAAGTATTTTCTGGTTTTTGTTTGCTTGGTTTGATAATGATCATATTAACAGGAGTGAGCTTTGTCCTTCTTTCTGGAGACTATTTTGGCTATTCAGGGGTTTTTCTGTACTTCCATATAAACTTTAGGATTATTTTTTTTTCTATTTCTTCAAAAAATATATTTACAGAGATTACATTGAATCTACTACTTTGAGCAGTAGGGATATTTTAAAAATGTAAGCCTTCCAACAGAGGCAGTAATTTCTTTGACATTGGCCATAGCAACATTTTTTATAGATATGTCTCCCGAGGCAAGGGAAATAAAAGCAAAAATAAACTATTTGGACTACCTCAAAATAAAAAGCTTCTGCATAGCAAAGGAAACGATCAACAAAACTGAAAGGCAACATGATGAATGGGAGAAGTTATTTGTAAATGACATATCCAATAAAGAGTTAGCATCCAAAATATACAAAGAACTGATAAAACTCAACACACGCACACACACAAATAATCCAATTGAAAATGGACATGAGACACAGACATTTCTCCAAAGAAGACATCCAAATGACCAACAGACACATGAAAAGATGCCCAACATCACCCATAATCAGGGAAATCCAAATCAAAACTGCAATGATGTATCACTTCACACCTGTCAGAATGGCTAAAATCAAAAACACAAGAAACAACAAGTGTTGGTGAGGATGTGGAAAAAAGGATGGGAAATGCAAACTGGTACAGCCACACTGTAAAACAGTATATAGGTTCCTCAAAAAGTTAAAAATAGAAGTACCCTATGATCCAGTAATAACACTAACTGGGTATTTACCCTCAAAACACAAAAACACTAATTCAAAGAGATACATACATCTGTATGTTTATAGCAACATTATTTACAATAGCCAATCATGGAAGTGGCCCAGGTGTCCATCGATAGGTGAATGCACAAAAACAATGTGGTATATATCTACAATTGAACATTATTTAGCCATAAAAAAGAATTAAATCTTTCCATTTGCAATGACATGGATAGAGCTAAAGAGTATAGTGCTAAGCAAAATAAGTCAGTTAAAGACAAAGGCCATATGATTTCACTCACGTGGAATTTAAGAAATATAACAAATGAGCAAAGAAAAAGAGAGACAAATCAAGGAACAGACTCTTAATTATAGGGAACAAACTGATGATTATCAGATGGGAGGTGGTAGGGGGAATGGATGAAATAGGCAATGGGGATCAAGGAGTGCATTTGTTGTGATGAGCACTGGGTGATGTGTGGAATTGTTGAATCACTGTATTGTACACTTGAAGCTAATACAACACTGTATGCTAACCATACTGGAATTAAAATAAAATCTTAATAAACAAAAAAATGTTAAGTCTCCAATCTATAAACATATTTGTGTCTTTTTCAATTTCTTTCAACGTTTTATAGTTTTTGTCATGCAAATCTTGGTTAAGTTTATTCCTATTTTATTCTTTTTGATGCAATTGTAAACGACATTGTTTTCTTAGCTTCCTTTTTTCTGAAATATTTTATTTATTTATTTGAGACACAAACACGGGGAGGGGGGAGCACAAGCAGGGAGGAGGGTCAGAGGGAGAGGAAGAAGCAGACTCCTTGCTGAGCAGGGAGTCTGACATGGGGCTCAATTCCAGGACCCTGAGATCATGAGCTGAGCTGAAGGCAGATGCTTAACTGACTGAGCCACCCAGGCACCCCTTGTTTCCTTAACTTCTTTTTCAAATTTTTAACAGTCAGTATACAGAAACACTAATTTTTGTATATTGATTTTGTATCTTGCAAATAGTTTGTGTGGAATCTTTAGGATTTTCTATATATGAAATTATATTATCTGCGGACACAGATAAATTTAGGATTTTCTATATATGAAATTATATTATCTGCGGACACAGATAAATTTAGGATTTTCTATATATGAAATTATATTATCTGCGGACACAGATAAATTTGCTTGCCTTTTTGCTCTGGTTAGGATCCCAGTACAACATTGACTAGAAATGTTGGGAATGGACATTCTTACCTTGTTCCTGATCTTAGAGGAAAAGCTTTTAGCTTTCCCCCATTGGATATGATGTTAGCAATGAGTTTTTCATATATAGCCTTTATTATGTTGATATAATTTCCTTCTTTTCCTAGTTTGTTGAATGTTTTTCTCATGAAACAGTAATGAAATTTGTCAGTGCTTTTTCTGCATCTATTGAGATAATCATGTGATTTTTATCCTTTGTTCTGTCAATGTGGCATATTACATTAAATGTGTTTTGTATGTTCAACTATCTTTGCATCCCAGGGATAAATTCTATATGGTCATGGTGTATGATCCTTTTAATGTGCTGGGGAACTCAGTTTGCTGGTATCTTATGGAGGATTTCTGCATCTACTTATCAGAGATATTGGCCAAAATTTTCTTTTCTTGAGCTATCTTTTTCTGGCTTTGATAACAAAGCAATGTTGGCCTTATAAGATCAGACTGAACATGTTCCATCCACTTTAAATTTTTGGAAGAGTTTGAGATGGACTGGCCTTGATTTGTTTTCAAATGCCTGTTAAATTTCACTCGAAAAGCCATCTGGACCTGGGCTTTTTGTTGTTGCTGTTGGGAAGTTTTAATTATTGATTCCATCTCTTTACTAGTAATAGGATCTGTTCAGATTTTTCTATTTCTTCATGATTCAGTCTTTGTGAGTTCTTTGCTCCTATGAATTTATTCATTTCTTCCAGGTTACCCAATTTGTTGGTGTATAATTGTTCACAGTACTCCCTATACTTTTAACTTCTGTAGCACCAATTGAAACATCTATTTTATTTTTTATTTTATTTGAGTCATCTCTCTTTTTTAGTTAATATAACTAATGATTTGTCAATTTTATGTTTTTTAAAAAAAGTTCTCCATTTCATTGATTTTTTTTCTGTTGTTTCTTGACATTCCATTTTGTTTATTTCTTTTCTAATCTTAACATTTCCTTCTGCTAACTTTGGGTGTAGGTTTATCTTTTTCTAGTTCTGTGGGGTGTAAAATTTGGTTGTTTATTTGAGAATTGTTTCGTTTTGTTTTTAAATGTAAGCATTTATCACTATAAACTTCCTTCTTAGAACTGCTTTTGCTCTATTCCATAAGTTTTGGTATGTCACGTCTTCATTTTAGCCTTTAATATTTCCAAATTTCCAATTTGCTTCCTTCTTTGATCCATTGGTTGTTCAAGAATGCTGTGTTTAATTTTCAAATACTTGTGGATTTTCCAGTTTTCCTTCTGCCATTGAGTTGTAGTTTCATTCCACTGTAGTTTGGAAATATGCTTGGTATTATTTCAATCTTTTTAAAATTTGTTAAGACTTATGACCTAACATTTGATTTGCCTTGTAGAATGTCTTATGTGTACTTGGGAAAAAAGGGTATTCTGTTGCTATTACATGGAATGCTCTGTTATACATCTAATAGGTCCCTTTGGTCTATGATGCTGTTCAACTCTTCTGTTTCTTCTTTGATATTCTGTCTGGATGTTCTATCCATTAGTGTGGTACTGAAATACCCTACTATCACTGTGTTGTTGTCTATTTCTTCCTTTAGCTGTGTAAATGTTTGCTTCAAATACTTGGGTGCTCTGATTTGGGGTGCATATATATTTATGATTGTTATCTCTTCCTGATGAATTGATCTTTTTATCATTATATAAGGTGTTTCTTTATTTCTCTTGACAATTTTTGACTTTGTGTATTTTGTCTAAGTAAGGCCACCCCTGCTCCTATTGGTTACCATTTGCATGGAATATCTTTTTCCATCCTTTCACTTTTAGCCTACATATGTTCTTAATTCTGAAATAAGTCTCTTTTACATAGCATACAGTTTAGCATTTTTTTTTTAAAGATTTTATTTATTTATTCATGATAGTCACAGAGAGAGAGAGAGAGAGGCAGAGACACAGGCAGAGGGAGAAGCAGGCTCCATGCACCGGGAGCCCGATGTGGGATTCGATCCCGGGTCTCCAGGATCGCGCCCTGGGCCAAAGGCAGGCGCCAAACCGCTGCGCCACCCAGGGATCCCTAGTTTAGCATTTTTTTAATCCACTCAACCACTCTATTATATCTTTTGATTGTAGACTTTTAAAGTAATTATTGATAGGTAAGGACTTTTACTTTTAAAGTAATTTTTACTTTTAAAGTAATTATTGATAGGTAAGGACTTGCTATTTTGTTCATTGTTCTGTCTGTCTTGTAGCTTTTTTGCACCTCTTTTCTTGTTTTGTTTTGTGTTTCATATATATATAAATATCATATATATATAAATATATATAATATTTTATATATGTATTTTTGTAGTCACATGCTTTGAT
Source organism: Canis lupus familiaris (assembly GCF_011100685.1). Taxonomy (NCBI): domain Eukaryota; kingdom Metazoa; phylum Chordata; class Mammalia; order Carnivora; family Canidae; genus Canis; species Canis lupus. The sequence continues at coordinate 15,100,154 of NC_049242.1, read as the reverse complement.
TCTCATTTTCTTTTGTGTATCTTCTATAGGTATTTTCTCTGTGGTTATTTTGGGGCTTACATAAAACATCTTGTAGTTATAATAATCTGCTTTAAGTGGATAAGCTGACAATAATTGAATTTCAACTATATACAAATAGCTTATACTTTTCCTTCTTCCCCACAGTCAATTATATCACAAATAACATATATTATATTGTGCATTTATTAATGTATTTTTTAGTTATAGTTAATTTTTAAACTTTTGTCTTTTAACACTTTTAGTTCTTTTTTTTTAAGTTTACTTATTTATTTATATGACACAGAGAGAGAGAGAAAGCACTATCAGGGCGAGCAGCAAGCAAAGGGAGAGAGAGAAGCAGGCTCCTCACTGAGCAGGGAGCCGGATGTGGGCTGGGTCCCAGGACCCTGGGATCATGACCTGAGCCAAAAGCAGACAGCTTAACAGACTGAGCCACCCAGGTGCCCCTTTCCTTTGGTTCTTAATACAGAAACTGTAACACTGAACACTGAATTTAGTGCATCAATATGTCTGTGTTCAAGCCTCAATAAACTTGAAAGTTAATTTAAATATTTAAAGTCTATTGATTTAGATTGGGGGGGGCAGGGCTCTTGGTGCTTGATCAGATTCTTGGGGACCTAACATGTATTGTTTCCAAGTGCTAGTCTTCCTCATTATTACAATGCTAGATACTCTACTGACTCTTTTTCTGGTTTCTAGGACCTGACAAGATAGTATGGGAGAGTGTGGGGGTCCCCAGGCCAGGCAATGGCACATGTCATCCCCTGTGCTGGGTTTCATGAGGAAGGAAATGCATGATTAATGAAATGTACAAAAATAACATTATGGTGGTGACTCATAACTGAAGAGAAGAGAGACGGAGGAAGGGGAGGAATAAAAAAGGAAGGAAGCAAGCAAGGAAGGAAGTTAAAAAGGGAGAACATAAAGAAGAAAGAAAAGGAGGGAGCCAATAGCCACAAACTAAAGAAAGAAATCTCCCAGGAAAGATAAAGGAGTGAGGTTTGGTAATGCTATGCACAAAATCAAACTGAAATAAACATAAACAGACTTTCTTCTGACTGTGGACAGTCTGGCACACACCACTGAGTTCCCTGCGAAGCAGTCCCCCTGATTTTTGGAGTTGTCATACTCAGAATTTGAGGGAGAACCATGTCTTTCTTTGTCTAAGTCACACATGCTCTTATTTTCTAATAAATGATTTGTAATAGATATTTTCTAAATTTATCAAAAGATTTAAGAAACCTGTGTTAAAAATAAGCCAGATTCTGACTTGTCAGAGGTAATTCATCTGTGGATTGGCCTAAAGGCAGGGGTATGGATTAATAGAAATGACAGGCCCTCTTCCAGCTGAATGATCTCCTCTCCTTGGGAACTTGACATTTTTAGCTAAGTTTTACCTAATTGGCTTTGCTGTGGCCTGTATATCTCAAATTCACATTTAATTAATCATCTCTTCCTCTGTGATTTTATATTATTTTGCTTTTGTGTTTTTTTTATTTCATTCAATAAATATTTATTGAGTGCTTATTCTGTACCAGGAACTGTGTTAGAGATAGAGTAGTGATCCATACACAGGGTAGCAATTTAGCAGAGCAGAAAGATTCTGAATAAACAGGTGTGTTGAGTGATGAAAGACAGACATGTGGAGACAAGATCTGGGATCTCCCATGTTTTTGAATTTGTCCCACTATGATGAGTTTTATAATTATATGTGGGTAAATCTGTCTTTCTTAGTAGATTATAAATTTCTCAAGAGCAAAGATTATCTTTTATTTGTTCTTTTTTTAAACATTTTATTTATTTATTCATGAGAGACACACACACACAGAGGCAGAGACACAAGCAGAGGGATAAGCAGGCTTCCTGCAAGGAGCCCCATATGAGACTCGATCCTGGATCACAGGATCATACCCTGAGCTGAAGGCAGACACTCAACCTTTGAGCCCCCCAGGCGTCCCAGATTATCTCTTATTTGTAAACTCACAGTCTCCTTTCCACTGCCTCATAATCTAATTATTATTGATCTATAAATCATTGTTGAATTAAACTTGGAAAATATGGGACTTGGGTTTAGGAAACATGTTCTAATTCCATTTCTGCCACTAGCTAGCTCTCTCATCTTAGACACATTACTGTAACTCGTTAAATGTTAATGACCCCCATTGTAAAATTAAGAGGTGGACTAAAGATTCCATGAGATCATACATGGTGTCCACCAAAAGTATAGCTGATGAGTGATGCCCTGTCAACATCTTTAGGTTTAATCACAATACCTCCCAATTGAATGTAGAAATAGAGATTTAATATACTATTATTATAAACATATAGGTTTATTATAATTTTTAACATCCAGCAAGGTAGTTAGAACATGGCATGGTGAATTTATTTGGCTTCTTTTCATTTATACACTCTTTCAATAAGAGTCTGCTAAATACAGGGTGATTAGAAGCATGGCCTCTAAAGGCAGACCATCATATCCATACCACTTCTACAACCTCTTCAAAGGCTGGGAAAAGAATCTTCTTCGAATCTTCTTCCTTACTCTAAGAGCTCTTTCCTGTGCCCATCAAGGAGCTGAGCACATTTCATTGCTGCATAAATATTTGAATTCTGATGGAATTTCCCCCTCATTTGGAATATTTTTTCCTATATTTTTGCATAATGTGAAAAAACTTTGTATAGCATTTATGCACTTCCCCCCTCCCATTCATAATAGATGAGGCATGAGCTCTAGATCCAGACTTCTGAGTACATATCTCAACTCTGACCACTACTAGATTTGGATTTGAGCAAGTTCCTTAACCTTTTGTGTCTTGATTTCATCATATATAAAATGAGATTGGTAGTAGTTCTTATCTCATTGGATTGATGTGAGAATAACATGAGTTAATTTCTATAAAGTAGAAAAAAGTAGTACAGTGCCTGGAATATAATGTACAATAAGCTTTATCTATCACTTTCCTCATCCTCCTCATTCTCCTCATCCTCTTACTCCTCCCCACTCAAGTAATAAGTTCCAGAGACTGACATTTAAAAATTCTGCAGTGCCTATATACAGACACTCAATAAAGGTCAATTGATTTTACTTAAATGTCAGGATTCCATATTGGGCCTAAACTTCTCTACTCCTATTTTTGGGGAGGGCGTTTTGCCCCTGGGACAGGTGCTAAATAACATCATGACCACCATCAACATATCAATCATTTATTGAGTACATACAATGTGTCTCAAACAGATACTTCATTTGATCCTAACAACCCTTCATAGTACACATTGAGATGCCCATTTAAGATACAGAAATTGGCTTAGAAAGGTCCTATAATTATCCCATGGTCACAGTATTATTAAGGAGAAGAACCAGGCATAAAATTAAGGCTTGTACAATACTATAGCTTGTGCATGAAAATCTGTGCAAAATCGCATCTTCTTTTTTTGTGTTGGAGTTTTGTTTTTGAAAAAAAATCCTTGATTTATCTTAATCCTCAAGACGGTCCCATATGGTATCCAGGCCGGGGGGGGGGGGGGGGGGGGGGGGAGTGGGTGGAACAACTGAAGCTCATTGCTGTGAAATAATGTGTCTAGGGTCAGACAGCTGATAAGAATCAGAATTCAAGCAAGATGGCGGAAGAGCAGGGTCCCCAAATCACCTGTCTCCACCAAACCACCTAGAAAACCTTCAAATTATCCTAAAAATCTATGAATTCGGCCTGAGATTTAAAGAGAGACCAGCTGGAATGCTACAGTGAGAAGAGTTCGCGCTTCTATCAAGGTAGGAAGACGGGAAAAAAGAAATAAAGAAACAAAAGGCCTCCGAGGGGGAGGAGCACTGCGAGGAGCCGGGCTGAGGCCGGGGCGAGTGTCCCCAGGACAGGAGAGCCCCGTCCCGGAGGAGCAGGAGCTGCACCGACCTTCCCGGGGGAAAGGGGCTCGCGGGGAGGTGGAGCAGGACCCAGGAGGGCGGGGAGGCCCGAGGGCTCCCGGGGACAGTAACAGCAACTGCGCGCCCAGGAGAGTGCGCCGAGCTCCCTAAGGGCTGCAGCGCGCACGGCGGGAGCCGGCGGGACCCGGAGCAGCTCGGGGGGCTCGGGGGCGGCTCCGCGGAGGGGGCTGCGCGGCCCCGGGAGCAGCTCGGCCGGGCTCGGGCAGAGGAAGAGGCTCCGTGCGGAGGGGGCTGCGCGGTTCCAGGAGCAGCTCGGAGGGGCTCGGGCGGCAGCTCCGCGGAGGGGGTTGCGCGGCCCGGGAGCGCGAATCCACCAGCGCAGGCTCCGGAGCACAGGGCGCCGGGACACAGCCCAGGATCCGGCCTCCCCCGGGACAGGCAGAGGCCGGGAGGGCCCAGGACAGCGAGGACGCTCCTGCCCCAGCTGAGCAGATCAGCGGCCCCGCCCGGAGCCTCCAGGCCCTGCAGACGGAGTTCCTGCCGGAGCTGAATCCAGGTTTCCAGAGCTGCCCCGCCACTGGGGCTGTTCCTCCTGCGGCCTCACGGGGTAAACAACCCCCACCGAGCCCTGCACCAGGCAGGGGCACAGCAGCTCCCCCAACTGCTAACACCTGAAAATCAGCACAACAGGCCCCTCCCCCAGAACACCAGCTAGACGGACAACTTCCAGGAGAAGCCAAGGGACTTAAAGTACACAGAATCAGAAGATACTCCCCGGTGGTTCTTTTTTTGTTTGTTTGTTTTTGTTTTTGTTTTTGTTTTTGTTTTGTTTTGCTTTTTGATTTGTTTCCTTCCCCCACCCCCTTTTTTTCTCCTTTCTTTTTCTTTCTCTTTTTCTTTTTTTTTTTTTTTTTTCATTTTTTTTTCTTTTTCTTCCCTTTTTTTTTCTTTTTTTTCTCTTTCTCTTTTCTTTCCTTCTTTCTCTCCTCTCTTTTTCTCTTTTTCCCAATACAACTTGCTTTTGGCCACTCTGCACTGAGCAAAATGACTAGAAGGAAAACCTCACCTCAAAAGAAAGAATCAGAAACAGTCCTCTCTCCCACAGAGTTACAAAATCTGGATTACAATTCAATGTCAGAAAGCCAATTCAGAAGCACTATTATACAGCTACTGGTGGCTCTAGAAAAAAGTATAAAGGACTCAAGAGACTTCATGACTGCAGAATTTAGAGCTAATCAGGCAGAAATTAAAAATCAATTGAATGAGATGCAATCCAAACTAGAAGTCCTAACGACGAGGGTTAACGAGGTGGAAGAACGAGTGAGTGACATAGAAGACAAGTTGATAGCAAAGAGGGAAACTGAGGAAAAAAGAGACAAACAATTAAAAGACCATGAAGATAGATTAAGGGAAATAAACGACAGCCTGAGGAAGAAAAACCTACGTTTAATTGGGGTTCCCGAGGGCGCCGAAAGGGACAGAGGGCCAGAATATGTATTTGAACAAATTCTAGCTGAAAACTTTCCTAATCTGGGAAGGGAAACAGGCATTCAGATCCAGGAAATAGAGAGATCCCCCCCTAAAATCAATAAAAACCGTTCAACACCTCGACATTTAATTGTGAAGCTTGCAAATTCCAAAGATAAGGAGAAGATCCTTAAAGCAGCAAGAGACAAGAAATCCCTGACTTTTATGGGGAGGAGTATTAGGGTAACAGCAGACCTCTCCACAGAGACCTGGCAGGCCAGAAAGGGCTGGCAGGATATATTCAGGGTCCTAAAGGAGAAGAACATGCAACCAAGAATACTTTATCCAGCAAGGCTCTCATTCAAAATGGAAGGAGAGATAAAGAGCTTCCAAGACAGGCAGCAACTAAAAGAATATGTGACCTCCAAACCAGCTCTGCAAGAAATTTTAAGGGGGCCTCTTAAAATTCCCCTTTAAGAAGAAGTTCAGTGGAAAGTCCACAAAAACAAAGACTGAATAGATATCATGATGACACTAAACTCATATCTCTCAATAGTAACTCTGAATAATGACCCCATCAAAAGGCGCAGGGTTTCAGACTGGATAAAAAAGCAGGACCCATCTATTTGCTGTCTACAAGAGACTCATTTTAGACAGAAGGACACCTACAGCCTGAAAATAAAAGGTTGGAGAACCATTTACCATTCGAATGGTCCTCAAAAGAAAGCAGGGGTAGCCATCCTTATATCAGATAAACTAAAATTTACCCCAAAGACTGTAGTGAGAGATGAAGAGGGACACTATATCATACTTAAAGGATCTATTCAACAAGAGGACTTAACAATCCTCAATATATATGCTCCGAATGTGGGAGCTGCCAAATATATAAATCAATTATTAAGCAAAGTGAAGAAATACTTAGATAATAATACACTTATACTTGGTGACTTCAATCTAGCTCTTTCTATACTCGATAGGTCTTCTAAGCAAAACATCTCCAAAGAAACGAGAGCTTTAAATGATACACTGGACCAGATGGATTTCACAGATATCTACAGAACTTTACATCCAAACTCAACTGAATACACATTCTTCTCAAGTGCACATGGAACTTTCTCCAGAATAGACCACATATTGGGTCACAAATCGGGTCTGAACCGATACCAAAAGATTGGGATTGTCCCCTGCATATTCTCGGACCATAATGCCTTGAAATTAGAACTAAATCACAACAAGAAGTTTGGAAGGACCTCAAACACATGGAGGTTAAGGACCATCCTGCTAAAAGATAAAAGGGTCAACCAGGAAATTAAGGAAGAATTAAAAAGATTCATGGAAACTAATGAGAATGAAGATACAACTGTTCAAAATCTTTGGGATGCAGCAAAAGCAGTCCTAAGGGGGAAATACATCGCAATACAAGCATCCATTCAAAAACTGGAAAGAACTCAAATACAAAAGCTAACCTTACACATAAAGGAGCTAGAGAAAAAACAGCAAATAGATCCTACACCCAAGAGAAGAAGGGAGTTAATAAAGATTCGAGCAGAACTCAACGAAATCGAGACCAGAAGAACTGTGGAACAGATCAACAGAACCAGGAGTTGGTTCTTTGAAAGAATTAATAAGATAGATAAACCATTAGCCAGCCTTATTAAAAAGAAGAGAGAGAAGACTCAAATTAATAAAATCATGAATGAGAAAGGAGAGATCACTACCAACACCAAGGAAATACAAACGATTTTAAAAACATATTATGAACAGCTATACGCCAACAAATTAGGCAATCTAGAAGAAATGGACGCATTCCTGGAAAGCCACAAACTACCAAAACTGGAACAGGAAGAAATAGAAAACCTGAACAGGCCAATAACCAGGGAGGAAATTGAAGCAGTCATCAAAAACCTCCCAAGACACAAGAGTCCAGGGCCAGATGGCTTCCCAGGAGAATTTTATCAAACGTTTAAAGAAGAAATCATACCTATTCTCCTAAAGCTGTTTGGAAAGATAGAAAGAGATGGAGTACTTCCAAATTCGTTCTATGAAGCCAGCATCACCTTAATTCCAAAGCCAGACAAAGACCCCGCCAAAAAGGAGAATTACAGACCAATATCCCTGATGAACATGGATGCAAAAATTCTCAACAAGATACTGGCCAATAGGATCCAACAGTACATTAAGAAAATTATTCACCATGACCAAGTAGGATTTATCCCTGGGACACAAGGCTGGTTCAACACCCGTAAAACAATCAATGTGATTCATCATATCAGCAAGAGAAAAACCAAGAACCATATGATCCTCTCATTGGATGCAGAGAAAGCATTTGACAAAATACAGCATCCATTCCTGATTCAAAACTCTTCAGAGTGTAGGGATAGAGGGAACATTCCTCGACATCTTAAAAGCCATCTATGAAAAGCCCACAGCAAATATCATTCTCAATGGGGAAGCACTGGGAGCCTTTCCCCTAAGATCAGGAACAAGACAGGGATGTCCACTCTCACCACTGCTATTCAACATAGTACTGGAAGTCCTAGCCTCAGCAATCAGACAACAAAAAGACATTAAAGGCATTCAAATTGGCAAAGAAGAAGTCAAACTCTCTCTCTTCGCCGATGACATGATACTCTACATAGAAAACCCAAAAGTCTCCACCCCAAGATTGCTAGAACTTATACAGCAATTCGGTAGCGTGGCAGGATACAAAATCAATGCCCAGAAGTCAGTGGCATTTCTATACACTAACAATGAGACTGAAGAAAGAGAAATTAAGGAGTCAATCCCATTTACAATTGCACCCAAAAGCATAAGATACCTAGGAATAAACCTCACCAAAGATGTAAAGGATCTATACCCTCAAAACTATAGAACACTTCTGAAAGAAATTGAGGAAGACACAAAGAGATGGAAAAATATTCCATGCTCATGGATTGGCAGAATTAATATTGTGAAAATGTCAATGTTACCCAGGGCAATATACACGTTTAATGCAATCCCTATCAAAATACCATGGACTTTCTTCAGAGAGTTAGAACAAATTATTTTAAGATTTGTGTGGAATCAGAAAAGACCCCGAATAGCCAGGGGAATTTTAAAAAAGAAAACCATATCTGGGGGCATCACAATGCCAGATTTCAGGTTGTACTACAAAGCTGTGGTCATCAAGACAGTGTGGTACTGGCACAAAAACAGACACATAGATCAGTGGAACAGAATAGAGAATCCAGAAGTGGACCCTGAACTTTATGGGCAACTAATATTCGATAAAGGAGGAAAGACTATCCATTGGAAGAAAGACAGTCTCTTCAATAAATGGTGCTGGGAAAATTGGACATCCACATGCAGAAGAATGAAACTAGACCACTCTCTTGCACCATACACAAAGATAAACTCAAAATGGATGAAAGATCTAAATGTGAGACAAGATTCCATCAAAATCCTAGAGAAGAACACAGGCAACACCCTTTTTGAACTCGGCCATAGTAACTTCTTGCAAGATACATCCACAAAGGCAAAAGAAACAAAAGCAAAAATGAACTATTGGGACTTCATCAAGATAAGAAGCTTTTGCACAGCAAAGGATACAGTCAACAAAACCCAAAGACAACCTACAGAATGGGAGAAGATATTTGCAAATGACATATCAGATAAAGGGCTAGTTTCCAAGATCTATAAAGAACTTATTAAACTCAACACCAAAGAAACAAACAATCCAATCATGAAATGGGCAAAAGACATGAACAGAAATCTCACAGAGGAAGACATAGACATGGCCAACATGCATATGAGAAAATGCTCTGCATCACTTGCCATCAGGGAAATACAAATCAAAACTACAATGAGATACCACCTCACACCAGTGAGAATGGGGAACATTAACAAGGCAGGAAACAACAAATGTTGGAGAGGATGCGGAGAAAAGGGAACCCTCTTACACTGTTGGTGGGAATGTGAACTGGTGCAGCCACTCTGGAAAACTGTGTGGAGGTTCCTCAAACAGTTAAAAATATACCTGCCCTACGACCCAGCAATTGCACTGTTGGGGATTTACCCCAAAGATACAAATGCAATGAAACGCCGGGACACCTGCACCCCGATGTTTCTAGCAGCAATGGCCACTATAGCCAAACTGTGGAAGGAGCCTCGGTGTCCAACGAAAGATGAATGGATAAAGAAGATGTGGTTTATGTATACAATGGAATATTACTCAGCTATTAGAAATGACAAATACCCACCATTTGCTTCAACGTGGATGGAACTGGAGGGTATTATGCTGAGTGAAGTAAGTCAGTCGGAGAAGGACAAACATTATATGTTCTCATACATTTGGGGAATATAAATAATAGTGAAAGGGAATATAAGGGAAGGGAGAAGAAATGTGTGGGAAATATCAGAAAGGGAGACAGAACATAAAGACTGCTAACTCTGGGAAACGAACTAGGGGTGGTAGAAGGGGAGGAGGGCGGGGGGTGGGAGTGAATGGGTGACGGGCACTGGGTATTATTCTGTATGTTAGTAAATTGAACACCAATAATTAAATATCTCTTAAAAATCAAAAAAAAAAAAAAAAAAAAGAAGAATCAGAATTCAAAGTTCAGTATTCAGTGCAAAATCTCTCCATTATCCCATCTTGTTTTCACATACAACACATTTCCTTTTGAGGAATGAACACAAGACATCTTGCCTTTACATTTAAAATATGGGCAAAAGATGAGGAACACTTAGTAAACCTAGTTTTAAGTTTAGTGTTAGCATGAAATTTGCATTTGCCTTCTATGTTCCTATTTATGATCCTTAGGCAAGAATTAATCAGGATTTTGAGAGCTCTGAAGAATATGGTTTCTTAAACTTGAATGGCTGAACCGAAAATAAAGTTTTTGTCTTAATTATATTTTCTCATATAAGTCCAGGAGCATCTGTGGTTTCTTGTAGCCACAAGAAAAGAGGTTTGAGTTTATGCAAGCCCCCTTTCTTCTGGCTGTAGAACAGTTTTAATCATAGCAGCTGCAACTATCATTTATTGATCATATGCTATAAATGTGCCAAGAAATATACAGAATCAGAGCTAATTCTTCCAACAGTTCTGAAAGGCAAATGTTATTATTCTCATTTTTAAAAAAGATTTTATTAATTTATTCATGGGAGACAGAGAGAGAGAGAGCGAGAGAGAGAGAGAGAGAAGGAGAGAGAGAGAGACATAGGCAGAGGGAGAAGGAGGCTCCATGCAGAAAGCCCGATGTGGGACTCGAGCCCGGGACTCTGGGATCACACACTGAGCTAAAGGCAGATGTTCAACTGCTGAGCCACCCAGGCATCCCTATTATTTTCCTTTCTAAATGAAAAAAGTAGGGGTGCTGGAGTGGCTCAGTTAAGTGTCTAGATGAAAAAAAAAATGAGATTTAGAAAAATTAAGTAATTGCTCAAGTTCATGCAGTTATTAAATGGTAAAGTTATGATTCAAATCCAGATCAGTCTGATTCTAAATCCTAATGCTTCCTACTATGCCATATTACTTTTCTCAAAAAAACAAAACAAAACAAGTGAACAAAAGTGATATGAGTCATTTACCTTCCATTGGCTGATGTAAATACTTCAGATGTTAAATTCTGAGTCAAGTTGCAGGGGCTTTGGGAAAACAACTCAAACTCTAATTATATAAAACCCATGTTGGTAAGAAGTCCAAGCAGAAATGAGTTATCAACTACTCTGGGGTCAAGTTCCTTACCACCTGACACTGAATATTCATTTAAACCTGCTAGGCTGAATGAGATATGGTATTGTATACCCAAGGCCAAAGTGCCCACTGTGAGACTTTTTTAAGCAAATTTTTATTCTAGGTATTACTCATAAGCCAACAAAATAAATACGATATGCAAATTACCTGTGGTTTGGATTCTGCAGAATTGATATTGGGCTTAATAAACATCCCACTTGGAGCCCAGGCACCGACACCAAAAATACATTTGGGAGAATTCATCTGGTGCAAATTTATTACCATGCATTAACAATAAAATGTTATCTTTTTTTTTTTTTTTTTTGCAGAACGGTCATTTATTTCATCCTTGGAATATGTTCTTTGGGTGTAATCTGTGCAGCAGGAATTGTATATTGCTTTACATATAATTTTCTTAATAATTATCTGCTAGCAAAGAAAAGCATAAAATCAATTATCTGATATTTCTCCTGCTTTATGTTTACAATTCCTCATTAAAAGCAACAATATTGCTTGCCCTCTTTTAAACAGGTAATGTGTAGCCTGTCTGGAGGGCAATGGGAGAACTTACTGTTTGCATTCAACCTGATAGGTGGTCTTTTTCAATTAGGTAGGTAGCATATCAGAAACAGTACCTCATTCCACCTGGAACAAATTACTAGTTGACCTAAGGAGAACCTTCATGGGAATGTTCCTATCCTTCTCCACAATATGGTTACTACGGCATGGTGGGCAGGCTCTCTTGCAGCTTCAGAAAGCACCAGACCATTCAGGACAGAAAATGAATTAACAGCAGTAAAACAAATCTTTCCAGGAGGGGGTACCCAACAGGAAGTCCCTATTATAGAGCTGCAGTGTAGGCTCTTGGTAAGACACGGTTATGCCCAGGTAAATGGCTAAGTGGGAGTTTTGCACTCATGAACACCACTTAAATGTACCATTGCATTCCTGCACGCTTTTCAGACATCTACAACTTCCCTGACCCACTGCCTTCTGGCTGTTCACATGAAAAGCCCCTGTTACTTTATAAATATTACAAGGATAAATAGGAAGGACTGATACTCCTCTGCCACCTTGTTCAAGGAAAGGTCTTTTAAAAATTGCCCAAAGTGTTTCTAAAATTAAATTGTGCTATTAAGCATCTGCATTCCAAATGGTTCCCCAACAAGTGAAAACACAATTGCTTTTGCTTTAAATTAGGCTCTATCTAAAGTATGCTCCCTTATGATCTAGGGCCTTGTAAACCATTGCGTTTGGTCCGTGACTGACTTGGCATCCAGACAACAGTTTCTTCTTTGTGACATTGCTGATCTCTGCTATATCCTTCTACCAGACCAGAAAGGAGCTGGCCCCTTTTCAAAAGTAATCTAACACAATCGCTTCTGGTTCCTAATAACTTTGGCAGTACAGTTAAGGAAGAGGAAAGTAAAAGGCTAATTTCACTTTTTTCTTAAAGCCAAGCTTACTTTAAATGAGAATGAAGAAGTCCACATAAGAGCACCATTGAGAAAAAAGATGTTTCTAAACAAAAAATGACCATGGTAATGATACCAACATTATCTTAACATTAAAATCCATAAAGCTTAGCTTTACATTTCAATTCTCTGAAAGTCAATTCTATGAGCCTGTTTAAATCTCTAATCTGAGATTAGATATAATCTCTAATAGCACGCATACTGGGAATCTGAGCATATGAGATCTTAGGTAGAGCATTTAAAACTTAAAAATGTCTCAGGATGTTATTGGCACAATATGGGGACACTTTTAAAAAGAATGGTGGGGCTCAGAGAAACAGACCTGAGTTGTGTATATGAGTATGTGTGGGACAGGGGTAGGAGTAGGGATGGAGAGGGAGGTGATGGCTACAGGTATTTGCTAGCAAAATACAGGGTCTGCCTACAGATGGGCAGATACTTCCACATGCCCTTCAGGCTGGCATGTCCCCATAACACTGGAATATTAAACAGTTTCCAGAGCAAAAGACTTGGGGACCTTCACTAAATCAATATTTAAACTGAAAATTATTCTCACAGCCTCCTTAAGATTATGCCAATCTTATATTTCAGTCTCCTAGAATTTCATAGTCAGAATGGGAGACAGCTTTTGTTGCTGAAATCCTGATATTTCAGTTTTTACACAGACAACACTCATATCTTTCTAGAGACAAATTCTAGAACTTCTAAGTAAAGATCTACATTAGTGACCACACAAGCATGGACATGTGAGGGGATACTCTCATGCATTCTGCTAGTTCTTCCACAACACTTAATTGCTATTCATACCCACTAGCAGATGTAGGGGTGTTAATTTACCAGAAAGAAGTGGCACATGACATAATTTTCTTGGTTTCCATTAGCTTTCAATCATAGTGTTGCTGGCTGACATTTTCAGTTCTCAAATGCAGCAAACCACTGAAATAGTTGAAATCTATTTGTCCATAATATTAAGAACTAAATATAAGATACATGTAGGGATGGAGAATTTTATTCATTCATTCTATAAATATTAATTGCATGCCTACCATAATTGAACACTGTGCCTGATACTCAGTTTACAGCAGTGTATAAGATAGACCTTAAATAATAACTAGAGACATTATGATTTAATTACAACTTTGATGATTGTGATAAAGGAGATGTTTAGAGGCTACCAGAATACATAAGACAGCTTAAAAAAAAAAAAAAAGACAGGCTTCAGGAACAGCTTCTCTGAGTAAAAGACATTTCAACCGAGAAAGCTGATGTATATTAAAGACAAGTCCATTCTACTCTTGATCAACTTAGCAAATAAAATCAGAATGTGTTAAATTCATTTATAGTTTGATATGTATACAGCTCTATGTGAAAAAAATGTATTCCAAAATGCAAATGACTAAAATGTACAGCCCTAAATATATGTTTCCTTATTAAGATTGATGCTAGCCAGAACCAAGTCAGTCTTATATTTTAAATGCTAAAAAAATAAGAATAAAGCAAAAATCAACAAGAAAGAGAAAAAAAGAATGAAAAAGAAGGAAAGAGAGAGGGAGGAAAAAGTGGACAATGGTTTTACATGGCTTCAAAAATAATACAAAAATATTTATAGCATTTTTGGCTATTGTACTGGCAGCAACACTGTACTACTGGGATAAACTAAAACACAAACACACACACACAAACAAAAACAAACAAAATCAACAAAAAACAAAAACCCCACAAAAATAAAAAAATGAAAAAACAGATCTCTCATTCTGATAACAAAGATATGTGTCAGCTGGGAACTTTTGAAATATTTGCTGAATAAAATCATGGCACTACTGACAGATCTCAGAGGAATTCTGAACCAAACATCTGAGATGACCCTTCTTTTTTCTTTTTTTTTTTTTAAGATTTTATTTATTTATTTGAGAGAGAGAGAGAGAGATGATAGTGAGAGAGCTGGGGAGATGGGAGAGGGAGAAGCCTGACTCTGGGCTTGATTCCAGGACCCCTGGATCATAACCTGAGCTGAAGGCAGATCCTTAAACAACTGAGGCACCCAGGCACCCCTGAGATGACCCTTCTAAAGTAGTATAGATATTATTTGGGTTTATTTAGGTTTTCCAAGTGTTTTTCAAACCCTTCCAATGTGGACTTTGTATTTCTCACTCTCTCCCTCTATTGCTATTAATGACCTTTGACTCACAGAATGCTTAGAAGTTCCAGAGGAAGGAGGAATGGATTTGAATCTCAGCTCCATCATAGATCAGCTGTGGAACTTCAGACAAGTCATTTGCCCTCTCTCAGCTTCAGTCATCCCATCTGGGATATGAAGGTGATACCTCCCTCCTACGATTGTTGTGAGGAGTAAATGAAGTAATGCTTGTGATACACTTAGCATCATGCCCTTCCAGTACACTGCAAGGGCTCAAAATTTAGGGTTCTTTGTGGGAACAGTGATTGATGATGGTGATGATGATGGTGATGAAGGAGTTGATGGCAACTATGAAAAAGGCCACTTCAAAGTCAAGGCTAGAATAAGACATTTAATAACCCCTAGACCCGAAAATATTACTAGCCTTACCAATGTAATTGAAAATATGCTTTATCCCTTTTAATGGATGTGACTCATAAACACTGCAATTGAAATAGCTTCTTTCTAGTTTTTTCTGATTGCAAAATTTGGTGTCTGTAACCAAAGGGCCTGTCCTCAATCTTTGGTGCCTATACTTTGCTAGTTCTCAAAGCACATCCTTAGTTTGCTTATCTGATAATTCAACACTGCACAACACAATGAATGGGAGATGTTAGAAAATAAAATTGAAGAAGGTGATTTGTCTGATTAAATTTGATAGCAACTGGAGAATAGTTGTTATAGCTTCTTGATGAGCTCCACTTTGCCCATTCCCCAATCTTTTACCATAAATACAGTGTCTTTTGTGCTTGATTCCTTTCAGTTTCTCCTGGTCATTTTCAGCCCTCACTTAACCCCATGTCTGTTTGTCATGCCACAAAAGAGTGCCTACCCAGGAAGTGACAAGTGACTCATAAAGTTTGCTCCCTTACTTCTACTTGACAGTTTGGCCTCACAGATTCCTCTTACCAAGACTACTGAGCCCCATGAGAGTCACACAGATCAACTTCCTCTCCTAGCTTCTGATTTTTGACTCATTTTATTGGCTCTCCTCAGCTCCCTCCCTCTGGTGGATCATCATCTCTAGTGCTAAACTCTGAGTCAGCAACCACATTAAAAGGCCAGCATGGCTCACTAGGAGCCAAGTCTGGGAAGACTGCCAGTCTTCCCACCCTGAAGCAAGCCTATGGCTATGCAGCTCTTCTAGATTGGAGAGATACAGAAAAAGGATGACTGTAGCAAGAGGGAAGGAGGAGAATATAAGCTTGATTAATTTGCTGAAAGAAGGTATAACTGAGTATCTTTGAACTGAATATTCTTCTTCACATGTCTCAATTTCCAAATGCTATCCAAAAGAAAACAAGCATATGACCCCTCCATGTATGTATATTATATATCCACATATATTTACATATATATATTCTTAACTTTTATAATCATGATTAAAATATCCATTTGAGAGGTGTCAATATAATTAACATGACTCATTCAGAACATATTTTATAAGGATAATTTTCTTTCATCTTTATTCTTTATTCATCTTTTACATCTTTTCACACATCTTTCACAATGAATTCACATATTCATTATGTGAATATATATAATTATGTGAAATTCTATAAGCTTTGTTTTCTTACATATTAAATTGGGCTTTCTAGTGGTATCTATCCCATAGAAATGTTGTGAGACAATATATATGAGATACCAATTAACACAGCTAATAAAAGAGGAATACAGGATCCAAACCCATGTGTGGTCTGATCTCAGAGCAGAGCCCATGGCTAGTTCACTATAGTGAGTACTCAATAAAAGTTGGCTATCATTACAACTATTATTAATTCAAAAATTCTGATAGGCAAAGGAAATAGTTACTTATTCACAGCCCCTTTATTAGAGACAGTAATTTTAAATATTTGGTACTCTCTTCTCAGACTCTTTCCTACATATTTTTTTCTCCAAAAATAGTGTCATACTATGCTTATTGTTTTTAATCTTTTTAAAAAAGATTTATTTATGTATTTGAGAGAGAAAGTATGTAAGCAAGTGTAAGTAAGGAGATGGGTAGAGGAAGAGAATCCCCAAGAAGACCCACTGCTTAGCATGGAGTCTAACATGATGCTTGATCCCATGACACATGAATTCATGACCTGAGCCAAAACCAAGAATTGGGTGCTTAACTGGCTGAGCCACCCAGGCACCCATAATCTTTTTATGTTTAATATATTAATATATTTTTCACATCAATAAATATTCTCAGATTTTATAGACTATGAAAATATTTGTATAAGTGATTGGAAATTTTAGTACCTCTGACCATGTCTCCATTCTTTGATAATAATTAAAAATTCATATTACTGTTATTTTATTAGCCTTGCTAATAGCTTCTGAGGCTTAAAGGGAAGTTCCCCAGTTTACCGACTCATAGAATAGTTTACTTGACTGCAGACATAAAGCCTCAGAAATAGACGACATTGTCTCTCCATCACACACATATGAAGGAAGAAACAACACTTCATAAAATATCATTACAGCACAGTGACCATGGGTTTCACTAAGAGCTGGCCACTTAGCACTCATCTGGCAAAAAACCCATATGGGAGTTCCTCATAGATGGAAGAGAAATAGTTCAAGAGAAAGGAAAAATAAACTACATCAGGACATTTGGAAATACAAAAATATGAAGGCAAAAGGACAATTCACTGGATGCTTTTCTCCCTACATCAATTAATCTGAGGGGAGGGAGGGTTATATTATGTCAACGATATGACAAAACTTGTTGCAACTGTGTTAAAATCAAGAGTAATAGCATGAAAGAAACCTACATTTATGGAGTATTAATGTGCCAGCCACAATAAACTTTGGGGAACCCTGGGTGGCGCAGCAGTTTAGTGCCTGCCTTTGGCCCAGGGTGCGATCCTGGAGACCCGGGATCGAATCCCACGTCGGGCTCCTGGTGCATGGAGCCTGCTTCTCTCTCTGCCTATGTCTCTGCCTCTCTCTCTCTCTTTCTCTCTCTCTCTCTCTCTCTCTCTCTCTCTCTATCATAAATAAATAAAAATTAAAAAAAAATAAAAATAAACTTTGAAGTGGATTTTGTCCATTGTTTCCATTTTACAATCCATGACAAGACCCAGAAAAGCTAATTACTTGCCATTTTTTATCCTCTATCATGGATACAGTGGGCATGTAATAAATGTATGCTGATATCTGTTCTTTTATTTGTCATTTTATTTTAAGGAAATTCTGGGGCAAAAAAATTTTAAAGATGAATCCCTCTTGCTTTCAGCTGACTTCACACATTTTATGCCATCATCTCTTTCTCCCCCATATATGTAATGATATAAAATTTTTCCAATTTAAGGATGAGTCTGGACTCCAGGCCTTTGCTCAGTCTTTCCACCAAAATTACCTCTTGGGAAGCAGAGCTGAACTCTGGACCCTGGAATTCCAGCATCTCCCCCAGGAAGAAGCCTCATTAAAACAACCTCCTTTAGAGAAGAGTCTTATTTTTATTTATTTGGCATTGTTGGTATATGGGCTTCTTAGAGCTGAAGAGAAGAAGCTAAATTTGACCAACATGTGAGTAGTTAGCTTTTACTCTCCAGAGCATGAAGTATAGAAAAATAATCATGGGGAATTTAATTTCTTCAGTATCAGTAAATCTCCTGACCATACAGTCATCTAAAAGCTACACTGGTTACTTAGAGATTAGGTTTTGTGTGCATGAGGACTAGTATGTTTACTGAGCTGCTTGAACCCAATTACAGAAAGTCTCCCAGTAAGCACAGCCAGAAATATGGTCACATGGAAGAGGAGAGAAAATAATGACATATCTCTTAGGAGAATCTAGTTTATTTGCTGATTGGTAGAAAGAAAGAAAAAAGAAGGTGGCAATATTGAAGAGTATAGGAACATAAATAGTATTTCTCAGCCAATAATCCAAAATTGTTTTTAACACAAAATATCATCAGTTACTTTAATCTCTTAGAATTCCATAATTTTATCTCTACTACCTCAGGACAGAAACAGACTTCTACTGGATAGATGTATAAAGCCTAGGTCTTCATGCACTGTGTATTTATACTCAATTCAAAGATCCCCTAAGAAAATAAGTGAATTAGACAAATATTAGTGGCTTTGCAACACCTATGTAAGAAGTAGAAAGGAGAGAAAAATGTAAATAAATACTCTGTAGACAGTACTACAAATCATGTACCAGAAAACATACAATCCGGGGATCCCTGGGTGGCTCAGCGGTTTAGCACCTGCCATTGGCTTAGGGCGTGATCCTGGAAGTCCCAGGATCAAGTCCCGCATCAGGCTCCCTGCATGGAGCCTGCTTCTCCCTCTGCCAGTGTCTCTGCCTTTCTCTCTCTCAATCTGTGTCTCTCATGAATGAATGAATGAATGAATGAATGAATAAATAAATAAATAAAATCTTTAAAAAAAGAAAAAAGAAAAGAAAACATACAATCCATCTCCAGAAAAACAGACAGTATGATCCATTTTACCAAAAGGACACCAGCTCAAAGAAATTAAATGATATCACAAGGGCACTCTGCTGGTAGGTAAATAGAGACTTGAACAGGCACATCCTGACTCTGATGTCTGTTACACTTCCTGGCTTCTCCAAGGAAACAAAATCACTGATGCCTGGTCATGACAAAATGTTTGACTAATTGGCATATATACGAGGTAGGTACAAAACCAAATGATGCAGAAGAAAAATGTGTGGGGCTGATAACAAAAGGACAACTCTTGGAATAAAGTGGAGAGCATCATAGCTAATGGAGTGGGATGGGAGACAGGGGATGGTTCTGAATGGGAACAAAGGGATCTGCAGGGCTGAAGTAAAGTTGGCTAAAGGAAAAGTGCATCCTGCCCAGAGAAATGGATAAGAGAAGAGCATCTTCAAATAGTGAACAATTGGGATCCCTGGGTGGCGCAGCGGTTTGGCGCCTGCCTTTGGCCCAGGGCGCGATCCCGGAGACCCGGGATCGAATCCCACGTCAGGCTCCCGGTGCATGGAGCCTGCTTCTCCCTCTGCCTGTGTCTCTGCCTCTCTCTCTGTCTCTGTGTGTGACTATCATAAATAAATAAAAATTAAAAAAAAATAGTGAACAATTTTCAGCAGGCTTGGAGGACTAAGGGAAACTCAGAAACTGGCCATGTCTCCAACTTTAAGGAGCATACATACAGCTGGTAAGGAAGGTGCAGGGTGGGGCTCAGGCTTTGAGGTCCCCACTCCATTGCACGTTAGCTGTGAGATTATCATCTAACTTCTCAGAGTTTAAACATCCTCATTATAAAGTAGATATCATAGTACCATGCTTGAAGAGTTGTTAGCCCTTGAGATATATATTAAAACCTGGGCTGCAACTCAGGTGTCTAATATATGCTGTGATGGTGGTGGTGGCAATTATGCTTTTTGGAATACAAATGGCTATTATCCAAATAAAAGAGAAAAATGGTGAGAGAAAAGAGGTAATAAACAGAAAAAATAAGCTGTCTTTTTTGGGGGGGCATTCGGTTCCTGTAACTCAAATAAGACTCAACCTTGGCTGCACGTCAGAATAAGTTTATTTTTATTATTTTTTTATTTTTAATAAATTTAATGTTATTGGTATTCAATTTACCAACATACAGAATAATACCCAGTGCTCATCCCATCAAGTGCCCCCCTCAGTGCCCGTCACCCATTCACCCCCACCCCCCGCCCTCCTCCCCTTCCACCACCCCTAGTTCATTTCCCAGAGTTAGGAGTCTTTATGTTCTGTCAAGGGGCCCCTGGGTGACTCAGTGGTTGAGTGTTTGCCTCGGCTCAGGTCATGATCCCGGGGTCCTGGGATCAAGTATCACATTGGGCTCCCAGCAAGGAGCCTGCTTCTCCCTCTGCCTATGTCTCTGCCTCTCTCTGTGTGTCTCTCATGAATAAATAAAATCTTTTTAAAAAAATAATCAATTTAAGACTATTATTTATACCAATCTTTATCAATTATTTTAATCTCTGTATTATTTATTCAATATGCAAAAAAGATTAAGAATCACTGCTTAATGGGACAATTCTGTGCAAGGGTGCAACTACCTCAAGGCTTCTCAGAACTGGGTGAACCCACCTGCTTGAGATAAAGGATGAAGCAAAAAGCCATTACCATATGGCTTTATGTTTTGACTTTGGGCAGTGGTAGTGGAGTATCAATTAGCAGAGTCTGAAGTCATAAAGCCACAGAATCTCTGTGCCTCTTTTTAATAATGGCTAATAATCGCCTTATTAACTCATGTTTATATCCACTATAGTAAAGCACCATAACAGATTAGCAATTTTTATAATATGCCATAATTCTGAAGAAAGAAACATTTTAATGAAGATGTGATATTTGGAGTCTAAAGACCTGGCTTCACATTCACTCGCTTACTTAGTTTGCTACCACTCTACTAAATTCTGACACATACAGAGGTTCCAGCCTGAACTTCCGCATGAGCACCCCTAGGCTGGAGGCCTGGTGTTACCATTATGGGCTGGTTGGCTGTTCTGTTATTTGGGACACACTGAGCAGACGCTAACTCTGGAGGCAGAACCCTGAGAGCTTTGAGCATCTCTGATGATCAGGCCCCAGACCCCAATCAAGGAAGAATGTGGATTCTGCTCACTTGCTTCTCCAATTTTCCCACAGCGAGATGGGTTATCTGCTGCATTTTTTAAATGAAGCAGTAATATAGCAGAAATGTGATCTAGGCCCCCTGTCGGTAGGAGTGATGGTTTGAAGCTGGACTTATTTTTTTTAAACCACTCTTCATTCTTTACAGAATATGGATATTAGATTTTTAAAAATTGATGAACCGGAGGCAGGGTAGGGGGCAGAGGAAATACTAAATGGACTGCATTTTAAGTACCTATTAGTTGAAATGGTCAGTGGGATATTAATCATTTAGTTTGAGGTGAAGACTTCTATACCTGTCTTGGGGTAAATAATATTCACTTTTTAAGTTTATTATGAAGACTAGATATGAAAAAATATACAAATCACTTGGCACAATACATGACCCCAAACAATAGTTATTAGTATAAGATTATAAATCTTTTTAAGCAAATAGTGAAAATCTTACTTTTAGAACATAACTCATACACAGACAACAGGATCAAGGAAAAGAATGAATTTGAGAAGTACAAAAACTAAACATATCCACTTGATATAAAATAGTGAAATAGGACTTAATACCATTACCAACAATGCCACATGTTAATAACAAAGCTACACAAGCTTAACCTGGGCCCATCCTGTGAACTGGAATTTATGCTCATTCAGGTAGACTTTGAGGCTTCAGATCCCTTCCTGCTAACATACAGAGCATGTAATACACCAAGGTAGATGCAATGCTCTGTCCTGCAGCATCTTTTAAGCTAGTGGGAAAGACAGAGTTACCGAGAAATAATAATACAGTGCAACAAAGCAATGAGAAAAGTGAGTGGAAAATAGCGTGGGAACGCAAATAGGGAGGAATAAACTGGAAAAAAAGAAAGCTTTGCAGAGACGGCAACCCATCTGAGGATTTGAGGGATTGATAGGAGTTCACTAAGAAAAGAGAGGCTGAGGCAAAATGTTAGGATGAAAAATGCTTATCTCACTTAATATATATGAAGAATGTTTCAAGCTTATTTGTATTTATTATTAAGTTTTTTAATAGTCTTAGGCCGAGGAAAAGCTCTGGATTGTGCTTTGTGAGCTGTTTTCATCAAAACCATGTCAGTAGGGGATCCCTGGGTGGTGCAGCGGTTTGGCGCCTGCCTTTGGCCCAGGGTGCGATCCTGGAGACCCGGGATCGAATCCCACATCGGGCTCCTGGTGCATGGAGCCTGCTTCTCCCTCTGCCTGTGTCTCTGCCTCTCTCTCTTTCTCTCTGTGTGACTATCATAAATAAATAAAAATTAAAACAAAAACAAAAACAAAAAAAAACATGTCAGTAGTCTCACCTGCTATTTACTAGTTGAACATACAGTTGTTAAATATCTGATATATGTCAGGCACCATGCAGGAAATGGGGATGCAATCAAAGAAAAGAGAAGCACACTTTGTCTTTCTGGAGCTTGAAATCTAATGGAAATATCAGCTGTTTAGAGAGCACTCAGGGCTTAGAGGAGCAGAGCAGGGTGGAAGGGCGGGGGATGCTTTTGTATCTAACTTCACTGTAACTCAAAATAATGGGAATAGTAATCATCATCTTATCTAATTCCGAGGACGATCTTTATAGGTTACAACATTCTGGAGAGTGTAAAATGTATAAAAATAAAAGGAGAGAATATTATTGTTGTCACTCTCCTTATTAATTTATTTAAAAGAGCCAACAGTGTAAAATTTTTCCCTAGATATAGACAGATATCTTTCAATGGAAAACTATGTCTTGAAATACCACCCCAACCACAAGAAGTATTTAGCACCAACTGTTTACATCGTTTGTGAGAAATCAGTATGATAATTACACTTAGTGTCATCTAGCTATGCCTTTTTAAAGAAAAATAAATAAATTCCCCCCCTGCTATGCAATTTGCCCACACTTGTGGAGAATGAAGACAGGACTCAAAGATCTCTACTTTATGTTCTGAAGACTGCAGAACTACTCTAAGCTTTCTCCAATAAGGCCATAGAAGAATGAAGAACTAAAAGACAATGACAATCCAAATAAGCAACAAATATTGACAGAATGTACTTCGAAGTCTCTTTGAAAATGATTACAGTAGATCAAAGGGGTAGAGCCAACAGATTACGGAGCAAGACTGAGCCCTCAGCTTGTCTCCACTGCTTATTCACTACGTGACCCTCAGTTACTAATTAAGTTGTCTATACTCATCTTTGTCAGTCTCTAAAATTGGAATGACACTAGTACCTACTTTGAGAACTTTTGGAAAGATTCAATAAGTTCATATAAGCAAGGTGTTATGGGCACTAGGTCCTAGTGTGCACTAAGTGGCTACAACATGTTCTCTACCATTATCCCTCTTACCTATCAAGATTACTCTTACACCACTCCTAATGGGATGAAGCTAAAAAAATGCAAGTAGCTCAAAGCTCTTATGTTTCTTGCTGTAGATGGCAGAAGGCCGAATGAAATGCATTTGGATATTGACAAACTTTTTCCACTTATTAAAGGAAATGCTTCATCAATTTCAAACTCTCTTCTATGTGAAAAAAAGTATCTCTTTTCAAAATTTGATCACAATAACATATCTGTCCAAAGTCCCCCCCAGCCAACCCCAATGACTCTTTTCCACCCGCGGTCGTCTGAGGAATGGAGGCACTTAGATAAGTATTCAGGTTAGCAAAATTCCAGAGGCAAAAATGACTTGGCTAAAAGGCAATCACATGTTGCTGTACTTTTCATTCTCATTCATTATTTCTTCTAGTTCCTGGAAGGTCAAGATGGGGATGTTGCCTTTTATTTGGATTATAGAATATAGATATAAATAGTTCTATAGATAAAGATGTTATATATTTGAAAATACATAAAATTCCAATCTTGCAAATTTAATAAAAATCAAAAGAGGGGAAAAAAGACTCAAGCCTCATCATATTACTTGTCAATCCTTTGCAAAGCAATCCTAATACTACCTATATATTTGAGATTCCCTAATCAGAACTCACCTTGGCTGAAGCACCCAAATGCATTAGAAGTGCCTCGAAGGAGGCATTGCAAATGCAGCCTAATGCAATTAAGGGAAAGGAGAGTACCAGAAATGTCTGGCAGATCATTTGTTTTCCCATAGATAATCTTTCCAAATGTGGACCAGCAGGAACAATTTTTTTGCTGACCTTGCAAAATTACTGTAGCAAACCGTCTATGAAACACCAATTTGGAAATTTTAAAACCAGTGTAGTTGGAGAACATGAGAGCAACATTTTGGAACAAATGAATAGTTCTATACATGAATAGCTTACGAAGTCTCAACAAAGCACATTCGAGTCTGATTGCTATAAAAGCAGTGATGTGTAGGCTTTGTAGGCCATTGACCCTATTCCTAAGCTCCTGAACTATTAATCATTTTCTATTCTCTTAGATTTTGGAAGAGAGGTTATTATGGCCACAGAATTGTAATAAAAACCTTTTTTTCTTGAGAAAATAAATGGGCTGATTATAACTGTAATGTTCCAAGAGACAGAATCAAATGAAGACTCTTATCTCTTAGAGTGAGAATCATATGTTGAAAGTGGAGATGGTGTCACAGTCTGTATTTCTGTTAGGTTGTTTTTTCTATTTTATTTTATTTTATTTATTTTATTTTTTGGCCTCTAGGTATCCTAGTTCTTCCTTGGTACTTTGTGATAAGAAGCTCACCCATAGAGCTTGCAGAGCCAGATTGCCTGGGAGCCTTCCCGGTATAGAGCAAGAGTTTGCAAACTGTCGTATGTGGGTCCGATCCAGCCCAACTCCTGTTCTTGTAAGTAAAGCTTGATTTAAATATAGCCATGCTATATGTTTATTTATTGCCAATGACTCCTTTTGTGCTACAACAGCAGTATAGTAGTTACTGTCAAGTGGGCGTGCCTTTGCTGAACAGTTGTACTTGTAATTTATATTAAGTCAATAGCCCCCTCCCAGTTACTTCTGTCCATTGCTGTTTGGTGTACCCTCTAGCACCAGAAATCAATCCAATCAATGGGAAATAGTATGTGGAAGGTATTTTAGACTGGTGAAGCCAACATCCATTCTCTACCTTCTCCCCCTATCTCCACTATAGATTCTGAAAAAGCTAAATATTGGTATTTCTAAGCTTTCTTCCTAGAAAGAGTTGCCATATGATTAAATCCTGGCCTATGATCTGAAAGCAGAGATCTATGGATGATGTGAAAGGGAAATCTGCAAAAGCTTTTGTGGCCATGACAAACTGTATAGACATTATTGGTGTCCTTCTGTTCTCTTCCCCCTGTCCTGTGCAGAAATAGTACACGATGCCCAGATATACAGAGGCCATCTGTGATGACGAGAGAAAGGTAAAATATGCAGAGATGCCAGTCCTGATAGCACGGGAGCTTACCCCCTTGATAAGCGAGAAAAATAACTTATTTTAGTTTGTCTTTATTATATACATTGCTGCTTGCAGACTAGAATATTCTTATCTGATATAGATTATAAAGGGTTTATAAGACTTTGGAGCAGAAACATCCGGATTTGAATTCCCATTCTGACACTGCATGACCTTGAGTAAGTAACCATCTCTCTAAAATGCAGTATCTTCATCTAAAAAAATAGAACAATGACACTAAAAGTCTTGTTTTAAGCATCAAAACATAGGTTAGAACATTGTAGAAAGCATGTGGCACATACTAAATGCTCAACAAATATGTTATTGTCACTGTTATCAGTTGTTATATTTTTCCATGTGCCAAGTACTGTATACAATGAGGTAAATAGTTGATTCAGTGTTTTTAGAATTCCTAAAAATATACTTATGAAGTTGAAATAATTCCATCCATTTAATGGATGATAAAACTTAAAACCAAAAAAGTTAAATAAAAGTTAAATAATTTGCTGAGGATCAGATAGCTAGGAAATGAAGGAATTGGAATTTTATCCTATATCTCACTCTAAATCCTATACTTATTTCATGTCTTTGCTTTTCTTCCACCCAAATATTTTTCTCCATAGGATGTTCATAGGTATGCTGGGGTGGGTGAGATTTAGAGAACTCTAGGATAAACAAAGTTAATTCAGATTTGTTTAACACAGAATTTCTCAGAATCCTTAACATGCTAATCCATGTAGTAAATGACCAAGAGAGGATCCTAATAATAAATATTTCCTTTTTTTCTGTAAAAATTGTGTTATGAGTTGAATTGCATCCCCCCAGTATGGAGGTCTTAACCCCCAGTATTTCAGAATGTGATCTTATTGGGAAATGGTGTTTTTTGTAAAAGTAGTCAAGTTACAATGAGATTGTCAGAGTGGGCTCTAAACTAATTTCACTGTTATCACTAAAAACAAGGAGCTATGGACACAGAGACAGATATACACACAAGGATAATATCATGTACGGATGGCATAAATTGAAGTGATGTATCTACAAGCCAAGCAATGTCAAACATTGCCAGCAAATCACCAGAAGCCAGAAGAGAAATATAGAATAGATTCTTCTTACAGCTCTCAGAAAGAATCAACCCTGAAAACATCTTGATTTTGGACTTCTAAGCTTCCAGAACTATGAGACAATAAAGTACTGTTGCCTAATCCATCCGGTTTGTGATGCTTTGCTATAGCAAAGCAAAAGCTTGATTCTTAAAAACAATCTCTTTATTCACAAAAGACACACACAGAAAGAGAGAGAGAGAGAGAGAGAGAGAGAGAGAGAGGCAGAGACACAGGCACAGGGAGAGGCAGGCTCCCTGCAGGGAGCACCCTACGGGACTTGATCCTAGGACCCCAGGATCTCTCCGGGAGCCCGAAGGCAGATGCTTAACCACTGAACCACGCAGGAGTCCCTACAATGTCTTTTCACTTGTTTTATCAGGTATGATTTTCCCATTGAGTTTATCTTAGGGTATACACATTTTTTAAAAGTAACTTTAAATTCCATTGCTGTTTTTAAAAAAAATAAGCCCAAGATAGATCTTTGATTATTTAGGTTTTGAAAAAAAAATGCAAACTAAAATTATTGAGGCCATGTTCTTCAACAGCTTTTTAACTTGAAGAGGTCCATAGGTATTTTCCAGGGAGCTTCATAAACCTTTTGAAATTACATGTAAAATGTATGCATTTTTACAGGGATGGCCCTATACCATCCATCAGATAAAGGGTAACAAAATGATTTTAAAACCACTTTCTTTAGAGTAGAACCTTAAGGCCTTACTCTCTGATATCTATGTGGGAGAGTATACTCAGGCAGACCTCTTGAGAACTTGACCCTCACCACAGATGCTGCCTTGGCCAACCTCTATGCAGAAATGGAGTGGTCATCCATTCGGGTCCTTGTCGATACTGGAGTTCTAAGCCCTTCAAGAGATGGAGAGGATTGAACAGGATGATGTATGTAGAAAAATGAAAAGAGAGTCTAGCATATAGTAATCATTCCATGAACATTTCCTAGTTTGGCTAATTTCTTGTTTGGCTAATTCCTAATGAATGTGGCTGTACTTTAACCAACCACATAAAATACTCCTACTGTAGGTATAATCTTTCATTCAGTTCTATTTTGTACTTATCAAAATGTGATTACACAAAATAGTATTTATGGAATGTTTGTGGAATAATTTGCTCCTCGTTTGGTCTTTTAAATACTCTAAAATCCAACTCTGAAATCATTTAGGCCACCAGTGAACAATATTATCTAGACCAAATCAATGTTTTCCTGTTTCCATCCAACCATATTTAAAATACAATAGATTGTTTTTAGAATCAAGCTTTTGTGTCAGCCCATCCACATCTATTAAAGAATCTTATTTTTTTTAAGCCCTAGAGATTTCATTATTTTAAAGATTTTTTGAGGGCAATGTACAACCCATTATATAGAGTTCTTTTTGTCAGGACCAACAGGAAATAACCCTCTGTTTTGAGTTCCAGGAAAAATTATGTTTCTCCAGAAAAAAAAAAATTGTTTCAAATCCTAGGATATCATAAAAAATAAACTTTATCATCTTTTCTTCCTTTCATTGGCTGCTAAAAGACTCAGAGTCAGATTTTGTATTTTCCTTGAGCAAATATAAAGGGCCTCTGTGGCATTCATTCTACATATAAGGTTACTGATGACATCATCTATTTTATACCCATATTATATCATAGCTCTGATTATTCCTAATTGCATTCTTATTTTGCCTTACTACGTTATATTCAGATTTACAGAAAAATTTCAAATTGTTCTTAAATAAGAGGGGGAATATACATACAGACTTACATACATACACACACACTAAGTAAATATAAATCAATATTGCATGGCACTCAACCACTGTGACCAGGTAATTAACCTCTCTGAACTTTCTTTCTTTTAAACTTAAAACTACCAACAGTATATACTTCATGGAACTGTAATGTATATAGTTACATTTGATTTATTGATGTTTTTTAACTGAGAGTCTGGAGCAGAGTAGGTACTCCATCAATATTTGTTCTTTTACTGTCCTTCTAAAGAACCGGCAATTTTGATTAATCAGTAGTCAGCAGAAATAATAATTTGCCAGTAATCCTAGGAAAGTGGTGATTCTGATTCTTGGCATGAGGTGAAGACTTAAAAGGATCTTGCCTCAGCAGATTCAGGTTGAAACACTAATTAGGACAGACTGTAACAATGGGGGAGAAGCAGAAGAGACAAAATGTGCCATATATAAATCCATACGGTAATTAAAACGTAGTCATAGTTCTCAATAACTACAGCTCCTGGGCAAGAAGGTTTTAGGGCTGAAGTATTAGGATTACTGAATTCAGAAGAAGGTTTATCAAATTGCTTGAGGCAGGCAGTGCACATCTTTGTGCCTAAGCCACGAAACATCTTCCTGTAAGGTTTTCCTTTGGAAGCATATATTGACTTCTAAACAAATGAGCCAATATAATCTGAGAAAAGATGGAAGTAGGGGTTCCACCAAACCAAATGAAGATCTCTTTTTTCTAGAGTATGAAGCACATATATTTGTTTTTGTTTTTGTTATTCCTACCTGTTTAAAAAGCATCAAACTCGAAGGCCTAAAACCTTATTTCGATTACAGCTCTAACATCTTCTAGCTCAAGAGTCTTGGGAAAGGCAGGGGGTTTCCTCCTCTATAAATCGGGTAATAATATACACACCCCACAAGGTAGCTGTCAGTATTAAATGAAGTGACATACATCAAGCACTTGGCAAAATGCATGACACATAGTACTCAGGTGACTCTGTGTAAAAGAGGGAAATGATACAATTAATAAACCACGTAGTAAAGCCAATAAATAAATAAATAAATAAACTTGTTGTAGTTACTTGGTAATGTGTTAACTTGGCTAGACTGAAATGCATCTCCCAGAATTCCATGTCTTGTATATTTTCAGTTTGAGTGAGCCACAGGAGAGACTCCTGTGGGAGATTTTGGGTGCAAGTGAAGCAGCAGCCATTTGTAACACACAAATTTGCTAGTTCACCCCATAGGCATAGGCTGCAGCTAGAACAAGGCATTAAGATATATTTAATGTCTTAAAATAACTTTGAGGATCACAGTATTTCAGACATTCCTGTAAATGCTGGGAAGGGGTAATATACAACCTGGAAATTCTTCATTAAAACAGATTATGCGAAACTTTATGGAAGAGGAAGACAAAGATTTAAAACAACTGGCAGATAATAATTTATCAATTTTTTTTATTTTTGTTTTGAAGTTCTGAATCTCAGGGCTTATTAATGAAGAAACACACAAGAGTTTTACTCTTTTCTCCTATAACCTGGATCTTTTCCCCTTCCTTGTAATACACATTGCTCTTATTTCTTACTTGAGAATATTCAAGTTCTCCCATTATACTAGATATTTTTCATGGGTATATAAATGTGCTCAAATCTGGGTCCCATTAAAAAAAAAAAACTCTTCACTTATCACTATGTTTCTCTCCCTCTATTTACAACTACGCTTCTCAAAAACAGTTATCTCTACCCTGTCCATCATGTCACCTCCCACTTGCTTCTCAACTTATTCCAAACTGATTTTTGCCACTCAACTTCAGGCTATCAAAAATTTCCACAATACTTAAACTCAATGTAAAGTTTTAGGATTTACTTAGCAATACAATTGAAAACCATAGAGGTACCTCACACTTCAAACATCTGAAACTACACTGACATTCTTCTCCCCAACCTGGTCTTCTCCAGTGTTCCTGCCCTGGGTGGACAGCTCTGCTATCCCCACAGCTGCACATAAGAAGTCTGAAAGTCATTCTCAACAATTCTCCCTCATCCTCACACATGCATCAGTCACCACATTCTGTTGTCTACCTCTGAAATATCTTTTGAATTCATCCTCACGTCCCTATATATAATGACACTGCCTTAGTTCCAGACCTAATTATGGCTTTTAACATTTTTATCTCCTTCCATTCAATTATATTCCCCTCCTAGTCATACAGACATGCTGTTGTCAGGATATTTTAAAAAAGGGAAAGGGAAGAAAAAAAGGAAGGAAAGGAGGGAGGAAAATGAAAGAGATGGGGAGTGAGAGAGACAGACAGGAGTGAAGGAGTGAGGCAGAAAGAAAGAAATCTGTTTTTTCATTTCTTTGCCTCTAAAATGGTTTCTAGTCAAAATCAAAGGCCTCCTGTTCCATAGGCCATATTCCTTGTCCTTCAGACCATGGGACTTACTTTCCTTCCAAACCAGTCTCTACACAGCAACCATAATTTTATGAAACACCATGTGCTTGATAACTTTCAAACAGTGATCAGATTATTTCTTTTTGAATAAAATCTGAAATCCTTACGGTGATCCTCAAGGTTGTGTACAATATGTTTCTGTCTTCATCTTTCTCCTTTTATCTTAGTTCTCTGCTCTCCTGTCACTCCGGCCATGCTCCATCATACCTCAGGATGCTTCCAAAAGCTTATTCCTCTGTTTTCAACAGTATCCTTCCAAAACCTTAACATTCAGTTTACTAACCAACTCCCACTTATCTTCTCACTTTCAGACTTAACTTCTGATAATTTTTCCGCAACCTCCCAGGTAGGTCAGACACCCCTGGCAGAGGATCCTCAGCACACATCACACTTCTCATCCGTAGCAACTTCCACAATCAGAACCAATTAAAGGCTCACATACAGCTTCCAGGAGGTCAGAGGCTATGCCCAGCTTGTCCTCTATCATATATTTACCATCTGGTGCAATGTCATGTGTAGTTCTCAATAAATCTTGAGTGAAAATTCCAATTCAGTCATTATTCTAATTCCTCAATGAACTGTTGAAGTAGGAATATCCTCTTTAATATATGAGAAAAACAGTGCAACATCAGTACATCCGATATGTAAAAAAATGTATCAAAGTGAAAGATTTTAGGAGCTAAGTCTTTGCATTAAAATCAAGTGTTCGGGACGCCTGGGTGGCTCAGTGGTTGAGCATCTGCCTTAGGCTTAGGGCGTGATCCAGATCCCAGGATCAAGTCCCACATCGCACTCCCTGCATGGAGCCTGCTTCTCCCTCTGCCTATTTCTCTGCCTCTCTCTCTCTCTGTCTGTGAATGAATAAATAAAATAAATAAATAAATAAATAAAATCTTTTTTTAAAAACTAAAAAGCCTGAAAAAAAAACAAAAAAGATAAAGATAAAGATATTGCATTATATGTATTCAATAACTATTAAATATGTGAATTATAAAGGTGTATTAGACTGCTAATTTTTTAAGCAATGAATAAATTAATAAATTTAAACTCAAATCATGCTTGCATACTGGTCTCCTTTTCTCCTCCTATGTTTATCTTTATTTTTCTAATTTTGAGAAGGAAATGTACCTCCCCTCAAAACATTTTCTTTCTGACAGAATAACTTTGTTTTCAGTGATGAGAAAAATACTATTTGTTGGAAATACAAAGAAAGATTTCTTATTAAAGTGAATCAACTGTGGAAAATTGCTCTCACTGACACCTTAGAAGTGTTGTCTTTAGAAGAATAGGAGCAGAGAATTTATCTCTAGACCTTAGAATCAACTGTCAATCCCCAGATTTATCACATCATGCCATGTTACCCATATTTTCCACCTGGAGTCAGCCCCAGAGCCAGCAGCACCTGCCATAATGGGAAACGTTCTGGACCCTCTGAAAAGCTCTTTTTCCCCCAACTTCACTGAATCTGGTAATTATATAATTAGGTTTACTACATCAGTTTAATTGAAATGTTCCTTACTTTCTTTTCCTTCTAACAATTTAGGGACATCTGCCATACAGCAAGGTGGAATACTGTCATGTACAAGGTAATGTTTCATGGGTATGAGTGATCAATACATAGGCCCTACTTTAATTCATAGTCCTTAGGGCCCTCTGGCAAATAGGATAGTATAAGCACCAGCAAGATTTTCTGGCAGCAAAGTGTCTTTGGGTGGGGGTGACAGTTGAGCTGGGACGTGAAGGAGAAGTAAGTGAGCCAGTGATATAAGAGAATAATAATAATAATAATAATAATAATAATAATAATAAAACAGCACAATAAGGGACAGAAGAGGTTGCATGAAGGTGCAAAACGCATCCATTATGGTGATGGATTCAGAGGCTCATTAGTATAATTGGAGCATGAGAAGAGGTGGGATGAGGAAACAGAAAAAGATGATACAGGGCCTTTTCCTTGAAGCCACTAAAATTGTGAAGCAAATGTGACATATTATGAAAATCATGCTGGAGGATGGAGTAGAGGCAGGATGCTCTGAAGGGGAAGAAAGAACCTGATTTTCACCTTGTTTCCCAGCATCATGTACAGCATACCAAACATAAGCAGTGTTTGATAAATATTTATTGAATCTTGTTTCTAAATGATGAGTCAGAAGCCTGTTGCATCAAGGGATCATTAAATCATCACTCAGTTATCTACAATTCAAGTAGGAAAGTTGATATAGTTTCCAAGGAGAAGGATAATAGGAGTAGGAGGAGAACACAGGGCCTAAAGACACCACAGGGGAGGCAAAAGCAGAGGGTGAGGGACACTGAAACAGGAAGGTGAGGGCACCTAAGAGATATTTCAGACTCAGTAATTTTTCTATGGGCAGTTATTCCCAGCTCCATACATCAATTTCTATAGCATGAAATATAATTACTACAAATGTACATGATAAAGACAAACTTTTGCTAGGCGTTGTTCTAAGCACATTTAGGCACTGCTATTCAAAAACAGTTAGTGAGCATCCTTGGCCAGTGAGACAGTGTTTTAGGCCCTTGCATGTACAGCTCCTATCATGGATCTTATACACCAATAAGAAAACAGAGAACAAACAAGGAAAAATTGACTGTATATCACACTCCCAAGCTGAGAGCAGAACATAATTGTCAAGAGTATAACATTTGGAATCAATACTGTCTGGCTCTGAATTCTTACTTAACCACTTGTCTGTGGCTGTGTGACCTTGGGTAAGTTATATAACTGCTCTGTTTTATTCCCTTACCTGTGAAATGAGGTTAATAGTACTTATCTATCTTTCTGTGTTATATGGAGTATTAAATAGTTAACAGCTATAAAGAGTTTAGAAGAGAGTCTGGCAAATATTAAATATTATTATTACCAAATGTTTTCATTGTTGATATTCTATAACGACTAGTGTCATCAATAAGCACTATGAAGGATACTGAAAGCAGGGTAAAGAAAAAGAGAACCAGATAATTTCAGGCTAGGAAATATGGGTGGAAGGAGAAGGATATGTACTATGAGGATAAATACCATGAGATGTCTGTTATGTGTTCATTTCAGCAAGAGATCTTAAAGAAATGAGGCATTGAGTGATACAATATTTGGAGGGAGCATTCCAGAAGAGTGAATATAGGACATACAAGGGCCACTGGCTGGAAAGTCATTTGGTTTGATCAGACTAAGGAATAGTTAAAAAAAAATATATATATATGTTATATGTAAATATTATATTTAAACACTATTATATTCAAATATATTTATTTATATTTAAATATATTTAAATATAATAGTATATTATTAATAAATAATATATATTTAAATATATTATATTATGACCAGAAATGGGTGAACAAAGCAGAGAATGAGGTGAGGTAGGATAAGTGAGCAAGTGTTAATTCACTTTAGGCTTTGTGGGCCACTGGAGAGGATTTTCGATTTTTCCTGAGACAAGAGAATGCTACAAAGGGGCTGTGGGTAGAGATGCAGCATAATCGAGACATCTTTTTTAAAAAAACTGTTCTGACTACACACGGAGAGAATGGATCACCACAGGCAAGGGCGGTAGCAGGCAATTCCTGTTATACATGTAATCCACACATCAAGCAAGCGAGGTAAACATTATCATTCCCATTTTACAGTAAAGAGCAAGAGGCTCCAAAATAATTTATCAGAAGGCACACAGGTATTTTTACTTTAAATTCTTAGTGTGTTTTCTAGTTTTCTAATCTGTAGGAAAGCCTTCCTGTTATCCTTTTTTTTTTTCCTTCCTGTCATCCTTGACAAAGCCAGATGTCTGTTATATGTTCACACTGTAGCATATTCTTCTGCTTTATAGCACCTATCAAGTTTAATTTTATACTAGCTGGGTGATTATTTGTCTCATATTTAAGAGCAGTGTCAGTGCTTACCAGTGTGTCCTCAGGCTCTATCTAGCATGTATAGCAGGTGCTCAGAAATTATTTGTTAAGTAAAAGAATAAACTGTATTGCTAAAGTGGAGGAGGAAAAGCCACTGGCTTTTCTCTTGCCATATAGTAACTCATTTAATACTAAGAAAAACCCATAGGAGGTATGTAAATAAGTATGTGAATAAGTATGTCAATACCATGAAAACATGAGAAGTTAATCTAACATACTAACAACAAAGACCTTAGTATCCATTTTTTTTAAGTCTTGGCTTTATTTTTCAAATGATTATTAGTGAAAGTAAGAAAAATATTTCTTAAGAAATATGAGAACTCTGGAAATCATTTTATATCTTTGCTTTAAAGACAAGGTATTAAAGTACAACAGATCTTTTCCCAAATTTCTGATTATACAGGAGAATTACCTTAATGGTTTTCTAAAAGTTGGCTATGCCAAAGAATTAAGACGTGGTAACAGACAAAAAAGTGAAATAAAAAGATTTCTAAACATTATCATTATAATATTAGGGAAGACAATTGCTTCTATTTGCATAGTGCTTTCCCATCTACAAAGAAATGCTGCATATGTCACCCCATTGCTCATTCAGCCCGTACTCAACATTTCATCCATTTAAACACACACAAACACACACACACACACACACACACACACACACACACTTTCTGGATCATTTATGCAGAGATCTCCTTTGCAGTGGCCTTGATAAAAGCTGACTGTGGAATTTATTAAATTCAGCCCCCATTAAGACTTGGCATTGTTTGAAGCACTATCAGATGACGCTGAGCTCAGAAAGGGCACCTGCTCTTACCTTCTGTCTTCATCAAACAGTACTCCCAGTCTTTCTTTTTTGGAGGTGGAGCTGATAACAAACTTCTCCTTTCATGGGTATGTGAAAGCAATTTCCATGTCCTCATTTTCTTTTTTTGTGCCAGATACCAAGTAGATGAAAATGATTCCCGGTTCTCAACCCTTACACCTCTGAAATCAAGCCCTGGGAAAGCTGGTAGTAATTTCCTAAGCTGTTTAGAAAAATAATTCTACCAACCATCCGGGAACAAGGATTTGGCTACTATTATACAATAGCACATAAATGGCTGCTAGGACATGGTGAAAAGATGAAGCACAGTGTCAGCATGTGCCGTTTCAGTTATGACAAACAGTATATACCCATTTTTGTAGCTCAATTATTTAGGTTTAATATTATCAAAACAAAAAAAAATTGTCACTTATTGCCAATGACTATTCACCAACACACTGGCTTTTCTCTTGCTATATAGTAACTCATTTAATCCTAAGGAAAAATCTATAAGATGTATATCATTATCCCATAAATCTCATTTCTGTATACATGACAAAATTAAAGGTCACAGAAAATAAGCAACTTATTCAAGGCCACACAGTGGGAAAATAGCAGAGCTGGGCTTTGAACCCAGGTTATTTCTCTTATATTGCTTTTTCCGCTTTGTCAGTTCAACATGGGAGGGATACAGCATGGGAGTTTTGTAAGGAGACATGGATATAAAAGTATGTATGATAACAAGTATAAGATTTGAAATTTAGACCTAGCTGTGTTTGACTCCAGACTGTAGGTTCCTTCCACTGCCAACAAAAATGATCCCCTATTCAATACAACATGTTTCTCTAGAGAAAATGAACCTTTAAAAATACTCTTCTTCAGATAATTATTCTTTTTCCAAATTAGTTTAAGATGGTATATTCTAAAACAATGGTAAAACTTACAAGTGAATGAATGGGCACTATTCTAATCTGTTAACCTCCAGATTGTGTCACCATGCTTAGTAAACCTCAGTAATAGGAGGTCTTAAGAGTAGATTCAAGGACCAGGCCTTAACACCCTATCTCTGCTAGAAGTGTTAACTCTTTTTGTCTACTACAGAATCATTGAGAAATGTGCTGACTTAAACTTCACTAAGGATGTTGGGGCGGGGGGGCACCTGGGTGGCTCAGTCAGTTAAGCATCTGCCTTCAGCTCAAGTCATGATCCCAGTGTCCTGGGATCCAGCCCTGCATTAGGCTCCCTGAGTCTGCTTCTCCCTCTGCCTCTGCCCCTCCCCCCTCGCATGTGTTCTCTCTCTCCAATAAATAACTTTTTTTTTTAAAGATGCTATGGAGATCTAAAAAAGTTAATATATTTCCAGATATATTTATTGCCATTAGTGTATAGGTTATACTGCCTGAAAATTTTTGTCTAGGGCATATGGAATTTACTTTTTAAAATGAAAGAAAGTCCAGTGACTTCTGAAGAAGATGTGAAAAACTAAGAAAAACTAAATTTCATTTTTTATGAAATTCCCAAGTACCATTACAAACGACTCTTCTTAAAATGGTGTTAAAAGTAACACTTATTACACTTTGGCCTCCTACTCTAATTTCTCCAGCCTTTCCTAAGGTTGAAAAAGGAATAAAATGGCATCCTTTCTTCATAGGCAATTAGGGCTTCCTATGGCTCCCCACATCAATCAAGATAATAGGCCCTATTCTGCTTCCTCCACATTAAACACTTGGTTTTAAAGATGTACATTTTGGTCCATCTAATTCTGTTAATTTATATTTTGCAGTAAATTATCTGCTATATTTGATGAGTTAATTCTTAAGACTAAGGAAAAAAGGGGGTTTATAAATTCATTTTAAATGAAAACACAGGGATCTCTGGGTGGCGCAGCGGTTTGGCGCCTGCCTTTGGCCCAGGGCGCGATCCTGGAGACCCGGGATCGAATCCCACGTCGGGCTCCCGGTGCATGGAGCCTGCTTCTCCCTCTGACTGTGTCTCTGCCTCTCTCTCTCTCTCTGTGTGACTATCATAAATAAATAAATAAAAATTAAAAAATAAATAAATGAAAATACAATTAGTAACCTAGGAATGTAATCCATTCTTGTTTCTAAATGTATTACTCAAATAATTAATAAGGTGGAACTGATGGTACAGGTGAATAGGTAAGCTTTCAACGGGAGGAAAGACTATAAATGTATTTGTGGTAAGAGGGAATAATTTATTAAGAAGAGATGAGTAGATAAGGAGAAAATGCTCTATCGGTCAAATTATTTCAATATTTTACAGAAAGGCCAGTTTTTAAGAATAAGGTGCAATTATTTTGATAGAGATCTTGACAAGTAAAGGGCTACAGTAATCACTGAAAGGGATAGAAAATAAAACTGGCTAAATTCATATAAATAAAAAATCAGTGTCAAGGGCCAAATTCCTACTTGTACACTTAAGCCTCAACTTAAATGTTGCATATTCCTTGCAAATTCTTGTCCAGCTTTTCTAGATAATTAGTATTTCCTGCCTCTGGAAACCTAAGCAAATATTTTATAATTATCCATTATATTTCACCATTCATTTACAATAATTGTGACTTTCTACTTCTGTCCACAAAGAGTTAGCCACTAGGGAAATTATACTCCCGCCATAAATAACAAGATAACCAGATAAAATATATGAACTAACTATTTTCAGTCATTTGGTAATGAATATCCCTATGATCTCTGGGAAGAAGAAAATAAAGAGGTGAGCTTGACAGTTGCCCCAGCTTATTGCCTGAAGGCAGTTTTTAGGAGAAAGCAAGAAATATGGAACCCAAACAGAGCCCAGTTTTTAAAAATACATTGAAAAGGCAGAAACTGCAGTTTAGGATGGCTGAGGCAGTTAGAATTTGCAGGCAGAGTATGAGACAAAGAGAAGGGTGAGAAAGAGAGACAGAAAGGTGCACACACCCCAAAGATCTGAAAAGCACCCTCCACAGCAATTCTCTAATTGTATAACGATCTAGAGATGCATGGCTTGAGGATCCATGAGGTTGGGGATAGAATCATTGGAAAGCAACAGACTGAGGGGTGCCTGGGTGACTCAGTTGGTTAAGCATCTTCCTTTGGCTCCAGTTTATGATCTTGGGGTCCTGGGATTGAATTCTGGGTCAGGCTCCCTGCTCAGCAGTGAACTTGCTTCTCCCTCTCCCTCTGCTCACTACTCTCTGCTTGTGCTCTCTCTCTCTGTCAAATAAATAAATGAAATTTTTATTTAAAAAAAAAAAGCAACAGATTGAACAATTCCAGAGCTCATACAGAGCTGGGAATATTTCACATTTCCATCAGCCAGAGTAGAATGACTTCATATTATTTAGGCATCAGAGCAAAGAGTAAGCATATTGCCTTACATGTAGGGACGCAATCACCCTCATTAACTCTAGATTTAAGGATAGTTTATCTAAAAAGAGATTAAAAGCAAGCCTCAAAAGTATTCATCTGATTTCATGTAACTTAATGTGCCTGGAAAAGTCCAATACTCTAAAGGAATATAGCAACCCCAGCAACCAACAATATTAAGTACAGAATGTCTAGCAACCAAAAGATAGTATTACCAGGTATGCAAAGAATCAGGGAAATATGATCCATAATCAGCATAAAACATTGATACATAGCCAGAAATTATAAAGATGATAATATTAGCTGATAAGAATGTTTGAAAAACTAATATAAAAATATGCCCTGTATACTTAAGAATGAATGTTGTGAAACAATGGACAGAGTGAAGAAGATGAAAAGAAAAAAAATAGAATATATAAAGGTGAAAAGTAGACACCTGAAGTGAAAATACACTGGATGATAGTAACTACTAATTATGATGCTACAGAAATAAACAAATAGTGAACCTGAAGAAACAGTAAGAGAAACTGTTCAAAATGAAATAGAGATTTAAAAGGATTAAAAAAATGAACAGAGTATCTATGATAGGCTGAATGATATCAAGTGCTCTAATATCTGTACAAATACTTCTGCTTTCCAGAATCCCAGGGAGTAGAAAAGGAAAGAAAATCTGAAGAATTTTTTCCAGACTTAGTAACTACACATTGATAGATCTAAGAAGCTCAACAAACTCCAAGTTGAATGAGCATTAGGAAAACCACACTAATTCTCCTCATGATCAAAATGAACCTAAAAAAAAAAAAAAAAAAAAAGATAAAAGGGAGTGAAGAACAGAGAATAAATATATAAAGTGAATAGCAAGATAGCAGATTGAAGCCCTAGCTTATGAATAATGACATCAAATATATAGTCTAAACTGTTCAATTATAAGGAAGAGATGGATGGATTGATAATAAAGAAAGATCCAACTGTATGGTATCTATAAAAAACTGAACTTAAATAAAAAGATACAGAAACTCCTGTGAATTCTTTAAGGACTTGGGCTATATCTAACTCCATTTTATTTCTAGGGCTCAGTTCAGTACTAGCAGTCAGAATCTACTCAAATCTATTTGTTAAAAGAATGAATACATTCAAAACTTATTTCCTAACACTTATAAGGAAAATTCTAGTAAAGCCTTGGTGAAATAATCACTTTCTGCAAAATAATAGGTTTTTAAAAAAGGGAAAATTACTTAAAAAATCATTAATTGTTTTAAGAGGATATTGTAAGCTTTGTGTTTATGTTAATCTATCCACTTCATTTGAAAACTCCAGAATTTAGATAATGTTTTAAGTCAGGTGTCAGTAACATTTTTCTGCAAAAGTCCGGATGATAAATATTTCAGGCTTTGAGAGTCTCTGTAGCAATTTCAGTTGTGCCATTATAGCATGAAAGCAGCCACAGGCAATGTCTAAATGAATGGAATGGTTGTGTTCCAATAAAACTTTATTTACAAAAAATAGCAGTTGTAAAGATCAAGGCCCATGAACTGCATTTTGCATGCCCCACTCTAAGAATAGGATGATTGTTCAAAGTCTTTGTGGTTACATGTTATCTAGAATCATGCATTTATCACTACTCTAGAAAGTTTGATCAGAATCAGTAGTAGATTCACACATCTTTTATTTACCCTTACCTCATATTTACTTTTCTTGGTTAATGCAAATAGAAAAGACAGGATCTTAGATTTTGACAAGTAATTTACTTCCTATATCCAAACTCTTCAATGCTGTTTTGTGCTTTATAGTATTGTCGCAGCTCAGACAGCTAGTAACTTTGAAACAACCTTAAACTGTTAAAAATACCCACTATCACCATCAGCTCTTATCATCAGTGGGAATAAAGGTTTCATCAATTCTATTTAGGATATGTGATACACACGGCAATAATCTGCTCCATCTGCTTTTCCCAAATACCCATATTAGCATTTGCTCATATGTATGTGTGTGTATATATATAATATATGTACATATTATACATATATAATGATATGAATTCTATTTAAGAGAAATTATTCATTTGGAGAAAATGGTACAACCTATAAAGGAAAATCATGCATTTGGTGTTAATAGGCCTCTTTAAAAGTAGAGTAGGAATTTAGGATTTAGATTCTGATGCTGTTTACTAAGTTGTAGTATAACCCTACACAAGTTATTTACACTTTAAGACTGTTTTCTCATCTATTCAATGTAAAAACAAGCTATACCTCATTAAGAGTGATATAAGACTGAATGAGATAATGTATGAAAAATTTAGCACAGAGTTTCATAATGAAGCTTAATAATGAGCATTCAATAAATTTTAGTATTATTTTTATTTCATGTTTTTCAAACATGGTAAATGTTTAACAAATGATAGAAATATATATTTGTATATAATCTACAACTTACCTATTTTTTCTATATCTAGGGTTCAGCATAGTGTCTGATATCTACTAGGTACTCAAATATTGTTGGATGAAATTAAAGTGAATTAAGTCTCTACGTATGAATACTTTTTCCACACAATGATGACTTTCCATTATCTTTAAATCACCCCCATTACCTGAGAGCGTCATTTGAAATCTCCACCTTGGTTTCTACTCAAATTTACATTTTTTAGCCTATGACATATTTTATATATAAACTGAGATAAGTTTTATTAAATACTCAAACCTATGAGTTTAGGTACTATTATTCTCACTTAAAAATGGAAAAGAAACAAAAATAAGAGTTGCAGAAGTTATCCTAGCCACCATGCAGGAGAATCAGGTTGAAACAGGTTTGCTAAACATTGGAATTCATTTTTTAAACCACTGTATTATTGGGTCTTTCAGAAGAAGTACAAGTTCCTACAAACTGTCAACGATTTCAAAAAAAAGGGGAAGAAAAAGTTCATAGTACTTGTGTACCTAAAACATCTCATTTATTATGACCTTATGACAACATTTTGAAGCAGATATAATTCTATTTTTCCAATAGGAAAACTGAGGCTGAGAAAGGATAAATAAATTGTATAAAGTCATATATTGCCTTTCTCCAGAGGAATAAAAACACAAAGAACATCTTCAATTATCTTATCCATTCTGTTCAAAGTTGACCCCTGAACCAAGTTGGTTCCATATTCAATCAGACATTTGGCCAAGGCAATCCAGGACTTCATGCTATAGATATAGTTGAAGCATTAGAAACAAGCCTTTCCCAAATTGTATGTCACATAAAGAATGTTGAATGGAACAGCTGTGCACAGTCCTGTACTGAGAAATCTCTGGGCCAGACATTTTAACAGTCTGAGGATCAAAGATGGAAATAGTACATGTACTGAGTCTTTACCATGTACCAGGTATATGTAGGTACATTGATCTTCCTAACATATGAAGCGAACTTCATCCCCTCACTTTATCTTTGTGGAACTGAAATTTTAAAAGCCATCTCACTTGCTCTAGGTCCTTTATCTGGTGAACAATAAGGTGAGTTTTTGAATCTGTGCTTTCATCCAAACATTATAAACAAAATTTTAAGTGGACAATATAAATAACTATGATAATGCTTAAGAGAGAAGGCTTTTACCTCCTCCCCTTAAGAAAAGAACATAACCTTTTACTAGGAAGAGGAAACTCCTCTTTCCTGGCTGGAAAGCATTGCCTCCTATGCTGTGTGTATTGCAGCTGTTTGCTATACACAATCCATTTACAGACTTTAATATTTAACAATTTCACAGGTCTGAGCTGTTTCTTACTAACCTAAGAGTGACATATGGTGGAAATGTATTTTTTCAACTTTATTAGGTACTTAGATTCCCTATTAAACTTGAAGTGTTACTCATTTAAAAGAGAAAAAATAAGTGATGTAATTACTCTTTTATAATCTATTCTCTTGCAGGAAACTTCCGCAGTTTCCCAGTTTGGAAATAAAGCAAGCAGCACAGTAATAGTAAAACATTTGGAATCAGACAGACAAGCAGGTCTAAGTTCAGGTACACTAGCAGCCACTTAAGTGATTTTGTAATCCCTTATCCACACACAGGATCATTCAGAGAATTGAGTGTGATAATGAAAGTGGAGCATCTTTAACTTTCAGTGTGTAGCCCACAGTAGGGTCCTTAGAAAACAATTCCTGTTCCTTTGTG
This sequence comes from Canis lupus familiaris, assembly GCF_011100685.1. NCBI lineage: Eukaryota > Metazoa > Chordata > Mammalia > Carnivora > Canidae > Canis > Canis lupus. The sequence continues at coordinate 15,056,924 of NC_049242.1, read as the reverse complement.
ACACTCTGATAAACAAATATCAAAATTCTTTTTTATTAGCATTAATAACATGTATCCATCCTCTTCCACAAAAGGAAAGCAGTGTCTGAATCTTAGTCACTTTTTAGGTTTCTACATTACAAATTCATTACAGGTGTTCAAAGGATTATTGGTGAATTGAAGTCATAGGCAGTAGACTTCTGAGCCAGAATGAAGGAACCAAAGGCAAATGCAAAATGCTGTACTTTGACATAGGGAGAAAGTGCTAAGGAGCGCTTTAATCATATGAGTGTGGTCAGGCAGTGGGAGGAGAGCTATCTAGGGATCTGCTTATGGAAGGCTGGCTGACAGACAAATGTGCCCACTGAAAACTCAACCTTCACACTCTTTGTTTGGCTGTTAAACAAATCCATTTGCCCACTTATGTCTAAAGGACCAAAGTCTATGTCTTCAGATGAAAGAGCCTTTTAAAGTGGACTAAGTAATTTCTACTGGTCTCTTTCAGCCCTTAGTTTGTGTCATTTAAAAGAAAAATGTCGGGGAGCCTGAGTGGCATAGCCCGCTAATCGACTGACTCTTGGTTTTGGCTCAGGTTGAGATCTCAGGGTCTTGAGACTTTGCCCTCTGTCAGTCTCCACAGTCAGTACAGAGTCTGCTTACGACTCTCTCTCCCTCTCCCCCTCCTCAGCCCCATGTGCTCTCTCTCTCTCTCAAATAAAAAAAAAGATGAGAAAAATGTCATGTTGTACTTATAACATGGAACTATCTTATTATTTGTAGTCATAAAATTTCTTCTAGACCAAAAAAACATACACCCCACAAAAAAACAAAAACCAAAGAACTGCCTAAGCATATAAAAATCTTTCATGCCAGCAAAGAACCCTTGTTTATTCTGTTGGTAAAAACTTATTTAATACAAAGATCAATTGATGATATTTCAGTTATGGTAGAATGTGTTCTGTCAACAACTTCCTCCAAAAATAATAAAAAGAAGCAACATTCCTACATTTCTTATGAGGAGCTCAATTGGTCATCTAATATAAAAGTCCTAATAGTTACTATTAAAATTCTTTGATTACATGGAACATTTTTACAAATGTACTCCAAATTTATATGAGAAGAGAATCTCTTCTTCACGTTATATAAGATTAATTTCATTTCTTTTTGGCTAGTCTTTGATTTTACATTGTTAAATAGAAACCCCACTTCATGGAAAAAAAGGAAGTCCTTTTGATAAATAGTATTCTAAAATAAAACCATTTTAGAATTCTAAATTCTTTATTTTAGAATACTATAAGAAAGTCTGTAGTTTTCTGTCTTCTTGTTAAGTGGCAGACCTTTGAGATTTACCTTCAAGGATTTTAAGAAGTAATTTGTGTAAAATAAATTTACATTTAAATTAATTTGAAAAATTGCAAATAAGAGCATAGCAAAAAGGGAAAAATTAATTACATATTTAAATTCATATTATCAAAATGTACATTGAAGTATTATTGGATAATGACTGGACTCAATCCAATTACAATTTTTAAGTTCAGTAAATATCTGAAGTACATTAGCAAATTCATAGCTTTATAATAATAATACCATGGTAACAGTGTTGCTTTAGATTGTCACAAAATACTTATGCTTGACTACATAAAAGCAGATTAAAATGATACATAACAAAAGTCTTGAATTGGACCTCCTGAAAAGGTTCATTTGCTCACAAAAAGCTGTGATTATCTGATACAACATGAAATTTGTATTTAATACATAAAGATAAATATATAAATTAGTTTTCAGTGTTTTTGCTCTACAGCAGATCCAAATTGTAAATATCTAAAAATTACAGCTTTAACTTCCCATGAACTATCCTTGCATTGCTCCAATTTGTGGTTGCTTAGAAACATTACAGGCAATTCCTTCCAGATGCTACTAGTCAAACCACACTTCATGCTTTTGATTTAAGGCTATTCTGTTTACTAGAATGTTTCTCTAAAAAGTCACAAACACACAAATCATGTTTTGTTAATGGTGCATCTTGAGACTCTATTCCTTATTAATATGTAAAAACTCCTTTTCTGTGCTCAGCTTCCACTGGCTTAAGTAAATTCAAGCTTAATGCTGAATGACTTGTGCTATTGCTATCATTTATCTACAAGATTTAGTTCACTAGTTTTCAGCTAAGTTTCTGACTCAGTACTTTTGATAGCACTAAGTCATTCATATTCATTTATGAATTGCTTATTGAGAGAGGCACTTTGGCCTTTTACTAAGTAATCAGCAATCTTACTGAATACTCAAAAATACAGCAAAAAATCAAACCACAGAGTTACTGGCATATATTAACAATGACCTTAGCTAATAACTATAGATTCCACTTGGGGAGATACTTTAGAAAATAGTTGGAGATATATATATATATATATATATATATAGAGAGAGAGAGAGAGAGAGAGAGAGAGAGAGAGAGAGAGACTGACTCTCTGAGGCAAATCAAGCCTCAAAGTGAACTTTTATCAGTTGTGGAAGAGATTCATGAAAGAGTAATATTCAAATTCTGACTTGCTGACTATTTGGATGTTCTCAACAATATCAGTTAATTTCTCTAAACTTTTTCCGATTAAGAAACGAGAAAAGAAAAACCATTCAGTTGCTTGTGAGGGAAAATTCTGAAATCATGAGCAGAGGAGAAAAAACTTGTTTGTCAAATACTGTCAGGAAGTAAATGATAGTTGAATTATCACATTGTCAATAAATTCAAACAACTTTTTTAAAACCTTTGTTTTCTAAATGTTGTTCATTATTTTAAAAAGTCCTTGAAATCTCCAAATCCTTCAAATTCCTTACAACAACCTTCTTTCTATCTCCTAAACTTAGCACAAAGTTTGTATACCTTTCATTAAATCTCTATCAATCAAGATTAAAGGTAACCCTGGGCCCAATCTTACAATATGAATCTAAAATGGAAACACAAGGATGATAATTTTCTCAAATCTGCATTATTAAAATTTACATCAAAAGGTCCTTTGAGCTTTTTGATGCTTTAGGTAAACACATTTGTCCCATATTCATAAATTTTGCTGGCTTTTTTTTTTTTCATAGCCAGAAAAATAATCCTTGGCTTTAATGAGAATCCACCAAACTGAATCAAATCCCAAGTTAATAGTTTGATACTTCCCTCCTAAACATATTTTATGGAGAGAAAGATGTCTTTAGGCATCCATGCCTCATAGTCAGTCCTTCCTAGGCATCCTTCAGGTCCTAACATGCCCAAAGTCAAGCTCAGGGAACTTTTCCATAAAACCTGCTTCCCCAATTGTTCTTGATTCACTGCCATTGTAATCTACCCAGTTTAGCAATTTCAGAATAATTCTTGATTCTCTCTGTAACCCATGATACTCAACTGTTTCTCTAGTCTAATTGATCCTGTTTCAAGAACTTCTGAAACTGTCAGTTATTTAAGCATTCTTACTACCACTACCTTGCTTCATAATCCATCAACTCCAAAAATATCCTCCAAACTCCTATTTCTGCCTACAATGCTTCCCCATCTCCTCCTTCTCCCCCACAAGCCACAGAATGGTAACTACATAAAATTGCGTCAAAACATTTGCTGGGGCATCCTGGGTGGCTCTTAGCGCTGCCTTCAGCCCAGGGCCTGATCCTGGAGACCTGGGATGGAGTCCCATGTCGGGCTTCCTGCATGGGGCCTGCTTCTCCCTCTGTCTGTGTCTCTGCCTCTCTCTCTGTCTCTGTGACTCTCATGAATAAATAAATAAAATCTTAAAAAAACAAAACAACAACAACAAAAAACAAAAAAAAAAATCTTTGAAAAAAAATAAAAATAAAAAAATAAATAAAAACCTTTGCTGGATTCCAGTAAACATTCAAGTCTACAAGCCCAAGCTGCCTGTCATGGCATCCAATCTTCCCCATCTTCATCCACATTGCGCGAGCTATGGTCCTCTCTCTCATGCACTCTCTCCTCCAATCACAAAGACTTACATGTAACCCCGAGCACTACCTGCTGTTTTAAAACGTCCTGTCTTTACAAATGTGTCTGATGCTCTCAATTTAAATTGCTATTCTCCATATCTCCAGTTGGTGGACTAGTTTTCAACATTCAACATCTAAAGCTAAATTTACTCACGTGGGAAAGCTCTTACCAACTTACCCAGACGAAAGAATCCTCATTCTTTTCAAGTCACCCACCGCACATCTTCCATACTTTCATTATAACATGCTCATAGTAAACTACTGTTAACTGTTTCTGTGTATAATTCTTCAAAAAGACTATGAGCTCCTTAAATGAAGCATCCTTATTAATCTTTTTTCTCTTTCCTTAGCACTTGGAACTATATCTGGCACATGATATTTGACACATGATTGCTGCATGAATGAATGAGTGAATGACTACTATAATTGTTAAGATGCTTTTCTTCTCCAATTAGTTCTTTGACACTAGCATATAGAGATTTTCTCAAATAGCAATGCCACTTGGTCTGATGGCATGACATACTATGCTGTTGTCATCTTACAATACACACTTTGCATTTTTTTCATCTCCACATGTCATATAAATAAGCAAAGGGCTTCTTTTTTTTTTTTCCCAAAAGGCTTCTTAATATTTATTTATATTATTTTTTAGAAAGAGACTTTTTAAATAAAGCATTTAAAATTAGAAGTTCTTTTTTTAAAAACATTTAATTTATTTATTAATGAGAGACAGAGATAGAGAGGCAGAGACATAGGCAGACAGAGAAGCAGGCTCCTTGCAGGGAGCCTGATGCAGGACTCAATCCCCAAACCTGGGATCATGCCCTGAGCCAAAGGCAGATGCTCAACCACTGAGCCACCCAGGCATCCCTAAAATTATAAGTTCTTTTATGTACATGTTTTTCTGTCTATATACTGAATATTAGAATTTTTGTTACATGACTTGATCTTATTTATTATTAAACTACAAACTGTCTTTGGAAGAGTGAGTAGAGCTTTTTTTTTTTTAAATTATAAACTTAGCTACCCACATTTAATACTAATAATTATTGGAGCCAAATCCTTTCTACCTGAAACAACATCTCTGCTCCCAGTTTCTTGTTTATATAATATATTTACCTTTCTGTTACTCATATTTATTACAGATTACCACACATGGTTTGTGACTAGAATGTACCCTTCTTGGTTGTTAAACACATTGATGCAGAACCTTTCTTTGGGTATAACCTAATTAATTAAATCTTGTTCAGTTACTTGTTTGTGATTATTTTCACAATTGCTATTTAATACAAACTTGACCCATTTCCCTTTTAAATAAAGTTTCTGTACTACATTGATGTCTCCATTTTCTCAATGCAATAAAATATCAATTAAATATAAGGTAGAAAAAGAAACAGTCATGTTAATGAATGCTTTCACAAAGTATTAATTCTAAGTTTGCTTAAAGTGCCATTTATCTTTTCTTTGGATGCTAAGAAAATCACTCCTATGAGCTTTAATTCTCTCTCTCATTCTTATTAGCATGAGTTAAAAAACAAATCACTATTTGACTGTTTCATTATCCATTATTAATCTTTTGCTGAGTAAAAGAGATTAAGAACAGGCTTGTTATTTATCTCAACCCAATTTTTATGGATGAAGGGGAGGAGTGCTGGGGAACTAAAATATTAGAAAAAATTAGGAAAATCATTACTGAAATGTAGGATCACAATGACCTTAAAGGATAACATGAATGAATAACATTAATAATGATATAGGACTTAAAGAACTGGGAAATTTAATTTTGAATGTTTACCAAATTAAGAACTATCCTTAAGGCTCCTGCGTGCTCAGTTGGTTAAGAGTTTGACTCTTGATTTTGGCTCAGGTCATGATCTCAGAGTAGTGGGATCAAGCCCCATTTTGCACTTTCACTGTGGAGACTGCCTGCTTAAGATTCTTTCTCTCTCCCTCTGCTCCTCCCCTCCCCTCTAAAACAATAAAGTACTACTCTTATGAAAATATGAAGATATTTACTTATATCCCAGAAAATGGCATAAAAAGCAAACTTTTTATGAACCAGAAGAATACTAATAAAAATGTAGTCAATATTCTTGACCATTTATATTTCTTCTTATAAAAATAATCAGAAGAATTCCATCATAAAAGACACAAACCTAAAACAAAATAAGTCAAAACTCATTGGATAGCAAATGGAGGCACTAAGGTAGAAACCATTTACTATGATTATTGGTAATTACATGGAAAAAATAAACATTTATCCTCTCTTCCATACAAATTCAAGTTCAGAGACACCTAATAACCCTCATTTGTAAGGAAAATTTTTTGAAAAATTTTCATCTATAAATATGAAGAAAATGACAGAATTAGAAAATCACCAATTGGCAATATCTGTTAAAAAAATAAAAACTAACTAAAGAAGGTAACAATCATCAATAGATAGTAAAAGTAATAGGCAAAAGGTTAACAAGGAACTTCACAAAGGGTCTGACTGATAAAACCTGCAATACTGACCAATCTCAGCATCACTAAAATTATTATTGCCAGACATGTATGTGCCTTTTGGAGTAATCCATATAAAGTACACAACACAGCTTATGAAATATCCATACCAACCACACTGAATCCAAACATAATCCAGCTTTTATATCTATTTTCACATCATAAGGAAACAATTCTACAAGATAACTGATTTAATTTTCAATGAGTCTTTGGAATTAAAAAAACAAAAAGGGTGACTATTCTAGATTAAAGGAAATTTAAAACAAAAACAAAAAAGCAAATGGCAAGATGCATCTTATTTAGGTCCAGATTTGAGCAAACCAACTTAAAATGATATTTTCAAAACATTAAGGGACATTAGAATATAAACCAATTATTGAATGATAGTAAAGATTTATTGGTAAGTTTCTAGGTAATTATATAGAAAATAACTTTATTTGTAGCATTACATACACTGGTTTGTGAGGTAGGATAACAAAACAGTATAGCTTTAAATACTATAGTAAGTTTGACAAAATGACGTTTGTCCATCTATGGGATAGGTATATAAGAGCTTATTATATATTCTCTGCTATTTTATCTATTTTTGTACATCACAAAAGTGAAAGCTTTTATAATAAAAGTTTTAAAATATAGGGCAAAAACATAAATATTTTATAATAGGTTAGATATATGTTTTATATATCTTACATTTATAATGTTATGTTATATAATACATTAAGTAATTTATATATAAATATTTAATGTATAAATTTTATATGCATATTATATATATGAATATTTTAAATGTATACCTAATCTGAATGGAGGTTATAGAAAATTCTCAGAAGCTAAAAATAAATCCAGTGGTAGAAGTACTGAAGACATTGGTTTCCTTGGGAACATTTGTCATTCCCAAATGTCTAAATAGTTCCTTTTAATGAAATCATAGAACAGGAGACATACTCTAAAGTTCAAACAGATGAGGAGTCAGAACAAAGATTTATGTATCAAACTGAGGGTCCAAATCCTCATTTCTTCAATGACAGGGTCTACTAGGAAAATAACTACCAACTGTTATAAATATTTGTGTTACTTCAAAATTTAGCTGTAGAACCCCAGAATCCCCAGTGGGACTATATTTGGAAATGGGCATTTTAAGGAATTAATTAAGGTTAAATAAGGTCATGAGGGTGAGACGTTAATCTATGATTAGTGTCCTGAGAAGGAAGGATGCCAAAGGGCTAGCTTCTCACCAGGCATATGCACCAAAGAAGGGCGATGTGAGAGCCTAGCAAAATACAGCTATCTATAAACCATAGAAAAGGCTTTCACCAGAAACTGAATTTGTTGACACTTTGATCTTCAACTTCCCAGCCTCCAGAACTGTGAGAAAATAAATGTGCTATTTAAACCACCCAATCTATGGCATTTTGTTACAGCCACACAAGCAGACTAATAAACCCATAAGAAAAGGTGGTGAGGATGTTTATAAATCTTGACTTTGACAATGAATAAGCCGGAAAAAAATCTAATGAGCATTTATAATCACAACTTTACCCTTTTCTCAGATTTTGGGTTCAAATTTACACTGCTTAACTGGTCCAGAAAAGCACCAATCTAAGTATATAAGATGGTCCCTCAAATGTCAGGAAGGAAAAAACACACGTTCTGTCTTTAGGAAATCACCTTCAGTCTAGGAATTCCACAGATAAATCTCCATAAAAAATGAACTCAAAATTTAAGAAAACAATAAAACCAATCATAATATTTTCAAGGAAATAACTCATCATGATTGAGAGCCAGCACAAGAAAACAGAGTAGAATATTCCCAAACACTTTAAACTATAAGATAAATAATGTATAATAACTAGGTTTTAATGTGCTCAAAGCCATAAAAGAAAAAGTCAAAGGTATGTGTTCATAAAAAGAGCAAGCAGATCCAAAGAACCAAATAAAATTTCCAGACATAAAAAAGAAATTTAAAATAAATAGAGAATAAACAAATTATACTCAGCTGAATAGGTAGGGTATTAGGAAATGGAAAACAGACCTGAGAAAGTTTTCTCAGAGGATAGCACAGAAGATAAAAAGATGAGAAATAAGATAAAGAAGTTAAGAAATGGAGGCTAGAAGAAAATGTTCCAGCATATGGAACCCCAGGCAGCCAAAAAAAGCAACTTTGAGAAAATTTAAAAAGAGACCACAATGTTGGACAGACACAGCTCTCAGGCAGGAGGTGGCAAAGAAAGAATGGGCTGACCTTGAGGCCTTACTTCTTCCCTTATCTGGGAACTTTGTGTAGAATAGAATCTGTATGACCATTCAAAGCATCTTGCTAGTACTCTCTTTTTTTTTTTTTTTTTAAGATTCTATTTATTTACTTTTTTGAGAGAAAGAGAGAAAACAGAGGGAGAATGAAAGGGAGAAGCAGGTTCCCCGCTGAGCCAAGAGCTGGAAGTCGGGCTCAATCCCAGGAGCCTGAGATCATGACCTAAACCTAAGGCAGACACTTAGCTGAGTGGGCCACCCAGATACCCCTTGCCAGTACTCTTCTATTGGGAGTTTGAATAAAGGACAGGAGGGAGAAGAACATTATCCCAAAAAAGGTTGGCTCTGAATTTTCCAGAATTGAAATTCACAAGTCCACAGACTTAGGTAGCATGCTAAATCCCAGCAGGATTTATTAAAACAAACAACCCCCCCCCCAAAAAAAAAACAAAAACACTGAGACTCACCATAGTAAAGAACTCTAATGATAGTAGGTCTTAAAATCAGCTAGAGAGAAAAGACACATGACCTACAAAGTAACAGCATTTAATATGGAGTAAAATGGAAGCTATAAGAGGATGTAATTCTATCTTCAAATTGCACAGAAGAAAAAAAAAACAAACCTAGAATTTTATACCATGCAAATACATGTTAGGAAAAAGGATTAGAAAAATTTTTTCTTCAGAGAAACAAAGCAGAGATACTCTAGCCAGCAATCCCTTACTAAAAACTTGAAAATATACTCTCAAGGAAGACAGTAAGTAAACAAAAAGGAAAGGTCTGCTCTACAAGAAATAATAGAGTATAATACTTAATAATTTTGATCTGATTGACATACACAAAGCACCACACCCATCAGCTGGAGAATGTAATTTTCAACTACACATGGAACATTTATAAACATTTACCCCACACAGTAAGCCATAAATCAGGCCTTAACAAATGTCAAAGAATCAGAACCATAAAAGAAATGTTGTTGATTATGAAATAACTTGATGTTATGAAAAAAGAAATAATTTTGAAGACACATATATTTGGAAATGTTAAAATCACATTTCTAAATAACTTAGGAGTTAAAGAAGACAGCTGAGGGGCATCTGAGTGACTCAGTTAAGTGTCCAATCTCAGGGTCTTGAGTTCAAGCTCCATGTGTGGTGCCTACTTTAAAAAAATTAATAAAAGACAGCTGAATAGCCATAAGTCTAATACATACCAAAATGTGTGGAATGGTGATAAAATGATTGAAATGGAAAAATTTAGAACCTTAAGTATGCATATTATGAAGAAAAAAATCTGAAAAATCAGTAAGTATTCAAATTAAGAAGTTAAAAAAAAACCCATAAATTTAGGAAGAAGAAAATTTTGAAAAGAACCAATTAGTAAAAAGGAAAAAAATATATATACAATAAAGAGGATTTAAAAAGCCAATTTTTGTTTTTTTCAAAACAAATACAATGGATGGAATTCTGGAAATATCATTTAAGAAAGAGAAAAAGAAGACCCTAACATGATTTCAGAGGCCACATTTATATAATATTCAATAGAAATGATGTATTCAGAGACTGTGATCCTGGGAATCTGATTCACATGGACAATACAATATTAATAGTGTCCCTTCAAGTTATGCAAAAGGTAAATATTGGAAACGTATAATTATACAGTAAGAGGAATGGAAAAGGGCATAAGTTTAGATGTAGCAAAAAACCTGAAAAAATATCAAAATATAGCACTTTGGAAAAAGTTCTCCCCAAAACATTTGAAAATCTAAAGGGAATAGACACATTTCTTGAAAATCATAATTTCTTAGACTAGACTCAAAAACAAACAGAAAGCCTGAACAATCCTATAACCATTCAGGATAACAAATTTAAAAAAAATTAAAAATAATCCTGTGAGGAAAACACTAGGCTCACACAGTTTTGAAGATAAGGTCTGTCAACTAACCAAGAAAGGAAAAATTTGAAACCTAGAGGAACACTTCTACAGAGTAAAAAAATAGGTACACTCACCAACTCAATTTTGAGACTAATATATACTAAAATTATGCAATCTCACTGCAATCACAGATGTTAAAACCCTTACCAAAATTTTAACAGACTGAATCTAGCTGTATACATACGTCTTCATTTTAAGATAGAAATTCATCATGACCAACTTGGCTTTATTCCAGGAATGCAAATTGGGTTTAATATTAGAAATCTATTAACGTGATTCAACCCATTAATATTAAGATACGTTTATACTTCATGACGATTTAGCGATGATAAAATAAGACATTATGTAAAACATCTAACAGAGTGTCTGACAGCTGAAAGAAGTGCAATAAACATTATTTTCCCCTTCCCTTCTAAAATGCTAATGAACCAGTGTATCATTTCTTTGGTTATAAACAACCAACTCTGACAAACTTAATCAGAAAAAAAAATGTATTGGAAGGATGTGGGAAAGCTCAGAGGATCAAAGAACCAGCCATGGAAAGGCAGCTCCTGCTGGAATGATTAAATGCCAACAACATTGAAAATGTCTGCACCTCCTAGGAGGCAACATCTGGCAGAAGGGGCAAGTTACAGCCCCTGGAATTCCCTTAGCTTCTGGAGTACGGGGACATGTATCTTGATTTACAGTCGTATCAAAATTGCCCTCAGTGGAAGAGAGGTGAAGTCCAAGAGGAAAATGGAATGCGATTAGGAAAAAAAAAAAAAGAACGCTGGGCAGACAAGAAATACAAAGACAAAAAGACAAGAAATATCTACTCTAACTTGTTTAGCTAGAAGCAGTTGTGACGTGGAGCAGAACAAACAGGCACCCACAAATCAGCTTTTCTGCTAGAAATGAGTTTAACTTCCTTAATCTAGCTCCTTTTCACTGTATAGATGTCTATAAGGTGTCATTCTCTCTCCTCAGGCTAATCTTTTCTCAGTCTTAGAGATAGAGTAAGACCACCAGACAACTCTCAACAAACTCCTCTTAGAGATGGTCACACAGATATCAGGCCAATCTCTGCTGATGGGAATATTTTTCCAGCCACCTCCCCAATCCTGTGCCAGAATTTAATCTTTATTTATGGCTGATGGAAAAATGACCCAATACTACACCTTCACTTTAAAAATCAGACTGACACTAAAGTATCACAATGCCTTTTAAAATAGGACATCAAATGATAAAGTGTTATGAAGCTTCTGGTCTTCATCTACTCAGTCAAGGTAGGGGTCGGTTATCTATTGTCTACCCTGCACCTGGCTATAGGTCAGAGAATTCATCCTACAGATTTGGTTTTATCATAGCCACTTGCCTTTAAAGACCAATCTGGCTCTATGCAAAGGATTTAGCACATTTAGCGTATTTTCAGAAACATCGGTGCTCTTTTATAACACCAGTAAAAATTAAGTCACATTTCACCTGAAAGAAAGCTACTGACTTTAAATACATATAAAAATACTCATAACCTCTCCGTTACCACTACTGTATACATATTGACACACAGGAGGGGACCACACCTCATAAATATTTCCTGTATCCAGACACTATACTACTGCCTAAATTGCCACATGACTCGTCTGCCACAAGCCTAACAGCATGTCATTTGTTCCCCTGCCTCTTATCTTACCATCTTCCCACCTGTTCTCCATCTTACTGCATTTATGCCATGGACCTCAGACTGTGGTACTTCCTGCCTGGTTCTCATCCACTTTCCCCTCTGCTTTTGATGTACTCCATAACTCACAAAATGAGACCTTTTGTGATTTGGCCCTGACCCACTTGTCCAATCTTTCTTCACTCTTACACATCAGCAAAGCTGTTCTCTCAGTTTGGTTTATTAATTCCTACTTCTCATCTACATGGAAAATGCCACATCTCATCACAATGTCCACCTCCACTGAGAAGCCTTCCTGGCCCTCTAGACAGATTTTCTTCATCTCTGACAGAGTTAAGCTTAAGATGACCTCCCAAAATTCCTGCCTTCTGGTGTCTGTGCCTTCCTGTAATAGCCTGCCCTTGAATTTCAAGCAGAACAAGTGGTGATTGGTATCTAACTAACAGAATATGGTGAAAGTGATGAGGTATCGCTCTGTGGATTAGGTTACATTAAATGACAAAGATGATGGCATATTATGCCCAGTATTGCCTAATATTATATAAGACTCTGCCTTACAAGACTAGAGAGAGAGATTCTTATGCTGGCCTTGAAGAAGCAAACAACCATGTTATAATGCCTCTGGAGAAGGCTAGGTGGCAGAAAGCTGCAGGTGGCCCCCAACACCTGAGCTGGCTTCCACCCACCGCCAATAAGAAGTTGGGTTCCTCAGTGGATTATAGCCAATGACACCCTGAAACAGAGAATCCTGCTAAGCTGTGGTTGGTCTCTGGACCAATGGAAACTGCGAGGGAATAAAGCTGTATTGTTTGAAACTACTAAATCTGCGGTGATCACACAGCAACGAAAAAGAATACATTGGCAACTCAAGATACTTCTCATTGGGGTCCTGCTGCACTTTTCACATACTTCCCTCAAGAAACTTAATTTTTTATACTCAAATAAACTGTTCCCCAAGAGATAAAAAAATTAAGATCACTTAGTATCGTTTTAATTTTCCATCTCTAGCATCTACCATAGGTATATGGTAAAAATAAATAATTAAAAGGACCAAGGTAAAAACATACAACTGGAATACTAGATACACTATTGATAACATTTTGTTATTGGTTGTACAGTTTCCTTACAGTCCTAATAATCCATGACCCTGGCTCTTAAAAAATTGAATATGGAAAAACTTGAATAGGTCTATTTTTTGTGAACTGTTTATTATGTACTTGGTGCTGACCTAAATAGATTTGGAAAATGCAGTTGAATTAAGATCCTTTTGTAATTTATCTGTCCTTTATATGGAAACTGACTGCAGGCTCTCCTATTAGAAGGATAACAAAGGAGATTCTAAGATTGGATTGGATGTATCTGAAGTCCTTCCAGTTCTCAGCTTCCATGAATACTTAAAACTGAAATTTGGAAATCACTTTTTTTTTTGTGGCAGGCTAAAGAATTATAGTCAGTGACATGTATCTGCATTTTAAAAAGTACAAACACATACACATACACGTACGAGCACTACGTCCTAAATGTATTCTCATGAACCTTGAGTTACTACATACATCCCTTTAAATAAAGTGTCCATAAGACCTAGTGCACACAGCTCCAGTGAAAGTTAAATACCTAACTGGGTGCTGATCTGGAGTTCTGCAGTGCTGCAAGGACTTCAAGCGCCACAAGGTGGCAGAGTGCTGGCACAGTGTTGCTAATTCACAAGAATTCAAAACAGGAATTTGTTATACATTCAAAGGCAGTTTTAATTGAGACTTTGGATTCTTCCATCTGTTCCCATTGTGCCAGGTGCAGAGATTGGATGGAGGAACTGAGAAGTATATTTGGAGGCTCTTGGAAAGGGATATGACAGGATATAAAATCATGTATATTTAAAGAAAAACTATTCATGGCTACAACTCCCAAATTGCATGTGACCCCAAAATTACCACAGCCCATCCCCATCATTGCTTTTTCCAATTACTCCTGTAACATTCACCCTCCCACACATAAACTGGCCCCAAATCACAAATACATTACTCCTACTTAAAGCCCTTAATCAACTAAAGCATCAATAATTATTTAATCTCTTAATAGGGTTTTAAAAATCAAAGATGAATACTCTTGTATTTCTTATCCTACATTGCCACAGGCCACAGCCACAAGTGAATTTTATTTCGGTGCTATGAAAGGGGTGGGACTTTTTCTCATTCCTCAAGATTAGTCCTCTGAAATCTTTATTATGTGACACACTTCCACTAAATTTATTTCTTTTCCTTCTGAAAAGTGGTCTTCTCCAGGATTCACGAACTCTTTGATAGTATCCAAACTGGGATGTTCTATAAGTTCCTCTTTCTATAGATATTTAGAGAACTTTCACATCAGAATCAGCCAACCAAACAGTATGTAGAAAGTATATGGTACCTTTTTTGGGGAAACAGTAGACAAGTCTAAGAGAGCAATGACTTCCTTGTGTCTTCTGTAACCACTCCATCTCCATGGCCCAGACAGTGCCTGGCACACCAGAGACATTAAAAAAATCCTGATCAAATAATAAACTCTATATGAATACTTATCAAACTGAAATAATTGTGTACCTTAAGTCCACAAAAGCCCACAATTGTGACCAGCACATTGCAGTTGCTCTGTAAACGTTCATTGAATAAACAATGAACAGACCTACATACCCTCATAAATGTGGTTCCTGTTTAAGAAGTTAATATAGAAGCTCAATCACTACAAATGTATTTATTTGTTTTTATTGAATAATCCTTGTGTTTGACATTGAGTCACCCCTCAAAAAGTTGATGCCTATTCCCAAGGGGTTAACTGTGTCAGAGATAAAACACAGGAGGTAGCACGATCAAGTCAGAGCAGCTTATTGCTACAACCGATTAAGGGATTATTTTACATTTATTTGTATTGTGTTTAAAGTAATATATGCAAATACATGTATTTAAATTTTCATACAAACTGTTTAGAAAAATCTAGAATCTTCCATAACAACTTATTCTTCCTTAACTACTGATATTCTTCTAGGAATTTAACTGGTTTCACTTCAAAGTCTTTTTTAGGTTGTCTCTGGACTACTATGTAATATCAGTATACCTCTAATTTTTATTGTCAATTTTATTATCTATTCACTTCCTTATATCAAAGATGAGGATGTAAGCCACTTACACTTCTCTTCTACTCCCATTTCTCCTACAGATGTTTGATATGTATATTATTACTTTACTCCTTCTATGTTATCTCTGTTAACTAAATAATTTCTTAAAAGCATATTTCTTATTTCATCACTTTTCAATGTTTTCTAAATCCCATGCTTTGTAAGATGTCAATATTAGCCATTTTTCTTCTTTCAACACTCTGTCTCAACACCCTAACTTAAACTTTTGCTTCTACCTTTTCAAAACTGTTGGATATTTTTGTTTTGTCATGCAACCATAGTAATGCCTTCTATATTTTGTTATAGGTTACCTATAAAGGTTGAAAAGCAATAAATTGCTTTTATATTGCAATTATTCTGTAAACATTGTTCAGTGGCAAGTCAAATAATGTGTTAGCACTATGTGTCTCTGTGTGTATATACATATTTTTTCTATACAGATCCAATGTCATGAGTCTTCAATAACTCATGAGAAAATGTTCCTCACATTAAGATCAAATAGATTTTTCCCCCTCACATACCATTCATTTATAAAAATGCAACAGATCTGTTTTATATTTGTACTGTCCTGTATAGTTTGCTTAGTAGGTGGCCTATAAAATACAGTCTTTTTTCAGGACCTCACTCCTAACTGCCTTTGTCTTTTTCTTACAATATTTGCATTTATATACTTTCAGTTACTTAAAGACTTGTGACTACATAATATATTCTACCAAGTCACTGGTTCTGTAAGTTTCTGTCAGAAGCTTCTGAACTTTTTTTTTCTTTTTTCTTTATCTAAACTGCTCCCCAGGCCATTTGTACATGTGTCATTTTGAGACTTCCCACCACTATCCTTCCTTACTCTTGACTTGACATCACTGTTTCCTGTATCTGTGGCTTTCTCTTTCTGGATTTACCCCCTCAATGAATACAATCTCATGACATTTCCACTGCAAGTGTGTATGTGATATAAACTTTCGAAGAGATCATACTATTAGAAATATATTTGATCTGTTTTCATACTTGATTGGCAGTTTGGCTAGTTAGAGAAGTTTCAATTAAAAGAAATTTCTCTCAGAATTGTGAAAGCATTGCTCTATCATATTCCACACAGTGGAACTCATTAAATATTAGGTGAATTAACAAATGCCCACAAACTTCCTTTCACTTTTAGACATTAATTTGTACTTGTGACATT
The DNA here is from genome assembly GCF_011100685.1 of Canis lupus familiaris. Taxonomy (NCBI): domain Eukaryota; kingdom Metazoa; phylum Chordata; class Mammalia; order Carnivora; family Canidae; genus Canis; species Canis lupus. The sequence goes on along the minus strand of NC_049242.1, from coordinate 15,040,286 downwards.
TGATCAATCTATATGGTTACATGTCTTGGAAAATCTAGAGGTTAAAAATGAACATTAGTGTAATCAATTTGAAATTATCCTGCCCTATGCATGGGGTAGGATGCCACAAATACATCTCAGCCCAGCTGATTCTAAACCACCAGGACAGATTTGTCTGGTTACCACTTCTCATTCGCAAGTAAAAAGAGGGTTGGGAAATCACGAATGAATATTTCCCAAGTCAATTTAAATTCATGTTAACACCAAGAATACCAATAACTTTGCCCAAATTGATCAGCTTTTTAAAATTAATAAGTTTCTTAAAACAATCTGTTCTCCCTAATATAAGTATAGAGAAAACTCCAGATGGAGTTTTCATTGAGAGAGCAAGGGAAGGAAGATGGAGGACTGGAAACCCATATGCTTTTTAAACTGCAGTTACTTTGGAGGAAAATATACTACACACAATATAAAGCAACAAAATCATCTACAATAAAAACTGAATGTTTTATAAAACATCATATACTAATTTTAGTGTCATTAATAGGAAGAATATAATTACAGGGAAGTGATTGTATACAGGGCCATCACCAATATATATAATTTATTTAAAAAACTTAGCACTACATTATCTTCTAATTAAAATAATTAAGCTATTTAACAAGTATAAGTTAATAAAAATGAATTGTGAATTACTTTATGAGCCCCAAATTTACAGAAGACAGTGTATTTGAAATACACACATACTGTCTTACTTGGAAACTTACAACAAGTTTGTAGACTGCAAATGATCTTTATTTTATAAATCTAGATACTAAGGCTTAACTCAGAAAGTCTAAGTTACATGCTTAAAGTCACACAAGTAATATAAAATAATTAGGTTCCTAATGTTCCTTTTGTAAGTTCCATGCCTCTGCACTTACCACACTGCTTTTAACTTTATGCCATCCCATATCAACAATCACAGGTTTGCTAAAATACATTCCTATAGATGAAACCTTAAATTTCTAGCTCTTCTTTCCTCTAAGGAAGCCAAATCATTTTGAATACATGATTAAAATTATCCTCATCACATATGGATCAGTTCAAACACTATGATCTCCAATCCAACTTGAGAGTTGCCAGTCTTGCCTAGATAAAAAAAGAAAATAATAATAATACAATATATATATATATTTTTAAAATACAATATGTATTGAAAGTTTACTATATGACAGGTGCTGCTCATTTAATCCTCCCAACTATCTTATGAAGCAAGCATTACTGCTATCTCCATTTTTATAATTAGAACTGTAATTTCTTTGGAGTTTTTATTTGAAGATGATTATATTGCACAGTACATCTATGTTATTATTCAGATAACTGAATTTGTAAAAGCATGATTAAATGGAACAAATATATCCATATAATAATTTCATCATGATTAAGCGGAACCAAGTTGCCTAACCACAATGAACTCTGAGGACTAGAACGCCTGGGTGGCTTAGCGGTTGAACATCTACCTTTGGCTCAGGGCATGATCCCGGAGTCCCAGGATCGAGTCCCATATTGGGCTACCTGCATGGAGCCCTCTGCCTCTCTCTCTGTGTGTCTCTCTATGTGTGTCTCTCATGAATAAGTAAATAGAATCTTTAAAAACATAAAATATTTTTAAAATTTTTAAAAATGAACTCTGAGGACTGAAAAATAAATACCAAACCAGACTCAGAACATTCAAGTCAACTGAGCTATAAAGAAGTCCCAATTTAACATCATAAATACTAGCTCTAATATAGAGTTTAAAATTTTTAATTGTTTAAAGAATATAACCACAATGTGAAAAGTTCCGGGAACAGTGTAAAAGAAAAAAAAAACATAATGTAACCAATTATCATATCACTATGACCTTTTTGGAATTTTCTTCAAGTTAAAAGCTTAATTATAATATTTCCATTCCTGGTTCTGGATTGTTAATTTCTCTCTCACTTTAAAAAAAAATTCATTCTACCTTCTCATTTCGTTTTTTTTCCTACAATACTCAGTACTTTGAATCTAGAATGCTTTCTCTTTTTTTTTTTAACTTGAGAATTCAATCAAGGTTGAAAACACATACAGATTTAATATACAGCATTTTATTCCATTTCACTTAGATTTTTCACTTCTTCAAACTTTCATTTTAAATACTGTTAGAACTCTAGTATAATTAATTTCTTCAGATAAGAAAAGTAAATATGAAAATCAGTAAGTGACTATCTGTTGGCTAATTGAATTTAAATTAAAAAAAAGAAAATCAGTAAGTGAGCTTTACAGAGTACAGTGTTTACTTTCTCAAACTCTAAATTTTGCTAGGTTTTTTTTGGTCTTGTTTTGTCTTTTTTAACAATGAGTCATTTTGCTATAACTATGGACCTAATGAACATCTTTTCCAACAAGCCTGCATTACCTTGCAAATGACTGGACATAAAAATAAAGTGGAAGTAGTTTCCAAATACAAGAACTGCATTCTTAGTTTAGCATCATCATTATGTGCATCAAAAGAAAACTGTCTAAACTGTAATGAAAATCTCATGAAAAGCATCTTAATCCCAATAATACTTTAGTGATAACTTTCCTCAATCCATCTGAGAGCTGAAAAGTTTTGTTCTTAGTCTAAGATTTCACTGTCAGTATAAAATTGAGTATATTCTTAAAACAATGCATTTTCTATATCTATTCAATATAGAAACATTTAAATACTGAAAAGTTTGCATAATATAGGAAGTACGAGTTATTATTTGCAAATTTCTATGCAAGTCCAAGTAAATCTGAGCTGGTATGATGCTATGACTCTATTTTTAGGTTATATGAACATTTCCAGCTGTACATAAAACTCCTTCTTGAGATATTCTCATTTACACCCAAAAATGTAAAAGTTCAACTAAGAAACTGGTTATAAAAAAAAAAAAGAAATACTCCAGTCTCTCCATAAGAAAATAAATAGGCAGCTATGATCAATGTTTTGCTTTAACTAGCATCTTTGACAGAGAAGAGCATCTAAGACATGGCAGGTCCTCTGCTAGGTGTGGTATGGCATGCAAAAGAGAAAGAAAAGACCCTATCTCTATTCCATGAAGGTCCAAAATGCCATGGAGATCAAATGTCAGAATTACATTTGCATGCCAGATTATGATTTTCGATCTACAATATTCTTTCACCTTGCCTACATCTCAAGTATCTTTTCATCATTTAACTCACAAGACAAAGGATAAGTATTACCCAACACCAATTCAAGCTACAGTTGCAGTTCTTCAGAGTTTGCTCTTCTACTCTCTGCTGGAGCCTCAATACCATGAGACAGGCTGGTTGACTGTGCAATTGCAGTCCTGCCAGCATTCCCATTACAAGGCTCTCTGAAGCCAGTTCCAAGGTAATCATCATTAGTGTCGAAGTGCTCTCTTCTTCTTTTCTAGCAAAAATATCTCATTTGTTTCTTGGAGTTAATGCCACCCCCTTGAGCAACTCCTTACTACTGCTATTACAGCTAGGACAATTTTTTTTCTAATCTCATTTTTCTCAAATTCACTAAAAATAGTTTGGATTTTTTGTGCTACGTTCCTTTACCATTCAGCCCTTTCAGCTAAGAAAGACTGTAAGGCAGATTTGTGATTTGCACATCTCTTATAGCTGGTACTCTTAGATGTCTTCACTGACCCCATCTGAGAGATTTAGAACCCAGCTACCCTAACTCGCAACTCTCAACCAGAAATAACTGTGAGTCAGAAAAATTACTTTCCTCTCATGCTCTACGTCTTGCTTGTCAGTCCACTCATGTTACACTTTTCTATCCTGCCATGGTCAAACACGGCATCATAAGAGAAATCATGCACAGGGGACATATAATGAAAAATAGCTTTGATGACAAACATATGTTTAATTTTCCCTACAGAGATACAGAATCCCAATAGTAACAGGCCCTGGGAGTGAAGTACCATAAATATAGCTTGGATGGGCATGTCATTAATTCCTGAAAGAGGCTATAGATCTTCTCAGGTGAATGAAACTAAATCTTTAAAAACTATCAATTCCAAAGCACCCATCCAAACAAGAACACATCTTTTCTATTTCTAGTAATTTGCCAAGCTGCCTAGAGGGGGAAAACTAAAAGTGTGGTCTAATAATAAGAGGATACCTCCCACTATGTTTTGCTTTGTTCTCTCTCTCTCTCTCTCTCTCTCTCTCTGTGTGTGTGTGCGTGTGTGTGTGTGTGTGTGTGTGTGTGTAGAGAGAGAGGGTAGGGAGGATGAGTGGGAGGGCTGTTTCCCTAAAAGATGAGTAACGGTAAAGAGGATAGCTACTCCTTTTTAAATTTACATCTACTTAATTTATTTAAAGTTAAAATGTATACATTATAGATTATAACTATTTCAATACTCTGTGTTTCCAGAAAGGTCATAGTTTAAAGAACCTGTCCTTCATACTAGAAAGAGTAGAAAAGGAAAGAAAACTTCACAAGACAAGTGTGTGATTTGAGATCAAGAAGAAAGGAAAGGAGGAAGGAGAAAAAGGTAATTGATGGATGTCAGGGACCAGGAGTAGAAATATGCAGAAGCAACTTGCTTTGTTATTACAGAAATCACTAATAATAGTCCAATAAATAAAGCCATTCTTGCTTCTGCTTATGTGGATCCCTTTTTATGCTAACTACATAATGAGTCCTGGATGCCACTTTTAGACTCTCAGGGATTCCACTTTTCTCCCTGAAATATTTAGTTCGGGACAATTTGTTTGCCTTTGCTAAAGGATGTGCTTTAATTTCCATGGCTTTCACATAGACTAGGTTATTGCTTGTAAAAGCCTTTGTGAAAGAATGCATCAGCACCCTACTTACATTTTATTTTCTGCAGAGTATTAGAAAGCACTGCAGGCATCTCCATAGCTAACGTTGCTGGAAGGAGTCATTTCGTAAGAGCCTACTAACACTGCTGAGCTTTCCTCAGTAAAGCCCAGTACAAATAGTATTTCATTGTACATTATTTGTTTGTCACTGAAAATTTGTAATCTGATTAAGTGTTAAACAGGATTTCAGGACTTGGGCACAGTTTTGTAAAGCATAAACAAATGTGAAATTACTAGCAAGAAAGAGAGACAGACTGACTGACTTTTGTTTTACTCCCGTTGTTCCACTGAAACTCCACAAAAAACCTGTCCCAAAATAATAATAAAATGCTGGATTTAGATTTTCTAAACATGTGATATAAATAAAACATATTACATTATATGTATTGTTTTATATCCTCCATGTCCTTAATATTTTCTGTTCCTTAATAATGAGTTTCGTTTATACTGGGACAAAATATAAAGAAATTTAGAGTTGATTTATATTCATATTATCCCTTGCAGCTTAAGCATGACGATATCTTGTTTTCATTTTTTATCTCTCAAAGTTTCCAAGACAACTGGATTATGGTCCAGAAAAATTTCACACATCTCCTTCATCTAAATCAGTTAAATCAATGTGAAAACAACCAACATTTTATTTTTTTTTAAGATTTTTTTTTGAAAGAAAGAGAGAGCACAAGCTGAGTGAGGGGCAGAGGGAGAAACCCCGCAGAGCAGGGAGCCAGAACTGGGGCTCAATCCCAGGCCCCTGGGTTCATGATCCGAGCAGAAGGCAGATGCTTAACTGACTGAGCCACCCAGGTACCCCAATAACCAATATTTTAAAATACTACTGTTTTGAATAAACATCTAGCCTTCATCGATAGAAATAAACTTCTACTTCATCATTCCCACATTACAGAAATGAAGCCAGCTTTTGAAGGAATATCATATTTACCCAAAAAACACTGTTAAATGATGAAGATTATGTATGGGCTCACTTTGAATGCATGAGGTAACAACTTGCAAACAATCATGTCTTGGCATGTCATAGTTAAAAATGCTAAAAACAGCTATTCCAACTTGATTATGAGTTAGCAGTGTCATATAGGTATAGCTCCATATGAATATTCAGTGTGATACATTGTTTTTAATAATGTCTAAGTGGTACAATCATCCTTGGATGCCATATGCACTATTGCATAATCCATCCCAGTTACAAAGGAATGCTTCCCTAGATGTTTAACAAATTATATGAGTTACTTTTCTGTAGCCTCACCACCCAATGCTCTGATTAAGCAGCACACTCTAAGAAAGATTAAAATCAAGCTGTTAGAGAAAAAAATCAAGAATCCTATGGTAATGCAATTTAGTGCATCATGAATTTGTCCTAATACAGTACCAACCAGGAATTACTTTGAATATAGGCACTATTTAGTTGCAGGCTATAAAATATAACAGCTACCACCATTTATTGAGTCCCTACTCCATGCTGGACACTGTACTGGTAACTATCTTCTAAATGTTAGTGTGGGCAGGCTTAAATGCCAGACAAGAACATCTAGAACTGAGTCTGTAGGCAGTTGGCAACCTTTAAAAAAATTTTAGGGGGTCAGGAAAAAATGCATTCATTCTGAGGACAGAGAGAAAGATGAATCTGACAGCATTGCACATAGACAGTTAAGAGACCCAAAGATCAGCAGCAAAGGGACTGTCAGATGGTAAACAGGAAGGGCCTACATGAGGGCCATGCTGATGGAATGCAAGGCCAGGGTTGGAAATGAGAAGCATCAGGATAAATTAGAGAGTCTGTTGAAAACCTAGAGGTAGTGAGAAGGGAAAGCAAAAGCTGAAGCTGAAATTCTACTTTGGGGAATTTACTTCATAAATCCATTTGCACTCATGTGAAGGGATAGGTTTGCGTTTGTCAGGAAGCAGTAGGTTATGCTGTAGTAACCACAAACTTTGGCAACTAACATGATGACACTTTTTACCCCAGTCACAACAGAGTCAGGTGTTATTGGGGCAGCTCTCTCCATCTTGTAACCACATCATCTGGAACACATGATTTCCAAGGGGTCTTTACAGGAGGAGAAAGTATAGGAGGGTTACACAAAAGAGGTTATATATATATATTTTTTATTGAAATTCGATTTGCCAGCATATAGCATATCACCCAGTGCTCATCCCATCAAGTACCCCCTCAGTGCCCATCACCCAGTCACCCCATCCCCCCATCAACCTCCCCTTCCACTACCCCTGTTCTTTTCCCAGAGTTAGGAGTCTCTCATGGTTTGTCACTCTAATTTTTCCCACTCATTTTCCCTCCTTCCACCTATAATCCCTTTCATTATTTTTTATATTCTCCATATGAGTGAAACCATATAATGATTGTCCTTCTCTGACTGACTTCACTCAGCATAATACCCTCCAGTTCCATCTACGTCGAAAGAAATGGTGGGTATTCATCGTTTCTAATGGCTGAGTAATATTCCATTGTATATATAGACCACATCTTCTTTTTTTTATTGGTAGGTCAAATTAGTCATAAAATGAGCTTTATTTCAATTTAAATACTGCTGATAATATGTGAATTATATGAACAAGCATGTACATAGTAGCTAATTCAAAGGAATTTGTTTTTCATATTTAAAAAGTTCCTTGAAACAGGTTTTAGATGAGATCTTACATTTATGACAAGGGCTTTAGAAAATATTCTATTATTTCCTATTCAGCAACAATAAATCATGAAATGTTAGGCATAGACTTGGTTTGGAAAGGCAATGAGAGAATGAATACCACTGTTACATTATTACGCCTTCACGTGACACTTTCCCATACATTTGCATGATACTTCATAGTTAGCCAAATTCCTTCACATGGAGATTCTCATTTTAGCCAGACAAAATCCTCTGGGGTAGGCAGTGCAAGGACCCTTCAGAGCCAACCACAGAGCCCCAGTGTTCTCTGTGACAGAAATGCTCTGGGCAACAATGGGTCCCAGTGAATTAGTCTGTGGAGTCACCTCTGGGAAGCCTGAGTCCTCCCTCAGTCAGGCTTCTGACAACCCCCCACCATTGGTACCCCTATTCTCTTCTCTGGCTACTTCACTCCATCCTGTATTCTAGGCTTGCCCTGACTTTATTCCTGATCACACTTTACCTAAATTGTCTAAAAATGCTTCATTTTCTATGATATCACAGCTTAGACCACATCTTCTTTATCTATTCATCTTTTGATGGACACCTAGGCTCCTTCCTCAGTTTGGCTATTGTGGACATTCCTGCTATAAACATTGGGGTGCAGGTATCCCAGCTTTTCACTGCATCTGTATCTTTGGAGTAAATCCCCAGTAGTGCAATTGATGGGTCATAGGGTAGCTCTATTTTTAACTCTTTGAGAAATCTCCACACTATTTTCCAGAATGGCTGGAATTTAGAACACACATTTACTCAGTGAGCGCTGATGTCACTAAGTATCCTTATAAGAGCAAAAGATTAGAACTCATCAGTCGAGTACTAGTTAATAAATGAGGTTATATCCATGTGGTGGGAATCTCTAAAAAACAAATGCTGATAGGGAAAGAGCTTGAAGATAAATCATTAAGAAAAAAAATTCAAGTGCAGACAAGTATGTATATTATGTTGCCTTTTTTTGTGGAAAGGAACAAATCTTAAATATTTGAATTACAATGAAAGTCTAAAAGGATCCCCAAGAAACCAATGACAATGGTACACATTTCAGGTGACGGGGTTGAATCAGCCTAGTTTTAGTTTTATCTAAAAATAAGGCAGCCTAGTTTTATTTTTACCCAAAACCCAACTCAAACAAATGGTTTTGGTGTTTTCTCTTTCAACAACCAGGGTTTGCATTATATTTTAACAAGGAATATCGAGCAGCACATCTCTTACCATAACCTAATATTTAATGAATTCAAACATAATTGCAAGGTAACTATCCTCCAAGACAAATCTAGGGTTTCAGCATGCCAGCAGAGATATGAATTTGAATACTTTCTAAACATTTAATAGTTACACTACAGCTGATTTGTATTCTGAGACTTCTTAATGGAGGGCAAACAAAACGAGATGCTGATTATTTTTCCTTGAATTGTTTCTTCCTAAAAACCCAATTTATATTTAGCTTGGGATTTCCTGTTAATGCTTTAAAAAAAAAAGTCAAAGCAGCTGTTTGCTGTTTATGATTTGTGTGCTAGAATTTGACTCACCACGGGTACTAGACTTTGCCTGCTAAGAGAGGACAGAGATAACCTTAAGTGCCACCTAAATAGGTTTTTCATTTCATGAGAATCCCAGGGTGTTTCTGGAAATGAAGAAAACAACCCTATGGAGCCAGTTATCTTGTCTGAATCTGTTTCCCCTCTTTCTAAAAAGGGATTGGGCGTCTACCTAACAGGGTCTTCGTGAAGAAATCAATGATGAGATATAGATCTGTCAGAGATGGTACATTGGTGAATACTAAATGCCATTCCCCCCCCCCCACCCTGCCCAGGAAGCTTTCTTTGATGTCTTGAATGAGACTAGGACCTCCTGTTTACCTAGTCCATCGCACTATGTGCCTCTTCTTCCAATATTTAGATGTTTGTTTTTTCTCTCCCCTACTAGCGTGCAGTGCCTTGCAAACTACAGCATTCCATATATCTACTGCAGGCCTGTAGCTCAGTAATTCATTACTGAACCAAATGAGTGACTATAAGCATTCTTGATCCTCCCTCCGATTCATTTTCCCCATGGTTAGCACTAACATTCTAAGAGAAGAACATTTATGAGATTAAGTTAGCCAATGGTTGTGGAGGAGCAGCTAATATTTGTCTTTTAGGTTGGCCATGGCATGCTTTGCCGATTATACATATCCTATTAAAAAGGATGTGATTTGTACTGAGCTCAAATAAACTTTGGTCTACTCTTGAAATAATAAAGTACTTGCAAACAAGTATCAAATACTTAGGATGTGCCAGACATTGTTTTAGGCATTTACACTTAATCCTCTCAACAAGCCTGTGGAGTTGATTCTGTTATTGCTCTCATTTTACAGATGAGGAAACTGAGAAACAGGTAAGATATCTGGCCCAAGCTTATACAGCTACTGTTGGCAGAGCGAAGGACACTGATTTGGGCAGGCGGGGTCCAAAGGCCACATTCTTAGCCCCTCTGCTATCTTTAACACGGCACAAATGCATTTAAAAACATGCAAAGTAATTGCCTATTAAGTTAACTTGAAAGTGGATATTTTTAAATGATAGTGTTGGTGAAATAGAAAGATTTTGGTAATGACATATTCTGATGGCACTACAAAATAACAAAAAGATTTTGGTAAACAACTTAAGAATACGTGGGAGGTAACGTGAACCTTGTAAGAAAACGGCCTAGAAATCAGACGAGTTGGTTTTGAACCATTATTATTAAGGATGCTAAAAATACTAATATCGCTGACCCACTGATTTCCATTCTGAAGTCTGCTCTAGAGAAGTAGTACAAAACACAGGGAAACACCTAGCAAACATCATTTACGTATGTATTTGTCTATCTTTTAACAATTCTTATTAGAAGATACATGTGGAAAAGTATATAAAACATATATATGTACAGTGTAAAGAAAATTATACAGGGCCACTCCCCAAATAGTCTCCTTTCTGACTGCTGATGGGGAACTGCTACCCTGACTTCTGTAATAATTTTGTCCTTGTTTTCCTTTACAGGTTTTACCAGCCTGAATCCTTTGTCAATATAGTGTAGGTTTATCTATTTTGAACCATATAGAAACAGAATCACACAAAGTATATTATTCGGTGACTCGCATATTCCTCTTACCATTGTATTGTGAGATGCAGCTATGTGGTTTTCTGTAGTAATAATTTATGAACATGTAATAAGTGACAAATTTGGCTTTCTAGTTGTATTCTTTTTTTTTTTAATTTTTTTTACTTATGATAGAGAGAGAGAGAGAGAGAGAGGCAGAGACATAGGCAGAGGGAGAAGCAGGCTCCATGTACCGGGAACCTGATGTGGGATTCGATCCCGGGTCTCCAGGATCGTGCCCTGGGCCAAAGGCAGGCGACAAACCGCTGCACCACCCAGGGATCCCTCTAGTTGTATTCTTATGTTGGCTTTTGTCCCATCCCACTTGTTTTGTCTTTTATTCTCTTTTTTCCTTCTTTTGGATTGATTTTTTAAATTATGTGATTTATTATTTCCATTTTTTTTGTGGTTACCTTTGAAATTATAACACACACACTTATCAAAGTCAATACTTTTACTCTTCTACAAATATATTATTAATCTATGCATGTTGTTAATGTATTATTATTTAATATATTTTGACTATCTTACTGTTTAGTCCTATATGCATTATTGTTTTATAAAATGTATATTCATTCAGATTAATTCACATATATGGCACTTTGTTCTTCTTTTGGCAGCTTCTATTTTCCATCTTGGATCACTTTCCTTCTGCCTAGGAGGCATGTTTTAGAAAGTTCTTTAGTGAGGGTCTGCTGGCGACAAACTCTACCAGGTTTTGTTTTTCAAAATGTCTTTATTTAGTCCTCATATTTAAAGAAAAAAATTCTAGAATGAGAATTATTTTCTCAACATATGTTGAGATATACACTGCCCCTCCTCCTCAGCTAGTATTGATATATCCCTTTGTGTCTGGTTGTCTGTATCTCCACCACATCATACCGGCTGTGGACTTCTAAAAACCTGTTTGGGATTCGTGAATCTCCTTGAAACTGTATATTTGTATATTTTATCAATACCAGAAACTTCTTGGTCATTTCCCTCTTCAAATATTGCCTCTGCCACATTCTGCAAACCCTCTCTTTCTGCAGCTCCTATCAGACACTTATCAACCCTTCTTACCTGCCTGTAATATGTCTCAGCTTTCCTGTCCTCCCTATCTCTTTGTTTCTGCACTCTGTGTAATGTATTTTGAGTGATCTCCTAGTTCTCTCATGGTCTCTTCAGCTTTGATGAATCTGCCCTTACACTTCTCAACCTCATTTTTAATTTTCATTTTATTGAAGTTCTCTTTAAGTGCTTTTTTTTTTTCTTTTAAATCTTCTAGGACAGTTGTTTGTTTGTTTAATAGTTTCCTGTACTATTTACTCAAACTTGTCTATAATTAAACAAGAAGGATGGCTATTTTACAGTTTATATCTTACAATTCCAATCTGCATTCTTTATTGGTCAGTTTCAAAGTTTCACTTCACCTGGTTCAACAAAAGCCTCAGGGCAGAAGTGGCTTTAGGTAACACCAGCCCTCCCCATCTCTGCCTAGGTTCCAGTTTGATAACTCTATTATCTTGCTAGTTGCCTGGCACTTTTAGAAATTTTGTTTGTGTGTGTGTGTTTTTAAATACTATACCCAACGTTTTTAGTTGTGGTCAGAGGGAGAGATGGTCCAAATAAAATAATCCAGCATATTACCAGAAACAAAAATTTTTGTTGTGAATTGTTTAATCATTCAACTACTCTAGGCAGTACATTAGACAAGATAATCTTTTGTATGGCCTTCTACCATAATGTTTATAGAATCATGATGAGGCATCAAACGAGAGGGCTAATAAAAAACAGACTGTTCTAATATGAGTATTTGGACCTAGAAATTAAGAGACCTGAGTTATTGTTGTCGTTCTTGTTGTTGTTGTTTTGGCCATTGGCATTCAGCTATATGATGTTAGCCACATACTTAGTTTACATATTGATTTAATTTTCCCACTTATAAACCAGAATGAAAATATGTTTTACTTACTGCTCCACTCCCCTACACCGCCTGCCATAAATAAAATTATCTCAGCTAAGTGAAGAGTTCCCAGAAAGGGCTTTGAAGATACTCTATAAATTCAGAGTGCTAGATTTACATGAGCTAAATACTTTATAGTTGGTTTTCATTGCGAAAACGAGAAACATTACCAGCAAAAGTCCTTAAGCATATCTTATCAGAGGAAGTTCTCAGACACTTTAGAATAAGTAAATTCTTTCTTTCTTTCTTTCTTTCTTTCTTTCTTTCTTTCTTTCTTTCTTTCTTTCTTTCTTCTCTCTCTCTCTCTCTCTTTCTTTCTTTCTTTCTTTCTTTCTTTCTTTCTTTCTTTCTTTCCTTTCCTCCCTCCCTCCCTCCCTCCCTCCCTTCCTTCCTTCCTTCCTTCCTTCCTTCCTTCCTTCCTTCCTTCCTTCCTCCCTTTCTTGTCTAAACATAAGGAAAGAAACAATCTGTACCAGATGACACAATTGCTTTCCTGCATGGGCACAGGCTGAGAAACCTTTTACTTAATTGTGATAAATTCACTTGAGCCTTAGACTTCATATTTTACTTGTTTTGCAAATGTCTGTGATTTATGTGCATACATCAAGGAGAAAGCACGTTTCACAGAAATTAGAGAGACAAAAACCTCAGTACGCCATTCTGCCTAAGAGGTACAAGTGGGCCTCCTCTCTGTTACAGATGAGAAGAGAGAGTTGGCAAAAACAAGCTTTCTGGTGAGTCATCCTCATGCCACTGGGGAGACAGGCATCACATTCCAATGGACTGGGCAGCTATCACCCCCACCTCCACAAGATGAAAAATCTATAAAGTTCTTCAGACTACCATAACCAAGGATGTTTCTCTCCTCACCAAATTCCTTTATTTTGTGACTTGCAGAACTCCTTTTTTGAGAATGGCTTGTAGTTTCGATGAAAGAAAATGTCCTCAATGTAAGGAACTAGATGAGGTCTAATTGTAGATGTCATCTGTATTAGTATCCTTCACACTATCTTTACTAATCATACAAATAAATACTATCATTCATTGACTACTTCCTATGCTACATACGTTATCTCATTTATCATCACAGTATCCTTATTTTTAGGTACCATAGTTCACAAAAAATGAATGAGAAAATTCAAGAATAAGAAAAAAAGACCTCAAAGAAAGCCAAAGCCTAGCAAAACATAAAGGAAAATTTGAACTAAGGTGTATATGACTCCATAGTCCTTGCTTTTTAACTGCTGGATATATAACCTCTTTTTATTAAAGCTTCTTGGGGCAGATTTCTTTTTGAAACAGGAAAAATGAATGGGACTTATATTGATCATTTGTAAAATAATCACTTCATTATAAATTATGAAATTCTGTTTGAACACTGCTCTGTGTTCACTAAATTGTTTCCTTTTTTTTTTTTTTTTTTTTTTCCTGGACCCACATTTCCCAGCCTTGCTTGCAGTTAGATTGGCAACATTGACTGTGTTCTTCCCAAAAGAATGTGGGCAGGGAAGATGTGGGATGAGTACAGGCCTTGTCATGAAACTTCTTATACAACTTTCCAAGCCCTCTATTTTTTTCTATTATTTTACAATCTTGGAGGTCAAATGATGAAAGTGGCAGTGACAAAGGTAGAAGAAGCAGAGCTCTACGGCCCAGAGCCCAATCACCAACTGCAGGAGTCACTGATATGAAAGTGATAGGCCTTTATTACACGAAGTCACTGTTGCTTGCTATAGTAGTTAACCTACATCACCTTGTATACTACCTTTTAACCATGGGAAAATATATTCAATAAAGTCACTAATGTTATGCTGACATTTTCCATTTCTTTTCTACTTTTAAGGACTCAGGCTTATTATTGGATTTTACAAGTTGTAATAACCACTAGTCTAGTTTAGAAAAAAATGCTTTTGTCATTTGGTGTAAATTAACAATGATTCTGTTTTCATCTGGGACAAATGAACCATAATTTGCTTTAATGCAAAAATCAATTATACATGAATTCTTTCTTCACAATGCTTTATTTTTGTAACAGTGAATTCCATCTAGGGAAAAATAGACTATGGGAATCTGTAATCCTGCTACTTAAAATGGTTCCGGTCTGAAAGATTTTCTCCTACTGCTGCTACAGTTCTTTTAACCAGATGATACACAGAGCTTTGGTGACATAACAAGAACTGAAGAGGATCTAACTGTGCTGGGGTAATTGCAGTGGATTCACCAGATCACCTGTAGAGGGAGCGTTAGCCAAGTATTATGCCTGAAAGCTTTTTAAAAGGAATCAGAGGTATGGAGAACAAGGAAGTAAGCAGAGGACAAAAGGGTCAAGGAATAAGGAAAAGAGGAAATAGATACTATACAGGGGTACTATAAGGAAACAAGAGTAAAGCTCATGCTAGCAATATAGGGTACTTTGGAAATATGCCTCAGGAGGATGAATGATGACCAGAAAGCCAGGAAACTGCTTTTTTTTTTATCTACTTTTACCCCCTCAAACCAAGTACTCATTATGAGTAAGGATTTTTAAGGTCCCTAACCTTCATATAGATTTGCAATATACGTTTCTTTGTTGATTTAAACCTCTTTTCATATCTTCATTTTAAAAATGTGTTAAGAAATCAGCATAACTGATAATCCCAGATATTTTAGCTAAGAGCAAAGGTAAATCAAACAAAATAGCCCACAAATAGTCACACTCCAATGAGGAACAGAGTTGATAGTGAGTTTACACAATTCTTATTGTGCAAAATAAGAGGCTATATGATCAATGTTGTAGCAGTAGCAGCAATATTCTGGGTCAGCTCAATTTATGAAGCACAATATGTGTTCTATACCCAGAATTACTGCTGACTCCAAACTCACTCTGTAAAAAAGCAGCTTAAAAAGCTGATTTTTATTTTCTATTTAGACTCCTACAGTGAATTCATTTTTGGAACTCTGTGATACTTTCTCAGTTACAGCTCTACATTATCACTTTTTAATATGTATATTATGAAGAATAAACTAAGGCTGCTATACAAGAAAAAAAAAAAGGAAGAATCACCAACAGATTAATTAACTGGGATCTTAATTATGTCTATGATGAGGGCTACACAAATCTTAGTTTATACCAGAATCTGAGCCTTCTTTAGACAGATCACCGCATGAAAATAGCAACTGAAAATGTTTGGAATGATCTTTCCCACCTTCTCCCCTCAGTGTCGTGCTGGTGTTCCTCCTTCCATACCCAAGCCTTACCCTCCTGGGAAGCCTTCTCTGGCCTCCCTAGCGGATACTTTTTAATCTCAGAGACCACTGTAGATTCTTCCATCTCGGAGTTCCTCCAGTTGTACAATATGCATGTTGCTCTCCTCTACCAGATGGTGGGCTCCTGGAGGACAGGAACCATTGTCCCATATTTGCCCTCTGTCACACCCAATAAAAGTTTATTCAGTAAATAAAAGTAAGTAGAGAATGACTATATTTTTTTATGGTTTTCCAAATGTCCAAGTTTCTTATCTTTGCTTGAACTTTGGCTTTACTGGCAAACCTGAAATCTCTGCTTAATAGTATGCCTCACTACTCTGGCTGTATGTTTGCCTCTAGAAGCTACTCACCCTTGTTTGTCACTGTGTCACCCCCTAGAAATCCTGTACTCCCATGTCTCTCTAAGCACCTCTTCTGATTTCTTCAAATATGGTGTATTCTCTATAGCTCGGTCAACACATGCCTGGAAATCCTGCTTTAGACATGAAAACAAATGGTATCCTCTCAGTACTGAAGAGGCTGAATGGTTTTGGGAAGACAGAAGATAAACAATATTTAACAATATGTGGCCCAAGTTATAATAGCAATATTATGATCAATAATCTGGTTTACTTAGGGCTTTCAAATCTCTAAAACCACTTATATTATATCATCTCATTTAATACTACCCTTCTAGTAAGGTATAACATCTCTCTGAAGTAGGATGTTTCATAAAGGAAACAAATCTTACTAGAGAAATAAAGAAAAAGCTGAGGCCCATAAAGATGAACTAGACCACATAGCTCATTGGAGAAATAGAGCCAGGCTGGAAACAAGGGCTCCCCACTGAAGCCTAGTTTTCTTGACTTAGCTGTTGTCCTGCTTATTCCAGGACCTCAGTGTTAGTAAGCTTGTCTTTCTGACATGTCTTCTTATGTTACTGTGTTCATTCTCCAGGAAAACCCTCCTCTCCAGTCCTTGATCAAGAGTTAGAAACTTAGAAACTTGATTATCACCACTACATTATCACCTAAAAGGTAGATCAGAATTTGAAACTAAGAATGTTCCCCTTATCCTTTCCTGTTAAGACATTCTGCACTCTGTTAGCACATAGTCAAAAAATAGACCAGGCAACAGATTTTAGACATTATTTTTTTATATGTTTAAGAATTTTTTCTAATATTTTGGTTATAACACTTACATATATATCTTTTGCTAAGGAACAAATATTACGCTAAGCATCAAAAGTCCAGAATTACAAATTATCACTGTCACCATCTCATCACCCTCCATCTCCATCTCCCCCTCCTCTGGGCTAACACAGTTAGCATCCATTGAACACTTACCGTGTGCCAAGCACACACAGTTCTGTGTCTTTCTCCATCTAATCCTCCTAACAGCCTTATCAGCTTGGTATTTCTGTGCCATTTGATGGTTGAGAAAACTGAACCCTGGTGAGATTAAGTAATTTTCCCAAGGTCAGATAGCAGGGAAGTTATCTGGTAAGTAAAATTCTGGACATTCTGTACTATGAGTAGCAGTAAAGAACTACATACACCAACTCTGAGCATACAAAATGCAAAGCACATTCAAGAAGGCTGCAAACTCTTTCAGGGCAGAGGCTTACGGTTCTTCCTGTTACATGCTTTCAAAACATCCTGTACTGTTTTCTTCATGGAATTTATCACAACTTATAATTATATTCTTATTTTTGTGATCATTTGTTTATGTCCTTCCCTCTGCTATGCTGTTCCTTCAGTGAGGATAGGAACTGTTCTGATTTTTCTTACTTCTGCTCCCCCAGTGCTTAGCAGAATGCATGACATGTGGCAGGTTACCCTATAGCCATTGCGTAGACCAGTCTCCTCTGGCCCCATTATTTCAGCAGCTTCATTAACAATTTATTTGGTGGGCAGCCCCGGTGGCTCAGCGGTTTAGCGCCACCTTCAGCTCAGGGAGTGATCCTGAAGTCCCAGGATTGAGTCCCACAAAAGGCTCCCTGCGTGGAGCCTGCTTCTCCCTCTTCCTGTGTCTCTGCCTCTCTCTGTGTGTCTCTAATGAATAAATAAACAAATCTTTTAAAAAAAATTTCTTTGGTGCTCTAAATGAACATTTTAGTACTTAATGTAAATACCTATGGAGCTCATTTCCAGCAGAGGAAAAAAAGGTATACCAGACCCAGACCTAGTCTTATGCATTAATTTTTGTGCTTAGCAATAGGTTCATTTTGGGTAGTGATCCCAAAAAACTAAACTACTGTGTACTCTAGCTATAGATAACACTTCTGAAGAGAACCAAGCCATCTTCACAGAAGCTGTCTTTCATTTGCATGCCTGGTTTGTCTGAAGCAGATAAACTTTTATGAAACATAGATAGTCATATAAATTTTAGTAGCATAAGTTGTATTTTTCTGAGGAGTAGCCTATGCACTTTGAAAATTATGTTTTCAATGTCAAAAATAAAACCTGGCTTTGTTTTTTCCTAGTATATTAGAGTCTTCAAATAAGCTGTTCCTCTCTGTGGTCCAATAGCTTAACCGAAAACTTGATTCTTTGAAAATTATTTTCACCCAAGAAAATGTTTGCAAAAATGAAGACGGGGGAAAAGAAAGAAAAATCTTTATGTAGGCAGAAGAACTAACAAATATGATGGTTAGCCTAGTTAGGAGGCTAGTATTTTAAGAGGAGTAAAATATATCTATACCATCCCTCTTAATCCTCCACCACAGTAGGGAATCTCTGGGCAGCCATTGTTAAAGAACAAGTTCAAAGTCATTGTGTGATAAAAGGTCAGAGCTAGGATTTGACTACAGAGCTTAGATTCCTCTCTCTTGATCAGTTGTTCTTAAACTTCAAGGCACATCAGAATATCCTGGAGGGACTCTTCAATCACAAACTGCTTGGTTTCACCTGCAGAGTTTCTGATTCAGTGGAGGTCTAGGGTGAGCACCAATCATCTACATTTTTAATGAGTTTCTAGTCTTGCTGATGCTGCAAGCCCAGGCACCACACTTCAAAATATGTTACTTTATACAGTGCAGATGTAGCACACTTACTGTCGTAAGACACATAGCATGACCCATTATTTCAGAACTGTGATGTAAAATTCATAAATCTGTGATGAAGTTTTTTTTTTTATCAATCAACCTTTATTACACCTAATATGACAATACCCCCTGTTGGCCAACGATATATAGTTCAGAGGTTCACAGATCCGGTTCAATGACAGTTTGGAGTTTTCCAAGCAAATAGCATTCAGGTCTGATGATATGATACTATTTGGGCATCTCTCTCACATACATCAATTTACTTGATCCTCACAACAATTCTATGACTTAGGCAAGGAAGGCTGGTACATTCATGTTACAGATGGAAAATCTAAGACTGAGAGATATTAAGTGAAAATATAGATTATATCATTAACACATAACACAGATAAGCTGAAAGTTGCTTTTCTCATTCTGAGTCTAGGTTTTTTTCCACTAGTGGCACTGCCTTCCCATTTGAATCATTTCATGATTAGTCTTTCACTTAAAAAAAAAAGTTGGCAACACAAAATTAAGTCATAGAACTCATTATATATCCTGTGTATCTTAGCATAAGCTTTATATAACAGAGAAGAAGAAATTCCTTCCCACATCTTCCCCCTCCACCAGAGAATGCAGTGCTCTAAAATAATGTTCTCAGTCTGGGTTTTTTAAGCATCCAATATTTCACCATTCTCAAATTCATTTTCCAGAAGATATCCTCTATTGGAAGGAACAGATGGTTTAGCTGATTGCTAATAGGACATGGAGATAATTGTTAGTAGGTTAACATTTAAAATCCAGTCCATTTGGGACTCACCCAAAAACTGCTACATTAGTAACACAGCTATTAGTGGCATGTGGGCAAGATTTCATGTGGTTATCAGTCTGCATTCCAGGGCACCAAATTTATAACCTATCTCAAAGGTTTGTACTGAAGAACAAGTAAAATGAGGTACTGACAATGCTATGAAGTATTGAGGCCTCTTCCATGTAGTCTGGTGACCAATCAGTTGCTAGTCTTGTTCATTTCATCTCCATAATGTCCTTTACATTCTTTCATTCCCACGGCCACCATCCTCATGCAAGCCTTGATTGTGCTAGACTCCCAAGTGTTCTCATTTCCTCCAACCTCTCTTCTTTCCAATTCTCTTACACCTTGCTATATGATTAATCTCCCTGAAAACAGATATGAGAATGTAATTGTGGACTCAGAATCTTTCACTGATTCCTGTTTTATTTTTCCTTTTGCTTTAAATAATAAAATTCAAATGGCACAATACCCAAACTTTTTCACCCTTACTTCTACTTTTCAATCTATTTCCCACTCGTGTAATTCAGGTGTCTGTCCAGAATTTTCGGCTTGCTGTTCCCAACACATCACCTATGCTTTCACGTTCCCATGACCTTCCACATGATGGCCTTCTGTTGAAAGTATCCTTGCTAAGTCACAGCTGCCATGACTGCATTCCTGAGTCTTATCCTTCTTCAAAGCCCAGGTCCAAAGTTATCTCCTCCATTAATTTTTCTTCAACATCCTCAGGACCATATAATCTTCTAGTCTCCTAAATTTTTACTGTTACATTTCCACATCTCTCTTATAATACTTATTTTTTCTACCCTCTCTCCTTTTGTCACACTCCAATCCAATCTCCAAATTTCAAATTCTGTCATTACTTTCTTGTGTTTGTAATCTTTATTGACTTCCTATTGCTCTGGGGAAGAAGAGCGAAGCCCTCAATGGAGTTTATGGTTTTCTATGTGATACAGTTGTTGTATACTGCTCTGGTCTCACATTCCCTTTGCAGCTGCCCCACATACTGGCCTTCTCTACTCTACCAATGAGACATGCCCTGAAGTCTCAGGTCCTCCACATCTGCTGTTCTCATTACCTAGACTTCTCCTCAACTGCACTTCCTCCTATCTATTTATTTTATTCAGCATTCAGAGTTCAACTCCAATATCCCCTTTTTGAAGAAGCTTCCCTAATTACCTAGGCAAAGTTAGCACCACCACTCTTTTCCTCTGTAGCCCATACCACAACCATTTACTGCCTGCTTCCTCAACCAGTACGTAATTTCAATAAGGGCAGGAATTTGTGTTTGTCTTATTTCCTTTTGGATGCACATTTCCCAAAGCAGTGCCTGGATATGTAGTAGCTATTGGGTCGGTATTTGTTAAATTATTGAAATATAAATAAGTAGAACACAAATTAGGTATGTTTTTATTGAATTACTGAAAGTATTATTTTACCTTACTTCTTATCTCTCTTACCAGGTTGTAAACTCGTTGATTTAGTTTCATACTCCCAATAGCTCAATCATTTATAGCTAGTAGGTACTAAGGAAATATGAGTCAAACATGAAAATAAATGAATGATGAAAAGAATGGACAAATGAACAGATTGGTGAAAAAGAAAGTGGTAATCTGACTTTTCACACAACTTTCAAATGTTCATACTTTTCAGAATCTTCTAACATTTCTAGTTATGAAAAATAACCAAATATTGTCATTCACATTTTACATACCAATGGCTTGGTGTTTACTAAGTGTTAATATTTATTGAGGGATAAAGAGAAAAGAAAGGAAACAGAAACACAAGTATTATGGAAAATATACAATATTGATGTCTGATGCCCAATTCCAGAAGATCCTTTATTCTTGTAACAATGTGGGTGTGGGTATGGGGTGGGATGTCAGGGGTGGGGGTGGGGAGTTTACAAATAGGGATAAAGGACATTATAGATGAAAATAGTCCTTGGAAGAAAGAAACAATTGTTTCAGTATGTTTCCATTACACAAAGAAATCAAATGATTTCATTTTTATCTTGATAAATTTCACTTTGGTGACATCAGGACTGACCTGTAGCTGTGGTGTCCTGTAGCAGCCAAGCATTGGCACCAACACCCGAGTTTCCTTTCCTGCCTGTCAGTCAGCCCTGGGAGATGAGGCCCTACTTTACACACTGACAGACCCTTTCCTTCTTATCTCTGCTTGGCATGCTGTGGGTGCCCTTGGGCAAATCACTTATGTCTCCCTAAAATGGAAGGGTCTGTTAAAACTGAATATTCCATGATTGTAAGTCTTTCCTTGCTCTAAGTTTTGGTCCATGGCTGCTAGTGCCTTGATTTTATTCATTCGGTATTTACCGATTACTGTGTATCAGGAAGTGTTCTAAGTGCTAGGGATAAAAAGGGTAAGACAGTGACCACAAATGACAAAAATCTTTGCCCTCAAAAAGCTACATTCTAGTGGGAGGAGATAGACAATAAACAAGATAAATAAAATATGGGATATGATGGACACCAGGACTAAGGAAAGAGAACCAAAGCCTCAGGGGGAGGCTGGGAGTGTGTGAGGGTGGCACTGAACGAGCACCTGTAGAGGGTGCCATTCAAGGAAAGATTCAGTCTATTTCCTAGCTGTCTGCTCCTGACTCCTAAAAATTACTTATGACCGAGTTGTGTTGTGGATTTGTGGATCTTCTGCTTCTTCCCCAACATCTGATTATTTCTGCTCCTCTTCATTATTGCCACAGCCTTGGTTCTAGCCCTGTCATCTCCTGCCAGGACCCAGTGGCTTTCTTCTTGCTTCACTGTTATTACCTTCTCAGGATTCCGTCTCCCCTCTTTTCTGCCAGAAAGTGTCATCTTCCTTAAAATCAACTCTAGTGTCCCTTACTTTCTGAAAATTCTCAATTACTTCCCTCACTGATCTCTGGCAACTCCCCCCACTGCCCTCATCAGCTTTCCCCATGCTTACCCCTTGACTCCTTAAACATGCCCATTCCCTGTTTAACTCCATGCCCATGCAAAAACACCATTCTCTCTGCCCAGGCCGCCCTTGCCCAGCCTCTTCACCTGGCCACCTGCCACCTGCCCTCCCAGGCTCTGTTCACAGAGTGCTTCCTCTGGGACACCTTCCTCGCTCCCCCTGGATGCTACTGGCTTCTGATTCCTCAGCACTCTCTGTACCTAGCACGTACCTCTCTGCCATATTTATCACATTGCATTGTGATTTTACATTTTCTCACTTCTCACTATCCTTCCAGAAAAAAAAAAAAAACCCATCCCTTCATACTTGGAATTTAGTAAATTCTCAGTGAAAGTCACTGAGGGCTGACAGAATGAGGAGAGAGCAGCGGGGGAGGGAGAGGAGACTGTCACTCAGTAGAAGAAGATGGGCAGCTGAAAGATAAGAGAAATCACTGCTTCCTAAAAGCTGTGGATTAGAAGAAACCTTATGGTACTCAAATTCCAAAACGTGAGTCCTCAGCATTAACCTTCTTTCTATTAGTCTGCCTCTGACCTTTTGTCCCAGTTCCTATAACTCTGTGTTTGTTAACTCAGCCCCCACCTGGTGGCCCAGTTCTGAGAATTCGCCTTCTGTCTTGCTCCTCTTTGCCCAAATCTCTCTTTTGGAGACCTGCCTAATATGTCAGGCTCTCCGAGGCTGGAACTCTGTCTTGCTCTTGTTGATCCCCCTCCCCTTTCTCCTTTTTTAATCTCTGCCCTGCCCATGAACCCAGGCAGGTGGCCAGGACCCTGCTAAGCCCTGACAGACTTCCATGATTCTGACTCCGGAGCACTACATGTTCCTGTGTTTCTTCCTTGCCTTTCGCTGCCTACCTGCTGTGGCCACCAGCCCCCACCCCCCTCCCCCATACCATCTGACTATTTAGATGACCACCTGCTCTCCAAGGCCATACCCCTTGGAACCTGTGCTTTGCCTATTCAACCAGCCTGCCTCCTAAAACCTCTGGACTTAGGTCTGTTTTTTTTTTTTTTTTCTTCTACTTCTAGATCCTGCCTATCCCCTTGACCTCCAGGTTTGCCTTGCTTCTTGCTGTCTGCTCTGATAAAACTAGGCACACTTTAAGGGAGAAGGATAGTCTGCAGGATATCACTAGGTGTGCCCAGCCCACTTGAACACAGCTAACAGTATTTGGATACTGGGAGCTTCAGCTGAAGCTCTAGGCTAACAGTCTCATTTTACAAATGAGGTCACTGAAGCCCAAAGGTGAAGTGATTTTTCCTAAGGCCACAGGGGAGAGCCTGCAGAAGAACCACAGCTAAATCCTCAGTTTCCTATCTCACAATCAAGCAGTATCATTTTTATTATACTCTGTCATCCTTGTAAACCTCTGTTTCACAAGTCAGAGTTCTGTAAAACAAGAACCACAGACTCACTTGCAGGCAACCTGACAAAAATGAGAGTACTAACCTATAGCCTGCACCTTTTCAAGCAAAACAAATCCTATTAGATTAATTGAATCTCCTTCAAGGCATTGAAGAATATAAAGAACCAGGAGGAGACCACAGCTTTAATTATCCCAAATAGAGTAATATATTTGAATTTCTCTTTCGGGTGTCAGTAAGCTTGGAAAAGATGATCTAGGGATCCAGAGCAATTAACCATTTGAGAGAAGAAAAGAAATCCAAAAGTGGTTAGTAATGAATCATCCAATGAAGCATAAAGGACCTTCCATAGGTGATATTCCTGAGACCAATGCCTTTAGAAACAATTCAATCTGTGGCCTAGAAGAAGACATGGAACATATGCTGAATATATCTTTCTAGCGAAGTAACTATTGGCACATATTTAAGATAACTGACCAGCTCTTCTTGAGGGTTCAGGGATGCATTAAACAAGATCCTTATGCTGATGGGTTTAAAATCGTTTGGGGGACATGGCTTTGCACACAAATAATTATCATTCGAGGCACAAAATAAGTGGGGTATAAATAAGAATGCAATGAAATTGCTGCAAAAGAAGTTAGTTCTTCCCACTAGAGTGGACTAGCATGAGTGTCATGGAAGCAAAGGCATCTGGGAGCTCACGGGGTAGCCCTGAACCAACGGGCCCCACTGGAGCCCTGAGAGTTGCCTCTGTTTCACCTTCTGTATCCAAGTAGTTATCAGGTCTGCCACTTGGGATGCCTAAAATATCTTGCAAACCAGCCTTTCCCCTGTGCTGCTACTGTAGTTCAGGGCCTTGTCACTTCTCAGTGGATGTCTCCAGTGTGGTCCTGGCTGATCTTAAGTCTACAGTCTCTACTCCCTTCAATTCATCCTCCACACTGCTGACAAAACGATCCTGCCACTGATCTGATCACATCACTCTGGAGTTTAAAATCCTCTGATGACTCACCTTTTGTAAGGCCTTCCCTGATCTGGCCCCTGTTTTCTGCTCAAATCTCAACTCTATTCTTTCCTTGCACATTATGTTCCAGCAATACTGAATTCCCTGAACTTCCTCTAAAAAAAAGCCTTTCTCTCTTATACCTCCCTGATTCTTCCCTGGGTGCTCCTCTATCATGCTCTGCAAACCAGAGCATTAACCAGAATAGATGATTAACAAGAAGAGCTGTCCCATAGTTGGGAGAGCTCCTATTCACTGCAGGAAAGAGAAGGGCCCTCTATGCCAGGGGCTCTTTCTCCTCCACGGAATTTTCCTGGCCATATCACTCCACCCTAATCAATATCAAGTATAGGACTCAACCCTTTTTTGTGGATCCTTGTTTGAAGGCTTTTTATCAAGTAGAAGTGGAACCATTGGCAGGGAATCAGGGGGATCAGTTACAGGGAAGTGAATGAGATGATTAAAAGGGAAAATAATATTCCGTAAGTAAATACAGTGTGTGTTTCATGCATTACAAATCCTATTTTCTGTATGTACCCCATTTAATCTTTACAACAAGTTAGCAATCTTTCATTTTAAAGATAAGGAAAATAAGACTTATACAAACTGTTTCTCCAATGCTACTTGGTGAGGAAGGAGTAAGGGCCACTTAATAAGGATCCTGATCCAAGTTTCTTTTCTTTTTTTTTTTTCTTTTCTTTATTTCTTTTTTTAGCTACTTTATTTTTTTTTTAATTTTTTTTTTTATTTTATTTATGATAGTCACACACACACACAGAGAGAGAGGCAGAGACACAGGTAGAGGGAGAAGCAGACTCCATGCACTGGGAGCCTGAAGTGGGATTCGATCCCGGGTCTCCAGGATCGCGCCCTGGGCCAAAGGCAGGCGCCAAACCGCTGCACCACCCAGGGATCCCCCAAGTTTCTTTTCTTTCCACCCTTTATCAGTGCCTGTGTTGTAACCATGTCTATGAATCACTCAAGATAAACATGTTGAATTTAGTTTTAGTGCAATTATATATTTTTTTCCTGATTCTCTAAAAACGGATAATTTGCATGCTATAGATGTGCTACACTTCTTCCATAACCTCACCAGGAAGTCCAGACACAAAGACAGGGAGCAGACCACACAAGCAGCTTCCAGTTTCTCTTTTCTTGACATGAGGATAAGAATTGTGATTTTTATACAACTCACATTGACTTGAGAGGCTATTTAACATAATGCCATCTTCTTATGAAAAGAAAACTGGGACCAGAAAAATCCTATAGTACATGAGTGGCAGAGGCTAGACAGGAATCTCCAAGGCAAGAAGAGCTCATCATTTCCTGAGCCCCGAGGGCTGATCTTTCTCTCCTCTTGCTTCCGTTTAATCCTTACAACAAACCTGTGGAGTCAGTATTGTCTTCCCTATTTCATAGAGAAAGTAAGGCTCAGAGACGTTGAGTCACTCAACCAGAGTCACATAGCTAGTTAGGGGGTAAGAGATTGGATATTCAAACCTAGGGCTCACACTGTGGAGCTTCTGGCTTCAGACCCCACTCCCCATGAATGTTTCAAGTTCCATTTTCAAATGTCCACAGACCAAAAGGACCAAAAGGAAGGGGTTTTACCAGAGGCTAGAGCCTTGTGACTGAAAAGTCACCAGTCAATTTCGAGGGATCCTTTGGTAGCTCACTTCAAACAAGATAGAAAATACCAGTCAACAACCCCACTGTGAGCAATCACTTCTTTTAAACACTTGGATTTTTTTTCTTCTTTAAAAAAAAAAAAATTATTTATTTGAGAGGGAAAGAGAGAGAGAATGAGCACGAGCAGGGGGAGGGGCAGAAGGAGATGCAGACTTCTCACTGAGCAGAGAGCCCAATGGGGCTCTATCCTAGCACTCTGGGAACATGACCTGGGCCAAAGGCAGATGCTTAACTGACTGAGGCACTCCAGCACCCCTTTTTTCCTTCTTTTAAAAAGTTACATATAGTATACTAAATTTCTTATGATATTTTTATCTGCTATTTTACTTACAGAATGTCATTTTCTTGTGTCTTTTTGCTTAAAAAATAGTGTGTATGGATTTCTATGGGCTGCCTGATTGACTCCGTTGGCTAAGTGTCTGACTCTGGATTTCTGCTCAGGTCATGATCTCAGGGTTGTGTGTGAGATTGAGCCCCACATGGGGCTCTGTGCTGGGCATAGAGTCTGCTTAATGCTTAACATTCTCTTTCTCGGGATCCCTGGGTGGCGCAGAGGTTTGGCGCCTGCCTTTGGCCCAGGGCGCGATCCTGGAGACCCGGGATCGAATCCCACGTCGGGCTCCCGGTGCATGGAGCCTGCTTCTCCCTCTGCCTGTGTCTCTGCCTCTCTCTCTCTGTGTGACTATCATAAATAAATAAAAATTAAAAAAAAAATACATTCTCTTTCTCTCTCTCCCTCCCACTGCCTCTCTCTCCCCTGAAAAAAAGAAAAAAAAAAAGGAAAGAAAAAAAAAAAGTATGCACTGATTTCTAAAAATAAAATCAAGTAAAAATATATACCCTTGCTCCATACACCTATGAAATCCAGAACTATACTGTGAAAAAGCATGAAACACAGCTTATTAATAATCAAGGGTAGAACTGCACTATGTAGAAAAAATAAAATATTGGCAGACCTCTGAACATGGAAAAAATACCGTGTTAAAGCCGCCAGCTTCTATTTCTATCATTTAGAAGACTCCAAGGGCAGAAACAAAAACATGAAATGCTGATTCTAAAAATCCTTGACAAAATACCAGTCTAGAAATTAATATTTATCACATTTTCAGTGTTCCTGACACAACAGCTCCTTATATGCTAATGTTTATGAATACAAATTTGCTGGCTCTGTGGACATACATTATCTTTTCAGAAAATAACAAGGTAGGCAGATGCCATCTTACTTAGGATTACTAGAGCTAGAAATCTACCAGGAAAAGATAACATATAAAAAAAAAGATAACATATATAGCAAAAAATCAAAATCAACGGGTCACATCTTAGTTATACACTGATTCAATTAATTACAATGAGAAAATAGACAATGAGTCTTACCATTTAAGACAATTAGAAAACGTCTGCAATGTGCTTTTTTTTTTTTTTTTTGGTCTTATTCATTCTTAGATTAGTGTGGAAGAAATAAATAGGTGGATGGATGGTGAAACTAGAGGTCAATAGTTTATTTAATAGAACGAAGCATGTTTTCATTTGGCGAAGGATACGAAGGATACAGAAAGCATAAGGTGATGTCCAGTGACTCTGAACAAAGTATCCACAGTCACATCACACATAGTATCGCCTTTCAAGTGTCATTATTATGCCACAATTGTTTCTTAAAATCTCCTTCCCTTAAGTTTAGAAATTCCAGAAAATGCAAATGAACAAATTATAGACTGGCTTTATTTCTTAACACAGATTTTGGAGATATTTTTGGAGTTTTTGTTCTGGTTGAGTCACTTGTTTGTTTGCCATGCCCTGGTTGTGCCAGAGACTATATACTTGAATTTATAACCTAATAAGACAAGTAAGTGGAAGGTACACAGCATTGACATAAAATTTAAATGTAAGTCTCATAATGGAGGAATGTGTGAATTTCTGCTTCCATGTCTGCAATCTCCAGCACCCTCCCTATAACTGGGCTCAGCTAAAGTCTGTCCTATAATTGGTGGTAATAATATTGATAATAGTGACAGTGATGATGATGTCACTATGAATTGAGACATTACTATATATAAGATAATCTATGATGAATTAAATGTCCATTTAACTCTAAGAATAACCCACAGAAATAATTATTATTAATTTTCATTTTATTTATTTTATTTTTTAAAATATTTTATTTATTTATTCATGATAGACACAGAGAGAGAGAGAGAGGGAGAGAGACACAGGCAGAGGGAGAAGCAGGCTCCATGCCAGAAGCCCGATGCAGGACATGATTCCCGGGATTCCAGGATCACGCTCTGGGCCAAAGGCAGGTGCTAAACCACTGAGCCACCCAGGGATCCCCTAATTTTCATTTTAGATGAAGCAGTCTAGGTTGTTGAAGTTAAGAGACTTGCCCAAGGTTTCACAGCTATGAAATGACACAGTGAGAGGAAAGATAGGTCCCAGCTCAACAGATACATAAAGCAAAACATTTTATTTATTTATTTATTTATTTATTTATTTATTTATTTATTTGTTTGTTTTAGCATAGTTGAGCAT
Organism: Canis lupus familiaris; assembly: GCF_011100685.1. NCBI lineage: Eukaryota > Metazoa > Chordata > Mammalia > Carnivora > Canidae > Canis > Canis lupus. The sequence goes on along the minus strand of NC_049242.1, from coordinate 15,011,100 downwards.
AGTTGATACACAATGCTACATTGGCTGCAGGTGTACAACATAGTGATCTGACAAATTTATACATTATGCTATGTTCATCACGAGTATAGCCACCATCTAGCACCATACAGTGCTATTATAATATCATTGACAATATTCCTTACTTTGTGCCTTTTATTCCTGTCACTTATTTATTCCATAACTGGAAGCCTCTATCTCCCACTCCCTTTCATCCATTTTGTCCATCCTCCCAGGGTCTCCTCCACTCTGGCAACCATCAGTCTGTTCTTTGTATTTATTTTAACAGTTCTGGGTCCTATGGGCAGAGGCTGAGTACCAGCTATCCTTCCAAGATGAGTTTGCTCTGTTGCTAGCTGAAGCACCTGCCTCAAGAAAAGCCCCATGGTTCTGAGCTTTAGTTTTCCCTCATTCTCTGACACTCTAGCTCCTAGGATGGGACTTTATGTTGGATTACTCTACTGCCCACTGTTCTAAGGTCTAGAGTACTACCCAGAAGTGTAGGCCAACATGGGATGGTCTACAGGAGACTCCCTCTCCCAAGATAACAATTTATGGGCCTTCATGCTCCTCTAAGATTCCTCTAGATATCCTCTGCAAAACCAATGATACCTACTAATATTTGAATTATGGTGTCTCCTTCTGGCCAAGGCCCTTTAAGGGTTAGAAATACATTTTTCTATCTCCACTAACTGACACAGCATCTGACTTTGAATCATCATGAATGAATGACCTTGTCAGGTCATCTCATCATTAACCAAATCCACTTTCTGGTATCAGATATCTCAGCCCTGTATCTACTCTTCCAATGCAAAGTCCTCCATGCCTGGCCCAGACCTTTGTCTCTCCTTACCTGTAACTATCATGTCTCCCTTTGAGTCTTCGGATGTGGAGGGAATACAAGAATATGGTAGAGAGCACAGAATAAACGGAACTACTACGTCCACAGGGATACTTGACTTGGGTCTTAACGAATAGTTAAGAGCTTCCCAAAGGGAGGGAAAAAGAGGCATATACAAAGGCAGAAGAGTTTTGAGAGTAGATGGCATACTTGAAGACTGTTGGGCAGCCCAGTATGATTGAAACAAAAGGTAGAGCAGTCTGGTGGTAGGATAACACCAGAGTCTAGAAATGCGATGGGCCCTCAATAGTATACTCACCTCTAAGACACACAAAGCATTCATGGTGGTATGAGAAAGATGTAGTCAAGTACAGCCCACTATTCTCAGATTCTCTGTGCATATTGAGGAGCCCCCACACTTGCTAAACTCCCTGCAGGGTTCAGTTGCAGGTTTTCAGAACACATTCAATCAATACCTGCTGACATCAGCTATCAAATGGGGCATTACTTGAAAATAAGGAATATGATTATCCCTGATGAGGGCAGCTCAGTGAACCTTTCCTCTGCACTTATCCATCCTTCTCCTTGACAGATATGGTAATGCAGAGGGTTTTTTTTTTTTTTTTTCCCTCCAGTATAATCATCAACTCAGACATTCTGACTCCTCCAGGAGAAACTAGCTGAGAGCCTGCTGGGCACCTTCAATTTCATTCAATGGTAAAGAACATCTATTATGCGTGAGTCCTCTTTATCATGGTACCAACACTAATTTCAAAAACAAAGCTCAGCCCATTCCAAGAGAACACCCATCTCTTACACATGCAGAATTACATATGATCCCTCTGTGTTCTTCAGTTTTTCATCTACTTTTTTAACTGAAGAGAGATCATGCTATGACGCATGACAGATCATGTATATGACAGATCACTTAACTTCTCTGTGCCTCAGTTTCCTTGTCTGTAACATAACAATACTCACCTTATAGGATGATGATGAAATCTAAATAAATGACTATGTCTCAAGTACTTTATAGAGGGTCTGGCAAATGTTTACTATTATTTTAGTGTAATCATCGTCATTAATAAATTATTTAGTACAGCCTGTTTAACTGTTTGATTATCACAGCTGATAAGGTCAATAAGGCAGGTAGGTAAATCTGAAATTTTTATTTTTACCACTTCTACAGTCCTAAACAAAATGGATTACTCCTTCTTTTATTCCCTATCCACTACGGAGTTTCAATGCAGAAATCATCTCAGGCACAATCTTGGACTAAGTTATTGACACTATGGTAATAATTAATTCTATTTGATTACTTAAAACTGGGTCAGCATTATATGTGTACTAAATTTCTGGCTTCTTAGATTTTATCTGAACAGTGTAGGTGAGTGGCCTCTGATCACTCCATTTAAATCATGCATCCAAATGCAGTATATAGTCAAGAATGACCTATCCAATGACACTTGGAGAGAATGAACTAGGAATAAAAAAATCCTAAAATTCTAAGACTATTTATAAATAATCTCCTCAACTGAGGATGCTGCTGCAGAGTAGCTTCTTGCTACTTCCAGGTTTCAATGCCTTGATTAATTATGAAGTGATGTTTAATTATGTATTTTATTATGCATAACAAATATAAATTACATACCTGATTGTTCATAATTGTATTAAAAATATGTATCATTTATCCTTGAAAGTGAAAGGCCTTTTTCAGGATGGATAAAGCTCTTTGGGGAATAGAGTATGGGTGGAATTAATGGTCCCCATATTAATCATTTATTTTATGAAATTGTGAAGGTCATCCTCCACTTTAAGATGCCTCTGAATGCCTTTTGCAAGGTCTGGTAGCTGAATTTCAATATGCAAAGCAGAGGATTATACGATGTGCCCTACTATCCCCCTAAAGGCATAGGGCTTTTATTTAATAAAGATGTTATTCTAAGAAGCTTTACTGTAGCATTGTCACATACTCTAAGAACTTGTCTTGGAGAGGCGGTTATTATTAGTAAGGACACAGACTTGTCTCATTGAGTAGCACTATGGATGTCATTGCACTTGCCTATTAATTTTCTGAATCAGAAGCTGATAAGGATCATGATGTAAAATCTATAGATACCATTTTCTGAGCACCTCTGGGAGCTAGGCATCATGTTAAAAACATGGTATTATTAATATTATTATATTTTATGTACTGTTGTGGACACTAATCAAGTAAGTACAAGGCCCTGTGCCAAAGTTTTGTGTTCAACTTCTTATATTATCTTTATATTCAATTTCCACATTTTATAAATGAACACAATAAGCCCCAGAGAAGTGTTGCTGAAAATCATGCAGCTGCGTGGAACAACCCCCAAACTCCTAAGGCCAAGTTCTTTCATTGTCAGTGCATGCCTGCTGTCACAGATCTAAAAATTAGAATCCATGCTTTCAAGGTGGGGATTTGGAGCAGGTGTGGCTAGGGCCGGTGAGGAATAGAGGCCACTTCTGCTTCTAGGCCTTCAGGTTTGACTCCTTCTGATGGTCAAGACAGTGGTCAGTGGGCAAATCACTAATTGCAGTTAGAAATGGGCTTCATTTAGCTTCACTAGTTGTGTGACCTTTTAAAGGTTATTTCTCTGCTCCAAAACTCAGTTTCTCATCGGTAAAGCAGTGATCATAGTACCTACTCCATATACTATTGAGAGGATCAAATGAGTTAATGTTGGATGCTTTGCTCAGCATATAGCATATCATGAGTTATCAATAAATGTTAGCTGTTGAGCTGTTGGTTTCTTCCTCTTTCTCTACTAATTTTAATTACTCTTCTGGGTATCTGAAAATTAATCACTGACTCCCTTCCATTTCTTTCCCTTTTCTTCTCAAATCTCAAATTGTAAATGTGTAAACTGAAACTTCAAAAGCTTCATACTACCGCCCTTCTCCACTTTTTAATATTTTTACCCTAGCCCCTTGACACCAATCCAATATCCCATCTTTTTTTTTTTATCCCATTTCATTCCCCTTTGTTCTATTTTAGTCTTTCCAAGATACATGTCGAAAATCAACCCAACTATCATCACTTCTGGATGGCTTAGCGAAAGAGAGAGAGAGAGACAGAGAGACAGAGAGAGACAGAGAGAGAGAGAGAAAGAGAGAGACCCTAGCATTGAATGCTATTAAGAAAAATGTTCCCCAACCAAGAAGAAATTGGTTCTCACATTTTCTGTCCAACCAAATCAGCATTTCAGTAGATATATGCTGTGGGATGTCTATGCATATGCAGGAAAATCATTTTTTTCTACTTAAGGAAGAGAATGGAACTGTCTCCCTTAAATAAAGGCATTTAGAACAGTAGTATCCCAACCTCAAAGAGCATGAATTAGAGTAAACATTTTCTAATCCAGAATAGCTGAGAGCTAGGATGGCCTGAACTGCTGAGAACTCTAACTAAAGAGACATACTCTTTTAAATAGAGTATGTCTAATGATTAAGAGCATGTGGTTTGTGGTAGACATCCTGCAATTTAAGATCCTGAGCTGCCATTTATAGGCTATGCAATCTTGACAAAGTCATTTTACCTTCTGAAGTTTGAGTTTCCACATGCATAAAACGGATATAGGAATAGTTCTAGTTCATGCACTTTGGCTGAAGACTAAATGAAAGAATATAATGCATTATCTTAACACAGGTCATGGCACATGGTATGTGCTCAATAAAAAGTTACTGTTATCATTACTAACACTACTTAGTGTTAATATATTCATCATCATAATATTGCACATAAACAGAAATAACTTAGAGAAATTAATAAAATGATGTCAAATACCGATCCTTGTGTTTCCCTGGGAAATAGTTAAGAATAGCTTGTATTTACTTAGCAATTATTGAAATATGAATTTAGATTCAACCGACACTAATTGAGTAGCCACTGTGTGTCAGAACTGGTGTCTTTGGAAATATTACAGAATTTAATCCTCTTAAAAACCTATTAACAGTTTAGAAAATAAAGAAAAGTCTTCCAAGATTAGACAGCAAGTAGGTATAGAGTAAGAAGGAATTCAGTGACACTGTCCTGCCCACAAGCAATGGCTCATTGGTTAGTGGCTGAATGAGTGAATGGGTGAAAGTTATGCTGTGGTTTAGTGGAAACAATGAATTTAAACTTTCTGATTATGACCACTTTGCTTGGATTCCTTAATTCACTTACTGACTTTATAATCTTGAGAGAGTTGTCTTATTTGGAACTCCATTTTCCTTCTTATTAAATAGGAATAATGACATCTCCCCCCACAGAATTAATGTGAGCATGGAATGAGACAAAAAACAGACAGTATCCAGCATCATGATCATGTCTGGTACACACAAGCTAGTGTCCTTGTCTTTTTTCCCTTGTGCCAAAAGTCCCTCTCTTCCTTGAACTAGCACAGCCCTACTTACCAAAGATAGCCCATCATCATCCCTCCTTCCCCCTCTTCAGGAGAATTATGTATTTGCCTTCCAAGTCAGTTTGAAAATCCAGATTCTCCATTACTTCCTCTGACTCTAAAGCCATTTACTAGAATTCCACACACACACAACCCAACTCTACACATGCCCTGTTCTCTACCTACACTGCTTTTTTAAAGGATGTCTTCAGGATATACTCTCATAGCCTACCCTCGCTGCTTCATTTCTTTCTCTCTATGGCTCCCTCTGCCTTCTTTAAAAGTTGGAGGATCCATAAGGTCATGACATGCTTCTTTCTCATCTTATTTTCAATATATTGTTTTTCAGGCTTTCAAAGAGTATTAGAATCCCACCTTCTTCAGGAAGTCTTCCTAGATGAAACTCATAAAGCTGAGTTTCTTCTTTAGTCTATATCATCTGGTAATGGACTTCCTATTTTCTGAGGCTCATCCCACTAACACACTTAGGGTATCACTCAACCCTGATGTAAACCCTTGGTTTACAATGAAATATAAATTCCTTGTTGTCTGTTAACATGCTAAGTGAAGGGACAAACTTAATGCCTAACTTTATGAAACTGCATCATAAGGCAAGGTGAATGACAAAAGCTCTTTGAATGTGTGGAATCATTCATACTTCAACAACACGTTATAACAGATGTTGCATCATACCAGTGCCTTGTGGTAGTGCAATCTCTTATTTACATGGTGGGCTGTCATTCATCTTTATTTTTTTAAGATTAATTGATTTTAGAAAGAGAGAGAGAGAGAGAGAAAGAGAATCCCAAGCTCCCTACTCAGGCCCCCATGTGAGGCTCCATCCCAGGACCCTGAGATCATGACCTGAGCCAAAACCAAGACTTGGGCACTTAACTGACTATACCACCCAAGCACCCTTTCATTCATCTTTCTGTTACCAGTGTTTTCCATAAGACCCAGCACAAATAAAGCCCAAAATAACCTGAATAAAATGTGTATTATTTTCTAATTCTATGAACACATAGGGGCTTAAAATTCTTTTGGCTTAAGAAACAGAGGAAAAGAGAAAAAGAGCACCAGTACTCATCCAGAACAATCACTGAGTACTATGTTAAGGGCTTTACATATATTATTAGTTTGGCCCTTATAAAACCAATGAAGGAAGTATCATTATTTTTAGAGATGGGGGAACCAAAGCACAGAGACGTCAAATAACTTCCTCAAACTCAAACAATACACAAAAGCCTGAGTGTGAAACCTTGATGGAGTCAGTGCTTTTAACCATTCTTATACTGTACTGCCTCACCCGAGGGCTTTTTGAATTGTGTGCCACTTTGTGTCTACCTTCTAAGATGGAGTAAGATAATGGGTCCTTACCATAATATGCAGGGCTTTCTCCAATCTAACCCAATCCTTCCTTTCCAGATGCAACTCTTGACATCTCTTTCTTACACTCTATTTACCAGTCAGAATAAATAGACTCAGTTCCCCCCAAATGATCTTGTTCCTTTGCTTTCTCTGTTTTTTTACTCACCCTGGAAGGCCATCCTACCCACCTCTGCCTATTAAAATCCTTTTTGTCTTTTACGATCACCTCATTTTCAATATTCTCCAAGAAGTGTTCTCTATTCCCAGGCTGGAATTATTCGTTCCTTCTTTCATGTATCCAAAACTCTTGGATTTTACTTGGTGATACAAACTGCTTTGTGATTAGTGACTTGCCTGCCTCTCTCTCATATTAAAATGTAAACTCTTTGTTCTTATTGGTCCTCGTAAACAGTGCGTTACACATTTCTCGGTAAACGTGTACTCAAAGTTTTATGAACAGATGAGAGAGAAGAGAAAAGAATGAGACAGGAGACAGAGGCAGAGAAAGAGGGAAAGGATGGGGGGAGAGGGAGAGAAGGAGAGAGAGAGAGATGACTTAATTTGGTGGCTTTTATAAGGTCCCTGGGGCTTAATTAACTCAAACCTGCCCTTCCTTTGAAATTAAAATGCATTTAAAATTCTATATATGCTTTCCAAACACTCATTGCATTTACTAATATCTGCTCAATATCTATTCCTATACCTGGGAGAAATTTACACAGACTAATGTAATAATATTTTATCTTAGTAAACATTTATGAGCTGCAATATTAGGCAATCACACCAAGTGCTTACTGAAGTACAATATATTTATTCCGGACATCATTTAGAGCATCCTGAACATACTGTCTTGTAGACAAGACAACCCTCAAAAGCCCTTCCATTAGAAGCACAATAATTGAGGAATGCAAATATTTTTATGTTCTTCTTCTCCACTATGAACACACACATGCACACCAAAAGGAGGAAGAAAAAGAATCCTTCAAATTACACAATCAATTTTCTCTTCAAAACATCCCACTACAACAACACCCCCAAGTCACACCAGTGTAGGTTTGCAGGGATGGCTCTGTGCCCCCTTTAGGGAGAGCAATGTCTCAAGTGTGAGGTAATCCCATTATACTCATTGCAATTACAGGCCTGTGTCCTGAGCCTCCTGCCGACAGAAGGCTACCTCATCTCATTCCTAATTAAGAGCACAAAATTCTTCCCAAACCACCTTTATTATTACACACAGTATGCTTGGCTCTATCAGGCAATACCCTCACATTCTGGAAGAATCAACTGCCTCTTTTAAATCTGAGGTAACCACCCCAGAGTTAATTATGTCAATTAAAACCTTTTTCCTACGTTCAGCAGATGAAGCCCATTTCACTAGAACAATAGGACTACATGAAAAAAGGAACCCTGGTTACAATGAAAGGTAATTAGATCATGTTAGGCTTAAAAACAAACAGGAACACCAATAAACAAAAACCAGAGAAAAATCTCGTCCAACCAAAAGAGAAGATTACATAAATCTTCTTAGTAAAGTCTGTGCTTACTTTGTAAAATAATGAGACAGTAAAAGAGCTCAAGAGCAGCCAGGTTTGTTTCCCTTGGACCATTGCTGAAGCCCAGGGAATGCAGATGGATGGGTCTGCAAGGCAGTTCAGTAGCACCTTACCTCAGAGACCAATCTCCCCACACTAAGCAGCCCTGTGACTTGGGGCAAGTCTCTTTTTTCTCTGCAATCTGAATTGATTTCTTCATTTAACAACAACTAGAACAAAGGAATCTGAGTTAGGAAATTCTCAGGGTAGTTTCTGGTATTAACATTCATTGAAGGCCACAGGTCATTCTGACCCACTCCGACCTGGTAGGCAACAGCTGGCGCACGTTAATTCACCTAATAGCCTCCAGCAATATCAAGTGCTCCAGGCATAGAAATATTATCCCAGCAAAATCTCAGCAGGGAAAAATGTATCACAAGGGTACTGCTAATCAATGCGGCCCTCACAATGGGATTGCATTCACCACGTCTATCTCAATGCCTCCAGTACAGGCCCTGGTGAGCCCCTTATCGTCTTCCATGGCAGTGGTTCGGGAAACGGTCCAGGAGCAGAAGCTCCTGGTGAATTGTTAATGAAAATTCTTGTTTCTCATTTTAGCCCTACTGAATCCAGAACTCTGAGAGGAGAGCTCAGCAATCTGTGTTTTTAATAAACCCTCCACGTGATCTTGATGCACACTGAATTTGAGAGTGCCATAAGGTCTCCTGAAGTATCTCTTCACCTCTTGCTCATCTCTTCATATATTCTCCATATTGCCACCAGATCAGTTTTCCTAGACTCTGAATCTAACGTAAAACATGCCCCTCTCCCTCTGTCTCTCTCTTCCTCCCTTTCGCCCTCTCTCCTTTTTTTTTTCCCTCTCTCCTTAAAACCTTCAGTGACATTGATGCTTCATCTCTCACCAAATAAAATTCAAACTTCTTAGATAGCAAACGAAGCCTTTCACCATCTGTCTGGCCCCGATCAGCCTTTCCAAAGTCACTTCTTCCCACTCCTCCATGTGCACTCTATGCTCAGGCCATGATGAACCTCCTGCTGTTATATGAAAAGGCCATGCTCTTTGAGGAATCTGTGCTTTGCTCAAGCTGCTTTCTTTGTTCAGAATGACCTCCCTCACCCTGTCTGCTTGGCAAACTCCTCGACCTGTTAGACTCTTCCCAAACACCATTCCTTCTCTGAGCTCCTTCTGGCCCCACCTCTTCCTCTCCTCTTCTCCCTTTATAGCTCCAGAGTTGAATCTATAGTACTTCTATTATTATACAACTTGGATGAATAAATTTGAATTGTCATGCTACATGGTAGTCTACTTACACAGCACTCTATCTCACTGGCCTGAATTCTTCAGAGAAGTTGAGGAGGATACTTGGATAGACTATGTCTATTTTTAGTATTATATCTTTAACAGAGAATATATTAGGAATTCCAATTGTTAGTTCTTTGAGTGAAAAAAATGAATTGACTTTTGAACACCTCCTGTCTATAGCACTGCTATGCTAGCAATTTATCACCTTAAGCCCTATTTTGCCAATGGAAAAACTGAGTCCCAAAGAAGTGAAATAACTTTGCCAGCCAGTAAAAGGCAAAGTAGATTCAAGTGCAAATCCTTCGGGGTCTAAAGCTGATGCTTCCTCAACCAAACCACATTGTTTTTCCAAATAAACTAAAGATTGAGTGACTATACATAGATATATCTTCCTTGACATGTTTTTCACATTTCCCTTATATGTAGTTTCCATTATATGAAACAAAGACCTAGGTTATAAATGAGCTAACATTACAAAGCTAAATACTGGATCTATGAAACCAAGTATTTCTGGGCAATTTCTTAATCTATAAAAGGGTTTTGTTACATATTTCACATTATAATCAGCTATTATTGTTGTTATATATATAATATATATAAACAAATATATATGTAATATATATATATAGCTTCCGGCCATAATAATCTTTGATTATGAACTGAATTCTTTGTATTGTATTATGTTGTTTCAACAGATTTAGCTCAATTCTGGGCACTTGTTACTGATGGTTTGCTATTGCAGATGTGTCAATTCTCATAAAAAATGTTTTGACTAATGAATAAAGATATGAAGTTGATGACAAGGTTTCTCTCTTCAATGAATATTTAAGCCTTGTTGAGATTTGCCAATAAAATTTCATGGAGGAGATGATTGGAAACAGACTTTTTATAATTGGTTACATATATTCTACTTTCCCAATTTTATCCTTGGTGGTGCAGCTAAACCATTGCAATAGCTATTAGCACTATCAAAGTTGTTTTCCTTTAGACCCTCAAATTAATAAATGCTAAGGAATATTTTAATTAGCCTAAACCCAAATTGTCATTATTAATTTACTAGTTACATTACAATACCTTGTAAAACATTTATGGTTCAGTAAATGGAGTACCTACTTTCCAATGATCACATGCCATGGCTAATTTACCACATAACTAAATATTTAATTACAAATCTTAGTAAAACTAAAGGTACGCAGCCAAAATTAAATTGCATTACTTGAGCAAAATGCTTAACATCATTACTTGGGACATTATGAAATCTTCTCAAATAAATAATGGAAGTTCAGGCATTTGTAACTATTTCTGAAACATTCTTAAAATAGCTTTAACAGGTAGATGGAACTACTGTAATTTAATCAGTAGTTTTTTGTTTTTGTTTTTGTTTTTTTTTTTAGGAAGATCAGAAGGGGAAATTTGAACGTTTTTACACTAAGACCGTATTCATATGGGTATAGAGTTTCTGTTTGGGATGTTAAAAAGTTCTGGAAATGGATAGTGGTGATAGTTGCATAACACTGTAAATGTATTTAATGCCACTCTTCGTAAACCTAAAAGAAAAATGACTAAAATGGCAAATTTAGTTATTTTTATATTATCACAATTAGACTATATTTAGGTTTGATTAATGTTTCCCTTATCCACTACACAATATATTCCTTGAGGACTGAATAGGCCACCATCATACCTCAGCTTCCTAGCATATTGTAAGGACCTTCCAAATGAATAAACTTATGGACTGTTGAGATTTTTTTCTGCCAATTACTCAAAGTTAATGGCTATTTTCTTTAAAGGAAACAAAATAGTTCTATTTCAGAAAGAAAAGCTATTTGCTCAAGCAGTGGTTAAACTGTATAAATTATAAATAGGTATGATATGGAAAAGAGGTAATACACATTCTAGAACATAGAATGTTAATTAAAAGTGCAAAAGTAAGCCATCTTCTGGTATTTGAATGTACTCACATCCATTGAACAGTCCCTAAGAGCACAGAAACACATGGACATATCTGTATCTCCGAGCAACAAATAGTGATGATGAATATTGATTCCTTTCCAAAAGCAGAGCTGGTACTTTGGGAAGACAGAAGTTCATTATACTAATTAGAGGCCCTTGCCCTACCTCTTCAGAGGATGTTCTCTTGGGTAGATATCAAGGCAGACACTCTTGGGTAGATGCTTTTCAAATTAATGACTCAACAACCACATGGCAGTAATCCCAGCATCTCTGGCGAGAGCAATGGCTTAAATCAGGGCTGGAGCTCACAGCCACCTTCTCAAAACACCTTCAGTAAAGCTCAGGATTGCTATATGGAGGCCGAGATTTGCATGCCCATTCATGCCAACATTGTGGAGCACATGATTATGAGGCAGTTCAAAGTAGTCCTATTATAAGTCAAAATCATAATCAGAGTATGAGATGGAAGAACTGGCCATTCATTTGAGAGGTTTCGTGCAACCAGACTCACCTCCAAATCTCCTTCCTTTAAATGACCTGTTTCACAGTATTTATTTAAAAACTCTTAGATAATGCCTGTAATATCTCTTCATTCAGTCCTCATAACAATTCTACAAGAGAAGTACTGTTATTCTCATTTTCTGGATGAGGAAACTGAAGCCCAGAAAGTTTCAGTAATTTGCTCAAAGTCCCACAGTTAGTTAAGTAGCAGAGCTGGGATTTGAACCCATAAACACTGGATTCAGAAATAGTGTTCTGAAATACTCCACCCTTTTGTCTTGATATATCTTAATAGAGGTGTTAAAAGTAAGAAAGGTTAATTTAGTTTAAAGCATTTTTTTCCTTATAAGAACACTATGCATATCCACATGTGCTACCTAAGAGCATAGTTAGACCAGGTGTGTTTTATTCTAAACTTGGAGAGTGCGGCTCTGTGTATGAGAGATATGCCAGGTGGTTTGCAATCAGGCATGATCCCACAGCTCTAGAATGATAAGATTCAGGAAAAACAAAAAACAAACAAAAAAAAAAAAACCAGAGGCTCTGGAAAAGCAGAAGAAATAAAAGTGTTGTTTATACTGCTAAAGCACATCTAAGAGTTTGCTTAAATTGTATATATTCTTTTCTTCTGAATCTATACCTGAACTTCCTCAGCATAGGGACCATGGCTTAATCATTCTGCACCCTTTATAAATCTTAGCACAGTAGTAGTGGTAGTAGTAGCAGCAGCAGTAATGTGCAAATGAGTCTTTGTTCCCTACCAAGGGGCAAATAAACATTTGTTAAATTCTTAATTGACTTAAAAGACCATAGCTAACTCATTTATTTTCTTGAATTTTATTTTCCTATGGCCAGCCTGAGGTCAACCTGGAAACATGGAAAAAATATGATTTTGAAACTGTTCAAGACAACCAGACAGGTGAATTGTAAGAAACTAGGAGACAAAAACATAAGTTAATCTGAAATGTATTTAAATTTGTTTTCTAAAAGGCATAGCATAGTTCATAACTGCCAGAAAACACCATTTCATGATGCTACATTTCATCCTGATTTTCTTCTTAAAATGCTGGAGAAATGACTGATACTAAAAGAAATTTTTATTTGTGTATCACATAGCCTATTTCCATAAAGCTCATACAGATTCTAGAGATATGCAAAGAGGAAAAAACTTTAATAAAATAATGGATCATATTTGAATTAAACATGATATTCAAAATGTTACACTTGGGGAGTTAACCGAATGTTATATGCTGAGAGAGCAAGAGGCAAAAATGTCCTATAACATCCTATGCCCTCCATAAATTAAATCTGAGAACATTAAAAATGGTGATAACAATGAAAAGTATTACTTACGGAATGAAAACAGAAAATAGAAACAGATTAGTGAAGATATTTGCCTCTAAAAATCTCAAAACTGTGCATCCTAGAGCAGAGGTAATAAAGATGGTTATTTCTAAGAAATAGATCCAAAGTGGCTCCATTCATTTCACAGCAGGAACATTCAAAGTAGCAATTAATGCAACCACTGGTGTGGAATTGTTTTCCAAATGCCATCCTGTTGGATAACTTTTTTTTTTGATGCAAGCAGGGCTCAGAAGTCACAGTGAATTTGGATCAATTATTTACTGAAAATATCATCATAATTTATGAAAACCACTATCCAACAACATGAATACAGCCAGTAATACTTTTGGTGAAATGGAGGAACCTATCAGTTGCTGTTTATTTCAGACTAAAAGGATAATACTTAAAATTCCTTGAGATCTGATCATAGGAAATAAATGTGGGGGCATCCATCTCAATGGTGTGTGGAGTCACTTCTGGCCAGAAGAAGGGATGGCCTGGTATTTGGAAGATCTGAGTTCAAGTCCCAAAAGTTTGACTGCCAACTGCACTGGGCATGAAATTTCCCAATCCTCATGTTTCCTGCATGCTCAGTTTGCTTACTTGAAAGACATGGGCAATAATGCAGCAGGGTAGTTAAGAATGTGGATTCAGATCTAGGTGGCAAGGGAACATTAAAAATGGTGATAACAATGAAAAGTATTACTTACGGAATGAAAACAGAAAATAGAAACAGATTAGTGAAGATAATTAATAATTATAATCCTGCCCCTAAAACTAACACTAATTGTGCATCTCTGGGCACATTAATTGACTTCTATGTACCTCATCTGTAAAAACGAGGACATAACAGTATGTAGCACATAGGATTATTGTGAGGATTAGCTGAGTTAGAACATGTAAAACCTTAGAACAGTGACTGGCTCATCGTAATGACTTTTGATAAGTCTTCATTAACATTTCTATCAACATTTGTAAATGGAAGGTTCCTTCTGGTTCTGATATACAATATATGGAGCTTACCCTCTCCCTTTTCTCCAAGACCTGAAATAAAGCTACAAAGGTGATGTGATATATTCACCAGCTGGGATATGAACATCTTGAGTCATTCAGCACATAACACTTCACTTCAAATAAGTAATGTGCCTTGACTGGCATTCACCAAACACACGGAATCACTCTTGAAAATTGCATGGTGTGTTTCGAGAGAGGGGAGGTATGAGAAAGGTAGGAGACAGGGCAGGGTGGGGGTTAGACTTTTTATATGAATGATCTAGGATTTATTTATTAAAAAGGAAACAAAAACCTAGAATTCACCCTTAGTCAGTGTACTGACAATTTTCACTTGTTAAGATGCTTTCCTTAATAATTATTTTCCTCTAACAAGTGGCAGGGATATAATCACACAACTCCTCACTCTATAAAACTAGGATGGGAGGCAAAGTCCATTCTGAAGCCCGAGGGAGTAGTAGAGTAAGAGGTATCACTAATGAAGGAGTTACCAAAAGCTGCTTTGCATCCCTTCTGGAATGATGCAGAGTATGAAAATGAATGGACTGGGGGATCCCTGGGTGGCTCAGCGGTTTAGTGCCTGCCTTTGGCCCAGGGCACGATCCTGGAGTCCCAGGATCGAGTCCCACGTTGGGCTCCTGGCATGGAGCCTGCTTCTCCCTCCTCCTGTGTCTCTGCCTCTCTCTCTTTCTTTCTGTTTATCATAAATAAATAAATAAATAAATAAATAAATAAATAAATAAATCTTAAAAAAATGAATAGACTGAAGGAAAGGAGAGGAGGAAGGAGGAAAGAAGGAAATATTAAATGTTTTACAATGAACCAGATGCTTTACATGAAGTTTTTAATTGAATCAAAAAAACATGCAAGGATGGTTATCATGATTTTAAATATATGAGAACATTAATAATTAAGGAGATGCAGTTGTTTGCTCAAGGTCACCCAACCTGTAAGATGTTGAGTCAAATTTGAACTCAAGGCTGTACTCTTCCACTGTCATATTGTTGTTTTTGGGTGTGACAACAAGAACATTTACAAAATGTATAAAGAAAAGAGGTCAATAAAGGTGACAAAGGATTTATCCAAGGAGCTTAAGAAATAATGACATGAAAATAAGTCCTAGGCCAGAATGATGTTCAGGAAAGAAGAAAAAAAATATTTTTCTTATTCTCTTATATTATTCCAACCAACAACCTCCTCCAAGTCCCCCACAACCAACATATTTTTTTCTCTCGCTCAGCACATTAGTTTCCACTTTTTCTGTGCTAGAGAGTCACCAAAATTTCTCATGTCAAACTGTATCATAGTTCGATACTTCTGTGAAAGTGACACCAATGTCACTGACTTCTGCCTCAGACAATTCTCCTTTCATCATATCTTGCTGCAAACAATGGTGAAAAATTGGATGCCCTCCTCATAGTACCAACTTTCTCCCACAGTCAGTGTTGAAGAAATGTGGAGTGCACAGTATAGAAAGCAAAAAATTTCTGTTTGTAAATCAGAGTAACCTACAGTATCAAGTGGGTGTGAAAGGGAAGAATTGTATTTGAGGAGTTTTATTTTACTTTCTTATTTTATCAAATATGCTGGGTGAAAAGTTAGCATTCACTTCTGTTGCTCTGTTGGTTAATAAACAGAATATGAAAACAACAGTGATCCTTCAAAACCAGCTCATTCCTTCCCTTTGCCCGTGACTTCTTCCTGCCTTTGCTACAATATGACCAATTTTAATAACTCCTCCTATCTCTTTCACAAGAGTAGTGGATTATAACCCTGCAGTGGCTCTGTGCTTATTAGAGCTTACATGCTTTGGAGGAAAAAGAATATTCAATTGGCTATATATTTTTCCCTAGCAATGATAACCCAACTCTGGGGACTAAACATTGGACATTACTATGTATGGCCATCATGGCATCGTGGTATATTAGTCTCTTCAAAATGCTATAACAAAATACCATAGACTAGGTATATTATAACATATTATTCCCTCAAAGTTCTGGAGAATGAGAAGTCCATGGTCAAGGTTATTGAAGGGTTCAATATCTGGTGAGAGCTCTCCTCTTGGCTTGCAGACTGCTTCCTTCTCACTCTCACATGGGGGAGAGAGGTGAAAAGGAGGGAAGAGGAGGGGAAAGGTAGAAAGGGAGAGGGAGTGGGAGAGGGGGGAAGAGAGGAGGGAGAGAGAGAAAAAGAGGCCCAGAGAGAGAGAAGAGAGAAATCTTTCTCTTCTTACAAATACACTAATCCTATCAGATTAGGACCTCCCTATTACCATCTCATTTAACCTTAATTATCTTCTAAAAGCCCTATCTCCACATCTCAACATATAATCACACTGGGGGCTAGGGCTTCAATATATGAATTTGGGGTGGGGAGATGCCATTCAGTCCATAGCAAGTGTGGTACGGATTCTCTACTAACCTGACTTTTCAGATTGAGAAGGTATAAAAAACAAACAATTCATACTCAAATATAAGCCTGAAATCTGGCATGTAGGACAAAGCAGCTGGAAAATTTCACAGTTTGACATATCATTGTTGGTAGTTGAAGAGAACTCTGGTATTCTGCTGGTTACTCTTTGTTTCATTTTAGTATTAGTGGCATGGAAAATGGAAAAGAAAGAGAAACGGAGCCTCTTACCCCAGAGCTATACAATGCCTCATATTCCCTCTTCCTTCAAAGAAAAGAGGCAATAAAGAAGTGTTTCTTATCTTGCTCCCACTTTGAAAATAGGTAGGTTTTCCACTATATTCTTCTTACTGATACTTAAAGACATTCCAGGTCTGTTGTGTATATTCATTTGGCATATGTTTTCTTAATTTTTCTTAATGTGAGGCACTGTTCTAGGTGCCAGGAGCACAAATAAGATAAAATCTTTCCTTTTAATGACTCACAGCAAGTCATAATTAGGAGCAGAGAGTATTAAAATTGAAAGGAATGTGATTGCAGATGAAGAACCCAGAGATTAAGAGATTTAGCCAATGTAGCACAGGCGGTTGGGACAGAGTAGTTGACACACAGGCCTACTGTCCCCTAATCTTTATTCCCATATAGCTCAGAGTTCTCCATCCACTTCAGTCATTCAACCAGGGTTTATTTAGGGTCTACCACGTGCTAGGTAATAATTTAATAATTAGGGGAAATAAGACTACCTCAGATGAATTGAGTGAATACTTGAAAGCATTATTTAAAGTGAAATGTTTTTTCTATCAACCCCCCAAAATATAGTATATATAAATAAGACTTGTACCTTATCTGATTATCAATTTTATCTCTATAAGAATCATCATGGTTGAGCTCCCATCTGAGATGGGAGAGTTTCCCTTTCCAATCTTCACCATAGGAATACCATTCTGCAGTATACTGAAGACAAAACAAAACAAAACAAAACAAAAGCCATTCTGCACTAAAGTTCTTTTTTTTTTTAAATTTTTTTATTTATTTATGATAGGCACACAGTGAGAGAGAGAGAGGCAGAGACACAGGCAGAGGGAGAAGCAGGCTCCATGCACCGGGAGCATGACGTGGGATTCGATCCCAGATCTCCAGGATCGCGCCCTGGGCCAAAGGCAGGCGCTAAACCGCTGCGCCACCCAGGGATCCCATGCACTAAAGTTCTATAAACTGTACTGAAGGTAAATTATCTGGATATCTGGTTCCTAGAGGACCCCCAGTGAAAAATCTGATCTTATTTCTAGTCACATAGTTATTCAGCAGAGATGAGGCACAAGTAGATCAGAAGATGGCTATTGTGCTGGTCTATCCCTTCTTCACATCAATGGCTCATCCAACCCAAGAAAAGCTTAAAGAACACACGAATGGTTAGGGTGACAGGCTCTGATTTCCACCAGGTCTGGCCCTGAATGCTGGTTTCACTATTTATGATTTTGGAAAAATTCTGCAACATCTTATACCTCAGTTTCTTCAACTATAAAATTAGAGCTAAAATGAGATTACCATAGAAAGTAGTAGGGAGGATTAAATGAGATGATACATGTAAAGTGCATGTCATTGTAAAATGCAGTACTATTATTATAACAATTTTACAGTGGTTTTGTGACCTATTATCTTCCTCCCCAGCCTACCTTCTTCTCCTTCATTTTAGCCATATCTTTTATCCTGTCTTTTCCCTCTGGCTCCCTCTCTGTCCTGCTAACAGCTGCACTTTGTGTTGTTCCAGGGTGGGTAGCAGTGCTGGGACTTCAGACAGGTGGTACTGCCCATTTTGTTGCTTGATTTACCTGCCAGGTGACAAGGGAGAACTGCAGGGCTGCATTCAGCGTGGACAAACACCTGTCCTGTCACCACAGCCAGCAGACACCGCCGCTGAGTCATGCTGCTGCTCATGACCGATGAGCTCTTAAAGACTCAGAAGGCTCTAAGAAAGGGACTTGGGAGGACAATCTGTCCATCTCTCTCAGGGTCAGGGTACTTTTCAATCTGCCATGAGGCAAAAATAGATGTAGGAAGATTCTATCATTCACTAAGAATTGGAGAGTCTTCAACATCAGGCTGTTGCTTCTTATGCTTAAGCTAAATTTCTGTATTTGCATTTATATTTATCTTTTAAGGGGAAAAATTAACTTGATATCTAGCTCACTGTAAACATCTGTCATATATACAGTATAACGTACAGCATATATTGTATAATATACAGTCCTCTGTATGTACTATAGGTATACAAACATACATACAGAGCGTCATTTACTGGTTCAGAGCTTGAGCTCTAGAGTTAGATATGGTGGCTAATTCTAGCCACCTACTGGTGATGTGTTTTTGCTCTAAAAACATCATAATGGTAACTAACTCAGAAAATCCTCATATTAGCACATTTCTTAGCTCATAGAAAGAACTCAGTACAAGTTAACTATCATTGCTGTTTAGACATATAATATATATTGTGAGGCCAGAAGGCTTTTGTAAGTTTTCTGATCTGCAATCTAAATGGTCCCAGATTGATTGCTTTTCATTTATTTCTTCTATAACCTTCATTTCCATTTTCCCTCTTTTTATTTACCTTCCTAAATCCAGAATAGGACACGTGATGCCAGTGGAGTCTCATCAGCACAGAATAAAATGTGTGATATATTTTAGGATTATCTACTAAATTTCCTTATGCCAAGTATTGTTATGATTTGTAATAAAAGTGATTTAATAGCAAGTGTAACCTTAAATACTTTATTTATATTAACTCATTTATCCTCAAAATTAACCCATTCATTACTCATTTTTTTAGCTATGCCATACTTCATTGATTCTAAATATAAACTTTTATTTTTATATTTGAACATCTCTGAAACCAAGATACATCTTGCAACTGATAGTGTGTTATAATCCCATTGAAAATCTTTTTTTTTCTTAATAATACATGAAATAATGGAGCATCTTGCAACTGATGACAACCTTGAGTCAGTGAAATAGAATATGAGAGATAACCATATTCCAGGCATTCTTTAGGCCTTGAAGTAAGGGAAACAAGATGGGACAGTCCTTCATTCAGAGAATCCATATTCTGATGAAGAATACGGGGAAGGAAAGATGATTACAGCCAATGTACAAGTAGCTGTGGGAGCCAATGGAAGATCCATACTGGGCTGGTAGGGTCCGGGAAGGTTTCCTAGTGATGGTAATGTCACTTAAAATTGGTGTGTAATTAGTGAGGAATATAGCTAGTTTGTGGCTTGCTAGCTAGCCAAGTAGAAGAAAAATCCTAAAAGCTAGAAAAAGCAGGGACATTCAGGGATTCAAAAGTAGTTCAGAATGCTCAATTTAGAGTTTCATGGAAGAGGGGCAAGGTTTAGTGGTAAAGGGAAAGCAAAGGTCATATCATGATTGGCCTTGTAGACCATGTTAAAGGGTTTGGATTGATCCTGAGGACATTGGGGATTCTACTAAAGCATAGGTGTTACTTCCATTTCACAAATAAGAAAACTGAGGCCTAGAGGAGTCAAAATGACTGGCTTTAGGCTGGATAGCAAAGAATAGGACTAATTTAAAGCCTTCTTTCCAGGTCTTTACTTTAAGCTCAATTCTTTTCATGTTATGCTAGGGTCACTCAGTAGTATGTAGTCCATACTGCCAGCAAATGCATTACTAATTTATCCTCTATTTTAGTCTATATTGAATTAATGTGTTTGGTTTAGATGAAAAGGAAGGTAGAACCAATTGATGGTTCTTAAAGAATTCTTAAAGGTGACTATGGCCTCATGTCAGGATATTCGGGCTCAGTTACATACATCACTTGTAGATTATATATCACTGCTAAGCTCATGCACAGTTGTGTCTATTAGATGATGGATACTCATGCCAATCTTTCCTAAATGCATTATGTATCCACTTTTCAGGGTATATGCTTAAACATAAATAGTTAAATTTAACAATTAAAACAAAAACAAATACAAAAAAAAAAAAAAGAAAAACAAATGAAAGAAGCAATGCTGATGGGGCAGTGATGGTTCACAATTTCAAGGGTTTTATACTCTTGCATATTATTATGTCACCAGAAATTGCATTTCAATTTATTTCAAAGCTTCTTCAGCTGCCCTTTTAGAGTAATACAATCTAGAGATGGACTAAATTAAGTAATTTAGGTTGAAATGTGACAAAAATGCTTAAAAGTAAGACACTAACGTCTGAATTAATTACATAGGGTCAAAAAAAAAAAAGAGAGAGAGAGAGAGAAGAGAATAATTATCTGAAAGGAGGTACTCTTTTGTAGCCAGTCAGTTTTGATTTCATATTATCACATTTAAAGTAATTTTGTTCAAAGAATTTATTGGTATGCACAAACTGTCTTTTTAATGAAAGAATAACAAAGAGCCTTTTGCTTTTCTTTTTCGAAAAATGACAATGTGAATCACCTAATATCTTTGACTCACTCTAAAAAGAAAGCGCATCTGCAATTGCCAAGCATTTAGGTTCCTTTTGATGAAAGACACATTTGGTTTCAATAGAAGAAGCAATGAGTACAAATGCCAATGTTTAGGTTATGATGATATGACAATTACTAGCGATTTAAAAGTAATAATAGGCACCAGGATGATAGCTTGCTATACTTACCCAACTAAAGAGGACAAAGAGTGTAAAGTCTTTAATAACAGGACAGACAATTGTCTATTCAAGATAGCTTAGGTAGAGTCTTATCAGAAATAAGGGGCCTGAGGTACAGGATCAGTAACTTTGATTCTGTAAACCTCATGACTTTTGAATTTTAATATCAAAAGAGGGGGACAAGACAAGAAGACACAGTTAACCTTATTCAGGCAAGTAAATGACAGATGGAAGAGAATGCTACAGACCCAAGGAGTCATTTTTGGAATAGCTTGGTAAAGTTGGGCTCAAATTCCAGCACTGATACTTACTACTAACTTAGCGTGACCTTGGGCTAGCTACTTTTCTTTCTTGGACTCAAGAAAAATGATTTCGACCTTATAGGATTGATGTGAAGATGACATAAAACTGTTTGCATAAAGCACCTGCTGTATAACGTGTGTGGATGAGGGCTGTCATCATTATTATTGTTGTGCTTGTTATTATCATTACATTCCATGCTGCTATTTAATTCTATTGGCATTGAATGAGGTAAAAGAGTAGACCAGGCAACCATGAATAAGGCATACTGCATGTTTAGGGATGGCATTTAGGCTTGCACATTCCCAATTAGCTTTTCAATTAACCCCAGCCTTGAGGAATACACTTCCCAGACCAAACCTGAATGCTAAAATAGGACTGATGGGCTATGATGGGTGCAGGTTGTTTTATTAGAGTAGGAGGAAATAAACTATGCTACCTATTGCAAAAAGAAGCCAAAATTTACAGAGGGTAGTAAGATAAACCCACAATCACTATCTATGATACAGATTTATACCCCCCAAATACTAAACATGCTATGAATCTAGCAATAGTTGCTTCACATTTAAATATACCAGTCACTTTGTAAATAAAACCCAATAATGATCTCATTTTATTCATCTTCCTCCATTTTATAATAAAGTATGACAACATATAGTCAGCAGCACTTTATATCCCTCTTCGTGTTTGCAATTATGTGATCTCTGATGCTACAGCAATACTTTATATGAATTTATTCAGCTTGCACTATCATTTGTTAACTGTCTTCTCAGTTAAACTTTATTAGTGAACTCATTAGACAAAATATTAAGCCAGAATAGTTGGTTTAAATAAGGCATATAATACAATTAGGCATAATGAATAAATAAACTATTTCCATTCACCAAGGATCAACTGAGGGCCTTTGTTGTTCAAGGCAGTATACACCTTTTAATTTATTCCCAGAACTCTGTTGAATTACAAACCCTGAAAAAAAAAAGATGCTATTTTCCTATTAGTTATTATCACCTGGCATTCAAAATGAACTCCTCCTAGCTCCCCCGGCTAGCACAAGGTCATTCAAGTTAATAATTTTCCTTTAGTCTTTATTACTCAGAGAGCAAAACTTCAGTTCTCCAATGTTGATTTCCTTACTCCCTGAGTAAGAGAAATAAATAATTTAAAGCCAATAACCCCACCTTTGGTTTCGTCTTGCCTATCCTAAGCATCAGCCTCCACAGACTGAAAGGGAGGTAGGTATTACAGGCGCTTTAATAGTTTCTCCCCACTCTCAAGAAGCAGGAGCCCACCTTACTTTGTTGGATTACCATCCTTTTAGGTTCGATACAAAGCGTTTTCAGACTGCTGTTCTCCACATTTAGGCCCAAGCCTGAATTAAGTGCCACTGGGAGATTCAACTTTTCTTTGCATACTAATTTGGCATAGGCATTATCTCCCCATGGCTCTCAGAGCCATTTGTGGTCCTGACAGTCCTCTCATACATACAACCTATAATTTTCATAAGAAGAAGGCACTTTTTCAAAACATTTGCTCCAATAAGAGACCTACTTACAAGTCTGTTTCCTTAAAAATCACTTGAGGAAAAAAAAAAGCCAAAACAAAAAACAAAACCCCCCAAATCCAACTGTTCAATGTATATGCTGCTGGTACATGACAATTAACATTTGCAATCTTGTCACCTGGGATATACAGAATAGGAAAGGGATCAATTCTACCCATCCTTGCCCTCCTCCCCCACCACAAGTGCCATTAAATAACAAGTCTGTCATCATTCATAACAATCCTCAGATCTGGGCAGTCTAAAGATCTACATCCCTAAAGTCAGAACTCCAATAATATTTCTCTTTTCACACTACAAACAATCATATCTCAGGTTTATCCCTGGATTCTTGTCCATGTTATCAGCATTTCCACTCTAAAGGAACAAATAACAAGTCAAAGTGAAGGAATCTTTGCAGTTGGGAGGAAGGACTATGCCACACACAGGCCAGGGAAACCACCTATGGGTCAATCTCATGAGGAGATTTAAGGCAGAAAGGAGACTGGACCAATGATCCTCCAAGAAATATGGTAAAAAAAAAATCTCAATTTCATAAAATTTTATATTCTAGGGAAGTTTCCCCAACACCTATCAAATTGAACACAAAATTTCCTAAAAATGACAATTTGGTCAGTGCCTCTGAAAGCAGAGGACAAATTAGAGAGGAAAGCTTGCAATGCATCTCAAGACTTACAGGCCATTTTATTTTCTTAGAGAAAGATAATTAATGAGGGAATTCTACACGGAGGTTCTCCAGGAGGAAACAACTAGTCATGCTGAATAAAAGAAATACAAAGCCACTCTCTAAATGGCCATGGCTACCCAGTTATAAATATAATTCTTACTCATTGTAAACACTTTTGAAATGATGGCTTGGTTGATCTGAAAAGATACCAAGCACCCCCGTGGAGTCTGGTCAACGTTGCTGAGAGTCCCAAATACGTGTTCTTAGGACACACACTAGGACACAAGTACTGGAGAAAGGCTCCAGGATTTAGTATGCCCTCTTCAGAACCAAACAGTGTAGTAATAAAAATAATGCTGTGTAGCAACAAGTTTACTAGAGAGCTCCTGGAAGAAGCAAATATTTCAGCTGCTCAACTGCTTTCACTCTATGCCATTTAAAGCAATATTAAGTCTCTGTCGAGACACTCTATCAATTGATGATTCCACCTAATACTCTGATTAGCGGATGATCCCCCTTAACCCCCGGTGCTCCCTCCCCAAGTAGCAGAGCTCCAAGAGTTACCCCTTCCGTGAGGGGCATGGACTACGTTCCCAGGGAGAAGCAGGTTCTCATCCCAAGCTAATAAAGACTGCGTCTGTCCCCAGACTAGCAGTCTAGAGCAGGCAGTTGGCAAGTCGGAAAGGTAATCCTCATCCCCACTCATTCCATACCTTCTCTGATTTCGCCTTCCTGGCGTTGTGCACGAACCTGCGACCCAGCTTCTTGGCATACCAGATAGAGGCAAACATAGCGGTGCCAATGCAAGGAATGCACAATGAGGCTGCTGCACAATCAACTTCCCACCTCGGCTCAGAGACGAACGGAATCCGGCTGGAGCTGTCACTTGCAGGCTGTTGCTTTCTCAGTTCCTCTCATGCTGGGTAGCCGAGGCAGGGGTGGGAGGAGGAGGGGGTGGGGGCGGGCGGTCCCGGCTGGCCGGTCGGCAGGTATATTTACATCCTGCCAGCAGGAGGTCCGGGCGAGGCGGGTGCTGCCTTCAGTAGCCGGCTCGCACACATCCAGTCCCTAAGTGTCTGTCTGCGGTTCCTCGGGCACCGTCACCAAACTCCATGTGTGTCAGGAGGAAGGGAAGCCGCAGTCAACTCCTCCGGGAGGCGGCTCACCTCCCGCTCGAGGCTCCGGCATTTGCACTCCTCGCTTGGCTTCCCTCTGTCTTGACAGTACGTGCTGGCGGCACTGGCCGCGGAAGACAGATCCACATACAGCTCACAGGTAGATCAGCCAATGCAGGAGCTGCCAGGCAGGGGGTGGGGGGGAGGGGGGGAGACGCGAGGCTACCACGGAGGGAGCTGGCCCCGGGGCCACAAACAGGTGTCCCTGGAGCCTGAACCCCGCTGGAAGCTCCAGGAATCCCCAGCTGGTAGGGTGGCTGGAGAGAGAAGCGCCTGCCCCTTGCCCCCTCCCCAACTTCTTTTGGTCCAAGGAAAAGTCTTATCTCTCGTCATCAGCCAGTCTTATCGACAGCTTGCAAGAGCAATACTTTATTCCTATGGAGACTGGACTGGGACAAAGGGCAAATGAGCAGGAGAAAAAGTGTACTCCCAAATGCTTGGGTAAAGGTCCTTCGTTTTCAGACACATCGTTTCAGACACATAAAGCAACAGAGGCCTCTTTTACAAGCACAGGTTTTCAACATGGGACCGGGGGATGGAGAGGGGCTTAAATCTACCTTTCGACTGAAATAGAGCAATCTTCTTCTTCTTCTTCTTCTTTTTTAAGCCTAGAGTTTTCTTGCAGTAATATCCACTGACAAATGAAGGACTCTAATACCACTTTTGGGAAGACAGATTTACAGAAACTCTTAAACCATGCTCCTCTGAAGAATTTTCACATTTGATTCTACCACCAGATGCTTTCAGCTCCAAGTATCTTATTAGAGCTTAGATTATTACGTGAGGCATTTTAAAGATAAAGTCAATTTTAAGGGACAAGTGCTTCCTCCAATGGGAGATAGCAGTTAAGCTTTTATCCATCTTACTAAAAGACAAAAAATAGACTGTTCATCTTGGCAAGGAAAACTTTCCTCTCAGTGATATACAGATGAGAGTCAGTCCAATAAATACTTGCTAGCTGATCGGACAGGACTGCCCTAGGAGCACCAATGGCCCAAAGAATGTCAACACTTACAGACACTGGAAAAGAACCCCCTTCTCTCAATATAACTCACTTGAGGTTTACTCTCAAAGAGGATTGGGTCGGCGGTCAGCCAGAAGCTCTTTTATAAGATATACAATAGTCCTTCCTCTTATATGTGGAGGATGCATTCCAAGATCCCCAGGGGATGCTTGAAACCATGGATAGTGCCAAACCCTACACATACTATGTTTATATTTTTTTCCCACACGTTACATACCTATGATGATGTTTAATTTATAGATTAGTCACAAGAAGAGATTGACAATAATGAATAGCATAGAACTGTTATAACAATAATTACAATAAAAGTTATGCGAGTGTCATCTCTCAAAAATAACTGATGGTATTGTCATCAGCCTTCTTGTAGTCATGTGAGATGATATAATACCTTCGTGATGAGGCGAAGTGAGGTCAGTGACGCAGGCATTGTGACATAGCATTAGGCTACAGCTGACCTTCTCACGCTAAGTCAGGAGGAGGATTATTTGCTTCCAGACGGTAGTTGGCTGCAGGTCACTGAAACCTTGGAAGCAAAACCATGGATAAGGCAGGATTTCCGGGTTAGATATCCTGGTAGGCTACTGGAGGCAGAACAAGGCAGTGTGGGATAGGGCAGTGGCTGTCAAGACTTACGTTTACCCTACTCACTAAGGTAACACTGATGCCTAAAACAGGATTTAGTTTTAGCACGATGAGATCAATGTATGTTTGTTGAATGGATAAATGACCTGGTTTTTAACTAGGGCTTTGCTTCTAACCTCCTTGTTCTCTCCCAACTAGTTTGCTTCATCTGTAAAGTAAGACAGTTGGGCAGATGATTTTTAAGGCCCCTCCCTGCCCTATGAGTCTATAATTCTGATTATGAGTCTTCATGTGAGTGCTGAACAGAAATGTGTAGTGTTCACCAGGGATACAGACTCTGGTAAAATGACTCTGTGTTCTGAAAAGCTAACAGCAGCACCCTTGGGGCAACCCAGATCCTTCTACCTTCTTCAACCTGTGCAACTGCCACCTACGGTTTGGTTTTGCCATTTGCTTTTTCTTTCGCTCTGTGTTCCCACTTCCTATGAACAGGACTTTTCTTGAATTTCCTTTGTCACCCTTCAACAGCCCCTGTGCAAAATTCTCCACATCACACCCTGTACTCTTTGGAGGCAAAATGCCACAGAAATCCAGCAAATAAATAAATGATAACTCCTGCTTAGTTTTCAAAGAGCTACTCGGCAGGACCACAGCTTACCCTAATATTGCCATGATGCTAAAGGTATTCATTATTCCTTCATACAAGTTTGTCCAAACCACATTTTTGTTGAAAGACTATTCAGTGAACAGAATAAACTAGATCTAAAGGGGGGGGGCAATCCTTCCTAAATTAATGAGTAGAAATTTCTGTTTTTAATATTTTAAGATGGAATTAGTCAATAAAGAGGTGAGAAAAAAATATTGAGCTTTCAAACCACTGATATCACAGAGGGAATCAAAGAATAGTAATTTACTCTGATGGGAATGCCAGATCAGAAAATAGCGTTTGCACTTTCTTCATAAGATAAGCTTTCCTAAGTCACTAAAACTGGGGCTTGGAAAGATCTTTGATGTTTGATCATTTTGTTGCTTGGTTTTGCTTTTACATTGAACCTTCAGTGACCTTCCTCGCAAACCTGACCCAGAGGCTTTATTAACTTTTACAGGATGGAGCTCTTAAGAAAATAAATTGGGTCTACCAGCTAAGATTTAGCTTGAAAAATAACAAGAATAACTACAGTCTGTACATTAAATAGGCAACTGACGGTAGAAAGGGCAGCGTGGAGTAGGTCATTTTGGTCAGGACCTAGGCCTGTGTTATGTGACCACTTAGCACAATGTAGGTATTCAAATTATATTTGTTGAATGTGTCTATGGCAAAATAGGAAAAGCCTCAAACTGGAAAGACTAGAAGAGGCTATATAGAAGCATATCCACAAATTTTCAGTTGTAAAAGTTTTTTGAAAGCTGGGTGTTTTGTCAATGGAATGAAGTCATTGCCATAGCTGTACAACCATCTTCCCAGAGTTCTGTAGGGGCAGAGATGCCTGCTACAAAGAGGGTGGCAGCTGCCCACAGTAACTCCCTAAAAGTCTCTAACCATTGCCCTGCTGATTGAGATAATTAACTTTTGCAGCTCTGCTGTGTAAGGGAAACAAGTTTTTCAGGTTCTTTCCATCTGTATATCATCAGTACCTGGACAGACCTTTTCCTTTATAATTTCATTTTTAATACCTCTCATATGACAGAAGCCTACCGGTGCAGCTGAGTATGAGATGCAACATTAATCCTTTTAAGCAGCTTTGGGTTCATGCCTCAACACACACACTGTGTGAGCCTTCTCAGAATTCTCAAGGTAAATGCAATGTTTAAATCAAGCCATTAAGTATTACACAACTACATTTTCTGCCTAGCACATAAATGATTTCTTTTTAAAAATCACCTAAATATGTCACAGATGATTATAAAAACAGAGTAAACATTAAGCCCTAGAAACTAGTATCTGGTACCTTGACAAGCTATCTAGGTTAGGTGTTTAACATACACCAAGGACAGTACATGTTTGACAATACATTTATACACTAAACAAGTTAGTGTATAAAACCAATAGGCATTCAAATATTTGAGTTGCTTGCATACCTGATATTCATATTTATAGCTCTTTGGTTAACATCTGATATTAGTCTGTTATTTAAAAAGTGGGTGTCAGAAATACACTACATGGAATTTATGACTGAAGGAATATAAACATAATATTTAAATTTAATTCACAGGAATACCAAGATGTTGATATCAGTTATCTCTGTAGAGGCTAGGGGAAAAGGAAAAATAGAACATTTACATTTCACTTTGTATAGTTGTGTAATATTTGAGTCCTCTACAATGAGAATGTATCAGTGTTATTACTTGTATAATTCAAGAGGAAAGCAATATGTTTTCACAAAAATGTATTGATTACTTACTAGGGGCCTCCAAATGAACGAGATACAATCCCTCCTTTCAAGGAGTTCTATACAGTTGGGAGCACAGATGTATAAAGAAAATTCAGTGGAGGATGGCTTTTTAACAGATATGTGAAAAATAATGTGGGAACTCAGGAAAAAAATAACTGTTTTTTGGTTTCTATATGGTATAAGCAAAATAATTATCACCGATGTATATAAAAAAGCAAAGGAATAGCTAAATCTCTCTCTCTCGCTAAAAAATAGCATGTTTTATTTGTGTGAATAAGAAAAATGATCACTTTAACTTTGTAAGTATATCAAAATGAATGTGTGTAAATTGATCCAGTTGCAGATAGCTATATTTCTGCCCCAAAGAGACAACCAGCCACAGATAAGGGTGGAAAAAATATTGGAATCATTACAAATAATAATCCCATTGACTCTAGTTATAATGGGCTAACTACCTGGATTTTTTTCTGTTTTTAAAATCATCAATATCCTGCATGGCTGTTTTTTTTTTTTTTTTTTAACATTTAATCATGATATATTGAAGCATCTAGAAATGTAAGAAAGTAATATGACACTCACCCATGTGCCTACCACCCAGATTTAATAAATGATAATATTTTGCCATATTGGATTCAGATTCATCTTAACGAAATAAACCCTTCATAATATAATCAAAATGTCTCCACTTCACGCCACCTCAGATTCAGCTCAAAATAATGTTCACTAACCATTTTTGTACCTCTCCCCCTAAATACATACAACTTTATCAAGAGTACATACTTCAAAATATAATTGACAGATCATAGAGTGTCTATCTTAAACTTTCATTAAAAATTTCCACCAATTTGCATTATTAGTAGTTTACACAGGTCCTATATTCTAGATGGCATGGTATAATCAGACTTACTAAGTTTTCCCAAACATAATGTATTATGTTAGCTTCTGATAGTTGGGATGTGCATCGTCTTGATTACTGGTGAGATTTAGCATCTTATATGTTTATTGGCAATTTGAACTTTCTTCTATTCTATAGCGTTTGCCCATTTTTAAATTAAATTATATTTATCTCACTGATTTGTAAAATCATTTTATGTATTCTGCACACTGATTCCTTGTTTATTCTAGGCACTGAAAATATTTCCTCTCAATCTGTGACTCTTTTTAAACTTTATTTATATTTTATCATATACATATTAATCCTCATAAAAATTTGACTGTATTGAAATTTATCAATATTTTCTTTTATGAAAAAAATTTTTCTTTTATGTGTGTACATTTTTGTATCCCAAGAAATTTTTTTCCTTTTCCATGTACATTAAGTAAATACATTACCTTGTATTTTCTTCTAAACAATTTTTTTTCTTTTCACAAGTAAGTCTTAATTTTTTTTAACTTATGGTATGAGATAGGAATTAATTTTCCCCAGATATATGGCCAGTTGTATATCTTTATTTAATTAATTTATTTTTTGCTGATGTATAAGAATGTTATTACTTTCCCTTACTGACTTATAATGCTCCTAAGTAATATGTCTAGATCATATGAATGTACATATAATTGTTTCTGGGCTCTTTTTGGGTTGTTCTATTCTTATTTACCTAGACTAATTCCATTATCTTGATTAATATGCTTTATAATAAATATTGATATTTTAGGAGCTATTCGTTTTCACTTGATCTAACTTCAAATTAATTTTTATAAAGTTACAAAATTGATCATTTTAATACTACACCAAATATTCTGTTATTAGTTTTCAATATCTCAGCTTTCTCTTGTAGAAGTACCATTCCCAATCAAAGTAGTCATTATCAGCATCGTTACTTTTTTTACTATTAAAGAGTACTCAAAATATCTCAAAATATCTCTCACATGCTATCAGTTTATTTTCTCGTCATTATTTTTAGGATCTGAACCCTCTTAAACTTCTTTCTTACTGATGTGCATATTGTAATAGTTATTTCTGCAAAAATATGCAATGGTTAAACACGCTCAATCTTTTTATATTTTTCCTGAATGGCCTACATTCATCTTAGAGTTTGAACGATAGCATGGGTAAGTGGAGATGTCTAGACTGACAGTGATTTTCCCTCAGCATTTTGAAGATACTACTTCATACTGTCTTCTGGCATCCATTTTTAAGAGAGCTTTCTGCTGTCAATCAAATTGTTCAGTTGTAAGAACAGTATCTCTTTTTAAATAGTTTAACAAAGTTTTGTTTTCTATTCAAACTACAGTTTCAATACAATTTTTTTCTCTAAAATTCTGCTTGGGAGACACCTGGGTGGCTCAGTGGTTAAGTGTCTGCCTTTGGCTCAGGGCGAGATCCTGGAGTCCCGGATCAAGTCCCACATCAGGCTCCTCGCAGGGAGCCTACTTCTCTCTCTGCCTATGTCTCTGCCTCTCTCTGTGTCTCTCATGAATAAATAAATAAAATCTTAAAAATAAAATAAAATTCTGCTTGGAACTCATTATGGTTCTTTATTATTTTTTTTAATTCTCGGTTTTTTCAAGTATTCTCCCTCAATCTCTCCAATCTCTCCTTCAAAAATCCTGTAATATTTTTCCTGGACCATTTCATTTGACTCATCCTATTGTTTCATATATCTCTCACTATTTTTCTCCTTCTTTTCTTTGTGCTATTTTCAGGGGTATGGCCTTAGCTCTAATTAATATTTTTTCTGAGGTTTTAATCTATTGTTTTACTTATCTACAGAGTGCTTTTGATTAATGAATTTTATATCTATGTTATATATATTTATGTATATTTAATGTCTAGTGATTCTATATTTTTCTTTTTTAAATCCACTCAGTCTTTTATAAGGGTATTCTGTTGGTTTATGATTTTTATACCTTCCTTTGTCATATTTTTAAGTTAAAACATTTAGTTTGTAGTCTTTATCTGTTACAGTTTTTACTCAATTTTCATGGAAGTGTAACTGCTGATTCTGCTCATAGTGGATAGTTTTTGTAGGTAACTGCATTTTTATTCTAAAATCTTCTTTGGTAAGACTGTACTTCCTATGGGAGTCCCAGGAAACCTTGAGTTATGTGACTCTTGCTACAGAATAATTTGCATATCCTTCTGCTAGTTGTCAGAAGTTTCATTGGTCATCAGTACTTTCATGCTTACTATTCAGCTTAGTGTTATTCTCTCCACACAAAAGGGTTAAGCTTACTTTTTTTCCGTTTTTTTCTCCACTCAAATAAAAACACAGTTCCTTATTGCTTTCCTGAGCTAATGAATAAAGTTTTTTAGAAGCTCTATCATTAAATTACAATCTTTAGTTTCAGTTTTATGCAGGAGTCTCAGTTTCATTTCTCTTCCTTCAGTGATCGTAAGGTCAAATGTCTTGACCTTCATGGGCATCAAAATGACCACCCTCTTACCCCAATGGCTCATACTGAGTCCCACATACCCCGGGGATGCCACAGTCAGCTCAAGAAATTACTGCTCTGGCTGTCATTATATTCAAACTCAAACAAGTCAAACTGGCATGTCTCTAGATTAACCCCAAAACAAATGAAGAATTTGATTGGGCTGCATATGAGATTTTGGGTTTAATAAGCATGTTTAACAATCGTCTGTATAAGATGTACTGCAAAATGTTTCATGCAAGAGATTCCAGAAAGTCATTTAATTAAAATGCTATTCAAAAGTCACTGTCATATCTCAGTGAGATAAACCACCACTACCAAATTTGTGACCTTAGACAAGTAACACTAAATATATAAAATATAATAAGGAAACTATACCTGTGAGAACAAAAAACAATGTGATACACAAGACCACAAGATAGAAGAGTTTTCTCAAAACACCTATACAATGTTAAAGAATGAGTAGGTGAATGATTTTGTAATAGAGAATTCAGTTCAACCTCCAAACTTGCATGCCTTGCCAAAGCATGCCACAAATAAGTGCATTTAAAACACTTGTCTAACCTAAGCCCTTTAGAATGGTAACTTTCCTATCGATTATAATTCATTATGCAGTCCACCGTTGTACCTATCCCAACAAGAGAATTATTTTCATCCTTGGAAGTGAGGTGCTAATTTGAGAGTCAATACTCTTAGTTTTAATTTTATTGTTCCCAGTTATATTACCTCTGGGTATTATACTATATAAACATCTAAATTCCCCATAAGATCAAATAATCTATTATTGCATGACACAAGGACCCAAAAATTGATTTGTAAGTCAGTGGCCTTTCAAGTTCAATGGCCATTTTTGATGAAGTAGTAGTCTTGCCATATCATCTTTTGGGTCCTTACAAAAGTATTTTCTCTTTCCCTGACACACACCATGTACTTGCATCTCTGTATATGTGGTTTCCTCTAACTTGCAGTCCTTCCTCTCCACCTTACTTCCTGCTGCCCACCATTCTACATGTGACGAATCCTTATATGTGTTCTGGGATTTGGCTCAATAATTCTCTATGAAACTTTTCCTGATCCCTCCAGACAGAGCCAGTTTGTACTCTTGTACTAAAACTAATATTCCCTATTACAATTAGTACATATCCCAGGTTCAGCTCTTATTACACTTGTGACTACTTTAAATTTAAATGTTTTCCCCTAAATGACTAAGAGCAATTAAAAAAAAATTCCCATGCCTGATTTCTTTTCACATCCTCAAGATCTGCATAGTCCTTTGCATATAACAGGCATTCAATCAATGTATTAGAATAACTTAATAGTTATTTGTTGAATGAATGAAAAAATGAGTGACCATATCACTTGGATTAAGCTGCATCATATCCCCAAGAGAAAACAGGAAGGCACTGTAGAGACATATATTAAGCATTTATTACCTTCTATTTGTATTTTTACATCACATTCATCTTCATAATATAAGAGATAAATCAAAGTCACTGTAAGAAGGGCTCAAAGTGCTTTGAAAAACATTTCAAAAGGTAAATCAATGAGACTTCTTGACTCATGGCCTACAAGTTATCAATTTTTTTCACTTTTTAATTTTCCCCTTTCCTTAGATAGACACATGTGATCTTTTACAAAATTTAATAAATAGAACCACATTCCTAAATAAATAAATAAACTCCCTCTTTCATTGTCTTAAAATAAGACCTATTAATGAAAACATACAAACTATTCCTTTTCCATTTGGCCACTTACATAAAACAGAAACAGCAACTGCTGAGATCCTCAGTACAAATGTCAATTGCAGATAGTGTTGCTGAAAATAATCCTGAAATTAGTTGCAGCCTCTCTCCAGCTTAAAGAGTATATGCAGGTAAAAAAAAAAAAAAAAAAAAAGTAATACTATCACTATGTTTTATCTTTCACAGATGAATAGAGAGAAAAGGGAAGAAGACTGACATGCTGGCTACCTCCTCCATGTCAGCTACTTTACCTTAAGCATTTTTATACAAAATTAAATATTTTGTCTTTAAAATACATGAACTACTTTGCCCCCCAAGGTACTTAACATTCCTTATCTCAGTACTTATCTAACCTCATATGTTTTTACCATAGTCATATACTAAAAGTATACATTTTTAAAGAATGTCTGCCATGTATCATCTGAAACATGCCACACCTTAGGAAATACTCTCATCTAATTGAATCACTTCAAGATACCTCTAAGTCAACTAATATTACTTTCCTTTTACAAATTCAGAAACTACATTTCTTGAATTAAGTAACTTACTCAAGGCCATTTTCCTAAAAGAATCAGGCTTTGAATCCCACTTTGCCCCGCAATTCTTGATTTTCAGAACTTCTCTGGTCCTCAGTGTTCTTACCTTTAAAACATACTATAACAGCACAAGAAATATCATGCATTGCCTTAGAATGAAACAAAAACCGAAGAAATGGAGACGGAGCAAGGGCAATGAGTTCAGGTATCTTTCAGTAACCCATGAACTGGAGTGGGGAAGACAGGCTTTCTATTAGAAAGAAAATTTGACTTGGGCCCTTGAAAACAAACCAAAGGAAAAAAAGACATTGATTTGCCAGGAGAAACTGCACAAGCAAAAGTAAAAAGGCTGGAAAGCATGAAACATATTTGAGAAACAGCAGAAAGTAAGGGAAAAAAGGCAATAGCCAAACTGTGATTAGACAAAAGCCAATAAATGTTTAATCATGACAAACATGTTCAGGGTGGAGACCAGGGAGAATGATGAAGGTGTAGATATGCATAGAGTCTTAATCAGGCAGATAGTGGTGGGGAAAGGCAAGGAGAAATACAAGATACATTTTATCTTGATATTCTACATTAGATTGGGGTCCCGACTCACTTCCCTAGCACAATGCATTATTTTCCAAAATATTTATCATGATGACAATTATCTATTTAGCTTATGTATTTCCCTTGCTTTCCTTATGGGACATTCCATAAAAGCAGGGACCATGCCTGTCTTTTCATTATTGCTGAAACCAAGTGCTTTGATGAACAAAGTGCCTGGTGCATAATAAATTATCTAAAAGCATTTACTAAATGCATGAATAAAAGAAGGAATAACTGAGGAGACAGAATCAGTAAAATGTAACAGATGCTTTATAGGTTAGAAATATGGAGTCAAAAGCAGATGAAGATTTGAGCCCTGGAGAGTTGGAGACATCTCTAAGACAAAGGAAGAATTTGCTTTACAGTATCCTCTTTCTTCATTTGACTTTCTCTTTCCTCCTTGCCTCAGTAGAATTTTAAGCATTCTTATTTTACAGTCTTTGTCTGAAATTTTCACTGGTAAATTTCTTTTTTTTTTTTTTAAGGATTTTATTTATTTATTCATGAGAGACACAGAGAGAGAGAGAGAGAGAGAGAAAGGCAGAGACATAGGCAGAAGGAGGAGAAGCAGGCCTCATGCAGAGAGCCCAATGCAGGCCTCGGTCCCAGGATTCTGGGATGACGCCCTGAGCCAAAGGCAGACGCTCCAGGCATCCCTCACTGGTAAATTTCTTAGACATTTAATTCTATCTTTTGTTAGATCTGCTGATTCTTCCTCTTGGTCAGTAGCTTCCATGGGAGAGTTCTAAATTTTCTTTGTAATTCTTCTAAAGCAGAGAATTTTTTTTTTTTTAAATAGGAAGTTTCATTGCAAATTGTTTGGATGTTTTCTACTTTATTGTATTCTAGGGGATTTAACCTGCATCATGAGATTTCCATAACCATATAAAAATAAAATGGGTAATGCTATGTTAACTTTTAGATGGTTCAAGTTGTAATGGTTCCAGAAAACAAAATAAAACAAAGCGGGAGTATGTATATCTGGTAAGAAATGTTATAAAACAATCTCTCCTCCATCCATCCCTTTATTTAATACTGACTTGAGTGTTATTATGTGCCAGCCATATTTCTTAGCAGTGGGGATATAACAGTGAACTAAACAGACAAACGTACCTCGGGAGCTCACATTTTAGTGTAGGGAAGAGATAATAAGGAATATAAATATCAGCATATATAGTCTATTAAATATTGATACACGCCAAAGAAAAATTAAAATAGTACATAGAATAAAAAGTGTTCAAAGGGGTTAAATTTTTTGAAGGTTTGATTAAGGTAAACTTTATTGAAAAAATATTTATTTTTTAAGATTTTATTTATTTATTCATGAGAGACATACAGAGAGAGGCAGAGACATAGGCAGAGACAGAAGCAGGCTCCATGCAGGGAGCCCAATGTGGGACTTAATCCTGGGACTCCGGGATCACTCCTGAGCTAAAGGCAGACACTCAACTGCTGAGCCACCCAAGTCCCCTTCAAAAAATAATTTTTGATCAAAGATCCTAATGAAATGAAAGTAAGTCAGAAGGCTATCTAGTGAAATAATATTCTGTGTGAAGCCCTTGAGAAGAGATTATGCTGGCTTATTTGATAACAGTCAGTGTGGTTCAACCACAAGGAGAAGAAAGATGATATAAAATAGAGTCAGAGGGACAGAGAGGTGAGTGAGGGGGGGATGGACACTTTGGTTTTTGCTATAAATGAGATGGGAAGCAACTTGAGAGGAGAAACGTAATATGACTAACATATTAATAAGATCACTCTTGCTACTGTCACAAAAAATTTGTAAGGAGTCAAAGATAACAGCTAAACTATTGAAATTATCAAGTTTAAAAAATAATGGCACCTTGGACAAAAGTAAGGTACATGGAGATAAAAACAATGTTCAGGTTGTGGACATATTTTGAAGAAAGGGAATGAGAGATGTGAGAGAAAGAGAAGAGGCAGAGATGACTCCAAACCCACTGACACAAGCAATACAAGGCTGATCTTACCATTGGATGAAATGAAGACCATGAATAGGACAAGTTTTTCAGGAAAAATAAGAAGTTAGTATTGGAATGTGTTAATTTGAGATATTTTTTAGAGATCTATGTGGAAACATCAAGTAAGGCTTGCTGAATATACAAGTCTAGCATTGGCATATAAATGGTGTTTGAAACCACAGTCACTGGCTGAGATAATTAAAAAACTCAAAGACAAAGTCCTTGAACATTTCAACATTTACAATAATCTCTTTTATAGTTTCCTTACTGTGAATACTATGAAAGCAGTAAACAAATGAAAGAAGGACAAGCTGAGAGTCCATGGAATGGAAATGATTATTATGAATGTCCATGGGATTTAAGCTGGGCAGAAAAGGCAGTAAGGCTAGAAAAGATGTGAGAATCAGAAAAAAGGTGATAGGGACAATGAATTATAAGACCAGGTAGGGGCCCGAAGTTTGCTGGAGTCAATCATTCACTACATGTCAATTATTACAATCATGCTGGAGTCAATCATTACAGTCAATACATACAGATATTTAAGGCTTGTATTAGGAATACTATATTTTATATGGTTAAAATGCTTATCCAATGCTTATTTGAATGCTTATCATTGTTTATTTTTTATTTTTTTGCTTATCATTTTTTAAAATATGAGTCAAACACTTAAGGACTTATTATAATCATCAAAGAACTCTATGAGATAGCTCCAGCCTGTACATAAGAAGACTCAGAGAAATTAAGTAACTTGCTGGAGGTCACTCAACTAACTGTGGCACCCCCTGAATCCAGCTGAAGTCTGACTCTGGTTCCCCTCTCCCAACTACAAGCCTGGGCAGGGTGCCTATTATATGGCACCAGTCATTTTCCCTTGGGACAGAACCTTTAGCCCCTGTAAGCCTGCAAGCTGTATTGGGGATCAGAAACCCCTCTTCTTATTCTGTGTTCATATCCTTTGATGTCTTTGTGAAGTATTTGGTGAAGTCTTTGTGAACATTCTATTCTGTCTCAGAAGAGTTAAAGAAAAATTTTATTCATGAATGGGCTAGATCCTATCAGGAAGCAATTGGAACCTGGGATCTCCCAAGGTAAAGAGGATTCAGGGTGACTGATACTTCTACTTTAGTGTACTTTAATCTAGTGCCCCATCTGTGGAGTCTCCCAAGACTACTAATAAAATATATGATTAGCTAATTAGCAGTGAGAATTACAGAGCTCAAGCTCCAGAGGAAGATGACTAGAGACACAAATCTGGGAGCTATCCTCATGGTGGGGATGGTTGTCCACCAAGGGAAAATAGACACCTTCAGACTACCAATTGGCCTCAGGAAAATGTCTAGCCAGTAAGATAAAAACTCGTAAATGTGGAAAGGAACAATCACTTTGGAAATGTAAAATAGAGCAATCATTTTGGAAAAGCTTGGCAGTTTCTTAAAAGGTGAAATCTATAACAATGCCTTAGCAGTTCCACCCGTAGGTGATTTACCCAATAGAAATGAAAGCATATGTCCATTCAAAGATTGCATTCAAATTTTATGACAGTTTTATTTGGAATAACCAAAAGCTGGGGGAAAATGTCCATCAACAGTTGAATAAATAAATAAATTATGTTATATTTATACAATGCAATACTACTCAGAAACAAAAAGGAATGAACTGTTGATATGACCAAAAGCATGAATGAATCTCATAATAATCAGGCCCAATGAAATAAGCCAGACCACATATCATATGACTCTATTCATTATATAATTCTAAACAAGTTTGTAGTGACAGAAAATGTATCAGTTGTTGACCAGTGACCACTGGGGTAAGAGGAGGGAAGACTGACAAACATATACAAGGAAACTTTAGGGCATGGTAGATATGTGCATTATCTTGATTGTCATGATAGATCTACACAGGTGGTTATATGTCAAAATCTATCAGATCCAACACTAAGTATGTGCAGTTTATTCTATGTCAATTATATCTCAATAAAGGGGCTAAAACAAATAAACAGAAGGGATGCTTAGCATTTGAAACTTGAATATATTTGGTTTTTCTAAAAGGGGAGAATTTCATAAAAAAGAAAGAAACATAAAACAATGAAGAAAAGAAATAGAAACTGGGGCAATTTAGAAAAAAAAAACTTCTATTTCCTTTTTTTTATTCTGTCTCTACCTAAATTCTGTTCTTCTCTTTCCTCTCACCTACAGCAATTTTTCTAATGAAATTTCACACCTGTCCATTTCTGACACCATCTACATTTAGTAACAGTGCAAGTATTAACAGTGTATTTTGGGTATATGTTTCTGTCTGAGCTGCACTGCAAGTGAATCAATAAAGAATTTAAGAAAACCCGATTAATTCTATTTTTCTTTTCCATTTTATTTAGTTCAGTTTTGGTATAGAAACACATTTAACCATGGTACTTAATTTTGATTTCAGAAATTGATTTTTACTCTATTTTCTGCTGTTGCTTAGGAAACAAAGTTTTCAAAGTCTATAAACTATTCATCTCAGCAATCTTTGGCAGACACACTATTCTAAGAGATCCCGGGAATACTTTGTGCTCCCTTTCTTTGCCAAAATGCAAGAATATTAAAGCCCCCCACAATGGAAAGAAAAAAAGAAAATATCACCACAGATCATGTGTGCAACAGCACATGCTAGAATCTCACTCCATTTTCCACCGAG
The DNA here is from genome assembly GCF_011100685.1 of Canis lupus familiaris. NCBI lineage: Eukaryota > Metazoa > Chordata > Mammalia > Carnivora > Canidae > Canis > Canis lupus. Next base: position 14,971,172 of record NC_049242.1, on the reverse strand, counting down.
CATTTAAAGGGCATAGACAGTATTTGAAACTATATTCAAGGGCTTAAAAGAAACTCTAAATTGGGACTCCACATCCAGGAACATTTGGGAATTTAACTGCATCATGTTGGAAAGTCTTCCCTGATGGAGAAGGGATGTTTCAGAATCAGGAATGTGGGCCAAAATGATCAATTTGTTTCCTGTCGGCACAGCTCAAATTACATTCTTGACTCAGTAACACTGAGCTCTTTCCAGCATATCCATTAAGGGAACTTGGCTCACACGACGATGTCTGTAAGACCCAATGTCTATGAGAACAACCATAACCCTCTCCAAAGGAGTATAGAACACTGGGTTCTGAGAATCAGGACCTTCGTCTCAGTATTGCAACTTTGCATGAAAAGCCTGCTGATATCTCCAGGCATTTGGATAGGACAAATTCAAAATCCCTCAGCTTATTCTCTGAAGTACCATGGACCACATTTTAAACAAGCTTATTTAGAAATAGGAATAAGTAGCTATCCACCAGAAATAAGAATACATGGCAATTCACTATGCAAGGAAATAGTGCATTAGAATCAGGTTGCTTGACCCAAACAAGTGATAGAACAATTTCTTAATTTTCACCCTGAGAAGACATCACCAATTGGTTGTGCTTTTGCTCCTCTAGCAATGGTCTAAGAGCCTATATCATATAATTTACATAATGATAATAAATAGCATTTACCAATTATTGGGTATGTGTAAGACATTGTACTAAGTACCTTACATGCAGTTTATACCTTATCACAACTTTGCAAAGTCAGGAGCTAACTTTGCCCTTTCTGTTCGGGTCTCCTGATAGATCATTGCTTTGGTCTTTGTGCTTTAAATAAATCAAGTGCCCCTCAGTAGATGAGTGGATAAATGAGATATGGAATATATACACAATGGAAAGTTACTCAGCCATGAAAAGGAACGAAATCTTGCCATTCCCAACAATATGGATGGACCTACAAGGTATCATGCTAAGTGAAATAAGAGGAAAAACAAATACCATATGATTACACATATATGTGGAATCTAAAAAAAAACAAATGAATGAACAAACAACAAAGAAAGAAACACTCATAGAGAATTGGTTCCAAAAGAGAAGAAGGTAGAGGAATAGCCAAAATGGGTGAAAGGGATTAAGAGGTACAAACTTTCAGTACAAAATAAATAAGTCTAAGGAATGAAAAGTACTGCATAGGGAATATAGTCAATAATATTGTAATACCCTTATTGTGGTGAACATTTATTAATTATATTATATTAATATATATAATTATTGAATCATTATGTTGTATACCTGAAACTAATTCAATATTATATGTAAACTATAAGCCAATTAAAAATAAATAAACAACAAATGATAAATCAATCAACCAACCAAATACAATACCTTGTCAGGTCTCAGGCCTTGCTCTAGCTTCTGCCTAGAATCCTCACTCCAAGATATTCATATAATCAATCCCTCTCTCCCTTCAAGTCTTTGCTAAAGTGACACTTTGCTTTGGTTGTTCTCTTTTTAATTTTAAACATTGCATTTATCAGTACTTAATATCATTTTCACTTACTTCTTTTCCCAACACCATTATCAGAATGCAAGGCAAAGATTTTTACCCTTATTATTCACTAGCTAAAATGATGCCTTTAGAAGTAGCTTTACATAACCACCACTTGTTACCACAAATTAGTAGGTTAAAAGCAAAAGCAAACCTTTTTAATAAATCCTTGTTCTTAGTTTAAGGTTAACCAGTAGTTGTGCTATAACAAACTATGTTCAGATATTTCCACCTGAATTTGTTCTGCAAAACAACAGGCTAAATAATTTAATTACGTGAGCAATACTCTGTATTTATTAGAAACCATTAGATGCAAAATGTAATATGTGACGTCCTAGGCATTGCCCTCCTGAAACTTCCAATCTTGTTGGGAGAGAAAACATATAATCTGAAGGAATTAGAAGATATTATATTAAATAATTTTTCATCATTTATTTATTCATTCACATAACAAAATATTACCTCCATGTGCAAGGCATTCTGGGCTGGGTGCAGAAGGTATAGAAGTGAATAAGGCACAATTCCTGACTTCAAGGAGTTTATACTCTGGTAGAAGAGGTAGGATATATACTACAGGATAAAACTTCCTCAATGAATAAAGACTTGACAAATGGGATACAATGTGCTAAAATAGAGTAAAAAGATAAAATGTTTTGAGAATTCATAAGAGGAAGAAGGTATAAAGACAGTATATTATAAAGTGTTAAACTGAATGTAATCAAATGCCAAACTGTATGGCAGAGACGATAAAATGTTATTGCCTACCACTCCTGCTTTTGAAATACACCAGGGATTGTGGTGAGCCTTCATGCAGAAAATAACATATGCCAAGACTCATATTTCTCTTCGTTCCCTGTGAAAGGGCACTGAACATTAAACAGAGTACAATCCCGAATGATGTTTCCAGCTGTTCCTAAGAACAATTTCATAAGCACAGTTTCATTCTTCCTCCCAAATTTAGCAAACTAAATAAAAAGTCTAGTATTAATTTTCCAGAGGTTAAATTTATAATTCAATTCATGCAAAATTGGTTAAATACAACAAATCTCATAAATGAAAGTTTTTATTTTTATTTTTTTAATGAAAGTTTTTAAATCACATGTGAAGCATTACTCTCCAAAAATAGAGACAAACAATGCAATCTATATTTCAACTATTTGTCTTATTTTTTCAAATTGCAAAAGTGCTAATTATTCTAGAAAACCTGAAAATATACAACATAAAATAAAAGTAAAATTTGCCTGTAATTCTGTTATCTATCTAAATGCTAGAAAATTGGTGTATTCCCTTTTCTGTATAGGTATACACACAGATGCAGATGTAGTGATAAATGTACAAACTGGTGTGATTACTGATTATAATTTGCATAATGTTTTAGCCATTATTATGAGAAACTGGACCACCATTCAATGTGCTTAAAAGACATGATTTCTTTTTTGGCGTCATGATAGTCTATCTCATGGATGTGCCAACTGTCATAAACAATGCTATGATAAAATAAGTATACAAAAATGTTTATTTTCTTGTCTAATTATTTCCCTAGGATGTATTCCTAGAATAATTCTAAAAGGATGAACACATTTTTGAGAATTTTATTAAGTGTTGCCAAATTGTCTTCCAAACGTTACATGATATAAATCCTGTCCAGCAGTATCCTGGAGTGATGATCTTCCCACATTCTTGTAACCTGGAGTATTGCCATATCCTTTTCCTAATTCAATGCTCATTCATAGTTTTTATATTGTTTTAAATATTGATTTAGAATATTTTAAGAACTTTCTTGAATATTTGTGAATTGTCTAACACTGGTGATTTTTTTAAATTGATTTTTAAGAGTTCTTTATAGTTTAAACATGATAATTATCTCATTTATGGATTATCAAATTTTGTATCTTAAATATAGTATTTTAAAGTTCTTATGTAAAGAAATAAAAAAAAGTTCTTATGTAGTCAAATTTATGTTTTTTCTTTGTCAATTCTTATATTGCACTCATGATTATAAAGACATTCTCCCAACTAAGGATAAGTTAAATATGGATTTTTTATGGGTTTATTTTTACATTAGCCTATTAATATATCTATAACTAACTTGGTGTTTGATGATAGAAATAATTGATAATGTTGATTGAGTGAAGACTCACCAAACAGTGTACTACATTCTTTATATGAATTATCTCCCATTTAATCCTAATAAATACCTTAAAACTATTATTTATATTAATAGGGAAGAGGTAATAATTATTACTGTCCCTCTTTTATATGTGAGGAAACCAAAGCTCAGAGAGATTGATTTACTTACCCAAGGTTGCACAACCAGTAAATGACGTAGCTGGTATTTAAACTCTGGCAGTCCCTAAAGCCTGTTCTCTTAACTACCCTTTTTATACTAAATGTAGAATGGCTCTAACTTGATGTTTCAATAAATTATCAATTTTATGAACACCAGGTTTTGAATAATAAATCTGTTTCCTCTCTGATTTTTTTTAAAAAGTTCTAGTACTTTAATTTATTTATAAACTTTTTAGAGCCTCTGAATTTATTTTGCACCAACTATAGAGAATGAGATTATGTCATATATTCCAAAATAATTTTGCTATAGTACAGTATTAATAAAATAATTATTCTCTACTAATTTTCAATACCACTTTGATGATGCATGAAACATTTATATATACATAACAATTCTCAATTTTCTCTTTTATCTATTTGATGTATCTGTAACTTCTGTGACTTCTAGAACATCACATTTCCCATATTACTCTGAATTATTTCCACTAATTCCATGAACTTTTCATGCTTCCCAAAAACTTTTCATTTAATTTTCCAAGTATCATAAAAAGTCTCCTCAAAAAAAAAAAAAATAAAATAAAATAAATAAATAAATAAATAAATAAATAAATAAATAAATAAATAAAAAGTCTCCTCAAAACTTTTGTTGTATTAACTCTGATAGAACTCTTAAAAATATTAATATTTACACAATATTCTTATTAACACTTTTATTTTCCTTAGTTCAGTTTTATAGCTTTTTATTTTTAAGATTTTATTTATCTATTCATGAGACACACACAGAGAGAGGCAGAGACATAGGCAAAGGGAGAAGCAGATTCCCTGAAGAGAGCCAGATGTGGACCCCAGGATCACGATCTGAGCCAAAGGCAGATACTCAACCACTGAGCCACCCAGGTGCCCCTATAGGTTTTTTCCACAAGACCCAGTACAGTCAAATTTTATTTATAGGTCTCTCTAATGCTTTTATCAACTATACTCAAATATGAAAATTAATATTAAAAATTATATTAATTAAAATTATAAATAATAATATCCAAATAAGTGCTAAATACACATTTCCTTTTTCATTTTTTTTCTTCCTTCATCATATGTGACATTATTCTATATAATAAGCTCTATCTCACAGTTAGCCATTCAGTTGAATTGGTCTGGTAGCCAGTTCTTATACCAGTATTTAACATTTTGTTACTTTTTAAAAAATATTTTATTTACTTATTTATTTATTCATGAGAGACACGCACAGAGAGAGGTAGAGACACAGGCAGAGGGAGAAGCAGGCTCCATGCAGGGAGCCTGACCTGGGACTCCATTCCGGGTCGCCAGGATCACACCCTGGGCTGAAGCTGGTGCTAAACTGCTGAGCCACCCGGACTGCCCCTATTTTGTTACTTGTTATAGCCTTTAGTGTTTATTAATTTATAGTAAGACAAATAGCCCATTCAATGTTTTACATTTGGCAACAGCATTACTTACTATCCACTTATTATTCTAAGCAAACATAATTATTTTATTGGTTTCAAATACTTTATTATTTGGCTTATGGTAAGTTATATTAAACACTGGAAAATTTTTATTTTTTTTCAATTTCACATTTTATATGCAGAAATGTGGGTTATCTTGTCATTTACTCAAATATGCTTTGACATTGCTTAGTAAAATTTTACAGTTTTATGTATATATTACATAGATGTATAAGAGTTACTTCCAGATATGTTGTACACTCTGTTGCAATTATAAATGGAATATTTGAAACCATATTTTCTATTTAAGTAATTAGGAAAGGAACACATTTGTTTTATACTTGTCTTATTATCAGACCCATGTCGTGATTTTGGGACAGAAAAAAAAAAAAGAAAGAAAGAAAGAAAGGAAAAAACCAGCAATTAATCTTCTCTCTGATTCTTTTATTTCATGTTAATTTTTTGGTATTCAGAAATTTCAAATAATGTTAAAGCTTAAAAGTTATGACAGATATCCTTTTTCTTTTTCTTCTCCAATTTATAGAGGCTTCTTTTAGTTTTCAACATTAAATATGAGATTACTAGTATGAAATAGTTATTATTTACAATGTTAAATACATAGCTTTTTATTCTTAGTTTTCAAAGAACTTGTGTCAAGAATGAGTGTTGAATTTTATCAAATGCCTTTAACATATCTTCGGATACTAATTTTTTATTTCTTTGACTTTTTAAAAGATTTTATTTATTTATTTGAGTGAGAGAGAATGAGCAAGGGGAAGGGCAGAGAGAGAGAGAGAGAGAGAGAGAGAGAGGAGCAGACTCCCCCCTGAGAAGGAAGCCCAACTTGGGGCTGGATCCCAGGACCTGGAGATCATGACCTGAGTTGAAGACAGATGCTTAACTGACTGGGCCACCCAGATGCCCCTATTTCTTTGATTTTTTAGATGTTCTGCTTTATAGTAACAGATTTCTAATTAAACCATCTTTGCCTTTTAGGAATTATATCCTACTTATTCCTCATAGGTAATTATTCAATTGATGATATTTTTTTGCTGAATGCACTTTATTTTGGATCTATACGTCTTATTAATAAGAATAGGTCACACATATTTTTTAGTGTGTGTGCTTATCAGTTTCGATATCTGGATAATATTAACTTCATAAAGTGAACAAATAAATAAATGACCAATTATACTTGGAGGATGTTCTAGAGAAAGTAGCCCAAGAATGAAGATCTAAAATTTATACTATACAAAGAGTTAGTTCAGGTTTCATATAGCTCGATCATACTCATATTCACTCTTTTGGGGATGCCTGGTGCTCTGGTTTTTCTATTAGGAAAAATATCAAATAGAAAAAATATCATTATATTCACATGATAAATACTGCATCCCTGAATACTCTTTTTAATATTACTTATATTGGACATTAACAAGTAACTTTGGGCCACTAATTTATCAAATATATATAAAATTTCATTTAGGTTTTATGGTAACCCAATTAATTTATCCATTTGCTCATCCAAGTAGTTTTACTCAGTATGTGTCATGTGTTAGCCAGTTCTCTAAAGTTGATGTTACAGTAGGGAATAAGACAGGTAAGGTTCTGGCTATTGTGAAGCTACTATCCCATATACATGAGGAATGTGAAGCTGGCCAAGTAAAGCATTTTGCCCCAAATCAGAGGTATTGTAAGTGAGTAATTATTTTATTGTACTATGAGAGACTCATAGTCTCAAATCTTCCAGAGACTGGAAGATTTTTCAGGAAGTAGCTCCACATATGTTTAGTATTTTGTAATAAGTTTGACCTAAAGGTGGAAAAGTAGGTAAGACAACCCCTGGAAAATTCATTAAGCTCCAAGTTGCAAGGTTGCAAACTCTTTGAGTTCATTAAAACTGCCAAGAATGTTAAAAAATAGCAAAACTATAATAATATTGATTTTTTATTTCTCAAACAGTTAGGAGTTAAGGCTTTCCCTTGTGGCACATTCTCTTCCAGGCACTATGAAATGCACTACATATGCAGTCATTTTAGCATCCTAAAAACATTTTAGGGCAGGCATTATTAACACCATATTATGCTTGAAGAAATGGAGAGTCAGAATTTAAAGCAAATTGGCCAATGTCACACATTGTCACACATTATCCACATGTCACACATGTAGATAAAGGGTCTAGAGTTCATATCCAGGTCATTTTGTTTCCATGAAACTTATTTTTGCCTCTCTGCTATGCCTTTCCTAGAAGTATGTCTCATAACTGTTTAAGTGAAAAATAAGTGTCTCTAAACATCTTTGAGTTATGCTTTCAGATAATTGCAAATAAGTGACCAGAAATGTAGAGAATTTAAAAAATTAAATAGGGAGAAATCAACCCACCAATCAATTATATATAGGCAGTAATCCAAGTATGATAAAGAAACTCATAAAATATTATGAGTTTGATATTATTAGGACTTCACTGAAACCTTCATAAAAGTTTAGAGTAAGTTTTGGATAAGAATTTAAAAGTTATTTAGGGAGTGAATAACTGAGGTTAAAAGTTAACCATAGAGCTTTAACACAACTGTACTGAATCAATCTGCTATGAAATTTTCCTTTTGGAGTGGAGAAGGTTACCAATTTATACCTTTCCCCTGATAGATAGAATAATGAGTTCTGGGAGAGAAGCATCTGTATTTTATTTATTTATTTATGTGCCAGCATTTGGCACAAAACTTGCCACATGATTGCTACTCAGTAATGCTTAGGTAAAGGAATGAATGAGTGAATGAATGAATTTCTGTAATGCTAAAGAAATCAGCATGGAAAATACAAAAAGACACCAGAAATACAGTCAGGAGATCAAGTGTCTTGGCATTATTCTAAGCCAAATTGGGAGACTTATTCTAAGTCTAATTGTCACCAATGTTAAGTAGATATTTAACTTCACTATGCCTCAGTTTTTGCATCAGTGAAATGAAGCAGCTAAACTAAATGATCCCACAGGTTTTTATAAACTCTAAATTCTATGATCTGCAATTCATAATTTCAACATTTTCTTATAAAATTGTCTTACCCTTCAAAGAGCAGAAGCTCACATTTATCGAAATGGCAGTCAGAGACTCTAACCACATATTAAACCACTTACAAGCTTCCTGGTAGTGCATGCAAGATGTCCTTATCTCTGTTATCCTTAGACATTCTACTTTATGACTATAAATTGTAACTTTTTAAAAAAGTTTTCCCCCACAACTACTTAACAGTCTAAATAAACATATAAGATAGCTGGAATTAATTGATGAATGTAATGACCACTGTGGTTTTAAACATGTATAAAGATCTAATTTTCCAGAACATGGAAATATTATCTAGCTGCCCTACCTAATGTACTACTTGTCCAAAAACTGTGAAATGACCATATATTAAAAAGCTAATACAGTCATTCTTCTTACATAAGTCATGGTTAATCACTTTTCCATAATTTGGGCAAAATATTTATTAGCATTTAGAGGGATACCAGCTTGGTTCCATAGGAATAAGAAGATAATTTATGAATTGCTTAACTATGTAATATATTTTAATTTTCCTTTTCTTTGATGCTGAACTGGAAATGACTACATCATCACCTACAAGGGATTGGAAATTTAAAAATTCAATGAGATGTCCAACACTACCTAGACTTTAAACAACTGTTAGTGGCCTGGTTAAGAACTGGCCCCTGTCTTTTCAGGCAAGGTCACAGAATCTACAAAGACTTCAGCAGACCACTCATAAAAATCACATACCTGATCTTATTGCTATGAGGAAAGAATATTGAGTTGAACTAAATTACAGCATATAAGGACTAACTCTTAAAACCATCAGATGCATAGATGGGGTAGGTGTTATATAAAGCCCAAATTTACTTCTCTTAGTTACAAAACAACATTCAAATAGGTGGAACATCAAGAGGAAAAGACCAGAGAGATCTCTGAGGCATCTCTCATGCCTTACAAGTAAAATATCTGCATCACAGAGATGCAGCCCTTGGCTAAGATCACACTCAGGAGCACAGCCAGATTACAGACTTCACTCCCCTACTTTCCAGTACAGCATTCTTTTCTGTAGGACCACATAATCTCTCTTCTATGGGCGGAGGTGTGTTTCTTACAGTATTCCTGATTGGATGCATCCTCTGAGAACACAGCTGTTCTAAATAAAGATAGCTCAGGAACAAGGGGTCAGGATATGATTCATTCTACTCAGAAATACCAGAGAAGTTTGAAGAGGAAGAAGAAACAGAAAGAAGTGACAACTCAAGAAGAGGCCTCTTGTAGACTGATCGTGTTTGAGTTCTCTGTGCTGAGGATTCCATTCCTGATACTCTTGTCTAGAAGCCACGAATCAGACAGATGGTGCCTGGGCTCAGCACCACTTGGGGCAAGAATGGGGGAAAGAGAAAGTAGTATTGGATTAATATTTCTATCTAGGTGGGACTAACCTACCAGATCTCATTGCACTTTAATTATCTGATTATGGTGCTCAACTGAATTATGAGTTCAGTGGGAGGAGAGAGTAAGCCCAATTAATCTCTATATCTTCAGGGTCTATCATATGTTTTGTATATGAAAGATATGAAAATGATAATTATGAAAGAAAAAAGGAAGGAGGAAAGGAAGGATGGAAGATAAGATGGAAGGAAGGAAGGAACGAAGGAAGGAAGGAAGGAAGGAAGGAAGGAAGGAAGGAAGGAAGGAAAGACAAATGAAAGAAAGAGGAGAAGAAAAGAAGGAAGATAGAGGCATATTGTGCCTGTAAGAGAATGCCCAGTTTGGAATATACCCTTGCCTTTGGTTTTTAATATTATTTCTATTTTTTAATAATATAGTTTCTAGTGATACTGGATGTTATTATTTCCTAAATATTCTTCATTAACTGTAATAAAAGTTTACTAGGCTTACAATGCCAGATGTGACTGACCTGTTATACTGTCCTCTTTAGTAGATTCAGAAGGAGAAAGGGAAAGCAGTGCATGTAATTCATGTCCTCTTGCCCTCTACTTCAGGCATAAACCAAAATGCACCTTTGGTGAACGGATTAGCAGTTATGAATACCACATGAATCACATATGTCAAGTTTCAATATGATTTTATTCTAGGGTATTCAGAAACTGTTACCCTTGCAATGAATTATCCTAGTATGAGGTAGAAAACCAATCTGCATTAGGAATTGAATTCAAGAAACAGTCACTGGAGACTCCTATATATTACAGGCTATGCTGGGTGCTCCAAAGACTTAAAGAGTAACACAGGATCCTGGACTCAATTTTTCATGTTGTTGTCAGGTAGACAAATATGTCAACAGAGAATAATACACAGAATGACAACTGCCACAACAGAGGTATGAGGAAGGCAATTATAGGAGTAGAGAGAAGGCAATGAATGAATGGTTCCATGTATAAGGTTCAGGTTTCTCACATAGTTACCAATAGCTTCTTCTCAGTAGTGGTTGGGAGACAGTAAATGTGAACTCTAAAACTGCCATGCGTGAATCTAGCTATGTGATATAGGGTAGAAAATTAATGTCCCTGTATTTCCATCTCTTCCTCTGTAATGGTTAAGAGTGTGGACTCTGACAGGTATGGACACAGACCTGATGTAAATGGTTCTGTCTTTTGCTGTTTGATCTTGACCGTTTTTTTTTTTTTCACTAGTATAGAGCTTTTGTTATTGAATCTGTATAGCAAAAGATAAATATGACTAAATTAAACAGTACTGTGAAGACTAAATAAAGATGTGAAATTTACTTATCACAGTGCCAAGCACAAATTAATTGGTCAATAAATGTTAACTATTATTATTTAAAATGTTAATTTAAGATGAGAAAACTAGCCTACTGTGGACTTGAGCTAAACTGACTTTGAATGGAATTCAACATAAATAGATATGGACAAAAGGGGAAAATATATACTAATCATTGCTTCTCCCAACCAGTAAGCAAAATCTCAAGATGTATAAAAAAGAGACCTCAGCATCACTATAATGACTCTAACAATACACAAACATATCTCATTTACGGACCATATTAGATCTATGATTCATTGCCAAACCTTTAGACCATTCTAGGTAGAATGCTGTTGGTTGTTGGAATGCTCTGATATGTGGAATATTGGAGTGAAGTTAATCCAAATAGGAAACCATCACACATTTGATCCATTCTCATTATCATGGCTCCACAGCAGGACATGCCGTCCGCTTTAGTAACTCAGAGTTCTTTTGTACAACAAACTGTGATTACTTCATAAAGGTCAATTCTCCCAAATCCCTGGAAACCGTGGCACACCAACCCACCAAGATCACAGAAGCAATTAAAAGTGTTTAACCGGGAAAGTTGCCAGGACCAGATGGCTTCTGCCAGTGGGTTTTTTTTTTTTAACTGCTCAACACTAGGGAAACAATATTTATTTGCCTCATATCTATTTACTAGTGGGTCTTTATACTTGTAAAATAATGTAGTCATTATAGGAATTCTCACCCTGCAAGGACATTAGAACATGGACCATATGAGATAATCAATGATAGAGGTTCTCTCCACAATCTCTATTATGGCTCAAATCAGCTAAAAGTTTGCCATATATACTCCAATAGTATATTTGCATGTAAAATCCCACTTCTGTGAAGTAAAAGGTTTTATTTATTTATTTATTTATTTATTTATTTATTTATTTATTTATTTATTTATTTTTGAAGTAAAATGTTCTTCATGAGCTTTTCATCACCCTATAGGATAATTCACATATTATGAAAGGGACCAAAAGACTTTTAACAAAATAATTATCTTGTGCAATAAAAACTGCTCTGCACTCTTAATTCTGGTAGTTTACAACCAGCAAACAGAACCACTTATTCACAGTGCTTCTATGAATAAATATCTATGGCAGGTAGACTTATTTAACTGAGACAAAGATTCTGCTTAGAAGTTTATTTAAATTGTGTCAACACAGGGTGACCACGGGTCAAATCCTGGATCTAACATTTTTTTCAGTAAATTGACCTTGGCAAATCATTTAACTCTCCTGAGCTTTGGAGGCTATTATTATCTATAATTAAAACAGTATGATATTTGCATGTTACTCAGATTAAAGTACAAAAAAGTTGAGAAAAATGTCCAAATATATATATTTATTTTAGTATCTAATAGTCACATCTCAGATCAGTGGGGGAAAAAGATGGATTTTTAAATAAATAATACTGAGACAACTAAATGGTCATCTGGAAAAAGAGAAAATCTGATCAGCATCTCATACCATATACTAGAATAAACTCCAATAGATTAGAGAACTTGATGTAAAGACAAAGAAACAAACAAAACGAAAAGAGTATACAAGTACTAAAAGAAAAAGATAAAATATGATTAAATCTTTGATAATCTAAGAGGATGAAGCTTTTATAACTGTGACTCAAACTCTATGAGCAATAAAATACATATAATACATGAGCAGTAAAAACATACATTTTGCAAAATATAAATAACTGTAAAATATATTTGCAACTTACATCATAGGCACAAAGATCTAATCACTTTAATAGAGAGAGAGCCTCTAGAAATTTGGGAGAAAAATGCCCAAGGCTCAAGAGAACAGTAGGTAGAATACATGAATAGACTACAGTCTTCAAAAAGGACAAATAGCCCTGAAATTCATATCTGAGAAGATGTTCAATATCACTTATTAAAAGAAGCAAAATTCCACTGAGATATTCTTTCATACTACTGGACTGGCAAAAATTCCAGTTTGATAACACACTCAGTTGGCAAGAAAAGCCATATATTCTCTAGATTGCTAGTAGGAGTACAAAGTATTATAATTTCTATGATTGTTCATTTGACAACAAAATTATATATATGTTTTCCCTCTAATCCAGAGATCTCATTTCTGGGAATCCATTCTACAAGCATACCTCTACAAACACCACACAGCATATTTATAAGATTATTCGTGATAGGATTGTATATGATATCAAAAGATTGAAGGATCTCAAATATCCATCCAACAGGGAATTTATTAAATAAGTGATAATCATCCACCCAATGGAGGGCTATATGGCTATAAAAAAGAATGAAGAAGACTTCTCGATTGTTATGGACTGATCTCCATTATATTTTAATAAGTGAAATAGCAAGATGCTTACCTTTCGTATAAGAAAGGGAGGGAAATAAGAATACACACACACACATATTTCATTTATGTGTAAATAAATACCAAAAAAATACCAAATAGTAAGCATAAAATAATAAAATGGGTAACTGCAAGCCTACCATGAAAACCATTTTGTCCAGGATAGACTCTTTCATTTATAAATTTGCTTTATTGTACATGTACATGTATTTATGCTATTTTTAATATATAAGACTTGTATATATTCATAAAAGATTTTAAAGAATTGCTTTAGTGTGTAACTACTTTACTTGTTTTCTGATAGGAAATTAGGTTTCAGTCAATACAAAAGTATTATAAAAATTATGAATTATAATTTTAATTATTTTAAGCAATTCCCCTCTTCCTCAAAAGTATCCTACTTAGACAATGAATTTTATATGACTATATCTATTATAGATGATTTAGAATGATGGAAAAAATCCTTTCTGTTTTATATTTTATTTTAAAGATTTAATTTATTTATTCATGAGAGACACAGAGAGAGAGGCACAGACATAGGCTTCCTGTGTGGAACCTGATGTGGGACTTGATCCCAGGACTCCAGGATCACAGCCTGAGCCAAAAGCACTGTCTGAATCACTGAGACACCCAGGCATCCCTGTTTTATCTTTTAATATAGTTTTTACTTTTGAATCAGATAAATGTTCAAAATAAATAATATTTAAAAGAAACAGAACAATGAAACAATGTAAACAAATGGAAACAACCTAGACTAAGTATCAAATTGGTAATTTAACCGCAGACAGAAATTAATTATTTCAACTGACTTTTTGAGTATAGTTCATCCTATTTGGAGTACATTCTAAGTAAAAAAGGAACTGCAAAAACAGAACAAAACAAAATCCTATATATTTTATTCAGTAGTTTTGTTGTTTACTTATAAATGTTGTGATTTTGGAGCTATTTGGTATATAATGTAGAACAAAGCAAAGAAATAAAAACATTATTAAGAAAACAAGTAGTATAAGAAAGGGATTACAAATATAAAGTCAAAGAATTTTAAGGAAACATTATTATGTAATGTTGGATTTGAATTGGAAATATGAATATCTACTCATGACATTTGAAAAAATATATATTCCCTATCTGTTTACTAAAAGGGTCTAAGAAATAATGATATCCTAGTATAGCAATGAGCATAACTATCACTAAGACCTTGGTTTCTTACTATCATTTTTCTACTAAAAGGAGTCAGGAATCCTTGAAGGAATGGCTCATTTTATATTTGGGGCAGGGAAAGTCCCAGAAGAGCCAGTTTGGAGGGGTTCTCCTTGACCAAATTTGGTAAAAAAAAAAAAAAAAAAAAAAATATTTGAGCGTTAAAAGGAATGATGCTACTTTCCTAAAAAATTGAACTAGAAAATTTCCCATCATTGTAGATGATTTTTACACTAACTCTCTACTTTAATGGGTAATCAAGGGAAAAGTATGAAGTCATCCTGCATTCACAGAAGTAACATCATAAGATAATGAAGGAAAACTTTATCGAAAAGTGCCATGTGTAAGAAATAGTAGACTTACAAGAAGTGAGCTAGAGAGATTAAATGTGGCAAAATGATAAAATTGGTGAAGGGACAAAGATGTTTGCTTACTATTCTTTCAAATTTTCTCTACATTTTTAATTATTCAAAATAAAAGTTGGGGCAAAAGATCAGTGTTATGGGAAAAAGTTGAAGGTATATTTATATTAAACCAAACCAAAGATAAAAGACTCAAATATAATGCATGAATTATGATCGAATCCTGGTTTGAAAAACAAAGTACTATAAACAATTCAGGAGGATAGTTGGGGAACTTGAATATACAGAGGATAAATAGTATTAGAGTGTTTTTTGTGTGGTAATGCTGTTGTGGTTATGCATAAGATGAATACTGAAGTCACCATGTCTGTGAGTTATTTCCAAATGGTTCTGTGAAAAAAAATCTAGCTATTTGCATAAATCAAGGAAGATAGATTAATAAATTGATAACTTGATGAGAGATAATATATATTTGACATACAGCTAGCAATTGTTTCTCTAGAAAGTATAACTGTATATAATGAAATAGTATTTTTCAACATTCTACTAAGTCTGATAAAATGCTAGGAAAATTAAAATTAAAGACAATGTTTATTTTGGAGGTTTATTATAGCATTAAATACAAATAAGGTGTACAATACATGGTGACAACATCCTAAGATTCAGCTTCTGCATAAATGTTATTTTACTCTCTTCTATTATCTTAATTTTTTTTTATGTATACAATGGACTATTAGCCATTAGAAACGACAAATACCCACCATTTGCTTCGACGTGGAAGGACCTGGAGGGTATTATGCTGAGTGAAATAAGTCAATCGGAGAAGGACAAACATTATATGATCTCATTCATTTGGGGAATATAAATAATAGTGAAAGGGAATAGAGGGGAAGGGAGAAGAAATGGGTAGGAAATATCAGAAAGGGAGACAGAACATGGAAGACTCCTAACTCTGGGAAACGAACTAGGGTGGTGGAAGGGGAGGAGGGCGGGGGGTGGGGGTGACTGGGTGGCGGGCACTGAGGGGGGCACTTGATGGGATGAGCACTGGGTGTTATTCTGTATGTTGGCAAATTGAACACCAATAAAAAATAAATTTATTATTTAAAAAAGACAAAAAATTATCTTAAATTTTATAATACAGTATGCCATTAGCAATTGGGGGGAATTGGGGATGCCTTACGGGTCATGTGGACAACCTTGGATTTAGTGAACATGTGATTAAGTAAGCTAAATTACTATAAAATAGTCCCTTGACTTCCATGTATGTTAATTGGATCTTGTTGGCTAGTTCTGAATTTCCCAAAGGTAGTGAAAGGTTTATTTTCCCACTTTCTGTTCTGGCTCTTCCATTTAAACTCAGCCAAGTGAAAAACAACAATAATCCTCCCTGTGCATGTCCCCTTCAACACCAAACCTCCCACATATATACCCATGCCACACTAATTTAACACACCAATTGAAGACACCAATTATCATAGTCTTATATCTCTGCCTTTAACTGTCTTACTCCCACTGCAGCCAGAACTGCTGTGTTTAAGATGAGTACCTCTTCAACATTTTCAATTTTACTCATCACCGGGTCCTTGTCCTGGGGTTAAATCAAGACATGTTTTAGCAGTTTAGCCTCTTTTTAAAGCACTGTGTTTCCTAAATTTACTTTTGTTAGCAAATTCAAATTTATCAATAGGTACTAAAATGTTTTAAATCTATATGACTTTAAAGTTTTCTATATTAAAGTTCCAGGTTCCTCTTTGTTTTACTTTAAAATTTTAATCTTTGCAATTCTGCCTTCCAGAACTATTCTGTTTTGCTCTAGAGAAGAGTGGGGGAAAGAGAGGGAGAGATTCATGTATAGATGTAAGAAATTATGAAGATATTTGAAAGAAGTAGTGAATTCCTAATTTACTTTCAAATGTCAGCTGATAAAACATTTCCTTTGTGACTCTTCCTGAACACATAAACAAGGATCAAACCAATTTACACCTCAGGAATTTGCACATCACAAGGACGGGTAAGGATCCATTAAATAGTTCTTGAATGAATAATGTATCCATCCCCACGATATTTACCATACTATGGTATACCTGTTTCTATGTATCAGTCTCCCTTCAATGAATCTAACATTGAACCTTTTTATCCTACTAGAGTGAGATGATTAAGAACAGGTTTAGAAAGATTAATCTGGCAAGAATTTCCTGCAAGTGAGGGGGGAGATAAGGGCGGTGGTGAATTTGAGAAACAACACACTGAAGGAATAGAGAAGTCTGGCCATTTATCATTTGTATGTAATGCCACAGAAATTCCTTTAGACCCAAGGATTGAACCTTAGAGCAGAGACAATCCATTTCTCTCCTTAAAATATTAGGCCAAGTGCACAGTAAAGTGGTGGCTTACTTGCATGGTCTTGGAATTAAGGTTAAGATTCATAAAATCATTTAAACCTTTAAAGCTTCAGCAAAAAAAGTAAGATTTCGTATGGGAGCTATTTCAGCGGCAACAAATCTTGCAGTGTAGATGTATACCGCGTGATGGTTGCAATTGCTTTATTTTCATTCTGTATATTGCAATGAATCAACATTAGCATCATTAAATATTTATCCAGTACTTCTGCTACGTTGCAGTAGCAAAATGATTTTTTTAACATCTTTTCTTATCTAATTATAGACACAATATATAATATGAATATAAAAAGGTGGGAACACACAACAAATAACATTCCTATTCAAATATTTGCAGCTTTATTGAACAGTCACATGGACAGAGCTATATGAAAAGACAAAGTATATGAAAATGTGGTCTAGGGATCCCTGGGTGGCGCAGCAGTTTAGTGCCTGCCTTTGGCCCAGGGCGCGATCCTGGAGACCCGGGATCGAATCCCATGTCGGGCTCCCGGTGCATGGAGCCTGCTTCTCCCTCTGCCTGTGTCTCTGCCTCTCTCTCTCTCTCTCTGTGACTATCACAAAAAAAAAAAAAAAAAAAAAAAATTAAAAAAAAAAAAAAAGAAAATGTGGTCTAATGAAAATAAATGAAATATATAAAGCACAAGTGTTGGAAAATATAGTTGAACTTAAATATGTAAAGAGTGAAATGAAATTACTGGGGAGTGAGGTAATTGAGGATTCATAAGAGTAAACCAAGGAGGATTTCAAGGAAGAGGATAAAGTGCATTTTCATTTAAGACACTTCATTTCCCATTTATTCACCGAAATGTTCACAAGAATCTTTCTGTGTCAGCCATGTTAGGTGCAAAAGATCCAGAAATATATAAGCTATCATTTTTGTTGTCCAGGAGTTCACAGATAAGCAATATAAAAGAAAGACATATAACAGACTAATTGCCATTCAGTGAGGTAAATGCTTGGAGAGGAATTTGGAGTTAGGAAAGACTTCAATAAATTGAGATTTGAGGTTCAGAAAAAGTTTTCTGGGCAAAGAACATCATTCCAGCCAAAGGGACTGCACGAGCGATGCATATAGATAAGATATTCATTTGTGGAAACAGTAAGAACCATATTCCCTGGCAGAAGTAAATTTACGCACAATACCTGCAGACTGAATAGTAAAGGGAGCTCAGGATGGCTGGAGTATGCACTGAGAGGTAGCAGAAAAGGCAGATAAGCAACTCGGCAGAAGGCAGATTGGAAAGGGCTTTTTAGGGTGCATTCATGGTTGTGGAATTTGTCCTACAGGTAATGGTTAAGGACTGAATGTTCTAAGAAGAGACAGTCAGATAAACAATTCAAAAACCTTTAATATATGCAGTGTTAGGACAAGGATGGGACATTCTTAGCACCTTCCATTTTCGTGTTTTTGGGTAGATTTTAAGTGTCAGATAATCAACTCAAAAGCACTCAGAAAAACGGGTGTTGACAAGATATTGGGGATATTCAATTAAGGTCCGGTTGTGGGAATATGACCATACTAGCAATTGAAAAAACAATATATGTTTCTTATTTCCTGATAATTTCCCATTAATAATACCTTCAAATTCTTGTCTAGTTTCAGAGATCATCACTGGATTTTGTCACAAATTAAAATCTTTATCATTAGTGGGGCTCCTCAGTGGCTCAGTTTGTTAAATATCTGACTTTGGCTCAGGTTCCTGGGGTTGAACCCCACAACAGGATCAGCAGGGAGCTTGCCTCTCTCTCTCTCTGCTTCTCCACTCCACTCATGCTCACCCTCTCAAAAAAATTCCTAAAAATCTTAATAAAATAAAATAAATAAAATAAAATCTTCACCATAGGAATAGCCAATCAAGTATCACAAAACCACATTCCTGCATTTCAAGACTTAACTTGCAACATCTAAAGCACCTCAGGTAAGTTAGATGTCCTAGACCAACAGTGCCAAAGCTAGAAGGACTTTAGAATTTTATAGTTTAATCTCCTCAATTTACAAATGGGGAGATAGATATCTAGAGTTGTCATTTGATTAATCTAAAGTACATACCATGAGATTTTAATTTCTTTTTTGAAATGATAGTCACACACAGAGAGAGAGAGAGAGGCAGAGACATAGGCAGAGAGAGAAGCAGGCTCCATGTATCGGGAGCCCGATGTGGGATTCGATCCCGGGTCTCCAGGATCGTGCCCTGGGCCAAAGGCAGGCGCCAAACAGCTGCACCACCCAGGGATCCCCCCATGAGATTTTATAGAACTAAAGAGTTCGATTTTATCTTTTGACTCCCAGTCTAGTGCTCGTTCTGCAACTAGACTGATTCTCTTTAATAAAGGGGTTTGTTCTTTAGGCAAACGGCTCTGGTGAGTTTTTGTCCATTTGGATTGCATTATAGTGCTCTCATTTAGAGGCCACTAAAGCCTGACTCACTTATAAATAACCTAAGTGAATCTAACAACATCTCTGTCTCTCTCTCTCTCTCTCTCTTAATAAGGTGTAACTGACATGTAAGTTTATATTAGTTTTAGGTATACACTTATTAAGTGAGATCATGGTAATCATGGTAAGTGTCTTCCTCTGTCTGATTTAGGATAATCTAATATCCTCAAGAACCATCCATGTTGTTGCAAATGGCAAGATTTCATTTATGTTATGGCCTAGTAATATTGCATGGTATGTGTGTGTGTGTGTGTGTGTGTGTGTGTGTATCACATCTTCTTTATCCATTCATCTAGGATAAACATTAGGGTTTCCATATTTAGGATATTGAAAATGAATGTGAACAAGAGCTACATATATCTTTTCAAGCTAGTGTTTTCATTTTCTACAGATAAATGCCCAGAAGTATAGGTATTCCTATTTTTAATTTTTAATTTTTTGAGGAAACTGCACTGTTTTCCATTATGGCTACAACTATTGACATCCCACCAAGAATGCACAAGTGTTCCCTATATTTTCTTCTAGAGGTTTTATATTTTCAGATTCTACATTTGTGTTTAATCAATTTTAAATTAATTTGTGTGCATGTTGTGAGACAGTAGTTTAATTTGCATGAGACTGTCCAGTTTTCCCAACAACACTGAAGAGACTGTCCTTTTACCATTGTATATTCTTGGCTTTTTCCCCCCATAAATCAATTGACTATATAGGCGTGGGTTTCTTCCTAGGGCCCTCTATTCTGTTCCATTGATCTATGTGTCTGTTTTATGCCAATACCACATATTGTTGATTACTATAGCTTTGTAATATAGCTTAAGATCAGGGAGCATGATGCTTCCAGCACTGTTCTTTCCCAATACCTTGTTATTGATTTGGGGTCTTTTGTGGTTCTCCATAAATTTTAGGATTGTTTATTCTATTTCTGTGAAAAATGCCATTGCAATTTTCATAGAGATTGCACTGAATCTGTAAAAATTACTTTAGGTATTATGAACATTTTAACAATATTTATTTCTCCAATCCATGAACACAAATTATCTTTCCATTTATTTGTGTCTTCTTCAGTTTCTTTCATCAATATGATGTCTTATAGTTTTTAATGCAGAGGTCTTTCACCCTTGGTTAAATTTATTCCTAGTTATTTTATTCTTTTTGATGTAATTATAAGTGGAATTATATTCTTCTCTTTCTGATTGCTTTTTGCTAATATATAAAAATACAAAAGACTTTTATATATTGATTTTGTAGCATGCAATGTTACTGAATTAATGTATTGGTTCTGAAGGTTTTGGGGTGGTGTCTTCAGGGTTTTCTTCTTTTTTTCTTCTCAAGGCTTTCTATGTATAAAATCATATTGTCCATAAATAGTGATAATTTTACTTTTTTACCAATATGGATGCATTTTATTTATTTTTCTTGCTTAATTGCTTTGGCTGTACTTCCAATATTATGTTGTATGAAAGTGGCAGGAAAAGGTATCTTTGTCTTGTTTCTGATCTTAGAGGAAAAGTGTTCAGCTTTTCACCATTGAATATGATATTAACTGTGGGCTTGTCATATATAGCCTTCATTATGTTGAAGTACATTCCCTCTATACCCAATTTGTTCAGAGTTTTTGTCATAAATAGATGCTGACTTTTATCAAATGCTTTTTCTCCATGTATTGATATGAGCATATGATTTTTATCTTTCACTTTATTAATGTAGTGTGTCACATTAATTGATTTATGGATACTAAGCCATTCTTGCATCCCTACATTAAATTCCACTTGATCATGGTGTAAGATCCTTTTAATGTATTGCTCAATTTGGTTTCCTAATACTTTGTTGAGAAATTTTGCATCTATGTTTATCAGGCATATTGACCTGTAATTTCCCTTTTCTTTTCTCTTTTTTCTTTCCCTTCCTTCCTGCTTCATTCCTTCTTCTTCCCTCTCTCCCCTCTTCTTTCTTTCTTCTTTCTTTCTTCTTTCTTTCTTCTTTCTTTCTTTCTTTCTTTCTTTCTTTCTTTCTTTCTTTCTTTTCTTTCTTTCTTTCTTCTTTCTTCTTTCTTTCTATCTTTCTATCTTTCTTCTTTCCTTGTGTGTCCTTGCCTGGTATCCATATCAGGGTAATTCTAGCCTCATATAATGAGTTTGGAAGTGTCCCTTCTTCTTCAAAGCTTTGAAGAGTTAGAGAGAATAAATAGTAAATTTTCTTTGAAAGTTTGGTAAAATTCACGAGTGAAGCCATGTAATCCTGGACAACAAATCCTTGCTTGTTGGGAGATTTTTTATTATTGATTCCATTTCCTTACTAGTGATAAATCTATTTAGTTTTTCTATTTCTTCATGACTCAGTCTTGGAATATTTTATCTTTCTAGGAATTTATCTATTTATTCTGGGTGGTCCAATTTGTTGGTTATAATTGTTTACAGCAGTCTCTTATAATTCATTGAATTTTTTTGGTATTTGTTGCAATTTCTCTTTTATTTCTGATTTTATTTGAGACATTTCTTTTTTTAGTCTAAGATATGCTATTTTTGTTTATCTTTTCAAAGTTTCAGCTCTTGTTTTCATTGATTTTTTTCCTATTGTCTTTTTAGTCTGTATTTCATTGATTTCTGCTTAGGTTTTTATTATTTCACTTCCTTCTACCATTCCAGGCTGCATTTAGTCTCTTTCTGGTTCTTTTAAGTATGAAGTTAGATTATTTGAGATGTTTCTTGTTTCTTAAGGTAGGTCTGTATCACTATGAACTTTACTCTCAGAATTGCTTTTGCTGCATCTCATAGATTTTAATATGCTGTATTTTCATTTTTGTCAAGGTATTTTCTGATTTCTGCTTTTATTTCTTCATTGCCTCATTGGTTGTTCATAACATATTTTTTAATTTCAAAATACTTGAGAATTGTCTGGTCTTCTTCTAATTGATTGCTAATTTCATCTAATTGTGGTCAGTACATATTTGATATGATTTCAATATTCTTAAACTTATTGAAACTTGTTTTGTGGCCTAAAATATTATCTATCCTGGAGAATGTTCCACGTTCACTTAAGAAGAATGTGTATGCTGCTGCTTTTGGATGAAATGTTCTGTATATATCTATTAACTCCATCTGGCCTAAATGTGTCATTTAAGGCTCGTGTTTCCTTATCGATTTCATGTCTGAATGATCTATCCATTGATATAAGTGGGGTATTAAAGTCTCTACTATTACTGTATTATTGCTTTTGATTTCTCCCTTTATGTCTGTTAATATTTGCTTTATATATTTAGGTGTTCCTATATTGAACACCTCAATATTTACAAATGTTATATCTTCTTTAGATTGACTTATCATAAAATTCAATATATATAACAGTCTATTTTAATTTGATAGTAGATTAAGCTTAAATGTATTCTAAAACTCCATTTTTACTCCTCCATATTTTGTTTTCGATGTCACATTTTATAGCCCTGTATTTTGTGTATCTCCTAAAAAAAATTATTGTATTTATAGTTTTTTTTTTACCATTTTTTGTCTTTTAACCTTCATACTGGCTTTATAAGTGATTAATCCACTATCTTTACTATTCTTACCTTTGTTATTGAAATTTTTACTTTCATGTATTTTCAGCTTAAAGAATTCTCTTTAACATTTCTTGTGAAGCCAATTTAATGATGATGAACTCCTTTAGTTTTTACTTCTTTGGAAAACTCTTTATTTTCTCTTAAATTCTGAATGATAACCTTCTGGGTAAAGTATTCTTGGTTGGAAGTTTTTCCCTTCAGTAATTTGAATGTATCATGCCACTCCCTTCTGGCTGTTCATTTTCTTTTCCTTTTTTTTTTTAAGTGTTTTTTTTTAAGATTTTATTTATTTATTCATTAGACAGACACACACACACACACACAGAGAGAGAGAGAGAGAGAGAGGCAGAGGAAGAAACAGGCTCCATGCAGGGAGCCCGACGTGGAACTTGATCCTGGGTCTCCAGGGTCACACCCTGGGCCAAAGGCAGGCGCTCAACCCCTGAGCCACCTGGGTTGCCCTGGCTGTTCATTTTCTGCCAAAAAATCTGCTGATAGTCTTATGGGCATCTCTGTACATAACAAATTGTCTCTTACTGCTTTTAAGATTCTTCTTTAATTTTTTACTTTGACATGTTAATTATAATGCATCTGGATGTGAACCTCTTTGGTTTCATCTTATTTGGAACTGTCTGTGCTTCCTGGAACTGGATGCCTATTTTCTTCCTCAGGTTAGGGAAGTTGCAGCCATTATTTCTTCAAACAAGTTTTTTGACCCCTTTTATTTTTCTTTTTATTCTGGGACCACTACAATGGATTGTTGCTCTGCTTGATGTCTCATATATTCCTTATATTATCTTCACTTGTTTCAATTTTTTTTAAGATTGATTTATTTATTTGAGAGAAAGAGAGAGGGAGAGTAGGGGAGGGGCAGAGAAAGATAATCTTCAAGTAGGCTCCCTGACACGGGGCTTTATCTCACAACCCATAAGATCATGACCTGAACTGAAATCAAGAGATGTGCACAACTAACTGAGCCATCCAGGTGCCCCTTTTTAATTCTTTTTTTTTTTCCTTTTTTTCTTTTTTTCTTTTCTTTTTTTTTTTTTTTTTTTTTGCTCTGTTTGGTAAATTCCACTGCCCTGTCTACCAATCCTTTCTTCTGCTTCATCTTGTCTGTTGATTAGCTTTTCTAGTGTATTTTTCAGTTCAGTTATTATATTATATATTATTCTTCAGCTCTGTGACTTCTGTTTGGTACTTTCTTTTATTTTATATCTCCTTAATGAAGTTCTCACTGAGTTTATCTATTCTTCAAGTTTAGTGGGCATCTTTATGACCATTACTTGGAAGTCTTTATCAGATAAATTATCTCCATTTCATTAGGGTTTCCCCCTTCTGAGGTTTTACTTTGTTCTTTTATTTGGACTGTGTACTTCTGTTTCCTCATTTTGTGTGACATTCTGTGTTTGTTTCTATGCATTATGTGAAATAGCTACTTCTCCTAGGCTTGAAAAGTAGCCTTGGGTCAGAGATGAACACTATTGCTCAACTTTTTCCTAGCTGTTGGTTGTCTCTTGAAGATAGGTTCCAGTTGAGGTTGTGTCAAGATCTGTCATTGTTCCAAAGAGAGGTGTGTAAGGCAGTCCTAGTTCTGGGCTGATTAGAAGATGGACCCTCAGGCAGCAGCTTTTGAAGTATGTAAATATATGCAAGTCCTGTGGAACAGTAATCATAAAGTGTACATTGATCTGGAGTTGTCCCTTTAAAGACAGTTGCAAAAATTGGGGTTCCAGGGATATATATATATATATATATATATATATATATATATATATATCCCTTTCTGGGAGACACCAATAAAGTTTTGTGAGGTCAAGAGAGAGTACAAGGATGACACCCCCCAGCCTAAATCCCATGAGAGCACCTCTATAGCCTCTAGATATATAGCAAACCTGGAGCCTGCCCCTCAAGCTGTAGCTCCAGGACAAGTAAAGTGATCTTTTTCACAGGAAGATTTAGTGTGTTTCAGTCTGCTATGCCCTGGGAGTGGTAATCTGCCAAAAGCTTTCTGACTATTTTTTTCCTTGGAGTCCGGAAATAGAAGTCCCCCTGGCCATAAGAGCCAGGTGCTCTAAGAAGCATGCTCTGTGTGGACTGTACACATACCCACTTGACTTTAGCAGGACCATGGAGAATGAAAGAACAGGGCATATCCACCAAATGTAGCAAGGCTGTGGGAGACTTTGTCATGCCCCCCAGTGCTAGCAAGGTAAAATGAAAGTGTAAAAATGGCACCCACCAGCACCTCCATCATAGAAAGAGTCTCAGAGGCTCTTGCTCCTCTAGCAAATGCTTTAAGATTAGCAAATAAATCTTCACATGTGGATATAGGTGTTTTCCCAACTGTTGCTTTTATGCTGGGTCTTGCGGTGAGTCTGCATGTGAGCCTTAAGATTGGAATTTCGGTTCTCCACAGCCCTGTGGGTCTCCTCAACATAAGCCATTGATTTTCAAAACCAGACATTTTGGGGCTTACCTCTCCATTGCAGATCCTAAGAGTTAGTATGCATGATGTGGGGCATGAACCTTTTGTTTCTCAGAGATAAACTCTGTATTGTGAGATTTCTCTCAGTTATAGGTCACTGCACCAGGTATAGCATTTCTGGTAAGATAGCATTTCTGCCTCACCTATCCACCTCAAAGTGCCCCTTTTATCCTTTGTTGTGGAAAGGTAATTCAGCTAGTTTTAAGGTCTTTTTAAAAGGGAATTTTTCCATCTGCACCTGTAGATTTGATGAGTTCTGGGAGGAGATGAGTTCAGGATCTTCCTATGCCACCACCTTGAACCACCTCTCGTATCTCTTGATATAAAGAGATGGTTCCATGAATGAGCACAAAGATCCTTGGAGGAAAATGTACATTTAACCCTTCTTTTATAAGACATTGTGCCTGAGGAAAGCATATAACCCTAACAGAGATTGCATGTATATATATTAATAGCCCACTTGATGTCATTGACAAAAACTTTACCACAAATAGGCAAGACATAGTGGAGTGGCATACCAACCTTACCAAGTAGTGTCAAATGAGCAAAGAAAAGTGAGCATCAGTTCCATTAGAATTAGTCTAAAGCCATTTTCTCAAGAAGTCAATTGAAAAAAATCTATATCCAACCAGACATGCTTTTGAAGAGACTGCAATTCTGATTCTCTGAAAAGCAAGCGTCTCCTTTACATTTTTAGGAAATGATATTAAAGGAAGAAATTTGTTGATACCTGGATATATGGAATTACACAGTTTTCTAAATTAGCTTTTCCTGCAAATGTTCCCAACATTTATACCTTAAGAGCAGATATGTTTCTAAAGTGTGATTAAAATGTTGCTATGTATGTCTAGGTAAAATTTATTTATCTTATTTATTGTTGGTAAGCTATAGACTTCCAGTTGTATCTCTGAGAAAAGTGGTAGAAGCAGTTCTTTCCTATATTTATGATATCCAGTGGCAATGAGCATGCTTTTATGCAATTAGTACCTTCCAGTTGGGGTAGAACTCTCAATATATCCTCCTCCATTCTTCAGGGCTCTTCTCAATATCACTTTTCTTAAAATCCCATCTCTGATCCTTGACATCGCATAAGGTCTTCTCCTGCTCTAACTCTATACATACTTTGTCGTTGTTTTATTATAGCCCTTCCCTGCTCCTTATAAGAAGTGCCAGTGTGGAAGACAGGACTCAGCATGTATGTGTTTCTTCATTCAATCAATGAAGTCAATATGTGCCCCACTTTACAGATGCATCCAACACACAATTAATGTTCATCAAATAATTCATGAATGACCTTAAAGGTATACTATCTAATTTAATCTTCACAACAATGCTTTGATGATGACACTGTTATTCAATGTAGATACTTATTATTTATTTCTAATCTTTCAGATAGGTTACTGATAACTTGACCTATATTCCGTTCATCCTGTAAGGTAAAATTCTAATGCTATAATGAGGCAACAGATTCAGACTAATCAAGTAACTTGTCCAAGTTCATACAGTCAATGGTAGTTCAGATTTTTAACACAAACCTAAGTCTTCTACTAGCTGCTGTTGCTACTACTACTACTACCACTACCACCACTACTACCAGCACCACCAGCACTATTTCTTTGCTATATTAAGTTGTCTTACTCCAACTACAAGACCAAAATCTTCTTGATTCGTAGGACCCTGTCCTATTTATATTTGTTGAATTCCAGTGAATATAACTGAGTCAAATGGAGGTCACACTAGCCTTCTAACTAAGAGCTTTTGCCTATTGAAAAGTGCCTTTGTCTAAATCCTTCT
This sequence comes from Canis lupus familiaris, assembly GCF_011100685.1. NCBI lineage: Eukaryota > Metazoa > Chordata > Mammalia > Carnivora > Canidae > Canis > Canis lupus. Next base: position 14,943,479 of record NC_049242.1, on the reverse strand, counting down.
ACTTACTCCCTTTGTGGTATAATACAAAATCAAAAGCAGAAATAACATTTTAAAAAATCTAAAACTCAAGTTTCTGATTATAGTTTAAACTTCATTTCTGATGACGAATGAAAAAAAATGACATTTTCTATGACCATGAAGTCTGCTACATGTGACCAAAAAATAGAACTATGAGCTGATAGGGCATGTAGAGCTCTAATAAGCTTTAACCAATAGGTTATTTTTCTCTTGGCTGCCATAGCCTGGTTTCTCTCCAATAAAAAACATAGAACGTCATCTCCTAACTCCTTTCCTCCCAAACCATCTTGTAAAAGTGTATCTCATTAAAAAAAATATATCTATATCTATATTATATCTATGTGTATATCATCTATCTCTATCTCTATCTCTATCTCTATCTCTATCTCTATCTATATATCTCACCACTTTTTCTTCTGAAATGTGATGGTCTAAAATGTTTCTACTTATCTTCCAAAGATATCAATAAGAGTTTCAAAAGAAACATGTTTTTCCCACGCATATAGAAATACTCTGGGGGTGGGCATACCTCCCATGAAGCTGCTAATAGCTCTGTAAGTCTCTGTTTTACCATGTGAACTGCTCATAGGATGCAGAGGTCTCAGGGCTATTTTCTAGCACTTGCTTGAAATTTACTATTTGCTAGCGGGTGTGCTCATTTAGCTCCTACAGGTGAATAAAAGGCAACTGTTTTGTAAGCTATTGTTAAAATGTTGGTACCCTGAAATCAGTCATGGGATGAGTTTTTACACCATGGATATCAGCAAATGCTATGAATCAGAACCTTTTTCCCCCTAAGATACTGTTTATAGCACATCACTGCATTTAATTCTGGTGATAAAAATTTTTATCACAAAAAATGAGCATGCAACTATTACAAGATAGGAAGGCACTGAGCCATAGTTGTATGATTGTGCAAGTTATTCTGTGCCCAATGGAGCCCGCCTGAGAATAAGTAAGGACTATAATCCAGTCCACCCTTTGGTCTCCAAGCCACGAGCCATGGCATGGTTCTGTGATCAGCCAGAGAAAGCCATATTTATCTTTCCATTTTGCAAAAAGCTGTCTTATGATCTAGCAATGGCTCAAACTCAGATTGCATATGTCCCCGCACTAATACTCCACAGTCACCTTCAGTTTCATAACTGCAAATGACATCAGTTATGTCATCCCGTGTGGACCCTTTACTTCAAATTAAAAGAACTAAAATTTTTGAATGGTTAATATTACCTAAGTTCTGGGAATACATTTTTCTTATTTTATAGATGAGCCCTGTGTAGTTCAGAGATGTTAGGAAACTTGTCTAAAAGCACATAGCTAGCAAAAGAGCAAGAATTCAAAATCATATCTATATGATTCTATGATCTCCCCAAATGAGATGAATGCTATAGTATGGTACATATGGAAACTATTTCTCTAAAATACAGGTTTCTGGAAAGGTTTTAAATCCCATATTAGAAAATAAACACCTGGGATCCCTGGGTGGCTCACCCGTTTAGTGCCAGCCTTCGGCTTAGAGCATGATCCTGGAGTCCAGGGAATCGAGTCCCACATCAGGCTCCCTGCATGGAGCCTGCTTCTCCCTCTGCCTGTGTCTCTGCCTCTCTCTCCTTGTGTCTCTCATGAATAAATAAATAAAATCTTTAAAAGAAAAAAAGAAACACCAAAAATACCTTGCATTTTTCAAACAAGAGTTTCATGTTTTTTTCTCTTTTTTTAATAATAAATTTATTTTTTATTGGTGTTCAATTTGCCAACATATAGAATAACACCCAGTGCTCATCCCGTCAAGTGCCCCCCTCAGTACCCGCCACCCCAGTCACCCCCACCCCCGCCCTCCTCCCCTTCCACCACCCCTAGTTCGTTTCCCAGAGTTAGGATCTTTATGTTCTGTCTCCCTTTCTGATATTTCCTACCCATTTCTTCTCCCTTCCCTTCTATTCCCTTTCACTATTATTTATATTCCCCAAATGAATGAGATCATATAATGTTTGTCCTTCTCCGATTGACTTACTTCACTCAGCATAATACCCTCCAGTTCCATCCACGTTGAAGCAAATGGTGGGTATTTGTCATTTCTAATGGCTGAGTAATATTCCATGTATACATAGACCACATCTTCTTTATCCATTCAGCTTTCGATGGACACCGAGGCTCCTTCCACAGTTTGGCTATTGTGGACATTGCTGCCATAAACATCGGGGTGCAGGTGTCCCGGCGTTTCATTGCATCTGTATCTTTGGGGTAAATCCCCAACAGTGCAATTGCTGGGTCGTAGGGCAGATCTATTTTTAACTCTTTGAGGAACCTCCACACAGTTTTCCAGAGTGGCTGCACCAGTTCACATTCCCACCAACAATGTAAGAAGGTTTCCTTTTCTCCGGATCTTCTCCATCATTTGTGGTTTCCTGCCTTGTTAATTTTCCCCATTCTCACTGGTGTGAGGTGGTATCTCATTGTGGTTTTGATTTGTATTTCCCTGATGGCAAGTGATGCAGAGCATTTTCTCATATGCATGTTGGCCATGTCTATGTCTTCCTCTGTGAGATTTCTGTTCATGTCTTTTGCCCATTTCATGATTGGATTGTTTGTTTCTTTGGTGTTAAGTTTAATAAGTTCTTTATAGATCTTGGAAACTAGCCCTTTATCTGATAGGTCATTTTCAAATATCTTCTCCCATTCTGTAGGTTGTCTTTGAGTTTTGTTGACTGTATCCTTTGCTGTGCAAAAGCTTCTTATCTTGATGAAGTCCCACTAGTTCATTTTTGCTTTTGTTTCCTTTGCCTTCATGGATGTTATCTTGCAAGAAGTTACTGTGGCCGAGTTCAAAAAGGGTGTTGCCTGTGTTCTCCTCAAAGAGATGGAAAAATATTCCATGCTCATGGATTGGCAGAATTAATATTGTGAAAATGTCAATGTTACCCAGGGCAATTTACACCTTCAATGCAATCCCTATCAAGATACCATGGACTTTCTTCAGAGAGTTAGAACAAATTATTTTAAGATTTGTGTGGAATCAGAAAAGACCCTGAATAGCCAGGGCAATTTAATAAAGAAAACCATATCTGGGGGCATCACAATGCCAGATTTCAGGTTGTACTACAAAGCTGTGGTCATCAAGAGAGTGTGGTACTGGCACAAAAACAGACACATAGATCAATGCAACAGAATAGAGAACCCAGAAGTGGACCCTCAACTTTATGGTCAATTAATATTAGATAAAAGAGGGAAGACTATCCACTGGAAGAAAGACAGTCTCTTCAATAAATGGTGCTGGGAAAATTGGACATTCACATGCAGAAGAATGAAACTAGACAACTCTCTTGCACCATACACAAAGATAAACTCAAAATGGATGAAAGATCTAAATGTGAGACAAGATTTTTTTCTCTTTTAATCATCATTTAATGTAATTATTATCCATGCTATAGTTATTACCATGGTCCCCATTTTTATGGAGAAGAAAATACAAATCCAGAGAAGTTAAAGAGTTGAGAATTATCCATAAACACTGAAAAGTACTGACATTCAACCAGTAACAATATATATAAAGAATTTTAGAATTCACACAAGTAACCTTATTAAAGAAAGTAAAGAAAGTAAAAGCTATGTGATTTCTGAGGCTAGGTCATAAAAATAATATAGCTTCTGCTTAGCTCTCTCCCTTGGGATGCTTGCCTTTGGAAGTCATCCTTTATGTTGTGAGGAAGTCCAGGCCACCTGGAAAGGCCCACATGTAAATGTTCCAGACTATAGCCCCAGTTAAGGAGTCAGCAGAGAGCCAACATCTACTACCAAACATTGAAATGAACACATCTTCAGGTGGTTCCAGGCCCTTTGAGTCTCCCAGTTGAGGCCCTGCACATATGGGGCACAGACATGTCATTCTTACTGTGTCCTGTTTGAATTCTTGGCCACAGAAACCATGGGAAAGAAGACCATAAGTGCCATTGTTTTGAACCACCAAAATTTTAGGTAATATTTTCATAGAGTAGATAACTAATACAATCATCCTTGGGGAAAGAATAAGAAATACTAGCAGACAGACCCTAGGACCATAGTGGGCATTGAATAAATGTTTGTTGAATGACAAAAAGAATCTCAACATTAAAAGAATGTAGGCTTCTAATGATAGTCTGAGGAGGGTCATAACTTTTAGTGATCAATATATTTTTTGTCCTTTTCTTCTAAATGATAGAAACTCCTCCACAAAACCATTGAGAACAATATTTCTAGGATGAGAAAGCTTTGAAAATAACTCAGAGTAAAGTACTGTAAAATCTCTAGGGATTGGAGTGCAAATACACAGGGTTGTTTTGTTTTGTTTTATTTCACATGAGAGCCTAGCCAAACAATATTTTCTAGCCCTTCGGTGAAGAGAACTTAAAGGTGAATTAACTCATTTGTAATCTTGAGGGTATATGAGTGTTGTAGAGCTAGATAGGGATACTGGTCTAGAAGAGTAAGAGAGAGATCAAAGAATACTATTGGAGTGAAACTAAGTTTCAAATCTGACTCTATCCCTTCTTAGGGATAATCCTTGGTAGATTTCGTAACAGTTAACATTTTAAAACTATTTTTAATTTCCCAAGAAACGTTTTTAAGTATTTTACATGTATTAACTTGTTTAATCCTCATCAAAACTATAAAAAATTATTCTTCTTGCTTTATAGATAAGGAAACTGAGGCCCAGAGAGGCAAAGGAACTTCAAAGTCAGACAGCTAGTAAGCAGCAGAGACAAGATTCAGAGCAATGTTTGTGAGTAATGTGCCATCTCTAAGCCTCCATATACTCCATGAAAGAGATTAAGAGTTGGCTACTATTAATATTGTACTTTTCATTATTATAGATTTTTGGGGGGAGGTAACAGTAAAGAATATCACGGTAAAGAATACAGGTTCAGGTTCAAGTATGACAACCAATGACTATGTGTCTTTGGGCAAGTTATTTAACATCCCAGAGGTTCAGTTTATATATATCAGCTATATATATTTATATATTATATTATATTGCTATTAATATAATTATATATAAAATTATATATATCTGCTATATATAATATTATATTGTTATTATATAGTAGATATATATAATTATATTAATAGCAATGCCTATTAGAATGATTATACAAATGAAATAAGTGATACATGTGAAATGATTATAATAGTGCCTGGAACACAGCATACAATGAGCTATTTCTTTTTTTGTACATATTACTAAGATACATTTCATTTTAAAAAATAAAAGCATGATATAAACCCCTCTTTGTAACCTGCTTTTTCTCCAAGTAACAATGTATATTAATTAATTAAAAAACATCTATCGACATTTTTATTGGCAGTGTATAATTCTGATGTATGATTATAATTCAACCAATTTACTATTATTAGATATGTAGGTATTTTAAATTTTAAATAACACTGAGTATGAACACCTTTATGCATGAATCCCTGCATAGTTTATCTTAGGATAAATCCTTAAGAGTGGAACTTCCAACTTAAAATAGAGTAATCTAATCTTAATAGAAGGAAACTAGATAGGGGCACCTGTGTGGCTCAGTGGCTGACCATATGCCTTTGACTCAAGTCGTGATCCTGGGGGCCTGGGATCAAGTCCCGCATAGGGCTCCCAGTAGGCAGCCTGCTTCTCCCTCTGCCTGCGTCTCTGCCTCTCTCTCTGTGTCTCTCATGAATAAATAAATAAAAATCTTAAAAAAAGGGACAGTTTTGCTGAAAAACTGTTTCACTCCTAGCAAAACTAGATAAATACCCTTTATAAGTGCAAACTACTTCTCTCTCATTTCTTCATCTCTCATCTCTCTCAAGATGAGTTTAATGATAATGACATTAAAGGCTCTCTGACCCACCATTCATAATGTGAATTTATTCTTTTCTTTATTCTCTTTCACTCTCATTTACACACAATTTGATTCAATAAATCACTTATTTCCAATCAATTAATTCCCTTATTCCTTAAATATATGTTTTGAGGAAAATAAAACCTGAAGACACATAGTTTCTTGCTATGAGAAACTCCTAGTCTAGTGGATGAATAATTTGTCTTTATTGGTTTTTTTTTTTTTTTTGAAACATAATGCCTTACAACTCTACACTAGACTTAAATAGATGCTAAATATATTTTGGTAAGAGAGCAGAACACACACAAAGGAAACACATAGAGAACATATGTTAACTAAAGAGTAGTGGTAGAAAAAACATTTCTAATAGATGATAATGACAAATTTAAAATTTACAAATTACTGCAGGACTTCAACATAAAGTAAGGAAAGGCATAGTTTAAATGTATCCATATTATGACTGCTCAACCTGCTAAAAATATAATCAAAAGAAATTTCTGTACCATAATTGCCATAAAAGAGAAACAATTATTTATCTTGAGGGAAAAACAAGTCTAATTGGTACTTTTAGAACAAAAATAGCACTTTGCTGTTATAATGCACTCTCCTTTTCTCATTTCTTCACTAGGATCTCAGAAATTCATTTCCCTTGTTTCTTAAATATGTATATTTTATAAAGAGCTCAGACTCTTAGGAGATATTTTGCTTCCATTCTTCCCATCTTATATATTATTTCAAGGACACACTACACAGAATGAAAATTATTTTACATGAGTCTTCCTTACACTTAGGAACTTCACAGCAATATACAAATCAATTATTTTAATTTCTTTTTTAAAAGTCATTAAAACCCTAAGGTCTTAAGTTGTTTCTTTTATTTATGTCTCTTTAGCTATCATTATGCTGTTTTGTCTTATTTACAAAAGCCAAAGAGTAAGTGACTTTTGTTCTACAGCTGGTGAAAGCTGTCAGCATGTATGGAGATAGGATAAATCCTCATGTTTTGGGGAGAAGGCAGTTTACTTCCTGAGGGTTACACTAGTGAAAAAGACAGTGGATGAAGTCAGCTATCTTTTCTTAGAGGAAAATATTCACCCCAAATCAGATAAAAAGAGCAGGGCTTGGCTGTAATTCCTTTACAGAAAATAAGGTCTAGTCTCAAGAAGACACAATTCAAATATAATATTACAAAAGAAAGCTACAGACTGTGTTAATCCCATCACTGGTATTCAAAGATTTAAAGGAATGATGATTAAGTGTCTGGGCTTGAAATCAGTATATCTGGATTCATAAACCAACTCTGCTTCTTCCTGTGTGATTGAAATAGAGATCTTCCTCAAGTTATGATAGGGTTATGTGTGATAAACCCATTGTAAATTGAAATTTTTGTTAAGTCAAAAAATGTATTTAATATACTTAATCTACCAAATATCATAGCTTAGCTTAGCCTATCTTAAACGTGCTCAGAACACTTACATTAGTCTACAGTTGGGCAAAACCATGTAATACACAAGCCTATTTTATAATAAATTGTTGAATATTTCATGCACTTTATTGAATACTATACTGCAAGTAAAATGCAGAATAGTTCAAAGGGTACAGAATGGTTGTAAAGTGTACCAGATGCTTCCCCTTGTGATTGTGTGGCTGACTGGGAGCTGCAGCTCACTGTCACTGCTCAGCATTACAAGAGTGTATTGTACTACTTATCATTAGCCTGGGGAAAGACCAAAATTCAAAATTTGAAGTATGGTTTCTACTGAATAGATATTGCCCTTAACACCACTGTAAAGTTAAAAACCTGAAGGTCAAACCATCACAGGTGAGGGACTGTCTGTATTCACTTAACTTCTTGGGTTCATCAGTATCCTCATAAATAAACAAGGATAATAAGGATTCCCTATAGAATTGTTCTGGGGATTAAAATAAAGGTACTATATGAAAGCACATAAAACAAGGTCAGGAATATGGCTAACACTCAATACATAGCACCTGTTATTAATATTTTGTTATTTTACTATTTCTAGGATTTCTAATTGCCTTTTATCTTCCCTATTTCTTAACTTCAATTATTCTCAAACACTGTATCAGGTTTTTGTTACTTGATTCTTAGTTATTTTTTAAAGATTTATTTATTCATCTGAGAGAGAGAAAGAGAGGGAACCTGCATCCACAAGCAGGGAGCGGGAGGGGTACAGGGAGAGAATCCTCAAGAAGACTCCCTGCTGAGCACAGAGCCCGGGTTCTTGGCTCAATCTCAGGACCCATGAGATCAGGACCTGAGCCGAAACCAAGAATCAGATGCTCAACCAACTGACCCACACAAGTGCCCTTATTCTCAATTATTTTTAAACTCTGCATCATTATATTGATTCTGTTAGGCCTTCTTTCACCTAGAGGCTTCTTACTCAGAGTTCTCCGACCATTTAAGACAAACTGGACAAGCTCATTTCTTGTCTTACTTTTGTAAAAAGTACCTAACTCACATAGTAGAGAGAATTATACACAGTAATTAATTAAAAGCTATTTGTAGTACCATGCAAAGAATTAGGCAGTTGATAAGAGTGAACACTATTTTCACTCACAATGTTCTTTGCTTTTTTAGCTGACTCATCCCTTTTTTTTTTTTCTTTCTTACTGGTATTTTTTATTTATTTATTTATTTATTTATTATTTTTTATTTATTTATTTTTTTCTTTTTCTTTTTTTTTAATTTATTTTTATTGGTGTTCAATTTACTAACATACAGAATAACCCCCAGTGCCCGTCACCCATTCACTCCCACCCCCCGCCCTCCTCCCCTTCCACCACCCCTAGTTCGTTTCCCAGAGTTAGCAGTCTTTACTTTCTGTCTCCCTTTCTGATATTTCCCACACATTTCTTCTCCCTTCCCTTATATTCCCTTTCACTATTATTTATATTCCCCAAATGAATGAGAACATATAATGTTTGTCCTTCTCCGATTGACTTACTTCACTCAGCATAATACCCTCCAGTAGCTGACTCATTCCTAATTGATCTTTTGAGTGTTAGTTCAGAAGTGTTTTCCTATAAGACCCTTCTCTCTTTGTTCCCTAACTTACTCCTAAACCCTTGCTCACCTTTCCAATACCCCATCATTTCCTGTCCTGTGCTCTCTATCCACAGAACACTATAGTTCAAATATTTTCTCTATTGTACTGAAATTGTCTTTCTTTCTGTTTCTCTTTAATGAAATTGTAAGGTGTCTGAAGGCCAAAATTATGTCTTATTGTAGATCTCTGTCTATAAGTACTCAAAACAAGTTTATTGAATTGTTCCCACAAAACTCAGGATAAGGTAGAGACTTTGACAAAGTTCGGTCCTTGAAGTTTTATGTGAGTACCCAACAAACTTCTTCTCTGATATCCTTACTTCAGTATCGTTAAGTATCCTTTTCTATCACATTATATTTTTATTTTTCTTCACCTTTACTTATAAAAGAAATCCATTTCCATCATTCTTCCAACCTTTCTCTATAAACTGAGCAATGGAATGTGGAGAAATACATTTATATAGGTAATAAAAGAGGACTATTCTTCTGGAAAGATAATTTCAAACAAAACAAAACTCTATTTTAAAAGATAAATAAACAAAAGAATAAACATGCATACAGCCTAGATGACAATTGTTTAAAGCCACTACTTCCAAACAAGTCTGGGCTCTTATTGCATACTGTATTTTCTAAAATATAGCCCCATAAAGGTTAGCTTTCACCAAATCAGAACATGTTGGTACTCCTGTAACCTGTTGGGTTAAAGGATTCAGGCAAGAGGACTAGCTGGAAATCCAGATGGCTTAGGTGCAGGGCTTAAAATAAAACTATAATGGGAGAACAGTTTAGAAAATGTGGATTATGTCAGTTACTTATAACGAAAGCTTGAGCAAGTTATTTAACTTCCATAAACTTGTATTGACTCATCTGTAGAAGGGAATAATGCTACCTCCCACAGAACTGTTGAGAAGATTACATGAGGTCATCTATGACAGTGTGTTTTCTAAACTTGGCAGGATAAATCTAATAGGATACTTAAGTCTTGTGAAGCCCTAAAGTTGGCTACTTCCTCTCCTTCTTGCTTTCATTCACTACTTCTAGTCATGTGGGCCTCTCTCTGTCTCTCCCCAGAAGTGAAGCCTCTTGGGGCAATTTTAACTTATTTCTCATAATGATTCCCAAAACTTATGGAGTAGATTTGAACAGAGTAAATTTTTTCAAGTCTGCTGAATGCATATAATAATAAAGAAGAATGGAATGAATGGATAACATAACAGGTAATGAGAAATTAAATGAATAAATTGCTCTCTCACTTGAGGAAGCTATTTACTAAAACATTTTAGAAGAGAAAAAAAAGTTGACTATCAACTGTTCAGAGGTCAGGACATAGAATATATAATTAATTCATGCAGACAGAAAAGTGTTCCATCTAAAAAATCACCAAATTCTTTGGGCTCAGAGGATTTGTGTACAAATATAGGTGTTTTTGCTAATCTGCAGGTCATTATTCATTAAGGGAAACTTAAAGTGTGAGATTGGCATGCCATGACTAAACCATAATTAAACTCCTTATAGTTAGTCTTTATGAGCAGAATGCAACTTACTCTGGGCAACCAAGGAGGCTGGAATTTCATTCTGCATAATCACTTAAACACAATTAAAAGGATGGAAGGAACATATTAAGTAAGAAGGGTATCTGATGCCCTCCAAATATTCTTAACTAGCTTCCAATAATCTTTTTTTTATAAATTTTTATTTATTTATGATAGTCACACACACACACACACACACACAGAGAGAGAGAAAGAGGCAGAGACACAGGCAGAGGGAGAAGCAGGCTCCATGCACTGGGAGCCAGACATGGGATTCGATCCCGGGTCTCCAGGATCACGCCCTGGGCCAAAGGCAGGTGCCAAACCTCTGCGCCACCCAGGGATCCCAGCTTCCAATAATCTGAAATGGATGTAGTATTATGAAGTTATCTGAAACTTTTTGAATCTGTAGGTAAGTACATTGTGCAGGAGAGAGAGAGAGGGGAGAGTTTGATACCCCTGAACTATGAAATAAGGAAAATAAAAGTATCCTGATTTAACTTATAAAATCAAAATTTAATAGACCTAGTAAATTATGTGAGGGAGATTGGAAGGGTCCCAGCTCAGCAAGACCTAAATGTCATCTGAGTAAATTAATGGGTATAATTCAAGATACATCTATGAGAAGAAAGGTCAGTCATCCAGCAAGGTGGACATAAAGAATCACTGAGTCAAAGTTTGGTAGTGTACATTCTAGTTCTATTCGAAGGGAAGATGCTCTGTCAAAAGAACTTTATGAGAGTGTAAGCATCTGGCAGTTTCATCTTTATGTGGTTAGAGGGACAGCAGGCTTCAGAGCATGAGGATGTTAAATGTTCAAAAGTTACAATGAGAACACCTTTGATCTACCAACAACAGCCTTTATCAAGTGTACTCACCAATATTCAGTTCCTCTTTACTTTAGGGTACAAGAGATGATTGCACTTTGCCTCCTCAAACTTAGTTATAGCAGTTGGACTTACTTTGGTTCATTTCATCACCAGGGATATGCACCATATATTGGTGGAATTTTTTTAAAGACTTTATTTGAGAGACACACAGAGAGAGGTAGAGACATAGGCAGAGGGAGAAGCAGGCTCCCTGTGGGGAGCCCCATGTGGGACTCCATGCCAGGACCCCAAGATCACGCCCTGAGCTGAAGGCAGATGCTCAACCACTGAGCCACCCAGGCATCCCATGGTGGAAAAATTTTAAAGCCAAGTTCAAGATCCTTTATCATTCCTTCTCCCTTGCTGAACCAGCTTTCATGAAGTAGCCTCTGTCATCCCTGGCTTCCTGAATAAGAATGCTTAGAGTCAGTCCCATGGCCCACTACTATGGGACATGACGTATGAGAGATAATTGAGCCTTAGTATTTAGCCTCACATTTTGTGGCTGTCTGTCCCAGTATAACCTAACCTAGTCAGACACAGGTTAGTTTTGGGTTATCATTTGGCTCCGCTTATAATTCACATACCAGGGGATAGTTAAAGTATGTGGACATTTACCCAACTTAGACGTTTTGTTTTGTTTTGTTTTTTTCCCGTTAAAATTAGTAAACTCTAATAAGCATGCATTCAACTAGACAAGAGTTTTATGAGCTTTGTTGATGTGAATCAGTAGCCCTGAGTCTGACTGATTCTGGAATTCTGCCTAAAGTTAGTTTTTGAGCTTTCAAAACAAAAGTGTGAGAGTGAAGCTCCATAAGTTCATGAAGGTAACACACTCTTTTTGAAGATTCTCTGAAGCCAGGTGGCTCTTTCTAACACATTTGAGCTATGCCCACACCTTCTTATTAGAAGAGTCAACAAAGGTCATTAATGTTTTAAACTCAAATAATCTACTATGGTATAATGCATCCCATGTATTTCAAAAAGCGAACTGAGTCTCTAACACTATTGTACATCTATAATGCACCAGATCGCAGGTGCTTTTATACATATTCTACACCATGATTCTCATGATGATTCTCTCTAAGGTAAATTTAATCAATATTCATTTTATAGACAAGAAATATGTGGCATTGTTAAGTGATTTGATTTATTATGTAATATTATATATTACCTTCTATGGAGCCAGAATTTCAGTCCAGGTATTCTGTCTCCAAGTCTAAAAGTTGTTATACACAGTAAAGAATTTGATTGGATGTTTATTATTCAGCTAAAATAGCCTCCTATATGCCATGATCTCGTAAACATGTCCCTATTTACCCTCTCTCTATGGTACTTAATTTGATATACTTTGAATGCATAATATTTCCATTTTTCAATTTATTCATTAGCAAGAATGAACAATACCCAATAATGAGACTAAATAACATAATTCCTATGGAGCCAAAGTGAGTCATACAGAATAATTTGCAAGAAACATCTAAATAATTCTAAAGGATGATAATTGAATATGCAGTTTGACACAAATATGCCTAACTCATTCCAAAATGGCTTACACTGACTCTGTAGTCATGGACCTAGTCAATATTAATTTTTCTTGAATAAGTAGCCCATATGTATGGCTGTCAGATGGTAGGTCCATAACACCTCTGCTTTAAGACAGAAGAGACAGAAGGGGCAGAATGGGAGTTAATTGTGAACATCGATATCAAGATCACCTCACTCCTGTGTTTTTCAGTGCCCTCTGCTACCCCGATCTTGGCTGCATTTTGGTTCAGGGCTAGATTCTAACTTTGATCACTGGGATATATTATTTTGACAGTAGTCTCTCTACCCAAAGACGTTAGCCTGGACCACAGAATTATCACTTGCTCATGCCTTCAGGGTATTTAGTACCCATTTTAGGTGACACTCCATACTCATAGCCTTTCATTAGGAATGGAGAGATTTTGTAGGCTATGGCATTAGAGCACCATTTATGCTTGCTCAAAACTTCTTTGGCCCTAAAAGTAAGCAAGTACATGCTAATGGTAGTCAGCATAAATATCACAGAAACACTGTGGGGTTGAAAATCAAATAAGAATTTATTGACAGAGGATGTCTATCTTTTCCTATCCATGAGGTTATCAAATCCCAGAGCCTGAATTCATAATTCATTCATTAGGGATTATAATCACTAACTGACAGAGGCTTTGTGAGAAATAAACAAAATAGCAATAAAAACAAGATCCTAGTACAGTACGGGTGCATGGAGGGTGTTCAGTAAATAATTCCCATCTTCCCTGCCTTTGTGTTAAGATAGGTTAGGTTTGTTGTGAGAACGCAGTGACCCTGACATTTCAGTAGCTTAATGAAACTCAGGTTACTTCTCACTCATGCTACCTTATTGCGTATTAGCAGGGTACTTTGCTCTGCATATCATTCAGGGATCTAGACCAACAGACTCCACATTTCATAGCTATAGAATCTGGAACATGAAGCTTCCTCAAGCTCTGTGTCAGGAATAGATCATATTGGAGGGAAGTGTGCTGATATGCTCTGGCCTAGGTAGGATGTGTATCACTTTTCCCACAATCTATTGTCCAGAACTAGTCTCATGATCCATTCTAATCACAAGGGACTAAGCAATGCAGAGTGGCAGACAGCGGTAGCACTACTCTCATTGCCGTAACTTCCCTGTTCCTACATACAGAATATATCTCAATAAGGGATTTAGTGATACAAATAGAACCTGTGAGCAGACCTTCAAGAGACCTTCAGCAAGGTTCAAACATCTCAGATTTCAGATTCTGTTTTGTTAGATCATTCCTTAAACTGGGGTTTAACCCCAAGTCAGTGGGTTTCAGTTAAGATAGGCTAAAATCAACACATGGTGTTTCACTTTTTTTCCTCTGAACAAGCTGTCTAAAACTGGAAGCCTCAAAAAAAAAAAAAAAAATTGGAAGCCTCTTGGAGTTTGTTGCCAAATGACCTTGGTGAATCTGCTTTTTGATAGGTCCTTCCTAGGCATTCATAAATATTAAGTCCCCATATTGCAAGGTGGGGAGTTGGTATGGTATTGGTATGGTATGGTATGGTATTGTGAGTTGGTATGTTAATTGTTTATAGGTTCATGTGAATAACAAGATGAATTCTATCTATTGGAAACTGATGCAAAAATCTGCCTGAAATAACAGTTTCCATTTCCAGAGACAGAAAGGAAGGTAAAAAGTCCTTTGAGCTAAACCAGGATAGTGTCCTATGAATGTCCTTGGAGTAATGGAGTAATGGAGTAATTTCTTCCACTAAGGAAGCTAATTACTATTGGCTTAAAAAAAAAAACTGGGTACCCCAAGATAAAGTGCAGAAACATCTTTCTATCCACTTAGTACTTCATTATACAGTTATTAGTACATGCTATTTAACAACATTAAGTTAAGCACCACATACAAAGATATGCAAGACTTCACTCTCATTAGGTTCACAGCAATGCAATGTGCCTTCTGCTAAGTTGATGATATAGTATAATTAATAAGCCCCCATATAAGGGACATATAGATTCTTCTTAATCGGTCCTAAAAAAAATCAAGGAAAATAATCATAAGAGATATACTCCATCTCATTGAGAATGAGAATAAGGAAAATTTTTGTTTGTTTTCTTTTGTTTTCAGAAGAAATATCTAGCTGTCATACTTGACTTCATCTACCTAGTTGCTTAGGCAACCAAAAAACATAAGAGAAACAGGAAAATGCCCTGAATCATTAATCAATAGCAATTTTGTCTTCCTTTGCAGACTTTGGATTGCCTGAAAGTTATCATTATTTTAGTTGGTTTTAAAATATATAGATTCCAAAGGCAATACAACTCATCTGGTAATTCAAGATAAACCACAAACTTGATGGCTTTGAAATTATCATTTATTTAAAAATACTTAATATATGACCTGGCACAAATAAAACACTTGATAAAATTTAGCCACATTGATTATATGGGCACAAGAATTAACATTCTTGGCATCATAAGCCCAGTAACAACAGAGTGACAGAGAATGCCTGTGGGTATACAGCTGATAGTCACCAGGTAGAAAAGGTTACATGTATTCTTGTTACTACATTTTAAAAATAATATAAAGCTTACTCAACTTCAGAATGGCCTAATGATGTAGGCATTTTCTGAAAGCTTTTCATTTCAACCTTTCCTAAGCAGAAGTGTTTTGAAAGATAAAATAAGATCTGTAAGATACTATAAAATAGTGCTCCAGCCCTTAGGCAGTTTACAAACCAGTTAGAATATTAAGAGAAATGCACAAAGAGCTATAATGAGCCAGAAGAAGAGAGTTTAGAAAAGTCATGAAGATTCAAGGTACGACACAGCTTGGAAAGTGAGGATAAGCTTCATTAAGGTGGTATCATTAAAATGGCATTGAAAAAACAGATGAGAGGATTTCAAAAGACTAGGATAAAGGAAATCTAACCAACTGGAAGAAGGGAAAATACATTGCAAATGAACAAGCAATGGAGGCAAAATCCTTTAATATATTCCAGAAAGAGAATTCATTTTACTCGAGAAAGGGATTGGTGGAAGATGTGGCTGGAGAGGCAGAGTTAGACCAAATCAACAAGGAAACTTGAATTGCAGAGCAAAGAGTTATTTGTAAATCTGTAGGTATCAAGAAATACTATCTTTAATATTAGTAATCTCTTTTCTTCACTGTTATGAAAGAAACCTCTAACATAGCTGCTGCATTCAAGAAATCAAAAGAAAAAACAAACAAGGCAAACTGACTGAGTCAGAGTTTAGTCTTTTAATTCACCAACAAGCTGTTGAAAGTCAAAACTGAGGAACAAAGGAAAGCTCAGCAAAGTTTTATTACGACAATAGAACTGGAAAGAAAATAAGGAGAAAAGGAGGCTCCACTAGTTAAGCACCCAGTGGCCTTACTGGAGGAAAGTCCTGGGTGATTACAGGTGGGATGGGAGTGATGAGCTGACCTCCAGAGCTTGGTGAAAGCCTTAGTTGATGGCTGTGGCCAAAGGCACGATACTGCATAGGAGCTGTGCTAACTGAGTCATTAGCTTTTAGTGTTTTTGCTGTAGGGTATGTGTCATCCAGGCTGTAACTTGTCCAGCAGAAGGATCCCTTTCACTAGCCTACAGGCAAGGATGGATTTCCATTTTAACTTCTCCTCTGTGTGACCAGCACCACTCATTTTCCATAGCCAAGAGCACTTGCAAGACAGCTTATGTCACTTCCTCATCACCACCTCACCGTTTCTTGGCCAGAAACTCTGCTGGAATCCAAAGGATTTGTGACTATGTGAAAAAGGACATTCACTTCAGGTGGCTTAAAGGGAAGGGACAATGGTAAAACTATCCTACAGGAGGCAAAGAAGGATAATTAAGATTTTTTATAAGGTTGATGGAAGTAACAAATATTGTAGTTATGGTGCTAAAGAGTCTATAATTTTACACCTAAATACATGTTTAATATTTATAAAACTGAGGGATTCCTGGGTAGCTCAGCGGTGGAGCATACGCCTTCAGCCCAGGGCATGATCCTGGAGACCAGGGATTGAGTCCCACGTCAGGCTCGGCTCCCTGCCTGGAGCCTGCTTCTCCCTCTGCCTGTCTGTCTGTCTGTCTCTCTCTCTCTCTCTGTCTCATGAATAAATAAGATCTATTCTGCACTCCTTTATCTCTAAGACTGAAGACATTGTAAAATTTGTGACACTATCAAACAAACTTTACTGTAGTCATTTTCTCTTTTTTCAGCTATAATCTTGCTTTGGCCTAAGCAGTCATTACTTAATGTTCCCAAGGATAATGGTGATTCTTTATTCTAGATTTTAGATATAGGAACTCTTATTGATTGATTGATTGATTGATTGATTTAATTATATTTTGAAGAGAGAGAGATAGCAAGCATAAGTGGGAGGTGGGAAGGAGCAGAGGTAGGGGGAGAGAAAGAATCTCAAGCAGACTCTCTGCTGAGTGTGGAGCCAGATGACCCTTTAAATGACCCTGAGATCATGACCTGAGCCGAAATAAAGAGTTGGATGCTCAACCAACTGAGCTACCCAGGCATCCACAGGCAACTTTTTTTGTATATGCAATGCCCTTTGAGTATTATCACTTCCTTTTTTCTGAACCCATCTGATATTCTTGTTTAAAATGTACTTCCTAAATATATCCCACTAAACACTTCATTCCCTTTCTAGTAAAGGAAACATAAGTGCCTTATGTTGACTAAGTGCAAGTTTATGTAAATCCTGTGTGTACTGGCCATATTTACCTTATTTAATAAGAATTATACTAGATGCAGTATATAAGTGTTTAACATATTTTTAATCAAAACTGGATTTAATAATTTCCTTCCTAAACTTCCCACTTTTCATTGCCTAACTTCTTATTGGCACTGGGATAACCAATTTGAGTTCCTGAAAGCTTTCCTAAGGCTTGTTTTCTGGCCCCAAGTGTAATAAGTTGCCAGCTTTTTTCAATTCTGTTTCTACGATTTCTCTCATATTCATCTTCTTTTCTTTTATTCTTAACACCATGACCCTAATGAATACTAGAAGCTTTTAACCATGATGTTTTGACAAGAGGCTTTGGTATTCTTGTGTGATGAAAAAAGTAATAAGGTGGACTGGGGTGCCTGGGTAGCTCAGATGGTTAAGTGGATGCCTTCGGCTCAGGTCATGATCTCTGGGTCCTGGGATCGAGCCCTGCTTCAGGCTCCTTGCTCATCAGGAAGTCTGCTTCTCCCTTTCTCTCTGCCTCTGCCCCCATGCATGTGTGCATTCTCTCTCATTCTCTATCTCAAATGAATAAATAAAAACTTTTTTAAAAAGAAAAATGGATTTCAAGAAATTGGTTAATATTAATAAAAGCAGTTTGTCCATAATTTAGTTAAAATTAAATGACAGTATGTTTTTCCATTTCTTTGGTCATCTTTAATTTCTCTTTCAGGGCTTTATGGTTTCAAGAGTACAGGTCTTTCACCTCTGTGGTTAGGTTTATTCCCAGGTATCTTATTGTTTTAGGTGCAATTGTAGGTGGGATTAGTTCCTGAATTTCTCTTTCTGTTGCTTCATTATTGATGCATAGAAATGTAACAGATTTCTGTATGTTGATTTTGTACTTTGTGACTACTTAATCCAGTTATCAATTCTAGCAGTTTTTTGATGGATTCTTTCAGGTTTTCTATATATATAGCATCATGTCATCTGCAAACAGTGAAAGTTGTACTTCTTCCTTGCTGATTTGGTTGCCTTTCATTTCTTTTTGTTGTCTGATTGCTACAGCTAGGACTTCCAGTACTATGTGAAATAACAGTGTGAGAGAGGATATTACTCTCTTGTTCCTGACTATAGAGGAAAAGCTCTCAGTTTTTCCTCATTGAAGATGCTATTAGTTGTGGGTTTTTCAAATATGGCGTTTTGATGTTGAGGTATGTTCCCTCTATCCTGCTTTGTTGAGGGCTTTTACCATGAATCAATGTTATAGTTTGTCAAATGCTCTTTCTGCATCTATTGAAAGGATCATATAGTTCTTATCTTTCTTTCATCAATGTGATATATCACACTGATATCACCTCACACTATCAGAATGGCTAAAATAAAAAACACAAGAAACAACAGGTGTTGATGAGGATGTAGAACAAAGGTAACCCTCTTCCTACTATTGGTGGGAATGTAAACTGGTGCAGCAACTCTGGAAAACAGTATGGGGTTTCCTCAAAAAGTTAAAAATAGAACTAATACAATCCAGCAATTGCATTACTAGGTATTTACCCAAAGAATACAAAAACACTAAATCAAAGGGATACATGCATCCCACAGTTTGTAGTAGCATTATCTACAATAGCCAAATTATAGAAACAGCCCTGTGTCCATCAGATGATCAATAAATGAGGAAGACGTGATATGCACACACACACACACACACTGGAATATTACTCAGCCATAAAAAAGAATGGAATCTTGCCCTCTGCAACAGCATAGATGGACCTAAAGAGTATTATGCTAAGAAAAATAAATGAATCAAAGACAAATACTATATTATTTCACTTATGTGGAATTGAATAAACAAAATACACAAACAAATGGAAAAAAAAAAGAGAGAGAGAGGGAGGCAAGCCAAGAAACAGACTCCTAACTATAGAGAACAAACTAATGGTTACTAGAGGGGAGATAAGTGGGAGGATGGGTGAAATAGGTGATGGGTATTAAACAATGCACTTGTGATAAGCACCAGGTGTTGTATGGAAGTCTTGAATCACTATATTATACCCCTGAAACTATTATAACATTGCATGATAACTAACTGGAATTTATTTATTTATTTGTTTATTTATTTGTGTTTATTTATTTATTTAGATTTTATTTATTTATTCATGAGAGACAGAGAGAGAGGCAGAGGCACAGGCAGAGGGAAAAAAGCAGGCGCCCTGCAGGGAGCCTGATGTGGGACTTGATCCCAGGACCCCCGGATCATGACCTAAGCCAAAGGTAGATGCTTAACCACTGAGCCACCCAGGTGCCCCTAACTGTAATTTAAATAAAATCTTAAAAACAATGAATGAGAGAAAATCTAAGTCCATCTAACAAAAGGCGTCTAACTCACTTTCATCCCAATCTGTGCACTTTATTGAGAATAAATAAATGGGTGGAGTTAAAGCGATTACAATGGAGACTGTACATTTCCCAGGATTATATCTTTGGTCTATACAGATACAAATGTCATCTTTCAGTTGAGTTTTGGCAGAGATAAAGTTTGACAAGAGCCAAACTACCACTTTGTCTCTAATTTCCTTTTCCTCTAATTCATCTTATATGCTGCCAGAAAATCATTTTTCTTAAAGGACAATGCTCTGGTAGAATAGTGTCTATGCTCAAAAATATCCCATGGCTACCCATAACCTACAGTCCATACTCCTTGCGTTGATATACCAAGCTCTCCTCAAATTGGCCCACTTTATTGCCCAAAGTCTGTCTCCTAATAATTTCCTTCAGTCACTCTTTATTTCAACCAAACTGAAATGCTGGCTTCAATCTTTCACATTAATGCCAGGATGATGCTTGTATTCACACTGGACTTCTTTTTCCAATGATTTGCATGAGCTTTAACATGCAAGCAAATGCCACCTGGCCTTTAACCTCAGCTCAAATCTACCTTTTCCATGAAATCCTTTCTAATCACCCATATTTGAAATATCTTTTCTTTTTATGGCTAACATTTTCCATCATGTATCAGGCACCCCTGAAAAAGCTTTCTTTAACAAATATTTAAAAAGAAGAATGTTCAGCAATTAATAAGAACATAAGGTCTTAAGGCAGAGAGGATGGGTTCCAGTTCCAGCTCTATAATTTGATAGATTTGTGGTGTTGGGCAAAATCTTTAGCCCACAGTTTTCTTATCTGTAAAATGGAAATAATAATCACATAGTAGCTATCACACATGACTGTTGCAAGGATTAAATAAAATTATATTAGCAAAATGCCTAAGAGAATCTGGCACAAGATTCTCTTAATTAGTGGAAACTGTTCGTATGCAGTGGAGATATGATTTTACAATTTCCCTTAAAGAAAGAAGATGGTAAGAAAACAAGTGTTGGTGAAGATGTGGAGAAAAGGGAACTCTCACGCACTGTTGGTGGGAATGCAAACTGGAATAGCCACTGTGGAAACAAGTAGGGAGTTTCCAGAATTATCCTACAATTGAGTAATTGCTACTAGGCATTGACCCAAAGAATACAAAACCCCTAATTTGAAAGTATATATGCACATCTATATTTATTGCAGCATTGCTTACCAAGCCAAATTATGGACGTGACCCAAGAGCCTATCAATAGATGAATGGATAAAGAAGAGGTGGTGGGGTACACCTGAAACTAACATAACTGTATGTTAACTATACCAGAATTAAAACTAAAAACTTAATAAAAATGAAAAAAAACACAAGGAATCAGGAGAAGAGGCGAAATATACATTTTCTAACTTTTTTTTTAATGAAAGTGAATGAGGACTGGGCAGAAGTCAGGGAAGACTGAGCAATATTCTGAAGTGAAAAGCTCAGGAGAACTGAGTCCTGGTTTAATAACCTTCTGGCATCTGTTTAATCACAGCTCTTGATGACTTTTAGTGAAGATTAATTTTCATCCCTAAAAATAGTCTATTGATATCTTGACAGAAAACAAGCAGATTAACTACTTGTTATTGGCCAATAGGAGTATGCAAAAGAAATAGATGTCTGTGCAAAAGAAGTATAGACTCAATCTAAAGGTACTTTGGAAAAAGTAATGAGAATTACAAGAAAAGGACAAGAAACATATATATCTATGGGTAGTTCAAATATAATCAAATGGTGCCTATTTCTCTTCTTTTGATATCCTCCACCCTCTGCAGTTTCAGAGAGTTGGGGTAGTAACAGCTACACAGCACATTCTACTGGAACCTTCTAAGTGGTGTGTGTGTGTGTGTGTGTGTGTGCATATGGATGTGTGTGCACGAGGATGTATGTATGTGCACGAGCATCTGTGTGTGTGTGTGTGACCTCACTTAATTCTCTCCAGTTCTCTAAGAAGTCTTCTGTCACAATCTTGGTTTTGCGTATTGTGAAACTGAAGCTCAAAGAAATTAAAACACTTACTGAAGTGGTCTGAAAGTTACTGGTAAAACTGCGGTGTGAAGCCAAGTGGACTTGCTTCAGTCTTTGTAAACAATTAAGAAGTATCTTCTGCACCCGAGTCACTGCAGAGATAAGTTACACAATTTCTTTTCTATTCCTCCTTTTTCTATTTTTCAATCAAGGACATACACACATCATAAATGAGGAGAAACATTTTGCCCATGATTTATCCTGGCCATCTCTAGGTCAGAAGTTCCTGCTGAGGATATTCCCTGAGTCAGACTCAGACTAGAGCTTGCTTTCCATTCTAGGTCCATTCAGCAAATATGTACCTGCCACCTGGTCAACTGTGGCTCTAGATTTAAAGGTTGTTTAACAATAAATCCTAATAGGATGAGTGATTTAAAACCTTGGAGCCTTCCTTTTCTCATCTGTACATTAGGGATGCTGGTAATACCTCCCTCATCTCCATTATAGATCTATTTGGCTTCCTCTCTTATTCCCTCACATAGAGACATCTTATTTTAAGAGATTTATGTTTTCGTCCTATTACAGTGCCTGGAGTACAGTAGATAGTCATAAATATTTGTTGACTGATTGGCTAGATGAGTAAGTCAAAGAATATTGATCAAAGTACTTTGAATGACATAGAAAAGTAATTATTTTCCAATTGCCAAGGGAGTGATTAGAGAGAAATTAGCAAGACTAAGATGCCAGAGCTACTTCTGGACATAGAACCAAAAGGATGGGTGAAGGTAGACTGTCAGGACACATTGCCAGTGTCAGGGGAAATAGGAAGCTCATGGCAGGTACTAACAAGAGGCCTTGCCATGATGGGACAAGGAAGGAGAATACTGTATGACCACATCTTGCTTGCTATAATCAAGTCTCTATTACAGCTCTAACATAGCTGTCAGAAAGCCACCATCTTTAAGAAGCTTCCTCTAGACCATTTTTGATGCTAATGCAACTGGCAATTTTGTTCATGGCCTATAGTATCCGCTTCAGAAAGGGAGACAGAACATAAAGACTCCTAACTCTGGGAAATGAACTAGGGGTAGTGGAAGGGGAGGAGGGCGGGGGGTGAGGGTGAATGGGTGACGGGCACTGAAGGGGGCACTTGACAGGATGAGCACTGGATGTTATTCTGTATGTTGGCAAACTGAACACCAATAAAAAATAAATTTATTATAAAAAAATTAAAAAATAAAGTTCTAAACATTTATCTGACTCCCACTTGCAGTCAAGTTCCATGGTTCTTAAAAATTGTAGAAATGCTTTTCTTCCTATAATCCTTTCTAAAACCTTCACACTGCTAGTATCAAACAGGTGTTCCACCTAATTCACTTTCCCAGGTGCTGTGGCCTGATCCTGGACTAAGCTCCTTTTCCAAGGTCCACATTCTCATTCAAATCTTTTGACTTTGTCTTGTAGGGGAGAAGTTTGCTACTTTCTTTTTCTATTGTAGATATATTTGCTAAAGAAAATCAGGCGTGGTGTTCTGGACACTTTTCAAAAGACATTTTAAGTGTAAACAAGAGGCAAAAAATTATTACCCAACAGAATTCATAAAATAGGATTTTGATTTAATTTCACACGTCGGAAATACAAACTTAAGATTCTTCAGGCTAGAATACATTACATTTCAGCATAGAAGTATGAACTCTCTAACATCAATAAAAGTTTTCCATTTACTGTTTTACCTCATAGATTCCATGTGCTGAATTTTCCTACCAAGCCAAATGCGGTAATGATTTGATTCTCATTATCTCTCTCTCGCTCTTGCTCTCAACTACATTCAAGTATATCTAGAACCATCATGACAAGCTTCTAATAAGGCTGAGCAAATCATTCTTATCAGAGTGGGTGATATAACTCCATCCAGAAGTAAAAGAGCTTGTTTATTTATAATACAGATATTTGTAGAGCCAATGTTTTTTTGGAATAGGCTTCCTGAAATATTGAGAGTAGCATGGTAAAGATGGGACTTATGGTAGGCAGGTATGAGTTTGAGCACTGGTTAATATTTAATATCTGTAGGACCCTACAAGGTTATTAATGTCTCTAAGGCTCAGTTTCCTCAGTTGTACAATGGGGAAAATAATAGTCCATCATAACTTGCAAGGTTGTTGTAAGGAGTCAGATAATGAATGTAAAATACTTAGCGCATTGCCTATCCTATTTAGTAAATATTAGTTGCTGACTTGCCATCATTTTTCTCCTCATCATAATCACCAGCACCACCACTATACCATCATCATCAAATTATCTTCATCCTTAGTAGATTCAAGAAGTGCAGTGGACTTGGGAATATTAGCATGAGAACTACGGGCTTCAATGGAGTTTTCTGTGATTTTTTCATTTTAGTTCCAATAAATATTTTCAACCATCAGACCAAAGGAATATATTGCCAGAGGAAGCTAACTTAAAGTATACTCCATCCCCAGGGGATACTAACTTAATGCTTATAGAATTATATCATGGTGGGACCCCTGAAGCTTTAACAAGGGGAACAGTTTTCCATTAACTTAAAATGAAAAGATCACTGAGTATGGGAAAGAAGGACATGGGAGAACAGTGACTGATAATATGAGACAAAATGGGATGATAAGTCTTGATTTCTAGTCTCATTTCCTTTCCTATCTGAAGTGTCCATCAGTGTGGGGACATAGTATGATAGTGGATTAATCAAATCAAATCCAAGTATCACCCAGTTGATTACTACTGACTCATTAGGAATCTCTGCCTTGGGCAGAAGTTCAGATTCTTGATGTATTTTGCTATCTATATAAAAGTAATCTTCCATTACCAAGCGGTAAAATTAGTTTTGCTAAGCAGAACAACAACAAAAAAAATGTTCAGTCCCTGCTTTTCTAACTGTAAGTAGAAATGGGTTTTAGAATTGGTGTGTTTGGAAACTCTCCCCCTACTCACTCATCACCTGCCTCTTCCCTCCACCCTCTCCCCATCCTTTCCAGCCAGCCTCTGTCTGAGTCATAATAGCAGCTCCTATTTTGGGTGTGTTTTTATGTATCACACATTGGCCAAGTCGTTGGATACTATAGTAGGGAGAAGAATGCCCCCTCCCATAGTGTTTAACTCCAGAAAAACAGTGACTGGGTATTGGAAAGAGAAAAGTCATCTAAATGCAGCCACGATGGGACATCTGTCCATGACATATTTTGACTTCAAAGTAGAACATTAAATCTAAGACTTTTTTCTTTTTGAGTGGCTGCTAAGAAACTATCCACATCAGGAAGTCTGGGACTCTGGACACAGGACTACCCTAAGAGAGGGGAACATGTACTTAGAAACTGATTCAGGCAGATGGGATAGAGTTTAGAGTCAGGACTATGTCAGGATTTGGGCTACAGCTTAAGTAAATGACCTGCAAAGTCCCAGGGGACACAAGTGGTGATGACTGACGAATAAATACAATTTCACGGAGTAGGGTCAGGTGAAAAGCAGTGATTCCAGCATGGTACTAGCCAAAGATACACTGGGAAGTGGGTAGCAGAGCCTCACCTCTAATCAGAAAAAGCAGGAACCATGCAGAATAATGGGATCGGAGTGCTGGATGGTTATCCAGGGTTCTTTGGGAATGTATCTGGAGATCAAGCTTGACTAGAAGCAATAGCCTACAGAGGAGTGTTCCTACAACCAAATTTCAATCATTACTTGTCCTTTCTGCTTTTAAAACCCTTCAGTGTCTTTCTATTGCAACATGAGCAGTTACAAAATTATTCAGCATCCCACATTTTTCTCTGTTTCTATCATTATTGAAACACACACACAATACATGTTCACACATGCTTACACACACATACACATCTCTTAAAAATAAACCAGTTGTGTCACTTCCTTGTCAAAAAAAAAAATCCCCCAATAGTTTTCCATTTAAAGTTCCACCATGTCCTACAAGGATTTATGTACTTTTCCCCCAGGCCATCCCTGACCTCATTTCCTAGTACTCTCCCCCTTGATCACACTTGCTGTTCCTTTGACACAATGATTACTGCCTCAAGGTCCTTGTACTTTTGGTTTCCTGTACTCAGATATCTTGGTGGCTTGCTTTCTCATCTTCAGGTTTCTACTCAAAATACTACTTCAGAGTTAGGCAAGTCTGATCATCCTAACATAAAGATGCTATCCTACTTAGCGCAGCACTGAACCAGCATTTCCCTTCTCCTGCTTTATTTTTCTTCACAGCACCTGACATCGCCTTCAAATTGTAGTATGTAGCATGGTTCCCCTTTGTAAGAAAAGGAACTTGATCTTGTTCATTTCACTGTTGTATCAGTTCCTTAAACAGTGGCTGCCAGACACTCAATATATCTGTGTTATATAAATGAAAGAACGATGCCAGCTTGGTTATTGATTTTAAGAAGATTCCTTTTCTGCCCTCAAATGGGGTGAGGTTCTCCTGCTCTGTACTCCTGCAGTACCCTGTGCTTATCACTAGTAATGCCAACAATGCTCACACTGGGTAGAATGGCCTCCTTATTACGTGGCATCCCTCTATTCTCCAGGCTCTGTGAAGTCACAGACTTAGCCTTGCTCACCCAGGCAGATGCAGTAGGTGGTCACTTACATTTGAAGAATGGTAAAAGGGAATTGAACAGGAACAAGGATGATCTGATGCTGCTTCTACTGAGCCATAGAATCAACGTCCATCATATTGTACCCAGTTAGGGTGTCTTCCAAGGTCTCGAGCAGGGCTTAATCTTCGGGTGGGACACAGGTGACGATGTGGGAACCAGAAAAGTCATTATTGTTCTGCCTTTTCAAGTACCACCAAGGATCTAAGCTGTGCTAATTTAGGCTGAGCTGAGCAGCTCTGTGTAGGTGGTAAGAGTGTTTTGGTTCCTAATAAGAAATGGGTTTACTAAAACTACCTACTGACTGAATGAGGGTACTGAAGTTCAGAATGTACCAACCTCCTGAACCATAAGGTTCATTACATTTCATCCAGTTTCATGTTTCCTCAATTGCTGGAAAGAAGTCTGTTTTATAAGACACTCAGTAAACAACGCATGTTGCATTCTTAGATGTGTGTTATATAGCTTGGTGTGAGTTCTGTACATTTTCAGAGAGAACACTTGAATCAGAATGCTAAGTTCTCAGTCATTGTTGTGGGTTGTTGTATCTTGTGTGTGCTAAATGGATGGATCACAGATGAGTGGACTTAACCTTAGTAATCAACTACTGTAATGATCCTAACTTCTAAGGGACATATATGTCAAGTCACTGAGTCTAGATTCTCAATTACCTTGGTTAATGGAGGTGAGATTCGCTGTTGGATTGACTGCTGCTTTCTCCATAACAAAATATTTTTTTTCCAACATGAACTTTTATTCAAACACTGTCTTATCACCATGTACGGGGAAATATAAGGGCTTCTTACTGAAAAATGCCCAAAGTTAATCCAGGAGAAAACTTATTCTATGTTAAAAATAACCCCTGAGATTTATTTAATTGATTATGCTTTCCAAATGTCTTTCATTTATGTTACCTTATTTTGTTTTCACACAATTCACAGTCCACTGGAAGAAAAAAAGGAAGTCCCATGAGAAATGTGACTTGATAATTAGCCTCACATTGTATTTCTAATGCCCTGACCAGTACCTGGTATGGTACATACTGACAATTTTTGAATAAAGGGGTGGTCTACTTACTTACTGTGAGGTAGTAAGGGAAATGTTATAGTGAAGAGTATAGATTAAAGGGTAGTAGGGGATTTGGGTTTAAATTTTTCCCTTTATTATCTGACTGGTTCTTTGGTCTTGATTAAGCACTTAAAGTCTGATTCCCAGTGGCCTCACTAGTTGAACAAATAGATAATGTCATAACTTGGTCATGTAGATTAAATAACAAACATGAAAGTGCTTAGCACAAGGTTTGCATATAGAAAATGTTCAATTAATATTAGTGTTCCTCTCTTTCTCTTCCCATAAGAAAGATATAAATAAATTGCTATGGGATCTCAGAAGAATTATGATATTCATTCTTAAAAATATATGAAACTTGAGAGTCTTAAGACATTGAGTGACTTGACTAAAGTCACACAGTTTAATAAGTAGCAGAGCCGGGACTGATTCTGATTTCTCCCAAATCCTAGGTTATTGCTGTTACAACTATACCTGATGGCCTCTACAGTCCCAGAGTTGGGGCTCTACCTGAAAGACCCCACATCTGGTTATTTATCACACTATTCAATCAGAAAGCCAATGCTTTTTCTAAGACAGATAGAGATCAAGGAGTTAGAAATCCAGAAGACCATTAGAATCTCCTGAGAACATACTGCTATCTCCAAAGGCGACCCCTGAGGAAATCTCAGAAATTTTAATTCAAGCAAAATTATAAGCTCATTTGTCCTCTATGTGGCTCATATAAAACTAATTAGAATTCTCATCTCATGAATTTGGGAACCTCAGAATTCATATAAAACATGTATATTATTTTGCATAATGAAATAATGTCAATCTCCACGGAAATTAAAGTAATCATCTCTTATCAATGACACTCAAATGCCATCACACTTCCACCGAATGTCAGTTCTGTTCAGGTCCATCATGGATCCACATTACCTTGAGCTGACAGCGGGCAGCTATATAGGCTTCAAGGAAGGAGATATTAAATGGTATCCACTGATTGAGCTATGGCTTATAACCAACTGGCAATCAAAATGCACAGCCCACCAGAGGACAGAACCGAGGCACTCATGATAAAAAAGTAAATGAGTACAAACCACACATGAAAAGACAATCATTTACTATATGACAGCTTCTCAGAGATTGTTTCCAAAGGTAGACTTGCTCAGTGGGGTGGAGACTAGGATATTTACTGCCTACCTATCAGTTTAGTGTAAATTAAACTACAAGAGATAACTAGTGATAGGCAACAATAAATATGTTATGAAATGTCTTAACATGATATTCAGCATTTCCTAGGTTTGGGTTAAATTCTCAGAGATGCTTAGTACATCATGCTTCTATTTTAATCCACACTGATTAAGAAACTGAGATCCAAAGAGGCTATTTAATAGGTATGCACAAATTCAGTCTGCCCAATGACAAGTAGCTGAATGGGTGTCAGGTATTATGTATGGGTTTGGGGGAGGCAGATGAATAAATCACAATCTCTACCCTAATGAAATGCTTCTACTGACTGAGACATCAAACAAAAGAAGAGTACAACATTCTAAACTTTGTTAAGGAAAAAGTCACACTACGTCAGTAAGAACTGTTAACCTAAACAGTTTGTTAAAGGTACTGGTCAAAACAAAGCACAACAAAACAAAACAAAACA
This sequence comes from Canis lupus familiaris, assembly GCF_011100685.1. Lineage (NCBI taxonomy): Eukaryota > Metazoa > Chordata > Mammalia > Carnivora > Canidae > Canis > Canis lupus. The sequence goes on along the minus strand of NC_049242.1, from coordinate 14,914,213 downwards.
AAACAAAACAAAACAGAAAAGGTATACATGGAAGTTTTGGCTGATGCACCAAAGCAACAATCTCTAGTGTCAGAGGAAAGCTCTACTTGTAAAAATGATATCTATTAAAGTGCGGAGGCAGCCATTACCTAAAAATCTTAATCCCTGGCATTCTTAGAATATTCTAAAGTTTCAAGCACAGATTATCCTTCTTACTCCTCACATGTGTCAAGTATTATTTTTCTTTATCCTACAGTTAGGGAACTGAAGCAGTTGGAAATAAAGTGATTTAGGGGTGCCTGGCTGGTTCTGCTGGTTAAGCATCAAATTCTTGATTCTGGCTCAGGTCACAATCTCAGATTTGTGCAACCGAGCCCCATGACAGGCTCTGCACTCAGCAGGGAGTCAGCTTGAGGATTCTCTTTCCTTGTCCCTCTGCTCTTCCCCCCACTTCTCTCTAAAATAAATAAATAAATCTTTTAAAAAAGAAAATGATTTGTTCAAACTAAAAGGAAAAAGAAACAATGAAGCTGGAGTTGGACACAGGAATGTGTGAGACAGGTGCAAGCCTTTTTTCTGAACACTCCATAGTATGACTAACTTAAGATGGCATAGACACACTGCAGCAAACTCACACCCAGGACCTCCAGTTTATAATTACTAGTCCTAGGCTGCTTCACCAAAGACACCGATTTTCACTTTTTCTTTAAATTTTAGTAATTTTCTTAAATATAAACAATATTCTTTTATAAGGGTTTTAATATCTTATTCTCAACCATTGAACAGCTAAAAATTTGGACTAAGGAATCCCAAATCCGATGTTGACTACCAGCTCACTGACACTACCTATGTGATTTACCTATACTCTTGGCACATCAGTTACCTCATCTGTAAAATGGGATGATAATGTCTCCCTGTTTGTTATAAGGATAAGTAAATACATTAAGTGCTTAACATAATCCCTGACTGTGGCAGATCTGGGGTTGAATAGACATTTCATAACTAATAGGGCTAGTGATGACTTAGTTTAAATTTGCCCAGAGGCCATTTGCCCATGGCAAAAATGCCATACTTTTTACCACCTCATCCACAACCTTTATTCCAAAGAGGTACTGAAACACAAGACCTATGTATTACAAGTAGGAGGTTCTGTGCAATCTATAGGCCCACTACAGCACTACTATTAAACTTCTATATTAAACTAAAATATTTGGAAATCTTTGATGAAAATGCTTTACTGGCTCAAACAGAAAGTAAAGATTAACAGTTTTACATCCTTAAGAACTTGGGTTGTAAGTGTCCATCACTAGATGAATAGATAAAGAAGATATGGTTTGTATGTGCAATAGAGTATTACTCAGCCATAGAAAAGGATGAGACCTTGCTATTTGTCACAGCATGGATGGATCAAGAGGGTATTATGCTAAGTGAAATAAGTCAGACAGAGAAAGACAAATACTGCATGTTTGCAATTATATGTGTAATTAAAAAACAAAACAAATGTAAAAACAAACAAATAAAAAGCAGAAACAGACCCATAAATACAAGGGAAAAACTGATGGTTGCCAGAGGGGATGGGGTGAGAGGCAGACAAAATGGATGAGGGGGAATAAGAGGTACAGGCTTCCATTTACAGTATGAATAAATCACCAGGATAAAGGGTACAGCACAGGTAATATAGTCAATGTTATTATAATAGTGGTGTACAGTGACAGATGGTAGCTACACTTGTAGTAAGTACAGCATAAGGTATACATTTGTTGGATCACTATGCTGTATATCTGAAACTAACATAACATTGAGTATCAATTATACTCAATTTTTTCAAAAAAGAACCTTGGATTGGCACTAAATATAAACATTTTCTGGGTTAGCAGATCAAATTAAATATTTCTGTTTTCTTGATCACCTTTCTTTCTCTGCCTTTGTCTCATGTAGCTACATGTGTGCACATTACTTACTTATTTTTAAACTGCCCACAAAAGCTGAACGTAGACCCTAGAGACAGGTTACTTCAGTACAAATCTAATCTCTACCTCTCAGGAGCTGTGTGATCATGGGCAAGATCATTCATTCATTCATTCATTCATCTGTTCACTCATTAAAATAATTATGGATGATCTACTATGTACCAAGCATGGTCATTATTTCTGGGGATACAGAAATAAATAGAATAGTCAAGTTCTCTACCCATAAGGAGATTACATTTGGGAAGGAAAGACACAATACACAAAGAAAAATAAACAAGCAAGATAGCTTATGATAAAGGAAATAAAATAAACATGGTTATGTGACTGAGTGATTTGAAGAGCAACCATTAGAAAGTGTGGTTAAAAAAAATCTTTTTATGGAGGCAAGTTTTGAATAGAAAGCTGAAGGATGAGAAGGTGCCAGTCAAACAAAACACTGAAGGAAGAGCATTCTGCTCTGAGTCCCCATCCCCTCTTGATTGGGTAGTTGGAAGGGATAGCTGACAGGTTTCATCCAGGCATGCAATAGACACTGTTCATGCACAGATGATGTCTCAGTCAGGGTTATTTGGTTACAAGGGGGAAAAAAGCAAATAAACAAAGAGCTTTCAATAAATTAAGGAAAAAAGGAATTAATTGCTAGAATATTAGATAGCTTAAAGAATTGATTAAAACATTAGAAAACTAGGTTCAGACATGGAGAAAATATGATTCCTTGAGGGTATGGATGGAAGGAACTACTTAGTGTCTTTTCAGAGCATTTTCCTATCTTTGCAGTCATTCTAGTCTGGCCAGGAAATGTGATCTACCTTGGGTCACCTACGCATACTTTGCCCCAAGCTGGCTAGGACCTACCTGCATTTGCAGTCCCCTAGCATCAAAACAGTAACCCTGTCCACTTGAATTGGGGCAATTAAGCAGAAGCCATACAATTTAGTAAGGTTTGAGGTTCAGGGTGCACTGGGACCAGAAAACCAGACAAACAATTAAAAAGCTAATGAGGGCAGCCCCGGTGGCCCAGTGGTTTAGCGCTGCCTTCAGCCCATGGCGTGATCCTGGAGATCTGGGATGGAGTCCCACGTCAGGCTCCCTGCATGGAGCCTACCTCTCCCTCTGATTGTGTCTCTGCCTCTCTCTCTCTCTCTGTGTCTCTCATGAATAAATAAATAAAATCTTAAAAAAATAAAAATAAAAAGCTAATGAATCCCAGCACAACACAGTACAAACGTTGAGAAGACTTCTCATGCTAACCAACTTTCCAGACAGACAGAAACTTGTCCTAAAGCAGCTAATAAGGTCCTAATTCCCTGTTCCAGAAAATATTATAAATAACAATACACAAACATATTTTCCAAGATCCTACAATAATCCTCATTTAATTGTTTATGATTGATTACCTGCTGGATTCAGTACATCAAACTTCAGACAATATGACTTTTGGCAAGTGTACCAACCCCACCTCCTCAAACCTAATTTCCTACATTGCTTACTCCATAACAGATGCTTAAACAGAGTTGGTTATACTATGATGTGGACACAATATTTCCGACTTTTATTCTTTTTACCACTTAACAACTCCAATATGGGAAATATAAATCCCCAAATGTAAAATTTATGTTTTTAAGCCTTTAAATCATGAAACATTCAATATACAAAAAAAAAAACTCATTTATAGATATATTCTGAAGTGTTTCTAGAAAAATGGTAAAATATCGAAGATTAGGGAACAGTAGCAGAAATTAGATAAAGACTGAGTAATGGAGAAAAAAGTTCATTATATAATTATTTTCTTTCTTTCTTTTTTTTTTTAAGGGGGGGATGTACTATCTGCTTTTAATACCCCTCTATGTATTTGGAAGAAAAATAGCTTGCTTATATCATGAGGATCTTGTGAGAAATGGTCATGTATATTTAGGTTTTTATAAACTTTCAGTGCAATGTAAATGTAAGGGATTTTGTTATCTGTAATGATAAAAATTGAACTAATGTCCTCTAAGTTAGATATTAATTCCTAAATTGTCCTCAGTGATGTAATTACCTGAACAAGCTACTATGGAAACAATTTGTTAAGAGTAAATAAATGATACAGTGGAAAGACCATTGGAATAAAGGTGGAATACTTATTTTTAAGCTTTAAACACACTGATTTCCAGGAGATTTTGGATTTCAGATCCTGCTCTGGCCCCAATGTTATAAATTCAGGTGTTCTGCCTCACTTTGCTGTTTCTTCTTCTGTAAAATTCAATATAAATTGAATTACTCCGTTTTAGATTATTATCTTAAAGTTCTCTGAATGTTTTCTTTTTTTAAGATTTTATTTATTTATTCATGAGAGACAAAGAGATGCAGAGACATAGGCAGAGGGAGAAGCAGGCTCCTTGCAGGGAGCCCGATGTGGGACTTGATCCCAGGATCCCAAGATCAGGACCTGAGCCAAAGGCAGACGTGCTCAACCACTGAGCCACCCAGGTGCCCTTTCTGAACATTTCCTAGAGGTGCTTGCTTTTTTTCTTTTTTTAAAGATTCTTTATTTTATTTATTCATAGAGACAGAAAGAGAGAGAGAGAGAGGCAGAAACACGGGCAGAGGGAGAAGCAGGAACCACACAGAGAGCCTGACATGGGACTCGATCCCGAGTCTCCAGGATCACGCCCCGGGCTGCAGGTGGCGCTAAACCGCTGCGCCACCGGGGCTGCCCAGCTTACTTCTTTATTATAGAGGCCTTCAAGTTATCCAGCCCTCTAAGGATCCTATCCTTAGAGATGGAAAACATGGATGTAGGTGAGTATTTAAAAGGATGAAAAGGAGAACAAAAACCATAACTCAGAGTAAACCAGAAATAAATGTAAGTTCATCATCACTCACAACTCAGGAGGAATTGTGGGAAGGAAGAATTGTCCTCCCGTGAGAAGGTCAAGAATAAATGCTTAATTGGAATGGTTAGGAAAACGAAAAGCAGAAAACTGACAAGAACTGACTCATACAAGTGAAATAAAAGAGATTCTCCTCTAATATATTCTAAAATTCTTCCAAATGGTGGTTCGGGTAACAACTTGAAGGACAAGAATGGTAGGTGCTGGTATACAGCAGAGAGGTAACTGGTTGGAAAAGTGAAACCGCATGAAACATTTCCTAAAAGGGGCCCTTTTTTTTAAGATTTTATTTATTTATTCATGAGCGACACAGACAGAGAGAAAGAGAGAGAGAGAGAGAGAGAGAGAGAGAGAGAGAGAGGCAGAGACAGGCAGAGGGAGAAGCAGGCTCCATGCAGGGAGCCTGACATGGGACTTGATCCTGGGTCTCCAGGATCAGGCCCCAGGCCAAAGGTGGTGCTAAACCTCTGAGTCACCCGGACTGCCCAGAAAAAGGGGCCTTTTGCAAGGGTCTCTTTGGATAGAGAACTGCTCAAAGACAAGGCAATCACTTTATCCATTTCTAAATACCCAGCAATATTTTATTGGGTTGTCTCAATACTAGATGAGTTAATATGTCCAAAGGGCCTAATAGTGAAGATGGCAGAGTTGGAGAAAGATTACATTTTAGGGAAAGATTAGTGAGTAAAGAGTGTAACAACCAGGTCCAGATCATTTGAAGCAGGTGAATTTAATGTCAAAGTCTAACTTTCTCTAACACAGCCTGCTAACTGGGACACCTAGATCCTCCACTGGAAGGCAGTCTGCCTATGGCCTTCTTAAGATCTAGTCTCTTGGCTCTCCTCAGATAGTGTCACAGATATTTTCATCAGAACAGATGAGATGAGAGACCTCTCTGGCCAAGTCACCCTCATCTCCAACCAAGCAATCTGTCTCTGCCACGTGTTCCAGCTCTAGAGCTAGACTGCCTGGTAACTTAAAATGATAGATGGTCCTTAAGAAGAGTCTGACTCAGCGGGTTCAAAGTATACACATTTATCTTAGAGCTTTAATAAAAACTCAGAAACACTCAGGAAATAGACCTCAGTGAGGAAATTGAAATATTAACCCATAAGCATAACTCTGCCATTCTTTTCGTAACTTAGGTGCCTTTACATTCTGGGACTCTTCAATGTTTATTCTTTCTTGGCATCACAGACTCTGTAAGGAGACCACTATGTTCTTTTCCCTACAATGCACTCTGATGAATATGAGTGTTAAGTTTGAAAATGTATTCATAACTGCAATATGGATGTGGATATTCCCCCAAATGTGGCATTGATATTATTGTTGAGTAACAATGAAAAGAGCTACTATCATCTCATGAGCACTTACTACATATCAGACCTCATTTTAGGCCCTTTTTAGGGCGTTTTCCCAGTTAGTAATTCTATAAAGTAAAAGAATTATACCAACTTCTCAGATAAGAAAACTGAAGTTCAGAGATATAAGGTGGAGCCAAGCAAGCTCCTGCTCATATAAGAGGGAAATCTTTTCACTGTCCTCTTCCTCTGCAGAAGACTAGAAAGTTTCAACTATTTCAGTACCAATTTCCATTAGGAGATCACAGGTAGGATTCTTTGAACTCACAATGCCAAATGCTACCAAACTACTAAATGTTTGGCTTATTAGAAGCCATTCTGGGTATTAATAATTCTCAATTATTAATGACATCTCTTTTATTATCAAACACTGTTATGACTAGATAATTTAGACCAGTGTGCGAAAACTCATTACTTATTTATCAAAGATACAACTTAAGCTTTACTTCAAAGATGAAACCTAAGATTCTGCTGACCTTATTGCCACAGTTCTTTTTCATGTTCAGGGTTTTTTTTTGTTTTTGTTTTTTTCCTGAAATCCAAAGTTGATTAAAAGGTAAAGTGAGAAATTGTGTAGTTATTTTTTGCAGACTTTTAAGCCAATGATTTAAAAAAAGATGTTTTAAATTAATTAATTAAAATTTTTTTTAACCCTGAAATCGTCATGGAACACTAGTTCTTATTAGAAATATAAGTGATGACCCAAAGGATTACATATAGATAATGACAGTTTGGAGAGATTAATCGAAGAAACAACAACAAACAAACAAAACCCCTCAGTGTGTTGACTCCTATGTTCTAGCAGTAACATTTATGGGTTGATCCTAAAATTTGACCTTAGACTGGATGAATCATCCATTTTCAGATGAGTCCAAATGCACACACATACAAACATAGATAACACAAACACTTGCTCTTGTTGCTATGCAGTATTATATGGACAGTGTGTTTACCATTCAGGTAACATTTTTTTACTGTCAAATAGTTGAAATTGCTGATTGGTTGGAACACTGTCTTTCTTGCCTCAGTTTTGACCATGGCAAAATGGTTGTATTAAAACATATCCCATTTATTTCATGCAATGAGTATTAGGGAGCAATGAAACAGTGGTAAGTGACCACCAAAAATTGGCATGACATATAATGATTAGGAAATAAGATTTAAATTTTAGTTTTTAAATAAAAAGTAACATTTAGTGACTGAATACTAGTCATTGTGTCAAGTTACTTGCATTCATTACACATAATACTGCACTTGTTTTCACAAAATTCTTGTAAGATAGGTACTATTCCCATTCTATAGCTAGGCAATCTGACATTTAACAAGGCTAAGTGATATATCTAAGACTCCAAATCTAGTAAAAATCATATTTCGAAGGAGACAGTTTGAATTCCAGCTCCATTATTTATTGGTTAAGTGGCTTTGAGCATGTGTTTACATTTTTCACAATTCTAGATTCCTAATTTACAAAATAAGGAGACTAACATATGCCTTTTTGTAGGTACTGAAGAAGATAATATGTTCTTAGGCTAGTGCCTTATTTGTTCAGCAATAAAGATACTAGTTTATTATCATTACTATTACTACTATTAAATACCAATACTTTTTAAAAAGTGAATTTTCTTTGCACATCTTGGAATACAGCTTGTAAATGTTTGCAACCATAGCTTAAAGGTATCAGTAGTTAAGGTCATTGTACTTCCCTTGGTCTAATTCTTTGTTCATTTTGGGGAACAAAACAATGTTGTAGAATAGACCATAAATAGAAGAGAGTACACTTAACAGTTCAATCCCTTACGTTTTGGGTTAACTTTCTAAAGAAAGATTCTTAAGGGTCATGGTAGGAAGAATAATGTTCCTCCAAAGATGTCCATATTTTAGTACCTGCAATTTGTGAATATGTTACATGGCAAAATGAACTTTGGAGGAATGATTAAATTAAGAACCTTGATATACAGAGATTATCTTGAAATACCCAGGTGGATCCAGGGTTTTCAGAGAGTCCTTTAAAAAGTCAGAAAAATAGGGGCACCTGAGTGGTGAAGTTGGTTAAGTGTCTGGCTCTTGGCTTTGGCTCAGGTTGAGATCTCAGGGTGGTGAGATCAAGCCTTGAGTTGGGCTCTGGCTCAGTGCAGAATTGGTTTGAGACTCTCTCTCCTTCTATCTCTGCTCCTCCTCCCCCCTTTAACTAAATAAAATAAATCTTTAGAAAAAAATCAGAAACATATATGTTTGGACAGAAACAGAGTCAGAGAGAAATTTAAGAATGCTGTGGTTCTGGCTTTAAAGATGAAGAAAGGAGCCATAAGTAAAGAAATGAAAGTGCCCTCTAGAGGCTGGAAAAGACCAGGAAACTGATTCTCCCTTAGAGTCTTCAGAAGGAAGAGCCCTGCAGAAGCCTTGATTTTAGTACAGGGAGTCTAATTTTGAACTCCTGATATCCAGAACCGTAAAATCATAAATTTGTGTTGGTTTAAGCCATGCACTTTGTGATAACTCATTACAGAAGTTGTGGTCGGTATAAGGCATAATGTTTATATATCTGAAATCTGAGAGAAGAGAAAAAAAAATTTACTGCAAACTCAAAAATTGCCCAGAGAAAAATTTAGAATATTAAGAATTATTCTGCTTCCCCAGGCAGTCTATCCTTAGAGCAGATGGCTGCATGGGGGCAACCATGGCTTGAAGTTACCAGTGGTTAAGGTTATTGTACTTCCCTCACTCAAATTTTTTGTTCATTCTGTAATCTATTTACTATCATTTTGCTTCCTAGGTAGACATTTCTACTGGAGAGCCTGGCTGGATTGCCAATGAAGTTTCCTGCCCACTTGTTAGATTTACCCATCACTGCAAATTAATTAGTTGGCATCAGATTTTTATTCATTCATTCATTCATTCATACATTCAACAAATACTCACTGAGTCTCCTTATGTGCCAGACACTATTATTACAGAAATAAATCAAATACAATTCCTACCCTCAAAGAGCTCACAGTCATGGGGAAATAGCCTGCAGATCTATAAATTAACAATTACAGTGCAGTATGGTAAATGCTGAGGCAGGAATATGGAATGCTATAGAAGTACCAGAAGGGTAGCTAATTCAGATTGGTGGAATCTGGGAAGGCTCTGAAAAGAAGTGATAAGTACATGGAGACTAAATAGTTTATTAATTTAATTAATATTAGTCAATACTTTGAACCTGATAACTTCTGGATATACTTAAAAAATTGAGTTCTTGGTTTTTGCAAAATTGAAGTATCAGTTGCTGACAAATAATAACACCGAGTATGGAATGCTACTGGAACATGCATCCTCTCTGATATTTTGATATATCTTTATATATAGCATTTTATATATGTACATATTTATAAATAGTAAACACTATAAAATATAAGATACTCTCAGTGACAGTTAAGTCTTGAGTTCCCTATAGGTCTTTTAACTCAAGGCAAAGAAAATATCACCCTATCAACTCTAGGAGTAAGATTAATTTTATATCAAGGAAAGAAGACTTTGAAAGAAGTCATTCAAACTGAAAATATATCCTAAGAAATGGAATGCATTAATTTAGAGGAACGATTACATTTGGAATTTGCACTAATCCTATTCTCAAATTTAAACTTGATTTAAGTTTTATTTGAAACAACTATATCTCTATGTATCTCAAAAATCACGAAATGTAGAAGAAGGTAAAGGTATTCATACTTGACAAGAAATTTCAGTTTGGTTTCTAAAAATCATCTCAGATCTATAAAAGTGAAACTTTTTAGGTAATTCTTTTTCTATCCTAGTTCACTCTTAGCAAATGAAATGACAACATTTGATTTATGTGCCATGGACATAGTCTATTCTCTAGAGCAGCCAAAAAGATGTATTTCAAAATATAAATCACATCATCTTACTCTTCTGCTCAAACCCTTCCACTGGTTTCTTGTTCTGAATGAAACCACAGGTCCTTATTTTGGTTTATAAGACACAAATGAGCTACCTGCCACATCCATTTTAACTTCCACAAAACCTCTCTGACACTACTCGTTACATTGGTTCTTCTTGTTCAGTGTGCCTTCCTGGTCTTTTTTCTGATTCTTGAACACAGTAAACATGGTCTAACTTCAGGGCCTTTGCACTAGCTGCTGCCTTTCATTGGACACTCTCCATTATTTGCATACCTAGCTTTCTTATTTTTCAGGTCTTTGCTCAAATGTCATTGTAATAGAAATTTCTTCCCTCACCTTTCCATCCAAAATAGTCTCATTATCATTCTCCCCAATATCGCTTCCCCACACTATCATTCTCTAATAATGCTTTTTTTCATAGCATTTATCACCATCTAGCATTATATGTTTGTTTGTCTGTCTCCTTCCACCATAATTAAACTTTATGAAAAGAGAAGCTTCTGTTTTATTGATCACTGTTATCTCTAGTGCTTTCATTTGAGTCCGATAAAAAGTAAATAATAAATGTTTGGTTTTGGCTGAATGTATGTGTATAGGTTATATGGGCTTCTACAACATGACTGACTTTCTAATACTAACATACAGAAATTCTGGGTAAAATGTAAAAATAAATATTTTAAATATACAGCGGAGCTCAAACATAATAATTGGAAATCCCTAGGTGATTTTATATATATATCAGAAATTTGAAACTAGAACAATCAGCCTATAAAAACCAATGCTATTGTATATAGACTATAAAAATCATAATAGCTTGAAACTGGAGTTGTAATATCTACTTGGGAGATGTGGCATTGATTTGAACCTGCGACCCTTAAATGAAGTGTGAATTCTGGCAAAACTGTCCCTTAAAGAAAAAAAAAAAAAATCTCTGAACTTGTCTTGAAGAAACAACAAATAATATAGTCTCTGCTTTAAATAACAAAGCTTTTAAGGAAATTTGAATTTCCAAGCCAGCTCTTTATGTGAGTGTGCATTCCAAACTTTTAATTTCCATGTAGTGTGAGACTCTCTTAAATTGATAAATTAATGTAGAGCCCTGTGATCTGGACTGTTCTGTAGAAGTAATCACACAACCTTTCTCTGGTGGTATTTCTCCATTTCATGGCAAGCATAATTATTACTGACAAAATCATTTTTATCAAAGTTGAACTCACAATTATAAATTACAAACTTCAGGAGAAAATGCTCCACCAGGAAGGAGAAACAGCAAGTGCAATAAGTGGAAGGATTCACATAAAGAATTTGAAAAAAGATGAATAATCGGAGAAGGTAAAAAATATAAAAAACTATATCAGTTTAAAGTGAAAAATAATGGCAAATTGAATGGCAAATTTTTCGAAGGAATTGGTGAATTGAAAAATATGTAGAATACAAACTAGAAAGAAAATGTAATCGAATAAATGAAAAAGACTGATATGGAGGATAGAATAAGAAGCCCAACTTAAAGCTACTCAGAAGGAAACAATAGAAAAAGTAGCGAAGAGGCAATATTGAAAGATTTTAATGCTTAGAAATTTTCAGAATTAAATAAAGACGTGAATCCTCCTAAAACATGAAAAAGCATGCCAAATTTTAAGCAACATAAAAATAAATTTACGCTTAGGTACTTTAGTAAAACTACAAACTACCAAAGATAAAAAGAAAACCTTAAAAACATCTGGAGATGTTTCTAAAGGAGATGGAACATCTCCTTCCTTGATGTTTAGAATTCAGTGGCTGAATAAGTACTAACTGTACTCCAGAAGGAGAAAAAAAAATCAAAATTTAATCAGAGCTCATTTATCCTTATTGTGTTTATCATACAATAATTAGAAACAGTAAGTTAGAATTAGGTGAAGCTTACATTCTGGAAGTCCAAAGAAGTTGGGGAGTAACTACTAGGTGCCAGATACTATGTTTTGTTTTGTTTTTTAATGTTTTACCTAATTTAATACCCATTCTCATATCACATTTTATAAAATGAAAATGAGTTCCGAAATATCTTGCCCACTCATGTTAATAAATAAGCAAGAGGGATCCCTGGGTGGCGCAGCGGTTTAGCGCCTGCCTTTGGCCTAGGGCGCGATCCTGGAGACCCGGGATCGAATCCCACATCAGGCTCCCGGTGCATGGAGCCTGCTTCTCCCTCTGCCTGTGTCTCTGCCTCTCTCTCTCTCTCTCTCTGTGTGACTATTATAAATAAATAAAAATTTAAAAAAATAAATAAATAAGCAAGAGACAGAATTCCTGAATAAAAAATGAAACTGAACAAATTACAAAAGCTATGCTACTAACCAGGTTTTGTGACTTTAAAGAAGTTATAAAGCCTGAGACTGTTTTGTCTGTAAAACGGGAGTAAAAATGGTACTAACCTCATAGAATTGCTGTGAGGAACAGTTTTGGAATATAAGTTATACATGATTTGGCACATATCAAATACTTTTATTTTATTTTTTAAAAATATTTTATTTATTTTATTCATGAGAGACACAGAAAGAGAAGCAGAGACATAGGCAGACGGAGCCCAGTGCAGGACTCCATCCTGGGACTTCAGGATCACCACCTGAGCCAAAGGCAGATGCTCAACCACTGAGCCACTCAGGCGTCTGCATATTGAGTACTTCTTAAATGCGAGGTATTTGTGTTATTAACAGTTGATTATGGCATTTGTCAGGCAACCACTCATCGTAGGAAGACACCTTAGTTTATTCAACTTTGTCTCTAATAGTCTTACATAATAGGAATTTTATTAACATCAAGTGAATTATGATTAAAGTATAATAATCTATGTTCATAGTATTGACCATAAACAATGATAGATTAGCCTTTGCTTGGTATTCTCTAAAACTGGAAAAGCCAAGTAATCCATTTAGAAAGTCTCCCATAAAAGTAATAAGTAATTTGCATCACTTTAAAGAATAAACTTAAGTTATCAGAGAAACTTCTTACATGGAACATCTCCTTCCTTGATGTTTAGGATTCAGGGGCTGAATAAGTACTAGCTATACTCCAGAAGGAAAAAAAAAAATGTCTGTTTCTCAGAAGGTATTTTTTTATTTTTATTTATTTTTTTGGTATTTTTTTAGATAAGAAAAATAATAATCTATCAAATGGGCTTGGTGGGTGTGCCAGAAAAATGATATTGTACTGAGAAAACACTACAATTCCCAACTTACAATTTCTTGATGTCAAATATGGAAGCATTTCTAAACTTATCTTTCTAAATATATTTTTAAGGTAGAATGTCCTTCTCCTTTCAATCTAAATGTAGTAATAATCAAATGAAATGAATGACTATATAAAAAATAAAAATGAACCTTATCCTTGGAAAGTGTGCTTATCCTATAATCCACACAGTACCTTTTCTTTGGACCCTAGGTCGAATGAATCCCTCCTTCAGGAACTATCGAAAATTAATATAGCATTTATACTTCAGAATGTATAATTCTGAATTTATATATATGATATAAAATCAGAATTAAATCCGAGTTTATATACATTTTGTCTCCCCTACAACATCTGGAATAATGCCAGTGCTTAGAAGCTTCCAAAGAAATCTTCACTAAGTGAGATTTGATTTAAAAGTTTACATTGACATCTACTAAAGTACCAAGTAGTCTGGTAATCATCAATAATGTTGGGACCTAAACAGCCCAGTGCTTAAATAAATGCTACCATTAACGACAATCTTCAACAATAAGGTAACCACTGAGGAGTACTCATGGTGCCCTCCAGAGTGCTCGATAACTATGCTGGTTTTTTTATACACTCTTCTTCAGTATTTTTTTTAAGATTTTATTTATTTATTCATGAGAGACACAGAGAGAGGCAGAGAGAGAAGCAGGCTCCCTGTGGGGAGCCAGATGCGGGACTCGATTCCAGGATCCTGGGATCATGACCTGAGCCAAAGGCAGACACTCAACCACTGGGCCGCACAGGTGTCCCTCTTCTTGAGCATTTTTAAAACTTGCCTCATAATAAAAATCATCTGAGATGTATGTTAAGAATGCAACTTCTCAGGCCCCTGACTAGAGATTCTAATTCAGTAGGTTTAAATGGGCCCATGCATGCAGATTTTTATAAAAGGATTCCACATGGTTCTTATGGTGAAGTAAAATTTGGGGAAAACTAATTCTCACAGCAGGCCTTTCAATTAAGTAAGATGAACATATCGAGATTCAAAGTGTTTTGTGACATGTTCAAGGTCACACAGCGAGCAAATGACAGAGCTACGGTTCAAAATTAGTTCTGCATGCTCCAAGGCCTATATAAGTCTACTTCTCAACTTTTTCAGCCAAGGCAAACAAAAGGCGTTAGGATTAGTACTGTTCCTCAGACCTGAGGAAGCTATGAATGCCCTTGAACTAAACTCTGGGATGAATTGAAGCCAGTTTCCAACCAACTTAACTGGGACCAGAACGTGCACAGTAGCCTGTGACCAGAGCTAGAGCTGTTTTTACCTAGTTAAACTCTGCTTCAGCCTGACAAAGAAAAAATGATGATTTGGGGTCTTTGTCTTTGCCTTTGAATCTAAAGGCAAGCTCTTTTCTCAGCCAAGGTAATCAAAAGGCTTTAGGATTATTGCTGTTCCTTCTTACACATGGGCAACAGGCCAGGTGGCATTTCCAAAGGCAATAGGCATTTCTTAGTAAAACCATAAAAACAGCTCTGCCTGTGACCTCCTAGTAGGAGGACCATTATAACTTTTTATGTTGTGCTAATCTTTTTCAGCCTTTCTGCATGGGAGAGTCTGTCTGTCCTCGAATTTCTTAGCAAACAATATCAACATTTATCAGGAACTTCTAGGAGTATAGAGAACACTGCATGTTAATGGAGATCCAACTATTGCAGTGCCTTCGAAACATCAGGTTTGAGACAATATGGGGGGGATGTTACTAGCAACTCTATTTTGAGCTTTCACTTTGCTTGCCTTATTTGTTTGTTTCTCTTCTGCAGCTGACTTTGAGCTCCTTTAGAACAGGGACTGTTTCTCATGTATCTTTAGATTTATAGGAGTTTGCACAAGGCAGAACATAATGAATACATGATATGTTTGCAGTATGAAATTGCAAAAGAATTTAACGATGTGATCTTAAGCAAATAGCCTAATCTCATTTGGTCTATTTCTTTCTCTGAAAGGTATAAGTAATAATAATTGGCCACCTATTTTACAGGGCTGTTGTGCTAATGGAAGGAGACATGAGAGAGCACTCTGTAAACCATAAAACATCTAATGTGAATACAAGATAGATGTATTATGTCCCATTCATCATTCCACTCTGTGGTACCTATCACAGTGCCTGGCCCAGAGCAGGTACTGAAACAATGTTTAACAAGTAACCTAAACCTCAATTTACCATGAACATGGCTGTGCTCACTTCGGCAGCACATATACCATGAACACAGCAGCACAGTGCCCAATCTCACCAAATTTTCATTTCAATTCCATATAGTACTCATATTTTCATATTATAGATGAAAACAACATCATAATCAACAACAACAACAACAACAACAAAGCTTAAAGGGACCAGTGACTTGCCCAAGGTCACATACAGTGAGTTGGTAGGATCTTGGACTGAACCATTCAGGTGTCATTTCAGAGTCCTTGTCCTTAACAGTTTATGAGCAAGAATGGAACTGGGATTAACAGAGGGACTAAAAGAGAAGAGGGGGAAGGAGAAGAAAATACAGGATAACCACTCAGCTAATGAAAGCTAACACAGAGGCGATTTAGAGATGTCAACTAGTGTCTCTAAGTATAAAATGCATTTAAATATAAGATATTGTCTTTAAAATAGACAGTACTCACTGCCTCAGTAGATTCTCCATAAGAAAACAAAAAGCAAACTCCAAAATCAGTTCCTCCAACAAATTCACTACCAAAGTATGATGAGTGTGTTGAAAGCTCTTGAAACTGTCAGCATCTGCTTTGCTGGGACTCATCTCATCTGATCATTCATTTGACAGAGGAACAGCTTCAACTTCTGCAGTTTTCCTTAAATTGCTGAGATTTTTCCCCCCAATTAAATCACCCAGTGACAGCAGCAATTCTATTAGGCTACTTTCTTAACTCGGTCAGAAGGCAGAAAGATAACAAGGTAAGTCTTGCAACAATATAAATCATGTTAAGAACCATCACTCAGTGGCTTCGGATCCAAATCAAAGCTATGAAATACAGGATGACATTAGATGTTGAAATGAAAAATACCAACCATGTTTCTCTGAGACTCCAGCATTAACACACGGCCACATTTTATGTAACAGTCTGCTCAGAGGATTAGTAAAACAGAGGCTGCAAAACCTGGAAATCCTCCTACCCACATTAAGCTAATTGAGTTGGAGACATCCAATTCATCACATTTGCAGCCTGATTTATAAGCAACTCACCCTGCCCTGGAGCAGAAAGTGAAATGTTATGAGCTAGCTATTCTTAAAATTTCAAACCCAGCAACTCTGAACCTGTCAATATCTTAATGGTACAGAGCAAAGAGGAAGAATCCAATTCAAGTGCACTTCTGTGACCCTGATGAAAAAATAAATATCCACTGCTCATTTGATGACTGACATTTCCATGAACAATCTAGCCACATATCGGAAACCCTCTGTGCCTGAATACTATGGCAAATGGATCATCATTTTAGCAAGTTGATGGGGTAATTTGAAATCAGTTCTTTGCTAGACTGCAACTTCCATTCAGCATAAAGAAAATAATCTTATGGCAGTTAAAACCCCAATTCAGAGAGGAAGGATATTATAGCTCTTGGCTTGCATAGCTTATGATACTAACTAATAAACACAGAAAATTGCCTTAGGAGCACACATCAAAAATACTGAGAGGATGGGATCAGAAGCTGAAGTTCTGCATTTAGAGCACTCCCCTGAAGCAAATGCACCCTCGATCCTTCTCCTTTGGGCAAACCTGTTGATCACTGCTGCTGAGGGCTGCCAGGGAATGAGGCATGCCTCACCAACACACTGGATTGGGAGCCTCCTATTCTTTGCTTTTTGTTTTTTTCCTGACACAAAATATTTCTTCTTGAGAATGACAATCATGCCTTTCACAAAAACTGAGGCAGAGAAATGATAATCTCAGATTCTCAGAGACGGAAGGGGGCTTAAAATTCATTTGACCCAAAAATTCTTACCTATGTATGGGCCTATGGTCCTTAGGGAGTCCATAGATGGGCTCTAAGTGAGGCTTATATTCCCTGAAAATTTATGTACCATTTTTGTGGGTATGTATTGCTGGACTTTTTAATCAGAAAAAGACTCATAGTTTTCATCAATTTGTCAAAGAGGCTCATGACTAAAAATATTGTTGCCCAATATCCTATCTCATACCTGACTCATCTCTACTCAAATATCTTATTTGAGTATTTTCTAACCTCTGTTTGAACATCTTCAGTAATAGGAAGCTCACTACCTTATGAGCAAGCCCATCCTATCTTTCATCAGGTCTATTTTTAAAATAAAAAGCGAGTAATAACAACAAATATTGCATGACTTCTGTCCCCTCATTGTCTACCCTAGAGGTCACGGTGTCTATAGAAATTATTTCCAATAGTGGCTAATTGTAAACAATATGAAGCCAAGGACTACCATGTCCCCTGAGCTGAGTCTATTCTCCAAGGACAACATCACTCATGACTTTAATTTTCCATCTGATGTGATTTTAATTCCCTCACTGGCATATTTTCCCCTCTTAGGAAGCACTCTGATTTACCACCATTCTCCCCGAAATACGCTTCTTGGATCCTAAGGCTACACTTTGGAAAGTACAGAATTATCAGCTCTTTGTTCTTGGTGTGACAATTCCATGAGTGTAGCCAAAAACTATTGACTTTTGTGAAATTCCCACATACTGACAACTCTGTGAACTGACTGTATGCTGAGCACCCTCAAGCTCCTTTTTCCTTATCATGTGTTGCTTTGTCCTTCTCTATGAGCCATCCCTAAAAGTGGGAATGAGGAGAGGGAAATGGTAGGGGAATTTCTCAGAGAAATAGGAAGGGAAGGTGAAGGTAGCCATAGGAATCTGGCAGGGGGGTGAGTATTTCAAGCACAGATAGTAAAATTCAAGCTGACAAACAACAACCTCTTTAAACTTAAAAACTTCACTAAATGGGTTTATCATTGTCTTCAGTATACAAATGTGGAAATTGGAGCTCAGAGATAAATGATTTCCCAAATGGCATACTTCTGACCCCAAGCCCACACTGCCCTGCAGCCTGGTGGTGCACTTAATAAGATAAGTATCTCCACTATGTAGATTGTATTTTAGAGGTAGATCTTTTAAATTTGGGGTTCTTTTTAATATACCTATTTCATCAGTGTTTATGCAAATACACAACATGATATCACAGTTAACTAGTGATGAGGAAGATATTATTCATACTTGATCAAACTGGCACATAATTTAGCCAGGGAGATTTAGGAGGAGAGAGATCTTTTTGTCTAATGTCAACAATCCTGATTTGTCAGGCAGAGAGAGAAGCAGGCTCCATGTAGGGAGCCTGACATGGGACTACATCCCGCTTCTCTAGGATCATGCTCTGGGCCAAAGGCGGCACTAAACCGCTGAGCCATCTGGGCTGCCCTATAATTAATTTTAAATAAATTTTAATAATTATGTTTTAGTAATCACATTTAAATTTATAATTTTATTAATTAAAAGATTATGTAATTTTATGTATGTATTATATATACTATAGTATATATCATATATTTTTATATAATTTATAATTTTTATGAATTAAAAGTTCATAACTAAAAGCTGAATACAGAAATACAGAAATATCTTTTTTTTGAATACAGAAATATCTTACTGTTCTTTGAGAGAATATACTAACAAAAAACTTATTAAATTTCTTCACATACAACATGAAAAGATAAAACTAGAAAATCTCTAGAGAACCAGCTCTGAAATTTACTTAATACAATTTTGAGCTTTTATAAGTGATCCATGACTTCTATGCATGCCCTGACTTAATGGCCCTTAAAGGGACCCTCTATTGGTGTTATATGTAAAGGGACTTCAATAAGAACCTCTTGAAAGCATTTTAAATAAACTTACCTGTGACCCCAAATTGGCCACGAACTCTAACACACTCAATGTTCTGCCAATAAAGAAGGAAGAAATCATCTGCTGTCACTGTGATTTTGGTGAGTCAGCTGGCCTAGGGGAATACATCCTAAGAGTGCTGCCTTGGAGTTAAATCTGCTCAATTGACATTGGCAATTCCTCTGTGAGTTGGCAAAAATCAATTCAACTTTCTCTACCATATTTTCTCATAAAACATTCTCTCTTAAACAAGCATTATGAGGTTTCCTTTGTATATGCCTATACAAGAATTTAAAAATTGCCTTCTGGAATTCCATTTGTACTTAATAACCTTTTTAAGTAAGGCTTCAAAAAAAGCACTTAGTTACATAGTTTATGGTTACTAAATGATTAATGCACATCTTGATTTTCCTCATAGAATTTAAGGTCCTCGTAAACAGAGGATCTATCTCTTATTTTATTGTCTTTAAGGTGTTTAGCAAAGGCCTGATAAGACACATGACAAACATTTAATACATGCTGTGGCATCACGGGATTTAAGACAGTAGTTCCTCAAAGTTAGTGTGTAACAAAGTCACCTGGAGAGGTAATAAAAATATCGAACCCTAGGTTTGGTGAAGTAGGATGGGGCTGGACTTCTGCGTGATTCTGATATATATCTAAGTTTGAGAAACTCTGGTTTAAGTAACTTAATTGTTAGTAATGCCAGCCACAACAAAAGCTGGATGGAGAAAATAGGACTAATAAATATAAAGTGTTCAAGTTCAGGCTTTGACATTTCTGACCAATGTGTTTTTAGGGAAACGTTTAAGTCCTTCAGGCCTAAGGTTTTCTCCCTCATCTTTCCTTTTACAATATGGAAAAGTTGGACCAGATCAGTGGCTTCCTGAGTTTCTTGACCTTGATCACAATAAGAAATATATTTTATACTTTAAGGCAGTAAATACCCAAATGCATCCATGCTAAACTGAAGTAAAGGTCTCTACTTGTAATAGACGCTCATATTTTCTATTTGTTGTTATTCTATTCTAAAATTACCAAGTAAATTGATTTCACATCTAATAATGAGTCAGTTGCAGCTTGAAAATGCTGGATTTGATTGTCCCTTTCAGTTTTAAAACTATGCATTTCTCATTTACTGGTGAATAATATAGGAAAGTGACTGAGAGTGAGAGGTATGATGTCAGACTAGCTGCAACATACCCCAGAGCTATCAAGGACTAACTGTGATCTTAGAAAAGTTTTTTCTAATCTCTCTGTGGCCATTTTCTTTTGTTCACAAAGTGGAAATAATAAGAAAACCTATCCTATAGGGTGGTTAAATGGAATAACTCAATACACGTAAAGCATTTAGAATATTGCCATTGTATAATAGAATTTCAACAAATACTGCATTTTACTACTGTTCTTTATCCTAAAACAGCCTCTAGGTAGAAAGGTTGATAAATGGATATGAATACAAAGAAAGAAAAAAATGAATGAAATTAGACTTTAGACCTTAGCAGCTACCTCATACCCCCTCCCCACGAAGGAAAACAGTGTATCTTTGTTGAACAAATATAAATGAGCAAGTAAAGACTGTTGATATGACCAAAATCTCCTTGTTAAAGAGAACTCCAGGTTAACCTGATTTCAACAACAAAATTACACCTTGCAAAATGGTACTGGAGTGAATCCTTAGAGTTTACAGAAGTGGGATTTGATCCATATTTATAATTACTGAAGTATGATTATAAATACATTGCTAGACATAGAATAAAAACTTTTAACTAAGAACTTTAAATAAAGAGACCAGGAATTGCATATCTAAGTCAATGATTCTCTCCAAGAGTCATCTTGAAAGGTTATACAAATGTTCTAACATGCTCCATAACTAGCCACCAAAGAAAATACCTTTTTATGCTTTAGTACAGTCTTGTTTGAATCATCTAACATCTGGTCATGCCCAACTTATTTGCTACACTTTATTTGAACTAGCCAAACTGACATTCATTTTCATATAAAAGACAACAGTTTTGGATAATACACCTTGCTTAGCTGAGATGAGAGTATTCTGTAGTATAAAGCTATTGTCTCAAGGATAGTAAGTATTTTAACAAGAGTCCATCTTTTCTGAGAGCTCAAAGAGTTGGCTGATCTGAAATTAAGATTTGCTCTTTCATATACACTCATTTTCTACTTTAAAAAAATCTAATTACCTTTTACTGAGCACCTAGTAGGCATCAAGTTCTATGCTAAAGACTATTCATGTATTATCTCAAGCAATCCCTACAGCAATGCTGTGAGTTCCATATTAGTAATTATAGTAGGGAAGAGGTCAATAGATTTGCTAAAGAACACACTTAAGAAGTAAAGTAGGTAGAATTTGGATGCAAGTAGGTCTGATTCTAAAGTCCATCTGCTTCCTACTGCATGCTATTACTTTTCCAAATCAGTTGGGAAAGAGTTTAAAATTCTATAGCCCAATCAATGTCAACACTTATTTATGAATGTATGTGAGATGTGGAATAATTTTTATATATCTTTGCTAATAAAAAAGGAATTGAAAACATCATTAAGCTCATGTGAGGACGGCCTCTGTGAGCTTATGTTTTCTTTCTTTCTTTCTTTCTTTCTTTCTTTCTTTCTTTCTTTCTTTCTTTCTTTCTTTCAAGAGACAGAGAGAGAGAGAGGAGAGTGAGAGTGAGCTGTAGGGAGAGGCAGAGGAGGAGAAAGAATCTTAAGCAGTTTCTGCATCCAGCATGGAGCCCCAAGCAGGTCAAGACCCTGAGATCATGGCCTTAGCCAAAATCAAGAGTCAGATGCTTAACTGGCTCAGCCTCCCAGCCACCTGCACATATGTTATTTCTTACTGTTACAGAAAGTCTTGGTAATAGTGAAATCTTAGTCTTGAGAAGAACTTCGGTATGTAACTAAGGAATATCTGCAGCTATAAGTAATCACTAATTACACTTATTTATGATTATTACAAATATTCTTTTTAAAAAGAATATATATATTTATATATATGCTTTAATATAGATAACCTTTAATATATATAACATAATATTTCTTAGAGAAAATTTATTATTGCTGTTGCTATAATTAGTATACAGATGAACAAAATAGGAGATTTAGATGCCATTCCACGTACTTATCTTTCCAAAGTCATGATGAAAACCTATTAACCCAAGGTGGGCTAGTTCTAGATAGCAGTTTTGAATTGTAAGATAATGTGGTAGTCCTATGCCTATCACTTTCTTCTTCCCTTTCTTGAACTTCTGGCTGGAATATCCAGGATTATTTGAGGCATGCTATCAGTATCCTTTCCAATTTATGATAACTGAAGAAATGTTTCATTTGCATAGAATTTTGACCAGGAGCTTTTGTGTCTGGATTCAGTATATATGTCTGTCAAGACCATATTTCACTCAGCCTTTTCCTTTCACCAAGGTCTGGGCATGGAACAAAAATGCATTATTCACAAGTATGCAAATCCCTGCCAAAACCTTCTTATGTTTTTAGTAACTAAGACTCAATTTAGCCTCACAAATCTTAGGTTTTTCCCTGAAGACCATATGCTTCCTGAACCATCAGCTCAGCTACTCCCACCATCTAGTGGCAAGAGACAGAAATGAACGAACTTTACATTTTTAAAAATTATGAATGTTCTAAAATAGCAAAATTAGCTTAGTTTTCTAATTAGTAATACTAAAAGCACTGTGAATAAAGAGGAAAAAAACACATTTTTTTTCAGTTAATGGTCAGGACCCCAAGACTTGGGTTCAAATATATTTCATAAGGTATTTCTTTCTCTCCCTTTTCTCAAACAGTTATCAAGTAACTAGTATTTGAAAGACATCTAGTGTTTGGCCAACACTACTTTAAGTACTATAAAGAAGGTACATTTTTTAAATGTACAAAATATGATCCTCTTTTACTAGAAATGTATAACTCAATTAAGAAATATCAAACTACACATTGTGGTAAATCACTCACTGCCTCATAGTCTACTCAGGAGGCCCCTCTCTATCCAAAAACCCTGGCATGGTGGTACTGTCTCCTGTAATGCAGTCATCAGCAATCTCCCCACTTCCCCTGGGCAATCCTGGCAATACTGCTTCAACTACACTGAAGACTGCAAAGCTCGCTTTCTAGATCAGACTGCTCTCAATTCCCAGATCTCTGTTTCAAACTGCATATGAAATCCTTCAACCTGGGTACAACAAAAATACCTCAAGCTTCATTATGAAAACCCAAACTCATAATTTTTTCACCTTACCCTAAAGTCTACTCTTCCTTTGGCATTCTTGATTTCATTTCATGATACCTCCTCTGTGCAGTTGATTAATTTAAAAAAATGTGAATTAATCTCTATTTATCTCTCTTCTCTGCTTTCTATACTTATTAGGTCTCAAAGTTTTGATGATGGCTCTTCCTAAATAAGCTTTCTAGTCTATCCCTGGTCCCACCCCCAATGCCTCTGCTTTATCCCAGAGCTTCTCCACCTCTGGTGTTTTATCTGACGTCCTCGACTGTGATATCACTGTTTTCTTGTTTTTCTTCTTCTCTTCTATATGACATGAGTAATGCTCTAATTTACAAAACTGACCAGGTCTCTCCTCTTTTAAACTGTTGTAGTCATTCCTCATTACCTACAAGGCAAAATCCAATTTCCACATAGGACCCTTCCTTACTTGTTCCTACCCATCTCTCTCACTTTATGGCATGATTTTGGCCTGGTACTTCTTCCATCATTCTTTCATTCCCTCTCTCTCCTTCTCAACCATTTGCAATTTCTAGAATTCTTAAATACTGCTACAAAATTGCTGGAATCTAAGACAATGATGACCTCTCTCCTACAGCTCTTACTTTCTTCAAGTCAAAAATGACCTCCTCTATTATGCTTTCTCTGACCACATCCAACTCTAGCACTCCAACCTTAGAGAAAAATTAAACCACTTCTCTGTCTCTTGGGAAATTGCCTGTTGTTTAATCCTTTCTTTATTGCACATAATATGACATATTTTATGTATGCATTTCCAAGTTTATTAATCTAACTATGGCATGTAAGCAACTTGAATGAATGTTCTTCTCTGTATCCTCAGGGAATAACATAGAGCCCCAGCATACAGTAGGAGTTCAAAGAAATTCTATTGTACAAAAGAATGAATAAATGAATCAATCAACCGAAACACGTAAGAGATTTGTTCATTTTAAATTTAACTGCATCTCAGAAATGCCAGATGATTTTCCCAAGTTTATCTAGCCAGAAAATGCAGAATCAGAATTCAAATGCATATTTTTTGGCTCCAAAGCCCATGATGTTATACAACAACCATAATACTTTCTGCCTGGAAGTAATGAAGTCATGAGCTGGGATAGTAGCTGTGGATACAAAGAGGAAAATGAGAACACTAAGATATTTGAAAACAAAGAAAAGATTAAGATGAAGAAAATTCCAAAATGAATCCCAAAATTTCTAGTTTAGAATATTGGAATAATATTAATATGTCACTAACAATAAGGATAGCCATCATTTTTTAATGTACTTCTCATATGTCAAGCTCTGATCTAAAGTCTTTGTATAGATTTTTCTCACTTAAATGTCATAGAGGATATAAATAGATGCCATTATTTTACAAATATAAAAACTGAGGCTAAGGAAGGTTAAGTATTGAGGAAGCTCACATAGCTAGTAAGTAGAGGACTCAGTATTTGAATCTGGTTGAGTCTGATTTCAGGGCTAGAATGAATTTTTATATTATATTTCCTGTTGGTTATATTAGCCTTGGCCTATATCTCTGTTATAGATTTTTCAAAAGTGTATCTGTCCAACCAAAAAATTGTTTTATTTGGAAGAAAGGATTCCATGACCAAATATGTTTGGGAAATACTGCATAATAACCGTATTTCCATCTCAGGGGTTTATAGTGTATATTATCATATTAAAAACTGGAGAAATCCTTCAAAAAGTTAATGGACTTAAATTCTCAAATGTTGGGCAGCCCGGGTGGCTCAGTGGTTTAGCACTGCCTTCAGCCCAGGGCGTGATCCTGGAAACCCGGGATCGAGTCCCACATCAGGCTCCCTGCATGGAGCCTGCTTCTCCCTCTGCCTGTATCTCTGCCTCTCTCTCTTCGTCTCTCGTGAATGGATGAATGAAATCTTTAAAAAAAAAATCTCAAATGTTTTCAGTATTCATGTCTTTATTTTCTTTATAATAGTAACAAAATTCCACTAACACCACTTGACGAAGTACTGGGAAATACTGGTCTAGTTTCATTTGGGAAATACTGTCCTAATTTCATTATAGATGCCAATAAGGGAGAAAGAAGAAAAATAAAACAAGAACAAGATATGATCTAGTTACAGGAGCTTGCATATTTATTAAGAGCAAGACAAATGTAATGTCTAGAGGAAAGGCAAAGTATAGTTATACAAAAATTATTTAGAATAATAAAACAAGATGTATATTTTTAAAAAGCTAACTATGGAAACTGTATGTACCATAAGATGTCATGACCAGGTAGAGTCAGACAAGAATTAATAGGAAAGGCTTCATGGAAGAAAAGGACTTATTATATTGTTGGATAAAATACACTTTCCTATAAGCAGGTTTTGGCAACTTTGGTAAGGAAATAACAGAATAAAGTACACTTTGTTATCTTTCTTGCCTACAGTTTCTCCACTTTTCCCCATATATATTTAACAAATGCATAGTTGTCCAAGGGTATAGAAGTATATTCTAAGTTCTTATATTCTGACTTTTCAATGAACTTCTAGAACTGTTTATTTTGGTCTAAATGAGAATGACAATATAGAAAATCATATTTATCTGATTAAAGAAATTCACATTAATCTATGAAAAACAGCTTTAATCTTCCTTCTAAGTAGTCATTGAATCTAAGATAGTTTTAACTGTAAGATACACCATTTTTTAATGTACCTTGGAGATTATGCCAATTTTAGTTGCAAGATGCCATTTGTTTTAAGACATTTCAGGTATGTAATATATGAGGAAATATCAGGTGTGAAGTTGATGAAATTCTGTATCTGTGATGATTAAGTCAGGGAAAAGAGGACAACAGAAAGGGCAAAATGAGAAGTCTGTACCTGGATTTCCTGTTTGTTTTGATATCAATGTCACCAACCTCACAGAAGGTAATTATTTATGAGTGTTCATATTGCCACTTACAAATAATTAATCCAGCAAGTCTTTTTGAAGGACTAAAGACATCATAATGAAAAAAAACAACACAAACCCTGTTTGTGAGGGTGTTAATATAATGATGGTAATATTGATAGTAAATTTATTAAAACAAAGCCAATGGTTATGAGGAAAAGCAGAAGTAGAACCAGTTGGATTTCTGGCTTAACAAATATCTTGTTAAAATGAAATAGAACTTTATTCATTTATTGATTTGTTGCTGAATGTGTAACTTTTACATTGCCTATTTCTGAAAATGGTAAGATAGTTTATAAAATTATGCACATATAGAATGAATATTTTAAAATAACCAAATAAAAATTATAGAAATAGATCTTGTCAGGTCCTGAGAAGAATCCACATGTTGGTTACAGTTGGCTGGACTTACTTGGGATCTTCGATGACACATGTACCTACTGTGAGTACTATATCTATCTTGTTTTTTAAGATTTTATTTATTTATTTATTCGTGAGAAACAGAGAGAGAGAGAGAGAGAGAGGGAGAGACATAAGCAGAGGGATAAGCAGACTCCATGCAGGAAGCCTGATGTGGGACTTGATCCCGGGACTCCGTGATCACGCCCTGAGCCAAAGACAGATGCTCAACTGCTGAGCCACTCAGGTGTCCTGAGTACTATATATTAATGAAGAAAATACTTCAATTGCTCAAGACAAAGTGTGTCCCTCTTGCCATGGTACGCATTCTTATAATATCAAAGGATTTTTCAAAAGGAAAGGCTCCCAGATACTAGTTTGTGCTTGTTTTGTCTTGTTTTGCCACAGAAGCAGAATATATTCCTTTGGGAGTTTACCACTGGGTAAATTGAGGTATTTTAAAGATAGAACTTAAAAAAAAAAGATAGAACTTATTTTCCTTCTATTTCCTCATAAAGTTTCCATTTATCACCATTCTTGATGACTCTCACTTAGAAAACTAAATTTCTTACACATTCCCTTATATATCTGCTTAATAGTTGTTTTTAATGATGAAATTCCAATATTGCCGTAAGGAAAAAGGACCTTCTCCTTTTACATACATGGACCCAGTAAATGAAAATTTGAATCTAAGACCTCTTTAAAAATAGAACAGTTTAGAGACAGGTGATGTAGCACAGGAATGATAAAGAATATAAGCTTTGGATCCAGAGAGATCTGAGTTATAAATACTTGCACTCCTGTTTACTAGTTCTTTGATTGAAAGGAACTATTTAACTTCAAAATCATGTATAATCGTGTAGAAGTAAAATGAGGTAAATGAAGGAAATGATTTTAAGGCACTTGTCATGATAGGTGGCTAAAGATAATAACAAGATCAAAAACATTTGGTGAGTGGTTGATTATTCTGTGTCAGGCTCTTTCTGAGCAGTTTACATATATTACCTTATTTAATTAATACACAAATCCTATGAGATAAATATAATTGTTACTTTCATTTTACTAATGAGGAACCTAAGATAGAGAGGTTAACTTGATCGAGGTCACATAGCTACCAGGATTGAAATTAAAATTGAGGTATTCTAAAGTCCAGGTTCTTAAAAATAAGCCTGATTGTCCTCCCTCCTCCTTCCCTCTTCTGCTCCTTTTCTCTCTCTCTCTCTCTCTCTCTCTCTCTCTCTCTCTTTCTCTCTCTCTCAACAGATACTCTGTAAAGAGTACTCTCTAGATATCTGGGGTCTCACAGTAGCTAAGCTTCAGGAATGTGAACTCCTGTTGGAGAGTGAGAATAAGTAATAGATAATTAGAACTCAGGTCTTTTAAGAAAGTGATAAGTAGGTTTAAAAATCATGTTTTACTGCCCTTTGTTTCACTATGATCTATTATGATGTGCATAGTAGAGACCCAATTAATATTATGGAATTGACTTAAACTGAAAAGAAAATTCTCATGCTTTATTATAAGCCAGTTTCTTTTGTGGAAGATTCTAGGTAGCATCTGAAGAGAAAGCATCCCCATCTCGAGGCAAAGAAAACAAATTCTGTTGAATTCACTGCAAAATTGCATTGCTCCTTCCAAACCCATACTTCACAATGGCCAAGGCAATCTAATGAAAACAGGCTAAGCAAGCCCATCTATCAACCCAGGCAGCAAGTGTGGACCAAAAGCAGATGAATCTTAGAACCGAGGCTTCCAGTGAAAAGCAGTAATGGAAAAAACGATTGTCAAACCTGCAACGCTCAGATTGTTGGGCTAATGATTCAGAGCTTCCTCAGTGAGGCATTTCAACTGTTATCTAGCAATCTCACACTGGGCTCAGGCATGCCATATGTAAATTTCTAATTAATACTGGATTGCCGCGTGACTCCGAAGCACAATTCAGGCATTATCTAACTGTGGGGTTTGCATCCTCACTCTTCCCTCTTTTAGTGCTTGACCCAAGAGGACCAGACAGATCAAAAGAACAAAGAGGTTGAAAATATGCCAGGTCTAATTGAGAATGTTAACCTTCTCAGCATTTCTCTGACTCAAATAGGCTTCCTTTACGAGAAAAATAACACATTAGATTTTAACCATGGCAGGTTTTCCAAACACTTGAACTTTGATAATATAATAATCCCTTAACAACTTGATTGGGAAATGTGTCCTGCTGCTACAAAAATGCATGCACTTGAGCCTGCCTGTGCTGGAGCCCCCTCATATTGGCTTGTGAAGCGTCATTTGCTTCTTTTTTTCCAAATGCAGTCAGCAGCTTCAGGTTGGTAGCCTGAACTCAGCCATGATGGGAATAATTACACCATGAAATTGGCAAACTCTACACATCTGTGTGTGTGTGTGTGTGTGTGTGTGTGTGTGTGTGTGTGTGGTTTCTGTAAAAACTGTGCCTGCTTATCCCTATCATTCTCGGTGCCATAAGAAAGGTACACAGTCTGTTCATTAAGGCAATCTAAAAGCATATCTTGCTCAACATAAACAACACCTCTCAAGTGTCATGGGGAAAAAGTCTTAGTTCCCAAAGTGCTACTTCACAGCCAAGGTACAGAAGTCCGGAGTGAATTCATTTTTCCCTCCTCTTCACAATACCTTGAGGGATGCTGGGGTGCCCAACATGCACTGGTGATTCCAAAAAGGACGAGATACATATTCCTACCCTGATGTTTCCTATCAGGGGTTTCTTTCTTTTTTTTAATAATAAATTTATTTTTTTATTGGTGTTCACTTTACCAACATACAGAATAACACCCAGTGCTCATCCCGTCAAGTGCCCCCCTCAGTGCCCGTCACCCAGTCACCCCCACCCCCCGCCCTCCTCCCCTTCCACCACACCTAGTTCATTTCCCAGAGTTAGCAGTCTTTATGTTCTGTCTCCCTTTCTGATATTTCCCACACATTTCTTCTCCCTTCCCTTACTATCAGGGGTTTCTTATTCATAGATGACCACTTTTAAAACGGACATGGGGTGTCTTCAGTTAAAGATGTCACCAGAGTAAAACCATAAAAACCAGTACATTGTTTTTACAAAAAGAGAGTAAGAAATAAGACAGAAGGGAGAAACAGAAACAGAAAACCTAAGCTAAGGGAAACCACTGAAATTGGAGATAGTTAATTCTAAGATTCCTGGAAGGCAAGGAATAAAAGGACATGGAAGAGATTCCTTTATATTTGAGATCTGATCTTCGGAAAAAGCAAACTTTTCCTTTAACACTAATAGACATTTTCCAAATGAGACAGTAAGTGGTATAACACATGATGTAATCACCCTAACTGTAGATTCTTAGACAATTATAATACCATGTATATTCTTAATATATCAAATGACGATCCTATCACGCTTTTATTGTTTTGTTCACTTTGTTTGTTTGTCTGTTTACTATAACCAGCTACCTCTAGACAAGCCTGGATTAACCTACCCAGCTTGTGGCCTAATTAGACTAATTAGAATGTGCTAGGAAAGGGAGAAAAATAAGTAGGGAGAAAATAAGGAAGGGAGTTTCTGTGGAGGTTCTTACAAGGATTTCTTCAAAGAGAAAGGAAAAAGCTGAGATTTAGTGATATCCAGGCTTCCACACTTGTCCTTTCTCACTGGTGAGTGCATAGAGTAAGGACGAGCATTTGTTTGCAAAAATGAGCACTTGTTTAAAGAAGGAAAGTATTCATCTGACCACAGACCAGAATCATTGATTCCTAGAGTTAGACTGGAACTCAGAGACAATTTTATGCACCTTCCTGTTGAAGGAGTCCCTTCCACATACCACTGCCAGGTTGTCAGCCAGGTGTGGAAGATTTCTGGGGACAAGGACCATTGTTTCATAAAATAGTGTACACCTGTTTGGGGTAGCTCTAACTGACAGGAGTTTGTGGTTTTATATGATGGTCTCAAATATATTTGCCAGTTATGCTTCTGCCCTCTGGGTGACACCAATATTTTCCAAATGACAGCTCTTGAGGTGTAAGAAGGGATATTTCTATCCTCCAACCCTTAATCTTTTCTTCTCCAGGCTAAGTATATTCATTCCTACCAGTTATTCAACAATTTTTAAAGACTCTGGGAAGAACTGAACAATGAATTCCAGCGGTATAATGTTTGCATATTTTTACATATTATAACATATTTACTAGGATTTGACAATCAACCTATATTTTAATTAATTGGTGGTAACTGGAGCTAGTTTATTTGATAACACATTTTTAGGATGCCAGGGTATTTAAAATGTGCCAAATTTTGGAAATACATGAAAAAATAATTTAGCCTTTCTCTGATGTCTTAGAGGGTATAACAAAATTCTAGAAAGCATTGGGGCCATCTTTATAGCTTTATTTTTAATTGTGACACAGCTATATGGAAGTGCTGATGAAGTGTATGTTCTGGCTAACAAAATAAACAATGAATTTTCTTTAGCAATAGAGTTATTTTAGTAGGGTTTTTCTCTCTGGTTTTTTGTTTATTTTGTCTTGTTTTGTTTTTTATCTGAATTCACTTTGGTTATATCATTGACTTTAGTTCCACTTTTGGTTTTTTTTCACTCTAATCAACATTTATGAGCTTGTATCCAAAGCACAAAATCCCATTGCATCAGCAAAGAAAAAGAATAATTTGGAACCAAACAGCACAGAAAATCCTCTCATTTAATTATCCTTTCTTGTAAAAATACTATTTATCAAGAAATTGTTTAAAAATTAAAGAAAAAAGGTAGAAAGCATAGACAAACCAAAGTATGACACCAAATAGAAAGGAATATAATATAAAATTGAGGTGTTGATGAGCCAATTCACACAGCTTTTTGAGTACTCTACATGGTAGGGCAATCATTAGCTGTTAACATGTTATACTTACTTCCTTTGTTTTATCTGGGACCAGGAATATAGATGGAGAGGTAGCATTTGAGCAAAATCTTGATGTACTCCGGGGCTTTCTAAATATGTGGTTAACTTACTTTCCCTTTCAATTTTCATCTTTTGTTCTTTCCTTAGCCCATTTTTAGCAACTAGAGAGTTCCCATACATTCAAACAACTGCAAGAACAACTGTCCTGTGACAAGAATTCCAAGTAAGACTTCAAACCACAGAAAGACACTTTGGCAACCATGGGCCACTGTAGCATTTTAAGAGACTCATTAATCAGGTCAACAAACATTTCCCTTAGCATTGTAGACCAACCACTGCCGCCAGCTCTGAGAACAATCTAACTGACCTTCAGAGGAGAGATGTGAGACTGCAAGACGTATCCATGGACATTTTCTATTTGAGACAGGTTCTTTTCTGATACATGCACCAGCTCAGGTCCTCTTACTTCATGGGTTAGTCGAGGTAAGGAATGATCATGTGGAGCGTCCTCATCTTGATATCGATACTTCTAGGAGAAAAGACAAGAAATAACCAAAAAAAGCATTAGTGTTTGCAAAGGGTATACTTGACAACTTCATATTCCAACTTAATTTACAGGACACAGTGCATATCTTTTTTTTTTTTTTTTTGACACAGTGCATATCTATTGTTGACCAAAGAGATAACAAATACATTAAAGGGGCCTTGTTGCAGACTCTCCTGGTGGTCACCAAAGCAACCTCAATAACGAACACTGAACAAACCTCAATACTGAGCAACGCTAGTGACTTGTTTTTACCTGCTAACATACTATCTCTGTTTATAAGCTACAGAAGGGTGACACAAATAAGACTGAGACAATGTACCTGAATAGATGAGGAAGTACTCCTCCAAATGACCAGAGTACCTGAGTATATGCTAAAATTTCTAGGCCAAGGATGGAGGGGGAAAAAAAAAACATACTTAGCAATAAAACAGAATTCTGATGCATCCCATTCAGGAAACTTAATTTTGTTTCATAATTTGTGAAACACTAATGTTTCTTCAGAAATGAGGACAAAAATTTGCTACCTACATCATTTGTATTGCCCTTTAAAGGAAGACACTCTTCTCTTCCTTTCATATCCAAAAAGAAGGAATACTGATTTGGGTTAGTCAGATCCTGGGACAAAGGATCACAATTTCCAAAGATGAAGCTTCCTTCTAAAGAACCCCAAAATATCAAGACAAAGGGTCTGCCTATATTCAGATGATTCCCTGAAGGCAAAGAGGTAATAGTTCCTTCTCTCTTGATCCCTTTCCTCTTTGATCATCTTCTTTCTACAAGCCTGTAATAGTAAGAGCGTCCTCTGGCAAAGGTTATCTTTAAATCTTCCAAGAAGACCTAAGGAAGCTGGGAGAGAGGAAGAGGATAAGGACAAGGTATAGGGACAGAGCAGACCCCTGGCCATGGAGTCAGTCTCCATCTTCAGCCTTGGCCTGGGCCTCCTATCTTTCTGTCTCTCTTTACTGCTCACTCCTTTCCTTTTGAAGCTGTCTCTTTTGAGTCCCAATGTTTCAAGGCTGTCGATCTATCTGGGAAAGAAAAAAATGGGAACATTCTATATCCTCCTCCAACCCAGCTAATAAAATGTTACTTTGCCTTACTTTGCCTTTGTTCTGTGAATGGGACAATGTATTAGGGGCAAATATCCAAATACCATTGTAACACACCAACTCAAGCTTAACTGAGCTGTGTGAGACTTTTCCTAATACCTCATTACTGTTATCACCAGCAGTTACTTTTATCACATTGGGTTATTAACAACATGTCTTCTTACAAAATCATGCTATGTTTCTTTCATTTTGAAGGTGAAAGGTGTGATTTCTTGGACATCAGCTCTCAGTGTGACTCATAATCTGATGTAACAAGAAGAAACACCCAGGGTTGGTAATTCAATGTGTGGTTCATCTGAATTCGCGAGTTGATTATAATTACTTGTATTTTCCAGAGAGGCTTTCTGCAGTCTTCCAACTTTAATATTAGTTGTAAAACAAAACTTAACGCAAACTGTATCTTGACTGCAGTTTGCAAAGGATTATCATCTATTTCTTCCATTGTAATCCTTCTTACTTACAATGCTCCATTTTACTTATGAGAAAATGAATTCTCAGAGAATTCTAAGAGACTTCCCCAGGGTCACCTACCTAGTAGGCATCAGAGCTGGGATCCTGCCCAAATAATGTGAATCTGACTCCTATTTCTATCATCAGCCCCTTCTCCTCTCCCATAAGGAGATGAAGTCTGAGTATGATGACTGAATTGGCAGCTTGGTTGAAAATGTTTCATTGAGAACACACAACACAATGCTGGTAGAGTATTTATGTAAACTGCAAACTACCAAACTTCTGTTTTCCTAACCCCATCAATAATTTGGGGAGGTAACCAGCCTCAGAAACAGGGACCAAGTTTAATATTCACTTTTTATTAATTACGTGTTCATTGAGAGTGGAATAATATAATGTATATCCCATTTTTGTGTCTCTGGCTTTCTGTGTACTTGTCCTGCAAAGCCCCCACCACCTTCAATTCTCTCATAGCTACCATCTATGCAGTCACCTGAGCTAGAAAAGTAGGAGTCAGTCAGATTCCATCCTTTCTTTCCTCCCATCTGCTAATTTAATAATTCAGAGTCTGACAAATTTATATCTTAAATAATTCTTTTTTTAAAAAAGATTTTATTTATTTATTCATGAGAGACATAGAGAGAGAGAGGCAGGGACACAGGCAGAGGGAGAAGCAGGCTCCATGCAGGGAGACTGATGTGGGACTTGATCCTGGGACTCCAGGATCACACCCTGAGCTAAAGGCAGACGTTCCACTGCTGAGCCACCCAGGTGTCCCTATCGTAAATAATTCTTGAGTAGCATAATTCATCTTCATTCCCCATCACCACCACTGTCCACATTCAGGTTCATATCAGCTCCCATCCAGGAAACCTCTAGACTGTTTGGACTGCCACTGAGATTGCTCTTTCCCACTCATCCTCTACACTGCACCAGGCAGCGTTCTGAAATTGCAAACTGGCAAAATCCTTCTTTTTAAATCCCTTCAGTGGCCCCCACTATCCACAGGACAGAGCTCAAGCTTCCTTATTCTACTATAAGCTACCCCTCAACACCACTACGTGAGCAGAGCCCCAATTCCTTCTGAACTCCTTTATTTCACCACTCCCATCTCAGGACTGTGGAATGAATATAAATGTATCATTACTTTTGGGTCCTTTTTAAAAAAAATCTGGTAAAATATACCTAAAAATTTCAATCATAACTATGTTTAAGTATTAAGTAATATTAAATATATTCATATTAATGTGTAACCAACTTCCAGAACTTTTTCATCTTGCAAATCTGAAACTGTATAAGCAATTAAACAGCAATGCCCAATTTTGCCATGCCTAGCCCCTGAAAACCACCATTCTACTCATTCTACTCTCTATTTCTATCAATTTTACTACTCTAGATACCTTATATCAGTGGAATAATACAGCATTTATCTTTTTACTACTGGCTTATTTCATTTTGCATAATGTCCTCAAGGTTCATCCATGCTATAGCATGTGAAAGGATTTATTTCCCTTTTCAAGGCTGAGTAATATTCCATTGTATCTACACACTACATTTTGTTTATTCATTTGTCTGTAAAAGGGCACTTTGGTTGCTTCCACCTCTTGGCATTGTGAATAATGCTCTTCTGAACACAGGTATACAAGTATCTCTTTGAAATCCTGCTTTCAGTTTTTTGGGAGAGATACCCATAAGTGGGATTGCTGGATTATATGGTAAATCCAATTTTAGTTTTTTGAGGAATTTATTAAAATTTGTTTTTAAAAGATTGTATTTATTTATTCATGAGAGACACACAGAGAGAGGCAGAGACATAGGCAGAGGGAGAAACAAGCTCCCTGCGGGAATTGATCCGCGCACCCTGGAATCATGCCCTGAGCTGAAGGCAGACGCTCAACCACTGAGCCACCCAGGCATCCCTTATTAAGTGTTTTAACATTTCACATATGTAAAACCATATTCGTTACTCATAACAGTTAGTGTTCTGTGTTCTGATGAGGTTCCGAGAATACCAACAGTAAAATTTTGCAAAGTTAAAATGATTACTGTGGCTCCTCAAGTATTCCTGTATTGAGATTTAGCTAGCTTAGAGAAAGATTCCATCCAGTAAAATATGCATTTTACTCAACTATTTGGACAAATAACTATCCAGACACAGATAGTAAACCCAGTTGAACTTAAATGGTGTCACAAATAACTTACTGTAAATTAGTTATTTTCATAAATTTAAGACCCATTTTTAAGACTGATAGGGCCTTAAATTAGACCATAAAACGAATCTTGATGCCCAATTAATACTTTACTAGTTAAAAACTCTTTTAATATCCATGGATCCTTCAGGCCTCAACTTTGACATAATCTTTCCTGGGAAGCTCTCATGGACTACAAGTCTGAGATTTTGTGGATGTTCCCATAGCTGTCTGTACTCTGACAATCAGGATTTTCATCATGCTGTATGTCTGTGTATTTGTGTGTGCTGTGTGTGTGTGTGTGTGTGTGTGTGTGTGTGTCTACAATTGAGTACTGGGACATTTGAGTTTTATTTATCCTCTTATCTTTAGTACTTAGCCAAGTTCCTGGCAAACACTTAATAAGTATTTGTTGAATAAAGTTCTGAAGGACAAACAAGTGGATGAAATGGGTATCAGTTCCTTAAGCTACAAAATTATTTTGGCTGCAGGATGCAAGTTCTTTCATTGCTGTTTTCATTACAAAACATTAGGAAATCAGGTTTTTGTTTTTTTGGTTTTTTTTTTAAAGATTGTATATTTATTCATGAGAAACAGAGAGAGAGAGAGAGAGAGGCAGAGACACAGGCAGAGGGAGAAGCAGGCTCCATGCAGGGAGCCTGACGTGGGGATGTGGGACTCGACCCCAGGTCTCCAGGATCAGGCCCTGGGCCAGAGGAGGAGCCAAACTGCTGAGCTACCTGGGCTGCCTTTGAAATCAGGTTTAAGCAAAAAAAAAAAAAAAAAGACCATTGCATCATGTGCTTGACACAATCTTAAAGGACATCAGATTCTTAAGTATTCTCTATCTCTCTCCTCATCATTCCTTTCAGTAAAATATGTGAAGAATATAAAGTGAATAAGAAACAGTTCTTGACCTTGAGAAAACCATAAATTATTAAATGAATCACATACATGTGCAGCTAAGTCTCTATACACAATCCTACTAACAAGTATAAACTGAGTTCTGTGGGAACAGAAATGGGTCATCCCTAACTAAGCCTTCCCAGTTTGCAACATGATCTGGAATGATACATAAAGAAGTAAGAGATGTTCTAAGCAAAGGCAACAACATGTATGAAGGAGATAAATGATAAGAGAGGATGATGTTTTGGTTTCTTTATATGTATCTTCACACCCAAGAGATAGGTGTCTTATTCTCCTCATCTGAGGCTTGGATAGTTAGGCATTTTTTCGAAGATATCGTATCTGATGAGTGACAAAGTAGGATTCAAACACATGTTACTCTGACTCTGGAACTAGAGCACATGAATATTCTTCTAAAGTTCTTCAAATATCTTGAGAGACCTACTTTATCTTCAGGAAATATAATTCTTAGGAAATATTTAAAAGTCATCTAACAAGAGAGATTAAACAACTCTGCAACAGTCTGATTTCAGAATCAGTCCTAATGTTCTGGGCAATTCTGAGTTGTTTCTCATTTCAGGACTTGTCAATTAGGTACTGACACCATTCTGGGCACCTTCGAAGGGTCTGTACTGCCTGTAAAAGGAGGGCCATATAAGGAAGACCTCTGTTTTTAAAACTGTGCCTTCCTTTTCCTGTCCTTGTGGCCCATTGGAGGAGACTCTGGAGCAAAAGCACTTTTGAAAAGATTATACTTTCCCAGTTCTAAGGGGAGTGAGGCAGAAAAAGAGCTTGAGACAGGGAAGACATTTGCTCTTCATGTCTGCCTGCCTTAGCTCATTTTGTCCCTGACTTCTGGAATCCTGTCCTCTTCCCCCTTCTGTAGCTTAGTGCCCAACTCATGGACTCCTTCATCAAGCAAGCTTTTTTAGGTCCTTGATGATCAGACTGGGTATCCTCTCCCCTTGGAAGAATTCTCTGACTGCAAAAGTTAAAAAGGATATGCTCCCATAGGGTTCAGCACAGATTTATGTCATCAAATAACAACTCTATACTGCAAAGACTTATCCATGTGCCTATCAATCCTACTAGCCCGTGAGTGCCTCTTGAGCACAGATATAGTCATATCCATCTCTGAATCTCTCCTGCCCCCCTGATGGTGACATATATGAAAAGATCAGTAAATGTGACTTTAACTGAACTCAACTTAAATAATCTGAGCAATACTGTGATATACTGATCAAAAAGCCCTCCTACCTGAACCTGAAAGCAATCACATTCACGTTTCTTTTCAATCACAGAGCCCCCCACCTCCCCCTCATGTGAATGGACTAAGGCTAGACATTTGACCAGATTCGAATGCCCATGTGAGTCTGAACTACCTCAAGTCACTCAGACTTCAGAGGCAGGAGCGGATATGCATCTGATCCATAACTGGGCAGAGCTTCCTGTACAGGTTGGAAGGTGGTGCAGCACTACCTTCATGCATGATAGCTGAGGGAGAAGTCACAAATGTTTCAAGGCCCATAAATAAAAATCTGAGTCTGTCTCTGTTTCTGCATAAGAAGTGCTCTGCTTCCCCCTTGCAGCAGGAGTTGGCACTGTTCTGATAAGAGAGAATCCTATCAAACGTAGAGAGCCAGAACATGTTTGTGTGCTCTCGAACAGTTTGTGAGCACCATCCATGAGCACTTTGCTTACAGTGTTATAAAAAGTAGCTCATTTAAGCACTCTAGCAACATTATGAAGCAAGTACAAAATTAGGGAATGATTTACAGTTTCCTATACAAAGCCTGACATTTAGGAAATACTCAAAATCTGTTGGTTCTACCACTTCTGTTAACAATGTAAACAAACAGCATTCTCTGTGTTATCTCTTCTCTGTGATCTCAGTTCTTAGAGGGTGGGGAACCCTGATATATGTCCATCTCCTGCAGGATGGTCAGGTCAGAGCGCCAGCCACATAGTGTGTGTCCGCTAGGCCTGGCTGACTGAATGCCATCATTGGAAAGAAGCCTCTTAATTTTAAAAACGTGCTTTGGCAGGAAAAATTTAAAAAGCACATATTTTAGGAGAAGGATGAAGTAAGAACATTAAATAAAAAATAGACTTGCAAAGAGCAATGATTCCTAAGAAGTGAATGAAGCTCAGAAAATAGAGAAGACTGAGAGTGAAGAGTGTGGTCTCAACAAATGAATTCCATGGAAATAAAGGGTCTTCCTCTCAAGACTGTAAGTTTAACTCCCACAACATTGCATGCTCATCTCATCTGGGCCCTGCTAGTTACTGTCTTATTTTTGAGGAAAATATTTCCTTTAAACAGTATGATATTTCTTTTCAGGAATTTTATTCACTAGAGACGTGCAGTTTGTAGCTAGCCAGCTCTCTTTTCTGGCTCTTTCTTTTTTCTATGATAGCTTAGCTTATCTGTCACCTGTGACCCATCTCTGTTACCATGCCTACTCTATCCTCTTTTGAACTCCCTGTTTCCCTTTCTGGAGGGAAAACATGGATAAAAGAAGATAAAAGAATGATTAATGCGGTGATCAGATTGATAATTACATTCATTTCTTTAATTTGAGATAAATTCTCTGAATGATATTTTGGCAAGAGCAGGTTTCTCCCTCTCCTTCCCAGCCTTTCTGGCTACTATCCTAATCTGTTCTTCTAGAACAGTCATGCATGTATTATGCATCTGTGATGGTGGGCTCATTAG
The DNA here is from genome assembly GCF_011100685.1 of Canis lupus familiaris. Lineage (NCBI taxonomy): Eukaryota > Metazoa > Chordata > Mammalia > Carnivora > Canidae > Canis > Canis lupus. The sequence goes on along the minus strand of NC_049242.1, from coordinate 14,874,660 downwards.
ATAGGACAACAATGGGAGAAAGAAGCATAAGACAGACCAGGCATGATTTTCACCTCTACATCCTCCATGAGGCCTCCTGGCTTCCTTGTCTTCCCTACTACACCAGTCCCTGCCTCCCAGGATTTTAAAGTACCCTGTACTTACTTTTCATAAAACTCATCACATTTTTATTTTATGTTTAATTTCTATAATCATTTGCTTAATATCTGTCTCCTCTATTGGACTGAAACCTCCTTGGAGTCAGGTCACTGCTGCCCTTCAGTACCTGCTACATAGGAAGTCTCAATCAATGTTCACTGAATAAATAATCTGTGGCCAAATAAATCTCTCTTCAAAATCCATTCCTCAAAGAGCTAATGAGAGTGGGTTGAAGCTCACTGATTGCTGATTGCGCCCAGATCTCCCCAAGTGAAGTTACCCTTCCAAAAAAAAATCTCACCAAAAAAAAACCCCACCCCAATGACCCACAATTAGCAGTACAGCTGGCCCGAAGGACACTTGAAAGAGGAATGTTTTGAGGATTGGAGCAGGACGTAAGTAACATGATGAATCTGAGAGATGAAAAGCTCTCCCAGGTGCTCCATTTGAATTTTTTTCAAACAGAACTCAGAAATGAAAGGAAATACATTCCCGCTTTTTGCCACAAAGAACAGGACAAGCCAGGATGTTAATTAAATTACAAATCAGCTGTCTGCTTGCAGCTGACAGAGCTTTGTGTGCTTCCAAGCAACGTCAGATATTTTAAACCCTCTGTAATTACCTACAATGGAGGAACTGCCAAGAAGTTCCTTTCATGAATATTTAATGGATCTTAAGATCCTTTTTAAAGAACTGATGATTTAAATAATCATGAGGCAACTTATTCAGCTCAGTGCTGCCCTCCATCTGCTAACAGAAGATATTGGAGACATCGTTTGACAGGAAATGCAAGCTACCTTTCCGAAAATTCTCAGCTAAGCCCAAGATCTAGCAGAGGCCAGGCTCAACCAGGAGGGGCAACTGTATGATTACAGAGTGCTAAAGCTCTCTGAGCAAGTCAAAATGGGACCACAGATCTATGATCTGGGAAAATAATGGGTGCAGAATTGTAAAACGAATCTGTATAGGATGTCACACATTCAGGTTGCTATTTATCATTTACAAAAGCACATTCAGAGACATTGTTCCAAGTAATTCTCAGGAACTGGAAAAAGAGGGTATTATCACTCTGATTCCAAATGAGAAAACAGGAGCAGGAAGTCTCCAAAGTTAAACAAATGGTAAAGTGGGTTTCAAATCAAGCTAGCCAGCTGACTCTAAGAGGCAACCCAATGTGGTGGAATGTGCATGAATTCTAGCATTAGGAACATAAGCTCAAATCTTACTTATGCCACTTGCTAGCTGGGAAACATTTGTCAATTTGCTGGATTGACTGAAGCTATAAACTAGGAATTATAGGATCGACCTCATAGAATTATGAGCATTTCTGGCACATAGTAGCTGCTTGACCGATATTAATGCTCTCTTTCCTCAAACTGTCAAGTCTTTTGCTCTTTGCAGGTTTAGATCATCATCAAAAAAAAAGAAAAGTAGTCTCTAAAAGAGAATTCTTCAAACTGTCAATGCTGTCAGCAAAATGGAAACAAATGTGAATGGTCATTTATAGCTACATATGTCTATCATCTTTCCTTTCCTTAAGCCATCATAGTAGAATAACTTTCGAAAATCTCAATTATAGAGTAGTATCTAGGAATGCAGGTTCTGGAGACACTGCCTGGATCAATTCCCCAGTCTGTCATGTACTACATGACCTTGGGCAATTTATCAAATTCTGTGAGACTTGATATTACACATCTGTAAAATGAGGCTAGTACTTACCTCACAGAATTTTTGAGAAGGTCAAGAGAGATAGATAATGTGTGGAACGCACTTGGTAGAGTTTCTGTGACCTAGTAAGTGGTCACTTAATATCACCTATGATTATTTTATTGTAACATTAGATTTTTTTTTACTTATGAAAATTTTTAAAGATCTAAAAACAGAAAAAAATTTAGCTTTTCTTTTTTGCTTTAAATTTCTTCAAAGCATATAATCACAACTTTCCCATCACTATATATAACACACAGAGCCTGTGTTCCAACTTCACAGCTTTTCTGACCCTACAAAACATTCTCCAGCCTTTCTTTATATCATCTTCAATGCCTGAAAATCTTCCAGGCTCTTCCAAATCATTTCCACTCCATTTGGCCTACGTTGGCTATTCCAGCTCCCATTACTTCTCTCTTCTCCCAATTTTTTTCACTCAACAATAATTTACTCCCAGTTATAAAATAACTAACCCATGGGGATATAATGTACAGTATAGTGACTATAGCTAATAATACAATTGATCCTTGAACAACACAGGAGTGAGGGGCACCAACACCCACACACAGCCAAAAATTTGCATATAACTTTTGACTCTCTCAAAACTTAACTATTAATATTCTACTATGAACCAGAAGCCTTAGAGATAACATAAACAGTTAATTAACACATATTTTATGTTACATATATAATGTACTGTATTCTTATAAAAAGGAAGATAGAGAAAATATTAAGAAAATAATAAGGAAGAGAAAATATATTTACAGTACTGTATTTGTTGGAAAAAAAATCTATGTATAAGTGGACCCATGCCATTCAAACCCATGTTGTTAAAAAGCCCACTATACTGTTTAAAAAAAAAATGTATTGAAGGACACCTGAGTGGCTCAGCAGTTAAGCATCTGCCTTCTGGCTCACAGCATGATCCCAGGGTCTTGGGATTGAATGCTGCATTGGGCTCCCTGCATGGAGCCTGCTTCCCCCACTGCCTCTGTCTCTGCCTCCTCTGTGTGTGTGTGTCTCTCATGAATAAATAAATAAAATATTTTAAAAAATGTATTGAAACATATTATGTGTCAGATGTCATAAGTGCTAGGAAGACAACAGTGAAAAGAAAGACCCATCTCCTCTCTACCCTTTCTTCTTGATGTCTTCTCTACCTTGATAACTTCCCCAGCTGTCTTTCACCTGGCTATTGCTCAACCTTCAAACTTGACTCACATATCATTTCTTCCCACATGCTTTCCCTGGACACCCAGGTTTGGCTAAGTGTCCTTTATCTGTGCTCTCATGACAGACACACTGAGAATCTCTCTTTTTTCTTGTTTTTGCTTGTTTGTTTTTTAAACATGGATGTATCTACTTTTCTCACAAGAACATAAAAGCATCCTAATTCATTATTGTACCACCAGCAGCAAGCATTCTGCCAATAAATGTTTCCAAACTGAACTACAGCTGATGGAGATATAAGTCTCTCAGTGTACTTTACCACAGCTATCACATCCTAGAAATAGCATGTGCTCAAGAAACATGTCTGAATTTTATAGGAGATCTGGTTATTGAACAGAACCAGGTAAGATTTTTCAATGATGAAGTAGAAAACTGATTCACGTGTAGTACAGGTAATGAAGTGGAATTATTTTCTGGAGAATCATTCAAGTTTCAAGTGTGAGGCACCTGGGAAAGAGTGTTGACTGGTGGCTTTTAGAGCAAGGAGTTGAGAGGAAGATAAATTGTGATATGCAAGAAGGGAACTGAGTGAGTTCCTTGCTCCTATTCTGCCAATACTGACCTAGAGCAAAACATAAATAAGGCCATCCCAAGAAATCTTACCCAAGGCTCTCTAAACCCCAGGGCAGCAGCTGAACACACAGACAAGTGTACTGACCTTGATAAGAACAGTAAAATAAAGTGTATGCAAGGCCGTGAAGAGGTCTAGCAGAATATACCACTGTATTGGCAGTGGTGTCTCTGGGTGATTATTAATGCCATGTTTTGAGCCCAATGTATTATGCAGAGAATGAAAATATTTAACAAAATAGAACATGTAAGACATGATCAAGTATTTACTTTTTTTTTTTTTTTTTTTTAAGTATTTACTTTGTTGTAAGGAGGAAGGTCTGGTGAGCTGTAAGCTTTGTGGTGAGGGAAGATCTCCTGCCCTGGAAAAGGTTTCTACCAAGTTGAATTGAGTTAACTTTGAGAGCTGGTTGAAGGACACAGGGTGATTGCCAGCTGATAAATGAAGGAGGGGCATCTAGGAAGGAATTTGCCAGAGAGGTTGGGAGGAAAAGAGTTTGAAGTCAAATTGCTTTGTTATCAAGAAATCAAACCAGTGATTTAGGAACAATCTCAACAATTAGTTTGTCCATTTGAAGCACACATTCAAGTACAGTCTGAGTAATTCTGCAGGGATAATTGCCACTGGATGCAAGAGATGACAGTAAGAGCTTGTGGGCAGTCACTGCCTAATTCAGTCTGCCAGCTGGACAACTGCTACAGTTTCTGTGAGAGTCATTCACTACTGAAGACTACAAGTGTGTTCTCAGTACTCCTGGTGCCAGGGAAAGATGAAGTGATTGTTTCATGGGGATTCCTAGTCAAGTAATGCAAATTCCCTGCACCTTAGTGTCCTGAGTTTAAATTCTGCTCCTGCCACTAATCAGCAATGAGACTTCAGGCAAGTACGGAAGCTCTGTGAAACTCAGATTCCTCACTTGTGAAATCAGGCTAATAATATTCATAGCAGGGCTGCTATGGGAAATCGATGAGATAATACGCATAAATGCCTTGGCAGAGGGCCTGACTCCTGACTGATGCTTAGGAAATCTAAGCCTCTTCCTATTTCTGTGTCAGTGTCAAGCACTCATCTAAGTACCATCAGAAGGGTCACCACGCACACGCACACACACACACACACACACACACACACGCACGCATGTATGCATGCATGCATACACAGACTCAACTCAACCTTACCCCTATTTCAGGAAGCCAGCTTCCTGCATGCTGCTACAAGCATTGAAGCATCATCATAGATCAGTGCAAACTCTCTGAAGGATGCGCACTGAGTTGTGAAGGCCTTGCCTCTACTGCGCTAAGCTTCAGTTCCTTTTCCGTATGTGAGGCTATCTTACCCCCTTTATCCATGCTTCCTCCTGAGCCAAGATTCCTGTCCTCTTCTGCCTATGATTACTTTTTTGTTTTTCCTAGAAGGGAGGGAGAATACAGTCTGAGCAGCAAGTGCTGAAATCACCACCGCTGGCTGATCACTTGAGCCACTCTTCTGACCCATTTGAGCTTTTGGACCTCAGAAGCTGCCATGGAATTGGCACCTGCTCAATCCTTCCATCCATAACTGACTTCTCAAGATTAAACCACTTGCCTGCTTGACTTTAGAACACCTCCTGGGTTCTTTCTGACTGGCCGTTTCAGAGATTTCCTGGTCTGCGTATTGGCATGTGCTTCCTCTGTGATAGAGGAAGTAAAAATAGAGTAAAATCCCTTCCTAACAGGAAGCATCATCATCTTTCATTCAACAAAATATTTTTTGAGCACATTATGTATTAATCACTAAATTTTAAGTGCTAGGAATACAGTAGTTAAAAAAAAAAAGGTAAAAACATATGACCTCTAAGAGCTTAAATTCTAGTTGCATTAATTTATATAGTTCTTTTCCTGAATTTTCTCTCTCTTTTTTTCTCTCCCCTAATATTTTCCCTTACCCAGCATTAAGCATTAACAGCTTTCCTGTTCATGGGAAGATGTCAGGTGGCCCAAGTGGGTAACCACTCCAAATTATCTCTGGGAATGATACAAATGGGCTTGGATCCATCTAACTCTTCTTATCCAGCTGCCTTTGTCCCACGAGCCCTCATGATAAACCTGCCTCAATGACTCTGGAAAAAGGTGTGGCTTTGACTCTGATCTCATTAGCAGTGAGTTCCAATCAAAGAGGATTATTTAGAAACCTGATACTGTCATACAAATATTAGTATTTCTTCAAATAAAGTCACTTCATAATCCATGGTTGGTTATGGTAGTTGAATCTCTAAGTAAGATAACTGTCTCTTGGGAAGGCATTTTTATACTTAATTTAGGCATTTGAATATGCAATTGAATGCACCCAATTAAAGAATGCTATTGTGTGTTTATTAAAACCATAAGATGTAAGCTCCAAATGAAGAAAACCTAGAAAGTTTTCTCGTTTTCTTGTCTTGGTACACTGCTGGGAACCAACAGTGTCATCTTTTAGATGAGAGCCTATGATGTGGCATACACATATATCAATGCTTCATAATGTTAATATAATCCTTACAACAAATTTATGAATTAGTTACGATTTTCTTTCCCTCATTTTATAGATGAGAAATTAGAGACAGAGAAAAATTAAGTAACCTATTCATACAACTAGTGGAGAAGCTGAGATTCATACCTCACTATCTTTGTAATCTCTACCTTTAACCCTATACTATGCTGTCTCTCGAATTTTATGCATTTCTTTTCCAGGTATTTATTCTGAGTATGGTAGACACTTTGGCTCTATGATTTAAAAGTCAAAGTCTCTAAGCTTCCCTTTACCCTTGTTGGATCATAGGATATAGTTGGAAGTATAAATAGAAATAAACTATGTAATGATACTGCCATTTCCCTGGTCACCCAAATACAAAACCACGCAGATGCAGATGATCCTCCAGCATCTTTCTCTTCTCATGACTTTCAGAGTAAGATCAACCTGACTCACTTGGCAGAACATGACACCTAATATCAGAGTCAAGGCCAAAATTATTTCACATTAGACTGAAAGCTCTTTGATGAAGGTAGTGATACTCTAATTAGCCATCTCAGTACCCTTTGGCAAGTATGAGGGATTTAGTACATTTTGACAACTGAATGAGTCTAATGTAAGCTAAATGGATTCTACTTCAGCAAGGACTCTGGTTCTTTTCATCTCCATTGCCCTTTTGTCCTTCAGGCCCTTGTTTCCTCTCTCCAGAATATTGCACTTTCCTCTTATGTCCCTCTCCAAACACATTCTTGCCTCTCCCCACCCCAACTCAGCAACCTTCCTTTCCCTACCTCTCCATCTGTCCTCCACCCCACCAACTTATCATTCTATTCTGAATTATTTGTACTTCATAGTTAGAGTAACATATCACCACTGGGACTGCACTTGCTACTTCCAATACCCTTGCCATCTCTTCACCCTCAAGGTTCAGCTAAGATAATACCTCCTCTCCTCCTCGGTGTCCATCGAAAGATGAATGGATAAAGAAGACGTGGTTTATGTATACAATGTGATATTACTCAGCCATTAGAAATAACAAATACCCACCATTTGCTTCGACTTGGATGGAACTGGGGTATTATGCTGAGTGGTGAAATAAGTCAATCGGAGAAGGACAAACATTATATGGTCTCATTCATTTGGGGAATATAAAAAATAGTGAAAGGGAATAAAGAGGAAAGGAGAAAAAATGAATGGGAAATATCAGAAAGGGAGACAGAACATGAAAGACTCCTAACTCTGGGAAACGAACTAGGGGTGGTGGAAGGGGAGGTGGGCGGGAGTGGGGGTGACTGGGTGGCAGGCGCTAAGGTGGGCACTTGATGGGATGAGCACTGGGTGTTATTCTATATGTTGGCAAATTGAACACCAATAAAACATAAATTTATAAAAAAAATACCTCCTCTTCTCTGCTTGATTGATCCACTTCCCCTGTCTCCTGTGCCTAATCCCTAACTAGTGTCAGGACTCACTCATAGCAACATGTGCACACACAAAATAGTTTTTATTTTAATAATGTTTGCCTGTCTGTTTGATGTTTACCTTTATAGCTCTGAGATCTTTTAGTGTAAAGACTGAATCTTATTTATTGCCATAACACCTGTGTCAGGTATTTAACAAGTGCTAAAGAAATGTTTGTTAAATGAATAATAGCCACCTAATAACTGTTTTTTTTTAAAGGTAAATTTTTATTTTATTTTATTTTATTTTAAAAAAAATTTTATTGGAGTTCAATTTGCCAACATTTAACATAACATCCAGTGCTCATCCCGCCAAGTGCCCCCCTCAGTGCCCGTCACCCAGTCACCCCAACACCCCGCCCACCTTCCTTTCCACTACTCCTTGTTCATTTCCCAGAGTTAGGTGTCTCTCATGTTTTGTCACCCTCACTAATATTTTCACTCATTTTCTCTCCTTTCCCTTTATTCCCTTTCACTAATTTTTATATTCCCCAAATGAATGAGACCATATAATGTTTGTCCCTTTCTGATTGACTTATTTCACTCAGCATAATACCAGTTCCATCCACGTCGAAGCAAATAGTGGGTATTTGTCGTTTCTAATGGCTGAGTAATATTCCATGTATACATAAACCACATCTTCTTTATCCATTCATCTTTCGATGGACACTGAGGCTCCTTCCACAGTTTGGCTATTGTGGACATTGCTGCTAGAAACATCGGGGTGCAGGTGTCCCGGCGTTTCACTGCATCTGTATCTTTGCGGTAAATCCCCAGCAGTGCAATTCCTGGGTGGTAGGGCAGATATATTTTTAACTCTTTGAAGAATCTCCACAGTTTTCCAGAGTGGCTGCACCAGTTCACATTCCCACCAACAATAACTAGTTTTTTATCTGCATTCTCTCCACCAGCCAAGTCATTCAACTAATTACCCCCAGATACATTTTTACATACAATTTCACCATATCACTTACCCTTTAAAGCCCTTCATTAGTTCACTACAGCTCAGGAACAGAACACGGACACTTCAGCATAGTATTCATGCCACTCTGAATCTCTCTCTAAATTCCTTTTACTGTCCTTCTTTACCCATTTGCATTCTATTCAAACTAGCCAAACAACTTTTCTGAAGTCTCATTCATCTTTCCCACTTTCCCATCTCATGTTCTTCCTTCTGCTTTAAATGATGCTCTTTGAATTATGGGTGGGAAATATCTTTCCTTTGTTTGAGGTTCTGTTCAAATGACACCTTTTCTGACCTCCCTTGATCTTTCCCAAGCAGATACATCCTCTCTTTATCTTCAATTTATATTGCTCTCATAATGAAACCGTCCATCATTGAATTGGTAGTTTTTCTATCCATCTGTCCTTTTGTTAAGCACTTATAGTGAGTTAGTGAGGCAATGTAATATACACTGAGAATATTTAAAGAGATAAAACACAGTCCCAACCCCCATAAATTCCATTTTCAGCTGAGAATAACAAATTTAACCAATCTAGGATGTCACTGATGAGAACACATTCTGATTTCAGAGATGCTAAATAATAAACAGTGTGTCTTGGAATTGATGAAATGCACATTATAGAATACACAGGTTCCCATGGAAGTGCACTTACCTAGCTTTGGAAGCAAAAGGAGACAGTTCCCTGAAGACAAACACACCTCTAATTTATCTTATAAAATGAAAAGGCATTAGGCAGGACAGCCCGGGTGGCTCAGTGGTTTAGCGCTGCCTTTGGCCTAGGGTGTGATCCTGGAGACCCGGGATCGAGTCCCATGTCGGGCTCCCTGCATGGAGCCTGCTTCTCCCTCTGTCTGTGTCTGTGCCTCTCTCTCTGTCTCTCTCTGTCTCTCTCTGTCTCTCATGAATAAATAAATAAACAAAATCTTTAAAAAAAGAAAAGAAAAGGCATTAGGCAAACAGGCACAAGGTTGTTGGCAAAGGAACAGCAGGTTCAAAGTCAGGGAAGAGTGATAATGGAGCATAATATTTTAAGGTATTAAAATGCTTGAAGGAAGTTTCTTAAATTGTGTCCTCTAGAGAGCTTTTTACAGAGCCTTAAACAGTTGTGTTAGATATAAATTAAAATTATTCTAAGCTATAGAAATATTACCAAAAGGAGATAACTGTTTATGTGCCACAGTATAAGCAAGCTTGTCAACTTCCCCTTAAAGTTTACAACATGGAGGGGCACATGGGTGGCTTATTCAGTTAAGCATCTGGCTTTGGCTCAGGTTATGATCTCAGTATCCTGGGATAGAGCACCCCAGGGCCAAGCTCTGAAAGGAGGACTCCTTGCTCAGTAAAGAATATGCTTCTCCCTCTCCCTCTACCTGGCTTCCTGCTCATGCTTTCTTTGTCTCTCAAGTAAGTAAGTAAAATCTTAAAAAAAAAAAAAAATTGTGGGGCACCTGGGTTGCTCAGTTGGTTGAGCAGTTGGCCCAGGTCATGATCTCACAGGCTGTGGGATCAATCCCCGTGTCCAACTGGCAAAACACAAGTAACAAATAATCAAAATAATTCCAAATGGCAAAATACAAGTAACAAATAAACAAAATAATTCCAGATTGTCAAGGAAATGAGAAGGTACTCTAAGAGAACACAAAGGAGAAACCTCATTCAGCAGAAGAGGTCAGGGGATACTTTCTAAATTGATGTATAAGCTGAATCCTGAAGAATGAGTGAATTCCCATGTAAAGAGTCAGGAGGGCTACATTCCAAACGAAAGGAAGAATAACCACGAACATGCCTGAGGTGGAAAAGATCTTGGTGGGCTCTCGGATTGACAGAGCTTTCTGAAGGCACCTAAAGTGAAACATGATTCAGAAGAGGTAAACTGGGCAGACCACACAGAACCGTTTAGCCCTCAGAAAGGATTTAGGCACCTATCCTGAGAAACACAGGTGTCAATAGAGGTTTTCGACAGGAAAGTGACATGATCTGATTTATATATTTTTTTTAAATTTATATTTTAATAGCCTACCGTTGAGAGCCTGGGCGGCTCAGCGATCGGGCAGCTGCCTTCGGCTCAGGTCGTGATCCCAGATCTAGGATCGAGTCCCACATCAGGCTCCTGCAAGGAGCCTGCTTCTCCCTCTGCCTGTGTCTCCGCCTATCTCTCTGTGTGTCTCTCATGAATAAATAAATAAATCTTTTTTTTTTTAAAGCCTACTTTTGCACTATTCGTGGCATTTTAAAATGGCACAACTACTATGGAAAAAATGGTAGTTTTATTTAAAAGATTAAAAATAAAATTATCATGTGATCCAGCGATCTGACTTCTGAGTGGATAGCCAAAAGAATTAAAAGGAGGGTCTGGAAGAGATATTTTCATCCCCATGTTTGTAGCAGCATTATGCACAATAGCCAGAAGGTGGAAGCAACCCAAATGTGCATCCAGATGAATGGTTCATCCATTCATCTGGATATGATATGGTATGTGCATGCAATGGAATATTATTCAGCCTTAAAAAGAAGGAAAATCTGATATATGTCACAAGGGTAAACCTTGAGGACATTATGCTAAGTGAAATAAGCCTGTCACATCAAAACAAATTTTGTAGGATTCCATTTATATGAGGTATCTAGAAGAGTCAAATACATAGAAAAAGAAAATAAAATGGTGATTACCAGGGGCCTGAGGGGGGTTGTTTAACATGCAGAGAGTTTCTGATTTGCAAGATGAGAAAGTTCTGGAGGTAGTTCACAACAATGTGAATATACTTAACACTACTAAATTATACTAAATCATCTTAAAAATTATTACGATGGCAAATTTTTGTATTACGTGGGGTTTTTTGTTTGTTTGTTTGTTTTTGGTTTTGTTTTTTACCAAAAACTCACTCTGGCTGCTTGTAGAGAATGGATTGGACTGGGGAGAGGACAAAGGAAGGAAGCCAGTTGGGAGGCTCTTAGGCGACCCACATTGGAACTGGAACAGACATGTAGCAGAATCTGCAGTGAGCTCTGCCTCTGTACTCTCTATAGTGAGGAAATATCCAAGACCCACAGATCCAAATTCTTACTTATTTACCCACAAAAACATTCAAAATGCCCATGTACCTTGCTCCTTCAATCTTCTAACACCTCTTCTCAGAAAAGATAAGCAGCAACAACAAAAAAGAATTTTAAAATAGTTGGTGATAAAATCAGCCCTCACCTGGCCTTATCTTTTGCCTGGCAAGAAAGAGGAAGAGGTCAGGTAGCAGGTGGACTTCAAGCAACCATATGTAATCTGCCTCAGGGTTTAGATACTCTGTGTTAGTCTCCCATCAAAAATGGCCTCCTGATTGTTTTTAATAAACATGATCATTAACCTAAAATCAAGTTGGAAATTTTTCTTCCTGAATCATTTTTCTGCTTTAGATCATAGCTATAGCCCTAACAGGTTAAAATACTCATGGGCAAAAGAGTTCAAATTCCCTAGCTTATACAGAGGGGGAACCTCTATATTCTTCGAAGATAATTATTTTGTATTTTGAAAAAATTACATTTAAAATTCATTGTGAAGCTTTTCTTCCATACACAATAATTTGTATCAGCTATACAAGCTGTAAATAATAATATAACAGACTCCCTATAATTGTCACTTGGTTTGAGTACTATCAATAAAGGGGGAACCATGGGTGCCCCTATTCCTGGTTGTTTCTATCTCCCTCTCCATAGAGGGAACTGTTAAATTTTGTCTTCATAATTCCCTGCTTTCCTCAATGGTTTTACTATACAGATATATTTGTCAACTTGACTAAACTATAGCACTCATTATTTAATCTAGATGTTGCTCTGAAGGGATTTCTTAACAGTGGTCAACATCTACAATAAGTGGAATTCAAGTAAAGGAGATTACACTCCAAAACCTAGGGTTATCAGCAGGTGGGACTCATCCAGTCAGTTGAAAGGCCTTAAGAACAAATATGATGTTTCTCAGAAGAAATTCCACTTGTGGACTCCTGCTTCAGCTCCTGCCTGAGAGTGTCCAGCTTGCTGGTCTTCCCTGTAGACTTAAGACTTGCCAGCCCCCACAATCACGTAAGCCAATTCCTTAAAATAAATTATATATACTATATATACTGGTTCTGTTTCTCAGGCAGGACATTGACTGATACAGTATCCCTAAAATATGTGTAGTTTTATTCTCTTTTGGAATTTGACATAAGCAGTTTCATATTGTGGTTATCTTTCTGCAATTTTGTGAAATTCATTCATGTTGATGTATGCAGGTAAAGTTCATTCAACTTTGTACAGTACTTCACTGTATGGTACACCACAATGCATCATTTTTTTTGCTAAAGGGCATTCAGGATATTTTTATTGTTTTCCTTTCTGGAATAACCAAACTATAACAATACTGCTATAACAAGGGCACCAGGGCGGCTCAGTTGGTTAAGTGTCCCCTTTGGCTCAGGTCTTGATACCAGAGTGCCAGGATTGAGCCCTGCATTAGGCTCCCTGCTCTGTGGGGAGTATGCTTCTCCATCTACCTGTCACCCTGTTCTTGTGCCCTTTCTCTCTCTAATAAATAAATATTTTTTTTAAAATACTGCTATAGCATTCTTATATATATTTCTTGGTGCACATTTGTAAGAATCTCATTAAGGCATATGCCTAAAGGTAGAATTTCTGGATTACAATATACATCTTCATTTTTTTTCAAAAATGGTTGTATCTATCAACAGAAATATATCAATTTATACCCACCAGTAATCAAGAAGAGCTATGATTATTCCACATTCTTGGCAAAACCTGACATTATCAAGGTAAATATTCCTAATCTGGATAGACACCAGATCTATCTGGAAAAATGAATCAACAGGGTTTATGGATACATTACAGGAGAGATGGAGAAAAAGCAGTCAAGGATCATTCTCTGATTTTTTAATTTTTGCAATAATTAATATTCACTTTAAGTGTCTTTTTTTTTTTTTTTTTTGATTCTTCTTTATCTCAAATACATGAGACAAAGTTGAACAAATACTTTGGTTCACTGATTTGGGTTAGATTGGTTTCTTAGATTAAATATCCCTCAAGTGCAGAGTCTTCCTTTTGCCACAAGGTGGCAAGCTAAGCATCCTGAAATTTAAAGCTCAGCGCTGAAGTCTTTATGAAAGGGACTGTTCTTAGAAAGTTTATAAAGCAAGAATTTATTCCCTAGTAGGTTCTTATGGATGCAATATTCATGCTTCGTGTATATTGTAATATCTTAATGTTTACCTATTTCTCCCTCTATAAAGGAATAATCAAAAGTCCTTTTTCTTTTTTCTTTAATGAAACTCAGAACCTCTCAGTGCTCTATAAGCATCCTTATTTGGCTCCCTCTAATTAAAGCATACACTCAAGACTCCTTTGCCTAACATACAAGACCTTCTACAAACTGTCTTTAATCTGAATTTCTAGCTTCATTTCCTCTTCCCACTCCAAACACACACACACACACACACACACACACACACACAATTTCTCCCATTCTCTGCACATTGCAGCTTTCAAGGTCTTATCCGACTACACCAAATTCCTTCCACATATGTGTATCACACTGTTCACACTGGAAATGATTTGGAAAAGACTGTTGACTTTGAATAATCTCTCACTTCTTTTCTATCTATTCAAGTGAAGCACAAATTTGAGTCCCAATTGAAATACCACACTGCTAAGGGTGTCAGGGTTTCCTCCAGCAATTATCTGTGACAACTCTAAGCCCCTAACACATTTTTAAATACTACTGTTAGAGCTGTCGTATTTTTATGACATTTTAATCTTTTTGTCTCTCTTTCCTCAAACTTTACTAACAGGCCATCATGATAGATTTTTCTTTGATTCTGTCATAGAGACTTGCACTATGCTTGGCCAGCTGGTAGGTGTCAGTGAATGTTAACTAGCTTGCTGAATGACTGAATATTGTATGAAGATGAATATTTTAAGCAATTCATATTTTTAATCAGTATAAACAGTACTTAAGACAGTGCTTATGTTGTTAGAATTTTTGTCTATAACTGTTATTGTTATTATAACTCAAATCACTTATTTATTATTTTTTAAAATTTATTTATTTACTCATGAGAGACACACAGAGAGAGGCAGAAACATAGGCAGGACTTGATCCCAGGACCCCAGGATCACAACCTGAGCCATAGGCAGATACTCAACCACTGAGTCACCCAGGTGCCCCATAACTAAAATCATTTAAAAGTAAACACTAAGTTCATAGTAAACAGAAGGTAGAAGACCTGCTTCTGCTTGTGAAGAGGTAAGCCAAAGGGAGCTGGGGAGATGGCACAGCTTAGGAAACAGGCAATGTGTGCATATGGAAATCAGCATAATATACTGATATAATACAGTAGTTCACTTAATGAATGTGATTAAATAAATCATTGGGTTTAGCCGTTGGCATGAGAAGTTTCCATAATTCAGTTGACATGTCAAATATTTTTCTCAGCAAACATATTATTGATTTTTTACAAAGGTTATAATTTAACAAGCACATAATATTGATTTTTTTAAGTCTCTCAGTCCAGAACTATAAGGATCTCAGTGGAATTATAATTCCTTCTAATTAAAAGCTTCGACATGCAAACATATGCCATAAGGCATTAGGTACCATATGTTGCACCATAATCTGAACTTGCTAACTTCACCTCTTTAGTCCTGTGAATGTAACTCTTTCCTGATCAGTACCTTTTTGCATTTTATATTCTTGGGTTTAGACCTAGAAGATTTCCTATGTTAACTTACACTAGAATTTTTATTCTAGTTTATTTCAAAATTGATTATCACTAGTCATTGAGTTCCTACTGGGAGCAAAGTAATGGGCTATGCCCTAACAAATTGCTTGTAACAGACTCCTTCTACTTATTTTCAGTTATTATTTGGATAAAGGCCTACTCTGTGCCAGGTATGCTTCTAGAACAAAGAACCTAAGCCTCAAAATATTTATATTGGCATGTTGGAAGATCTTGTGTACTTACTGGAAATATCTAAGAAGAAGTTCATCCCAAAAGATTTTGCAGAATTCTTCTATTTCCCGAGAAGTAAATAACTGTGTATATTCTCAGCCCCAAATTTGAGAACTTGATATTTCTCTTTAAGTCAAATCTAGTAGGAAAGTCACATTATATTGATTTTAGCCAATATTCTCAAATGAAGCACGTTAAGTCAGCATATAAATTGCTGTTGACTATTATTGAATACCCACAGTGTGCTAGGCACTATTAATTCAGCTGAAACTCATTAATTCAAGTGAATAACTAGATCCCCATTAGGAGGGCTCACATTTTACAAATGACCAAGCAAGAGAAAAACACCCAGCTGAAAGGCAACAGAGCTGGCAGGCACTTTCATCATCTGCTGTTAATTGGAAGAAATAGAACTTAATTTTATACAAAATAATGCTTCATCATGGCTTTAGAAAGTAATGAAGTCTCAGGGGACCTGAATAGGCTCCTCTAATAAACTTTCCATGAGACATGGCCTATTGGTTGAAGGAGGAGAGGGGTCTTCACATAAAATGTTAAGGGTTGTGGGGACGTAGAATAAAATGAATGAAATCTACATTTTTTGTGTGTCAAAAGTAATAAAAATCACAAAGTTATTTTCTTTGGCCACCCATGGACTCCTACTTCCTTTGAGGCTGATTTATGGACGACAGTAATGGAAGGTTGAGAGAAGAAAATGAGGGGTATCTTGGACCTGAGCTCTAAATGGAGTGGTCTAAGAGGTCTCAATGCCTTCCTTTGCTGTGAAGGAAAAATTAATAAATTAATATTCTGGGGGCACCTGGGTGGCCCAGTCAGTTAAGAGACTAACTCTTGATTTCAGTTCATGTCATGATCTTAGGGTCATGAGATTGAGGATGCTCAGCACTGAGTGTGATGCCTGCTTAAAATTCTCTCTCCCTCTCCCTATGCCCCTCCCTGCCCTCGTCCTGCTCATGCACACTTGCATGTGTGCTGTCTCTAATATATATATATATATTCTAGAGTTACTCACTTTTTCATATGACTTGACACTATATTTCCTAATAAAAGGCCATTCCTTACTAGTGTCTTCCTATCATTACATATTAATTTAACAAATGTTTATTGTGTATCTCTAATGTGCTAGACACTAAGAATAAAATAATCAACAAAATAATCTTATTTCCTTCTCTCATTGAATTTACAGTCTGTTAGGGAGGGCAAATACTAAATGCATAGATGACTTCTTAATTACAGACATAATATAAGCTATGAAGAAGTACACTGGACATTTGGAGTATATACCAGTGAGAAGCAATACATATAGTTCAGGAGGTCTGAATGGCAATATAATGATAATAAAATGATAGCCACCCTTAGCTGATCACCTATTCTGTTCTAGGCACTATCCTAAGTACTTTACATTATTTATTATTTCTACAACTACTATGTGAGTAAGAATCAAATATCCTCCTGTCACAGATGAGATTCTTTCCTTATGTACTCCATGATGCCAAATGCTACCGAACATCTCATCTGTGTGCTCATTAGAGTTTGAGGGCTGCCATTTTTGCTATCACTCTTTTGACACTAGGTTTAAATGTTATCTTGTCTGTGAAGTCTTCCACCCAGGAAGCCCATGTTCTCTCTTTTTTGCTTTCCAATGCTCTTGGCTTAAATTCTAATATAGTTAAATGTAATTTATTTATTTATATGTGTGACTCCAGTAATATAGATTACTGGACTGTAATCTTCTTGAGGAAGGAGACTAAGTTTTAAGCATTTTATTTATTTTTATATCCCCTGCATCTTACAAGCTCAGTACTTGCTATTTATAGGTACTCATTAAATATGTATTGAATAATTGTGGAGCAAAATATAATTTTGTTCTACAGCCTACAGCAAGAGTGAAACATGTATTAGAAAATATGGATAGTATTTCATTTGAATTGCTGAGAAAACATTTGAAAGGCAAATTGTTCATTAATAAGTATCTAGAATAGACCATGCACCTGGTACACAATACATATTAATTTGAATATTTAAAATGGACACTATTTTTTTTTTTTACTTTCTAAGTGTTGACAAATACTATAAATGTCAAATAAAATAACAACTAGGTTTCAATCAAGTAGAATCCACTTTGATAATCTAGCCTTGCACTTGTTTCCCAATTTTGACTTGTGCAATCATAATGGGGCAAAATGTACTTGAAGAAGGTAAGTATACTTTTCCAATATCAAGCAATATCTACCAGAATCAGTAACCCTGGCGTGGGAAGGAACCCTAACACATGCATCGGTTTAACCCCCTGCCTGCAGGAGGACCTCTTCAGGCCTCATGACTTTCACAGGATGAACAATGACTGCCATCAAGGTCCCTTAAGACCTAACCTAATACCAACTCTTCCTATGACTGCCTATGTCTCTACCAAATGCCAGGCTTGAAGACATTAGTAAATGTAAAAGAAAAAGGAAAGAGAGGGGAGAAAATGTTGCTACTTACTTCCTTCTTTGCATTTGGAATACTTACTTGTTTCAGAGGGCGAGTTCAATTCAACTCAAATTCTCAAGGCCTACGTGAAGCCTTCTGGGGTTGGCCTCATCTGAAAGGGCTCTCCCTCCCTGTACATTTTATCACTCAGTGCTTATAATCGCTTGAAAATTAAATCACAGTATTTTGAAATTGCTTGCATCATTTATTTAAATAAGAATATACGAGATGTATTTTGCCTTACAACTAAATTAACTTTAACAGGAATCTTGTCTTCTATTTCTTGATATTCCTCCAAGCAGCTAGCGGAATTGATGCACCTTGTACATATGATAATAAGGATTCAAATAAAACACTTTAACATTTAATTTACTTCTTAGAAGAAAAAAAAAAACAACTTTTTAAAAAACCACAATCCAACTCCATTTAAATAAATTTATTTTGAGTGATATTTCTATAAAAACCCATTCACTATTAGGCCGCATTCCTTGTGCCTAAACACAGTGACTAAACAGTCTCTAACTAAATACATGTTGAATGAGTGAATAAAGAAAGTATCTACTGAGTCTACAGTCTAATGAAAAGTCTACCTGTGGACTTTTCAGCTACATCTGACAGTAGGCCATCGCAAAACATAACAATGAGTACATGGATGAATGAATTCACAGCCACACCATGTCCACACATGCAGGAAACACTATGCATAATACTGTGGTGATTCTTTTATTATTTTTAAAATATATGTTGATATATTTTTTAAAACCTGACATTTCTTGAGGCCTTCCTCTAACATAATTAGTAAGAAATAAGGGCTGGATGACCTGTTGACAATAATCCCCTGAGCTGGAATAAATCATGCTTTCCTCTGGAACCTGGCATTTCTGCTGCGAACAGTAGTACTGCAAGCTCAAGGGAAGGGTCAAAATGTGTTGTAGCACAGGGCAAGGTGGCATAGCTGACAGATGGGATTCAGATGCTATCTCTGTTTCAGGTGGAAGTAGTTAAAAGGCAGACCTTAAAATTCGTTTTGTTTTTACAACTCCTGCATAGCTGGCTCTTAGTCCCAGAAAGTTTATGAAAAGCAGCTAAATTAACACCAGAATGAGTACACTGACTCTTGTGCCTTGTTCCTGGCTCTGCCTCTAAGTAGCCATATGATGTTAGTGAAAGTGGTTTTCATTCTCTGGTAGACAGATGCCTAACCCAAATCTTTTAGGGAACTAGGCTAGAACAGCAGTACTCTGTAGTACTGTGGAGATACACAGATGTGTCATGTTCATTAATGGGAAGCGTTGCAGGTATTCTAATATTATTAATAGAGTGATTATAAATCAGTTACTTTAAAAAGAGGGCAGATTTAAGAGGATATAATGTCAAATCTCATTCGCATTCTGTTATGTTTGCTTTAAAGGAAGAGAAAGGTATCTAATTATAGTACATTCAGCTACAATAAAGCACAGGTATTTTATTTAGATAAGAACTATTGTAAGGGACCTAAATGATGCTGTGACAATAAGAAGTGACTATAATGATCTTTCCCTGCAATATATTTTTTAAATTTTTATTTATTTATGATAGTCACACAGAGAGAGAGAGAGAGAGAGAGGCAGAGACACAGGCAGAGGGAGAAGCAGGTTCCATGCACCGGGAGCCCGACGTGGGATTCGATCCCGGGTCTCCAGGATTGCGCCCTGGGCCAAAGGCAGGCACTAAACCGCTGCGCCACCCAGGGATCCCTCCCTGCAATATTTTGAGGGATTTTGTAGAAGCTTAGGTATGTTTATAGGAACGAGTTGCCCCTCTATGCTAGGTATAGAAGAAAAAAATGTGAGAACACTATTCAAGAGGCTGGCTAAATCACTCTTAGCGTTGAGCTTCAGTGATCTGGATCAGAGTCAACCTCAGGGGACTGGCTTTACAGAATCCCTGGGGACACTGCAAATGTCCTGAAGGAAAACTTCCACCCCCTAAAAAGAGCCCCGCCCAAGAGTGTACTGTACTGTTTCTTAATTTGGTGAGACTGGAGGAGGGCTGGTTGGGAAAGAATAATAAGAAAAAGAACTCGAACTCAAATAAGCTTAAAATATCTCTTGCTTTAAATATCACTATAAATAGCACCTCCATTTTGTTTTATTCTGCATATAATGTGGCTTAATTAATATTTATATAGATTTTTCTTTAATAAAAAAGCTATTCCCACAGAACTATGATTAATCATGGTTACAGGTCTCAAATTTCCATAACTGTCAGATGGTTTGGACCAAATATTATCCAGGGTCCCTTTTAAGCATCTCCCACTCAGTGAATTTTCTTGAATAGCACACACAAGTGCCTGGCTACTGCCGCCTGGTGGCAGCTATCTGGACTATAGTCATTAAAACAGGAAGTCCTTTTTTTCTAGGTGTATTTGCAGTTTCAACTCAATTTAGTTATAACATCACAGCGTAATGTGATCATTTTGTTAGTTAAAATGTCCTCCAGAGACAATCAAATCCATATAACTTTTTGTGAGACATTAAAAATATATATATTCTAATTTTAAAGACCTCTAGAGATAGTCTCCAACCTCTCTTGTGTCACGATTTCTGTGTAGAACCTAATCTGAAGTTCTTCTTGGTATTAATCTTTCCTGATGTATTCCTGATGTATATGTTTAAAGAATTTCCTTCTGATTTTGAATCTCAAAAACAAAACTAAAATGACTTATACATAGGTGTTAAACTGTTGCCAATAGAACCCCGTGACTATAAAATAGTTCCCTTTCCATCAGTACTCCATGCAGCCAAAATACCCATAAAATGTCTCCATTAGCTGAAAGCGTGGGCTGTCAAAAGTAGTACAATGGAGAGTCAGCATGCTTGTAGGGGTTTTGAGTGTAAATCTATTAGTTATTTGCTGTATAATGCTGTGGAGATTATTTAATTCTACTGAGTCAGTTTTCATTTGTACATGGGGATGAAAATCCCTACCTCACAGAGCTTTTCTGATGACTAAAGTGACTAGAACATAACAGTGTTTAACAAATGATAGCTCTGCGGTCATACAGAGCACTATGGGTGCCACTGAGGGAAGATTTCCAAACTTAAGAAAAGAGCACAATACCTAGAACATAGTATGTGATTAATACATATTTATTGAATGAATGAGCAATTATTATTTATATTGAAATGTTGGCTGGGAAGGATCTCTTAATAGGCATTGATGCTCCAGGTCAAATTTATATAGATCAGAGATGGGTTTGATGACAAAACAAGTGCTAATGAGGATAGGATCCAGATCATGTAACATACTGCTGTGCATTATATTTATTTGTATTCACGTCCACTTCCCCTACAAACCTATGAGTTCCTTGAAGGCAGTGACTACATTTTTTTTAAGAGAAGGAGAACTTGCAAGTGGGGAATGTAGGGGAGGGGCATAAGGAGAGGGAGAGAGAGAATCTTAAACAGGCCCCATGCCCAGCATGGAGCCCAACACAAGGCTTGATATCATGACCCTGAGATCATGACCCGAGTGAAATCAAGTCAGACACAACTGACTGAGCCATTCGGATGCCCTAGCAATGACGACATTTTAAATATCTAATTCTCCATACTGACCACAGTGAAGAACAGAAATGATTTCAGTAAATACTTACGCTAATTTAGTGCCTCTGACCCCTAACACAACCCAGTTTCTAGATGAAATTTAGCATGGTAAAATAATTGCTTTTCTCTTCTGTATAAGGAAATAAAACTCTAGTCAAATAGAATCAGAAGCTCTTTCTCAGATACATACTATTGGTTTTAATCTTCAGTGAAACTGAATAGCAGCCTATTAGGGCTTCCTTAGATACTTTCTTGCAAATATCTATATAAATTGAGGTAAAAAATGTAAAAAAAAAAAGTTGAGTACACAGAGGATATAAGGGTTAGGTCAAAAAGCCCCCTTGGCCCCCAAGATCTGAACTGGTATAAAAAATGGCAAGGGAAATCCTCTGTCACAATGTGACAAATCAAATTATGTAAGAGTGTTAAACCAGACTGTGTGGTTTCAGAAAAGCACAGCTGTTTGTAGTCAAGAGGAAGGCCACCATGCTGCCACAGTTCCTCTAACCTTGTTCCACTTTCAAGTGGATTGCAGGATAAATTTTGTAAAAACTGTACTATAAAAAACCCTGATGTAGTCCTTTCTCGGGTCTACAGAATGAAGAGGGTCAGCTTTACTTAAGTGATTGGCTTCCTGTTTTTCTTAATTATACAAAATGAGGACAATGCAAAACACAGCTGGTGGAAACTCGGATGTTGCTCAAAGCCTGAAACACATAACTACTTTGCGATGAAAAACAGAAAATACTTGCTGGTGAGGAGAGAATGGCAGTGACACATTTCCAGGGGCGTGCTTACTACAGCTGAAAAACTGATTTCACCTCAGAAAATGAGACAAGGTGAATATCTAGCTGTGGGGTATAAGTGGTAGCCTTTACTCCAGACACATGATGTTGAGCAGAATAGGAAGGAAGAATGAGGAAAAAAGGCATTAGAGAGGGTATTGAATAATTGGTTTATGGTTGATTATGATTATGGTACCTACAGGGTGACAAGGGATTTATTCAGTATACATGAAAACTCAAACTACCCTAGGCAGTGAGAAAACAAGCTGCAAAGTATACAACTAGATAACTTGTCAGTTGTTCAACAGCACGGAATGAGGTCTCCTGGGAAGGCGAGGCTATATTGCTTAACCTGGATTTGGAACAAATATTAGGTACTGTTTGACATTGAAGGAACTACTCATATATTTGATGATTCCTTGGTGGATCTCTACTCATTTTTCAAGGCTGAGTTTAAGTCCTATCTCTTCTGTGATGCTTTATCTTAATAATCAGACTGAAATAACGCATCTCCATTGTACTTCCTCAGTGTTGGGTAGCACTTACTAGATGATCAAAATTAGTTGTGTATACATCTTTCTTTCTGTTCTATTGTGCACACCTTGAAAGTAGAGGTTATAACTTGATAATTTTTATAACTCCCCCAGCAATTAGCATCATGCAAGTCTCTAAGAACTCAGAATATTTTAATTGAATGAATTAATAAATGAATAAGAATACACATATGACTGAATAAAATATATATCTTTATGTGTTTGATATCATTTTTACAGTGTGCAAATAAATTCAACTCAACATACCTTTATTCTATCACACACTTATTGCATATCAGATGTCATGTTTAATATTGTTAAAAGAAAGGGCAGCTCCTGGGATGCCTGGGTGGTTCAGTGGTTAAGCGTTCTGCCTTCAGCCCAGGGTGTGATCCTGGAGTCCCAGATCGAGTCCCGCATTGGGCTCCCTGCATGGAGCCTGCTTCTCTCTCTGCCTATGTCTCTGCCTCTCTCTTTCTCTCTGTGTCTCTCATGAATAAATAAATAAAATCTTTGGGGAAAAAAAAGAAGAAAAAGGAAAGAAAGAAAGAAAAAAGAAAGAAAGAAAGAAAGAAAGAAAGAAAGAAAGAAAGAAAGAAAGAAAGAAAGAAAGAAGAAAGAAAGAAAGAAAGAAAGAAAGAAAGAAAGAAAGAAAGAAAGAAAGAAAGAAAGAAAGGAGGGGCAGCTCCTAAATGTGAAAGTTATAATTAAATGATGCTGTTAGGGGATCCCTGGGTGGCTCAGCGGTTGCCTTCCGCCCAGGGTGTGATCCCGGCGTACGAGTATCGAGTCCCACATCGGACTCCCTGCATGGAGCCTGCTTCTCCCTCTACCTGTGTCTCTGCCTCTCTCTCTCTGTCTCTCATAAATAAATAAATAAAATCTTTAAAATAAATTAATTAATAAATACTGCTGTTGGTCTGCTGCAGTTTTGAGGACCTGAGTTCCGTTGTCACGTAGCCATCAATAGTCATCCAATCACTAAATTGTGTAAAACATGAATTGGCCTGAACTTGGCCAGAGTTATCTCACAATATATGGTTTCCTCTACTACTATATTAACTAAATTTATATTTATATTTTATAAATATAAATATATATACAGAGGTGAGAAGGTATTTTTTCTACAAGAGACCTCAGACAAGAAAATGAGCTTTAATAGAACAATGGTCAACAGTCCAGTATGGTATGGAATGAGGTTTCCTGAGAAAAGATGTTCTCTTGCTTAATTAGGATTTAAAACAAGTCCTAAGGGCTGTGTAATTTTTTTTTAAAGCTGCTCATATAAAAGTGATGACTTTTATGACTCCCTACTTCTCTTTCATAACTGCTGCAGTATAAGGCTTGTTACTCATTACTATTATAGAGTGAGGCTATATATCCCAATCTCCTTTGTAGGTACATGTGGCCATATGACAACTTTTGATTGATGAAACAAAAACAGAAGTGTTTTGTGGAAGTTTCTGGGAACATTCCTTAAGATATGGTGTTTATGCACTCTTTTCCAACTCCTTTTTCTCCTGCCATTTTCACTTAAGATTGAGGTCATGTATGGTGGATCAGCAATAGAGAAAAACATGGGGCCCTAAAATTGTGAGGCAGCCTCGCCCTAGATTGAATATTTGGGCTTTTCTGTGAGAGAGAATTAAACTTTTATTCCAGTAAAACCACTGCTATTTTGGTTTCCCTTCAATTGGTAGCAGTGCCTAATCCTAACTATGCATCTGTGCTGACTTTTATGTTCACAACTCAATTACGGATTATGAAACATGGTATTTAAACAGGTAGAGCTATGGATGTATGGAAAGATAGACCTTTAAAGAATTCATTAGGGGTCTTTCAATCTATATCTGTAGAACAAAGATGGACATAGGTCTTCTAGAACTAGCTCCTACCCAACTTTCCAGCCTCCAAATATATCCAGTTACTGATAGCCTTCCACCCAGTCACTTTGCAGTTTCCTCCCTGACATTAATTATATTATTCCATGCCTACTTCTTTATCTTTTTTTTTTTTTTTTTTTTTTTTTCTTTTTTTCCTACTTCTTTATCTGATTCACTTTTACTTTTTCAAGATTCTGCTTCGGTATTGTCTCCTACAGAAAGGCTTTTCTTCCCAAGGTGAGGTGCCTCACCCATATACTCAGTGCATGCTTTTGACTTAGACCTAATCTCAGTTAATTATAGTCACTTATTCTTATCTCCATTTCTCCTCCCTAAATTGTGAGATTCTTGAAAGATGAGAGCAGCTTTATCAGCTTTGTTTTCTAGTGTCTATCGCAGTGTAGGTACAGAATGGCATTATTAGTTTTGCCTTCCATTATATGGAAGTTCCTTTATTTCTGTTACTTCTGTCTCTGGGGATATCATTTTTTTCTCCTTTCCCCTCCTCTTTATCAACTTAGTTCAGAAAATACATTTTGGGTACCTACTTGGCCAGATACTAGATTAGAAATACATTTCTAAATTAATTTGTCAAACATTTCCTCTGCATTTTATTCTATTCTTTTCTGCCAATTTCTTCATAGAGTGAAGTTATCCTCGTGACTCAAAGCTTGAAGACTAGGAGAGGGGGTTGGAGTAAAATCTGTCTTTTGACATTTAAAAGATATGTGCTAAAATTGGAGAATAGTTAGCACTTCTATTTAATAGTGAGATGAGGCCATTTATAAACATTCAAAATAGCCCAGCTCTGTGTTCCTATGGCCACATAGGCCTACACCATAAAGAGGAGTATGTGGAAAGATGACACCTTGTTTTGTCATACATACAAGGTAAGCTACCTCTTAGTTTAAGTAGTCTCCCCTTCTTTTCCTTCCTTTTCCCTTATAATCTGTATCTGTCTACTCCTTCTCTTTCTTCTTCTGCTTCTCCTTCTGTTCCTCTATCTCTTTTTCTTCCTCCTTCTCTTGCATTCAGAAGAAAATTAAGACCATATTACATTCATTTCACATGAAAGCATATCAATAGAATTCTTACAATGAACTGCTGATGAAGAGACCGGTCTTGTTCTCTACCATGTCTTATTCTGGTGGCTCTGCACAAAACCCTCCCCTCCTTCTGTTCACTGAATGTCAAGTGCCCATGTGTACAGCCTCCTTTTCATATGTTCTCAGTGCCCTTTCTCCACTGATGGTCATAGCATATTTTACTCCCACAAAGCTTCAAGAAAGCCAACATGTAGATGCAAAAAGCTTCAGAATTTCAGTTGTAGTGATTACACAGAACCAGAATGACTGAGTGAGTGGTGGGAGTGTGGGGTGGAGGGGAGACCTTTAGCTTCTAGACATGTTCATCACTTCAGGGAACAGATGAAAAATAAGCATGGAAGGTAAACCACAACTGGTTAAATAAACATGTAAACATTTTGGATTTAATAATTTATTAAATTATTTATTACACACTTCTTTTATTTATTGCACACTTACTATGTCCTAAGCTTAGATCTGGATATTTCCTCTGCTTTTTCCTCTTTTTGCTTTGTCATACAAACCTCCTGGGTATCCAGCATGCATCTGAACCCCTCTGTGTTGTTCCCATGTGACTTGGAGACCAAGAAAAATCAACACCAACATGCTGACTAATGTTCATGCTTTCTCTACCATAAGAAATGAAGTCCTTTGTCTCTGATTCAAGAGTCACATATCTTTGGCCATCCCCAGGAAACAATACAGGTTAGATTATTAACCTGCAAGTAGAATGTGTCAGATTCTGGTACATGAGCCAAATAACTGGTGGTTGTTTAAAGTCACTACATTTGCAGTGAACAGGAGTAGTTAACCAGTAATAATGCCTGAAGCTTAATCCCTTGGCCAATGTTGCCCAGGATGGGATAAATGATCTACAAATGAGCTGAGGTAATTTTAAGAGTTTGGTTTACAAGTTTTCTTTTAATTTTAACTATTTAAAAATCTTAACTATTTTTAATTTACCTACTAAGTAGCAAGTTATACCAGTTTCCATTCGTAGTACTTACATGACATTAAAAACTGAATTGATCTAAAGAAAAGCATTGACAATAATTCAAGGCAGTACTTGATATGAAAGACTATTATGATAAAACACAAATTACTGATCTTTAAGAGTCACAATACAAATCCATATTGCTTCTTACTGAAAGAAGTGGGATCTAACAGGCTGCACCACTAACATTAAAGTTGGTTGGTAGATCACAAACAAAGTTACTCTCAAATACTACTAAGAAGAAAAGTTGCTTTACCTTGAACATATACATTTAAGACAATCTTTTCCTCAGACACAACCATTCAAGAAAAGAATAAAATGCCATAGGCACCTATACTGGAGCTACAGACATTCTGTTATAACAGAAGAAGGATCTTTAACATAAAAGCAAATGTTCAGCCTCTATTGCAATGTAGGAAAATCAGATACCAAAAGAAGTAAAAGCTGTCCATGATCTGGATGTTATTTTGGCACTGGCCATTTCTCCTAGCATTTCCTCGTGAAAATGTTAGCTTGTAATAACAGTTCATCTTTATGCTCCAGGCTGGCAAGTTCTGAGTCACTCACAAAACTCCTTATGAACAACTGAGAAGGACTTTGAAGACTTCTTAAAGGCAGCTGTGATGAGAGAATCATAGATTATGATAGTGTGGAAGGGACTTAATCAACTATACAACCAACTGCTCTATTTCACAGAAAAGGAAGTGAGGATCATGAAGGGGCATAACTTGTTCAGTCACATAGCAAGTCAGCAGTGAGAGAACCAGAACTCATTTCTCTGCTGAACTTTCTCTCATGACTTGGGGCTCTTGCTCCCTCTATGTGGCTCATTGAGTGACCTAGATGTAAACTGACTGGGGTTTAGGAAAAGGCAGGTATCATTCCAAAAATGTCTTTACCTCAGCAAGGAGGAAAGAAAGATATCTACACTTTTCCTGCTGTGTAGCTTATATCTCAGGAATAATGCTATAGGTTAAATACTATTCCCTTAAACTAATGTTTCCCTTAGGTAGTAAACAACAACAAAAACAACCTCAGGGGCAGCTGGGTGGCTGTCAGTTAAGGGTCTCACTCTTTATTTCAGCTCAGGTCATGATCTCAGGGTCGTAGGGTTGAGAGCCTAGCATCAGACTCTAGTTGAGCCTAGCATCAGCCTTAGCATCTGCACTAAGTGTGGAGTCTGCATGAGATTCTCTCTCTCCCTCTGCCTCTGTCCCTCCCCCCACTAGCACATGCACCATGAGAGACCTTCTGAACAATGTCATTCTTGGAACTTTTTCCCCTGAAAATGCTGTGCATGTCAGACAATTTACATAAATTTAAATTATATTTTAAGAGATACTCACAGAGATATACTGTGTAACCACTAACCTGCTTAAATCACATGTTAAAGGAGAAATACAGTTTTCTTTCCTTTTTTTTTTTTTTTTTTTAGAAATACAGTTTTCTGATGAGACCTTAACCAATTCCACTTTTGTTCAAGACTCAATAATATATAGTGCCAAAATTTTATGGTTTCCTGTGTGAAGTGACAAAAAAAAAAAAAAAAAGCCTACCTTCTTGGGGTTTCTGTTAAAGGGGAAAATATTATCAGCAATAATTAAGTCATAATCCAAGACAAGTAGTAATTACCCATGTGGAGAAGAGAAAGGAAGAAGGACATTCCAAGAATAGAATATATGTGCAAAAGGCCCAAAACATAGGAAGAATGGGCAATATGGAGATTCTAAAAGCATGTTGCTATGATATGGTAGGAAATATGAGGAAGTTGGCAAAGTGAGTCTACAGGATATAGACATTAAGCTAAAGATACTGAAATAGGCCCAAATCATAAAAGTCCATATATGCTGAGGAATTTGGACTGTATTATAAAGTAACAGATAGTCATAAACTAGGGATATAGTAGGCAAAGGTGCAGAGGAACCAGGTAAGTGATCCATATAATAATAATTCAGAAAAGGGATAAGAAAGGGCTAAATGAAAGTAATACTGGTTCAAAACGAGAACAGATGGAGGCAAAGTTGACAGGATTTGGTGGCTGATGGGATGTGGGGGCTGATGGAGAATAAGATGTCTGGGATGACTCCCAAATTTCTGGCTTGAGCAGCTGAGTGCCTGGAAGGTGCCACTCACCATGAGAATGAGTTGAGAAGAGGAGGGGAAAGATGAGGAGCAAGTTTTATGAATTTGAATTTTGAGGTCTTATAAGTAGCAAGGAGACGATGTCTTACTGGCAGACTTCTGGAACTCAGGGGTACAGCAGGGCTAGATACAGGATCAGTTGCTTATTTCCTTCTGCAGTGTATCAGGGATTTACAATAATATCCCAGGGGTTTCAGGAAACCACAGACATTTTCCTGGATAGATATTTTTGAAGAGTAGAGAAATATGTATTAAAACATATATAGTGACGCTTGGGTGGCTCAGTGGTTGAGCGTCTGCCTTTGGCTCAGGGCACGATCCCAGGGTCCTGGGATAGATTCCTGCATCTGGCTCCCTGCAGGAGCCTGCTTCTCCATCACCTATGTCTCTGCCTCTCTCTCTGTGTCTCTCATGAATAAATAAGTTAATTAATTAATTAATAAAAACATATATAAATATCTTAAGTCTGGAATATAAAATTTGCATGGATTTTTAGGACAAAACCAGTCTCCAAATGAATTGCTGACTTTTTGACTTGTGTTTACAATCTCAGCTTCACACTATATCCACAGACCCTTGAAACATATGTTCACCCCCTCTGTCTTCAGTCCTTTGGTGGAAACTTTGAAACAAGACTGTACTAAAGTAGTTCACAGGCCCAGTGTGATTTGGGTCTCTGTGAGCAGCCCATTCAAGAGGTCAGCCTAGAAGAATCTGACACACCTTCTAGCTGGGAGTAAAAGGCAGCATGCTGCCGCCGTGCTTCCACTCAGCTCTGTCTCCCAGTATTTTGAAAAGATTGAAAGGATCTCTGTTGAAACACTGAAATGTGGAAAGAAGCAGCAAGCTATTTGGACTTTATAGTTCCTTTGGAGTGAATATAGTACTTGTGTTGTGATTTCATTCTTACTCTGTGTAAGACAAGTCATTCACAGGTCTGGAATCACTTTGGGGTTACCTACTAAGAGGTCACATGCTTCTTTTGTACTTAGTTGTTATTTGCCGCCTTCAAAATATTGTAAAGTGTAAAAAAATTCCTTTCACCATTAGGTAGCCTCTGTGTAAAGGATACTCAGCATTTACTGATCTCAAATTAATAAAGCTTCAGTAGAAGAGAAGGTATTTTTAAGTGTTAAAGTTAATGAAGTTCTGCTGTTTGAGAGAAGCATTCAGACAGTCCCCCATCTTCACACGCAACGACTCCAATATTTGTGGTTAAACAGCTGCTTCCCTCCTTCCTTATGGTAGAACTCACCATTTTATTTCCTTTCACAGTTATTTAATAAACAGAAGTTGCACTGCAGCACACAAGAATTAGAAATTTAGGGTTTAGGGGCTTTATTTCAAAAATAAACCTTCACTTTTTAGAGCCCTGCTGTAAACTGTGGCAGGAACATGAAGGCCAGTCCATCTCTGGAAGTCTGACAGTCTGTTTTTCTCCCTTGCATTCTCCTCATCCAGACAGGCCTTTCTTAGTAAAGGAAAATCTCATCATCGTGTACTATAATTATTTCCTCTATGAGTCATGCTTATCATGATTATCCCTCCAGCATTAAACCATTTTTTTTTCCCCTAAAAAAGGAGGAGGAAGGATAATTTTTGAAGTTTACAGACAACCTACTATGGGACAACTCTGCTATTTCTCAAATTTAATGTAATCTTTAAGACATGATAGATATTACTATTCTAATTTTATAGTGTCTCTCATGCCAAATCTATAATTACATGAAATTCTATTAACTATTTTTAAAAAGTAATTTAGCCATTTTTCAAGTGGAGACAGCCTTTTAAGAAATCAACATTTATTTAGTGTTCATGTTCATGAATAAAGAAACTGGAGATCTGAGTTGAATTAACTGGGACCCACTTAGAAAGTGGTAGGCTCATGCTTCAAACTCAGGTCTATCTGATAAGAGAGAAAAGGCTGGTAAGATAAAGCTAGGTGAGATCAATCAGAGCTTTAAATTCTAGCCTGAGAAGCTGAACTTGATTTGACCAACATGACAACTAATGTACATTCTTGATTAAAAAGGCAATGTAATGAGGATTTTATTTTAAGTAGACTCAATAAGTTTATCAGGGACTCGGATTGCAAGGATAAAAATTAAGATTCAAGAGGGCAAAGATATGAAAAATAAGTTGGAGGAGTCAGTGTTATCTAAAATAAGAATAAATATAATTAAGGCACTATAATTATAGGGTAGCAATTAGGATGGGACCAATCTGAATTGTGTATATAACTATATCTATATATCAATAAATCATGGTGTAAAAAAATGAGGGGCGATTTTTTAATCTTCTAATTGTAGGAAAAGAATGATAAATTGTGAGACTAGTTGTTCTCTCTAAGGTCACAGAAAGAGTTTTGAATGACAGAGGAATGCAGATTGGACACAGGGTTTATAGGGCAGGGGAATCTTTTTGACTGTGGTGATGATAGCTATCCCCTTCCTAGAAATCCTGTGGGTCAGGACAGACATGCATATACCATTGCTATAAGAATCTCGGCTAAAATAAATAAATAAAATCTTTTAAAAAAACTGGCGGGGAGGGGGATCCCTGGGTGGCGCAGCGGTTTAGCGCCTGCCTTTGGCCCAGGGTGCGATCCTGGAGACCCGGGATCGAATCCCACGTCGGGCTCCCTGCATGGAGCCTGCTCCTCCCTCTGCCTGTGTCTCTGCCTCCCTCTCTCTCTCTGTGTGACTATCATGAATAAATAAATAAATAAAATATTAAAAAAAAAAAAAAAGAAACTCGGCTAAGGATCAGGTGTCATCCTGATTCTATTTCATTCCTATCAAAGGAGCTGGATAGTATTATTGTTTGTCAAGAGTAAAGAGTGCCAATTTCATGGTTTTGCTTACATTTGACCCAGTGAAAGAGATAGGAACCCCAAGCTTCCTTGAAAGGTCTATTCTAGCCTGATGATTTTGTGCTTTTATGCTTCATTTCAGCACTGAAATATTCAGAAAATAGCCATGGTGGCAGCTTCTATCAATGACAATTCAACAGTTCCAATATTTCAGTTCTGGCTAAGATTAGATTGTTCTTAAATGTATCTGAAAGAGCATAGCAGATCTGCTTCACATGGCAGCATATGAATAAGCATTTGCTTCTAATTCCACCCACTACTGCTCCCTCTTTCTGTTGCTTTTAAAAGCATCTGCTATCACAGATGCAGAAGATATGTCACTATGAACAACTGCTTTGTTTGGAAAAGCTGCATTTCATTTCTGTCATCTCTTCAAAGCAAAACTCAAGTCCACTTTCAGGCAACCCCAGTGCAATGAATGGAGAAATGAGTACAGGTCCATCTTTATTTTAAAGTATTAAGTCTAAAAGAAAAACTTTCTGCCTCAACATTCCCTCAGATTGTGTAACTTAATATATCCTAAAATATAGTGATTGATATGAAAGAATGTATGAAATGTAAAGGGAAGTTTTGAAGCATAGTAATAAAATAACCATCAACTTAAAAACTAAAATACGACAGAGTTTTTAATGCTGTCTGCCATTAGTCCTGTGTTTCTGTATCCCTTATGCTGCAGCAACTCTCCTAAATACTGTAATAATTTTGTGGTTTTAGCACTTACATATGAATCGGCCCAAAACCATATTGCTTCATACAAATATTGGTTTTGAGCTTTATATGAATATTATTTTACCATATACAGTTTTCTTTGACTTGATTTTCTAAATCAATATTGTTTCCAATATTCATCCATGTTCATTTTTCTTGTATTACTGTATATTATTCCATTTTGTGAATGTATCATAAATTGTATTTGCATCCTCTCATTGTCATACATTTTGTTTTTCCAATTTTTTTTTTTTCTTTTTAGGAACAGAGTTGCTATGGTCAGGGAATGTTTACAAGGGTTTCTCTAGTATAAAAAAATAAATTCTCTAGGGTATATGAATAACTAGAAGTGGAAATGTTAAGTCATAATGTTCACTTTTATAAGATGATGTCAATTTATTTTCCAAAATTGTACCCACCAGCAGTGTATAAGAAATGTCAATAGCATTTGATGGTGTCAGGCTTCCTAATGTTATGCTCACATAATTGGGTACAATATGGAATTGAGCTTAATTTAGATTCCTTTATTACTTGTAAGGTTTGGTATCTTGTCATATGCTTATTCATTTTTTTGTTTACTTTCCATTTTGAAATGTTTGATGGTATCTCTTGATCATTTTTTCTTGTTTTATTGGTTGTTTTTATTTTTATTGACTTGTAAGAGTTATTTACATATTCTTGATAAATCTTTTGTTGACTACTTATGTTGCAAATACTTGCATTTTGGGACTTGGCTTTTCCTTTTCCTTGTGGTATTTTTTGATAAAAAGAATGTCTTTAATGTACTTGGATTGAACAATCTTCATTTGTGAGGTTTGCGTTTTAAGAAATACCAGCTAACAAGAGGGTCATAATGGTATTCTCTTACATTTTCTTCTTGTTTTTGTTTTTTTGTTTTTTTTTGTTTTTTTTTTTAATAAATTTTTATTTATTTATGATAGTCACACAGAGAGAGGGAGAGAGGCAGAGACACAGGCAGAGGGAGAAGCAGGCTCCATGCACCGGGAGCCCGATGTGGGATTCGATCCCGGGTCTTCAGGATCGGGCCCTGGGCCAAAGGCAGGCGCCAAACCGCTGCGCCACTCAGGGATCCCTTGTTTTTGTTTTTTTAAAGATTATATTTATTTATTTGACAGAGAGAGAGAGAGAGCACAACTAGGGGGATGGCTGAGGGAGAGGCAGAGCAGGCTTCTCCCTGAGCAGGGAGCTAGATGCAGGGCTTGATCCCAGGACTGAGATCATAACCTGAGCTGAAGGCAGACCTTTAATTAACTGAGCCACCCGGAACCCCACATTTTCTTTTAAAATGCTTAAAACTGGGCAGCCCGGGTGGCTCAGCAGTTTAGTGCTGCCTTCAGCCCAGGGCCTGATTCTGGAGACTCAGGATGGAGTCCCACCTCAGGCTCCCTGCATGGAGCCTGCTTGTCCTTCTGCCTGTGTCTCTGCCTCTCTCTCTATGTCCCAAACGAATAAATAAATAAAATCTTTAATTAAAAAAATGCTTAAAACTTTGCCTTTTTCATTTATGTGTATGACCTATCTTTTGTTAATTTTATGTCTGATGTAAGGTAGGTATCAATTTAATATTTTCAATATTATATACGATTGTCCCTGTTCACTAATTGGTCTTCCTTTCTTTAATGTTCTCAGTGCCATTTCTATCCTATGTAACATTTACATATAGTTAACAAATACATATACCATGTGCCAAATAGTCTTGTGTTTTATAAATAATTAATTCATTAAATCCCCATAATAGCCTTATGAGTTAGGTACCATTTTCATTCCTTTTTCAATAATAAGAAAATTGAAGCATGGAAAAGTTAGTAACTTGGATCTAGAACTGGTACCCTTAACTTCCGTATCAAGGTCATCTGTTGTTTCATCAGTCAATATGTTTGTCCAGTTCTAAAACACACTGTGTCATCAAACTTGGTTTAGTATGTTTGTTTTCTGATAGGCCCAGTGCCTCCCTAGATCTTCTTTCCAGGAATATCTGGGCTATTCTTTAGCTTTTACTTTTTTCATTTACATTTTAAACCAGGTTATTAAGCTAACCAAATAATCCTAAACATTTCCAAAAATACCTAAAAATTTGGATTTTTATAGGAATTGCAATGTATACAGATCAATTTTGAAGGAATGATGTCTTTATTAAATCTTCATATCCATGGCCATGGCATTCACTATAGTTAAGTCTTGTATAATAAATTTCATGAAAAAGCAATACATATTTTTTTCTATAAAGATTTTGCATATATGTTGTTTAATTCCTAAGTACCCAGTATATTTTTAGGGTTGTATCTCATTTTCCTTGGAAGTGTTCTATCATACTATTAGAAATAATATTTTTTAACCTCTTGGTATAAGTCAGAGGTATCTTATAATCTTCTCATTATGATGGTAGATTTATTCATTTCTCTCTATACACTCTTTTACTGCTAATATGTTAGGAATATTTTATTAAGTGCACATAAGTTTAGAATACTTTTTCATGAAATAAGCACTTATTTTACCATATAATGATATTTAACTCTAATAATTTATTTTAAAGCCAATTGTGTCTGATATTTGTAAATTAACCCAGCTTTCTTTTATCTGGCATTTGCACACTGTATTTTTCTCATTTGTTTACTTTCAAAGTTTCTGTGTCCTTCTATTTTAAGTGTATCTCTTATCAACTGACATTTTAGGTAGATTTTTTAATTATTCAAGTGCTTATTTTTTTCTTTTAATTGGCAAAGTTAATCTATTTACATTTATGTGACCATTATATTTAAATTTGTTTTTCTATATAAATTGTGTTTCTGTCATGCTCTATTTTTTTATCCTTCAATCTTTTTGCCTTTTATCCTTCAATCTTTTGACTGATTAAAGTTTTCCTTAATACATTTTATCTCTTCACTAGCTTGATATTTATATACTTTTAGTACTTTAGTAGTTACCTATTAATTTTGCCATGCATCTATAATTTGAAATGTAAAGTTTATTAGTATCTTAACTAATCAGCCCCCCAACTTCCCCACACACAAAAATACACAAAGATTCAAAAATCCAATTACTTCCAGGTTAATAGAGGAATCTCACATTTGGCTTTCTACCTTGATGGAGCCCCAAGGCTTATCAGTAAAATCAGAAAAATAAATTACCTTTTTGTAAAGAAATGTGAATCATTTTCCTCAGGGTAACCTTGACCTCCCTATATCTTATTGTTCACTGCTCCTTGCTCTAGTTCAAATCACTGTTTTTCTGCCATCCTGCTCAAAGCACATATTCAGGTGATAGGTTTTTGTTCAATTTGAAAGAAAAAAAACCCTTTCAGCTACTGTGATTAGGATGTAGCAGAAGGAAGGTGAATTACAGTGTAAGAAAATATCAGTTTATTTTCTTTGGCTTAACTGAGAAAAGAGCTGAGGCTTTCTGTCACTGATTATGTTCATTTCTCTAACTTGTAGGTATTTTCTGGGAGAACCTCTGATTAAGCAGTACCTCCAACTTCTCTTATTCTATCATTACACTCTGATGCCTGTGTTTCACATTACCATGCTTCCTGAGACAATATTTAAATAAACACACCACCTACACCACTTCACACATCCTGTACAAGTTCTTTTATATTTAACAATGTATAAATCATGAAGTCTGAAAAAATACAAAAAAGTAGGTAACTTTTTATTAAATTTACTATTTATTATTTATGCACTGTTAAAACAGTAAGTTAAGCCTCATGCTATGCATGCATGGCCTATTATATAGACGTTTTTCTTTTATTTTTCTCATAAAGTTCACTTCCAAACCAAATAATATATTTATTCTAGACAGAGGTTTTAACACATGTCTTTTCTTGATCTTTAGAAATGCAATTCTGGCATTTAAATACCCCCAAGGCATCTAATAGCTGACTTGCTCCCAAGTGCCACACTTCACTGAGTGGGCAGGTTCGTTCCAGGGCCAGATTCATTCCTGTAGGATATGGCAAAATACTCTTAGCATTTGACTTTCACCCCTATGAGTCTAAGAAACTCAGTGAAAACCTAATCTGTTACATTACCCAATCTTTGCTATTTAGCTCTGTTCTAAAGTAGGAAAATCAACTACCTTTATGCAAAGAAATCAGAATTGTTTTCCTCTGGAGCTCCCTTTCATACACTTCTTACAGTTTACCTGAACCATGGCAATCATTTTATAACTCAATCTGGCTTTCATACTCCCCTCTTTAGCACTTGCCCTTTTGAAAATGTCACTCCTCTTTAACAAGCCCATGTGTCCCTTAAAAAATAAAGTCCAAATACTCAAGGGTGACCTACCTAGCTGTATTGCCTGTGGGAACCCCTAATCCCAGTTTTATTTCACCCCATCCTTCCCATAAACACTGTTCCAGGCTCACCAAACCTCTTGCCATTCCCTGAGCATGTCTCAAAATTCTACCTCTCTATTCAACTCACATTTATTGAGTGTCCACCATGTGTCCAACACTGGAATTCAGAGAATACAAAGATGGAATTCTATCCCTCAAATCCATGCTTTTTCCCTTACCTAGAATAGCCCTCAAGCAACTCCTAATAATCCTCCAAACTCCACCCAAATGTTACTTTCTTTTTTTCCCTAACCACCTTGTTTTTAGAAACAGTCACTCATTCTTCTATATTCCTAGTATTTCTCTGATGGTGTCAGGATAATTAGAATATCCTGTTTGTACTACTACCTTTCTTTCTCCCGAATTCCAAACAGGTAGCTACACTTTATACTTTGCCTCTGGAATCTGACGTGGCTGACAGCAGGGTCACCCAGCAGAAATTACAGGCTCTGACACCCCTTGAAAGAACTATTCTACGTACCCTAGCTTTGGAGGAGCAGAGAGGTGTATATTATGAGTAGAAGGTAGAGAAGAAGGGAAGGGTGTCTTCAAGATTTTGAGGTGGGGGAGACTACAGGAGTTTAATAAGGAAATAGATATCTCTGAGTTTGAAGAGAGAGCAAGCCTACAGAAATGTTTGTTAGGTGCTTGTAGACAAGTCAAATCTTGGGAGAGTAAGATCTCCAGCTTTCCATGCCCCATGTGTGCTGGGGAAGCAGGAAGGCATAAGACCTGAAAAGACCATGGAGGGTCAAGCAATTCATGTCTTAAGGTAAACCAATGTATAATGTTTGCTAATCAACCAAGAAGCTCAGTCTCATGAAAAGTTAGTCCTGTAAAAGTCCACAAAATTTTACGATGATATTGGGGGTGGGATGAGAATAACAATTCTCTTAGATGGGCTAGAAGTCTAGAATTCTCCTAAACAGAGTCAAGGGCTAAGAGTCAGAAATTAAAATAAACAATTATCCTTAATGCATGCCTGATTATATATGTTGAGACTCTTAACAATTACACATTTTTCTTTTATAACATGCATCATATCTTTAATTATTAGTCTATCTGTCCCTCTGAATTCTGAAATCTTTGAGGACAAGGATCAAATAAATCTTTACTTTTTTCACCCAGGTCATGGAACAGGGTTTTGTATAACACAAGCAGTTAATGATGTCTATCAAACAACTCTCAAAATGACCAACATGGAAATACATGGAAGTAAATCACAAAGGCAAAATTTATCATCTCTTGGGGCAGCTTCGGTGGCTCAGAGGTTTAGCACTGCCTTCAGTCCAGGGCCTGATCCTGGAGACCTGGGATCGAGTCCCACATCCGGCTCCCTGCATGGAGCCTGCTTCTCCCTCTGCCTGTGTCTCTGCCTCTCTCTCTTTCTCTCTGTGTCTCTCATGAACAAATACATAAAATCCTTTAAAAAATAAATAAAATAAAATCTCATCTCTTCCAATACATATTTCCTTTGAGGCATGTCCCTATACTTTCATACATACATAAGTCAAATATTACAGTGTTTTCCAGCTGAAGCATATAATTTTCTATCATTACCTATCTTTGACATGTATCTTGAGTTAAAACTCTTCCAAGCATGGATATGCACCTTGGAAATGTTCATCTCTAAAATTATCTGAGAGAAACCAAAGAACTTGATATGGTAACTTCTATAATCAGTCCTTTTTCTTCCCATTGGAAGGGCAAGAGTAAGCATCTAGGGTTGCGTTTACACTGGCTGTCCCACATAACAATCACTGCAGGGCAAATAGTAATTAGTGTGTAATGAACAGTGTCCAATTGGGATCAGCTTCTGAATTACCGTCTAAATGTGGTGACAGTAGAAAATTTGCCACAATTATTGATGCCCAGTAAGCCCCAAGAGAGTCTATTCTTCTCAAAAATCTTAAGATACTCAGCACATTTCATTCTCTGTGTTCTTAAGCTGTCATTTATGACTAGTACCTCTTTTGTCCCAATTAGATAAGCTCTGAGGTTAGGAGACATATCCTGAATTTTTAAAAATTCCTAATAGCATAGAGCTTCATGCTTTGGAACAGAAGAGACAGGAATGCAGTAAACACACTTGATTAACCAATCTGACAGTATTCAGAACAACAAAATTTAAGATTTCTTGTAAATATTTGCTTTCTGTTTTCTAGAGATGAGAGGTGATAGTATGTCGGGGAAAAATAGGACATAAAGATCTAATTCCAAACTGTGTGATTAATGCCACCGGCAAAGTACTATACTTTAACAGATAGTATCTCTCTATCTGAGGCTGAGACGTTAGATCTCTACCCAATATGCCATTAGATGTTGCATCTCTGCCCAATACATCCTAAGGGATGTACAGCTATGAATAATACCAAAGTCCTCTTGCATAGAGCTCACAGTCAATATTTTTTGGGGGAAGATATATATTGATTATCCAAATAAGCACAGATATTTAAACCCTATGAAGGGGGATGGGGACACAGCAATAATTAACACATGAGCCTGCTTCTGGGAGGTACAAATTAGGAAGAAACTGATAAGACAAATCAAAGATGCAAACTGGATCATGCCACTCTCTGATTCAAACACTGCAAAAATTCCTCACATCTGACACAATAAAGTCCATCATTTATTGGCTTATATAAAACTCACCACAATGAGAGCCCCATCTACATCTCCAAAGTTATCCTTCATGTCTCTCTTTGTCTTATCAGCAGCTCTGATATATTGCTGTAATTATCCTAATAACCATATGACCATATACCATGCCTCTCATGTTGACTCTCCCAAACTAAAATGACCTTCTCCAAATAGCTCTCTAGTCTACCTGACAAATACCCTACCTCATAAAGGAATTTCTGCATGAAAATTCTCTTGCCCACCCAATTCCCGAGGTAAAACTGACTAAAATGTTATCTGTGCTCCCTTATCCTATAATAGTTTTAATATAAACACTGTTATACTTTATACCTATGCCATATATATATATATATAGTTATATATAGTTATAGTTATATAGTTATAGTTATTATACCCTACAGATTCATCAGGGAGA
The DNA here is from genome assembly GCF_011100685.1 of Canis lupus familiaris. NCBI lineage: Eukaryota > Metazoa > Chordata > Mammalia > Carnivora > Canidae > Canis > Canis lupus. Next base: position 14,834,622 of record NC_049242.1, on the reverse strand, counting down.
AGCCCATGCCTCACTTGCTTTTTTATCCTCAGAATTTGGTACTTAAGGTGAATGAAAGAATGAACTAACAGCTTGAGGCAATGGGTAATGGTTCTCAGCCTTGGCTGCACTTAAAATTACCTGGAAATGGCTTATAAATCCCTGTACCCAGGTTGCATCCATAATGAATTTAATCAGAATCTCTGGCTGTAGAGCCCAAGCAGCAATAATTTTAAAGCTCCCCAGAAGATTGCAAAGTGTATTCAAAATTGAAACCTAGTGACTTAAGTTATGGTAGACTTTCTGAGTATATTTAAGGTGTGTGATGTAAGCATATGCCAGAATTCATTGGATTAAAGTATGGGCAATGAGATAAGGAAAGACAAGAGAAGAGATGTAGACCAGTAAAAGATCAGTTTCTTAAGATTCTCCCTGTAGCCAGTTCAGTAAGAAAACATCCCCCTTTGGTGGCATTAGCATATTAAACTGAGCACTCAACCAAAAAACCTGTTTAATACTGTTTAATTCAATTTTTTCTAAATTTGTTTGACTTCGTAACACTACTTTTCACATCTAATACTTCATAATTTTTCAGAGATGACAATACAGACTTTTTTCTTTTAAGAAATTAGGTGATAATGGGAGTACAAGTAACGATGCAGCTTGAGGAGAAAAGTAAGATTGTTGAAAGAAGATTTTATATTTTTAGGGAAAGACAGTCATGTTTGCAACTGGAGATGTCTTAACATTTATTTGGGTGCCTGGTATCACACAATACATTCAAATTGGTTTTTAAAAGATCAGTGGAGAGATTACCAGGAGCAAAAAGTGAGGATGGCAAACATCATAAAGCATGAGAAAAGAGTATGGAAGAGAAAGGTAGGTGCACAAAGGAAATTGTGGCTGGAATATGAGCGGGACTGATAGGATATGAAGCTAGAACATTAGACTGGGCCACATATAAAAGCTCTGAATGACATGCACAGCAAAGTTTGGGATTTATGTGGTATAAAATCAGAAATGATGTGCTGGGCAGCCCAGGTGGCTCGGAGGTTTAGCGCCACCTTCAGCCCAGAGCGTGATCCTGGAGACCCGGGATCAAGTTCCACCTCAGGCTCCCTGCATGGAGCCTGTTTCTCCCTCTGCCTCTCTCTCTCTCTCTCTCTCTGTCTCTCATGAATAAATAAATACAATCTTAAAAAAAAAGAAATTATGTGCTTTATTTGTCTTACAGAAAAATCACTTTGATAGCAGTATGAGTGACAGACTGGAAATGGAGAAACCTCTGACAGCCAGTTTGGAGCCTATTACAATTATGGGACTGTTGCAGGTTTCCATGGATACAACTAGGCACACGGAATTATTTAATAACAGAGCATGGAACATCATGTGACCTTTATTGGTTTAAAGCAAACCTCCTATCTCAGGACTCCTGGGCATGCTTCCAAAATATAAACTCAGCATTCCAATCAACTACTGACATAGAAATTATTTGAAATCATGGAGATGACCCTCATGCAAAAAGTAGATCACAAAATATAGATCAGCTAAAAAAAAATCACAACAGCACTTTGTAAAAGTAATGTACTTTGTAAAAGTACATTAAGTATATCTTAATGAAAGGCTTAGCCATTGTCAAAGCTACCTCAGGAAGAGGTAAAGGCCTTTGTAGAAAGGGAACTTGTTCTCTGCTTATTTGAATGAAATGAACATTCCAGTAGCTGAACCTGGCATGCCTGGTCCAGGGGGCCAGCTCCACAAGCACTAAGTTCTCCGAATCTGCATGGGTGAACTCTGCCTGAGGGAAGCACTATTGGGCTTTTAGCTCAAGGTAGAACAACTTCATAAATTATTCCTGTCTCAGTTCTTCCTGAAGTGATTTCAAGCTTTATTCAGATTTCCTGATGAAAGCTTAATATTTTTAACCATAAATAAAAGCACAAAAGAGGAAATATCACAAAATCATCCAAATGCTCCAGATGCTTTCTTGATTTTAAGTCATATATTGAATACAAGTTGTGAAGCAGGAGAGTATAATCATTCCCTGGTCTGATTTTTCAAGCTTACTTTTAAAGAAATGGATGTTAAAAATAACCAGACACTACTGTGTAGAAAAATCCACAAAAATGAACAAAATAAGATATCTTATGGGTAAGAGTTAAAGGAATATTGACATGGAAAAAAATACAGCCACTGTCTGAGTGATTTTAATGTGATACTATAGGGAAAATGACATGAACGTATTATTTCTTCCTTAAATAAACATCTAGCATTGGCTAACTTTAGGGTGAAACATCTAGTAGGCAAACTAGAAATGTCTCCTACCAATTGAAAGAATGATCAGCCTTACTCCAGAGAAGATCCTAAAGGAAGGATGGAATTTGGGTGGCAAATATCAGCTCAACTTAAGGAAGACATTTCTAACAGTATTTTTTTAGATGAAATGTTCTGCAATTGAGGAAAAGTGTGCTGCCCTTCATTGATTGTGCTCCATCAGAAACAAAAAGGGTCAGTATATACTTGTCTCAGAAAGCATTATATATGGGGCTCCTGGGTGGCTCAGTCAGTTGACTGTCCAACTCTTGGTTTCCACTCAGGTCATGATCTTATGGGTAGTGAGCTAAGCTGTGCATGGGACTCTGTACTCAGTGGGGAGTCTGCCCAGAAGATTCAGTCCCTCTGCCCCTCCCCCCATTCTCTCTCTCAAATAAGCAAATCTTTTTTAAAAAAGAAAGCCTTATATATGAACCACATGACCTCTCAGTTCCTTTTGATTTTGAGATAATTTATTGTCAATGAGGACTGAACTCTTAACTCTATTACAAGAAATCCATCACTTTCCTAATCATTAATTCAAACACTGTGTCTGGAAGATTTACTATGTATCAGGCTCTCTGCAAGGTGATGATAGCGACAGACTGAATCTCTTGTGCTTATTGAGCTCAGAGTCTAATTGAGAAAATAGACACATAAACATCGATTATAAGGAAGAATGATGATAGAGTGAGCATCTGTACCTCTCTTCCTATTATACCACTATTATAATTAGAAAAACTTTTTTTTTATCTATAAAATAGATACTGTTTTCAAAGCCCTCCATTTTCCCCTAACAGGTTCTAGAAGCTAGAGTCCAACAGTTATATCAAAGTATCTTTTTAAATGAGAACAATGAAGTCAGCAAGGGTACAGATTATAATAAGAAAGGGAGATGACAAGACATAAATATTCTTCTACTCTCTAGTTTAGATATTAATTTATTGTAAAGTGCAAATGCTTTTTAAGAGGAAAGCTAGATGAATGGCTGTGGCAGCCATGAACCATTAGAGCAGCAGTCAGTTATTGTGGTGTAAAGCAGTCAGTTATTGTGATGTAAATAAATCAAAGTATCTCTAAAACCTTGATTTTAACTTTTATAATGGATGGATTAGGCTGACACTATCTGAACCCATTTATCAACTATAATCAGTAAAATTGGGGCAAGTCATCATGTGCCTCCTAATGTGTGACAATAGGAAGTAACCAGTCCTGCCTATAAGTATCCCTGTCATCTGTTAACAGGATATAAAATGAAAAGAAAAGGAACAAAAATCTTTAATGTAATCAGGTCCCTACCCCTAATTAGCAAATTACAGGAAAAGAAGTAAGAAAAAAAGAAACAAATTAATGATACTACAAGAATAGTGTTAAAGTTATGTGGAATTTTCCAGGTTGGGGGTCCTAGCTCCTTTAACATGAGTGGGATAAAAAGAGAGGGGAAACTGACAGCGTAAGAGGTATTTAAAATGACATCAGCCACGCAGTATGTAAATCCTGGTTGGATCATAATTAGAATAAACTATAAAGAGACAGTTTTTTGTGGTAATCATTCCATAACATATATTTGTACCATGTTGTACACCTTTAACTTGCAACAATGTTATCTATCAATTAAACTGAAATAGGCAGGAGAAACAGAGACCCAGTGTCAGCAAAAATCTCATTCTTACTGTAGGGACACACAAGTAGAATGGATTTCACAAATAAGGAGCATATCCCTGAAAAGTAAAGGTTAGAGCAGTATATTGGGCATTCCAACCCTTGGGCCCTGCAATGGAGAGACAAGACCCATAAACATCTGGCTCTGAAAACCAACAGGGCTTACTTCCAGGATACTCATAGGGCTATAGGGCCAAAGGCTCCACACTTAACAGGCTTGCAAATGACTCATTCACTCTGGAAACTAAAGTAAAAACTTCCAGTTCAAAAACACGTAGGCCATATATGAAGGAGATTTGTAGCTAATCTTACCATTTTTAAAAAAGATTTTATTTAATTATTCATGAGACACACACAGAGAGAGAGAGAGAGAGAGAGAGAGAGGCAGAGACACAGGCAGAGGGAGAAGCAGGCTCCATGCAAAAAGCCTGACATGGGACTCGATCCTGGGTCTTCAGGATCAGGCCCTGGGCTGAAAGCGTTGCTGAACCGCTGAGCCAACTGGGCCTCCCTATAGCTAATCTTAAAAGCATCTGCCAGAGAGCCACTTAGGTAGCTCAGCTGGTTAAGCATCCAACTCTGGATTTCAGCTCAGGTCATAATCTCCGGGTCATGAGATCAAGCCCTGTGTCAGGCTTCATGCTGGGCATGGAGACTACTTAAGATTCTCTCTCTCTCTCTCTCTCTCTCTCCCTCTCTCTCTCAAAAAAAAAAAAAAAAAGGCATCTGCCTGAGGGGGGAAGAGCCTGAGCTTTCTCCAGGGTGAAGGTGCCGGTAGGTGCCATTTAGCACTCTTTATGCCTTTCTATTGCTAGTGCTGGCAGGCACCATTTTTTTTTTTTCACTCTCTCTCTACCTTGCTAGCACTACTTTCCCCACCCTGGTGCTCCCCTGTGGCTATGCTCACTAAACACAGCAAGTGATCTTGCCACACTCCAGCACTTCTCTGGAATACCATTTCACTCAACCCAGTGGGTAAACATAAGCCAGCTTGCATGCACATTCCACACAGAACATCCCTTGAAGCCTGACTCTGGTGGCTTGTGTTTCTGGGCCCCATAGGACTGAAACAATTGGAGATACAGTTCTTGACAGGCTACCACCCTCAGACAATAGACTGAAACACATTCCCAGTCTTCCTGTGACTACATCCTCAAACTGGCAGACATACCTCTTTCACCTAATATACAGAAACAAACACAGAGTCAACCAAATGAAGAAACAGGGGCATATGTTCCAAACAAAAAGAGCAAGATAAAACTCAGGGAAAAATATCAATAAAACATAAGAAAGTAATTCACCTAATAAAGAGTTAAAAGTAATGTTCATAAAGATGCTTACCAATCTCAGGAGAAGAATGGATGAGCACAGAGAGAACTCTAAGATAAGAAAATATGAAAAAGAAGTCACGGAGTTCAAGAATACAATAGCTGAATTAAAAAATATACTAGAGTGTTTCAACAGGAGCCTCGATGAAGCAGAAAAAAAGGAACAGTGATCTAGAAGACTGGGCAGTAGAATTCACCTAAACAGAGCAGTAAAAAAGGAAAAAAAAGGGAAGGCAGCTAAAGGCATATATGGGGAGACATCAAGTAGAACAACATCCCACCTTATAAAGATCTCAGAAAAGGAAGAGAAGAGAAAAGAACAGAAAACTTATTTGAAGAAATAATGGCTGAAAACTTCCCTAACCTGGGGAAGGAAAAAGACATCTAGGTCCAGGAATCAAGGAGAATCCCAAACAAGATGAACCCAGAGAGATTTGCACCAAGATGCATTATAACTAAATTTCAAAAGTTAAGATATATAGAGAATCTTAAAAGCAAAATTAGAAAACAAGAACAAAAAAATAAATAAATAAAACTTGTTACATACAAGGGAACCCCATAAGATTATCAGCAGATTTTTCAACAGAAACTTTGCAGACCAGAAGTTAGTGGAATGATATATTCAAAGTGCCAAAAGAAAAAACCTTCCAACCAAGAATTCATAGATTATCAATATGTAAGCCTCCTGGCAACCATAAGCAAAAATCTATAGTAGGTACACAAAACATAATGAGAATAGAATATAAACATAACACTAAAGAAAGGCATCAAACCACAAAGAAAAAAGGAAGATATGTTTCATGCAAATGTAAACCAAAAGAAAGCTGGTATAAGTATAGCTGTATAAGTATAGCTACTTATATCAAACAAAACTGACTTTAAAACAAAGGCTGTGGGTCTCCTGGGTGGCTCAGCAGTTGAGTGTCTGCCTTTGGCTCAGGGCCTGATCCCGGATTCCCTGGATCAAGTTCCACATTGAGCTCCTTGCATGGAGCCTGCTTCTCCTTCCTCTGCCTGTGTCTCTGCCTCTCTGTGTCTTTCATGAATAAATAAAATCTTTATTAAAAAACAAAGTCTGTAATAAAACACAAAGACATTATATGAGGATAAAAAGTAAATAAATGGAACTACATAAAACTAAAAAGCTTCTGAAGAGTAAAGGGTAACATCAACAAAATAAAAGGGTAGCCTACTGAACAGAAGATATACAAATTATATATCTGCCGAGGAGTTCATGTCCAAAAATATAAATAATTCATACAACTCAATAACAAAACAAAACAAAAAACCTGATTGAAAAATAGGCAGAGAATCTGAAGAGACATTTTTCCAAAGAAGGCATACAAATGGCCAACAGACATATGAAAAGATGTTCAACATCACTTGTCATCATGGAAATGCAAATCAAAACCACAAAGAGCTATCACCTCACATCTGTCAGAGTGGTTATTATCAAAAATATGAGAAATAACAAGTGTTGGTAAGGATGTAGAGAACAAGGAACTCCCCTGCACTTTTGGTAGGAATGTAAATCGGTACAACTGCTATGGAGAACAGTATGGAGATTACTTTAGAAAAGAAAAATGAAACTACTCTATGATCCAGCAATTCCAACTCTGAGTATATATCCAAAGGAAATAAAAACACTCATTTGAAAAGATATATATACCCCTATGTTTACTGCAGCATGACTCACAATCACCAAGATATGGAATCAACTAGAGTTGTCCAATGACAGATTAAAAGAAGACAATATAAATATAAAATGCAACTCAGCCATAGAAAATAATAAATCTTGCCATTTGTGATAATATGGATGGGTTCCGAGTGTATTATGCTAAGTGAAATAAGTTAGAGAAAGACAAATACCAATTAATTTCACTTATATGTGAAATCTAAAAAATCAAAAACAAGTAAAACAAAACAAAAATCATAGATGCAGAGAACAGGAAGTTGTTAGAGGGGAGGGAGATTATGAGGTGGGAGAAATGGAAGAAGAGGATCAAGAAATACAAACTTCCAGTCATAAACAAAATAAGTCATGGGAATGTAATATATAGCATAATAACTATAGTCAGTAATATTGTGTTACAATACTATGTAACTTTATATGGAAACTAGGGCAAACTAGACTTATTGTGTTAATTTTTTTGGAGTGTATTCAAATATAGAATCATTATGTTGTACACCTCAAACTAATATGCTCTATGTAAAAAATATGTTATATGTCAATTATACTTCAGTAAAAGTAAACATATACATTTAGTCAAAAAGCAATTAAAGGAGACTTGGAAATACTGAATATGGATTAAACATTAGATATTATTTATCATCATTGTTAATTTTGCTTAGTTTAATAATTTTATTTTGGCTATATTAAAGTAATAGTTATCTTTTAGAAAACCATGCTAAACTATTTACAGGTAAAATCATATGATTCAAATTATTCTATTAAACAGATATTCAAATAAGTGAAGAGGAGTATATAGATTAAATAAGAATGTGAGAATGGGGATTGATTAGTCTCTCTACTTCTGAGTATGTTTGAAATGCTCCATAATAAATGTATTTTTAACACTTTCTACATGCAATACAGAGATATGTCTGAATCTCATACTCCAAGACCATAGGAAAACTTTTGGCTATAAATATGAAAATTATTTATAATTTCAAAACTGCAAACACAAGTTGGTGCCTGGAATACAAGACTAGTCCCAGAAAAATGTGGAAAATAAAAACAAAAACAATGTGAGATTTTGGAAACTTGCTCTTGGTGGAATGTCAGTAATGGCATGTGCAGGCCATTCTGAGAGATGAAAATAACAGTAATATAGAGTTGCTGATGATATCTGAATTCATCAGAAATAAAAGACTATTTTTATATTTTGATACAATTTACCTTGATTTTTAACATTACTTCAGCCATGGTCAAAGCTACTAAAAACATATAAAAATAACAAAATTCTTGAGAAGGCAAGAGAGGCTGGTACTCCAAACATAGTGTATAGGACCATGAGAAAAATAGATAAACCTCTTTCAATGTGATAGAAGAGAAGCAGAAAGCAGGCAAAGAAATAAGAGAACTGGTGTGGTTTGTGGGAAAAGATGGGAATTTTCCCCAAAAACCAATTAATTGATATTTCCTTAGTGATATATGGGGCAAAGTCTTTGGCCAAGAGTAAAGAAAGTGATGATACTAATGGATCATGGAATCAAGGCAAGACAAGAACAAATTCAAGAATGTATCAATGGATCGTTAGTGATGGGATTTCAAGGATTGGAAGTTTTATGCAGTCAATGAATTGTGGCAATAGGAGTTATCAGAGTAAATAAGCTAGAAAGATAGAATGTGATGGTAGAAGAGTTAATGCTTGAAATCAGTATTTCAGAACAGTTCATGATGACAAATCCAAATATTATCATAGGAGTGAGTGGCTCATATGTCATCGAGGAAAAGGTCACTGAGGATTTAAAGGTCAAGAAACTGAGGGCCTAGAATACTAAAAAGTTTATCCATGTAGACAGTGAAATCACCAAGAATAGCGAAGTGGGAAGGTAGACAAGAAATCAAAGATTTCAATAAACGTATGTGGAGTTGAGATAAAGAGGTGGGTGACCAGAGGATTTTTTGAGAATTTTATCACATTACTGCACATGAGTTTCCAAGAAGTGAATTCATTATACATCTGTCACATTATTTGAACAGAAAATATCTTCTGCTTTTAGAAGTGTAGTGGCATGAATGAGAAACACGTTTGGGGAGAGCTAAATTCATGTTTTCCAAATTTGTGACAAATAATTAGTTGGCCATAAAGTCAACTTAGAAGATCATGGCTAGCCTTTTAATAGATAAATTATTAATCCACAATAGGCTAGACCACATAAAGGTGCTAAAATAAATGTGGGACCACCTTTTGCAAAAGATATATGGGAAGGACCTAGATTCACTTAATTCCAGAGCTAGAAAGCATCTTTATAAAAATAATAAGCAACAAAACAAATCTTAAAACTTAGTCAATATATAGTTTTTCACTTAATATTAATGGAGTCCCAACAATGTAACTATCACTGTGCCTTTCCACAAATGATGCAAATGAAGCTTAGAACATTTTGTGACAATGTCCAACATTGCAAGAGGACTGCCTGTGCTAGAGTTTGGGGATTGGTATCTGATTTCAGAGGGTGTGCCTTGTGGTGGGCCACACTATACCAGAGAGATCATCCTGTCCAAACTGACATGTACTTAGCAGTCTGGAAGAGCTAAGTCTCTTGCTCGGGAACAACCACTAGAACTTGTAGGAACCAGGTATAGATTATAGGTTCTTTTACTCCAAATTCAGTGCTCCTCTGCTCCTCCAAATTTAAATTAAAAATTACTTTGTTTCTATTCTATGGTGTAGATACGTTTCTGAATAATTGAATGTAAGTATAACCTTGCTCCAAATGAACTGTTAGAAATAGAATGGAAGGGAACTTTATGGAAGACTAAGTCTGAAGGCAGAAAATGATCCTATAAGGAATTAGTCCTTAATTTATTAGTTTTCTAAGTTTTATTCTTCTTTAGGTGAAAAGTATTTCTGCATCTTCTAAGCCAGTGTTCCTTAATTTTGCTTTCACATTACAATCACCTGGAAGGCATTAAAAAAATCCCAATGCCCAAGCTGCATTGCAGATCAATTCAATCGGACTCTCTGGAGATGGAGCCCAGAATTTCATATTTCTAAGGCCCCCAAAGTGGCACCATTTTGCAGCCAAGTTTGACACTAACTGGTGTTTTGATAGTTATTTACTTGGTCACATTCAACCTTGTTTCCATTTCATCTGATCTCATTCATCACTAAACTCTGAAAACATTTTTCCATTTTCTTTGTGGTACCATAAGGTCTAACCAAAACATAAATGTATGTAAGGAATTCCACATTTGCACTAACTTTATTTAGTTATAATCTTATAGGTCATAGTTCAGAACACTCATTGAACCATGTTTCCCTAGGGCCTATAAAAACAAACTCAGGAGTCAGCATTCGTAATTAATGTTCCCTCTTCTGCTTCCATGTTGTGGAACATTCAACCTAGGTTGAATCGGCTTTCCCTGGCCATATTTGGCCATTCTCTTCTTTTTTGCTATTGAGTTTTCTGTCTGTGCAGACTGAGCAGGGAGTGCCCCTCTGGGTAGATTTATCTAGGTCTCACTCTTTTTCTTTTAAATGCTCCATACCTGATTTTGAGTGGCATATTCATACATCTTAGTTTCATAAGGGAAAGGGTAGGATATCTACTTTGTATCTTCATGCTTGTGCCACAATGGTTTCCCAGTGTTTACCAGAGCTGTGCAGGCAAAAATGTACTGAAAAATTAGTATTCATTATGAAGTGGTGGTACTCTGAGATCAGTTTATCCACTTTGCCTTATGTATATTTTTTTTAATTAGAAATCTCATGAGAAGGGAGGCTGAGATGCAGTGTAGCCATAGGTCATTTCTGGGTTCTTGACCATCACATCATTATTAGGAAAATAGATTTCAACTGAAACCTTAGTATTTATTATTAATTTGCACTTACAGTTTTTTTTTTTTTACATTTATTTACTAGACTTCTTGCTGTTCTTTCAGCAATCATGTGGGGTCAGCAGAATTGCAATTTTCTGCAGACTAATAAGTTAAGAATTATTGAGGTTAAATAACTGTTCTTTAACACAAGCTGGTGATGAAGCCACAACTGGAACAAATACTTTGTTTATTATTTTGTGAAATCCATTCTTCAGGAATGAAATAAGGCAACTTATCACATATGATAGTGAGTGTTTAATTTCAAGATCTCACAGTTGATAAAAGTAAATCAGACCTTTTAAGTATCTTTATTTCTGGCCTAGTCAGGCATTTTTGGATATTTGTCAAATAATAGGAAATTCTTCATATATCCCAGAAATCTGTAAAATGAAATAAGGTCTTGCCATCATTAATTAAAGGATGATATGAAATAAAAAAGAAAGAAAAGCATTATCCTAAAAATTTGATATATAGTAGGAGTTTAAGAAATGCTTAGATGATTGCTATAAAAGCTCAATATAATTAACAAAAGGTAAAAATCCTTACTATAGAGAATCTTTATATTTGGATAGTTAGAATATGACCTTTGCTCCTTTTATTATGCCTGGATTTTGTGTACAAGGTAATGAGACAGCTACATTGAAGCTGTCTCTGCTCTGTTATTTTTATGGAGATTGAACACAGGTAATCAGCATGTATTCTCAAGCAAAGATAATGAGGAATGATGTTTGGCATTGATATTATTCTAGAAGCTGCAGTGATGTGCCCTTGAGAGAATTTTGGGGGGAAAAAAAGAGAGAAAAAGATGAAACTGTCCTTTAATATTGATACATTTTTTTCTGATAATAAAGGCATCAAGAAAAGCACCATAGACATTGCTTTGGGGAAAGGAATGGGTAAAAGTCTCTGGAAAGAAATACAGTGTTACTATTTATGATCTGAGAGCTTTAAAAATGGACCTGACTTTTGCTCCAGCTATTATTTCATATTCAACAATTCATTCTAGGTAAATAATCAGAAGACAAGACAGATAATTTTGCATAAGGGTGTATGAGAGCATTATTTATGATAGTAAAATGCTGGAAATTAAATATCCAGCAATAAGAAATGACAAGATCTGGTATCTCTCTAGAATTGAACCCTAGCTTTGCGCAGTGGCAGTATCGTAGCCAATGAGGTTTATCCGAGGCGCGATTATTGCTAATAGAATTGAACCCTAACCAACCATTAAAATGTTTTTAAAGAATATTTAGTCACAAAATAATCACTCATGATGATGTTAAATGAAAGAGCCAAGAGATAATCCTTAAATTTTCACAGTATTTATATAAATTACATGTTATACATATATATGTATACATAAACATACATCTATATATATAGATACACATACACACACACACACACACACATATATATATACACACAAATATATTATCCAATCGTATTTTCTAAGTTCTCTTGAATGTGTATACTTGAACAGAGTTAAAATGTTGGGAAAACATGTTATTTATTAATATCTTTAAAAGTCTGTAATAGAAAATAAACTAGTTTCTAGTTAGAAACCCCAAGTCCCAAATGGATCTGCCACTCTAAATGTGTTCATCTTTGTGACCATAAGCCAATTTTCTAATACTTAGAGTCTCAGTTTACCTTCTGTTAGAAGAGCAGCTTAGATTTAAGGCTTTTTAAACTTGAGTGTAGTTGACACACAATGTTAGTTACAAGTATACAACATAGTGTTTCAACACCTCTTTATATTATGCTATGAAGAGCACCTTAGATATAAAATGTCTAGAATTGAAACACTTTCAGGAGTCCATCAGTTAAAACAAAGGGATGAAGAAAGTCAGGTTTATACATTCATTCAAAGAAGAATTATTGAGTGCCTACCAGATGTCAGGCACTATGCAGGGTACTAGAAATACAGTGGTGGAACAAACACATATGGCAAGTTGCTTAGAGTGTAACCAATCTGACCTTAATACATTCCTAGAAGTGGTGGAGTAAGATGGGCTACAATAACATGGCCACAAGTATTTTACATGCATTATCTTATTTCATTCTCTCACCAATCTATTATTTTCTCCATTTTCCCATTTTATTGGTTAAAAAATAGACTTAACGACATTAAATCACTCCAATTTCATAAACGTATTAAGTAATGGAAACATACTAAGTAATGGAAAACCAAGCAATTCAATTTAATCCAATCTTTCTACCAGTTTCCAAATAAGAAAGAGATTGTATTAGATTATCACTAAATATCCTTTTTAATTTATAAAGGTTATGATTCTATTCTCAACCTAAATTGAGTTATTTGACCACATTCCAGTGATCCCTTCTTCATATATTAAAATAATCTATTTTCCTATTATCACCAAGATTCTGATGTAATTTGACTTTTTCTCACGTCCTTCTAAGGATGCAGTGGGGAAACATAGTGATCACCCTGGAGGCTTTAGAATATTCTCATTTGGGTTCCATCTTTTATTTTGCTTTAAAAAGACAGCTTCCTCAACATGTAATCAGCTCTGCAGACAATCTTAAAAGTATGCTGACAATTGTCACCTCAAACATTAATTCATTCAGTGTTTCTTCACAACTGTGAACTCTGTTGCTGAGTTAAATTAAAAGACGAAAAGAAAAAGTGCAAAACAATTTACAGAACGCTAAAGCCCAAAGCTAACCGGTAGACATGCATTAGATAATGCTCTTTTATGAGTACATTGGTGAAATTAGAATTTTCTAATTTAGTATCAAAGTCTAGCCTATCTTTGAAAGAAATATATTACATAAAATACTGAAAAATGACTAACATAAAAGCCAAGGTCAAAAATAACCTCATCCAAGAACTCCTTTTTAAGTCTTCTGAGAACTAATTGCTCTGTTCATGGTACTACCAGAGGACATTATCTGAATCCTCTAGAAGGTCTATCAGTCTGTCTTGTTTATGTAACTGTCTGTAGCAATAAATATGGAGCTGTTAAGGGTAGGGGTCACATAATTTACATCGTAATATGCCCAGATCATAATGCTGTGTATATAGAAGAGCTTGTGTATATGTTACTTAATGAATAATTTAAATTTAATTACATTTTCCCTATGTGGAATATGACTTTCCTTCTATTCACACATGACTTAGAGCATGCCACTTATGTCTGAACCTTAATTTACTCCTCTGTAGAAGGGAATATACACCTGCATTGCCTATAATTAAAGTTTTGAATGTCAATGGATGTAATAAATCCAAGAGCCCTTTTGGATAGTTATGAAAGCATAAATAAAGATAAAAGATCATTCATAAGGGTCAACTGGAAGCCATTCATGTTAATCCTTTCTCTTAATAGCTTCATTTTCTTAGTCTCCAATCCCTAAACCTGAATTATCCTTGACTCTTCCTCTTTTTCACTCTTCTCCAGTGCCAAGATCTATCTTCGCAGTTCTTAAAATACTTCTTAGCTCAATGGTATTGCTATATGCCAGATTATCCAACTCAGTCATTTATTAAGCACCTATTATCTCCCAGACACTGTGCTATGTGTTGTGGGTACACTGATGAACTCAATGGCCTTAGCTTCTGATCTCATGGAACATAAGTAGGATCTAAAGGTAAACACGTGGGCAGTTATATACAATAATTAGTTTTTTTGCAAAGAAGAATCGAATCTAATTCATACTGAGTTAGGAAAGGTTTCCAAAACAGTGACATCATTGTTACTACGACTACCACATCAAAGGTCATCATCATTATCATCATCACCAGAACATGTAATGAATTGCAGCTAGGCAGCAGGAAATCTCCTTAGTACTTTTCGTGTATTAACTCATTTATACTCACAACAACCTGATCAGAGAGGTGCTGTTATTCCTACTGTACAGATAAGAGTATTTAAACAAACATAAATTAATACATAACTAATTTGACATTTAACTCCAGATGCTGTGATCTCAAGAAGTAATGCTGCTTAAACTATTCTGATACCACAGGGATAAACAGGAGTAGGGGAAACAAGAGCTTGGTTAATTTTCTGAGAAGCAAGAATAACATGTACAGAGGCCTAGAGATGAAAAAGAAGAGTATATTAAGATAATTCAAAGAAGTTCAATATGTACAGATACTGGAGGAGGGGATGAAGGTAGAGACCATAGGATAATGAAGCTACAGAGGTTGGCAGGAACTAAATTATGTAGAGCTTTGTAAGTCATTAAGGCGTTTAAATTTTAAAAGCAACTTTTGGGCAGCCCGGGTGGCTCAGCAGTTTAGTGCCACCTTCAGCCCAGGGCGTGATCCTGGAGACCAAGGATTGAGTCCCACGTCGGGCTCCCCCATGGAGCCTGTTTCTCCCTCTGCCTGTGTCTCTGCCTCTGTGTGTGTGTGTGTGTGTGTCTCATGAATAAATAAATAAATAGAATCTTTAAAAAAATTATAAAAAAAAGAAACTTTTACAATAGCTGTCCAAATGGCATTCAACTCATTTATGTGAGCCTGTCATTCAGGCAACGCTCTAAGTTCTGAAGACACAGTATGGAATAAGATAAGCAAAGTCTTCAATTGCAGCAAGATAGTTTAAAAAAATAATAACCAGAAGGTAAGATATATTGCTAAATATATATATATATATATATATATATAGGATATATATATATATCCTACTAAAAATAGGATAATGTGATGAGAAATGAAGAGTTAAACACTGGATGATACAGAAAACTGTCTCAGAGGACATTGACTTTCATCTTTGCTTTTTATATTTACTTTAGTTTATACTCAAACCTGTAACCAAGACAACATCTGATAATCTCTTAATAGTTTTTCAAAATACTTGAAAGTTTTATTTATACTTTCATATAAGACAGGTAGATGAATTTAAAGTGAAAGCAAAATTGCTTTTCATTTCTACTCTCAAATAATAACCACTATTAACTATTTGGTATATATCCTCTTTGATTATCTTTTTCCATTTGAAATTTTTGCTTTTACATAAATAAGATCAAAGTTATTCTTCCGGGTCTCTTTTTTTTTAACATATAATGAACATCATTCTAGGTTAGTACAAATACCCAATTCATCCTTTTGGAAAACCATAATTATTAGCATTTTGTTCAATTATAAAATTTATTTAAGATATCCCATTAAGAAAAATTTCAGTTGTTATCTATGGTATATAGTAGTAGACAAACTATTATAGTTATTATCTACCATCACTTTTGAGCATTGATCAGTTGTGACCTTAAAATATATTTTTAGAAATGGAATTACCAAGTATAAGGGTAATGAATATTAGTACACTGTCATATTGTTTTTCAGAAAGTTTATGCCAATTTAGTCTTATAATTGTGAGCAATTTACATCCGTGATTAATATTACCTATTTTTATACACTTATCAGCATTGACCATTCTTAATCTTTTAACATCCCTCTTATTCTGATAGGCAAAAATGACCTTGCATTATTTCAATTTGCATTCCTTTGTTAGTGATATCAGTATTTATATATAAGCACCTCCTTATGACATTCAATCTGTAACACTGCATAACTGCCTGTGAAAAATATCACAGAGCTCTAAACTGTTAAAATGGTGTTTGGAATTATTAATATAATATTTGTGGTCCTCTGACAACAATTTATCTTTCTAGATGACTTCTGGTTTACAATTTCTTTGTATGGCCTCTAAGTTCTCTGCAAATAGGTCTGCACAGTGATCTTTGATTCTTTTTTTTTTTTTTCCTTTCCCATTTTTGTGCTTCTGTTCATGTTGTGGGATTACTAATCCCATCATCCAAATCCTAGTTCAAATTTTGCCTTTCTTCATGAGAAATGTTTGAAAGAATTCTTTAAATATTCTTTAAGTGTTTGATAGAATTCACTTGTAAAACCATCTGGTCCTAGACTTTTGTTTTGTAGTTTTCAATTACTAATTCAATTTCACTATAATTGGTCCATTCAGATTTTCCATTTCTTAATGACTCAGTGCTAGAAGGTTGTGTATTTCTAGGAATTTATCTATTTTTCTAGATTTTCTAATTTGTTGGCATATAATTGTTCCTAGTAGTCTCTTAACGATCCTTTGTATTTCTATGGTGTCAGTTACAACTTCTCTTTCATTTATGATTTCATGTATTTGGGCCCTCATCTTTTTTCTTGGTCAGTATGGCTAGAGGAGGTTTTATCAGTTCTAATCTCACTGATCTTTTCTATCATTCTTTTAGTCTCTATTTCATTATTTTCTCTCTAATTTTTATTATTTGCTTCCTTTCACCAACCTTGGGCTTTGTTCTTCTTTTCCTAGTTCCTTTAGGCATAAAGTTAGATTGTTTGAGTTTTTTCTTGTTTCTTGAGATATAGTTATGAGCTTTCCTCTTAGAATTGCTTTTGCTGTGTCCTATAGATTTTGAAAAGTTACGTTATCATTTTCATTTGTTTCAAGATATTTTCTGGTTAATTTTCAATCTCTTCATTGTTCCATTGGTTTTTTATTAGCATGTTATTTAGTGTCCACTTGTTTCTGGGCTTTTTTTCCAGTTTTCTTCCAGCAATTGATTTCTAGTTTCATATAGTTGAGGTCAGAAAAGATGCTTGATATGATTGCAATCTTCTCAAATTAATGAGACTTGTTTTGTGGCTAAATATATGATTTATCCTAGAGAATATTCTATGCTCATTAGAAAAGAAATTGTATTTTTCAGTTTGGGGATGGAATGTTCTGCATATTTCTATTAAGTCCATTTGGTCCAATGTGCTATTTAAGGTCAATGTTTCCTCTTGATTTTGTGTTTGGATGACCTATCTGTTTATGTAAGTGGAGTATATAAAGTCCCCATTATAATAAATGCCATTATTGTATTACTTGTCAATTTCTGCCTTCATGTTTGTTACTTCATGTTTGTTACTTCCTTCATGTTTGTTACTTCATGTTTGTTACAAGTTACTATGTTTGTTACTAAATATGCTTTACATATTTAGATGCTCTTATATTAGGAGCATAAATAAATATACATGTTATATATATATACATGTTATATTTTCTTCTTGGATTAACCACTTTATCATTACATAATGCCATTCTTTGTCTGTTGTTGGAATCTTTGCTGTAGACTATATTGTCAGATACAGTATTGCTATTCTAGCTTTCTTTTTCTTTTCATTTGTTCTATTGCTTTCAATACATGTGTATCCTTAAATCTGAGGTGAGTCCCTTGTAGGCAGTATGTTGTCATTTTATTCATCCAGTCTCCCTATATCTTTTAAATGAAGCATTTAGTTCATTGACATTTAAAGTTATTATTGATAAGTATGTAATTATTGCCATTTGTTGTTTTCTGGTTATTTTTATGGTTCTCATTTTTTTTTTCTTTTTCTCTTTGTCTCTTTGTGGTTTGATGATTTTCTTTAGCTGTTATGTATAGGTTTCTTTCTCTTTTTTGTACACATATCTATTATAGGTTTTTGGTTTATGGTTTTCATAGCATATATATATCAGCATTCAGCTTAAATTTTGAAGCTATCAGCTTAAAATTATATATATAAGCTGATAGCTTCTTTGAAAACATTCTAAAGGCATTATATTTTTATTCTATCACCCCAACATTCTGGTTTTTGACATATTTTCTATATTTTTTAATTTTATGTATTCCTTAAGAATTTATTATAGTTGATTATACAAATTTTGTCTTTTAAACTCCACATTAGCATTTTATTTTATTTTATTTTATTTATTATTTTATTTATTTTTGAGAGAGAGAAGGAGAGCACACAAGTGGGGGTGGGGAGAGGGAGAGAATCTTAAGCACGCTCTATGCTCAGCATGAAGCCTGACATGGGCCGCAGTCTCTTGACCCTGAGATCATGACCTGAGCTAAAATCAAGAGTCAGTCATTTAGAAAACTGAGCCATGTAGGCACCCCTCACTCTACCTTTTTAAGTGGCTGATACACTGCCTTTATTATATACTTGCCTTTACCAATGAGAATTTTCCTTTCATATATTTTCTTATTTCTGGCTATGGTCTTTTTTTTTTCTGCTTAAAGAAGACCCTTTAAGATTTATTGTAAAGTTATTTAGTGACAATGACCTCTTTTATTTTTGCTTGTCTCGGAAACCCTTTAGGCCAATATCCCTGATGAGCATATGTGTAAAAATTCTCAACAAAATATTAACAAAGAGAATTCAATTCAATATTAAAAGGATTGCATACCACAATGAAGTGGGATTTATTTCAAGGATGCTTACTTGAAATGATGGTTCAACATATACAAAGTGACCAATGTTCTATACTACATTAACAAAATAAAAAATAAAAATAATATAATAATCTCAATAGATGAAGAAAACCATTTGACAAAATTCAACAACCATTTATGATACAAAACAACATCTCAACAGAGTAGATATGGAAGGAATGACCTCAACATAATAAAGAACATATATGATGAACCCACAGATAACATAATAAGCAATGGCAAGAAACTAAAAAATTTCCCCTCTAAGATCAGCAACAAGACAAGTATGTTCTTTCTTGTCAAATTTTTCAGTGTACTTTTGCATGACATAGCTCTGGAAGAAAAGAGAGAGAGAGATATCATCCAAATTGGAAATAAATAAATAAAACTCACTATTTGCAGAAGCCATGATATTATATATAGAAAATTCTAAAGACTCACCAAAGAAAACTATTTGAACTAATAAATAGATTCAGTCAAGTCACAGTATATGAAATATACAGAAATCAGTTGAATTTTTATATGCTAATAATGAGCTATCAAAAAAGAGAAATGAAATAAAAATACCATTTACAACTACATCAAAATGAAAAATAAAGCCATATGTATCATCTTCCCTGATTTTGAACTACAGCTATAGTAATCAAAATAGTATGATACTGGCAACAAAGACATAGAACAATGGAATATAATGGAGAATCCAGAAGTAAAGTTGCTCATATATGATTGATTAATCTATCACAAAGAAGGCAAGAATATACAATAGGGAAAGGCACTTTCTTTAATAAATAGCTGGGAAAACTAGACAGTTATATACACACAAATAAGAAACTGAACCATCATCTTACACCTTATACAAAAAACAAAACAAAACAAAATAAAACAAAATCAAATGAATTAAGGACTTGAATGAGACCTGAAACCATAAAACTCCTCTAAGAAAACTTAGGCAGTAAGCTCTTTGTCATCAGTCTTAGAAATATTTTTTGAACCAGTCTCTTCAGGTAAGGGGAATAAAAGCTAAAGTAAACAAATGGGCTTACATCAAACTATAAAGCTTTTCCACAGAGAAGGAAATCATCAAAAATGCAGAAAGGCAACTTGACTGAATAGGTAAAGATATTTGTAAATCATAATCATACACCTGATAAGGGATTAATATCCAAAGTATATAAAGAACTTATACAACTTAATATGAAAACAACTGATTAAAAATGGGCAAAGGATATGAAAAGATATTTTTCCAAAGAAGACATAAACATAGCCAACAGGCACTGAAAAAATGCTCAACATCACTTACCATCAGGGATATGTAAATCAAAACTACAATGAAATATCATGTCACACTAGTCAGATTGGTTATTATTCAAAAAGACAAAAAATAACACAACTGTTGGCAAGGATGTAGAGAATAGGGAACCCTCGTGCACTTTGGCGGGAATGTAAATTGATGCAGCCACTATGGAAAACAGTATGGAGGTTCCTCAAAAAATTAAAATAGAACTACCATATGACCCAGGAATTCAACTTCAGGATACTTATCTAAAGAAAACAAAAACACCAATTTCAAAAGAAATATGCATCGCTATGTTTATGGCAGCATTATTTACAATAGCCAAGATACGGAAGCAACCTCTGTTCATCAAGAGATGAATAAATACAGAAGTGACATACATATATATGTATATGTATATGTGTATATATACACATATACACACATACACACTGGAATATTACTCAGTCATAAAAAAAGAGTGAAATCTTGACATTTGCAACAACATGGATGGACCTAGGGGGTATTATGCTAAGTGAAATATATCAGACAGAGAAAGACAAATACATATGATTTCACTTAATGTGTGGATTTTAAAAAACAAAATAAAACACCTTGCACATAACAAAACAGAAACAGACTCATAGATATAGGGAACAAAATATTGGTACCAGAGATGGGAGTTGGTAGTGGATGAAATAGGTGAAAGAGATTATGAGGTACAAACTTCTAGCTACAAAATAAGTTATGGGGAGTTATGTACAGCATAGGGAATATAGTCAGTAATATTGTAATAGCTTTGTATGATGACTACTCTTATTGCAGGGATCTTTTCACAAAGTATAAAAATATGGAATCACTATGAGGTACACTTGAAACTAATAGTATATAGTATGTTAATTATATTTCAACAAAAAACTCCACTAAAAACTTAACTCTATATATTCTACATCCTAGAGTACATTTTTTTTAGAAATAATCCAAAAATGAAAACTGATCATTTTTAACATGATTTTATTTTAGCAGTGGAAACTATGCATAATATCAATGTATGATACTAGGTCATAGTTAAGCAAACAATGGTCTCTCTGTGCAATTTAATACTTCTAAGAATTTTATATGATGAATATAGAAATGTATATAAAGTAATTATCATTATGAGAAATAAGCAGAAGATAATATATATGAAAATAAAAGCTTACAGAAAACACTCCAAAATATAAATTATAATATTCTGTATATGGTGGGTTGATATTAAATATTTTTTATATATTCTCCGATGTCTTCCGAATGTTCTCTATTAGGCATGGATGGTCTTATCTTAAATAGCTTCATTTCCATATTCCCTTTTAAATAAGTACATTTAAAAATATTATTTAAAACATTTATAAACATTCTTTAACTAAATTCAATTTGGTTAATATATAGTGTATTATAAGTTTCAGGGATAGAATTTAGGGATTTATCAGTTGCATATAACACCCAGTGCTCATTACATCAAGGGCTCTCCTTAATCCCCATTACCCAGTTATCTCATCCCCCACCCATCTCCCCTCCAGCAACCCTCAGTTTGTTTCCTAGAGTTAAGAGTCTCTTATGGTTTGCCTCCCTCTCTGTTTTTATTTTATTTTTCCTTCCCTTCCCTTATGTTCAACTGTTTTGCTTCTTAAATTCTACATATGAGTGTAATCATATGGTATTTGTCTTTCTCTGACTTATTTCACTTAGCATAATACCTCTAGTTCCATCCATGTCATTGCAAATGGCAAGATTTCATTCTTTTTGATGGCTGAGTAATATTCCATTTCACATATATTCCATATATGTATATTGTGGCTACTGTGAACATTGCTACTATAAACATTGGGTATATTGCAAAGCTGCAAGAAAATTATCTTTTTACCTTGATTAGTAAGTTAATAGCAATGGTGATGAATAAAGGGAACTACCTAAACTCCTTTAGGAAAGATGACAAGGATATCAATACTTCTGTCTCTACAATCAAGTAAAACAGTCACACTGGTCCTATAGAAGGAGAGTGGAGAGGAAAAGGAAATGATCTCTACAGTCTTGCTAAGGAAACAAGGAAATAAAAAGGTGAGGAGGGAAGTTGCAGGAAAAACTGATGGCTTAAGTTCTTTCTTTTGCCTATGTAACTTCTTTCCCTGATCCTCACCTCCTGCCCCCAGATTTATTTGAGCCCTACCTCCCTAGCAGGCCTTCCTTGAGCCCTCACCTGCACCAGTCTCTACTTTTGATGAATCCCATTTTATTCACTGAAAATGTAGTATTTTAAAGCATTTGTCTCTAAGTTTTTTCTACTTTTTAATTCTTTCTCCATATCCAGGATCTAAGGGCATCAAGGGCAGGACACTTATACATTCAACCCTTTGGTGTTTATTTTCTTCAATCACCTA
The DNA here is from genome assembly GCF_011100685.1 of Canis lupus familiaris. Lineage (NCBI taxonomy): Eukaryota > Metazoa > Chordata > Mammalia > Carnivora > Canidae > Canis > Canis lupus. Next base: position 14,811,879 of record NC_049242.1, on the reverse strand, counting down.
AAACAATATGATGCTATGTGTACTTAGTATCTCCAGATAAACTCCTTTTATGAGTCACCCAGCTATCTCACTGTGAATGGGAAAAGACTATGATGTATTGAGTTAGAACTGTAATCCAGCTGACTAAATACAACTACTCTATATTTTATGCTGACCCCACAAAAAAGGTATTACTTTTTCCATTTGAGAGTCAGCAGCAGGTATACCAATAGAACTGGGCTTTATGAGTCTCTAAAGTTCCCATATGTTTTCCACCCCGCCAAGTTGATAGAGGTAAATAAAACTCAACTTCTTGATGCATAACCTCAGTTAAACTGAACCAAAACAGGCTATAATGATGTGCTTGTTAGAAAAGGTATGAATAAGATTATACGGTGATGGAAGAAATACCATTTCTTCAAGAACGTGATGCTACTAGACTTTATTTCACCCTGGCCAGGATTTCTAATATACTAACTGCAATATACTTTTTCTCTAAAATGATTCCTCTAAGGAGATAATTCCTACAATGTTGAATACATGGACTCCAGAGCCAGATAGATCTAAGTTCAAATTCTGGACTCTACCCCTTCCTAGTTCTGACCTTCATCAAGTTATTTTCACTGAAGATTATTAGTAAGCATCAGTTCCCATATCTGCTGAAAGAGACAATCACCTCCTAAGGTTGACTAGAAGCTGAAATATGATCACCAAATTTCAATTATGGTGCCTGACCTATGTGAAGGCCTCTCAAAGTGTTAGCAGCCTTCCTTTCATGGTAGCCCACACATTTTTTTGTCCACTGAGAGAAGAGTAACTCTTCATGTGACTCTACAAGACAGGCTCTCTCACACCTTTATTTCAGTCAGGAGACAGGGGAGGGCCCTGTGTCTGATAATGATTCATGTGACTGTGTCAAGTTAGGCTTGAGAAAATCAACCTCTGACCCTGAACTGAAGACAGTTCCTTAGAAACATTTCTCTAGAGACTGTAAAAATAAACAACTGTATCATCCTTAAAGAGAGGACCAGAATCAAATTCCTGTCTGTACCAGAGCGCCTAGGAAAGACAAAAGTAAAAATGTCCATATCTGAGCATTGTTTGTTTGTTTCTTAGTTTTGGTGCCAGTCTCTAGTGATACAGACTTGACCAAAGGCAGAAGCAAGCTGGCCACATCTGGTAACTGTTCTGAAAAGGCACTCTTCACACATTTTCATGCTGAAGAGTGACTCATGAAATTCAGAATGTGCTAAGATTTGGAGAGGAACGCTTCATATAAAATTAACATAAGCAAAAGGTTACTTGAGGGAACATTGCACTACTTTTTTAGGTGACCCAGTTTTGGCTAAATTTGGAAAGTTGGCAAGGCTGACTCTTCCCTTTAAAACAGATCTCACAGAAACACAAGATACTATGAAGCCTTGGGGCCCAGATCTTTGCTGGGGCAGCAATAGTGAGCAGGGCATTTTTGAAAAGCCAGAAATTATGGATGTGTCTGGTCACCTCAGGCTGCCATTGAGTTCACAGTTTCCTAGAGCATGGTTTATGAGGAAGGAATCAAAAGAAGAGACTCAGAAACTACAAATTGTTCAACAAAAACTCAAGTAGTATAAATATAGGCCAAACATATTTTAAGTACTATACAAATGTTTATTCCTCTAACAACCCTACAAGATGCTTACTATTATTATATCCATTTTATGCGTGAAGAACTCAGAGACGCTAACAAAGCTAGTAAATGGCAGAACCTGGATTCAAAAAAGTAGTTGGGTTCTAAAACACTGTTTTCTTGATCCCTAGACTGCCTTTTAACATGTGATGTTAGTACATGTAGTAAGACAACACCTACAGTTTGATTTCTAGCACAAACTGACAATTGTCTGTGAGAGGCAATGTACTGGAGTGGTTTAGAATGCTGACTCCAGAGCAGACTGTTTGACTTGAATCCTGTATTCCGTGCCCAGGAGCTAAGTGTTCATTGGCAATTTAGTTCATTTCTCTATACTTAGGTTTCTTCATCTATAGGTTGGGTACAGTAACAGACCCTATTTCTTTGGATTTGAAGGATTAAATGAGTTAACACATATGAAGTACTCAGAACAGTACTGTTGCATAGTAATTGTTAGCTATTACTGTTTATTAAGAAAGAGATACTATCTTGTTTCAGGGTTACAAAAGAAGCATCATGATTGGATTGTTTGTTTCTTTGCTGTTGAGTTTAATCAGTTCTTTATAGATCTTGGATACTTTATCTGATACGGCATTTGCAAATATCTTCTCCCATTCTGTAGGTTGTCTTTTAGTTTTGTTGACTGTATCCTTTGCTGTGCAAAAGCTTCTTATCTTGGTGAAGTCCCAATAGTTCATTTTTGCTTTTGTTTCTCTTGCCTTCATGGATGTATCTTGCAAGAAGTTACTGTGGCCAAGTTCAAAAAGGGTGTTGCCTGTGTTCTCCTCTAGGATTTTTATGGAATCTTGTCTTACATCATGAAATGGGCAAAAGACATGAAGAGAAATCTCACAGAGGAAGACATAGACACGGCCAACAAGCACATGCGAAAATGCTCCGCATCACTGGCCATCAGGGAAATACAAATCAAAACCACAGTGAGATACCACCTCACAACAGTGAGAATGGGGAAAATTAACAAGGCAGGAAACCACAAATGTTGGAGAGGATGTGGAGAAAGGGGAACCCTCTTGCACTGTTGGTGGGAATGTGAACTGGTGCAGCCACTCTGGAAAACTGTGTGGAGGTTCCTCAGAGTTAAAAATAGATCTGCCCTATGACCCAGCAATTGCACTGCTGGGGATTTACCCCAAAGATACAGATGCAGTGAAACAGCAGGACACCTGCACCCCAGTGTTTATAGCAGCCATGTCCACAATAGCCAAACTGTGGAAGGAGCCTCGGTGTCCATCAAAAGATGAATGGATGAAGAAGTTGTGGCATGTGTATACAATGGAATATTACTCAGCCATTAGAAACGACAGATACCCACCATTTGCTTCGACGTGGATGGAACTGGAGGGTATTATGCTGAGTGAAATAAGTCAATCGGAGAAGGGCAAACATTATATGCTCTCATTCATTTGGGGAATATACAAAAATAGTGAAAGGGAATAAAGGGGAAAGGAGAAAAAATGAGTGGGAAATATCAGAAAGGGAGACAGAACATGAAGACTCCTAACTCTGGGAAATGAACAAAGGGTGGTGGAAAGGGAGGTGGGCGGGGGGTGGGGGTGACTGGGTGACGGGCACTGAAGGGGGCACTTGGGATGAGCACTGGGTGTTATGCTATATGTTGGCAAATTGAACTCCTATAAAAAATAAAATAAAATAAAATAAAATAAAATAAAATGTAAAATAAAATAGGAATGCCATTACATGAAAGGCATTCTTCTTTATATTTGACCAGGAATCATCTCTACCTTCCATAAGCATACTGGTCCCATGTATCTTTATGTGAGATGAAACTAAAACTTTAGAGACCACTCTTTCTCCACATTAAAAGACCTTTTCATATTCTTTTTTCCTGAAAAAAACAAACAAACAAAAAACAAAAGAAGCACCATAATTCTCACTGATTTTTGTGAGAAGACATGTATAGATGGAAGAACACGAGTTTTAGTGTTTGATAGATTCTGAAGGTCTCACCTCCAACTCAGGCTGTAACCTTGGGAGAATCATCTAATTATCCCGAGACTTAGTTTCTCCATTTCCAGAGTGGGTCAATATACCCCTGCCACAGGTGAGGTGAGAATTAAATGAGATAATGTATATAAAAATATGAAAACTGTAATCTGGTCAATAATCAAATAAGGTACCAGATTCCCTGCCTTCTCCAACAATTATACCTTTATAAATTTATGACATACTAAATCTTGTATGCAAAGATATGTATGTAAGAATAATCACTGCAGTAATTTTATAAAAGAAAACAGCTGGGGGCACCTGGGTGGCTCAGTGGTTGAGTGTCTGCCTTTGGCTCAGGTAGTGATCCAGAGTCCTGGGATCAAGTCCCGCATTGGGCTCCCTGCATGGAGCCTGCTTCTCCTTCTGCCTATGTCTCTACCTCTCTTTGTCTCTCATGAATAAATAAATAAAATCTTTAAAAAAGAAAAAAGAAAGAAAGAAAATGGCAGGAAATGACCCAATGTCATTTCAGTGACATTGATTAGTGTCATCCCAGTAAGGCATTGATTAAATACACCGGAGTTTAGATATAAGATACACAGATAATACTGAAAGGAAAAACTTTTTACTGTGCTGCCTTTGAAAATTGCCAATAATATGTGTTTTCTTCCTTATGCTTTTATATTTTTTCAACTTTTCTGTAATAAATATATTAAGACAGTTACAATTAATAATAATTATTGTTCTATATCGAGCATATATTACTTTTGTAATCAGAAAAAAATACTTAAAGGAATATTTAAGCAGTACTTTTTTTTTTTTCCCCCTCTGGATAATTATGAGTCTTTCATTTAAAGGAAACATTAAAAAACAAACAGGGGAGCCTGGGTGGCTCAGTCGGTTAAGCATCTTCCTTCAGCTTTGGTAATGATCTTGGAGTCCTGGGATGGCCCTGCGGGGGGGTGGGGGGGGGGGGAGTTAGGAATCCCTGCTCAGCACTGCTTGCTTGTACTCTCTCTCCTCTCTCTTTCTCTAATAAATAAATACATAAAATCATGAAAAACAAAGAAACAAATTTTCACCAGTATGGTTATCACCAGTATTAGGTCATGAAAGGTCCTACATAGTGATCCAAACCAGAAATACCTTAAAGGAGGTATCAGGTGGCTTGTTAGGCTCTGTGAACTGAAAGACAAGAAATCTTCCAGTACTGATGAAGTAAATCAAAAAGTAGTAAGCCAATGTGGGAACCTGAGCTATCAGGTCAATGGCAAACCTTTCAATGGCTTAGCCCCAGGCATGCTGACAATGCCTTTACCACTCTTAGACTTACTACCCTGATCTCATCAATCCAGCCTTTTTAGATTCAGGCCATCCACCTCTTCTGGAAAGGCAGCCTAAAGAAAGGGCAGCAGCTTGAGTAAGCAGCCCTGGCCATTCACTCCCAGACAAGCATCATAGTCAAACATATATCCACGGAGTGCTGTCATCCTTTCTGTCCTTTTGGTATCTTATACTTGCTATTTACTTGAGCATTCTCTGCCCTATGTTTCTTCACCTGGATCTTCCTTTTCCACTGGCCAGCTGGGATGCCACTTCCTTCAGAGTCTAACCTAATGCTTCAGGCTGGGATACATGTATATGATCCCAAAGGTACATGCCTCTGGCTCTGCTAATCACCAATATTCTAATTTATTATTTATGTACTGGTTTCTCAAAAAATACTGTAAGATTTTGAAGACAGGCATTATGTATTACTCATAGCTTTCCCCTTAATACAAATCCAATATTTGACATATAGTTCAAGCTCAGTAAATGTTTCATGAAGTGTATGAATAAATGAACAGTGAACTCAATAATAATAAATAACTCAAAGGTCCACATGATACTTTGTACTTTCTCAATAGGAAAACAATGAACAAACAAACAAAACAAACAAAACAAAAACCCGCCATTGACTAAGAAGGAAAGGAAGCAAGAATCTACAAGTAAGGGGATGAACAGAGCAGTTGGCTATTGAACAGGATGACTAGTAGCACATACAGACAACAGGGATAGTTCATGAGGTCTCTGGAAACCTGATAGGGTCAGATGCTTAAAGAACCTTAAAACTTCCAACACTATTGATCTCCTGCCTGTTACTCCTAGTTCTTCAACTCTAATTGTTGCCCATATGCCTCTATGTTATTATTTTTATTAGCAGCCCGGGTGATGGTACCTAGAAAACAGTGATTACAATCATAAGAAGAAGTAGCTAGAGAATCTGCTATACACATAACTCTCTCATAAGAACATTTACACTAATAGGGAGTGAACTACAGATATCTTCCTATGCCATTCTTGCTCAGTGAAATATTATTTCACCATTAGTAGATTCTAAAGAGAAAGGAAATGATACCTAAAAGTTTTCACCAAAGATGTTCATTGCGATGTTGTTGTGTATATACCAGCAAAATATTGGAAGGAATCTAAACATACAGCAAATCAGAATAGTTAAATTAACTGACACAATGGGACTATTATAGTAAGATTTTTCCCCAAGATATATAATTTTTACATCTTTATTGAAATTTAATTGACTTAGAATAAACTACATATTTAAAATGTACAATTTGAGGAGTTTTGAGTTATATAAATTCCTGTGAAACTGTAAGTCTAATCAGGATAATTAAAAAGCTTCCTTGTGCGTGCATCTTTGTAATCTTTATCTCCCACCTTTTCTCATTTTTAACCAACTAATTTTCTGTTTTCTGTCAGTATAATTTGAGTTTTCCACAATTTCATATACTCTTTTTGTCTGGCATCTTTTATTCAGCATACTTATAAATCTATAAGCTTATCAAAATAAGCTTATAAAACTATAAAATAAATCATAGTTTATTCCTTCTTGTTGCTGAGTAGTATTCCATTATATGGGTATGTCACAATTTTTTTATCCATTCTTCTGTTGGTGGTTTTTGGGTATTTCCACAATTTTGCTAATATGAATAAAGCTGCTGTAAACATTCAAGTACAATTCTTCATGGACTTAGGTAGGCATATTCCTTCCTTTGCCTCAGTAAATACCTAAGCAAAGTGACTGAGTTGCTTAGTAGAGGATATCTATAAACATGTTTACGATGTAATACTAAGTTAAAAGGCAGGATTTAAACATAGCCATATGAAAAATGAAAAGGAGACACTAAACTAAAACTAGAATGGTTGTTTCATTTGTGTGGGATTATAGGTGATACATTTTATTTTCTCATTTTATGAATGTCTTATAATAGTTATATTAAAGTATTTTAGAAATAAAGGGGTTAAGTAATAATCCTTGTTACACATTTACACATGAGGGATTTTTTGTATATATGTATAAAATACATGTATACACATACACATTATACTTTGTCTTTACACTAACGTCATGACATACTTAAAGAAACTCAATTTCACAGATGAGTCAACTGAGGCTCAGAAAGGCTAAGTCATTTGCCTAATACTTCATCATTAGTAATTAGAGTGACTGTGATTTGAGCTCAGAATTACCTAGCTCCAGAGGCCTTGCTCTTTACTACCTATTATGTGAATCCTTAATCATGTGCACTACATCACATATCTTTATAAAACAGAGTGCATGAATAGAACATTATGAATTCCTGAAGGAAGGATAATAAAATGATCGAGATTCCAACTTTGCACTGCAGTGCTCTGAATGAGAACATTGCAACACGCTGGGGATTGGGTTGATCTAATTTGAATTCCTCCAAGCAACAGTGTCAGGACAACTGCTCTCTCTTGAGGTACTAAGATTTCACACAATGTTCAGGATAACCAAACCAGGAAGGAAATATTGGTATTTTATATTCCATATATACCATTAGACAATTTAGAAATACCAGATAGAAGTTTATCACAATCATGCCAAGAAAATAACCTCTGTGATCTAAGTCATCAAAGAGAAGCTTAGTCCTTGGCAGTTTCCCCCTAAAAATTCAGATGAAACCAACAGCTCCAGCCAGCTCCCTTCAGAGAGAGAGTTACTGTCTCCACCATAAAATAGCTACATGGTTTAGGCAAAGTAGTGAATTCCCCCTGAGATTTGAATTATTTATCTATAAAATAATGGAAATAGTACCTATTAAAAGAATCCGTTTTGAAGGTTAATTGAGAGCACAATGCCCTGAATATCGTAGGTACTCACTAAATATTAACTACTCTTATTGTTGCTGCAGTTGTTGTCAATGCTTTTCATAAATGCCACAGGCTCAATGCCTAATTGCCAAGACAAAATGATGAGCTGAGGAAACTACAGAAAAAATTTTTTAATTCTTCTTTGGAATTCTTTAAGCTTTTTTAGAACCTGTTAGTCTAAGCTTTCCTATCTCAACTCATTTAATTTGATGGTGGAAATTCCCTGCCCAAGGACATCTAACGATCACACTTACAGCACTCACAGCAAGCACACACACACTCAGGTTGAAGTGACATCCAGTAGTCACTAATTTGGAGGCAGTCATTTATTTTTCCTGAGCCTCCTGTTCCTCAATTGTGAACTAGGCCCTTGCCTGCCTATTCCATCTCATGTTACTTCTGTGGTGCAGATGGAATGAGAAATATGAACACATTTGATCAACTACAAAGAACTGTACATATGTAACAACTGTTTCAGATGAAATGAGATAGGAGAAATAGAATTGTGTATCACTCATTCATTTATCATTTTTTTTCAATAAATAGGTTTTCAGTGTTTATTCTATGCTGGAACTCTGCCAGATGTTAGGAATACAAAAATCAAAGGATACTGAGCCCAGTAAAAAAAAAAAAAAAAAAAAAAAAAAAAACAAAAACAGATTTATAAACAAGTAAATAGTTTTATTTTATTTTATTTTATTGCAATCTTTTGACAGAGAAGTATAGAGCTGGAGAGTTTGGGAAAAGGCAATAAAGGCAAGCAAAGCCTTTAGGAAGCAGGTAACATGCAACTGACACTGCAAACAAGCAGAAGAAACTGTGAGTGAAGTGTGGAACAGGTGAAAAGAGTAAAGGTAAAAGGAAAAGGATTAAAGTTAGGGTTGAAGAGGCAAGGAAGAGTGGGATCATGAGGTGCCTACAGACAAAGGTTACACTGTTTGAATTTTATCTCATGCCAAACTAGAGAAATAAGTTCTATATAATAGAGAAAGCAAGTTAGATTTGCATTTAGAACAACCTTTTGTCAGTAAGGTCAACTGTAGTCAGGGAGACCATTTGGCTTAGAGTCAGACAAGTGCTAACTAATAAAACACACACACACACACACACACATTAATCGGTTCATTTCTTTATCTTTAAAATATCTTTCTGTCTACCTCACAAAGTTGTTATGGTAAACAGAATCATCTTGAGATTATGTGAATCAGAGTTTTATAAGATGAAAAACAGTATATTATGAGAGATGTGCAATGATCATAGTTATTCTATCTTGCCATTTTAACCATCTGGACAATCAATTCAGGTACAGGAGTTAAATAAATTGTGCTGTAATCTACATCTGCTGCTACAAGACTTTCAAAGTAGCCATATGAGCCCTGCCATGGTTCTTCATATTTCATGAATTAATCCAATAAGAAGGAAGTAAACATAACTGATAGAACTCTTAAGTGAAAGACACACTTAATTACTCAGCCAAGCACTCAAGCAAGCTCCCAATTAATAAAGATGATGCAGTTCAATGAAATATTTCCCCACTGATTTCTTCTGTCACTTCTAATTGCTGTGGGAGAGAGTTCCATAAGTTTCATGGAAGGTATTAGGTGTCATGATTATAATTCTGGAAGAGGGAAACCAATGAAAAGTAAGTATAGCTTTAGTTTTATTAGATGAGGTCAATATTCATACTTAATATAACATAAATTTGAAAAAATGACATGGATCTGTACCCAACACAGGCACCCTACACATAGTAGTCTCTCAATAAATACAGACGTGGAAGCAGAGTCACCAGACCATTTAACACCTACTAACAACTGCTCTTGGTCATGTGAAGTATTAATTAAAAAAAAGAGTATGCAAATGTTCACCACTTAGCACTCTCATCTAGAAGATAAAGGAAACTGTATTTGTGAATGTACTTAGCAAATCTTAAAGCATTACATAAGTTTAAGATACTAGAATTTTTATTACTATTAGTTTCATTTTGAATTTGGCAGGGAATTTTTTTCCCTTTTTTGTAGCTGAGTATACTAAAGCACAGAGGAGTTAAATAATTTTTGCAAAGCAGCATTGCTAGAAAAGTGAATCAGATCTCATTGTCCATTTCCATGTATCCCTCCTTCCCTTTCTTTTTTGTTTTCATTCACAGAATAAACATTACAACACCATCAGGGTGACTATATAATTTCTCAACCTAAGGGGGCACATTCAAACTCCAAAGTGAGTACTACTAATCATTACACTGAAAAAAACTAGAAATGAAAGCCAGGAATGTCTTGGGTGATCTAGCTGCCATCAACTGAATATTTATGTCCCTTCAAAATCCATCCAAAGTAATGGTATTTGGAGGTCAGAACTTTGGGAGATGATTAGGTCATGAGGGTGGAGCCCTTGTGAATAGGACAAGTGCCCTTAAAACGAACCCCTAGAAGCTTCCCTTACTCTTTTGCCTTATGACAACATAGCAAAAAGATGACTGTCTATAAACCAGGAAGCAAGTTCTCCCCACATACCAAATCTGTTAGTAACTTGATGCTAGATTTTCCAGGCTCCAGAACTGTGAACAACAAATTTCTGTTGTTTATAAGCCACCTAATCTATGGAATTCCATTATAGCAGTCCCTGAACTAAGAGATTAACATACTTGAACACCCTAAGTATTATGCACTAGAAATAGAGGGATAAATAAAAAGCAGCATTTTCTCTCAGAGCCTCATAGAAAAAAAAAATTAAGCAATGAACGTATTCAATATTGTAAAAGCTAGAATAAAGGTATGTATAGACTGTTACAGGAATTTAGAAGAAGGGCACCTAAACTGTTCTTTGGGGGTTAGAAAATACTTTTAAAAAGAAGTGACAGGTGCCCTGAAACTTAAAAGTTAAAGTATCCAGATAAATAATAAAAAGATCTGAAGTAGCAAAAAGTCTTTAAAAAGTATGACATATTTAGGAAATTTTAAGTATTTTAGTATTCAGTATAGTGAGCACAGATTCATATGGGTAAGTAGAGGGAAAGTAAACTGAATATGTAAAAAGTGATCTAATATTGGGGTCTTCATGCTTTTGCTTTAGATTGCATTTAATCCTGATGGCTACTTGAGGATTTTAGGCAGGGAATCAACATAATCAAAATCTGCATTAAATCATCCCCACCTCCATCAGTCTTACAAACACAGCACTCACTCTAGGGAACTCTCCTGCTGCAAATACATCCATGTCTTAATAAATTCTTAATAAATTCTAACCATCATGCTTTTAATGCATTGCAGACATGTAAAAATGTGAGAAAATGTGTATGACTGCACATCTAATGCTGGAAGCAAGACCAAAACAAATAACAAACCATCAAACAAAAACAGAAAAGTGGGATGTAGGAAATGAAAGCCAGGGCTGCCCTGAGGGAAAATAATATTTTCAGATCCAAGATCAGAGAACATGAAAATCTAAAATTAAGCAGGACCCTCAAGAGGAAACAAAGTGGTTCCAATTCCAAAGAATCTTTTGGCTCCAATAGAAAGCAGTCTAATCCTCTGTGTAAGAAATATCTCCAGGTTTTGACCCCTGAAATTTCCCATTATTTAAGTTCAGCAAAAATACAAAGTCACCATTAAGAAGACATTAGGAAACAGACTACCATGGGAAACAACAGATTCAGACTTATAAGAAATCCAGATATTAAGATTATCAAATACATAACTTAAAAGAATATGTGAAAAGCTTAAAGAAGACATTAGGAAACAGACTACCATGGGAAACAACAGATTCAGGCTTATAAGAAATCCAGATATTAAGATTATCAAATACATAACTTAAAAGAATATGTGAAAAGCTTAAAGATGCACAAGCACATATTAACAAATATCAATAAATCCACTATTTAAGGGATGCCTGGGTGGCTCGGCAGTTGAGCATCTGCCTTCGGCTTAGGGCGCGATCCCAGAGTGCCGGGATTGAGTCCCACATTGGGCTCCCTGCATGGAGCCTGCTTCTCCCTCTGCCTGTGTCTCTGCCTCTCTCTCTGTGTTTCTTATGAATAAATAAATAAATAAAATCTTAAAAAAATAAGCCCACTACTCAAGAGAGAGAGTATAAATAAATGTCTTTGACTTATTGATAGGTTAAATAGGTAGAAATTTAGCAAAGGTATAGAAAACTTGTAAAAATTACTGTGGTGCCTGGGTGGCTGAGGTCGTGATCTCAGGGTCACGAGATTGAGCTCCACTTTAGACTCAATATATAGCAGGAAGTCCGCTTGAGATTCTCTCTTTCCTTCTCTCTCTCTCAAATATATCAATAAAAATCTTTGAAAATAAAAAAATAGCAAACATGGTCTACTGAATATAATTAAAAACTTAACATCCAATGATTAGAAAACACACATTTTTCTCAACAGTGGCAAATCATTGACCACATTCTAACCTAAAATAAATTTAAAAGAATAGTTACCATAGAGTGTTTCCTGTACATTGTTTTATTAAATCAGAAATCAAAAACAGAAAGGAAAAAAATCCCCATATTTTTGGAAATTAAAAAAAGACTTTCTCTAAATAATTTTTGGATAAAAGTAATCATAAAATAAATCTTTGTAAAAGGTTTTATTTGAATGTTAATAAAAAGGGCTCTATATAAAATGTTATGCAATGCCAATGTACTAAAATGTTTCCAAGGAAATGTATTTAATGCTAATATAAAAGAAAAGGGCTGATTCAGTGAGCTAATCAACTACCTTAGGGATTTATAGAAATAAAGAGATTAAATTCAAGAAAGTTAGAAGAAAAGTGATCATTTTAACAGCAGAATAATGAAACTAAAACAAAAATAATCAAAGTAAGCAAGCATGCAAAGGAAAATGACTTACACTAGAAAAACAAAGTTGGTCTAATTCTCACAACTCATTCAATATAATTAATCACATTAATAGAATAAGGATGAAAATCATATGATCTTTTTAATTCATATGAGGGAAAGAGATACTATTTATTATCAATAACAATATAGGAACTTGATGAAAATTTTCACAAAAGTTTTTTAAATTAATACTTTTTAAAATGTGAAATATTTATGGAAAAATATAAAATTGCTGCAAAACACTAAAGATCTGAATAAATGCAAAAACAGTGCAGCTTTATAGATATAAACACTCAATCTCAGAAAAGAATGAATCTTCCTAAATTAACATATATGTTCAAGCAAGTACATTGATAACCACAAGAGGAATTTTGGTGGAAATTTCCAAGTTCCTTCAAAAGTGCAGACCAACAAATAAAACTTAAACAAAGCCAAGATATTCCTAAGGCAAAATAATGTGGAATAATTTGAACTATTAAACATCATGACTAATTATAAAGAATTTTAATTAAGATAGTGTGGATTTGGCACAGGCATAAACAACTTGACCAGTGAAGCAGAATAGAGAACACAGAGACAGGCCCACATAGTATAGGAATAAATTTTTTTAAAGAAAGAAATATATGTCAGAGTGTGCAGTGCAGATAACTGGGAGAAGAAGAAAGGGAGCCTATTTAATAAACAGTGCTGTGAGAATTATTTATTTATTTGGGAAAACGAACACAAAAGAATCAACATCAGATTTACTAAATATATATAAAAGAGAAAAGTTATAGTTTGATATCTTCATGATCTGAAACCGGAAGATATTTCTTAAACAAAAGAGAGAAAGTTTCAAGTATAAAGAAAGAATTGATATGTTTGAATACACTAAAACAGCTTAATCTACAATGTAAAAGAAGGTACCTGCAATACCTAGAAATCAGTGGTGTATCAGGCTCCTGCAAGAGTAAAGCAAACTATAAAACAATAAGAAGAAAGGAAATGCAATATAAATATAGGCCAACAGCACTGAACACAGAAAGAGAAACATGAATGTTGAATAAACATATTAAAAGATCCTCAGTCTTTTTCTTCATCCAGAAAATGCAAAGTAGGTAAAATGCACAATGGCATGTTACACCTCCTAAATAGGCAAAAATTAAGGTCAGTCTAACCAAATGTTATACTAGTGAGCCTGTAAGAAATGTCAGCTCCTCAACATTTCTAGCAAGCATGTGGCTAGGCACAGCCATTTTGGAAAACAATCTGACATTATCTTGTAATGTTTAACAGGTGAAAACTGTATGATCCAGTAATTCCAATCCTAGGGAAACTCTGTATACAGAAACCAAGAGATATATGCAAGAATGACTACTACTACTACAATTTTGTGATAAAAAAGACTGGAAACAATCTAAATCTTTATTGGCAGGAGGATGGATAAACAAATAAATAATTGTCCACATAATGAAATACTATACAGCAATAAATATGAACAATCTACTACCACACACATAACACAGATGACTTAAAAACTTTTACTGAATAAGAAAAATAAACTGCAGAAGAAGGCAGAGAAATAGAACTTGGGAATAGTACACAGGGACTCTCCCTCAAAGATATTAGTATTAGTCTAAGTCTTAACTTGGAAGAGGGGTTTGTGGTTATTTTTTTACCTACTTTATTATTTTCACATATATGATATTTTAAAATTTTACCAACTATGACATATTCAAAAGTGCGAAAGTTTCTTCATAGAATAAAATTCAACAGCAAGAGCACTAGCTACTGTGAAAGAAATTAATTGGAGTAGAGGAAGACTAGAGCAGGAGGTTAATTAGGAGGCTCTTGTAAGCCTGAAGAAGATGGTGATTCAGCTAAGTGTGGCTATGAATATGAAGAAGGGATATGTGTATTTCCTCCAAAAGGTGGGATCATTGTGTTGTATATCCACTGGCCTGAAAAGTGAATGAGCCTTCCATGGTATGTCATGTCATCTCATTTGTTCATTCACTGAGCTGAATATTTATGAGTCAAAATTAATTAAAGTACATGGAAAAACTTCTTAAGAGGTCACCAATAAATATTCAGAGAGAAATAAGTACACAGCAATTTAGAACATTTAAAGAAGGGGCTACTGGCTGATTCACTGACTGGTTGGTCAGTTCCTACTAATAAGCATTTGAAATTACCTGGGCAAAGGTGAAGGTAGCTATGAATCTTATAATGACCAATATCGGCAGTGACTGTGTCCTGTGAAGAGCATGGGAATGAAAGTGTGTATATGTGGGATAATTGGGAGGAAAGGGGGTTCTGTTTGCTTAGAATACTCTGAAGCAGAAAAATGTCAACATCTAATGCTGGAAAATAATCCTACTTACCCACTAGGAAGCATGAGTAACCTATAAACGGGAAGTTGCTTGTTGAAGTTGCACATTGATAGAGGAATTTTTTGAAGCTGCTTTTTGATCCTTCAAAGGCCAACAAGTAAGTGAAAAGGTAAGACCCTTGTTTATCACATTCCATGCAGAAGGATATTGTTTGGTGCAATTTACTACTTAATAGTTTATCTGCAGAGAATGTGTTGCTTTGTATTTAGGACTATTGCTACAAAAGAAACCTTTGGAAAAGCTAGAATGATTGAGGGCAGAGAAGTGTCTTCTTTTGTGCCAGAAAAAAAAAATCATATTTTGGAGGTACCCATTTCCTGAATGACTTATTTCTTTAACAGTTTTGATAGACAAAAGGGTATAATTTCTAGTTTGCTACCAGAAATAGTCTTTCTTGACAGAAGTGTATGACTGCACAGTGTGCTCTGACAGCAGCATTGGTTTACTTATATTGAGTATCATGAGTGAACCAGGCCTACTTACATGCATTCATTTATACTGTTCCCTCCACCATATGGAAGATGATCACTACGATGACCTTGTCGTTCCTCAAGAGAGAGAATTGGAAGGTTTTCTGATGTTCCCAACACAAACTCTTCCTTTCCATATGCAAATTCTATTCATTACAGCTCAATTTAAGAAATATTCCTTCCATTACATCTTCCCTAAGTGTTCTAATTATATACAATCAAAAACAACCAGTGTTTATGTTGTGCTTTTAAGTTTATATAGCATTTTTATA
This sequence comes from Canis lupus familiaris, assembly GCF_011100685.1. Lineage (NCBI taxonomy): Eukaryota > Metazoa > Chordata > Mammalia > Carnivora > Canidae > Canis > Canis lupus. The sequence goes on along the minus strand of NC_049242.1, from coordinate 14,796,128 downwards.
GCTTATGTAGAACTTAAATCTATGAAAGTATAGCAGAGGTAGAGCAAGAATATTATGACATATGAGATAATAAAAGAGTCAGAATGGTTTAGTGACTTAGTATTAATCATAGATCTTCTGAATCCAAATCTCATGTTCTAAACCCAATACAATATTCTCACCTATTTTATTTCTTGGGAAATTTTCCCTACATACATTGTTTTGATAATTACTTTGATCATCTGTTTTGTTTTTTTTTAACACAATCCATACACATGGTATTTAATAAATAAATGTTGTGCTAAGTTTCCTACTTCAAATAATTAGACCAGTTTTAAGTTCTGGCTTCTTCCCAACCACCATGGTGTACTTACAGCCTTCCACTATAACAGAAACATTTTTCTTTCCATGTGTTGTACAAGTACGTCAGTATTGTAATGCATAGAAAGATGCACTGTAATTCCTTTAGTTACTCATCATGCTTTGCTAGTTCCTAAACTAATCCAGTGACTGCAATATATTCATCTTTGTATCCTCAGTGCCTAGCTAGGTACTTTCACAGAGTAGACACCTGAGAAGTATTTGCTGAGATGCTTACTTGAAGAATGAACTCTGATGGATAATCTTTGAATAATCTGGACTATAGTCAGAAATTCATGTTTGGTTCTTTTATTTTATAATTTTTTAAAGAAAAAAATTTTTTTTAAGATTTTATTTATTTATTCATGAGAATACACATAGAGGAGAGAGAGAGAGAGGCAGAGACGCAGGCAGAGGGAGAAGCAGGCTCCATAGAGGGAGCCTGATGTGGAACTCGATCCCCAGACTCCAGGATCATGCCCTGGGCCGAAGGCAGGCGCTAAACTGCTGAGCCACCCAGGGATCCCCTGGTTCTTCTACTTGAATCATAGATTGGGGAAAGAAATTGGGAGAAAATGTCTAGTTTCTAAGAACTGTATTGCTTTTTAAAAGAGCCCAGGAAGGTTTGGTGTGTGTATAATCCTATCATTTATACCTTTCCTGTGTTTACAGAAGATCTGAGGCATTAGGAATACTATTATAACATTCCTATTACTACTTCCACTGTCATGATCACCACTACTCTATCGACAACTAATTCTAAAATGGGATGATGACAGTACCTTACATCAAATTAAATTAAAATGATACATATAAAGCTTTAACACACTGCCTGGAAATTAGTAAGCATGTAACATGACTCTTACTGTTTTACTTCTATTACTTTTATTATTATCGCTATTAGAATAACTATGAGAATGCCCACTGTGGTTATGAGTTCCCACATATGGAGCATATATAGTTCAGACATTGTAGCAGGTCTGACACATACATTATTTCTATTCCTCACAACAATCCCACCAGGTCCACACTGTCATTCCCAGTTAACAGAGATAGAACTAAGGACTAGAGATTGATCCTCAAGATTTTCCTTGTGGCATCCTGCCTTTTATTCATCATTAGCATTTTCAGTGACTATCAGAGAGTACATGTATTTCCCTCTGACTCACACCACGCCTGCATCTTAGGAATATCATAACAAAATTCTTAAACAATGAGGTTGCCTCCAGAAGGGGCCCAGCCTTTCATCCAAATCATTCTAAGGTTTAATATCATCCCCCCAAAACCAGTGCATCTCCCCAAGATACTATTCAACAGTAAACACTCTACCAAAGTCTACTTTATTCATTCCTGGCAATTGCAGTAGAAACAGGAAGTAGCAACTGGGCTGAATTAAAAAGCTGTCTGCTCCAATTTTTCTGTACAAGCTGCTTCTGTATTACTTATGACTAGTTCCCATCAAGACTGGGCTAATTATGTAGTTTCCCTATTCAAGGTTACTCTATAAGTGTCACCTAGAAATGAAGTCAAGTCTGGAGTTTCTTCTGGGAGCATCTGCTCATAATTTCCAGTACTCTGAGAACACAATCTTATGATCCATGAAATAGATCTTCTGAGTAAAGGCCAGACCCCATTTCTATTGGAGGAAAATGATAAAAATACTAAAACTTCAGACAGAAACACATTTGGCCTAGTTTACCTTCACTCAAGACCCAACTGGCAGATACTTTCCTAAAAATATCAGTACATTGACAATTTGAAATCTGAGGTTATCCAGAGTTTTGACTGTTTTCTTGATTCATTAAACCCTGCACTCTTCCTGTAATGGGCTCGACCACAGCTTAACATGTGGAAGAAAATCGTGTAATTTGGAAAGCCTAGATAGCATTTAGATCATAAGCGAATAATCTCAGCTACAGACTACCAATAATATCAGTATTTTCTCTTTTCCCTAACATTTTAAATATGAAATTCAGTATAATCTTTACATCACGGATAAAGAATTAGGTATCAAACACAGCATATATTCATTGCCATAGTCTCTCATAATAATTGTAATGGTAAGTGCTATTACTTACAGAGGACCAATTCTTTTGAGACTAGTTCAGGTTATTTAGAATAATTATCCTTTATTACTATGAATATACAGGGCAGGTATATTGCCCCCAAACTAAAAAATGTGTTCCTCTTTCAACTGTACCAGGAAATATTAAAAGACCATACATATAACTCATCACTGGTTTCCAAATATACATCATGGGGAGTAGGAGGCAAATTATTTTCTGTGGGGAGCCCTTATCTCTGGCACCTTGGCAACAAAATCCTGGGCAGAATTCCTCTTCCCTTCAAAACCCAACACTTCTGGCCCTTGAAGACTGAGGTGGGAGGGAAGACATGGGTAACTGCGCAGCAGTGGGATGGTCCACTCTATCTGGAATCCTCCTCCACATCATTGATTCATCTAGCAAATGTGCACATTTGGAAGCATGTGGGACCTGGGGCGGAAAGCTGGAGGAGCCAGTCACTGCCCATGACTCAGAGGTCTGAAGGCGCAGAGCTTTTGACATGTGAGGCTAAAAAAAAAAAAAAAAAAAAAAAAAAAAAAAAAAAAAAACAGTTTGGCCTGAAACTGAAAGCAAAAAGAACTTAAAAAAAAAATCACATTCTTATGAACCCTAAAAAATGAAAAAGGCACTGTTAATAAAATCAGCAACAAGGCTCAGGCTGCAGAAAGATGAGGCCAGCACTGCTGTAGTGAGGAAGAGTTAAGGAAGAGAGAAAGGTAGAGGCAATAAGCCCAAACCACTGCCTAAGGTTTTCTAAGCAGCTCTCTAGAAGTACTGTCTTCTCCTCGCTTGTTATATTTATACTCTCATTCTCTCTGGAGGCCAAGTGAGTCATCAACTATACACTTAAAATATCCAGAACACCCATATAGCAGCAATCTAACACTGGCAACTTCAGAAACACTTGCTCTAAACACAGGCTATGCACAATCATTTATTCAGCAGTCTCATTTGTTATTCATTTCTTTCATTTCATGTTTCATTTACCAGTAGTAAGTTGAATAAAAAGCTTCTCTGAATCCACAAAATACAGGGAGAAAAAAAAAAACCTAATTCGCAACTCTGCTACTCTGAACTTTTATAGGATTCACAAGACTTACTACAGAAATTGTTAGCACCTGATTGTGTAATTCCATATTTTTCTATTATTGTAAATGAACACATTTTTTTAGCATTCTCTCAAGAGTGCTGCAGCAGAAATTTCAGTAAAAGTTCACATCTAAATGTAGAAATGTGGGCTGTGGAGAAAAACAGACCTGAGTTTGAATGCTGCTTCTGGCCATATACTAGCTACGTGACCACAGTAAATTACCCAACCTCCCAAAGCATAGGGAGATATGTATAAACCCCCATGAGCCATTGTGAATATTAATTAGCATAGTATCTATAAATCTCCTAGCACAGGACCTGACATATAGTAAGAGCTCAATATTTCTCTTTTCTCTCCACTTTGCTCTTTAAGAATCAGTGGTTCAAAAGTGCCAAGGATTGTTCTCTGATTATTCCAAGGTCTACATTTATTGAGTGTCTATATGTCAAACATTATATTGCAAGCTGGCAATATAAAGAAATTATGATACAATTTCTGCCCTTGAGGGACTCTGGCTGGACCCTTCTCCACTGACCTTCGAACAGATCATTGATTTAAAATTCTTTTAATAAAGAAGTTAACTTGGCTGTGTATCATTTTGTCCTAGAATATCTCTTATTCTTCATCTTCTACCCGTCTTGGCTCTACCACGAGCTCTTGTTGTAAGAACTATGTAAAGTTCCTTGAATTTGATGAGTTCTTGCTCATCTTCATGTCTTTGCATATGCTACATCTTCTGCGGAGAGTACTCCTCCCCTTTGGATTCACCTGGTAAGTCTTCCTAGACTCTCCTTCAAGTCTTTCTCAAAAGCTTTCCCCAGCTTTCTGCTGAGCAATTTGAAGAGCTTCACCTCCCTGCTGTCATGGAAACTCATGTAAGTTTCTGTTTCGGAAGTCAGCTGGTAGCTGGGGGAGGAGAATATCAGTTAGTCTGTCTCCTCTAAGCAACAAAGACCTACTTGAGAGCAAAGATTTTATTATTATTGTTATTATTATTATTATTATTATTATTCATCTTTGTGGTTCTGTACTTAGGAAAGTGCCTGGTGAATAGGTGATCAATAATTGTTAAATAAATAATTGAATAAAATAACAATGTGGCCTGGCTGTGGTCAAGACAGCAAAAGAAAATAGGTGATTAGGATTTGCCAGCACACAAAGCAGATTTTGTCAGTTCATTTGTCCAAAACAGCCCCCATAGCTTTTTGTGCAAGGCCAGGTTTCTCCAACAAGAACATTTGGTTTCCAAATTACATAGTGCACAGCATGAATCCTTCCTTTCCTGCAACTGCCTGTTAATTATAGTGTCACCTTTGCACTGTCTTTTCCTGAATTTCCTAATCCCTGAGATGCAGCAGCCAATTTTACTAAGTTAGGATTTTCTGACCTTAAAAAGCAAGTCCTTCTGCCCCTAACCGTTTCGTAAAAATGATTTAAAAAGCCAGAAGAATCTGTTTGGAGTTCATAGGTGTTAGAACATTATTAAAAAAAAAATCATTGAGGGTGAGAAAAAGACTCCTCTTATTCACCTGTAATAGCAAAAAGCTGCCTGCTCTGGGGAACAGCTGGGGGGATGCTGGTGCTATCACTGGCAACAAGAGCTCTCCAGGCTCCTGAAATGGACAGTGCCTAGAAGCCAAATGAGAGAGTTTGTTTGATCACACTGGCAGGAGTGCCTAGGAAGAGTTTCTGCTCTTCATGTAAAATACTGGAAGATTTCAAATTCTTTCTTGGTTTCTACGATTAACAAGTGTTCTGACAGTCCTTCGGTCCTTCTCCATTTTGGAGACATACTGGGCATATCACATTCCTTTGTGTCCCCAGGGCCTCAAAGAACTTCCCAGGGTAGGTGCTCACAAAAATAACAATGATAAATCAATAAATCTTGGGGAAAGCAGGAAAAAGGGTAAGGAGGAATAATGGAGAGAGGGAGATAAACTCCTGGGAGAACTGTTGAGGGGGGAGAAACGGAGAGGTTGAAGGAAAGAGGGAGAGAGACAGAAAGGAAGGGAACAAAAGGCAGATCAAGTTCCTCTCATCTTTTTCTCATAACCTTACAAAAGGCAGAGTCTTAAAATAAAAATAAAATGAAACCTCTCCAAAGCACCTACAGTTACTGTGAGTGCAAAGCTCCCTCTCTAGACAGTTGTCTGCCTCCTAGGGCAACTGGGGTAATGTAGAAACACTCGAGGTGTATCAGGTTAGCTTTACCTGCCCCTCGGTTTGGCTGATCTGAGAAGGCTGTCAGGTTCCCGTGACAAGTGATAAGAAATCCTCAGCGGCCTCATGACCGTGACCCCTACTCATGCCCCTTTATAGATGATCCCACCATCTATTTATCCTTGGCAGACCAAATGATTTCTTAATAGCCTTGGGGTAGGGGAAACGACAGAGAGAACCAGAGTCTGAGGGAAAACACTTAGAAGCAGCAACAGAGTCTTTTAAATACTGGAGGAGGTTTTCCATCCCTTTTCTGAGCCCAGAGATAGGATTTCAGCAAGCTCTTGCTATTACTATATTATTTTCCCCTTCAGTTTCATTTTCAATCCAAGTAACATTTTGCTTTGGAATTTGCAGTGCTTTTAACTGCATGGCCTACATTCTTTTAATAACTTTTTTTACTATAATAATTTAAATTTCATGTTATAGGACAAAAGTAATGGCTATCATAGGAACTTCACAATAAAGAGAATGAAAAAAAAATAAATGTACCATCTCATCTTTTAAAGATAGCCACTGATACTATACTACCCTCTTATATGCATTGATATATGTATCTGTTTAAGAATAAGATGATCTTTACATAGTTTCTAACCTGCTATTTCTTAAGTGAATGAGACATTGTAAAATTTTTCTTTCATTACAAGTCACCTCAATATAGTTCTGATGTTTAGTTCTCCAAGTTCCAGCAATTTCTTCTCAGGAAGAAGAGAGTAAAGAAAGCTCTGGAACTCCAGAACTTGGCTTGTCTATTCACTTTAACACCTGCACTCACTGTTCCTTCTTTTTCTAATATAGGGTGACAGCCAGTCAGAAGTGCCATCTTATCATTTGTTTCATTTGTCTATTTGCCTCAAAAAATACAGTGCCAATCCTGTGAACTCAGTCTGGGTGTTTCTCAAATGCCTTCCTCACACAAAAACATGTTTTGTTTCTCATACAAGTTATCTCCATGCAGTATGAGGACAACAAAGGGGGTATTGTAATGACAAATGAGGCTACCAAAAGTAATGGCAGGCTGGGCATTGCACATAATTCACTAAATAGTGTATGTTCCTCATGGAGTAGGAGCTCTGTCTTCTTCATTCTTATTTCTCTCAAGCCTAGACTAGTGATCAGCCCATAAAAGACATTCAGTTAGTTAATCAATGAATTGCTTGTTGAATGAAAGAATAACTAAGTGAATGAACATAAAAAGGTAATTAAGGAGATTAGACAGAGGATAATAAAATTTTCTGACCCTATTATATTAGTTTTGGGGAGAACAAAGTGTGCTATGGAGAAAACAATGTAAGATTTAGTCAAAAATCCACTTTAATATGTACAATAACAATACAGCTTTACTGATCTTCTTTCCTTGTCTGTCAAAAAGTCCCAATAATAAGATGTCCTCATAGACCCATTATGGTGATCAAATGAGGTGACAGTGTTAGAGAAACCTGGAAATGCAAGGTGGCACAGGGCCTCAGGAGACCATAACCAGGTTCAAAGTTTATGCAACAGTAGGCCATGCTGCATTAGTAACGACCCCCACCCTGCCTCTGACACACATACACAAAAAGACAACAATAAAATAAAACAAAATAACTTCATTAAAGAGGATGTTTTTAAATGTGTGCCAAGGAAATGAGTATTACCTATTGCTACTTCAGGTAGCATGACATAATACAGAAACAATGGACTCGGAAGACAAACGAGGCCACAAATTTTGATTCTGTCATTTCTTAGTTATATAATTCTGGGTAGGTTGCTTATCTATGACACATTCTTTTTCTTTATTAAAATTATTTTTTTTAAGATTTTATTTATTTATTTGAGACAGACGGAGAAGAAGAGCAGGGGAAGAAGCCAAGGAAGAGAGAGGAAGAGGATCTCAAGTAGACTCCCTGCAGAACGAAGAGCCCAACACCCTTAGATCATGACCTGAAATCAAGAGTCAGACACTTAACCAATGGAGCTATCCAGATATCCCTTTGGTAAAATTCTTATAATGGCTCATACTCCTTAGAGTTATTAAGAGAATTAAATAAAAGAAAGAATAATGTACCTACCATACTGGATGTTCAGTAAATGTTATTTCACCTATCTTTCCTTGCTGCCCCCATCCTAATTCCTCCCTGATCCAGCAAGACGAGTATATTATTCATACTCAACAATTTTGCCTGAGGCTTTGCCCACTATCAGACTTGAATGCCAAACTGCCAAACAGAAGTTTGCTGTGTTGAAATATTTATGCCAGAATTCAAACATAGGGATATGGAGCTCCTTCTATCAAAAGCTTAGCACTTGTCAAGAAGAACAGCAGAGATTCAGGAAATCCTGTCAATGTTGCTTCTTTTCCAAGACAGAACCAGACAAGTTCTCACTGATCATTCCACAGAGGTAGCTCTAAGCCTCCAAAACAATATCTTTAAAATATCGTGCCCTGGGTCAAAGGCAGGCACTAAACTGCTGAGCCACCCAGAGATCTAAAATTTGGGGTTGCTTTATCATGCTTCAGGGGACAAAAGTTATTGTAAATAAGGACCTCTACAGAAGCTTCTGGTTTTGAGATCAGCTGACCTAGCAAAAGACTGTTCTCTTTCTGATTAAGACTCCCTGAAAAGGAAGGGATACGCTGGAACATATAGATTCAATCTCATTTTACAAATATTGCTGAAAGAAACACAACAGTAAGGTGACAACCTGAAGTCAGATTTGAGTTTGAAGTGCTCCAACTTCTAACTCAATGAATCACATCTAACTGTGGAGACAGATCATCTAAAAAATTTTCAGATCATGCTTCTAGCCCGGTTAAGCTATCCTTGAAGGTAAATGTTGAAATTGTTTAATAACTGGAACTTCAGGCTTTGCAGCTTAGGCTTTTTCCTTAATCTTTTTGGATGCTACTAGAAATATGACCATAATTTAAAGTTCTTCCTAGCTCAGAAAAAAACAAAACAAAACAAAACACAATACTCCCAAATTTCCACCACTCTTAGTTTTACTGAAAGCAAGCTCCTGGCTGGGTAATAAATATTTCCTGATTCACAAATAGAAGAACAGACTAAATGTACACTTTTTTTCATAACTCAGTAACATGGAATAATTTTTAGCAATTCCATTTTTCCACTCCTGGGCAAGCTCCTGAGCCTCAAAAACAGCTCTCTGCTCTTGAAATGGAAAAAAAAGAAGGGCTAGCTACACAGGATTCAAATAACAATGTTTAAGATCCATGTATGTTAACAGTGTAGCCACTTAAAGTGTGGGACTATTTAACCACCATCATTCTGGACTCCCTCTAATCAATTCTCCATACTGCAGCTTGAACAATTTTTCTAAAATGTGTAATTGACTGAACTATTCTTTTTGAAATCATTCAATTATTCATCTTTGTTTTTAGGCTAAAATTCAGAGTCCTCAGCACTAACCTCTTCTCAAATGTTGGAGTCCTAGTGAATTGGGGCGAAATAAGATAACAAAAGCAATTCCAAGCAGGAAATAAGTGGAAAAAAAGGCATAAAAAGTAAGTCACCACAGGGCAGCTTGTGGCCTCACTTCAGTAACTGAAGTAGTATAATAGGGAGGCCAGGGTCATTGGCACATTTAATCATATTTTCCTAAAAAAAAGCAACAACAAAAACAAAACAAAACCCCCATACAGATGTAAAAGCAAAAACATTTTATACAGCTTCTCTAGTTTGCATTCAAGCCATCTACATTTTAAGCATTTAAACATATATAAAAAGTACAACAGGAGATTTTATTTTAGTTCAGAAACCTGGGTCTGAGACCTTACTTTACTTCTAGTCAACTGTATGGCCCTGGATCACTTTATCCCCCTGGTTTTCAGTGTCTCTTCCTCTCAGATGATCTCTGAGTACCTTTTCAATTCAGAACTTTCAACCATTTTGATACCTTTCACTGGTGAAGCCCTGATACAAATAAAGTATCAATAAATATGTGTTAAATGAGTGAATAAATGGTATTCTCCTTCCAAGGCTGCTTTTTGGGTTTTGCAGTGTCAGCCAAAGTGAAGCGAGCTTGTGTGCCACAAGCATTAGGAGTTTCAGCAGCATACACTCCTCCTCCAACCTGCTTCCACAGGCCCTTCAATGAAACAGCATAAGAGTAGAAAATGAAGAAATACTGGAAAACCTCAAAACCAACAAGGGCATGGAGAAGTGATAGAGGTGGATTACAGAAGCAATCCAGAGGCTCACAAGAGGGACGCAGTAATTCAAGGGGCCACTGGAGGGGAAGACATGAACAGGGATCCCTGCACAGAGCAGGCAGTTGATCCTTTGAAGAAGAGGAAGCTTTAGTTTTCTTAAGAAGTTCTTCAGAAAAAAAAAAAAAATGAAGACAAAAAGTTTTCTCTGGCTCTTCCCAGACAGCAGAAATTAACCTCATTCAGCCTCAAAACCCACAGTCTGGATGTAGCCCATGAGATGGGGACTATTGGACAGCTGCTGGCAGGAAGGCCAGTGCCACCTTTCTGATGAGTTCTCTATTCACCACCCACCCTCCTTCAGATGGTGATGCTTTTTAACATCCACTGTGGTCTCAATTTCTTGCCTAGCAAATGCCTAAAGAGGAACGTGAAGAAGGCAAAGACATACATGGAATTCTGAAGCATTTAGCATGTTGAGGACCTTGCTTAAAATTAATACCTAAATCACATGTGGTAGTTAGATGACTTGAATTATAATGTATAAGTATAAGCTATTATCTCTTCTTTTCCTCTAACCACATATCTGTCCCATTTTTTTGTTTAGAATCTTAACTATGAAGATAAAAACACACAAAGCACTTGTTACGGTCCAAGCATGGTACTAAAGTCTTCACACATATTTACGTCCATCAAGAATTTCCATCTTCTGCATTTTACAGACAATGGAACTGAAGCTGAGAGGAGTTAAGTAACTCTGCCCAGGATAACACACTGCGAAAGTGGAAGACCCAGGATTTGAAGTTGGGTGCATCTGCCTCTAACATCTGTCCTCTTAGCTACCACACTCTACCATCACAAAGCCAGTTAACAATAAATAATTTATTCCTTAATTTTTTTAAAAAAAGGTTTTATTAATTCATGAGAGGCACACACACAGAGAGAGAGAGAAAGAGAGAAAGAGAGAGAGGCAGAGATACAGGCAGAGGGAGAAGCAGGCTCCATGCAGGGAGCCCGATGCGGGACTCGATTCCGGGTCTCCAGGATCAGGCCCTGGGGTGAAGGTGGCACTAAGTCACTGGGCCACCAGGGCTGCCCAATTTGTTCCTTAATTAAAGAGTAAATGAGAAGAAGTGAAAAGTCAGTGACAAAAAGAGAATCTCTGCTTCATCATGGTTTGAGAAAACCTCTGCTTAGGTTTTCTGCTCATGCTAAAGACATGGGAGAGATTATACTAACATTCACTGAATGATTAAGTATGTAAGTCAGTTAGTGTTGTAAAAGTTAAAGGTCCCTATACAGCTATTGAGCCTTTTGGGAAAATAGCACAGAAATGATTGCAATCGCCAGTATTTGAAAAATTGTTCTTCTAATCACATCCTTGACATGTGTGCACATATGTGTACATGTACACACACACACACACACATACACAATTGATAACCTCTTTTTATGCCCAAATTTCTAGAAGTCTATTTTCTCTTTGATATTTACATCAACATTGGATATACTCAAATCAGGGAATTCATCATAAACTCTGGAAGGTTCAGTAAAAAAAAAAAGTATATTGCTTCATTTTCCTTGGTAATATCCATAGTCCTCCTCAAATCTTAATGTCTGGAATTTATACTTTGCATACACAGGTTTAAGTAGTGCTAAATGATAGTGCAGCTATGACATTGAGAAAATTAAGGTTTAAATTCTTATTCTGCTACCTACTGGATGGGCATCCTTGGTCAATTAATAATCCTCTAGAAGTCTGGATTTTCATCTCTGTCAACTGTGGAAAATAATATCTGCCTTACAGAATTGTTGCGATGTTTAAAGGCAATGTTTGTAAGATTTTTACTGCAGTTTCAGGTACAAAAAGACTTACAAAAATCACTTTTTTATTATTCTAGAAGGAATATTTTCCTGTTCTCAGATGCCTATTCTATACTGTCACACCTGACATATTTATTATGTAAATCTAAATTAAGATATCACATCATTTATTCATACAATTAGCATTTATTAAGAAACTACTACATGCCATTTACTATAGCCAGGTACTGGGAGAAGAAATTAAAAACTGAGTTCTTAGTCTCAAGGAGTACCCACCTGAATGAACAGATTAACAGAAGTATGGTTAGTGCTCGAGCAGAGAGAGCTCCACTGGGCTTTGAAAACCAGAGGACAGGATACAAACATGGGGAGGGGTCAGAGAAGGCCATTTGGAGAAAGTTTCAAAGAGCACGCCTTACAGAGATTACAATGGAAAATACAAAGACTTCCCAACACCCCCAAGTTTAGAGATTACCTGTGAAGCCAATACATGGTTTATATCTCTGTCATAGACTAGTTCATACTGAACAGAATGACTGATTAGCTGGCTCTGTTTCTAGACAGAGACCAACTTGAGAGCAGTGGCCATGATTTTGACTAAGATGAATTTTCAGTAACCACCATAGGGTCCAACACAGAGAAAGGGGTTGATAAATACCTATACTAAATTGAATTCACATGGACCTATGACAGGTGATCAAACAAGCCTGAAAACTTAAAACCCAACACTAGAGTGGCAGAGGTTAAGGCCAGCTGCCTGGGATTTAAGAGAGATTACAGGCAGAGCAAGATGGCTTCATCTGTACTTGTTGAGGGAAGTTTGGATTCAAACCAAAGAAATGCCAAAGGCAATAGTGCCAGACACTACTCTCCAGACACCTCACCTCTTTTTGTCGTCTGTGATTTTACTCTGGTTTAGATCTGAGGTCCATGGCCCATGATGATTTTTAGTGTGGAGCTTTTGGTTTACAATGCAGCCCCCTGTGAAACATGGCACCCCTGGCACAAGTCAGAGGTAAAAATTCGATTCTTACAGGATTTTCTAGGAAAACTTCAAGTTTTTGTGAGATTAGGAAAAAGCTAAAAATTCAAAACATGTGAATATAAAGTTATTTTATCCTCTGGTAATGACATCAGTGGTTTTCTTAACTGTGATGCATTCTGTCTGGTTTCTCAACCTTATGTTTGCCTTGGAGAGCTGAATGGAAATCTCTTTGCCTGGTTGGCTGATTTCATCTTTGATTTAACAGCTTTAACCTCCATTTTCATTTTGATTCAATATTAGATACGCTTGTCCAATCCACTGTCTTGAAATCTTGCCAGATTACAAATAAGCAATTTCAACAAGAGTAATAAAAATGAACAGAACATAATGAGGAACATCACTTGTGACCTTTGTTTAACCTCTTGCATGGTCCAAGTATGTCCTTGGTCCCAACTGAGAGGTGAAAAGGAAATATAAATAGCTAATTTTATTTTCACTAAGATTCAATTGGTATACCACTGACAGGTGATATGGAATCTGTATTTAGTGTATATCTGCTATATGCCAGGCATTATCCCTTAGCAACCTGACAATATAAGCATCATTCTTATTTTTGCAAGGGAAAAAGTTTAGACTCGAATAAGTTAAGATGAGCAATCACTAAAGTCAAAAGTTACAAAATGATAGAGCTGGTGGGATATGCACCCCTTTGTTCATCTGGCTCCCATGTTCACAATTTATCATTATAAAATTTAGCTTAAATTTAATCATAGAACTATAGAATGAACCAGAAAGGACAGAGGAAATCAAATATTTCAGAGACTCCATAATTTATCACAACATAGGGTTGCCATTATCTTAAGAAATAATTTATTGTCATATTTTCAGATGTACACGTGTGTATTCAGCAAACTATAGTTTTTTATCAGCATGCCATTGGTCCTGCACCAATGGAATTCCAAGATAAAACTTGATGCCTTCATTAGCTTGGTTGGATGTTATCAGCAACATATTTATATTGAAATATTGAACATAACTCAAGGACCTCCGTTACTACTTCAGGGATATAAAACCTGGGGATCAATGATAAAAAAAAAAAAATACTACTACCCAGTGTGATCTCAGAATACAAACAGCTTTAGGTCTTTAGCCTTCTCTGAATTTTTAATTTAGTTATTCTATCAAGCATGTTATCTATTTCTTTGTATTTGTTTGTGCTTCCCCTTTCAGTAAGCCAATATTGTAATGACTGCATCCCAGCATTTGGAGAAAGTTGCTCATTTTGAGACTTTATTTTAACATAATCTAAGAAAGAGTATCATTTTTGGAAATTGTTCAACTGGCCATAATTTTTGTTTCATTGATTTTTTTTGTTTTGGACTGAACATATGTTTTCATGTTTCAAAAATGACAATGTAATCATAACATATTCCAGATATCTGTTTTTAGCTAAAAAGTGACCTTTTTGATTATGTTTATTTTACAAAACCAAGGAATCATTAAGGGCTCTATAAATAAAGCATAAACAAATAATAGCTGCTGGTAACTTATAATATTGACAATTTTAATGTTTATTATAAAGGTTTGCTTGACCTCAAAGTTTTAAATTGTATGTAACAGCATTTGACCATTTCTAGGGCACTGATGAAATCATAGGGCTAATTAATGACACTAAAGCCTAATGCTCCTGGACTTCTAGACTGTCTGCCTATTGAGGCTGATGGTCGGTCTTTGGTTGCTCAATGCCAGTGATACTCCCTAGAGCCAGACCTATTTCCTGAGATGTAAAAGTTATATCTGGGTATTCAATCCCTTCCTAGACTTAGTGTCTTTCTCCCAGAGGGCTCACCACCCCTCCTCCCAGGGTTTCTTATCTCCTCCAACCTGACAGTGGAGTCTCTTCATCACACCCCATTCTATTATTTTTCCGAAGATAAGCCTATGAACTTTTTTTTTTTTTTTTTTTTTATTTATTTACTTATGATAGTCACAGAGAGAGAGAGAGGCAGAGACACAGGCAGAGGGAGAAGCAGGCTCCATGCATCGGGAGCCTGATATGGGATTCGATCCCGGGTCTCCAGGATCGCGCCCTGGGCCAAAGGCAGGCGCCAAACCGCTGCGCCACCCAGGGATCCCTGAACTTTTAATTCTATGAATTTTATATGTGATTACTTTCCTCTATGGGAAAATAGGTGGGAGAACCAAAATGGCAACAGGCTGAAGTGGAAAAGCTGTCTGAGGTCTTAAGGGTCACAGTCTATAGTCTCTTTTCCTTGAGGCCATAGTACAGTAGTTAAGAGCACACACCTTGAACCCAGGCTTCCTGGATTTGAACCCCAGATTCTGCCTCTAACCTGCCCATTTTTTTTAAAGATTTTATTAATTTATTCATGAGAGACACAAAGAGAGAGAGAGAGAGAGAAAGAGAGAGAGACAGGCAGAGACACAGGCAGAGGGAGAAGCAGGCTCCATGCAGGGAGCCCAAGACTCGATCCCAAGTCTCCAGGATCAGGCCCTGAGCCAAAGGCAGCAAGCGCTAAACCGCTGAGCCACCCAGGCTGCCTAACCTGCCCATTTTTACCAAATTATTAACTCCTCTGTGTCTCAGCCTCATCACATATAAAATGAAGGTAATAATACTTTTTTTTAAAGAATCATGTTGAAGATGAAATAAGTTAATTCATATAAAGTATTTAAAATAGTGACTAAACCATAGTAAACACTCAATATATATATATAAACTATCATTATCTACTATTGATTCTTCTCTGAATTGCCCTTCTCAGTTGTCCTTCACTTTGATCTTTGGAGGTGGGCTTCTGAATCCACCCTCAAACCAGCTCAAAGTCTAATGATGAAACAAGTTACACATTCTCACGAGGGAGTCAGCAAGGCTGAAGTGTTCCAGACGTAGTGTACCCCTGTATGTGAGCTTGGCCTTGACTTAGCTCCCCTGGGTATTTCTCCAGTGAGCCAGCATATTTTAAAAGGCTCTAGAGCCAGGCTTCATGGTTGGAAACTCTGATTCCATTCTACTTCTTCCTAGCTAGATGACCTTGGGAAAAAGCTTAATCTTGCTGTGTATAATAATTAGCAGGTAATTCATAAGGCTGTTATGAGGATTAAGTTAGTTCAATGTTTGTAAAATTCTTAGAACATTACTTGCAAATAATAAATTCTATATATTATTTGGTTAAATAAATACCAATTGCAATTAGGAGAAGTAGAAATGTCAATTTTTGTCAAAGAATGAAATTTTGTGTGTATGGGTCATATATTAAGAAAGACTGATTCCTTTTTAGGTTCTTATAAGAATCTGAACAACTAAAATTTGCTCCTAAATTACTATTAAACTTTCTTCAATGGATTTCAAATTAACGGCAGCTGTATTCATTCAACAAGGCAAGATCCTAAAAATAACTCTTACAGTAAGTAAAATCCAACCCCTGCAACCTTGTATATATAAAATTTTTCTACCTACATTGCATAGAGATAAATTTATATGGTGTATAAACCAAGTCAAAATAAATGTTTCAATATAATGAGAACTTTTGTAAGGTGATAAGAAGAGAAACAGTTCAAATAACATTCTGCATTCATTTATAGATTGAAAATATTTCATACCGGGGCTCTACTATACACCAAACAGTACATTAAGTACTGGGTAAACAATGAGAAAATAAGAGAGAATATCTGCCTTTATGTTGTTATCATCAAGAGGGCAAGCAGATAGGAAGAAAGAATGATAGGATCATCAATAATAAAGCAGGAGAATGAACATGTGCCTGCCCGTTATGCCGTCTGCAGTCTACCACTAGACCTCTCCGGTTCCTCACTCCACATAGTGTGTTTTACCACCCTGGTTGGCATAAGGGGGAGAGAGACATTCAGTGCTTTTCTTTCATAAACGTAATGTATTGAACATTGCACACTTTAACAGTGTGCAACCTTGTCAGAGACCTGAGAAATGATACAATGAAAAGGAAAGGCAGAGACTTGTCTTTTTCTATCAAGAAAGCCCAGAAAGCACCTACAGATTGATGTAGCCATATAAAAAGAATAAAAATAAATGACCTGCATGAAGAAGAGTACTTAAAATAATGCCACAGTGTTTTTTTATGGGCTTTTTTTTTTCTTTGTCTCTCCAGGAAGACAGTCTAAGGTGGTGGTTAAAGAGAATGTAATATCCTGTGTCCTAAACTTCCTTCCACTGTAATCAAGCACTGGCCACAGTTAAATCAATTTCTTTTTCATCACCACATATACATCTGTTAACACATTTTAAGGTAGATTCTCTGTACAACTCTGGGTAATAGCTGTTTGGCACTTTTGAAGCTGTGTTAGTTACTTGAGGGCTGCAAAGGGAGTAGAGGGACTGTGAAAGTAACCTTTCCTGGCAGGGCCTGCTCAGGACTGTGGCCCTTTCAGTGAATTCAGTGAAGAGACAAGAAGCTATAACTTTTCTAAAAGAAACCTCTGCAGACCAAAACAACCAATACAGCTTCTGTAATTTCTTCCCTCAGAAACAGAAAGAACAGTTATAATCATTACATAAGTAGTTTAAGCATAGAACGTAGAGTCTAATGACCTGGCTCTATACTTCCCAGGTGGATTACCTTAATTTCCTCACCTGCAATGCTAAGGGGCCAAATACATTTTGCTTATAAGAAAATTCATAATGCAAGTAAGTGAAATCACATGGTATGAAGTAAAATGTCTTACATAATTATTATTCCCTGAAATATGGAAGGATGTCTCCCTGAATCTTAGGAGAATCTCCACTTATAAAGTATGAGTCCCACAAATACCTTGAGAACCAAGTTAGAGCACTGGACACTTTGGGAGTTTTTGTTTTTCAGGTCAACACTTCTATGTAGAAGAATAGGCTCATTCCTTTCACTTTTCCTTCATTGCTTTGTACAACCATAAAAAATATCTTTGGAACCACTAAGCATTGAAGGCTCCTTCTCATAAGGCTATATTAGCTACTCCTTAAATAGGACCAGAATTACAACCATAAAAGCAACCAGGTGTTAAAACCCTACTCTACATTGAGGCATTGCACCAAGTAGTTTATATACGTTGCCTCTAATTCTTATAACCACCCACATAATGTTGCTAATCATTCCCGGTATATAAGTGAGCAAATAAACTTGTAGGGTCAGTATATTGTGTAGAGATATCCAGCTAGTTAATGCTAGATTAGGAATAGGAATCAAATCTGCCTGTTTCTAAAGGCCAGGTATTTGCTTCCTCACTAGCTGGCTTACTGTATGCATAGATGCAATTATATTAAAACTTTGAAAATAATTCCTGAGTTTTCCTGAGAACCAAGGAGGTTTTATAGAAGGCTCATTTGTACACACTAAGACTTGCCCATTGTTTAATTCAACCTGGTTCAGAAGAAAGAGGAGTTCACATTTCTGTGAGCAGCCCCGTGGGTAAAGGAGTTTCCTTTTCATTCTCCCACATAAGAGATTACCTTTACTTCCCTGTCTGGCAAAGTTTTCTTTCAGAGTGCCTTGGAAATGTAGCGTGAAAAAGCACCAAAAAGCATATGTAAGAAGTCTTATTGGAATAAAATAATTTTTATAAGTAGACCAAGAAAACAAATGGAGAAAATAGTAAAAGAACCATTCTTCTAGGTACAAAACAATGAAGGTAATGTGGGTACTTGAAAAAAGTGTGGGTAAAGCAGTTTTGAATCACTAGGCCTCCCTCATAGTTTGCCACTGTTTCAAGACATACAACTCCTCTTGAAATTGAAAATTGCAGTGCTAGGGAAACATATAGCTTTCATTTACAGGTAAATCATACTGCAGCAAATTCATATCTTCACCCCTATAGAGTGGCATCAAGAGAGTTAATATCCTAGGATGGAAAATTTACCCACCAGCTTCTAAACCATGAGCTTACCCTCCAGGCACTTCTACTTTCAAAACTGTTAAGTAGGAAGCATTCAAAATAAGAAAGAGGAAACTGGCTCTGGAAGCAGACAGACTTAGTTCATATCCTATTTCAGTACTAATGATGTTCTTGGAAAAACTTTTGCATTTTTCTGAACTTCAAAATACTGTCAGTAAAATGGGAGTTTATAATACCTACCTTGTAGTGATTTTTCTAAAGGTTAAATGAAATGACATAGGTAACAATAACTATCAAAACACTGGTATGTAGTAGGGCCTAAATGAAGACTACTTATTTTTGCTTAAAGCCTCAGGAGCAGATTGTACCTCATCTCTTTTGAAAGTTTGAGAAAAGTTCCTACTTTACACAAAGATAAGTCAGAAAGTGAATATCCACAACCATTTTTAGTAATGACTTTACATAAAGTGGTAAACACTGAAGGTGAATGCTTCCCATGTTTTATTTTATTGATTGGATGTACTCCAGTACAGCATGCCTCCAGTGGGGGTGTCTCCACCCTAAGGATAAGCATAGGAAATATGGCTCCCACCATTCAAACAAGTCCCCTAAAAAACACATGATAATTCCTGTGTTTCTTCCAGAAAGACAGTAGTATGAGACACCTTTCTGAAAATTTACAAGTGTCAGCTCTGAAATCTCTAAAACTTTGGGTTTTTTATTGTTGTTTTGCTTATTTCCTATCAAGAACAAAGCTGTGGTTCTTAAAAATTCCTAGGATGAGGGCAAGGGAATGGTAGACTCTAACCATCACAGGCTTGCAGTGGCTAGCAGAAACCTATGTGACTTCAGATAATTTATGAACATAATGGATGGGAAAAGGAACCCCTCTCACCTAAAATCCAGGTTCTTTAAATGCAAATAACTCACTATAGATCATTTGACACTATAGGATTTGACCACCTCTGTGGCTGTAAATGAAAAAAGAGAGTTGTCAAAAGCATTTGAATCAGGCAGGAATAAAGGATGCCAGTTGCTTATGGAAGTTGGCAATTAAGACAGTGTCTGTGGGTAAGCTAAGCAAGCAGCTTCTTGACAACTTCTTTGAATCTTAATTCTTTGGAATTTATTTGATATCTTTGTCAAAACCAGGCAGGGGGCCAGAATAACTTCGGCAGACTTCTCATCACCCAGGAGACAGGCACAGCATGAACCACTTGGATGTTTCAGTCTGACAGAAACAACCAGAATCCATTGCTTAATAATATATAAACACCTTCCTGGAAACCAATGGCCTGGAATTTAGTTTGAAAACAACTTTAGTTTAAAAACAACTAGCGGCACCTGAGTAGCTTAGTCAGTTGATCAAGAGTCAATCTGACTCTTGATTTGGGCTCAGGTCATGATCTCAGACTTATGAGATCAATCCCCACACCAGGCTTTGTGTTGGGCACAGATTCTGCTTAAGATTTTCTCTCTCCCCCTTCTTCTGCTTCCCTCCCTGACCCTCAACAAACAAACAAACAAATAAATAAATAAATAAATAAATAAATAAATAAATAAATAAATAAATAAAATATTTTAAAAAATAAAAACAACTAAAATCAAAGCATAGGATCAATCAAACCTCAGAGCATAGGATCTTACATTTCAAAAAGGAAAAACCAAAAATATACTATAAACTTTTGTTTAATTAAAATCATCAACCCTTTACTAAACATATATGTGATAAGCACTATGCTAGTCTCTGAGATGCAAAATATCTGGCAGATATCCAATGAGAAGGTATTCTTTCCTCACACATTAGCAGAACAAGTTATAACTAAGGCACATCATTGAGGGGCTCACAGTGTAAGTCTTTGTGTGTGAACTTTGTGTGTGCAGGTATTGAGAAAATGAGACAGATCAATATTAAATAATAAATATAAACTCCAGGGATATTTATAACACATATTACTAATATATAATTTATACCTACTGTATATAACATATATACATAAATTTTGTGTGTATTAATGGCATAAATAGAACTATAAAAACACAAAGATAGGAACAATTACTTGAGAATTGAATGAATTGAGAAAGGCTTCACATAGGAGTATAAGTTGTAGGTAAAAGCTCATTCCCAGTCTGTGACACAGACAAATAAACGACACCCATCTAGTATGATAACCTCTGTTGTAGAAATGAACAATATTTGGGAGATAGAAAGAGCCAACCACCAGACCTGCTAGTATTTTATTACCAAAATTAGATATGAATATACGGTGAAATGATTTCTACGTGCAGCAAATACTACATGCACTTTTGTACCTTTCAGTTGTATGATTATTCATTTATATTAATAATATATACCATTTAATGGCCTCTACTATGTGATAGTTGTGGTGTTGGTGCTTGACATATGGTACTTCATTTCATCCTCACAATTCCATAAAGTAGGAGTCATTAGCCTCCTAACGGATAAAGAAAATGAGGCCCAGAAAGCTTAAGTAACTCACCCAAGGTAACGGAGTGAGTGAGGATATGAACTAAATCATGGACAAGAGCTTATTATTGCCAAAACCTGTGCTCCTCTATTTCAGTTAACTTATTTGGCCCTTTCTGTGATAACCACCTTGAGAATAGATGATATGCATATTAGAACTAAAAGTGACCTTAATGATGGATTACTCATGTCTGTACTGCACAGAGGAAGATGCAGATTGGCTTATGTTATCCTGGTTATGAGGAGCCTATTTTGTTATTAGTGCAAAGGACACATGTATGCACAAGTGTTTGGCCATAGGTGAGTGGATTCAGAATAAATGCCAGTTCTTTCCAATCTAAAACCAAGGTCCAAGGAAGTGAAATGCATATGGCAAATTGACATCCAAGGGCAAGGTTCTAGCTTCTTGACTTTCATGTTACTTTGTTTCATTTCTTTCTCTGTTATACTACACTGCCTTACTTCTGGGTGTTTATGACTTCTCATGAATAAATTAGTATATTTTCTAAAGCAACCAAAGTTAATAAAATTTAAATTTTTATAGTCACTTAGGATTTTCTTTGGTTTCTCTTCCAGTGAGTTAGGTTTCTAAACACAATATACTCAGCTTGGTTAAGCTTTGCATCTAGACCACCTTTCTTTGTAGATTTTGGTTTTTTTCCTTCCCTGAGTCTTGAGTAATGCCATGTATTCCAGAGTTGCACAAACCTTTAAGCTCTAGAATAAGACTGTTAAGGATTCTCTGATGAAAGGAATATTCAGCTAACTCCCTAGTAACAGTTTCTTTTTTTCCATAGAGTGTCACAATGTACAAATATCACACTTTCAAAAAAAGGTTATAAGTTTATAATAAAGCATCAAAATGAATTGTGATATTCAACAGAAAATAGTCATTTTTTATAATGGGACCAACTCAACACGTTATAGAATAAACCCCTAAGAGGTAAGTATTAGGAGTGAGGAAGAAAGGCAGCATAATGAATAGGGTAGTGAGAACACCATGTATTAAATAAAGAAACTCAAGTGTTTGGATTGGCATGTTGATGAATTAGGTGCTAATGTATAAAGTCACTCACAGTGGCTGTGATTTGTTGAGCTAGTCAGTGTTTATACTATGTTTTTAAACAGGGAAATCAAGGTGCTGCTTTTTCAAGAGGGAAATTATACAAAGTATTCTCTTTATTTGATAGACAGTACTGCCTTCTGGAGCTAGCCTGAAGCAAAATAGTGAGGCAGGGCAGATCTTGTCTTTGGCCCATTTGGTGTTGAGGTTCCTCAGAGACAGCCTGCAGCATGGTCTGGAAGGCATGCCCTGTGCCTATAACCCGGTTTCTGAGGCTTCTAGGGAAAAATCACAGAACCACACAGATCTGGAGCTTCTATTAATCTATGAACTCCAAACTCAGACTTGCTCTTAAAGCTGCTCAAGAATTCTAGAGTGTGGCTCAAGGAAGGCTCACCTTTCTCATTTTTCTTCAGAGACTATCCCAAGTACTACCATGCTCTCTGAGTCCTTAATATCATCTTCTTTCTTTTCTAGGAAGCAAATAGGAGGCATCAAGCAGGAATCCCCCTAGATTCCAGTTGATTTTCCCTTTGTGGAGGCTCTAGGTGTATGCATTTTAGTAACCTCTATTCCAAAATGAATGTACTCCAAGCTGAGAATCCCACCTGTCCTTTCCCACTTCCCCAGCAACCTCACTTCTTTAAATACTCTCTACTCTCTTTTAAGTTTCACTTTGCAGCTTCTCCCAAAGTCTGCCTACACTTGCTATTTCTTCCACGCCTCTCACTCCTTCCTTCTCCCACTGCAGTTGGGCTTTCCCTTATTACTCTATTGAAATGACCTAGGGTAGATAGATCATCAATGATTTCCTAATGACCAAATACAAAAGAAACTTCTCTCTCTTTTGTTGTAGATATTGAGAAGATAGGAGTTCTGGCATGAGGCTGGACATTTTAATTACTGAATTAAGACTCCTATTGAGAAACTGGACATTTTAATTACTCAAATGGGGCCATTATTTAGAATTAACAGGTGGAACTGGAGTGTTCATCCAAAGCAAAGGATAGTAGGAGAAGCACTGAGAAATTAAGAAACTTCCCAATATTCTAAAACTTGTAAGTAGCAGATCTGGACTTTAAGCCAGGAAGCTAGACTCTTGCTTGCTTAACCTCTCACCAAATTGCTATTTGTAGTCTCTTGAATTTTTATTTACTTTTTAATAATGTGCTTCAGAGGATTTCCCCTAAGTACATAGTGATCTCAGTGTCTAATAGCTGCATTACACTCCATTGCGCTGATAAACTATAACGGTGTATTTAATCAGTCACATATTGATGGGCTATTTTCAGTTTTTGCTATAACAAATTATGTTGCAATAAGCTCCCTTATAGATATAATTTGTGTGTACTTGTGTAAGTATATTTGCATGAAAAAATCTCTAGGAATGGAATTACTGAGTCAAATAGCCTATACTATATGAAAGTGATTGATACTATCAAAATGTCCTCCAAAAAGCTGTAGTGATTTCCATGAAACCAAACATAAGCTTACTTGATCTTTCTGAACCATTTGACTTTGTTGACTTCTTCTTCCTTCTAAATGCCTTCGTTTTCATGGGACCATTTTCTTCCAATTGATTCTCTCTCTCTCTCTCTCTCTCTCTCTCTCTCCATCTTCTCTAGGGCATTGTCTTCCTCCATTCTCTCCTTAAATGCTGAGTATGCCCAGGGCTCAGTCTTTTCCTATTGGTCTACAGCCCTCCTCAAGCAATTAGAGCCACACCTACTCTTTCAAATGTGGCTTTTACGTGCTGAAGTTGTCTGATAATTCTAGCCCAAACCTATCTTCTTGGCTCTAGATCTTTGTATCCCACAGCTTTTTAAAATATTCTCCCTTAGACATTTCATAGATAATTTGATTTCAAATGCCAAAAGCTCATTTTATCATCCCCTCCTTCAAACTTGTTCTCTCTCCTAATTTGCCTGTGACAATGAAAGCCACAATGATTCAACTCGTCTCCTAAGACAGAAGCTTGTGTACAATTCTAGATTTTCTCCCTTAGTCCACACATACAATTAATCATTGTTAAATCTACTTCCTTATTAATTCTCATATATCTCCCATTCCTCTGTCATTTCTGATCGGGCTGTCATAAAGATCAAGAAATAACAAAAATAAAACAAACACACAAGCACACAAATGTCTCATTTTGGAAAGAAATGATCTATTTACAATATCTATTTTTCTAGGAACATGAGACATTTTCTTATTCAAATCTTTTATGCCTCTTACTAATATTTTATCACTTCTTGCATAATAATGTGGCCATCATTCTTCTAGGCTAACTCATTTGTTTCTTATCTTTTTTCTAAAATGCTCTGGCTACATATTAACCCAGTCTCTATTCATATATTTACAGAGATGTTCTTTATCCAATGTGCTTCCTCTATCTTCCAGTAATTATGACCACTACATCTTTACTGGCATTAAAACTTATATATTTGTAATCATGACTCTTTGAGGTCTTAACACATGAAAAGTTTAGAGATTGGATTGGCTCACAGTTTTCAGTTTTTAAGAACCATGGAAGAAGGCTATTTATAGACATCTCCAGTCCAGCTCACAAGATTATATATTCCCACAGCTTGTATAAGTCACAAAACCAGTTTTGCCCACCAAAGAAAATATCCCAATGCCTTATCAGTTCCAATTTCCAGCATATCAATACAAGACACTATATGTCTCGTACCCAACACCAATAGGTTAATCTGATTCCAGATTCCAGCCATTTGTGACCATCTCAAGTAGTGCAAGATTTACCAGGAAATGGAAGAAGAATGACCTTTGCCCTCTGCATGGTTTTGGAGGTTTCCATGTTTATTTGTGACACAAAATATGTTCCTATAAACACTTAAAAGGTTTTCTGGATCCAGGATTTACTGAATATCTTGGCATCAAGGGTGGGATGTCAGTCCTTCCTCTTTAACAGAAATAACACATCCAGAATTACACAAATAATACTTAACGACAGGGAAAAGTAAAGTTTTCTAAGATAAAATGGAGTACGGCTTACTGATATGGCTCTTTTAAATACATATGCTAATAAAAATAATCATTATCATCATTTTTTTGAGTACTTACCACATACAAGGGACCAGGCTCAACTCTTACAAGCATTATTTCATTTAGATCTCTTAACTACCACATTAGATAATCATGATTATTATTATTACTATTAGATCCATTTTACAGATGAAGAAACTGAAGCTTAAGAGACTAGATAACTCACCCAACGTCAGGGAGTTAGCAAGTGGGAAAACATGGATATAAGCCCAGATAGCTTGAATCAAGAGATAGTATGTTTAACCAGATAGTGCAGAATAATGGTGCGGTATTATAGAATCTGACCTTAGGTATTTCAATAACCAGAACTGAGATGATTCCAGACCTGAAACATGTAGGTGGAAATAGAGAGTAGTTTTAATTCTAACTGAAGACTCTTTTGAAAACTTCCATCTTAGGGGCATCTGGGTGGCTCAGCCAGTTAAGCATATGCCTTTGGCTCAGGTCATGATCCTGGGGTCCTGGGCTCAAGCCTTGCATTGAGCCGACTGCTCAGCGGGGCGTCTGCTTTGCCCCTCCCTCTGGTCCATACAGTCCCCTTCAGCTTGTGCTATCTCTTTCTCTTAAATAAATAAATAGAATCTATTTTTTTTAAGTTCCATTTTATATTAAATTGAAATGAGCCTCTTGGTAATGTCTGTTGTCCATTTGCAATCTCTGGAATCAATAGAACAAGGCCAAAGTCTCTTTACAGTCAGCTATTTGAAGCCAGTATTGGTCTCCTTATTCCCACTTTGACCAATGACTCCTCTATTAACTCACCACCTCCTCTCCTTTAAGTAAAAATCCTCAGTTCCTTACACTGTATTCTTTTTTTTTACATGGCCAACCTGAATGTCCTCACCTGCACCCACCCCATCTTGTAAACTCTTTTATACTATAGTTCTGGAGCTAAACACATTTTACATTCAAGAGAGACTATGTTGCCCCTCAGTTATAATTCCACCAGGGTATTTTAAGTTCTCTTCACTCATGATCCATGTTTCCACTTTGGTCTCAGAAAATTATTTCTCTGTCAAGGCATTCTCTTGGTTCTCAGATGCAACAACAAGGTAGGCCACAAATGAGGGGGGGGTGGTGGATTAATAGCCTATTGCTTCCCTATAGCATTGGTAGTAGTATTTTTGTACCTGGATCACTCTGCAGGATTCTGAGACATCCCTATGGATAAATATCTAGCCTTAGCTTCCTCATAAATATTCGCTAATAATTATAACTCAGCTATTCTGTTTGCACAAGGCTATGTATATAAAACTGGGTGATTTCTTTATAGAATATGAAGTGGTGCCTTATAGTTCCATCAACATGTCACACTATATCTACATGCCATAATATGAACCTGTGGACTTTACCTTCCAGATCCAAAGCTTTTCTCTCTACCACTATCACCATCAGTTCCCCCATGGAACTTCTTTTTAACTCCCATAGTTTTTGAAGTACAGTTTTCTGTGAAGCTCACCTCATTTCACCTCAAACTGAATCTCAGAGACTATCAGATCTGTCGAATTCCTCTTCATTTGCTATGAACTGTTCAAAGATAGTGACTATAGATCACTCATCTTTATATTATATTGAGCATCTGAAGTATAACTGGATGTTCATAAATATTTGTTTGCTAAAAGAACTGAGAAGAACATACCTTAGATCACTTTCCCAGGATGGATTCTCATGCTAACTGTTCAAACTTTGCCAAGTTACTTCACCCCTCTGACGCTTAATAAGTCATCTACAATTGGTAATAAACTATTATCTACCTTACAAGATCATTAGGAAGATCTAATAAAAAAATGAATGTGCAGAATAAACCTGGCTCATCATCACCAGTTAATAGGCTCTGTCATTCTTAGCATTATTACTTCTACAAAAGGATTACTATTTTGTTTTGTAATGTGGTTGTTTCTCTCTCTTGCTGGCCGGTGAGTCCAAGGTCAGAACTTGACTCTTATTTATTTTTGTGCTTGGCACAAAAGCAATGTTTGTTAAACCAAGATCTACCTGGCATCAACTTTTTGCTTTGTCACATGAACCACACCCTTACCAAGGTTGTGGGTTCTGGCATGAAGTTCAGAGGAAGCAGTTTGATGCCACTCTTTTTTTTTTTCTAATTTTATTTATTTATTCATGATAGTCACAGAGAGAGAGAGAGAGAGAGAGAGGCAGAGGGAGAAGCAGGCTCCATGCAGGGAGCCCGACATGGGATTCGATCCCGGGCCTCCAGGATCGCACCCTGGGGCAAAGGCAGGCGATAAACAGCTGCACCACCCAGGGATCCCGATGCCACTCTTTTCTTGAGATTCCCATGTACCTGTAGCCCCAGCAGGCTTCCTAGTACCTTCTTACTCCCCATTCCTGCCCCTGTCCTTAGCAGATCATCCATCTCCTTCCTGGATGGAGTGTTGGAAAAGTTCAAAAATTTTTGCCTTCTTAATTCCTTAAAAAAAAAAAAAAAAAAAAAAAAAAAAGCAGCTGTCTTGAGGCAAAAACATATCTAAAGTTTCAGAGCCTTTTGGAATAACTGTTCCTTTTAATTGAATTTCTATTTGTGACATATAAATAATGCATGATAAAACACTTACTCCCCAGAAATGCTGTCTAGCCATCTACCTTTAATATAAGAAAAGCTCTGGTCTGCCCTGTACATCATATCCATTATTGAGAGGTTTGCTGTGTGACTTTACCCATTCTACTTCCTCTCAATCTCATATATTATAAAAAGTGGAAACAGAAGCAGAACACTGATCCAGACACTCATTTTCTAAGATCACAGAAGCCTCAGGATAATGCAAGAATTTTGACTGCATACATTTTAATGCTGTTGGCCGATGTGGGGGTTCTATGTGGAGATAGGACCAATCCAATGGCTTATAAATCCTCAACTTCCTTGATCCAAAAGTTGAAATTTCCCGTTATATTGAAAGTTAATAGGCAAAAAGAGCACAAAATAAAGCTCATGGGCCACTGAATGGCATTTCTTAAGAAAAAAAAAATACTAAGCCACAGAGAAAAGCAATATTCAGAAG
This sequence comes from Canis lupus familiaris, assembly GCF_011100685.1. Classification (NCBI taxonomy): domain Eukaryota; kingdom Metazoa; phylum Chordata; class Mammalia; order Carnivora; family Canidae; genus Canis; species Canis lupus. The sequence continues at coordinate 14,767,952 of NC_049242.1, read as the reverse complement.
AAAGGACCCAGGTCTGGAGAGATCAATATGCCAAGACAGAGCAGCAGTTTAGAGCCAGAACATCTGGCTATGACTTGTGGTTTTGTCATTTCATGATGTGACCTAGGGCAAGTTACAACCTCCCTATCCTCTTCATACTCATCTGTAAAATGATGACAAAGTCCTACTTTGCTTTCTTTATAGGGTAGTTTTGAGAATTAGATATATGTGCAAATGTCTGCAAATGGCAAGCAACTATGCAAATGCTACTCTTAATTTCTATCAGGGGGCTTTTTCATCCACCCATGCAAATGTTTCATTTGCCAGTGTGCAAATCTTCTAGATGGCATTTTGCCAGTTCATTTCCATTCACTAAAACAATCAACATTCGAGCAGAATATTGATCTGGGCCTCAGAGTAGAAAGCAAAACTAATTTATTCATGACCTGATAACAGACAAAAAAAAAAAAACTTGTTACCTCAGGTCAATTTTAACCATGCACAAGAAAGACAAGGAGACAAACAGACACTGTTAACAACAAATCTCACCCTGGCGTACGACCTCTGCAGGAGAGAAATGCCACCCTCTAAAGGGAGGATTACTGTTCCATATGGCACACATTGATGGGTTAGAATCATGATACATTCAGTTCCCGTCCATCCATCAGCAGCAAAGAAACTCTTCCATGTGTATAACCAGTCCAATCCTCCAAAAGTATTTGGAAATAGATCCAACATCTGTTCAATTCTCTACAAAGGCATCCATTAGACTTGCTCAAACCAAAGAGGAGAATAAAAATCACCATAAAACCTTATAGGTCTGCTTGCTAAAAAGGTCAATCAGTATATTAAAAATGTGAAACAGTAAAACAATACAAAACACTGGAAGTTCAGAAAAGCAAAAAGGTTTGCATTACTGAGAAAATAGCTGAAAGTTGTAGAAAGGAAATATAAGTTAAATATTGTGTAGTGGGAGGAAAGAGAAGGACTCTGGGCTAGATGTCAGACATCTAACAATCTGCTACAAACTATATTTGGGATCATGGCAAAGTCACTTAGCTTTATTTTGACCCCCTTCTTTAACTGTAAAATAAGATAGCTGAATTTAAACAATCTAAAGCATAATGGAGCCAGACAGAGCTGGGTTCAAATCTCAATCCTAGCACTAATAAAGTAACTTTGGGACAACCACAAAATTACCAGACCTTTGGTATCCTCATCTGTTAAGTGGAAATAAGATTAACTACCTCAAAAAAATACTATAGGGATAGGAAAACATATATTTAAAATACCTGGAGCACAGAAGGCACTGGGCCACTTTAATTATCTCCCCAAGAATGTTTATCAAGTCAAGATCAGTATGAGTTAAAAGTTTTGTTTATAATAATTGCTACTTATTGAGCACCAATTCTGGGTCAGGTATTGCCTATATTCCTAATCCTCACAACTATTTTGAAAATAGGTACTTTTATCCTCATTTGATAAAGATGAGGGTCAGAGAGATTAAGAATCTTTCCAGGACTCATGTGGCTAGGAAAGGCTAAAGCAAATATTTAAAACCAGTCATGAGTGACTCGAGTAAATGTACCAGTCCCTTTCCTAGTGAAACTTCAATTAAAAAAAAAAAAGAAAAAGAAAAACATACTTTAATAGTAAGAAAGCATATGCCAGGACTGTTTCAGATCACTGCACTTGCTGAGTTCACTTAACAATGTGTGGGATAACCAAGTATCAGGAAGCGGTAGGCTGTGATGGAATGACTACAGATAGAAATGCTGTAAGGAGCCACAGAGGGAGTGAAGAGCCACAGTTATGGCAATGACCAGCCTGGCTCTCTGCCCCTGGGCACTCTTTCTGTAAGAGCAGCCACAAGGTCTATATATCAAACTAAGCTCAACCGTAGACTCTGATTCTAACTCTTCAATCAAAATTTAATTTGGTTGTCCATTGACCGAGATCGTAGGACAGGCTGCTAATTATTCTCCAATAGATACCCTTTTCTTCTTCCTTAGAGGACTCTCAATTTTTTAAAGATAGAGTTATTTATTTATTTATTTATTTATTTATTTATTTATTTATTTATGAGATAGGAAGAAAGAGAGCATGAGTGGGAGAAGCAGAGGAAGAGGGAGTAAGAATCTCAAATAGATTTCACGCTCAGTGGAGCCCTACACAGGGATCAATCTCATGACCTTAAGATCAGAACCTGAGACAAAACGAAGAATTGAATGCTTGACTGATTGCACCATTCAGGTGCCCCAGTGACTCCCAATTTTTAATTGGTCTCATAAATATCTAAAATAAAAGTCACATCTCCCAGCTTCTTTGGCGGCTAGAAATGGCTATTTGACTTAGTTCTGAACAATGCAATTTAAGTAGACTTATTCTGTGTAGGAATTTTTCCTAAATGAGGAGTGAATAGCTCCTCGAGCCCTTCTTCCATCCTTTTCTCCTTCCTGTAGGATGCAATGTAGAGGGGATGGCTGAATGCTTTGTTTTGTTTTTGTTTTAAGATTTTTATTTATTTGAACTAGAGAGTGAGAGAGAGCAAGAGCACATGCAGGGAGGAGGGGTAGAGGCAGTAGAGAGAGAGAAACAGGCTGAGCAGGGAGCCCAATGCAGGGACTTAGGGATCAGGACCTGAACTGAAGGTAGACACTTAATTGACTGAGACATCCAGGTACCCTAGGATGGCTGAACTTGAACTGCCATCTTGGGTAGAAAATGGATTTCTTAGGTTGAGGTTGGTTGAGCAAGACAGAAGAATCCCAGGTCCCTGATTCTGTCATTCTTGACCCGCTTGCTTACTTCTAGGTTTCACTTACATGAGAAAGAAAGAAACTTCTTTTTTTTTTTTTTTTTTTATTGCAAGTTTTCTGTCCCTCACACGTAAATTTAAATCTAACTGGAAAAGGATCAATTCAGTTTGTGGATACCTCTTATCTTATTTTATCTTATCTTATCTTATGTCTTCAAGTAGAGCTTAATCTTGCTTCTTCTAGCCTTCTTTTGAAGTCCTGCTTGTCTCTGTATCCTGGACCTAAGAAATAGGCTCTGAAATCTGACCCCCAACCTCTACTTGATCTACTATAATGCCTTTCCAAGAGTCCTTTTAGCTTGCTTTAGTTCTGGACTGGAATGGTATCTTTTTAATGTATCTTGTCTACCAAGGAACTTCCAGATACAACATCTCTTAATGCTTTCTAGATATCTAGATATGCCCAATGCTAAAAGCTTGATCAGCACTTTCAGGCTGAATAGTGCTTCTGTGAAGTACAGCAAAGAACACAGACATATAGACACAGATCTCACAGATCCTAAAAATAAAATATGTGAAATCAACTAAATTACCTTATGACTCTTCCTTAACCCTTTTCCCAGTTTCTGGTCCTTGGAATTCTCTTCTGGACATTGGTTTTCAATAACACATCTGTGATACATTTAGGACAACTATTAAGTTTTAGAAAGCACAGAGTCCACAGAAGTCCAATCTCTCTTCTGATACCAAATATAAGTTTGACGGGTTCCTAGAACCACCCTTAATATAGATGATTCATTAGAAGTATTCACAGAACTCACTGAAAGCTGTTATATGCTCAATTTTGGTTTATTACAGGGAAAGCATAAAGATTAAAATTATCTAAGGAAAGAAGCCTATCAAGCAGAGTTGAGATAAAGTTACCAAGCATGGAGCTTTTGTTGTCTTCTCTTTATGGAGTCATGGATGCATTGTTCTCCTGGCATTGATGTGTTACAATATGTGTGGAATATTGCAAATCAGGAAAACTTACCTAAGTTTCAGTGTTCAGAATTTTATTGGGGTTGGACCAATAAAAAAGCTCACATGACTGAGCTTTATTTTCCAGTCTTCCTAGAGGTGAAACTGATAGCACATGACCCCAAATATTCATCACAAATCACACTGTTAGACTTTTCAGGAGCCAAAGCCCCCAACAAACAAATACATTTCTATCAGATATAATATTCCAAGGGCCTAGAGATTCTCTAGGATTGAAGGACAAAGGTGGGACCTCTCTTTGGATAAGATTAAATTCTTTACCATACAGCATCCCTCTCAGCTTCCAAGATCCTAGACTTGACACTGACAACAACATCAATATTTCAACAGGCACCTTAACACCCCATTTTTCTCTGTCTACATACCCAATTTGCTATGGTCTTTGCTATTTTCAGAATCTTTGATCATTTGGGTATGTATTATCTCCAGCTGACCCCCTAAAGCCAGATCTGCTACCTCTCTAAAGTACTAATAAGAAGTTCTAAAATGGGCAGACCAACCTGACCCAGAGTAGAAATACTATAATCTGAGCAGTGAGGTAAAAGGCTGCTTTTGTGAGGCTTAGAAAAAAATATTCCAAGCTTTGAACTAGACTATGATAGAACATGTTGTAATAAAAGGAAAATCTACATCCCACACCAGCCTTTTGATCTATGGTTTTTCACATGAAAGCCATTTTCATCAGCAGCATTGAATGCAGATAAATATATAAATACACACATTGACCCAAGCATTGGGAAATATACCACAGATGCACATCTTATTCCTTCTGACAAGGGCAAGGTGACTGAGTAGGCCTGTTTCTTTCTCTTACTTCCTGAATTTATGATTTAATGGAAATTGGGGCCATAAAATGTTTCACCGCATGTTATAAATAAACTCTTTGGCCCGAAGGACTCAAATTAACTTCAAGTTGTACATTTTTATAAAGAATACATTACAGCTTAATGTGGGAGTGGGAGGATCTAAATCAATTCAAGCAGTGATGATTAATTAAAGTTAGTCTGCAACATTTCCCAGGGTCTGCAGATGGATCATAAAATAAAGTTTTATGACTTTGTTCATATATTTTCCCCACTCAAAGTACTACAGGTAAAGCCAGGCAGATTCTCTGTGTATAAAGAACAATACCAGCATGTAATGCTTGTTCGTAATTATGTCCTTGTTGGTAGTATTTTCTTCCTGCATGTTTTAGAGATATTATGAGATGGTTTCTTGACATGAGGGCTCTTGAATAACAGTAAGTGGTTTTATTTTTATTTTTCTTCTGAGTGTATCAGAAGCATTTACCTTGTAGAATGGAGGAAAATATTATACTCACAAATAGCAATATGACTTAGAGAGAAAACCAGATTCAAAGCTGGGAGTCCTGGGTTTTACCTTTGACTTAAACTACAGATGACCATGGGGATTCCCTTCATCCTCTGAAGCTCAGTTTCCTCTCACATAAAACTAAAATACAAGTAATCCCCATCTTACTAAAGATTATAAGTATTAAGTATCTGTAAAATGTGCCTTAAAACTATAGACTGCCATTAAAATGTCAATTTCTATCATTAATTTCACTTTGTTGATAATTCATTATTTACTGTGGGCCAAGACATGAGGCAGAAGCTTGGGCTACAGAGTGAATAGGACACGATCCCTCTCTGTGAGATGCTGGTAATTTAGCATGTGTGTGTACATTGAGTGTGTGTTTGTGAGTGAGTGAGAGGAATAGGGGAGAAAGAAAAAGAAAAAGAGAAATGAGGATCGACAGGTCTTTAACCTGCTAGAATCTAGAAACCACTTGGCAGCATAGTCTTAGATCACTGAAGATGTTTGATAGAAACATTTATATATTGATCATTTGATGTAAATTTAAGAATTTCTCATCTCAAGTTTGCTTTTAAAAAGAAGTTTATAAGACACACTGACTCAAGATTAAAAAGAAAGGAAGTACAATCTCACCTAGACAAAATACCACCTCCACCTTTTTTTTTCTTTCTTTCTTTTTTTTTTTTTTTTTTTTTGGCTTTAGCTTTTTTCTCTAGAATTCTTCTAAATTTCGCTAATGTAGACAAGGGTTAGATGTGCCAGGGAACCACACAAGGTATAATAACATGGTCTCAGGGAGCTACCTCCTTCAAGCTATCTGCCTGCCTCCAGTCCATCCATTCAGATGTAAGTATCTGATTCACAATTCTTTCAGTTAATGTCTATATAAATCTCTCTCTAAAAAGAATTACTTCCAAGAAGGCCTGATTTTGCCTATTGGAGGCAAGCAGGATTCCTTCTAGTCAGGGATTAAACCTGAGAACTGAGAAAATATGAAACAGTGAATTTTTAGTTTTAATAAGTTGGTATGTTTCCTGAACCAGTCAGCTAAAATCAAGTTCCAGGAGGAAACAATTATTGGGTCTCATTACAGTATCACCTTCTCCAAATTTCCTAGCCACCAGGATCACCTTCACAAACCAAACTGTTTGCCTTCACACATACTTTTCCCACCACACCTTACCTTATCCCTTTTGAACATCACCTCACATATCCATCTATTCCAGGAAACCTCACCACCTCCTCTTTCTCCCTCACTCCCAGCCCAAGGCTGGGTCAAATATTGATGTCCTGGACTTGAGAGAAAACCCTGAATATCTCAAATGACTTAGAGTCTATTCCAACAGTCTATTCAGAGGATAATCTGGAAGTCAGAAACCATGTTTTAGACATCTGCATTTCTCCAAGGTAGACACAAGAGCAAATATTTGTTGAAGAAATAGATGAATGAATAGGGCAAGGATATAAGATGGTCCTTATCTGTTTCTCTCCAGTCTTCCCCACCCCTCTAGGTCCTGTTTATCTAGTTCTGTCCTGATTTATGACTTTTGATCCCATACTTATATGTTACCTTTCCCTTGCCGAAATGAAAAGGTTTGGATGACAAAATATATAGTCACTTCATTTATTCCCCTTTTTTTCAAAGTCTCTAATAAGCAAAAAGATGTCATAAAACTTTTCTATCCCACCTGGAAGAATAGGTCTTGCTAAATGTACACCACCAAAGATGTTACTGTTAATAGCAACTATTAGAAAAAGAAAAGGTAATACAAACATAAATGTTCACTTGTAGTTACAGGTGAATTTATTTGATCTCAAAGTCAGAACTAGCTTTATGCTGGCAGATTTATATTTTGGAGAAAGTCTCAATACAGATTTGTTTCCTTTGCTTTATGTTAACATTTTTGAAATTAAGATATAATTCATATTCCATAAAACCCACCTTGTTTTATAATTCAGTATATGTAACTCAGTATTTTTTATACCTTCACAATATCCCATTTATTCCTGATGTCTTCATAGCCCCATGTCTAGTTCTTAAGCATATGCTGACCTGGAAAGAACTGTCCTTTCTATCAGCAGGTTCCACCTCCTCTTCTTCCCCCTTCCCTCCCTACTCAATTGACAGGGATTGCAAATGTCTTGGCCCCAAATCTGGCACCCCAGCAGCAAAGCCATGGCTACAGGATTCCTATTTTTAAGTTGTAAGTTTCCTTTGCTGACAACCAGAATTTAGCATTTGAATCCCAAAAGAAAAGTTATAGACAGAGTAACAAAGGCTCTTTTATTGCTTAAGAGCCTTCCTTATTGTAAGTAAAGAAAAGTGGCAGGCACATTTCTATGAAATCCTTTAACATTTTCAAATTATCCTTTTTATTCTATGGATAACCGACCACACATAATCATAATTCAGAGTGAAGTATTAGCTGTCAATGACATTTGTATACATATAGTCCCCTTTAAAAGGAATTTCAATTCCAAGCCTCCTCCTCAAGTCTATTAAAAACAGAAAACCAAGCCTGAAATTATTTACCCACTACAATTGCAAATTCCATCTATTTCAAATGGCTTAATTATAAAGTCATGGAATATAATGAAAATGACAACTGACTCTAAGTGAGCAAGTACAATTATAATTAATAGGAGACTTTGACAAATGTTTATAGTGCTTGGAAACAAAAGGTCAGGACATCAATTACAGAGGTAACATAAACACTTTCTTCTTCCTATTTATCATTCAAATCCAAGTTATCACATAATGCAACATGTGGCAAAGGCCCCAGCTTTTCAAACTTATGCTTAGGGTTCAGGCGATTGGCTCATAGAACAAAACAGAAAACCAAGCAAGAGTTATGAGAGGGAAGACACAGTGGGTCAAAAACTTAGAATATATCCAGGAAAATAAAATTGATTTCCAGATATGCTCTGACCCCAGATTCAACCTACTTTCTACTTTCCTTACCAGCACCCTATATAGGATAACATGAAGATGCTTATATTTGATGAATAGTAGACTGTATTATTGTTTTCCAATTTTTAGTAGCTATTCACTGCCCTTTCCTTTAGGAGATTATATAATCCTGCCCTTTGATTTTGTGTTTGGTCTTATATGCTTTGGCTAGTGGACTATGCGTGGAGATGACACATGTGATATCAGCAGAAGGTGGGTTTCTGCCAGTAATCTTGCTTTTACATTCTGAGATGGATACCTTTCCTTAGTCTGGGTTCTAGGATGAGAAGACAAGAGGAGCAGATCCTCAGTCAAGAGGATAGTGACTGTCAGGTAAGTAACATGAGTGAAAATAAAGGGTTATTTTTGTAAATTACTGAGATGTTGAACATGTGTGTTATCACAGCTGACTTATACAATAATAAGGAAGATAGGTAACATTTACAGAGCTATACAATTTGCCAGACACTGTTTTAAGTCCTTTATAAATGTTTTTATTTAATCTCATTTTATAGATGAGGGGATTGAATTGAATAAAGTTAAGTAATTTATCAAAGTTATATGTAAGTATGTGGCCTAACCAAAATTTAAACCTGGGCATTATAGCTTCAGGGGCTAAGAGCTTATCTATTACATTTTACTACCTCTCCATATATTTATCTGTCATATTTTTGATATTTTGCAACTATTCAAAACTCCCTTTCACCTCAACTTTGCACATGCTCATCTCCTGTCTGAAATTCTCTTTCATTTTTTTCTCACTTAAGAAACTCCTACTTATCCATCACAACTCAGCTTAGAAAATTTTTGACTCCTTATCAACCAGCTGCCACCACCACCCCAGAACTTCATGGACATAATTGCTTCCTTTACAATAGCATCCCATTCCATAAATACTTTTGTTATAACATGTTAACTACTTGTTTCTCTTCAAGGGTGGAGAAAATATTTTCTTGCTAACTCTAGGACTAAACAATGTACCTATGACTATGTGACTGTGATGCAGTCAATGATCAAAAAATGATTGATGAATGAATGTAAGGATTTTAGTGACCGATACAGTTTGTTTTTAAAGCCAACCAAAGGAATATCTGGGAACAGATAAACATTCTATTAGTCTATGGGTCTATTTTGTGGCTGAGTTCACATTCTGAATCATAAAATAGTCAAGCTTTGGGTACATTAAATCCCCTCCACCTGTGGTATGATTTCTTTAGCACAGGTGAATTTGCTCACTTCAGTTCATACCCCAAACCCTGCCACTACCAAGGATTTCTATAGGCAAAACTGGGAATTAGGCTAAAGTATTGTTACCTAAATCTCTTTCCTACCATGTGTACTTCTTTCCCAAATATTAGCCTACCAAAAACTTTTGGACCCAAAGGAATATTTTTTTTTTTTTTATTTTCATGAAGAAGTTGGAGACTACTTCATTGACCAATAAGGGTCATGGTGGTTAATTTTATATGTCAACTGGAATAGGACATGGGGTATTCAGATGTTTGGCCGAACATTATTCTGGGTGTTTCTGTGAGGTGCTGTTGAATGAAATTAACATTAAATCCATAGATTGAGAAAAGCAGATGGCCTTCCATTATGTGAGCAAGCCATATCTATTTAGTTGATAGCCTAAAAAGTATAAAAAACTGACCTTCCCTCCCCCAAGTAAGAAAATTCTTCTGTCTGATGGCCTTTGAACTAGGACATTGACTCTTACTGGTTCTACAGTAGCTTCAGGCTTTTGAACTCAAACTGGGACGTTGGCTCTGCAGATTTTAGGCTTGTCAGTTTCCAAAATCATGTGACCCAATTCCTTATAATAAATCTCTTGAGAGTTATAGACAGGTAGATAACTATATAACATATATAAATCTCCTACTTATTCTGTTTCCCCAGAGAATTTTAACTAACACAGGGATCAAATATTTAGGGACTTTACCATCATCAACAAAATAATTTAGGACCAAATGAATATACTTACCAAAGAGCTAGCTCCATATGCCATTGGATGTGTTATATATGGTGTGTATATATGTATACATATGTGTATACACATACATATATACTATATACTTATATCTAAGTAATTTCATAAATCTCAGAACAGATTTCTAAAGTCATTATATGTATCTCCATTTTGTAGAAGAAGAAACAAAGTTTAGGAAGGTTTACATAAGGACAGATACCCAAGAAGTATAGAACTGAGATTTCATAGTGGGCAGAATTTACTTGCTGTCCTTTGTACATAGCCTCTTATTTAACCCAGTATGCCTGAATTATGTGAGATACTTATTAGCCCATCTTTTATCACACTTTATTGATAAGAATGTCAACATGTTGAGCATATATTATGTGATAATTTTAATAGAGGTGTTTTAGACATATTGCCTTTAAAGAGGGTCCTACTGAATACTGAGAATTGGGCATTATTCTCTCTAACTCTGCATATCCAGACACCAAGATTTGAAGATGTTAAATAGCATACCCAAGATCATGCAGCTAGGAAGTGAGTGAGTGAGAGGGCATCAGGTCTGGCTCCACTCTTCTTCTTTTTTTTTTTTTTTTTTTAAGATCTAATTTATTACAGAGAGAAACAGTGAGGGTGGGGAGGGGCAGAGGGGAAGAGAGAGAGAGAGAGATAGAGAGAGAGAGAAAGAAGCAGACTTCCTGCTGATCAGCAAGCCCAATGTGGGGCTTGATCCCAGGACCTAGAGATCATGACCTCAGCCAAAGGCAGTTGTTTAACCAACTGAGACAACTGGGTATCCCTACTCTTCTCCTTACATTGTCTCAGTGGTAAGTTCTCCAACATTTCATGGCCTCGTGTGCTCTCTTGCCTCACTATTCAAATTATTTTTGCCATATTTCTGGGGTGAGAGGAGATAAAGTGGGTATGGGTATAGCCTCTAGAGTACACTTATATAAGAAAGGAGTGGACATAATAAAGACTCTTCCAAAGATCTCTACAAAGGCCAGAAATGCACCTCAAGAGGCAGCACTGTGAATGGTTAGGAGCTTGGACTCTGGAGCAAGATTATCTGGGTTGGAATCCTGGCCCTATCATTCACCAAGTGTGTGACCTTGATCAATTTGTGTAATCTCTCTGTGCCTCAAAAATTTTATTTGTAAAATAGAGTAATAATAATGTTGACTTAAAGGACTGTGTGAGGATAAAATGCATTATGTTTTTTAAAAAAGAACTTGTGACTTACACATACTGGGCTCTCTGTAATTGTTAGCTGTTATTAGTGTTAATACTGAATACTTCATGTTCTTATTTGCAATTTATGATACCACTTAGAAAATATAAATGTGTTTCTAAATTCTGACACCATTCTCACTTGGCAGGTAAGTAATCAACATTATAAAATAGAAACATTAGCTATCAAGACATTTCCACACAGTGATGAAAGCTAATGCATCTCTTGTAAAAGAGAAAGTACCATTATTATGGAGACACAGACATGGGTAATATGAAAACATGAAAAATATAAGCATAAATACTAAAAACATACTAATGGTAAAACATAAATTTGTGTCTAATCTTAGACACATAGTCTTTAAAGTCAAAATTGAGAGATGAGAGAATAGAATATAGATTAATATTTAATAAGTATATTTTATTATACAAAATTTACCTCTGTGTCTCTACACAAAAAAATAACTCTGGTAGAAAGAGCACTGAACTAGGAGTCAGAATACTTGAGTTATTAGTCTGGGTATATTATTTCATAGTTAAGAAATTTGGGGAGCAGGTGTTAATATTCTTTGCTCCTGAGAAAACAATAAAAATGAGCAGGGACTGAGTTAGGTAGATATCACTGTAGCCCCAGGTCTGCCATATACCTGCTGGATGATAATGTGCAAGTCAACCAGTCTATGAGTGCCAGTTGAAGACAGCAATGACCACTTTGTATGAAGTGTTCTGCACAGTGCCCAACAGAGAATGTTCTCAACAAATATTTGTGCCCTTGTTTCCAAACCCTGTTTTCTTCACCTATAGGTCCCTTCCAGGTCCATATTTCTGTAATGCCATGATCCTAACATTCTAGACTGACTTTATTAAAGAAGTTGCTGAATGGATTCTTCTGGCAATTTCAATCCTACAGTGCATTTGTTTCTTCTTTATGCAGCTGAGTTTTAAAGATAGGTTTTGGCAAATGTTCTCTGCATCCTAAATGTATCCTTGAATAATCAAATAGAAAGAGACTAGCTTCCCAGATACCATTTCTGTGAAGAGAATTGCTGTGATCAAAATGTCTCCTTCACTGAATGACCTTTCTGATAAGACTAAATTGAAATGGTTTAAGTACTCATTATAGGTTTATTTAGTTCCACAGTTGATTCCTTCAAGCTGCATCCACTGAATGTTTGGATGGCATCAAAATCCGCATTCTGGGAAGAAACACGGAAACATTTTCACAACAGTCCCTAGCGGCTTCAGGTGCATCCTTTCAGAGCAATAGTGTTCATCTCTGAAGATGTGAGTAAAGTTACCACCACTCATTATTAATAATTGTTATCTTCGGGATCCCTGGGTGGCGCAGCAGTTTAGCGCCTGCCTTTGGCCCAGGGCACGATCCTGGAGACCTGGGATCGAATCCCACGTCGGGCTCCCGGTGCATGGAACCTGCTTCTCCCTCTGCCTATGTCTCTGCCTCTCTCTCTCTCTCTGTGTGTGACTATAATAAATAATTGTTATCTTCTTACCCCCTCCATTTCTACAGCTAATTGTCATTGTTTGGCAGTATTTTTACATCCAATTATTAAATTGATTTTTGTCACTTTCATGCTAAGAAGATAAAAAGCACTATGCAAAAAAACAAATGATGGACATCCATTCAAAAATATCTGGTTATCTACAATGTACGAGACACTGTTCAAGGTGGTGATAGAAAAAATTAAACAGAATGGATTCCCTGACTTCACATGTATATATTTAAGGTGAGGGAGGGGATGACAATGAGTAAATGAATAAATATTTTATATAGTATATGTGATTTTGATAAATGCGATGGAGAAAAATACCACAGGGAAAGGAACAGGAAGTCTGTGGGCCGAATCCTGTCTCTTTACTCCTTAAACACAAAGCTTGACTCCATTCCTCCATCCCTCTTAAATAAGGGCCATCTGACAAAGTTTTGACCAAATGGAATATCAGAAGAAATGCTTTATTCCATTTTTAGGCCTAGCCCCTAAATAACCTCCCTGCAAATCCTACATGATCTCTCTCTTCCCTTGTTTGCTGAACAAACACAGGAAAATAGTGGGTAACTCTGAGACCATAGGAATGGTTGGAACCATTTAGAAGGGAAGATCCAGTTCCGGGGCCCCTGAATATCTACCTGGAGCAGACTCTCCTTTCTCCATCTACCACACAGATGTAGACTGTAACAAGAGAGAGAAACAAATCTTATTGTATTAAGCTATCAAGATCTGTTCAGTAGTGACCCTACATTGATTATTAAAAGGCACTTACTTTCTAGTGGAAAAAAGAGATGTTTGCAATATTGGTGATAAGTACTACAAGAAGTAAAGTAGTACTTTCCCTAAGATTAAGGATGAAGGGACTCCAACCAATACACTGAAAGGATTAAGAGGGCTCCTTAAGAGTTGAAACTCAGGATTAGAAGAAAGGGTACTGGGGCCCAACAAAACAGAGCCTGTTACGGGGACTTTAAAACATTCTCTGGACTGGAGATTAGCGCGTAGAGAGGGACGGCAAGATGGATAGGTAAGATCGGATCCTGGAGGCCCTGACACACCATTTAAAGGAGTTAAGGCTTCATCTGAATGAGATGGAAGGAGGAATAATATGGTCAAGCTCAATGCCAACTTTCATCCTGACCAGTTTTACACTGTCTCAGCTTCACTGTATCTCTCATTAATAGGATTCCCATATTCTCAATAAAGTAAGCTTTCAGAGGGCAGGCTCTGTCTCTTCCTCTAATTTGGTTTTCAGGATAGGCATCCTAAGCATTCACCCTATTTAAATCAAGAAAGCACTCTTTTTCTTTCTTTCTTTCTTTCTCTTTCTTTCTTTCTTTCTTTCTTTCTTTCTTTCTTCTTTCTTTCTTTTTCTTTCTTTCTTTCTTTCTTTCTTTCTTTCTTTCTTTCTTCTTTCTTTCTTTTCTTTCTTTCTTCTTTCTTTCTTTTTTTAGGGATGGGGTGGGGGGAACATAAAGGTGCAGGGGGAGGGACCCCAAGAAAGCCCTCTTATTATACAGGATTTGAATACATAAATAAACCATGAGGAAAAAGAAAAACTTCAGTGGTATATCCCATGCTGTTTCTCTCCAGAGCTTAGGAAGGGTGCTTATGATGAGATGCCAACGTGTCTACCAGAAGCTTTAGAACCTTCAAGCCATGGCCATTTCACAATAGGCTCACTCATTTCTATTGTCTCCAGTAGCATAAAATTTAAGCATCGGTGCAAACCTCTGATTAAAAATGTGCTGTGCACTTTACATACAGTGTCACTAATCATAATACCAGCCTCAAGACCAATGTTATAATTTCCATTTTATAGACGAGAAAACAGCTTCTAAGAGCTCAAAGTCATACAGATCCCAGTGGATTTAGGATTTGAACCCAGGTCAGCCTGATCCAAAGTCCCTGTCCTTTCCATCACATTGCTCTCACCCTAATATTTCAGGAGCATGATCAGTGTGCTTCTAAGTAATTCTGGGGGGCTCATGGTCAAAAACATCAATTTCAAGATTTGTATTTTACCTTAACAATTCCTATGAGCTTAGCATTCATCTTAATGACAGAGCTAATTAAAAAAAAAAAAAATGACTTTCATGTTTTGAGTTAATTATTCTAAGAAAAAATTACAAGGGTGCCTGGCTGACTCAGTCAAAAGAACATGCAACTCTTGATCTTGGAGTCATAAGATTGAGCCCTATGTTGTATATAGAAATTACTAAAAAAAAATAAATAAAAAATTTTTTAAAAAGAAAAAAACCCTACAAATTTACAACCTCCTCTCAGCAAGTCTTTAAAAATCTGACTTACTGGGTTTTAACTTCCTGGCATGAGGCCACACATGCCCACAGTGCATGCCCCATAGGTTAAGAAGCCAAACACTACATCAAACAGCCTTATCATCCTCTTTCCACACTTTAGGAATATACCTGAAACAATGCCATTCTTGACCTTGTGAAGCTTCTAAGACTTTAAAACTCTATAAATTCCCTATAGCTAGAGGAGCAAGATAACAAGTCTGGGGAAGAGATTAGCCATACTGCCTTCTTCTCTGGGGACCTATTGTCATGTAAACACTGCTGAAAACTCCTGTCTCTGCCAGACAGAATGACTTTTGTCTTGGCTATTGCCTGGTACATGAATCCTCAAGAGAGAAAAAAGATAAATAAATAAAAGGTGGCTTGTATAGCAAATTCTGAAATAATTACAAATTCTTTTCCAGACACTCTGGCAAGTTTTACCTCGTTTTCAATGACTGCTGTGGGCTTCTCCCCTTGGTTTAATCCTGGCTGCAGAAAATTCACCTGAGTCAGGCATTATTTTGAGAAGACACCTGATAGTGATTATAGGAACTGACTGAGTATAGGAAATGTAGAAAGATAGCTGACTTCAACCAAATTGGTGAAAGTAGACGTTTTGTTTGTTTCTGTCCTCTTGTGTTTGTATCTTTCAGAAGAACAGAGACAGCTTCTCCAAGAGAGTGCTGAGGCAGCCAAAACCTGAACAATGAGTTGGAAAGAGCTAGATGATGTATCCATGTGTTAGAAAGGGAGGAGAGAGAGGAGGAGGAAGAGAGAGGGGCACATTTGATAGATTAAAAAAAAAAAAAAAAAAAACCAGTGAATGAAAAGCCCCAGGCTTAGTATAAGCCTTAAGATCACTCCCTTCTATCTCTTCATTCACTGTGCCAGGAACTATCCTAAATGTTGAGTTAAAAACATGAATAAGTCATAAATAAGTGGAAATTGAGGAATAGAACTTCCAGAAAAGCTTCTTAAAATGGAGACAGACGTCTGAGACACTTTCACCATCCCCTCTAATTTTTCCCTGCCATCTGGAATGCAGACTCATAGCTGAAGTCTCAGCAGCCACCCAGGACCATGACACAACCTTGGGGATGGAAATCACAGGCGAGAGTAATGGAGCAGAGAGAAAGAGTCTGAGAATCGTGGAGCTGCCTTCCCCTGATCTTCTATGTGACAGAGAAATAATTATTATTCAATTAATATTATTTGGGGTTTATATTACATGCAGCTGAACACAATTCCAACTGCTTTAAAGCTGCAGCATGGTATGGATTAAGAAAGAGGATAGAAAAAAAAGAAAGAGGATAGACTTTAGAGGCAGACCTGGATTTGAATCCTGGCTCTGCCAAATACAATCTGTGTTCCCTCCCATCAAAACTGGACCAATTATAGGATAGGTAAAGGGTTATAGATACTATAAATAAATGCCTTATATAGTAAGTGTTCAATTAATTGTGGCATTATTATCTGGATTAGGTAGAAATTAAATATATATATTTATAATAGATAAAGATATTAGGATATAGATGTTAACATTACATATTATATTAAGATATATATTTTATATTAAGATACAGATTAAGATGTAGATATATATATATATGTAGATATAGACATATCTATATATCTTAAATCTACAAACAAAAAATATCAAAATCCCTAGCTCCCCAAGAACATTCCACTAAATTAGTGAAGACTGTGACAGGAATAAGAAATCTTCTGGAGAACTAGAGGGAAATTTGAACTGAGATTAGAACAATTACTCAATCAAATACATTATAAAATAAGTGTATCTCTTTAACCAAAGATTAGTCTGTAAGATATTTAAAAAGATTACTTATGAGGACCTCTTTACCCATTATTCTACACCTGACAGTTTATGTTGAAAATCAAATGACCTGCAATTTATTTACCACCACCAGAGCACTGTCTGTCTGGGAAACACACACACACACACACAAAAATACCAATATTGGTTTGCTCTGCTCTGAGGAACATGGGTAACAGCTTTCATTTACTTTCAGAGTTAATTAGCTTTGGCCTTAGAACCAGACCCTGAATCATCAGTTCTCTTCTTCAGTTGCATGCCAATGGGCAGCAGAGTCTGCAAGAGGTAGAGCAAAATGGCAACAAGACACATATACTCTAGGGTTAACTCTTAGGCCAACTTTCTGAGAGCTGAAAGTTAAAAACAGAGTTGTGTACAATAGTGACTAGGACACCGTGGCAAATGTCCCTCCACATGTTTCCATTTTTCTGACTTCTTTTTCAGGAAGATTGGACTATTTGTTCATGGTGTTACTGAATCCAACACTACTCTACTGGGGAAATATGTGTGACCCCAGGTCTCTTTCTAATTGGTAGCACATATTAACAAATTAATGGGACATAAGTCTTTTTTTTAAGATTTTATTTATTTATTCATAGAGATGCAGAGAGAGAGAGAGAGAGAGAGAGAGGCAGAGACACAGGCAGAGGAAGAAGCAGATTCCATGCTGAGAGCCCGACGTGGGACTCGATCCCAGGACTCCAGGATCATGCCCTGGGGTGCAGGCCGCGCTAAACCTCTGAGGACCGGGGCTGCGCGACATAAGTCTTTAAGAGAAGACTTTTTGACTCCAGGATGACTTTTTATGATTGTAATACTACATGGATGGACAGAATAGAAGTATTTCAATAAGTATTTACTGAGTCTTACTAAGTAACAGGCACTGCACCAGTTTATCCTGACTTACAAATTGGTGATCCTCTCTCCTGCTAGCTACAGACTCATATATTTTTTCAACCTTCCATTCAAACTGCATTTTCTTATTACACTATAGGTCCAGATATCCCTGGACAATATTTTGCACAAGACACAAGTGGAGTCTTAAGCTTGATTGTTCCTGTTAACCACTGTGACATGCTCTATCCAGTTGGATGGGAAAAGAAGGATATTTCAAGAATAACTAAAATTCATTTACAACTCCTCATTGAAGCCTTTGACTGTAAGGACAGAAACCAGCCAGGAGTTAAGCTTCATGACCATAATATATGATCATATGTCCATAAATAGGCATACACTAGGATGTGTGTGGGTGAGTGGGAGGATGTATTCATGAATATGTGCCTTCACATTCCTTACATGTGTCATCTCTAATTTCTAAGGTCTATGACCTCAGACTCTACCTCACCTAGCTCCTGAGCCAAGCTTGAATAAGTCTGTCCTATTCATCACATTATTTTTTTTTTTCACACCAGCTATTCAAAATAAGCTGTCCTGCCACCAACTTTTTATTCTGGAAAACCCTGGATTTGTGGAGGCTGCCCAAGAAGGAACTTTTCTTTTATTCTACTGTACAAAACAGGCTTTCTGCTTCCTTTTCCTCATTTGCACAAAGGTACAACTAGAGACCAAAAATAAACCTGATCTGCTAAGCAGAAATGCTATGATCCAACCCTGTATGCCCCTCTGTCAGGGTCTTGATTTTGTTCTCTAGATTTCCATGATCTGGCTGGGTTGTTGTTCTTAACAGATGAATGAATTAGTAACTGGCTACATCAATTTCAAGATTAGTGCCATTTGGAATCTTTGGCCAACCTCTTAGACCTCATCAGGTAACAATGTCAAATTCATTGTACCCTCTTGGGCATTACCAGTCAGGCTGACCTTCCACTTTGGGAACTAGCCCTACAACTGGCTTAGTCCCTGTCACCATCATCTCCCACCTCTTCATCAGTCATGGGCCAGACATCGCAGCATGCTTGTCAACTAAGTCTTCCGGAGTTAAAACACACACATATATGGTACTGTGTTTATGTTTACATACCTGAAAATTATAAGCATATATATGTAAATACAAAGACACACCAATACATATGTATAGACTCTTGAAAGACTTGCAGTATTATGGCAACTGCTTCAGAAAACACCACCTGGATTCCATTTCCTTAATGAAACTAGTCACGAAAATAAGCCTCTGGGGGTAAAAACCTAAAAGAAATTAGAAAAGAGAAGATATAAATATGGCAATGGCTCTAAGAAGCAGGCTTCTTTCCTAGGGAAGCAGCAGTACCTTTAGGGAACAATGTCAGGAGCTCTGGGAAGTCTCTCCATACCAAAAAGCTTTCCCAGGGGCTCTAAAATGCCTTTGAATATGACAAGCCCTGCCCTTTCACTAGTGGAATTCAGGCTCAAAACCCAAAGGTCCCAGATGCCCCAGGGAATCCAACACTGCGTGTTACAGGCTTTATATCTTGGTAGCTCCTGGCTGTTTTTATTGTTGTTGTTTTAGTTTATAAATAAATTAAATAAATAAATAAATAAATAAATAAACAAACTGCATTTTCTGGTTCCCATTGTACCAGCTGCCTGACACAGTTCCCTTTGCTTATTTTCTAGAAACTGTCTAAACTGTAACTGAAATTCACGGGATAACTGATATTTAAAGTGACAGGATTTCCCCCTCCTTTGACAGCCTATTCTAGCTTATTGTCCCACCTCTCTCCTTTTCACAGAAGTGGATTGAGTTACTGGTTCTGACTGATAGCTATCAGTCCAGGTTTCCCAGCTGAGTGGAGCTAATTGCCAAAGGTCTCCTGTGGGAGGAATTTGGCCTTTTCTCCTTCCTTCTCTTAAACCAGTGAGAGGTGGGTTCCAGGGTATGTAGGTCTCCTCTTGAGGATTCTACATCCCTTGAGTAAGTTGTCCCACTGTCTAGTTATAGAGGGAGACAGAGAGCAGGTCCATCTGATTATTGCATGAGAGCTGCATCTTCCAACTTGGCCTCCATCAGTAATAAAATGGTACTATTGTTCTCCTGCTGACTTGTTTCTCAGTTGATCCAGACCCAGCAAGGGAAGATAAGAGCTATTTGCTGAGCCCAATAAATGATTCAAAAGCTTTTCCAATGAGAATAATTTGATGATGGCTTGGCTCTTTGTGGCTAGAAAACAAAGGGCCATCCTGGATGTGGAGAAATATTTCAGAAAGAAACAATGGAAATCTGAAGAAAAATATCAACCTCATAATTAGTCAACCCTCCTTTTTCCCTTTACTGTGGCTTTTAAGGAAATCTGTATTTTCAAGGATTCCAAAATAAAAGTTCTTAAGGCATACCTGTAAAGTAAGATACCAAAGCCCTGTGAGATTAGATGACTTTCCAAAGATCACATAAAAGAGCTGCAAATAGGACCTAAGGCCCCATACTATATATATGTGTATATATATATATATATATATATATATATATATATACACACACACTATGGTATAGTCCAAAACCATCTCATCAATACCTACAAATAAGGGGAAAGTAAGAAAAATATCAATGACAACAATAATTAAATTAGTTAATACATACAGAGCACTACTCTGTGCCATACATTCTTCTAAGTGCTTTAACATATTAACTAATTCATAACACATATTGTGTGACCAGTGGTGTATTTGATTCTGTACTACATGCTGCAAATGCAGGTATAAATGCCAGAAGTGGCCCGTGTCCCTACAGTTTAGTAGGGGTGACAGACAAACACAATGCACTTATTAGCAAGTGATTGTTTAGTTGTGTTGCAATATGTGCTCAAAGAAATATAGGATACTATGTCAGGATATAGCAAAAGGCCTGAGACCTGAAAGGTAAGAGCAAATTAGGATATGAGAAGAACAAGGAAGGGCATTCCAGGTAGATGGAATGACGTGGATAATGCCTATAACAGAAAGGGGCCTTTGCAAAAGCATGAGTAGGGGTGATGATAGGAGCTGAAGATGGAGAGGTGGCAACAGGAAAGATCACGAAGGACCATGGAAGTCATGAAAAGAATTTTGGGTTTTATCCCAAGAGTAACTGGAATCCATTAAAGGGTTTTAAGCAGGGAAATGGCATGGTCAGAAGTGTATTTTGAAAAAAAAAATGTACTAATGATTTGATAATGATAGGGAAAAAATAGGTGCATGGCTAAATTTCAGGGGATGGGAATCATAATGATTTGGGTTGAGGTATTCATTGAAGTAGGTTGTACAAATGTGAGGAAATCATTCTGTTGTTATTTCTTTTCAAATTGTATTCAATCAGTTGGGACGTCCCTAAAATGAGTTCATTTCGGGACATTTTAGCAGTTTCACATACACCTGTTTATGAGAGAAGTTTAAAACTTCACAGTGTGGAACTCTTGCTGATTACAAATGATTTGGGGAGCCATTAAATAAATTGGTGAGTGCCTCTTAACATCGGTGAAGGTTTTATTATAAAAAAGAACAATGGGGGAAAAAGTGACATTTCTCTAGTTACCAAATCTGAAGAAAAATCTCTTATTACCTAGAAATTGGAACTACTGACAGATTATTCCTTATGATAACATTGCTGCACAGAATCATTATAATCTGACACAGATTTTTCAAATTTTTGTAAAACATCATTTCAGTCCTACCATTTAAAAAGTCTACCAAGAGTGCATATACAAATTGCATGCAGAGCAATATTAACTTAATATTCATACAAAGCAAAATTCTTCACAGGCTGAAGAAGGAATTCCAAATCTACAGAATGCCATTAAGTTTCAAGGCAATTAAGGGGTTGCAAAAGCTTACTTGTAGCAAATTGTGTCCCTGGGGATTTCTTGAAAGATTAGAAAAGCAGGCTCTCTCATCCTACCACTTCTCCCATCCACATCCAGATGATGAGAGTCATCCCAGGCCTCTATCATTCCTTTTCTGTTCCTTGCTTTCAGACTCTGGACAATGTCATCTATTCCCCAGGATACATATATCATATGTAACCTAATGACATACATATCCTTTCTGGTTAGTTCTGACTCTTCTCTTTGGGTGTTGTCTTGCTTACCAGTGGTCTCCACCTGTTTTCAGTCTAATGCATCCATTCTCTAGCAGGGCATGCCATGTTAACAGGGAGAGGAGGCATGCAGCTTATACAACCATTGAAGAAGAAAATGTGGAGGTGATTTTAAAAATATGGGATCTGGGATCCCTGGGCGGCGCAGCGGTTTAGCGCCTGCCTTTGGCCCAGGGCACGATCCTGGAGACCCGGGATTGAATCCCACGTCAGGCTCTCGGTGCATGGAGCCTGCTTCTCCCTCTGCCTGTGTCTCTGCCTCTCTCTCTCACTGTGTGCCTATCATAAATAAATAAATAAAAATTTTTAAAAAAATATGGGATCTGGAGTCAAACAGACCTGAATTTGAATTCCATTCCTGCCCTATATGGATGTCGTGACCTTTTACAAATTCTTCAGTTCTAAGATCCTCATTTTCTACATTCGTACATGGAGATAAGATCAATTTCTCATGACTATAATGAGGTTTACCAAGATCATACCCTTAAGATGATGCCTGGCCCATACTTATTCCTGAAAAACTTGTAACTTCTATAAACATAATCATTATCATTTTATCATCAGCAGCTAGCCAGCTTCTCATTTGTACGTACACATTTACACCCTGATTTAATGTGATATATATGTGGTAGGAAGGGTTAATGTAGTGAAAGCTCTCTGGTCTAGAATTGAACAGAAATAGGTTGTCGTTCCCTATCCTGTCTTACTAACTATGTGACTTAGGTAAATTATTTAAATGTCTAAATATTGTATTATGTTTATTTGTAATATGAAAATAACAATACTTATTGCATAAGTAAGTTTGGAGAGTTAGACAAGATAATATATGGCTATGTAGAATAATATATCTTCATGTGAGAAAGTTCCTGTTTGAGTTAGTTGAGTTGTTTAGGATAAAGAATACACTTTTTTTTTTAAGATTTTATTTATTTATTCATGAGAGACAGAGAGAGAGAGAGAGAGAGAGAGAGAGAGAGAGAGGCAGAGACACAGGCAGAGGGAGAGGAGAAGCAGGCTCCATGCAGGGAGCCCAACTTGGGACTCCATCCTGGCCTCTGGGATCAGGCTCTGGGCTGAAAGAGGCGCTAAACGGCTGAGCCACCGGGGTGCCCAAAAATACACTTTTTCATGGAAATAATTTTACAAATGTGAGGTAAGTTTGCAAGCTAGTCCACAGCAACATATTCACATCAAGTATAGCTTAAAAACCATGCATTTGTAATGGAAAAATATTCTGAAGCAACAGCAATGACTCCAGTAAGAGTAGAGCAAAAAGGGCAAATCAGTTGAATAAGGAATAATGTTTTGTCTCAAGTGCTGATGCTGGAAAGAAAATGTAATGAGAGGTATCTGGAGAGGCTGATAGAGATGTGGAAGTTTTAATGTCAATATGGTGATTTTCACAAATTATGGATTTTGATGACTGACTCCACCTGGCTTTTCCCAGTGTTTTAGATTCCAAAATGAAAAAGAGTGGTAGACAAGTTGTCCTGAGGTAATAGACAAGAATGAAAAAAATAAGGAAAAAAGTAGGAAGACAAGAAAGAATATGTAAAGAAGAGTGACCTCAGGAAGAATCTACAATTGTGTAAGTGATAGACAATTTGACTTATAACAGCTAACATTTATTGAGAGTTTACTATGTGCCTGGGCCTGTTCTTCATCTCACAGGTTTTAAAGGTACTCAGTCTGCACACTTTGCCAAAGAGGTAGTACATTCATGGTTCTTATAGTTGACGAAATTGACACACAATTAAAAATACATCAGGTAGTAAAACCAGGATCTGAACCTAGATACTCTGGATCTAGAGCTCATGCTCTTTGATAACAGAGGAGATATATATATATATATATATATATATATATATATATGTATATATATACACACACACATATATACATATGCATATATATGCATATATATACATATATACATAAGCATATATATTTATTTATATCTACATATATATGTATATATATGCATATGGCAGTCATAGTTTCTGCCTTCAAGGAACTTATAATCATGCTGTATTATGGAGCATGGCCCTATGCATGGCTACAACTTGGTTGCCCAACATCACTTAGTGAAGTCATATCATCACTTTTCTGAATAAATCTTACAGCCATTTCCAATTTTTCACTTCTTTTCTCTTCATGTTATTAACATCTTTCATTGTGTGCCTTGGCCTCTCTGTTCCAACATATGATATCAGCCTCTGCTCAAGCTTTGGTCAACTTGCTTCCTCCTCCTCACCAGACTTCCTCTAGGAAGACCCCTCAATCATCTTTAAAGCTGTTACCATCTGTCCCTTTGCCCCTATATGAACTTTACTTTTTTGCTGAAAAACTCCAGACCACATACAGACTATGGCAATTTGCTTAATATACTAAGTGTTAGCACAAAGAAAATGAGAATCTCTTTCAATGCATCCCTTTCCTTTAGACTAACCAACCCCGATCCTCCTCACATCCTAGAATTCCATAGTGAATCTACCTATTAGTGTAGCTCTGGTCCTCTCAGAAGGGACACTCATTTCTTATTCAAACTGATCTTGGAATCCAGGGTGTTACTTCAATTGAGGGGTATAGAGGTTGGCATTTCTTCAGTCAAAACCTTTCCTAAATATTTATCTAACTTGATGTGGTGACATAAAAATTGCCTTTGGAGCCAGATATACTTAGATTCAAATATCTGCTCTTCTACTTCTTAGCTGTGTAAATTTGGACAAAGTTAGCCTCTCCATAAAGTAGCAGCTAATGCCACAGCTTGTACTGCTGGTGTGAGAGTTAAAGAAAATGGTGCTAATGCCATGCTTGCGTATAATGTTCTCTTTTCAGGTCAATTGTCTTTTACTAGTTTGTAAACACGGTCTTTTGCCTGTGGATTTTTAAATGACAGAACTCAAGTTGAATACACAGAGAAACAGAGGTGTTGGTCACTGTGTCACATTTAAACACTTCCAAACAACGAGCTGGATCATTTATAATGATATATCACTGATCAATTTATAAAACAACATTTATCAAGCATCTACTATGTGCCAAGCTATAGCTGGGACACTGGGATGCAATAGCCAACAAGATCCATCAATATCTATTAGAATCACACTGCACTTCAGATTATATGACTTCATCGGAATGAGTTCATTTCTACTTAATTTACTTTAGATAGTTGCCAGAAACTCAATTTTCTTTAAATATAAAAGTCAACTTGAGAAATGCATTCAATAATCATACTGGAAAACAGTGACTGACAATCTTGAAGATCACTTCAAATTGCCCACTTCCCCACGTCCCCCAAATCCCTTCTTCCCCTGCTGTGAGGGAATAGGGGATATCAGAGAATATGTATCTGTCTATGCCAAGTAATTTACCCTATTTCATTTTTCTTAGAAACTCCATGAAGTAGAAAATTCATAGATAGGCAGTCTCAAGTTCAGAAAGGTTAGGTGACTTTAGGCCACAAAGCTACTCATCCAGATCTCTCTAGCCACTTGTACAATGTTGGTGTGTGATTTCAAAATGTAGAATATACAATGGTACACTTTAGGGAGTAGGAGTACTGGTTTGAGTGTTTGAACATGCAGTTTTATGCTCACAATGAATGGTTCTAAGGTCTCTTAATAGCAGAATAAAACTTCAGAATACAGAAAAAAAGGAGATGCTGGTTTTTCCAACTACCACCTTTAAATGCTTTCAATTAATGCCTTGGATCTCTGCAGGTGGGAATCTGCAGATGAGACAATCCATCTGCAGTCAGTAATCATTCCACTTTTCTGTCCTGAACTCCTCACTAGTCGCTAGTCGGGGCAATTAAAGGTATGCCCCCGCTGGGATTCAGAATCAGTGATTCCTGCTGCTCACTTCTGGGGAAAAGCAGAGACCTGTATGGGGGGAAAATAAAAGTACCTTAGAGAAAAGCCTTCTCTTTTCTACTGCTGACCACAAGGCCTAACCTTGTTGCTAAGCATTTACAGAATATTGTTGCTGTAAAACAGCCCTACTAAGAGCCAATTTCCAAGACAGGTGAAAGGATTTGAGGAAAGAGAAGACTTAATTATCAGAGAGAAGTGGGGCATTAAGTGAGGCTGGTTTCTGGAACTGGATAAAACTTGGTGACTCCTTAGATCATGGCATGTCAATTATACCTGCTCAGTAGATGACCTCAAACCAGAGACTGAGAATTAAGGTAAACACTCACCAAAAAGACTGTGTGGCCTTCAATCACCCTTTTACAATATAGAAATCTGAAGATGTCAGAAATGCTGTGGTGTATGCAGAGGACATTATGAAATCCATGGTCCAAAAAGACCATAACTTACCATAAGTTCTATCTGTGTAGAGTGAGCTTAATAATTGAGCTGTGTTTAAAATGGAACAGTTGATCCCTGCTACAAACTAATATTTATGGGCTGCTTCTTTTTTTTTTTTTTTTAAAGATTTTATTTATTTATTCATGAGAGATAGAGAGAGAGCCAGAGACACAGGCAGAAGGAGAAGCAGGCTCCATGCAGGGAGCCCGACGTGGGACTTGATCCTGGGACTCCAGGATCATGCCCTGAGCCAAAGGCAGACGCTCAACCGCTGAGCCACCCAGGCGTCCCTATGGGCTGCTTCTTATGTGTCGGGCTCTATTCCATGTAAAGCATAAAATTAACTCATTTAATACTCACTGCCATCCCACGTGGAAGGTATTATCACTATTTCCTCTATATGACTGATATGAAACTGAAATACAGAGAAGTTGAAGAACATGTCCCAAATCATACTGGCAGTAAGCAGAGAAGCTGAGATCTGAAGCCTGGCAAACTCCAGAGTTTGGCCTAAGCAGGGCCAGACTAAGATTCTATTGTTGTGATCTCTGTGAGGATAGCCCGTGTAGGGAAGCCTGGTCCATCTATGCTGCTGAGATACTACCTTCCTGATATTGGGCATACAAGCAGAGTAAGGTCATTGCCACACTCCTTTGAGATGGTTCGATGCAGTGATGAATGCACCAAAGCACAGACAGGGAGACTGGAGTTCTAGTTCCACTGCAGTCACTTGCTGGCTATGTGACATTGAGAAAATCACTTAACCTCTAGGTGACTCTATTTGACAGCTATCAGAACAATAGGGTAATAATACCTAGTCTGCTGGCTTCAGAGAGCTGGGAGGGCCAATGAAGCTACTAAGGAAAAAGGCTTTGAACATTCTCAAGCAAAATGCAAATATAAGGAATGTTTTGATTCTCACTCAACAGGGGCTCTGTGAGGTAGCTGCCAGATGAAGATCCTGGGGAGGCAGAGCTTGGTGCTGCTCCATGGCTTGTTTCCTGTGGCCAGTACTAAGCTTTATTTAGATGTGGTTGCTAAGAAGAGACACAGCGATGCTTTGAGAGGAGGGCTGTGAAAATTCTGCCCTTGGATGTCTAGGCTAACCTCCCAGCCCCACAGATCTCTCAGTCTCCATGGCTGGGGCCTCCAGATTAGGCCCTCAGCCTCAGCTCCAGCTCAGGTTTGGGATAACCTAATGTTAATCAGGGGACTCTAGGGAGCCCTTCCTGCAGAACTTGGTGATGCAGCGGTCAAACTGACAGCTGCTCTACTGCTCTGATCTCAACTCTCCCATCTAGTAGGTCAGAGTCGTAGAAGCAGAAGCTACGGGATTTAGAAACCTAAATTCTAATACCAGATTTCTCATCAGGTTTAAATAAACAGTATTAACTTTCTGCATCTCAGTTTCCCCTTTATCACAACACAGTGATAAATAGCTACTGTAGACTAAATTAGTTTGGGGGATTTGTAGTGGGAACTCTGAAGATATTTAACATTTAAGTTAAAGTCTGAAGGGTGAGTGGAAGCTATCCAGGAGGAAGAGACAGAAGAGCATTTCTCAGAGAAAAAGTGCTCTGTGAGCATAAGAAGCAAAGATGAGTTCACAGGGTGTGGTGATGGAGCAGGAAGAGGTGCACAAAGCTTGACAAGGAATCAAGTCTAAAATGTGCTTCAATGTTATGATCAACTAGGAGAATATAAATGAGTTTCAGGTTCTCCTTGGTTCTCATAAAGCTCTCCCAA
Organism: Canis lupus familiaris; assembly: GCF_011100685.1. NCBI lineage: Eukaryota > Metazoa > Chordata > Mammalia > Carnivora > Canidae > Canis > Canis lupus. The sequence continues at coordinate 14,740,002 of NC_049242.1, read as the reverse complement.
CATACTAGACTTATTCTCCAGTGATTACGAGGTCATGATCCTTAAACAGAGATTCAAAAGACCCTGCCATGTTGAGCCAGATTTTGCCTATGTGTCCCTGTGAGTTCTTCACTGCTTTAGAGACAAACACAGGTAGAAAAGCATAAAAATCATGAGCCAAATGTTCAACCCAAGAATTAAAAAACCATAAATAGTAAGCTTATCGGAAAAATAACTGTTCTTACTGTATCAGCTGCTAAGAATACAAGCAGCCAAGGAACCGGGATTAACTAAGAGCTTTCTACACAATGGTTATCAGCCTCCAAATGGCCCAACCCCTGGAGAGTTTGGGGACTCTCAGAGGAGCAAGTGCAGCTGGTAGGAAATGGGCTGAAGTCACAGCACCATGCCATTATCTGCAGGTGCACCAAGAGCATTAATTAAGCCAGTGAGATGGGGGTTTTGAGGATGAAGGGTTGTGAGAAACAGTTTCATTGTGAAACCAAGCTCCACAATGTCCTACTGCAGAACACAGAAGAAACAGAGAGGGTCCTTAATGTGAACAAGTAAGCTTCTGACTCCTTTTTCAACATGGCAAAATATCCCAGCTATACATGCTAACTTATTTTTAGAGGCAGGTTTCAGAAAACATCCATACCAACAAAACCAGGAAACAAAGCATCTCAAATTTACAAATTTCAAATAGAAAGCATCTGATTTAGCCTGAATGAATACAGCTTTTCAGTCCCCTAAGCAATTTGTTTCATGTTGAGATTGCCTCATGAATAAAAAATGTTCTGGAAACTATTGTTTTATTGCATCTTGGATATTTAATCAGGCAGGCACAGGATAGGTGCAATGTGTATTTATTTTCTGCTTTGGCTACAATATCAAGGACTCACAGAAAAGTATTGGCAGATATGAAATGACAAGCTGAGGAGTAAGAGAAAATGTCCCTGTGGCATTTAGTGTATGTATGCTTTTTGGTCTTTCCTTGAGTGTGAATTTATTCTTGGTCTCAGCCTGGGTATTCATCCACATCCAGTTTGCTCCCCTCATACCATCTTCTCTGTTGCCAGTATCTTGGCTTCCTTTACACTACTTTCTCTTGTTCAGAAATCTAGCCTTTAAGCTTCTCTGCCCCACTCACCTATATTCAGGATGCCTAAGGCCTCACAGAGCATGTCTTGGAACACATTTATTGAGGCTGCCACTATCACAACCATGGCGGTACCAGCACTGCATAGACACTTGCCTAGGGTTGGGTTTATATTCAGTATAATGAAAGTAACCTGAATGTGTGAGTCAGCTCTCATTTTAAATCCCAACTCACGGACAGGTGATGTGACTTTTGACAAGCCCTATGACCTGTCTGAGACTATTTTGTCTTCTGTCCAATAATTCTCACTTCACGAGATTGTTATAAGACTTTTATAATACCATGTAAGTAAAGCATCATGTACAAGGCCGGTCATACAATGGTTTCTATTAAATATAAGTTATTACTGCAACCTAATAACTCCTATTTCTTTTTCTTCCTGTCCATTCAATGAAGTGTTTGGCTTTGAGAATTTTGAAAGATGATGCTTCTAGAATAAAATTTTTATATAAGATTTTTATATTGTTAAGATGATTAAGTCCGCTTCCATTTGTTTACCTCTTTATTTCCTTAGGATTCTCACCCAGACATTTACTCTTGTATCCTCAATAATATTTTATTTATTTATAAGTATTCATCATTATGCCATTTGAGAGCCATAGAAACTGAGGCCCAGGGAGGGAAAGTGACTTGTTCAAGGTCACATAGCTGGTTTGTAGCAGAGCCAAGGCTGGAACCCCAGTCTTCTGAATCCTTATCCATCATTCTATCCTACCTCGGTTTTTGAAGCTCAAATACCCTGTGAGTTCCTAGGAAGTAGCACTTGGCCTTTTCATGCTTATATCCTCATTGTGTAGCTAAGTTCCTAGATCAAAGGAGCTGATCAACAAATCTTTAATGAGTGAATGAATATCCTTTCTGGAAACACTGATATGGACTATGATGACTCCTACATATAGAACCTAGGAATTATCCCACAGTTATTTAAAACTCCACCACCATCCAAGTAGAATGAGGGCAAGAACAACCCATCTCCCAGATCCAAGAGGTAATCAATTTCCTCTGTTCTTCCCATATATACAATACCTCTCATTCCTGAAGCTCACTCCTGCTATGGTGAGTTACAGTTTTATCTACCAAAGGCATTCAAAGTTTCCAAATAAATAAAGGGCACATTGAGAGAGAACATCAGAAACATGGCAGGATTTCTGAAAATAAAAATACATTTTGAAGTCATCTTTAATTCTATATTTTCTGTATTCTTTGGGCCAGCAACAATTCCGATGCCTCAGGGAGCATCTTTACTCATTTACAAGATCTGAAGCACTGACCAGAGATCTTCCTTTAAGAGCAGTGCCTACTGAGTCTGTCAGTCATTTTTGTGAACAGAAAATCTGGCTTCAGCCAGAAGCATATGGGCAAGCACTAGTCAGCCTCTGACTCCAGTTCTGCCTGCTTGTCTAAGGTTGGAATGAAATGCTGCCTGTGAGTGCAGTTCTCCAGAAGAGGCTGTCAAATCCATGTCTCTGGAGGTAAAGGCCTTCATCCAAAAACACAGCATGATTCTTTTTTGAATCATTTCTGAATACCCAGTTCCCTTGTTAACATCAATTTGTGGCATGCAGTAAGCAATCTTTCTACCATGCTCAATGCCTCCAGATCTCAAATAGCATATTACCCAGGGTCTAAAAAATGGGGGGTTCTGTTCCCCATATTCTAGGACTTTCTAAAGCGTCTCTTCTTATACAAAATACTACTTAATGACATCACATGAATCTTTTCATTGCTTAAAGTCACTTGGTATTAAAACACTGAAAAGTTAAGTTATTATGAAATTGAACTATGTTTGGGCAGCCCGGGTGGCTCAGCGGTTTAGCATTGCCTTTGGTCCGGGGCATGATCCTGGAGACCCGGGATAGAATCCCACATCGGGCTCCCTGCATAGAGCCTGCTTCTCCCTCTGCCTGTGTCTCTGCCTCTCTCTCTCTCTCTCTGTGTGTCTCTTATAAATAAATAAATAAATAAATAAATAAATAAATAAATAAATAAAATCTTTAAAAAGAAAAAAAAAAGAAATTGAGCTATGTTTTATCTCACTGCATATCCAAACTCCTTTCTCTTGATCTAATAAACAATTAGGCCTAAGGTTTTTTTCTTTCTATGCTAGATCATCTAAAATATGAGAGCCAGAAAAATATTAATCCATAAAAATTCTAGGAGACAACAGTGAATCTGTACCACCTATAGTAAAAACCACACTCCTTACTTTCTTGCATCCAAGATAAGAATGAAGAGGCAGGAGGAAGAATGAAGCCAAAACATTTATCTCTGGTCTTTGTCTCTTGTGAAATCTCCAGCAGCAGTGGCATCTCTTTGTTGACTCCCAGTTTGTTGAGTAGACCTGCAGTGAGTCCAGATTCCTAAGGTTGGTCCTGGCCCCAGAGCCCCTTCCTTTGATCCTCCAGTTCAGGGGTGGAAATGTCTTCCACTGTGGTTAATGTGTAGGTTGCCCTGTGATCACTATCACTCATTTGTTTCTTAGTTTTTCCATGGATTATGTAATTTATTCATTTTATTATATTCCTTCTATTTCAAATATTTAGAATGGTTTCTATTTTCCCTGTTGGACCTCGACACATTCTATTTTATTTTTCTTTGCCTTCTATAAAACATTGTATGAAAATAGAAATTAAAGCCAGACATACCTGGTTCAAGTTCCAACTATTTCTGCTAGAATAAGCAACCTAGCCTGAGACTAATTCTTCATTTTCCTTATTGGTAAACTGTAATGATAAAACTCATTTTATAGGATTGTTGTGTAGATTAAATGAAAATAGGAATGGGTATAAATCTCCAGCCTAAAATGTCCAAAAAATGCTAATTTCCCCAAACTCAGTTCTATATACCCCTGAGATAATACCTAAACTCCAGTTATTCAACTTTCAATATATTTTCCTATGTAAAATTGTCTAATTCCTACAAGAGTTCATCAATTAGTATCATTGACTGTTCTAAAATCCCTCTTCTCTCTTCTCCAATATTTAAATCCTCTTGCCTTCTTAAACTCAATTTCACTCAAATGATTCATTTAAGTTATAGTCTCCAGATATCCTAAATGTACCACATTACCCTGCACTTCTGAAACATTTTTTTAATGACTGCCATCACCTTGTTTTCTACATATAAGGTGTCATTTTTGAATAAATCTCTTGAGGGTCAGAACTACAGTTACTATTCATTTTCCCTAACTAATATATACACATATTATGTGCCCAAAAAAAGTTCAAAGAAAGACAGAAAAATAATAATGCTAGTTACTGAGATAAATATATAATCAGGAGAAGACAGTTTTGCCCTATGAACTGAAAGCTGAGGCTGGAAAGATTTCAAGTGCAAACAGGTACTACACTTGGTGGATGCCACAGTATTGCATATTAGTATGGTACCTCACAGAGGTACATTGGTCTATAGGCAAACACAACTGGCTGCTGTCCTCAGGGATGTGTCAGGTGTGTGTGTGTGTGTGTGTGTGTGTGTGTGTGGGTGTGTAATAGCAGAGCGGTAACAGAGAAAACTAAAACATGGTCCTCAGTCCTTAGATGATTTTGCTAAATATAGACATCTATTACACATCTCATGGCTCTTTCCATTTTATAAAATAGAGCAATAGGAAACAACTTGAGAACAACTTGAGAACAAGAAATATCACAAAGGATAGAGGTATTTTGTGTTGGAACCCCACCAACCATCATAACCATGAGAAAAACCTGACATAAAGGCCTCTCAACAGAGCAAGAAATAGCTGTCAATAGTCCCTGAACCTTGCCATACAGAAGTGTTCATCTCAGCACTGCCCACAGCGTTCACAGTGAAAATATATATATAATAAATTGCTATATTAAAATTAAGAAAAAAGAAGGTATATCTCAAGAAATACATTTTCTGGTTAAAAAACAACTTTTTAAAGGCTTGGCATCAAAGGCATATAACTCAGTTGTGAAAATGATATATTTATGTGAAAAAGTATCCTTCCTTTCTTTCACTTTTTTTTTTTTTTTTTTTTTTTTTGCATTGAGTCCTTGTTACATTCCAAGCACTGTTGGAGGCACTGGGGAAGTAAAGATGAATCAAATACACTTCTTGCCCATGAGAGGAGAAACACTCCACCAAAGTAACAAATGCTAAACAAATATTGTAGAGAAATGTCAAAATATATAAGATATACTTAAAATTGAACATATAATCCGGTAACAAGGTCAGTGCACTTCTTTTATTAATTTGAAAGTTCACCAGGTATCTTAGTTGGCTAGGGTTACCATAACAAAGTATTACAGATGGGGTGGCTTAAACAATAGAAATGTACTTTCCTACAGTTCTAAAGACTTAACATCCAAGATTAATGTGTTAACAGAGTTTGTTTTTTCTGAGGCCTCTCTCCTATTCTCACAGATAGCCACCCTCTTGATGCCTTTTTATCCATCCCTCTGTACAAGTGCATCCCTGGTATCTCTTCCTCTTCTCGTAAGGTCAACCATTATATTGGATTAGGTCCCCAAACTTATGACTTCATTTAATCTTAAATACCTCTTCAAGATACTATCTGCAAATCCAGTCACATTCTAAGGTACTAAGGGCTAAGTCATTAATATGAATTTGGGAAGGCACAATTCAGTTCTTATGAGGTGAAATAATTCCATATTAAAGCTGTATTTTCTTAAAGTACAGACAGAATGCTACAGAGGAAAAAGTGAGGGAAGTCAAATGCCTGAGTTCTATTGCCTGCCTTTTTCTTGGGTCTCTGGCAAGTCAGTGGGCCTCTGGTTTCTCTGAAAAAAAGATCTCTACATGAGTATCTTTCATGAATATGAAGTTTCAAGAGTATCTCAAAAGTTACATCTGTTTATAATAGCCTGAATTTTTATTTATTTATTTTTTTAAGATTTTATCTATTTATTCATGAGAGACACAGAGAGAGAAAGGCAGAGACACAGGCAGACAGAGAAGCAGGCCCCATACAGGGAGCCCAACGTGGGACTCGATCCCTGGTCTCCTGGATCATGCCCTGGGCTGAAGGCAGCGCTAAACTGTTGAGCCACCGAGGCTGCCCAATAGCCTGAATTTTTAAACAATTTGATTCCAACCAACCATGAGGTAGAAATACAACCTTACATTTATTATATCATTACGTCCTTTCTAATTCTGCAAGTGACCATTTAAAAAGAAATCATCTAGAAAATCACAAAAATTTCCTCTTCATACAATGTGCTAATCCAATGGTCACAAATCTTCAAGACTACTCAATAAAATACTCAGCTGCATGGGTCAGGCCCTCCCCTAAGACATTCCAAAAGTTTAGCAGAAATACCTTTTAGTTGTTTTACAACTAGCCAGGCCTGAACATTATAATCAATATGAATAGCATCATATCATCCCTCAGAGGGCTACTCACACCATGTTCTTTGGGTGTGCAGCTAGAATTAAGTGAACAAAAATAATACAAATATAAATTCTTCACTGTGGTAGTTTCTTTCTTCACTTAATAACCATAAACCCAGGATGCCTGGGTGGCACAGCGGTTGAGCTTCTGCCTTCACTCAGGGCATATCTCTGCTCTGAGAATGGAGCCCACATTAGGCTCCCTCCAGGGAGCCTGCTTCTCCCTCTGCCTATGTCTCTGCCTCTCTATGTCTCTCATGAATAAATAAATAAAAATCTTTAAAAAAAAAACCCATGAACCCTATTCTCTCGCCAATAATGACCATCTTATTCCATTCCACTTGGAGAAAGCATCCAATCGAGATCAGCTTAGATGTAACCCTTCCACCTCCCTCTTCTGTGCCCTCCACCACATTGTACTTTCTATACTTTTTTAGAAGCCTCTCTCCCTCTTTCCTCATGGGCCATGAAAGCCTCAAAAACAAAAATGACAGTATATTATCTCTGATCAGTTTATACATAGCCACACAGAAACCAGATGGCCCTGGATTTGAATTCCTAAATCTGTAGAATGTGGGATAAAACTTTCCTCACTATGTTGCTAAACAGATTAGAGATTATATATGCAAAATGCTAGTGCAGTGGCTGGCATGTAGCAGTTACCCAAGAAATGATAGTTCTTCTACTTAGCTAGATTTTTCAACTTCCAAAAATTTTTATAATAACTCATATGTGTAGACATAGATGTGGAATTAGAAACTGCTTACATGGCTTCATCAAATGAAAATCTGCATAAAAATTCCTAGTAAATATAAAATTATTATTTAATGACTTTTATTAGTACTTCTAGAAATGGAATATCTAAGATTTTCTTTTCTTTTCTTTTCTCTTGAGATTTTATTTTCTTATCCATCCTCCTGAGGCAGGATCAATATCCAGAATGGGATGTAATAAAACAAGACTCAATTGTAGATCTTTGAATTCATTAATGAATGTGTCCATTGAGAAACAATGTTTCAGAAAGAAATAGCATATTAGACATACTGAGGATCATCCCTCCTCCTCAACAGAATATTTAACTTTAGCAACTATTGAGTCAAGGATAATGAGGACATGACTCACTTTACTGGTGTTAAATAGAAGTGAACAGATTCCTAGGTAACTGTTGTACATTTAAATAGTTTAGTACTTCAGTGTCAGCACCATTGACATCATTTTTCTTATAATTAATTCTGTTTTCTCCATTCTCCATACTTATGCTATAGAACTTAGAAAAGAGGTTTGACAGTTCTCTCAGTACAATTGGTCTTATAGTTTTTTCATCATGGTAGCCATAAAAGCATAAAGCAGGAAACTACACATACAAAATACTGGTACTAACATGATTATAACTAGTCCAATAGAAGGTAGCAGAAGTGAATAGCTGAATAAGCACACACACACACACACACACACACACACAGGTGCGTGCGCATGCATGCAGGCACACTTCATGCATAACTAAGCTCAGGGGATAAGAACAGATAAATAGTTCCAAACTTTGAACAGAGCCATGTAAGTAAAACTCAAAACACATATCACATGCATTAGGTATATATTGGAATGCAAGTATGCTAAACAGAATGAAAATAAAACAGAGAAGGCTTCAGAATGTTTGTATTCTTTCCTCCACTCTTCCCTCACATGGATTATCAAGAAAACTCACTATAGCCATCTTCCCATGCCTTCTCTCTTGCAAACAATGTAGAGCATAGGAAATAAATTAAAAAGTAAATGTCTTTCTCAAGACTTATGTACCATTTAACAACAGCTGTTTATTGAATAATTATTATGTGTCAGTTGCAGTGGTAACAGGTACTTTACATTTATCATTTCATTTAATCATTATATCAGTTCAGTGAGTTGGACATTATTTTTCATTTGAAGGAACTATGCTTCAGAAAGAGTTACAGGAAAAAAAAAAAAGAAAGAGTTACAGGATTTATAGCAAATCATGCACCTAATGGGAGGCATAGCTGGGGTAATTCCAATCTAGGTTTCCCTGATTCCAAGGCCCATGTATTTAACCACTATCCCTTGACAATGACCGTTGAATAAAATTAACAGATGTCACTTTAACTGGTTTATATTTTTCATGAGACTTTCTTTTCATATGAGAATTATAGAATTCTTCCAACATAAAGAAATAGCTTACAGCTATATAATAATAAAATGTTATTCATATTTCACAGCACAGTTTCCCATATCTCTACTTCTGTATTTACTAATGTTCTATTCTTTCACCTTTAGCACCTTTGCAAATGCAAGTCCTATTCATCCCAGAGTTCAGCTTAAATGACACTCGCTTTTTCAACTCTCCATGATATTCTCGAGTTGGAAGTAATTCCTCCCAATTTTAAACTCTCACACTTTTCTCTTATGGTACTACTTATTGCCTTTAATTGTTTTTATTACAAACACATCTTCCCTACTAGGCTGCAAACTTCTTGAGATAATCCTCTGTTCCCAAATCATATCTACATCTTTTGTGTGCTCACAAAATTGTAAGTATTTAGAGCTGGCAAGAACTCAGACAAGCTACATAGTTTTGTTAAAATTCTATTTTGGGGGCACCTGGGTGGCTCAGCGGTTGAGCATCTGCCTCCAGCTCAGGGCATGGTCCCGGGGTCCTGGGATCAAGTCCCATCAGGGTCCCTGTGGGGAGCCTGCTTCTCCCTCAGCCTATGTCTCTGCCTCTCTCTCATGAATAAATAAATACAATCTTTTTTAAAAATTCTGTTTTGAACTACCTATAAAAATATGAATATGAACTACCTATGAAATATGAATATGTTAAACAACTGAAGTAGAAAATAATAGAAAATTAATAACTAGAAAACAATGTTAAAACATTTTATATATACTTATTCACAGAGATCAATAGTTACAAATCAATGTTATATATATATTGAAATAAGCCTTTGGGCAGCCCAGGTGGCCCAGCGGTTTGGCGCCACCTTCAGCCCAGGGTGTGATCCTGGAGACCTGGGATCAAGTCCCACGTCAGGCTCCCTGCATGGAGTCTGCTTCTGTCTCTGCCTGTGTCTCTGCCTCTCTCTCTCTCTCTGTCTGTCTCTCATGAATAAATAAATAAATAAAATCTTAAAAAAAAGAAATAAGCCTTTGGGAAGCACTATTTATCTAAAACAATCTTATTTCTAACATAAATTAATTTGGAAATAGAATAACAGCCTATTCTATATTTTCATTCATTGAGCTTGGCTTTCCTTCCTGGTTTAAATGAATGTGATTAAGTATATTGACAATCAATGACATTAGAATTACATTTATGTTTATTTACTACCATATGTATAATCTTTCTTTCTTAAAAGTCCCCAACATGCACATGGATGCACCAAACATACAAACTTCTATAAAAATATATATAAATGTTTTATGTATTTGTCATATTCACACATATATGTATCTGTCATGTAGGAAGTTCTGAGGATTTAATTTGCATAGTCATTATTAAATGTCTCCATTAATTGAAGTTGGCAGTGTATTTAAAAATTCAATCAACTTTTCATGGCATACAACACCATCCAGTACTTCATCCAATACTGCCTCCTCTTCTAGATTCATTTTCCATAACTTGTCTTTTCCCAGCACCCCATGATATTAGTGAAGCAAAATCCCGGCATTCCCTAAACGTATCATTCTCTCCACATCTTGGCTTTCACCTCCCTTTGCTAGCTTTTCTCTACATGTAATCCTTTCTTTTTTCCATCTTTATTGAGAAATACATGACATGCATCACTATATAAATTTAAAGCATATAGCATGGTGGTTTTATTTACATTTACCATAATATGATTACCATAATAGCAATGCTGTTTATAGACATCTACCTGCACTTACTGTATGTTCATGTCTACCGCCAGACCACAACCCTGCTTTTGGCCTTAGTGATTAGCCTCCTATTCAGCTCACAGAATATGTGGGTGCTCAGAGATGCGAGACCACTTAAAATTCTCAAGGCTCAGGACATGGATATTAGGAAAAAAAAAAAATCTTACTTCCCTTGTCTACATCCTGCTCTTTCAAACAAGTTTTAACTTTAGTGCATTCTTTATATATATTATATTTTCAAGCTGTAAAATTACAACTATCTCCATGTTTAGTCATAATTGACCATTAAATAAATTACTTTCAAAATCATGACAATATGTACCTGATCATTGTAACCCTTCTAGGAGCTAGCAATGCAAAACAGTTCACTTTGTTGCCTACAATGATAGATCCTAAATTAAAACAAAACAAAAAGAGTCTCTGCTCTGGTTTTCTCCCAGTTTATATGAGGTATATTCCTTTAGGTTTAGAATAAAAATAATCTGATTATAAACGGGATAATCTGAAATCAGGTGCTTTCAGGCCTGGGGTCAATCGTATGGTTAAACAAACAAAAGAATAAACACATAAATGGAAGATTCATTACAGGTAATTTTAATTCAAATAAAACGTTTATTAAGAATCTTTGAAGTATAAAACACTATCAAGGAAGTTTTACATTCATTTGGTTCTTAACCAGGTTTCAGTGGTTACTGCGCTGGATACAGTGTCTGAGTTCACCTGAAATTTTATGCAAAATTCTTATGATATGGTATATAATAACAATATATAATAGTCATTTACTGAGGACTTACTATTTGCCAGGTCCTAGGCTAAGTAGTCTACATTCATTACCTCATTTGATTTTCACTGCAACTGAGGAAACTGAAACTTAAACAAGTTATGGAACTTGCCACACAATAAGTGCCTAAACTGGAAAATCAATCCATATCTCCTAGACTCAAACTCAACGCTCTTACCACTATGTCAATTACCTCCATTTTTTAGGGAAAAACCACAGCTTTAATTTTCTCAAACAGTCTGAGTCAAACATTTTAAAAATGCCTTATAAATACTCACTTAGTCCATCCTCAAAACATCTTCTTAGGTGGTATTACTATCTATTGGTGAGAAATGTGAGACAAACATAACATAAATGATTATAGACGTACAATATTTCTCTCTTTAGTATAACACGAGGACTGGCTTTTTTTGGCCATTTCTCTGATTAATATTTAGCTATAGCCATGCTAACAATCTGGCATTATTCTGTTGCTGACTCAGCCCACCAGGACACCATGAAGTTCTGTCATGTAATAATGTGGCATAAAAGTCAAACTGGAGCCACTGTGGCTAAACTGAGACACATGAGAAAATTCTATCACCTGAAGCTTACTCTGAACTATTACCTTCCCTACTACATTTTACAAGTCTCAAAGCTGATCTTCCTGCCACCAGCATCTCCCCCAAACACATCGTTGCCACACACTATAGAAAAAAAAGGATTAAAATTTTTTAAAGTTTAGGTAGTCTCATGGAAAAAGAACTAGCTTAGGATAAAACCCAAGTTCCCTCACATGCCTTACATGATCTGACCCTTACTTGACTGTCTGTGTTCCTTTGCCACCATTCCTTTTTATGAACACTGCATTCCCATCATGTGAATCTTTGTATTATTCTCCAGTGAGTCTACACAGCTCCAGGACTCTACTTCTAATATGCCACTCCTTCCACCTGAAATGTCCTCCATGACTACTCATCTAGAATTTTTGACTCATTTCTTAATATAGGTTCAGGTCTTTTCCTCCATAACTTCCCCAAACTAGAAATTCAAGTTAACTTTTCCCTGCTCACATGGCTTTTTTGTTCATTGTTCCTGGTCCCATGATTGATGCACTTGTCATAACATATGTAATTGCTTAAAGTTTATAGGTTCAAATAGACCACAGGCTTACTAAGGGTACAATTGTCCCTTATTCATCTTTATACCATATGAATAATTGTCATGCTCTCTATTACAGAGCAGGAACCAAACAAATATTGGAGAAAGGAGGGAAGAAAAAATAGAAAGGATCGAAGAGGGAAGTTTTATCTGGTTCTCAAGACTAGGGTCACCTTAGTCATTATTATGAATGTTTTCTTCAAGAAAATTATTCTCTAAGGTAGCTGTGGTTATGTTGTGATGTTAGGACACAAAATGCTATGGAAACACCACACTGCATATCCAGCAGAAAATGCACATATGAACATTTGAATGAATTGATTAATTTCACATTCTTAGATATTTGAGAGGTGACCTTTGCAATTGTTAATCATAAGAAAACTGCATTGCAGGCATACATTATTTCTACTTTCTAAGCATTTCAACATGGTCAATCTCATTGAATTCACGTAACATGGTCATAGTTCTAAGGCAGGTATATATATATATATATTTTTATGGTTAAGAAACTAAGGCATACTGATAGAGTGACAACACTAGCCTCATTCCTCCCCTCTGTAGATGTATGACATGAATTCAATAAACTTTTTTACTAACCTACATTTTTAGAAAATAAGCCATAATTAAAAAATAATTCTCCTTCCAAAACCCTTGGATAAGAGGAGAAAAGAAAAAGTGAATATCTATGATCCTATTACCTGATTGTGATCTCTCTATTGGATCTTCTTATATTTATTTCTATTTTTAGACAATAAATCAGATATTAATCCAGGATCAATTAAGTTCAAATATGGGTTTGCAGTACAAGGTGGGGGTAATATAAATGAAACTACAGGAGAACAGATGGAATTAGCTATTGTTAAGACATGAATGGTTTCCAAGAACACTTTGTATGCTCCAAATCATCTCTTATATGCAATTTTTCAACAGTTATCCAGAAAATGGTTAAATTATTCACTGCATTTTTCCTGGGCTTTGGGGTACCCTCTAGTACACTGACACGCAAGAATGAATTTCTTACCGATGGACAAAGGTATCTATAAGATAAAATAATTAAGCTTCAGTAAAATAGTTGTTCTCTTCATTTAAAATTATAATGCCCCCCTTTGCTAAGCTGCTATTGTGTTCCAAACCTTCATCACAGTCCTGCAGAATAAGCCTTATAAGATTCATTTTCAGAGGAGAAAAACTGAGTTCAGAGAGGTTTAGTGATATGTCCAAGACTGCATCACTGGCAGAGGTAAGATTTGAACATTTTAGCTTCAAGTCACTGTGATCAACTTACACGGTTCTGTATAAATTATGTGATTACAAACACAATGTTGGAAGAATCTCTGAATCATAATGACCTCAAACTTTCCACTTCAGGAATATCACATTTAGAAGTATTTAATATATGGTCTTCAAATTAAAGTTAGCATGTACTTTTAAAAATACAGACAGAAATACAGAAGCCATAAATTTGCTAAAATAAGTGGTACTACGAAAATTATAATAGTTTTGTCAGAGAGCATAGAATGAGATTTCAACATTTTACATGGAATGGTTTTTAACAGAATTTTTATATAGTCTTTATAATTGGGCTATGATTATAACAAAGTATTTAAAATTTAAATTCACTTACTATGTGAATGGTATTACTGGACAGGAGCGATGTATCTCTGCTAATAATTTTGTTACAGTAAGGGAGACCAACACACAAATTATTTATTCAATGATTAAAATACATTGAGTAATACATGTAGGGATTTTGGAGATAGAGACTGGTAAGATACTGACATCATCCTCAAGGAGACAGTAGCTTAGTAGGTGTTATGTATTGAAACATAATGTTTTTCTATATACTGGGCTGCCTGCTCCATAAATACTACTAAAACCTAAAAGAACACTCCTACCAGTTTTCAAATAATATCAAATAATATTTGCTCATTTTTCCATCGATAAACATTCATTAATAATTAATCTATTTGTGAGCCAGTTTCCAAACCATGTGTGGGGAACATAAAAGTGTATGAAGAAAAAATCAAGGAGGAATTTACAGTCTGGTAGATATAACATCATGGGTGCTCTGTTAGAAGAATGAAAGCTAGGCTACTTGCTATTATAGTTATTGACTCATGATTTTGAGCCTTTACTATGTTTTACACACCATGCTAAGCACTTACATAGGTTGCCTCATTTAATCTTCACATAATCCCATTAGATATATCCTATTATTCACACAAATTTATAGATAAAGTTGAAGCTTAGAGAAGTTAATTTGCCCAAGATTACACAGAGAGCAAGGTTTAAATCCAGGCAGTAAGATTCTGAATGTATAATCTTGGCCTTGATCCACTAATGGAGTACAGAGAAGGCTGTTTCAAGCTTTGTCAATGGGGAACTCAGAGGGTCTTCCAATAAGAAATGCCCTTGAGCTAAGTCTGATAGGTGAGTAAGATAGACAAGGAGGTTGAAGAAAAAGAGGACAGGTGGTGACAAACCAGGCAAAGGGAATAAACACAAAGTCACAGAAGCAAAAAATGAGAGAAATTTACTTTTTGGGTGAACAGAAGGCACTTAGATATGTTTAGTACATAGAATACATATGGAGGAAAAGTGACAAATATTAAGGACTCTAAATCTGGGACATATTACCATGTGTCATATAGATAAATAAATATTATCTCATTTAGTCCTCAAAATAGCAAACTAAAATAAGTACTATTATCCCAGTTTTACATATAGGGAAACTAAAGAGTAAAGAGATTAAGTCATTTGCCCAAATATATAATAAAGCTAGGATTTATGACAAGGTCTATTGACTCTAGAGCCTGAACTCTTCAATTCTAAGCTGGAGAGGCAGAAGCCAGACCACAAAGACCTAGAGCTCCATTAATAAGGACCTCAGTTGTTTTTTTGTTTTGTTTTGTTTTGTTTTGTTTTGTTTTGTTTTCTTCCTACAGGCCATGTGGAAGCTGTTAATCAGAGAGGTAATATTACCAGATTTCTATTTTAGAAAATTTCCCCAAAAAATTAAAAAAAATAAAAAAATAAAAGAAAATTCCCTTTGGTTAGAACATGGAGGAGATGGGGTACGATCTGAGGCAGGAGATTAGTTGAAAAGGTAAATCCAGTTCAAAAAAGAGAAGGTGAGGGTATAAACTGGGTCAGTGTGTATGTAAAAAAATAGGAAAGAAGAGAGATTCAAAATATTAATGAGATCAAATCAGCACGCTAAGTACCTGAGTAGATTTTGGTGCTAAAATAAACAGAAGAATTGAGAATAACTTCTAAATTTTTAGCGTGGGCAAATGGGAGAGATAAAAAAAATTTCCCCTGCTTGTGTTTATGGGGAAATGAAAGCATCACAGGAACAGCAGGGAAGATATAGGAAACCTAATCAGTTATTAAATTTTGTTTCAAAAACCTTAAGGGACCATAGCTGGAATGAAGCATGACACTGTTTTCTGTGATTGTGTCACCACAGTTAGATTCCCTGAGGCAGTATAATCACAAAAAATCTAATATGACAAGCCAACATCTTACAGAATGAGCCTCTACATTCCTGGCCTAACTGGTATCCCAATGTCTTCCTAAGTATAGGCATATTTTGAATACAAAGCAATGTAATGGAGGTGAACTTTGTTTTAATCAAATTCAGCTATAATTATTCAGATTTATAAAACACAATCAGTCAGTGATTATTTCCTTTCTAAAACACAAATTTTGTTTAAAAAAAAAACAAAACAAAATCACACAATAAAATAGTCTTTGTATAGACTTTCCAGTGCAATTATATGCATTTGAAATATAATATATGTCTAATGCTTACATGTTGACACATGCAATCTGCCAGATGATTTCCATGTATTATTTAATTATCATAATTCCTAGTGTTTGTACTATTATATCCATTTTAATGATAAAGAAACTAAAATGTATTAAAATTTTATATTAAATCATTAAAATTTATTACTATTAAAATTTATTCATCCAAAGTCATTTCTTTTTTTAATAATAAATTTATTTTTTATTGGTGTTCAATTTGCCAACATACAGAATAACACCCAGTGCTCATCCCATCAAGTGCCCCCCTCAGTGCCCGTCACCCATTCACCCCCACCCCCCCCGCCCTCCTCCCCTTCTACCACCCCTAGTTCGTTTCCCAGAGTTAGGAGTCTTTATGTTCTGTCTCCCTTTCTGATATTTCCCACACATTTCTTCTCCCTTCCCTTCTATTCCCTTTCACTATTATTTATATTAAAATCATTTCTGAAGAATGAATATTTAAACTTAACTCAGCTCAAAAATGTCTGTCACTATCATACATTTTTTGCAGATTTACTTTTTAAAGTAATTTCATAATTTAGAGTACAAATTAATCAAGTACACATTGATTTAGAGCTAGATAGACCTAATATGGTTCAGAAGTACAAGATATATTTGTTTTCCACCATAAAAAGCAATGTGTTCAGTCATGAAGTCCTTTGATAGAAACAACAATTACTTTTGTACTGCTAATTTCTACCACTGAATTGCTTTGAAATTCAATTATTCAGTTCAATTAGTTATTTTATTTAATGTCAGTCATCAAAGAAACATGCATCAGTATAACATTAAACATATTTCACTTGAAATTCTTAATTACTCTAAGTATGCCAGGGGATTCAATCTGCTTTATGAAAAATACACAGCAGTGCTTGAACAGAGTCTTTTCTTGGAACTCACTAAATAGATGAAAAGGTATCTTGAAGGGAGAGAGCCAAATAGTGAGATAGAGCCATCCAGTCCAACCTTCTAAACTCACAATGTTTTTCTTTCACATACAAAATGGACTTATTTTCTCTGTTTCTGATGTCAGACTTCATGCTGACATTGTGCTAGATACTTCACAAGTGTTATTTCATTTAATCCTCACAGTTCAATAATACAGTGGATTTTAAACTGAGTCCATAAATGAGGAAAGCGAGGCTCAAAGAAATTAAGCTATTCATTCAGGGCCACACAGAAACAAGTGGCAGAGCAAACCTTGGTCATTTAGATGACAATACAACAGATTTGGTGGGGGAGGAGTATTACAAGTAATTGTAAAGTCTAACTTTATTTTAGAATCTACCTTCTCATATGTGATAAGTTTTTAAACTCTGTTCTAAATTTAATTGTTCTTTTATAGCATATATCCAGAGATACACATCTAAAAAAAAATATCCCTCCCAAGTAATCAGTAAGATATCTAGAATTAATAACATAAACAAGAATATATTTTAAATGTATATTGCTTTAAGTATGAGAACACAGTTAATTTCTAAAAGTCAACTGAAAATACTGTGTTTTTGTTCTGCCATAATTCATCACTGTTGAATTCCTTTAGGACATTTCAGGTAGTTCTGAAAACCTTGTTATTCAAACATTAAAATTTCATCTCCTTTTATGCATAGTATGAAACAGTTATCAATCTTTACTGCATTGCAATTTTTATAATTCAGGATTCTAGTCATCTCCTTATGGATAAATTCCCACAGTCACGGGCCTACTACAACATCCACTTTTCTTGCTACCACTCTTTAGCCCACTCCCCACCTCATTCCCTTCCCTTTTTGTTATTCAGCATTCAGAATCCCCAGATCCATGCAGACTCTGCTGTACCTCAAAATCTTCAATTTCTTCTTGGAAAAAAGCCAATAACTAGAAGTTGTCAGCAATCAGCTTGGTATAATGAAGAACCAGAGACCTCAGTTTAGTTCTTATCAACTATCAGAGCTTGAGCATGTCCCTAACACTCTCAAAATGTTTGTGGTGTGGGGACATGCTAAATTGGATGGTAAACTTAGAAATGTTAATAAATATTAATGTTAATATTTGTTTATTGGTAATAACATAAGGTTAATAAAATGCCGGAAGCATATGGAAAATGTAATAACTACTGGTGTTAATTTAATTATTATTAATTTAAGAAAGCATTTTATGATGATCAGACTTGCCCAACAACATGATGAGCTGTCTTATGAGGGGAAGAGCTTTATGTCATCATAAGTCCTTAGAAAATGTTGGCAGGTACTAATCCTATATTCAAGCAAAATAAGGTATGATTGTTGTGATCTACTCTTGAAGAATTCTCACCTGTTCTTTTCTCAACCTAGAGGGCTGGTGTTTAGCTACAAGTCTAGTATAAAAACCTTTTGATTTCTAACTCAATCTATCTCTGCCTCCTGATTATCTTCCTCCTCTACCTTTTCCTAATGGATTAGGTACTAACTTGCTACCTTCTTTCTTATTTGGGACATACAGTTGTAACAGACTCCTCTCTTATAGCCACTTCTGTTTTGAGGTAACTTGAAAAGAGGCTTCATTTTAGAATGGCTTCCAAATTCATGCATTAATGATAGTTCACCTGGTGAATGCACTAAAACAGAGAAAACACATGAACTTGAGTCTGAAAAATTTTGGGTCAAATGTGAGCTATACCACTTCCTAGCAATACCAAATGAGGAGGTTTATTTAACCCATTAGAGCCTACTTCTTCATCTTTAAAATGGACTAATATGTGAGACAGGTAGTTCAAGAGGGTGGCTAGGAAGACCATGAACTTGCCTTCTATAGACATACCAAATCTATACCTACATATAAAGCAATTTCTCCTGAAGAAGAATCGAACTGAGGGCTGACTGAACAGCTTCTGCATAACAAACAATAGAAGGACCATACACAGAAGAGTAGAAGTGATAGAGACACAGTAATGACAGAAACCTCATTCCTGACCCAGCAACCTAAAGTAGGGTGGGATATTACAAGGGGCCCTTGTACATACTCACCTGCCCTTCTTGCACAGCAAGAAAACAGCGGGTTAAAGGGAAACTAGACTAAAAATAAAGGAAATCCATTTACTAACTTTAGCATGTCCACCAAACAAGGTAGGAAACTGCTGGAACTTTCTCTACATTGGAGGAAACTGCTAGTGTTATTTATTTTTTTTTTTTTACATTCCTCCACCTTGATATCACAGATGGCAGCAGAGTCCTGCAAGTGCTACCCCAGCATGTCCTCAGCCCCTGACCCACAACAGCTCCAGCCATCTCCCCAAAGTGGCAGTGGCACAGAGTAGCACCCCACACCCTTGCATACATCAATCCAAGCTTCAGCCATCCTGCCAAAGCACCCTAACCTGCATCTGATTCAATGGTCCTGCTAAGGCAGTCTTGATGTGGTATACCATGGGACATCCTTGACCAATGCCTGCTCTGGCCTCAGATATCCTGCCAAGGTGGCTCTAGCATAGCATATTTTTTTTAATTTTATTTATTTATGATAGTCACATAGAGAGAGAGAGAGGCAGAGACACAGGCAGAGGGAGAGGAGAAGCAGGCTCCATGCACCGGGAGCCCAACGTGGGATTCGATCCCGGGTCTCCAGGATCGCGCCCTGGGCCAAAGGCAGGCACCAAACCGCTGCGCCACCCAGGGATCCCTCTAGCATAGCATATTATGGGAGAAATCTTACATGTGCCTGATTCAACTGCTCCACCCAAGTGGCCCCTGCAAAATGTTCTATCCAGCTCCAGCTATCCCACCAAGGGCAGCACCATGAGGTGTGCCCTGGAACACCCCAACCCATATCTACTCCAGCTCCAGATATCATATTAAAGCAGATATCACAATACATGCAGCCACTCTCTGTTCTGTGTGTACTTCAGTTCCCACCATCTTGTTAAGGTCACCCAGTGTGTTGAGCCCCAGGACTAATTGACTGCATCCACACTAACTCCAATGCACCACCAAGGTAAACCTTATATGCAGTATGCCCTAGGACCCCAACTTATGCAGGTACAGCTCCAGCTAATCTGCCAAGGCAGCCAGGAACATGCAGTCTACAGAGGGATGCTCCCACACAAGGCCATTCTTTTAAGACTGACACAGGAAGGTCTTACTCCTAAATCATAGAAGCAAACAAAGAGAGCAAAACAAAATGAGGGGACAGGAATAGGTTCCAAATAAAAGAACAAAATAAAACTGCAAAATAAAATTTCTAAAAAAACAAAGGTAAGTAATTTATCTAATAAAGAGTTCAAAGTAATAGTTATAAATGTGTTTGCTAAACTGGAAAGAATGGAGGAACACAGAACTTCAGCAAAGAAATGGAAATATAAGAAAATACCAAATAGAAGTGACATAACTGAAGAATAACAATAACTGCACTAAAAAATATACTAGTGGGGCTCACCATCAGACTAGATGAAGCAGGAGAAAGAACCAGTCAATTTGAAGACAAGTGAGTAGAGCTAACCCAATAAGAGGAGCAAAAAGTAAATAAATAAATAAATAAATAAATAAATAAATAAATAAATATTTTTAAATGAGGATAGTTATGATGCCTGGATGGCTCAGTGGTTGAATGTCTGCCTTTGGCTTGGGCCATGATCCTGGGGTCCTGAGATCGAGTCCCGCTTCTCCCTCTGCCTACTCTCTGCCTCTCTCTGTGTGTCTCTTATGAATAAATAAATAAAATTTTCTAAAATAAATAAATAAGTGAAGATAGTTTAAGGAGCAGGGGTGCCTGGGTGGCTCAGTCAGTTTAGCGTCCAACTCTTGATCTCAGCTCAGGTCCTAATCTCAGTGTCATGAATTTAATTCCCATGTTGAGCTCTATACCCAACACGAAGCCTACTTAAACAAATAAAATATAATATAATAAAATAAGGATATTTTAAGGGAACTCTGAGACAGAAGGTTCCCAGAAAGAGAAGAGAGATAGAAAAGGTAAGACAATTTATTTAAAAAATAATGGCTGAAAACTTCCCTGACATGGGGAAGGAAACAGATATCCAGGACCAGGAAGCAAACAGAGTCCAGAATCAGATGAATCTAAAGAGATACACAAGATACATTATAATTAAAATAGCAAAAGTTACATTTAAAAAAAAGAATCTTAAAGGTACCAAGAGAAAAATAAATAGTTACATACAAGGGAAAACCCATAAGACTATCACCTGATTTTTTTAGCAGAAACTTTACAGACCAAAGAAAATGACAAGGAAAAAAAAAAGACGCTTTCATATGCTGCCTACTAGAGACAGACCTCACATCTAAAGACAGACGCAAATTGAAAGTGAAGAGTTGGAAAAAGATATTCCGTAATAATGGAAATGAAAAGAAATCTAGAGTAGCAATACTGATATTAGACAAAATAGACTTTAAAACAAAGACTCTAACAAAAGACAAAAGGGCATTACATAATGGTTAAAGAGTCAATAAAATAAAAGAATATAATATTTGTGAATATTTATGAACCCAACATAGGATCACCTAAATATACAAATTGAATATTAACAGACATAAGAGGAGAATTGACAGAACTACGACAATAGTAGGGTATTTAATATGCCATTTACATCCATGGATAGATCATCCAAAGATAAAATCAATAAATAAGCTTTGACTCTAAACAACACCTTAGACTAGATGGACTTCCTAAACATATACATAACATTCCATCCAAAAACTGAAAAGTACACATTATTTTCAAGTGCACATGGAACACTATTCAGGATTGATGACCAAAAAACCCCAATAAATTCAAGAAGATAGAAATCATACCAAATATTTTTTTTTTTCTGACCACAGTGGTACAAAGCTAAAAAAGAATTAGAAGAAAACTAGAGACTCCTGGGTGGCTTAGCAGTTGAGCATCTGCCTTCAGCTCAGGGCAAGATCCCGGGGTCCTGGAATCGAGTCCTACATTGGGCTTCCCTGTGAGGAGCCTGCTTCTCCCTCTGCCTGTGTCTCTAACCTCTCTCTGTGTGTCTCTCATGAATAAATAAATAAAATATTTTTTAAAAAAGAAAACTTAAAAAAATAAAGAAAACTGGGAAAAACACAAAGATAGAGACTAAAGAACATGATAAACAACTAATAGATCAATAAAGAAATCAAGGAGGGGGGATCCCTGGGTGGCGCAGCGGTTTGGCGCCTGCCTTTGGCCCAGGGCGCGATCCTGGAGATCCGGGATCAAATCCCACGTCGGGCTCCCGGTGCATGGAGCCTGCTTCTCCCTCTGCCTGTGTCTCTGCCCCTCTCTCTCTCTCTGTGTGACTATCATAAATAAATAAAAAATTAAAAAAAAAAAAAAAAGAAATCAGGGAGGATATAAAAACATATCTACTGACAAATGAAAATGGAAATACAAGTTTCCAAAATGTAGGTGATACAGCCAAGCAGTTCTAATAAGGAAGTTCATAGCAACACAGGCTTATCTCAAGAAACAAGAAAAATCCCAAATAAACAATGTACCTTTACTCCTAGGAACTAGAAAAACAATACAATCGAAAGTTAGTAGAAGGAAGGAAATAATAGATCAGAGCAAAAATAAATGACATAGAAACTAAAAAGTTGATAGAAAGATAAATGAAACTAAAAGCTAGTTTTTCATAAAGATAAAATTCATAAATATCTAACTAGATTCATCAAGAAAAAAGAAGTCCGAAATGAATAAAATCAGAAATGAAAGGGAAGTTACAACTGACACCACAGAAATGCAAAGGATCTTAAAACATTAGTATAAACAATTACATGCCAACAAATTGGAAAACCCAGAAGAAATGGATAAATTCCTAGGACCACACAATCTTCCAAGACTTGCTCCCAAAGAAATAGAAAATCTGAATAGACTGATTATATATGATAAAATTGAATCAGTAATTTAAAAACTCCCAAAAACAAAAGTCCAGGACTAAATGGCTTCACAGGTGAATTCTATCAAACATTTAAAGAAAAGTTAGTACCTTGCCTTCTCAATTATTACAAAAAAAATGAAGAGGAGGGAATGTATCCAAGCTCGTTTTACAAGGCCAGGATTATCCTTATATAAAAGTCAGACATGCACAAAGAGAGAAAAATAGGCCAGTATCCCTTATATATGTGCAAAAATCCTTAACAAATATTAGCAAACCAAATTCAAGAATACATTAAAAGGGCCATACATCATGATCAACTAGGATTTATTTCAAGGATGCAAGATGGTACAATATCTGCAAATCTATTAATGTGATATACCACATTAACAAAGCAAAGGATAAGAATCATATCATCTCAATAGATAAAGAAAACACATTTGACAAAATTCAACATCCATTTATGATAAGTACTCTCAATAAAGTGGCTACACATGGACTGAACCTCAATATAATAAAGGCCATATATGACAAATCCACAGCTAACATTGCACAAAATAGTGAAAAGCTGAAAGTCCTCTAAGTTTAGGAAGAAGACAAGGATACTCACTCTTGCTACTTTTTTCAACATAGTATTGGAAATCCTAGCCATAGTGATTAGGTAAGAAAGAAAAATAAAAGGCATCCAAATTAAGAAAGAAGTAAAGTTACTATTTGCAGATACAGTAGTATATATAGAAAACCCTAAAGACTCTACCAAAAAAAAACTATTAGAATGAGTGAATTCAATAATGTCACAGATACAATTAACCTACAGAAATTAGCTGCATTTCTATACATTAATAATGAACTATCAGAAAGAGAAATTAAGAAAAATTCCATTTATAATTGTATCAGAAAAAAAATAAATTAAAAAAAATAATTGTATCAGAAAGAATAAAGTACTCAGGAATAAATTTAAGCATGGAGATGAAAAACCTATACTCTGAAAGCTGTAAGACACTGATGAAAGAAATTGAAGATGACACAAATAAATGGAAAGATATTTCATGCTCATGGATTGGAAAAATTGATATTATTAAAGTATTGCTGGTGGGAATGTGAACTGGTGCAGCCACTCTGGAAAACTGTGTGGAGGTTCCTCAAAGACTTAAAAATAGACCTGCGCTATGACCCAGCAATTGCACTGCTGGGGATTTACCTCCAAGATGCAGATGCAATGAAATGCCGGGACACCTGCACCCCGATGTTTCTAGCAGCAATGTCCACAATAGCCAAACTGTGGAAGGAGCCTCGGTGTCCATCAAAAGATGAATGGATAAAGAAGCTGTGGTCTATGTATACATGAAATATTACTCAGCCATTAGAAATGACAAATACCCACCATTTGCATCAACGTGGATGGAACTGGAGGGTATCATGCTGAGTGAAATAAGTCAATCAGAGAAGAACAAACATTATATGGTCTCATTCATTTGGGGAATATAAATAATAGTGAAAGGGAATAGAAGGGAAGGGAGAAGAAATGGGTAGGAAATATCAGAAAGGGAGTCAGAACACGAAGACTCCTAACTCTGGGAAATGAACTAGGGGTGGTGGAAGGGGAGGAGGGCAGGGGGTGGGGGTGAATGAGTGATGGGCACTGAGGGGGGCACTTGATGGGATGAGCACTGGGTGTTATTCTGTATGTTGGCAAATTGAACACCGATAAAAAATAAATTTATTATTATTAAAAAAAGTATCAATACTACCCAAAGCAATTGACAAATTCAATGCAATCTCCACCAAAATACCAATGGTATTTTCCACAGAAGTAGAACAAACAATTCTAAAATTTGTATGGAACCACAAAAGGCCCTGACTAGCCAAAGGCATCTTGTAAAAGAACAAAACTGGAGGTATCACGCTCCATGATTTTATACTACACTACAAAGCTATAGCAATCAAAAAAGTATGGTACTGGCATGAAAACAGACACACCGATCAATGGAACAGAATAGAAAGATCAAAAATACACCTGCATTTATGTGATCAATTAATCTATGACAGAGGAGGCAATAATTTATAATGGGGAACAGATAGTCTCTTCATTGTTGGGAAAACTGGACAGCTACATGCAAAAGAATGACACTAGACCGCTGTGTAATACCAAATACAAAAATAAATTCAAAGTGGATTAAAGACTTAAGTGTAAGGACTGAAATCATAAAACTGCTAGAAGAAAACAGAGACATGGAGCTGTTTACAATCACTCATAGCAGTATGTTTTTGGATTAGTATCCTCAGGTAAGGGCAACCAAAGTTAAAATAAACATATGGGACTACATCAAACTAAAAAGCTTTTGCACAACAAAGGAAACCATGAACAAAATGAAAAGGCAACCTACTGAATGGTGGATGATATCTGAACTCATACATCCAATAAAGGCTTAATTTATAGCACTTAATATTAAAAAGTTAAAAATGGCCAGGGGTCTGAACATTTTTCCAAAGAAGACACACAGATTTATAACAAGTACATGTAAAGATATCCAACATCACTAATCAGGGAAATGCCAATCAAAACCATAATATTACCTCACACCTGTCAAAATGGCTATTATCAAAAGCCAAAAAACAGCAAATGTTGGTGAGGATGTGGAGAAAGGGGACCTTCCTACACTTTTGCTGTGGGAATGTAAAATGGTACAGCCAATATACTATGGAAAACAGTCCTCAAAAAAAATAAAAATAAAAATAGAACTACCATATGATCCTGCAATTCTACTTCTGAGTATTTATCTGAAGAAAATAAAACACCAATTTGAAGAGATATATACACCTTTATATTTATGGCAGCATTATTTACAACAGCCAAGATATGGAAGCATCTTAACGGTTCTTCCATATATTAGTGGATAAGGAAGATGTGGAGTGTATATATAACCCCCCCCCAACACACACACACTTGGAATATCAGCCATAAAAAGAATGAAATAGGGCAGCCGGGTGGCTCAGCGGTTTAGCGCCGCCTTCAGCCCAGGGCGTGATCCTGGAGTCCCGGGACCGAGTCCCATGTCGGGCTCCCTGCGTGGAGCCTCTTCTCCCTCCACCTGTGTGTCTGCCTCTCTCTCTCTGTCTGTGTCTCTCATGAATAAATAAAATCTTAAAAAAAAAAAAATAATGAAATCTTGATATTTGTTAGAACATGAATCTAGAGAGTATTATCCTAAGTGAAAAAGTCAGAGAAAGACAAAGACTGTATGGCTTCATCTATAAGTAGAATTAAAAAAAAAAAAAAACAATAACAGAAACAGACTCATAGGAAACAAACAGCTGGTTACTAGAGGGTGTAAGGATTGTGGGTGGAAGAAATAGGTAAAGGGTATTACAAAGTACAAACTTTCAGTTATATGATATGTCATGAGGATGTAATGCATAGCATAGGAAATACAGTCAATAATATTTTGATAACTTTGTGAAGTGACACATGGTAACAAGACATCATGGGGATCATTTCATAACATATAAAAATATTGAATCATTATAATATATGCCTAAAACTACTAGGATATTATATGTCAATTATACTTTAATTTTTAAAAATGGGCTCTACTTCATATGTCACACTTGGGACAGTTCCTTACATACAGTAGGTATATAATAAATGTTACTTTTTGCATTTACTTTCTTTACTACTAATTAAAACTGACTCCTAATCCAACAAGAAGAACCTGAAGTTGGTAAAACTTCATAATGTTTATTAAAGATATAACTTTGTATCTAACTGCATTATTTTAACATGGATGATACTATATGCTGTAAATGAATGATATTTATTTTTTACAAATTTAAGAGACAATAATTACTAAAGATAATTGAGAATACGCTGAAATCAAACAAGAGCAGCCAGTAAAGCCAATCACAGGGTAGATGAATGAATGCTAACTGCAAAAAGAAAAAAAAAACGCAGTAATAAAAAAATCTTCCCTCATTATCCACAGCATTATAGGAAAATTAATTTATACTGAGTCATTTTGAGAACTCTTTTTATATGAAGAAATTTTGAAGGGAGAGGATGTAATTTTCCTGTGAGAAAAACTGATGAAATATGGCTGAAGTATCAGGAAAAAAATTTCTACAAAATGAGATCTCACTCAAACAATGTCACTAATAAGATGGTACAGTAACATTATTTATAAGCCACTCATACCCTTTGAATATCAGATAATATTTACAACAACCTGCAAGATCGGCATTAATAGCCCCACAAGTCAGAGTAGAGAACAGAGACTAAGAAGCTGTTGAAGACATCTGAACTTGTTCAAAGTTCATTTGGTGAGCAAGGGACGGTCTCTAGATTTGAATCCTTTGTTTTATTCCAAGTTCTCCTTCCTTTATTTGGACTTTTAATTATTTCAGAGGATGCACCAAATAACTTGAGCAAGTGAAGGCAGAGGCATCCACACTACCAGTCAGCTTCTGTCTACCCTGACTCCTTGCCCAGCCCTGAGCCTGCAGTCAGCCAGGCAGCACAGCCTGCCATCACTCCCTGGTCTCCCACTTAAACTTCCGCCAAGACATATGTGTCAGTCCTGGATCCTGGATCAGCTCCAGTTCCTGCTTCTCCATTCTGGCTCTCAAGCTGTAGAACAAAATGCCATACAGGACCAGTCACGGTGCTGGGTGAAAACCACAGACCGAGGCATGGCCACTTTGGTGGGGCTATCCTGTCTTCCTTTTGGATCCTCTCCCAGTCATGGCTGGCCTACACCTTTTCTCCTCTTCACAGGGCTCAATTCCCAAACTCTTTTTCTTATTCTCAAACATTTTGCTTTCCTCTTTTCTTAAAGATGCAGAATTCCAGTAGGAGGGAAGACTCTATCTTCTCTCATTTTCATGTCTGCCTGATTTTAATCACATCTTTTCTACTTACTGACTAGCAACTTTGGTCAAATCACTTAATCTCTATAATTTCAGGTTTCAATCTTTTTTAACAGGGGAACTGATGTGTGCTTCCAAGAGCTATTGCAAAGGAAAATATGTCTAGCATAGTATCTTGCTCAGAATAGCTGTTGTAGCTATTATTATTGTTGTTATTATGTTAGGTCCTATACACTCTCATTCTCACCCTGACCACCTCCTGTGAGACGCATCTCAGGTATGCTACCCTTGTAGAAATTTCAGAATGTTAGAACTGGAAGGAACTTTAGAATTTAAGTCACCTACTACCATTTTCTTTCTTTTTTACTGATGAAACTGAAGCCCAGAAAATAGAAAGGATGTATTTATAGCAAAGTTGGCTCTAGTAGCGAAGGCTTACAATTCCTATTATTGAAGTATTATTGGGTAGTTTCCTTTATTATTAAAGGGTAGTTATTATTATTGGGTAGTTTCCTTTACACCCTACTCAACAGTATCTTCATTGTCTTCTCTAAAGGACTGAGCAGAACTTTCACTTGATCACACAGATCCATCCAGATCACACCTTTCTTTTCTCCCTTCTTTTTCTGAAGATTTCCCCAAATGATACAGCTGTGACATGTAACCTTCACCCATTATTTCTCCCCTAAACAACCCACAATTTAGCTTTCAACCTATTGACTACCGAAATTACCAAATCTCATTTTTTCTCAATTAAAAATGTCCTGTTCTAGGCCATATGTCTGCTTGGTTTATCTTGATGCCCCACATGCAAAGCACAATCTAGGTATACAGTATTCAATATATATCATATTTTTGAATGAACAGTAACATCAGCTCCCCTATCTTTGGGATTCTCTCTTTACTTAGTTGCTGTAGTACTAGATCTCTTGTCTTTACTAAACTTTGACTCTCTACTTCTCACAGTAGGGATTTTCAACTTTGTGCTTCTCTCTGCATGCTCTCATTCTCAGGGCATTAACAGTCCCTGGCTATACACTTTGTAGTTTCAGCTTGACTCTCATTTTCTCAGTGTTGCAATTCAACTGGTTGGTGTTTGTTAATCTTATGGATGACTTGATATATAATTAACATATAAATGCAAATAAAATCAAATTCCTCCTCACCCACTCCCAATTTCTCTAGTTCTGTTGACATTAACATACTTATTCCATTGCACCCACCCAGGGACGCAGCAGCCTTTTTGGGACGCCTAGATGGCTCAGCGATTGAGCGCCTGTCTTTGGCCCAGGGCATGATCCTGGGGTCCCAGGATCAAATCCCACATCAGGCTCCCTGCATGGAGCCTGCTTCTCCCTCTGCTTGTGTCTCTGCCTCTCTCTGTGTGTCTCTCGTGAATAAATAAATAAAATCTTTTAAAATTAAAAAAAAATATTTATCCCAAAATTCCAGGCATAAAACTTTGAAATGTCTTTTGACACTTACCTTGCATTCTACCCATCATTAATCATTAAATCTGGATAATCCCCTCAAATATTTCTTTTTCCTCTACCTCCAGCAGCCCCCACCTTACTACCCATAGCCATTTTTCTTGACATTTCTAATTCATCCTCCCTAAATATTACTTTCTCAGTGAAACCTTGCAGTCACCTCCCAGTTTAAATCGGGCCTTGTATGGTTTCCTACCATGCCATCTTCTTTTTAATTGTTATTGTTATACATATATTTGTTTAGTCATCTAACTATAAACTCCATGAAGGAGAGACTATCTCTATTTTCTTCATCATTATCTTTGCAAAGCCTTACCAGCATCTGGCAAAAGAAACATGTATAGATCCATACATATTAAATAGGAAATGGATTAGTAATTATTTGATGAGATCATTTTCCCCAAAGAGCTCCCATGCCTGTTTTCATTTGGTCCTAGTGATGTGGGAAACAAAGGCAGAAGTAAAATTATTAAATTTTCTTGCTACTTACAGCCCATTGACAATCCTTGAAACAGGCAGAGTGACATTCCTCTAGGAAATCAGCTGCTGTCTCAATGTTAATATTTTGCTAAGGGCAAAAGGCAGTCTTAGCCCAACTCCCCAGGATCCTGTAAATCTTCTTTAACATATAGAAATTCCTTTGAAATTTCCTTTTTCTCTAACACCCCAAGATATTTGTTAGGAGTCATCCTCCAAGCATATGACCCACCAATGTACATCCGAAGGGTCTCATGACTAAAATTTTATTGGACAGTAATAAATGACCTTTTCCTAACAATAGTGAGTCCCCTCAAGGTCCTGGTAACCTTATTTCAAAAATTCCTTAGAGACTTATCCTATATATAGTATATAATGGGCCACTCTTCGTCACCCTAGTGCAGCTCTTTCTGCCCATAGGACCTGTCCTCATCCTCTAATAAAACCACCATTTTGCACCAAAGAAGTCTCAATAATTCTTTCTTGGCCATCAGTTTCCAACCCTAACATTTTTCCCACATCACTAGTATCACTCAAACAGAGATCTTTATACCATGCTTCTAGAGTTTCACCAAAAACACTTAAACCATACACAGAAATAAATTCAAAATGGGTTAAAGACTTAATGTCAGACCTGAAACCTTGAAAATAAACTATTGGGACCTCATCAAAATAAAAAAAAAACATTTTTGCACAGCAAAGAAAATAGCAATCAACAAACCTTGATAAAGAGTTAGTATCTAAAATATATAGAATTTATAAAATGCAAATACCCAAAAAATCAATAATCAATTTAAAAATGGGCAGGAGATGTGAATAGACATTTTTCAAAAAAATAGACATTTAGATGGCCAACAGATACATGAAAAGATGTTGCTCAACATCTCTCACCATCAGGTAAATCCAAATTAAAACTACAATGAGACATCACCTCACACCTGTCAGAATGGTGAAAATCAACAACACAAGAAAAAACAGGTATTGGCCAGGATGTAAAAGAAGGGAACGCTCTTGCACTGTTGGTGGGAATACAAACTGGCGCAGCCACTCTGGAAAACAGTATGGAGTTTCCTCAAAAAGTTAAAAATAGGGATCCCTGGGTGGCTCAGCGGCTTAGTGCCTGCCTTTGGCCCAGGGCGTGATCCTGGAGTCCCAGGATTGAGTCCCACGTCAGGCTCCCTGCAGAAGCCTGCTTCTCCCTCTTTCTGTGTCTCCACCTCTCTCTCTCTCTTTCTCAGGAATAAATAAAATCTTTTAAAAAAAAGTATTTAAAAAAAAGTTAAAAATAGAACTACCCTACAATCCAGCAATTGCGCTACTAGGTATTTACCCAAAGAATACAAAAATACAAATTGAAAAGGATACATGTATCCCGGTATTTATAGCAGCATTCTCTACAATAGCCAAATTATGGAAACAGCCCAGGTATCTGGTGTCTGTCAATTGATGAATGCATAAGGAAGATGTAAACACACACACACACACACACACACACACACACACTGGAATATTCAGCCATAAAAAAGAATGAAATCCTGACATTTGCAAAGACCTGGATGGAACTAGAGTGTATAATGCTAAGCAAAGTAAGTCAGCCAGAGAAAGACAAACACCATATGATTTCATTCCTATGTGGAATTTAAGAAACAAAACAAACAAGCTAAAGGAGAGAGAGAGAGAGTGAGAGGAAAACCAAGAAACAGATTAACTAGAGTACAAATTGATGGTTATGAGAGGGGAGGTGGGTAGGAGGATGGGTGAAATAGGTGGTGGGTATTAAGGAGTGCAGTTGTTGTGATGAACACCAGGTTTTGTATGAAGTGTTAAATCAGTATATTGTACACCTGAAACTAACATTATATTGTATGTTAACTAACTAAAATTTAAATAAAAACTTTAAAAAATCCTTTTACAAATTTCAAAGGGGCTTACTTTCTTTGAGAAAAAAGC
This sequence comes from Canis lupus familiaris, assembly GCF_011100685.1. Lineage (NCBI taxonomy): Eukaryota > Metazoa > Chordata > Mammalia > Carnivora > Canidae > Canis > Canis lupus. The sequence goes on along the minus strand of NC_049242.1, from coordinate 14,708,251 downwards.
GCTTGAGAAAAACCTGTAATTTCCTATTGTAGCAGATGAATGAGATATTTCTATGCTTAGATTAACTGAGTCATCTTTTAAAAATGAATGTGCCATCATTATAAGAAAGACTGTCCATATGAATCACAGTTTCAACTGTGTGCACTATAGTAGGACTTACTCAATTTATCTGAAGAAAACCTTGGGACCCTGACTTGTTGTAAATCCTAGATCTTTCTTCCTTCGGATCATATCTGAACAAAACCACAAGAAATTGAAGAGGGTGGTTTTCACCCAGATGGGCCGTGGTTGCTGAAGCAAGTGGCTCAGCAAATGAAGGAAGCACATATTTACTATTCATATTTGCAAGGGTCAAGCAGATCTCAAGTACAAATGCTTCTTCTCTGAGATCAACAAATAAAGCTCAGTTTCACAAAGCATCCCACCCTAAATTCCACCTCTATTAAAATATTAACATACAATTGGATACTTAGGTTTCAAGTGTTAGGGTTAGAGGAAAATCTGTTTTTGCACATATATAATGATAATTAACATAAGCAAATTAGCCAGCTCTTCAACTGATAATATTCTCAACTTCAATTTTAAATAAGAGAATGAAAATAGCTTTTTGGGCTAGGAAATCCATTAAGAGATCCATAAAGAGCTGGATAAAAAAAAAATAGTGCTGCAAGTATTCAGTTATGTAAGATTTTTATATAATTGTTTATTTATTTATTTTGGTGGAATCTATTCCCCAGAATAGCTAGCACATTACCACATCATTTTCTCCTCTGCTTTGAGTAACAGTAATATTAGCAGCCAGTATTTCTTAGCATATACCATACTAAGTGCTTACATATTTAATTTACAATCTCATTTAATCCTTCCAATATGTCTTTTCATAAAACACTAGTATTTCCATTTTGTACTTGAAACTTATGTTCAGGAATTTTAAGTATCTTGCCTCTTTTCCTACTATTGGTAAATGTCAGGAGTCAAGTTTTCAACCCAAAAATTTGAACTTTGCAACTTCACATCTCCACCTCTGCAATACTATCTTCACAGATACCCATTCTTAAGTCATGAGGTATTTAGACTTTGCCCCTGTCAAGTACTTAAGAGAAAAAAACTACATTCACTTGAGAGTACAGTTTTATTAGATCAGAGTTTGAAGACTAATTTAGCCCATTTCTCTCTATAAACCTGTGGAATGTTATTCATTTTCTTCCAATTTCTCATTGATAAAATGGGACAACTATCTAGACAGTAATTCCTTCATTTATTCAGAAAAGGTTAATAGGTATCTACTCTGGTCAGAAGGCGTAAAGTGGTACATCAAGTTCTGGCCCTCTTGGAGTACACAAGCTAGATTTTCTACATGTAGTCCAGAATTCATACCACCATTAATAATCTAAAAATAGAAGCATTTTGATATTCAGGTGGCTTAACGACTACTGACCAGGGTTCTTCTTCATTCATTCATTCATTTTCTTACAGTCACAAAAAATTCATTTTCCTCTTTTTGATTGGTTCTTCTACACAAAAGCCCTCATTAACCTGAATCTATAGGTAATGATGAGCCTATTCATTTGCATGTATATTTGTTATTTAAGTAAGCACATGAGCAAGCACACATATGCATAAACTCATTTCTAGAATGGAGTTGAAGTGGCCCGTTAGTTAATTTAAGAACTTCTTAGCTGGTTGCTCGTAGCAACAGTCTTTAGCAGTTTTGCCTAGTTAGCCAGAACAATTTCTAAAGGGAATGAAGCATTCAAATTGGCTAACAAATGGAAAATAAACTAGTTTTAACTGGGCTCAATTCAGAAGGACTTACACAGGGATTGATAACTCTAATTTAGCTGGGATGGAGAAAATGGGGGTGTTGCACACCACCACACAGAGGGGAATTTTCAGTGATCTCCTTTCCCAGGGCACTAAGGCCGCCAGGTTTCTGTGGCAGCACTGGAGCCAGGTCTCATCCGGTAAAGTTCATGCCCAGCTCTTCACAGTCCTACCATAAATCACTCAACTCTATTAAAGACACTGGACAATACCTGGATTCTGAGGCTGTCAGAGAGATGAAAGCTGGTGTCAGTTTACAAGCAATAAAAGCAAAACAAATCCCTTCCAGCTATTAGAAAACTATCAATTGTTTTAAGATGAATTTAAACTAACTCACAAAATATAGGTTACTATGTGATGTTATGTTTATAGTCATTCACTTTCTATTCATTCCTTTATCACATATCATCAACGAACTTTTAGATGTCAGTGTTGAGGGCTTCATTTGTTCATTCAACATTTATTTACTGAATGCCTTATTTTTCTCTTTGCTCTCCTGAAGTGAAACTCGGTGGAAATTATACACAGCTAAAAATATCCTAAAAATAAAGTATGATGGGTGTCATTATGAGAGAAGCAAAGGAAGCTTTAACAAAACTAGGACAGGTCCTCCTTCTCTGAAATTAACACTAGGTCTGACTTGCCTAAATAATTAAACATCAAGATTACATAAACCATTCATTCAACAAACCTATATTGGGCACATACTATGTTGTGAACACTATACTAGTAGCTGTGTTCAAGATGTTAAGTCCCAGACATTGGCATCTCCTGGTATTTAGAGCCTTGTGACAGTTCGGTTCAATAAGAAACAAAAATGTCCATGACTCCATGGAAGCAAAGAGGTAATATAGTGGCCAGGAATACCTTCCATAAGGAGAGAACACAAACTGAGACCTGAAGGATAAGCAAGGATTAGCCATATTATTACTATTTCTTTGATCTCCTCCCTTCTTGCAAAGGGTCCTTACCATTGTACGGCCCTGGACAAGTGTAGAAGATGATAAATACTTAATTTCTTTGCTATATAAACCACTAGTGTTCTTACTGGGTAGGGAAGTTGAATGTTTACATGCAACCAATAAGTAACAGTATAAGGTGCTAGATGATTCATATCTAAAAGCAGCCAAACAGAGAGTGCATTTGATAGAGTAAGCAGTTAGCTAGATCAGAGCAGGGAATAGGTGCTTTCATCTTGATAAGAGACAAAAACCAAATTCCAAACAGCTGGGAAAGACCCCAGGGGACATGCATGCATTCTTTCCTATAACTACTGCCCTACAGTAACCTATAGTTTCATTACAACACATTTACATGTGTTGGAAATGTGTTGTAATGAAAATGAGGTTTTGGAAAACTCCCTCCACACACACACAAAGAGGGAATGCTGTCAGGACAGTTCCAAGAAGGACCCTTACAGAGCCAAAAACTCCACCTTCCCAATGGTGGAAGGAGTCCCTGAGATGACTGGAAGCAACCTCAGATCCATATCCCTCTTTCCTGCAAACACAAGAAGAAAAGAAAACCCTGACACCCCCACCCATGTCCCATGCAGTTGCCCCTTTTGGGCGTTCCCCTTCCCCCATCTTTAGCGTGTACTTTTGCTTTGACCACTATTAAAGGCTTGCTTGCTTAAGAATTTGGCTTTGAATTTATCGGCTGAACTCAAGAACGGAGGCTGGGAAAGAGCACCCACTGTTAACACACTAAGGGCTCTGAATAGCCAGACTATGCAAGGCTAGGACTTCAAACTGTTCAGGATCATTCATTTGAAAGTAAGCAACTGTAGACACACCATGTGAACCACCTCGTTAATATTTTCTGAATGGGATTTTGGAACACCTTGAAAGATGCACTATGAGTTAACTCAGAATTAGCTTAAATGGACTGAGTCTATGATAGGTAATAAAGGATCTTCCAAACTATCATCATCTGTGAAGCACAACATCAAGTCCTTAATGTTAATACTCTGGGACTGTAAAGACTCATACTGGCAGCCGTTCCACAGAGGAAGTAATCCCAATATATACCTAGGGGTTGTTTTGTTTTGTTTTGTTTTTGTTTTTGTTTGTTTGTTTTTTTAAAGCTAAACCTTTGCAAATCTAAAGTCCATCCATTATCTCTTAATTTGCTAAGAATTTGGTTGTGCTGAAATTGGTCACTGCAGTTTTCTTAAACTGTTGCAGAGAGAAATAAGTGAAATAAAATATCACCAATTAACTGTAAAGAGAACAAGTTCACTGACAACTGCAAAAGAAATCTACGGTTTGCCAGATAGATCTCTTCTCTAAAAGCGTATATAAGGAAGACTTATATGTCATTGTCAAATGTTTATTCAAAAATGCAGAATACCTACCTGTGCTAGAGTGAAATAATACATTTTGGGTTGTTTTTTTAAGTCAAAAAATTTGGAAATTATCTGACTGAATCCATACAAATGGAACAAAAAAGTGCATGTGGGTCTGGCAATATCCAAAGATTAGCTAGTCCTACAAATAAATTTATGTAAGCAAACACCTAAATTTTGTTTTTGTTAGTAGAAAGCTGATTCATCTGAAGTCAACTCTATAAGCAATTTTTCTCTACTTCCCTAGAACTCAGAAAGTCTACCACTTAGACCACTTTTACACAAAAATACAGATTTTCATTTTTCAAAGATATATTTTGGCCCTCATATTCCTAGGACAGAAGTAGCTGGGATTTGGGACATGGAAATTTCTGTTGAGTTTCTTGGCTTAACATTCAAAGTATAAATAACCAATAATGGAGCTGTACATGAAATTGATTTGACAGAAGGGGATAAGGTAGTATCCAGGTCCTGATATAAAAGAATGAAAGAAAATACCCAACTGTCATCTGGCCTAACTACATGCTCTCACTTCTGTCAGTTGCAGGAACACAAAACACGTTGTATTTCCAGGCTAGGGGCTATCTGCAACAGGTCAGAAACCATAGGAAAGAAGGGATCAGTATCTTCAAGTCATGAGACTCTAGTTCTGCCCTTACACTCCAATATGTCTAGCTGTCTTCACTACACAGGTGCATTTTGATTTGATTTGGTATGCATTTCCTGAGCCTTTGCACTGTGCACCTTCAAGCCCTTCAAAATTCAATACAGTTAACACATACTGATTTTGATCACATAAATATGTGTTATGGGGCAAGCACTACCTCTGCCCTCTGTTCTTGGCAGGATCCCAGGAAAATCTTGGTTGAATGCTTTGGAAGCATGGTCAGTCCCTAGGAAATGCTTAGGAAGGGACAAACAAGGGAAAAAGAGACTTTCTCTGGGCTTAGAGTCAGAAAACTAAGCTTAAACTCCAATGCCACCATTACAAGCTCTGTGACTTAGGGCAAGGCATAAAATTATTTAGGAAGTAAAAACAGAAAAATAAAATTAAAGAATATCCAATCTAGCCCAAACTAGTTATTTGATCATCTTAAAAATATCACATACAGTGTTTAGCCTGATACTTGAACATCCATAGTGAAGAGGATTTTAAACTCAGTGTGCTTTATTTTCTATAATATCCATAAAATATCTATCTTGCAGAGCTATTATGTTGAGGAACAAAAGATAACTGATTTCAGAATGCTGTTGACAAATCATGATCATCATTTTAAAACATAAATAAGATCAAGAAAAAAAGTTCTTTCTAAATAGATAAAACCATTACAAAGAGGTAAGCCATGCATGCACCAAGCAAATACACGATCCCCATTTCCAGCCTCTTAAACCCTCTGACCACCTTCATCTGAGAGCCTTATTGAAATTCATTTTACTACTTTACCAGAAGAATAAAGGTGCAGTTTGCATGGCCCTGGTTTCCTATTTCCCTACAGCTATTTTTTTTTTCCTTGCAAACTTTTCAAGATAAAAATTCAAAACCCCAGAGCTCTGGAGGAAGCCTGATCTCCCTTCAGCCAAAACAGGCATCCGGTTTCTACAATAAATGAGATCATAGCATCCTTACTCATACTGCTGTAGATAAGAACCTGTCAGCATTTTCATTATAAAACCTTTTTCTTCCCTCTGGCTTGAGAGACCAACCATAGCAATTTGCTGGGGAAATAGCTCCAGCAAAGGGCAATATACAAGGCTCAAGCACAGAGAGAAAATGTTTTCATTTTACAAAACTCAATAAAGGTTTATTTGGGAATTAGACAGGCTGCAGAATCTCAAGGAGCATTTCTTTTTGATGGTCATTTGGCCTTTTAAATAAAAGAAATAAGGTTTGCTGATATGTAAAACAAAATTTTCTCAGGCAGCAAATGTTAAGAAAAGGAAAAAGTTACCTGATTAATACCTCTAGGTACCAATACCTCAGGTAGCAACAGCTATAATAACAGACATATTGCTGAATATGTGCTCACTTGTGAGGTGCTTCAGGAGTTGGAAGCATTCTCTCGCAGACTCTCTGAGGTAAAATCATGGGAGGAAAGTTATGCCGGTATTACTTTAAATAGGACAAAATGGGATATATCAATACAATGTTAGAGATGATCAATAAAATCTTTCTAACAAAATGATAGCACACTGAATATTCAGTAAAGTGGCTAAATATAGATAATAACTGATTTGGTTCATACAGTAAACTTTTTCATCTTAACTCCTGAATCTTACATGTGAAAATGAAAAGGCCTCTTTCTAGGCAATCACATATTATGCTAATAAAAAGAGAAGTGAAATGAGAAAGGACTGTATCTGAGAGATGAGAAGAAGACTAATATCTATGTACTGGCTACTATCTGCCACACATAGTATTAATTGCTTTCTTATTTCTATGGTATAACAAGCCTATTAAATGTACCTTATCTCCATTGTATATATAAGAAAATTGTAGCTCAGAGAGGTGAAAGAGCTTCCCCAACATCACAGAACAACAATCTAGTCACATAACACTTTTAATACCAACCCTTACCTTCAGAATTTGCTTCTTCCTTCTATGTTTGCCTAACCAAGAACACACTCAAGCTCAAAACTTACCCAAGGTATCTCTCTGCCTCATTCACATAGTAGGTTGGGTGTAATCTAACACTCTCTCTGCCTCTTCCTCATCCTTTCTCCCTTCCCTCTTCCAACCAAAGAGAAGTTCCACCTTCAATACCATGCCACTAATTTCTGTTATGTTCTTTCAACACTAGCAAAGAAATATTGGATCATAAATATCAGTAGTGTACTTGAGTACAAAGTCAAACTCTTTTTTTCTTTCTGACCCAGGCCAAGGTCTTGAAAACCTCAGATTAATTTCAGTTACTTCCAAAAAGTTTTCTCTTACTATATTTAAAGCAATCATTGGTTCTTTTGTCCTCTTCTCTATAGCAGGGCTTCCCAACCTATTGAAACATGAAATGCTTTTAAAATGTGATCTATTTTGCACTGTATGTTAACTATACGATAGAAAGAAAAAAGAAAGAAAAAAAAGAAAGAAAAGAAAAGAAAAGAAAAAAGAAAAGAAAGAAAAGAAAAGAAGAAAAAAGAGAAAAGAAAGAAAGAAAAGAAAAGAAAAGAAAAGAAAAAAAGAAAAGAAAAGAAAAGAAAAGAAAAGAAAAGAAAAGAAAAGAAAAGAAAAGAAAAGAAAAGAAAATCAACTATTTTGGGGATCCCTCACTGGATATTAGTTGTACATATGAAGAGATGGTATTACATCAGGATTGATGGCTCCCTTCATCGAGTTATGTTGAATAGTATATAAATTAATTCATGTAAAGTTCTTAGAACAGGACCTTCTACATCTTGAGCACCCAGTAAGAGTTATCCTGCCCTGTTGGTTGTTTTTCCTTCTCCATGTGTGGTTTGTTGCCTTTTGTTTTGTTTTGTTTTGTTTTGTTTTAGTGCTCATGCACTAGCCAAACTGAAAGAGTCCTAAGGCAGGGACAATATCTTATGGTGTTTGAATAACCAAGAGTTATCCACTATAATGCTAAATATAACAGCAAAAGAAAGCTAGAAATTGATTAATGGACAAGTGTATCCACCTTTCCCCAAATGGAGACTTTTGCCAAAAACAGTAAGAACATGAGACATAGCTCCAAGGGTAAAATTGAAGTTTCCTAATTTTAGACAATAAGCCAAATGACAAGCCACCATATTATTTGAGAGCTTATGAAAATGATACCATTAATCATAATTTGATGCTACCATATTTGAGATATAACACAGTGATTTTAACCCCTGGTTTGGCTTAATGCATACTGCAGATGTTAAGGCAGTAAGAATGCATTGGACCAACATTTTAGATATTATCATTGTTCTCAGTGTGCTGTCTCATCAGATAAAATGCTTTAACCACCTCAGAAACTTGGGCAAAACTTAAATGAAGACAATGCAATGGAACACAATCAAAATAATGTTTTATGTTAAGAATTACATACAAACATACACACACACAAATGATGTTTAAAAAAAATACTGTTTATGAGGTTTCCAGAAGCCATAATTTAGGACAATGTTCTTATTTCCTTTGATCTTATCACTTACATTTTCATAGTAAAATTATTATTTAATAATCATTGCAATGTACAATATGTTCAAAGGCTGTTGACATTCATATATGTAAATATAGATACAAAATTCATTAAAGTAATATTGAGTGATTTCTACTGTATTGTATCTAGAGGTATAATCTATGATTTTTATTATTATTATTATTATTATTATGTTTTAAAGATTTCATTTATTTATTTGACAGAAAGAGAGAGTACAATGAGGGAGAACAGGAGAGAGAGAAGCAGGTTTCTGCTGAGCAGGACCCTGATGTGGGGCTTGATCCCAGGACCCTGGGATCATGATCTGAGCCGAAGGCAGACATTTAACCAACTGAGCCACCCACGTGCCCCTACTCTGTAATTTATAATGAAATACATTTAGGACTTTCTGAGAAAACAAGCTTAACTGCAATAAGATCCCCATAACACAGAGATTCAAGTGAATTTATAATCCACTAGCTTCTCTGTAACTTACTAGACAAGAATGACTTATTAGTGATAACATGTCTATGGATCTGACCCTAGATTCCGGGTATTTTAGTCAGAACTTTACAGACTGAGAAAGAGATTTATTATATGGAACTATCTTAAACAATTATGAAGGCTGGGAAGTCTCCAAATCTGCAGTCAGCAAGCTGGAAACTCAGGAGAGTGGACATGCAGTTTTAGTCCAAGTCTGAGAGCCTGAGAACCAGGGTAGCTGATGGTATAAGTTTCAATCTGAAGGCTAACCAGGCCTCAGACCCAAGTAGAGTTAATGTTTCAGTTTGATACGAAAGGCAAGAAAAGACTGATATCCCAGGTCAAAGCAGTAAGGTAGAAGTTCCTTCTTACTCAGCTTTTTTGTTCTATTCAAGTCTTCAACTGATTGGATAAGGCCCACCTTTTAAGGAGAGCAATCTGCTTTAACTCAGTCTAAAGATTCAAATGTTAATCTCATCCAGAAAATCCCTCACAGATACACCCATATAATAATATTTCACCAAATGCCTGGGTACCCAATGGCATAATCAAGTTCATATGCAAAATTAACCATCACACCATGGTAACATGTTGAGTAATGCCTAGTCTATATTTCAGGGAAACATAAAATCTAGGAAGTTTGATAGCACAATAGGTTCTCAGAGGCAAACTACCAAAGGAAAACAACAACGAACTATAACAAAATACACATTTGTTTTCACTCATTCATTCAGTATACATTTACAAGCCCCTATAGAATTCATTCACTCACTCAACAAATATTTATTGACTACCTTTTATGGAATATTTACTGGCTCTCTTAGGTACTATGCTAAATGAATATGACACGGACCCTGTCCCTAAGGATGTCACAGTTTAGATAGATAATAGAACAAGGAAACAGAATTTACAACTGAATATCATAAAAATTCAAGCATTAAGTATTAGGTACCACAAGAATCCTGAAGTAATTTAATTCAGAAGGGATTTGACATGATTTAACCAAACAGACTTTGAAAATTCACTAGGAAATCCATAAGTGATTACAAAGCAAAAGGCTTCATAACAAATAAAAAAGTCTAAAGTTTTTTAAGATCCTAAATTATATGATTCAAAGTTCCTTTCTGTGAACATATTTTAATTACTGCATAACATTTAACCTTCTTTATCTTTTTAAATGTAGGGTGTCCTCCCAATTTCCACTATTATAGATAAAAAATTTGAAAAGGACCTTGAACTGGCAAGTATCCTTTGTCAAATGGGGCACAAGTACTATGCAACCTGCTTCTTTGGATATTCAGCTCCTGTTTCATTTATTAGCTCATTTTTCATTTTCTCTTTCTGGGTCAGATTTAATCTAGGATATTTTTTGTGTGTGTGAATTATGTAAACTTCTAGATTCTGTCTTTTGTAGCATTAAAACACTTTAATAATGTGGTAGGTTAAAGTATACCTCATTTAGTAACAGATGAATTTCAATGTATTTGACTGAAAAACACTTTTCAGTTGACTACCAACAACCTCCACTTTTTCCCCACCAGTTTGCAAAGTGGCCTTAATAAAATGAAAAACAAAAATATGTACTGAATATTTCCCACATTCCAGACATTGTGTTAAATGTTTTTATATGTGACATATCACTTAATTCTTACAATAGTCCTGTAAGCAAGGTGTTATTTTTCCTACTTTTTATGGATAAAACTTGTCAGTTTCTCTTCTCTCACCTTGATTCTCAGAACTTCTAGTTTGTAGTTAGAGATCATGGCATTGAAAAATAACAGTGACTTACAAATTAGGAGACCTGGTTCTAACTTTGGCTCTGTGGCTTGCTGTGCAAACTTAAGAAAGTCATGTCCTATCTATACAGTTTAGTAACCTTATATAGGAAATGAGAACATGAATACTACAGGAAATGATGTATTAGATTAAACTCCTCTTAAATAAATAAATGTTTAAAAGGAGGGTAAGTCCTCCAATAGATGTGCCTTGCATTCAAATTCAAATTTATCCCAAAAAAGGTATGTATAAATTATATTTTTGAAAATTGACTCCTGATTTATTTATTTTATTAGAGACAGCATGAGCAGGGGGAGGGACAGCAGGGGAAGGACAAGCAGACTTCATACTGATCAGGGAGTCCCATGTGGAGCTCAATCCCAGAACCCTGAGATCATGCCTGACCTGAGCAGACATAAAGATTTTATTTATTTATTCAGGAGAGAGAGAGAGAGAGAGGCAGAGACACAGGTAGAGGGGGAAGCAGGCTCCATGCAGGGAGCCCAATGTGGGACTCGATCCCGGGTCTCCAGGATCATGCCCTGGGCCAAAGGCAGGCACTAAACTGCTGAGCCACCCAGGCTGCCCATTGACTCCTGATTTAAAGGAACTTATAGGAAGTTGCTATTTAAGAGAGCCCCATAGTTAATTGTGGAAATGAGTTGTGGGCTCTAGACATAAACTACATGAGCTCACATTTTGACTCTGCTACGTAAAAGCTATGTGACTTTAAGCAGATTACTTAAAGTCTGTATGGTTTGGTTTCCCCATTGTTAACATGGAAATAACTATCATACCCATTTCTGAAGACTACTGTGAGTATTAAGTAAGTTTACATTTATAAAGCATATAGAACACATGGTAGTAGATGAGTATGAATGTGATAGGACTAATGTCTTGACAGTGTCAATAGCTGTTACCTTGATATATCCATTTTGAACACTTGGATTTTTTTTGCATATTAGGTATTTTTACACTGGGACACATAAATACAGTCATGGAACTCCTCTAACCTCAAAGTCAAACAGAGCTGTAACCTTATTCACAGGAGAATAAACTACCTTTTATCTATCAATCCATAAAGTAGAAGAAAACTATTTAAAATAGAAAATGGTATAATATATAAAGTAACTTGTGGCAATGCAAATTTATAAAGCCATCTTTAAAATAAAGCAGTAACTCATCATCAGGAGTTTTAAAACATTTAAAATATGTCTTAGTAATTCTTTTTTTAAAGATTTTATTTATTTATTCATGATAGACAGAGAGACAGAGAGAGGCAGACACACAGGCAGAGGGAGAAGCAGGCTCCATGCTGGGACCCTGACGTGGGACTCGATCCCAGGACTCCAGGATCGCGCCCTGGGCCAAAGGCAGGCACCAAACCGCTGAGCTACCCAGGGATCCCTGTCTTAGTAATTCTTATTGTAGACTACCGAAAGGAAGTGATTCTAAATTCGAAAGACTTATTAACCAAGATATGTATTTTATTTTATTTTTAATAGTAGAAAATGGGGGGAAACCTAAAAATCCAAAGATAAAGAATACAGCTACTAAAACATATACACAAATCCTAATGTAAATTTAAAACATTCAAAAGTAAACTTACTATGACTCCAACCACATTTTTAAAAATAAACTATATGTAGACCAACAACAACAAAATAGTATTAAAAAACTAGGAAAATATACACTAAAATATTAATAATTTCAATCTCTAGTCTAAAATTTATTTTATTTCTGATTTTGTTTTAAAAATGTATTTCAATGAACACATACTATTTTAAGATGAAAATAAAGAACATACCAAAATAGCCAGGCACTAGAAATATTCAAAATACTCACATACTATCCCTATCAAGGACAAAAATATACATAGTGATATATCTATTAATGAATATAAAGACAGATATATTCACCACTCTTTTGTAACAAATTTGGCTATGTTTAAATAAGCAAATGAGCTAACAAAACTACTTATCCCTCAGATACTTTTTCAGCAGAAAAAAGGAAGCTTGTAGGAGGTTGAATGCCCTTGTTCCAGGGAACTGTCCACCAGAGAGGTACTGATAGACGCCCTGATCTTGGGAGATTGTGTAAGTAAGCACCCTCTGGAGGATGGAAGCTTGCAACACATTTCCCCTTCTTCTTTATTCTCTTTCCTGAAGTCTCTTTCCCTTCTCATCAATCTATCCTAATTTCCGTTCTTTCCCTCCATCCTCTGCTTTCTCTGTTTGCCTGATATCTTTGGAGATTGGAAGAAGTAATCCTTGTAAACACCTGGGATAGTGTCTAGCCTTTGTAGATATTTAATCAAGCTGATTTGTTTTTTCTTTCCCTTTACTTCTTTAGTAGGAATCCATTCCTTCTTTCAGTACCCTCCTTTTTTCTATTTTTTACCATTTTAACCTCTTCTTTATTCTCATTCTTTCTTTGGGAAGAATCCCCAAATAGACAAAAGGGAGGTTGCTTTGTGCCAGATGATTCCTTTCATTTGAGGGGTGGGACAGTTTATGTAATGTCTAAACATTCACAGGAAAAAAAAATAGGTTCCAGGACTTAAAACATTTTTTAAGAACTTTTCCCTATCATAATCTATCAGACAGAATATTAAAGGCACCTAATGTGGCCTAGGGGCTTAACAGTTTGATTTGGATGAGCTGTTAAATTAACAAATGGCTATAGGAGGTGGGGGAGGGAGAGGATCCCTTAGGCAAAATCTTATTTCAACAACAAATATTTTTGAGTTAATAAAAAAGCAAAGCAATAATTGTAAACCCAGACCTAAATGATATACAAGAAAAATGCAATACTTTATATTAACCTTTTAGAATTTTAGGGAAAATAACAAATATTCCATCTTGTTTGTTTATTTTTGCCTTGAAAATCATGACTGGAAAGGAAAGAATAAAGGGAAGGGGACAAGCAGGTGCTACAGACTCTTGCAATGCAGCTATGGACAAGATAAAAGAAAGAAAAGCAATATATAGCCTGGCCATTGAATTCAGAACTTGGATCTTTGCATATGGAGAAGACAGAGTTAGGCAAAGGTAAAGATGGTGCGTAATTTCAGATAATAATACAAAAACTACCATGAAGAGGGAAAGACTTTCAGAAGGCCTCCTTCTCCAAAGAAATTCCATTCCCCAAAGCAGCATTGTATGATAATGGAGTATGGACTAGGGCAAAAGGATTACTGATAAAATAGGAAAACTTTTTTTGAGTAATAATGCTTTGGTTTCCCTTATGAGAAATAGGTGGGACTATGAATTTTCTATATTTTAGGGAAGGGAGTAGAATTATCTCCCTCAATTATCTCCCTCAATAAACTTGCAATTCCTAGAGGAAAGGAATGGTGTAATACTTAGATTTGTATCTTTAATGCCTATCACAGTGTCTCAAGAGAGCCTAGCACAAAAAGATACTTCACTGTTTATAGTCATAAGTTCTATAGTCAGCTAACTAAACTGAGTAACAGCCCAGATGCAGCAAATGGGGGCTCTGGAGATTGCTAAGTGACAAAATAAAATTATTTGGGGTTTCTTCCTTGAAAGCTCAAGTTACTCAGTATCCTTTAAGCTATTACTAGATTTGGGAGAATAAGGACAAACAGTGTAAATGTTTTTGAAACTGACAAAGTCTGGCCTACATGTAAACATGGTTTTAGAATTTGCCATAACAAACATATTTCCAGAAAGAAAGTATTCATCCTAATAACTTTCTATGCAAACTTAATAGATAATACTGGAATAAATGCATTTTTGGAGGCTCCATATAAAAAATTCCATATCCACGAGGTTTTTTCCCAACAATTATTTTAATTCCACTTTTATTGCTCTGAGATTCAACTAAAATCCTTGTTTTATTTTTTTCCATAAATCAACTCTACAATTAATACAGTCGTCTAGTACATCACTTGATTTTGAGACCATAGGGGGACAAAAGTTATTTCTTGCCACATCTCCAATGTCTAGCACTGATTGGTTGCTCATGGAATATTTGTTTATTGAGTAAAACCATAGTGTCAGTTTTTCATTAATTTTCATAAATCTACTTTGTTTTATGAAAGTCTTATCAATATACAAATGTTTTTTTACATTTTATATAAACATGTCACCTAGGGTAAAGTAACTTTAAGAGAAGGGATGATCAAGCTCACAGCAAAGATAAGCAATTTATCCGAAGAAGTAACAGTTAAAGAAGGTCCTTCTATAAGTGACAACCCTCTCAGTAGAGCTGTAAAAATAACCAAGGCTAAGTAAAAATATCAATCATTTGATGAATGTGTAAATACTATGCACTGCATGTATCTCATTTAAACCGCATTTCTCACATTGACATAGCAATATGTAAGGCAGTAGTTCTTACTGTGGCCATTTTACCTATGAGGAAACTGAGACTTAGAGAAATTGCATATCTAGTAAGTGATATGTCTAGTTTTGCAACCCAGACCTATATGATATACAAGTTTTCCACATTATGTTCTGTTGTCATCCATCAGATAGGGGCTTAAGAATAATCTTATTCAAATATTTGACAAAATGGAATGAGGTAGACCCTCTAAAAGCATATTTTATTTTCATAGAGACTTGATTTCTTTTCCATAGAACAATGTCTACCAACACACAGGATTAAGGTGTTTCATGCTATTGATATGGTTCTCTCTCACAAACTGAACTTTTCAAACCAGAACACCAAGAGGAAGAGAACTTAAAGGAAGTTAATATAATTCCTCAGATTAAAAAAAAAAAGTGTGCTTGTATTTATACCAATTCCCTCCAATGGTCTGCAAATCAGTGGGAAACTTAACAGCATAGAAGAAACTTCTTTGAAAATGAGTTTCAAGGGTTGAACACATATTCAACAACATTTCCACACCAATTACTTATCTTATTTGATTATTAGCTTGTGTTTCATTTCTCTTGACAAATAATTCACCTTTGTTAATAATCACTTAGTGTTGCAAAGCAATTCTCATAAGTTTATGTGAATAAATTTTAAATATTAGCCATTGCTAAGATGCTGCTGTAAATACAATTAGAAAAGTGAGTGGATAGAAGCACAGGGGAGTGTAGCAGGTTGTGTGAGGAAGAGGAACTAACAAGTTGGCTATTGTTGCTGTTCATTCACATGCATCTTCCTGACAGTAATGAATACACAAACCTTAAAACTCTAAGACCTTTCCAAGGGTTTCAGAAGGAGCATCTAGCTATTCTTTAATAGGATCATTTTTTTAACTGACTCTAAGGTGCAATCTACTATGTTGAATAAAAATGTAAATCTCTGGCAGTAACTTTACCATTAAGTGATCTTACAAAAGAATCGGGGGAGAATATCAGAGGCATGAAAGATCACCTCATCTATACCTCTCATTTGGTAGAAAGCAAGAGGTTCAGAGAAGAGAGATTCTCTAGGCATCGTCAGTCTAACACTCATAATCCTGAGTCCCTATTTTACCATTACATCTATACCTCCTCTGAGTGCTCTCCACGAGGTAAAATGTGTATGTTTCATTAACTCTACAGCATAGGTGCTTGCCAGTGTCCAACCCAGTCACTAGTGTTATCTTTCAGAGCAACAGGGATCATGTGATTTTATTCATTTATGAAAGTGATTTTTGCATGATACTCTCCCTCTCCTTAGAGTCATAAGAGTGGCCACGAAAGTGTTTCATACGGACAGGCCAGACAAACTCCCCAGCTTTTCATAATGAAAAGAAGTGAAGGTGTATATCTAGTAGTCAGGGGATGTGCACTCAGATCATTCATGGACTAAAGACTGCTCAAATACCATGTTATATGCATCTTTTTCAGGGGGTGCATCTTGAAGTCCACCAAAAAAGTTAGGCACAAGGAGGAATGAATGGTAACCTGCTCTTCAAATCAAAACTTCAAATCTCACTTCCTTGGGAGCACCAATCACCTTTACAAAAATCTGGGGTGGGACAGTTATTCGTTAGAAACTTCACTGAGTGCACCACCTCTTGATAAAATTTCTGAGTGTTGATTTAGAGTGGATTCTATAAGCTTAGAGAAAAATGCACAATTAGGGGCAACATGAGCCTATCTCTAGGTATTCTGTCTAGATTAAAAATAAGCTCCTCAGATTTAAAAGTGTCAAGTTGCAAACTGATATGTTCAATTGCATCTCAAGCACATCCACCATCCCAGATAACCCTGACTGTGGGCCGTTTGGGTCCGGGGCTCCAGGCAGTGGTAACCTGCGATGAGATCAGGAGCTCACAAATGAGCATCCAGAAGCCCAGTCACTAACTAAATGTATAACAAGATCCCAAGCACAGAGTCACCTAAGGCGCCCCCTTTCCGAGGAGATCTGCTCTCGAAACCTCGGTACATTAGAGACCAGGGTCCTGCCACAAAGGAGTTACAACCCAACATCGGATGCCAGAAAAATCAGTGCGCTCTCAAGGCCCCCAAACCCAGCCAGCTCCCAGAAAGGGCAGAGCAAGTCGTAGCTTTTGTCACTCTCCCAACAAGCAGACACATAAACAAACAACAAAAGGAATTGTTAGCTCCCCCGAGGGAGGCAGCATGCATTAAAAAGACATGAACCTCGTCCTACCTTGCATCCAAACATCAACGACAAAGTGTTGTTGGTGCAAGCAACTTTGCAGTGGCAAATCATTGGGGTAAAACAGTCAGGGTCCTTAACAACAGGGGACATTCCTTTCGGGCTGCGGCAGTGGCAGCTCGCTGGGGGACCCGAACACGGTGCTCGCCGGGCACATGGAGTGACAGCCTAGACCGAGCAGCCGCTCCGAGAGCTGCCCCCTGCACCCCGCGCAGCCATCCCAGCGCCCGGGTAGAAGCAACGCGGGCAAGTAACAAGCGTCTTGGGGTCTCCCTTCCCTGGGGAACGAGGCGTGGGGGAGGGACAGAACCAAGAAGGGCTTCCCCCCCTATGGTGAATTTAGAGTAGGTAAAAAAAAATTTTTTTTAATTGAAAAAATATATATAAAATAAAAATAAAAGGGAGCCAGGCGCTTAGAGGAGGGTTCAAAGGAGGTGGGGCAGTATTAGCATGTAAAAGGATGTGCCCGCCTACTCGCCCCAGTCACACAAGATTGTCATGCGAGCTGAAGGGGGCTGAAATTATTCTCTCTGAAGGAAAAAAAAAAAAAAAAAAAAAATACTGCAGCTCCCGATTTGGTAAAAAGCCAGTGGCTTGCTGCAATCCAGAGTCACCGTGGGGAGTGCTGGCCGGGCAAGTGGGGTGGAAGGGAGGGGCCGACAGAGGGAGGGAGCAAGGTGCTCGCCAGCCTAGTCCAGCCTGCTGCTCGCTCCGTGCAACCTAGGAATCTCTGGGGTCGGTGTGAGAGGGCTCCCGGGATATGTGCATTGAGACCACACTCGACCTCCATCGCTGCTGCTACCCCCACCATAGGAGACCTCCAAGGGTGAGCTCTGAAGAAGGGGAGGCCCCTGTGAAACCCTGCTGGGTGCATTGTCCACGCTGGCCTCCAACACTGGTGTGCCTGAGTTAATGGCTGGGAAAGGGACCTCGGGTAGAAGTGCTCTGGAAACGGTTTCCCTGAGGCCCTATGCCCTTGACTTCTGGGTCAGTGAGCTGACTCACTCCCTAGGTGGTAGATTCTGCCTCAGAACCAGTGCTTTTTCTGATACAACATTTTCAATCTCAAAAAGCAAGAGTCAGCCCCTTCCCCACCTTGATGTCTTTGAGGCTCTAGAAAGCCCCAGAAATCTTTATGCCTTTCTGGAAGTATGAATGACAAGACTGGTGGAGGCTTTACTGTTTTTTTTTTTTTTTCTTTTTTCTTTTTCTTTTTTTCTTTTTCTTCCTTTTTAAAGTGAGGCTATCAAAATTGCCAAAGACGAAAAAAAAAAAAAAAAAAATCAGCATGTGGCTGGCCCAGCTGCAAAACTGCTTATTGGAGACAAAAAAAAAAAAAAAAAAAAAAAATGATAGGAAGCCATGCAGAAGAGTAGGAAGTGGGTAAAACTAGCACCCTTTTGGTGCCACCTGAGTGTCTGGCACCATGCCTTACAAATGGTTGGTGGAAAAAGAGCAAGACGTCAGGATCTGCAATTAGACTCTGGCTCTTGTGCTGAGTGGCTTTGTGTAAGTCACTTAACAATGTTTAAACTTCTGTTTGCTTATCTGTAAAGTGGGGCTTTCACCCCTACCTTGCAGGGCTGTCATGAAGACTAGAGACGGTAAAGAAATTCCTCTGGTAAGCCATGGTGGTACATAACAGCTGCTCTTTATAGTCTGTCTAATGTTTTAGCCTGAGAGATGGTATTATTGTATACATTTTTCTAGAGGAAGAAACTAAGGACCAAGTCACACAATCAATAAGGCATGAAGATGAGATTCAAAGACAAGTGACAGAAGATAGTTTACAAAGCAACATCATAGGAGATACCACACACTTCTCTAGAAGCATGTTCTAAAGACTCCAGATTTATTTGAGAAGGATGAGACCCATCATATTCACATGAATATGGTAGTTTTAAAAGTCTCTGATTGGGAGTTGACCTCAGATCGTACTTGACATAGAACAACAAAATAGTCCTAAATATCCATAGCAAACTCAGCCAGAACTACATCTTTCTGATGCAGTTCCATCAGAATACCAGACCACTTATACTTTAAATTAATGAGCCCAAATACCACTAAATAATTCAAACTTAAATAGTTTCAGTAAGAACGACAACAAAAACACCAACTTGCAAATTGTCAAGTCAAAGGCAGTGCCCTCTAAATTTTATTTCACCTGCCTATATCCAGATTGCCCCCACCTTCGTGGGTCAAATTAATGGAAACCAAACCGAATTGCATAATTCCCTGGGATTCTCAGGCTCAACCTCTATGTTATCATTCCATAGGCCAGGAGGATATGAAGGACTCTGGATTTTTAATCAGCCTTCTGGTAAGAGGAATATGGGTCCTGCCTACTAAATTAAGACCTCCTAAAGGGAAACCAACATAGAGCAAATGATGAGCAAAGATCAGCATGAAAAGACAGTAAAATTTGAGGCAAATCTGACTCTAGCTGAAGAGGGCAGCTATGCCTCAGCCTTTGGGATTCCTACCCTAACTGTAGGAATCCTTACCTAGTCAAATCCCCTGCTGGCAATCAGGACTGTTTCAATCTGTCATGCATCTAGGGGCTGCTGAGACTCAGGAGGTCTAAAGCTATGTGCTTAAACATATCACGTCACATTTTAGGAGAACTCTGGTCTGGTGACTTCTGTAGAGTCCTAAAATCACATTCACACATTAAGTGTACCCCTTATCATTTTATCCTTTTATGTTACCATAAAATGTGTGATTGTGTGAGCACTTCCACCTACAGAGCATCTATAATTATGGCTGTTTTTCCAAAGGCGAATGGATTCTAAAAAAGTTGTACAATATTTCCCTTATTCATTAGCCTATAATTTGGATTTCAAACACCCCAAAAGTATTGTATGCTCTATATTGTGATGTTCCAATAATAACTAACACAGTCTTCCCTAATGAATTACCCAAGCTAAGGCTGACCTCCTATTCTAGGGCAGCATTTAAGGCTGCTATGTTCAAGTTATTTCTCATTTTATATTTTGTGCTGGTTTAGATTGAGAAAGCCAAAGGCAATATATAAAGAAAAATGTTTATTTCTGTTTAATATTTTATTGTTTCCTTTTAATCAATGGAAGAATTCATTTATCTCTACACATGTACACACACACACAGTGTGTGTGTGTGTGTGTGTGTGTGTGTGTGTGTACCTGTTATCTGCTCATATGCATCTGACAAAATGCTTTCCTTTAATTCTTGTTTCTCAATAATAGCTCTGGGGTGAATTGAAGAGGGGGAGAAGGGGGGATGTGGTTTCCATGACAATGCATTCCATAGTTACAGCCAGTAACCACTATGGTTAAAAAAAAATGAATCACTGTTACCTTAAAATATGAACACAATGCATTATTGGTCTGAAAAGCACTAATTTGGGAGTATTCTGCATGGGGATATACTGCAATATTTTTAGGAGGAGATATTACTGGGGATGTCAGGAGATGATGTACTCATTTTATTAGTCAAAATAACCACCCTTAATTAGACATTTCAATGATTGGTAATATTTCCAGTTCTAATAATCATCACTTTTCAAAATGATACATGACAACTCCACACTATTAAAATTTTTTCCTAATGACAACTTCCATCAAAATTGACTTAAAATTACAAACCAAAAGAATAGGATTATCAATAGACATGACCAGGGTTTAATTTTAATATTTTATTTATTATTATTACTCCAAATCAGAAATTGAGACAAGGTAAGAAGAATTAGCTATTTATCCTCTTTTCTTTCTTTGCTGATCCTTTCCATAGCAAGTCTTAAAAAGAAGTGATTTATGTTGGGAGGGAAAGAGTGTAGTAGACTCTAAGAACCCTGATGTTTCTTCTTATTGACTGGATAACTTTGAGCAAGCTACCCAGCCTCTCTAGGCCCTAATTCGCTTGTCTATCATGATGAAATGGGTATACCAGCTCCTTTAAGTTCACTTCCAGTGCTTAAATTCTCTGAGTTGCCTTCCAAATATAGAATCTTAAGAATGTAAAGGAAATTTAAGAATTTCATTCAGTCACCTGTCTTCATTGAACTCTTCTATAGTGCTTACTATTTGATATGCTCAAATATAGTGTTTGCTATGTGCACTGTTCTAAATTCAGCAATGAGCTGGAGCCAGACTCTACTTTTGAGAGTCCAGTGTGTGTACCTCTTTTATAACTTCCCATTTAGTGACATCAAATGATAACTTGGAATTAGCCTTGGAGGAAGTATTTACACCAAATAAATTAGCAAACACTATGGATCAAGACTTTTCTTCTTCAGAGAAATATTTACCAGCTCAGCTCTGGTTTAAGTACCTTATCTACACTAATTTATTTAATCACCACAACCACTAACTCTTATTTTTTAAAAAAAGGAAATTGAATCAGAGAGATGTCTCCATGCTAACAAAATTGGTATACTAGTTAATGAATCAACTAAAAAACAATCTCCATGACTTTCAACCACAAATGTATATTTCTCTTTCATGTTCGATGTCCTTCATAGCTTGACTCTGACTCTACCCATGTTGTTCCATGAACAGAAAAACAGCGTCTATCAGGGACATGATATTTTCACAACAAAAGGAAAAATGATTAATGGCTGAATATGCAGTGGCTCTTAAGATTTCTGTTCAGATATTACAAACTTCTTCCTCTTTACATTTTATTAGCCAAGGCAGGTCATATGGCAAATGTGATGCCAGTCATCTGTAGAAGGATAACCCTTGCAATGGGAGGAAGGAGAGAATATTGGGAACAATAATACAGTAGATAACAATATATTTGGGTTATAGGATTGGAATTTGAACCCAACCAATCTGACCCAAGGAGCAAAGTTGTTACAGGTCATTCTGGCTTTTTCTTACAGCTAACACATCTCTATTTTTCACCTACTTTCCATAATAGGGTTTGTTATTATTAATTCAAGGGACTTCTTCCTATGATTCTTATAAAGAAAGTGTGGGGATGCCTGGGTGGCTCAGCAGTTGAGTGTCTGCCTTTGGATCAGGGTGTGACCCTGGAGTCCCGGGATTGAGTCGCACATCAGGCTTCCTGCATGGAACCTGCTTCTTCCTCTGCCTATGTCTACCTCTCTTTCTCTCTGTGTCTCTCATGAATAAATAAATAAATAAAATCTTAAAAAAAAAAAAAAGAAAGAAACTGTGGTAGATTTAGAAAACATCAGAACATTGGAGCCAATCAGATACAGTAGGTTTTGCCAATGATAGCTGTGTGATTTCAACTTATGCTCCTTCCCTTCTCCTTTCACTGCAAATTGAAGTCCACTTATTTCCATTCAATCTTTAATAAAACTGTTTTCATGTAATTAAATCATAAATAAGTTTCTAGTACAAACTGCATTTTTATCATTGCGCTTCCTCAAATACGTAAGGCAAATAAGCCTATGAATATGTCTGTCATCAATGAGTTTACAGACTAATTGAAGAGACTTAAGAAATAAAGGCTAAGAGTAACTCTTTTTAAAACAGTAATGAAGTATATAATTATTAATAAATGTACTAAGAATGTATGATCAATCTAGTTAACTTTGCTGTACCAACATTTCCTGTTCCGTAAAACGGTAATGTCCTAAGTCCTAAGAATGTTTGACCAATCTAGTTAACTTCACTGAACCACCTTTTCCTGTTCTGTAAAATGGTAATAATGCTATAGGATTGCTATTAGGCTTACATGAGATCATATATTTCAAAATGCCTATCACTCTTACCTGGTTTGTTCTAGGCACTCAGTAAATTGGAAGAGCTTTATGTTAATGTCCTGATTTTATTTTTTCAAGAAAATTTAACATGAAAGAATAAACTTGTTAGACCCACACAATATGTATAATGTCTTTATACTGAACAATTCTGACTCTTTAAACTTCCTTCACAAATTATACTCTCCCCAAGTCTCCTCACATACTTTTTCAGCTCTTTGAAGTCTCTCTTACTGAGGAACACATACCCACAAGTGAGGGTTTGTACTAGACTCAGACTCTATAAAACTGAATCTAAAATGCATGATGCTTTCCCCATGACTGTTGACTCTTCATGTTCTATCATTTCTGATTCCTCCATTTCTACTCATCTGCCCCTATGTATGTGGGCCAGTCACATTAAGTTATTGGTTGACCTTTATTTGAATCATAGTTAGCATGTTTACCTGACCTGTATTTGAAATAATTGTGTTTACCTGAAATTTGGAATGATTGAGTCAATAAATGAGTAAATAAACAAATGAATACATGAGTTGAACCAGAGTTTCCATAGCTCCTACCTTGGCCCTAGGTAAACTAGTATGGATCTTTGTTTATCTCCTAATCCAGGCCCCAAGCCCCCACCCTCCTAGTTGGAAAGAATACAGCTTTTATTGAGGAAAGGCAGCCCACTGATTCAAAATCAATTTTGACATTTTGTGTTAGCAACTAGTATTCTGAAATAATGATTGTCCTCAGCTTCAAAATAAGGCAAGGCAAATTTTTGCCTGTAAGACTTCTCATCATGTATACTTCTACCCTTAATACCTTTTGAAAAAGCAACTCCAAACATCACTATCTGTACCACCTGGACAAATATCTTCAGTATGAAAATTGAATAAAAGAAAAACAAACAAACAAAAATCACTTCTTTTTAGACCTGTTGATCTGTTGATTTTAGTGTTACAAGAATAAGATTTGAGTCTTGACTTCCAGTCCTAGCTTTTGCATTTACTATATAACTGAGATAATCAGTTAGCCTCTTTGACAGTTAATTTTCTCATGCATTAAAAAACAGGGAGGGACTGTTAAATAAAATACCTGTATTATAGGGTTCCTAAGAGGATTAACTAAAATGCCTTATTTGTGAATGTACCTGATCTAAGTGCCTGGCATACATATTTACATTTTTTTCTATCCAAAGATAGAAAAAAATATTATTACAAATAAGTACTAAGTACAAAAGCAAAGTTTAGTGTTGAAATAATCTTATTTTTTAAATTTTAAAAAATATTATTTGTTTTTTTAAGTTTTTTTTTATTTATTTGAGAGAGAGACAGAAACAGAGAATGGGAGAAGGGGCAGAGAGAGGCAGTCCAAGAAGACTCCCACTGAGTGCAGAGCCTGATGCAGAGCTTGATCCCATGACCCATGAGATCAAGACCTGAGCTGAAACCAAAAGTAAGATGCTCAACTGACTGAGCCACCCAGGCATCCCTAGAAATAATTTTAAAGTACTGTGAGGAAAAAAAAAAAAAAAAACAATTTGAAAGTACTCACAACTCCATTGCCAGAAATAACTAATTGTAATATTTTGGAAGAGATAGCTCCAATAATACCACAACAAAACTGTATTCAAACTATATATAACAGTGTAGGCTGTTTTTGAAAATAACATACCTTTGGTACTTATGCATGCTTTTAGACAAAAATCTTTGTACCAAAACGGCATTAATAATGCCATAGTATTTCAATATTTCATGGCATATTTCATAGGCCCCTACTTGTTGCAGGTCAAAAATATTTCTTAATTCAATATTCTGAAAAAAAATGAAATGTTCTTATGGGCAAATATTTGCACATATCCATAACAAAATTATGAGGCTAAAAGTTACAGATAAGGAATTTTTGGTGCAAAGAGCATGAACACTAAAAAAAATATAATAGTCAATTTATGTTTGTATCAATTTAAATTTCCATGAAAAATCCTAAGGGACTCAGTTTTATCCTCCATAAGTATCTTATAGATGATATTTAAGTAAAAATGTTATCTTTTGATTTTTCTGAAAATGTTACTTTTATTTTATTTGGTTATTTTATTAGACTTTTACATGACAGTTTAGCTGAGTATAAATTCTAGGTTGCCAGCTATTTTTCCCAAGTATTTTGAAGAACAAATCCAGTTGTCTTTTCTCTGTAATTGCTCAGTTGTTTCACATGATTGATTTTGTTCATTGTTTTGTTTTTTTGGAGATTCACTCCAATGTAATTAGATATGGAGTTCACTTACTTTATCCTGTCTAAGTCTTCTTGTGATGGCCACATCCAAGGACTCATGTCCTTAATCCATTACAAAATGAATCCAAGAATTCATGTCTTTAATCAATTATAAAAAATGTGAAGGCATATCACTTTGCACTTTTCTTTCTCTTATATTCTCTTATCCTTTTTTTCTTAGATTATAATTATACTTATATTTACTTTCTCTTTCTTTTATATTTGTTACTAGCTGCTTATGCTGCACTGTGGGTAATTTCTTCAGAAATCTTCCCATGTACTAATTGTCTTTAGTTCTTTAAAACATTTATTTTGTTTTTAATTTGTTATTGTACTTTTCAGTTATAAAAGCTCTATTTTTTATTGAGGCATAACTGAGATATACAATTGCATAAATTTAAGGAGCACAACATGTTGATCTGATACAGTCATATATTGTCAAATGATTACCACTATAGAATTAGCTAACACCTCCATCATTTCACATAACTGCCATTTCTTTTTTGTGGTGAGAACAGTTAAAATCTACTCTCTTACCAACTCTCAAATATATAATATAGTACCATTAACTATAATCACTATGCTGTACATCAGCTCCCCAAGACTTATTTATCTTATAACTAAAAATTTGTGCTCTTTGACCAACATCTCTCCATTTACCCCATTCCTCAGTCTCTGGTAACCACCATTCTACTCTCCATTACTATGAGTTTGGCTCTTTCAGATTCCACGTATAAGTTATATCATACAATCCTTGCCTATCTCTGTCTGACTTATTTCACTTAACATGATGTCCTTGGGGTCCATCTGTGTTGTTACAAATAGCAAGATTTCTCTTTTTATGGCTGAATAATATTCTGTTGTATAAACCACATCTTCTTTATCCATTTACCTATTGATGAACATTCAGGTTGTTCCATAACATCTCCACCAACAGTGCATAAAGATTTCCTCTTCTCCACATCTTCACTAACATTTGTTATCTCTTGTCTTTTTGATGATGGCCATTCTAACAAAAGCGGTGTTGTATTTCTTTGTGGTTCTAATTTGCATTTCCCTGATGATTAGTGATATTGAGAACTTTTTCATTGTACCTGTTGGCTATCTGTATGTCTTCTCTGGTAAAATATCTACACACTTCCTCTGCCCATTTTTAACTGAATTTTTGGGGTTTTGGAGATCTTTTTGCTATCTGGTTTAATAAGTTCTTTATATATTTTGGATCCTAATCCCTTATCAGATACATATGTGATTTGTAAATATTTCTCCCATTCTAGAGATTGACTTTTCTTTTTTTTTCCAGATTGAATTTTTATTTTATTTTATTTTTTTAATAATAAATTTATTTTTTATTGGTGTTCAATTTGTCAACATACAGAATAACACCCAGTGCTCATCCCGTCAAGTGCCCCCCTCAGTGCCCGTCACCCATTTTGTTGATTTATTTTGCTGACCTGGCAGTTATTATCAATGAATGCTTAACAATATTAATTTGTTCACTAATTCATTCCTTTATTCATTCATCCATTACATACCAAATCTAGCCAAGAAACGTATCTCAAGTATATGTCAAGCACAGCAAAACTCCTATGCAATAAATAATTCTATTTTTATATTGTTTGCCCATCTGTGAAACAAAGGCAAACTCTTCATTGTCCAAAAAATATATACTAAATCAGAGTTCAACTTTGAAAGCAACAATTCATGGATAGACTGTGTCAAAAACACAGCTCATTTTAAATGGCTTTATATTGCCACTGTGTTTCACTACTACAAATAGATTTTCCTTATCAGTTTCCTTTCATCTGAACAATAGATGGTTCTTCTAGCTGCAAGTGCTAAATGAGGTGACTTACTTACCCTGAAGAACACCACTCTATTATTTTGCAAGCAGGGGCCCTCAGCTAATCCTACCCAAACAAAGTGAAGTGAATACTCAATGAAACAAATGCTTGCCTGAAACTATGAAGACATCAGATCTCTCTTACATTCTTCGGCAACATACTATAGAATTAAGATTATGACCCAATTATCTCTTTTTCTCTTAATAAGCTGCAAGCATGCTGGTTAAAGTCCTTGATGGCATCAAATTATAAATATAGCCTAAGTAGATTTCCATTTCCCATTTGCTTAAAATAAGATCACTGTGAGAAAACTATATTTTACTACAGTGTGTGAATTAATCCCACTCTAAAATTGCTGGTGCTCTCTCCCTTCATTATAAGGATAGTCAGTCTCCAGTATAATGTGTTGGAAGATCTGAATTGTGTTTGCTCAAGTTGTTAGCATCTGACCACAGAAAAGTCTTTGCTGGTTTCATAATGTCAGCATATTTACTTCATTTCCCATTTTTGGCTCCCAATTACTATTTTCTTATTCATTCAATTCCTTCAACAAATACTTTTGTGTGTCTATCATGTGCTACACACTATGCTAAGTTTGGAATACAATTTAAGTAGATCACTACAGTCTTGGCCTCATGGAAATTAGTAAGGAAGGCAATTTGGGATAAGCACTCTGAGTAAAGAGAGCTTCATTGTTCCATGAAAGCATATAGAGGGATCTCATCTAATAGAAAGTTCAGAGAAGACATAATTGGGAAAGTGATCTAAAACATGAATGGGAATTTACTGGACAAATGGAGTAAGGAAAAGCATCTCAAGTAGAGGAAATAAAACATACAAAGAACATGTGATGCCATAAACAAAGAGCATAGGAAGGACTGAGATAAGCTCAGAATAACTAGAACACAGAAAACAAGGGCAAACATCAAGTGAGAAGATGCTGACAAAAGTAAAGGTCAGACTATGCAAGCTATATTTTAAGATTTTTGTTTTTATTCTAAAAGTCTTAGGAAACTACTTGGGAAATATTTTTATTTTTGTTTTTGTTTTTGTTTTTTTTGGGGGGGGAATATTTTTAAAGTAGCTTTATGAATTATAATTTAAATATAATAAACTACAAATATGTAAAGTAAAATTTGGTAAGTATCAACATATGTGTACATCCCTGAAAGTGTCAGCCCAATGAAGACAGTGAATGTATCTACCATCTTCAATAGCTTCGTCATGCCATTTTATAATCTCTGATCCTCAACTCTTTTGTAGTCCCCATCCCAAAGCAAACATAGATCTGGTCTTTGTTACTACAGATTAGTTTGCACTTTCTAGAAATTTATATAAATGAAATCATATGGTATTATTTTGTCTGAATTTTTTTCACTCAACATATTTGGGATTCATCAATGTGTGCGCATCAATCATTTATTTCTTTTTTATTGTTAAGTAATACTACATTGCAAAGATATACTATAATTTGTATATTCATTCATCTGTTGATGG
This sequence comes from Canis lupus familiaris, assembly GCF_011100685.1. Lineage (NCBI taxonomy): Eukaryota > Metazoa > Chordata > Mammalia > Carnivora > Canidae > Canis > Canis lupus. The sequence goes on along the minus strand of NC_049242.1, from coordinate 14,679,802 downwards.
ACATTTGAATTGTTTCCAGTTTGGGGCTACATAGCATATTTGTGTACAAGTCTTTGTATATACACACATTTTCTTTTCTATCGGATTTGAATAGATTGATCACATGATAGGTATACTTCTACATTTTTAAGAAACTTTCAAAGTGATTGCACCATTTTTAATTCCCTCCAATAGTGTATCAGAACTTCAGTCCCTTCAGATCGAGTCAAAACCTCATATGGTCAGTCATTTTAATTTTAATTCTAATAGATGTATAGTCATTGTAATTTTAATTTCTATTTCCCTTATTACTAATGGTGTTAAACATCTTTTCATGTGCTTATGTGCTGTCTGTTTATCTTCTTTGGTAGTGTCTATTCAAATCTTTTGGTCATCTTTGATATTGAGTTGTTTCCTGTTGGGTTTTGAGAGTTCTTTATATAATCTGGATGTAAGACCTTAATTAGATATATGTTTGCACATATTTTTTCCCCTAGTTTGTAGCTTGTCTTTTCATTCTTTTAATAGTGCGTGTCCAATTTATTACTTTATGGTTCATACTTTTGGCATCATATCAAGAAATGTGCCTAAAGTCACAAGGATGTTATCCTTTGATTTCTTCTTGAATTTTTGTAGTTCACATTTTACACACAGGCCTATGATAAATTTAGTTAATTTTATATATACAGTGTGAGGTAGGGATCTAGCTTTTTGCATATATATATATATATATATGTATATATATATATATCCAATTGTTCCAGAATGATTTACCAAAATAGCTTTCATTTCTCTACTGAACTGTATGCTTTTGTCAAAAATCAGTTGTCCTTAGAAGTCTGATTTATTTCTGGACTCTCAATTCCTTTCTATAGACCTATATATCTACCTTTACACATATACCATGTTTATACCAGTTCTTTCTTTCAGAGCTCTTTTGACTCTCCTAGATACTTTGAATTTCCATGTGCATTTTAGAATTAGCTTGTCGATATCTATGAAAATTTCTCTGGAACTTTGATACAGATTGTGTTGAATCTCTGATTTGTAGAGAATGAACATCTTAACAGTGATGAGTCTTCCAACTCAGGAGCAAAGTACCTCTCCATTTATTCCTAAATACTTTAGTAATTCATATTTTTTGCTATTGTAAATAGAACTGTTTTATTGATTTCAGTTTCTAAGTGTTCATTCTTACTATGTAGAAATAGTTTAGTTTTGTATGCAAACTTTTATCTTACAAACTTGCTAAACTCACCAATTTGCATCCCCTTTGTTTGTAGATTCTTTCAGATTATATCATGTCATCTGTAAATAAAAAGTTTTACTTCTGCCTTTGTTTCCTTTCCTTGCCTGAAGATGCTAAATAGAACATCCAGTATAGTGTTGCATGAAAGTAGTGAGAGTAGATATCTAGTAGTGAGAGTAGATGTCTTGTTTCTGATAATAAAGTGAAAGTATTCAATATTTCAGTATTAAGTATAATATTAGCTGTAGCTTTTTCATAAGGTTCTTTATTAGGTTAAGGTAGGTCCCTTTCTAATTTCACTACTTTGCTGAGAGTTCTTTTCTTTTTTTTTAAAAATCAGGAATAGATAATGGATTTTCTCACGTGTGATAGATAGATAGATAGATAGATAGATAGATAGATAGATAGATAGATAGATGATAGGATTGTTTTTCTTAGTTTATATGGTGACTTTTGAATATTAAACAACACTATGTTCCTGGGATAAAGCTTACCTGGTCATATACTATAATTTTATACAATATACTAACATTTTGTTTAGAATTTTGCATTTATGTCCCTGAGGGATATTAGTCTAAAGTATTGCTTTCTTAAATTTTCTGTTTTTGATATAAGATACTTGTCCCATAGAATGAACTGGAAGATATTGCTTCCTCTTCAATTATTTTGGAATAGTTTGCATGGAATTAGTATTATTTCTTCCTTAAATGTTTGGTAGAATTTACTCAAAGTCATCTGGGCCACAAGTGTATGTGTGTACATGTGTGAAGGCATATATATAAAAATGTATGTGAGAAGAGGGAAATGATATATTCACATTTTAAGAAAATCATTGTGGCTGCAATGTGGAGAATTGAAAAGGGGTAATAAGAACAGTGGATAGACCATCTAGCAGGTACTTTCAGTAATGTAGGCAATACATAATGGAGATTTTGACTAGAGTACTAGGTGGAGAAACAAAGATAAATGGTTGGACTCAAGGAACATATTAGAGTAAAGCAAGAGGCATTGGTGCCAGATCACATGTGGGGGAAAAATCAAGAATGACTTCTGGGTTTCTGATTTATATATACCTGGATAATTTGTAATGTCATTCATTGAAGTAGGCTATAGTTAAAGAGGGGTAAAACAGAGTGTGTGCTTATGTGTGGGTTGGGAGACATTGTTATTTATTGTTTGCTTGTTGTTTGTTTATTTAAATTTAAAATATCTTTTCTAACCCTAAATATACATATATTTAGATCTCATAGTAAATACCTGGGATAGAAAAGAAGTGTATGCCTTGTCTCTAAATAGACTGCATCAAACCCGTGAGTATGAATGATATTTAACCTCCGAGAGAAGAACATGAGAAAATTGCCCATGACCAGACTTTTAAGAACTCCAACAGTGAATAACTTTTTCTTCTTCTTTTTTTTTATCTTTAGGACCCCTGCTTTTCTTAGTAGCCACTTTATTGTCTCTACATAATCACTCTTTTTTTCCAGTGGGCCAATGGGTAAAATATACCCATTAGAATGACTAAAATTTAAATGGGTTGATATTTCCAAGTATTGATGAAGATGTGGAAGAACTGAAACTTTCATTCACTGCTGGTCCAACCATCCTGGAAAACAGTTTGACATTTCCTAAAAACTTCAACATAAACTCTCATTCTATTTCTAAGTATTCAGGAGAAATGAAAATATGTCTATGCAGGCTTGTATACAAATGTTTATAGAAGCTTTTTTCATAGTATCATCAAAGTAGAAACAACTCACATGTATATCATCAGGTAAGTGGGTAAACAAAATGAGATATATCCACATGTCAAAATCATTATTTCAATTCAACAAATTATATAATTACGCTTATATAAGATTCTAGAAGATAGAAATTAACATATTGTGATACAAAGAAGGTCTATTGCTATCTATACCTACAGATAGAAGGGTAGGGCTAAAAACAAGCATGAAGAGTCTTTCAGAGTTGATGGAAATTATTTGTATCTTTATTGTGGCAGTGGCTTCACAGATGTATATATCTATCAAAATTCCATTACATGGTAAATTTAAAATAGATACAGTTTATTATATAAGTTATGCCTCAATAATGTTTATTTAAAATATCTTAGAGGGTTTAGGATTCAAGATCAGGAGTTTTATTAGTTTTCTAAGTGAATTATAAAATTAAAATCAATGGTACGGGTTTTATTTTTTTCTATTATTTTTTTGGTACGGGTTTTAAATAAAGTTACTCCTAAATTAATTTTTCCATATGGATATTATATAAGCCAGTAATTTCTTACTTTGTTAAGTGATAGAACTCTACGTAGGGTTCAACTTGCCGAAAGTAGGAAAAAGTGTTGAGTTTGCCAAGACTAATCACACACTTACCTTGTTAACTCACATACTAAAGAAGACATGACAAAGTGAGAAGAGGGTTGAAAGTTTATATAGGCACGCTATGGGAAACCAGGAGAGTGGCAATAACTGTGGCCTGGAGAAGACAAGGGAGCCCTTTAGTGAGATGACATTAGATCAAAATCTTGAGAAGGAATTTGCCAAGTGGATAAGTCGGGATGGGCTCCACATAGGGTATAGTAAGTGCCACGAAAATCTAGTATGCTCAATGAATGGTGAGGTCACATGTGGTTGGATCACAAAGTTCTTGGTGGGAAGTAATAGGACATGAGGTTAGTTAGGTAGTTTAACCAAGCTAAGGAGTTTAGATTTCATCTTGCCAACACGTGAATATAGAACTCTGAACAACAACAACAATGACATAGGCCAGGGATCCTCAAGGAGCTACTAAAAATATTGTATTGAGAAAAAAGGAATTGAATCACATTCTCTGTATACCAGACAATATGTAATTTCTACACATAGAAAGAGCTAACATTGGGCAAACCTTTTAACTCTTGCACAATGCATTTGAGGTGCAGCTGGGGCTAGAAAGTGCAGGCCTTGTGACACCTTCTTAAATGCTCTTTCTTATGTACCATGCTGTGGCAAATTTCAACATGAAACAAATTCTGAAAATTTAACTGAAAACACTTTATGCAAACTCCCCCTGTGTGAATACAGCTTTTCAGGAAACTCTTCAGTTCTGACTGTACTAATTACAGAATTTATAGTTCTGTGTCCTCAAAAGGTAGAACTTTTCTATAAAAATGCTAAACATATTTAAATCTCTTTTAAAGTTGAAATGCTAAGCTAAAATAAGGCAGGCAGGAGTAAAGTCAAGTTTCCACCTGAGCTAATGTTTACACATTCTTCTATTCAATTTAACAAAAATTACATGGAGTTACTCAAAAAGGTTTCTCTCACAGCCAGTTACAAATGAAAAACTAATTGAGAAAAAAGACAAATCAGTAAGTCTAAGGGGGGAAAAGCAGAAAGCCCACCTGCATTTACAGAAGGGGAACTAAACATAAACCACAAAAATTTCTGCTCTCCAGGTCCTGAAGTTAAAAGAAAAATCAACCAACAAACAAACCCCAAAAAACAAAAAAAAAAAGCCCAAAAAACAACAACAACAACAACAACAAAACAAAAACAGAAAACCACACACACAAAATAAACAACAACAAAAAAATACACAGTTATTCCTAGTTATTCCTAACACTGAAAACTAGGAAGAGGGAAAAAAACAAACAAACAAACAAACAAAAACCTCTGAAAATTCAAACAGACAAGCCCAGATTTCACATATTAGAGTTCAATATTCCAGAATTTATGAAAAAGAGGCTTAGTGCCTTACTCAAAAACAGTATATTCTTACTTAACAATTCCAGATGTAAGGTCTATATGAGAATTTCAAGTCCATATTAGATTTAAAAAATGAAAAGGAGAAATTCTTTGCAAGCAAGTATAAAGAGAACAGGGGTAGATGAATACATAAATGAATGCTAGATTTGAGTATTTTAAAAAAGCAGTAAAAATAAATAAGATTAAAATTAAAATAGCAGTGATTGTGGATCAGCCAATACCTGAGTAATTTCTGAGGACAGCATTATATGAAATGGTTCACCTATATCTCTAAGCTTAAAGAAAAGATAAAATAAAACATTTATTATTTTATTAATAATATTAATTAATATTTTATTATTAATATATAATAAAATATTATTATTTTATTATTATGTAAAAAGATTTACATTCAGAAATGAATTAAAATGTATAAGTTTATATACTTAGTATATTTAATGCTCCACTATCTACAAAACTTAGCTGTCCAGAATGACTTCCTCCTCAAAAATGTTGATTATAGAGGCTTAGCTCAGGTCTATAAACATGAATTAATGGACTACTAACACCAGAAGTGGGGTATACAAATATAAATAAGATACTTTCTGACCTAGGGTAGTTATACTGTGGATGAGATAGACGAACAGATCATTTTTATGCTTGAAAGGTTAATAGTTGTGGGCACTGGGAACTCAGGGGAGGACTGCACAGTCAATCTCAAGGATGAAGGTGATTCTTTAAGAGGAAAAAAAAGAAGGAAAGGAAAAAGAAATATAATTGAAAAAATAGGAAAGAAAAAAGTAAGTCTAGATTTTCTTTTTGCTTATTAGACTTTAGAAACTGATGCTTTCAAATAATTCTTCATGATAAAGATAACAATTGGGCACCTGGGTGACTCAGTAGTTGAACATCTGCCTTCAGCTCAGGTCATGACCCCGGGGTTCTGAGATCGAGTCCTGCATCAGGCTCCCTGCAGGGACTCTCTGCCTATGTCTCTGCGTATATCTCTGTGTATATCTCATGAATAAATAAATAAAAATCTTTAAAAAATAAAGGTAACAATAAATATACTCTATTGTTTTATATTAGAAATTAGCAATGAACTTAACACTGCCCTCATTCTTCATTTTAGCTTAGTTTAGATAAAAAGCAAGAGATTTTAAATTGGAAGTTAGAAACCCCAATGTTCAAGTTGTTTATTTGAACCACGGCTTTGAGCAAGTCATTTAACTCTGAAACTCCATTTCCAAATCTATAAAGTTAACTTAATGAATAAGATATGATAAGAAATGGTAGATCCCCATGTGTTGTAAATCATAAAATATAAAAAAGATTATGTGATCTAGCAAAAAGGATCAAGTTTGTCAAATTTGTCATTTTTTCTTGGTGGATGCAAGATAGTTTTATCTTTGGGGTGCAAGTTAAAGAACACCCAAGTTAAATGTATTTAAACAATAAGAACACTTCTTGGCCACAGCATCATTGACAATATAATCCAAAAGGGTCAGATCTAATTCCTTGCCAATCTTGCATGTGCTCTCATTCTCGCTCTCTCACTCCCTCTCTCTTTCACTCTTTTAATTGGTGCTGAAACCCAGGAAAGAACTATCCTTGCTAATTTCTTAACTTGGCCTTCCTCCTTTGTAGGGAGATCCGATATCCCCAGGCAGGCAACAAGATGGCCGTAGCAGTTCTGGACCTCACCTAATGATTTGCAGTGTACAGAAGAAAGAAGTTGGCATCCAGACGGTCTCTCAGAATATCAAGAATAACCTTTCCTAGAGAAATCCCTCCTTGCATGTTATAGACTCCAAATGGATCACATGGTCTATTCAGAACCAAACACTGGCAAGGGATTGACCTTAGATAAATTTCACTGGAATGGAACTAACCTTAGACAAAAAAGGCCAACCCTTAGAGTTTAAGTAGGTCTTGTCTCTCCTGAGGCACATGGGTTTTATAGTGGGAAAATAGTGCTTAAACAATAGATTCTGTGAGGAAAGAGAGAGGGGGAAAATGAATGCTGGATAGGCAACCAAAAAGCTATAGTGGAAAATTTTCTTTTCCTTTGCATTTGAAAACCATGCCAATGGCCAGAAATACTGGTACAATTTTTAAATTATAAAATAATTCATCCATATCCGCACAACTTGTACATATAATTGGTTTGAATTTGCAGTAAAAATAGCTAAATTCTTGATAGCTAAATTTCAACTCTCATACTAAAGGAAACAATCTAATAGTTTTTGAGGCAAAGGAAAAAAAAGCATAGGCTTTGTTATCAGACAAACATGGATTTAAATTCCAGTTCTACAATACATTAGATATATGACTTTGGGAAATTCATTTAAACATTCCAACCCTCTTCACAATAAAATACAAATGATATTAGCATAGATATAGGATCACTATAAAAATAAAAGTAAATGACATAATATGATAATATTCTTCTTTGTTCTAAGATATTCAATAAATACTAGTTCAGGTCCCACTGGCTGCCTTTGACCCACTTATCCATATTGTTCCTTATATCAATATAGTTCAAATAACTGAAATCTGAAACTATCTTATGGCACATACTTTTTATATGCACTAATTTAGGTACTGGGTATCCGAAATAGTTAGAACTTGGTCCTAACCATCAAAAGGTTTTTAATTAAAAAGGGAACACAAATGTCTCAATAATCAACTCCACTACAAAGCACAGTGTGAGGAGTTCTATACCAAAGTAGAAGTAGGCAACAGCCAGGCACCACTTATTTGCACTTCTGGACAAGCTCTAGTCACTTTCCTCTCTGTGTGGCCAAGTGCCATGTTTCTGTGAGCACACAATGTAGGCTGCCATTCTCCCCTTCCTACAGTGCTGATGATTTGTCTGCAACCAGCTTCCTGTGGTTTCTCAAGTAGAATCAAAAGCACCTGACAGGGCAACATCTGCTTTCAGGCTATGCAGCTGCAGGGCTCTCCCATTTGGATCTTGGGACAGGAAATTGTGTGCAAGAAAACCTGCTTTCTTCTTCAAAAACTAGGTGCTTTTAGAAGGACTGTCAATTAGATTACCCATCAGCTTCTGCTCTGGCCCCCAGCAGATCAAATGGCATCCAGTGAGCTTTTCTGAATGACAGGTATCAACAAACTTGATCTGAGGAAGATTTGGCCCCCATTCTTGGTCAGCTAGTGGTCACATGTGTATGCTCAAAAAAGCATGTGCACCAATAAATGGAGAACAGTGAGGTGATAATTAACACTTTCATTTGCATAGCAATATAAAATTCTGTACACTTCATCGCCTTTCTCCTAAGAGATGGCACACACAGATTTGTTTATCAAAAAAACTTTTATTGATCCCCAGCTATGTGTTATCAATGAATACAAAAACAAGTATCACATGTGCATTTATTCCTTAATTTCTTCGTACATACCTTTCCAAAAACGACCTGGAGAATAAATAAGTCTTGGCCCTTGTTCCTGAACTATGAGGTCAACATTATTCTTGGTTTATATTTAAGAAGGAAAGGCTTATAGGGGCATCTGGGTGGCTCAGTCAGTTGAGCATTGGACTCTTGATTTAGGCTCAGGTCATGATCTCAGGATCACGATCTCAGGGTTGTTAGATAGAGCCCTGCATCAGTCTCTGTGCTCAGCTCGGGGGGGGGGGGGGGGGGAGGAAGGGGGAAAGGACAGGCACTGCTTGATTCTCTCTCACACTCTCCCTCTGCACCTCCCCCCTACACACACTCTCTTTTTTTTCTCTCTAAAATAAGTAAATGAACCTTTAAAAAAAAAAAAAGAAACAAAAGCTTATAGAGACTTTAAATCATCTGTGTATATACTTGGTTGCTAGGTTCTCCATTAATTGAATATTCTCTCCTCTAAATACTTGGCTTCTAACAAGTCTGCTAGAGGTCAAACAAAGATTATATTCTTTCAGGGAAGGTAGGAAGAATTTATGGAAAATTTTCCATTATCTTCAAGGAGAGATGGTAAAGGAGTATTGAAATGATCTTTCAAGCTTTATAACCTACTCCTCCCTTACATATACATTATTTACTCTGCTAACTAGAGATTTCACTGTTCTTTAAGCAAATGCTGCTCTTTCTTTTTTTTTTAATGCTGCTCTTTCTTGACCCCACATTTTTTCATGCGTTCCATCTAGAATATCTTTTCCACTCAAAAAAACTGTCTACACAGTTATAATGAATACACAGCTTCCATACTTCTTCATTGAATTGAATACCAGATTTGATTATAACTGATATCCAGACCCTCATGGCACCACTGAGATATGCATATTTGTGTAATTCCTTTTTTCCCCCCTATTTTCCAAAATAAAGAAATTAAGCCTTCAGAATAAGGTCCTCACAGGTATGATGCTAATCTCAGCCTTTTTGCATTCCTTCTTATATATCTACTTCATGTTTAGATTCAGGCATGTGCCAACAATTAACATAAGTTGCAATTTTTTTAAGGGCTGAATTATTGTCTGCTCTACTCACTACTATATCTAAAATAACTAGAAGTGGAATGCCTGGGTGGCTCAGCGGTTAAGTGTCTGCCTTTAGTCCGGGGTTTGATCCTGGAGATCTGGGATCAAGTCCTGCATTGGCCTCCCTGCATGGAGCCTCCTTCTCCCTCTGTCTCTGCCTGTGTCTCTGCATCTCCCTCTGTGTCTCTCATGAATAAATAAATAAAATCATTTTTTAAAAATTTAAAAAATAAAACAAATAGAAGTGTGCCTCACATACAGGATGTGTTCAGTAAATATTTGTTGAATAAGTTATTAAATGAAGATTTATTTAATTAAACTGATTTCTCCAAGAACACATAGGAAGAGAAGTTGAAGTTTGAAGTCAGGTGTTCTGACTCTGGATTCTACTACATCATATTTTAAGATTTGGGATCAGGTCTGGCATAGGTTCCTGTTGCTGAGTTTAAAGAGAAAAAAATATATTTAAAGCTTTTTTCAGTTCTTTTTTCCAAAACTAAATAAAAGGTATATTAAATACTTATTAACGTTACTTTAAAAATAACTACAGAATAAACAATTCTCCTAAGTTCAAGCCAGAATGAACTCTGTGTCCAGAGACTGAAGATCTCTGAAGCTGGCTATCAAATCTTCGTTGCTTCCCAATTCTATCTCACCAGTCAGGGCATTAAGAACATGGAATATTTTCAAATGACTTAATAAAAATGCAAAGTTGAATGTCAAATGAGCAAAGTCGAGGATTTCAAAATACACCTCAACCAGAAACTAGTACAATATGTGTAATTTATGGCCTTATCACCTGATTGAGTGTAAAATTGTTGTTGAAAAGATCCTAAGGTAATCCAATTTGCTTTTAGTACCCAATTAACACTTCTTGGTGGTTTCTGGGTGGGATAATTGAGAAATACAATGTTTGTAAGGTTTAAACCAGGCACTGTGGTACCCGATTAAGCCAAAAATTTTCCTGTTATTAGCAATGTATATATAACTGATGGCAGATATATTATGAGGGAAAAAGAATGGAATAGATAACTAGAAAAAAAATGAGACAATTAGAGGAATTGATGGCAAATCTATGTTCTACTCTTACATCACAACCGCATTCTTGAGGGAAAGTTAGAAGTCAGAAAGATGACTCTAAGGCTCCATAGGGAGAAGCACAGTACTAATACTAATTAGGTGTCTGGGTCAGGTACTGCTCTAATCAGAGTCATGTACTTTATCTCACTTAATCCTTGAAAAAAAACAACAAGGAACAAATATCGTTATCTCATTTTTTTTAAATCTAAGGAAATGGATGTTCACAAAGCTTTTGTAACTCGCCTAAGATTTCAAGCAGCTAAAGGGTGACAGAGCTTATTATAATTGTAAAAATCATAGGTGTTATAAAATCATAGGTGTTATATATAAGAATCTAGGGAGTACAGGGCCAAGTTTAGAACAGGTACTCCTGTTCTAAACTGTTAAAAGAAGAGAAAACCCTGACCAGACAATTAAATCTTGCTGAAATTCCCACACAAATCACAAATATCTTAAAATGGTAGTCCTCACCCTTCTTTCTCTGTGCTGTGACATAAATGGAACATGGGGCCATAATTTCATGGGCATTTCCATATCAGCTGTTGTGGCACAGCAAAACATCAGTCATGGTTACATGGAGTTCTCAGTACCAGAGCTTATAAAAAGCACTCAGAAATGTAAAAGAAGCTTTGTTTTATTAACATTTTTGAATAGACTTATTTTTTAAGTCAATACAATAAGTACTTCATTATTAGTAACAAGTTAAAATTGATCACAATGCACAAATGTGTAAAACACTGTGTTGAAGAATACTTACTTTAGGAGAGGTTAGAATGCCAGGCAGAAAGAAAATGTGGTTTTGCAATAAACACAATTAGATCAATTGATTTTTATTTCTTTAATTTTAGTGGTAGGCTACAGGTATGAGGGATATAGAAGGTTTCATCAACTTTGTTTTCAGCAAATTATGAACCATTTCACACTGCATTCTCCAAACGGATAGACATCACTATCTTGGTTGAACCGCTGGCAGGTGAGTGACGGCAGATACCAGGAAAATATTAAAATAATCAAATTTTCTATGGCCTAGGTCAGCAGAAAGCAGTCTGATATAGTAGAGAAAACATGGGTTTTACAATCAGGTGGCTTCACTGACCTTGGATCACTTAGCCTCTTTACTTCATTTTTCTTTATTCACTCAAGATTCATTCATATTTTTGAGTAGCTACTATTTGCTGAATACTCTTCTGGGCGCTGGGGAGACAGGGGTAAATACAACAAAGCCCCTGCTTTTATGGAGCTTAGATTCTAATGGAAGGAACAGAGCAACTACAAAGTTGTAACTGATTAACATAATAGATAGCAATAACCCCTTTGGAAAAAAATAAAGCAGTATTAGGAGAGAATATGGTAAGATATGTATGAGCTATTCTATTTATTTATTTTTAAAGATTTTATTTATTTATTCATGAGAGACACGGGTGGGGGGGGCAGAGACATAGGCTGAGGGAGAAGCAGACTTCCTGCTGGGAGCCTGATATGGGACTCAATCACAGGACCCCAGGATCACACCCTAGGCAGCCAAAGGCAGGCGCCAAACCGCTGAGCCACCCAGGGATCCCTGTAGGAGCTATTTTAGATAGGGTACTCAAAGAAGCCTTTCTGAAGAAAGGGGATTTGACCAGAAACATGAAAAAAATGAGGGATCTATCCATCACAAGTTACGGGCAAATGACTCAATAGTGCTCACGAAAGTTCTTAAGTAAGAATGAGCTTGGCTTGTTCAAGAAACAGCAAGAAGGCTAGCGTGGCTAAAGCACTAAAAGAGAGCAGATAGATAGGTTATTCTGAATGTGATGGAAAGCTATTGAAGTTAATTTCCCTTTTCAAACAGGTCATTCTGATCTCCGGAGTGAGAGGTAACTGGATAAGTAAAGGAATGGAAGCAGGGAGACCAGAAAGGAAACAATTCCCATAGTTTACATGAGAGATAATGGTGGTCTGAATGATCAGGTGGGCACTGACATGGTCACATTGGTAGTAGTAGTGAGAAACTGCTGGATTTGGCATTCTTTGAATCTAGTACTGACAAGATTTTCTGATAGGTTGGATATAGGTTCTGAAGTGAAACAAGGAATCAAAGACTAATTCTATGTTTTTGGCCTGGAAAAAAATCAAATAAGGATGATAAAAATATTTTCAGCAAAGATTATTGTGAATATCAAATGACTGAAGGAATATAGAAGAGCTTTATAAACTCTCAAGCCGTAAACAAATATTACAAATTCCAAATATTACAAAGCAGTAAAACAAATATTGAAGGATGAGTAGGAAAGAGCTTTGAGGCCTCTTGGACAGTATCCTTTAAGGCATTAATTTTATCTATGCTGTACATTCTGAAGGAGATGTTTGCTTACTTATATGTAATAGTAATCTAATGGGATAAAATAATCTAGAAATGTTTGTATAAATGACCTTACTAAACAGATAGGGAAAAATTATATATTATAAATTTGGGGAAACCTCACAAAATATCAAAAAGATTTCAAAATAAATATATACAAGGTATGTTTTACAGGGAACTTATTTGAATAAATTTGTTCATTGGGATACTGGCTGTAAAAATCAATAAGACAAAACTCTTAGGCAACTCATGGGGCATTGTGAGAAAATAAAAATCCCAAATATCTACAACTTGTACAAAATGTTTCTTGGTATCATATTTAGGTCCATAAAGCAAGCTATATTTAAAACAACATAAACTCAAAAAATATAGATTTGGAAGAGCCCCAGCTGTCAAAGTGAATATTGTAGAAGACATATTTAATCACAAACTCATTTGGGATCAGCAAAACAAACAAAAAAAATCCCACAGAAAAAAATAACCAAAACAAAAACAACTTTGGTCCTAAATAACTTGTGCACAATACCTGGATGACAGAATGTGTTCAATAAATGCTTGTTGAAAAACAATATGGTTTGCACAAATGAATAAATGCTTGTTTGTTGATTGTTAGAAAAAATAAATTTTCATATCTTGATAATCTTTACAACACATCTGCCATCTGTCCTTTTCTTTCCTTATTAACACATCAATACTTATTGAACATCCATGCCAATTTATGGACTGGGCTTGTAGTTGGTAATTTTATCTCATAGTTATTGAAATCTTCACATATATTCTTTGCACAGACCATCTAAAGTAGGTCAACAGTTTGAATTGTGAAAAATGTCTAAAAACAGAAAGTTTGACCAAATTTCAATATTTGCTAGGAGAAAATACAAGGTCACTTTCATTATGAGATTCAGGTGGACTAGCAAATATAGCAGAGTGTAAGATTATTGTTCCCTTCAAAACTATTACTTTTTTTGGATTAAATATTGGGGTAAAGTATTACTTTTTTGAGTAGACATATAAACATTGTTTTTATTAAGTTCTCTTAATTCCAGCATAATTAACATACAGTGTTATTTTAGTTTCAAGTGTACAGTATGCTGATTCAATAATTCTAGACATCTCTCAGTGCTTATTAAACATTGTTTCAACAGAATGAGTGGTATACTCCATAAATATATATCATTACTAAAAGGTTGTAAAAAGGCCGCCCTGGTGGCTCAGCAATTTAGCGCTGTCTTCGGTTCAGGGCCTGATCCTGGAGACCTGAGATCAAGTCCTGTGTCGGGCTCCCTGTATGGAGTCTGCTTCTCCCTTCTGCCTGTGTCTCTGCCTCTCTCTGTGTGTCTCTCATTAATAAATAAATAAAATATTTTTTAAAAAGTTGTAAAAATAATTAGAAAACATTTGGTAGTGATCAGGGTACAAAAGATTAGGATGGACTACTGAGTAAAACCAAGGATATGTAGGGCTCTACCAGAAATCATTTAAAAATGTAAGCCAGCATAAGTTTCCAAAGTGGAATATGTATTTGTAACCAACCTATAATATTTATAATTAAAGAATACCTTACAATGTCTTTGTCTCCCACTCTCTATGGAAGATTTTGTTTTTGAAATGTAGGACAATGAAATGATAAATTATTGTAAAATCTAGTGCAAACACAAAATGTTATGCAAATGGTAATAACTATTAAGGAAAGTATTTCCCTTCAAAAGCATGATACATTTAAGCTACTGACTAGTTTATACAATGTTATGGAGAAAAGAGAAGGACACTATAGTCTAACAGATCTGGGCTTTCATCTCAGTCCCACCACTTTCTTGTGTCCATTTGGGTAACTTGCTTAACTTTCTGGGTTCTTGAAAAATATATATAGTTCCACCCACAACTGAGAGTTGTTATGAGAATTAAAGGAAATCTTGTGTAGAAAGCCTAGTATCTATAAAACAGATACATAACAGTCACTATTTTTCTTTCATCTTCTCTGACAAAACATTAACTTCTATTCAAAATACTTAAAAGCTGGTAAGAAAGACTACTATAATTTCCTAGTGAGATAAGTGAATGGTAGAGGCATTACTCTACAGTACCTAGGAGAATCACAATTCCTGGTATATGTATCTAGCTTTTTACACATATCCCCAAACCTTAGGTTCCTTAAATGCTAATGATTAACTAATTTGAAGGAATTATGCTTGTTTATGTAACAGTGGGCAAGTCCTTTCTGCACTCTGAGTTTCCCCCCTTTTGTGCATAGAAGGAATGAGCTAGATCAGTGCTACTCGAAATGTGATCTATGGACTAATTTTAGTCTGCAAATTGTTTTCCACCTACTACAAAGTAAGTATGTAAGCTGAGAATAAGTATTTAGAAACTTTTGCAACAATTTAATAGACTGATTTTATGTCTTTTGAAAAAGGAAAATACATGGTATTGTATATTGTACATTTGGGGGTTTTATTTCCCCATTTCATTTCTCTAGTAATTCATTTTTATTGTATTTTAAAAGGTACTGGTCTGTAACCGACTGTAAATTTAAACAGACATGCACATGTGCACAGAGATCTTTCATCATAGATAATTTGAGGAACTCTTCCACCCTGATATTCTACAACCTATATCCTCCGCCATGTTGCCTAAGGCTGACCAACTCCAGAGAAAGATGAGGTAGTTATTGCTTGATGGTCCCTGATGAGAATCCTCCGGCAAAGAGATAATGATAAAGATAAGGATGATAATTTTAATGACTAACAGATCCTGAGTGCTTACTATGTGCTGACCTCATTACATGTATTATCTCATTTAATCCATTATATTTAATGTTTATTAAACTATTTCATGGAAGGGGGAAACAAAAGCTCAGTAATCAACTCAGAAAATAATTTTGAGCATGCCTGGGTAGCTCAGTCAGTTAAGTGTCTGCATTTGGCTCAGGTCATGATCCTGACCTAGGTCCTGGGATCTAGTCCAGCATCATGTTCCCTGCCCAGCAGGTAGTCTGCCTCTGCCTTTCCCTCTCCATCTGCCTCTCTCCCAGCTCATGTTCTCTCTCATTCTCTCCTCTCACTCTTTCTCAAATAAATAAAACCTCAAAAAAAAAAAAAAAAAAAGAATTTTGAACCCAGCTTTAGTTTCACTCTAAATCCTATATTCTTTCAAATATACAGTGTTGCTTCTAAATCATACTTCCTTCCCAAGTGTAGTTTCCTTCCATTAGCCAGCCAGCTCTTTGCTGCCTGGAGATCCTTGCTTCCTGGTGACATTAGCAGGCCCATGAAGTCTCATTCTAAAGGGCCTGCCTTTGGTTCTAATATCATAGGAATTTCTCTTTAGCCAGACAAACAGGAGTCAACTAAAACCACAGAGTCTCAGCACTTAAAAGTACCTTATGAGTAATCTTACCATCTCTAGTTCAGTGCTTGGTCATTGCCATAACATACTTCGTGATTTGGTTATGGATTGTAAGGGTGAATATAGGATCCAGGTATGTTCTCCAAACACTTCCTGAAACTCACTTTGCTGTAACTACAATTACTATGGAATTATAGCTTTAACAAGTTTCTGTTTTTGTTTCTGTTTCTGTTCAGGGTAACCCCACAGTGCAATACATTTATGATGTAATGAATTACTCACATGAAAGAACAATCATTGGTTTTGTTTTTTCAAAGCTTTTAAAATTAAATGTCACTCTTAATGCAATATCTTATAAAATATCATTTTAGAATCCTGGGCATCTCATCAATTTCCTTTCTTCTCAGAAGATTTAGATCAATAGTAACTAAAATAGTTCATACCTGTATATAGTAAGTTTTACTTTCCTGTTCCTAGGACTTCATTCTCTAGGTAATAAGCCTAGTCTCACTGTCTCTATCCTAGGGCTGGCATGAAAACTCATTGTCCTAGTTTTGATAAAAGTTCAGCTTTGGTCTCCTGCTTTTACTAATGTGCTTGCCAAGCTGTCTGCCCTTGCCAGAGATCATCCAAAGAAAAGGGCAAACTCCCCATAAACCATTTAGAAAATTGGCTTCATTACCAAATGCTACATGTTTACCAATAGTCTGGAGTTTGCCTCTCCTTAGAGGAGAGAAAAACAACCTGGCACACATGGGTTTCAGACACAATCAACTCTTTATCTCTGCTTCTAATTGGGATGTGACAATATGTGCCTCTTTTGTAGCATTCTCTTGAGTGAGTTAGCATCCCCACAGCACTTTGCACACATCTACATTAGTGCGCTTTTTACCTTGTATTAAAATTAATTTTTACCTACCTCTTTTGTGAGATTATAAGAGCCTGGGCTGCAAGGGCAGTAACTTATTTTTGTGTATAGTTCCTTTTTAAAATATTTTTATTTATTCATTTGAGAGGGTGAGAGAGCACGAGTGGGAAGAAGGGGCAGAAGGAGAGGGAGAAATAGACTCCCCACCAAGCAGGGAGCCTGACTCCGGGCTTGATCCTAGGACCCTGGGACCAGGACCTAAGCTGAAGGCAAATGCCCAACTGATCAAGCCACCCAGGTGCCCCTTTTCTATACAGTTCTAGATCTACCATTAGAGATATGGCTCTTAAGAAATATTTTTTGAATATTTGATAGATGAATGAGAATTGGATGTTTAGTGCCAGAGACTACAATTCTTTCTGAGAATAATTTAGTAATTAGCCACAGAAAAGTACATACTGGGAACTTTTTATACAGAAGCACATACTGTGAGATAGTTAAACATGGCCTTTATTGATTCATAACATCATATATCCCACTTCAATAATAAGTAAAAGTCATTTGTCTTAGGTACCACCAACTACAATAAAACTTAATAAGAGTCCTTATATAAAATTGAAAATATCAGCTACAAGATAAAAGAACTTTCTTTAAAAGAAAATACTAAAACTTTGGGGATTAAAAATGTAATTTACCTTGATATTGGCTCCAAGAATATATAGTTAATGATCTAATACATTAACTACAAACATCTCAGCCTATTTCTCAAAGTCCTCTTTATCTGGGTTCAGAGGACTTCTCTACCTGACCTCTCACTCACAACTTCACCACGCTCTTAATGTGCCTGAGTGATTCCCATATCCTTGGCCTTTGCCCTTTCTCTAACTTGAAGCTTAGATCACTCACCAAATTTCACTCACCCTTCAAGACACACATCTGACCAAGACCACATTCTCATATCACTGAAGTCCAATAGAATTTATATAGTATACATCCTTTGGGGGTATGCACCCCACACTGACCTCTGTAACTGACTACCTCACTTTCAGATATGGATAACTACACCATCCAACCACCTAGGGCGGGATTAAATTAGGGATTAAAGTCAGTAAAATCTATCAGCGCCCTACTCATATCCCTTGTCCTTATTCCTTCAGTTTGTACCAACATATAACTGCTAGTCCCAGCTTATTTTTGCCCGAGGGCTTTCTCCAAAGCTGAAGAAAACCACTCTCCCTAAATCCACAGCAAGCCAGAAGTAATGGAAGATTACCACCCCTAAAAATAGCCCCCAGCTGGTGGCTGATGGAGGTTGATGTATAACTGATACTTTGCACCTTGGATGAGATAACTGAGATGTAGGTTCTACCAGTGATTTTTTTTCGGAGTTTTCCCAGTGGGTTAATCTCCAGTAACCCACAGTGAGAGCTGATTTGATAATACCCTTTACTGGATGCCTTTTCTTCCCTGGCACACTTCTCTACTCATGTTCCCCCACCTCCAGATCACATATTTGCACTAAAATTCTTGTCTTAAGGTCTGCTTCTATGAGAATCTAAACAAAGTCCACATTGAACCAAGTCAGCCAATAAGATTCTCTCTTGATATTTTGTAATTGAAACAATGGGAGTTTACCTGGGATGGTCTCTTAAAGAGAATTATGATAATGTTTTCTTTTTCTTGATCTTAGTCCATCTCTGAGGGTCAGTACTGCTCTTGAGTTCTATTATTCACTTCTGTATTTATATAATAATTGTCTTTTGGTTATATCTAAGGAAAAAGGTATTTTGTTGCTTTAAACCAAATTATATTGCTACTCTATCATTCAGTTTTATTTATAGAAACATCATATTTGAAAATAAAGACCTCCATCAAGTCCAACCTTCATATTTTAGGTAGGAATCCAAAGTAAAATGAATTGCTCAAGATCCCACTTAAATATTGTTATTACACTCTCCAAGTATCCAAATACTGTCTAAAAATTAAGAGCATGTACTTTTAAAGGTCTTAAGCCTTCTTACATTTCTTTTTAACTGCACAGTAGGTATTCAATAATATTTATTGAATGAGTCAATCAAATTAAATGTTTGGAATCTCTGTAATTGTAATTTTTAACAACAGAATTTATTATGATCCATTCTCATACATTCTTTCTCAAGAGGATTTAAAATAGCTTTTAAAAGTAAGATAGTTGGGACGCCTGGGTGGCTCAGCAGTTGAGCGTTTGCCTTCAGCTCAGGGCATGATCACAGAGTTCCGGGATCGAGCCCCACATCGAGCTCCCTGCATGGATACTGCTTCTCCCTTTGCCTATGTTTCTGCCTCTCTCTCTCTCTCTCTCTGATGAATAAATAAATAAAATCTTTAAAAAAAAGGTAAGATAGTTAATACAATGTTTTTTTTTTAATGTTAACTTAAAACACATATAGAGATATGAGGGCTTCCCTTTTTCTTTCTTCTACCTCCCTTCCCCATTCTTTGTACTAAACGCTAGAAGAAATTTCATTTTTGAGATTCTACATCCATTAATTTAATCATGTATATATTCATTCAGTAAATATGTATTGAACATCTATGAGCCAGGCAGTGTACTAGGTACTTTTTGAGATACAATGTGAAGGCCAAGATTGCTCCAATAGAGTAGAGGATGTGATAGTAAGTGAGCAGGTGTAACATAACACACTAAGAACTCTGATGTGAGACATAGAGAGTCCTATGGATAGAAGTAGGAAAAAATCTAGCCCAAAACCAAGATGCATAGAATATTTCTTAGAGAAAACATTGAACTCAATGCTCAGTATTTGAGGAAAACATTTTATAACAAATTCTCTCTTGCCCAGGGCCTTCGCAGACATGCCATTCCCTCTGCCACATTATTCTCCTGTCCTGAACTTGTACCCATCTCCATTATCTAGTCAATTTCTGTGCAACCCTCAGAACAGACCACATCTGTCTATTCACTGACACATCCCCACACTAGCACAGTGTCTGTTCTTTTTTTTTTTAATTTTTTATTTATTTATGATAGTCATAGAGAGAGAGAGAGAGAGGCAGAGACACAGGCAGAGGGAGAAGCAGGCTCCATGCCAGGAGCCTGACGTGGGATTCGATCCCGGGTTTCCAGGATCGCGCCCTGGTCCAAAGGCAGGCGCTAAACCGCTGCGCCACCCAGGGATCCCACAGTGTCTGTTCTTATATAACAGCTCAATAGCCACTTGATATGTAAAGAATATTTAATAACCCACATGATTTTATAATTACTTTGTATGACTAAAAGCTACTCAAGGGTAGTAATGGTGTTTCACTTCTTCATCCCAACAGGGCCTGTCTCTTCATATCCCTCTGAATAAATCCAACTTCCTCATGCTAATGGGGCTGGGATGGTATCACAAGCCCTTAGTGATATCCACCTTCCATCTCCAGACTTAAATCAACTTCCATTTACCTGTTTGCTTGCTTCTCACTCAGTATTGCTGTTTTTCCTCACACATGGTACCCTCATTTTTATCACACTCTCTGTTCAGGCCCTCTGATGAGAAGCTGTTTCTACCTCACAATTCTGACTTTGTCCTCCATACCACCTCATGGTGCCCTATTTTTTATTTTCCTTATTTGTGGACATATAAACAGGAAATACCCCTTGAGGTGCACCTTCTGTCAATTTCCCGCTACCTCTCAAGTGGTTCCTCCCTCAAGAGAAGAAAGGGATTAGAGAAGCATTCAGATCAGTGCCAGGGATACAGCAGTCATTCCACTGAATCAAAGTTTTCAGAATGAGTTTTTTTTTTTTTTCAAATGTCATCAATTCTATAATGGAAGTCAGTGTAGAAGTATTACTTGATAAACAAAATCTATTTCACGAATTTTATGAGTTATACCTATAGCATTTACCTCCTTCAAAATATCTTACATCATTATTTTATTCTATAATATTCTACTATGGAATTGACTTGGTTGCATGTATTATGAAATTTACCTAGCTTTACCGTTAGTGAAGAATCTACCTAGAGAGCCTGCAGTTTTTGCGACTTTCAGTCAACACTACAAACCTTCAATTTCTTTTTATTTCACCATTTTATTGGCTCCCACAGGAGACACTAGGAGACAGTAAAAAAGAGGGAAATTAAACTTGCAGGAGGAATGCATTCCAAAACATATTCTAGTACTTGGCTCTCTGCTGAGAGTGTGTATGCCATGGGGATGTGGGGTTAGCTCAATGTCCCAGTGCTATACTCTACCTGACTCTAAGTTTGTCCTGTGATGACTTTCTCTCCACAATTTACCTCCATCTTTACACACCAAAAACTTCTTATATTTCAAAAGTCTCTACCTGTACAAATACTTTAATGACTTTAGTGACTCTACTTCCTTCACATAGTTCCATAATTGTTCTAGTTGGGCACTTCATAATTTACACTTATATGATGCTCATTTTGTGCCAGTTATTGTCTGTCCTAAGTCCTTTATTTATAATAACTAATTTAATCTTTACAACAATCCTATTTGGTAGATAGTATCCTCACATTACAGATGAGGAAATTGAGGCACAGAGAATTTAAGCAACTTATTAAAAAACACAGTTAGAAAATGGGAGGAATCAGGATTAAACCCAGCAATCTAATTCAAAAATCTGTACTTCACTCATATTTAGACAGTAGCTAAATATGTGGTCCCTGGCATCAGGCAGTTACTTTATGGTGTGAAGACAGATGCACAAATTGACCATTTCACCATGAAGTGCTAAGGATATTCCAGCTTCTATGGCAGCACAAGAGGAAGACTACTGAGAAAAAACTTAGAAGTTATAGGAGGTAAGTCTCAGAGAATGAGTTCACAGATCTTAATAAGATGGAGAAAGACATTCTACACAGAGAATGACATATATAAAGACATGAAGCAGAATAGTATAAGGATTCATTAATTTATTCAAAAATCCTATTTAGCATTGGCTATGTGCTAAGAACAGTGCTCAGTTGGAATTCTGGAAGGAATAGTAGTAGTAAGGGAAGAAGAAAGTACTACAAGCAGTTTACTATTACTGGTGTATAAAAACTAAAATGTAGGTAGGGTCAGTTCATGGGGGATCTCAAGTTCAGTGCTAAGCAGCTTAGACTCCATCCAACAGGTGCTGGGGGAAAACAAAAGGCTTTCAAAGAGGGAATGAGAAGGTGATTAGTATTTGCACATTCAATTTCAGAAAATGATCTCTTCTTTCCTATACCTTCACAGTACTTTATACCTCCCATAATATTTATCATGTTTTGCAGTATAATTAAACTTGGATACATATTAAATACCTCTAGGTTCATAAGCTTCCAATAGGCAATAAACTCGATTGTTGAATCTTTAGATTCTCCATAATCACAGAACACACTGTACTTTGTACCCAACTATGTGCAGTAAGTGCTTGTTAAATTGAGCAGAATCATTTTCCCCACACTTGCATCAGACTTCTCCCAGTCACCTTCCATCTCATCTTTTTTTTTCAAATTTATTTAAATTCAAGTCAGTTCACATATAGTGTAGTTTTAGTTTCAATGATAGAATTTAGTGATTCACCAGTTGCATATAAAACCCAGTACTCATTACATCAAGCACCCTCCTTAACACTTATCACCCAATTACTCCATCCCCCCATCACCTCCCCTTCAGCAACCCTCAGTTTGTTCCCTACATTTAAGAGTCTCTTATGATTTGCCTGTCTCAGTCTTTATCATATTTTTCCTTCCCTTCATCTGTTTTGTTTCTTAAATTCCACATGAGTGAAGTTATATGGCATTCATCTTTCTCTGACTGACTTACTTTGCTTAGCATAATATATTCTAGTTCCATCCATGTCATTGTAAATGGCAAGATTTCATTTTTTGATAGCTGAGTAATATTCCACTGTATGCCACTTCTTTAACCATTCATCAGTCAATGGACATTTGGGCTCTTTATTTTGGTTGTTGTGGATAATGCTGCTATAAACACTGGGGTGCCTATGCCCCTTTAAATAACTATTTTTGTATCCTTTAGATAAATACCTAGTAGTGCAATTGCTGGGTCATAGAGAAGTTATTTTTTTAACTTTTAAGGAACCTCTTTTTAAGGAACTCTGTTTTCCAGAGCTATTGCATTGCCACCAACAGTGTAAGAGGGTTCCCCTTTCTCAGCATCCTCTCCAGACATATGTTGTTTTCTGAGATGCTAATTGTAGCTATTCTGATCCATGTGAGGTGGTATCTCATTGTGGTCTTGACTTAATGGGCTGAGCACAGCCACACAATGCTAACATAAGAAATGCTCTACATTTGCAGTAGGATAAGCAAGATTTCCTGGATAATGGATATCTGACAGTACTGACCCAGCCTTCCAGAATGAGAGACTCCCAAAAACACACTGTCTTCTATCCAATCACTGCCTTCTTAAGAACCTGGATCATGCCCTGTCACACAAGATTTGGACAAAAAGATGAAAATACAATTTTCAACATCTTTTGTTAATTTTAATGTTTATGAAGAAGATATCAGAAGTACTTGAGCCAAACTATATATACAATTAGTGTCTTATTGTTATCTCCGTATAGAATTACTTTGTCAATTTTAACTGTTTTTTAATTTTTTAACTATTTATGCAATTCACTCTTTCTACTGAAAAACAATCAAAGTTAGGTAACATAAAATAATTACTAGGGCAGCCCGGGTGGTTGAGCGGTTTAGTGCCACCTTCAGCCCAGGGCCTGATCCTAGAGAACCTGGATGGAGTCCCACGTCAGGCTCCCTGCATGGAGCCTGCTTCTCCCTCTGCCTGTGTCTCTGCCTCTCTCTATGTGTCTCTCATGAATAAATAAATAAAATCTTTAAAAAAATGTCTTAAAAAAAGAAATAATTCCTAGATAGAAGATGTCAGTCTCCTAGGTCACTCCATTTCAGTACAGGTTGTTTTCTTATAGCAGTCGATAGAAACTCTTTGAAGAAATTCTTCCTTTTTATGCCCTCCCTCACTAGCAAAGTAAGTTTACTCTATATCTGAAGTACCACCTTTTCTTGAATTTTCCTGAGCTTTTGACTCAGATGACAGCATTCATTCATAAAGTAATCTGAACACTCCTTAAAAGGATTTTAACAAGTATTTCAACAACACTGCAGTTCAACAGACATTTAATGAAGTAATATTCCATTAGGGGCCTTCCTTTAGGGGCCTAGAGCATCACTCAACTTACTATTATTGACACATCCATCACACTATGCAAGAACATGGTGGAGATGAATAGTTGAATTCTGCTATTTATAGAACACCACTGATCCCAAAAAACAGAAGTATAATTTTAGCCTTCACAAGGTGAAGAGTAAATTTGTATGATGGAGGATCTGATTGGATTTTCTCTCCCTGGTTTTCATCATAAGTGTTTTTTTTCCATCCAGATTAGATTGAGTGACCTTGATGCCCACTGTCATAGCACTTTGTATCTTTCTTCCTACCACAGGAGTAATTTTACATTCACTGGAAGTTTTCATGACAATGATCATATCTTTTATTTGGCTCATCATTATAGGCCCATAACCCAACATTCAACATAGTTAGCAGTTGGTCTGACACAGGCATTAATCAACTGGAATAGATGCTTCCTGGGTTACCACATTGTTGTATATCAGCTGAAAATTAGCTGAACACCTGGCACAGGGTGAAGAACATAACAGATCAGCAGTAAATAATTGTTAAATGAATAAGTGGATGTGTTAACTAACATACTAGATCAGATCTATTTTTCATCCAGTTTCAAGTCATTCAGTATTTTAATGCTTTTCATTATAGTCAATCAACCAATCACTTTATTGAATCCCTATTAAGTGGGTGCTCTGTTACTTGTTTAGAATAATTAATTGGGGAGGAAAAGGGAATAGAAGGTTAAACAGGAATAGTCCACCTCTCAAGATCTCTCTAGTATAGGAGATATCTTCATAAATAATGATAGAAGAAAGTAGAATAAAAAATAGTATTGGTTTAGTATTGGGGACAACTGAGATTCAAAACGAGATCTGCTGAATTCCAAAGGTCATGTGTTTCCCACTGTGTAAAACATGAGAATCCCATTGACTTTGATTTGAATATCAGCTCCACCATCTCCTGGTTGAGTAGGTAATCCTGGGAATGTCATGAAACCATTTTCAGTCAGTTTCCTTATCCTTAAAATGGAATGGTAGGACCTCCCTCTCAGAGTATGTTTGAGTTTCAAAGATAATAATACATTTAGCACAATGCCTGGTATATAGTAAATGTTCATTAGAGGTTAATGATTTTTTTTCATATGCAAGTTCACTATATCTCATGTTAGAATACTGGAATTATGGTGGTCAGGAAAATATATTATTTAAGGAAAGTGAAATTATTAGCTTTTAAAAATTCTTACTAGATAGGGCCAAAGGCTTAGGAATCAGACCCAGAGACAGTTATGCCATGACTTAATAGATGTATGGCTTGGAGCATATTACCTAATATATTTAAGCCCCTAATTTCCTCATCTATACATTGGAGCTACACAAAGCATACAGGATTGTTGTATGGATTCAAATGAAAGAAGATGGTTAGCACATAGTAAATGTTTAAAATATTATTTAAAACAGGAGGACTTATATAAAGGGCCCTAGGAAGAGAAGATAAACTTCTCACTTTCCTTTTTTTTAAGATTTTATTTATTTGAGCGAGAGCAATCTTAGAGAGAGGAAAAGGAAGAAGCAGACTCGTTGCTGAGCAGGAAACCCAAAGTGGAACTCAATCTCAGGACTCTGATATCATGACCTGAGCTGAAGGCAGATGCTTAACGACTGCCCTCATTTTCCATTTTAAAACTTAAATCCAGATTTTAAAGAATATGCTTTCTGCCAGTATTTTTTTTTATTATTAAGGTATGTGAAAGGATGATTGATTCCATTGGGAAACTTGGAGTTGAATGAAATGCTCACTAGAGGTTGTCAACACAGAAAAGCTGGACCTGAAAAAGAATGTTTGGAGAAGCTAAAAGTACTGTTTGCACAATAGTTGTACCCTGGTCCTCAGAGTAGGTAACTTGTATTCCTACATGATGGGTCCCTGAAACTTGAGGAAAGGCCCAGTTGACCTGTGGTAGGTATTTATAACCATGTGTTCTGCTCCCTTTGGCCTTTCTCTAAAACCCTGGTTCTTCTATGACAGGCAATATACGACTATATTATCAGGATCAACCCTTGGCAGGGCAGACCTGTGCTTACATTAGGAGGAGGAAACTGGAGTGAGAAGGAGTTTCAAGTCCTGCCACTCCTCAGAAATATTACCCTGGACAAATTAACCCATCTTTTCAAGCCTCCTTTACTTTATCTGATGTAAAGACATGAAATGACAATGTACTTGTATATCAGTCTTTCAGTTGTACATGTACAACTTTCACTGTACATATAAGTATGAATGAAATTATGCACAAAAATAACCACACAGATCACTCCCACTCTACTTTAAGACGTCACTATTGCTCAATTGTGGGTATTTAAAGTTCAAGCTTTCACATTTTTCCATGACTTATATTTATTTGCTGTGTTTGTGTTTATTTTGTTGTTTTTAAAATACTGTTAATCCCATCATGAAACTATTTAACTCTACATTGCCCATGAAATGTGAAAGCAGTACTAAAGTTTATTTTTTCACAAATATGTATGTGTGGTTATTTGAATAATATCATTTCAGAATTAAAGTAAATGGAATTTTGAAATAACCTAACCTGTTTGATAGAAGAATTCTGAAAAAGTAACAACTTCCTGACCTGCCTAATAGGGCTGGTAATAGAAATGCTTGGTAAACTAAAAAATATAATCAAAATATTATTCACTGATATATGTTTACTACACAAAACTACACTAGAAACATTGTTATAAAGAAAGTAAAATGAGCCCAGAGACAAAAATTAAACACATTTACAAACCCTAAAACAGATTATAAATAAATAGAACTTTGTGGGGGGGCGTGGAGGGGGAAAACCTTTCTATAGAATTATTAGAAATGAGATGAGTCAATTTCAGATTTCTGTAGGGTGTGCATGAAGAGATTTTACCCTTCTGTTTGTCTGAATTTCTTACTGCTGGCTCACAATACTGTAGCAGATGATAACTGATAACCCCTCTCATTTTTTTTTTCAGTGATTGATATTCAAACCTGCCTGGTTGTTTGATCTACTATTTTAAAATTATTTGATTCCCACTCTTTTTTTAGCTTGAGAGATATACCTATTTAGGTGTATGGTTCTATGACTTTTGATAGACATTTAAAGTCGTGTAACCACTGCCATAAAAATCAAGATAGAGAACATTTTTCTCATTTTAAAAGGTCTCTCATATTTCTTTGTGATCCATCCCTTGTCCCAACCTCTAGCCTCTGGCAACCACTAATAGAAAGATATCTGTTCCTAAAATTTTTCCTTTTCTATAGTATTGTAGTAATGAAATCATACAATATGCAGTTTTCCAGTCTGGCTTCCTTCAGTTAGCAAAGCATTTGAGATTCATCCACGTTGTTAAGTGTATCACTAGTTTGTTCATTATATTGCAGAAAAGTATTCCATTGTGTGGATGTAGCACAGCTTATTTATCCATTATTTAGCTGGTGGACATTGGGTTGTTTTCAGTTTTTGATGATTATGTATATAGCTATTAAAAACATTGTGTACAGATGTGTGAAGATACATTTTTCATTTCTTTTGGATAAATGCCTAAGAGTGAAATTGCTGGATTATATGGTAAATTTATGTTTAACTTGATAAGGAACTGCCAAATTTTTTCCACAATGTAACATTTTGCATTCCAATCAATGGTGTCTATGCATTATGATTATTTTGAATCATCATCAATATTTCATATTGTAGTTTGTGATTTTTGTTATTCTTGAGTCATTCTACTAGGTATGTAGCAGCAACTACTTCTGGCTTTAATTTTCTTTTATATTTTACCTTAAAATATTTCAAGTTTTGATATATTTCTCTATAGATATGATGTCTCAGTTTAGTTTCACATGATATCAGTGTTGCAAAAATTGTGGTGAATTTAATAAGTTCCTTCTTCCAGTTACGTACATTGCTGTTCCCATCTCAACAATTAAGTTTTGCATCCTGCTTTCTTTATGCTATTATGGTTTTTGCCCACTAGATGGCAACTGATCAATTGTCTAGAACTGCTGTGTAGCTAAAAGAAAATTGTTGGATAATAAAAGGATAAAAGTCTATGAATTGTGTAGTGCTTTATTCCTTGATTGTAAAATGAATGAGTGAATGAATGAATGAATGAATGAATGACAACACCTCACTGACTGCCAACTTAGAGCTTATCAGAACTTGATGAGTATGAACCACCAAATATGGATGGAACACAGCATATACAAATATAAAACAAAATGCATTTTGAACATAATCTATGGAATACAGTAAATACCTTGTAGCAAATCATTCTGAAACTTGATCTAATTTCATCTGACAATATATACTTGTCCAAATAGCCTATGAAATACAGAAATTTATAAGTTTTAAGATACCAAACTGATACATTTTCTAGAATAGCTGCAAATAAACTAAGAACTTAGGTTTTCTTCTTTGTTGCTACTATTCTAGTATCATATAGGGCCTTCTCTAAACTTATTTTATTCATTAATATTAAATGAATATTTTATTAAGTTCCTATTATGTCTTGAACTTTGTGCTAAGCATTAGGAATATTAAGAGGAATATAACGTTTTAAAAAAAGCTTTATTTATTTATTTGAGACAGAGACAAAGAGAGCAATCAGAGGGAGAGAGAAACAGACTCCTCACTGAGCAGAGCTCCATATGGAGCTCTCTCCCAGGACCCTGAGGATTATGACCTGAGCTGAAATCAAGAGTCAGATGCTTAACTGACTGAGTCATCAGGTGCCTCGAGAAAAATAAGACTTAATACACTTAATACATGGTAGCAATTGTCCTTTAGGTATCAACACTTATTTTAAGACCTTTATAAATATTGTTCATAATATTTATGTTATATATAAATAAGCCTCTTATTGCCATAGGCTTATGAGAGATCACTGTCTCTATTTTACAAATGTCAGATGGAGGCTCTGTGCCAACTGAGGTAACTATGATCTTGACAAAAATTATTTCAAGGTGTATTTAGGTTGAGAGTAAGCTAGAGATGTTACTCAAGCATCACTCTTTATGACTATGTAACTAAATATTTCCTAGTTGGACAACTTCCAGCAGCTGAGAACTCCAAGTCTACACTCACCACTTCTATAGTGATCACAGGGCAAAGGTAGTGGAGGGGAGGATCAAGCCATAAGCTGGATGGAGGACAGACCTAGGATGCAAGAGACAGAACTGAAATACCAGTAGGAGTCAAGATGGAGCCAAGTCATCAGGTTCCATCCATGCCAAAAGATGCTGAGAATACCACAAGCTACAATCTTTAGTTATGGATACCAGTATGATTCCTAGAAACCAAGACAAGAAATACTTCCATGGATACCAGCAAATCACCAGAGGTCAGATATCCATATGTGGCTCAGATGCTCAGTCTCACAACTATGAGAAAAAAAAAAAAAACTATGAGGATATATGAACTTTCTCCTACCCCAGATATTATCCTCAGGAGGATAATGAGGCCAGAGAAAAATATTTGAAAAGAGAAAAATATAATTTGATTTAATACTTATCCCACATGATAAGGTTTTAAATACATCACCACACACATTTAAGTTCTTAACTTTTTAGGAGCCAAAGATAACTTTGAGGACCTATTAAGAGTTATGAACACTGGGATCCCTGGGTGGCTCAGCAGTTTGACGCCTGCCTTTGGCCCAGGGCGTGATCCTGGAGTCCCAGGATCAAGTCCTGCATCAGGCTCCCTGCATGGAGCCTGCTTCTCCCTCTGCCTGTGTCTCTGCCTCTCTCTCTCTCTCTCTCTAGTTCTCTTTCTCTCTCTGTGTGTGTGTCTCTCATGAATAAATTAATAAAATCTTAAAAAAAAAGAATTATGAACACTCATTCCCACTAACTTCCCCACCACACACACACACACATACACACACACACACGCACACACACACACACACACCACAATTATTTTTTAATTTGTATATACGTCCATAGCATTTAGAAAATAAGTGTGGCTCAGTCACCAACTCTCTGATGATCCACAGATCCAAGGTTAAGAAACCGGAATGGTGAAAATGGTACTGTAACTTGAGTTTTGACTCAGTCATTTGTCATCCATGTGACCTTGTATAAATCAACTCTTCTCTCTGAATTTGTCTCCTCATTTTATTTTTTGAATAACTACTAAATAGAAGATGGGATAATGGTATATAATTCTTTAATCTATCTGTATACAAATTTTTATATTCTACAACATATGAATCTACTTATAGTCCTTTATGGTCCTATATGATTCTTTCAAATCTGTAACCAACAGTTTCTAAGTGTCACCTTAAGAGTCCCCATTCTTCTCCAACCCATCAGCATGCCTCTGAGGCAGTCCTCATCCTCGCATATGAGGAGCTGTAGTAGTATTCTATTATCCTGCTGTTGCAACCCTTACTCGTCCTATGCATGAAGTATACCATTCTCAACCGATTGCTTCCTGTAGTTCTCCTGCTGAAAACTCTACTAAGGCTCTCCACCCCTTAAGAGATCACAATTAAAACCTAATGGTCAAAATCTTTTTTAAAAAATCAATTTGTCTTACCTTGCTTAATCAATCTTGCCTCCTCAGCTTAAGTCAGCTAAATCTTACCACTAAGAGGAAGCTCTCATAGAAGGAAATATATTGATGATTGAAGTCCTTGGCTCAGCCACTTCCTAAGAGCTTTCATCTAGAGACAAAAACACTTATTCTATAAGGGCCTTAATTTTATCAACTCTTAAATGAAGTAGTTGGGCTAGCCAATTTCCAAGATCCCTTAAAGTTATGATACTCCCCGGCTTCACAACACTATGCCCCTCAAATGTTATATTCATTCTACTTGAATCCATATTCCCTCTGCGCTCTCCTTCTGCAGTGTTCTTTCTACCAGAGTAAACATTTTGTGTTCTCCAAGGTTCAACTTAGGTACTTCATAATCCATGAAATCTTCCCAAATTTCTGAGCCTTGTGAGAAGGATTTCCTTTTTTTTAAGATTTTATTTATTTATTCATGACAGACACAGAAAGAGAGAGAGGCAGAGACACAGGCAGAGGGAGAAGCAGGCTCCACACAGGGAGCCTGACATGGGACTTGATCCCGGGACTCCAGGATCACACCCGGGGCCAAAGGCAGGCGCTAAACTGCTCAGCCACCCAGAGATCCCAAGGGTTTCCTTTTTTGAGTTTTCACGTCATCTAAATTCTGTACTAATCAATAAGAGCACCATACACTAGTATAATACTATAGTTTTAATAGGATTTCACATATATTTTTTCTTTTTTTTTTTAAGATTTTTATGTATTTATTCATGAGAGACAGAGAGAGAAAGAGGCCGAGACACAGGAAGAGGGACAAGCAAGCTCCATGCAGGGAGCCCAATGTGGAACTCAATCCCAGGACTCCAGGACCACGCCCTGAACTGAAGGCTCAACCACTGAGCCACCTAGATGTCCCTCACATATATTATTTCACTGGAGCTTCTTAAAAGCCTGATAAAGTAATTACTATTCATTCTCAAACTCAGAGAAATGATCAGCCCAAAATTCAATAGCTCTAAGGCAATTGACTTAGAGCTAGAATTGAAATCTGATTTCTATTTCAAAAATTTCACTCCATATGTATGCAACATGTCACATAGTTATGTTACCTACATGTTCCACATATACAGATACGATTTAACTCAGTAAATATGTACTAATCCCATACTTTCTACAATTTGTTTGGGTACATGCTATGGCTTGGGTAAGTAGGGAACAAGTAGAGTTTTCTACCATAGATTTTTAATAGATTTTTATCACACTTTTGAATCCTGGTAAATCTTAAAGCACATATTAAAGTACAATATTATGAAGCATGGAGAATAAGAATATTGGCTGTGGAATCCAGAAGTACTTAAATTCTCTTCTTTCCTCCCTCCATTTTACATTTTGTTAAGGAAAATTTAAATTATATTAAAAGAAGAGGACATGGTATTACATACCACCAAAACACCTTCACTCACCTTCAACAATCATCACCTCATAGCGAAAATTACTAAATCTACACTCCTAACCACTCAACCACTCTCTCAGATTATTTTGTAGCAAAATCAGGCATTTTTTCACTCTACTTATAAACATTGTAGTAAGAAGATTTAAACATAAGGACTCCTTCTTTTTAACTAGACTCTAGTACCAAAAAAATTCTTTAATATCATCAAATAACTAATCAGAGCTCAACCCTCCTAAATGTCTAATTCTTTATAAAAGTTTGTTGAAATTAGGATTCAAAACAAGTTTATGCATACATTTCATGTCTCAAGTTTCTTCTAATCTCCAAGATATCTCTCTTCCCCCAACTCCTTGCAATTTATTGCAAAATATTGTTCAGCCTGTAGAGCTTTCTAGAGGCTAGGTTTTCTTGATTGTATTGTTTTATGCTTTTTCCCCTGTATCTCCAATGAAATGAGAATTGAATCTAGAGACTTTATCTGTATTTTGAGCAAGACTATTTCACAAATAGTGAAATTTCACAACATTCACAAATGTTGAAGTTTATTTCCATCAGCTGCCATATTATGTCTGTCTTGTTTTATGATGTTTTTATGATGTTGCAAATATTTTCTAGATCTATTATTTTAAAATGATGATGCTCTACCATTCCTTCTTATTTTATTAGGTAGAATATCGCTATAAAAAGACATTTCCTTTCAACTATTTGCTACAAATTTACTTAAATTTCAGTTTATATAAAACAGGATAAGTGTTTCTTACACTTTATTTACCAGTTTTCACAGTAATGAATGGATTCCCTAAGGACCCCACAAAGCTGGTAATGAGGTAATTTTTAAGCAGTATTATTCTGAAATCATAGATTTCAACACATTTGCTGTGTTTTAACTCATTTCAACTAGTATCCTTGTCAATGCTCAAATTGTCTCATTTTGTCACAGGCTCCTGATATGATGCTTCATATCTTGATAGCTTACTTGCTTTCTGACATAAGATATTCCAGGTTCATATTTCCTACCTCAGACCTAGAATCAGTTTTTGCCTTAAAAAATAAAGTTTTTTCAAGAAACCCTGGCTTTAAAAAAAGAAAAGGGAAATGGTATTTAGAAAACATTCTCAAGGTACTAGGGGTGTTCATAGCTATTTAGCTCTCATTGCTTCTAGTCCTTTTGAATGGTTAGAACTAGGAAACATTATATTTTTAACGATGAAATACATCATTACTCATTCTGAACTGTTCATTCAATTTTTACTTTATCAATCTTACAAAAACCCTGGTTCTCATCCCAGCTCTACCAGCCACCTGTAGAACAAATGATATAATCTGTAACAATTTTCAACCCTTAATTCTGTACCTGAAAAATGATGTTAATAAAAACATCCTTACACTGAACATTCAAAAAAATAAGTAATATTTGTTTTATTCAATCCCATAGAAATACCATATACTACAGATCACATAGCACTGGCATATCTGGGGTTCACCATTTGGATTTATTATATGTAAAACTGAAAAATGAAAGCCAGAAAATCCCTAACTCCACAGTGGGGCATTCCATAAGTTACTAATTAAATACAGTGAGAAAGATCCACTCTAAATTATAGGATAACTGGTCAGTTAATCACAAGCTTCTAAGGCACAGAACTGAGCTCCCTTTAACTCTGTTCTGTCTTCCTTCCAATCACATAAACACTGTCTTGTCAAATAAAATATCAAATGTAATGTCAGGCCCTCTTCATGGAGGCTCTGAATGAAGCTCTACTAAGCCAGAGAGGCATTTATCTGAGGCATTCCTCCCTTGGATCTTGGCTATATCAACCAAATATTTTTATTTTAGCAGTAAAAGGACAAGGTTACCAAAAATCCTCAAAAGAACTACTGCAGCCACAGAATTAACGGCATTATAAATTTCTTTGGGACATCATCTCCCAACATTCAGAAAGATAGGGAAAGCTCCTCTCTTCATTCAGAAAAGACCCCGAATAGCCAGGGGAATTTTAAAAAAGAAAACCATATCTGGGGGCATCACAATGCCAGATTTCAGGTTGTACTACAAAGCTGTGGTCATCAAGACAGTGTGGTACTGGCACAAAAACAGACACATAGATCAGTGGAACAGAATAGAGAATCCAGAAGTGGACCCTGAACTTTATGGGCAACTAATATTCGATAAAGGAGGAAAGACTATCCATTGGAAGAAAGACAGTCTCTTCAATAAATGGTGCTGGGAAAATTGGACTTCCACATGCAGAAGAATGAAACTAGACCACTCTCTTTCACCATACACAAAGATAAACTCAAAATGGATGAAAGATCTAAATGTGAGACAAGATTCCATCAAAATCCTAGAGAAGAACACAGGCAACACCCTTTTTGAACTCGGCCATAGTAACTTCTTGCAAGATACATCCACGAAGGCAAAAGAAACTAAAGCAAAAATGAACTATTGGGACTTCATCAAGATAAGAAGCTTTTGCACAGCAAAGGATACAGTCAACAAAACTCAAAGACAACCTACAGAATGGGAGAAGATATTTGCAAATGACATATCAGATAAAGGGCTAGTTTCCAAGATCTATAAAGAACTTATCAAACTCAACACCAAAGAAACAAACAATCCAATCATGAAATGGGCAAAAGACATGAAGAGAAATCTCACAGAGGAAGACATAGACATGGCCAACATGCATATGAGAAAATGCTCTGCATCACTTGCCATCAGGGAAATACAAATCAAAACCACAATGAGATACCACCTCACATCAGTGAGAATGGGGAAAATTAACAAGGCAGGAAACAGCAAATGTTGGAGAGGATGTGGAGAAAAGGGAACCCTCATACACTGTTGGTGGGAATGTGAACTGGTGCAGCCACTCTGGAAAACTGTGTGGAGGTTCCTCAAAGAGTTAAAAATAGACCTGCCCTATGACCCAGCAATTGCACTGTTGGGGATTTACCCCAAAGATACAGATGCAATGAAACGCCGGGACACCTGCACCCCGATGTTTATAGCAGCAATGGCCACGATAGCCAAACTGTGGAAGGAGCCTCGGTGTCCAACGAAAGATGAATGGATAAAGAAGATGTGGTTTATGTATACAATGGAATATTACTCAGCTATTAGAAATGACAAATACCCACCATTTGCTTCAACGTGGATGGAACTGGAGGGTATTATGCTGAGTGAAGTAAGTCAGTCGGAGAAGGACAAACATTATATGGTCTCATTCATTTGGGGAATATAAATAATAGTGAAAGGGAATATAAGGGAAGGGAGAAGAAATGTGTGGGAAATATCAGAAAGGGAGACAGAACGTAAAGACTGCTAACTCTGGGAAACGAACTAGGGGTGGTGGAAGGGGAGGAGGGCGGGGGGTGGGAGTGAATGGGTGACGGGCACTGGGGGTTATTCTGTATGTTAGTAAATTGAACACCAATAAAAAATAAATTAAAAAAAAAAAGAAGAGAATGAATTAGGACTTAGTTAGGGCTCAGGGAACCAGGAAAATTCTCTGAAATAAGTCTTGGCACTGCTTTGGCTTTTGAAGAGTAATAGCTTTGGTGGGAAAGAGATGTTTTTAAAAATCGGTATCTCTTAATTAGGAACCCAAACCAATCTAATCAAAGTGGCTGAGCAATGGGATACTCTCTAATGAGACTTGAGAAACCAACAGAGGAGAAACAATTATTTTTTCCCCTGGGTGCCACAGGCTGCCTTAAATGTGACCCACACTCACTTGTGCCCAGTACCATAGGAGCAGATCATGCTTCCTTCCTAGACTGATTCTCTGCAAGTTTCTCTGGTAAGTGTCCCTTGGATGGGCTCTTCCACTTCCCATTGCTTCTGCATTAGCTTCCACTATTCTCTTTCCCTCTACTTAGTCTCTCACCTGGGGTGTTTCAAGCCAGTTACTTGTTCTATACCATTGTGCATGCTGTTCCTTCTGCATAGAAGGCCTTTCTTTCTCTAAATAATTATTCCTTCTAAACTTCCATAGCTCCTCTACAAAGTTTTTCTGAATGCTTCTTTCCTCCATCTCTACCATAAGTAAGAAATGCTCATTCCCTCTGCTCCATCTCTTTACTCAATACCTACCTCTATCACCCCACTTAGTATGGCAATTATGTACCTATATATATGTTTCCTCTATATTGTTCTGAGCCTCATGAATAAAAGAAATGTGATAATTTATTTTTCTTCCCCCAATTTCTATGTTAGTTCCTACTACATCAAAGGACATTCATGAGTATTTGAGGACTTCTTGCTAATGGGAGATATATTTACTGGAACATCCAGTAAACAAGTACAGGCACAAATTTCTGTGGGACTATAAGAAAGGGAGAGACTACACCTTCAATACACAAGACACTAACTTCCCGACCGACCTCCTGGTCACACAGATGAGGTGGCCAGTAAGTAAAAGACTAACATTTAAAAAGGCCACAAATGAGTGGGATCTTTCCCTACTATACTTCTCACTCCCATCATCTCATCCAATCTGTAAACTGTGGTCACCTTTCACCACATTACTTGGAACATAAGTGGTCAAAGCTATATACTTAATGAATGTATATAAGAAGTAAGCTGTATATCACTTTCAGAATTGTCTCTGTCACTGTGACCTAATAATACCAACTAGAATCATACCATACATGCATAAGACCCTGGGTTGTTCTCCACATATTCTCATATATTCTAATACATTTTCTCTCTTTTATTTATTTATATTACTACTATTAAGAAGTTATTATATAATTATGTTTATTCATATATATAAAATCATTCCTTCTATTTTATATGCATATCTATTATATAGATTTTAAAGTATGTGTTATATATTAAATAATATAGCTATAATATGATTATTTGACTATCTTCCCTACTACTGTAGAAGTTTCATGAGAAGGAGAAAGTTATCATTTTTCTGCTCAAAATCTCTGCTTTTCAATCACCCAGCAGAGTCCCAGAGACAAAGTCATCCTACAGTAAATGGGTTGAATCAGTGAATATCAAACTTCTAAGATCTGAGCTATTTAGGTTTCTTTACATTGTGATCTGTTCCCAGTCTTGCTACTGACAGACCATGTGTGACTCAGGGAAGCTCCATGTTTGCTTTTTAGGAGAAGAAATGAAGATGGTGTTATCAATTGGCATTTTTTTTAACCAAAATAACATGACTCTATGGTTACTGTAAAGAATCACCCAGAAGATGATGCAGAAGAGTTAAACAAAAGACATAAGAAAGAAAAATAATCTCAGCACAACACCTTGCAAATCAATTCTCTGTGCCTTTGTTTCTCACCTCTCCTGTAAGGTAAAGTCTAGAAACTGCAGCCTTTTCATGACGATTGTTGGACAGGTATATTCTGACACTCTCTTGCTTTTCTTGGGGTTTCTGACAAGACTCCTTAGAAATATCCAGCCTCAGGTTTTACTCAATCCCCAGGCTTTCTTATTATGGGGGCTGTCATGATCTTTCTCCACCAAAAGTTACACAAAGTTTTCAAAAACTCCCTTAAGTGTCATTTACTGTTTTTCAAAATCTGTTTAACATCAAGGCAATGGTTGATTAAGTATTTTACAAAAAGGCTTTATTTTCAATCTCATACCAACATCTCAGATCCAGAGGAAAGATACTGTTTTAGACTTTTTCTTCTCCTTAGACATTCCCTCCTTCTCAATTTCACCAAACTATACCATAAAGTGTTAAATCCAAAGATTTCCAGGAAGCATTCAAGTGATAGTTTCTTCCTTCCAAGGCTTCTCTATCCTATTTCCATCTACCTGTTTTCTAACTTTGGATCTATTTTCCTTTTTTTCCGTTTTTATTTTTAAAAAAGTTAATAAATAATATCCCAAACTCAGTGTCAGGTGAACACTGGATAATAATAATACTCATCATTTATGCTGTGGTTTATGGACAGCTCTTTCACACAACTTTTCTGAATTTTAATGTGCCTTTATATGATATATCAGGCATAAAATAGATAGCCAATCAAAATCACATCATCTAGCCTGATGAGGTTAATGTACTACTGTCATCAGAAAAACACGTCTTGTGTAGAGGAGACTTAGATTTTATAAAGCTGCACATAAAAAGTTGAAAGAGATACCAAGAACCACTCCATAACAACATGAAAGAGCTATAATCATTTAGCTGTAGAAGAGAAACAGCTACCTCAACAATCAAACTCTCTCTTCCTCTCTCATGTTTATGTATAGTCAATGTAAATAGAGATCTATAGGTGTGTGTTGTTTTAAAATCTACAGCATATATGAGAAAATATTTTAAAGGTAATGTGTCCAAAAGCAATGTTCTGAGCCTCTGACATTTTAAATTAGTTAGTTATACAACTTAACGCTGTCCAGCTAAAATTTACATATATAATTAAAGAAACTGAAAGTATAACTTTAAAAAGCATTACTCTCTAATTGATCCTTTTTAAAAATGACAAATGAGATAAAAATCAAACCACTGTTTTGCATATAACAATGCTGAGGCTACGAATGAGGTCCCAGGACACAGAACTGTCAAGTGAAGAGTCTAGATCTAGAAAGCATCCCTCTAACTCTCAGTCCAATACTGTCTGTACTGTTCTCTGACAAGGCATAATAGACTACTAAAATAGGTGCTCAAAAAAAAAAAAAAAAACTTTTGATACTTGCTGTTTGTCTAATCTATGGGTTCAATCTCTTTTCTCTAGCTGATATGACTATACTGAGCCAGGAAAGAAAGTTATTTTTCACAAATAGATTTTAACAATTTTATATACAGAACATATTTTAAGGTTATTTTCCCTAACCTAAAAATATTTTCTAACTTTGGTGAGGTATAAAAATGCCATGGTTGGAAAGATAAAAAATGTCTATAAATAGCAAAGTCCCTATTGATCATACGTGACTTCCCAAGAATATTGTTGCCACCACATGGGGGTGTAGTGTTCTTATATGTATGCACTTTGCTGGAATTCTGAGCAGCTCAGATGAGCAAGCCTGAGAGGAGCAGGGACAGCTGAATTTAATTGGCAAAGACAAAGCAGTTTGTCTTATCTGCACGAAGCACAAGGTCCAGGAATAGGAATGAAGTTCTAATTCATCCTCCAAGTGTCTCCAATATGAAATTATCTTCAAAATATGAATATGCCAAAATTGTTCAGCCTCAGAAAGCATTTCATACTATATGTGACTTACCTATGGTGGGGCAGCAATTTCACTGAAAGCAGTAATTTTTTTAAAAATATTTTATTTATTTATTCATGAGAGACACAGAGAGAGAGAGGCAGAGACAGAGGCAGAGAGAGAAGCAGGCTCCCCTCAGGAAGCCTGATGGGGGACTCGGTCCCAGGACCCTGGGATCATGACCTGAGCCAAAGGCAGATGTTCAACTACTGAGCCACCAGGCATCCTTGAAAGCAGTCATATTAGCAGTATATCCCATTTTCCAGTCCAAGAAGGTGATTAGAAAATTATTAAGCAATAGTTACTTTTATTGTTGGAATTACAGTGAGATAATTGACCATGATGGGAGCTGTGTCTCCAAGCTGAAAGCAAATCATGGGAGCCAAGGTCAATTATCTTACATTAATGTTCACAGTGAAAAGAGCTATTGTGATCATCATAAGACATAACCATAAAATACTTAAAGTCTTAAATAGCCAAACCTTTTAAACTATATTATAGTGATCAGAGATCCAATATTGTTTAATTAAAGTAAAACCACCATACTGAACACTTATAATGATCAGAAAGGTTTCTAATTGAGACAAATTTGGCAATGAGAACACACCAAAAGAACTTCCCAAATAGCTCATTACATCTGTATATGCAGGTTTTCTGCTTCTGCATTTGTAGAGGGCACATTTCTACAAAACCAACTAATATGAACACTTACTTCTTGAGTTTATGTTGGTCATTGTAGGTGAGTCCTTAACTCTTTTTATTGTGGTTGCTGATATATAATACTATATTAGTTTTAAGTGTACAATACAGTGATTGATAATGCTACACAGTATTCAATGCTCACCATAAGTGTAGTCACCATCTGTCACCATATAATGTTATTACACCATTACAGACTATAGTACCTATTCTGTATTTTTCACCTCCATTAATTACTCATTTTGAAGAGTAATGATGAACTTTCCCTTTAAAAAAAAATACTTATTTACTCAAGAGAGACAGAAAATAAGCAGGAGGAGGGACAGAGGAATGAGCAGACTCCCTGAGAAGGGAGCCTAAACCAGGACTCCAATCCAGGACCCCGAGATCATGATATGAGCCAAAATCAGATGTTTAACTGACTGAGACACCGAGGCACCCCAAAGAATCATTATTAGCTTTCCATAACTTAGGTACAATTTAATGTGGGGATGGGGGAGCAAAGCTCAATTTTAGTGGAAAGCATAAGTTCTGGAATCAAGCAGACTGAAGTCTAAATCCTAAGAATCCCAGGTTTACCATGTACTAATTGTGCAGCTTAACTGCATACAGTCTATAGGGTCAAAGGAAATAAAAAGCAATTCAGATGGGATTCTGAAGATAATTTAGTGAAAGAAGGTTGGGCAGGATTAAGAGAATCACCAAGAAATATAAGGTGCTCAGGACTCATGAGCAAGGTTAAGATGCCTTTACTATTTTAGGGCTTGGGGCAAGGGAGAAAAATAGAGAACTAGAGTCTGATGAGAGCTGGGGCCTTCAAAGAAGTGTTTGCTGCCTGGCAGGAGCTACAATCACTAGGGAACAAATGTCACCATACTATAGCAGGAAATGAATACATTAGTCTTTTTCCTCTCTGGCCTTCTGATCTCTTGCAGGGGCCACCCTCTGTCCAAACCTAATTAAAAAACAAGCCAGCAAGGATCATAGTTGGACCAGACAATAGTAGTCAGCCCACTGAAAAGGGCAGAGGAGAACAGATAATTGTTCTAGGTTGGGGGGATTTGAACAGACAAAAGCAGCTTCCCTGAGTGGTTTTTTCCTCTTCCTCATAACAAAGAATTGAACAAACCCTTGCCAAGTATATTTAACATAAAGATTACATGAAATATATGCAGGTGCACTTCACATAACAGATGCTCAATAAACAGTATCTTTTTTTTTTTTTTTAATAAACAGTATCTAACTCTTACCTTATTTTTAACAGTAATTAATCATTGGGAAATTGAGATTGAGTATTAATCATTCTCCATTAAAATCCAACAAGTATCCAACAAAGTTTACTCCTCAACAACCTATTTTGTTTCTTCTTATATAAAGCTGTTCTGGTTTCTTCACAAAATTGGGAGACCATGAATAGAGAGATGAAAACACTAGAGAAATAAGTTCTCTAGTGCTATAAACCATATGCTTATTTCAGCTCTGATAAAGGCCTTACAAAAACAGTTCTATATTTCTGACCAGCATAATTCTGCCCCAAAGCACATAAAGTGGACAGTGATGGAAACCCAAGGTTCTAAACATTTTGTACCTTATATTCTACCACTCATCTAGGAAAAAAAAAATGATTTCAATAGAAAGCAAAAAGCTTGATTTTCTTAGGGTACATGGATACATTTAGCCTTTATATTCAAAATTATTAGTAAGCATCAAAGGCACCAAAATTTGGTGGATTGCCCTTGCTCTTGCATGACACACATACTACACAGATCTTCCGCTCCACTCCAGGCTCTCTCTGACACTTCTCCAGGTTTTACTGTCTTTAAGGCATGTTTCTACCAGAAGATTTGTTTGTCTATTTCTTTGCTTATAAATTGTTTGTCTCCTCATGAGAGGAAGGACCTAGGCTATCTTGTTCTCCCTTATGCCTAGTAATGCCTAGAGCAGAGTCTGAGAGTAGAAACTAAATAAGCTTACACTTACACAGAAAAACATGTACATAAAAGTGGTTGATATCCAAATTAGGTTGAATGTTATATCCAAACCACTTTGAAACAGGCATCCCAATATGGCAGCAATTATTATTGTTGTTTTCATTATTATTGCTACTACTATTAGAATGATGCAAAAATGATGCACATAGGGTAAAAACTGGCAGCTATTTTTCAATGACTGAGTCTTGGTCATACATGCCTGTACTTAGAGCAAGACTGTCAGTCTTTGTATTCAACCTGTGACTACTGCCAACTTAAGTTTTGTAGTGATACTGCCAGAGTGTGTAGCTTGGAATAATATTTCTCAAATAGTAGTGGCAATAATGTTCCAGATTTTTGGAAAAATGCCACATGCCAAGTGCTAAACAAATAATAAAAATGAAACTTACATATTCTACTTCTGGAAAGATGAAGTGGAGGTGGTTTTCCCAATCCTTCCTACTAAGTAGAACTAGAAACCCTGGGTATTATATACAGAACAAACATGAGAAGACTCTAAAAGGTGGAGAAAAACAAGCCAACCATCTAGACAGCTAGGAACTAGAGGAGTAACACAGTGCTGAATTCCTTATACTTTCTCCTTGCTTCTTCTATTCCAGAGTTAAAACAGAAAAAGCCAGAAACCCAGAGATGTCAACAAGCACACACACATACACAAAACTCTAACAAATGCTTTTCCTTCCTAATCAAAGGGCTAAGGAAGGGGCAGTCTAGAAAGACAAAGACAATTTTAGATTATAATTTCTTTCCTTTTACCAAGCACCATAAAAAAAAAAAAAAAAAAAAAAAAAAAAACTATGGATCTAATCCCACCCACATCGATGAAGATCAAGTTGAGAGCATAGATTTCCATCCTTCACAGCTGATAATGAGATTCCCCAAAATCCCTGATGGGATGGTATCAGAGATAGTCTAGGGATCTAGTATCTTCATCCATACTGGACAGTAATAAAGCTCTCTCCATCAAAGCTGTGTCAATAGAGACTGCTTGACCAGCTTGGCCTCCACTCCTACCTGGCCATAATAAGGTACCCCTTCTTCTTCCCAGGGAGGTAGTGTCAGAGGAGGGCTTCTAGAGAGTCAGGACTTTCGCCTCCATCATCCAACAGGAGTAAGATCATACCTTCCTACCTCTATCCACCATGGTCTCTGTAGAAGCCATGTAGAGAGAAGAAGCCTAGGGAAGAGCTGGAACTCCCATTTCCACTCTGCAATACTGGGAAGCCTTGCCTCCTTAGTGTCAACTGAGGCTGGGTGGGAAATCTAGACTTCCATCCCCACTTAGCAGTAGTTAAGTGGCACTTGCCTCTCCCTTTCTCCTACCTTGGAATGTACAAGATTCAATAGAAAAGCACTTAACATACCAAGAACCAGGGAGATCTAAAGCTGACAACAAAAAACAGATTCAACACCACAATGAGAGAGATGTTAAAA
This sequence comes from Canis lupus familiaris, assembly GCF_011100685.1. Taxonomy (NCBI): domain Eukaryota; kingdom Metazoa; phylum Chordata; class Mammalia; order Carnivora; family Canidae; genus Canis; species Canis lupus. The sequence goes on along the minus strand of NC_049242.1, from coordinate 14,636,273 downwards.
TAATCCTACAAAGATTTAAAACACCCATAATAAAAATGCTTCAATGAGCAGTTATGAACATATCTGAAGTGGAAAAATAGAAAGTCTCAGCAAAGAAACAGAAAGTCAACAACAATAACAAAAATAGAAGACATAAAGAAAAATCAAATTGAAATTTTAGAAATGAAAAATACAATAACTGAAATAAAAATGTCAATGGATGGGTTCAATAAGAGAATGGAAGGGATAGAGAAACAAATCAGTAAGCAGGAAGATAAAACAATATAAACCCTGAGAATAAATTACACCATCCTCCCAAAATGGAAAAGAGCCTCAAAGATCTGTAGGACTTATAACAAACTATCTAATAGTTGTGTCATCAGAATTCCAGAAGGAAAGGAGAAAGAGGGTAGATCTGGAAATCACTCAAAGGAATAATGGATGGAAACTTCCCAAATTTGGCACATGCACATACACACCCCCCCCCCTACAAACTCAAGATGCTAAGCAAAGCCTAAATGGGGTAAATTCAAAGAAATCTACCTAATGCACATCATAGCCAATCTTACAAAAACTGAAGGCAAAAAAGAATTGTAAAAGCAGTAAATATGAAATGATATTTTACCTACAGGGAAAAATCTATCTGATTGACAGTTGATTTCTCATACAACTCTTTCTGGAGGCCATAAGAGAGCAACACAACATTTTTCAAGCTCTGAAAGCTTGAAAATCCAGAATACTGTACCCAGAAAAATTCTTCAGAAACTAAGGGGGAAAATCAAGACATTTTCAGATGGAAGAAAACTAAAAAATTTGTCACCAGCAGACTTACTCTAAAAACAGAAAAACAAAATCAAAGAACAAAATCTAAAGAAAGTTCTTTAAGCAGAAAAGAAAGGATAACAAAAAGAAGAAATAGCATGGTTATACAATAAAAATTCGAGTAAATACAGACTTTCCTTTGTTATGTTTTCTAAATTATGTTTGATGATGGAAAGAAGAATGATAAAATCAAATACATTAATCAATAAACTTAGAAAATCAATAGATATAATCAATGAAACAAAGAGCTGGTTGCTTGAAAAGATAACAAAATTAACAAATCTCTAGCAAGAAAGAAAAAGAAAAGAAGGTATAAATTATCAATATCAGAAAAAAATAGGAGTTATCACTACAGAACTTACAGACATTAAAAGGATAATAAATGGATACTTCAAACAGCTTTAGACACAACTTCAACAGCTTAGGAGAAATGGATTTATTCTTCAAAATCACAAACTGCTACAACCAATCCTATATTAAATAGATAATTTTAATAACAATATAACCCTCAAGGGAATTAAATTTATAATTTTTAAAATTCCCCAAAAAGAAATCTCCAGGTCCAGATTGTTTCATTGGAGAATTCTCCCAGATTTAAAAAATAATAATATTAAGGCCAATTTTCTACAGCTTCTTACAGAAAGAGAAGAGAAAGGAACACTTGCCATTTCTAATGCTATTCAAATAGCTCAGATTGACAATATAAAAACAAAAGGTACAGATCAATAACCATCATGAATATAGACAGAAAAAATGCTTTAAAATTATTAGCAAATAAAATTCAGCAATACCGATTAGCAATGAACATGGGGACACCAAAACCAAAAAGTACAATACTATTTACAACTGCACACACACAAAAAAGGAAGAATACTTAGGTGAAAATTTAATAATACATATACAGGACTTATATGAACCAAGTTACAAAACATTAATGAAAAAAATCAAGGAAGTTCTATATAAATAGACAGGTTGTGTTCATGAATTGTAAAATTCAAATAGTAAACTATTCTCTCCAAATTTAAATACAGGTTTAACACAATTCCTATTAAATTCCCAGCAAGAATTCTGATGGCTATAGACAAGATAATTCTAAAATTGATATGGAAAGACAAAAGACCAGAATAATTAGAACAGTTCTGGAAAATAATAAAGTGAGAGAAACCATTCTATCTGAATTCAAGACTTATTATATAACTATAGTAATTTAAGCTATGTGAGATTCAAAGAAGGCTAGACGCATAGATCAATGGAACAAGTAAGACATGCCCAACCGATTTTTAACAAAGGTACAAATATAATTCAAAGAGAAAAGATAGCCCTTTCAATAAGTGATAGTGAAACAATTGAATATCTACAGGCAAAAAATAAACTTTCATCTAAATCTCATTAGATAAAAATGAACTCAAAACGGATCATGAACTTAAATGTAAAGCTTAAAACTATAAGGCCTTAAAAATTTTTTTTTTTTCAAATCTTTAGGATCTATTGTTAGGCAGAGTTCTTGGACTTGATACCAAAAGTTTGTTCATTTAAAAAAAATTGATAAACTGGATTTCATTAAGATTAAAAATAAATGTATCTGTAAAAGACCATATTAAGAAGACGAAAAGACAAGCTACACAATGGAAGAAAATACTTGCAAAGCATAAATGCAACAAAGGATTAGTATCTAGAACATGCAATTTATTTTTATTTCTTTTTTTAGAGATTTATTTTAGAAAGGGGGGGTGCATGCACAAACAGGAGGAGGGGCAGAGGGAGAGGGAGAGAGAGAATCTCCACTGAGCACGGAGCCAGATGTGGGGCTCTGATCTCACAATCCTGAGATCATGACTGGAGCTAAAATGAAGAGTTGAGGGCTTAATGGACTGAGCCACCTACAGGTCCCTCATAATATTTTTAAAATGAAAAAATTATAGAAATGGAGAATGGATTAGTGATTGCCACAGTTTATGATGGGATTAGGGGTGGGGAAGTGAGTGTGGCTATAAAAATGCCACATGTGGAATCCCTGTGGTGATCAAAATATTCTGTCCTAACAAGATCAATGTCAGTATCTTGGTTTGACATTGTACTACTGTTTCATAAGCCATAACCACTGAGGGAAACTCATAAAGGGTACGTGCGATCTCTCTGCGTTACTTTTTTCTCCCATTTTCATCTTTTTTTTTAAATTTTATTTAAATTTCAATTTGCCAACATATAGAATAACACCCAGTGCTCATCTCATCAGATGCCCCCCTTAATACCTGTCACCCAGATACCTTATCCCCTACCCACACCTCCCTTTCTGTAATCCTTTGTTTTCTGGAGTTAGGAGTTTTTCATGGTCCTCTCTAATTTTTCACCACTCAGTTTACCCCCTTCCCTATGGTCTCTTTCACTATTTCTTATATTCCACATATGAATGAGACTATATGATAATTGTCTTTCTCTGACTTATTTCAGTCAGCATAAATACCCTCCAGTTCCATACACGTCGATGTAAATGGTAGGTATTCATCCTTTCTGATGGCTGAGTAATATTCCATTATACCACATCTTCTTCATCCATTTTTCTGTCAAAGGACATCATGGCTCCTTCCACAGTTTGGCTATTGTGGACATTGCTGCCATGAACACTGGGGTTCTGCATTACTTTTTACAAATGCATGTGAGTCTACAATTATCTCAAAATAGGTTTTATTTATTAAAGTAACAATTAAAAAAGGAACTCCTTGCTTTTCATTCTCTGTCTACCTCACTTCCCATTACCTCTATCTTGAAGCCGATTCAACCATGAGCTGGTATTTGAGGTGTGTATGAATGTACGTGAGAGAGTGGAAAAGAGAGGAGAGAGGAGTGAGTGGATGGCGCCCAGGTTCAGCTGGTGGTTTCCCTACCCATGCTGTGGGGGGTGGGGGGCCAGGGCGTTGTTAGGAAAAGTGTGGTGAGGATGTACTGGGGTGCTGGTGCTTCTGCCTTCATATAGTGACACAGATCTTTGGACACAGAGTACTAAAGAAGTGAGTAGCATTTTATTCAGTTGATCTTTTTTTCCCCATGATATAAAATGTTATACAAAAACAACATTAGAATGAGTATATTAACAACAGAGACAACTAATCCACTGACCTCATCTTCTATAATTTAAGAGGAAGATGGGAGTTATAAAAAAAGAATAGAAAAAAATATGAGATTTTCTGCATAAAATTCTCCCCTAAATGATCAAAATGTAGATATATTATGACTGATATGCCTATCATTCATTCACTCCTCTCTCCATCATTTCATTTGGTTATTCATTCCAAAATATAAACTGCATGCCTATTCTCTGATAGGAATTATGCCAGGCCATAGAGACATAAATTTGAATAAGACACAGATGTCTCCCTTTAAGGATCTCAGAATCTAACAGGAGAGGCATATTTTTTAAAACTGTCAATTGTAGAGCAGTGCAGACATTCTATAATTGAGCTTAAGAGTATCATGGCAAGATAAAGTGGAGAACCTAACCTGACCAGAGACAAGGGTGCCAGTGCAAGGCTTCTGGAGAACACAACACCAGAACTAGCATTTTTTTTTCCCCAGTTATTCCTTATCTACCATATATTATTCCCTAGTCTAGCTTAAGATACAGACAAAAGCACTGCAGGCATTGAAGAAACATAGAAACAGCATGATCCAGGCAAACAGCAGCACCTCAAACAAATATAAAATTGGGTTGAATTAATAAGATAGTGGTAAACTAATATAAGTCTAATTAAATCCTTCTCATATTGTGAAAGGGGGGTTTGAGATTTGGGACTCCAGACAAATGAAGTGTTATCAAACAATGAGACTGATTCAACTTTATAAGCTCATGAACACACAATGCCACACCTTGCCATTCACATACTGTGTGAACTGATACCTGAAATCAGAGGAGTCAACAGCTTACAACATAAAAACAGAGACTAGCATTTAATACTTTTGTATGCATAATAAAAAAAAAGCCTCACATTGCTTAGCCTCTTATGCACAGATTGTGCTGTTCACTAACATGCTCAAATTAGTTATGCAAATCCTGTGCCATATTATGCCTCTCCACCATATGTGACTAGTTACCATAGCAGTCAGCTGAAGTGCATATTTTCCATAGCAACCTAGGAATCTTTACTGCTTGGAGAACTGAGAGGGAATTGAAAGCAGTTCCACAAAGCAATATGAAATATAAATGTTGGCAACGTCCCCCGAATCTTTCTTTAAAACTACATCATTTAGCATTGACTTTTAAATGCCACAGCCTCTGGGTGGTTCTCTTTTAGACTATATCAGCAACTCTTTCCTGTTGGAAATGTGAAACTCTTTGAGAACAGATAACATTTATGATTTGGGGGCACAAAGGAGAGTTTTCCTCTGGGGTTATTCTAGAGAGTGGGTGAATTTTCCTCTGTTTCCTACAGTGCAGGAGAATTACAATGAGGGGTTAAGGACACTGAGAGGTGCTATCTGAATGCAGTCTGCAAATTGAAGTTCCATACGCTGGTGCAATGTATTTGGTGTTTTCTTTCTTTCTGTGTTCCAACTTCCTGCTTCGGACTACAAGGCTGGTACCAAACTGAGCTGGATTTTTTCCCCTGTATCTTTGGCCTTTGGAGAGCAGTTGTCCAGTCAGCTATATTAATGTCATCTGTGATATTTAATAGGAAGACTGCTTGCCTTTAAAAGGCCTCCAGATCCACTGTATATGTATACAGAGGGAATGTATACATGAGAAAGAGGATTCCAGATGCTTCATTCACTTATTTTAGGATTAAACCACATACAAAACTAAATACACATAGAAATCAGGCCTTAATAGTGGTCCTGGAATTGGGGATAAACTTACTGGAGGGTAACATGACCAGTGGCTGTTGTTATTTAGTGTTTATTTGCCATGCACTGTGCTAGTCCTTTAGATCCGTTACAATGAATCTTCATAGCAACCCTGTGAGAAATAGTAGACTTTCCACATTTCGTACAGAAAAAAATAATTATCTCTCCCCTAAATCTACCTGACTAGAAAGTAGGAGCAAGAAAGCTATATTTATCTACTCGAAGAACCAAACCTCTATTCTCTGCAATATAGGGAAAAAAGAGAGAAGAGGTAAGACTTGGAACAAAGTGCCCAGTATGGGACCCAAAGCCACACCCTACAATGACTGAGAATGCCTGATGAGACTGCCAGGGGAAGAGGCAAGGGGACAAGCCTAGCCTCGTCTCGGAATGATATAAGATTTATCTTTTGGGGATGTCTTTGTTTGAGCACTGAGAACGAGGTTCTCCTAGATTCTTTACACATCATATATTTAAACCTTTGTGAAGAAATATTAACTTCTCAAATGCTAAACACAAACCTAACAGAAAACTTTTGATATTATTTAGGGTTTCAGCATTCATGTGACTTCTCCCCCGACTCCCAGATCTCATTGGAAATGGACTAGAGTTTTCTTGTCCTTCTATCATTTGGAAATGCAGGGCATGGCTCATTTCAAAAATGGTAAAAGAAAAGAAAGCATATTTTACTTATTCCTGTCTGATTTGCCTGCAGATGTAGCCCCTTATTAGAAATAGTCTTCTATCCCTAAAATATTACTATAAAAACAATACCACCTAAAACTCTATCGCTTTGTTTTTAGCAACTAAGCTTATAGAATTTTACATTTATTTATCATATTCCAAGATTCCTCTCATAGAAAATTTCTCATGGACTGCTCAGCTAGGTAGAAGGGAAGGGTTCTCATTTGCTATTGGCATCCTGGTAGGTCAGTTAGAGACTTTGCCCAACAGGCTCTGAACCTCGAACTTAGCATGCTGGCCACTGGATGGACAGACTGGTCTAACTGGTGTTGCATAAAGTCACTTTGAGACCTCAAATCCCTCCTTTTAAATGTGAACTGGAAAGGACTAGATAGTAATCCAGGCTTTTTCAGCTCTGGGTCTCCAAATTACAGATACCCACAGCCACTACAATGATAGATGCAAAACAAAAACCTTGCAGTGTCCCTCCCATGCTTAAGCTTGTCAGTGGCTCTCCACTGTGTGACCAGATCCTGTCTCCCTAGCATGAGACTTCAGGCCCTCTCTGACCCAGCCCTTCTTGCCTCTCCAGCCTCAAATGCTACCAGTCTCTCTACTGCTTCATGGTCTGAAACACTGAATTAATTGCAATTCTCTTCATATATCATGCTGCTTCTCATCTCTGAACATCTGCTCATGTTTGTTCCCCTGTTAGAAGTGTATATTTTCTTACCCCACCCCCCACCTGCCACATTTGCTTGGCCAATTTCACTGATTGGAAATACCACTCCCTCCAAGAAAAGTTAGACACTCCTTCTTAGGTTTCATAATACATTTGCATCATTATCCATCACATTTACACTTTTGTATTATAACAATAGGGAAGAATGCTATTTCCTTAGGAAAGCCTCTTATAGTAAAAGATCTGCAATGAAAAAAAAGATACTTTGAAAAGCCCATTTCCTATGTAGATGCCTGACTTGATGGGCTTGCCCCCTGAGAGACAAGCAGAGAAGGGGTTGCATGCAGGAGAAAGGAGAAAAAGGCTTTGGAAGGAGAGAAGGAACATGAAGGAACCAGCACAAGAAGCAGAGGTGGAGAGGAAGCCAGCAGGATGGTAGGAAAATCCCATGATCTGAAATATGTGAACCCCCCTCACTATAACTGTTCAGTTTATCAGCAAAGTTTTGCAACTCTCAAATTGTTTGTAGGAAATAAAATGAGTCGGGGGGTAAGCTGGAAAGAGGCTTTGCTTTACTTCTGCACTGGGAGAGAACAGGACAGTGTCTGTGTACATATAGGAACACAAGAGTCCTGGAGACAGGAAGAAATACAAAGTAAGTTACAGAAATGGGAAATGGGAGGAAAGTTTTTTACTTTTTTCCTGGAAAGTTTTTTCCCAGGTTGTGGAACTGTGGTTCAATCAAAGTTGGACCACATTTCCATGGGAAAGAATTTCTCAGCAATATCTGCATGACATACCACATGAAATATAGTTTCCTAGGTCTGCTTCTTTAACCAGCCTGGAGAATCCCTACCTGCTGTATCACCAAGGCTATCCCCAAACCCTGGCATGTTGAATAAGTTCAATAATCATCTGATAAATCAATATTATTAACATTCTATAGGAATTGCTCACTTAAAGTTAATTTACAAAAACTGTACCTTGAGAATTTTTGCTTGACTCTTGAGTCAGCTAGAGATACCCATGTTCATTAAGAAAAATGGGAGCTGTAAATGAAAAGCCTAACCAAAACTAAATTAAGAAAGTCAATTTGCTGAAAAATTCATTTAAGGATTTTTAAAAGCCATATATAAATGAGTCTTGGATTATCTGCCCCAGTGCTCACATCTATTAGCTGGGAGGAATGCAGAGAATGAGTGACAATGGGAGACTTTCCACATGTGAGGGGATCTGGACCTGTTGAACATAGCACGCTGCCCCAGAATGGAGATGCAAGTCAACAACTTCTCTCCCCTTGTGCTAAAATGCCTTTTATCCAAGGAATTTTTCATTTATTAGGTCCCAATGTAGCAAATGTCCCAATAGGGATGACACTGATACTGCCTGTTAATTCTTTCAATATAATGCAAGCAGCTTCCAATTTGTCCTACCAGGTTTCACCTGTCTGGGGTAAATATAAATGAAAGAGAGAACACATCTCAACACAATCATACTCTTTCAAAAGCTCTGGATGGTAAAAAGCAACACGATAGGGATCACCAGTTCATTCTGGATTACAAATATAACACCTGTATAAGCTGTTTCACACATGTTCTGGCACATGGAGCAGAGGGAACTTGATTTGATAGTAGGCTAACTTCAACTTATTAAAGGTATAAGCAGAAAGAGGCCACCTATAGAGGAGAAGAGAAAAGGGACACCTCATACAATTTTATTATCACCAACTCCATGAAAATTAAACTTGCCATTCAAAAACCTCAAAGCACAAGTTGTTAAATACCTTCATCTCATGCCAAACTGAGCCAAGAACCTTTGTCATGATGTCCAGAGTCAAGATTCCACGCTTCCCAGATCTTACCAGCATACACCAGCACTTTTTTTTTCTCTTTTTAGGGCCTTTGAAACCTAATGAATATCATTCTGCTTTTCCTCATAGTCTTGGTTCTCACATTTGCAAAAGAGTTGAAGAATGCTTAATAATAAAATGGTTCGGTCACTGAGTGATTAATAATATCAATGGTAGTTGCCATTTTTTTTGAGTATTTATTGGATGCCAGAATTTGTGCGAGGTGCTTTCTACACAAGATCTCTCATGCTTGCAAGAAAGCTATTCTTATCTCTATTTTACCAAAAAGAAAACTGAGGTCAGTGAAGTGAGGTATCTTCTTCAAGATCACACAGCTAGTAAATAATGAGCTGGAACTGGAACAGAGATCTAACACATATTCTCAACCAGCATAGCTAAATTGCCCTGGAGTAAATGAAATAATACACATGAAAGCTCTTTGTGAGCTGTAAATGAAAGGCAAAAATATAACAGAAAGAGTTATTTTGGCCTTAAATGGCTTGTATACAACCATCATAACCATCCTACCATAATATGGCCTTTGCCAAGTCACCTAGCTTTCCTGAGCTTCAGTTCTCCATGTATAAAATAGGGATGCTATTACTTATTAAATTACCTACTTCCTCTTATGTTCTACTCATTTGCAAAACCTGCGCTGAGAGTACATTTGATAATGGATATGAAAGTGATTTGTCAACTATAAAGCACAAGGCAAATATGAGGTGCTTTTATTGGGGCAAAAAAATCATAATAAATTAGGGCATTCAGGGCAACTGGTCTTGAAAGAAGACAAAAACTCCCTCTGACAAGTATCTAATCCACTGCCTGCTCTGTGGAGGAAACTATTACATTTGAATTATTCGAGTGCCCCAAAGCAAAGTGCTTTTCCCAGGCAGCTGCCCTTTTAATATCAGTGCTAGTGATTGATCTTTCAAAGTAAAAGAACACTCTTGAGGATGATGGGAGCCAAGCTGCATGCTTACCAAGACACACAGGTCCTGAGTGAGTCCCTATAAGCTTGGAATAAGGATTCATGTCCCATTTCTTTACCTAGAGAGAGCTCTGAATGAGCCCAGAATGAAAGGTAACTAATGATACACATTCCTAAGATTTTACCTCAGGTTTGGGGGAATTATTTTAGGGCACAGTTCTACGAAACCACTCCAAAACCCTGAGGTCTAGTCAGTGAGCTCCAAATATCAGGTTGACAAAGAGGACCTCTGCAACAGCCAACCTGCACACCTCTATCCCCGCCACCTGTGATATAGTCTGTTGTTTATGAGCGTGAAAGAGAATGAACATCTAGTTCTAGTCTTAGGTTAATATCTATTACACTTTTTTTAAAGTAGGCTGCATGCCAAGCATGGAGTCTAATGCGGGGCTTACACTCAGGGCCCTGAGATTGAGACCTGAGTTGAAATCAAGTGTTGGATGCTTAAAAGTGCCCCCTTATTAAGCATTTTCTATGGTGATTTTCTAGGGTAAAAGTAGCAATGCTTTCAACTAGTAATGGGTTAAGATCATTACATTGGCAAGAAGGCATCCTCACCTTGAATGTCACAGAAAAATCATCTACTGCTCAGAGAGGAGGGATTTGCCTTAACTAAGACATTTCTGAGACCAGAGGTAAAGAAGAGGTGAGTGCTATTGCAGGTAAATCTATAAGTAAATAATTAAGTGGACCATAGGATAGCCAGCTGCTGAGAATATTTTTTCTTCCTTTAAAACAATCATAACAATAAAACTATATATCAATTCTAATATTACTACTAGTATATTCCCAGTGCCTGCCTCAATCCTAAGCACAAGTAAATGCCAAGTCAATGTTTTATACATGAATAAATCTTTCTAATATGTAAACTGATCCCTCACATCTCTTAAGCTCTGAAAAATTTTATTCTCTTTCACGATACTACTCTGTCAGGAAAATGACTTCAAGATACACTGCAGAATCAAAAACTTCCATGTGGAGGATAGTGACTGACAGGCATTCCGTCTCCAAGAAACGCTGTACCTATTATTCATTCAAGTAATACTGTTTCTCCTATGCCTAGGACAGTGCTTGTCGCCAACATATTCACTAAAAGTTTATTGTTCTGAAATTGCTGTGTCCTGCATAAAGCTAAATTAGTATTTCTAGGTTTTTTGTAAGAAAACAAAACCCTCAACTAGTGTTTTCCCATAACTTTTGCATTTATTATCTCTAAGCTTCAGGCTTGTCAAATTAACAAATTCATATTCATTTTTTCATAAAATTATCCAATAAAGATTAATTATACTAGATATATTATATAAATATACTTAAGTGCCAGAAACTCAGAGGTGGATTTACCATGCAGCTAATGAAGGCCCCTCGTCTACATAAGTCTCTTCCAAAGCCCTGAATTTAATTTTGCAATTATAATTTGTGTTCACTTTCTTAAAGTTCTCCTTGCTAAATTACAGAAAGTTTGGGCCCCCCCAAATTGGGCCTATCTCTACAAAAACTTTATTATATGTTTTAATCCTATAAAGTGCATGCTCTAGAGATATGGAAACTGAGAATTACAGAGGTACATGATTTGTCCAAATTCTCATCTTGAATGGTAGACTGATGAATCAAGCTGAGATCTTTAGTCTCTAAGACTTTATTTTTTAAGATTTTATTTATTTGAGAGCATTGTGAAGGACAAGGGGAGGGGGGGGGGAGGTAGACTCCTTGTTGAGTGGGAAGCCCAACACAGGGCTCGATCCCAGGACCCCAAGATCATGACCTGAGCCAAAGTCAGATGCCTAATCAACTGAGCCACCCAGACACCCCAAATCAAAGACTTTGTGAGTAAGCCATGATGCCTTCTCTTAGAGATAATGAATACCATGTCCATCCTTCCCGGGAGTCTGTTTTTATTACTGAAATCAATCATGTCTCTCAAAAGTGGTTAGAAACTAATGCATTTACTGAGAGCTCATTTCTCACGAGCATTCTATAAGGTGCTTTTTATGTGTAAGCAAACATACACACTTGCACATACACACACGTGATTTCTTTTGCTTCTCAAAACAACCTAGGGAGGTTACATAGACAAAGTAAATAAGACTCCAAAAGGGTAACTTGCTTAAGTTTCATAAAGAGAAAAGTATGTGGTATTTGAGTCTACTGCCTCTGAAGTCTATGACTTTTCCATACATGAGGCTGTTTTTCCTTCCTGTATCAAGTCTGGGTAAAGTAGTCACCCCTTAGGAGCCACCTCTTTTAGGTCTCAGAGGATTGCCGGCACTTCCAGTGCAGGTCGATACTGGTTTATCGTCAGCAACACTAAGAAGGTAATAGGCTATCACCCTGTCCTCTTTAGATTCAAATGTCACGGGTATGTATTTAAGATGTCTTGCATCACTCAAACAGTCCATCCACTGAAAAAGTGACCTTTTCATGCCTGTATCTCTAGCACTGTCATGATCTCTTAGACATGAGAGATAATCCTATAAAACCTCTCTCAGCAATCCAAATCTGCTGTAATCCCCAGATCCACTCCTTACAACCCAGATAAGACAAACCACGAAGTTATCCCTTGTCCTGCCAAGGTGTAGACTTCAATAGGAAACCTTGGACAGCCAAGTTATAGTCTTACTGAGGATGTGAGAAATGGTGACAGCACATGCCTAGATTCAGCCAGATGATATTGCAGCACAGGAACTGAGAGTGGCAGCTCTTCAATTCCACACCTCACAAATAATCACACAGGGTATGCCCTGGAACCACAGGAGGAAAGCTGAACAGAGCTGCAGCACCACTGCTGGGTGACAGAGTCCCCCCACCCCGGGCCCTGGCACATCCAGACACTGCTCTGAACCAGAGATTTGTAAATCTGCTATAAGAGTGGTCTCTGAGACCCCTCCCAAGTAGGAGTGTTCTCAGGAAAGCCTGAGTCAGGATAGCCAGAGTAGAGCAGTCCCTCAGACTGGCTCTAGGGCTGCCTGCCCATCATAGAACTTAAAGCACAAGGATCCACAGACCATTATATGTGTGGTTCAGAAGAAAAATTAAACGCAACTACAATTAAAAGTATTCTATCAAATACTGAAAATACCAGCAGGGCTCTCTTCTGCCTCCTGCCTCTCCTCTTCCCCTAAGATTAAAATCTGAGATATTCAGAACCATTAGCAGGATTCAAGCTGATTTTAATATAAAGGAGCAATATAATATATTCCTTTTTGATAGTCTCCTCAATAACAGCCTTAGTACACCATGAACCTTACCTCTGGATGGGAATATAGTCATAGCCTCATAACTAGTCTCCTTTTCTAGATTCCTACCCCTCCAGTCCATCTTCTACATTGCTGCTGGAGTATTTTCCTAAAGTGCACAGATAACCATGCCTTGCCTCTCTCAGAAGTTCTGTTGCCTCCCTGCCTGAAGGATAGAATACAGACCTCTCAGCCTTATGGATAATGCTCATAATCTTCTCCTCTAATTCCAAACTCATTTTCCAGTGCTTCCCCTGATGCATCTTATACTCCAGCCATACAATGTACCTGGCATTTCCAACACACCATATATATATTTTTTAATATCTCTGTCCAGTGGGCCTTGGTGTCTGCTCCTAAAATGAGCCTTTCCATTTAAAAATAAATAAATAAAAGTATGGGGCACCCAGGTGGCTTCGTCATTTGACTCTTGATTTTGGTTCAGGTCATGATCTCAGGGTTCTGAGATGGAGCCCCACATTGGGCTTTGTACTGGGCGTGAAGCCTACTTAAGATTCCCTTTTTTCCTCTACCTTTGCCCCTCCCCCTTCTAAAAATTTAAATAAATTAATGAATAAAATTTAAAGATAAAATGACATTTTCCATTTTTTAGCATAAAGAATTGCTATTCATCTTTCAGACCAAACTAAAATATCCTTTTCCCCCGCCACCCATAATGAATCATTCCCTCTACTGGGATCCCAGAGGATTTGCATATAGTACTATGAAACACTTATTACACTGCATTGAAATTACTTACTCAAATGGCTTTTTCTCCAATAGACTACGAATTTAGCAAAGGCTGTGCTCCATCTCCTTTTTATTACTCTGAGCCCTTGGCATGGAGTAGACAGACTACAAATGTAGGTAGACTATTAAAAAATGAATTAATGAACAAATGAACAGATGTAATAAAAAGATTGAATATAAGCAAAACCAGAAAAAAAAGCATTAAATGACACAGGGGGACATATTATAAATTAGTACCATATGGAGTTTTTAAAATTTTTATCTAATTATAATAATTTTTCTGAAGTAATTTCATTTGAGTGCTAAAACATGTTTCTTTTCCATAGTAAAAAAGATGAATGAACAACTTCTTTTATCCAGAGACAGGTTATTTTACTTACTATAAGCTCATGATCCACCAACATATAGAGCTCTTAAAATAGTCTATACCAAGAGTCAGCAAATTTTATCCATGAAGTGCAAATAATAAGTGTTTTAGATTTTGGAGGTCCTATAGTCTTTGTCATAACTAATCAACTTAGTAATCATAGGGTGGAAGAAGCCATGGAAAAAATGTAAGTGAATGGACATGGTATGTTTCAATAAAACTTCATGAGCACTGAAATTTGAATGTTTCTTCATTTCCATGTTTCACAAATATTAGTCTTTTCTTGATTCGTTTTCAACTTGTTTAAAAATGTTGAACAAAATGAGTTGTATGAATACAAGTCTGGCCCATGGGCTGTACTTTGCTGACCTATGGTTCATATAAATTAAAAACAAAAACAAAACAAAACTTTGGCTCCAGTGCTGGTTTGGGGGAGCTCTCTCTAATATAAAAGATATTTTATCAATAGAAATAATAATCCCCTAAGCACCGCAAAGAGTTAGAAACATGAAATAAAAAGCAAGATGAATGATTTTGTCACATGGACTAAAAAGGCCAAAGCAATTAATCTGGCTTGGTATATGCATATTGCAGGATGGCAAATGATGGTAACTTTTCTTTTTCTTTCTCAGACAATAAAGGTCAAAACGCAACATGGAAAATGTTACAACAGATTGGCCCTGATCAGATGTAGCCCATATGCAGGAACTGCACCCGTTGTAATTCAACTGCACAGAAGCCAGATCTAGTCTCTTTTTAGAATGTCCAAAGCACTTTATGTGGCAAAGTGCTTTCAATTATTTATTAGTTAATTAAACTCACTAGCTCCTCCTTCCATGTCTAGTGGTGCTGAGATAGCATTGTACAAATGATGAAATCAAGACATTTATTATCTATATAAGGTGACTGATATGATTAGAAAATGATAATAGGAAGGGGGCAAAGTTCTTTTTTAAAGCAGATTAATGGACAAGGAGTAAATAATTAATTTGACAGAGATTGCAAAGGTGCCTTAAGTGCAATGGAGCACCAAACTCAATTATTACAGTCCATTTAGTTATTTTCCAAAAATTTACACTCCCCCCAAATGTTTTCTTCTGGAACATTAGAGACCATCTTAATCCCTATTTAATTTTAGAAGATGACTCGGAAGTTTAAAGAAACTGTCAGGCTGAAATGGCAGGGTCATATTCTGGCTTTCCAGGAACTCTGTGAGGCTAAGTTGTTAAGATGGTAGTGCTTCTGAACTACATGACATTTTCTTGTGGAAAGAGGGCTGGCACTTAGAAACCTTGACACACGTCTGGGCTTTTCAGAAACACAAAGAGTATAGAAGAAGTACTGTCACTATAATTATATTTTCAAGGGAAAATGAGTAAAAAGAACTGATATTTGCTTCTTTATCTAAATTCCTCCAACTTGGTTGAGCCATACATAGTACTTATAACTATCCTGTGCAGTATGAGTGTAGTTATCTCAATTCCCTTGTAAAATAATGAGCCCCTCAACCAGAAATGTTTTAAAAATACTTTCAAATATATCAGTTTTCTCATCTGGAAACGGCGGTATAGTTATCTTATTAGGTTGTATGAAGGTTATTGTAAAACCTACATAAAACATATTTCTTAGCACCTAACAAGTGTTCAATAAATGTAAGGTCTAGTTAAAAGAGCTCAACAATGGGATCCCTGGGTGGCGCAGCGGTTTGGTGCCTGCCTTTGTCCCAGGGCGTGATCCTGGAGACCCGGGATCGAATCCCACGTCGGGCTCCCGGTGCATGGAGCCTGCTTCTCCCTCTGCCTGTGTCTCTGCCTCATTCTCTCTCTCTCTCTATGACTATCACAAATAAATAAAAAATTAAAAAAAAAAAAAGAGCTCAACAAATATGGTTGATATTTATATAATATCAACAATAAATAATGAATTGATGAAAGAAAGAATAAATGAATTAATGAATTAATATCACTGTAGTATCTGGTTACAACACAGAGCTTGCAATTTTTCACCCAACTCTTAGGAATTCGCTGAAAAATGCCATCATGTCCCTACGTTGAGCTACTAGTACCACAGGATTGGAGTTCATCCTCTGTTGTATTAATACTCCACTCCAGCCACACCAAATTGGCCTGTTCATTCCTTATAGATGCCAGACATGCTCCTGCCTCTGAACCTTTTCACTTAGTATTCATTATGCTTTTTTCTAGGTATTACATGGCTTGGTCTCTCACCTCCTTCAAGTATTTATTCAAATGTCACCTTCTCAGAGAAGCCTTCCCTGAACCATCCTATTTAAAAGTGCATGCTACACACAGGTGTGCATACACACATGCAAGATCTATTCCCATACTCTCTTCTCTCCATAGCACATACCCTCACTAACGTAACCAAGTACATTTCTTATCTATTTTTTCTTGAGATATAAGCTCTATTTTTCCTGGGATTTTTGTTTTGTTCACTGCTATAAAACAAAAGCCCTTAGAACAATGCCTGGTACATAGTAGGTGCTCAATGATATTTGCTAAGTAGATGAATGAACCACACATCGATAATTTTAATATAAAGAACAAAGGTAGCATGGTTCTACTAATTTATTGCAAATACACGAATTATTATGCTCCAGGAATTGTGAAAGGAACCTGAGGGAGTTACAAAGAGGAGTAAGACAATGTACAGGGGATGGAGCTAACAAGCTGGCTTTGTGGGTTTCAACAGCACTATTCCTTTCTTGCCCAAAAACTCAGCTTCTGCTCTGTGCTTCTCTCACCAAAAACTAATCTAAAATCCTAGCAATCCTAACAGCCAAACACCCTGCAGGCAGAACTGCAGCCTAGCAAGAGAAACACTGACTTCAAGCTGTGCTCTTATCTTATGCTCACATCTTCACAAATTCAGACAGCTGATAAACATTTAATGAGGGCTACTAAGGTCTTGGCTCTATGCTAGGTGCTATGTGCATCTGGACGGTTTGAGGAATAGCCATTGACTTCTATAGAAGAAGGTACAATATTAAAATTACACACACGTAATTAACAAAAAAAGATTATTAGTAACTACAAAATGTTTGATTCCAAACAGTAAGTACTAAGCAATTTATAAGGAATAGCTTGCTTCTCTGGAAATTAGAAGGAAAAAAGTGAATGCTTATCCACCAATGCCAAGGGATAAGCCATTATGCTATGTAATTCCATCTATGTTTTCACATATTCCTTTGTCACCTCAGTAAACTTGGTCATATTGCTCCCATTTTATGGGGAAACAAAAGGAGGGGGCTCAGCGAGATTCCATTAGTTACCAAAGGTGCTGCAAAGTTGACTGACACTAATGGCCATGTCCTCAAGCCACATAAGTTTGTATACAGTGGTGGACTAAATTGTGTGGCTAGGATTTCAGTGTTGCAGGATTCAGAGCTAACAATTACCAGACGCCCACAGTGCATGTGTAGCAGCATACAAGGGCTCTCGTCAGCAGGAGGCCTCCCCCTCAAACACTCCTCCCATATTATAGGGATTCAGGCATTTGTTTCTCACCAGACACATTGCTTCTATCTACACTGACCTTGATTGTGAGCTCATGACATTTGGAACCTTTAGAACTGTAAGGAAAAATCAACGTGGGTGTGAGAAATACCCTTTAAAGCCTATAAATTAACTTAATCACTTATTCACCATGGCTTAATCTGGTAAGATACTGTCTCCAACAAGAAACAATCATTGCTGGGGAGTCAGGTGCTCAAGCTCTGTGCAGTCTTAGATGATCTTTGAACATCCACAGAAGGATAGTGTGATGTACCACTATGAATATGAATCCCAGCTTAATAGTCACACACTGTAAGTCCTGTGACAGGATCCACTTGCTGTATTCACATTCCCATAATGAGAAAGTGAAGGTAGACAGAAGGCACTGTCCCTTCCAGTTTCTAAGGCCGGAGCTGACAAACTAAACAAACTCATTAGGGGTGAGGGTTGTGTGTGTGTGTGTGGGGGGGGGGGGGGGGTTGGCTGTGTAAGCCATAAGGACCTTGGAACTTTTCCATAGAGCTCTTGACCTGCTGAGAAACTAAACTCCTTCTTCTGAAAGAGTCACCATCTCTGAGAAATGTGCTATTTAAGAAGTCACCAAAAAAAACCACAAAAGCGATTAAATCCAGAAATGCAGTAAACTGTGATAAAGGTGTGTTCATTGACTCCTGCTGGTGTTTCTATTGCTCTTTCTCTTCTGCCTGTCAGACTCATTTCAGACTCCTATAATTACCAAGGGCAACCATCTCATCCAAAGATATCCTTACAGGTTAGTGTGTTTGGATTAGTAGGTGATTTCAGCAACTTTTGTTCAGCATCCTTATAATTTCAAGCCACATTATCAACCAGCAGGATGTTAAAATATATTGGTTCATATAGAGTTTCAATTACTGTCTTTTCCATAGACATATACTCTGATCCACTTGTTCACCTGCTTCATCAGTCAGTGACAGAATGTTTTCTTTTCCTTCTATTCCCTCTAAATGCTGCTGTTACTTTGCCTCACTGAGATCTGCTCTATCCCTTCTGTCATCTCTCTGCTTTTCCTGCCCCTCCCCAAACCTGAAAAACTTTTGATTATTTAATGCATAACACATAATCTCAGTGTTTAGTTTTCTGCTTGCATTGGTTTTTGTTTTTGTTGTCCTTGGCATGCATTCTATTTTAACTTGCACTAACATTCTCAAATAGTTGACTTCCAGAATGCATTCTGCATCTATAGCCTTGTTAAAGCAAAGACATGGACTAAAGCCCTCAGAGGCAAAAAAAACAAAAACAAAAACAAAACTCCTCAACCCTATCACATGACTTGTAGCTCTGGGCTGCCATCCCCAAATGGATGACTGCAATTTCCTCTTGAAATTTTAACTCTTCAGTTTGAAAAAGACTATTTCTTCTGAGCTATGGCTTCTTTACCTTCATTAACTTTAACTTTTATGCTTGAGTTAGTTGAGTCTTATTTTGGGCCCTGGGGAAGGGCCCAGTGATAGGGCTTTATTCTGCCATGCCTGATATGGTAGAGAAATGGATCACAGAGGCACACTGCTGCCACTGTCACTGCCACGGTTTAAGGTGCTGTGTCCTCTCATCAGGAAACTTCTGTAGTTGCCTCCAGTCTCAATTTCCTTTGGTCCTTCTTCCACATAGCAGTCAGAGTGACCTTTCTTAAAGTCAATCTCATATTTCCAGTTCCCTTTTCAAAACCCTTTGACATTTCCCCTTTTCTGTACAATAAAGTCCAAGCCTGAACGTTCAATGAAGAATGGAAATAGAAAAAGTTTCTGACAAGATTTTTCTAGAGGATGGGGGAGACTGGATGGAAAAGTACTAACAAGACTCAATTTGTTGACTATCTATAAAATTCTACATCCTTTATTTTTTTTTAAGATTTTATTTATTCATTAGAGAAAGAGAGAGAGAGAGAGAGAGAGAGAGAGAGGCAGAGACACAGGCAGAGGGAGAAGCAGGCTCCATGCAGGGAGCCCGATGTGAGACTCAATCCCGGGTCTCCATGATCATACCCTGGGCTGAAGGCAGGTGCTAAACCGTTGAGCCACCCAGGGATCCCCCAGAGGAAGCATCTGCTTAATTTCTGAATAATCCCACAGAGTATTAATAATCCCCTGACAGATGAGGAAGATGGAAAGGATCATATAAATGATGAGTGACATATAAATTGACCAAAGTTGCATAGTTAGTGAGTGATGGGGCCAAGTTTCAAAGCCATTTCCCTTATGTTAAAGTCTCTGTTCCTCCCACCACACTGTGTAAAATGGAGCATGACAGAGTTAGTAGGAACAAAGATGAGCTTGGTAAGAAGGTTGTTAAAGTTATAAAGTGAAAGGAACAGCAATTTACCTTGACTGAAAGTCAGCTAAAGAAAATGAAAAATGTTTATGTGTGCCAGATGCATCTCAGATGAAATTTCACAGAAAAATTTAGAGACAGTGTTCAGACTTGATTCAATAGGAAACAGAGAAACAATGTTAGGTTTTCAATTTAGGACAGTGGCATTGACTGATCAAAGAAGAATTTTTGGAAGAGTATTTGAATATAGTAGATGTCATCCCTATCTCAGGAGTTAGGAAGAAGAGTATGTGAGTTACCATGCCAAGATGGAAAGCTGAAATGAGTGTAGGTCCAAAAGAACTGGATAGGTAAGGAAGGAGAGATAGAAGTTAGAGAGGTGTCATTAGGGAAGAAGAATAAGGATGGGGCTCTCAATGGAGCTGCCAAAATTTTATGGGTCTACACTCTGTGAGGCTCTATAACTTTGTTTATAACAATCCAATTGTTTATTCTTTTAAGATTTTATTTATTTATTTGAGAAAGAACAGGGGAGAGAGCAGGAAAACACTAGTATTGAGAGGGAGAAGCAGGCTGCCCATTCAGCAGGGAGCCTGGCATGCTGCTCAATCCCAGGACCCAAGGATTATGACCTGAGCCAATGGCAGCCGCTTAATCGCTTAATCGGCTGAGCCACCCAGGTGCCCCAATTCAGTTGTTTCTGATATCATTCATGACAAAGGAGGGAGGAAACTAGCAGACACCAGGAAACAATCTGGGAAGCTCTTACTGTGTTTGAAGTTTAGGGTGCTGAAGACCAGGACTAGAATAGTTGATGAGACAGTGAGGGGAAAAATAAATTGAAGTTTCTATTTTAAAGGGAACAATAGCAGTAAATAATGATGGAAGAAAAAAAGCACTTGTAGAAAAAAAAAAATCACACAAAAATTTTTTATCTGATTTTACTCTCCGGTTAATTCCTCTGCTTATCTTCCTGTTATTAACCTTCTCATATTTAATCTCCTAATGTAGCCGAAAGCTTTTCCTAAGATGGAAGCAGTGAGGAGGAATAAAAACGTGGAGGTGCCAAAGCAGACACAAAATCTCCTCCATACCAACCAGCTGGTTGAAACTGAAAATGCAATTCTAACTCAGGATATCATCTCAGAAACACAATTTCAGGTCTATTGGCTACTGTAGAAATGCAAAATAATCATCTCCCAAATTGCTATGTGTTAGTGTGCTAAGAGATGATGCAGAGCAGCAAAAGAAATGAACTTGGCAAATGGGCAAGTCCCCATATTTTGATGCTGGTCAACACAAAGGTCATAAGTATCATATCTCAATAATATCTAGTATATTAGATATGTCAAATCCACAATGAGTCTCTAGCAGAGTCTCTCTTCTATTGCATTCTCCTCAGACTGTCTCCTACCATTAACATAGTGTGTGTTTCAGGGAATACACATTTGTATATAAACCTGAATAAAATTAGACAAGGAAAATAAATAAATCACACAATATTCTGTTAGATTTATTGGTATTCCTAAATAATTGCTGTCCTCTCTCTGTGAGGAATATACCTCCCCAATCCATTCATATTGGCCTTGGCTATGAGATATGTTTTGGTCAACAGACTGTGAGCAGAAGTAACATATACTGTTTCTGACTAAAAGATTTAAGATTCATCATATTGTCTCATCTTTGCTATTTTTCTGTTTTAAGACTTTCATATAATAACATTGAGTCCCAGAAAAATGACCCATAATGGACATATAACTTAAAAGTATATTTCAGTGTTATAAAACATTGTAAATTGGGATAATGCTGTCTATACTGATGGAAACAATCATGAATTGTAAAGCTACTTTTACATTATTCTGAGGTATGGGGAGGTAGTACGGCATAGTGGAAAGGTCATGAGTTTGCATTTAAACAGGCCTATGTATTAATCTGGGTTGTTAGCTACTTATATTTCGTTGACCCGGGTCATTATTTAAGCTCTCTGAACCTTAGTTTCCTCTCCAGTCTCATATTAATAACAATATTTCCTTTCAGAAGAGTTTTTGGAAATAAGAAGCATTGCATGCAAAGCACTTAGTATAAAGAAAGCCCTCAAGTGCTAGTTAAATCAAAAAGGAAATATAAGGCATTGATTGTACATCTATTACTTATGACAAAAGTGATCACATCTTCTATACTAAAACTTAAGACATGTTTATGAATAAATAGAAAAAAATATCCTAACTCAGATCTACATTCAGAATCAGAATGTATAGAACCACAGAAGACCATGAATAGGCAAAGCAATTCTGAAAAAGCAAAGTAAAGGTGGAGGAATCATAATTCCAAGTTTCAAGTTATATAACAAAGTTGTAGTAAACAAAACAGTATGGTGCTGGCACAAAAATCAATACATAGATGACTAGAACAGAATGGAAAACCCAGAAATAAACATACAACTATATGGTCAATTAATCTTTGACAAAGCAGGAAAGAATATCCAATGGGAAGAAGACAATCTCTTCTACAAATGGCGTTGGGAAAACTGGACAGCCATATGCAAAAGAATGAAACTGGATCACTATCTGACACCATTTGTGAAAATAAATTCAAAATGGATTAAGGGCCTAAATGTGAGGCCTGAAACCATAAAAATCCTAGAAGAGAGCACAGTCAATAATGTATCCTATGTCAGCTGCAGTAACATTTTTCTAGATATGTCTCATGAGGCAAGGGAAACATAAGCAAAAACAAACAATTGGAACCACATTAAAATAATAAAGTCTCTGCACAGCAAAGGAAAAAATCAACAAAACTAAAAAACAAACAAAAAACCAAAAAAACCCTACTGAATGGGAGGAGATATTTGCAAATGATGTATCTGATAAAGGGTTAGTATCCAAAGTATATAAAGAATTTATTCAACTCAACATCCCCCCCTACAAAATAAACACATGCACATTAAAAATGTGCATAAGACATGAACAGACATTCCAAAGACGTACAGATAGCCAATAGATATATGGAAAGATGTTCACTATCACTTATCATCAGCAAAATACAAATCAAACTACAATGAAATATTATCTCATACTTGTCAGAATTACAAAAATCAAAATCAACAACACAAGAAAAAGCAAGTGTTGGCGAGGATGCAGAGAAAAAGGAACTCTCATGCACTGTTGGTGGGAATGCAAACTGGTACAGCCACTCTAAAAAACAGTATTGAGGTTCCACAAAAAGTTCAAAATAGAAAACTATACTACAATCTAGCAGCCACACTACTGGATATTTACCCCAAAAACACAAAAACACTAATCCAAAGGGACATATGGACCCCTATGTTTATAGCAACATTATTTACAATAGTCAAATTATGGAAGCAGCTCAAGTGTCCATTGATAAGTAAATGGGTAAAGAAGATGTGAGATATATAGATATAGATGTAGATATAGACATATAGATATATAGATATGTACACATAGATATATACATATATAATGGAATATCATTTAGCCATAAAAAAGAATGAAATCTTGCCATTTGCAACAACTCATTTGGAGCTGAGAGTATGATGCTAACTGAAGTCAATCAGAGAAAGACAAATACCATATGATTTCACACATATATGAAATTTAATAAGTGAAACAAACAAGCAAAGGAAAACAAAAGAGAGGAAAACCAAGAAACAGACTCTTAACTATAGAGAACAAACTGATGGTTACCAGAGTGGAGGTGCTGGGTGGATGACTGAAATAGGTGATAGGGATTAAGGCCTGCACTTTTTGTGATTAGCACTGGGTATTGTATGAAATTGTTGAATCACTATACTGGATAACTCAAACTAATATAACAGTATATGTTAACTATACTGGAATTAAAAGAAAAGATTCAGAATACATGGTTCTTTATAAGTCCAAAGAAGGGATCTGAGGCTAAGTCATCACTGTGGCATTAAGGAACCATGCAGTGAAGCTGGGTAACTGCCAATCTCATACAGAATATCAGTGAAAAGCATGACATTATATATACTGTGCAAATATCAAACATTAATTACTACCATGTATTGAATATTAACTATGCATCAGGGAGGAGTACTTTGTGATTATATATATATATATATATATATATATATATATATATATATATATATATACATACACATATATACACATATACATCCGTATATTCCTACTGTTCATCTCCACTTTACAGATGAGGGTCCCTGGGGCTCAGAGAGGGAAAGTCCAAGGTCACATGACTGGGCTGTGGCAGAAGCTGAACTCAAATCCAGATCTCTCTTACAGAGTGAAAATGCAGGGGCTCTGTACCTTTTCTAGTATGTAGCACACCCACCCTGCCTACATAAAATTGTTACAGCAGGTCTCATCTACTTTGTTTGGCAAGTGGAGGAACTCAAAGGAACAGGAAAAAGTCAATCTAAAAGGAAACAGATCTGGAAGTGAGGTGGGAAAGAGTGAAAAATAATGTTTGGCTAATTGACCCAACTTTTATCTTCCAGCTGAGACATTAACTCTTGCCACCTTGTGAAATTAGGCAAAACACAAGCCTTCCCACACTAGTCTCAAGTGACTCTAACATGCAAAGTAATCATCTTTACGCTTCATACTTGTAGCATTAATCTGGGTCAGGAGGAATGGTATGATTCAAATGCAGGAATGCTGTAACCATAACTTGTATAACAGTAAAAATGAGAGAGACTTGGTAATAACTAAACATATTAATTAGCTCGTATTGAGATTCCTGGAGAAAACCAAGTGAACTTTCCCTTAGAGCGCCTATGCTTTTCAATTTACAGGACAATATTTAGCCTGGCTTCACTTCAAAAATTACCTCTCTTAATGAAATACAAGAACATTTTCAAAAAATAGTAATACAGTTATGAATAAAACTTTCAGCATTACCCAATCTTTAAAAAAATGAAAAAATTAAGAGCCCTTGAGCTGTTGAAATGTATACCATTAATCAAAGGAAGCAGGTTCACTTTTTCTCCACCTCCATCCCCTCCCTTCACTGGCCCCCTCTCCAATATTGAGAAAGGAAGCACTTTATAGGACACTTTAAAGAATCAAAAGGGGGCAATGAAGCTATACAGCTGTTAGGCAAACTGTTCTTTCTTTGAGAATGCATTTCCAAGAGCTGCACAGATGCAGAATTCCGATGTTTCTGAATACGAAAGAAACACATATGTCTATATTTGCTTTTAACTCTATAAGACTGACAGAACAAGGAGACATAAATGCATTTTAGATCATTTAAAAAGGGCAAGTCAGAGATAAGACAACTTTGGGGCATAGGTTTATGTCTAATTTATGTTACTTATATGCTCTGTATTTCAAATAGTCATGGCTTATCTCCTCGCCCCCTCCTCTAAAAGGTCTTCACTGAATAGCAAATAATGAGCGAGCAAAAATGTGTTACCTGTGTTACATAATTTGCTTTTTCTAGAAAAAAAAAATAAACTGAAATAATTACCATGTCTAATTTATGCCTTGGCAAACTGGATAAGGGAATATATATAATAATTTAAAATCTCATTCAAGACCACACAATAAGTTTAAAAAAATATAGCATGAATTTAAAGCCTGACTTCAAAGGCTATGTTCTCTGCTTTACAGTGAAAATTAAAGGATACAAAGAGTAAAAAAATCAACTTCCCCATGCCCCTGTATTGGGTCTGTGGCAATTTACTGCTCTTTTAGATCAACACTTCCTAATAAAAGTATATACTCTGTATTTCTGGCTATCTTTACCACCTTATTTAATAATCCATACCCTCCCATATCTAAATGGATGATAAACAAGCATATGAAATTAAGTCTGCTCTCAAGAAAAAAACAGTTAAACTTTTAAAAGCAGTTTCATTGGATGTACTGCACCTAATGAAGCACACAGTGACCACTTGCTCTCAGAAAACTTGCAATTAAGTTCAGGAAACAGAGCATATGCTCATTCAACAATTAATTAAGGACTTCTTAAACTCCAGGTACTGCTAAAACTTCCAAGAACTGTTGGAAAGAAGTGTTGTGATTGAACAATGTCTGCTGTGGGCACAGAAGTAATGACTATCTGTGCCATGTATGTGTCATCCCAACCTTCCTTATCCTACCCTATACACGAAGAGAAATTTTTGGGGGGGTCCATTTTAAGCTCAGAGTTAGAAACTTTATTGAAAGCTAGAGTTCCAGGGACAAATCAGAGAAGAAGTCAAATCAGATGAGTTTGCTTGTGTCAGAAACTTGAACTCCTGGTCAGCACCCATCCATACCAAATGATAGACGAACTGAGGCATTTAGGCTCTGTAAAGTTGATTTAGATTTGAAGCAGCTTTCTTTGTTTTGTTTTTTCTTTTGGGTTGAAGTTCATTTTTACAAGTAATAAAAAAAATGTTTTTAAAGACAAACAAAAGCCTGGTTCTTCCAGGAGTCAAGGAGTGGCCTTTCTGTTCTTCCAAGTGGTTATGAACTTGACTACAACATGAAACAGAGATACCTCCAGGGACAAAGCCAGGCAGGGTAGTGAAAATGGTGGCCCAGGATTCTAGCAAAATAAGCAGAACAATCATAATGAAGCTAAACAATTCTTTTATTCAACTACTGGATATTGCAACAATTCTTAGGCCTGAAAAGCAACATAAATAAGTATAATCATATATGGTGGGATCAGGGATAGACACTGTCTTATTCTTCTTATGAATCACAGTACTTGACTGTATTTACAGACCTAAAATTTAAACCCAAATACTCTGCTGAGAGAAAATTTCTTAAGCTTACAAAACTGCTGAAGTCCAGCACTCCAGAAAGCAATTTCCACCACTTTTGGATTATATCCACGGCATTTAACACAAGTGATTAAACCACTAATAGCAATTTTGCTAAGCAACTTCCACCAGCTTTTACTGTCTGCATCCCAAAGCCTCATGTGTGCCAGGGTATATCACCTAAAGATGAAGCAAAAGAACAGTATGGTGAATATAAGGCATACATTTTGCTTAATTGGAATGTTGAACTGTGCTTTTTAATGGGCACCAGTAATACTTTTCAAAATGAACTATAGCAGGATTTTATAAATTTGCTCTCATTGAGCCCATGCTCCCAGAGAAGGTAATTGAAAGGCTTCTCTGTTTAGTGAATCTAAAGTGGAAAAAATTTTTTTAATTTTATTTTCGATTTTTCCTCTTCGCCACAGAGTGCCCCTTGCCCCCACCCTTTCTCTTTCTCAGCTACTTGAAGCTGCTGAGCTCACTGAGCTAATGAATTCATGTCAGCGGGCAGAGGGAGCTGAAAGCAGCAGTTCAATGTCTGATCTTTACATTAGCAGAATGTTTATTTACTGCTCATAGGAAAATAAATGGAGTAAAATGAAATAGAAACTAGCATTTATTTCACCTTTACCACTTGCCAGGCATTGTTCTAAGTATTTTACACACATACCCTATAGGACAGTGACTTAGACCACACTGGGTTTGCACATTGGCAGCATCACCTCCTTAGTGTCATTTAGCTTCTCTGAGACTCACTTTTCTCATCTTTAAAAAGGGACTAATTATTCTTACTTTAGTGGGTTGTGATGAAATCAAAGTAAGATAATGGAAGGTTGATCCAAGTCCAGAAGCAGCAAATGCTTGTGAGTTCCTGAGTTAAAGTTCATTGTAAAGACAACATAATTGTTTTTCATGCAGAACAAACTTCTGGTCCTTCCTAAAGACAAGAAGCTTTTCTGGACTTCTAAATGGCTATGGACCTCTCAATGTCAACATACATAGAATTATACACTTATTTATCAAATACGGTATAAAGGGAAAAGGACAAATGTTTATTTTAGCCCCTACCATGTGCTCATTTAGCACTGTACATTCTTTATAAAATCGAATATGCACAGGTTGAGGGGTACATCTTTTTGCAGAAAAGAAGTAAGTACAGTTCTCTGGGAAAAAAAATGGCACTAGAGATTTCTAAAATGTATAATTTTAGGAGGGTTTTATAGAAACAATGGAAATATTTTTAATATAATAACCATTTCAAATGGCAGTTTTTACTTTGAAAATAACAGATGAACAGATAATTCTTGATCAGCTCTGATAAGGAAAAGAACTCATTCCCTTTAGTTTT
Organism: Canis lupus familiaris; assembly: GCF_011100685.1. Classification (NCBI taxonomy): domain Eukaryota; kingdom Metazoa; phylum Chordata; class Mammalia; order Carnivora; family Canidae; genus Canis; species Canis lupus. The sequence goes on along the minus strand of NC_049242.1, from coordinate 14,608,138 downwards.
TCCAAACTAAACATTTGAACTCCAAGTTTATTATGAGAACTCCATAGAGCTAAAGAATCAACAAGGTTAATTGCCCACCTTCCCAACTTCACCTTTAAGATGGATCTTTTCTCACCTACGTTGACTTGCACCTTTTCTCCTGTTAGCTCACAAACAACTTTCAACATAAACATTTCATCTCTCTCCTATTCTTGATCTCAATGCTTTAAACTCCTTGAAATTTCCTTTGCTTGTTGACTTTTTTAAACTATCACAATTTCTTCCCTTTTAACCCCTACCACATAGCTGGACAGAGCTGAGGTAAGGCAGAAAAGAGCATACCATAGGGGGAGAAATGGGCTATGAATGGGGACAGCTGTACTTTTAAGAAGGACAGCTAAGAAAAAAAAAAAAAAAAAGGACAGCTAAGAAGGGAACAGAGGCAGGTGTTAGGAATGAGCATGGAACTTTATTGATTATGAGGTGCATGACTAGCTTTTTTGGGGAGGTTTTGATGAATAAACAGAGACTATAAACTCATGGGGTGGGCTGCTTCATATACATTGTGTTAGTTTGGAATACTTGGAAAACATAAACACCAAAATAAAGAGATTAAATACTGAAGAACTTTGTCCAGTGCAGCCATTTCCTAAACTATGTTTCATGGAATACATGCAATAACAAATTAATAGACATAATTTGGAGAGCAGGAGGTTGTCTTCAAATAAGTTCAAAAATGTAATATTTTAAATAGCAGGACTTTTCATTGACTTTAATACTCAAATATGCATGTAATGTTCATCCTGAAGACAGGAAAACAGCATGCAGAGTTCCCTAAACTTATTAGGGTTTGGATTGTTGTTTCCCTTAAAAAAAAAAAAAAAAAACTCCAAAGATATCCTTCATTCCACAGACATTACTTAGGAAATTTTTATATTCACTCTAGGCCATTTATTCTATATTTAGAACCAGACTTCAACTCCCAGAGGGCAAGGATCTTTTCTGTTTTAGTAATTCCTTTATCCTAAGGGCCCAACATACATGGCACTCAATAAATATTTATAAGGTTAGTATTTAGAGTTTCAGCTCTGGAGATAGATCACACTCTAATCTTTCTGAGTTCGGCTTTTAATCTTTCTGAGCTTGAGTTAAGGTAACTTATTTAAACTTTCCAAGGCTTTAGTTAGTACCTCATGTATAAAATGGAGATAATGATAACATTTTCTTCAGAGGGATGTATATAATTGGGGAGCAATTCATATAATGCACATAAAGAGCTTATAAAGAGCTTACCACAATAATCCATACCTGACAGTTCTACAATAAATACTACATTTATTATTGTTGTTTTTATTAATATGTAATGATTTGTTCTGGTACATACAGTTTCTCAGCACTAAAGCTTGTCTGGGAAGCAGCCATCTATTTCAAAGGCTATTACATCTAATACATTTTTAATGTTATCTAATCAATGAATACAGATATAATAATAATAATAAAGTGGTCATACAAATCATAGCAAAAAGTGATCTACACTGTCGTCTGGTTTTCTCTTCTCCCATTTACACTGGAAAAATATAAAATTGAATAACACAAACTTAAATGACTTAAACTTCTCTAGGTCCCCAAACCACCTTTTCTGCTAAAATAGAATCAAGAATTACAGTTTGGCTGCATAGTCTGAGAAGAAAGAAGACACAGGAGCAAGAATTCTGAATTTAGAAATCCAGCTTTTGGTTTATGTTTCCCTGACTTACCCTGAGGCAGTTACTTAGTATCTTTAAGCTCACTTTTCTCATTATCTCCATAAAATATGATCTCTTACAGGATTCCTATAAAAGAATTGGTAATTAGTAATTGTATAAGGGAGTATGAAAATACAGTCCATATTAGTCATAAATTTAGCAATAACTTTAATACTGTATTTTTTTGTTAAGAAACTAGTGGTGCTCGAATGGAAGGGACCAATATCATCTGGGTGTCAATGTGCCAATCAGCGTGGTTCATTTAAATTTCACTGTGATGATTTCAGGTAGGGAATAAGATTCAGTCTTTGTTTAATAAACCAGAAAACTAGGGTTCAGAAAAACTAAGAAAGTTGCACAAGAGTATCCACACAGTAAAATCAGAATTTAAACATCTGATGAACTTAAAAGTTCCTGTCTTTTCATTGTACTTTCTAACATTACTTATTATTCATTCATTTCTGTAACACTGCTCTATTCAAGGGATTATCTTTATCTGAGGTCATTAAAAAGAGAGGGACACACACACACACACACACGCACACACACACACAATGCAAATTGAGACCACAATGTTAGAATGGCTATCATCAAAAAAATAAGATGTAACAATTACTGGTAAGAACATGAAGAAAAGGGAATCCCTATCACCTGTTGTTGGGAGTATACATTGGTACAGCCACTATGAAAAATAGTACAGAATTTCCTCAAAAAAACTAAAGAAAAGAAGTACCATATGATTCAGCAATCCCATTTCTGTATACATAACCAAAGGAAACAAAATCATTATCTTAAAGAGACATCTGTACCTTCATCATTCCTGAAGTAGTATTTATAATAGTCAAAACATGGAAACAACCTAAGTGTCCATCAAAGGTTGAACGGATAAATTGTGGAACGTACACACACACATACACACACAGAGGAATATTATTCAGCCATTAAGAAAAAGAAAATCATGTCATTTATAACATGGATAAACCTTAAGGAGACTGTGTTAATTGAAATAAAAACAAATACTGTATGATCTCACTTTCCAATGCAATCTAATAAAAAAAAAAAAACTCATACACAGTCAACAAATTGGTAGTTTCAGGAAGAGGAAGGGTGGGGGGTAGAATAAATGGATGAAGAGCATGGGATACAAGATTCTAATTATTTAGTCCTGGGGATGTAATATACAACATGATGACTATAGTTAGAAATACTGTACTGTGTACTTGAAAATTATTAAGAGAGTAGATCTTAAAAGTTCTCATTATAAGGAAAAAAATATTGTAACTGTGAGGTGATGGATGTTTAAATAACTTTTTGTGGTGACAATTTTGCAATATATACACATATCAAATCATGTTGTATACCTTACAATAATATAATGCTATATTTCAACTATCTCTATAAAACTGGGAAAATATAAAGACAACAGCCTTGGCTCACATGGATCTTATGGGTAGGGTATAAAAAACTCCACCCTCATCTTTGTGTAGTGCTTTTTGCAATGTATAACATCTTTTATATCTTCTATTTCTGCCATCTAATATCATGAGTTTATATTTGTTGTTAAAAATCTGTAATATTATATTTGAAGTATATCCCAAATGAATAACTTATACCAGTGTTCATAAGAAATATACTTTCTGGAAAGCATGTGGTTATGAATACATTTCCTATTTATGTGAAAATATATTTTAATTACACTTTAATGAATAAAAACTTTTAAAATAGAGAGAAAAGAAAGAAGTGGTCTAAAATTTACACCTCTTCAAGTGGATAGATTCCCCAGAATTTCATCTTGCTTCCCTTTTGCATAGTCTTTCAGTTGCTGAATTTAAGTGAAGAATGATTCTAGGCAAGGGTTCAAAGAAAGAGCACTGAACATCTGAGTTTGAAGATGCAGTTGAGAAGGTAAGATGGTGGAAAAGGGAGCAAGATGGATAACATTAAATTAAAATAAGAACCTTGCAACCCTTGCCCATTCCCCTAGATGGCTCCCGGTGCCAAGCAGCTTCCTACCAGTGAAAACTGCCCTACATCTCAACCTGCTTATTTTAGCTCATTTGTAATGAGTCAGACAGGCAGAAAGAAGCAAAAAAGTTAAATCCTTTTGTGATTTCATGAATCATCAGACAAATGTGCTGAGTGAAGAAGGAAGGTAGAACATTGTTCCACTGCTGCAGGAACCATCACCTAAATAAAGCATAGGTGCATTCCAGGGAGTCCCAATATGAAATAGAGAGGAATATCAGTGAATTGATCAATGGAATAATCAGTGTAACCCTGACAACATTCATCCTCCAACACCCACACAGCAGTGACATAACATTCTGGCAGATACATATGGGACAGTGGTTTGCAGTGAATGGTTTCTAGATTAGGAGCAAGAGCAACATCATATGAGGACTTATAAGAAATACAAACTTTTAGGCTCCATACCAGACCTACTGAATCAGAAACTGAATTAGCAGCATGTGCCTTAAAAAAACCTCCAGGGGATTATGATACACATCAAAATTGGAGACCACTGATTATGATACACATCAAAATATATAGACCACTATAAATATTTGCATACATAGGCAAAAAGAAAGTTACTTAGCATATCACCCTGAGTACTTTTTTTAATTGGGAAAGAAAATGTAATGACATTAACTAAACATCTCTTAAGAATCAGACCTCTGACATTTCATTTAATACCTATAATCTCATTAAATACATATTAGTATATCCATATATCTCAAATTACCATGGCATGAGCCTCCACTGATTTCACTGTCAATAGTAAGCCTCACTCAAAGTGCTCCCTATGATTTGTTAGTTCACAGGATTAGGACTTCTGTCTGCCTAGAAAAAGACTCCTTTACCAGTGCCTCATATTGGACTCAAGAGCTGACCTCTTATCTATTTTTGTCCCAAGCCCCAGAGAGAGTAAATGATTAAAACAAAAGGGAGAATTTCCATCATAAACAGGCAAAAAATGTTTACATTTTGTGAGGAGGCAGGAAGACATACATTGCTGTTGGGACTCTCAACTGTTAAAACAACTTGGAGCACCTCAGCAATATTCCTCAAAGTTGAAGATGCATATATCCACCACCTAGTAATTCCACTTTTATGCAAACTGTTTAGTAATTCATTGCAATATTATGTAGCAGTAAAAATGAATGAACAAAAAATGATCATATAAGAATAAATACCACGTAAAAAAAAAGAATAAATACCACGTAACACCATTTATATAAATTTTTAAAACTTTTAATCATATATTGAGTTTATACATAAAAAATTAAAAACATGGATAAATATGATAACATAACTATATTACAACTAGGATTACCTTTAAGTAATAAAGGTAAAAGGGATAAGGGCATTCATTACTTTTGCTATTCTTCTTTTATTTCCTAGAAGTATGGTTAAGAAGGAATTAAAAAATATAAATATATGTTAGCTCTGTGTCCTGGGAACATGGGTGAATATTGTATTGTTTTCCAAGTTTCTCTGTTTGCCTCCAAAACTATGTAATTTTAAAACTTTTAGTTGAGAAATATATTAATTTAGATATAATAGGACTTCGACAAATTTTACGAAGTACTCTGACAACACCAGGTCTAAGGGGTCAAATTTTTTGGCCTGCTTTGTTCACTGAAGTATTTGTTTTATCTAGAACAATACCTGGAAAATGGTAGGCATCCCACAAATATATATTCTTTGAATAAGTACAATTTATTTTATCAAATTTTTAAAATTTTTAAACATTGCTTTTTAATCCTATCACACCATAAAACATCTCCATTTTCTCAAATCATTTTTTAGTCTTATTCCATATGAATATTATTTTTGGCATAAACAAAATGAATATATTATTTTTATTTTTTACTTAATATTATATAAAAATCCATCTCCTTATTCTAATATTTATTCTTTTTTAAAAAATTTATTTATTCATGATAGTCACACAGAGAGAGAGAGAGAGAGGCAGAGACAAGGCAGAGGGAGAAGCAGGCTCCATGCACCAGGAGCCCGATGTGGGATTCGATCCCAGGTCTCCAGGATCGCGCCCTGGGCCAAAGGCAGGCGCCAAACCGCTGTGCCACCCAGGGATCCCCTAATATTTATTCTTCCTAAGAAATTCTTATTTTATGTATAATTTACTTAACCACATAAGTTTCTAACTTTTTACTGTTATAGACAGAGTTGTAAGAAACATTGTTACTTGACAGTTTTGTCTTATAGCTTTCTTCTGTTAAATTATATCCTAAAGATAAATTTTCAGACATAACATTCCTTGGTTAGTGAGGCTTGCATATTTTTATGCCTATTTTCACTTAAATAGTTATACAAATCTACACTGCTTCCAGCAGGGGCACAGCTATACCATTTCACCTCTTCCTTTCCCTATTTATCTGCCTAGACTCCCAGACTCAGCATTCTGGGGTTGGGAAGAGCAACAAAGATTAGGAAGTCTACTTCCAGTAAAGGAGGACTTAAACTTACTGCATTTCTATTATAAACACAGCACTATCTTAAATGCTTAACATGAATTATCTCTGCTTGACAGGTATTATCTCCACTTTGTAGATGTTAAAACTGAAGTTTCTGGAGGTTAAGGAACTTGTCCAGGGTAACTAGCTAGTGTGTAATGGATAAGGACTCAAACTCCACAACATTTCCATTTTTTCTCTGTATCTTCTCAAAGAACAATGTTTGAAATATGAAGGCAGAACCCTTATTTTTATTACTGAGCAAGTAACTTCAGAGGGATAAGTTCTAAATGTTTTCAATCATCACAAGCAGGGAAATAATAGCTCATCTTTTGCTAGCAAACTTTATTTCATATGGCCATAAACAAATGCCCCCATCCAGAGCACTCTCAAGGCCAGGGAAGTTTCCTGCAACTCTACCTACCTACCAACTCAAGCACCATTCTTACAGAAAGGATGCAGGACAAAGATCTAAATAAATGGTCCCTAGGATTTACAATAGAAGAGCAAGAATGAAATTGCTAAAGCTAAAGATCAAGTGGAAGGATATAATAAATATCTGTACTAGTATTGTGGTGTGTGTATGCATATGAGTGTGTGTGTGTGTATGTGTGTATACACCAATCTCATTATGTTTTACCATCATCATTACCATTACCATCATCATTATGTATAATGCAATGCACACACATGGGCAAAAATTGGCCAAAATATGTAAGTGGTAGGGCTCTGAGAAGTACAGATGGGTTCATTTCTATAAATTATGTGTGGTTTGAAGCTAAGAACAGGAATTTGGAATCATATCTGTTAAGATTTCCATTCTGCAGTTCACTTACTGCATGATCTTAGGTAAGTTTACCTGACCATGTTTGTTCGTTTATGTATCTAACAGCACCAATATCATTGGATTGATTACAATAAGCATATTCCTTAACATGTATTAAGATATTAACATTAAATATGTTTTAGCCACCACCAACATTATCATTATTCTTCTCCATAATTGGGAGATATATATGTATACATAACTTTGTAGGGATCTTAAGTAAGGATACAGGTCACATGAAGCTAACATATGTAAAGTGGTTAGCACAGCAGCTAGCATGGCCTAAAGGATACACAAAATGAGTGTATCAGTTGGCTTTATATTGGTTATCTCAGATACATGGGAAGAAAGGGTCCTTCTCTAAAATTCTAGAATCTGTCTTCATAATTCCAAGGACTACCCATTCTCGGGTACCTAAATGCTCTCAGAATTCTTTTTTGCCTTTTCCTCACTTACTCTCAAATGTTCTCCCTATTTTCTCCTCTCCCTCAGCCCTCTGCTGTCCATTATATTTCTTTCTTTCTTCTCCCTCATTTTCATTTCTTTCCTCCTGTTAGTCTCTAGTTAACTTCTTCCCTTACTTGCTACTCTGTGTTTAAATCTCCACACAGGATAAATTAATTGGAAATCAAAAAAACCAAATAATTCATGTAATGTCTATGATCATTTTAACTTAAGTGTCTTGCGAGTTACCTGTACGAACATTTAAAAAGTCACACATTTAAAAAGATACATGTAAAAAAAAAAAAAAAAAAAAAAAAAAGATACATGTAATAGGTTAAATTATCTGTTGTTTTGCAGTGCATGTGTTTAAAAAACTGTTTGGGTTCTATTATTTAATGTATTACTTATGTGAACATTTTCCCTGTTACTTGAAGTGCAAAATAAATTTATTAATATGTAGATTATATGCTAATTAATAAAATATGCATATTAATACTCTTTTGAAGAACAGTTGCATTTTAAGATAGAACTTCCAAAGAAGCAAAAACAGATATTATTATTCCAACCACATACTTAATCAAATAGCAATTACACTTATGATGCCTTTTTAAAATATACCTAATGGTTAACCACTAAATATTCCCAGTAAAACTATGATCAATGTGACAGAACATTCTTAGTAGATGATGAATGGTTCAGTGAAAATAATAGGAAACTTTAGACTCATATCTGGATTTGAAACATGGTTATCCAGTGTATTCCCTGTGTGAATCTGACATTTCTGATATTCAGGTTTCCTTTTCTTAAATTGAGAATAATTATATTACCTTCCTAAGATTGTTGAGTGATTGAAAGAATTGATGGCACATGTTACATGCCAGGCACAGTTTTACAATAATAAACAAAACAGACAAAAGGCCCTGTTCTCCTGGAGTTTATATCCTAGTGGAGGACAAAGATAATAAATAACTACATAATAAATATATAAAAGGCCAGTTGTTAGAATGAAACAAGTTAGTCTCTAAAGCTGTCCAATGGACATGGCTTTGTCTTCATCTTACAGATTTATCAGAATTTAAATCAGGGAACCCATCCATCCACAATGAAACAATTTATTTTCCAGACGCCTGTTATTCCCACTCTTGATTACCATCATACCACATTTTAAGCTTCTTCTTAGTCTTTTTTGCTGCCTCCTTTTCATTCTCCAGACCTTTAAACATTGGAATTTCCTAGGCTCAGCCCTAGGCCCTCTTTTCATCCACTGTATTTATTCCTAGGTAATCTCAGTTGAATCTTATGGTTTTAAATACCATGTATACCTGACAATTATGAAATATAGATTTCTAGCCTTGAGTTCCTCTCCTCACCTATATATTTGAAATCTTTAGTTGAAATATTTTTTTATATGTCTTAAATGTCTCTCACACTTAACAAATCAAAAAACAGAATTATTGGTTGGAAATGCTCCAAATGTCTTCCTACTCCAGTCTAACATAACTCAATAAATGGAACCACCTTTTTATTCTGTTGCATATACCTAAAAACTAAAAATCATCTTCTGACCTCTCCTTATTTTTTACCTCTTACAACCAGTACATCAACAAATCCTTCTAAATCTATCTCTAAATATACTTTGAACACTTTACTCATCTCCATTACTACCACCACCTGTAATAAGCCACACTTATTTCTCATCTATATTACTTTACTGGTGTCCCCCACAATTCATTCTAACTATAGCAATCAAAGTAACCTATTGAAGACTTAAATTATAGCATACGTGGCAGCTAATCTCCAAAGAATACCTTCAATGAACTCTGTTTCTTGGTATTCAAACCTGAATACCACTGAATCTGATTGTTTTATGATTTGCTTTCACTAATGTAATGTATCAGGAATCACTTTATGCCAATCTGGGCCTAAGCCTTAAGAAGACTTGGCAGCTTCTGCTTTGGGGACCCATGAGTCTCCATGTAGGAAATCTGGCTACATTTTTAGAAAGTCCATGTCTAGATACCATGTGAAGAGGTTATGTGAGAGGAGAAGCCCTGAGACTACATACAGAGAAAAAGAGGCTGCCATCCTAACACTCCAAAAAAATTTTAGTCCCAGATGCCATCTGAATACAACCACTTAAGAGATTCTAAAAATGACTAAAGAATTTCCTGGCTGAGGTCAACTAACCTCCATAAAAATTAGAGATAAAGCAAAATCATTGTTTTAAGTCACTAAGTTTTGTAGTGTTTTGTTACATAGCAGTTAAAAAAAAAAAAAAAACAGAAATTGATACCTGAAAGTGAATCCTGTCATAACAAAACCTAAAATATACAGCATTAGTTTTAAAATTTGGTGGCAAGAAGAAGCTAAAAGGATCTACAGGAGATTGTTAGTAACATCGGAAAGAAAGAAAGGACAGTGTTTTAGGAGGCTGGAGAAAAGGCTTTTTGTGTTATACTAAAATTTAAAGTTTGGTATTTCTTGTGTTGACACAAAAAAGAGAACATATAAATAAGCTTATTTGGCTAAGGAGATTTCAAAAAAGAATAATAAAAATGTCAAACTGCTTTTCTTTTTAGCTTTGTATTAATAACAATGAAGCAAAGAAGGAACTGTTCAGTTTTCAGAAAAGTTTAGAGAGATATTATGCATGAAAAATTGGCTATGTTGGAAAGGGGAAGTATTTCATATTCCTAGTTTGCAAGTCAGCAAGACTCTCTCTCCCTCTCTCTTCTTTTAAAGATTTTATTTAGTTATTCATGAGACACACACACACACACAGAGGCAGAGACACGGGCAGAGGGAGAAGCAGGCTTCATTCAGGAAGCCCAATGTGAGACTCAACTTCGGGACACCAAGATCATGCCCTGAGCTAAAGGCAGACATTCAACTGTTGAGCCACACAGGCATCCCATATAATTTATTTGAGTTAGAGGGACCTTTTATTTTTTATTTATTTATTCATGAGAGACACAGAGGCAGAGACATAGGCAGAGGGAGAAGTAGGCTCCCTGCAGGTAGACTGATGTGGGACTTGATCCTGGGAGAGGGATCACACCCTGAGCCAAAGGCAGCTGCTCAATTACTGAGCCACCCAGGCATCCTGCAACACTCTGAAAGTAAGAAATGCTTTTGTATCAAAAACCAAATCCAGAGCACTGTCAATAAAACATGGCCTACAACAAGGTAATAATAGTCATACAGATGCTTGCTGAACTGGAAAGGAAAGTGAATAAACACAATGAGAACTTCAACAAAGAGGAAAAATATGTAAGAAAATAACATACAAGTCACAGAGCTGTAGAATACAATAACTTAAAAATACAGTAGAAGGTTTAAATAGAAGACTAGATGAAGCAGAAAAAGAGGTAGCTCAATTCAAAGACAAGGCAGTTGAACTAACCAAACCACAGTAGCAAAAATAAAGAAGGTTTTTCAAAAAAATGAAGACAGATGAAGGAGGTATGCAACATCAGATGGACTAACATTTTCATTATAGGAGAAGGGAGAAAGGGGCAGAAATCTTATCTGAAGAAATAGTGGTTAAAAAATTCCCTAACCTGGGAGAGCAAATAGACATCTAGATTCAGGAAACTCAGGAAATTTTAAATAAGTTGAACCCAAAGAGATTCACACCAAGACACATTATAATTAAAATGTCAAAAGTTTAAGACAAGGAAAGAATCTTAATAACAGCAAGAGAGAAAACAACTTGTTATGTACAAGGTAATCCTCATAAGACTAGTAGCGGTTTTGTCATCATGGGGATCCCTGGGTGGCACAGCAGTTTGGTGCCTGCCTTTGGCCCAGGGCGCGATCCTGGAGACCGGGATCGAATCCCGCGTCGGGCTCCCGGTGCATGGAGCCTGCTTCTCCCTCTGCCTGTGTCTCTGCCTCTCTCTCTCTCTCTCTCTCTGTATGACTATCATAAAAAAATAATTAATTAATTAATTAAAAAAAAAAAAAGAAACTTTGTAGGCCAGAAAGTGACACAATACAAGCAAAGTACTGAAACAACAACAACCAAAAAAGCCCTTCCAACAGAAATAATCTACCTGCCAAAGTTATTCAAAATTAAAGTATAAATGTAAAGATTCCCAGACATGCAAAAGACACAACTTGCCTTACAAAAAAAATGCTCAAGAGACTACATTAATCTGAGAAGAAAGGGTGCTAATTAGTAACAAGAAAACATAAGGAAGAACAATTATCACTGGAAATGTAAATATATAGTAAAGGTAGTAGATTAATCACATATAAAGCTAATATAAAGGCTAAGAAAACAAAAATTGTTAAAATAACTGATTACAATGATTAAGGGATAGGAAATAAAAACACATAAAATCTGACATCAAAAAAATAAATTGGGGTGATAAAAATGAGCTTTAGAATGTTGTCAAATGTAAATTGTTATCAACTTAAGAAAGACTATTATAGAAATAAGTTCTTATATGTAAGCCTTATGGTAACCACAAACCAAAAACTAGAAGTAATACATAAAAGTAATAGAATATAAGAATATCACTAAAAAAAGTCATCAAACCACAAAGGAGACATCAAGAGAAGAAGAAAGTAAGAGAGGAACTATAAAGATAGCTTAAAACACACACACACACACACACACGCACACAATTAACAAAATAGCAATAAGTACATACCTATCAATAATTACTTTAAATGTAAATGGACTAAATTCTCCAATCAAAAGACAGACTGGCTAAAAGGTTAAAAAACAAGACCCATCTATATGGTGCCTACAAGAGATTCACTTCAGATGTAATGACATGCAAACTGAAAGTGAAGGGATAGAAGAAGATAAGATATTCCAAGCAAATGGAAACTCTCAAAAAAGGTAGGGTAGCTATACTTATACCAGACAAAATAGACTTTAAAACAAACTACTTTAATAATACACAAAGACAGGCAAGCCAAATAATAAAATGTCAACCCAATAGGAGGATATAACATGTATAAGTATTTATGCATCCAACACAGATGCACCTAAATAAAGTATTAGTGGATCTAAAGGAAGAAATTGGAAGCAACATGATAATAGCAAGGGACTTTAATACCCCTTTTCCATCCATGGATAGATACTCTAGAGAGGAAATCAATAAGCAAACATTGGCCTTAAATTGCACATTACGCCAGATGGACTCAGTAGATATATACAAAGCATTCCAATCAAAAGCATCAGAATACACATTTTTATCAAGTGCACATGGGACATTACTCAGGATAGACAACATGTTAGGCCACAAAATAAGTCTTAATAAATTTGAGTGGATTGGAATCATATTAAGCATTTCCTTCCCCACTCCCCCCCCAAAAATTTTCCCAACCACACGTGTTTGAAAGTAGAAATTACATGAGGAAAACTGAAAAATTCACAAATAAGTGGATATTAAGTAACATGCTATTGAATAAACAACAGGTCAAAAAAGAACTCAAAAATGAAGTAAAAAAAATACTTTACACAAAATGAAAATATAACATGTCAAAATTTGTGAGATGCATTTCTGAGAGGGGCATTCATAACAACAAATGCCTACCTCAAGATCAAGAAAAATCTTGAGGTGCCTGGGTGGCTCTGTCAGTTAGGCTACCAACACTTGATTTCTGCTCAGTTCATGATCTCAGGGTCCTGGGATTGAGCCCCATTTTGGGCTCTGCACTCTACATGGGTCTGCTTGTTCCTCTCTCTCTCTGCTCCTTACTCCCCCCCCCATAACTAATAAAATCTCAAGAAAAAAATTCAAGAAAAAACATCTAACTTTATATCTGAATAAACTGGAAAAATAAGAACAAATAAGCCCAAAGTTAGAAGAAAATAACAAATACTAGAGCAGAAATAAAGGAAATATAGTCTAAAAAGACAATAGTAAAGATTAATAAAACTAAGAGTTGGTTCTTCAAAAAAATAAAGAAAATTGATAAGCCTTTACTTAGACCACCCCAACAAAACAGAATGGATTCAAATAAGATCAGAAATGAAAGAGGATATGCTAAAATTGATAGCACAGGAACACAAAGGATCATAAAACATTGCTATAAGTATATGCAAACAAATCGGACAATATATTTTTTAAAGATTTATTTATTTATTTATTTATTTATTTATTTATTTATTTGAGGGAGAGACAGAGATAGTGACAGAGATAAAGGGTGGAGAAGAGAGAAGCAGGCTCCCCACTGAGTGAGGAGCCTGACAACAGTGCTTGATCCCAGGATCCTGGAATCATGACCTGAGCAGATGGCAGATGCTTAACTGACTGAGCCACTCAGGTACCTCCAAATTGGACAATCTAAAAGAAACAGATAAATGCCTAAAAACAGACACCCTGTTATGACTGAACATGATGAAATAAAAAATATGAACAGAACAATTATTAGAATGGAGACTGACTCTTTCATCCAAAACCTCCCAACAAACAAAAGTCTAGAACTAAACAGTTTCACTGGTAAATTCTAGTATGCAATCAAAGAATTAATACCAATCCTTCTAAAACTCTTCAAAAAGAAAAAAGAGGAAACACTTCCAAATTTATTTTATGAGGCCAGCATTACCCTGATTAAGAAAAGAACAGACAAGTAAAGCACAAGAAAGTAAATTATAGATGCCACTCTCACTACTTTTATTCAACACAGAATTGGAAGCACTAGCCATAGCAGTTGGGCAAGAAAAATAAAAAGCATCCAAAAGGGAAAGGAAGTAGTAGTCATCTGCACTATTTGCAGATGACAAAATATCATAAGAAAAGCCTAAAGCTTCCATTAAAAGACTATTAGAACCAATAAATGAATTCAGTAAAGTTGTACATGGAAAATCAATATACCAAAATCCATTACACTTCTATACATTAATAAATCTCAGAAAAACTTAGACACAAATCTATATATAATTGCATCCAAAAGTTTAAAACACCTACTAGGAAATTTAACCAAAAATGTGGAAGACATATATATTGTGAACTATAAGATATTCATGAAAGAAACTGAAGAAGACACAAATAATGGAAAGATCACATGATCATGAATAGGAAGAATCAATATTGTTAAAATTTCTGTAATCCAAAGCAATCTATAGATTCTTGCAATCCTTATAAAAATTCCAATGACATTTTTCAAATAGAAAAAATAAGCCTAAAATTGCTAATAAAACACAAACTACCCCCAAAAGCCAAAACTATATTGAGAAAAAAGAAACCTGGAGGTGTCATTATCTCTAATTCAACCTCTATTACAAAGCTATAGTAGTTAAAACAGTATGGTACTAACATAAAGAACAAACATATAGATCAAAGAAACAGAACAGAGAACCCATAAATAAACCCATGCATATATGGTTAATTCATTTACAAAAAAAGCAGCCAAGAATATACAATGGGAAAAAGGACAATATTCAATAAATGGTGTTGGGAAAATTAATAGCTTCATACAAAGAAAAAAATCAACTATTATCTTACACCAAACAGAAACATTGACTCAAAATGGATTACAGACTTGAATGTAAGACCTGAAACATAAAACTCTGAGAAGAAAACATAGACAGTAAGCTTCTTGACATAGATCTTGGCAATGATTTTTTTTTAAATCTGACACCAAAAGCAAAAAATAAACAAGTAGGTTTAAATCAAATTAAAAAGCTTCTGTACAACAATGAAAACCATCAGTGAAATGAAAAGGCCACCTACTGAATGGTAGAAAAATATTTGTACCTGATAAAGGGATAACATCCAAAATATATGAAGAACTTGTACAACTCAATAGCAAACAACCTGTTTAAAAAATAGGCATAAAATCTGAACAGACATTTTACCTAAGAAAACAGACGCCCCTGTGTCTATTACAGCATTATTTACAATAGCCAAATTGTGGAAGCAGCTCAAGTGTTCATTGATAGATGAATAGATAAAGGGGATATGATATATATACACATACATATATACCTATGAGATATATACATATATACCTATGGAATATATAAAATAGAATATTAAGCCATAAAAAGAAAGAATTATTGCTATTTGCAACAACATGAATAGAACTAGAGAGTATAATGCTACATGAAATAAGTCATATCATATGACTTCACTCACATGTGGAATTAAAGAAGTAAAACAAACAAACATAAAAAGAGACAACCCAAAAAACCAACTCTTAACTGGAGAACAAATTGGGAGTTACCAGAGGGGAAGTGGGTTGGGGGATGGGTGAAATAGGTGAAGGGGATAAAGGGTACACTAATCATAATGAGCACTGAGTAAGGTATAGAATTTTTGGATAACTATATTGTACACCAGAAACTAATATAACATGTGCTAACTACACTGGAATTAAAATTTAAAAATTTTTAAGAGACAAGAATTAACAAGTGTTGGTGAGGATATGGAGAAAGGGGAACTATTATGCACTGTTGGTGGGCATATAAATTGGTGTAGCCATTATACTAGAAAACAGTATGGAGGTTTCTCAAAACATTAAAAATAAAACTATCATGTGATCCAGCAATTCCACTTCTGGGTATTTACCCAAAGAAAACAGAAACACTAACTTTGAAAAGATACGCACCCTCACTCACGCTCATTGCAGTATTATTTACAATAGCCAAGATATGGAAACAACCAAAGTGTCCAATGATGGATAAGTGGATAAAGAAGTGTTTTATATATGTATAGCCTGCAAGTTGTTGCAAATGGCAAGATTTCACTCTTCTTTTACTGAATAATAATCCTCTGTGTGTGTGTGTGTGTGTGTGTATTATGCTAAGGCATTATGCCAAGTGAGATAAGTCAAACAGAAAAAACAAACACTGTAATACCCTATGATGTCTCTTATAGATGGCATCTTAAACAAAAACTCAGAGAAGAGATTGGTGGTTTCCAGATGTGAAGGCTGAGGGCAAGAGAAATCGGTAAAGGGGTTCAAAGGGTTAAAAAAAATAGAAGTCTTGGGCATATTAAAAAAAATTCAGGGGATCCCTGAGTGGCTCAGCGGTTTAGCGCCTGCCTTTGGCCCCTGGAGTCCCAGGATCGAGTCCCACATCGGGCTCCCGGCATGGAGCCTGCTTCTCCCTCTGCCTGTGTCTCTGCCTCTCTCTCTCTCATGAATAAATAAAATATTTTTTAAAAGAATTAAAAAAAACAATGCTTGCAATGCTTGCATGATATTAGATACAGTAGCTTATTAGAGAGCAAATTCATTGCAAATAGAGCAAAAGCATCTAAAATTAAGAATCCAAGGAATAATCACTCTCTCCTTTGATTTTGCTTATCTATAAAGCTCAGTGACATCCAGCAAAAGTTGTTAAGTCAAATCACTGGTGAGAGGTCAGAAGAAATCACATGGTTGGGTCTAGTGGACTGAAACTGAAAACCCTGTTTCAATGCATTCAGAGGTGCCAGAAGAGGTGAGTTCTTTGTTTTCTATAACTGTTATTCCACTTTTCCTTGAAGTTCATAAGGATAGAAATTGGAGAGGAAAGGCGTGCAAACTTCCCAGTTAAATACAACTCAGTCTTTCTAGTTTAAATTTTTTAAAAATTAGATCAAAATTATTAAAACTCAGAAAATTTTGAAGACCATATCATTCAGACACAGCCCAAAGTAGAAAGGGTCTGATCCCAGAGAACTGTGGCTCAGTCTCATGAAGCTTCTTATAATCTGATACACTGGAAAACAACAAAGTTTTTAAAAGAATTATAAGAGATTAGACTGAAAAGAACACAGTTCAAAGAAAAGAGACTTTTGAATCCCCAAATTCTTGGAGTGAACATAGACCATATTTAATGGGGAAAAAAAAAAGATGACAGATCCAAGAACCCAGGTAATTGAGAATCAAAGAGAACTATTTCCAAATACCTTGATTGGTCTCTAATCAATATATATTTTCTGTCCCCAGAACAGTAAGTTACTGACAGGTGCCCAGCTAGATTTCAGGATTACTATAAATCAGTGAATGTCACTTGTCTCCTCATTCCCAGCTTTTTTCCATGGGAGCTCCTATTATAGTATTTGTATCGCTGTCTCAGTATTTTATGTTGGGTTTTTGGGAAACATATGACATCTGTGCTTGCTTCCCAGATCTTTAAATTTTATGAAGGCTTATTTGTAATTACACCTGATTTAGATAATGAATTCCTAAACTTTAATCCGGAGCCTGATGCTTTGTTGGGCTTTTGGGTTGAAGGAAAAGGTGTTTTGCATGTGGGAGGGACATGAATCATTTTTATTTACTTGTTTTGAAGATTTTAATTTTAATTCCACTATCATTAATATGCAGTATCAGTTTCAGGTGTACAATATAACGATTCAACAATTCTATACATTTCTCAGTGCTCATAACAATTATCCTCCTTAATACCCATCACCCCTTTAGACCATCCCCCCATCAACCTCCCTTCCAGCAACCCTCAGATTGTCCTCCATAGTTAAGAGTCTGTTTTAAAAGTTTGCCTTTCTCTCTCTTTTTAACTCTGTGTTCATCTGCTTTGTTTCTTAAATTCTACATGAATGAAATCATATGGTATTTGTCTTTCTCTGACTGACTTATTTTACTGGAATACACTTTAGCTCCATCCACATCATAGCAAATGTCAAGGTTTCATTATTTTTTATCACTGAGTAATATTTCATTTTGTGGCTGAGTAATATTCCATTCCCTCCCACACACACATATGCGATAAACACACCTCCCACACTCATATATATATATATATATGAGACATATGTGTGAGGTACATATACCACATCTTCTTTATCCATTCATCAGTTGATGATGCATTTGAGCTCTTCCTATAATTTGGCTATTGTTGATAATACAGCTATAAACACAGGGATTATATGTCCTTTTGAATTAGTATTTTTGTATCCTTTGAGTAAATACCTAGTAGTGCAATTACCAGATTTACACACTAATAACAAACAATTCAAAAATGAAGAAAATTCCATTTACAATAGCATTTCTTAATACTGTTAAGATGATAATACTCCTCAAATTGATACTTAAATGCAATGTGATATCTTTCAATTTTTTTTTTTTGATTGACAAGCTGATCCTAAAATTTACATGGGCATGCAAGGGACTCAGGTCAAAAAATCTTAGGAAAAAAATTAGACCACAATTGTAGGTTTCAGATTTCCTAATTTCAAAACTTACTACAAATCTACATTAATCATGACAGTGTGGCACTAGTGTATAGAGAGACATAGAAATCAAGAGAATTGAAAGAATTGAAAGGTCATAAACCCTTTCATTTATGGTCAATTGATTGTCAATAAGTTTTCCAGGACAGGGACAACACCCAGGTGGCTCAGCGGTTAAGCGCCTGCCTTTCGCTCAAGGCATGATCCTGGAGTCCCAGTATTGAGTCCCGCATCGGGCTTCCTGCATGGAGCCTGCTTCTCCCTCTGCCTGTGTCTTTGCCTCTCTCTTTCTATCTGTGTCTCTCATTAATAAATGAATAAATATTTTTTTTAAAAAGTTTTCCAAGATAATTTAATAGGGAAAGTTTTTTTTCAAAAAATGATACTGGGACAACTAAATATCCAGATGCAAAAATGAATTTGATTATCTACCTCACACCATAAACAAAATCAACTCGAAATAAACCTAAATGTATAAAACAAACAAAAAACAATAAAAAAAAAACAAAAAACCAGAGAAGTAAATCTTCTTGAATGGATTAGAAAATGTTTTCTTAGATGTAACACCAAAGCTCAAGCAACAAAAGAAAAACATAAGTAAATTGGACATTATCACAATTAAAATCTTCTGTCCATTAAGAAACCACCAAGAAAGAGAAAAGACAACCCACAAAATGGGAGAAAATATTTGCAAATCAAAAATCTGAGAGAGGATTTATGCCCAAAATATATATGTATTAAAGACATATATAAAGCTTTTTTTTTTGCTTTAAAAAAAGTTCTTTAATATAACTATAACAGACCAGTAACACATAATACAAAACAAATATATGAGTATATCAAATATTTCATTACAAACTATTTAAAAATACTTTTTTGAGATACCATCATTTCAAGAAGAGTAGGAAAACAAAAACTCCAAATTCATAACTCTCTCTACCTCATAGCAGCACAGGGTGAGGATCTATATCCTATTGGCTTACTGGTCAATGCTAGATACACTATTTTCAAAGCCCTACGTTTTAATTGACTCAAAATACTCAATTGCTGACTATCTTTTGATATAACAGGGAAAAGAAATTTATGAAAAGGAAGAAGAGTCAGAGTGATTAGTTGAAGAAAGTTTTTTAAAAAATGTCTAAGGAAAAGGTTTAAATTGAAAAGCCATATATTATTGCTTTCTGCAAAGAAAACAGAAAATTGCCTTCCTAAGGGAAAAATCAGTCTTCTAAAAAAATCAGGGGAAGTACTTCTCTGTCAAAAATTAGACCCTTCTGGCTGTGACCTATGGGTTTCAACTCTCACCAACTAGACTGTCATTCCTAGAAGTTTCTATCATTTTTCTACAATGCAACAGAATTTCCCAATATCAGTAAGATTGTTTTGATAATATTTGTTTGAAGAATTAAATAATAACAATTTTCAAGTAAAAAGATATTTAAATCTTTTAATTATGAGAAAATACAGAAAAATGGAAAGGATAAAGACCATGCCAAAGTACCTACCACTTATAATTTAAAAGTATCAATATTTTGACATTGTTTCATCTAATTTTTTGTTTTATTTTATTTGTGGGGGGAAGAAGGACAAAGGGGAGGGAGAGAATCTTAAACAGGTTATATGCCAGAATGGTACCAGACACAGGGCTCAATCTCACAACCTTGAGATCATGACCTGAACAGAAATCAAGAGCTGGATGCTTAACCGACTGATGAATCTTTTTTTTTTTAATTTTTAAAATTATTTATTTTTTTAATTCGAGTTCAATTTGCCAACATATAGCATAACACCCAGTGCTCATTCTGCCAAGTGCCCCCCTCAGTGCCCGTCACCCAGTTACCCCACCCCCCGCCCACCTCCCTTTCCACTACCCCTCGTTTGTTTCTCAGAGTTAGGTGTCTCTCATGTTTTGTCACTCTCACTGATATTTTCACTCATTTTCTCTCCTTTCCCCTTTATTCCCTTTCACTATTTTTTATATTCCCCGAATGAATGAGACCATCTAATGTTTGTCCTTCTCCCATTGACTTATTTCACTCAGCATAATACCCTCCAGTTCCATCCACGTTGAAGCAAATGGTGGGCATTTGTCGTTTCTAATGGCTGAGTAATATTCCATTGTATACATAGACCACATCTTCTTCTTTTTTTTTTTAAGATTTTATTTACTTATTCGTGAGAGACACAGAGAATGAGAGAGAGAAGCAGAGACCCAGGCAGAGGGAGAAGCAGGCTCCATGCAGGGAGCCCGACGTGGGACTCGATCCCGGGTCTCCAGGATCAGCCCTGGGCCGAATGAAGGCGCTAAACGGTTGAGCCACCCAGGGATCCCCATATACCACATCTTCTTTATCCATTCATCTTTCGATGGACGCCGAGGCTCCTTCCACAGTTTGGCTATTGTGGACATTGCTGCTAGAAACATCGGGGTGCAGGTGTCCTGCCGTTTCACACATCTGTATCTTTGAGGTAAATCCCCAGGCGTGCAATTTCTGGGTCATAGGGCAGATCTATTTTTAACTCTGAGAAACCTCCCCACAGTTTTCCAGAGTGGCTGCACCAGTTCACATTCCCACCAACAGTGCAAGAGGGTCCCCCTTTCTGATGGAATTATTTTAAAAATACATTATAAATAGTTGGCTTTACCTCTCCAGGAGGAATTTTTTTTAAGATTTTATTTATTTGACAGAGAGAAAGCACAAGCAGAGAGAGCAGCAGAGGGAGAGGGAGAAGCAGGCTCTCTGCTGAGCAGGGAGCCTAATGGCAGGGGCTCAAACCTGGGACATTGGGACCATGACCTGAGCCAAAGGCAGACACTAAACTGACTCAGCCAACCAGAGGCCTCTCCAGAAGAAATTTCTGTCATCAATATGCATCCAATCCAGGTCTCTAAATTCTATAATATACATTCACACATATATATTATTTTTGAGTGACTTTAAAATGTTTATATAAATGTGATTATACCATATATACTTTCATAACTCACTATTTTATTCAATATTTTAGAAACATTGGTATATTTTGATAGACATAGATCTGGTACTTTCATTTTAACTATATTACAGTACTCCATCATCTATGTGTAACATAATTTATATTTTCCCCCATTGATGGAAACGTGAGTTCTCTTCAGCTTTTCACTATCATAAAAAATGTATTTTATAGGTCTTTTTTTAAAGATTTTATTTATTTATTCATGAGAGACAGAGAGGCAGAGACATAGGCAGAAGGACAAGCAGGCTCTATGCAGGGAGTACAATGTGGGACTTGATCCCAGGATCCTAGGATCATGCCCCAAGCTGAAGGCAGATGCTTAACCGCTGAGCCACCCAGGTGTCCCAATTTCATAGGTCTTCTTGTGAAATTATGTGAGTTTTTCCCAGGGTACACACCTAGATAAGAAATTGCTAGCCCATTGATTTCTTGAACTTCAAGTTGTCTATTTCCCTATCTACCAAACAAAAAAGCTAAAATCATTATCTTATCATTTCTTGAAAAATTCAAGAATCCTAGCATTTTAACTATCTCCTGATTTTTCCCTACCACACACCTTTTCTTGATGTTAGTTCCATTTTTTGTTAATATCTAAAAAGTTATGTAGTATAGTCAATATTTAATTACAAATATATCAATGACTTTGTATGTGCATTTAATGTGAATTTATTTCTACTTTTACTTCAGTGCATCCTTTCAGCCAAAATCTATATGTGGTAAACTTCATATATTGGAAAATGTCTGAGAGTTGTTGCTGGTTTTTTGTTTGTTTTGTATTTTTTTTTACCCCACAATCTTGAATGATAGCTAAGCTAGATATATACTTCTAAAAGTGACAGTTATTTTCCCTCAGTACTTTGAAGATGTTCCATCATTGACTTTTGGACATCTATTCTAGTTGATACAAATCCACTACCCATCTAATAATGGCTCCTATGTAGGTACTGATCCTTCTCCCGCAGGTGGCTTTATTCTGATATCCTATAGTTACACCATGACAAATCTGTGTGCAAAATTATTTTTATTTTACAGTTCTCGGTGAACTTTTGTACTTTAAATAATTTTTACATTCTACAGAGAGAAAAATGTAAATAATACCGTAAAAGTGGATGAATATTTGAAAAGGGAACATATCATGCAACCAGCACCCAGAGCAATA
The DNA here is from genome assembly GCF_011100685.1 of Canis lupus familiaris. Classification (NCBI taxonomy): domain Eukaryota; kingdom Metazoa; phylum Chordata; class Mammalia; order Carnivora; family Canidae; genus Canis; species Canis lupus. Next base: position 14,585,366 of record NC_049242.1, on the reverse strand, counting down.
AACAGAGTATTACCTGCACTCCAGAATGCCGCCATAAGCTGCTTTCCAGTTACCTCCCTTCAAGTGTAACTAAGATAATGACCTCTAACAACATGGATTAGTTATACCCAACTTTTCTTTCTTTTTTTTTAATACCCAATTCTTCTAAAAGAAAAATCATATAGTGTATTTTCTTCTGTGTTTGTCTTTCACAGAATATTAGGTTTCAGAGCTCCATGTATATTGTGTATATTTGTAGATATAATATTATACAACTCTGAAAATAAACTATCAATATGGGCACCTGGTGGCTCAGTGGTTGAGCGTCTGCCTTTAGCTCAGGTCATGATCCCAGGGTCCTGGGATTGAGTCCCATGCATCAGGCTCCCTGCAGGGAGCCTGCTTCTCCCTCTGCCTATGTCTCTGCCTCTTTCTGTGTCTCGGTGTGACACCAATTTCATGGATAAAAAGCATTTCAAAGAGATCTTTGGAGGGAAGGCATTATTAACCCAAGGGATGTATATCAAATGATTAATTTTAGACACAATTTAGACACACAAGGTTTAGAAACCTTCATGGGCATCTGACCTCACACACAGTTTAGTACATGATGGGTTAATATATATAATATAATATAATATAATATAATATAATATAATATAATTAATATATATAAACTTAGGCATTAACACCAACTTAAGGGCAGTTGTCTTTTGTACTGCTATGTTAAGAGGATTCTCAAGGAAAAATTGGAATATTAGGAAAAAGTGCCAGGAACATGGTTGTGGAAATCCCAAAATTTGTGCTGTTTGTCACCCTTGATATTTTGAGAACTACAAATAGTCCTGATCTTCTATGATTTCAAATGCCTGAAAAGGAATCTTTGACTGGAGTGGTTCAGTATAAGTTAGTGTATTTTTTAAAAATAATTATTTTTAAATACAGAGAATAAAGCATGTTTTATGGTATGCAGGTATGTCTATTGGAAAAAAAAGAAACTCCTTCCTATCTTACAGTAAAATAAAGTAAAAATACTCCAAGAAAACTGGTTAATAGAGATGTGGTTAATAGAGATGGAGTACACCAAGTGTTTGGCAGGTATTTGGTAACTTTATAGAGCAGCTTAATTTTTAAAATTACCAATCCTACGGAAAATGCCTTTCCAGAAAAAAAAGTGAGTTGTCATAGTAACAGTGCTAGAACCTCCACACAGACCAAATTTAGCAGAGCTATACTTATTGTTTAATTGTACAAACTATTCACTTCACAAAAGAAGTGAAATGAGATTTATTTTGCACCTACTATGTGTCAGGTGCTTTACACAATTTTCTCATTAATTATCATGAGAACCCAAAGAAGGTATTATTATCTTCAGTTTCACAGATGAAGAATTTGAGGTCCATATTACCCATTTACTTCCCTTACATCACAGCATAAACACAGCAAGATTCTGAATTTTTAAATCCTAAAATCCTGTGTTTTTAAAGAACTTTGAAGAACCTACTTGTTCCCTTACTGGACCACTCTTTCTGGAGGTTATAGAAAGACACCATTGTGATTTTAAAGGCAAATATAGTTCAAAGAACAGCTGGGTCTGTCACACTAAAGAGATAATATAAAGAAAAAAAAAGCAATTTCTTTAACAACAATAATAATCACTGAAAAATTGGTAGACTGCCCTCATTCTTCCTAAGTAACAGTAAGACTTGTGAAAGAAGAAGCAGGACAATTTCTTATTTCTTACTCAAACATGTTTCAATATGTACAACATTTCTCTCAAATCAGACATTTTGAAATTAGATGCAAATTGTTAAATCCAATTTATATCCCCTCTCCTTTATCAAAGAAATGTTTACTCGTTTCTTTAATAAAGACATACCATGCATTATGAACTATGCTAAATCTTAGGGATTATAGAAAATCAGACCAGCAGGATAAGGATTTCTTCTACCACAAGATATTAGCCGTAGTCCTTAAGTTTACCAAGAGTAAACAAGTCCACTGAAAATCCCGTCTCCTATCTTCCATTCCCCAATTAACCTAATCTTTGTTCAAAAGTTGAACTGTTTATACTGAAACTGAAGGGAAATTCCAATGTAAGCCACCTTAGAATTTGGTCACCTGTGGATTTTTAGCAGACAGAGAAGTAAAGCAAGCTGGCTGAATACTAATGGAGAATTTGATCTAAGTGGGAGTTACATGATCTCTCATTTTAAGATGCCTTCAAGAATCAGTGAGAGAAAAACTGAAATATCGTGTGTCAGCTCTGCAGGCCTATGATTGGCCCCAACAACCGCAGAGGCTGAGGAAATCCCATTGACCTAGTTTGCTGCATACTTGTAGTACTAGGGATTAGCCCAACCATCCATCGCTCGTGTGTTGATAGGATGAGGACAACTGGGTTGCAGCCCACATGACATAAGGAGAGAAATGCTTCCACAGCTACCAGCGAATAGCAGAAAAAACCTTGAACTTCTTAATCTAGCCTTTGGCATCAAATCACTGCCTTTCTTCCAATCTCTTGTCACTCCTCCATATAAACCCTGTGCTCTATGTAGGTGCCTCTAGTTCTGTGGTTGTGGACAAATTCTGTCCCTTTCCTTTTTTGACATCTCTAAATCTCAGTTTCTTAATTTTAAGACTGGAATGATCTCAGTATTTACCTCTTGCATACTTGGATAATTAAATAAGTTAACACAGGTAAAGCTTAGTGAAGGATCAGCTGATGATACCAACACTACCAATCACACTAGTCTTGGTAACAGCTAGATTCACAGCTCAGGGTTATGCTTAACAAGGGCAAACATGTTCACTGAAAACCCTGGTCTTTTTATAGACAGCAAACTCTTCCCCAGTAAGGCTAAATCTTTGTTCAGAAATTGAATCATTTGTACTCGGGAAATTCATGAAATTTGGTCACATGGAACCTCAGCATGGTTTACACATTCCTGTCACCATATCTAACTCCTACCTCTTGCCTTTCCTATTCCTTATCATTGAGGCAAGTCCAAATCATGTATCTAAAGTCTAGTGTAAATATTGCCTACCAATGAATGCTGGAGTGCCTCTGTATCTCACAGTGATCCTTTTATTGTGAATTACCACTTGCTCTGACACTCATCGTTTTTACCACTTGCTTTGACACTCATCATATTTCTTTCTATCATATTTTCATGCAAGATTTCTCTCATTGAGAAGATTCAGCACTGTGATGGCAGCAGCTAAACTGTCTACTTTATTTAAAAATCTCTCCAAGCATCTACATTGAACAGTTCCTGGAGTTTCCAGCTGACAACATGGTTGTATCAGTTGATTCACTCAGAGGGCTAGTTAACCCTTTAAAACAATGAGAGAGGCTTATTTATGAGGTCTGAGCTTCAACTAGCCAATCATGTTACTGCCCCCATGTTAACTGCTACTGATGTAAACAGAGAATTTGGTCATGGAATTTGAGTCTTGAAGTTGGACTTTACATGTGTTATCATGCAAGACTAGTACCTTTTCCTGCTTGTGAACGTGACTTCCATTTCCCATCATGGACAAGATTTGGGTGTCCATCCTATACTTGCTTTCTTGACATGAGATCATATCCCAGTCCTCCTCTGCCTGCCTATCTTCTTTCCACAAATATTTACTGAGTGCCTACTACATGCCAGACACCTTGTCAGATGTACAGGATACAAGGATGAACATGACACCCATGGGTCCTGCTTTCACAAATTTATTATGCATCTGCGAGTAAAAATTAGTAGCAATCATGACACTTTCAACAATCTCAGAGTGACTAAGAATAAAACTGTTTTCGGAGAAACTCACACTCCCTGCCCTATTTTTAGCATGGGAAGTTGGAAGCAGCAATGTACCCTCATCCATGAAACTCTAACCACTTTCCAGAAATGGTGGAAATGTGACCATTTTGCTTCACAAAAAATTTCAGTTTGATAATTGTGGATACTGAATTCACTCCTTACTGTGTTTATTGACAGAGATGTTATTTTTAAATTAATAATAATTTAATGTGAAGAGTTTTTAAAAAATGAAATGCTTTATTCCTTACTTACAATGCAGACGGCCTTGGACAATGTAGTTGTATAGTTTATAAAATACTTGAGGAGGGGGGTATCATTTTCCCCCTATCTCCCAAGACATCATGGATTCAAAACTCATCTGTATTTCCAGAAGGAAACAATCCCCTTGTTTGGATCATCAAAACAAGAAACATCTTTTCACTTAATTAAAACATGCAGCTCTTCCAAGGCAGCCACTCCATGCTAGCTAGAAAAGGCATAATCCATACTGAAGAAGAATTATGCATGAGTGAGGGCCGGGAGTTACACTTGGGTAAAATCCTCAATTACTGTAGCTTCATTAATGCATTCTCGGTGTCTTACTGCTGAGTGACTGTTCTGAATAAATTGTGCTCTCATGCATGCACTCAAAGAAATGACAAAATTCTGAATGAATAAATAGTCAGCACCCAGGAGAGATTCTTCAGGCCATGGTTATTCAGAACTTCCTGTATTTGTCACAGTGGGAGGAAGAGGAACATGGAAATTTCACAAAAACTACAGAACCTCAGAGTTAGGACCGAGCCTACTGATCACCGAGTCAGGTCCTCCCTCATACAATTTGTAAATCTTCTATAATAATCTCCATTAAATGGTCAGAGTATTGCAAAAACGTTTCTGATCACATGGACCTTGCTACCATTCTCCTGACGCATTCCCTAATTAATCATGATAAAATTCTTTATTTATGCTCACCTAAAATCTATCTTTCCATTAGGTTCTCATTCTCCTAAGGTCACTCAAAGTCATTCTAATCTTCCTTCCAAATAATAGTCCTCTCAATATTTAAAGAGCTGTCACATATTTCATCCTGTGAAATATGTACAACAATGTCAAGGAGAATGAGGGCTGCAAAAAGGTCATGGCGCTTCTACATAGGGAAAGCTATTAGAAAACCATGACAGTTGAGTTTCATTACTATGGAAGAGACAAGGATATGAGGATACTAAGTGAAGCACCCTTCAACTATCAACGTCACTAACTTTCTTCCCATTAATGTATCCCAAACATCCTCCTTGCTCAGCAGATGGCCCTGTAATCAGATTGTCCAAGCTATAATCTACCTTTCCCCTACCTTTCACATACAATTCATCACTTATGTCCTGAATATACCTTGGGTATATAGTCACTTATTTTCAGTTTTCTTACCACTGTCCTACTCCAGCCAGGTACTTTCCTCCTTTATCTAAGCTTATCCTTTCTCATAGTCACCCCACTTCTATGCTTGCCTGTCTATACTTAACGTTGCAAATCAGGTCAAATTATACACCTGTTTTGAACCCTTCAAAGGCTTTCTGCTGCTCTCAGGTTGGAGACCAATGTCCCTAACACAGCCTCCAAGGCTTTACTTCTTCTTGCCCCTCTCTCCTCTCAGCTTCCTTCTGCCCCTTCTCCACACTACCTTTTCTACTATTCTTCCTAGACAAGTAAAAGGCAGAGGAAAATTAATCTGAGAAAGAGATCAAAAAGGAGCAATCACAGGGAAAATAGGAGAAACAAAATATGGGTTATCAAAAGAAGAGAAAATTTCTATAGGGAGGAATATCAAAAAATCCCAATGCTATGAGAAGGTCAAACTCAGATAAGATTTAGCATCTATCGAGTCACTGGAGCTTTAATATAAACAAGTTTCTAGGTAAAATGTTAGAGGCACAGACAGGTCATAGTGAGGTGAGTTGTAAACTGGAGCAGAGCAAGGAAGGTAGGAAGAACCTAGAAGCAGCAGCAAAGTCAATAGAATTTTTTTTTTTAATAGGAAGACTCTTAGAAAAGGAGAGGTTAAAGAAACGTGAAGTTAACTGATTAAACAAGGTTCCTGAAGAAGAAGGTAAGATCAAGACAATACAAGATCATGCAAAATACTGTTTGGTATACAGTGAGTCTTCAAAAAGAAATTTAAATATAAGAAGAAGTAATATTTTTTCATGAGAAGGAAAACTACTAAGTTTTTAAGATAGAGGAGAAACCTCTGGAGAAGGGAAGTGACTCTTACTACATTTCTAGCATATAGTATGCCACAGCTTTAAGGAAGCTGTATATGAAATGTAAGCAAAGCTTTAAAATATTTTAATAAGTGTATGTTCATACTAAATCTGTATGCATTTAATATATTCTTTAGACTTCACCCAGACTCCATAAGAAAAATTAGTTCTGCTTTGCTGTGCTTCCTCATCTACCTCTGAATGATACTCCTTAGCATCTCAACATGAATTAACCACACTCCAAGATGGACACTGTTCTTTCACATTTCACTTTGTCTTAAAAGAAGAACCAACACCTTTGATCCATTGTTTGAGCCTGTAGCTCACTGACATCATTATTTCAAATCTGAAGTTTACACCAGTAAATCATGGTGTTACTCCTCCAATATTTGAAACCAGTAGCTTAAAGAAATCTTTAAAAATCTGTATGTCCCTAAGGGCAAAGTTTAGAAATAGCAGTGAGGTTATGGTTCCCTGGGAAAAAAAACATTGCTACTATTTGCAAAAAGGAAAAAGTAAGTCAGCTTCTAATAGGACCTCTGCCCTAAAAGAGACTGGAGGCCTAGAAAAGGTGACTGACTCTAATGTTTGTTAAGATAAGGCACTGTGGACCTTATTAGAATCCTCAGCTTATTGAAAATGATGAATTAAGAAAGTTCCCAATTGTCTCAAGGTATCTTATTGCTACTAATCAGAAATATTTTTGAAAGCAATGAATGTCTTTTCTTTTTAGATTCTAAAATTCTTGGCACATTATAGGATATTTTGTGAATTAACCAGTGGATGAGACAAAGGTCTTAAATAAAGAGTACTAATCTGTTTGTGTTTTTTTATAAAAATATATCCTATATGTTTTAAAACTAACATTTTGTGAAGTGGTACAAAAGAGGCAAGGATATGAATACACTCGGACTAAATCACATCTCAGGTACTTACAATTTAAGTATATGACCTTGGGCAATACATTTAGTCTTGTACCTTAGTTTACACATCTGTGAAACTGGTTAACACAACATACTTCAAGGACTGTTAAATAGATTAAATAAAATATCACATAAAGCACCAGCACTGTTCTTGTAACATAGTATATGTATTCATACAATAAAGATGTATGGCCATGTTACAAGTAAGCATACAATAAGCATTTGTTCTATAAAATGTGATACTTGTAGCAAAATACCTCTGATTTCTTCATTGTTCTCAGTACTATACTAACATCCATTGCTAATAGTACCAGTCATTCATCAGCAGTCAATGAGAAGTAGAAGCATGGTTTAAAACAAACAAACAAACAAACGAACCCTACTTTTTCTTGATAAGTACAAAATGCTATACATGATTTAACATTTGGATCAAAAGTCAGTTCCTCTATGCAGCCTCCCTGACTTCTCAGACAGAATCACCTGTGTGCTTCTTAGCCTTCCTGTCCCTTACATCACTGCCACAAGTCATACATGTAATCTCAATACACTGTCAGCTTTTCAGTGGCAGAGACTAATTGTATTAATCTCAACATCTCCAGGCTTAATACAATGTTTCACACACAACTAAAAATCAATAAACATTTGTCAAGTGAGCAAACGAATTAATGTCAACTTTCTTTGGAATCCTTTTCTATTTATTTTCTTGACTCAAGTGAGCATGAAACAACACACCTCCTTGCTTTCTTAATTGTTTCACATGTGTTAATCATATTCTGCAATGTTGTAAACTCCTTCAGGTGTGGCCAACGATTTATGTGTCTTTGTTTTTGTCATCTTGCCAACTCTACCCCCAGCGGGACCCAGCACAATAGCCCCGAAAGCTCATTAAGTGCTTGCTGATTGATTGACTTTTCTTAGCAATTTTCTGACAACTGAAGCAAGGGCTTCTTTTGATAATAACATTTTTTAAAATTTTTATTTATTTATGATAGTCACAGAGAGAGAGAGAGAGAGAGAGAGAGAGAGGCAGAGACACAGGCAGAGGGAGAAGCAGGCTCCATGCACCGGGAGCCCGACGTGGGACTCGATCCCGTTTCTCCAGGATTGCGCCCTGGGCCAAAGGCAGGCGCTAAACCGCTGCGCCACCCAGGGATCCCCAAGGGCTTCTTTTGTAGGTAGAATGTATTTTATGTATATGGAGTAGAATTTTCTATTGTTGAAACTGATAATCTATTTTAATGGTACTTTTATTCACACCATTAATTGCATTCCTGACCGATTCTGTTGGGAAGCCATCTCATGTCTGGACTATATTTCCAGGTTGACTGGTAAAGAAATTCATCTGATGAATAATCTAATGCTGTATATAAAAGAATCATAAAGGACACCTGTGTTAGCAATAGGCCAAACTGCCTTCTCTTCATTTGCTGCTCTACTGGCAGCTTGGCATAGTACCTAATATTCTAGGATAGTGTGTTTTAGCATCTAATCCAAAACACTTAACATGAAACACAAAAGAAAAATGAAAATGTCAAAGAAAAGAGAATTACCCGAAAACTAAATAGTGATTGGCTTAGCCAAGAAGGAAAGAGCTGAGAGGAATACAAATAAAAGTGGAAAAGCATATGTTTTGAGTCAGAAACAACATTCATTTATATAGTCATCCAACAGACTGAATACCCACTATGTGCTTTGCACTACACTATGTGCTAGGCACAAACAGTAAAATAGATGCAGTTCGTGCCTTTAGGGAATTCACAGGTAAAAAGAAGGAGGCGAAGAAGTAAACAGATAACCACAATTCAGCATGCGAAATACCACTAAGTGATATTGTAACACAAATGTAGCATGACCCACTCCATATTGCCTCTATTAACCTTGCTGCTGTGACCTATAGCTTAGAAACTTCTGATTAGCCCTGTACGTAGAGATGTTAATTACCAAAAAATTTTGCTTTATAGCTTTATAGAGGTTTGCAAAAACTGCTTTTTTTACCCAAAAATTACCTCACTCAAGGAGATGTGTAGAGAAAGGACTATGCTGTTTAAGATTTATAGGAATGACATCACCTAATTCCTGTATGCAAATACCAACTGACCAAGGACAAAGAAGTTATACAACTTTCCTGGGATGTCTGTGGACATCAGTCACCTTTTGACTCTAATCCCCTCCCACTTCCTCTTCTTGTTAACATAAAAGAAGTTCGAATTTCATGCTAAGGGAAGGTTGTTCTCTGGGACAATAGTTCACCGGCTCCCTGGCTTTCCAAATAAAGTCACTTTCCTTACCCCATCCTGCCTCTCGACTTATTGGCCTATAGTGCAGTGAGCAGAACAAGGTTGGACTCATTGACATTACCTGGTAGCAACAAAGGAACAAAGTGGTGCTCTTCTCATGCTTTGAAGGTCAGAAAACTCTTTCTGGGGTGGTTAATCTACCAAGAGCCAAAAGACAGATAAAATGGCTTGGTAAAGAGGGTCAGGCGAGGAAGGAGAAAGGGGACAGTAGTATGTTGAAAATGGGATAAAGTGTGAGATGTTTGTTCAGAAGCCTGAGAAAAGTTGAGCACAGCTGGATTTAGATCTCGCTCTGCCACCAGCTGTGTTGCTTCTGATATCACTAACCCTTTCTGAGTCTTGGTTTTCTATCATTTGAACATTTCATATTCAAACTACTGGCACCTAGACAGAGTTTAGGAAATACTAGTTCCTTTCTGCCTCCTTCCTTTCCTTCCATGAGCAGAGACAACACTACCTTGTACCTCCATTCCTGCTCCCTATCCCCATCTTCCCTAAGGAAAGCAATTCACATTAGCTCAGGATTCACCTAATCATGTAAATAGCTATATCTTTTTAATGTAGATCCTTTCATCACAGTTTAAAGCTGACCTTTAGTTTTTTAGGTTTGGCTGTTTATGTGGATGCAAAGGTTCACAATTCCATTTTTAAAAGCCTTTAGTCTAATGGGTTGTCCAATTTCATTCTTCTAAATGCTTCTGACCCAGTGCCAGGTCTTGCCATTCAGACCTTTCCAAAGGCTGTCCTCTCTGTGTGAAATTCTCTATTTGAGGAAATTTGACAATTTTCCTTGATAATTTCTCTATCTTCCTCTATTCCTTCATAATGCCACCTCAGCTGAGTATCTCAGGTGGACTTTTTACCCTGTGACATACATTAATTTGTCCTAGAAAATGGAAACCATCTGAATAGGCATAATTGTGTAATTATTAAATTTACTATTTCTCTAATTATTTAATCCCTGCATTATTTTATTCCCTCATTATTTGCCATTAAATATGTATATTGCAGATCTGCAAAGAGCACGGCACCATGCAGCACCACGTGGCCTTCTATCAGAACTTCAAGGAGCTTAGAGTCTAATGAAAGAAATGTAACAGGAGCATTTAGAATTAATGAAATGAAGGAAATAATATGGCAAAAGAGTTATCAAAGTCCCAATTGTAGAGCATGGGACTTGCAGCATACTGAGAATCTAGTTTAATGGCAGGCTGTGTTGTTTTCTGCAGCCTTCCAAGAGCTGCTTAATTAACCTCTCTGAATTGCCCCATACTTAATATGGAGACACTTCTATGTTATTATGTTATTCTTCTTTTAAACTTGTTTGGGAAGGCTTCATTGAAGTAAAGAACATGAAATTGCTTTATCAATTGTAACATTTCAGGTAATTTTAAGGGAATTGACCACTACCTGGGAGAAGATACTCTCTTCAAGACAGTCAAGAGCAATATACTGGACATAGTAGTCACATTTACACAACCCTAATGAAATTGATCAGCACAGGTAAAAGAGTTTCAAAGGTAGCTCAATTCCAATGCACACAGTTGCTTTAATGTACACAGAATTTTTAAAGCAGAATTTGAAAACCTTTAGAAGGGATGTGTACTTTCCAGCTTCTCTGAGCCCCCAGATAATTCTTTTCTGACCAAGTAAGAATTTACTACTACTGCCAGATACTTGGCAGAGAAGCTGCAAGTCTACTGAACATGCACACCCAGAGCAGAGCTGACTCTGTCCTCTCACTGAGGGCATGCAGAATCTGTACACAGGGATATCTGTATTAGTCTAAGTTTGTTTCATGGTCTTTCCCATAAATGTTCTTCCTTGACTTTACATAGTTTTTCTATCTTCTCTGCAGACTTTGCATCAATTATTTCTCTCTTTTGTTTACTATTTCCCTCTTTCAACCCTCCTAGCCACCACTGCCACCATATTGGTACCCACCATATTTTCTATAAATACACTTTAGAAGTTCAACAGCTTTAAGTAAGGAACTTTAGGTTATTCTGGACCATGCTTAATGCACTTCAAGTTTACAAACATATGTCTAATATTCTGAGCTAGATTCTGGCATATGAACAAGTAATTATAGAGCATTATAGCAGGTGTGGTAATAAAGATTCAACTGATTGCTTTGGAGAGATAGGAAAGAGAGTCATCCATTCTGCCTGAGAAGGTCAGAGAAAGGTTTACTGAGAAGAAAACAATATTTGAGGTGGCCCATGAAGAGTTAGAAAAATTTCCAGAAATTTTAGAAAGGAAGGACAGTGTCTTCAGATACAGGAGACAGCTTCAGTAAAGGCATGGAGATGTCAAAATCCAATATATTGGGAGTGAATTATTTATTCACAGACATAATCTGCCAGGGCAGATTAATAAACCACATTACTATTCCAAGGAAAACCTGCCTAAGATCTGTAAAGAGGACTTAACAGAGGCTAGAGTTACCCTATTTAGGGCTCTGTCCGTAACAATTACATAATAGGCTAGTCTCTATCATTCCTGTGAAGCAGATACATACAGAACTTTATAGTCCAACAGGGATAATAGCCAGCATGTGCCCATGCCTAACTCTTGCTGTATCCATGGTACATAATGCTAAGCAATCAAGGCATTCATCTCTACTGGATACAACCTCAGCGTCCTCTCAACAGAGATTTCTGAGGGCCCAGTATCATTTGGTCAGACTTGGCACTTGATGTGAAACCTATTTTTATCTTCTTTTAGGATATATATTAAGAGGGAGGGGTATCTGTAAAAGATATGTTACATAATCTAGAAGAAATCCTTTCACTGTACCCCCTGTTTGGACACAAAGAGCCTATGAATACATATCTCTCTTAGCCTATGTGAATCCATGATTCAGAGAGGGAGTCTAGCCACTAAATATCTGGAAGAAAATGGCAAATTTCAATCATCCAAAATTCCAAATGTAGCCAAATAACCACGTAATTAACTGCAGCTTTTTGAAAGTAATGAGCAGTCATCAACTTTAAATTAAGAAAATTTTAGCCTATATTACTTAACAAAAGCATCTTAGAAACACAGTCAGTGTGGACAGGCTGCATTGAACAAAGCCACCAAACCAATTTACAAAACTCCTATAACATATATGTGAATTAGCCATCAAAGCTAAAAATGCTTAGAACAAAAATCCACTTTCACACATTGATTAAATTGTTTCCTTTATAAGCATAAACAGTTTAGAGAAGAAAAGCCCAGGACTGATTGCTCAGACTCTCCAGGGTGAAGGAAACAAACACATTTTTTTAAAAAACCCTCAGCTTCACAAGGTATCCCTTGCCAACCCCCTAAGGAGCAACCTCAGAGGCTGCTACAGGCTGCAGCAGCTGCCTGCCCACTTTCTCAGCAGCAAAAAATATGCTAAGCAGTGATTACCAACAGGGAAGAGGATCAAAAGTTTGAGGGAATGATTAAGCAAGATGCTGTTCCTTCTAACAGTTTTTCTATAGAAGTCGTCAATGATGGAAGCTTCAGTAACCTCAAATTTCAGTCAATTACATGTGAAACATACCTATTCTGTGCTCCTTCTACAGGAGCTCTCATTGCTTTAGTCTTCTGGGCACACTGACGACAGGAAAACCATCAAAGTCAAGGTGGATTGCTGCCAGAACCTGGGCCTGACCAAGTATATTTCTGTCCCTTCCAAACTGTTAAAACAAATAAAATCCCACAAGCTCATAGAACGAGACCGCAGTCTGCTATGCAAAGAGAGGCTTGGAGTAAGACTTCAGTTGGAAGTTATGATTGGTATGAGCAAAATTACATTGGGAGAAGGTGACTGACTTTCATCATAGAATCCAAGTCTCAGGAAGCATGAGATGTAGATGGAAATTGCTCTCATTCTGCAGACATTAGGCTGGAGTCTTATCTTACAGCTACTTACTAGCTGTATGAGCCTACAAACATCACTCAACTTCACTGAACCACACTCTTCTCTTCTGGGTAAGTCAAATCTTTTTCTTGTCCTGTGTACAACAAACAAACAAGAATTCCATTTTTGGCTTTTGAGTTTTAAAAGTCTGTCTTAGCTGGAGAAACAGAAAAGATTCCCTGCAGATTTGGGAGGACACAGGATGAGAAATGCCAAAGCTGCCCACCCTCCTGATTAAAAACCCCCTAGGCTAGGAGGAGGAACACTTTGGAGGGGAATCAAGGACTGTGTGTCAAAGTTGCAGATAGTTGACAAAGCAGGGACTTCTCAGGCTCAGAGGTGGGGTGGGGAGACACTGACCTCCCACGCAGACTTGTATGATTCATTCACAGAAGGGATCTGTAGCTCAGGGAGGTGGCTAATATCTCAGAAGAAATGACTGCAAAGGTTATTTACTAGCAAAGTGCCTGGCAAATAGTAGAAGCAAATAATTATTGACTAACTCAGTAGGGTCATATCTGGCAATACTATAAGCTTTCAGATTCTAGATCTGGGGATGAACCCTGATGGCAGTGACTGAAGGAAGGTGCCAAACCACTATTTGGTTAATACCCCTAAATTATGTGGCCGACAAAACTTTACATACCTAAGGGAAATGCTATTAGCTAAAAACAGGGAAGAACAAAATCACACACATAAGTTTCCACTGGTATCTCTTTAAAATTGTACAGAACTGAACATACAAGTCATGGATATCATTCTTACTTCTCTTCTAGGACTCACGGGCTGGAAATAGCCATCAGGTGGTGGCTGGTGAGTAACCAGTGGTGCCCACAGTGCTGCCTCCTGCTCAGTAAAAGGCTTGCCCTAATTTTTGGATTTCAGATGCAGTGAGCAGCACCTAACAGATAGCTGGATAGGATGGTTGAGCCCTTTAGTGCCTTCATGTGTCACAGGAAAGTTGACGAGGTTGAGTTGAGATAGTTCTGTTCAATGCCTTTTTTGAAATCAGCACAGCTCTGAAAAACTCTGGAAGTTTGAACCTTATATAATCCAAATGGGGGAAAAAAAATTCCTCCTTCCTCAATTTGGAGTAATGTTTCTATAGAATCTATAAGTGTGGCACATTTCATGAATCTGACATACTAACTAAAAACATGCATAAAAGATTCTACATAAATCAAAATATACATTAAAACCTCTTCATAAAATTGCAGCTAAGAGAAATCCTGAAATAAATCATTTTATTTAATGAATTTCCCCGTTTCTTTCTTCCAGACTACAGTCTCTGAAGGGAAGGATTGTGTATTCCCAACTTTTGAACCCCAGTGCCCAGTACTATGACTGGTATGCTAGATGCCAAATAGATTTATACCCAACACTGACTGGAGTACCTAAATAAGCAGCCACTAATTTGTGTACTTTGTGAACTTGAACTTGGTATTTCAGGTTTTTCCTAACACAGAGGACTAAGAATATTTTGGATTCTTCTAAGTTTGGTAGAAAACACATCTTTAAAAAATGCTAGTGGAGATGCACAGTTCTAGATCAGGATATTAAAAGAGAATCATATGTATACCTAATCAGAAATCCAAGACATGACTACACACAGCATATCCACTACACCCATATGATCTGTCACTTTTGGGGGAAAAGATGTGACACAAGTGTCAGCATGAAGATGGAGTTACTCAATTCTGCTGGAAGATGGGGTCTTAAGGAAGTCCATAGAGAGGGTGGCCATGAAGGGATTCTGGAAAAAGATGTCCATCAGTGATGAGGGACAGGCAGGATAGCCCTATAAGCTAAGGTACCTGAAGGATGCACAGTGGTATGGAAAAATGAAACAGCTTCAAGTGTTTGAGGATATACAGATTCAGAATACCAGAGTTTTAGGTTCAGTGAGCATTGAGGAAAGGTCTGCAGTGGTATAAAGAAAGAGACCAAAACTTGTAGGATTTCCTATGCCAAATTAAAGATTTAGAGATTTTATGGTATGGACAATGGAAAGTAAGTGAAGTTTTGGGGGACAGTCCAGAAGAATCTCATGATAAGATTTATGTTTCAAGAAAATCACTTCTTTTTTTTTTTAAACAAATATTTTTTTTTGTAATTTTTATTTATTTATGATAGTCACAGAGAGAGAGAGAAGCGCAGAGACACAGGCAGAGGGAGAAGCAGGCTCCATGCACCGGGAGCCCGATGTGGGATTCGATCCCGGGTCTCCAGGATCGCGCCCTGGGCCAAAGGTAGGCGCCAAACCGCTGCGCCACCCAGGGATCCCAAGAAAATTACTTCTATTAGCAGAGAGGATAGATTGTAAGCCTAAAGGTAGAAAGAATCCTAGAGTTACTATTGTGGTATTCCAGTGAGATATTGTGGATGTAACCTGACAATAGGGAAGGGAAAGGAGAGATGAGAAAAGATAGTTTCAACTTCCTTAATTTAGCAAGTAGAATACATGGGACTTAGGAGTGAGAGATGAGGAGCAGGAAATGGGTAGGAAAGTTTATTTAAAAGTTTATTTCCTGTTTATTGCTTGGGTAATTGAAGACACAAAAATGCAAACTACAGAGCGGGGAAGTTCAGGATACAGCAGGCTTTGGTGGACATATATGCAGGTCAATTTTATACCAGCAAAGAATGAGATACACAGATGCCCTCAAAATGAATATATAAATTTCTGAGTCATTAGCATTATTTTAAGCATAATTTGAATCAATTACATCACCCAAGGAGAGACCTGGGAACAGCAATGTTTTAGCGGTAGGTGGGAAAAGAGGAGCTTGTAAAGTAGGATGAGAACAGTTAAAGAAACCAGAAACAAAAATGAAGAAATCTCTTCCTCTCATTTTCTTTCTAACAAGATCTTGTTCTTTTTTTTACAAGCTTTAAAAAGTAACCTAGAGAAAGAAAAAACTAATATATTCCAACTTGCTTTCCGAATATACCCGTTACGGTTGATTTTTCCCCATAGATTTATAGGTTATAAGAAAATGATGTAAGACTGGCTTTTTTTCCTTAAGAGAAAATTTTGAGCATCATTCCCATTTGATCACTTCTGAATCATTTCCCAAGAAACTCCCAATGGCTGTTGACAATAATGAAGTGAAATGACAAATAGGTAGATGGATAGATGCATAGTTATATGTGTATCTCTCTGCCTCTTTATATACAGTCACCATCATGTGTATATTATACATACATTCATATATTAATAATGTATATGCATTCTCACCTTATAACAGTAAGTCTTTCAACCCCTCCTACCTGCAAAGTGACAAAATACATATGTAACAACTCAGGTTATTAATAAAACTCTGTCCTTCAGGGGAAAATATGTCCCTCACAGAAGAGCCTATTACCCTTTCCAGATGTGAGTTAACAACAACAAAAAAACCAAACCAACAAAGGAAACTAATATTTATTTAGAATCTATTATGTGGAAGAACTATTCTAGTTTCATTATATTCATTATTTCCTTTAATCATTATCTTAAAAAATGCACCAGCATTGGATACAAAATGGATTCAGTCAACACATGGGAAACAGTTTTGTGAGGATAATAGCTTGAGTACTCCCCACTTCTGACCTGCCTCCTCACAATCACTCAATTGAGGAATACAATCACCCATGATTAAACTCAGCCATATGTTTCCAACACTGGTTGCATCTCAGAATTCCCCCACAAGACTTTTGAAAGGTAATCAAACCCTTTTTCTAGACTTCTTGTACGAGAATCTCAGGTAGGTTTCTTGATTTCTTGTTTTTCTAAAGTACCACAAGTGATTCTGATACTGAATTCGTATTGGAAATCACTGACTATGATATTCTCAGGACGTCCAGAAAGCATTTGCCAGGGTGGCTGGGAAAGCTACTACAAATAAAGTGGCTAAAAGACCCTTACACCCTATAATCCAGAATCTGAAACTTCAGGGACCACCACCTATATAACAGAGGCTTTTTGGTGCTCACACCTCTAGAAAGTGGGGCTTAAGAAACTTTGAGATGACTGCTAAATAATGAAGCAGTGAAGATAGCTATTAAGTAGAAATGGAATCAGGATCTTACAGAGGTATCTGCATCCCCATGTTCATTGCAGCATTATTCACAATAGCAAAGAAAAAACAACCCAAATATCCATCAGTAGATGTGTGGATAAAGAAAATGTGGTATGTATATACAAGGATATATTATTCAGTTTTAAAAAAGGAAGTCCTGTCATATGCACCAATATGGATAAAACTGGAAGGTATTATGCTAAGTGTAATAAGCCAGTAACAAAAAGAAAATACTTACATATAACACTTATATTATGTATCTGAAATAGTCAAACTCATAGAAACAGAATGGCGGTTGCCAGGGGCTTGAGGAAGGAGGAAATGGGAAGTTGCTATTGAATGGGTATAAAGTTTCAGTTATGTAAGATGAATAAGTTCTAGACACTTGCTGTATAACATAGTGCCTATAGTTAAGAATATGGCAATATACACTTTAAAATATGTTAAAAACATGAAATTAACATGAAATTATAGATTTCTTACCATTAAAAGATACACACACACATAAAAGAGCACAAGGACATTTTTGGAGGTGATGGATATGTTTAATATCTTGATTGTGGCGATATCCAAACTCATCAAAATGTACACATTAAATACATGCAATCTTTATATACCAACTATACCTCTATAAAACTTAAAAAAGGAAATGAAAAACGTGTTTTTTTAACTGTAAACAAGTAAACAAAGGGATTATTATTGAGTTTAAACATTCCTGGTGGGACAGAGAAGTTTGTTAAATTCATATGCTCTAAACCTAGTTATAGAACTACACATTTTCAATTGTCTGTTTGGATCTAATTTCTACTCAATGTAGTATTTTAAGTTTTCACTCAAAGGCTTATATCCCATTATATTACCCTGAGGACATACTTCTCTTTCAATACTCAAATCAGAACAGGATCTGTCCTGATCATATATTGCAATATGATTTGTGCTGGAAAATGCTGCTATTGATCACCATTAGTAGAGACATGAGTTCAGATTTGCTTTCTTAGGGATGGAAGTAGATTTCTATTGATTCATCTATATCATCTTTCAGCCCGTCTCATCCCTGTACTCTTCAATGTTACAAATTAGTCAATGAGTCACAAAGATATGTTAAACAGGTTTGCAAAAGAATTCATTCCCTCAAAAAGCATAAGTAAAACACCAGCTATGTGTCAGACACTGTTGTAGGCAGCGTTAGTACTAGGAGAGATAGAACAGAGTCCTTTCCCTTAAGAATCTGAGATAGTCATGTAAACAGATCAATACATCAATGTGGTCAGTGTTACAACAGACACATGCACATCATGCTATCACAGCAAGGTGGAAGCAGTACCTAGTTCTAGCTAGGGAGGTCAACATTATTTCATAGAAAAGAGAACATTTTGGTTGTATCTTTTTTTTAAAGATTTATTTATTGAGATTTTTTTAAAGATTTTTTTTAAAGATTTATTTATTGAGAGAGAGAGAGGGAGAAGCAGACTCTCACTTAGCAGAGACCCTGACAGGAGGCTCAATCCCCGGACCCTGAGATCATGACCTGAGCCAAAGGCAGACACTTAAGCAACTGAGCTATCCAGGTGGCCCACATTTAGGTTGTATCTTGAAAGCTGAGTTGGATTATATTTATTTCTCCCTAATTTGCATTGCTTTTAAGTGAGCTATAATAGCCTGAATTTCATATGTAAGTATGGAATGCACAGGCTCACATTAAAAAAAAAAATCTTAACTCTCTTTACAGTGTCATAGGCAATTTCCATTAGATCCATGATCTTACTGAAGCTAACAAATGATTACCCTTCACATTTGAGCAAAAATAGGTGCCTAATTGAAGAGACTGATAAGCAGCTGCGATATATAGATGGCATTTTATGTGGGAAAATTGAGACCTTAAGTAAAGCACCTAGAGAAAAAGACATGACATAACTTTTGTCTCTTGCATTAAATCCTAACTGGCATTTTTGAAATATGACGTTGTCAGATCTTTTTCAGTATGGTAAGCAGAATAATGCTTCCATCTTATCCCTGCAAAGATGTCCACATTCTAATCCCCAAACTTTTGAATAGGTTACAATACTTGCCAAGGGGAACTTTGCAGATGTGATTGAGTTTAAGGAGCTTGAGGTGATTACTGTTACCTTGGATTATCCAGGTAAGCCCAATGTAATCACGAAAGCTCTTATAAAAGGGAGATAGGAGGGCTAGATCATAAAGGGAGAGGTGATGATGGAAGAAAAAGGCAGATTGGTGCATTTTTAAGGCAGGGGCCACAAGCCCAGGAATGCACGTTGCTTCTTCCCGAAGCTAGACACAGATTCTCTCCTGGAGCCTCCAAAACGAATGTAAGCATTGTTGACATTTCATTTTTATACCTGTCTTTTTTTTTTAATTTTTGATATCAGGAAATTTAAAATAATAGGTTTGTGTTGGTTTAAATCACTAAGTTGTTATAATTCATTATAGCAGCATTAGTAAACTAATATATATACCAAAGCCTTGACAGGACAACTAAAGTTGAGCTGTAAGCATGGAAAGCCATATAATCCTCTGTTACTTGTACCATTTCAATATGAGAGGTCAAAGATTCCCTTAAAAAACTACAGGAGAGTTACTCACTGTTGTTCAGAAATTTTGTAAAAATCTTCAGTAAAGCTTTAGCAATCCCTACTCTTTTCTATAGAATTTACAAAAAGTATGTTGAGGTCCATTGGACAACACCCGGCCTTTGGGTTCCTTAGTCATCACTTTTAAAAGAATGACTTTAATTTTAACAATAGTAAGGATTAGCTAACTGGTCCTCATCTGCATAAGTTATCAGGTCAGCTGACAACTGAGGGATGGCCGGTGGTATAATAGTCCCCAGAACATGGGGCTGTATATTCTTATAGGAATAGTTAAATGCTAAAGATACCATCCTTCACTTTAATCATCTTATATTTAAAGGTCAAGGAAAGTGTCAAAGAAGTAAAAACATGGAGGTAAACTCTAGAGAAAACTAAACCATGGCATTTTTTGCCATTTTTCCTAGAAGCAAGAGGCCTGATGAAGATTCTTGGTTTCAATAACCCAACCACCACTGCCAGGTTTCCCCATCTGTTTGCTAAGAAGATTATTATGGCATCAAGCAGATGAAGCTGTCAATGAAATTAAAGGACTCTAGGAGGGGATGCCTTTTTGTGATGAGGTTTAATTTTTTAATTTTTTTTTTCAGTGGCAATGGGCTGTGATGAGGTTTTATTAAGAAAAATACAGACCAAGATAGGAATTAATTTTTTTAAGGAAGTACAATAATTGTATATTTCCCACAAATAACATTTAACATATAATTTTAATATGCCAACACTGTGTTGGGGACTGGAAACAGAACAGTGTTCAAGAAAAACCTTACCAAGCTTAAAGTTTAACAGTGAAGACAAAAATAAAAGTACAAAACCTCTGAGAATGAATAAAAGAGAACCCTGACTAGTTCATGGCAGCTCAGGCTGCCAAAACAAAACATTATGGATTAGGTGACTTGACAAATAGGAATCTATTTTCTCACAGCTTTAGAGTCTGCATTCAAGATTAGGGTGTCAGCAGGATTGGTTTCTGGGTAAAAGCTCACTACTTGACTTGCAGACAACTGCCTTCTAGCTGTGTCTTCACATGCAGAGAGAGAGACAGAGAGATACAGGGAGAGGGGTGGGCAGAAAAAGAGAACACTCTGCTATCTATCTTATAAGGGCCTTAATCCCATCATGTGGGCCCTATTTTCATAACCTCATCTAAGTGTAATTACCTCCCACAGGCCCTATCTCCAAATACCACCGCATTGGAAGTTAGGGCTTCAACATACAAATTTTGGGGGGACAGAATTCAATCTATAATATCAAGGAAGTCTTTGTTTGAAGATGTGTTTATTAAGGTTACAGCACAATAGAAAATCCTTAGACTGTTCCAAATAAAGGAAGAAGCATGTACAGATTCCAATATGGGATCGGAACTTGATATATTTGGGGAACTGAAAGAAAGAGCAGTGAGGCTGTAGTACAAGGAGGGAAAGAAAGCCTGGCATGAGAGAAGGCTGGCAGGAGGTGATCATCCAGAACTTTGTGGCCTGTCATTAAAGGATTATGCAGTATATCTTTAAAAAATGTAATGCTATCAACAAATTTTAAGCAGGGACAAATTGTAATCAGATTTGTCTCTTATAAATCTCACTGTGGCTTCTATTTGCAATATGGATTGGCATGGGACAAAAATGATGTGGTGAGACCAGTTAGCAGCTCATGGGAGAGATGATGATGATGGCTTAGACTGATAGCAGAGATAGAGAGAAAATGACACATTCAGAAATATTTAGGAGTTAAACGTAAGTAATAGGTGAAAGACAATGAGAGAGGAAGATAAATCAGGGTATATGGCTTGATCAAATGTCAAAGGATGGGGCAGGAGGGACAATCCCTGAGATGGATAATGCTAGAAAAATAGATTTCTTAAGCAGAAAATCATAAAATGAGTTTTAGATGTTTTTTTTTAGGTTTTTTAAAAATTTATTTTTTTAAAGTTAATATGTGCATAAAAGGAAACTGAAAAACACAAGAAGCAAAGAACAAAGTCATCCATAATCACAAGCAGTTTACAGTTTGACTTTTAGGTCCCGTGTATGTATCTATCTACACAAGTAAGCATTTTAATGTAAGATCATACAGTTATGTATCATGCTTTTACACACCTTGAATATTTATCATGTCAAAGTCCCCAAACTATGATATTTTGATAACAGTTTTAGATATTTTGGGTTGATGCTCCTGTAAGGCATCAAAGAGAAGCTGCTGAGAAGACAATTGGATAGGTCAGTAATTTAGAAAAAAAGTTTCGGTAGAAAATATAAATTTGGGTGTCACGGAAGTGAGTAAGAGCACCTTGGGAGAGGATATAGACTAAGAGTGCTGAGGACTTCAGGTGCAAGGAAAATACATATGCCAAATGGAACACTAAGGACTCTAGGGCTTTAAACCCCATATGAATACTTTAGCTCCTAGGCAAGGCAAGGGGAGGGGTTGCAGCACCACTGATAATACTTCATGAATATCATGGTCTTCCTTTCTTTTTACAAGTAACCCCATGCTACCTTCAACCGTCTAATTCTTCTCTCTCTCTCTCTCCTTTTTTTTTTTTTTTTTTTTACCATTATTACATATCACCATCAGTCAGGAATACAGTATCTGCCTTCTCTCATTCCTGTTCTCAAATAAGATCTAAAGGAAGAACAGATTTCAATGGAAGTAGAAGAAAAGTCATGATTCCCTTTCCTTTTCACTTGCAAGTCACCCTTTCTTTCTTCTTGACATTTCCCCAAACTTCACATTTTAAATAAAATTCTTGATAATTACAGAAGCAACTTTCCCAAGAATGAATAGCTAATATGAGTAGCTTTTTATAACAAGCTGTCAGCTCATTATGTTGGCTAATAAATAAAATCTATCCGGTCATCATGGAAATGGAGAATCATTCCTAAAGGGAAAAATCTAACAAATCAACTACAGTCAATATTTTCTAAAGTGAATTGTGAATTCTATAGTGAGTTGGACAAAGACCATGATGAGCCTGTTATCTCTACTGATTTCCTACTTGCAAAAGGATGGGTTCACCATTCCAAAGCCTGCTTAGCTGTCCTTCAACAGCACAGCAGGGACCAGAACTCCAGTTTTTTCACAATGGAAAGATCTCCGTATATAGTTTTGAGGTTGGATTGTGTTTGTAAAATATGAATTGCTAGGTCTTCTCTGATCAGCATGAATATGAAGCTTCCCACAAATAAGAGTACCCTCTACAACACAACAGTTGTGAAATAATTATGCTCCTTTGGACTGTGTGTCTTCTTTCTCTAGCTCCTCTGGGTCTCTCATAATCACCACAATGACCATTAGTCAACCAGCAAAGATAGTCATATGCCATTAGCAAAAACAGATTGCTCCTTGAATGACTCCACAAAACTACTGCCTCACAGTATGAAATTTTTGGTTCAGTTGGATGCTTAAAAATATTTATTGAATGGCAAAACAAAAACAAACAACAAACACAAACTAAAAAACAAAAAAACCCAAGGAGATATTTGACACTTTGGACTATTAAGAAGCATAAGCTAACTCTTGATTTCTAGAAATTCATAACTTATTGAATGCTCATGACAGTTATATATCACAACAGGTTAGAAGGGCAATTAAGCTAATGCATTTAGGATAGAGTGCTAAGTGAGAGCTCATAGAGAAGTGATCTCATGTGTGGTGTGTGTGTTCTAATGATTGAGATGTCAAGAAACAGGGTGAGGGGAGAGATACATGTCAATCTGATTACATATGCACAATGTGGTTTTGGGATTATGAAAGGCAAAAACTAGGTCTGTTTGCATGAAGCAAAAGTATTGAGTTATAGGACTGGGAGGTTCAATTGTCAGTATTATTATTTATTGGCATCCTGTGCTTGTTTCAGCAGCACATGTACTAAAGTTAGAACAATAGAGAGAAGATTAGCATGGCCCCTGTGCAAGGATAACACACTATTTACTGACAATCCCTATGATACCACAGACATGCATCAGAAAATATTCTCTACCATAAATATGAGGCTGCCACTGCCCATGTATTACTAAGTGTTAATCTAATTCCAGAATACATTTTGGCTCAAAATAGGCTCAAAATACATTTTAATCCAAGTATGAATGATATCAAGATCCTTCTAATCTCAACTTCTTTCTTATAGCAGAGAATTATGGTACTCAAATGGACAAAAAAAAATGTCCAGCATAGTTTATAATAACAGATGTTTCTAGAAAAATTCCAAATCAGTGAAAACCTATAAAAATAACCAACTTCAAAGACTTTTAACAAGCAAGCCAAAAATAAGAGTATTATGAAGTGATTGTTGTTTGTTTGTTTTTTTAAAGAACAATCATACTATGAATCACTTGGGACAAGGATAATACAGTAGTCATAGTAGATGAGGATGAATGGAGAGGAAACAACTCACCAGAGAGAAAGCAAATACTTACTAGACCAAGAAATCACTATAAAGCTGCACAAAGGAGAACCCGGAGCCTAACTAAGAAAATAAGCAGGAAAAAGTCAGCAGAAGGCAGAATTGGTTCACTCTTGCCTCTAAGACAAGGACTTCAGGGGAACTGAGTGCCTACTCAAAGCATCAATCACTTCCAACTGGGAATCCCTACTAAAACATGTAGACAGTAAAGTGCCCAGCTATCCTGGTGACTTCCCTCAGAACCCCTCCTCCTATGTCAGTCTGCCAGCTGCCCAACAAATTAAATGACACATGAGGGAGTTTAGTGCACAGACAGCCTAAAACACGGTTGGCTTATCCTGAATTTTTTGAAAGGTGTATTTCCACCTTTCCAGTTTACATCCATGTAAAATTATTAAAGTGTAAGTGTATTGCCTTGAAGATGATTATATAAATGAGAATTTATTAATTACATAGTATAATATAGACCACATCTTCCACATAATAAGTACTCTAACATTTCTTTATTCCAAAGCAGAACATCTAAAACTAAGCTCATGGGCTTGGTTAAAAAAATTCAGCCTTTTCCCCACAGTATTCAAGAGCATTCAGAACACTTGATGTACTGGTTTTAGTTGACTCTGAGGAAAGTACACATAATTTAGCATGACCCAAACTCTTCCAAGAATTTATGATCTCTAGACTTGCAGTATGAAATATTTAAGAAAATGAACCATCAATTTATTCACTTATTCAATAAGCATTTATTGAGCACATACTATTAGGCATGGCACATTTCTAGACACTACAGATAGAGATAAAACGCTAATGGAGCTTACATTTGGTGGGCCAGAGGTAATTATAAATAACAGTATGAGGAATGTGAGAACACATCAAAAATAAAACTGCAGCATATTGCAACCAACTAAAGTATATAATTTGTCATCATATCTTCAAACTATCAGAGTAGTGTTAGGGCATAAGTAAACTGGGGACAACAAAAATTAGAAAGTGCCTGCTGATCAGACCTGGGGAAGAAAGTGCCAGATGTGACCTTTGCCTTGACATTTGCAAAGCCTCCTATTATCTTATCCTGACAATAGGTTACAAGGTTTGGTTTTGAAAACATTCCAAGATGTAACTTTAAAAACTCAAAATAACTTGTTATTCACTCCCAAGACCTTTAGCACTTTTTAAAAATTCAATTGAAGAGGTTAAAAGGAAATAGCAAAATACAGAAAAAGAAAAATTGAACTATGTCAAATCATTTCTGGAGGTAATTATAGACATGGTTTCAGATATTTGGCATGTCTGTTTCTGGAAGTTGTAAACGGTTTCAGCAAAAATCGAGATAATAGGATATAATGCTAGGTTTGCTGTTGTTTTACAACAGATTTGCTCATATCATAACATTTTAAGTAATATTTTAAAATATTGATGTGGGGGACTCTGTAAGTAGATATAAAACCTTATTAAAAGCCTTATTTTGTTTTATGGAATGGAAAAAAATTGAATATGCTTTTTTGGTTGCTCTTTCTTTTTAACCTAAAATGAAATAAATGATAACCAGTTTCCCAAAGTAGATCAGAACATGATAATCAACTCAAGTACTTAATTGACTGATGTAAATTTGGTTGCTACTTCTGTCAAATTTTGGTCTCTTCTTTACCTCTCCTGTCCCCCCATGGTTTCAGAACTTTACTTTTCTTCTTCACAGCCAGATGTTTTAGGACTCATCTCCCAGGTGCTAATCTTAAAAGTTAGGGTGCCCAATGTGGAGCACAAACCCTTTTTGCTCCTCAAGAAGCAGCTCTGGGTTTTGAGTTCCCTCCTGATTGTGGGTCACCACACCAGGGGGTGGGTGGGATTTATGATGAGACTGTTTCTCAGCCTTTCCTATCCACTTCAATATGGTTTCCCTCAGATCCCTGGGTGGCTCAGTGGTTTAGCACTTGCCTTCAGCCCAGGGTATGATCCTAGAGTCCTGGGATCGAGTCCCACGTTGGGCTTCCTGCATGGAGCCTGTTTCTCCCTCTGCCTGTGTCTCTGCCTCTCTCTCTCTCCCTGTGTCTCTCATGAATATATAAATAAAATATTTTTAAAAATATATGGTTTCCCTCTCATGTACCTGATGCAAAGGGGGCTGCTTTGCCAGTTTTTGTTTTAGTTTTTTTGTTTTTTACTTTAGGTTCTCCCCCTACCCCAAGCAAATTGTTTCATTGATAGCTATAGAGTTGGTGTATCTGTGGGAGAAGGTGGTTTCCGGGTCTTCCTACATCATCATCTTGGACCAGAACCTTGAAATTGATCAAACTTTACTTCTCTACATTATTTCCTGCTACCCTTCAAATTATCACTTGGATACTTTATTACAATGCCTCTTCATCTCCTATGAGTGAACTGATTGTTTATGAAAAGATAAAATAGCTATCTCATCAATAGGAATCTTTTCTCTATGCCCCTCTTTATACAAACATTGCATTTTAAGCACCTTAGCCAACACTAATACCTATAACATCAGTCAGCACTGATGTTTTACTTTTCCTTTTCTTTGGAGGCATTTTAACAGCAATAAAAATAAATGATTACAGCATTCATTTTCCTTTTCCTCGCCTAGTGTGAGTTTTCACTTTCCTAGCTGGAGGCATCTAGGCATACAAGTATCTACAAACTGGCAAAGAGCTGAGTTCTCATTGTCTGCTTCCCAACAGAAGGGAAGCCTATAAACAAAGACAAGCACATTTTTGGAATTTCTTTGTCAAATATTCCTCCCCTCTCCAGCTGAAGCCAAATGAGGAAGATCACAGGCCAATCACTGATGAAGGCCTGAAGCATACTGTAAGAATCCAGGATCAATAATGTGTCTCAAAGTCAAGAGCCAGCTTAGTCTTCTCAAAAGTGGGGTGCTAATCCTAGAGGCCCAGTGTTTCTTAATGGCAGTTTCACCTATATCCTGGGTAGACGGTTGTATATGTCATCTCATATCTTGCTGGGTACTTAACATCTCTGGCCAACTCCTAAATGCCAATAGCTCTCTCCAGTCATCTAAACAAACAGAAATGTGACCAAACATTTCTAACAGGTGCCTAGGGGGTTGGTGTCACCATCAGGTATGAACCACTGTGCAAGGCCAACTGTGATACAGTGATAATGATGCCTGGTAGAGAAATCAGGAAGGCAGGTGGTAAGAAGTAATAAGTGAGCAGTTGGAGATAGCACAAAGACTAAAGACCTTAATCTCTGATAGCTTGTAATGCTAGCTCACACAGGGATAGCCCAGAATGTGATCTAGGATCACTGAAAGCTTCCAAAACAGGTAGCATACTCCATCTTCTAGGCTTTTTAAATGTCTGTTTCCAAATAAATATGTTAAATTTATAATGATTTGTCATTCTTGTTTTCATATTTGAGTTACCCTTATAGGATGCTGGTTGCTTTACAGAATTTTTCATTGACTTCAAAGGAATGGTAGCAGCCCTCGAAATGAAAGGAAACATTTACTACTTTAAGCCTCATGTCTTCAAACAGTATAATTCTCCTTCCTTAAGGAGACTCCCAAAAACTACACACAAAAAAAAATGAAGGATGTGTCAATACCGAACGTCCTACAGGAAATTTACAGCATGCTCCTCAAATATGTCAACTCCAAGCACTAAGGAAAACAGATTCTTGGGGAAGGGGCTTATGGCTGAAACCAAAAGAAAGGCAGAAAGGAAAACAAAAATGCTGTGGAGCATGTCTGTTCCTTCCTAGAATCAGGGATTTGGGGTTATTGTTTTTTGTTTTGTATTGTTTTTTCTCCCTACAAGTCAAAAAGTGACAAGACATGAAAACTCATACAAGGAGAACAGGAAGGTTAAGAATAGATACTGCAATGGTCATTTGTGATAAGTAGGAGAGGAATCAGAGGAGTGTTGAGACAGCACCTGAGGGCCCTGCAGCCCCAGACAGAGAAATGGCTGCTCAGTCCTCTTTTCAGTGACTGTGAATGATTTAAGATTGATCTTTGAAATTTGCAGTCTTATTTTCAAAAATGTTTTTAATACATTATATTTATCTTTATTCCCTTGCAAACAGTAATGGCAGGGAGAGGTATATGATCTGTGTGTCTGGATTGGCTCTTTCTGGGCACCAGAGTCCTGATTGGTTTATTTAACTCAAATTCTTCTCAAGATAACAAAAGATTTTATGGAGGATGAAATTCACACTCCTAAAAGAGAAATATATACAGACCTTTAAAAGAGCTCTTACTGTTTACCTATCAGCCCCCATTCTTCGATTTCTCCTCACTAATTACTAATGATGATGAACCCATGCTTAACCCATGTGGGTGTGATTGAAGGAAAAATCTGGCAGCCACAATTCTTGACCCAAACCATCAGTGCCAGGATGTTCACTGCTTACTTCAGAGAACGTATTTAAATCATTGTCATACTCAAAATGCCATTAACTTAAGTGACTGAATTCTTATCAGATTTCTTCTGGAGGCCTTGTTTCTTTCATTGCCCTCAGCAGAACATAAGCAACAAGTGAGTGACACTAAAATGTTCTGTGTCTGGGTGTGCATTCAACCTGTAGAGTCTGTACTTTGTGGCATTTTAAGTCCTTTTGGCAGGAAATTGTAAATTGTGCAGAAACATAGGTACCCTGAGACTTCTTGTGGCAAAACATTATGCATTAGCCTGGCACCTATAAATCCAAAGAGTATTGCTTAACCACTTCATTACAAGTATCATGTTGAGAACAACAGCACATTGAGTAATCTAAGCTATTTACACATAATAATATATACTTTTTTTATTTTTATTTATTTATGATAGTTACAGAGAGAGAGAGAGAGGCAGAGACACAGGCAGAGGGAGAAGCAGGCTCCATGCACCAGGAGCCCGATATGGGATTCGATCCCGGGTCTCCAGGATCACGCCCTGGGCCAAAGGCAGGCGCCAAACCGCTGCGCCACCCAGGGATCCCTAATAAATACATTTTAGAGCATGTTTATCCCCCCCAAATCAAAACACAAGACAGGATACTGCCTTCCTTGCTTATCAAATAAAGAATTCCATTGCTATAGACAATGATTGGAGGAAAAAAACATTTAATTTCAAATGGCCTCATAATCTGGTTTTAGACAGTTATCTTAGTCAAGCATTTTCTGGTTAAAATTGAGCCATTTTATCTTTAGGCTATTAAATCTTACAGTTATTGACTTGTCTGAAGTGGAAAAAAAAACCTTATGGTCTCTAAGCAATCATTGAATTTTAATTTATAAATAGAAGGTAAAAAAAAAATCCAAATGGTAAAAAAGAATAAATTCAAACCTGGATTGAATAAAGATAAACAAAAATAAATTATAAAATTATGTATAAGAATCCTCAGAGCTATTTAAGCATTTTAGCTTTAGTGTTTAGCTCGTTTCCTAGGGAAACTCAAAAGCAATGTGAGCAATGGGTAGCCATACAATGTAACCTTGATCAACAAACTACTAACTTGATTAACAGACTATATACATACACACACACACACATATATATATATATGCACACACACTAACTCTACATCCATTTTCAGTAATACTTTTTAAATTACTCAATACATAGATGTTAGTACTGCTTTAACAAGGTTTTGTTCTGCTCCTAACCTCCATTTTTCATTTTCATTAACAAATCTAGATGGCAAAACAGAAAACAGCCATTAACCTCATAAAGACCAGCACTCTAGCAAAAGTTGTTTATATACTGGAGGGAAAGATCTTATCTGAAATGACTTTGAAAAGTTTTGTGAGTATTCAAAGAACAATTTAATAAGCCAGATTTCTGTAAGCATCTATTGATTTTCTGGCATGTACAAAGGCAGACATAGGAAGAAGGCAATAGAGAATAATGTTTAATGCCATAGAAATCAAATAAGGACTTTAATTCTTGCTTCTGCATATGACTGGCCCTATCAGGTTGGGCAAATTGCTTAGTTCCTTAAAGCCTCAGTATCCCTATCTGTAAAAGGGAGATAAAATATACCTCATAGGATGAGCATGTAGCACAGTGTCTGGCACATATTAAATATTCATTACCGTAACTCCTGCTATTAGCAGTGAAAACTACCACCACCATTCCATCAACCCTTTAGGATACAGTGTTCTAGAGAAGGATTTAATGATCCACTGGCCAGAAGGACTAAATGGATTTTCAAGTCATTACCAGAGACAAAACACAAGCAGTGACAGAATGATATTCAACAGATTCAAGAAAAGATACTCCACTTGGAAATTCAATTAAACAAACTCCACATATGTTTATGAGTGTCTACTATTCACTAGGTAAAATGTTTGATTCTGGAGATTTAAAGACCTGAAAGACAGAGATTTGTTCCATGGAGCAAAGGCTGGAGAGAGGAACTCATAAACATCAATCCCTTAGAGGAGTGTCAAAGGAAAGGAGGAATCAGCTTAACCCAGGAAGGTCATGGAAGGCTTTTAAGAATGGGCAACAATGAAACACAACCTGAGGGTAGTTGCTAGGGTGCAAAAGGTTTGTATCATAAATCTCTGTCAATTGCCTTCTTTTGCTTCTCCCAAGGCAGTTCCTAGGGCTACTTTCAAATTTCTTCTGGAGAACTACATTTTTGTAATATAGGATAAATATGTACCTGTTGGCTATCAAAGAAGAAATAAAAACATCATTTTGTCATGTATCTCCTAGCAATCTATTATGTATGGCTAGTGAATGTGTAGGAAATAGAAAGAAAGTGGTTAGAAGTTGTTTCTGTCAAAGGGAGATTCCAGACCAGGTATCTGTGTTGGGAAACAGAAGACCATTCCCTTGCTTACCCTCAAACATCTCTTGGTGCCACTGTCAGAAATGATTTGGATGGACTACAGCCACAACTCATGAAAATATATTTGTACATTCTCTGTATGATATTGGAATATATCTAAAAAAAAAACAGTGTAACATGATGGAGCCAAGCCACTTCATTTGCTAAGCATTTGTCATACCCTTAATTGAGCAGTTCACTTGGTTGGCAACCAATAATCTGCAGAAGTGGAAAACACAGTGTTCAGGAGAGGATAATAAAGAATGCTTAATGGAATATATTTGTGTCCATTAGTGTTCACATTTGACCTTGTCAAACACAATCAAATCATCAATGCAAATGATTAAGCATCTTAAACCATAATTTTGGAGGATTTATCATAAAGCATGGTTTATATGAAACTTTTTAAAAATATTAATCTTTAGGTCATTTCAAGCTTCTAAGAAGTATATATGCTCAAATTCTCACTCAGATCTCACTGTCAAGTGACCCAACAATGCTACTAGAACAAAGAGAATAAATTTCCAGTAAGGAGGAAGAGTTAATGTAGACTCTAAACCATGAAATTTTCTTTTTCCATGTATTTTCAGTTATACAATGTCCAATTCATATTTTAGGTTCTGCTGTGCAAAAGATATGGAGCACCTTCAAAAAAAGACACTAAAAAGCACCATCTGTTCACGTTGAAGAAAAAAAATTAACTTCTTAATCATAAAAATTGCTCTCCAAAGAAGTAGACTGGAAACATCCGGATGTGAGGTTATAATTTAAAACAAAAGCAAAACAGCCTCCCTTAAAAGAAGTGAAATGCTTAATTCAAACTTACTGGATAGCTGATAATGAAAGTGAAAATGCTGGCATCTATAGATATTGGGAAGTCTTGGGATTTGAATTTTATCACTGAGCATCTGGTTATATTCATACTTGGAGAAAATCTTTAAGTGGCAAAAATTCATACAAAGTCTAAAAGGAGTTTATTACAACTGGGATGCCTCTATTAATTCTATATTCCCTTCTGATGTGGATTATATCAATTTCTACTGGTGACAACATGTTAATACAAAAGTTTGAGGCTTAATCTGGTCCAGCCTAGCCCACTTACCCAGGATCAATAGAATAGGCATTAAATAAGGTTTTCATTAAATCAGGGCAATAATTATAATCTACCAAGTATCACCCTTTGATTGCTACATGTGGAAAAGCTGAGTCTTGAAGTTAAGTTACTTGCCCATGTGTCATGTTCCTAGAAATCAGTGAAGTGGGAATTCAAATCCAGGTCTATTTGCCTCTACACCCTATGTTTTTGCCTGCAGTAGATTGTCTTCTAGGTTAAAACTAAAGGGGTTTGTCTGTCTCCATTTTCTTAGCATGACCACTACATCTGATATAACTAGTATCCATGATTATTAAACTGCATTTAATTAATTCAAATCTCCCCATATTAATCCATTACCTGAAAGATATTTCGGGGAGTTGAAAGTTTCTCTGAAATAATATTATGAATAACAACAGCGGCAACAATAGTAAACCTTTAGCTCTCTTTTCATATTTTTCTTTTTCTCCCTCCACGATAGCCCATTACAGATTAATTATCAAACAAGGATTTTTCTTGTTAATGTATTTTGTTATTTTTTAGACTTTTTTGCAAATCCAGGAAAAGAGGCCTGTTTCATCTTAGCTTCCCTCCTGTATCTCTCAGTCTGAGGATCATCAGTAGCCATCCTTTCCTCCTTCATGCTTCTCAGGAATATCAACTAATCCTGGCTGGCTCTGCTTTCATCTAAATCCTTCTGTCCTATGTTCAATATGGAGGAAGAAACGGTAAGTAAGAAATGCTTCATCCAGAGCTTCAGTTTTGATCCCCTGGCCAAGCATGCCTTGACCACAGCTAAAAAGCTTCTGAAGTGCATCTGGATGACTGGCACAACTAAATTTTAATGTCTTCCACAGAAGAGGGAAGGTGGGTAATCCATGTCTCATATCTTTGACTTAAGGCCTCAAACGTCCCAATTCAAATTCAGAAGTTCTCTGGAGTAAACCACAGGATACATTAAAGTTCTATATTCAAATCATAGATGTTTATTTAGATATTTTTCACGGGTCTAACTATTGTGGTTTATCACTAATAAAGATATAAAAAAAGAAAAAGACATTGATCCTAATCTCCATAGTTACTTAAAAAGGCAAATACTATAATGCTATGGAGTTTAAGTGGCAGCCAGTAGCAAAGAGAACAAATGCTATTAGAATATATTAAATGGCAACATTACCAAGAGCTGTGGAAATCTGTGAAGGCTTGGGGAATATTAACTGATCATATTATAATTAACCATTATTAGACAAAATGGGTATTACTATAGACAAGAAAAAAATGGAGAGAACAGAAATGAGACCTTTGTGAGACTTACCCCACTACTGACACTGTCAGAGCATAGGAGGGCAAATAGCAAATGAAATAATAATAATCATTTCTCATATTGATTAGTGCTGACTGTATGATAGGCATGATGCTAATTTTTTTCCACTCCATAATTTAAGAATTACTCTCTCTTGTTAGAGATAAACAAAATAAAGCTTTGAGAGATTAAAGAACTTGCTAAGAACATGGAGCTCGTAAACCCAGAAGGCAAGATTGGAAATCTATGAACAGTGGAGGTCTTCCAAAGCAAAGCCCTTATGGTTAGCCATGATGTTGAGGGAGTTGAGGTGCCATGATGTTGAGGGAGTTGAGGTGCTCAAGAATGGTATGTATATCCACCTCCTTTGTTTTGATTCATCCATCCCTGACGTGGGGATTGATCTAGATATCTACACAAAACTCCTGCTTGTCAAGACATAAGGGAGAAGGAAGCAAACCATAGTGCCCCCCAAGGCCTAAGATGCTAATCCAACCCTAAATTTACCATTGCAACCTTGGGATATTTTATAAACTCAGTTTTCTCAAAGATACAAGGATAGTGAAATGAAGCAATGCTGTGTGGTGGAAAGCCCTAAGATAGAGCCTTATGCACCTGGGTTTAAATCCGAGATCTACCACTTATTAATGATGTGACATTGGGGGAGGGGGGGAATTCTTTAATGTATCTGAACTTACAAAGTATAGATAATGATTTCTCTATAAAATTACTATGCGGATTAGGGGGGAGGGGGGGAAAGTCAGTTGCCTAGAAGTATCTAGCACAAAGCCCAGGCCTGTAATCCCTCATCTAAATTTTACAGCCAAATGTAATTTGGAATTCAGAGCATATATGTGGATTTTAGGAAGGTCAAAGAGGCATGCACCATATATTACTTAACACCCCAGTAGAGTGTGAGATGGTACCCCAGAATTAATTGTTTTGCCATGAAATATATGGATTCTCACCACAGTAGAGTAAATAAAGACCTTGAGTGAATAGTTACTTATTACTTCTGGTTGACTTTTGTTGCCTAACTAGTCTGCTGAAAACTTATCAAATTCTTTTTATTTTCTAGATATATATGACAATGTTAACAATAAATGGAAATAATTGAAGGGTATAGGATTGATTTAGCTATTGTTGCAGTTTCTCTAAGCCTTTTTTTTAAATTAACCCCAAAAAAATATTTTTAGTACTTCTTTGGATATTGGACATGTGGTTAGGATACTATATAAGAGTTCAATAACTGATAGTTTCTTTCTTTGTGCTCCAGAGAAGTACAAAAGATACAAGTTACCTATTGAGTGTCAGGCAAATGATTAATTGTACCTTAGAGTGTTCAGGTCCTCCAGGACACTGCATTTGGGGATGCTGATTAGTCATATTTTTATAAAAACCAGAGTTTGAGTAAGAAAGTCACACTAACAATTCTCTATCAATCTGTTCTGTGCTTTCTTCCCAGAAGAGATGGAACAGTCCTTGTTCACCTCCCTCTGCCCTACCCTCAACAATTTTCCCCAAGTCCTGAATATGCCTGAAAAGCCTTGTCAGTATGCTTTTCCTGCTGAGTCTAGACTCCTCTTCACTCCCACTACACTGAAGTCATTGACAGGAAAAGCCAATGACAGCCAGATCTTGACAGATCATGCCCAACAGTTTCAGTACAAGCCCACAGGAGCTTTACTGAAGATCTGTCCCAGAGCTGTCTGTCTTTTCCATCTGGGCTGCAGACTGAGCTGAGGAGGGCAGAGGCATGTTCCAGGGCAGGGCACATGCTGGACTTCTGAGGCCAGTGTGCATAGAGAGTATAGCCATCCTCGCAAAAACTCAGCACATGTCACATGCTGGGGGGCAGAACAGCGGGTGTGCTGTCTGGAGGTCTCCTCCTGGAATGCTGGTTGCCTAGCAACAAGATCCTGCTTCTCTCCAACTTCAATTCTTAAGGCTCTGGCTTAGTCACTTGTGAAACCCAGAATTTTTCTTGCCATTCCTCACCCAGATTCCCAGAAAATACAGGCACTTCCAAGCTCTGTATATTGTGGCTATTTTAGCCAAAGAAATCTTGGATTTCCTTTTGGCATCCTGGCTGTAGTTCTTACACACCAGCACTTCCCTGCAAGTTTTAAATATGCTATACTATAAATATACTAAAATAATAGTTTCCTTTTGAACATATGTGCATATTAGTAAAAGACTGAAGGTTATACCCGAAAATTACAGCTTTCTCTTCATGGTCGGAATGTGATATATTATTATTTGCTTATCTGCATTTTGAAATTACCTATAAAATGTGCCTAAATTTTATTATAAGGATAAATATTAACATGATATATGCTGGGAGTATTACTATTAGTCAACATTCTAAATGTATACAAAGTAACAATAAAGGAGGAAACACATGCACACATACACAGGACACCATTTCAACTCTGTACATGGGATAAAAATAAAAGGAAAATATCATTGAATAAAAAGAGTTCCATTTAAATGAAGAGAATTCTCTCTAAAATTCTGTAATTTTAACTTTGAAGAGTCTTAATGAAAAACATTGTAACATTGGCATATTTACAGCCATAGGCTTAAAAATGCAGAAGAAAATTATCTGTATCATGCCAGTACGGGTCTGGTGGGCAGATTTCAATAGCAAAAAATTAAGTGTTTTTGAACCCAGAGCTTTTTAGTCATTCCTCTGTTCAGTCACTCAAAAATCCTGTCTATATATCTACTTTGTGCTAGACACATAAAAACACTGTGGATACATATCTAAAGCAACAGGTCCCTTCCCTCAAGGAGGTCATACTGAATCAAAATTCACACTGAAAAGAAAAATAGCATCATTTATTACAATATCTGTTAAACCAGGTTTTGTGGATGTTTCCTCTGGATCTTGGAATTCTCTATAATATAGTTAAGTTTGCATTTATTTGTATAATAATCTATTTAATTAAACAAGATTTTGGGGATCATCTTAATGATACTCTATAACTAAGTACTAATACATGACTTCAGAATCTATATTAATGCTTGTGATTATAATTGCATGTACTTATTTGGCTATTAGGATGAATGAGTAATGCATTTAAATATAAATGCTTTAGAATAGAGGCCAATTGGTACATGGGATACTTACCAATATGAATATTGACAAATGGTCTGAGAATTGAGTCATCTTAGAATAAGTGGTAAGGTATGGTCATGCCAAATTCAAAAGCTGTTAGAATTGTACCTAAATTGTGAGTAAAGATTGTTTCAGCAAAATGACATTCCTTCATATTAAGTAAATGTTGTTAATATTCATTTCATCTAACTAGAATGCAACTCTATGGGAGAAGGGGCTTTATCACTGCTAAATCTTCAGGGCCTGGCTTATAATAAATGCCTACTAACCATTTGCTGACTGAATGAATAAATGAACAAATGAAGTATTTTTAGTTTATATTTGTTTTCTAAATTAATGTTTAATAGTTGAATAAAAGTTATGTCTCTTTTATGCTGATGTGTTCAAGTAATATCTCTGTAATAAAAATAATAATACCAATGACTTATGCAAATTTTTCTCCTTTAAAAGAGTGTTGCCAGTACTTTAAAACTACGGGATTAATCCTAACTCCTCCTCTGTCTGTAATGTCACTTTCTTGACTTTCCCCCTTCTACTTTTGGTTCCTGCCAATTTCTAGTTCAAAATTCCCATGTGCCCTTTATTGCTGTCACTCCCCTGCACCTGCCAGTCCTAGCTCCTTCCCCATTCACCTTCATAACCTAAAGTGGAACAATAAGAAAGAAAGAGAAAACACAGAATAGAGTAATTTTTTGGATCTAAGAAACATTCCAGTGAAGAAAG
This sequence comes from Canis lupus familiaris, assembly GCF_011100685.1. NCBI lineage: Eukaryota > Metazoa > Chordata > Mammalia > Carnivora > Canidae > Canis > Canis lupus. The sequence goes on along the minus strand of NC_049242.1, from coordinate 14,548,125 downwards.
AGACTTTGGAGTTATATAGAATAGGATCCAAATTCTAAATTCACCATTTATGTATTACCTTTCAGAACTTGAACAGGCCAGTTAAATAGATTTAACGTCTATTCTTTTTTTCTTTTTTTTTTTTTTTAGATTTTATTTAAGAGAGAGAAAGAGAGAACAAGTGGGGGCGGGGGAGCAGAGGGAGAAAGAGAGAGAAGTAGGCTCCCTGCTAAGCAGGGAGGTGTTAGACACAGGCCTCCGTTCCAGGACCCTCAGATCATGACCTGAGCCTAAGGCAGATATTTAACTGACTGAGCCACCCAGGTGCCCCTAATGTCTATTCTTGTTACCAATCAAATGTTCAATTGTTCAGCACAACACCTGGAAATAGGTATTGCTTCTGGTCATGTGCTTCTGACCACTACTTCTGGTCACATGCTTTAGAAAGCCCCACTCTGACCCTCCTCTAGCAAAAACTCCTCCCCATGCTAAATCTGTGGGATTAAGGATATGTTATCTACCCACCAAGAATTGGACCCTGAATCCTTTGCTCAAATTGTCCTGTTTCTAGATTACACTAGGTCCTTAATCCTTATTCTGTTGGTAGACCAGTCCATTGGTATATATACCTCCTAAATTTGAGTGAATGTAAGACTTCTAAGAATGTGCTGAGTGTCTATAATTAAGTGTGAGTCTTGAGCTAGTGTTGGAGAAAGCTGATGAGTTGGGGTAAATGTGTAAGTGGGCTCTTAGCCCAGGCAGGTCCATTCTTCCTTTGTCACCTCCTTAAGGCCAGGGATTGTGAAGAGTCTGAGAATTCCCTCAACAAGTCTCACTTTAACCTGACCTTCCATGTTCCTTCTGTAAGATTATGTGAAGTAGATGCACTAAACATATTCATTAAAATCTGTTAGCTTGACTTAGAACTTTTAAATATTTAGTACATTGTCTCCATTTGTACTTTTGCTTCAAGTCCTACAAATATTATTGGTGGAACGACTTAGGACACAATCACTGTATACAAGTAGAAGCCATTATAATTATTACGCATTGACAAGGGGTTCATATGGCCAATAAGCTTTTACTGGAAACTGTTAGCTTAGAGCACTGCCCTAGGCACATTTTGGCAATATAGAAGAAATAAAAGAAACAGCCTAGGCTTCCTGGTGCTTATGACCTGACTGGATATTATAAATCATACACATAAGAAATTTAAGAATAATCTCAGAAGTGTCTAGAATTTTATGAAACCAATTTTCTGTGAGGCTTATAGAATACAGTCTCAATTGAATTATAGTCACTGGGATTCTATAAATCTATGTATGCAATGCCATCCTTTCTTTGCCTGATTAAATTTTCCCATCTTTCAAAGGCTCTCAAGCCTGGCCTCCTGGGTAAAGCTTCCTGGCTGCTCTCATCCACCCTCTATTGCTCTTCTCTGAACCCTGCTATAGTCAAGGTCATCAACAAAACTTTGGCTTCTAATTATTCTTTAACTGTTTCTTGTTAATTGGTCTGTGTTCCTATGGAGACAATTTTATAGAGGCAGAAATCTTGTCTCGCATTTCACTTATATAATTTTCTCTAAATTGCCCCTTCTTTCCAGCTTGCTTCATATTGTGTGAGAATTGATCAGTCCCTCTGCTATTCTTCTATACAGCTACTGAGGCCTCAAACAGATTCGAAGCTCCATGTCTTAGCTATACCAGCTTACTTCTACTGACCTCATAAGGAAGAAGGCTCCATAGGGCAGGGTCTATCTCATTCATTCTTGAATACGTCATAAACAGAAAAGTGTCTGGCAAATCATGAGTACTCAACGAAGAGCAACGCACACAGTCTTTAAAGTCAGAAAGACCAAACTAGATTTGAATACTGGTTCCATTATAAGTTATATTCAAGTTATTTAAAACTATATAACCAAATATATTTTAAAAACTATACATATATGTATAGTCTAGGAGGTTGAAAAAGACAAGAAAGTAGGAAAGTTATAATGAAACCACAATACTATTTTGCACAAAACAGAAGGAGTTAGCTATTAAACATATGCTAGAGGGCCACAAATAGGTTTCAAAGAACCTTAGTTTATAACCGGAGAAAGACAGAATCAGTGACCTGATTCACAGTGACCTTATTATTTTTAAAAAGACCAAGAAGATCAAGGCTGACTACTCAGGAATTAAATGAGGCCACATAAGTATTTCTTTCCTGGTTCTCATAAAGGTAAATATGGTGATAGCACATTATAGTAGACAAATGATTTCATAGCTTTGTTTCTTTTACCAGATATACTTATGGCATCTTTCCAAACTATATTTCAATAAAGTAGTTTTGGGGGGTTAGTGGGAAATAACCAGTGCTGGATTGAGAGGCAAGTAAATTTAGATAATCTAGGAGTTCTGTGGGGTTTTTAAAGCAATCTTCCAATATTACCATTTCTCTCAGCCAAACTTTAAATGATTACTGAGTATTGACTAATCTGAAGTTATAGTTTAAGTATTTGGAATTCATCTGTCAAGTTAAGAGCAGAGGTATGTATTTTAATGGCTAAGAATATTTTATGAAATCTGAGAAATCAGGCAGTACATGAAGAACCTGGAAGTACACGTAAGCAGAGCAACTGCCTATTATTAAACTTGAATAACAACTATTAATATTTTTGAATGTATTAATATATTAATGGATACACTGTAGACATCCAGTAAATTCTTATTATGTAGTTGTTCAATTAGGAGTGATCACAGAAAACAAATTGAGAATGAGAGCCAAATTTTCTGTGAAAAGGAAATCTGGAAAGTGAAATATTGACACACTAAATTGTTTAAACAATTAGCTTTCATATACATTTTATATATTTCTATTTTAAATTCAGGAGATATGATCTGTATTATTTTGTACCACCAATAAATTATTCAACTTGTATCCAAGTTCTACAACAAGTGTGGGTTCTACCAAAATCGTTCCAAACAGAGGTGAAGATGGAGAATTTAGCCAATCACCCAGATGTGTCTAAATAATTAAATTGTTGTTAAAGACCTAGGGTAGCCCCGGTGGCTCAGCGGTTTAGCGCCGCCTTCAGCTCTGGGTATGATCCTGGAGACCCGGGATCGAGTCCCACGTCAGGCTCCCTGCATGGAACCTGCTTCTCCCTCTGCCTGTGTCTCTGCCTCTCTCTCTGTGTGTCTCTCATGAATAAATAAATAAAATCTTAAAAAAAAAAAAAAGACCTAGATGTTGGGGCACTGGGTGGCTTAGTCAGTTAAGCACTTGCCTTCAGCTCAGGTCATGATCTCTGGGCCCTGGGATCAAGCCCCACTTTGGGCTCCCTGTTCAGTGGGGAGTCTGCTTCTCCCTCTGCCTCTGCCTCTCCCCCTGCTCATGCTCTTTCTCTCTATCTCTCTGTTTCCAATGAATAAATAAGATCTTTAAGAAAAAAAAAAGACCTAGATGCTCAAATATTTTTCCTTTCAAGATTTCCTACTATAATAGACACGGATATAAGTTTATCCAGTAAGAATTTTGTCACCAAGGTGTACACTTTGACAGATATTTGTGGTGAAAGACATCCTTTCTCCAGCTCTGATATACAAAAAGAAGCATGGAGCCCTATTAAGCTTAGGAAGTACTCGTTTTGCTACAGAAACCAGCCTGAAGATAATAAACTTATAGAAAAACAGACCCTGGGGAATCACTGAGAAATAGAGAATAAACCTTAACGGCATTGCAAACATCCCAATTAGTTCATGTTCCAAGCCTTCTCTACATTTAGACTTTTAATTATACAAGTTGATATATTTCCTTTATCATTTGAAAAAATGGAATAAAAATCCTGCTATGATGCCATGTCTTTATTAACAGCAGAAAATCTGGGAAAAATCTAATAAATCTGTGATAGAAGCTGTGACTCATTTAACAAAATATTGAATAATAATAGATAGTAATCATAGTAATAATATAACCTACCATTTATTGACTTATGTCTGCCTTATGCCAATATTGTAATTTTTATAAAATATATCAGACATATAAAATAGCATGAATACATACATACCCTTTTTTAAAAATTACAAAATGAACCTCCATATACCAATCAGCCAGCTTAAGCAATGCATCATTATCAACGTCTCTGAAGCATCAGGTGTACCCATGCAATTAAATCACACAACACCCCCAGAGTATTTTATGTTCATTATTCTTTTGCTTTTCTATGTATTACATATATATAACCTTAAATAATAGTGTTTGATTTTTGCCTGTTTCTGAACTTTTTGTAAAGAGAATCTTACTGTGTATTTTATGCTCAATATTGTTATTAAAATTCATCCATGTTGCAGCCATATGGGCAATTCATTCATTCCCATTATTGTACAGTATTCCAGTATATAAACAAGCCACAATGTATAGCAATATAAGCTATTTCCAGCTTTTGCAATTATAAATAATGATGCTATAAGCAATATGGTTAAACATGTTTGTTAATTCAGTAGTTATTAGATGACCTTCTATTATTCAGTAGATATGAAATGGCCCTAGGAAAAGGATATGGCCTTCTCTTTTACTCTCCAAGGAAAATTTCCTAGAATTAAAATAATCTTTATATTCTTCTCTTTCATCATGAGTGTATCCTGATATCTAGGAAACCTGATGATTTTTCCTAAGATCTTAATCATACACTCTACTAGAGTGAATATCCTTCTACTGAAATGAAATGTTCATCATCATATCTTCCAAGAGTAGAAAGATTAGATTGTGATGTGATGTCCCTTAAAAAAAGAAAGAAAAAACTACATAAAAGTTAGATGCTAATTTAAAAAAAAAAAAAAAAGCCTCCATCTCAATCACATAGTCTTCCCCAATATTGAGGCTTTGAGAAGCAGGAGTCTAAGGTTTGTAACATCATTAAAGAGAAGCATTTAAGATAATTCACAATGACCAGACATCTGTGTGAAAAATATTGAGCAAAATGGTCCAGAAATAATGTAGAACACGTAGTTTTTGTCCATTTAAAGGGTAATTGATGGGAAAACACATGAGCACATATGAAAATGACTGGAGGCTATTTCCAAATTAATCCTGTTTATCCTCAAGATAGCAAACTTTAAGGTAAATTTGAAGGTAGATCTTCAGAATTCACTAATTAACTAAAATCTGAGTGTGAAAAATAATTTTAAATTGGCAATATTGGTTTTAGGTTGCAAAGATATAACAATACAAATAGTCACTGCATATAATTGAAATATACCAACTTTGCCCGTTTTTACATGACTCATTTTGTTAAATAAGTCCATAGTACTCAAGCACAGAATTCAGAAGGGAGGGGCAGATAAATACCTAATCAGCTAGAATACTCCACTAAATTACTAAAAAGAGACTTTCTTCATATTTTTGCTTTGCTAATTATTTTCTCAGCTTCAAATATCAAAAATATGTAATCTCCAAAGCCTTTATAAATCATGCTCCTTCCTCCAGCTAACATCCTATCAATCTCCTTTCCTGTAAATCTTCTTGAAAGAACATTCATTTTCTTCTGTACCAACTTTGTTATACAATTCCATTTCTTCATAGAAAAGTATTTCCTGTGCTCATTCTTCTACTGAAAATGCTCTTCAATATTAGAAACCTCCTCATTGTCAAATTCGGAATCAGTTGTTAATTAGTATTTCACTTGACTTTTCTGGAGAATATGACACTGTTGATTATCCTTTCCTGGAAATTCTTTGCATGGCTTTCATACCCAGGCATAACAAGTCCTCTTCTCTTCCTTGTGTTCTACTCTGCATTGACACTCTACCTTCCTAGAAATTTTTCTCACTCCAGTCCACCTCTTCTTTTAAAAAGTATTCCAATCTTTCATGGTCCAACTAAAATGTTACTCTTCCATATGTTTTTCTCCTCAAAGCTCAGACTGAAGTTAGTCATTTGTTTTTCTGTGTTTCTATAGAACTTTGTGTATACCTCTACTATAGCTACTAGTATTTTACATATTAACTATTCATTCATATACATCCCTACTCAACTGTAAAACTCTTTGAAAGCTGCAACTGAATTTTATTCATTTTTGTATTGCTAGTTTAGAAGCTACATGGTTGGAACTCATTAAATATTTCATGAATGAGTAACAGTGAGTAAGGCAGTATTGAAATGAGGCACTAAAAACGGGCTTTAAACTTTGGCTAATAGAACAAATCAGTAGATGATCTGATATTTGAAAAAAGAATTAAATGAATAAAACTGATGTTACATGGAACAGAGAAAACATCAAAACCAATGAAAAATATAAAAATGAATGTAGGATGGCTCTTCAAACACGAAGCCCCATCTAGTACCATGTTTCACTGCTCTTTGATGAAATTACAATAGATCTAAGGAAGGTTCGCTGAAGGCAAAGTTTGATCTGCTAAGGTTGACCTAAAGTAAATCTAATTGTGTAGCAAATGTTAAATCTGAGTCACTGCCACAATTATTTCAACAATGTTGCCTCCTAGCTAGCCCACATGACTAAATTAAAGATAAAGAACTACAATTGTTGCTAATATCACTTGTATCTAGCAATTACTGGGGCCCAAGGGACTTCACTGTGGAATACTGTTAACATCCAAAGATACATAGGACCTTTTCCTTTCATAACCTCTCTGCTTCCCATCATCCCTAACATCCCCTTCTGCCTTAATTTTCAAAGTACCAATATTATTGGATCACATAAGACATTATATTATGCAAATTTAAGTTTTTAAATAGAGCTACACCATAATCTATTCTAATTCCCCTGGAAATGGTGGTAAGCAAAAGGGAAGCAGAGAACATCTTCATTGTTCAAAGGTACATTTACACAAAGAATTGACTGTGTGCTACAAGGTAAAGCTATGCACTAGATATTTCCTTTAAGCATCACCTTGGGAAAATACACACTGGACCAGATTTTCCCAATGTTGAAACTGCTCTCTGGAAAGACATAGGCCCTTCTGGAAGCTTAGGTAATAGAGTAAGACCACTAGGGTACCATTTGGTAAACTGCAGCTTCAGTGCACTCAACGGTACCCTAGTGGCTTGAAAGAGTTAATGCAGCATCTACTGCAACAGGACTTAACTCCTTGGGAATTATTTTTAGGCTGAGAGAATCTGCCTTAGGTCATTAAGAACATTTCCTCTGACCTTTGGCTTCCTACAATGGCTAGTAATAAAAAGTGTTCTGACCTATTTTGTAGAACTAGTAGATTATGTTAATGATTTGTACATTTTATTAGAAGCAATATTGAATATATTACTGAAACTTCTTCTCTGGCAAGTAACACACTTCAAAATTCTTTCTCAAATCACTTTAGTTATCAAGAATGTGGATATGAATTTAAAAATCTAAAATTGTATATAAAGCCTAACTCAAACATCAAATTAGGTGATTCCTATGAAATAAATTAGGTGATTCAACTCACAATTACTATGTATTTAATTATGTGCAAACCCTCTATGACAGGCACTGAGAATACAGTGGTAAGTAAAAGAGTGCCTGTCTTCAAGATACTTTTACTCTAGTCTACACTAGAAAAGATAAAGAACTAGAGAAATGCATTCACTATAAAAGAAATACATTCTTTTCCGTACTTTAACAATTTGAAAATGTCCATTAGTCAACTATATTATTGAGATCATAAAGCTCAGTGGTTAAAAATATAGAAACCAATTATAGATATAACACTGTATATATTCACAGTATTAAATTTGGTAGCTATTTTTGTAATAAGAAACAGCATTATGATCATGCATAACTGGATCACTGAAGATAAAATGAAATGAATTTAGCTCTTCAATTTACTGTTCACACAGTTAAAAATAATCTTATGTAAAAGAAATGAAAATCTATTTCTTGGGCGTTTTCCCCCCTTTTATTATTTATCTGGTTTCCTATCCATACAGGTTATTTAAGGTTTTAGACGATATTTTATTTTAAATACTTGAGATCAAACTCTATTACAACATCAACCAGAATATTTTAAAAACTCAATCTTTCTTTCAGAGTCATGACATAGTATTATAATTTTACATTTAGATAGTTCCATAGATTTATAAAATGTTTTACATCTTAAAATGTTCATGTTGTTTTAAGGTCTTTTAATTTATATAGCAGACATTAGCTATTATTACTCCCATTTTGCATATGAAGTTAACTGAAGACCATGGAAATAAAGTTCCACATCAACAAATATTAAAGGTAGAATATAAATATCTTATGTATTCCCATTCAAATTCAATAGTTATTTCTAATGCACCATAACATAGTTTCCTCAACAAGTATTTCCTTACTTCCAACTTATGATAAGAAGTAAAGCTAAATTTATAATACAAAACATGAATTTTGGAAGTATTTTGGGATCTGAACATACAGGTGATAATGAATTATTTTATTTTCTTCCTTTAGCCTTAAAAATATTTTTAATATTGCAAACCCAAGCAAAAACTATGTACAAATTTTAAACCAATCTGTTTTGTGAAAATTTCTTGGGCTTTCTTAGAAGGCGGTTTTATAAAATTCTTGAATGGAAACCTGGACCCAGGCCTTGTTTTCCCAGTACTCCATGGGGGATGACTCAGTGTAACATACTTGCTTACAGTTACTACAAATTCCCAGATGGCAAATCCATGGCTACAGTTGGAACAAGCAAAACTAAGAACTCTGGCTCCTACTTAGTTTTGACAAAGGCTTCTTTTACCTTACCATTTGAAATATTTTTATAAAAAAATGTTTATAAAAAAATTTACTGGTATATTTTCACAATACCTCTGAAGTTCAAGGAGCAACTATTCTCTTTCAATGTATCCTTCTTATAGAATTCACACACAAGCTGAAATCCATAATAATAATAGTAATAATAATAATAATCACTTATATCTGAAAAGTGCATTACCACTCACAAAGTACTTTCATATACAGGCTCTGATTTCCTCTTCACAGCATCTCCCCCACAATGCTGGTATACCTCAAGATTCTGTCCAGAGCTCTTCAGCTTTTTCCAATTTTCATAGACTCCCTGGGGTATATCACACACACCTGTAGTTTCAACCATCTATGTGGTAATGATGCCCAAATCTTTATTCTCAGCTTAGTATTCATACTGGAGATGTAGAAAGGTACACATAGCTGTTAGCTGAAAAACTCCCAGGGTTTATCATTGGAAAAACATTCCCAACATATGGAAACTGATTTTCTTCTCCAAATTTCTTCTCTGTTCAAATTTTCTAGAATAACTAACGATACCATGATCTATTAGTTAACCAACCTAAAAATTTTGAAATCTTAGCTTCTCCCTCTCTAATGATCTCTTTAGTAGGATTCCTCCTTTCTTTTCAAATATTTTCATAGTTTATGCCCTTACCTTTCTCTTTTCTTTCTTTTCCTAAGATTTGTCCCCATTTCTACTGACTACACATCCAGGCCATCTTCCAATTCTCCTGCCAGAATAATCCTCATAAAGACACTAATCTGGTCAGGACACATTCCTACTTTAGAAATTCAGAAAAATCAAATTGGTAGTGGTATAGAGCATGACAAGATAAAGTCCAAATTTCTTGGTAGAGATAATGAAGACCTTTATAATATTGCCCCAAACCATATCTTTCTAACTTCACCTTTTCCATAAGCAGCAGATCTATTTGATATTCCCAAAACAAGATCACAGACTTTCACTATTTTCAGGTCTTATGCTCTAATTAACAGAAATCTCCTACCTCCTACTCATCTTTTTAAGATCTAGTTCAAGGTTCTCAATATCTATAGGAATAGACACCTCTATTCACAGAGTTTGCTCACATCATCATAATGGTAAATGTTCATATATTCCATTAAGTCCTACTGCAATATGAACTCCTCAGGCCAAGAACCTCTCATTCTTTTTCCTATCTCTGCTATTTGGCAATGTATGTGAATTTAGTTGAATCAAGTAATGTGTATATGTGTGTGTCTGTGTGATATACAGCAATATTTCCACTTTACAGAAGTTTTGAAAAGTCATAATTACACAAGTAAAATTAGAGTTATGTTACTAAATTTCATCTCCTTCAAATGGTTTTAGTGAGAATTATGTTGGGGGTGTTAAAATTAAAATGTACCTATACATAGAAATTTTCATAGAAATCAAAATATATGATCTACATATATTTTGAGACTACATTTCCCTCAGATAAAATATTTGCAACAGGTGATAGATAAAAATTAGTATTCTTAATATATTTGCAAATGAATAGAAAAAGTTCCTATTTTTTGATAATATAATATGAAAGGTAATTCATATATGAAGAAATACAAATCACTATTAGCCTATAACATTCAACACTATTGAGAAATATAAGAAACGAACCAACCTTGGAATAAATTTTTAACCAAACTGACAAATATTATAAAACAAGGTGAAATTAGTCATTTATAATAATGATTCTTCAAAATTTACACTCTCATGTACCCTTAATGAAAGTATAAAATCAGTAAAATCTATCTGGCAGTACAATTACACAATAGGTATACAAAATCTTAACATGTTAAGCCATTTCCTCTTGTATATGATAATATGAAAAATTCTATCTATATTCCACCCACTATGTAAGAAGCACTTCCTTTTCTTTCAGATTACCTTTTTCTAAGCTTTACTTTTGTTGCAATCATGCCTTTTTGTTTAACTATATTACCAAGTGCACCATGAACAAAGTAATAGTCCAAAGCCTTCATAACATGTTGTTTTTCCATTCAAAACCTCAGTAACTTCCCATAATTTACAAAGTAACAACTTCTCACCTTGATTTTCATATTATGTCCTTAATTTACTTTTTTTTAAATCTCATTTTCTAACATTAGACAATATGGGTTCCCAAACATGTATTATGTTCCCTGCTCATTCATTGCTACAGGCCATTCCTTTTGCCAGAAATACCTTTCCTGTTGCCCTGATCTGAAGGTTCAAGGCCTATTTATCTTTTAAGCTCATCTACCAAAACTGTTTCCTTTTTTTTTTTTTTTAAGATTTTATTTATCTATTCATGAGAGACACACCGAGAGAGAGGCAGAGACACAGGCAGAGGAAGAAGCTGGCTCCCTGCAGGGAGCCCAATGTGGGACTTGATCCTGGGACTCCGGGATCACGCCCTGAGCCAAAGGCAGACACTCAACCGCTGATCCATCCAGATGTCCCCCAAAACTGTTTCCTTTAGTTTTCCCATGTTTGTAAAGTGAGGATAATAAACAGGTCTTAAATGGTCATGCAGAAGCTTTAATAAACCAGTGTCTAATACACTAAAGAGGCAAAGCAAATATTTAGGAAATGAAGTCCTACCTTCTACTGCTGAAGCCCTAATCTAGTATGAACCATATTCTCTTGCATTTTCATGGTGCAAATAAGGAAGAAAAGTAACACAAAATTTATTTTAATGAGCACCTATTGTTTATCAGGTTCTGTACTGTATACCTCTCTAAAGTTAATTGGTTCTATCTGAATTTTTGTTTAAAAACTGCAAGTTTTTCTAATACTTTGTTCTGCATCCAGCATCCTCTTTTCTACTACTTCTGTCTCTCTTCCAATGGTAAACTCAAAGAATTCTGTAAAATTTAATGGCCAAAAAAAAAGGAGACATTAAATGCACTGGTTTCTCTGCCATTGAAAGGTGTTAGCAGGACTTGTTTCTTAACACAATATCCTTCTGAGATTTTTAAATCTGAAATATAAACAGATTGGTAATAAAATTGATTTTTTCCTTTTTTCAGTGTTTTAAAGTTGCATTGTAAAATGAAGCAGAAAACCAGATAACCACAGAGAACATATAATTTGATTAATCATATATGGCAAAACCCCTGTAAACACCACTCAGATCAAAAAATAGAATTTTGAAAAAACATAAAAAAGAAAGAAATCAAATTTTGCCAGCCACCACAGAATTATCTATATACTTCAGGCCACTCAAATCTGCTTCTTTCCCTCTTTCCCTTAAAAGCACAATCTGACTTTTATAAATAACTCCTTTCTTTTATTTCTTTATAGTCAACTCACCCAGTTATGCATCCCTGAACACTGCAGCTTAGTCCAATTTCATGTCTTTTATACTTGTTTTCTTTTGTCTTTACACAGGCTTCTACTCTATCTCTTTCTTTTCCTTATCATTCATCTATTCAAAAGCCAGAGCCATTTGATCTGTAAAGTTCCCCACAGTATGATTTTGCTGACTGCATACACGTGGTACAGTTTAAAATGTCCCTAATGCTGATTTCTTTTTAATAGAGCAGTCTCCCCTTATCTGGGAGATGGGTTCGAAGACCTCCAGTGGATGCCTGAAATTGCGGAGAGCATCGAACCCTAAATATGCTTTGTTTTTTCCTAAACTTACCTAAATATAATGAAGCTTAATTTATAAATCAGGCACAATAAGAGATTTACAACCATAACAAAATGGAACAATTATAACAATATGCTGTAATAAAAATTATGTGAATGTAGTCCCTCTCGAGGTTTTATCGTACAGTAGTACTCCCCCTTCGTGTGGTGACGTGAAATGATAAAACACCTATGGATGAGATGACGTGCGGCGAATGATGCAGGCGCAGTGACGTAGCATTAGGCTATTTACTGACCTTCTGACAATTTGTCAGAAAGAGGATCAGATGCCTTTGAACCACCAACCAGGAGCCGTGGTTAATGTCAAGTAATTGAAACTGAGGATAGCCAAAGCCAAATCGAAGGCAAAACCAAAACTGAAGCCGCAGATGAGGGAGGACTATTGTGCTGCTTCCATAAACCAAAGATTCTCTTAACTATAAGGAAATCAAACCAATGATAAAAATGCAACTCCTTCGAAGATTAAAAAATAAACATTGTAAGATTAAGATTGTGTAAATATCATTGAAATTTAAAGCCTAGACTAGGCTAAAATCCCTAGTTTAACAAATTCAACACGAATAACTGCTAATGGAGTCACATGGGATATCTAAAGTATTTTATCAGTCAAATATCATCTAAAGTATTAGCCTTAGGAATACACTATGCATTTTTATTTTTTAAGGAGCAAACTAAATTTATTTTTTCACCTTTATCCTGAACTAATACTAAAATAATTTTATGTGTGTATTTTTGAAGGACTTTTTTTTTTCATCCCTGAGAAATTAAACATACACCAAAATATAGTAGGTAGGACAGGGAGACATGTTTGTAAAAGGAAAAACAACTGGTAATTTGACACATCTGTTGCCTGTTACCCACAGCAAGAGTAACATACACACAGAGCCAAGGGGTAGCAATTATTAGTGTGCTCCAGGTCAGAGAAGTAGAGATGATGGATATAATATCAAACAAAAATATATTATCTGGGACAGGAGACATGATAATTTGGAGAAAATAAACTGACAGCTTATAAAAAATGCTTGCCTCCCTCAGTCATTTATCATGCCCATAACTCCTTACAACTGAGATATGAAATGTTAAACAGAGAATATCAATGTTAGATTTTATATAGTCCTCATATCAAATTATCATATGCAGTTCTTAAAATATCCCTATGATATTGAGTGAACTATCATTGCCTCTCCATTTTACAGAGTAGGAAATAGAGGAGTGAGCTTGGCTAGGAATTTTAGTCAGGATTGGGATACCAGGAATTCTTGGAAGTACTGAGGTATAGCGTAGAGCTACTAAATGTGTGGTCCATAGACAAGAAGCAGCAACAGCACATTTCTGGACCATCCCCAAACTTGAATCACAATCTTCAGGAGAAGAACCCAGAAGTTGCATTGTGACAAGCTCTCCAGATGATTTTTAATCACAGTAAATTTTGAGATTCACTGATGCAGAGGAAAGATCTAGAGTTTTAGAGCCAATAAAACTGTTTAAATGAGAATTTTTAAGTGAAGATTAAAAAAAAAAAAACCTATTATCTGTGTAAAGATTTTAAAATAGCATCCAGCAGAAAATAGAAATTCATTATACAATAACCACTCCTTTGAACTACCAATGGATCTGTTTACATGATGGCATTTGGAATTCTAGGGAAGAAAGTAGGTGCATTCCCCACTCACCAGAATTGAGACCCACAAAAAGCAAAATGAGAGCTCCTTTCCAGATTCAAGGCCAATGTTGTAAGAAGGCAGGGAACTCATACCGAATCAGTCTGCTTTATCCACTTTTGGGACACAGTGCAAAGGTCATTTAATCATTCATTTTGTAATATATATTTAATGTAGGGCATAGTGTTTAAGGCTGAAGATGTAATGCAAACTAAGTGCTATGATTTCTACAATCATGGAATTTTCAGGCTAGTTGGGAAACAGTAATTAACCCAAAAAATGCATATATTTTAGCAGAATGTGGTAAGTACCATTAACCATGGGTTCAGATGGTAGAAGAGTTTATACTGGGGGCCAGATCTACAGTAGTAAATCAGGCATGGCTTTCATGAAGTATGGAGGTTTGAGATGAGATCAGAAGAGTGAGTAGGACTTAAATAGATGAAGGGCTGTTGGGGGGCATTCTGGGGAGGGAATGTAGCAAAGGCTATACTGGAAGGAAATCTAATATTTTGAGGAACTAAAGAGAGTGTGGCTCACACAGAGAAATGGAGGTATCATGGACAGTGAAGCTAGATGGGCAGGCTGGAGCTAACTGCTGTAGAACATATTTAGAGCAAGGGAAAGAATTTTCAACATTTTAAGCAGGTGTGTGAGGTGATCAAATTCATATCTGAAAAATCTCTCTAGCTGCATTATAAAAAAGTCTAGAGTAGGTCAAGAATAGATAGAGGAAGCCCGAGTTAAGAATATATTACAGTAATCCCAGCAAGAAAGAAAAGGAACCTTGTATTAGAGTAGCAATAGTAGAGGTGGAGCAAAAAACCAAGATGTTTGAAAAAGGATTGTGGACAGCTGATGGGATTTTCTACTGCAAAACAGTGTCACAGAAGAAACAGACTCTTTCTTGATCCTCCAAAATTATACACATTGACAGATCAAGTCACTGAGGAGTTGAGTGAGAGTCTTTCCACCCAGACCTAGAGGGTTGTGAGCCTTGGTAGAAGTAAGCAGTTTTGAGCTGAGGATGACATAGAGGTTTGTGCTGATGATAGACTCAGCTGTCTTAACTAGGTGCATAAGAACAAGAGATAGTGGGACCAGGATTGTAGTTCATCGCTGTTGCAGCTGGAAGGCTATACATTAGTTTTCATGTCCTTCTTACCCTCTGAGGCTCCACTACAACATTAATAAGAGAACCCAACCCTACTAGTTTCTATTTGATGGATGGGTGTGTGTGTGGGGAGGGGGATTCCAAGAGCCAGAATAGCATAATAGAAAGAGATTGGAGAGAAAAACAAGCCATAAGAGACTTTTAATAATAGACAACAAACTGAGGGTTGATGGAGGGAGGTGGGTCAAGGTGGGCTACATGGGTGATGGGTATTTAGGTGTGTACTTGTGATGAGCACTGGGTGTTATAAGTAAGTGATGAATCACTAAATTCTCCTGAAATCAATACTACACTATAGGTTGACTAACTTGAATTTAAATAAAAGCTTGGAAGAAAACAGAGAGATTGTAAAGAAAGAGTATAAAAGAATGAGCATAAAGACTTTATCTTAAGTGCTTGATCTAATATTTATAAGCAGTGTTTTGGGGGATATCACTTAATGTCTCTTAGGTTTTTTTGTTTTTGTTTTTGTTTTTTAAGATTTATCCATGAGAGACACAGAGAGAGAAGTAGACACATAGGCAGAGGGAGAAGCAGGCTCCATGTGGGGAGACCAATGCGAGACTTGATCCCAGGACTCCGGGATCATGACCTGAAGGCAGACGCTCAACCACTAAGCCACCCAGGCATCCCAATGTCTCTTAGTTTTAGTTAGCTCAGCTCTGAAACTGGGATTTAAACAAAAAAGCATATATATATATATATATATATATATATATATATATGCAGAATATATATATATCTTAATGCACCTGCCTCTGTGACTAAAACATAGTTGATGTCCAATGAATGAAAGTTGAATAATGAATAATGAATAAATGAGTCTCCATTATATGAGTTTAAAATCTCATGAATCAGCAGTCACGAATACGATGGACTGAGACAAGTACAGATCTTTTACTTCTGCAGCCTAAAAAATAACATTGTCATCAGTGAGAACAAAATAGGAAGAATGAAGTCAAAGGGGTAGAACCAGCATTTCCATATTTTCAGACTGTCTCTTACCCTGGCATACCTACATAGAAAGAAAGAAACTGAACCCAAGACATGGAAAACAAAACAAAACAAAAAACTTCTTTCCCTCTTTCTTTGAACTACTGTATATTTTTAATGTTAAAATAAAGGCATCAATAGACATGATTTATGGAAAATTATAATCAATTTTCCAAGGAAATGAAGTCATTTCTAAATCTCACCTAAGAAAGCCAAAGGGCCAAAAAGAAGGCATCACTGGTATGGCTTCCCATTTGTACTTCTCAGCACAAACCTCAATGTGAATTTTTAAAACCCAAAGGGGATGCAAAGCTCAATTTTGTTTTCATGGAAGACTAACTGCTGACTGGAGATGTGGCATTTAAGGCATACACCATGGAAATGAGATTGTCTGAATCATGGCTTCTTCAGGCCTACTCATTCCGCCTCTGACTGACAGGTCCAACTCCATTTACACAGAGAAGATCTCTTTGATGAGGAAATGCAACATATGACTAACTTGGAGATTTAGATAAGTGTTAAGGAATGGCATTTCCAACACATGACAGCATTTTGCAAATAGGGTGATTTAAAGATACATACATACCAATACATACACACACACACACACACACACACACACACACACACACAGGGAGAAAGAGAAAGGAAGGTTAGGGTTTTTTCTCCCCAATTTTTATGGAGTGTCACCTATAGAATAACAAGAATTTGGATGTAAAACCGGTCTGTGAAAATGTTCAAAAAACAGTTCGATCTAATGAATATTTACTACAGGCCTACCATGCACTCAGTGCTGGGCCCATAAAACAGAAACTTTGCCTTAAGTCCCTACCACGTGATGAGTTTGAAGTTAAAACATGGCAGTGTAATCCCAGGAAAAGTGGAAAATGATTCATTTTGCCTAAGACCAGAAGGATTCACTGAAGAGATCAAACTAGTATATAATTGTGTAGGTGAAACAGGAGTTCTCCACTGGAACCACACTGGAACAGGGCAGAGTAGAAAGCTTTATTCCAAGAAAGCATGCCCACACCCAAATGACAGGGTTTGTATTTTCCCAAGATGGCATAAACATTTAGGTTCATCAGGAATAATGGCCATGGGTTCTAATGGGGAAAGCACTGGACTGTCTGTCCAAGTCATTTAACCTCTCTGAACCTCAGTTGAGAATTGAAACTTAGAATCTCTAAGTTTCCTTTGAAGTCTAACGTTCAATTACTGTGTTAAGATCTCAAAACCACCAGACTGGAAGAAGTCCCATCCCTCCTCAAAGTAGGAAAGGGAGAAAGGCTGCTAACCACACTGCATAAAACCCCTTCAAAATATTTTTATCAAGGATCAGGTTATCCATGGGAAGAATAACTTGGCCTTTGGCCTCTAGATCACCATTGTCCAAGAAGAATATAATAGGAACCAAAATATCAGCCATATATGTATTTTTAAATTTTCTAGTTAACATATTGAATAAACTAAAAAATAACAGAAAAACATAGGTTTGATTATTTTTATTAACCTGATATAACCAAAATATTACAATTTTAACATGTAATCAAGAAAAAATATTAATGAGACACTTTACTTTTTCCTCATACTGAGTCTTCAAAATCTAATATTAATTTTACACTTCTAATGTCTCTCAATTCAGACTTCCAACATGTCAAACGCTTAATAATAGCTACGCATGACTAGCCAGCCACTCTACTAGACAGCACAGCTCTATGGTGTATCTTCAGAAACTGATAGATAGCCCTAGGGACATCCATATTTCCCCACCACATAAGGGTTTAGCCTTGAAATTAATTGTTATAGTTGAATTTGGTGTCAATTGTCAAGGCTTTGATTCATAAGGTGTTTTCTCTGAGAGTAGTAACATCACCCGTACCTACACCTCAGCAGAAATGAAGACTAGGAATTAGCTTTCCCATTGTGGAGCAGGAAGGGTAAGAAGGGGGCATCACTGAAGAAGCAAGGATTTAATCAAGAGAGAGAGAGATAGAGGCAGATTCCATGCAGGGAGCCTGACGTGGGACTTGATCCTAGGTCTCCAGGATCACGCCCTGGGCTGTAGGCGGTGCTAAACCGCTGAGCCACCTGGGCTGCCCGGAAGCAAGGATTCTACCATTGACTCAGTTTCCCTTTCAGATAAGACACTTTGAAAGGCTTGTAAATATTAGCACATATAAGTCATACAATAAAATCTATGCCTATGCAATAGACATAGATAAGGAAAAAAATTCGAATCTAAGGCTGGAATATTTAAGAGGTAGTATTAGTTAAGCTAACACTGATTGGTCACATAAAACTCTAGAGTATCATAGCCCAGATAGTCTAGAAACCTGAAATTCCTCTTCCGGTCTTTAAAAACCCTGCATCCAGGCACCTCTTCACAAGCTTGGGCTAAATCTTTCCTAAACAGTACTTGGAGTTTCCTCTCAGTTTGCTTCTCCTCTTGGCTACCCAACAAAACCATCTATCACTCCCTCAATAAGATTACTGAATCAAAACTGATTTCAACACTTTCCCCTTCATCTCTAGACAGAGGCGTCATGTTTCCACTCCTAATTATTAAAGATTTTGCATGAACTCTCAAGAAGAAAAGCCAGTGGTTCTGGAAGGCAGGACGGTGCATTTGAGGAAAACTGGCTCTATGATCTCCTTGCCATGTGACTCTGAGCACAGGAACATGCCCCCCAAGGTTTTAGTTTTAACATCTATTAAAAGGGGGTATAGTAACACCTGACAGGGTTGTAAAAAGGGTTAAAATAAATAACGATTATGAAATTCCCAGCACATAGTAAGCACTCATTGAGTAAATTCCTTCTCTTCTTTTGTAATACACTGGCCATCGATGGCCCTGTTATGTATCACTGCCCTTTTGACTCATCCCCAATAGCTGGCCTCCCTCCAGTAGTAGTATCCGTCTATTTGAATAAGGCTCAGTATGAATTACCCATGGAAACAGGACCTCAGGGCTTTTTCCCCCTCAGCCTACTGAACTGCAGTGAAGAAGATAGACAATTTATGTGCTCTTTTTCTCTGGAGGATATATTATCCCTTAACTTAAGATTATGTCAAAAATATTCTGCCCATGATGCTCCTGAGGGATTTTGTGGCACTAACTGTCCCTCCCATCCAGCCAAAGCCCTACATTCTGCCTCTAGCCATTTCTGTCTTACAAGCTCTGCAGACTGTGGTGCACACTCAGGAACTTGGCTTTGTTTAGCCCTAAAGGAGGGGATAATGAGGGAAGAGGTGAGATTCACCTAGTGCTGTGAAAATCAATGTTATTGACTGCTGGACTAAAGAAAGGGAAAACAGCCTTGTTGATTCTGGTGGACTGGAAGGAAGGGGAGGAATGGGAGGTGGGCAGCAGAGTCTACATAATAGGAATGGGCAGACAGTCTTGACTGAGTAATTCTCATTACAGATAAACAGTTCTGTCTCACCGATCTCCACCCACCTTCAGCCTCTATTGCTCCTATCATTCTGCAAAACTATCCTCTAACTTGTTTAACTGAACTAAAGCAATGTTTTAGCCCTAAGAGGGAAAGTGAATGCTTTTCACTACACTGGTGAAGTCTCCATTTTTCTTTAATATATTTTGAATTTTTCTTATTTACTAGTTACATTAACTGATTTTTTTAACCAATCCACTGCTTTTCTAAAAAATTTTACTGAACTATTTTCGTGAGTCAGAATTTTTTTAATTTCAAATTAACTTAAATTCAACTATTCATTATCTACTAAACACAGGCATAGATATCCTTTCTTACTAATGGCTCTGTTCCTTGTAACAATACAGTGTGTAGCACATTAGGGAGATTCAATTAATGTTTGCTTACAAAAAATAAACTGAAGAAGACATGAAATTCCATTCTAGTAGAGAAAACAAATATGAGTAAACATCTCCAATATAAGGGTTATACATGTTACACTGGTAATACAAAGTGCTACACTAGTAATACAAAGCTTAACAAGTATTACACTACCAGTACTACAAAGTAATACAAAATATTGAAGGAATAGGAAAGTATATCTGGGAGAAGATACTAGCTGGCAGGGTCTTGACTGATTGGACAGTTAACTTATAAGGGAAAAGAAAAGGTGAATACATTTCAAATCTAAAGTAACAGACTGAGCAAAATCAATTAAAAGGAAAAATAATGACAGATTTTTTTTTACAATGTTTTAGAATTTGCAAAATGTTTTCATACACATTATTCTGTTCATGTCCTGAAACAGCCCTACAGTGTTCAATGTGCATGTTTCAAGTCATCTTTTGTGTTCAGAAAAGATTATTTGGAGCTCTCTTGGTTTGCAAAATTAATATTTAATTTTTAAGTTATAAATTAAAAAGTCTAGATTTGTACTTAACTTCTTAAATTCAATTTGTAATTTACTCTTCTATTTATAAATCTAGCAAG
The DNA here is from genome assembly GCF_011100685.1 of Canis lupus familiaris. Taxonomy (NCBI): domain Eukaryota; kingdom Metazoa; phylum Chordata; class Mammalia; order Carnivora; family Canidae; genus Canis; species Canis lupus. Next base: position 14,527,523 of record NC_049242.1, on the reverse strand, counting down.
ATTTCTAGACTTACTGTTAAGGAAATTATTATGGCTCAATTAAATTCCCCTTAAATATTTTACCCTGCATTTATAAATTTAATATATTTATTTTAAAAGTTTTCCCTAAACTGTACTTTATCTGAGAATTTAGGATTGAATTTAGGATTGAATTGAATTGAATTCAATTTAGGATAAACTGTACTTTATCCTAAGCATTTAAATAATTATTTTATATCTGAAGATTAAAACTTAAAATATGGAGAGTTTTAGGCTTTTTTTTTATGTATATTCCACTACAGTACAAGTGGTAAGATTCTTTATATTTCTTATCTTAAAATCTCAAGTCAAAAATAATTTGATTCTTTGACATTCTAAAAGTGAATTTGTTAAATACTTTAGCAAATTCTCTTTAAAATACAAATACAATAGAACTACCTTACGACCCAGCAATTGCACTGCTGGGGATTTACCTCAAAGATACAGATGCAGTGAAAAACCAAGACACCTGCACCCCAATGTTTATAGCAGCAATGTCCACAATAGCCAAACTGTGGAAGGAGCCTCAGTTTCCATCAAAAGATGATTGGATAAAGAAGTTGTGGTCTATATATACAATGGAATGTTACTCAGCCATTAGAAATGACCAATACCCACCATTTGCTTCAACGTGGATAGAACTGGAGGGTATTATTTTGAGTGAAGTAAGTCAATTATATGGAATCATTCATTTGGGGAATATAAAAAATAGTGAAAGGGATTATAGAGGAAAGGAGAGAAAATGAGTGGGAAATATCAGAGAGGGTAACCGAACATGGGAGACTCCTAACTCTGGGAAACAAACAAGGGATGGTGGAAGGGGAGGTGGGCCGGGGGATAGGGTGACTGGGTGATGGGCACTGAGGGGGGCACTTGATGGGATGAGCACTTGGTGTTATACTATATGTTGGCAAGTCGAACTCCAATAAAAATTATACAATAAAATAAATAAAATACAAATACACACATTACCAAATGTGTATAATTATTGCATAACAAAAATATTAATTAAAAAAGTTTATTTTCCTTCATTGTTCTATAATTCATTAAAATCTTTTCTTTTTTTAAATATTTTTTTAAATTTTATTTTTTATTTATTCATGATAGACATAGAGAGAGAGAGAGAGAGAGAGAGGCAGAGACACACAGGCAGAAGGAGAAGCAGGCTCCATGCCAGGAGCCTGACTCGGGACTCGATCCCGGGTCTCCAGGATCGCGCCCTGGGCCAAACGCAGGTGCCGAACCGCTGAGCCACCCAGAGATCCCCCTCATTAAAATCTTTTCAAGATTAGAGATATCTTGAAACAATTATGTAAATTTTGTGGTTGGTTTTCCAAGAAATTTTGAGGGTTTTTTACTTAGCTGATTGAGATTGTATCTTACATAGAGATCTTGGCTGGGAGATGTATAACTGCAGATTGTTGGGTCATTGTTCTCACCTTCTCAACTCTTGACTAAACATTGCTTACAGTCACTATCTCATGGAGTGAGGAGTTTGTAGAGAGGAATTGTAGAGGGGAATTTTGTCCTAGCCCATGTCCACTGGATTCAAAATAGATTGTAGGGAACTGTCACAAGTTCACAAAGTTCACAAAACTACCAAGTTTAAAGTTGACCCTCTTTACCGCTTCCATTGGCACTTCATTGGCTTTCTTGAAATATTCAACATGCCCTGAATGGATCCTTCATACTGCTCAGCATTTATTTGTCCAAAGTGATGCTCATGCTATTAGGTTGATGATATCATTATCATTTTGATTAGACCACAAATTAAACATCAGAAAAACTGATTTACTCACCCAAAAGTATTGCAGACTATTTTGTAAGTGGAGATGATGGATTTCAAACTTAGGTTTTCTACCAAACATCCATTTTTTCTACATCTCTGCTATGGCACAGGCAGTAGATGGATACATGGTCGGACCAGTTTCTGGCTGTGTATGTTGCATGTAAGTGCACTCTAGCAGAGGTAATGATGAAAAGAAGGTTGAAGTCATACCATAAAGATGAAGAATTTTTATGGCAGTGGGAAACACAGAAAGTTCGTGAACAAATGGATAGCAAGTTCTTATCTGTGTTTTAGAAAATAGGTTTGGTGTCACTGTAGGGAGGATAAATTTGAAGGGGAAACAGAGAGAGAATAGGGAAGCTAGTCAGGATGTGCCTGTGGTAATACACTGAGAGGTAATGAGAGCCTCCATTGAGGAAGAAAGAGATAGAAAGAGACAAGAGGTAGGAGAAATCACTCAGAGGTAGACTCTACAGGATTGGTGGACTGATTAGATTTCTATGGGGCCTGGAGAGTTAAAAATGATTTCTGTGTTTTTGCTCTAAAAGCCTAGGAGAATAGTGATATTAAGGAAGTTGTCTAGTTGACTTCTGTTTAAAATAATCACACACACACACACAGCTCAAAGCAATTATTTGGTACGGTGAGTGTAGAGACAGTGTTAGGAGACTAGCTAAAGGAACATATCTGCATTAAGTATACATATTTTCCCTGTTTGATGTACAATGGCAACGATTCTTTTGAAACTCAGATTCACCGTATATTTTTTTCCCAAACTGCATCTCATTTCAAAGCTATTTCAAGGTTATACTTGAAAGCTTTCTATCCTCTGCTGAAAAGTAATGGTCTGAGAAAAACAATGCTATCTGTTCCTGCCTACCTTTATTTATTTACTTTTCAAAAAGTTTTCCCGGTATGTAGCCATTAAAAAAAGTCGCTTATGAAGGATTATTAATGATGTGAGAATGTTCTTATGGTATGGTATTAGATGAAGACACTGTGTATAAATAATACATTTTGATCTTACGTATGTTACACACATAACACATATACATTCATATATACACACATACACACATATTTTAAAAATGAAAAGAATACATACATTTTATATATGCATGGCAAGATTATGAGCATGTATAAATTTTCCTCCTTCTTTGGACTTTACATATTTTCTATAATGAGCATATATTGCTTTTATAATCATAAAACAGTTTAGATACAATTCATATTGACCCATTTAAAACTAATTTCTATATTTACTTTTCCTAAACAGTTTGAAAGAGTACAGATTATAAATAAATTGGGATCCCTGGGTGGCGCAGCGGTTTGGCGCCTGCCTTTGGCCCAGGGCGCGATCCTGGAGACCCGGGATCGAATCCCACATCGGGCTCCCGGTGCATGGAGCCTGCTTCTCCCTCTGCCTGTGTCTCTGCCTCTCTTTCTCTCTGTAACTATCATAAATAAATAAAAATTAAAAAAAAAATAAAATAAATTGACTAAATATCCAACATAAATGCAAAGGGCTCCTTTAGTTACTCCAGCAAGATTCAGGGATCTTCTCCAGAAATCTACCCAAATCCCTCCATCCTAGGTTCACTATATACCCCGTGGTCTCACTTTCCTTTTCAAATCTAGGTACAATCTTAAAAAACAAACAAATAAATCTATATATACCTTTTTCAAGAATATGTAAATATAAGTACACTCAATATAATATAATAAATAAATAAAACATGACTCAAAATTTGTCTCCTATTCATCTAACTTTTATTTTGAAGACATTCCCTCAGCTTCTTTCAATTAAATTCTGCCTCTATTGAAAGTGTCAAAGTCGTTTAGGAGTCTAAACAACAACAACAAAAAAGTCTACTTTACATTTGGGAAATATTTAGGGCCAGACCTTCCCAGGGTCAAATGTCTCTTTGTTTTATTGTTCATCTTTCTCTTTTCGATTCTCAAGAGCTAGGTTATCCTAGCAATATCAATTCATCCTGGAGAGTTTTATTACCCTATTTACTACTCAAATAACAAGAGCAGAGTTGAGCAAACTGGCCTCTTTCAAAGGGTGTCCATGCTTCAATTGATTATGAATGTCTCTTAAGTGTCAGCATCCCTAGAATCATGGGAGGGTATAGGTTACCAGGCCCGTGGGAATTCTTCTGGCCACTAGCTAATGGAAGAAACTATGGCACATCCAAATCAGGGGGAACGGGGATCTGATCTAAATTGACAGCCCAGAGATTAGCCCAACAGAGTCCTGGAAATTAAAGATATGTAAGGGTGCCCTTCTGGTGAAGAAAATCAGAAGCCAGAGCTCTCAGGACCAGAGCGAGGATCTAGAGTAAAGGAAGTCTCCTTCTGGGCACTGCCCTATCCTGAGCATTGCTTCCTGTGTCTGGCATTTAACCTTGTACCAGTTACTTGCTGTGAGGCCCTGGACAGCTAAATCTCTGCAACTCAGTCCCTTCACCTGTAAAATGGGTTTAATAAAAAAAACCTCTTTGAGTTATTGTGAAGCTTGAATGAGTGAAGCACTTTGAACAGTGCCTGCCAACACATCACTAATACTCCATAAACATTAGCTATTGCTGTTGGGCTTACTGAGGTATGTTGATGGACAGGCTAAGTCTCCAAGGCCAGAGCCAAGGCCACAGAACTAAGTGCTGAACCTTGAATTCTCAATGAGTATAAATGAGTATAAATGGACCAGGCACCTCACCTGTGTTCAGTGCAAGGCTTTCACACGTTAACCTAGTGATGTTTGTCAACTAATGTAATTCATCATCTCCCAGATGCATATTCCTAATTGAGGTTGTATGTTCCTTAAAGCAGGGAACATGCAGTAGCATCTTTCAAATTGTGAGTTATAACTTGTTCTATACTCATCCAAACTCATTAATAAAGGTAAATGAAGGAATCGGTTTTAAATGGGTCAGTATGAATTGTAATTCCTCAACCATTTTTCTGATTATAGTACATCTAGAAAATCCTTACCAAAATTATAAAAAAGAAACAAAATTTTAAGAAGTAAAAATAGAATAGAAAATGTCAGAATGCATAGCTTTGGGGAAAGTTAAATATTGCTTTGTGAAACTTATACATACTGAGTTGCAATTTTTAATTTATATTTCTACTATAGGCTGCAGTCCAAAAAGTTTGAAAAACTGGATATATATATATAAATAAAAAATAATAAAAATATAATATTATATAAAATATTATATATTATATATAGTATTTATATATAAATATATAAAATATTTATATATTCTATATATTTTTATAATATACATTTAAATATATTAAAATAAAATAAAAACATTTTATTTATATATAAAATATTATATAAAATATAATAAAAATAAAAATATATATTACTTATGCAAATATTAACACATAATTTCTCAGCAAACTTGTTGACTCTGCTTTAATTCCAAACATAAGCCATAAAATAGTGTTTTCTAAATTTGTCTTACAATAAGAACTACCTAGCATGATTTCCAGATTCCTGCTGCTATCCTAGAGGTTCTGGTGTTGGAGAAATACTGTCATAAAAGAGGCAATTATTTGCCATTAGACAGGAAATTTGTCGAAAGCAAAATCAATTCTCCTTGTTGTGTATGTATTCTTATTTGGTGGTACCATGCCTAATCCAAAGATGCACTCTAAATTATGTCCTACTTTTTAAGTGACTACCATTCATTCAATCACTCATTTAGCAAGCATTTATTGATCATCTCCCACATGCAAAGCAATAGGGATATAAATGCTAATAAGACATGGTTCCTGCCCTCAAGTAGATTCATTGCAGAACTAGGGCAGTCCCCTGAAGATCAGATCTGAAACCAAAAATAAAATGAAGTCTTGAATGTACATGTATGACATAAATCTTAAGTGACTACCCTTCAAAATGTTCAGAAGATTTGAAAGCTGTAAAACTGCAATAGGAACCATATAGTAAAGCATTTTTCTCTAATTAATACTGGTTAAGTACAGAAGAGCTGAAAACCAGTACCCCAAAGCTGAGGACATTTCAGTAAGAGGGCAGGAAAAACAAAGATAAATATCCAAAATAAAATTATATACAGATCTAGACAACTTGTCTCTAGTCTCACTGGTACCAACCTGATCCAAGCTATTGATGTTCCTTACCTGGATTACTACAGGACCTTCTAACTAGTTTCTCTGCTCTGGCCCTTGTCCTCTTAGTCTCTTTTCAACACAGCAACCTGAATAACCTTGTGAAAACATTGGTCAAATCCAATGCCTCCTCTCCTAAAACCTCTGCTGGCTTCCCATTTCACTGAGAGGAAAAAGTCTAACTTACAAAGCCCTACGTGATATACTCACTTTGACATACTTTTGCTCTTTCTCTTGCCAGGCATACTGGTTTCTTAGACACTCCTTCAAAGCCTGGGCAGGCTCCCACTTCAGGGCCTTTGCACTTTCTGCTACCATATCCTATATAGTTAATCCCTTCACATCCTTTGGGTGTTTACCAAAAGTCACCATCCTAGTGAGACTCTCACTAATCACTTTACCTAAAACTGTAACCTCAAACCCTTTCCACATTCATATTTCTGATCTTCTTTTCATGTTTTACTTTTTTCTTTTTAGCATTTGCCATTATTCACTATGCATTTTTTTAAATTTTTATTTTTTTAATTTATTTTGAGAAAGAACAAGCATGCATGAGTAGGGGGAAAGGCAGAGGGCAAGGGAGAAGGAAATTTAAGCAGACTCCATGCTGAATGTGGAGCCTGATGCAGGACTCAATCTCATTACCCATGAGATCGTGACCTGAACCAAAACCAAGAGCTGGACACTTAACCGACTAAGCTACCTAGGCACCCCTACACTATGCATTTTACTTCATTGTCTCTTTTACTGTCTGTCTACCTTATTAGCATTTAAATTCTATAAGGATAAGGATTATTGTCTGATTATTGTCTGTTTTATTCCACCCTGTATTTTTAGCAACTAGGTCACTGCCTGACACATAATAGATGCTCATTAAATATTTGGTGACTGAATGAATGTAGTATCAGAACAGACTCATGCTCTGACTCTAACCATCATTTACTAGAAAGAAGCAAGAAAAGGAATGGCAAGGTCATATTATGTAAAACAAATATAATTTTATTATTTAGTTAATCCCTTACCTTATTAAAAAAAATTGAGGTGTCTGTGTTATAGTAGTTATAGATCATACATGTATATTGCCTATTTAGGAAAGTTTTTAAAGGTTTACAGTAAAACAGACCTGATTTAAGAGCTAGCTTCATGGGCACTTAATATTTGTGTGACATCAGGCGAATTATTTTTGTTCCCTCATTTATAAAATAGTGATTATGATAATTCTTACATCATATGTCACTGGAAAGCATTTTGAAAGAATATGTGCCAAGTTATTGGTGTAGTCCAGGGCTTATACTAAGAGCTCAACAAATTATAGCTATCATTGCTATTGTTTGCTATGCTGTTTTATTCTTTATCAATTAATTCCTTGTATTATGGTTTAAAGTTTTGCATTGAAGAGCTTCATTAGAAATTATAAACCCAATATATTGAGTAGGTTTAGGTATTATAAACCCAACATACCAAGCAGGTGCACACCATTTGGAGGCCATGATATAAGGGCCCAGTGAGGGACTAATATATTATTGGCCTCCTAAAAGAGATAATTAACTGAAACCCTGAGAGGGACCACTCCTGTTTTGGATGAGCCATAGGTGTTACACAAACTGTCCACACTTTCTGATTCATGACTCCAGGCCCTGCCTACAACAAAATAATGTATTTATTAAAAGCATCAATATGTGGGATGTATCATGAAATCTAGCTGAAGAGTAGGCATCAGTAGCATAAGGAGGTAGAGTTTCTGCAAGTTTCCCTTTCAACCAATATATCCATCATTTTTTTAATTCCTAACATATAAACGACAAGGGACAAAAATGAACAAAATAGTAAATTGCTCTTGTCCTCAAATGCTTAAAATACAGATGCAATGAGGGCAATACCCAAACATAATCAAAATTACCTAGCAATGTAAGATAATGATGACAAAGTGATGGCATAAGGCAATGTAAGATTTATTGCCACAAATGATGTAAAAATTGCACTCATTAAGTCAAAAGAGGGATAAAGTAAGGGGGCTTTGTGGCTGCATCAGCTTCTTGTAAGATAGACACCTTGGGAGAATAGAATTTAGACAAGCCAAACCACACAGAGAAGGGATTCCCATTGCCGGAAACAATTCTAGCAAATGCTCAGAGGCAGAAAAGGGTGCAGTGTTTAGAAAAGAATGACTTCATTGAATAAACCTGGTAGAAATGAGCATGATGAAGGTCTGAGTTGTAGTTTGGCATCCAATAAATTGTTTTAGTTTGAGTTATTGATTCTCTCCAACCTTGCTATACGACCTGGCTGTACAGATCTGTAAGAGTGACTGAGCACAAGTGGTTGGTGATTGCCAAACCCAGTATTTAATCCCCAAACCATATATAACTTTAAAGTCTATGGTTTTGTTTTTCTCTCTCAAAATAACTTAAAAAGCATTAAGATAAATAAATATGGGGAAAAGCTGAGTAATAAAGAGAAATCTGGTACTCAGCTAATGCAATCATCCAACAAATATTTACTCAGCACCTACTATGTACTTGGCATTCTTCTTGATGCTGATGATATAGAGACTTGAAAAAATAATCAGAAATCCTGGTTTTTGTGGAGTTTATATGCTAATATATGTGCCTGTGTGGTAGTGATGGTGATAGTGGTGGGAGAAGGATATTATATCTGAATATGTTTCTCATTAATTATAAATTTCTTTTAACTGGGCTCGATTCCTAGAATATCTTAACATGATTTTTACTGAAAGCAAGTCTGAAGTCTTTCCCCTATCTGATGGCCTCAATTTTAACCAGTTATGTGTTGAATTGATTGAGTACTTACTATATTCTAAGATTTTTTTTACAGTTCTTATGTGCCTTATCTCACATAATTCTTACTATTATATTATTTTATTGAACTTCAGGTAAATCAAAAATTTTTGCGCAAAATATTTTCCATGCAATCAGTGGAAAAGATAGACCCAAATGTAGTTTTTTTCAGAATCCCAAAAGCCTAGGCTTTAAAATCATTTTGCTATACTCTTTTTCTAAAAAGTTCTTATATTTACTATTAAGGAATATCAAAAATAAAAGAGAATTCTAAAATCTATGAGGTAGGCAGCAGGATATACTAGAATGAAAATAAAGCAGTAAACTAGGTCAAGAGATCTGAGCCTTACATTAGGTCTGCTTCTGACACACTATGGATCAGAGAAACTGGCCATATCCTTTATCTTAATTTTCTTATCTGTGAAATGGGTGTAGTACTTGCCATTTGTATTTCAGAGATTGTGGGTCTATAAGTGTATATGGGCATGTTTATAGCAGCGGGATGAAAGAGGGCAATAATGAGATGAGGAACATAAAGTTATTTAGAAAAGTGAAAGGTATCATCTGGTTGCAAGTTATCAATACCATTACTTTGAAAAATGGAGTCATTTCTAAGGACAAGATGATATGGACATCTCGTACAACAAACTTCTTATATGTTTTCCTATCAAAGAGATACTTTTTGTACAACATAAGCAATCTGAGATGAGTTATTATACATCTTTATAATGATTACATTGCCCCTTTTGTGTGAGCAGTCTCAGATTAAGTTAATCACATTCTTTAAAAATTAAAAGGTAAATCTAAGCCAATATGATATGACTGTTTATCAAACTCAAACTTTGAGCTAACAACAATAACAATAAAAACCCCACAGAATATAAATAATATCCTTTGTTTAGAAGTTTTCATTTCTTTTCCTTCTTTAGAAACCTCTCTGTCCAGAAATAGGTGGCAAAGTAACACAATTTCTAGAGTGAGATTGCGGTGATCACTCAGTCAATTCTCACAGCACTGGCCTCAGCTTCCATTTATTTGTTTTGCCCTGTTAATTCACTGTTCAGCCTTGCAAGACCCCAGGCTCCATCCATTTCAAACTATTTGCAGCTCTCCAAAGTGCTCTGCTTCTTAGTACCATGTTTTTCTTATTTTCTCTACCTGGCCTGCCTGCCTCACTCCAGGCTGCCTGGCAAAAATTCCATTAGCTGTCAAGATTCAACTCAGAGGTGACTTCACAGTGAAACCTTTCTTGACCAGTCCATGTAAAACTGACCACTGTTCTGTTTTTGTTTTGTCCCTACAATGCCCTGAATGGACTTTCATTACTAGTCCCATAATATTTCAAACCACTTACTTGTTTCTATGTCTGTGGCCTTTCCAAGACAAGAAACTTCTTGAAATCAAGGACTATTATCTATTGGTCTTGGTTTCCCAGGCTCTAGCATGGTGCATAAATCACAGTTGTCCTTCAAAAATTTTTGATAGATGAATGAATAAATGGTGACCCATGAGTCACATTCTGAGAGATGTAAATTTTGTGTGTGTCTACAGTGTGTGTACTATATATATACATATATAGTGCATATGTACTAGATATAGAGCACAGGTTTAATGCCCATGTTACACAAAAATATACATGAAATATAATAAAATATTCCACTCTCAAAAAATTCTTTTGACTGTACTATATTATAAATGCCCAATTAACAAAACAATCATTGTATAACAAAGATTGTGACATTTATGGCTTTTTCTGTGCAGAAAAAAAATAAATAAGAGATGTTTCTATTTTCTGAAACTTAACCACCTTAAAAGTTTTCAATCACTCTAACACCAGTAATCTTCAATCATGGAAGCATAAGAAGCTATATGCTATGTAAAAGACTTTGCCAGAACCAAGCAAGTAAGAAATTCTAGGCACAACGGAAATAAAATCAAATATTTTAAAATTTAATATGAAATAAAACAAATATTAAAAATAAAATTATCAGATAAGACTTTATTGTGCCAACTTGATAAAATATTAGACAACAGGTGAAATGTAAACTCTTTTAGAAAATCTTGCTGTCTCAGAAGGAAAAGATAACCCTAAGAGAAAACAATGCAAGAAAGTGCAAGAAATAATTATTCAAAGGGCTTAAACGTATGTAAAATTGAAGTCAAACAACTCAGAGCAAGGTTATATGTGTTGTATGTGGTAATGTGCATGTTCTGAGCTCCTATTGAAGCATTTGTATCTCAGTACAGACTAGCCAAAGTACTAAGGATTAATTATCCAAAAGTCATCTGAATTAAGATACTGTTGGTGAAAGTCTTTTCATTTCTTTGCTTATTAGTCTAAGCGAGAAAAAATTACAGCTCAATCCATCAAGACCACACTGATAGTAGTCAAGAGTTTAAAAAAAGAAAAAAGGGATTTCCCAAAACCCATATTAAAGGAACTTTGGACTTAGGTTTTCCTGCACTTCTGAAATATGACAATGGACTATCAAAACAATTGTTATCTCTTAATCTAAAATTATGTATGGAGATTTCTCTGAAAAAAAAAAAAAAACACTGCCTTTCTCCTTCAAAAAAAAATGAGGAGAGAAAACATTTACAATTCATTGAGCTTACAGAACAATGTATGCTAAACCCCACAATTAGGAATAGGAGATGGTGATGGAGAAATCCAAGCTGACATTTGGGCACACTCTAGGTTTTTAAATATCTCTTTTCATCTTATTTACTATATCCATCATATGTATGGGAAAAAATTGATTGCTGAACTTAATCTTAAAAGTAGTAAAAACTAAATTCTGTAGAACTCTGCAAAATGATCCACAGAATGCTGTCAGGCTGTAGTTGTAAAAGAACTGGTCATCAAAACATAAATACTACCTGTTTGAAAATCAAATCGAAAACAAAAAGGCTTACAAAAGAATGAGCAGCAGGGAGCTCTTTAAAAAACTTGTAAGCACAGAAAACAAAACTTTAATGCCCAGACATATTAAAATACTCCTCCAGTAAAATAAAAGGGGGAAACACTTTACATTGACATTTTTTTAAAGGTTCTTATTTTAGGTATTTAAGTCTTAACTGCCTTTATTTATTATTATTATTTTTTTTTTCTGAAAGGCAATCACCTCCCTTTTGGACTTCCTTCAGTAAGGTATACAAGTTCAAAAAGCTAACTAACAGAGGATGTGATTCACTTAAATTATGCAACTGGAATTCCACAGCTGGCCTGTTTGTCTGGCTCAGTGCTGAATGAACAGTGTCAGAAAACCTCTCCAACAATAACGCCGTCCTTCCCGTCAAGGGGTAAATCTCCCAAACTTAGGCTCAACTTTGGAGGCTCATTAGCTACAGCGAGCGAATGTCAGCGGGGTGACACTGGGGCAGCGGCGCCCACGCAGCCTAAGCAGCCAGCCCACCCAGGGCAGAGGATTTGTACAATCAATATCACCAACTTCCAATGATAATAATTTGTTTATATGAACGAGATGGTCAGATATCCCACAGATCATATTCTAATGCCATTATAGACACCTAATTTAATCCCCAGCTCTTAATCAATTAAGCTGCATGAGCACAGGCAGCTCACAGCACTTTTTAAAAGAAAGACTTTAAATCCTAATCTAAAGCATGCTGCATAGTTTTTTACCTTTTCTGATTTCTTGGTTCTGGCCTACCTAAATAATTTTTCATCTTTTCCTCCCCCAACTCCACCCCCCAAGTGTGAGCGTGAGCATGAATTACAAATAGTTAAACCTGAAGGTCACTTCACAGCAGCGTTCCAACATGCTCCCCCAGCGAGGCTGCTCGGCAACAATAAAACAAAGCCCTTGCAACCACCTGTAATAATCTGCTTGCTCAGCCAGCAATCCGAAAAGTCCTGGAGCTACACAAGGTAGACATTTTCTGCAGCTGGTTTAACATGTATATTGTGCCCAGTTGCCGGCTCGCCTCCTCTTACCTTCACGTTAGTCCGGAGTGCACAGTAACATGCAAAGAACATTGCAGTAAATAAGGAGCATATGGACCGGTATTCAGCTTCTCAGCACAGCGCAAGCCCCACACACACGATCCTGGGCATGTGCTACTAAGGAGCATCCGTTCCCTCTGTCAGTTTGAAAATGCATTGATCTCTGTTTTCTCTGACTACAAAACGACATGTCTTGAAGGCACTGAGTGAGAGCTCAAAATCTCTTCATTGGCTATATATAGCATTGTGCCCAGTAATTTCAATTAGCTGAGAATTCAGCATCTGAAAGTTAAGACTTCAGTTGCTTTTCCTTCTAGCATTTTAAATCACTGGGTTTAAAAAAAAAAAAAAAAAAAAACGGGAGGGGGGAATGAGCTCACTCAGGAAGGAGGGGGGGAAAGGTGAAGAATGAAATTTAACCAATGAGTTACTTATATTTCTGGAGAGCCCTGGTATCATCCTATTAGATACTTTACAATGGGACTGCACCGGGCAGACTCTAAATGAAGAGGAAACCCCTTTCCCTTTGGAGGTTTAATATGGGCTCTGCACTAGATTCCAGGCTATTCTGATGCAGCACCCTGTTTGGCAAATAGTACAAATCACTGCAAGTACATCTCATTCTGCTTTTTCGTGTAGAATAGTACCAAGACCAAAGGATCACTGTCTCCCAAAGTCCCTAAAATGTAATTTGGGTTCCCCTAGGGTGATCTGTGGTTACATGCTTGAGAAATACCACCTTCTCTTACTTCCCTGTCCTGTAATATCTGTTACATCTTCCAGGGGTATCTAAAGTTGCCAGGCTTGCTAGCAAAACACTGCATCTATTTTTCCCCCAAAACTAAGCTTTATTGGTAAATGACAATCAATAATAGAGGAAGGGATCGAAGCGAAGATAGAAGATTCCAGGGGATAACATAAGTATAGATTCAGTAGCTACTGCTGCTGAATGTAACACATTCAGCTGGCTCTGGAAGGGAAAGAGCAAGAGAGAAAAATAAAAGCTTCTGCCCCCATGAATCCATAAGGGGAAAAAAAACTTAATTCAAAAACATCGTCAGATCCTACTGTCTGTTGTCATTCCAGTCAGGCACCGGATGCTGCAAATTAACTCAATTTTTACTGAGCCAAAAGGACAAAGTCCAATTTAAGGTTCTAAACTCTTATTTCCAGCCTTAGAAAGCCCTAATTCTCAGCTAGAATTCTGAAGCTATCTGGCGAAATGCAAGCAGAAATGAACAGTTCTCACTGCAGCAAAAATAGTGGGAGGAAAAAGAGTGGTTCTGTCTTTGCCACGACGTTCCCCCATCAGCTTACAGCAACAGGGAAGATAAGCATAACTCAGTAGAAAAAGCTGCAGTGACTTTTAGGATTTTTCTTTAATATGTTTTGCATAACCCACCTCCCCTCTGGTGCCTGCAGTGGTGCTGAGGCACTGTCAGAGCCACTGGGCATTTCTCCTGGGCAATGAGGTGAGGCAGCTTCAGTAGGAAGCAAGGTATTTATGGGAGAGAAATTAAAGGAAGAAGAAAATCAGGATTTTCTATTTCTCTTAATGACAAGCATTCAGAAAGTGTCGTCAGTTCTGACTAAATAGCTATTTTGGGCTGTCATTGTTTGTGCCTTTTTTTAGGAAGAAAAAAAAGCAATCTTGTCTTAAGCTGGAGATTTTCTAGCATCGTAAGAGAAGGCAGCTACTTAATTTGATTCCCAGTTCCGTCTGTCATACGAGTCTAGGTAATTACAAATTGTAAGCACTTGCAACACAACCAGAGACTTCCAGGACATTAAAACATCAACATGGAGGCCCAACTCTCATGGTTTCACAACTTTTATTAATGGCTTTAAGTGCAGAATCAAACATTCAGTTCATAACACTTTCCTCTCCTGAGGTCATAGCAGGTCACATTTCCTGCAGCACTTCCGGATAAACAAACCCAAACATAGCAACTCAATGCCAAGGAAAATAAAGAATTTTCAAATGCGTTTCTCCATGGGGGGCTCAGAAGATTTTTAAAAACCCATTTTTCAACTTGTCAATAAGTAATATTAGTTGTCTTTTTTTCATTAGGGATTATAGGGGTGGGAGCAACTTTATAGCTTTCTTAAAATTATTTAAATAGACCCTGAGGTATTTGGATGGCCCAGGAAAGACAGGAAAGTGCTGGGAAATGTTACAAATCTCAGAACAGTTCATAGGGAAAGATTAAACAAAAGTGAGGTTATAGGTGAAAAAACACATGTAGGCAGTCAGGGATGACTTCTGACAGGATTTCAGATACAGTGTAAATGTATGGACATTCTAAAGGAAGGCTCTCACACTTAACAATCTGCTTAAAACTTCCACCCACACTTATCCATCCCACAGCATCCCAATACAGACCTGGGCCATACCTGTAGATTTGCTGCTTACGTTTCTTAACTGTACTAGGATAGCTGACTTATTATCTCATTTTATAGATGCAGGAAAAGCACTAACTACAATGACAGTGTCCCACTAAAAAGTATTCCCTATTTTTAGGCAAAGAGTTCAACAGGGCAATGTACCTGCTGAGAGTCTAACGTTTGTTATTATAGAAGGGAATGACAACTGGTTATATATTTTTGAGACAACATCATAAATTTAGGCTCCAGTACTCATGAGTGAGGAGTCCTGGAAAATAACTTGCACGTCAGATCCTCTCTTTTACCATTTATAAAACAGAGATGTCTAAAATGGAAATAATACTTAATTCATAGTGTCATTGAGAAGATTCAAGATGAACCCCATCATCAAAATAGTCTAGACAGATCAAAAATTTAAGCATAAAAATTGAAATCACAAACGTATTAGAAGAAAACAGATTTGGTTTTCTATAAATATTGGAGTGGAGAAATCCAAAGCCATATAAGAAAAAATAAACAACTGTGACTATATAAAAATATAAAACTTCTGCTGGGCTAAATTATATACAATGACAAATGACAAAATGGGAAAACAATGCAACATATTCAATGGAATATTTCCTAAAAATACTATTCTTTCTAAGTATTTCTAAATTTTAAATATTTCTAAGTCTTTCTAAAATATTTTTTTCCTAAGTCACGAGGAAAATATGTGAAACTGAGTGAAAAAATAAGTAAAGAACATAAAGTGGTAATTCACAAAAAGACCATAAAATACATTTAAAATGTTCCATCTCCTTCATATTTAGGCAAAAGCATAAAAACTAGAAAAACTTTTTAAATTGAAAAGCAAGTACTAATGGTGAAAACTTTGTGAAAGGTATTAAATCTATCAAGTATTTTAAAAGGCACATTCTCTTTGATGTATTGATTCCACTTCAATTCCCAGGAATTAATCCTAGATAGATATAGATATAGATGTATAGATGTATATAATATCCACTAATGCAAGACTTATTTGTAAGATTACAGTTTACCTATACCATAGAATATTATGTAATTATTAGAAAAATATAAAGTACATGTACATATTCTTATATCAAAAGATGTTCAATTTATAATGTTAAACATAAAAGTAAGGTTGCTAAAGAGTTTGTATAGTATGAGTCTATATTTGTAGGTTTATTTATATGTAATTGTGGTAGAGAGGCTGTGTCTGTGTGTGTGTGTGTGTGTGTATGTAAAATTTTGACAGTGTTGATCACTGAAATTGGGAGTAGGCTTAGGGAAGGAAATCAAGCATTACTTTTCATTTTTCCTTTTATATCTTCTATATACTGCAGGTGCCTCGCCCACAATCAACAATTTATCCAATATCCTCTCAGTAAATGAGAGAAATAAAGACACAGGAAGGGACCTGTGAGGAGATTTGGCTATTGCAAAAATAAGCACAGGTCAGAGACAATCATGATACAAGAGATGGAAATGTACCAATTCCTAAGTGATACTAGTTCCTGAGTACCTCCTGTAGTATGGATCTCTCTCTACTCCTGAATGTCGATATCTCCCTCAAATGCATGTAATTCTAACATGTCATATATTTCTCTTAAAGCATGGCCTTTTTTTTTTTTAATAAATTTTTATTTATTTATGATAGTCACAGAGAGAGAGAGAGAGGCAGAGACACAGGCAGAGGGAGAAGCAGGCTCCATGCACCGGGAGCCCGACGTGGGATTCGATCCTGGGTCTTCAGGATCGCGCCCTGGGCCAAAGGCAGGCGCCAAACCGCTGTGCCACCTAGGGATCCCAAGCATGGCCTTTAACACAAGCCAACTACTTTGTTTCTTAAATAGAAAAGCTGCTATCAGGTAAACTTGATTTTAGTCAGATTTTTCCTTAAGAGTTAAATTTAGAACCTGACATCTACATATAGTTTGTATTTCTCTTTCATTCCCTCCCCCTCTCTCTCTCTTTTTACAATGAATTTTGCTGTAGACTGAACATTTGGGTTTCACCCCAAATCCCTATGTTGAAAACAAATCCCCAGTGTAATGGTATTTGGAGGTGAGGCCTTTGGGTTAGGTCTTCATGAATGGGATTAGTGTCCTTATAAAAGAAGTCCTAGACAACTCCCTCACACCTACCATCATCTGAGGACACAAATAAAAAGGCAAACACCTAAAAAAAAAAAAAAAAAAAAAAAAAAAAGCAAACATCTATGATCCAGGAAGCCGACTCTCACCAGATCTGCTGGCACCCTGATCTTGAACTTCCAGCCTCCAGAACTGTGAGAAATAAATTTCTATTGTTTATAAGTCACTCAATTTACAGTATTTTGTTATAGCAGCCCAAATGGGCTAAGACAAGCATATAATACTTTTTGACTATAACCTAGTTTTTATAAACTTTTTAATATTAAGCAATTTGCCATTATAATTTGGTAATAATGACAGCAACAATGTCTGTTAATATGGACAAATGATTCACATATCTGGACACAATTCTCCTTAACTATTAAATAAGGAGGTTGTACTATCCAGGTCTCTTTCTTTTAGATTTTATTTATTTTTTCATGAGAGACACAGAGAGAGGCAGAGGCACAGGCAGAGGGAGAAGAAGGCTCCATGAAGGGAGCTGGACATGGGACTGGATCCCAAGATTCTAGGATCAAGCCCTGGGCCTAAGAGAGCCCCTCAACCACTGATCTACCCAGGCGTCCCCTATCTAGTTCTTTCTTAAAGGCAGAGTAAGGTAGGTTTGGTAGGTTTGCTTACTTTTTGTTTTATTTAATTAGGACAGATAAGGTATGTTTAAATGTTAAGGATCCACTAGAATGTATTCCAGGCCAATTAAATCAGAATCTCTGGAGATGGAACCAAGGCATCAGAATTTTATAAAGCTCCTCAGGTGATTCTAATGTGTATCTAGGATTGAGAATTACTTAAAGCAGGGTCAGCTGCTGATTCTGTAAAGGGCCAGAGAGTGAATATTTTATACTTGCAAGCCATACAATCACTTTCACAACTACTAATTCTACTACAACTACTCAACTTTGATGTTGTAGTGAGAAAGCAGCCATATATAACATATAATGTGATCCAATAAAACTTGATTAATAAACATTAAAACTTGAATTTCATATAATGTTCACATGTCAGGAAATACTTTCATTGCTTTTGATATTTTTCAAACATTTAAAAAATATAAAAACATTTTTTAGCTTGTAGTTTGCCAACCCTACTCTGGAGCCTCTAGCAGTAGTTCTCCAAGTGTGCTCCCTCAGCTAGCAGCATAGGCATAAACTGGGAATTTGTTAGAAAGCAAAATTTCAGGTCATACCCCAGACTTACCAAACAGAAACTCTAGTTTGTGCCTCAAGAATTTCTGTAAGCAAGCCCCCCATGTGATTTTCATGTAAGCTAAGGTTTGAAAATCACTGCTTTAAAGGAAGAAAGGAAACTAATAGTTTAGGCTCCCACAAAAGTAAAAAGAGATGGACTCCAGAGTATAAATAGAAGAATTAGTCTTAGAGGAGAAATAATGTAGAAAATAAAGAGAAAAAGACTGCAGAGGCAAGTGAGACCATTCTAGGATGGAGGCTCAAGCCTGAGATAGAGGCCAGTTGAGCAAGGGGCTATCTACTGACACCTTAGAATTTAATCTTTTTCCTCTTAGAAACTCTAAAAGCTCTTAGAGTAAAAAATCAAACTGAAACAAACCAAAACAAAACAAAAAAACACAACTTGGCTTTAAATTCCTTTTCTGCCATTTACCAGCTGTGTGACCTTGAGCAAGTTACATAACCTCCCTGATACAGAATATTCCTCTGTAAAATAAATAAACCTATTTCAGAGGGATGTTGTAATGACTACAATAAGGTGTGTCAACTACTTACCTAGTACCTGGTACATAGTAAATGTAAGTGGTAGTTTTTAGTGTAAGGAAGGCTGAAGTGACAGAGCAGAGGAGAAATATAAAAAGATGTTATCATTTCTCTTGACAAACTTCTAAATAACTAGAAGATTCCCTAGGGGTTTGTAAACCTCGGACTTCCCTAGGATTTCTAATCAACCCTGAAGGGGATTCTCTGGAAGTCTGGTTATCTTATTAACCTCTGAACTGATATCATAACATTGGATTTCCTTGTATCTTCCTTGTAGTTTCTCTGAGATAATAATAACTCATTTAAAAATTACAAAGCATTTCAGACTTTCTCAAGATTTTCTATGAAAGTATCCCTAAAAGTAGAAGGGGATGCATTTATTACCTGTGAAGAACAGGAACAAAATGGAATTCTTCAATGTTTCATTTGTTGTCTTTAAAACTCACATAAATGTTAAATTCAAGTTGACAATATCTCTGTATTTATTATAAAGTAATATTTTATATTACTTACTAACCACTAGATTTTATAAGCTAAGAAGAGTGTGCACTGTTTGTCCCATGGTTTCAAATACCCTCTGAATTATGTACTATTTGTGTATGCTTAGGGGTATCTTGCTTTAGTTCACAAAGCAGAAATAGATCCTATTTAATTCTTCATCTTCACATTGGCCTTAAAGATATTGTCATCATCCCTTTAAATCTAGTGAGACTACATAGAACTTTTCCCCTATATATTCTTCTAGGAGTTTTGTGACTTCAAGTCTTATATTTAAGTATGTAATGTATTTTGAGTTGATTTTTATGTCTGCTATGAGATAAGGATTCAATTTCATTCTTCTTCATGTGGATATTCTTTTTGCCCAACACTATTTATTGAATAGACTATCCTATCTCGATTGTATTCTTGGTACCCTTGTCAAAGATTAGTTGGTCATATACACAAGAGTTTATTTCTGGGCCCCTCTGCTGTGTTCCATTGGTCTATTTCTGATTTTATGCCAGTAAGATACTGTTTTGATTATTAGAGCTTTGTAATATAATTTGAAATCAAGAAAAGCTTTGTTCTTTTTGCTCAGGATTGTTTTGGCTATTCAGGATCTTTTGTGGTGCCAAATGAATAATCGGATTGTTTTGTTTTTACTTCTGTAAAAAATGTCATTGGAATTT
Source organism: Canis lupus familiaris (assembly GCF_011100685.1). NCBI lineage: Eukaryota > Metazoa > Chordata > Mammalia > Carnivora > Canidae > Canis > Canis lupus. The sequence goes on along the minus strand of NC_049242.1, from coordinate 14,507,371 downwards.
TAAATCAGACAGCATCAAATCAGTACACTCTTGAGGTTATATGAACATTTTAACAATATAAATTCTTCTAATCCATGAACATGGAATATCTTTCCACTTACTTGTGTCTTCTTTAATTTCTTTCACCCATGTTTGTAACTTTCAGTGTACAGATCTTTCACCTTCTTGGTTAAATTTATTTCTAAGTATTTTATGGTTTCTGATGCAATTGTAAATAGATGTTTCTAAATTTCTTTTTCAGATATTTTGTTAGTGTATAGAAATGCTACTGATTCCTCCATGTTGATTTTGTATCTGGCAACTTCACTGAATTCATTAATTAGATTTTACAGGCTTTTATGAAGTCTTTAAGATTTTCCCTATATAAGAACAATTCATCTGCAAAGAGACGCAATTTTAACTCTTCCTGATTAGATGCCTTCATTCTTTTCTTGCCTAATGGTATATGCTTGAACTTATAGGACCATGTTGATTAGAAATGGTCAGAGTGGGCATGCTTGTCTTGTACTTGATCCTTGAGAAAAAGCTCTCAGTTCTTCACCATTGAGTATGATGTCAGCTGTGAGCTTTTTATATTTGGCCTTTATTATGTTGAGTCACACTCCTTCCATACCTAATTAGCTGGGAGTTTTTACCATGAAAGAATGTTGAATTTTGTCAAATGCTTCTCCTGCATCTATTATATATATATATATATATATATATATATATATATATCTTATATATATATATATAATATATATAAGATTATTATTATATATTATATATAATTATAATTATATATATATTATATATATATATATCTCCCCCTCTGCCTGTGCCTATATATATATATATATATATAAAGTATAATTCACACGCAGTGTTATATTTGTTTCAGGTAAATGATATAATGATTCAACAATTCTATACATTACTCATTGCTCATCCCAATAAGTGTACTCTTAATCTCTCATCTATTTCACTCATCCCTCTACCTAATATTAAATTTTCCTATCCATGAACATCAGTACCTTTCTACTTATTTGTGTTATCTTTCCTTCCATTTGTGTGGTATTCCAGAGTTAGATTGTGCATGCTAAACTATCCTTACATCCCAGGGATAAGTCCCACTGGATAATGGTATATGACCTTTTGAGGTGCTGCTGTTGAATCTGTTTGCCAGCATCTTGTGAGATTTTTTGTATCTTTGTTCATCAGGGATATTGGCATATAATTTTCTTTTCCTGTAGTGTCCTTGTCTGATTTAGATCTCAGGGTAATACTAACATAAAATGAGTTTGGAAGTGTTACTTCCTCTTCAATTTTTGGAAGAGTTGAGAAGGATTGGTATAATTCCTCTCTAAACATTTGGTAGAATTCACCAGTGATATCATCTGTTTCCAGACTTTTCTTTATTGGGATATTTCTGATTACTGATACAATTTCCTTAACTTGTTATTGGTCTGTTCAGATTTTCTATTTCTGCATGATTTAGTCTTAGTAGGTTGTATGTTTCTAGAAATTTATCCATTTTTTCTAGGTTATCCAACTTTTTTGTGTATAATTGTTCAGAATCATCTCTTACGATATTTTGTATTTCTGTTGTATCAGTTGCAAAATCTCGTGTTTCATTTCTGACTTTGAGTCTTCTCTCTTATTTTCTTAGTTACACTAAAGATTTGTCTATTTTGTTTATCTTTTCAAAAAACTAGCTCTTAGTTTTCTTGATCTTTTCTCTGGTTTCTTGAATTCCTTTTTATTTCTGCTCTCATCTTTGTTATTTCCTTCCTTCTTGTAACTTTGGGCTTAGTTTGTTCTTTTTCTAGCTCCTTAAGGTGCAAAGTTAGATTATTTATTTTGAGATCCTTCTTTTTCTTAACTGTAGGTATTTATTGCTGTAAACATCCCTCCTAACTTCATCTGTTTTAGCCTATAATTTTGATATGTTGTTTCCATTTTTCTACCTTGATTTATTTCACTATATATATATTTTTCATTTTGATTTATTCTTAGACCTTTTGGTTGTTTTAGAGTGTGCTGTTTAATTTTCACATATTCATGAATTTTCTAGTTTCCTTCCTGTTATTGATTTCTAGTTTCATACCATGATGGATGGAAAAGATTTTTGATATATCAGTCTTCTTAAGTTTGTTAAGACTTGTATTGTGACCTAATATATGATCTGTCCTGGAGAATATTCTATGTGTGCTAGAGAAGAATGTACATTCTGCTGCTATTGGACAAAATATTCTGTATCTATCTAGATACCTTGTGTCTAAAGTATAGTTCAAGACTGGGGGATCCCTGGGTGGCTCAGCGCCTGCCTTCGGCCCAGGGCGTGATCCTGAGACCCAGGATCAAGTCTCACATCGGGGCTTCCTGCATGGAGCCTGCTTCTCCCTCTGCCTGTGTCTCTGCCTCTGTCTCTCTCTCTCTCTGTGTGTGTCTCTCATGAATAAATAAATAAAATCTTTAAAAAAATGTTGTCAGATTCTAGATGATTCTGACTTTAAAAAAAAAAAAAAAGACCAATGTTTCCTTATTGATTTGATGTCTAGATGATCAAATCATTGTTGAAAGAGGGATAATGAAGCCCACTACTATTATTGCATTGCTATTTATTTTCCTTTCCAGATCTGTTAATATTTACTTTGTATATTTATGTGCCCCAGTGTTAAGTGCACACATATTTACAATTATTATATCCTCTTGATAAATTAATCTCTTTATTATTATATAATAATGCTCTTTGTCTCTTATTACAGTTTTTGACTTCTGATATAAACACAGCTATCCCTGCTTTCTTTGGGTTTCCATTGGCATGGGATACCTTTATCCATCCCTTCACCTTGAGCCTATGTGTATAAAAGTGATGAGAGTCTCTTGTAGGTAGCATATAGTGAGTCTTCTCTTTCTTTTCTTCTGGTTCATTAAGCCACTCTATGTCTTTTGATTTTATAATTTAATCCATTTACTTTTAAAGTAATTGTTGATAGGTAAGGACTTACTGTTGCCATTTTGTTACTTGTTTTCTGACTGTCTCAGAGTCCTTTCCCTTACTGTTTTCCTTTGTGATTTGATGATTTTCCTGAACTGGTATGCTTTGATTCTTTTCTTTATCTTTTATATGTCTAACATAGGATTTTGTCTTTAGGTTACCATGAGGCTTAATAAAACATCCTATAGTTAGAACAGGCTATTTTAAGCTGATTATGATTTAACTTTGATTGCATAAAAAAAACTACCTGCGTGCTTCACCACCACCCCCCACACACACATGCTACAATTTTTGACATTGCAATTTACATTTTTTATATTGTGCATCCATTAACAAATTATTGTAGGTATAGATTTTTTTAACACTTTGTCTCTTAACTTTTATGCTAGAGTTAAAAATGATTTGCACATCCCCATTATAGTATAGAACCTTCTGAACTTGACTATATATTACCTTTTTAAAAATGTTTAAATCTTTTCATGGTGCTAATTAGTGGGGTTTTTTAAAGATTGTATTTATTTATTTGACTGAGAGAGTACAAGGAGGGGGAATAGCAGGCAGAAGGCAGGAATGAGCAGGCTCCCTGCTGAGCAAGGTCCATGGGATTATAACCTGAGTTGAAGGCAGTCACTTAACTGACTGAGCCACCCAGGTGCCCCTAATTAGTGTCTTTTCATTTCAATTTAATGAAGTATCTTTAGTATTTCTTGAAAGGCAAATCTAGTGGTGATTAATTCATAGGTTTTGTCTGGGAAAGTCTGCTTCCTTCACTTCTGAAGGACAGCTTTGCTGGGTAAAGTTTTCTTATTTGGCAATATGTTTCTTTCACCCCATTAAGTTCATTATCCCACTCTTCCCTAGCCTTCAAAGTTTATGCAATGAAATCTCCTGATAGCTTTATGGAAATTCCCTTGTATTAGCCAATCTCTTCTCTTGTTGCTTTCAAACTTCTCTCTTGGTCTTTGATTATGTGTTTTGGTGAATACTTCTTTGGAGACATTAGAGCTTCAGATACCTGGATGTCCAAACCATGCCCCAGATTTGTGAAGTTTTCAGCTATTATATCTTGAAATAAACTCTCTGCTTTTTGTTTCTCTCTCTTCTGCTATTCCTATAATGTGTATATGGGCCCTCTTTATAGTATCCTATAAATACCATATGTTTTCTCATACTTTTTTAGATTTTTTTTAAAGATTTTATTTATATATTTGACAGAGAGAGAGCACAGGCAGAGGGAGTGGCAAGCAGAGAGAGAAACAGTCTCCCTGCTTAGCAGGAAGCCTGATGTAGTACTTGATCCCAGGACCCTGGGATCATGACCTGAGCTGAAGGCAGACACTTAACCAACTGAGCCACCCAAGTGCCCTATTCTTTTTTCTTTCAGTTCCTCTATGTTAAGTTCAAATGGTATCTTCAAACTTACAGATTCTTTCTTCTGCTTTATCATGCATGTTGCTGATATTCTCTATTGCAATTTGTATTTCATTCATCATATTCTTCAGCTCCAGAAAATACTATCTCCTTTGTAAATGATTTATCTTTGTTGAGCTCATTTTATTCATATATTGGTTTCCTACTTTGCTGAGTTGTTTACCTATGCTTTCTTGTAGCTCATTGAGTTTCCTTAAAACAATTATCTTGAATAATTTTTCAAGTAATTAAAAGATGTCCATTTTTTGGAGTCAGTGATTATAAAATTATCTTGTTCCTTTGATGGTGTCATCTTTCTTTCTTATATTTTTTATAGCCTTGCGTTGATATCTGAGCATGTAATGAAAAAATTACCTCTTCCCAATTTTGCAGACTGGCTTTGGGGCAGAAAGAACTTCACCTACAGGTGAATGTAAGGGTAGCAGCTGAATGGGGTGTGGCAATTCTGTCTCTGGAGAGAGTTCATCAGTGTTCATCAGAGTTCATCAGTTCATCAGTCTCTATCAGCTGAGGACCATATCATTGAAGATTCCAGGGGTCCTCAGTAGCCAAAGCTGTAGGTGTCTGAAGTGGTGGTGAATGCTATTGGGATTTTCATTGGTGATGGCTGTTAGGGCTATCCTGATTTCTTTTTTTTTTTTTTTTTCCTTAGGAGATGTCATAACCAAGGGGATACCTCTTGTCTCCAGGTCTGGCAATGGCATTGGTACCAGACGTGTGAATACCTATGGAGTGGCTGTGGAGTCAGGTTCTGGAGAGTGAGCATGTGTGCAGCAATTATATCTCTAGGGTCTGATGTGCAGATAACAACTGCTAAAGCACTGATTTCAGTTTCTATAGTCCAGGCACTTATGGATCAATTGTGGATGTAGGGTCTGGAGTATAGGCACACATGGAGCAGTGGCAGCTCTGGGGTCTGGGGTGCAGGCAAGCCTGAGGTGGCAGTGTCTAGTGTCTGAGGTACAGGCATGTTGAGTGGTCATGGAGATAGGGTCTGAAGCATGCGTGTGCATGGAGTAGCCCCAGGTCTGGCTTCTGGGGCATGTGCAGATTTGGAAGAAATGGCAGACCCTGTCCTTGGCTGGTGCAACGGTAGCTCTTTCTTTTTGTTCAGCTATTCTCCATTATTCTACTGTATTGCTTCATGTCCCTAATTGCACTTGTGAGCCCTCCCAGGGCAGTTTTCATTCATGCATAGCTATCTAATTATTTTTGTGTATGGTCAAAGGCTGGTATCTCCTACTTGCCATCTTGTTGATATCACCCTCACATACACTTCTGCTCTATGAACAGCCTCCTCCCTATTCTTTGCAGAAGTGTTTTCAAACCCTCACTATCTCCAAACCTCAGCTCTTCCTCCATCCCTGTTCCTCTTAGCAGATGATTTTGTCTTTGACTCTGCGGAGAAATAAAAGACATTACAGAGGAAATCAACTTTTGCATCAAAATAAATTGAAAATAAAAACTAATGGCTGCCCTCACCCTCCTTTTTTCCTTCTGCTACAAAGAGAGTGTCACCTTATTTACCTAAGGTCACTGTTTCCATGTGCATTCTGTATCCTAATCTTCTTACCCTTTCCTCTCTGCAAATATTCCTCTCTGCTCAGTTCTATACCTTTCTCTCTACTTCCTTATGCTAATTTAAATATGTTCAAGCCTCTTTAATCTTAAAATATATAAAGGAAAACTTCTCCTAATCATAATTCTACATCAAACTACTGCCCTATGATCTGCCTTCAGTTTAGGAAAGCCAATGCTTCACCCTCTGTCCATTTTCTTATTTTCCACACTAGCTCTAACTCAATATATGGCATATGCTTCATAACTCCATGAAAATGGTCATCATCACCAGTATATCATTATCTCTTATCATTCCACATCTTTTTCTAGGTTATCTTTGTTCATTCCCATAACATTTATTACCATTCCATGACAATTACCTTCTAATCTTTCTTTAATGCACATCCCTTCTCTGGGCACCAGGTCCATTTATCAAATGGCTTGTTGAGTAGTTGAGTATGTTACTAGCACTTCACATTCAGTATAGTCACAAATAAACTTTGAATGTCTGTTTGAAACTTCATCCTCCTGCATTTTTTCCTACTTTGTTGAATAATATTTCCTACAATCCAGTTTCATGTCAGAAACTTAGCAGTCATCTTTGAACAATCCCAACAGCCAGTCAATTATCAAGTTCTATAATTCTCCTAAATATTTCTAGAGTCTGGAAGCACCTGGGTGGCTCAGTCAGTTAAGCATGTGACTCTTGATTTCAGTTTGGGTCGTGATCTCAGAGTTATGAGATCAACCCCTATGTCAGGCTCCATTCTGAGTGTGGAGCCTACTTGAGATTCTTTCCCTCTCCCTCTGCCCTTCCCCCTACTTGTGCTTCCTCTCTCCCTCTCTCAAATAAATAAATAAATCTTTAAAAAAATATTTGTCAAAAAAAAAATATTTGTCTGTAATGTTTTCTCCATCTCCACAGTAACTATCTATAGTCTTCATATAAGTTACTTCAGAAGTCTCTTAAATGTTTCCCTCCATATAGTCTTGACCCCTTGTAATCTGCTTTTGACCTAGAACTCTGAAACTGATATTTTCTAAACATGTTATGTAAATCATATTACTCTCTGTCATTTACAGGTGTTGCTAGCTTCCCAGTTAGATTTAAATACAGTCCAACGTAATTAACCACTTCATACTCCATGTTTCAGTCACATTGAGGTTGTTGCTAGAAAGCCTGGTAGAAATCCCTTCATTCTATAGATGAGAAAAATCTGGGCCCAGAAAAAAGAAATTGCTTGTACAATGTCCTATAACTTTACCATAACTCAGGTATCCCAAGTCCTACTTCTGTGCTCTGTTCCAAGAGAAGGCAATACCTGATACTGTGTGCTTCTCCTAACAGTTGTATAAAGTGTATGTTATAATCATGATTTACATCAGCAGTTACTGAGGCTCAGAGAAATTAAGTAGCTTGTACAAAATTATAGACCAAAATTATTCAAGAACCCATGACCATTTTATGAATAGAAATATTACCTTATTCTCCTTTTGTGTCCACTGTATCTAGTATAGGTTTCATAGATACCTGATTCTTGATCAAGATCATATAACACATTTTATGGACATAAAACATGAGGGGACTATAGTAGGGAAAATACTTTGGAAAGCCATAAATTTTCCATTTCATTACATATCAGTTCTAAACATGACTTGCTTTTGCTGAGAGTTTTACCTTGATTATAGATCACTGACTGCCACTAATAAATTAAACTGTTTAGGTTTTGAAACTCATATATTTCACACCATGACACAAATTCGGCTAATTCACAAATTCAAATCTCTATGGGTAGCATTTCTTTCCAGATTTACTGGAACTACTAAATAATTAGACTTTAAAACTAGAGTATGATCAGAATTAAAGTTTATAAATTGTTAAATCTTCTTCATCTGGCAAAATGCATATGAAAGAGTTCAAAGCTGGCCATGTCTGCAGCTGCTACTTATACTCAAACCTGCCAACCATTTTTCCTAATTTCAGCTAGGGGTGTCAAGGGGTGAGTAACATGATTATGAGGGGGTAATGCTTCATCTTATATAAGAAAATTTGCCTAATGAACAATTTATCCAGAATAGAAGCCCTTTGTGTATGAGCTTTTACACCTCTTCAAGTACCTGAAAAATAAAACTAAAATTCAAAATGATTGTTGGATGGAAAGTTTATAGACAAACAGGCTAAAATTTCCTTTAAGTGTTCAAAGGGAGATAAATTAGAAAGACACATGGTATAAAACAATGAAATTATCTACAAATGGTACAAATTTAATACTTATTACATTAGAAATTATCTCTGGCGACTTAAATCCAGTGTCCTTAAAGCTCCTCAAAGACAATCATCATAAGTGAATAATTCAATGTAAGAGACTGAATATACAAATGGACAATGAATAGACCACTTATAACAAGAGACCTCTGATCACAACCATGGCATCAACTGGTCCCAAATATCCAGGACTTGCTCAATGACTCAATGATACCTTCCTGAATTTTTGCTCCTGCCTCCAGCTTAGGATCACATAAAGTCAGATATTCTTCCAAATCACACAGGATGCCCTGTACCTCTAGCTTCCCCATGCCAACAGGCACTAGTCGGAACAGATCTGAAGCCTCGTCTTTCTTCCGCTATGAAGTGTTCCCACTCTTATACTCCACAGGTATTTGCAGAAAGTGGCAGTTTCTTTCTTCCGCTATGAAGTGTTCCCACTCTTATACTCCACAGGTATTTGCAGAAAGTGGCAGTTACTTTTATGTAGGATGACCATTTGTCCCAATTTACCAGGTTTAGTACTGGGTTTTGTCCCCTTTGTCCCAATGTAATTAATGATACCCCGTTTTTATTCTCAAAAATGTCTGTATTAGAAAGATAAATTACACGGGTACCCTGAATTTAGGCAAATCACTCGTCAGACAAAGGGATTAATAGGCAATCTGGTATTAAGTAATTTGACTTAGAGCAACGGCAGGTAACAATAAAACGTGGACTGTGCCATTAGATAACTAATTTAGTCTATTATCATAAAATCAAGTTGGGTGAGAGGAGTATTTTACCTACTATATCTGGTTTTCTTTGATGGGATTTCCAGCTTTAGTAAACATGAGATGGGATTTTAAGTGTCCTCCTTTCCCCTTGAAGCATTCCTGCCACCCCTGCAGGATGATGCAAGAGTTGCCATAGCAAATACTTCTCCCACGCTGCTAGACCCTCCCATCGCAGGCTAACTTCTGTTCTGTTTCCATTTTCCTCTTTTTCTGCTATATAGTAAGTCTCTCTAAGAGGAGATTTCAGACTATAACATTCTCTCCAGTTTCTTTTCTTTGAAAGCAATTTGCTGCCTGCCGGGTTTTCTGCGACCTACTGTGCATGTCCAGAGATGAACTCTGATGTCAGGGATGTAGAAAAACGCGGCAGACAGGAGACACGACCAATGAAAAGAAAGTCGAGGCTGGAATGACTCAATGAAAAGGATTCTTCAATTTGCTGATCTCAAGTGTTCTGTTTTCAAGTGAAACAATGAAGTGTTGTAATCTACCTGCCCAATTTACAGAAACACATGGCTTTTCCCTAAAGAGTAGCACTTCTTGGGCAGAATGATGTAGGTTCCAGGGTTTCAAAGTCAGAAACACTTAGGCTTAAGATCCATGGTAGTTGATACCAGTTCCTTTCTGCCCAGCACTATAAACCAAGCCTGAAATTTTGCAAGTACGAAATAGGTCTTTGTTCCCTGAATGTCTGATTGACTTAGAATCCACTAGTTACAAGTACTATGACTTTGGTAAGTTACATAATTTCTCTGAGCTTCAGTGTCCTCCTGTGTAAAGCAAGAAAAATAAAGCTACTTTATAGAGTTGCTGTGCAATTTAAATTAAATAGAGTATGGAAAATACCTCGCAGATGTCTGGCATGTAGTATTATATTTGATATAGTCACTGCTATTGTTCTTGTCATTGTTACTCAATAGGTCACGTTTAGGAGGATCATAATGAATAAACCTTTTAGTAAATGCTTCCAACAATAAATTCTGATTATTTACATTTGGTTGCCTCTCAAATTAGACTACAACCTGCTTAACTGTCACTCACATTTATGAATTTTTTAAGTTTGGAGCATCTGCACTGTGCTAAGAATATTCTTGAGCTCTGCTAGATTTCATACTGCTTTTTCAATGTTCTAAAAACTCCTAATTATGAAAAGATTAATAAAAAAATTTTTTGGCTGTCTGTGGGTGTTGCCTGATTCTAAACCCTAGTCAGAGCAAATATGGCTATTTCAGTCTCATTACTAGAAAAGTAAAATAAGGATATTTTGAAAATAGATATAACACAGACCTCCTGTTCTTCCTAACTTATACAGTGACAAAAATCGTGAATGACAAATAGACTTCCTGAAAGAGGGAGGCTAATTTCATATATTCATGCACATAGGCATATACACTATAAATACCTATAAGTCTGTACACAGTCGTTACCGAAGGTTCATTGAGCACCTACTAAGTGCTTTTTTGTGCCAGATACTTTAGTAGGCATTGAGTATGTAGAGTGAACAAAACAGACATCTTCCTTCCTTTGTAGAGTCAGCTTCTCTCTTTCTCCCTGTACACACACACACATCTCTTATAAACCCATATGCCTATATGTAGGTGTGCATGTGTGTATGAAATATACATATAATTATGCCCCAGAAGCCAGTTTGGGGTGAATAAGCTCAAAGAAAATAAGGGGGTTTATTGACTATGGGGCATTACTTCCTTATGTGTTTAATTATTTGCTTTAAATCTATTTTTATCCTGCCTTGTTCCAGATAATATTTAAGATAGACTCCACCAGATGATGATGAACTCTCCATTTCCATCTGAGCAGGGGAGGCCTGAAGGACAGCTAGGTCATGAATATGGTTTGCTGGTCAGCTCAGCTTTGCCAGAAGCACATCTGTGTTAAACCTTGCATACGCTATCAGGAAATAACTGACACTTTTAAAACTATGCTTCTATTTACACTGCAAGTCTCCATTACCATTTAGAAGGTCGCATGATATGCTAGGAACCATGCTGAGAGGTTTTTAAGCATTATCTCTAATCCTTACAACAACCTTATTGGGTAAGAATTATCTCAACTTTAAATACAAGAAATAAAGTTTGCATGATCTCAAACTCATTATACATAGCATTTAGAGTTTGAGCTTCATAATTTAGAGTACGTGTTTAAGTTCAGGATAATAATACTTCATAGCATTTTTACAAGGAGTAAATGAAATAGTAAACCCTTGGTATATGTGAGCAAGGTAGTCCTATTATTAAGATCAGAAGCATAAGCAGAATTAAAATGCTTTGATTTGCTATTATTCTTCCCTGTTGTAATAGTGACCAGTATTCAATTTCTAGCTATGCATAGGTCCTCACATAGGTAAGTATGGCTTCTTAAAGAAAACCCTTGGCATATATTATATATTTATAATGGTTTGTGATTATTTTAGTTTGCACACCCAAAACTGAATAAAGGACATGCAAAAATACATGTGACTCTCTTTAGAGAATGCATAAATATGCACAGATCATTCTCAAATGTATATAGGCACTAAATTAATACATATAGAAATCCACTTTTATTCTTACTACCTTTAAAACCTTATGAGTTAAGTATTACTGCCTGTCTCTTGAACATGTTTGAATGAATGAGCTTCACTTATTGGAAACCAGACACTGAAGTCATGAATTTAGGAAACTGCATAATTATGAATTTTCTCTTGAGATTTCGTTACCCATAGGTGGTAACCTTAAAAAGCTTATAATGTGTCCTTTTGGAATAAACAGTTTAACAATTAAATTATTTTACTCTTCTCTCAGGGTAGCAGTCCAATTATGCTTACTTCTTCCCTGATGTACCTTCCATCAGCCACTAAGTATCCAGAAAAATCTAAGAAGTAAAATACATCACCATCTCTAATGGGCCCATTAGCATGACCTTTTTCTTGGTCCCCAAGATTAAATTCAGAACTTCATTTAATTCCAATTTTCACCAAGAGTTAAGTGCTGCAGTGTAATGTAAAGAGGACTAGACACAGTCAGATACTTGTGACTAGGCCTTTATCTTCAATTGTTCAGATGTAAAATAAATAATGGGACAGGAAATGAAGATGAAAAATAGACAAGATAATTGTAAAGTCCTTATCAAACACAAGGTTTCATGTTCATGTATTAATAATCCCAGAACCACATGGCTGAAAGGGCACATTGAAGGTTATTTAATCTGTTCCTACAATCTAAAACCAATTCAAACCTTAAGGAAATTTTCCCACTTGCCTTTAGAACCTATTCTAAATTCTAAAATTCATAGTCCCCAAGATCCTCTCCATGACCTGAGCCTTTTTACCTCTCTAACTTACTTCCTACCACTGTCCCAAAGTGCTTTCAGTTCCAGGAGGCTAATCTGCACTTTACTCATTCCACCTTGTAATTGGATTTCATGAAACCTTTCCTACCTTTTCATCTTTTCTGCTACTATCTTAGCTTAAATCTTTATCATTTCTTATTTGAACCATTATAATAATATCATACTGATCTTCCTGGCTTTGGTCTTACACCACTTCCTACATTTTTACATTGACTCTTTCTCTTTCAGGAAACAAATCTGCTCATACAATTTTTTAGAGGTGGGGAGGGCTCTCAATAGTTCCTCATTATCTGTTAAATAAGATCCAAATGCTTCTAGGTCTTTGATTATTTCCTCCTCACCATTATTTTTCTATCTGTATCTTCTATTTGAAGACATTCCAGTTTTCTATACATATATACTCTTCCCTCCTCCTTTATCTCATTTTTTCCCCATTGTGCCATGCTGTGAGAGACTTGGGGAGTTAGCCAAGAATGAATATAGGCTATTTACCTTAAGAAAGCTAAATTGAAGCCCACCTCATCCACATTTTAACTTTATGGCCATGGACAATTTACTTGACCTATCTGAATCTTATTCTCCTCATCAATAAAATGGAAGTCATGGTCCCTAATTTTCAGGGCATTTGTGATTATTAAGTGAAATGATAAAAATTTAGCACTTGGCTTATGGTAGTCATTCTTCCTTTAATCATGCTCCATTCTAATTTACCTTCCCCCCGGCAGGCAATATGATCTCTCTAAAATGCAGAATGAATCACATGTCTCTTTTTAAGGCCCTACAAGTTTCCTAATTCCACAGCTAACAAGGCCCTCCCTTGTTTTCTAATATAGCCTTATTTCTCACCATTGCCTTTCTTCAATGCTTTACTCTGGCCAACCCAAGTGTTTCAAGTTCCTCAACTCTTATCTCTGGGCCTTAGCATTTATTGTTCCCTCTTCCACGAACACATTCTTCCAGCTTCCCTTTCTGTATATGTATTCTGTATGAAGTATTACCACATTTCCCTTTCTACTTGAGTTTATTGTTCTTCTTGCAATGAAAGTTAGTATCTATGTCAGTCTTGGTCATTGTGAATCTCTAGGACACTGCAAAGCTCTTATTTGTAATTCTCTAGCTATTCCAATCCTTCCTTCCCTATAAGAACAACCTCAAGACTCACCTAGGACCTCTGCATTGGCTTCTACTTTTTCTATTATCTAGGTGCTTTTACCAACTTGGTCACAACAGAATGTCTCCCATAATGAAGTGGCAATATGACATTGAAGAATGGAGAGATCAAGAAATAATAGTCAGGGGAGGTATCTTAGAGGAGAAAAATCTCTAACTTTAATATGAATGAATGGGTGGAATCAAAAAGAGTAGACAGAAGTTTCCAACCAGGATAAATAGGACAAAGAATAATGATTCCTTTATTCTTTCAAGAAATCTTTATTTGGCATTCATTGTGTGCAAGGTCTTATGCTAATAGCACACAATACGCTAAGGTTGGTGAAGGGATAGGCTTTATTGAGCAGAGGTTATAGGCAGGAATTAAGATTGAACAAATTTGAGTGGGACCTGATTACAGGTGGCCGTAATCCCATCAGACATTATTGGTGTGGTCCTTCTGTGACCACTGGGGTTCCCACTTGACTTTATGATCTTTTACTCATTTACCTTGTTTATTATCTGTTTGCCCACTAGGCTCCTAGCTCCATGTGGATTGAGGGGTTTTTTGGTCTGTTTTATTTGCTATTATATCTCCAGCACTTGGAACCTTATCAAGCACAGGGCAGGCAATTGGTAAATATATGCTAGGCAGTGTGCTAGGCCTATCTGCTACATCTCATAATAATCTATTAGTTGATACATTTGCCTTTTCCACTGAAAAAGGATTGGCAAACTTTTTCTGTATAAGTCTAATTAGTAAATATTTGGTCTCAGGCCACATAATCTCTGATGCAACTATTCATTTCTGCCATTGAGGCACAAAAACAGTCATAGATAATATGTAAATAAATGAGCATGGCTGTATTTCAATACAATTTTATTTACAAAAACAAGTGACAGGCGGAACTCAGCATATGGGCCATAGTTTACAGACCTTCGTACTAGACTATAAGCTCCTTGGGGGAAGGAAATTACTCATTTTGCATTGAGTAATGCAATTGCCCAATGTCTGGCACATCACAGACGCTCAATAATAATACCTCTTAGTGCTTACTCTGTGTCGGTTACTGTTATAAATACTTTACAAGTATTAATATATTTGATCCTCATGATAACTCTCAGTCTCATTATTCTTACTTCACAGATGAGAAAACTTTGGCCCAGGTAAGTTAAATAATTGGCCCACAGTTATATGGTTGCTAAGCTGCAGAAATGGAATACTGGCAGTTGGGCCCCAAAGTCTGTACTTTCATTCATAACATATATGGCCTCTCAAGAATAAATTAACTTGACAAGCAGATTTGAGACTTCATACAATAGGGTCACACTCCTCAAAGTTGTTTAGGGAGAAGAGCACTCCAAAGAACTAATACTACTGACATTCAATTTCAAAAACCAAATTCAACAAAATTGCCAACAGAAAAGAATACTATGATATATGTGGTAAAAAAAAAAAATCACAGATACAAATATCCCCCACTCTTTCTACAAAGGAAGTTGCAAATTGAGCTTGATTATTTCTGGACTTTGTGAGTATTTGCTACTTCTATATTTGTGTGGTCATCTGCCAGCACTCTTCCAGCTCACAGAGATACCAAGTGCCAAAAACTGAAGAAGTATTGATAGGATAGCTTACAAATGAGCACATTATATCCATTAAGTTTATCTTTGGTTTGCCACCTGGTAAAAGACATATATTTGACTTTGGTGGAAATACACATTGGGACATCTAAAATTTAATTCTGATGTTCTGAAAAAGCACAGCGGGAAAAAGCTTCACAGAGAATGGGAGGCAGTGCATATTTCCAGAGAAGAGAAGCCTGTGAGCAAGACCCCAACCACCCACAGTCAGGTATCAGGCTGTGGTTGAGGACCTGAGTTAACTGTTAATACCACCTGTCATCATTTATCTGCATGGTTCTTTCTATTATGCCCGATGATTTTACAATCTCAGACACTTCACTTGAAGTCTCTTTGACTCTGGTAATAATCTCAAGCAGTGCAAAAAAGATGAACAATGTTCCTGAAAATCAACATAGGTGGATGTTTGTATAGAAAGCTCAAATAGCAAGCTTTTCACGAGGGAAGCAATTCCAAATGGAAAAAAAAGAAAGAAAGAAAGAAAGAAAGAAAAGAAAGAAAGAAAGAAAGAAAGAAAGAAAGAAAGAAAGAAAGAAAGAAAGAAAGAAAGAAAGAAAGAAAAGAAAGAAAGAAGAAAGAAAGAAAGAAAGAAAAAAAGAAAGAAAGAAAGAAAAAAGAAGAAAGAAAGAAAGAAAGAAAGAAAGAAAGAAAGAAAGAAAGAAAGAAAGAAAGAAAGAAAGAAAGGAAGAAAGAAAGATGGGATCCCTGGGTGGCGCAGTGGTTTGGCGCCTGCCTTTGGCCCAGGGCGCGATCCTGGAGACCCGGGATCGAATCCCACATCGGGCTCCCGGTGCATGGAGCCTGCTTCTCCCTCTGCCTGTGTCTCTGCCTCTCTCTCTCTCTCTCTCTGTGTGGCTATCATAAATAAATAAAAATTGAAAATCCTTTAAGAAAGAAAGAAAGAAAGAAAGAAAGAAAGAAAGAAAGAAAGAAAGAAAGAAAGAAAGAAAGAAGCTCACACTTAGGAAGGATCTATTCTAAGAACTACATGGGTATTGTTAGCCTTAATTGTACATAGAAGGAGCAGCTCATTAAATATGTGTACATTTTCACAGTTCTGCCAGTAGGAAATAGAACAGCTTAGGCATGAACCCAGATCAAATTTGAACTCAAGTATGTTAGACACCAATGTCCATTGTCTTTTCCCTATATTATGGGTCTTGACCAATTTCACATGCTAAATCCGTGTTAAAAATTGTATCTCTATCTTCAGTCTTCTGGGACATAATTTGCCTTTTCTGTATTTCTAGCTCTTTGTTTCTAAAATAAGAATGGTAATATTGGCTCTTTGCTACTATAGGCACCAGATATGTACTAAGGGAAGAAACATAATTCAGAGAATCATAAAACCTTGGTCTGAAAGGTACTTTATAGCACAATTTGTTCAACCAATAGGTAAGGAAAATGAGACCAGATAGGTTATTTAACTCACCCAAGGTGACACAAAACATACTACCCTATGGAGTATAAAATTCTATAATAGTACAATTTCAAGAGTAATATTTTTCTGAAAGTTTAAAAGACAATAGTCTTCAGAAAGGCAAAGTCTAAAATCAGTTGCATTTCAAACGAGTGGCTCAAGAAAATAAGGGATCTTTTCATGTATCTTTATATTGGAATTCAGATATTAATTTTCCTCTTTCAACATATTAACAGTCAGCATCCACTGAATGTCTATTACATGCCAAGCACTATCTTTTATATGAATTAACTGATTTCACCATCACAACTCTAAGGGACAGATACAATTATGATTTCCATTTTGCAGATGAAGAGCATGAAGACAAAAAGATTAACTACTTGCCCAACTTCAGAAAGGAAAAGATTCAAGCCTAGCCTTTCTAGCTCTAGAAATCTACAATCTGTGCTCTTAACCACTACACTATATTATCTCAATACTATACTACAGCCTTAGTATATTTTACTGTATCATTTCGTGATCGCCAATTATAATTTTATGGTTGTAAATTGTATTCATTTTCTTACCTCATTTATTAGCATTTATGCATAATTTAATCTACATTATATGTGATATTTAAAAATAAAGTGGTACATTATATAGTAAAAAGCACTTTCATAGTCTACCTCTCAGTAATTTATATAGGGCCACCTCTCTTACCTTTATTCTGAGCTGATTTCCTCAGACTTAGAAGGCAGAGGCCAAGTCCTTTAAAGCCTGACTCAACTGCTACCTTCTTTTTGAAATTTTCCTCCTGCTCTCAAGGTAAAATGGGTCATTTTTTTCCTCTGTGCTCCCAGGAAGTTGTATTCTTTCATTGTATTGTGTTGTTTACGTATCTATCTGCTCACATCAAAAAAAGGTCTTGGGATGCCTGGGTGGCACAGTTGATTAAGCAACCAACTCTGGGTTTGGGCTCAGGTCATGATCTCAGGGTCATGAGATTGAGTTCCACATGGGACTCTGTGCTCTGTGCAGAGTCTGCTTAAGTTCTCTCTCCTCCTGCCCTCCCACCCCGCTCTTAAATAAATAAATCTTAAATTTTTTTTTAATTTTTTTAAGAAGATCTTTGTCGCATGTAGCATTAAGACTGGCAGAAAGTAGGTGTTCTTAACCTCAATAAGTAAATGTATGCATTTTTTTTAATTACAAAAAATATGCAGGTTACCATTTAAGACCTGTTTCGGGGTGCCTGGGTGGCTTAGTGGTTAAGCATCTGCCTTTGGCTCAGGGCATGATCCCACAGTCCTGGGACAGAATCCCACGTCGGTCTCCCTGCATGGAACCTGCTTCTCCCTCTGCCTCCGTCTCTGCCTGCTTCTCTCTGTGTCTCTCATGAATAAATAAATAAATAATTTTTTAAGACATGTTTTCAGGGTATGACTGCTGTGTGCACTTCCAGAAAGCCACATATCAGTAAGAAAAATTATACTCACAAGACTTAGTGCCTCAATTTCTTTATAAAACCATGAACTGTATATAGCACACTTGTACATAGGGAGGCAGTAGAATACAGCAGGCTTAGGAATAAGATGAATCTGTCCTTGAGTCTCAGTTTGTTACTTAATAGATGTGTGATATTGGGATACTTGTAGCACTCTTATTACTGGGGTGTTGTAAAAAATAAATTTAGGGGCACCGGGGTGGCTTAGTGGTTGAGCTTCTACCTTCAGCTAGGTCATGATCTCGGGGTTCTGGGATCAAGTCCCACATCAGGCTCCCCACAGAGAGTCTGTTTCTCCCTCTATTTCTGCCTCTCTCTCAGTGTCTCTCATGAATAGATAAATAGAATCTTTCAAAATTAATTAATTAATTTAAAAACTGTATAATTTGCTTAGTATTATATTTGAAGCATAGAATGTATTCCACATATATTAGTAGTTAATAATATTAAGACTGCTCTTTGGAAAAACTATGCTTCGATTACTTTTCTACATCTTTTTAACAAGCCTTTTATTCATCTCCCCTGCTCCCTCCCAGCAAGTTCCAATTCTCGATTCCCAAGCCCTATTTTATTAATCAGTCAAAAATCCCATAAGGACAAATTCTAGAAGGGAATAGAGGCTGGAGAGTACCTGAATCACATCCTATAGAAAAATACTTATATCATTTACACCGAAGACCAACTCTGTGATCATATAACAACACTTGCCGACTGTAGAATCCCATATGAATCCACAGCATTTATTTAGCTCCCTTGGTCAAAAACTCTTTCTTCGAACTTAGGGCTTCCAAATTTGCCTCTGGGTTGTTTATACTTGCCTCCAGCAAAAGGCTAAGCAAACATTAAGCTAATAAGCTGTGATCTTTCAATCACCATTATCTCCAGTTCCCCAAGTTAGCTCAGTATGCAGCCAGAAAGACACAGATGTGTCTTGGAGGAAGTAGGAATTCCATGTCAATAAAACACCAGGGTGATATTACATGAAGGGAACTCCAGTGAGAGTTCTCTTTTGCAAGGCTCTGGTTGGCTATTCAATATAAGTGTCTTTAAATGATGCCTTGCCTACAAAATTGCAGTAACCAATATCCAGCTTTCTATAGGCTTAATATTTGTAGCTACAGAATTAGTACCATACTGTGTACTACACTACAAATCTTGACAATTCTCAATAATATTCATGGGCCTCAATAACTGACCACACACCTAAGCTCCAAGCACTGGTCTCCAAGATAGTTTTGCTGACAATAATCTATATTAGATTTGAGTTTTAACCTACTATACTCCCTTAGGCATGCTCTTGATATTTGACCTTTGGCCAGCACTATAGGCACCTACTTACCATGTTGGCTCAGGCTTCGGAGTCTGGCTTGTCATACAGCTCCCTCACCAAAGACAGGGTTTTATAGAGCCTGCCTTTGCTGAAATGCTTGGAAACTTTTGCTTAACAAATGCAAATGATGGATTCAAAACAAACCACCACCACCAACAACAACAAAACAAAAAAAAAACAAAAAAACAAAAACAAAGGTCTATTTCGATTCCAAGGGTTTCCATGGGTTTGGAAACTTTTTTTTTTTTTTTAATTTTTTATTGGTGTTCAATTTACTAACATACAGAATAACCCCCAGTGCCCGTCACCCATTCACTCCCACCCCCCGCCCTCCTCCCCTTCTACCACCCCTAGTTCGTTTCCCAGAGTTAGCAGTCTTTATGTTCTGTCTCCCTTTCTGATATTTCCCACACATTTCTTCTCCCTTCCCTTATATTCCCTTTCACTATTATTTATATTCCCCAAATGAATGAGAACATATAATGTTTGTCCTTCTCCGACTGACTTACTTCACTCAGCATAATACCCTCCAGTTCCATCCACGTTGAAGCAAATGGTGGGTATTTGTCATTTCTAATAGCTGAGTAATATTCCATTGTATACATAAACCACATCTTCTTTATCCACTCATCTTCTTTTTACAGAATCTTAATGGTGATTGTTTTAGGCTAATATACCCTCCCCCCTCCCTAAAAATGTTCTATAATGTTAAAACTCTCCACAGAAGAATTCAAGGCAATGAGTGTCTAATAATTACTTAATACTCAGCTAGATGTTCTAGAGGAGAAAACTTTAAAAAGAGAAATATAAAACAGAGTCCTGCCATTTAACAGCATATAATTTAATTGAATGAAAGGACATGCATCTACAATACTTTGCAAACATGTACCAGTGCACTTACACTTAATTGTCATTATTTGTCTTTGTATCTGTTTCCTCAAGAAGACTGATTTACTGAGTACACAGCCTGGGTGTTTTTCATATGCAGACTCCTAGAGCTTAGCACAGTGCCTGGTACCATATTTGTTAAAGAAAGACATAAATGATTATAAGATCTGTGGTAATATGGTATAAATAAGAGGTAAGAATAACATATTCTTGGATGTTCAGAGCAGGGAGGTAACATTATTTAGTGGTCCAGGAAAGGGTTACAGATAAAGGAGAACCTAGCCAACTTGTGAGAAAAATCCTATGTATATAGAAAGATGTGGGAAGGATATACTCTTGAGTATGGGAAAAATAAAGAACAAAAGAAGAAATGTTGATCATTGCAGTATTATTTACAGTAGCCAAAAAATGAAAGCAACCTAAGTGTCTCTCAATGGAATGAATGGATAAAGAAAATGTCACACACACATACACACACACACACACACACACGCACACACATATCCATCCCAGAATATTACTCAGCCATAAAAAAGAATGAAACTTTGTTATTTGAGACAATATGGATGAACCTGAAAGAATTATGTTAGGTGAAATAAATCAGACAGAGAAGGACAAATGTTGTATAACCTCACTCTTATGTGGAATCTAAACAAACAAAAATTAATTCATACATAACAAAGAACAGATGGGAGGTAGGATAAGCAAAATGGGTGAAGGTAGTCAAAAGGTACAAACTTCCAGTTATAAAATCATGGAGATGTAAAATACAGCATGGTAACCATAGTTAATAATACTGCATTGTATATTTGAAAGTTGCTGAGAGAGTCTATCCTAAAAGTTCTAATTACAGGAAAAAAAATGTAACTACATGTGGTGATGGATGTTAACTATACTTATTGTGGTGGTCATTTTGCAATGTATACAAATGTTGAATCCTTACGTTGGTGCTTGAAAATAATATAATGATATATGCAATTATGCCTATAAAAAAGTAAAATAAGCACAACAAAATAAGAAAAAGGAAGATGGAAATGTGCATAGACTATGAGAAAGAAGAGACTGGTTAAGGAAAGGCTTGTAAATTAGTAGATTTAAAGACTGGCTCTGTAGGAGTGTTGATTCTGAAATATTCGCAAGGGGAAGGAACAAGCATTTATGTACCAGATCCTTGCAAGGGATTTCACATATATATCATCTTTTTTTTTTTTTTTTTAAGAGAGACAGGAGAGACAGAGCACATGCAGGCAATCATAGGGAAGGGACAAAGGGAGAGAGAGAGAATCCTAAGCAGGTACCACACCCAGTATGAATCCCTGATGCAGGCCTCAATCTCACAACTCTGAGATAATGACCTGATCCAAAATCAAAAGTTTGATGCTCAACAAACTGAGCCACCCAGGCACCCTATAACATCCCATTTTTAATGAAAATTTTATTGTCTACATTTTACTGATAAAGATACTAACCTTGGGGAGGCAAATGTCTTGTGTTATGACACAGTGAGTGAATGCCAAAGTAGAGACTAGAACCAAACTCTCTTTGACTCTATGCTCTCTTTATTTCCCTACAGCATCTTATAGTGTCTCATAAACTTGACAAGTCTTCCTCTCTGGTCCTACACTAGTATGAATCCCTCCTGGTATCCTCCAAATCCTACATGTTCCCCAAACGAAATAGCTAAGTTAGCTATTTCCCTGCACACAGAGATGATGGAATTGTCTCTAAATTCCAGTTTTCCTTACATTTAAATACAGTCTCATTTATTTCTCTACCCCAATGTCAATTATTTTAACATTTCTTCAAAGAACATTTCCAATTGTTCACCTTCATGTCTTCCTTTTACTTCAAGAAAAGAAGGACCTCTGGTAAATACTGATTCTTTGATGATGAAGATGATAACTGGGACAATGACATTTTCAAGTTTCCCATTGTCCACAAACCTTGCAGAGTTCCAGGTATAAAATACTCTGGAGCTGAGGGCTGATAAACACAGTCCTCTAACAAGTTGAGGTTTCTCTCAGGTCAGATATAACTAGCACTATTCAATATTTATGAAGCAGTGTTTCCCTTGTTGAGAATTTGCTAAGTCTCTTTGGTGAAAGATATATTAAAACAGGATTTTGGGCAGCAGTGAGGAGAGCAGGCTCATGCTCCATTCCTCCTAATTGGTTGGAGGTGAGTAAAGCATTTATATAGGACTTCTGTGGTGCTCTGCTTGGTAGGTGCCTTTCCCACAATCTGCACAAGCTTAGATGAAAAGAATTTTCAGCATGGATGTTTGAATAGAATGTACAATTGATAGCATAGGTTGGTAAAAATCCCAGCAGCTAGGGTCTCACACCAGTGCAGCTCATGCCTGCCCTACCCACTTACCTACCTAGCCTATTGTGAAAGCTGTTGATAGCAAAAATGCATTGTGTAAATGCAAGGCAACCTAACCCAAAACCTGGGTCTTAGCATCTGGCCACAATCCCACACGTAGTTTCAACCCTTCTCCTGTATTCTACTCATTAGTTCTGGCTCTTGCTTAGCTATTATCTCTAACTCTAAATTCTAACCCAAGGTTCTGTGTGTGTGTGTGTGTGTGTGTGTGTGTGTGTGCATGCACCCTGAAAAACATTATGCTAAGGTCAGGGAAAGACAAATACCATATGATATTACTTATATGTGGACTCTACACACACAACGAATGCACATACACATACATAAACACATATATGTATATACTCACATACATATATACTCAGATACTTTGTAAGTACATGTTTATTCACTAGGTAATTAATTCATTTATCATCATTTATTGAACCCCTACCATATGTCAAAATGTTAAATGATAAGGACATAAATATTAATAAAATAAAAGAACTAGAAAGTCTTTAAACATATCTCCTCTGAGCAACTTTCATTCAAAGGCAGTGTTTTTTTGAACATTCTGCAAACAAAAGCATATGATTTAGTCATTTATCATGACAACAGAAATGAAGAGTCCTTAGCTGAAATGGAGAAATGGAATCCAGAGCCCAGCTCATGCCCAGTTGACCCCTAATCAGATCCTACAAGAGCACTTCCAAAGAAGAAACATACCGGCATTCTATCTATCAACTGATCCCTCCCCACACACACTTAGCTCCACTCCCACTGCATCACTGCTCCAATAGCGCCTGAAGCTTTGAACTGAGAAGACAAATGAACAAACAAATTGAGAACCACAGAATTTTCCAACATTTCACATTTAGATTATTCATGCCCACAAGGACAAAAGCAACTACCTGGGACTCACAATGTGTCAATCAAACACATACAAAGATCTTTATAATCATCATCTCACACAGTCCTTAACTAGTCTTTGACAGCAGCATATTACTGTCCTCATCTTGTAGATAAAAAAACAGATTCCATGAGGTAGAATAACTTCCTTCAGTTCACATAGGTAGTACAGATGGATCCTAGATTAAATCCAAGATGTCAGACACTTCTACTGCCATGGACATGACAGAGGTGAAGTAAACAGTATGATATAGTAAAATATCACCAGACAGACCTTGAATACAAGTCCTGCTCTACCTCTTACTGGATAGATAAACTGGGGCAAATTATTTTGCTCTCCTGACCCTCCTAATGTTAAAAAAAGGACAAAAAACAAAAATCAAATTTCCATGTTCACTATGAAGATCACTTAAGATAACACATGTGAGGCTTACTAACTGCAGAGGCCTCATCTTTTCATCTTCATGTTCCTAACGTCTCTAGCACTAGTGTCAGGCAAGCATTTCAATAAATATTTTAAAAGAAACACCACACTGCTAAGCACGGTGCACATGAGATATGCTCACTGAATAGTCTCTCCTCTCATCCATAGAACTTCCTTACAGAAATACATTTTACAGTCATCTGGGGTTTGTTTGTTTTGTTTTGTTTTTTTTAAGATTTTTATGAGTGTGAGAGAGAGAGCACAGGAGAGCAGAAGTGGGGGAGCACAACTAGGGGAGGGGGAGGGGCACATGTTTGGGAGGTGGAGGGGCAGAGGGAGAAGCAGACTTCCTCCTGAGCAGAGAGCCAAATACTGGGTTGATCCCAGGACACTGGGATCACAACCTGAGCCAAAGGCAGCCACTTAGCAGACTGAGCCACCCAGGCACACCTAGAGTCATCTGTTTTAAAATTTCTTATAGTTACGGTGAAAGAGATAATAGCAATAATAATAACAAGTTGAAAGATTGGGAAAGATGGCCAAGGATTCTTCTATTTATTTCTTTAATGCTGGTTTTGCAAAGCAAAATAATCTAGCAGTTGGTAACTTGTTTCCCCCAAAACGCAAGGGGGGTAAAAATGATCTACTTTAACTAAAATTGCCTTCTCAAGTTCTCATCTTTAATAAACCCATAAGACTACCTTGGAGTAGTTAGAGAGACTCATTATCTTTTATCCCTTACCTCCTAAATAGTCTCTATAGTAAATTGCACTGACTCCCATAATAATGTGCCACAAGACTCTAAAAAAAAAATCTCAGGACCACTTCACAGCTGAAAGTCAAATCTCTAATTATCTTTCACAACCAAATAATTTCAGGATCTCATAAAATACAACTTTTCTGAAAGCCTGTAAGTATTGCTGTGCAATAATGCACCACTGACATATTTAAAGGACGTGTCTATGGTAACATATGCCTATTATTGGAAACCTTGAACACCCCCATTAATTCTTAAGAATTCAGTCACAGAATCAAATTGGAGGGAAAAATATCTGTACTATATTGTGATTTAAGAACAAAGACAAGCAGATCTGCCCTTTCACATTAAGCTCTTTGCTCAAGGACACATCAATCAAAGCTACTAGGGAGTAAAGCCCTCAGAATAACTAACTCATTAGCCCACTCTAGAGCCTGCTTCAACAAGGCAAGAGCAGAGGAATTCAGATGCCATTATCTATTAGTTCTTCCAGAGACAACTTAAATTATTATGTTAATCCTTTTTGCATTTAGATTAAAAATACATTTCTAGTGAAAATAGAAAATGTGAATTTTAAGAAAGACAGGAGAATAACTATACTTAACGGCTTAATTTCAGGATCACCTTGGAGATATATGTTCAGATGATTCAGGTGAAGGCACACTGAACACAGATCTACATGTAAGACAGTTTATAGCACATAGTAAGTGCTCAGTCAAAGGCCTCCCTTGTCATCCTCATGATCACCATCATCCCTGTATCTAAGCTGCTCACTTTCAGGTAACTTAATATCAGAGAGTATCCGAACTGGAAGGAACTACAAATCTCACGAGGTATAAACCCCTCACTTTACAGAGGGGAAACAGGAAGATGTCTCCGTGAAGGTCAACCATTAAGTTAATGGAAAATTTAAAACCAAGACCTCTGTTCTTCTCATATTAAGCTGCATTAATTGAAATATATCAATTATGCAAAAACTATGTTTTCATTGAATTGAGCTAACTATAACTGTACCAATCAAACCTTTCTGGAATCATTCACTTATAATAGAAAACTTGGCTATGAAAATGAGGAAAAATTAAGAAAGCCCAGCATAATTTATTAATTTGTAATTCAAAATAAAAAAGTTCAGTTTCTTATGTATTTGTTCATTTTCCTCCCTCTGCATCTATCAGGAAAAAAAAAACAACAGAAAAGCATATGATTAAAAATCATCCTTGAGACTTCTTTGGTTTCCCTACTAAGATAAAATTCATTTACACATTAAGGACAATTTTTAAAAACCTCAACCTTGGCAACTACTTTGAATTTCTTCTAAGAAGTATTAGTACTTAGGTTAATTGATTTTTGAAGTTTTTTCTTGCTTCTATTCTTTTTTTTTAAGATTTTTTATTTATTCATGAGACAGACACACAGAGAGAGAAAGAGAGACAGACAGACAGAGACACAGGCAGTGAGAGAAGCAGGCTCCATGCAGGAAGCCTGATGCGGAACTTGATCCTGATCCTGGTCTCCAGGATCACACCCTGGGCTGAAGGCAGGCGCTAAACCGCTGAGCCACCCAAGGATCCTCTCTGCTTCAATTCTTAAGTAGTATGCATTACCATTGATAAATTTTAATTAGTAAATGTATTGACAATTATGAAGAAATGTAATTTAGTACAGGCACTATAATTGGGTCCATTTGCATTTGCTATCTACCTCATGTCCGCAAAATATTCATTTCCCACTACTACATGAAATAGAGACCCAAAAACATGCTTTCCTTTACTCCATGTGGAGCTAGTGAAAGACACATTCTCTTTGCCACAGCATATTCAAGATGTTTTTTTTTTTCATTCAGTAGTCACTGAGTATGAAATGTGCAGGCAATGACTTAAGAATTTGCACGTATTTTTATTATACTTAGTCACTGCATATTTCATATGAGGTAAGATTATACTTATTTTGCAGAAGAAAAATGAAGCCCTGGGTTAACAGTCAAAGGATGTAGAAGTTACTCCAAGTCTTTCAGATTTAAAAACTAATGTATAGGTAGGCATTTAAACCACACAGTAAATATAACTCAATATATCATAAATAGATATATGAACAAAAGATTATGAAAACACACATACATATACCCCATCACACCCTCACAGTGTGGTTAATTCCCTAAGGGAGAGTCAGAAATTATTTTTATATTCATGTCCTCAGTTGGCCCAAATAATTTATAAGCATTTTTGGAAGGAAACTGATGTGTATATTTTGGTATTATATACAGTAAAACTAGAACACTCCATACATTCTGTAAATATATCATAAGATGCTTAAACCTCTCATGACATCGTAGGGATGCACCCACTACTATCAGGAAAACTCTTCAAGTTTTTCTAATACTACATCTGTATCATAGCTTCTTGGAGAAAATGTTAAGCCCAATTTTATACCACACAGTAGTAAATAAGTTCAAGTGGGCCCAGGGCCAGATTTCTGCATCTATCAAATGATTTTAACTTTTGCAGTCCACCTTTTTAAACTTTAGAAAAACTTCCGATGCTGTTAAACTACTCATACTACATGCCATCACATGATTATAAGACTATGTGAGAAATCTTAAATACACAAGTATGATCATATTACCTTTGCTCTCCTGCCTCTGCTACCCATGAAATTACAACTACTTTAACTCCCCACCACAAATTTTAGGTCTCAGCAGCACTGAATGATTTGAGGTCTCCAAATATCCTATGCTATTCCAGGCTTCTGTGTTCCCATGCCTAGATGCCCTCTGAACACTTGTCTGTTCCTATCTGTCTTCCAAGTCTCAGTTGCTACCTCCAGCCCCAACATTCTTCAAATTTCAAGTGCTATCTCCTCCACAATGATATTTCTTCCCTTGAAAGATTTAAGTTTATACCTTCCAGTGTTACCACAGGAAACTGCTAGCCTAGCAATTATATCTGCTACATATTTTTTTGTTTCCCCCCAGTCCATTGTGAGCTTATGGGGGGTAGGGACTATGTCCTTTCAAGTTTTAATGGGAATTGCTAGTACTGTCCCTGATATATAGTAATTATTCAAAAATAGTGTTTGCTGAATTAACAGTTGAAATTCTAGGTAAGCAAGGGGTGCAGTGAATTTGTTTTCTTGGAGGTTTTCAGAAACAAACTGCCTATGCTCTAAAAGGAGACATCAAATGTTCTCTCTGGATTGCACTTAAATGTGGTAAGAGATGCCATCACAGGGAAGGAGATATGGCATCCTTATTAAAGCAAAGAAAAGGAAAAGCCTTGGTAAGCACCAACCAGTGTCTGGAGGTAGATATCTGTGTGTTGCTTCAAAGAACCAGTTCAGGGGCATTCAAGTACTGTAATGAGAAGTTGTTCAAACTGAAGGAATACATAAGATTATATAATTTGGAATTTCCCCATTCTGATCATCTGTTAATTTCTGTTTTTCCATAGTAATCAGCAGCAAAACCTTCAAAGGCAAAGGGCCTCTGGAGCATGAGAAGACAGGAAACTGAGTTCCATTCCACAGCCAGCCTCATGAATAGATACATCTCAAATACTAAAGGGAGTGTCTCTAGTTACTGAAGGTAAGAAGATGTACTAAGAGTCTTGGACCTACAGCAAAAGAAAATAGGAGAACATGATAAGGTGGGTGCCTTAGAGAGGGCCTCTTGTCTAAAAATTGGAAAGAAACATGGGAGATTTCCTATCCTTGTTTGTCTTATCTCCAATTAATCTGACTCAGGAAAGACATGAGTCTTATGGATAAGGCAGATTTTATTTCAAATTCATTTAGCTTTCTTTTTTTTGTTGTTGTTTTGTTTTAAGATTGTATTTATTTATTCATGAGTGAGAGAGAGAGAGAGGGGCAGAGACACAGGCAGAGGGAGAAGCAGGCTCCTTGCAGGAAGCCTGATGTGGGACTCGATCCCGGGTCTCCAGGATCCCACCCTGGGCTGAAGGCGGCGCTAAACTGCTGAGCCACCCAGGGCTGCCCCTCATTTAGCTTTCTTAAAATGTTTGCACACTAGTAAAGTGGGATAATACATATTTCTTTGCAGGATTGCAAGAAATAAATATTATTAGTTCACATTCACTCAATTTAATGAACTAGACACATAATTATAGATGAGACACATAATAGGTATATGTTATACACTAAACACATTAGCAACAAGCCCCATTATATAATCGGATAAAAAACTAGTTACTTGACTTTCTCCTCACTCTCTCTCTCTCACATGATGTGTTTCCTGAAGAATTAGAAGCAGAACTCTAGGACTCATTGGACCTTGGTTTGAAACCATGCAATACAAGAAGTAATAGATAGTTATTAGTTTCTAGGAAGGAAAAATAAGATTTAAGTGGTTCTTTCAAGTGATTAACTGGAAAGTGTTCTGAAGGAAGGATTATAAGATAGATTTATTGGTGATATGAAGACCATCTGGAAGGCTATGGTATACTCCTGGCATGTGAAGAGGAGGGATGGCACTGGGAATTGAAATTGGAAGATATTTTTAGAGAGTCAGGTTTGGTGACAGACACTATGTAGATTAGTTACAATTTTATTCTGGACCAAAAATTGGGATGGTACATGGTCCTTCTAAAGATTTCTATTGCACATGTAAATGAAGGACATGAAATCAGAAATTAGAAAGAACATCACATTTCTGAGACTTTCTATGATAAATGGAAAAGCAGGACAGGATTTTAAACATTCTAAAAATCTGGGGCAGAGAATCATCAAAGATATAGAAGATAAAAGTGAGGCTAGGGTTTCTAGCTTGGGAGACTGAAAACTCAGTAGTTCAACTGAGAGAAACAGAGGAGTGGAAGGTAATGGTTGTCTTCTATCAGTCTTGGATATGACAAATTTGATGTGCTGACAGGACCTACTGAGCAAAAAAGCCCATAGGTAACTGTAACTACAAAATGGAAAAACAGGGGGAAAATACCATCCTTTTAAATGACTTCCAAAGGAGTCAAGATATTATAAACCAATTGCTTGTAATTCCAGCTCAATATTGTTAAGAAAGCAAGAAAGCATTTTTTCTTACTATGGCAGAGAAATTGCAAAATCTTGGACTGCACCTTGCTTTATGAGGAATAAGGCAACTATTGGGAACACATCATTAAAAAACAAGAATTGGAAAGGTCACTTCATAAATGAAATATGCTGCTTGCCAGTGAAAGATTACTTACTGAGGAATGGACCATCCACAAGTCCTGAAAAGGTCAAAAAGACTGCCAAGATGGCCCTGGTAGGAGAAACTAAAAAATAAACATAAAATGAATGAAGTTGCTCTCTGGGGCAAATGCTGATAAACATATTTAAGCAGGAAACTCATCAAAATAATTCTTTTCCATATAGCAAGAGAATGTGATTGATAGAATGTGTTGCTATAACATGGTTTAAAATTCTATTTTGTTTCATAGAAGAGATGGCACAAATTGCACCTTTATTTTAGTATTTCTCTTTTAATTCTTGATATGCTAAATGGCTGTCTTAATAAATCTTACTTGAAGACTATATATACCTGCAATACTTAAGACCTCAAAATGAGGAATCAGATCATTTTGGCTTCCTTCCAAAATTTTCATGATTGGAAAATCCTCAAAGCAATCCCTGCAGAATGAAAATTATATAACTTCGAAAAATCACACCATGGGTTCATTTCTGCAATCATCAAACTCATTGTTTCAGTAGACAACATATAAACTAAACAGCAATATTAAATTTAAATACTTCCTGAGAACACATGCTTTTAAAAGGTGCTACTCTTCAGAAGAAGCAATCTGCATTCTATAGGAATAGCTAGGAAAGCCAATAATAAATAAGAACCAGAATGATTAAAAAATCATCAAACAAGCAACTTTTAGGCTATCACACTAAAAATCAATAAAAAATACACAAATATTTTTATGAATAGAAGTATATTTCTATCTCTATCTAGAGATACAGAAGTATAAGTTTTATATGTAGGGAATTTAAGGCAGAGAGCAATTTTCTGATTTATTCAAGGCCACCCAACATGTTAGTGGCAGAACTGAGATTACAAAATAGAATAGAAGTCACTTGAAAGAACCACTTAAATCTTATATTTCCTTCCCCAGAAACTAATAACTATCTATTACTTTTTGTGTTGCATGGTTTCAAACCAAGGTCCAATGAGTCCTAGTGTTCTGCTTCTAATTCTTCAGGAAGCACATCATAAGAGAGAGAGGAGAGAGGAGAAAGTCAAGTTACTAAGTTTTTATCAGTTATATAATGGGGGTTGTTGCTAATGTGTATGCTGTGGAACATAGTTTTTTTTTCAGTTAAGCTAATTATGATGAAAGTAACTTAAATATTATTATTGCTATCAGATAGTGTATAACATATACCTATTATGTGTCTCATCTATAAATATGTCTAGTTCATTAAATTTTTTTAAAGATTTTTTATTTATTTATTCATGAGAGACACAGAGAGGGGCAGAGACATAGGCAGAGGGAGAAGCAGGCTCCATGCAGGGAGCCCAATGCGGGACTCTATCCTAGGACTCGATCCCGGGACTCCAGGATCACACCCTGGGCCCAAGGCAGGCGCTAAACCACTGAGTCACCCAGGGATCCCTTCTAGTTCATTAAATTGAGTGAATATGAACTAATAATATTTCTTTCTTGCAATCCTGCAAAGAAATATATATTATCCCACTTTACTAGTGTGCAAACATTTTAAGAAAGCTAAGTGAATTTGAAATGAAGTCTGCCTTATCCATAAGACTCATGTCTTTCCTGAGTCAGGTTAATTGGAGACGGGAGAAAGGAGGATATGAATAGAAGTCTTTCCTTTATAATAGCAAAATATAAATATTCTAAATGTTCATCAAAAGGGAGTCAATGAAAATAGCCATATCTAAGTAGTTGAATACAATGCAGCCATTAAAATAATGCTTTTGGAAAAATTACAGAGGACAATAGTCATAATATCCTCAAGTGTGTAACCCTGTATATGGCATAATGTATATTTTGTATGCATTTATATGTGTGTCAGTATGTACAGCAAAGAAGATGGAAGCACATATATCAAAATAATAACATAGGTTTTTTCCTGTGAGGTGAAGTGGTTCTTAATTTAGGGGGTCAGGTACCCCTTTGAAAGTATGATGAAAGCTTTGAACTCTTGCAGAGTCAAAACATCTAAAATTTGCTTAAAGAGTCAAAAGTCTTTATGGATTCTCTGGGGTCTGTACCTGAACTCTAGCATGGGCCTTTAGGGGTAATAGTATTATGAAGATTCTTATTTTAGTTTCTTTACTTCTGTACATTAAAAACAATTCTATTGGAATGTATTTTGTTGTCAGAAATCAACTCCAAAGTGTGGCTTAAGAATACTATGGTAGCATTTTAT
This sequence comes from Canis lupus familiaris, assembly GCF_011100685.1. Classification (NCBI taxonomy): domain Eukaryota; kingdom Metazoa; phylum Chordata; class Mammalia; order Carnivora; family Canidae; genus Canis; species Canis lupus. Next base: position 14,475,256 of record NC_049242.1, on the reverse strand, counting down.
AAATGTTAAATTTTATAAACGTTAAAATGCTTGGAAGTAATTTTCCCAGCTATTTCTTTGTACAAGCTAGGAAGTCACTGTATCTCTGTTTTATATGTGGGGAAATTAAGGCAGAGAGCAATTTTCTGGTTTATTCAAGGCCACCCAACACATTAGTGGCAGAACTGAGATTACAAAAACACTGCTTTCTAGGCTCTGATTAGCCTACAGAGCTGCAATGACTACAAAATGTTATAATTTTAAATGTAATTTGAACATTTCCAAAAACATTTTTTTTACCTTTAATCTTTAGGTCTTTGGGAAAAATAGTTCTCTGCTGGAGCAAATCTTTCTTACATGGTAGAGCAATATATATACAATAATTGCTTCAGTTGAAAACCTCCCTATTTAAAGCTTGAAAATCAAAAACTCAAAGAAAACTTTATTCTTCACTTGCAAAAAAAAAGTGTAGAATTATCTTTTGTTGCTGTTGTTCTTCTGATTTAGGACAAAGCAGATTACCCACAACATCTTAATAGAAATTTTGGTATTCTATTAAAGTAAAAATTATCACAGATTTTTTAATGATTTTTAACTTATTTAAGATTCCTTAAGCAGCACCACCAAAAAAGAATTGGGATTCAGTTACCTTTTTTGCTTTATCCTCTGCTTCAATATAAAGTGAATACACAAGCATAGCCTCCAGTCAGGGCCATAGAAGTCTCAGGTAAGGGGCTGGAGCTGCTGCATCTGAGATCATCACTTATTTCTGCTTCTAAATACCAAATTCTGGCTTACCTTCTCATCAAAACCTGAGATACCCCAATTCTCTTCTTTTTATCTTCCAGTACTTTACATGAGAAATGTATTATAAGGAAATCCAGAGAAAAATCTCTTTTTGAAAATCTCTACCAATTACAAAAGCTTCAAGAACTTGAGACTCCATGGGGGAGTTCACTTTATTTCTCTTTGTTCTTTAAGGAACACAGAGGAAACTGTCATCTCAGAAAATATCTTTTTATTTTTCCTTGAGAGTCTAGAAAAATCAGCTGTCTGTGAAAGAATACATTCTATGTCATGCTGAAAAATTATATTTAATCAGATTCAGATGTACCAAGAAGAAATATGTCTTCTTTCCATTCCTTCTGGCCAATACTAGGCATAATTGTAAAGTACTTGAAGACAAATCTCACTAGTTCTTCTTTCAGAGCTTTCTCTATCCCATCTGGACAGTCCCTCAACTCCTTTCTCTTTGCTCCCAACCTGAAGATCAATTCTCTCCAGATGTTCAAGGGTTTCAACTGCCTTTTATTCTTTCATTCATTCACCAAATTTTTATTGAGAGCTTCCTATGTGACACATACTCAGAGAGGGAGATATCCAACTTCCCCTAAAATATTCCTTTGTCAATTTGCATTTTTCTTTTCCAAATAAATGCTTTAGGGAAAAGATGATATTTTGCAAAATAATAATTACCAATGGTGGTATATGAACCACAAGAAGGAAACATATTTAAGTATGTGGAACAAAGACCTTTCCGGCTCTCAGGGGGAATCTACAACTCTGCTGTAAAGTAAACCATTTTCAACATTTATTGAATATCTAAGATTTATGAAAATTTCAATTCACTAGATTTTAAAATCCTTGGCATAGGAAAAGCTTTACTTTTAGGTGTTAACCAGCAGTTTCTGACTCTGCTAAGATTCTAAAACCTGAAAGATGAACTGATGTTAAATTGAAGGTATTTGTGCCTTCATAAGACATACAAAGAGGCACTATTTTTGAGAAATTTAATATTTATTCTCGATGTTTGCCATCTTTCACATATAATAACACATGTTGTTAAGATTTGTCCTTCAGGGTCTTTAAGAGGAGAAACAACAAAAGCACAGAGATAGAAAAGTTTGAGACATACTTAGCAAATAGTAAGCAATCGAGTTAGACATGTAATGTTTCTCATAAAGGATATATAAAGATGGAAAAGTGGGATGATGCATTAAAAATCTGCCTTAACATTTACATAAGATTCATGAATCCACTATAAGTTATGATAATAAAAGTTGAAATTAAATTTTGTTGTTAAGATAAAAAATATTATGGAGAAATGAGATTTCTAGAACCAGAAGTTTATGGAAGGCAAGAGAAAATGGGCCCTTTGCTTCTCAGTTTCAATCTCAGGCAAATAAGATTTTCACAAAATAACTGCTGAGATTTTCAAATGCTAAAATAGATTTATTTGTGGAAAGAGAAAAATAAAAATTAGTAATTTCTGATTTTTTAATGTGTTATTTGTTTATTTATTTATTTATTTATTTATTGTGTGTGTTATTAGTTTAAAAGAGAGTAATTCTTTAATTGTATGAAAGGCCAGTGACTACAAGACAGTATAACAGCTCTGGATAAATGAATGAACTATACGCAACACAGAACCTCATGTACTATTAGAATAAACTATATCCCTAGGGTAGCTTTATCTAAGGCCTTTTATAGTTTATCTGAAGGTACAACTAGGTAAGTGATGCAAAGAGTAGATCTCATACCATCTTTAAGAGACCTTTTATATTTATTTTATCAAATGCCAGAATAAGTTAGTGGCTTCCCTCTAGCCAAAGCCAAAGGGTTCTTGTCTTCTATTTATTATTATAAAATTGTTTTATGTATTTGTTTTTTCTATGATAAGAAATGCAGTAAAGCAAACATTCTGGTATGTTGCTAGCTGACAAAATTATTGAGCTACCCTGACCTTTTAAGCTGTGATTTCACTTATTTTTAGAAAGGCACTCAAAAGACTTAAGACACAAATGTATTATTAATTTTTATTGCTGATAGCAATAATCTTGTAAATTTTCTAATTTTAATCAATATTATAGTCTGAGCCTAATCCTCCTGCAGATAAGGGAAGACAGCTTCACTTCTAGAGCATCCATCTCTCACTTTACATTCATTCCTCTGTTTGGTCTTGCCATCCAGTCCATAAGAATTCAAGCTATGAACCTTCCTCATTCTTCCTTAACCTAATTAAAATGTACCTATTTACTATATACTGTTGTTGGTTTATTCATCACTTTTGCCTTCTGCTTCTTTTTTAACAGAATTCTAATTTTGTTCAAGCATCCAACTGTCTTTGAAGTAACTCAGGATAAACTGACTCCACTCACTCCAAGGGGTGTAGGCATAAGACATTTCCCTGATTAACAATGGTTGCCTTGAGAATGGACAGGGGATCTAAGATGATTTAATCACACTGAAGAAGTGGCTCTCACTCACTTTATCACTCCCTCCCCCACTAGATGTAGACAAAGCAACATTTTGACTGAATTGCTACAGGCAGTCCTCTTGAGGCCCAGAGAGGAGCCAGCCTGAGGCCATACATAGCTTTCTGCACGCAGAGGCAAAAGGAAGAGGAGTAAATCATCCTTAAAAACTACTTTGAGCTTCTGACTCAACCAATGCAGGAATACAACCTACCCCTGGACCTCTTGTATTCGAGTTAAAGAATTGTATTGTTTTTGAAGCCAGTATGAGTAGAGCTTTCTATTGCAGAAAGCTTCCTGATACACTTATATCTGTCTCCTTAGAAATCCTGATATTTGTTCATTCACGTTAATTTGTATCTTTTTAGTTTAATTTAAATGATGAAACATTCAATATATATTTAATGTTAGTTGAGATATTTTCAAACATTAAACACAGTGTGATTTTTTTATCTTCTAATAAATGCAGCATAGACCAATTATTGATTTAAAATAAAAAGAGTAAAGCAGGAGTCAGCAAAATTTTTCCAAAAAGGACAAGATTGCAAGTATTTTCAACTTTGTGCACCATATGGTCTCTGTGAAGTTGAATCACTATAATCTGCTATTTCAGTGTGAAAATAAACAAATGGTTATGGCTGCATTCCAATGAAAGTTTATTTACAAAACAGGCAGCCAGGTTTGGGATTTAACCCTGTGGATATAGTTGGACCACTGGAATTTTTAAAAAAACCTCTCCTACCTGAGGTTAAATGTTCACTTTATGGTAAAAATTGTCGTATTTCTCTGCCACCTTCTTTATATACCCTTACATATACACTGCTGTAACCTATTATAGATAATAAAACCACTCTTTGTTTTCTTTTGCCTTTGTTATTTGTTTTGCTAAATAGTGCTAAAAGGTCAAACATCTGTTGCTGCCCACTCAACCCCTCTTAGTATTTTATAACTAGGACTCCACTTCTACTTATACAAATTTGTGAAATTGTATAATTCAAAAACAGAGGAGGGAGGAGATAAAAAGAAAAGACAAAAAAAAAGAGTTGACAAACTTATAAATCTAAATGAACAGTTATTCAATTTACCCTTCTCAAAACACAATACCAAAGGTATTTTGAAATATTAATATTTTTCAAAAATTATGAGTGTATATTGTTTTATAGCTTATGAAGCTATTGCCTTGAGTCTCACAATGACTCTGTAAACATGAAAGTATTAATCTCCTTTACATATAAGGAAATAGAGACACAGTGAGTTTAAGGATTCTGCCTTTGATTTTACTCTTCTGGTAAGTGGTAAACTGGGAAATGCATTCTAATCTGCTGGCTCCAAATATAGGATTCTTTAAATTAAAATTGGACAAAACACATATTATCAAAGCAAAAAGATTCAAACACAAATAAGATTACCTCAGATGGTACTCAACTACACATTGGTGCTTAAGAGAGAAGGATAAAGTCTGTGATAATCCATTTCCCTATTTACAAATGAGCTTCATAAGTAAGGTCCAAGTCATCATTTGGATAGAGATAATTACAGAGAATAGAAGGAAGATCCCAACCTCTCTAAAAAGGTGTAGGGAGAGGATAAGAGGATGGTGAGTAAGCATGTCACACAAGAGATTGTGGCTCTAAAATAAATAGGAAAACCAAATACTACATATTTCTCATGAGCATATGGATAATAGGAGTTTATAAGATAGTATCAGTTTTGTCTGTAGGTGTTTACAGATCACAGTTAATGACCCACTCCTCATGTCATTTATTTTCCTATTAAAATAGATTTTGTAAAGGTGATTTTTTAAAAGATGTATGTATTTATTTGTTTGGTGAGAAACAGCATGAGTAGGAGGAGGAGCAGAAGGAATCTTAAAGCAGACTCCCCACAAAACCTGACACTGGGCTTGATCACACAACCCATGAGATCCTGACCTGAGCCAAAATCAAAAGTTGGCTGCTTAACTGACTGAGCCACTCAGGGACCCCAAAATGATGCTTTAATCTATGTATTAATCAGGGAATTATTGATAAATTCAGTGTTCTTAAGAAGTTCTACAATGGAGTTCTATATAATTTACCCTGTTAAAGATCTGTTAAAGGCTTAATTCCACTTTAAATTTCAATATTAGAGGGCCACAGCCCATTTGAATACTCTACTGTAGAGACTGAATAATTAAGAATCAAATGCTGATCTAAATAACTGATCTAAACCTTCAATCAGGCACATGGGGAAAGGAGTTTATCTGTACTCTTGCCTCTGTAAACTTTGAGATTGTAAAATTCTCAAGAAATTTGGGTGTATATGGAAAGGAGAAAATATATTGCTTATATTTACTAGTGGATACTGAAATGCATTTCAAAATGATCTGCTTTTTTATGGGCCTCTGTCTAAGTGTATGATCTTCTAATTAAAGAAACACTGAAAAAAAAGTTTGAAAACTAGACTTTGGCCCTGGCTGTGTATACATACTTGCGCAGTCTTAAAAGATCCTTATTTCCAGTCCATTCTTTACTTTCTCTATTTAGTAATGAGTTTCATGTTTCTGGTCATAAAGGCCAATTTTACTCTTTATTCAATTTATTCTTTCAGAACTATAGGTGTAGGTGAGGTTATTGAAGCTCTAAAAATATTTGGAGTTCTTGTGTTGGTTTCAAAATATAAAAAAATTAATATAACACTGTATGTTAATTACATTTCACTTTTAAAAAGTACAAAAGGAAACCTGAAAACTTGAAATTCTAAATATTTAATTAAACTCTTGTTTTAATGAGGGTTCTTTCTGAAGCTTGAACCATTGAGACGTTTTTCACCCCATACAGGTCTACCATCATTGCACCCTCTGGAAGATCCTGTCATTTCCTTAGCCAGCATGAGATAGCTTTTAAACCAGACAAGGCTCTCTCTCCATTCTTTAAAACAAGACCTTGATAGATACCCAGAACTCAGTTAGAAAACCATATCCAAAATAGGACTTCTTGATACCTTTCAGCCAATTCTGACACCAAGACAACTTGGGCAAAAGTTGGAATATCTAAAGTCATCTTCTTCTAAATATGACTAGCAACTTAGTAATCTTCCTTTACACTATTTTTATGGCAGTGAACCCCAGCATCTTTGTTTTTAAAGTATCCAAGGTTCTTTAGAGCTTGACCTTTGCTTACCTGTCAAGCTATGTCTCCTATATTTCATTAATTTTCGCTCTAGTTATTTGCACCTAACACCTTAAAGTTTACATGCTACTCTGTGTTCTTCATTTTGGTACTCGGTTTTCCCACTCCAACCTTTGCCTGTTGAGACTTCCCATACCTGGGGCATGTGCCCTCCTCTGTGTTCTTATAGACTCACAGTAGTCATCACGTAGTTTTGTAAAGGTCTCCTCTTCTAGAATTTAAGCTTTTGGAGAGCATAACTTTTGCTTAATGCATCTCTATTACCAACATTTAATATAGTATTAATATAGTATTGGGATATATGTGTTCACAATATATTGCTTGAGTTAGTACAACATAGGCTATATGCTCTACTGAATTACTATGAGAAATTTGAAAAATATTATCATTAGTCTCAGATATGTATATATTTTGAGAAAAATGTCATATTTTAGATTATATTAACTATCTGTGCAGGAAGAAATAAAATTTATGTAGCATAACTCAAAAATCTTGTAAAAGACTAGACACCCACTTCCTTGAGGTTGATTGCTGTGAGGGAGGGTCACATTAGCAAGACAAACCCAGACAAGGTGGGGTACCAGAAAGCAGTATGGAGTAACCCTAAACAGGTCTAGGTCTATAACTGGGTAGGTATGATAGCTGCTACATCTAGATCCAGGTTAGAAGCACGCATTCTTGTGTTTTGAGCTCTGACTGGAATTCTACAGACTTACATGCCTCAAGTTCTGTGGGATGACTCATATTTTCTGTTTTGCCTATAAAATAATGGATGGTATTTTTTTAAAAGTCTTATAATCCTTCCATAAATGAAAACTTATAAAGAAGCTCAAAATAGCAACATTTAAACATACATAAGCCTTTTCCACCTTAAAAAGAAAAGATGTTCCCTTCACTCCCACATTCTCACCCAGTTACTGCTCTGCCTCTCTCCTCCCCTTCACAGCCAAAACTCTGAAATGGTTTTCAATATTCACTGTTTCTACTTCCTCACCTCCCACTCATCTTTCACTCCATTCAGGCTTCCACCCCCTCATTCCACCCAAAGAGCTCTCATTAAATTCACTAGTGGCCTCCCTGTCATCAAATCCAATGGATGGTTTAGTCCTCATCTTACCTCTCCTTAAGCACTATTTTATATTGTTGAGAATTCCTTTTCTTTTTGGTAAAAGTTTCCACATTTCTAACCTTACCATCTACAATGTCACAATGCCTTGGTTTTACTCCTATTTTTCTGGCCACTGATTACTCTGTCTAATTTGCAGGCTCTTCTACCTCTAACCACCCATTAAGTGTTGGCTATAATCTCTTCTCACTCTTTATTTGCTTCTCAGGGAATTTCACAAATCTACACAGCTTTGATTACTACCTCAAATGACTCCCAACACAGACCCCTATACTGAGCTCCCAACTGCCTATCTGACATCACTACTTAGAGATTTTAAAGGCATATTACACACAGCATGTCCAATACTAAACTTGTAATCTATCTTCTCCACCAGAACCTATGCTGTCTAACAGTGGATGATACCTCCAGCCATTCAGTGTACAAACTAAAAACCTAGGAGTCATCTTCGACATGTTCTTCTCTCCTGTCCCCTATATCCAGTCTGTCAATAGGTCTTGCATATTCTCTTATAATATCTCTCAAGTCAATTTGTTTTTCTCCATATTTTTTGTTGCTGTCCCAACTTTACTTCTAGCTACTATCATATTTCCTGTGAACTACCCCAATAATCTTCTACCTCGATCCTACATCCAATCTGTAACTCACAGGTAGAAAAATCTTTTTATGATGCTAATCTAGAAATATGCAAAAATCCTTAACAGAACATTTGCAAATAGAATAAAACAATAAATCCACCTGGGTGGCTTAGGTCATGATCTCAGGTTCCTGGGATCAAGCCCCGTGTAGGGCTTTCTGCTCATGGGGAGTCTGCTTCTTCCTCTCCCTCTCCTTCTGTGTGTTCTTTCTGTCTTTGTCTCAAGTAAATAAATAAAAATCTTTTTTTATGGGATCCCTGGGTGGCGCAGCGGTTTGGCGCCTGCCTTTGGCCCAGGGCGCGATCCTGGAGACCCGGGATCGAATCCCACGTCGGGCTCCTGGTGCATGGATCCTGCTTCTCCCTCTGCCTGTGTCTCTGCCTCTCTCTCTCTCTCTATGTGACTATCATAAATAAATAAAATTTAAAAAAAATCTTTTTTTAAAAAAGAATTAAATAATATATATAAAAATAATAGTATACCATGACAAACTGGGGACTATTCCAGGAATGCAATGCTGATTCAATGTTTAAAAATCAATGTAATCCATATTAGCAGGCTAAAGAACAAACTCATGATTATATAAATTGATGCATAAAAGATATTTGACAAAAATTCAACAACCATTCATGGTTAAAAAATAAAGACCTCTCAAAAAGTAGAAACAGGGAAGAATCCTAACTTGATAATCTGTAGAAACCTACAGAGGACATCATTTTTAGTGGTAAAAGACTGAATGCTTTACCTCTAAGATTAGAAATAAGGTAAGGATACCACTCTCATCACTCTTATTCAGCATAAGGCTGGAAATTCTAGCCTGTGCAACAAGGCAAGAAAAACAAGTTAAAAGAATACAATCAGAAAAAGAGAAATAAACTCTCCCTAATCGTAGATAGCATGATTGCCCAAATGAAAAATCCCAAGCACTCTATTAAAGAGCAAAACTTCCTAGAACTAATAATGAGGTTAGCAAGGTCATTATATACAAAATAAACATATTAAAATCAATTGGATTGCCAGATATTTGCAATGAACATGTGGACACCAAAACAGAAAATGTAGTACCACTTACAATTGCTGAAAAAAAAGAAATATTTAGGTATGAGTCTAGAAAATATGTATAGGATGTGTATCCTAAAAACTATACAGAGTAAAAAAAAAACAAAACAAAACAAAAAAAACCAACCAAAAAAAAAAAAAAAACTATACAGAGTGATGAAAGAAATTAAACACTTTCTACACAAATGGAGAGATATACCATCTCATGGATTGAAAGACTCAATGTAGTACAGCTCCCTAAACTGAGGTACAGGCTTAATGTAAAAACTATTAACATCTCATCAAGTTTTGTTTTGGGTTTTGTAGAAATAGACAAGATTATTTTTTTAAATATTATATGGAAAGACAAAGAAAATAGAATAATTAAAATAAAACTCAGAAAAAGAAGCATAAAATAGGAGAAATCAATTTACCTAATTTCAAGACTTACTATAGCTAAAGTAATCAAGACTTTGATATATTAGTGAAGAGACTGATATATTTTGCCAATTGATTTTTGGCAAAGGTGCCAAAAATTTGCCAGTTGATTTTTTGGCAAAGGTACCAAAACAAGCCAATGAAGAAAACAATTCAAAATGGGGAAGATAGACTTATATAAACCTCAACCTAAGTCTCACTCGCTAATTTAAAATGGAACATGGACTTAAATATGAAACCTAAAATTATAAAATTTTTAGGAAAAATATGAGAAAATCTTCAGGACCAAGGGTTAGGCAAATAATGTTTAGACTTGACACCAAAATCATGATCCTTAAAGGGAAAAAATTTGATAGACTTCAAATATTAAAAACTTTTTCCCCACAAAAGAACATGTCAAGAGGATGAAAAGAAAAGCTCCAGGATAGAATACATTTGCAAAATACATATCAAGAAAGGACTTATATCCAGAATATATAAAGAGCTTCCGAAACTCAACAGCAAGAAAGCAAACAATCCAATTAAAAACTGGGTAAAATGCTTGACCAGATACTTCACCAAATAAAATATGGGAAAGGAAAGCAAGAGCCAAAAAAATACTCAGCATCGGTAACCATTAGGAAAATTCAAATTAAAACCATGATAAGATAACACTATCTGCCCATTAAGATGGAGCCATGACAGCACTATGCTGGTGAGGATGTAGAAAACCTGGATCACTTCACTCGATATTGCTGAGAATCTAAAATGAAAAATTGAAAGTTTTATTTAAAAATTAGATTTTTAATTTTTAGGTAGTTTCTTTAAAAACCCAACATGCAAGTACCATACAGCCCAGCAATTGCACCCTTGGGCATTTGTCTCCAAAAACTGAAAACTTATATTCACATATAAATCTGTACATGAATACTTATAGCAGCTTTTTTATGATAGCCAGAACTGGAAACAACTCAGATACTCTTCAATGGGTAAATGGTTAAACAAACTTCAGCACATCCATACCATAGAACATTATTCATCAATTCAAAATGAAACAAAACATAACAAAAACCATTAATACATGCAACATAATCTGAATAACTCCTTGGATAATTTCACTGAGTGAAAAAAAAAGAGCCAATCCTAATAGGTTACATGTATGATTCCACCTACGTAACATTCTTGAAATGACAAAATTTAGAAATGAAGATCAGATAAGTGGTTGCCAGGAATTAAGTACAGAGGCTGAGGGGCAAGAAGTGAATGAGACTATAAAAGATGGACATGAGAGAGCCTTTGGGTGATGGAAATGTTCTATATCTTTATAGTACTAATGTCAGGATACAACTGGTAATATTGTAATATAGATTTACAAGATTGGGGAAAACTGGGTAAAGGGTATACAGGATCTCTTTATATTATTTCTTATAATTGCATCTGAATGTAGAATCGTCTCAAAATACTGTTTAATTTTAAAATGTTAACCTGAAATATCTCTTCCTATGTTTGAAATACTTCAGTGGTTATAAATTATTCTTAGAATAAAAACAAAAGAAACTACCCTGGCCTGTAAGCCCTTTTCCACCTAGTCTCTCCAACCTCATCTCATACCTTTCATTCACTATCTTTTATACTCCAGCCATATAAATGTCTACATTTTGAACTCATTCCTACCTTTGCAATAGTGACATGGACTTCGCAGGGCTTTTCAGTCTATGCACATTTCTAAAAATTACATAACCAGTGACATCTGATTAAGAGGAAAGTTCTGAAATGATAATTGACCAGAGTGCATTGAAGCTGATAAATGATAGGCAAGCCGTGTTATTTATGAAGTAGTTACAGCATTTCATCTTTCTTAAAAAGGAATGAGAAATTAAGAAATTATTTTAATTGATACTTGGTCAAGTGGTAGTGCTGAGAAGGGATACTAGAATGGTAGCACAGGGACCCTGGCAGGGCAGATGGATTGGTTACAGAAGTCATCAATAATCACAGTTACTTGTAAACAGAGTAACCAGACAATTTATGATTTGTAATCTTAGGTATATTATAAATACATTAAAAAGGCTAGTAGTCATACATTAAGATTCATAATCACATCAAAATTAACTACATAAGGACTCTGTTTACAGTGACATTTCACAAAACAAGGCACCAAGCATTTTTCTTCCCATAGCTTTATTTCACTACCACTCTTGTGGCCATTTCAAAAAAATTCCCCCATTCTATCTTTAGTTTTGCTGAACACTCCATGCACAAAAGGTCCACTTCCATTTGTCATATCTCTAGGAACTTACCAGGGTTTATAGACGGTTGCATCATCCTGGCTAGCTCTAACCTTATACACTCCTCCTTCAGAAGACAGTTCTTGTTCCCAACCAGCATGATGTACACATCAGTACAGAAATGCTTAACTTCCAGGTTCCATTTTTCTATATGGCCAAGGTAATCAATGAAGAAACACATCCATATAACATCAGTGTCTGAGTAGAAAAGGGGCTTCAGTTGGTCATGACCCTCTTGCCTAGCTGTGTCCCCATAATGGTAACCCCACCTGCTTTCTATTCACTTCAATGTCAGCTATGTGGTTCTCTGGGTATTTGTTCCTCTTAAGATTATCAGCCAGCCAGTCTTACTCTGGGTTCCATCATGATAATCACCAGCATCTTTCAGATGGCATCCTTTGTTCACAGACTGCTATAAGACAAGGATTGTGGCCAGAGAGGTTCTACAAAGTGTATTAGGCTTCTCAGAAAATGGGCATTTAGGCAGCACCTCCTGAATCCAAATACTGCCATTTCAATCACGAATTTAGAAGCATCTGTGACTTGGTGTGTGGGAAGCACAAGTAAGCTTTTAAAATTTTAAAGCATTTATAATTAAAATTGCTTTCAAATAATTATTTCTACTTCCTTTAATATAATTGCTGCTTATTCTGATTACCTCCTATCATACTAGATTGATGTGTATGTTATAATTTTTGTATCTGAGTTTATCTTTAGAAAGAAATATGTTCTTGGGTTCTACATTCCTAAACGGCATATCTTTGTTGTTGAAGACCCAAAACGACAGTACCAAGAGAACCTGAGGAGGCACATCAGGTATGTCCTCTTATACCTTCCAGCACTGGAATTACCAGCCAACTTTTATGGTGCCTCCCCAGATAATATGGAATTTTCTATGTTTTATGTGGAGTATCCTGTTCCAGTTGTCCACTATGTATGGGTTTTGGCCTCAAGTATCATGTTTATGAAGGCAGTAAGCCCCAGTTCTTGAGGTATATACCAGAGGTAATCCCAATTCCCTTTCTACTCACAGTTGGGTTTTCTCTGTATTTGCCATTTGAAGATTTTACTTTTATTTCTTTAAAATTATTATTACATTAATTTTGTTTTCTAGAACTCCCATGTGTTTAGAGTGAATGCAGTTCTTATATCAGCTCAGTTTCCATTTGGACCAGAAATTTGTATTGACTATCCCTTGGTCACAAGGGAAGAGAGACTGATTGGCTCATGTTCTACCCAGTCACCCTTAAATAAATTAATTATAGTGATACTACATCACGTAGTAGAAACATGTCTGCCACCTCTGTGAGTGAGAGGGCAACCCTATGATAAGGCTGCTGGACAGATACTCGTATACCACTTAACATAGAGACTTCAAGGAAGATTTTTATTTTTATTCTCTGCTTGGATTTTTTCACCTAAAAATATCAAGATGGCAAATTTCCTATTTAATACATGTTCTGAATCTGGCTTGCATCATGCTCAAAAAGACATATATTCAGTCTTATATGAATTTTAAATATTATTTGCAAAATACGGGAAACAACCATCTCTTGATACAAGACTTGGATTTTTCTGGCAGAGCTTGGACATCCAAAGAATGAGCAATAGATTCCTATTCCTACCAGATGATTAACAAAAATATGAGAATAACAATATAGAAAATATTTCCCTTAATAACGTTCACTCTGGGTTTTGTTTTTGTTTGTTTTAGTTAGTAAAAGTTTCAAAATAGCCCGATTGGTTAATGGAAGAGCTAGAGTCTTCGGATTATGAAAGGTTCTGACCAACAAATTGGTTATTGGCAGGGGTATAGTTCCAATTTAGCATTCCAGAGTTCACATGACTGAATATTCTCATGTCTATAAAAAGAAACTCATACCTGGAGCTGAAAAATGAGTGTTTGCCTAAGCACTTAGGTAACAGAGCAATAAACCTCAGACACATATAGAGATAACAAGATGCCTTGGGAAACATGGCAGATCTTCATCCTATTCCTAAGGAGACTTCAGAATCTATGCACATCGGCAAGCTTTTTGTAAAGCATCTTTCGTTTAAATAAATTTCAGATCTACCTCTTGAGATCTTATTCCTGAGAACTGAATATTATGTCCTCTATTTCTATCACAGGCTGTGCATTCCTTTAACATTCCTTTAACATTACCCAGTGGGTTCTGTCCATTCACTTTCCTTTCTATGTGCTTGGAGGAATGTACTGTTAGAAATTTAAATAAGTCAGCAATACATATCAGGTAAAGAGTACACATTCATAAAGATTCTACCAATAACTCCCATTTGCAGAGTGCTTTTATTTATTTTTTTCGAAATATGTTAGTTTCTTTGCTCATTTGGTCTTCATGGTAATATTACAAGGGCTAAATTTTACCACTAAGTTCAGAAAGTTTAGAAATCTTTCTGGTATATAATCCATTAAGGTAGTCTCCCAATAAATATTTGCTTAATGAATGAAATAGTAGGAATACTGTCTTGGAGTTTTAGAGACTTATTTGATTCCTGACATATCAATTTAATAGCTTGGCAATATGGGGGAAGTCCATTAATATTTCTGAATCTCATTTTCCTTGCCTATAAATAGAAAATAATAATATTTGATTCACATGTTTATTGAAAGTCTTCAGTAAAGTATGAGAATGCCTCTTTTATAGAATCTGGCATATGGTATGTATGCTTACCACATATTTATAGAATACCTGAATTTACATCTAAGAATTGCCTGAGAGTTGTAACTATGTGAGACTTAGGCTCGGGGTAGTTAGAAGGTTTTCAAATTTCTTCTATGCATTTGATAATTAACAGTATGACTATCCTAGCCTTGTTATCCTTTTTAGGGAGGAAGGGTTTGGCTTCACCAACATGGCCCAGAAAGGGTCAAATATTTGAAGGAACAAATTGAGTATACTGATTCTCATCTCATCTAAGAACACAATTTCATCATTACCACAAAGGATATTTTGTCATGGAATGCAAATAGATACAATTCATGAGCCAACTTTTCTCAGCTACTATTGGCTGTCTGGAGCACTGAGAATAATTCCAAGATCAATTTGGTTTAATAGGAAAAACTCCCATGTATCTTTAGCAGTAATTGCCATGGGTACAGCAAGAGGAGAAGCTACCTGTCTTTGCCCCACCCATAATAAACCATTAGTTGGACAAAAAAAAACTTTGAGAGCTTGAATAAACCCATTAATTAGCAGATACATTCAAATCTAAGAGACAACCCAGCAAAGGACTATTAAGACATAATGATCATGACATAGGCAATGATAAGGTTTTAAAGGCTTTTATAGTCTATGCTATGGAGCTTAGATTTAACTCTTATATGTTGGATGCTATCAAAGAACTATTTCAAATAGGAGTGATACTGGTGGTTTTCCTTCAGCTATCAGGATTTTCCACCCTGGTTGGCATATTAGTATTCTCTTTTTTTAAAAATTGATAGTCTTTAACCCACCTGATACCAATTAAATCATAAGTTCTGAGGATAGCACAAGAAAGTTTTTCCCCCCTCAAACCTTCAAATACCTGCACTCTTCTTTGAAATGCTATAATTTTCTATGCCTAATATATTAATCATGGAAATGATGCTCTAGTTTGTTCACATAATCTAAAGAAATTTTGCTAATCTTTGGGGGAAAAACTTGGATTGCCTAGAAGAAATTATTGTAAAAATGGCAACGGATTATCCCACCCAGAAGAAATAATAAAGATTTGATAGCTAAAGATAAATTGGAAATTAATGCTTTAAAGATAAACCACTAAATGATATGCTATGCAGTGTTTATCAAATTAGGATCCTTAGACACTCGGGGATTTGTAAAGGTCCACAATTTTCCCATGATAATTGACTTTTAATTTGTTTCCCTTTTTAATAATAATCTAAAAGTACTGAGAGAAATATATACTAGTTCACTTAGATGACCACCTTTTAACTAAGTGTGGCACTTTATGATTTTAATGTATGCATTGGTGTTTGTGTTTACAACCATGCAGATACAAACTGTTATCCTTTAATTGACCAGAAATAATAAGAACAGAGGAGGACATACTATGTAATGACACACTCAAGCCAAACACAGCCCCAAAGACCTCAAGGACTACTATGTAGACTAACATCTCACAGTTGTTTGAAATACAAACAGTACTGAAAAGTTCCAGAAAAATTGAGCTTTTATACAGCACATAATAATATGCTGTGCCAAATTTAAAAGAACTATGCAGAAGCAGTTATTACCATATGGATATTGCAAGATTATTTAATTTCAATAAACATCATTTTTCACACTAAATTAAGGACTTTCATTTGGATTGCATTTGTTTGTAGTTTTCACTGTACTTAGGTTAGAAATCTGTTTTGGTTTAACAGTTATATAGGAACTATTAGAATAGAGAACCTAAATAGTTTAATCTTATTCATATTTAAGTAAGAATAATTTAGTTCAAGTCCGGGAGTTCTAGGAGAATTAGTTTTCCTTTGTGAAGGGTATATCACTCCAGTTTGAGAAACAGTGCTATCTTCTTCATTCAATAATTGATTTTTGCCATTGTAACCCCTGATCTTACAGAGTAGATACAATTAGTATATTTGGAATGTCTAAATATTCCTAATTTACCTAATAAGTGTGGAAGCTCTGTAAATATTCTTGAAACCTTAGCATTCCAACAGAAAAAAAGGGATCTACTTTATAGAATTTTATTTTTAAAATTTAATTTTATTTAAATTCAATTAATTAATATATAGTGTATTATTAGTTTCAGAGATAGAGTTCAGTGATTCATCAGTTGTATATGACACCCAGTGCTCATTATATCATGTGCCCTCCTTAATGCTTATCACCCAGTTTCCCTAACCCCCCATTTACCTCCCCTCCAGCAACCTTCAGTTTGTTTCCTATAGTTAAGAGTCTCATATGGTTTGTCTCCCTCTCTGATTTCATCTTTTTCCCCTCCCTTCCCCTATGTTCATCTGTTTTGTTTCTTAAATTACACATATGAGTGAAATCATATAATTGTCTTTCTCTGATTGATTTGTTTCACTTAGCATAATACCCTCTTGTTGCATCCACATGGTTGCTAATGGTAAGATTTCATTTTTTTACCTCTATAGAATTTTAAATCCCTTTCTGTCTTTTACAACTTGATTTACTTTCAACAATTAAAAGAAGATTCATAATCATAAATAATTTCAAGGAATCATATGATAATCTTATTCTTAGGAAAATTTCATGTTTTAGAAGCCATGATTGCAACTACAACTGTTTTGAGCCACACAACCTTGAGTACAAATTCTTAGTGTGCATGCTCTTATAAAACCTATGTAACTTCTTAAAGAACCTCATCCAAATACAAAGATAATATTGGTATAAACTGCAGGTTGTTGTTGTGAAGATTACCAGGATGATCTATGTGCAATGTCAAGAAAAGAAAATAAAAGAAAAGAAATATGGTACCCTTAATGTCCTTTTCTGTTTAGGATTTTATAGACCGTCTTCTGTACTAGGAGTAAGATATTTGCTGCTCTGTGGCTTTCTAATTATGTAGTTTTACATAACTTTATCTCTTAGCTTTCTCATCTGCAGACCAAATGATTTATTTGCTCTCTTGTGTGGCTAAACTGATTTTGTCTTCTGCTTTTTCAATGAGAAAGGGCATATAATTGAGATATAAGTCTACCCTACCACATCTGAAATCCCTGGAGTCTGTTGCGTTTGGGAATTTAGAAATGTTTGAGTTTTAGTGTCACCTGGCTGCTCATTTGGTAGAGCAGGTGACTCTTGATCCCAGGGTCCTGATTTCAAGCCACACATTGGGCATAGAGATTACTTTAAAAAAAGAAAAAGAAAAAGAAAAAGAAAGAAGTGTTTGAACTTTAGAAATCTTACAGTCTATATACCAGGTGTTATATAATAGCCTCCAGCAGGATCTGGGGCAAAAACCTATAATCAGATATATTAGTATTTCTACAATGAAATATATGAATAGTCATACTTTGCAGGATGCACTAAAAAATATAAATAGCCTCATATTAGTTTATGTTGAGTTTTGCAACCAAATAAGTTTTCATGTTAAAGTTACATAAAACCATTGGTTTTAAGAGATTTCAGATTTTGGAGCTAAGGATATGGGTTTGTGGATTTCTGAATCCACCCTTGACTCTCAATGTCTAGCTTTGTGAAATCTAGTAACTTTACCTCTCTGAAGCTTGGTTTCTATATGCTTAAGATCAAAGTCTCAATAAGATATCCTCTAGGGTTCCTTCTAAGAGTGATAGTCTATTCATTTTAAATGAAAGAAACTATGGACTCTGTTAGTTTTCACTATAATATAATCTGACTTATTAATTCAATGAATAAATATTTATTGAAATTTACTATATGCCAGCCATTTTCTACGTCTTAGGAATTGTGTAGTGAACAATTTTGTTCTCACTGAATTTATATTCTGGGCGGAATGGCAACTGACAAATAAAACAACAGATAAGTGAACAAGAACATCTCTAATACTGATTAATGCTACAATGAAATAAAAGAGAATGGAATCATAGTGACTGATGGCACAGTTTATTTCCATTTCAGTGGTTAGGCAAAACATCTCTGTGGAGGTAATATTTGAGCTGGGATTTTAAAGATAAAAAGTAGTTGGTAAAAATCCATGAAAACCTATAGGTAAAGCATTCCAGGAAGAAAAGATGGCAGTTACAAAAGGCATAGGAAATAGGCCTATGGAATTGAAATATAGGAATCTAAGGAGAGAGTGGCAGAAGATGAAGTTAAGGCAAAAGAGAGGGACAATATCATATTGAGTTTTGTAGGTCATGGCAAAGAAGGAATGAATGAAACCAACCTAGAATGCTCCTCCTAGAAGATCTTTTGGTTTCTAAAGCCCTATTTTGGGTATCCTAAAGGAGAAAATCTATCCTTTCTTAGGAAATGTTAAAAGAAAAACAGAATGCAATTATACCAAAACAAACAAACAACAACAAAAACTCCAGTGAAAAATCAAATCAAGAGCAATAAGAAATAAAATTAATTCAATTAGTCACTTATTGGAGTGTTAGCAAGTTGCTTCTAATGGTTTCTAAGACCTTTATAAAATAAAAGCCATAAATATTTCTTTTTAAATATTTATTTATTTATTTATTTTAGGGAGATAAAGCATGGGGGACAGGGGCAGAGGAAGAGGAAGAGTGAATCTTAAGCAAACTCTGTGCAGAGCACTCCAATGTAGGGCTTGATCACATGACCCTGTGATCATGACCTGAGACAAACCAAGAGTCAGATGCTTAAATAATTGCACCAGCTAGGCACTCCGAGCCATAAATATTTCAACAGCAACAGTATTAGAATACTTTTCTGGAAGTACATCTTCATTTATTATTGGTTAAGTGCAGGAATCAGACAAGAGGAAAAGTGAGAAGCTATGTAAACTGGAAATATTTGGAACTTTAAACATCAGAAGACATCACTTAAATTTAATGTAGAAAATTTTTCTTCTGCTCTTAACAACACAGAGCTATTAATTCATTTTTAAAAACATTTTATTGTCTCTTATTAGTATTTATTGGGGGCTCATCGCATCAATTCCAATAACGCAAATACAAAGAAACTCACTTTATTTTTAAAAAATTTTTATCTTATTCATTTATTCATGCGAAACACAGAGAGAGGCAGAGACATAGACAGAGGGAGAAGCAGACTCTCTGTGGGGAGCCTGTTATGGGACTTGATTTCCAGACCCGGCATCACGCCCTGAGCTGAAGGTAGATGCTCAACCACTGAGCCACCCAGGCATCCTAAATAAACTCACTTTAAAAGTAAAACACATTTTTAAATTGAGATGGTAGGTATCACTACTACATTTCGCAAATGCAACAGACTTCACACAGCTTAAAGAGAAACTGACATATCAGAACCTATTGCTGGGATGCCTCAGTGGCTCAATGGAGTGAGCACCAGACTCTTGATTTCCACCCAGATCATGATCTCAGGGTCATGAGATCCAGCCCTGACACTAGCTCCATGCTCAGTGAGGAATCTGCTTTAGATTCTCTCCCTATTTCTCTGCCCCTCCCCCTCCACATTTTCTCCCTCCCTCTTCCCTTTTCAAATAAATAATAAATATTTTTTTAAAAAAGAATCTATTACTTTTAAGACACATATCAAAACTCATTGCTTCCCTGGGGTCATATAGCTAACAAGTGACCAAAGGAAATTTAAGTCTATCTCTGCTCTGTCGTAGTCTCTGAAGGGATCCTCTATATAAAGGTAGGTTTCCCAAGAATTTCTGTGATTTCTTGAATAAATTCATCTCAAGGATTCTGAATATGAATTTAGCATTGTTCTCAGCAACGCATACAGTAAGACATACAAGCTAGAGTACCTAAAGTAAAAAATATTAAACCTTTGAGGCAAAAGGGCTAAAACATGAAACAAAGATCATTGCAATTTGAAATATATTTGAAAGCTTAGAAATGTGATTGTCAGTAAAATAAAGATTTCTACTCCACTATCTATGCTATAACAGAAATATTATAATAGATATTATACTATTAATTATCTTATCAGGTTATTAATAAGATTAGCATATGCCTTTGCTTAATACAAGAAAAAATGTATTTCTCTCTTAACAGACATGATAAAAACATTTTCCAATTTGCACCCAATAGGATAAAGATACCCTCATGATATATTTAAGTTCCAATAATAAAAGGATGTGTCAGCATCCTTACCACCTAATGACCATAAATAGCACAGCTTGCTCAGTCTTCTGAAAGATATTCTCAGAGTTCAAATCCAATTCCATTAAGCACAAGTCCCAAAATGATTTATATATCATTAGGAGATATGCATGTCCTTGGATTGTCCTCTCTGTAAAACAACCTATTGGGCTGGTAAGCAGCTCCATACCGTATCTTTTTTTTTTTTTTTTTTTAAACTTTTATTTATTTATGATAGGCACACAGTGAGAGAGAGAGGCAGAGACACAGGCAGAGGGAGAAGCAGGCTCCATGCACCGGGAGCCCGACGTGGGATTCGATCCCAGGTCTCCAGGACCGCGCCCTGGGCCAAAGGCAGGCGCCAAACCGCTGCGCCACCCAGGGATCCCCATACCGTATCTTTTAAACCTTCTATCACTATAGCTTTCTCTTTCCCACCTGCATTGTCCAAAGGGAGAGTAATTTCAGTTATAAATACACTGAGCTCTCAGAAGATCCAACACTGACTCAAATGGATTATTCCAAAATTCATCCTAGAACTTGATTCAAAGACCCATTTTGCAAGGTAATTCATTTATGGCATTTCTTAAAGTCTAAACTTTTACAAGATAGTTTAAAGTCACATTGAAAGAAAATAAAGCAAAAAAGATGCTATTTTTTTCTCAAGGCAAAAAATACTCTATTCACCTTTTAATCATGTACTGAAACTAAGACACATCTTCTCAAACAATTTGCCCTATAAAGAAGTTTTAGAATTAGAAAAAAATTCCATTGATCCTCAACACAGGCACTACTGGCATTTTAGTCAACAAAAAGTTTTATTATGTGGGTTGATCCCAACATTTAAAAGATTCTTATTTTCCCTGGGTTTTATCTGCTAGTTACCAAGAGTGTCCCCAGT
The DNA here is from genome assembly GCF_011100685.1 of Canis lupus familiaris. Classification (NCBI taxonomy): domain Eukaryota; kingdom Metazoa; phylum Chordata; class Mammalia; order Carnivora; family Canidae; genus Canis; species Canis lupus. The sequence goes on along the minus strand of NC_049242.1, from coordinate 14,453,708 downwards.
CATAACAAAACCCTTCACCCCATATATACACATTTAAAATCAACTACACAGGGTTGTAATGACCCAGATCAATAACGACTATAACTACTAAATTCTGCAATAAAGAAATAGAGACTTGGAAACATTCAATGAGTTGCTAAAGGATACAGAGCTAGTAAATGCCAATATTGTGACTCTCCATTTAGCGGTCTATTTTTTTTTTCCATAAAGAGCTAGCACATAAAATCATCAAATATTTAGAGTTGAATGATATAACCAGATGTAATCTATCCAAGTTTTTGACTCTACATAGAGACATAACTAGAATAAAAAACATAATCTTCCAAGTGGACATAAACATTTGATTTCCCCTAGCATCCTATTTAACATTCCATCAAGAATGAGTTGAAAAGACTGAAAGAGCAAGTAAGAAGAGGTAAGAATACTTTCTTGACTTTAACCAGCTGTGTGATCTTTTTTTAAACTGATTTTTTAAAAGATTTTATTTATTTATTTATTCAGGAAAGCCACAGAGAGAGAGGCAGAGACATAGACAGAGGGAGAAGCAGGCTCCTCACAGGGAGCCAGATGCAGGATTCCATCCCAGGACCCAGGAATCACACCCTGAGCCAAAGGCAGACACTCAACCACTGAACCACCCAGGCGTCCCAACCAGCTGTGTGATCTTAAATTAGTACTATACAATTTGTATACAATTGTAAAATAACATATTTGAATTATATTATTATTGAAGACTTGTCCTCTGTTAGAAATGTTTGTCTTTATATTTTTCAAATAAACAGATCTCTAACTATTTACTGTAGTCCAAGTCTATTTTATTCTATGTAAAGATAGGAAAATCTCATATCCTTACAAGACTCCTCCATTTGTATGAATTTTTGTACTACATACATGAAGAACAGTTTTTTGGTTAATTCAGTAACCTTGCAACAAAACACCAGATCATGTATTTTCAATAGTTCAATGTATTCCTTCATCAAACATTCACTACTATGAGTATACTTTACTATTCTAGCTTGTAGAGACACTTACATGAATTAGAAACTTTCCCTGATATCTAGGAAAATACAGCCTGACCAAGAAGTTTAAAATGTTAAACAGATTACTATAATGCAATGAGATTGGTATTATAATTATAAATCTAATTGTTTTACTAAGCAATGAATTGCCCTTACCAATAAAGTGGTAATAAATATAGTGAAATATTTATTTGCTAATTAAACAGATACATAAGATACGTCATTATGGATAGAAATATTGTAAAACTATAGAAAGAAACATATTCTGGCTAATAGAGAATTTCTGTTGGGATGCCTGGGTGGCTCAGTGGATTAAGAATTTACCTTTGACTTAGGTCATGATGTCAGGGTCCTGGGATCAAGCCCCACACTAGGCTCCCTGCCCAGCAAAGAGGATGCTTCTCCCTCTCCCTGTTCATGCTCTCTCTGTCTCTCTCAAATAAATAAATAAAATCTTTTTTGAAAATAGATAATTTATGTTGATAAAATAAATATCAAATGAGGATTTCCCCAAACTCTTCCTTGCTAACGTGAGGATAATAATAATAATAGTAGTAGTAGTAGTAGTAGTAGTAGTAGTAGTAGTAGTAGTAGGTTTTGGAGTCAAAAAAATGTTGGGTTGAATTCTGGTGCTGCACTTAGAAGTTAGATGGCCTTAGAAAAATTTCATCATTTGTGAAGTGGAAAGAATTGTAAGTAATAAATAAAGTCATTCATATAAAGTAGCATGTTCATAAAAATGTCTTTTGCAAATATTAAGTATATTTCCTTTTTCAGTTTGGAAAAATTTAATCGTTCACCAGTCTTCAGAGATAGTATTTTTATGAAAAATCATATTTTACAAAAAAATGGTTTAAAGAGGAATGTTTCTTGTCCTTCTCAGAGAACTTTTACATCCCCTATTAAGAAGTGGATTCTATGTACCCTACTCTAGAACCTAGGAAGCCCTTTATGACTTGCCTCAATTAGCAGAGTACGGTAGAAGTGATGCTATATTCCTTCCAAGGCTTAGTCTTTGTTCGTGTGCTCCCACCTGCACACTTTCACATGCTTTCTCTCTCTCGATAGATAGATAGATAGATAGATAGATAGATAGATAGATAGATATTCATTTTAATTTGGGGGGCCCTAACAGACAGCTTGAAAGAAGTTTAGTTGCCCTGAAGCAGCAATGGTAGAGCAATTGTATTGAGAGACCACATAATGTTAGAAAAAGCAAAAAAGTTAATGTCAGCATTTAAGTCTTAAACTAATTTATATACCAAAATCTGTCTTCTCAAAAGAAAGGACTTTAATATCAAGAAACCTACATACTTGCAATAAAACAAACAAGAACAGCAACAGCAACAAATTGTGAGAAGTAATACAAATTACATAAGCTTAGGAATTAGACTTGACTTTAAATTACGGCTTCACAGAGTGCTGTTTTACCCTGGGCAACTTGCTTAACTTTTCTTAGACTTATTTCCATATATGTAAAAGCTCTGAAATAATACCTATACTCTAGTGGGTTGTTCTATAGAGAATGGGTTGTTCTGAAGAGTAAGTGAGATAAGGTAAATAAAATTCTTAGCACAGAATATTTGGAGCTGAATGTTTCAATTCCTTTCACATTTTCTTTATGCGTGCAGAACTTAAAATTCAAGAAAGAGTAGATTTTACTTAAAGATGACTCACTTTCATCAGAAACTACATTGCTGCAAAAATTCACCAGTGAGACCATATAGTCCCTTCTTTTTGGGAAGTTTTTGATTGATTCAATATCCTTACTAGTTATTTGTCAGATTTTTAGATTTTTTAAGTTGTATATTTCCAGGAATGTATCTATTTCTTCTAGGCTATCTAATTTGTTGGTACATAACTGTTCATAGTAATCTCTTATGATTCTTAGTATTTCTGGGGTAGCAGTTTCCATGTCTTCTCTTTCACTTCTGACATTTCTGATTTCATTTATTTGATTATTCTCTTTCTTTCTACCAAACATTTAAAGAAGAATTAGTGTCAATCCTCAAACTCCTCCAAAAAAACTGAAGAGCATGAAAGACTCTCAAACTCATTACAAGACCAGCATTATCTTGCTATCAGAGTCATATAAAGACATTACAAGAAAAAAACTATAGGTCAATATCCCTAATGAGTATAAATATAAAAATTCTCAAAAAAATGCTAGCAAACAGAATTGAATAATACATTAAAAGGATCATAAACCAGGATTAAATGATACCTTATCATGATAAAAATGTTCTATGAACTGAGTATAGAAGGAGTATTAACTCAACATAGTAAGAGCAATATATGATAATCTCACAGCTAACATCAGACTGAACAGTAAAAGGTTGAAGGCATTTCTTCTAAAACTGGGAACAAAACAGTGTCCACTCTGACCATTTCTATTCAACATAGTACTGGAAGTCCTAGCTACAGCAATAAAACAAGAAAAAGAAATAAAAGGCATCCAAATGGGAAAAGAAGTAAAATTCTCTTTGCTTGCAGATGATATGCTCTTATACAGACAAAATCGTAAAGTTTACACACAAAATTGTTAGAACTAATAAATAAAATGATCCAGCAATCCCATTTTGGGGTATATATCCAAGAAACTGAAAACAGGATATTGAAGAGAGATCTGCACTCTTATGTTCATTGCAGCATTATTTACAGTATTCAAGACATGGAAATAACCTAATTGTCAATGGATGAATAGATAATGAAGATGTGCTGTATATATACAATAGGGTATTATTCAGCCATGAGAAAGAAGGTAATTCTGTCATTTGTAATACCATGGATGGACCATTAGGGTATTATGCTAAGTGAAATAAGTCAGACAAAGAAAGACAAATACTGCATGATATAACTTATATATAGAATCAAAGAAAGCCAAACTTACAGAAACAGAAAGTAGAATGATAGTTCTCCAGTGGGGCTGGGAGGGTAGAGGAAACTGGAAAACGTAGCTCAAAGAGTAGAAATTTTCAGTTATAAGATAAATATGTTTTAAATAAAGTTAAATAAATAAATAAATAAATAAATAAATAAATAAATAAATAAATCTGATAAATAAATAAGAAGATCTAACGTACAGGATAACTGATTATAGTTAACAATACTGTAGTATATGCTTGAAAGTTGCTGAGAGTAAATATTAAATGTTCTCAATACAAAAAAGAAATGACAATAATGTGAGGTAATAGTGGTGTTAGCCAATACTACACTGGTAATAATTTTACAAGGTATATGTATGAAATAAACATGGTGTACACCTTAAACATATGCAATGTTATATGTCAGTTATATCTGAATAAATCTGAGGGGAAGGTAATAACAAAAAATTAAAACCCCACAAAAATCAAAGATGACCAGATATTCAAATATGAAAGACTATATGATAAATTAACAGAAAAATTTTTCTCCAAATTTCTAGCTTTACCCATGGGTAGAGGAGGGATTCCTACACAGACATTAGTAATGTAGTATTTATTTACTTCTTGCTTTCTTTGGTTATACAGCTTAGGTCTCCATAACATGAGGTTGGGTAAGCCAAAGGATTCATATTCAAAAGCCCTGCCCAGACCTCTAATATCTGTCAGCAACATATATCTCTCTTGGTACACCCCAAACCTGGTTCTGTAATCAGCACTATGTGTGTGTGTGTCAGGGATACTCTATGCTGCTGGAAAAAAAAATCAAATGACTTCATTTGCTCCAGATTTATGACCTTCAACCTCAGTAGGGCTCCCATCACTGAAAAAATGATCCCGAGTCTTCTACTTTAGCCCATCTCCTACATTTCTCTGCAGACAAGCTTCCCTCCTTAAATTACAAGGGAACCTCCTGATTCCACACCCACACACCTATTCACACCTACAGCAGTATTTAAATCCTTACTTCTTGATTCAGAAGAATGTAATCTTTCTTCCTTTTTAAAAATAGGTAAAGAATTTATTTTTGGAAAACCTCCCTTTGGAAAAGTGATCATCTTTAGACTCTAGTCAAAATAACATTAGTAAAAGGACACTGGTAATGCTTAAAGGAAACACAGATAAGACTAAAAATCATTAAAGTGAATATTTGTCAAATTTACAAAAAGTAAATGCCCAAATCATGTGTACTTGACACTGATCTCTAAACTGAAATATTTAATGTGTCTCCCTTTGTGACATGGTCCACTTTGGCTTTGAAAATCTTTGTTTACTGTGCACACATTCATTTCTTATTTTATATGCTGATACATTTTTTTTCTTCTAAAAACACTATTCTATTTTTAGTCATAAAACAACACATATCACTAGACCACCTAAAGAAAACATGTTTCTTCAATGAGAGGAGAGACTGATATTGAAAAGGAAGGAAAAAAAAAACCAAAAAAAAAAAAGTGCCTCTCCTTGCTGTGGCAAGTTGTTTTCAAAAGAAATCATTTAAATAATTTCATAAATTAAGGTATTAATTACTTCATCTCAAAACATATATAAGATGGTGCTTTAAATTTACAGAGTGATGAGATACCTTGCTTGGAAAGGACTAAAAGAAAACAATTTATAGATTTTGGCAAAAACTTAGATTTCCAGCTTCAATAAACTTTCCCAGATAAGTATATAAAGCTCACAATGGTAAGTCTAGCACTTGGAAAGTACTAAATTGCTGTACTAAATAACTACAACTATTTTTCTTCTATGTCAAGAATTTTTCCCCAATTCTTATCAAATGTTACACAGAATTTTGTACCATGAATTTGTGTCTTAATTATCTTAAATTTAATACTCTTTTAACATTTAATGGTCAACTACTTCATAGAAATAGGGGAATGCCAAGTTTTTTATTCTACACAATGAACTAGAATTATAAATTGAGAGCAGCGCTGAAACAATATAAATAACTACAATGAAATAAACTTGAAGTTTTTTTTAAAAAAACTAGTTTTCTAGAGATAAAGTAAATTTAAAAAGTAACAAGATGTTAAAAAAAAAAAGAAAGAACTACAGATCAAGTAGTCATTGTCAGACCCCATGCTATTCTAAAATTAACTCTGGAAAATCAATCAATCAATCTTTGGGCAATGTCATATAATAATTACATTGTCACTGATTTCTATTCTCTTTTTTTCAACAAATGAAAATGTATGCCAAGAATATGTTTAGTTTAACACGAGAAAGACAACTAATTTAATTCACATTATCATATCTCAATGCAGGAAAAAAAAAATAATACCCAATATTTGTTCATGGTAAAAAAAATATTCAGCAAAAAAAGAAGAGAACATATCAATTGACCAAACTAGAGTTTTGCAAACTTTTTCTTGTAGAAGAGCCAGATAACAAATATTTTTAGCTTTGCAAGCCATATGATCTCTATCACATTACTCAATTTTGCCATTGTAGTGCAAAAGCAGCTACAGACAATATTTACATTAATGGTTGTGTTCCAATAAAATTTTATTTACAAAACATTGTCAGATCAAGTTGGACCCATGAACCATCTATTACCAACTCCTGAGCTAAAGGCTATCTATAAAACATACTGGTATGTATCACAGTTAATAGTAAAATTATTTCCTTTGAGATAGAAACAATACAAAATTTCCCACCGTTACAACTGATTCACATTGCATTTGAGGTTCTGGTCAGTTGCAGTATGGTAAGAAAGATAAATAAAATGTACAAGAATTGGAAAAGGAGAAATAAAAATAAAAAAATAAAAAAACTGTATATATACGTGTGTGTGTGTGTATATATATATATATTCAAAAGAACCTACAAATAACTTTTTCAATGAGAATTTAGCATTGTTCTAGATTCAAAAATCAATAAAAATGTATGCCTATAAGAAATAAAATTTAAAGTGATAACATTATAATACATTATATATATTATAATACATATACTATATGTATACTATACTATACATATAGTATACATATACTATATATAGTATCAAACATTATAATAACATTATAATAGTATCAAAAACATAAAGTACCCAAGAATATTTATGAAAATAAGTATGACTTCTATAGAGAAATTTATTTTTATTTTATTTTTTCTAATTCAAGTATAATTAACATAGTTATGTTAATTTCAGCTGTGCAATATACTCAACAATTTTATACATTTCTCAGTTCTCATCAAGATAAGTATACTTTTAATCCCCTTCATCTGTTTCACCTATCCCCCCACCAAACTACCCTCTGGCAACAATAAATGTGTTCTTTGTATTTAAAAGTCTGGGGTTTTTGTTGTTGTTGTTTTTATTTTTGTTTTTAATCTTGTTTTTAAATTTGTACTTTTGTTTCTTAAACTGCACAGATGAGTGAAATCTTATGGTATTTGCCTTTCTCCGGCTGATTTACTTGAATTAGCATTATACCCTCTAAATTCCATCCATATTGTTGCAAATGCGAAGATTTCATTCTTTTTATTCTTAAGACCTATTCCAATGTGTTACATACACAAACACATTGTCAAGTATTTTTTCTGCATTTGTTGAGGTACTGATTTTTTTATATTTTCTCTTTTAATGTAACGTATCATGTTGATTAATATGTCGATACTGAACCACTTTTGCATTCCTAGAATAAAAATTTCATTTGGTGAATAATTTTTTAATGTATTGTTAGATTCAGTTGGCTAATATTTATGATGATTTTTGCATCTTTATTCATCAGAGATATTAGCCTGTAGTTTTCCTTTTTTGTTGTCTTTATCTGGTTTTCTATGAGGGTAACTTTGGCCTTGCAGAATGAGTTTGGAAGCTTTTCTTCCTCTTCTGTTTGGGAATAGTTTTGAAAAGAATAGGTATTAACAGTTCCTCAAATGTTTGGTAGAGGGACACCTGGGTGACTCAACGTTGAGTGCCTGTCTTCTGCCCAGGGCATGATCCTGGAGTCCTGGGATCGAGCTCCCTGCATGGAGCCTGCTTCTCCCTCTGCCTATGTCTCTGCCTCTCTCTCTCTGTGTCTCTCATGAATAAATAAATAAAATCTAATAAATAAATAAATATCTGGTAGAATTTACCTGTAAATCCATCTGTTCCTGGACTTTTGTCTGTTGGTAGCTTTTTGATTACTGATTCAAATTCATTGCTAGTACCTGGTCTACTCAAATTTTATATTGCTTCCTGATTAAGTTTTGGAAGGTTATATGTTTCTAGGAATTTATCCTTTTTTTTTCTAGGTTGTCCAATTTGTTGGCACATAATTTTTCATAATGTTCTGTTATATCCTGTGTATTTCTGTGGTGCTGGTTATTTTTCCTCCTTCATTTCTGATTTGAGTCCTCACTACCCTTTTTTAAAATGAGTTTGGCTAAAGGTTTATAAGTTTTGTGGTTCTTTTCAGGAAACCAACTCTTGGCTTCAGTGATTTCTCTAAATAAAAACTCTAGTAGTTAGGAAATAATTTTGGTATGAATTTTTTCCTTTTTTGCATCTATTTCATTGTAGTCTCACATAAAACTTTACTCAGGACAGTAGTCTATCAAAAAATGTATATTGAACGTTTACTGTGTTACTGTATTTTTAACCTCAATCTCTTAACAGTTCTTTACTCCTTTTTCAACTCCTGATCTTCAACCTCACAGAGATAAATATGCAGCATCTCAGTCTTTTTGTTATCTCTCAGTTTACAGGCTTCTTTTGATCTTCTTTTTCTTTATCCAGCTTGAACCTAAGGATTGTTCATTTGAAATACTGTCTCAGCAATATCTTTGATTCCTTTCAGTCCAATCCTTCATGTGTACTCATTCATCAAAACCCAAAGCCCCAGATCAATACTGCAGCTTGTCTTTTCATGAAGGCACTGAAATTCTGTGGGAAAGGAAAGCACACACTCATGTTAATAGTGTATGTATGCCTCTACCTAGTCATAGATGCCACATCCAGTTGAGTACTGTGCTTTATCAACTTCTTCTGTCCTTTCCCTCAGAAAATTTTTCTAAATCATTACCATTTTCCTCCTTCCTTTATCTTCTGTAATTCCTCATTTTGACAAACTCCGTAGTCCTCTCTCTGCTCCCATGAGAAAACCCGAGGCCATTAGTCATGTCCTCCCACTACCACACCTAGATCTGGAAAGCTAACTCACAGCCACAGCCATCCCCAGTGTATGTCCTCCCCTATTCTCTTTGGTTCTTCTTTACCATCTATATCAGAAGTTAGCAAACTATGACCCATTGGTTAAATCTGGCTTGATGCCTGTTTGTGTAAATAAAATTTTTTTGAAAATAGCCATGTGCATTTGTTTACATATTTTCTATGGTTGCTTTTTTGCTGCAATAGCAGAACTGAGTAGTGTCATCAGAGACCATATGGCCTGCAAAATCTAAAATATTTATTATCCAGCACTTTACCAAAAAAAAAATTTGCTGCCCTCTGATCTATATTGTCAACATCCTAACTCTGCCAGGGTTTTTTATTTAGCCTAAAAATATGGTTACCTGTTTTCTAGTCTAAAAATGTTTCTTGGATGGGATTTTTGGCTCAAACTCTACAAGTATACACAAGTTTCTCTCTTTTCTTCCTCGTACAACTTATTCAGGAAGTATACCATATTTTCTTCTTTAGTTTGCTTTTTCCTTTTAATCTATAATCTGACTTTTGTCCCTACTATCTTTTTGAAATCACTCCCATAAAATTAACAAGGACCTCCTGCCTGTCAAATTTAAAGAAAAAATCTGATCTTTAACTAATTGACCCATTTTTAGGCACTCTCACCTCAAAACTCTGTAATCCAATGTTCTTAACAAAGATTATATATCAGGATCATCTCTAGAGGCTTCCACCCCTATGCTGGCCACCAGAATTGCTCTATACTATTAAATTTTTTTGCCTCTCAGATAAGGGAATAACAGTATTATTCCAACTGGAGAAAAAGTAAGCAAGTAACTGATACAAAATAATAATCAGGGAACTGTGGTAAATGAGGAAAGAATATCTAGTCTAGTAAGCTGTCAGTACACAACATCCTTCCTTGCCATAAGGGTGCAAACAAACTCTTGCCCTTGCAGAATACATCCACCCCAACTGCCCTTTCTTCTCTCTGTTTTAGAATGACCACCGTCTATTCATTAGTGGAAAACTGAACAAAGGCAGTCTAGGATGCTTTGGAGTTTACGGTTTTTTTCAGTTATCTCTTGAAATGAGAAATACTAACCATAGAAAGTACAAAGAGCCTTCACTTCTCTTACAGAATTGACATTCTCATGGATGAATGACACAAATGTATTTGGCAGAAGTGTGAGGTACCCTTCCAGAGATCCAGATGATTAATCAAAATTTTCACTTCTCATAATGATGGTTGGCACAAGCTATGTGCATAGAAATTAAATCTCTAAACCAGTAACACATGCTCACTTATTTAATATGTAATTTCCATATTCCTGAAGTTGAAAGCTATCACACTAATGAAAGGAAGTACAGTAAAATTGAGAGAACATGATCTGCTTTCTTTTAGAATGGAAAGGTAGCTATAGTGGGAAATCCAGATGATTAATGAAAATTTTTGCTTCTCATAAGGATGGCAGCACAGGATACACATATAAAAATTATCTATTAAAATGACCATGAGAGCAAACAAAGAGACACAGATATATATAAAGTCATCAATGATACCAATCAACAATTTACATCTTGCGAGGGGGAAAATATCCTCAAGTTCTATTATAATGAGGAGAGATTATTTCTTTCTGACATGTTTTAATTTTTAAAATGGAACGAAAACAGAAAATTAATGCAAAGACATATACTTCAGCTTCTAGTCTAAATCCATATCAAAGATATATGAAATCTGTGTCTTTAAGTAAACGGTCTAGAAGGCACAAATAGGAGAAAATTCTTTCAGATTATGCCAGTGAGTCTTTCCTCATACCTCTGTCTTATACAACTTAATTCCACAAAATTATAAGGGACATACAACATGCATATTCATGCTCTGATGATCCAAGCAAGTACACTTAAGATGTTAAGAATTTATTAATTAGGTAGATTTTTAAAAAGATTTTATTTATTTATTTGAGAAAGAGAGGGAAAGAGAAAAGAGCGAGTGCACAGGAGTCAAGGGAGGGGCAGAGGGAGAGAGAGAAGTAGGCTCCCTCCTGAGCAAGGAGCCCCAGGCAGGACTTCATCCCAAGACCCTGGGATCATGACCTGAGCCAAAGGCAGACACTTAACTGACCAAGCCACCCAGGTGCCCCTAATTAGGTAGATTTAATTAGGCTAATAAAAAATTATATTCCACAGAAAATATGCCTTGTTTCACCTTATTCACGGAACTATAGAAAATTTTATCACTTATTATGCCATGAAAAAGAAAAGTATATTTTAAAATGCAAGGGGTGCCTGAGCAGCATAGTTGGTTAAGCAATCAAACCTCGGATTCAGTTCAGGTTGTGATCTCAGGCTCCTGGAACCAGCCCTCCAATGGGCTCCATGCTTGGTGTGGAGTCTGTTTGGGATTCTTTCTCCCTCTCCCTCTGCCCCTTCCCACCATTCTCTTTCTTTCTCTAATATAAGTAAATAAATATTTTTAAAAATAAGAAAAAATAAAATTCAAAACTCATAAAGGCAATATTATCTGACCATGGTGCTGTAAAACTAGAAATTAATAATATATAGGAATAAAACTAAACAAATTCTAACCTTATTGAAATTAGAAGAAAACATTGAAAACATTATAAAACATTTATATAAAGGAAAAGAATTATTATTTTAGGCCATTAAGAAAATCATAAATATAAGAATATAACATACAACATTTATAGAATTATCTTTAAAATATTCAGAGATAAATTAACATGTGTAAAGCCTGATTAATGATTATTTTTAAAAATAATAAAAATCAATTGTCTTTCTGTTGAGATGTTAGAAAAATTCAATCAGAATGAAAAGGAAAAAATCAGGAAGTAATTACACTACAGAAAAATGATAAAGAAATAAAGCATGTGGTTCTTAGAATGGACAATAAAATTGATAAATTTATGACAGATATAATCAGGACAATGTATGAGAGGTCATACATTATGGTACAAAGAAAAAGAGTATTACACTAATACAAAAAAAATATTTAAACTTCTAAAAAATTGCATATATGTTACTGTAAATAACCTATAAATATAAACTAACAACTATAAACATAAGTAGCTATTTTGTCACAAGTGTAAAGACTTGTGTTTGAATGCAAACTATATTGTGTACTAGTATGATCTTAAACAAATTCTCTAACTGCTTGCTGCGAGCCACATTTTCTTCATCTATAAATGGGAATTTTAAATCTCTATAATAAATGGGAGTGTTTTGAGAAGTATTGCTTATGTCATTGTCATCATTGCTGTCATTATCTTCTCATTCTTCATATTCACTGCCTTTGATGAGAAAAAAAGATTAAAATTTAAAAGACGCTTTTCTGATCAATACTTTAATCCTTCCATAATAACCAGCCCAACAGAGAGCATTTACTTTGTTATTTATTTTTCCCCTGAACTGCAAGTATTAGTAACATTCATTACATCTGAGAATAAAAAACCTTAATGACATATCCTCTAGGGGAAAAAAAATCTTGCCCAACTTACGAGACCTGGAAGGATTGATTATACTTAATAATTAATGTGTTGCTTTTAGAGTTACATAATCCTCATTAAACAAATATATACACATTGAGTTTAAGAGAAAATCAAGAAGCTGAGCTAAACAAAGTTGATACCAATTAAAGGGCACAAATATATTTTCTCATTTTTATCAGTAAACATGAAGGCCTAACATAAACCTATAAGATCCTGAAAATAAAAAGAATGCCAGTAAAATCTTATCTCTCATATTTATATATGTCCTTAGGCTTTTCCTTAGGCTCTTAATGTATGCTATTATTGTCAGAGTTAAATAAAAAAGTTGAAAAATTAAATTTCCAACCCCTGATGCTCTCTTATTTTAGACCAAAATAACAACCACTTGTTTAAAATTTGTGTGAAGGAGTCCACCCAGGGCAAAATCAAGATTTTGGGGGGCACAATTGCAAAATGTAAAAAATAAATGAAGCAAAAAAAACCCCACCAAACAAAAAACTGGTAACTTTGTCTACCTATCTTCTTGGATTAAAATACTTAAAATTATTCCTATTTTAGTTTTATCAACAAAATAAATATCTATAGAGCATAAAAGAATGCAAAGATTAAAACAAACAAACAAATAGTCTCTACCCTCAAGGAACCCCCTGCATGACAATTCAGAGGAAGAGAAGGAATGCTACCAATTACCAAACTGTGTGATATGGATGCATTTTCTTTCTATACTATTCTATATCTATGATAGAGATATACCAATAATACTAGTAATTTATTGAGCATTGAGATAGGTTCATGGGTTCTATCTCTGTACTAAATTACATCCTCACTAAACCTTTGTATATTAAGAGTTTTTATGCTCATTTCACAAACATAGAATTGAAGTTTATAGTTTAGATTGGCAAACTGATAAAGGCACAGTTAATAAGCCTGTGTGACTCTGAAGTTCCTAACTTTGGCTATACCACATTGTTCCCATTCAACTGAGATATCTGAGGAATTATCACCTCTTGAAGTGAATATAAATGTGCTAGATTCTGGATCTTGCCGTGTCTCAGATTCTTCATCTGAAAGCTGTCAGTAATTAAACTGGCCCCATTAATTTCACTGAGTTGATGGGAAAACTAAATGTGATTTATGAGAAAGTTACTGAAAAGTAGACCTAAGTTAAGCCATTTATAAGATGAGAAGCTCTTCCCTAGCATTAGAAGTAGGCCAAGCAACTAAAGAAACAGGAGCTAATACAGGAGGGAAATGTATCTGAAACAATTTTATATATTTAAACTATTTTAAACATTACAGCCTTTGCTAAACAACCTCAAGGTAAATGGCACTAAAAATGTGTTTTTCTATCTTATTAGTGCTGGAGTTAACAATTAAAACACAGGCCAAGTAGAAAACTACACAATTTTTCTCAGAATTCAATCAGCATAGATACGGAATTTGCATAATGCAGACCCCTCCAAGCATCTTTTTCCCTCCACAGCACATTCCTGAAGTCCAAAGGAAATGAATAATTGCCTTGATTCTTCATTGCATTTTGTCTATACAGCTACCATCTGCCTTTAAACATTCAGAAATAGTGCCACTTGTAGAATGAAAACCTTCCTAGAGCTTTTGTCTTTTGTCTCTATTTCTGTTGTTACAGCTCTCCATCCATTGACTTCAGTTCCATGAACTTACTCTCTGGAACTCTGTCTTCTCTACAAACATTTCATTCCAAGCTTTGTTTTAGACTTCCCTAACATATTTTTCATTAGTTCAGGCCTCTCAAAATGTCTTCAGAGGGATTTGCAGTTATTCTTTCCATGAGGTAGGACCATTCTGTCAAAACATATTATATACCAGAAACTACAGAAATAAAAAAATTAGTAAAATATCCCATTGATTGAAAAAAATATCCTCATCCAATTCTATTAATTTATTAGTTTGAAGATTAACATAGTACTTATGTGCATGCAACATTCAAAGTTATTCTGTCCTAAACAGATTCAGTCCATATTCAGTTGTGAATGAATGACCATGGCAAAGCATTTTAAAATTAAATGCATTCTGTAACTGTAGGCAGATTTTCTATCGTGAATAGCAAACACACACATACACATACCCACCATATCATAAGAGTGCTATATCTTTTGTATATTTGAGTGTATGGGGAGTACAAGCCAAGGAGTACTGGTAAATTCATTTAACATGGAGAAAAATAAATTTTTCCTATTGCTTTTTCAATTCTGTATACAAGAACAATTAAAATAATTAAAATGTCCATCATCCTCAATTTAATATTGATAATATTAACATTTTTATTAATAAAATTAATGCAATTCTATTTACATCATAAAAATGTTGGACAAAATCATTTTAAAATTCATTAGAAGAATAACTGGTAATTGGAGAGGAATTCTGTAAAAGTAGACAACAGGGCTTTGCCCATTCCGATATTAAATACCACCCAATTAAACTACTTAATTAAACTACTAGGAAATGTTCATACCCATGGAACAAAGTTTAGAAATAGTTCAAAAAATACATTAGAACTCATTAAGTGATAAATGTAACATTCCACTTTACTTTTTTCTTTCAAATTTTTATTTAAATTCTAGTTAGTTAACATGTAGTGTAATATTGGTTTCAGTAGAATTTAGGGATTCATCACTTACATATAATACCCAATGTACATCAAACAAGTGCCCTCCTTAATCCCCATCACCCATTTAGCCCATCCCTCACCCATCTCCTTCCATGAATGTTCAGTTTCTTCTCTATAGTTAAGAGTCTCTTACGGTTTGCTTCCTGACATTCCACTTTAAAGAGATAAAGATAAATTGTTCAAAAAATATTTTTGAGACAAATAGCTGTGTATTTGGTGTTAGATAAAATTAGACTCCCACTTCATACTCTACACAAAAATAAATTTCAGGTGTCTTAGTGGACTAAATGTAACTAATAAGACAATAAAATTTTTGGAATAAACACCTGAAGATATTTTTATAACCCTGGTGGCATAGATAATCTTCCTAAGCATAATTTAACAACCAGAAGCCAAAAGGAAAAATAGAGTTTATATAGTTGACTACATAAAAGTTAAATTTTCTGAATTAAAAGGAAAAGACAAGTCAAATGATAAATAATAAATTGGAAATTAATAATAATAAATTGGAAATAATAAATTGGAAATAAATAATAAATTGGAAGAAAATATTTATCAAGTTTATAGTAAAAAAAAGGGTCTAAAATAGGGATAGTCCTGCAAATTACTAAGAAAAAGACAAAAATAGAAAAGGACAATTTAGAAAAACAGACAAAGGCTATGAACAGATTAAAATACTATGATACTGGGGCACCTGGGTGGCTCAGTCAATTAAATATCTGCTTTTGGCTCAGGTCATGATACCAGGGTCCTGGGAACCTCTGTCAGTGTCCCTGCTCAGCGAGGAGTCTGCTTCTTCCAGTCTCTCTGCCCCTCCCCCCTCACTTCTGGGTTCTCTCTCTCTCTCTCAAATAAATAAATAAAATATTTTATTTTTTAAAGATTTTATTTATTTATTCATGAGACGCACAGAGAGGCAGAGATACAGGCAGAGGGAGAAGCAGGCTCCCTTATGGGGAGCCTGATGTGGGATTCAATCCCAGGACCCCAGGATCATGACCTGAGCCAAAGGCAGAAGCTCAACCACTAAGCCACCCAGGTACCCCATAAAATCTTTTAAAAAATAAGATACTATAATACTGTTTCCCATACTTAACAAAAATTTTTACAATAATATTATTTAGCATTCTGGGAAATGCACAGAAATGAAAACTCATAGAGTTTTGGTGGGAATATATATTTTTAAAATCTTACCAAAGGACAATCTGATAGCATCTTTTAATACTTAAAATAACCACACTCTGATGTTCTTATTTTGCTCTTAGGAATCTGCTTTATGAAATATTTGTCTATGAACACAGAGCTTCAATAAAATATTATTAATAGCATTATAAATAATATAAATGTTCACCAGGAGAGAAATTGTTGAACAAATTTCAGTTTGTCCATATTATAAAATAATATGTAGCTGCCACTAAAAGAAAACAGAACTATTGACTTCAAGTCTATGATATAAAAAATTTATGAACAAAAAGTTATAGAAAAGTATTTCTAATGTGATCTTATGTTAATTATAAATTTTTTTGGTAATAGTATATTTAGTAAAAAGCTGAGATACAAAACTGAATAGAATTTGAACACATATGTGGTTCATATATATATCAAAAAGAATTTTATTAATAGATTAACACTAGTAATGTCAGAGTATTGGGTTATTTGTCTTATATTTATTTTTGCTTATTCTCTATTCAGATGTAGTAAGATACAATGTAATATAAAAGTATCAATACTTACTCTTCCCACCTAAGGAGGAACAGCAAATACCTTACTATTTGCTAGAAGGTTTTTAAATTCTCAGGGAGTCGGTGGGACAGTCTATGAAGATACAAAGCAATTAGTTTTATTAAGTTCCAATTTGTTAAAGAAATAAACATTTACTAGGAATTCACCAAGTCAACATTAAGTTTTTAAAAAGATTCAATTTATATATTTACTTGAGAGAGGGAAAGAGAGTGCACAAATAGAGGGAGATGCAAAAAAAAAATGGGGGGAGAGGCAGAGGATATCAATTAGACTCTGTGCTGATCCCAAGCCAATGCAGGGCTCAAGTTCACAATCCTGAGATCATAACGTGACTCAACCAAGATCATAAACAAGAGTCGGACCCTTAACCAACTGAGCCACCCAGGTGACCCAAGTTACCACCTATTTTTAAGAAGTCCAAGACAATTTGAAATAACTTCATATTGAGGAAAACACTCTCTGTGAAGTGCCATTGCAAAAGCCAGAACCTTTGTGATGTCAGTCAAAGTGACAGATAATTTAAAAATGTAGGAATCATTGCCTGTTTAATATTGCAAGTAAAAAGTGCAGGTCTTACAATGTGTCCACACTTCTTCTTTGTCAATTAGGAGGTAGAAACATAGAGAGGAGTACTCTAAACCACAATACATCTTTTGTCTCAATGGTAAGATGAAAGTTGTCTATTAAATTATTAGACATATTCCAAAACAAGATAGAATTGTCTAAATAGGAGACTCTGTGGACTAAGTGTTAGAAAATACCAGAAATACAATTCAAGCAATTCAAGTTACCAACATTTATTGTACTCCTCAAATGTGTGAGCACTGTGCTATTGATATATACTCATCTTCTCATTTGATCCTTTTTAAAGATGTACTTAGTGGCTCAAATTGGTTAGAGTTTTTTGTTTGCTCATTTGGGTTAGTTTCTGTTTTTGTTGGTTTTTGTTTGTTTGTTTTGGCATAGGTTCACTATATCAGTAAATGGAGTGCATTGGATATTTTTCTTTTTGCTTGTTTGTTTTGATTTTAAATTCCTCTTGATTTGTATTGACTCTTTCATGCAGCCAGGTCACGAGTTTCACTGTCTTACTTTGCTCTTCTTCACATTTTTAGTATTCTATAGTGTCACCTATGAACAATAGTAAATTTCCTACTATTTTATTAAAAAGTATACTGCTTATACTACTTATTACTCCAGTAAATAGAATCATAGCAATGATGATTAATAGTATGGATAGTAGTTAATATTTTTTTTCTGATTTTATTGTTGATGTCCTAAAAGTTTTACTATTGTTTGCATTGTATTCAAGTAAATAGTTTTTATCAGACTCAAAATATTTCAGTTTATCCTATTTATCATCAAAATTTTCAAAAAATTATAAATGGCTGGGGTGCCGGGGTGGCTGCCAGTTAAACACTTGACTCTTGATTTTGGCTCAGGTCATGACCTCAGGGTCATGAGATGAAGGCCATTGATGGTTGGGCTCAGCTTGGAATCTGCTTGAGTTTCTCTCCCTCTGTCCCTCTCCTCACTCAGGCGTTCTCTCTCTCTCTCTGTCTCTCTCAAATAAATAAATAAATAAATCGTTAAAAATCAGGCTTTTTTGCTCTTTTTATATACTTTGATGTGTAGTTATTTAACCTTTCTTGTCCCTAATATTACATATCATTATTTTCTTATAAGATTTGCTAGTAGTTTTATATGTTACACATTTTTCCAAGAAATTTACCAGTTTGTATTGATATTTATTAATTTTCCTCATATTTTCTTTCAATTCAATGTTATCGGTTCTTTTCTTAGTTTCTAGTTTTTTCAGTTTGACTTCATGTTATATTCAATTTTTATTTTTCACAATAAAAGCATTTTTTTCTATACTTCCCTTTAAATGCAGTTTTAGCTGTACCCATAAGTTTCTATATGAAACACCCTTTTTTTTTTTAATTGATTTCTGGGCAATCCATCATTGCAGCTGTTTCTTTTTTATGCATAGTAGCTATTTAAAGAGCGTCATTTCCAAGTGCCTGAGCCTGTTTGTATGTATCTTTGTTGGACTTTTCATTATTTAGTTTTGTTTATTTTGCTTTTTCTTTTGGCCTTGAAATCAAATGGCTCCTCTGTTTCCATGTAGTTTGCTTTTGCCTGATATGTTATTTGCCCACACTTTTGTTAGGAAGGGAATATTTTACCATTTTGTTTCAGATACATTTTTTTTGTGAACAGGCAAGTTTTATTTTTTAGCCTGTCTTTTCAGAGGATACTCAACCCATTCATATTAATTTGATAACATATGATAGCTTTATTTTTCTCATATAATATTTACTATTTTTATATTTGTTTTCTGTTTTCTTCTTCCTCGCTTTTGTTAGATTCTTATTCTCAGGCATCCCTTCCACTCTTCATAACAGTCTAGGAATTTTGCCATATATCTCATTCAACTATAAAACTGTAGTCACTAAAAAAAATAAATAAATAACCACAGCTTTCTATTAACTAATCATTATTATTTCTTCAGTCTCTTCACCTCCAAACTCTTATTTTTCTAAAATAATTTAGAATTGGAATTTCTATATTTTAATGTCTGAGAAATACTTGAAGCAAACTTTGTAGCTACATGTATTTCTGAAAACAAGATGATTTCACAAATTCTACAGTTTTAAGAAACGCCTTCAGAGTTAACCAATCTTGAAATAAAGCCTAACTTCCTTACCAATATTTATTCACTTTTGTCCCAACAATAATAATCCAGGTGACTGCACAGGAGAATCTTCCAGACAATTTCCTTTAAAAATTTTCAGCCCATCAGTCATTTGCACCTAAACATTTTCTGTTTGTTTGCCTGCCATGTTTCATGCATACACTGAGTATTTTCCTTAACTATGAAGAGAGAAGCATTATAAATAATTTTTACAAAGCCAGTGTTTCATCTTCTTGCAAGCTAAAACTTCTGAAAAAAAGGAAAATCATTTGAAATACCTTGTTTGAGGATGAATATATGGAAAACAAGAATTTAATATTAAAGCAATACTCAATGACTATTTCATGCTCAGGCTATATATTATTTTGCCAGAATATTAGGATTTTTCTATTTTATCAGGGATGTCACTTCAAAAATGTAAACCTATTTTAAAGAGTATGAAATTATTATACTCATTTCATCAGTTACTATTATTAGTTATCCACTTATGTGATGAAAAATAAATTATACTCCCCCATATCAAGTTTTAACCACCTATATGAATGTGTTTTAAAACTGAGTTTAGAGAAAATAAAGATGAAAAAAATGTGTGTGTGTGTATGAAGACCACATGATATACAACTTACCAAGTGAAAGCAGTCAGAAGGAGGCAGCCTCTACTAATGAATTATACTCAGAAATGACTTGAATTCAGAAAATGATGGGTGGGAGAGATGCCTCAACAGCCTACTCAGGTTCAAACTTCTCACAGGGCTATTTCAAATGCCTTAAGTGCATCTGGCATCGCATGCGCTACTAAATATGCCAATAATTGAGAAAAGAAAGCTTTCTAAATTTCACACATTGCATGCCAAATGGAAAGCAAATCATACCCGATCTTGCAAATGCAAAAACAACAAAAAGAATTAAATGCTATTTATGTGCATTTCAGTATAAATTCCACAACAGATAAACAGTAACTGTGCTGTGAATAAAATTACAGAATATCCAAACAATTGAGGTTAGCTATTTTATTACTGTAAAGAAATCCAGCTCATCTAAATTTTAATCTTTTCAAATGAGGGGGGCAAGTTTCTCATTAAAAGATTTCATTTGATGACTTTGCTAAAACCATAAAGAACATCCTTTGAAAATCATTCATAGAGACATAAGCCCAGGATATAAAGGAAAACATATGATCCTTACTGCATCTCAAGCAATGGATTCTAGAAAAAAGAAAAATTCATACAAACATGTTGGAAGGGTAAAGAATAAAAACTAACTTTATAAAACCTAAGACTTAATTTCCAAAAGATTGTACATGATTAAAACAAAGCATTTCGAACTCCATTTCTTTGCCAATCAACAACAGTATCACCTGTTTTGTTTTTTGTTTGTTTTTCTCTGGTTACTGTCCTCAAACACAGCTGCAAGTGAAGACTCAGACTTTAAAAGATTCATAGCATAGTGGAGTAGAAAAGTCCTCCAGTGAAGCCACTCAGACTCATCACTGTTTCACCCGGGAGAAGTTGTTTAATAATTGTGAGTCTCAGTTCCCAATAGTTTAATACAGAAATAAAGAAAGAGAAGATAACCATTTGAAGCATTTTGTTTGAGAGAGGAATATATATGGCGAATAAGAATGTAAGTTCAAAGCAATCTTCAACGTGTATCTGATGTTTAGATGATATATTATTTCACTGAAATATAAGAATCTTTATTTTTTTTCTTTTTCTTTTTTTTTTCTTTTTTATTTTTTTTCCTCAGTGGATAAGTGATGAGGGTTTTTTCCCCCCAAAATAATCAGATGTATTTTACAGGAGCATGAAATTATAATTCTCATTCCATCAGAGATTTCAATCTTCACAGGTTTAGTCTAATCAATCGAAGGATTTGGGGAATTCAATGTTCCATCTTCAAGTAGCGGAGAAAGTTGTGGGATCCAGATAATATATAGTCCTGAAGGTATTTGAAGCCTTGGTTTTAGGTACAGAGTTGAAGATGACTGTCAGAGGCAAAATACTCTAGAATTTTCAGGTCCTTATACTGCAGTATATGGCCTGAAGTCTGATTGCCAAATAAAAGTGGAGTAAATGAGAAAGATACACCAACAGGAAATATCAAGAGGATTTTTAATGAGAAAACCAAAGCAGAAAACAGGTATTTTGAAAACAAAACGTAGTTGAGGCTTGACAGAATTCATTCTCCAGGAAAAGAATGGGAAGTTTTTCATAAAAACCTGAGTCTATGCCTGAGTATGGAGAAGAGTAGTGTCTAAGGAAAGGTTAACAGAGCTGCCAGCAATACATTCTAATGAGCCTTCTCATGATCTGCACCCTCTGGTTCTTCTCTGTGGAGCTATCTTATGGCGATTTTTATGCCTATCAATGTACTCCTACTTCCACGCTAAAGCAGAAATACCACCTGCAGTATCTTTGGTAAGAACTCCCCATCTCTGATTATCCATTCATTTTCCTCTGTTATCCATGAGTTTAATTCTTATTATATTGGAATTCTACATATAATACATCTATATTTAAGTTAAGGTAAAATTCTGGGCCCCAAGCCAAAATCTCAACCTCAATGCACCAACCACTAGAGAAATAATAACAAAAGGCTCTTTTTTGATATGATCTTTTCCTTTTTGTCCTCATAAAACATAAAGGCTGCTTTTATAATAGTGGCATCTCTGTTTCTTCCTGTAATCCTAGCCTTGTGACTTTGCCTGATGCTTCAGCCAATGGCAGGCAACCAGGCAATCTTTTGACCTAACCTGTTTAGAATATTTGGCTAGCCTGAATGATTTTTTTTTTCTATCTGGTTGGACTCTTACAAATATGTTCAACTCTTACAAATATGGCATAGCATGTAGAAGGTGGAAATGGGAAACCTACCACTAACCCTTTGAAATAGCACTATTTCTTCAGAAATATAACTAACCAATCAGCCTACCCAAACACTATCTTTAATAGTTTGCATAGATTGTCCCTAGAAAATTAACCAGAACCTGCAAACCTCAAAATGGCCATCATCATAAAACTTTATTGTTGGGCTCAATAAGGCTACCATCAGCTCAATGGCTTCGTTTAAGCTAACAAGTAATAGGTGTATCTTGAATTATGCTAAACTCTTCCTCCCTTCCATATATATCTGGCTTCCTCATATGTGTCAGGTTGACTATCTTAAAGCACTCTTCTGCCCTTTTCTAGTTGTATGATCTCAAGCAAATTACTTAACTTTAGCTTTTTTACCCATAAAATGAAAGAGTAGAATAGCACCTACCTCAAAGTGTTGTCCATCTGCCTGAATATTCTTTTTCCTTGATATCCACAGGAGTGACTCTCTTACCTCCTTCAGGTCTTTAGTCAAATGCTATCTTCTGAATGAGGTTTTTCTTCATTATCACACTTAAAATTACACTGCAAGTACTTCCTACCCTCTTTCTTGTTTTATTTTTCTCTGTAGCATTCACACTATATATTTTACTTATTTGTTCTCTGTCTCTTCACTCGTGGCAACCAGAATGGAAGTGCTAGGGATTCATCTGTCTGTTCACTGCCATATAACTGGAACAAGATGATGCCTAGTATATAATCCCAATAAATATCTGCTGATTGAATTAATGAAATGAACTAATTTGAGAAGCACTTAACATAGTATCTAGCACAGTAAACAAATATAAGATATTGATAATTATAAATATATTTTTCATCAAGTGACAATTTGTAGAAATAAAATATTTCTATAAACTTCTACCATAAAAAGTAAATGAAGAAAAACAAATGCTTATAATAATCAGTAACAACTTCAGAAACAAAGTAGTTGTACAGTTTTCATTACATAAAACTATTTCTATAAATATTCTCATGCATTTAGTATTCATTCATTTATTGAAAGAGTATGTTGTGCCTATTCTGTGTATAGCACAATATCTTTTTTCTCCAGCAAAGAATTTGTTGAAGTAGCATTCTTTGTTCTCTACATGGCTTATATAAAACAGAAGTTCTATTTTGTCCTCATTTTCTGTTCTGATTGTCTACAACGGAGATCAGCAATCTAATAGAAGGATATACCAAGCTACTTCATTTCCTGATCAGTTGTAAGATACTGACATGTGACAGGACGGAGAGAAGGATCACAATAATATAAACTCCATGAGAGCTCTTCTCTGTTTGTTCACAGATGGACCCTACAGGACTCAACTAGAACATGGCATGTGGTAAACACTCAATTTTTTTTTAAGATTTTATTTATTTATTCATGAGAGACAGAGAGAGAGAGAGAGAGAGAGAGAGAGAGAGGCAGAGACATAGGCAGAGGGAGAAGCAGGCTCCATGCAGGGAACCCGATGAGGGACTCGATCCTGAGACCCCAGGATCACACCCTGAGCCAAAGGCAGATGCTCAACTGCTGAGCCACCCAGGCGTCCCCTCAATTTCTTAATAAATGAAAGTCTGAAAGCAGAGGAGTGCATAACTGCCAGCAACTCTAGAAGGTGTTAGTAGCCCTTTACAGCTAGGAGAAAAGATTTGTGCTACTTCAATCAACCCATATGATAGTGTTAGCATGCTTAACTCCTGATCTTTGCTGCCCTGCACTTCACTGGATAAGCCATTATACTTCTCCAGGTCTTGAAAATCCTGGTATGGTGAAAAATAAGTAGATTTTGCAGTTAGGCAGACCTGAATTTGAGTACTGTCTCCATCATTTATTTGACCACCAACAAAAGTTTTAAGTTTTCTGAAAGTCAGTTTCTTCCTCTGTAAATTGAGAATTAAATTGCTTAACTCAGGGGTAATAGGTATTAGGTATTTGCCTATGTGGACATGACCTCAGGAGAGTATTATGACAGCACAGAACTATTAGCATTAGGTCTTATTACTATAAGTACTATTTGAACAACCATCCAGGAAAAGCTATAATCGAGGTGGTATCTTAAAATGGAAATCCATCCTTAACTGTTAAAATTAAAATGCCTTATTTTTGGCACTTATTTAAAGAAGTTCATTCATTCCTGACAAAAGCAGTTTGGAATAATAACTTTAACCCAGTTTAAAATATATGAGAATCTTAAAATTAACCTAAATTTAGGGGTCAGGGAAAGGAGTTTCTAAAATAAGTAAAGACATGTTAACCTTGTTCATTAATATAGATTGTACATTTCTGTCTAAATACATAATAGATCTGAAAATGTCAAACAATAATATGGGTCATGTCTGGGTATATGGCATATTGGATATAATCTGCTTATTAATCAGTCAAATTTGTTCTCAGCAAATACACATGAAACAAAACCTCTAGGCTCTCATTTAAACCCCTCCAAAGAGGAATCTGTGTTCTCTTACTCGCCTGTGAAAGATCATGCCAAAGCAGGTAAATATGTTGTGTGTAGAGTTTGCATATTAATGATAAATAGTCATATTCAAGGACAAGAATGCTCATGAGGTATGATGGTTACAGACCTCTGATTCATTTCACATTTGGAACAGCCTGGGAATCCAGGCTAGCTGTCAGCCATATCTTAAAAGAGTAAAGATCCCTTTTTTTCACATAAAAAGAAAAGTGATATCCCCTGATCATTCAGAGAGCTACAGAAATACCAGATCTTGTCTTTTTGAAGATCCTTGAGACAATTTTTTTTTAAGATTTTATTTATTTATTCATGAGAGACACACAGAGAGAAGCAGAGACATAGACAGAGGGAGAAGGAAGCTCCCTGCCAGGAGCCCAATGTGGGACTCGATCCCAGGACCCCAGGATCACAACCTGAGCCAAAGGCAGACACTCAATCACTGAACCACCCAGGCATCCCTCCTTGAGATAATTTATATGAAATCACTTGATTCTGATTTTTGTCATAGAAGAAAAACATATTCACAAAAAGATATTATAGTTAGTATAAATAGTTGCTGACAATTTCTGGACGGTGTGAACATATTCACCTAAGTCTCATGACAACCTTGTGAGCAAAGTATTGCTAGGCTCAGTTTAGAGATGAGGTAACTCGAGGCTTTGAGATATTTAAGTAAAAGAAAGAATGAAGATTTATATCCACTTGTGTCTTTCTCTATATTGTGCTTCTGAATTGTTCATTATTTAGGACTACTGCATCCCTCCTCCTGCCAAAACCAAAACCAAAACCAAAACCAAAACCAAAACCAAAACAAAATAGAAACCCAACAAATTATTGCTTGGGGACAGTGTTACTTTTAAGTGTTGCTTTAATTAATTTAAAATAGCTCCCTAATACCTCAAGAGGAATATGTCGAGGTAAAAAAAAATTAAAGAAAACAACTAACAAGAGAATTATGTTGAACTTCTTTTTTATTAAGATTTTATTTATTGATTTATCAGAGAGAGAGAGCGTACAAGCAGGGGATGTGGCAGAGGGAGAGGGAGAAGCAAGCTCCCCGCTGAGCAGGGGCTCAATCCCAGGACCCTGGTATTATGACCTGAGCTGAGGCAGACACTTAACCAACTGAACCACCCAGAAGCCCCTATGTTGAATTTCTATGAAGTAGGTGCTGTTCTGTAAGTTTCAAGTTGAACAAAAGTTGTGGAGCCTACTTGGACAATGTCCAATTAAATTAGACACTTGCCAGATGGCTAAAAAAAAACAATGCAGGGTCTCATGTTTCCTTTGGGTTAAAACATTAGAGCTTGATACACTTTTTAAAAAAGCATTTGTTTTGCCAAACACACCCTGAGACATTCGGGAATTGTATGGAACTTGACATTCAATACTATTTATTTTCATAATATTACTATAAAAAATAAGTTTACATAAATACACGTTTGTCTTCTTTATCACTCTTAAAATCAGTTGTAAAGTGATTTTGAAATAAATGATCATTTCACATTCTAATAGTAGTCTGATATTGTTTAAATTGTTGAAATTTTTGGCTAACCCCTTGTTTGCTGTCATGTTTTAGTTTATTCAGAGCAAGAGGGTCTTGGCACAAGAAATTTCTCCCCAGTTGATTGGTCCTCCTCCTCAAGCTTTAGCGACATTTGGTAACTATGATATTCAGTAACATTTATTCATGAGAGGCACAGAGAGAGAGGCAGAGACTCAGGCAGAGGGAGATATAGGCTCCCTGCAGGGAGCCTGATGTGGAACTCCATCCCAGGGCGGTGGGATCACAACCTGAGCCAAAGGCAGATATTCAACCACTGAGCCATTCAAGCGCCCCCCATTTTTATCTTTAAATAAGTTCCACCCAAATGCTATGATTCCTCCAAAGTTTGCCATTTCTTAGAATTAATCTACAGTATCTTATATACAGTTTAGGTAACTAATTGACCATTACCAGCCAAATGACAAAACAGTTCTTTACTACTTATGTCCAGATATGAAACAATATAGCACTGTTATTATGAACAAGATCTTGAGCCTTAATTTCTTTTCCACTATTCCTTAATTGTATAAACTTAGTTCAATGCCATTTATAATATAGGGGAATATTAATAGCGTCTAACTCATGTTGTTAGGAAGATTAAATAAACTGGTGCCGGGGATCCCTGGGTGGCGCAGCGGTTTGGCGCCTGCCTTTGGCCCAGGGCGCGATCCTGGAGACCCGGGATCGAATCCCACATCAGGCTCCCGGTGCATGGAGCCTGCTTCTCCCTCTGCCTATGTCTCTGCCTCTCTCTCTCTGTGACTATCATAAATAAATAAAAATTAAAAAATAAATAAATAAATAAATAAACTGGTGCACATAATAAAGTCCTAAGCATGAGGTCTGCAACACTGTAAAACTAAATTAATATTAATCATAATAATGTTGTATAAATTTAGCATAAGAAAGAGAAGTTACATCAAAGAGTGCTGAAAATGGGGAAAAACTACAAATATGCGGGTTTCCTAATCACCTGAACTTATCTCATTTTATCAATATACTGTAAACTCCTTGAGGGTGTGTAACACATTTTATTTGACTTTGTATCTCCAACATCTAACACACTGCCTGGAACCTGGTAGGCACTCAGTAAATGCTGAATGAATGAATTCTCACAGATGTCTAATTCCCCTTGGCAGTGCTTAGCAGTCCAAAGAACAAGAACAATGCATCTATGAATTCCTCCTTTGGAAGCTGGTGGGAACACCTGAAGAAAGGGATGAGAAAGGGGAAAAGTAGCTGAATGGGAGTTCCATGGCAAAATCTTGCTATATACTTCAAATCCAAAATGTGCTCTATGACTGTGTTTCCTTGTTGTTCTGAAATCCATTGCCATTTCTGAGGCAGTTCTAGGGTCATTTTACTTGGGGGAAAAAAAAAGATTCTAACCCTATAACTCTATAATAAGTCAATTCTCAAAAGCTGGGTAGAATTTTCCCTTTGAAATCTACCAAGGATGAAAATAATTATTAAATTCTCCTAAAAATGTCAATGTTAATATACTTTTTAAACACTTCTTGTAACATACTCAAAGTACAGGAAAGCAACACAAACAAATGTGCATGACTCAAACATAGTAAAAATACCTATTTCATTGCCCACTGCACCATGTAATATCATGTTATGCTGTGCAAGACTGAAATAAAAGCCACATCTGACTCTATAATTCAAACCAGGATATCGATTCACAGCATGATGATAATTCTACAATACAATGATCTTGTCAAAAGAGCATTTCAGAAGGTGACCAGAGAGTTATGCTTTCTCTAGAGGAAAAATCTCATAATATGAGCAGCAACTGACAGGTACTTCTAGCTATAAAGCTTATTCAAAACATCTCATGGCTATTGCTCTGCCTTGTGAACTCTGATAACCTAACTATGTGATAGACACTATGAATCTTATACGGATAGCTGTTAAGAAGCAAATATATAGCCTGTCTCTCAGAAAATATAAAAGTACTAAGTGTCAGAAGTACTCTAAGTACTTTACGTGTTTTGACTCATTTAATACTTATTTTTTCAATCTCCATTGTATCTTTCCCGTCAGCATATAAACTTGCTAAAAGGATTACATAAGTCCTAAGTACAGTGCCTGAAACCTTGTTAGTACAATTCAGTGGGTACCACTATTATCCCTATTTTATAGATAAGGGAACTAAGAGAAAGAAAATTTAAAACTTGGCCACAATTTCCCAGCAGTAAAAACCAAGGCAGATCAGGTTTGGGTTCTTGACTATTTTATTTGCTTTCAACTTCATAGCGTACATTTCAGAGGAGGGGGGTTGTCCTTTTATCCAGGCAATTCTATATTTCTAATTTTATTTTGCTTTTACCTAGTGTCTCTTAATTACTTATTATCTTGCTAAAATTAATATATTTTAATGTAGAACTTTGAGGGTTTAAATAGCCTTTATTGGTATAACAATGGTCTAGTAGCAGAGGTACTATAAAATGTACAGTCAAACTCTGAAATGTGGCGACTAATTAGATTTCCTTGTGAGAAGATACTTATGAAACTAAGTGCTTTTTTTTAAAGATTTATTTATTCATTTATGATAGACAGAGAGAAAAAGAGAGAGAGGCAGAGACACAGGCGGAGGGAGAAGCAGGCTCCAATGTGGGACTTGATCGCGGGACTCCAGGATCGCGCCCTGGGCAGGCGCTAAACCGCTGAGCCACCCAGGGATCCCCTGAAACTAAGTGCTTCTATGTTGCTGTATTTTATACTTCCAGGTTTGTGCTCCATCAGCCTATCTGATTAACTGTCTCTAATGCAATACACAGAGTATGACACTCTGATTCTAGCTTTATTTTACTCAACTAAAAAATACAAAAAAAAAAAAAAAAAGGCATGTCAATTTCATGGGACTGTTTTGAGGATTAAACGAGGCATCAGCGAGTTTTAAGCAGGAGACTGACATACTCAGCTTTGCATTTTAAAAAATCACTTTGAACTGCCACAGAGAAAATGTATTCGAGAGGGATCATACTGGAAATGAAGAATCAGATTCAAAGATATGTGGTCTCGGAGAAAGATGACGCTGATGTGCAGAAGAGTTGTGGCAATTAAGTTGGAGGCAAAATGATCATATATTCAGTTGAATATTTGGAGGTAAAATCAACAATCTTTAGTGATAAATTGAATGTAAGAAGTTAGAGGTATGAAAAAGAAAAGAAGGACTTGGTTTCTGACATAAGCCTCTAAGAAATGAAGGCACCAGTTACTAACATTAGGAGGACTGAAGGAAGAACAGGTCTCATGGGCCAAGACAAAAAGAGGGAGAGTCAGACTAAGCATTCAGTGAAGGACGTTAGGTTTGAGCCAACCATGGGGTAACGTCAAATAGGCCACTGGATTTATGGGTTTGAAGCTCAAAAGAGATACAGATCTCTGCTAAATAGATCCTTAAAAATTGTTGGCAAATTAGTAGTATTAAGGCTGTGAAAATAATTTAGATTTCTTAAGGAAGGCATAAGTTAAAAAGAGAAAATAAAAATAGGACCAAGCTCTGGAAACTTCAAACTTTGTTGTTTTAAAAGTTATAATATTTTTTAAAATTACTAATATTTACTCAGAATTTATTTTGCACTAGGCATTATGCTAAATGCTTTACCTAGATTATCTGAATTAACCCTCACAACAATCCAATTTTCTGTTCCAGTAGAAACTAAAGCTTTATATGTGTTAAGTGATATATGTAAGTTTACATAACTAGTAAGTGGAAGAACAGAACTTTCCTCTCTGGCAATTGCCCTAGTATAATACAGCAATTGACAAGGGCAGCCTGGGTGGCTCAGCAGTTTAGTGCTGCCTTTGGCCCAGGGGATGGTTCCTGAGGACCCGGGGTCGAGTCCCATGTCAGGCTCCCTGCTTCTCCCTCTACCTGTGTCTCTGCCCTTCTCTCTCTGTCTCTCATGAATGAATAAATAAAATCTTTTTTTTTTTTAAGATTTTATTTATTTATTCATGACAGACTTAGAGAGAGAGAGGCAGAGACACAGGCAGAGGGAGAAGCAGGCTCCATACCGGGAGCCTGACGTGGGACTCGATCCCGGGACTCCAGAATCGCGCCCTGGGCCAAAGGCAGGCGCCAAACCGCTGAGCCACCCAGGGATCCCCAAATAAAATCTTAAAAAAAAAAAAAAACTGACAAAAGATTAGGCATGTGACTCTATAGGAAAAATGCTTAACACACATAGGGTATTTGTAAATTACACCTATTATATGGTTTTTATTGTTTTTTGTTTTAGTAAGGTAAAGAGTAAAGTCAATGGCTTGACTATCCTCTTACAAGAACTCTGTCACGTAGTGTATATTTAAATACCTTTCTGTATGTAAATGTTTTATCACTCCAATTAGGTATCTAAATAGTTTAAAGATAGATTCAAAGTTGATTAAAAATATACATGCTTCTAAAACTCAACACCCAAAAAACAAATAATCCAATTTAAAAACGAGCAGATGTGAATAGACATTTTTCCAAAGAAGACAGACAGATGGCCAACAGACACATGAAAAGATGCTCAGTATCACTCATTATCAGGGAAATACAAATTGAAGCGACAATGAGATATCACCTCACACCTGTCAGAATGGTGAAAATCAACAACACACACACAAAAAAACAAGGTTGTGGAGAAAGGGCAACTCTCGTGCACTGTTGGTAGGAATGCAAACTGGTACAGCCACTGTGGAAAACAGTATGGAGATTTCTAAAAAGTTAAAAATAGAATTACCCTACAATCCAGAAATTGCACTACTAAATATTTACCCAAAGAATACAAAAATACTAATTCAAAGGGATACATGCACCATGGTATTTATAGCAGCAGCATCTATAATAGCCACATTATGGAAACAGAAGTAAGTGTCCATTGACTGATAAATGGATAAAGAAGAGGTGGTATACAATATACACAACACAATATTGTTTTTACAAACACGATATACAATGGAATATTAGCCATAAAAAATGAAATCTTACCATTTGCAACAATGTGAATGGAGCTAAAGAGCATTATGCTAAAGCAAAATAAGTCAATCAGATACAAA
Source organism: Canis lupus familiaris (assembly GCF_011100685.1). Classification (NCBI taxonomy): domain Eukaryota; kingdom Metazoa; phylum Chordata; class Mammalia; order Carnivora; family Canidae; genus Canis; species Canis lupus. The sequence continues at coordinate 14,422,119 of NC_049242.1, read as the reverse complement.
TATCATATGAATTCTCTCATATGTAGAATTTAAGAAACAAAGCAAATGAGCAAAGGAGAAAAAAAGAGACAAAGTCAAACCAAGAAACAGACTCTTAACTATAGAGAACAAACTGATGGCTATCAGAGGGGAGGGAAATGGGTGACATATGTGATGGGGATTAAGGAGTGCACTTGTCATGATGAACACCGGGTGATGTACGGAACTGTTGAATCATTATATTGCATACCCGAAACAAATATTACACTGTATGGTAACTAACTGGAATTTAAATAATAAACAAACAAACAAACTTAAAAAGGTATATGCTTCAAATAATACTTTGGTAAGATATTTATTGAAGACATTTCAGAAAACAAAAAAGGAAAATAACCAATCAGATAGCCACTATAAAAACAATTAATTTCTGTATCCATTCTTGATATTTAGGGTATTTCTTTTATGTTTTCTATACATAGGACTTTTATGTAGAATAATTGGAACCATATCAAACATATATTTTTATATTCTTTTCTTAAAACCTGACATCACATCATAAGCCTTTCTCTGTTATTATAGTCTTTGCAACAATATAATGACTTTATCCCTTTTTTATAATGACTTTATTCCTAATAGGTTTTTCTAGTTCATTTCATCATTCTCTTCTTATTGAATATTTAAGTTATTCACAATTATAAAATATTACATATAATTCTGTCATAAACAACTTTCCCGTTCTCTCTCTTGCCCTCTCTATATATTTCTATCTCCATGTCTATCTCTATATTTTGGTCTTTAATATTATTTACTCATGAGAGAGTTAGATGGGAAAACCTCGCCAAATAATTATTGTGATTATTGTCACATTTGTTTAACCCATCAATGTATCAAATCAAAATCACAAGGAAAACAACATCATAAATAGAATTAAAAATCCACAATGAACTACTTTAAAAATAAAATTAACTATAGGCATGTGAAATGCTATTTAGATGTGTGGTTCTTTAACTTCCAGTTTATAGACCTTTAGCCCAACAAGGAATCTTAGGCTTTCTTTACAATTCCTTTATATTAGATATGTCAGAAAGGATTGAGCTGCTTTTAATAAAATATTTTAAAATAATGTTTCAAATCTGATTTTAAAAGTTCTATTTTTTGTGGAAAATTACATTCAAAGGCTTGGCTTAGTGCAGAATGAAAATGAATATTCTATCCTCTCAAATACTATCTCCCATTATTGTTTTCCCTTCCTTCTACCAGTTAACACCTACTCATTGGTACGTAATGTTTTAATCTCAAATTCAAAGTTCAGTGAGGAAGTTATATATTCAGAATATTTTTAATGAACACAGCATATTTCCGGCATTGTACTAGAAACTCTCCTAAACTGTTTGCAATCTCCTAAATATGCCAGCTCTACCTCCTCTGGACCTCTATTCACATGCTGTCACTCTGCTTCACCCCTCTTGTTTAACTGAATAACTTTTACTTATATTTCAAGTTTTTATTAGATATAATATTCACTAAAAAGCTATCCCTTTCACCCCAAGAATGTGCTAGATGCTCCTCATGTTGCACTACTACACCCCTTGTGCTTATTCTTCATCATATTGAATCATAATTGCCTATTAACTTTTATGCCTCCTGCTACTATAACTGCCCAGAGGATAGATGATTTGCCTGTTCTAAACATTAAGAGAATTCAAATTATCCTGACGATGTACACTTTTGTGAGTGTGTTGTGCTTATAAATGTTAACTGGCTTCAGACTATCTGGTACACATGGCACAATTTCACAATTATAATTGGCTCTACAGTTTCCTAGGCATGATATCTATTCCTCTGATTAAACTGAAAGCTCCCTGGGGTCAGAATTCTTGTCTTAACCTTTTTCTGTAACCCCAGAGTACTAGAAGAGAATAGCCATTAACTAATCATTGGTGAGGGGTTACACTGAATACAATCACAATTTTAATGTCACCACCACAAAAGCCCAGTTCACTAGTAACCTAAAAATGCTACTCTAACTCTCTCTATGAACCAGGAATTTGACAACAAAGAAAACTGTATAGCTCATCAGAGAAGGAATTTCTTATTATTTTTGAAGTAACAAAAAAATACTTATTTTCAGGAGTCCCATTTCTCAGAATCTCCTAAAAATGTAATGTAAACCTAAAAATGCTATTTTCATGAAGATGTTATAACAGTTTCTTTTTCCAAATTTTAAACAAATGGGTCATGACTTCTTTCCCATGCAATATTTTCCCTTTATTGGTGAGATCCTAACTTATAAAACTTCTGGCCTTTCTCTGCCCGTTAATTCACTCTACCCTGAATGGTGGCTTATCAGTTTTGGTAAAAAGTAAACTGGGCATGTGGGCCCACCTGTACCCTTCTTCCTTCTGGGAGCAAAAGAGCCACAGAAAGCACCTCTTCCCCAAGAGTACAATCTTTGTCACAACTGAGTTCTGGCATGGTTTACTTCTGGTGCAACTAGAGAGAGGGGAGCATGGGGGAAGGAGTCTGCCTAATTCCAAGGTTTAGTTAGCAGATCATTTGGCTCTCCCAATAAGCTCCATATTCCAATCTGGGCTTAATCAGTAATAAAGGTAATATTTTGGCTCCATCTGCCACTCCTTTGTTTTACTTCTCAAATTATTCAAAGCCCAGGCAGAAAAGAAGAATGCCATTTATTGGCTCCCCTCAGAGACCAACAGATGGGAATTTGCAAAAGTGAAAATAGATTTACTGTTATAGTAGTGATCCTCCTCTTCTACTTTCCTAAATGCTTATTATTGTGTTATAATATCTCTTTTTTAAAGGAGGGATTGTAGGAAGGCTGGAGCAACAAAATACCAAAAACAAACCAAAATTATGTCTGTAATACATATCAGTTTACTCTTTTATCACCACACCTGCTTCACAATAATTAAGTTGAATTTGAAAAAGTAAAACAATATATTAGAAAATCCAAGGTTTTAAACATGCAATAAAAGTGCAAAAATATATGCCTACTTTTAAAAGTTCAAATGAGGTTAGCATTTGATGCTATGGATAGTCTCAATTTTTCAAAAGGGAAGAAGAAATATGAGGACTCTTTTTAACAATTCCAGAAGGCAAGACATTTTGGAAGAAAAGGACCACTGCTCTAGGGATGTCTGTTATTCTCTACAGGATTTTAAATATCATTATCACTAGTTGGCAGAGAAAGAATCCAATATGTCACTGGAAAATATGTCCCCAAATGAAGCAAATGATAGCAGTGAAAGCTTGGTTCAAGCCTAGACCTGCAATTTGGCTTCCCTGAGGCCCAGGCCTGGTAAAAGAGTCAGACTTCCACCCAGAACTTAACTCTCATAGCCTCCCAGCTTCCTACATCTGATTAGCTCCAATAAACTCCCTTTCTGCATCTTGATACTTTGACAGCTTCAGCTCAAAGGATCTCATAGAGAATTTAGCAAAGTGCAACCTAATCCCCTCAGTGCTACAAAAGAAATTAACTCCTCTCTGAGAGCTGTGCATCTACCACAGAAAAGGGGCTTTGGGGTAGAGCTCCCTTAGAGGTATATGGAGCTACCTGACAGCACTCCTTACTAAATCCCAGCAATTTAATGCTATATTCTGATACAAGCAGCATAATTAGATAAATTTGAGCATAGATGTGGCAAATATGAGAACAGCCTAGAAATCTTTTAAATGAGGCAAATGATTAGAATTCCTCGACTAGTGAGGGAAAAAAATTATTATAAAAATATACCAGACCCTGATTATTGAATTTTATATTTTTTACCTTTCTGCTCTATTACTCTGAAAGACTATTTCCAATTTTTTAAAATTTTTATTTATTTTTTCACGACACACACACACACACACACAGAGGCAGAGACACAGGCAGAGGGAGAAGCAGGCTCCATGCAGGGAGCCTGACATGGGACTGCATCCCAGGTCTTCAGATCATGCCCTGGGCTGAGGGTGGCGGTAAACCGCTAAGCTGCCCAGGCTGCCCAACTATTTCCAGTGTAATCCATCAAGAAGGACATTGTGACTGCAAGAATCAATTTCATCATCCATGAAATGGGGACAATATTTCACAGAGTGAGGCTTAAACTAGGCAAACAATTTAAAGAAAACTGGCACAGTACTTATCTCATAGAAGAAACCTCCCAAATGCCCATTGTTTTTCAGATTTTAGATAGCTTGCTTTTGCCCACCATATCAGCATAAATTATTTCTTTAAACTTCACACAGTCTATGTGCTGCCAACTTGCATTTCAAACCACTCTAAATTCTGAACTCTTCTTCTACTCCATCCTATATATGCAGTATCCAAAAACCTGGTTATTTCTTTCTCTTGCAGACTCACAGTGCATCATAGCATATTAAAACCTCTGAAATGCTCTGTAGTAAAGAAATATATTCTTTTAGTTTCACTTTTCCAAATTTAGTATCTCTTTGGATATTTTTTCCATAGAACACACTAGAAAATAAGACACTAAATATAGGAATAGATATTTCTGAAGGGCAGAATTATAGGTGATTTTTATTTTCTTTTTTTTCTTTCTTTTTTTTTTTTTAAAGATTTATTTATTTATGGTAGACATAGAGAGAGAGAGAGAGAGAGGCAGAGGGAGGGAGAAGCAAGCTCCATGCCGGGAGCCTGACGTGGGACTCAATCCCGGGGCTCCAGGATCACACCCTGGGCCAAAGGCAGGTGCCAAACCACTGAGCCACCCAGGGATCCCCGAGCCACCCAGGGATCCCCTTTTTTTCTTTCTTATAATTTCCTCCCAAACCTGAAATTTCTGTATTTTTTTACAATCAGAGAAATTATTGTTTTAAGAAAGAAACTAAAAACACTAAAACTAAATTTGCCAACTATTTGCTGTCCCAAGATCTTAGTGAGTGTCTCTAGTTTCCTCACTTAGTACTTTTGGCTTTTCACCAGTACAACACACATATCATTTCCATAAAACTTTTCATGGTAAATATCATGAAAACTAAGTATAATAAAATGCTAACAATAAAAGCAGAATAGTTTTATTTTAAACTCATTTAAAAACTCAAATCCAAAGGTATACAAAATAATTTTACTAAAGAATGATAAACTTGATCTTTCCAGGTTGAGGCATTCTAATTCTGATCACATAGCTTTTGGAATGAGACTTAACCCCAATAAGTACTTGGGCTACTTCTTAGCTATGTGATCTAGAATAGAATGTATTTCATAATCTCCCTGAGGATCTATTTTCTCATCTGCAAAATGGGAACAAGGTCACTCATGCCTCAGCGTTCTAAAAGAACTAAATGGGATAAGTCTCTGTGGAAGTTCTTTGTAAATGGAAGTACAAAATTCTGGGACGCCTGGGTGGCTCAGTGGTTGAGCATCTATCTGCCTTTGGCTCAGGTCATGATCCTGGGGTCCTGGGATCGAGTTCCACATCAGACTTTTCACAGGAAGCCTGCTTCTCTCTCTGCCTCTCTCTCTCTCTCTCTCTCTCTCCCCCGCCTTTGTTTCTCTCATGAATAAATAAATAAAAATCTTTAAAAAAGGAAGTACAAAATTCTGTACAAAAATTATTTTAAAAGAGACAAAGATCCTCTCCTTTTAGTATTAGGCTGAGAAAACAAAATGAAAAAATAAGAATACCTCATGGTAATGCTTATATGTGTTAAGTACATGTCCTAAGTATAGTCTTGCAAAAACTCACCAGTAAGTGTCAAACAGACATTTCTCTTCTAATTGAAAGACATTCTGATTATTAGTAGGTGAGAATGTAGTTTCCACTAAGTGAGATATTTGCCTATTATCCCCAGGGGCATTCCACCCTTGTTGCCTTAGAGATAGATCTCTCTTTTAGCTTTAATTCATAGTAAGTGAAATATGCAAAAGTTGACTTGCTAATAGTCTACTAATTTATTTTACTAGAGACTGATGATAGTTATCTCAGCTTTGATAGTGTTTTCTCACTTTTCATAAAGCAATACCTTTTTTTGACCTTTAATACGTGACACAACGCAATTATTTTCTGCTTTTGCAATACAAAAGTACCTATTGTCAAGCTGTCGAACTAAAGATGACTAGATTCCAAGATTAATGAATGTTAATGAGAAACTAGCAGTCTTTCTCCTCTTAATCATCCCCTGCAACATTAGTCTTTCTTTCAACATGCCAAATCACAAAGCTAAATCCCCAAAAAATGGGTATGTTCTATATGCAACACAAGAAGTACCCAGGAAATTCCATCAAATTAAAGGAAGGATGGGGGAAAAAAGATCACTTATTATCAAGGACCCTACTGCTATAACTAATATGAGGTTGACCAGAGAGAGACCACTTGCAAAGCTACAATCACACATTGTCTTTTCTGCTCTGCAGATTATAGAGAAATGTGTGAAATAACCTTTAGACTTTTCTATATTAATTATATATCGATTTTCAAACCATTGGACACTATCTGTTACCCCATAATTATTTAGTTAAGCCATTCAACATCTTGGGCTTCATATTTGTCATTTTTAAAGATAAAGAGATTATAAATGTTTATCAATAGAGAAAAGGTTTTATGGAAATTAGGGTTGATCTATACAATGGAATTTTTTAAAGATTTTATTTATTTATTCATAAGAGAGAGAGAGGCAGAGACAGGCAGAGGGAGAAGTAGGCTTCCCTCAAGGAGCCCCATCTGGGACTCAATCCCAGGACCCCAGGATCACGCCCTGAGCCAAAGGCAGACCCTCACACTGAGCCACCCAGGTGTCCCTATACAATGGAATTTTATGGAGCTATTAAAAGTGATATGTATGAATAGTCCAACAAAATAAAAACCAGATTTACAGAGAAAATAAGAATAAAAAATAGCTTGCATATTAAATTGAAAATTGCATGTAAAATGCATAAACATAGACAACATTCTAAGGAGAAATGGAGAAAGGAATAATGTTTTGTCATTCTCTTTGTTGTTACTTTTATAATTCCTAAATAGCTTCCTCCTAACCAGTAGACCTAAATAAAAAAGTTAAGCAACTATGATTAGGTTTAAAATTCAATGGCCCTGTACTACCATGATATGTGTATGTATCTTTATATATCTTTATTTTTTGTACACTGATCTTTACCTATGAATAGATTGTGACACTTCTAAAGAAGAGATCATGTGGTTTACCCCTTTTTAATCCTCTGCATCAGTAGCTATTGAGGACTGAGCACATGTAGAAAGCTAATAGATTTAGGCATTCAGGATTTGCAGCATCAATCATGTGGTGAGTTAAATTATTGCCAGTCCCCTTGGTATCAATTATATCATATCCCAGAACCCAGCTCATAACCCTCTTTAAGAAGAATAATTACAATACATTTTGGCAGTATTGTTTGTTTAATGGGTGTTTTCCTAAATGGAATGTATTTCTGTAAGGATAGAAATGGGATAGAAGGATAAGGATAAGGATAAGGATAAGGATAAGGATAAGGATAAGGATAAGGATAGAAGTGCAATCATGCTATGTTGATTGCACTATCTCTAGCATCTAGCAATGGATTCTGCAATATGGAAAACTGGCCACAAGTATTTGCTGGACCATTAGATCAAAATTTCTCAACCTGAGCACTACTGACATTTCAATTCTTTGTGTTAGGGGAGAGGTGTGCATTATAAGATGTTTAGCATCATCTCTGGTCTCTACTCACTATATGCCACCACATTCTCAATGAATATGGGACAATTGTTAAGACTCTCTAAAACACTTTGTTGTGATATATGATTCAGAGCAAAGTACCACCAGTACTTTCTTATGACATAGAGTGTTGGACAATATAAACAGAAAAGTAAGCTAGTATTCTTTTTTGTTTTGTTTAGTTTTTTAAGCTAGTATTCTTGGAGCACCTGGGTGGCTCAGTGGTTGAGCATCTGCCTTTGGCTCAGGTTGTAATCCTGGGGATCCTGGGATTGAGTCCCATATCAGGCTCTCCACAGGGAGCCTGCTTCTCCCTCTGCCTATGTCTCTGCCTCTCTCTGTGTGTCTCTCATCAATAAATAAATAAAATATCTTTTAAAAAGCTAGTATTCTTAAATAAGAATTGTCAACATTAGTAGTTTAAGCACCCACCAAGTACCCAGAGTTTAGACGGTTTCTACAAAAGCTTTATAGTATATAAGGAGACTTAAGGTTTGTAAACAAGAATTTAAGGGGAAAAAAGGTGAGGTAAATATGATTGGAATAAAGCTGGTTATATCAAAAAGATTAGAGTAAAACAAAAGAATACAACAAGACAAAGCCATTAACTGGCTAATATCCAATATATTGCCAGATTTCTCATCACCTTTCCAATAATTCAGCTACCGTGAACCTGCACAGCTATGATGGAACCTCTACCCATAAGGAATTGTTAGGAGTTCCCCCTCACCTGGGGAGATGTGTAGTCTTTCTAATTATTGGTGCACACAGTACTTACATTTTGACAGATACAAAGGATCTTTGGGCAACTCCATTTCTCCCAGGAACAGACAACTGATCCACTGTGTCATCACATGCATGCACGTGCACATGCACACACACACACACACACACATACACACACACAATGCACATAGACATATTCTGGACTACGGGCAAAAAGTTCATGAAGTCTTTATTGAGAACAAAGAAGGAATTAAAATGCACATTGAAAAACATTCCCAATAAAGGCCTATCCTAAATCCCTGTCTGCCCTCTTACTCTATCACCTGGGCTGGATCACATCAAAGAAAATATTAAAACTCCTCTTTTCCTAAAGCAGTAGGCCTGAAGAACAAGCCTTTGCCTTTCCTTTCTTTAGCCCTTATCTCCACCCTCATACTGTCCAGAAACAAAAGTATCCCACAAGAGAATGTTAACCCAGCTCCAAGTTTCACTACCAAAAAAAAGCAGAGAGAGGAACAAGCAGCAAGATTGTATTTCCAAAGTCTTCTCATTCCACTCCTCTCACTGAAGGTTTTAAACATTCACTCAAATATGTTTGTGAGCCCTGCTCTCAGAGAAGGCTTTAATAATGAATCAAAGGTGTTAAACAAACAATAAGCTTAAATGAAATGTGATTTATTATGTTCCTAATAACATTTCTATATCAAACCTGATTATCACTCAAATTTCTTCAATCATGTCTAAAAATCGAAAACTTATTCATGCTTTTTATACTTATCCCAATAAGTTTGTGGTTTAGCAGACATTCAGCCTCTGTTTGGTCAGCATTAGCACTTCTGGAACACTTAACAGGTTTCAGTTTTATTGTGTACCTGGGCCCAAGTACCCAGTTAAGACCTCAAGCCACTAGCGGCATCATTAATGCCACAATGATTAAGTGAGACAGCCAAGCACCAGTGCACCATGAAGAACAACAGGAGATTGCAAAGTCATCAAGTCCGAGGTGCTGTCATGTTTCTTAAACAAGGCAAATGCATTAAGTTCACATTATTTCCACATTTTGCAGGTAAATGAAGAAGGCTGTTTCTGGCCTGTCAATAATACTTCAGAACTTTAACTGGCTGTTAAGATACAATAATAGATGACTACCACTTCTTACCAGCATATTCATTTAATTCTACTGGAAGAAATATATATTTGCAGTAAAACCATGAATATCTATTTCTAACTCTTCAAGAAAGTAGACCACTGGCATCTCCAAGGAATCTGCTTGAAAACTTATCAAATTACCCAAATTTATAAATAAATATATCATATAAGTTTCCCCCATAAAATGAAGTGTAGTCATTTAAAAATATAAATTCATTTATTCATCCATGAATTCACTCATCTTACAAATTACGTGCCAAGCATTGTGCTAAGGACTAGAAATGCAAAATTTAACAAAACAGACACAGCATTTTGCTCTTATTTTAGTAAGGAATAGAGACATTGAAAAAAATAATATGAATATGCTGGCAGAATGTGTGTAAAATGATTGAATAGTTTATAGTCTGGAGTTATAGAGAGGCATGGCTGAGAAATTAGCCTAAATCTCAAATTCTAATACCAAACTTTACTACTATATAACCAATGGCTACCTACTCTAAATCTCAGTTTTCTAATATTTCAAAAAAAGATAATCATATTTTCCTTAGACTGTATGCCAACAGTAAAAAATATATTCTATTATATGTGAAAGTACCCAGGATAGAGTTGGCACCTACTACTTAATAAGCATTAGTACTCCTTCACATCATCTAGTAACTCATGCTTTTTGAGTGTGGTTTGAGAACTCAATAGTTTTTGTGCTGTCATATTAATCAAAATGGTTAATAAGCAATGTATTTAAAATCATAAATAATTAATGCTATAGCAGCTAGAAAGAGACACTTCTCAGCAGGAGAAATTTTAGAAAGAATGGCCAGAAAATTGCTCTCTCAGATCAAGAAAACATGGAGTATGTTTGCTCTAGGACTGGAAATCAATATGCAAGAAAAGCAAAGAGAATGTTCCCTAATGTTGAAAATGTCATTATAAAGGCCAACTAGGTATAATGAAGGTTCCTAAGTGACAAAAATCAGATGAGCATGTGAATGAGTAGAAAAATGAACAAACACTGTCCTTGGGAGTTCATAGTCTATTTCTGAATATAAAAATTACATTCTTCAATATAAAAATAAATTCTTACTACCCCCCCCCATGGTCTTTTTTGGAATTAAAGTTATCCCTCTGTTTGAAATTTAAATTTACAAAGAACTTAAATATTAACTGACAAAACAAGTAATATAAAAAGGAATGTAGGCTTATATAAAGAGTCAAACTTTTTATATACTTTTAAAAATGTGAGCTATGTTTTGTTTTTTAACCAAATAAGTAAAAATTAAATTTAGTAATAAATTTATAAGATATACTGGTTAATGTTTTGATTTCCTTAAAATTATATAAATTGTCAAAATAACTTGGCAATATAGTAACTTGCTTTTAATAATATAAAAGCAAGAGTAACAAATATTTATTTTTTGGTATGCAAATTACTTCTTAAGCAGCATATCTTTAGAACTTAGTGTTGCCTTAAGCAATTTTAAAAAGAAGAGAGGAATTAATAAGCTTTCCTGTTATATGATCAATCTGAGAGATCTAATAATCTCAAGATCGAAAGCATCCTCAGAATTGCCCTTGTATTCATTGCCTATGACCTGGCAGATAAATGGAAAGAAATCCAACAGCCTTCCTTCACCTTATGGTCCTATGTTTAATTATCTTTGGTGCTTGGAGTTATTGCTTTGTACTTAAATAAAGCTCTTCTTGAATCAATTTATTTATTACTCTAAACTACCTGCTATTCTGCCCTATTGATTCCACTACATGGTGCTTTTTAAATTTTTCTCTACATTGTCCTCTCTGTTCTAGCTTGGCTTTCTTCCCATCAAGAGTATAGGAATAGATCTGGGTCTTGAATTCTAGTACGAATTCAGTGACATCCTAGCAATCTGACTTTGAGGAAGCTACTTCACCTCTATGACCTCAGTTTTCTCTTTATAAATTGACAGAATGGCACTATATTATCATTGAGAAGCCTTCCACTACTGCCATTCTATAATTTCCACAAGGCTTAATGAGTTGCCATCTGCTTTAGTAGTGGGAGGAAAAAACACTCAAGCAAGAGGTTCAGATTTTAGTAGAGGCTCTTCTAACTTAAGAAAACTGTGTTACTTCTCTGACATTAATTTGGCTCATGAGTCAAATAAACATAATTATACCTGCTCTGTTTGCCACACGGGGTAGAAAATCCAGTGAGGTAAAGACATAGGTTAGCAAATAGTATAAACTTTACCCTTACCAATCTTTTAAGATTTGACAGAGGAAAGTAAAAAAACAACAACAACAAAAAAAAAAAAACGGGAAGGAGAAAAAATACATTATTTAGAGAATAAAAGTGAGAGAAAAATACAGATCAATTAGCTAATGAAAAAAGCTATTCATTTATATCTTTAAGGATTCCAAATATTTGAAGACCTTAACTATATTAAAAACAAACAAGTTAAATTTGGCAGTGTAGTGACTTGAAAAGCCAAGAACAAAGGATTGGGTTCTAACAGTATTTCTTGTATTAATTAGATGAATGAATAACTTTGGAAAAAATTACACGCTCATGTTCTTTTATCAAATACAGACCCTCAAACAGACATAATTATATCTAGAAGGAGATTTTCCTACATTACTAATTTTCTTTCTATTTTTTTCTTTCTTAATTTTTTAGTCACCTTTACCCCAAGATGGGGCTAGAACAAAAGTCTCATTCTCTGACTGAGCCAGTCAGCCACCTCTAAAGTTTCTCTTTAAATACAGAGTTTTAAAATTAAGGAGAGAGAGACAGAGAGATTGAACTTCCTGATGGACTAGTTTATAACTCCAAACCGCCTGCTGAGTAAAACTCAAAAGGCTAGATTATCAAAGAAATGTTTGAAGTCATCAAAGAGCTACCAACACAGCCAGGATTTAAGAGGCCAAGATCCCTGAGAAGGAAACTCATTGAGGTGGGCTCAACACTTCTTTTCTCCTGAAACGGTTTTCCTATTTGTACCCAGTCCAGAGAAAGAGGCTGAGGAACTCAAACAGGAAGCTGAGCAGAAAACAGCTGCTGAGTAAAGCTTTGGCAGTCTCAAGGGACTTAGAAACAAAAATTGGAGTTCAGAATTGAAAGAAAAGCTAGGACTTGAGGATTCAAGATTCTGCAATGAAGTAAAGTACAAAGAAGTCAGACTAATGTTAGCACTATTTTTTCTTTCAAGACAATATTTAATTCATCAGCAGAGCAGGGACAGAGACCAGGAAGCTGAGAAGAGCGAAGCCTCTGAGAACATTTAATCATCACATTTAATCATCACATGATGCTGGAGAGATAGAACTTGGAGTTCATGCTCATCAATGAGGAAATGCCCTAATAAACATCTCAAGGTTAAAGTTAGGGTTGAGGTTAAGATTACGGATATGAGCAAACCGGAAATAAACCACCGTCATAAAAACTAAAATCATCTTCAATTCAGCCTGGCCTATATTTGGATTAAAGTGATAGGCCCCTAAATTCTCTGCATGTTAGAAGAAAAAGCAAAAACTCTTTTAAAAAGATGTTATTCAGATTACTGACAACTTTTTATATACAATAGCTGTCATTCAGTAAAAGCTTACAGTTTGCCAAAAAATAAGGATAAAAGAAAAAATTAAAAAATAGAACAGACCCACAATGGGGCACCCGCGTAGAGCATAGAACCCTTGATCTTGGGGTTCAAGCCCCATATTTGGTGTAGATATTACTTAAAAAGAGAATCTTTAAAAAGAAGAAGAAGAACAACAACAACAACAGATCCACAGTTCATTCAGATATTGGCATTATTAGACCCAGACCTTGAAATAATCATGATTGATGTGTTTAAGAAAATGAATGGAAGCCTTAAAATGGTTGCTTTTTTGTATCTGTGTTGTACTTCAGTAGAAAATCTGCTTTAAATGTTAACTTTAAAACATGAAGAGATACCAAGGACCTAGATTTATGAAAAAGAGTAGATGGTAATTCATAAACTAAGAAACTCAATAAGTAAAATTAACAATTCAATAGGTAGATTTAAAAATGAATATGACTCAGCAGAAGAGATGGTTAGTGCACTGGAAGGAAAGCTAATAAATAAATCCAAAATAAAGCATTAAGAGAAAAAAGACATTAAAAATTATTTTAAAATGCTATAAAACACATATAGATCATAATGAAAACAACAACAAAAATAACAAGTATATGTCACTGCTCTCCCAGAATTGGATCGAGAATGTGACAGAACCATTATGTGATAAATGATAAATATATTTTCAAAGATGAAAAAAGACAGAAAGTCATAGATTCAAAAAGTACTACCAATTCCAAGTAGGGTAAGTACAAAGAAAACACACCCTGGCATACAATAATCAAGCTGCTGATAAGCAATGACAAAGAGAAAATCTTAAAAGCATCCATTAATTATAAATGAAAAAGACTCACAAATAATTTCCCAACAAAAATTATTAAAGTCAAAGATGTCTTTAAAGCATTAAATGACAAACTTTAATTTTATACTTAGTGAAGATTTGTTTGAAAAACTTAGGCAAGAGCAGCCCAGGTGGGTCAGCGGTTTAAGCACCGCCTTCAGCCCAGGGCCTGATCCTGGAGATCAGGAATCCAATCTCATGTCACGCTCCCTGCATGAATGAAGCCTGCTTCTCCTTCTGCCTGTGTCTCTGCCTCTCTCTTTCTGTGTCTCTCATGAATAGATAAATAAAATCTTAAAAAAAAAAAAAAAAACTTAGACAAAATATATTTTCAGTGAACAAAAACTGAGAGACTCTATCAACAGATCTATATTAAAAGAAATACTAAAGAGAGTTCTTCAGGTAGAAGACAAATAGTTCTGGAAAGAAGAATAGTAATGCAGAAAAGAATAAAGAACAAAAAAAGAGAGTAAATGTGTGGATAAATCTAAATGAATATCAGCTACACAAATAATAATTGTTATTCTAAGTACTTTTTAGCAGAAAATTTATAGGCTTAAATACTTATTTTTTAAGAATCTGAAAATCAAATTTTCCATTTCAGAAAGCTAGAAAAGCATCAGAAATAAAACCTAAATAAAGTTAAAGGAAGGAGATAATAATGGTAAAAGAAAAATGGGAAGGACTACAAAAATGGAAATGTAGAATTGAAAAAATTAAGAAAACCTGAAATTGGTTACTAGAAAAGATTTTAAATTTATAATCACCTAGTATGACTGGTCAAGAAAATAAATGAGACAAATTATTAACATCTGAAATAAAAAGTAGAATACTTCTTCAGATTTGATAGAAGACACTATAAACAAGATAATGCCAATTAAAGGTAAACATTTAGTTTAAATGGAGAAATACGGGATCCCGGGGTGGCACAGTGGTTTAGCTCCTGCCTTTGGCCCAGGGCGTGATCCTGGAGACCCAGGATCGAATCCCACGTCGGGCTCCCGGTATGGAGCCTGCTTCTCCCTCTGCCTATGTCTCTGCCTCTCTCTCTCTCTCTCTCTCTCTGTGTGACTACCATAAATAAATAAAAATTAAAAAAAAATAAATGGAGAAATACTAGAGTGAAAAAAATCTTACCAAAACTGATATAAAAATAAATAGAAAATATGCGTTTTCCAATCTTTAAAAAAACTAATTGAATTATTATTTTAAAAGAAATCTGCAGTCCAAAAGACTTCAGAGGTGAATTGTTACAAATATTTAAGTAATAATGAACATCAACTTAAAACAAACTTCTGGAGAACAGAAAATGATAAAACATTTCCCAATTTATTTTAAGGTCAACATAACGTTGGTACAAAAATAACAAAAAATCATAAAAGAGAAAAATTAGAAGCAAATCTTTCTCATTAGCATGGAAGAAAAAAAACATTAAAAAAACAAACCCAAAACAGCTACACATGAAAAGAATAACACTTCATGACCAAGTTGGATTTTTTTAAGAAATGAAAGCTGTTTTATCCTTCAAAAATCAACCAGTGCATTTCACTATATTAACAGAAAAATGAAAAAAAAATTCATTTGATTGTTTCAGTGGATGTGGAAAATGCTTTTATAAAATTCAGTACTGTTCATTTAAAAAAAAAAAATCTTAGCAAGCCAGTAATAGAAGTGAATAACCTTAGTCTGAAAACATTTTAAAAACATTATACTAATGTATACTGAAATATTCTTCCTTAAGATTAGAATGCCAGCTATCATCACTTCTATGAAGTATTATACTGGAGATTTTAGCCATTACAATAAGAAAAGATATGAAAATTAAGAAAATGAAAAAGAGGAAATAAAATAATCACTTTTTTCAGATCATTGATCATGTACATAGTAAGTCTAAGAAAACATCTATTGGCAATATATTACAAATATAAGCAAATTTATCAAGTCCTCTATATACAAAGTTAATATACAAAGATCAATTGTCTTTCCTTTTTTTTTTTCCAATGGTCTTTCTTTAAATATATTACCAACAATTTAAAATTATAATTTAAAATGATACTATTACAATAGCATCAAAATGTATCATATCTCAGTGAATAAATGTAATGAAAGATGTTCTAGACCTCTACACAGAAAATTAGAAAACATTACTGAAAGAAATTAATGAAGGCCTAAATAAATGAGGAAAGTATATGTATATATGTATATGTATATCATGTGAATGAATTATAAGGTCAAAGTTTTAAATATGTAAATTCTTCTCAAGTTGTTTCATAGATTTAACTAATTCACAATCAAAATTTTAGCAAGGATTTTTGTGGAAATTGCCAAATTGATTCTGAAATGTATATAAAAATGTAATAGCAAAGAATTGCTAAGAAAATCATGACCAAAAATAAAGCTTAATTGCATACATAACCAAATATTAAAACTTATTATGTGCAGTAATTAAGAGAATACTCTAATTGCATAAGGATATGCAAATAGACCAAAAAAATAGAACAGAGTTTAGAAATAGACTCACTTAAAGATGGTTACCTAATATACATCAAAGGCCCTCTGCAATTCAATGAGGGAAAATATGGTATTATCAATAAATAGCCAAATGTATATCCAAGGTACGGGGAAAACTGAATTGTGACCCTCCACCTGACACTATTCACTTACCAACTTCAAGTCCAGTAAATGTGAAAAATTTTAGGGGCACTTGGGTAGCTCAGTGGTTGAGCATCTGCCTTTGGCTCAGGTCATGATCCCGGGGTGCTTGGATAGAGTTGTGTATCAGGCTCCCCAAAGGGACCCTGCCTCTCCCTCTGCCTATGTCTTTGCTTCTGTGTCTCTCATGAATAAATAAACAAAATTATGTCAATAAATAAATAAACATGAATAATTTTACAAAAGAACGTACAAAAATATTTTCATGAATATGGGGTACGTATAGATTTTCTAAAGAGGACACAGAAAAGACTTGATGGTTTCATTTAAAAAACAGATTGATAAATTGGACTAAATTAAAAGCAATAACCTTTATTCAAAAGATGCAATTAAAATGGAAAATAAGCAAAAAAGGGAGAAATATGTGCAATACATATGTGCAAAATAAGATTCATATTCAAAATACATATGAATTTATCAAATCAATAAACATATGAGGAAAATTTCAAGCTCATTAGTAATCAGAGAAAAGCACAATTGAGGGATCCCTGGGTGGCGCAGCGGTTTGGCGCCTGCCTGCCTTTGGCCCACGGCACGATCCTGTAGACCCGGGATCCAGTCCCACGTCGGGCTCCCGGTGCATGGAGCCTGCTTCTCCCTCTGCCTGTGTCTCTGCCTCTCTCTCTCTCTCTCTCTCTCTCTCTCTCTCTCTCTCTGTGACTATCATAAATAAATAAATAAATTTTTTTTTAAAAAAAGAGCAAAATTGAAACCACAATTTTACTACATATGCACCAAAGTAGCTACTGAAAAAATGTAGAGCAAGTGGAACTAATATACATCACTGGTGGGAGTATAAATTCATATAACTGCTTTGGAAAACTCTTTTATAATTTTTTGCTAAGCTAAACATGTGCATATTCTAAGATCAAGCAATTTCACTTCTAGTTGTATAACTAAATGCACACCAAAAATGCACAACAAAAATTTACCAAAAGTCTCCTAGAAGACTTAATTATAATAATCTGAAACTGGAGAGCAAACCAATATCCACCAACAGGGGAGCGAATAAATAGTGTGGTATATTTGTGCAATTGATTATTATATAGTACTGAGAAAGGACAAATTAATTCAGCATGCAACAGGATGAATCTCACAAACATAGCATTGAGCAAAAGAAGCAAGGCAAAAAATATTGTAAGGCCACCATTTATGTAAATTTCAGTTAGGCAAATCTAATCCAAGGTAATAGATGTCAAGAGAGAAGAGTTAACTTTGCAGTATGGTGTTAGTGACAGAGAGCACAATGAAGGCTGTTCTGTTGATATTTAAAATATCTAGAACTGAGTGATTGTGTTCACTTTATGAAAATTCATCAAGCTATACCTTAGTGTGCTTTTCTGTATTTATTTTTTACTTCAATTTAAAAATATGTGACTGGATGAATAAGTAAATAAATAGACCAACACCTGATTTTTTAAAGAATTGTGGTAAAAATACATGACATGGGATCTACACTTTTAACAAAATATTAAGTGTTATTGTTAACCATATAGAATTGTTAACCATAAGCATTAGGTAGTACAAAAGATCTCTAGAACTTTTTCATCTCACATGATTGAAACTATACTCACTGAAGAGCACCTCCCCATTTCCTCTTCCCTTTGGCCCTTGTCAACCATCATTCTACATTTTGCTTTAATGAGTTTGATTACTTTAAATACTAAATATAAGTGGAATTATGTGGTATTTGACCTTCTGTGACTCAGCTATTTTACTTAACGTAATATCAATATTCATCCATGTTGTAGTGTATGGAAAAATTTTTTATTCTTAATAGTTGAATAATATCCCATTGTATGAATATACCATATAATCTTTTTTGTTTAAGTTTTATTTAAATTCCTATAAATTAACATATAGTGTAATATTCGTTTCAGGAATAGAATTTAGTAATTCATCACATACATATAATACCCAGGGCTCATCACAAATGCCCTCCTTAACACCCATCACACATTTATCCCATTCTCCCACCCACTTCCCTTCCAGCAATGCTCAGTTTGTTTCATATAGTTAAGAGTCTGTTTTATGGTTTGCCTGTCTTTTCCCCCCGTGCATTCATCTGTTTTATTTCTTAAATTCTACATATGAGTGAAATCACGTGGTATTTCTTTCTCTGACTGACTTATTTCACTAGCATTATACTCTAGCTCATTCACCATTGTTGCAAATGACAAGATTTCCTTCTTTTTTAGGACTGAGTAATATTTCATTATAGATAGATAGAATGAATATAATAGATATATAGAGAATATATGTTACATGTAATAGAATATATACATACACATATAAATACATATACATATATATCACAACTTCTTTATCCTTTCATCAGTCAATGAACATTTGGGCTCTTTCCATAGTTTGATCTTTATCCATTCATCTGTATATGGACATTTAGGTTGTTTCCACTGCTTGACTATTGGGAATAATGCTGCAATCAACATGGGGGTACAAGTATTTCCTCAAAATCCTGATTTTAATTCTTTTGGATAAGTACCCAGAAGTGTGATTGCTGCATCATATGGTTGTTCTATTTTTAATTTTTTGAAGAATCTCCATACTGTTTTCCATAGTGGCTGCAACCATTTTACATTCCCACCAACAGTACATAAGAATTCCTATTTTCCCACATCTTCATCAACACTTGTTTTCTGGATTTTTTCTTTTGTTTTGTTTTTCATAACATCCATCTAACAGATGTAAGGTAATATCTCCTTATGGTTTTGACTTGCATTTCCCTGATGGTTAGTGATATTGACCATCTTTTCATATATCTAGCAATCTGTATGTCTTCTTTGGAGAAGTCTATCCAAGTCCTTTACCCATTTTTAAATCAGATTATTTGGTTTTTGTTTGTTTTGTTTGCTACTTAATTGTAGGAGTTCTTTATATATTTTAGATATTAACCCTCTATTAAATATTATGCAAATGTTTTCTTCCATTCTCTAAGTTGTTTTCTCACTTTGTTGATTGTTTCAACAATCAACAGCTGCTTTCAACTAAGCAGCTTTTTAGTTTGATGGTAGTGTCACTTTTCTATTTTCCTTTTGCTGCCTTTGTGTGTTTTAATAGAAATTTCTCTCTAGGTCATTGTATCTCCTCTCTTTCTGTAATGACATCCTATTTTCTACAGATATTTTCAAGACCAAACATGTGATTTGAATTTTTTGACTGTTTTTTTTTTTTTTCTCATACATTACTTGGCCTAGGTTAGCTATAAAAACAAAATTAGCAACTTGTTTTTTTGACCTGAGCAACCAATGCCCTGCTTCTTAGGACACATCTCTCAGAAGGCAACTGTCATAGTGTTTGAAGGGTGGCATGTCAGTCAAGCCTCAAAAGGTTAAAGCTGAGGAAATTTAGCATTTCCTCCCAAAGGAAAACCCGATGATTGAGATATAAATATTCTACTTTTTGTCCTTCCTAGGAACATATATAACTTCAAATCTGACCATAATGAATCCCCTTGATCAAATCCTAAACAATCGTGAGTTTCAAATTCTATAATTAAGTTATCTCACATTTCTATACCATTTTTTTCATTTTTGTTATATTGGATAAAAACGTTATAAAGTCTAAAGCATATAAGTAGGCATCAACCCCATTAACTTTTCCAATGGTTTTGCTCTCTGAGCATCATTTCAATTCATTTCATTTTATAATCTCCTTCTTAGGCAAGTGCTCTAATACTTTAGGCACTTTGCTCCTAACATATCACGTGATTCTGGAAATTTTCCCCAGCCCATTTCAGCACATTCAATACTTGGATGATTCAGGTGCAGGATTTGAGGTTAGTCTAACCAGATTATTAAAGATGAACATAACTTGCAAAAAGAGGGGTCACTTTGGAGGTCGCTACTAAGTATGCAGGGTTTTCCCATTATTGTACTGATGAAACCTGAAACTGTTCCTTTTTCAGTTTGGATATCTGAAATTAAACAGAATTCAGACCCTATGTAGTTACAATACTCTTTGAGCAATTCAGAAAATAAGATGAACCTCTTTTGTGCCATGGAGAAAGGTAAAGTTCATTATTTATGGATGAAAATCTTTATCAATGCAACAAATAAAAAATGTGGGAGACAACTTAGGTTTAACTAGTGTTTGATTATTGCATTCTGGCTATAAAATTCTACATAAAATAATTTTGTATTTAAATAGTATTTTCTACCTTAAAGCATGCATTTGCTTAAAGGGCTAGTGATTCCCACTACACAGGATTATTGAGAAGATAATAATAACAGGTACCTTTAGAGTCTGTTGTGTTCTAAACATTGTATCAACTATTTTATCTATATAAGTAAAACAGTGAAAACAGACTCAGAAAAAGAACTTTTTACCCAAGGTTGTACAACCTTGGGCAAGAAAAGACTTTTAAATCATATTTGTTTTATATACAAATCTATGATCTTAACCATTATCTCACAGAGATCTAACCAGGTAATGGAAATGTGTTTTGAAAGTTGTCTACCACTAAATTAACTGAAGAGGTAGATCTGGTAAATTTAAAAGGTCACATACATAGATCTGAAACATTTGAAACCAGAAGTTTCAAAGAGTCAGTACTCTCATCATAACTAAGTTGTGGTTTCTGAACTGCATAATCAATATAACAGAAAAACAAGACTTGTAATAATAGACCTACAGCAGTTATACAACAGTTTAAAAAAAATTTTAATGATTCTGCCAGCAGGGGTGGGAGCAGGGATGGAACTGAAATAACAAATCATGAAATGCACTTACATTTAGTTTAATTAAATTAATTCAATAGGTGTTTTAGTCAAGGCATCTAGTCATTAAAGAAGTGAAAACTCTAAATGCAGTACTAAAGTACTAAAATAGTGATAACTAAACAAAATCTTATATTAAGGATTTGTGGTAAGCCCTGGTGTGTGTCACCCTCAATTCAGGATCAACCATATCTGGGGGCATCACAATGCCAGATTTCAGGTTGTACTACAAAGCTGTGGTCATCAAGACAGTGTGGTACTGGCACAAAAACAGACACATAGATCAGTGGAACAGAATAGAGAATCCAGAAGTGGACCCTGAACTTTATGGTCAACTAATATTCGATAAAGGAGGAAAGACTATCCATTGGAAGAAAGACAGTCTCTTCAATAAATGGTGCTGGGAAAATTGGACATCCACATGCAGAAGAATGAAACTAGACCACTCTCTTGCACCATACACAAAGATAAACTCAAAATGGATGAAAGATCTAAATGTGAGACAAGATTACATCAAAATCCTAGAGAAGAACACAGGCAACACCCTTTTTGAACTTGGCCACTGTAACTTCTTGCAAGATACATCCACGAAGGCAAAAGAAACAAAAGCAAAAATGAACTATTGGGACTTCATCAAGATAAGAAGCTTTTGCACAGCAAAGGATACAGTCAACAAAACTAAAAGACAACCTACAGAATGGGAGAAGATATTTGAAAATGACCTATCAGATAAAGGGCTAGTTTCCAAGATCTATAAAGAACTTATTAAACTCAACACCAAAGAAACAAACAATCCAATCATGAAATGGGCAAAAGACATGAAGAGAAATCTCACAGAGGAAGACATAGACATGGCCAACATGCATATGAGAAAATGCTCTGCATCACTTGCCATCAGGGAAATACAAATCAAAACCACAATGAGATAACACCTCACACCAGTGAGAATGGGGCAAATTAACAAGGCAGGAAACAACAAATGTTGGAGGGGATGCGGAGGAAAGGGAACCCTCATACACTTTTGGTGGGAATGTGAACTGGTGCAGCCACTCTGGAAAACTGTATGGAGGTTCCTCAAAGAGTTAAAAATAGACCTGCCCTACGACCCAGCAATTGCACTGTTGGGGATTTACCCCAAAGATACAGATGCAATTAAACGCCGGGACACCTGCACCCCGATGTTTATAGCAGCAATGGCCATGATAGCCAAACTGTGGACGGAGCCTTGGTGTCCAACGAAAGATGAATGGATAAAGAAGATGTGGTTTATGTATACAATAGAATATTACTCAGCTATTAGAAATGACAAATACCCACCATTTGCTTCAACGTGGATGGAACTGGAGGGTATTATGTTGAGTGAAGTAAGTCAGTTGGAGAAGGACAAACATTATATGTTCTCATTCATTTGGGGAATATAAATAATAGTGAAAGGGAATATAAGGGAAGGGAGAAGAAATGTGTGGGCAATATCAGAAAGGGAGACAGAACGTAAAGACTGCTAACTCTGGGAAACGAACTAGGGGTGGTAGAAGGGGAGGAGGGCGGGGGGTGGGAGTGAATGGGTGACGGGCACTGGGGGTTATTCTGTATGTTAGTAAATTGAACACCAATAAAAAATAAATTAAAAAAAAATTCAGGATCAACATACTCTTTCTCCCACTCAATAGGAGTGTTAGCTGCTAAGGTTCACAGCTGTACCCCTCTCCAGAAAACTGCCTTGACCAAAATTATTTCCTGCATCTAGTGACTCACTGATGTGGTGGTACAAAGACCAGCAAACCCTGCTTCAAATGAGAACAACTCAGAAGGGCCATTGCTAGCTCCAGAACTCCCAATAGGATCATATGAGGTCTCTGTTACAACTGGAACTTGATTCAACTCGCTTTGTCTAATTCTGGGTCACTCACCCCTCCCAGGAGTAGTTCCTAAAACATTTCCTAATAGCTTGCATCTAAATCTCAGAGGTTTTTTTAGTATTTTCCAGGGAACCTGGCTTATGACAATGATTAATCCCAAATTTTCCCTCTGGTCCACTGCTTATGGTTCTTAGTATTATTATAAAATATGCAACTTTTTTCTATTTTCCCACAATCAGGTGATAGTGCAGTGAATCTTTTACATGGGGTTGACATGTACTTTGCGTAACTCTTAAAAATTCAATATGGATTTCATACATAATGAAGTAATCACAATGAAAAAGGTAGGCTTTGTGACTAAAGAATTTTTAAAGACACATGATTATCAGCGTAGGAAATCTGTTTCTACAAAGCAAAATAGTTTAAAGTTATAAAGAATTGACTTTGGTATCAATAGGCTATATGTCCTTCTACCTTGAAGCAGTTAAATGAGCTTTTCCCATTCTTTTCTTGAATTAAATATGAAATCTAGGTTGTGGAATGGAAATAATTCCCACTGCTTCATAAGTCTATGATAAGTGATTTAATAAGAAGCAATGATTTGTGGTATTTGTAGACAAACTTATACTAAATTGGATCTTAACCTTCACTTCAAGAAACATTTGATATTTATTAACTACACAGTATGTGCAAAGCACTCATCTGGGTCCTGTGGGAACAAATAAGATGATTTTAGACCCAATTGCCATTGTTTCTTTCCTTCATGAACCCACAATTCAGTTGGGAAGAAAGGCAAAATAAAAATACAGAAAGAAAGACAATGACTAAGCCCATGTGTACATTTGTCAATAAGACAAATATGAAGATGAAACTAAATGTCTGTCACATAATTCACTTTCTTAGTATATCATATTCTATTACATGTATCCAAGTAGTAGGACTATAGTACAACCAAGAAATGATACCAAATATTTCCAGAAAGTCTTTCAGGCCTGAGTACTGAAAGTGAGTGAATCATGCTATCACTAAGTTTAAATAAAAAGCTTTTTATCTTTCCAAGATTTTTCTAATAAATTTTATTCAATTTTAGATGTAAGCAGTTAGAAAGACTTAATGAATCAAGATACTGAAATATCACTGTAAAAAGTACACATAGTTATATATAAATCTAATCCTATTCCACATCAAATCTACTCTTCTTTTCTGCCTTTCATGTCTCCGTGAATGGCACCACCATCTGCTTACTTGCTTATATTAGAAACCTATCACCTATGGCACCTCTTTATCTCTTGGTTCATATATCCAAACAAGAAATTGATCTAACATACAGTACACCATGTTAATTTATCTCCTACTTTAATATACAGATATCATTCTATGATATCATCAGAAGTAATATCACCCCCAGGGGTGTAAAAATTACTTATTTTGGAAAAGGGGAGTGATGGTTAATTTTATGTGTCAATTTAGCTAGGCTATGAAGCTCAGTTGTTTGGTCAAACCCTAACCTACATGTAGCTTTAAAGGTATTTTTTAAATGATTAACATTTATAATAAATAACTTGGCTGTAAGTAAAACAGATTACCCTCCATAATATGTAGGCTTCATGGAATCAGTTAAAGGCCTTACAAGCAAGCATAGAGAAGAAGCTGAAGAAGGAACTCTGTCTCAAGACTGCACCATTGAAATTCTCCTTGAGCCTGCAGCCTGCCACCCTGCCCTACAATTTCAGACTTGCCAGCTCCCCAATCTTGGGAGCCAATTCCTTAAGAATTCTCTCCCCACTCCCAACTAATATAGAAGTTGAAAAAATATTTAATATAAAACACAGATATATATACTGTACATAAACAGACTTGCTATTCAAATTTCTCAAAAACAACAACAACAACCAAATTCCAAATTTCTTCAGGCAGAGAGTTGGTTAGGACAAAATATGTAAAACATCTCCTGGTCTCCTAGGTTGTGTGTGTGGGGGGGGTGGGGAAGGGGATAATGAAAAGATAGTAAGGAAACACTATACTAAGTATTTTTTTTTTAATTTTTTAATTAACTTATTTATTTATGATAGTCATCAGAGAGCGAGAGAGAGAGAGAGAGAGAGAGAGGCAGAGACACAGGCAGAGGGAGAAGCAGGCTCCATGCACCGGGAGCCCGACGTGGGATTCGATCCCGGGTCTCCAGGATCGCGCCCTGGGCCAGAGGCAGGCACTAAACCGCTGCGCCACCCAGGGATCCCTTTTTAAGTATATCCTCTACCATGCATCCCTTATATCACTACCCTAACATTACCATCTTTTATTATTAGCAAGAACATTGCTTCTTAAGGGCTCTCTCTGGGGCTGTATTAGTCCCTCAAATATATCTTACACAGTATCTATCAAATATTTGTAAAAATGCAAGTTTAACCAAGTATTTCCCTTGTTTAAAACCCCTTGATGGTTCTTGGTTTGGGAACCTCTCATCTCTACTTACATAGAAATCTACAGACAGAGTAAGTGTATCTTCAATGTTTCCAAGAGAAGGATAATGAGATCCAGTTAGTTTAATAACTTGCCCAAATTTGCACAATATACAGAGGCAAATTCAGGATTTTAAACTAGATTTCATAATCTAAATATCAAGTTTTCTAAGACACAAACACTATTTTGGCATTAGGCAGACATCCGGATACCATCAGCATCTACTTAACTAGCTTATGAGAATCTGAGCAAATGACTGCACTAGAGAACTTTAGTTTCCTAATCTGTACAATACAGGCAATATTCTCCTCTCAAAATTTATATTAGGATTAAATAAGTTGATATACATAAACTCATACATACATATATTATGCATAAACAAACGTACACAAATTAATATATGTGTATAGAGATACACATGGATCTATACATAAACTGAGAGAGAAGGAGAATCTAGCATGTAATGTCTGGCATTTTGGTAGTTGTTGAATAAATTGGGGGGCCAGTTCTTTACCTTTTCACGCTACCTTTACCACAATCACAGGTTGTCTCCAAGTTAGGAACAGTAGTATCATAAAATTCATCTGGATATCCTCCCACCCTGCTACTATCTTCATGACGGAATAGCTTATGCTGTCATTGGACAACAACCTGGGCTAAATTTATCACCAAGTCATGCTTATGAATAATGCCTCTTCCCTCCCAATCACTGTCTTTTTTAATTTCTGAAAGTGTTCATGAATACCCTATAGTTCTCCATGCATTTCCTCACCAATTTTCCCATCCTAAATGAAACCACTCCAGTCACTGTGTCTCAACTGAAAATGATTATCATTCTCCCACTTTCTCCTTCTTATTCAAAAATGTATTCAGTTAATTAGGAATTCCCTCTCTCTCTCACTTTGTTCTATCCAGTAAGCCTAAAAGCCAGCCTGATCATAATATTTAGAGTTTACAGGGATCCTAAAAATCACTCAGTCTTGTCCACAAAGTGAGACTCCTCTCTCCAGTATTTTAAGAGGTATACATCCCAACCTTCCTAGAATGTGAACAGTTCAGAAGAGCTCACAATTTATTAAAGAAGTTATTATTCATACCGAAAACATTCCAGTTTATTCTATCCTTTTGTCCTCTAGAACACACAGAATAAATCTACCTCCTCTTCCATATGACAGCCATAAATGCACTCTTATACAGAATAAATACCCACATTCATTTTGTGGCTCATTTTTCCTCATGGGACCTATTTCCTGTTTTCTAGCCATCAGTCTCCAGTATAAATCCCAATTTGTCACTTGTCATTCTTTGAAAATATGGTACTTAAATAGCAATGCACATTCTCATAGAACTTAACAAAAATGTAACTATCATTTTTCTTCTGAGACTGCTAAAGAATTAGGTAAATATTTGGATTGATTTGTAAGAATCCATTTATAATTACAACTTCAATTATCACTTCTAATATCTGTCTTTAAATGTCTATCTTCAACCATGGTTTCTTGTAGACTGATAGCAGTTCATTCAAAAACACCATTTTTATTATTTAACTCCCATGGATGGATGGATATATGATAGATAGGTAGATAGATAGATAGATGATAGATAGATAGATAGATAGATAGATAGATAGATAGATAGATATTTTTCTTGCTGAATACTACTGCCCCTGCTAATGATATTAATATGTGGCATTAATTGACTATTAAGTATGTATCAGAAAGTAGGCTTAAATTTCTACATACTTCATTTTACTTAGACCTAGTTTTATAAATGAGAAAACTGAGGCATAGAAAGTTATGCAAGGTGCCCAGGTTAGAAGTTCAAGAAGGATATCCATCAAGTGTACGTCTCAAGCAGTACACTCATTAAAAGATTTCTACTACTCTGATCTCAAACCACATTCTTGAATCTGTTGTTATTCCCATAGAGAGCCTCTTTCTTCCACTGGATAGATTATTAGATCCCTCTCAAATTATTCCAAAGCATTTCTGCTTTCCCAATTTTTGTGCCTATTATTCTCCAGGATCCCACTCATCTTTCCATCTAAAAACAAAACCTGTGGAATGAGTACTATTATTAATATTTTGTAGATGA
Source organism: Canis lupus familiaris (assembly GCF_011100685.1). NCBI lineage: Eukaryota > Metazoa > Chordata > Mammalia > Carnivora > Canidae > Canis > Canis lupus. The sequence continues at coordinate 14,394,320 of NC_049242.1, read as the reverse complement.
GAAAATAGAAGCTATTTGCCAAAGGTCCCATAGCTATGTATAGGGACTAAAAATTGAACCCAGGTCTATTTTACTACAAAGACTCCTTCACTACACTCTACTGTACTATATATAATCATTCACTATTCACCCTCCAGGGGACAAATCCTTTCCCACTTCTACAAAGCCTACTATGACTGGTCAAGCCCAAGCTGTCTTCCCTGTTCTAAATTCTCACAACACTTATGGCTTTTGCTTTGTGAAATTTCTAATTGTGTTACCATTTCTTACTTTCATGTTGGTATTTAGGTTCTTGTGACATTCCCTTCCTATTCAAAACCAGGTTGGAGAGGACTACAAGTAACAGTTTACAACATGGACCCTGGAACCAGTCTGTCAGAGATAAAATCCTAGCACTACCAATCTTGTTTTTCTTTTCTGTGTGATGATAGAAAAATTGCCTGAGCCCTCTGATTCTGTTTTTTTTTTATTTGTAAAATGGCCACAATAATGAATAGAGTTATTATAAAAATTAAATGATTTAAACTATATCAAGTTCTCAGAACACTAGTACATTGGTGACAGCTATTGAGAGCAGGAGTCTGCTCTATTCTTATTTATATTTCTTCTAGTACCAGGTTTCCAGACTTAGACACTAGACCTTACTGGTCAATCCATGGTAGCTTGGGGGGTGGGAGGGGTATATAATAGAAGAACTGTCTATTAGTAGAACAATAGGTATTGGGGTGGGGATTACCCTGGTTTCATAGGTTGACTCCAAGACTGGTGAGGCAAAATGTCCCAAAGGTAAAGCAAATTTGACTTTAAATCAGTTAAAAGAAGTATTATGATGACCAAATGTGGCATGTGTAAAATCACTTTATTGGTAGTAACATGATAAATTAATGTTAACTTTTATTTGACAGTGACATGATAGGCACCATAAGAATTAGATATATCTTCAGAAAAAAAGCATATAACAAAGTACAACATCCATTTATGGTAAAAAAAAAAACCCTCAACAAAGTAGCTTTACAGTGTACATACCTCTATATAATAAAAGCCAGATAGGAAAACCCATTGCTAACATCATCTACTATGGAGAGAAACTGAGAGTTTTTCTTCTACAGTCAAGAACAAGAAATGGATGTCTACTCTCACCATGGTTATTTAAAATAGGACTGGAAGTCCTAGCCTCAACAATCAGACAACCAAAATAAAAGACGTCCAAATCTTCAAGGAAAAAGTAAAACTTTCATATTTTGCAGGTGATATGATATTTTATACAGAAAACCCAGAAGACTCTACCAAAAAAACTGCTGCAAGTGTTAAAAGAAATCAGTAAACAAATACGCAGGATACAAAATCAATGTACAGAAGTCTGTTGCATTTCTATACACCAATAATGAGGCAGCAGGAAGAAGAAATAAGAAGTTAATCCATTCACTATTGCACCAAGAATACTAAGATACCTAGCAATAAACCTAGCCAAAGAGGTGAAAGACCTGTTACTATGAAAGCTATAAAATACTGATGAAAGAAATTGAAGATGACACACAGAAATGGAAAGACATTCCATGCTCATGGATTGGGAGAGAAAATATTGTTAAAATGTCTATACTACTCAAAGTAATTTACACATTTAATGCAATAACTACCAAAATACCAACAGCATTTTTCACAGAGTTGGAACAAACAATCCTAAAATTTGTATGTAACCACAAAGGACCCTGAATAGCCAAAGCAACCTTAAAAAAAAGAAAAGAAAAGCTGTAGGCATCATAATATTGTACTTCAAGTTATATTATAAAGCTAGTGATCAAAACAATATGGTACTGGCACAAAAATAGACACATAGATCAATAGACTAGAACAGAAATCCCAGAAACGGACCCACAATTATATGGTCAATTAATCTTTGACAAAACAGGAAAGAATATCCAATGGGAAAACACAATCTCTTCAACAAATGGTGCTGGAAAAACTGAAGAGCAACACGTAAAAGAATGAAATTGGACCACTTTCTTATACCATATATAACAATACATTCAAAATGAATGAAATTTGTGAGACAGGAAACTACCAAATCCTAGAAGAGAACCCAGGCAATAACCTCTTTGATGTCAGCAATCGCAACTTCTTTCTAGATATACCTCCTGAGGTAAGGGAAATGAAAGCAAAATTAACATTTAAGCCTTCATCAAAGTAAAAAGTTTCTACACAATGAAGGAAACAATCAACAAAACTAAAAGACAACCTACAGAATGGTAGAAGATATTTTCAAAAGACATATCCAATAAAGGGTTAGTATCCAAAACATAAAAAGAACTTTTAAAACTCAACACCCTAAAAACAAATAATCCAATTTAAAAATGAGCAGAAGACATGAATAGACTTTTTTTTTCTAAAGACATACAGATAATCAACAGATACATGAAAAGCTGCTTAACATCACTGATCATTAAGGAAATGCAAATCAAAATTACAATGAAATATCACCTTAAACCTGTCAGAATGGTGAAAACCAACAACACGAAAAACAACAGGTGCTGGCAAGGATGTGGGGAAAGGGGAACCCTCATGCACTGGGAATCCAAACAGGTGCAGCCACTCTGAAGAACAGTAGAGGTTCCTCATAAAGGTTAAAATAGAACTGCCCTATATTCCAGCAATTGCACTACAAGGTATTTTTCAAAGAATACAAAAATACTAATTCAAAGAAATACATGCAACTCAATGTTTATAGCAGCATTATCTACAATAGCCAAACTATGGAAACAGCCCATGTCCATCAACTACTGAATGGATAAAGAGGTGATGGTGATATATATATCATATATATTGCAATATTACTCAACCATAAAGAAGAATGAAATCTTGCCATTTGCAATGACATAGATGTAGCTACAGAATATTATGCTAAGTGAAATCAGTCAGTCAGAGAAAGACAAATACTATACAATTTCACTCATATGTGGAATTTAAGAAACAAAACAAATGACCAAAGGGAAAAAAGAGCAGGAGAAAAACCTGCTCTATTAAGAAATAGACTCAACTATAGAGAATAAAATGATAGTTAGCACAGGGAAGATGGGTGGGGGCATGGGTGAAATAGGTGATGGAGATTAAGGAGTGCACTTGTGATGAGTACTGTGTACTGTATGGAATTGTTGAATCACTATATTTTACACCTGAAACTAATATCATACTGTATGTTAACTAATTGGAATTTAAATAAAAATTTTTAAAAAGAATTAGATGCATCTTGTTCATATGAGATCTGAATCTTGCCTTCTCTAAAAATGCACAAATACTTCATTGATGATATCCATGGACATGTCAAATGATTGTCATAAGTTATAAACCTGCAACATACGTCAATACAAAAAAATTTCCTATCTCCACTAAAGGAAAAAAATTCAAACATAAACTGATCTTTGAAAACTTGAAAAAATCATACACTCTAGGGAAGAAACATGCCTTAAAGTCCAACTTCAAAAGCAATTTAAATTCTGGAGATTCCTATGATTGGAAGAGACTGGACTAAGCCTTGAAGCCAAAGAGTTACTTTAACTATCCTATTTCACTCTCCTTCATACAGAAATGGAAAACATTTCTCTAAAAATGCATTTCTAAAAAGAATCAAATATCATCCTGTTTTTATGCAATCCACCAGGCAGATGAAAAGTACCTTTCCAAATAGGTCAGTCCATGCCAAAACAAAAAAAGAATGGGAAGACATTTAACCTTAGCATCCCTATATCACTCGAAGATGGATATGTGAGCACTTGTGGATTTCCAATAAAATTTACAATACAGCATGAATACAGAATTATTCCTTAGTTTTCTGTTCTCAGAGTGACTAGTATACCTGGCACAGAAACAAGAGCTGTTATTCTTTGTATTCTGACTTTGGAAATGGACCATCTTATTCACTTCCCTTGTGCCTAAAGCAGGGGCTGGCATATGGCAGTCACTAATAAATGTGGCTGAATCAGAGCTTAAAGCACCTTTCACACACACTCTTTCTGAGGTGGTGGTTCCAAACTTTAGTGTGTGCAAGCTCCATGAATGAGTGTGATTGTGCAAATTCTATGCTCACCATCCTCCCAAAAGAAATTCTGAATCAAGAGGTCTGACTGGCATCCAGGAACCTAATATTTTAAACAAACACTCTAGGTGATCCTGACGCAGGTATCCTAGCAACTATATTTTGAGAACACTAACCTTTAGTTAATTTCGTAAGTAATGATAATAATGGCAGACACTTACTGAGCATTCCCTTCTTACTAAGAGCTCTTAATGCATTACCTCATTTAATCCTCACAATAGTCAATGAAACTGTTTCATGGTAGACTTTACTACCATCACATTTTGCACTGAGGAAATTAAGACTTGGAGAGGTTATGTAATTTGTGCTAACTCACAGAGCTCGTGGAGGAGACAGAGTACAAACCTAAGCTTGTGTGATCCCAAAGCCCATGCTTTAAACAAATACACTCTGTTGCAAAAATCAAAGTCTGAATATTGCCAGTGGTTTTCATTAACAACATACCAGTAAGTGCTATCCACAAATTTAAGAAAATTGGTCAGTCATTCATATATATATTTCATCATTTGATAGCATCTACAGATATTCTGGATGATGGTTCACAAAGGTCTCATGTCCCAGCAGGGGACAAGACAATCAACATCCTAGTGCATGCAAAATGAGAACATTCATTTCAGATCAGTGTCAAGAATTAGAGTCTTTGTTTCTTTTGGTATGGCAACGAAAATATTTACTAGATACTAACACTGTATTTTTCTGACTGATGCATGAGGGAAGGTAGCCAAAAGAACAAATCTTATCATAGACATATCAATGAAACATTTGCTTCTAAATTCAAAATGTGATATTTCCCTTTGTTATATTAACATGGGATAAATTAAGAACTGATACATTAATGAAGACTACAGATAGGTCCCTAAATCCCTTCTTCCACATCCTTTGTGTGGTCAGAGACAGGAAGACTCAGTGCTATGAAAACAAGAAATTTTCTGCCAGGTTACTCCAAGGAGCTCCCAGTCTTCTCTCCGGTAATGGCACCAACAGTGGATTTTCAGCTTCACTGGTAATGGCCCAGAGGAAGAAGCCAGACAATGGAACTCCAGAAACTCTGAAGTTTTAGGGAGATCTTTGAGTTCCATTGGGGTTGAGCCCTTTCTCTAAAAATTCTCAGGCATGTTTTCACTACTAAGCCTTACTCAACCCTCATTTCAAACACTGCCAGTGCATCAGCAGGTGCCTACAACCAGGAGGTAATGACCCACCTTTGCATGATTAGCAGGGAAGAAAGTGATACTACAAGGACACAGGTAGAATCATGAGATAATTAACTACTCTTATTTTGTAGAGTCACAATAGCTGGGAACACAACTTCTAACAAAGGATTCCTATCTACATGCATATATATGAACAACTTTGAACCACAAACAAAAGGGCAATTCTGTTAATGGTAAAAGAATATTGGGCATTAAGTCTTCTCTTGGAAAAGAAAAGTAAAAATAAATAACTTGAATAAATAGAAAGATGATAGATGATAGATAGATAGATAGATGATAGGTTTACAAAAGTTAGCAATACTACAATGAGAAATGCTCTCAGGAATACCGGGGTTTAAGGTGATGGCAGATATTTCCCTATAACTAAGCTTTGTAAACAAAGAAACCATGATTGCTTCTTAGGATATCCCCAGGACCAATATACACTTGATACATAGTATGTGCTCAATTTGAATTGATTGGTAAATGAAGGAACACATAAACCTAGAGAGAAATGAGGACCTAATTGGGATTAAATTAAGCCTACTTGAACCTAATGGAGGTTGCCATGCCCTCCCACTATTTTCTTAAATTAGCAGTAGAAAGGGAATGATAGGTATAAAGACTAGATATAAACAGACTAATCAACATACATAAATATTTGTGTCTAAAAATGTGTGTTGCATCATTTCTTACTTAAATCTTTGAAAACTTAAAAGCAATCTAAATCTTTAAATAGAAAACTGCTACTTGGAATAAGATGTATGTAGTCAGAAATAATGTAGTAAATCCAACTATGCCCACATGGAAAGATCTTAAAACTTATTATTGAGTGAAAAAAGCAAATTTCAAAACAAAAACCAGTAGAGTATGCCATTATTTAAACAAGTTAAACATACACACACACAACTGTACTATATATATTTTCTGATAATTATATATATGCTAATGCACAAAAGCCAAGGTTTAAAAGAACACATACCAAGCTGTAATAGTGGTAATCTCTGGGAATGAAACTAATTAGGTGTTCTAGCTAAAGGGGCCTTGCCTCTAATGCATTTATTAAAAAAGTGTATCCATGTGTTAGCTTGAATTGTATATTATATAAAGGGGGATACAGGAACAGCAACAACCTTTGCTGTTTTACTTAGTAAATTTTATTTAAGAGTACCCTTCCTTTGGTGACCTCAAGTCTCCAAGTAAATAAATTCATTCATCTATATATCTGACCTGTTGGTCAACATATCATCAAAGTAGTAATGACTATTTTCCATGTGTCAAAAAGTATATTATAGCTAGAGAAACACAGATAAATATGGTATATCCTGGATCTCAAAGAGCTCAGCAGTTTTGCAAAGATTTAGGGATTCCATTCAACATACAAAGGAATCAGTATTTTTCCTAATTCTGGTCAGAGACAACATGGGTTTGTCTGGGCTAACTAGTCAGGAAACTGTTGATTAAATGTAGAATATGAGATCAAAACAGTTTTAATTAAGAATTACTAATATCTGAAAATGGGTGCTGGGAAGCACCTCCTGATATATTCCATTTTCAGGTTTCAGTCAGGAAATAGCCAATTAACTTTCCAAACTTTCTTTACCTCCCTGAAGGCAACATCCCCGAAATGTTGTGACAAGGTAAACACCAAACTTATCCCAAATTTCAAGAGTAATTTCACGTGTCATAGGCATGTAATCAAGGTCTGCCAAAGAATTGCCTGAGACTCAGCACTCTCTTGGTTGCTAGTCATATCTTAGCACACTCAACCAATCAATCTAGAATATTCTTGATAGTTACTAGACATATGCATGCACAGAAAAGGGTCTCCAGAGAAGCACTATAAAAGTCTCATTTGAGTCACGGAGGTTCACAAATTCTGTACTCATTCACTTACTTTAATGTTGGTCTGTCCCAGACACTAAGATGGAGGATGCCCCTTTGCTCATTATTTGCTTTGTATATAACATCTGCTGAGCTTTCATTATATACAAGGCAGTGCACTAAGCACTACAGATGGAGATGATCCTGTCCTCAGAAATTCCCTGCTCTAACCAGGAGACATATCTATTCATTCTGTATATATTTGTTAATGTGCTAATCACCAGGCACAGAAGGATAAGAATCTCAGTGATTGAACTTCAAAACACTCCAGTCTAACGATGAGGCATTATTAAAACCATGTTTCAGACATCTTTGCATTCACAGTCCCAGGACAATGCTTGGAGTAGATTTGGCAACTCAATATTTGTTGACTGTGTGAATAAATGAACACATAAGAAACTTTGTCTTTACAAAAATATAATCAATATAATGTTTATCATAACAATAGTATGAAAACAGTGCAGTAGTTGAGGGTTAGGGTTTGGGGAAAAAAGAGCTCCTGGACCTGTCTCTAGGGCAGAGTGACAAGGAAGACTTCTCGTAGGAGGGTAAAATTTTATATGGGACACAATTTCTAATCCGTAGTCCTATGTATGAATTAACAGAGTGATAGGAACAAATGTGGACCAAAATATTGCTTAATAATACTATACCACTGGAGCCATTTGGCAATAAAATTTTAAAATGCCTATTTTCTTTTTTTTTGTTTGTTTTTTTTCCCCTCTAGCTTCTCTATCAGAACTTGAAATCAGTTGCTTAGTTAAGAACACCAAATTTAAATGCCACTGAATTGAAAGTTAAAATCTTACTCAATATTAATGCAAATCTATAGGTTAAAAATACATTTAACATCATAATTGTCAAAAATTATACATAAAATACATAAAAATGAAAAATGTGCTACTGCACATATAATGTCATCCTTCAAGTTCAAAGCTGACACTATTTTTATCTCTGTGTGGGGAATATGTTAAAAAAATGAAAAAAAAATCCAACAGTTCTTTTTTTTCCCTGCCTTATATATGTAGACCAGTTCTTGGCTTGCTGTTTCCATTTCTATTTAGAGGGATATTCTCCATTTTGTATGACTGAAACATGCCATCTCTGATTTCTACAAAGCCGGGTTGGACTGTTTATGAGAATTATTTAACAGCATTTTATAATCATGTAGAATTTAAGAGGCAATAGAAGCCAAAACATTACAGTCCTATAGGTTAAGTTAGCTAATATAAAGTGTATTATTTTATCCTCACTACAGCTATGGTGCAGGTATTATTATATTTATTTTATATATTTACTCATTCAACAAACATCTGTTGAACTAATATGAGTCAAGTACTGTCCTATGCCCAGGGTTAAAACTGTGCAAAATGATAAAACAAATCTCTGTCCTCATAGAGTATACCTTACTGTGAGAAACAGTTAATAAATAGATAAGTTAATATTTGTAATAAGTGCTATTGAGAAAAATAAAGCAAGCTAAGAATTCCTGGGAGTATGTGTGCTTGTGTGTATAGAGGGGTGCCATAGAAAGTCACTAAGGAAGGCCTGACTAATAAGGTGTAATTTGTTCAGAAGGCCGCCAGGGAATGAGTCATGTGGATATCGAGGAAGAACACCCTAGGCAAGGAAAAACCAATGTAAAGGCTTTAAGGTGGGAGCATGCCTAGAAGGTTCACAGAGGACCATTTAATTGGAGTGGTTTGAAGGAAAAGGGAAAATAGTAGGAGATGTAGAATGGGTACAAACTGGGCTATATAAACAACCATAAAGACTCTAGCTTTGGCTTTCAGTGAGATCAGAATGTCCAGGAAAGGATTTATAGAGGAGTGACATAATCTGACTTGGCCTTTTTATAGGTTTTTGGGACAAGAGCAAAAGCAGGGAGACAAGTTAGAAAGCTATTACAAGGGGATCCCTGGGTGGTGCAGCAGTTTAGTACCTGCCTTTGGCCCAGGGCGCGATCCTGGAGACCCGGGATCGAATCCCACGTCGGGCTCCCAGTGCATGGAGCCTGCTTCTCCCTCTGCCTGTGTCTCTGCCTCTCTCTCTCTCTCTCTCTCTCTGTGACTATCATAAATAAATAAAAATTTAAAAAAATTAATCTTTAAAAAAAAGAAAGCTATTACAGTAATATAGAAGATGATGGCTGGGATCAATGTGAAAGCAGGGGAAGTGGTGAGAAAAACTCAGATTCTAGATGTATTTCTAACGTAAAGCCATCAGATGTCCTGACATACAGGACTTCAATATTTTTGGCCTAGGCAATTAGAAAGACCAAGTTGCCATTTACTACAATTGAGAAGACTGTGAGAAAAATAGGTTTGGTAGGAAAACACAGGAGTTCAGGTTTAGACATGTTTGAAATGCCTATTGCATAGGCAAGTGGAAATATCCAGCAGACTACTGAATATATAAATCTGGTTATCAAGCAAGTACCCTGAATTGGAAATGTGCATTTGGGTCTTAACAGTTTATAGATTGAATATAAAGCCAAGGGACTGAGTGAAATCATCTAGAGAGTGATCATATATAAAGAAAAGAAGGGGTCTTAAGACTGAGCCCTGGGGTGTTCTAAAATTTAGAGGTAAGAGGATAAGGTAGAACCAATGAAAGAGATAGAGCCACAGTAGCCACATTCATAGGAGTAGAACCAGGTAAGAGAAATAAATGCTTCAAAACCAAATGAAAAAACAAATTTCAAAGAGAATGGAGTATTTAACAAAGGTAGGTTACGATGAGAATTAAGAATTCATCCATTAGATATGTCATCATGGAAATCCTTGGCAACTTTGTCAAGAGTGATTTGTCAATGAGTTAGAAACAAAATCCTGAATAAAACAGGTTAAAATAAAAATGGAAGACAGGAGAAATGCCTGGATGGTTTAGTCAGTTGTGTCTAACACTTGATTTCAGCTCAGGTCATGATTTCAGAATTGTGAGATCAAGCCCTGTTTTGGGCTCCACACTGACCATGAAGTCTGCTTAGGATTCTCTCTCTCCCTCTCTCTCTGTGCCCCACCTACACATACTCTCTTCCTCTCTCTTAAAAAAAAAAAAAAAAAAAAGGAAGATAGGAATTAAAGATACACAATTGGAGTATAGATATTTCCTGTGGATTTTACTATAAAAAGAAAAGAAATGGGGCAGCAACTAGAAGGCCATGCAGAATAAAGGCATTTTTTAAAATTAAAGATTTATAGCAAATACCTAAAGGACATTCATATGAAGGAGAAAACTGATGATGTATGAGGGGTAAGGGGAGAAAGAAGGGAGGAGGAAGAGAGGGGAGGAGAGAGGAGGGTGGGGAAAGGGAGAAAAGAAATTCCAGAGAAAAGCCTTAGGTGGGAAAGAGGAAATAAGATCTAACACAAAAGGAGTAGAAAGTGGCTTCAAGTAGGGTACTAGAAAGGAAGTAAAAATGTGTGGGTACAGATGCAAGCAGCTCAGAGTATGTGGTGGTAGGAGTTGTGTATGTTCTTTTCTGGATGTTGCTCCTACTTTCTCAGTGGGATAGAAAGCAAGAATTTTAGCTGAGAGTGAGTGTGGAGTTTTGAAGAACATAAAGGTACAGGACAGTCATCTCACATTTGAGAGTGAATGAGCTAAGAATATTTAGTAGGATTAAGGGTGGCTCTCAGAGCTGCCTTGATACACACAATACAAATATAAAGTGATACCAATCAGTGGTTTTGACAGATGAGGAAGTTATCACCTAATCCAAGGGCACTTTACTGGTAAGTGGGTTTATGGTGGGTGCCCTTGTCAGAGTAAATCCATGTCTCTTCATTTACCCTTCAACAAGAGATAGATACAATCTACTATTTCATCTCTGATGGGAAAAATGTGAACTCCTTGATGGTAGGAACTAGCTAATCATGGTGCCTCTAGTGAGTGACACAATGCTTAACACATAGCTAGTAGACTCAATAATGAGAAAGAACATGAGCTGATGAAAATAATATCTTGAATGTCCAAAGTAGACCCTCAGAGCTATACAAATATCTTTAGGGTTGCTGAAATAATATGTTCTATGTGAATTGCTAGCTTGGCCTAGAGTTTGAAGGCTATCTTCTACTCACTCTGCATATCTGCCTCCCAAGAAAATTTTGACTCTTGACTCTATTGGTTATTTTTTCACAATTATGCTCATAAAACATTTTTAAGAGACTGAAGTGGAAAGAGAAGAAGATGACAGTATTGTCCACTGTCTTTCTGAGAAATATATGGTGGAATTTGCAGTCTTACTCTGGTGCTGTTTTGCACCTTACTTGGACTGCCATCAATCCATAATGTCATCCTAACTCAAGAAAGCATTCCATCATCCCATGCAACCCTTTTTAGTGATGGGCTTCTAAAATTAGTCTTAGGAATATAGAAAGTTCTAGATACTATCTCAAGGGCATATGATGATGCTAGAAACTATTCTTTCTTCCTCTGAATATCTGCAGAAAAACTGTCAGTGTTTTTCCATTGTAACTTAACATTTCTTGCCTACAATTAGTCTTTATTTTTTGTATGTTTGTATTTCACCTCCCAGTTAGATCATAAGTTTACTTGTAACATAGTGGACATCCAGTGGAGTATCTGTATGTACTTATTATTTTTTAATAGAGTGAACTACACTCTCCCTCCCCCTACTCTGAGAAGAGCAAAAAAAACTATGCTATCATAGTACTCCAAAACAATATATGTTATATCTCTGGCAGAAATACACATTCAGTTTTAGTAGCCTAGGCCCACAGTTTTCTCAAACATTTATGCAAAGGGATACATTTGGATGGAGGACATGGCAAAATTCTCTGCATTTATTCTTTATGTGCCATGATGAAAAATCGCACCAACATTAGGCACAGTGATTCTAAGACTGCCCAATCCAAGATGCCATAGAATTACACAAGTTGCCAAGTTTAGCTTGATGCATTTTCTTCCTAATTTGTGCCATTTACAGTAAATGATACAAACCTATGCATAATCTGGCTTCTATCTGTCCCTTCTTGGCAATCTTTACAACTTGCAACCTTTGCTCTGGTTATGTAGACAACATGTAGTTCTATGGCCATGCCATGCTATGCAGGCTTCATAGACTGGGAATAAATTATGTTTATGTAGACAATATAACCAGGAAAAATGGATGCACTTTATAGAATGGCAGATTTTTGTTCAACATAAAAGCCAAAGTAAAATGGCCACTTTGCAAAATATTAATTGATATCAGTGGGATGGAATGATTTGTATCAAGTACCGTTTCTTACGCATCTTCTCAATACATCTTTTCATCTATATCTAACATTATTTAATTTAAATTTTATAATTATGACCTTATGAAATATAGTCTTTCTGTAATCATAATTATTCTAAAAATAAAAATAAAAAAGGAATTAGACTAAAAAAGATGATCATTTATCAAGTACCAGGATCTATGTTACAAGTTTTACATAATTTAATTATATAAATGTGAAGAAAGTATTTTATTTCCATATTAGTTTTTTCATAAAACTTATCATATAGGTGAGTAAATAAAATTACATAAAGATTAGGCTACTTCCATGGAAGGTCACAGCTAAGAGGCATTTGAACTATGACTCCAAAGTCAGTGTTTTTAAATACTTCACTACACTACCTTCCTGTTTTATATATAACAGGTAATTAATATATGTCTGATGGATGAGTGAATAGTCTTATTGGCATTATTGTAAATTCTGTGTGTCATTGGTTACAGAGGAAATGTCATAATTAAAACAAATCATGAGTATTTTGTAGTTCATGATGCCTGTCAAAAAATTTCATGCAATTGACCCTATAGATGTAGGAGACATATCCTTAATCAGCTATATACTTTTAATCACTCATAGTCCTATAATATCTTACTGTATTATTTCCATAATTCTGATAGATGAGGTCTAATTTAGGCAATAGTGTAAATCAGTAGTACCAGAAGTCTGGAATTCATCAATCATAATAAGTTTGAACCTATTTTTAGCATACTGAAGTTACTTTCTACTTTTATTAGGGTTTTCCCCCTACTTCTGACACCATGCATAAAATTACACTGTTCAGGTAAGATATTCTCACAATTTCAAAGTTTATAGAACACAAGAGGACAAACAATAGTTCTAGAAGAATGAGAAAAGTGAATTGCCCTTAGCTACTTTATATATGAGCACTACACTGAGGGGTCTGTGATATGAAATTTTAAAGTAAAAGAAAACTAGACCAAAAAAGAAAAGTGAACAACTGACTGAAGAAAGATAAGCTAAAGGAAACAATAATGCTATTAAATATCACTTGGCATGAAGACGTAGGGGCTCTCAAAATCAGATCCACTGTCTAAAGATAACCAATTTAATTAAGTTAAAGCAGTACTCCACAAACAATAAGAAAAAGCACGTTACATTTCTCTTTAAGTCCTATGCATCTCACTAGTATCCATTACTGTGCACACACACACACATAAGTATACAAATCACCCAAAGGCTATCAGATTTGATTCTCCTTTCATAAAGAAATCTATCTTGATTAATTAACTACGGCATATTGATAGGCTGCTGCTTAGTAAGAATGGCAAAAAAAAAAAAGTCTAATTGCAAAATGCTCTAAATTTTTACTTGTAGAACAAAAGCAAATTAAGATATGAAGCAATGAAATAATGCAGTGTATAGAAAGTTTAACATAAATGCTTAATAAGTGTATTAGTCTTTTGTTTTTCAAACATCTTTGAGTACATGTCCATGTATCATCCCCTCAATAACCCTGTGAGGTCAAGCTATTTCACTCCTCCTACTCTATTCATTGATTCATTTTTATTCATTCATTAATGCACCCATACCATTCACTGAGCCAACATATAATTAACTCTGTACTAGGTTCTGGGTACACTATAGCAAAAAGAATTGACAAATTCCTGGCCGTTATAGACCTTACAATCTATAACATAATAAACAAGTAAGTAAATAATACACAACTACAAATTGTGATAAGGTTTATGAAGGAAAAAGATAAGCAATTAGGAGTAGAAAAAAGAATGGAAAAAAAATCCCTAAGAGGAACCTGTGAACAAAAGATACCTCTGAAAAGGTAACATTTAGGTTGAAATATAAAGACAAAGATGAGCCTGTTGTTCAGTGTGTGGAGAAGAATGTTCAGCGAACAAAAAAACAGTGACAGCAAAGATACTTAAGCTGGAAGCCCTTGGAGTCTTCGAAAACTAAAAGAAAATATTAGGTGGCTAGAGCCAGTAAGTTGAGAGGAAACGCTGTTATGTCATGAACTGAAAGAGAGGCAAAGGCCACACTATTCAAGGACTTGACATTGTGTCAAGGAGTGTGAAACACAATCTTAGCACAATGAAAAGCCATTAAAGGGTTTTAAGTTGGGGTGCCTGGGTGGCTAACTCAGTTCAGCATCTGTCTTTGGCTCAGGTCATGATCCCAAAATCCTACGATCCAGCCCTGCATCAGGCAGAGAGTCTGCTTGTCCCTCTCCCTCGGCTCCTCCCCTCTGTTCCTGCTCTTTCCCTCTCTCATAAATAAATAAATAAATAAATAAATAAATAAATACATACATACATACATACATACATACATACATACATATTTTAAAAGGGAGAGTGTTTTAAGTTAGGGAGAGGAGTAAGATAATAGACTTTTTTTTTCAGATTACTTAGGCAAATGTATGAATAGTGGCTTGTTGGGGGGGTGGGGAGATGAAAATGAAGGATCAAGTTAAATCCTCTCATTTGTAATCTAACTAAGAGATGATAGGTGGCTTAGACTTTGGTGGTATCAGTGAAGATCGAGATAAATGAATTCTAGAAACATCTTGGAGGTAGATCTGACAAGAATAACAATAGATTGAATCCAGAAGGTAAGAAAAAGAGAATCATTTAAAAAGTCTAATTTTGTGGTTTTAGCAACTTGGAAAATGGTGAGACAAAAAGAAACAGGAGGAACAAGTCTTCCTGGAATGAAGGTAATCAAAAGAATCCATATTGGTTTCTGTTGTGCTTATCTTTTCAATTCTTCATATTTCAATTTCAAGAACCCCTAGGCTAGGATCTGAGAAATGAAAACTAAGTAAGATTCACCACTTTTTAATGGGGAAAAGAATCATATGAACCTTCAGATGTTCTTCTTTCAAATGTGATAAATGCTATAATAATTTAGCAGGTGGGACTCAATTAAGAGACTGGAGGTCAAAAGAGGCTTCAAAGAGACAATTCCTAGACCAAGTCTTCAAGAATAAAAAGAAATTATCCTTTAACTGAAAAACGTGGAAATAGCCATCCCTATATTTTATGACATAAAACCATACCTTAAACAAGGACTCATCTCTATGCCGAGTTCCCAGTATAAAATGTCCCATATTTTACACGTTTTACAAACCCTTTCAAGTTTCATAAACCCTTAACAATCCCCATTACAAGCACAATGTTCTATCGGGTGTTATGGAGACATGTTTCCCATCCTTGAGTCGCCCTCTTCTGTGGCAGAGATTAGACGTTCATGTATAAAAGAGCCAGAAAAGAATGATGCCAATATGAGATAAGTCAGCTGGTATGAGAAGATAGAGGCTGCCTCTGTATAAGAGCTGAGAGAATTCAAACCAAAGAGACCACAGTGGCAAGTAGGTTAGATGAGAAAGCATTTTCTCTAAAGGACTAAACTTTCACTTACACTCTGAAGGAACCCTGCTCGTCTCATCTCTTTCCTCTGGTCATCCCACTCTCTCATTTTCTATAATGGCAGTTCCAGCATCCGATACACTCCTCTCCTGACCTGTCCTCACATTCTCAGGAGATGGTCTCCCTAACATTCTATTTCAGAATAAACAAAAGCAATCAAACTAGATTTCTCTCAATTTCCCACCATAAACATGCATAAATATTTTCACACGTCTGTATTTACATATTAGAGACCAACCATGGCACATGGTGTTTGCACCTTATCCACTTCCTTCTTCAAGGAAACATATCGACAAGGCATTCTCTCTTATGTATTTAATCTCTCACTCTAACAAGAACTCATGTCAGCATTTTTCACTGAAGCATACCATTTTATTCATCTAGAAAATATCTCAAACCTTAACTCAGTTGGATTCTTAGACACATGAGTGTTTAAATATTCTTATTTTTTGCTCAGAAAATCAAAAACACCTTCCTTTACCTTGTATCTCCTGCCCATGTTCACAGGTCAACCAGTAATCTTTACTTATGTCTTAAAGACTCTTCAAACTTGACTTTTCCAGAATGGATTTCATGATCCTCCTACTACCACACCTAAAAGAAAGCTTTTCTAGAGCACCAGAATTCAGTAAATGATACTTCTACTCACTATTTCATATAAGCCAGAGTACTAGGAATCATCTCTGACATTTTCCTTCCTCTTAACCACTCCCATACACAATTCATCTCTATGTCCTGGCATCCTTATCCCTAAATATCTCATATCTGTTCATGTTTCTTCATTTTTACCATCATGCTAACTTATGCTACCATTATCTTTTGCCTCGACTTCTATAAAAACTTCATAACCAGGTTTTTGTTTTGTTTTGTTTTGTTTTGTTTTTAACCACAATCTTTTTCTCCATTTTCCTACCTGATCTCCACATAGCATCCAGAGAGATTTCAAAATTCAAATATGACCATACTACCAGATACTCTCCTCTCTCTCCAATCTACTTAAAATACTTAAATGAAATCCTAAATATCATCTGACTTGTGTCTCCCTGTAATGTATTGCATCCTGTAATGTATTCTCTGAACTCCAGCCATATTGGCTTTATAGCTTCTCATAAGGGGAACTTCCCCTCCTGAGATAAGATCTTTGTACATGCAGTTCCCTGTGCCTGAATAAATCTCTTCCTCCTTCTTTCCCAGGTTGATTCTACTTTTCAAATTTAAGCTTAATTAGCATTTCCTTAAGGAAGCCTTCTCTGACCTTTCTTTCAACATCAGCACCTCCTCAATGCACTTCCAATATATCATGTATATCTCTTTTGAAAAACTCATCAATATTGCAACCTTATCATCACTTGTGTGATTCTTTTTTAAAAAAGATTTTACTTATTTATTTGAGAGAGAGAGAAAGAGAGCAAGAGACTGCACAAGTGGGAGGAGGGACAGAGGGACAAGCAGACTCCCCACTCAATGGGGAGCCCAAAGCAGGGCTTGATCTCAGGACCCTGGGATCATGACCCAAGCCAAAGTCAGAAGTTTAACCTACTGAGCCACCCAGGCACCCCCACATGTGTGATTCTTCATTGTGGCTTCCTCTTTGAGGGCAGAGACTACATGTATGTTTTCTCATACTATGAATTTATAGAACCTATTATAGTGTCTGGGACACAGTAAACACCCTATAAATACTTATGGCATTAATGAAGGAGAAAAGGAAGAAATATAGAAATATAGACAAATAAGTGTATTTGAATGAGGGAAATAATAATAGTGATGTACTATAGAAGAGTCAAGCTTGTTTAAATAATATATGTTGAGATGATAAACTAGCTATAGGCAAGAGAACAGTTCTGATGACAGGAAATTTAAATTTTCCCTTTTTTTCTAATTTTTTTTTAAACAGACAGTTTTAAGGATTATATTTCTCTTCATCTATAAAAGGATAGATTTCTGCTGCCAAGGGCTCTCCACAGTCATAGACCTACCAGGTGACTACTCATATTGAGTTGGTGGACAGTTTGGGATTATTCGTCTATATAATATAAGGGTACAGAAAGCAAAGAAATTTCCAAGACTAGGGATTGATGAAGAGAAAAGGAGTAATTTTCTATATATTCTACTATTGCATGAGATGTCCTTACACTCTGTATGGTACTTTGCCCTCTTTATGGGTGGTCTTGTAATTGCCATTCATTTGACTTAGTAAGGAAAGCCACTTATAAAATCAATTCTCAGAAAAAGTACTCTAAAAAATGGAGGAAAAGCAAGTTAGTAGCTTCAAGCAACATCATAAATCATAAGAGGAGGAATTGAACACTCTACTGGAGTTTATGTATATCATTTCATTTGCTCAACATACATGGCTCAAAGAGGTGAAGAAATTTCCCAAATTCAGTAAACCCAGTTCCAGATTATTCTAAAGCCTATACTCTTTCCAGTGCATTTCAAGTAGTGCAACCAAGAATAAAAGCTAAGTACTCTGATTCTCCAGCACGGTGTCAGAAAAGATTGTATCCCCTTCCACAACCCAGTTTTCTTCTCAGATTCTGTGGACTGTCCTGATGCACAAGGGACTGAAATAAATGAGATTCTTTTGTTGGTATCTTATAGGTCTTCTTATAGACCACAAGCTTTCAGAGGGTCATAAAACTTCCATTCTGTGTACATTTTAGAAAACTGCTTTTGGACAAAGACTTCGGACATTAAGTTTTAGCTCAGAATGCATTTTTGCTTCCAAGTTATAAATAGAGTACAAATTTTTAATGAAAATGCTGACACAACCTAAAGAACAATGGTGTATGACCAAATCTATTGCAAAAACAAACTGATTCTTTCAACAGAGTATTAGCATCTTAAGAGAGAGACTATTTATAGGACATGTTTAATTAAGTTGTGGATATTAAATTATGCAAAATTAATACTTCACCAAAATGCAATCTAAGATAGCCATTAAGATCAATTAGCATTTTTTTCAGTAGGTTGGAAGATTTAGCCAATCCAGACTTGAATGGCATTGATTTCTTTAATGAGATGTCTGTTCCAAGTTGGTTAAAAATATATGGGTCAGTAAATAAAATATTCAAATGTTTGTATATATTTTCCTTGCTGCTATGATGAAAGGGTGATTAGACAACCTGCTCCTTCTCCACCCACTCTAATCATGCTCAGGTTTGGGGTTTGGATTAGATGCATTTGTTGTACCTTTTGTTGCTGAAGCCAATCCAGTCTAAAAGGGGCTTTTTTTATGAGGCAGTCATGAGACTATACTACCTGCTGCCAACAGGACCTCCTTGAGGAGCTGCAGCAATTAATGTTCCATTTCTGTGTCAAGTGCTGTTAAAAGTTTTCTTTGGACTAAAGTTTGTCCAAACATTTTGTACAATTCCACAGAGATCTGGGGTAGCTGGAGGCTGCTTCAAGAGGTTTGTCATTGACACTTGCTCTATACTAGTTTAGGAAACTGGCTGTTGCTACAGATATGGCCTCATGGCATAGCTTCCTCTGTTTGGACTACCTGAGGCGAAATTTAAATGAGGCAAGTCTGAACAAGGAATAAGCACAATCAGAAGAGCAGCAGCACAGAAAGTCAGAATAGTAAGCAGGTGCAAGGACATCTTTGACAAGAACACCTGTTTTTTTTTTTTTTTTCATAATTTAGGCATTTAAGTAACATTTCTTTGTTGTTATTTCCTTGGATTTCTAGGTTCATTATAAATACAATGAACTTTTTGTAATGTACCCAAAAAGGACAAAAAATATTTTTTTAAATGCCTATAATCATTACTACTTAAAGTACACTTTTATTCACATGTTGCACAGCCTTTGTTTAAAGAGTAAAGTTGTGTAAAATAACCATACCCTTAATATTGTTATAGGAAAAATTCTTTAAGGAGACATGCACAGTATGAGGTTCTCAAGGATTTTTCACCAGGAAGAGCTGTCATTCATGACTCATATCTGGAGCTGGTCTATGAACAGACAGACACCAACACTCAACATCAAGAGCACTTCATGATGTCTGTGTTTGTTCTATAATGATCCAAGAATACTAAAAAAAAAAAAAAAAAAAAAAAAAGGAATAATAATGTGATAGCTAGAGAGAAATACCCAGGAGGGTTTGTAAGACATGCATATACTTTGTTTCTAGAACAAAGGAGATTCCACCATGATTGATGTACTTAAAACATCATAACCAAAGCAATTATGTGTGTTCCCAGAGGCTTTTTCCCCACTCAGGGCTGGAACCCACCATCCCATAATACTTTTCAAGAATTCAGTTAGCCAGGGCAGCCCAGGTGGCTCAGTGGTTTAGTGCCGCCTTCAGCCCAGGGTGTGATCCTGGAGACCCGGAATCGAGTTCCACATCGGGCTTCCTGCATGGAGTCTGCTTCTCCCTCTGCCTGTGTCTCTGCCTCTGTGTGTGTGTGTGTGTGTGTGTGTGTGTGTCTCATGAATAAACAAAATCTTAAAAAAAAAAGAATTCAGTTAGCCAAAATAAGTACAGTAATGGCTCGTGAGTTCAGAAATGACTTTCAAAGGTAAGAAATCACTGCCAGAAAAAAATCAAACTTTATCTTTAAAAAAATTAACTCATTTAAACACTCAAGTTCCATACCTTTTAATTACATCTTCTAATACCTGAGGTAAGTTGAAGAAAGGCCAAACTATCAGAGAGTTCATTGCTCAAGTGCCATTGTGAGGCAAATATATATCTTAAACTGTAACAATTTTCATAGTTCTCCAGTGCTGATAATGATAATGCCAAAATAATGAAATTAACATTGCCTACTATGTGCCAAACACTGATTTAAGCATATTGTATATATTGTCTTTAATTCTTAAAATAATCTTGCAAGGTAGGTATCTATTATTATTTTTATTTCACAAATGAGAAAAGTGAGAGAAAGATATTGAAATGATTAGTCAAAGTTCCTATGGCTAGTGAAAGGGAGATCTCTTAGACTCCAAAACTCTTGACTGTATTACTATGAAACACTCCCTCCTTGAGTAGTAAACGAAAAGCTTAGTAGAAAGAATGTTAGCCTACAATGAAAGCCTATGTAATGTCAATACATGCCAATGCCTCACACTGTTCAAAATCACTGACAGCATATCACCAGCACTCCCTGTTTTTGCTGTCAGTCTCCCTCCCCCACCTCAAAACCATCTCTGTCTCCACCACAAACTCAAGCCAATACCTGAGTTACTTAAGTTGGAAAAGAGGGGAAACCACTAGCCTGAGAGTTTGTACAAGCTGAAACATGCCAGCTATCTTCTCATCTATCAAAATTATCAAAGAAAGAGATGTTTACAAACATGAATCTACCAGAGTATTAAAGTTCATCCGTTGAAATACCATGTTTTTGTGTTTTGAAAAAATTTTTTTAATTGGCTATTTTTTAGTAGTCACAGACATCATAAAGGTAATTATTCCCTCCCGAAAATATGGACACAATTACAGGAGGTTTTTTATCATGGCCAACATTTATAAACATCAGTTAAAATATTACACTGTAATATAGCAATGCTCCATGACTGAATTATCTCATAGAATTTAAGAGTCAAATTTAAGAGTTTACTTGCTTTCAACATTTTTTTTCTCAGTGTTGGCTGCCACTTCCCTGACTACTAAGGTACCAGGCTTTAGTAATGCCCTTTCCTGAATTTCCATACAACTGCTCTAATTATCTGGATCTTACCTAATAGGTCAGGTAATAAGTAGTCATGATTATTAGAAATTTATCTAAATAGACTGTGAAATAAGGTATTGTAGATTTCTCATGTTCAAATACCTGTGCCTGAGAACTATTAAGAATCCCACACAGTGAAGTCATAGAATAGATAATAGTCTGTAAATGGGTTGTAAGCATTGAAATATTGATTTAGTCACTTCAACATGTTTTGTTTACTTCTAAATGGTTCTCAGTTTATATTACATAATTGAGGTTGCTGGATACTAAATAAGTAAAAAGTTCAGTAAATATAGCTGAAGTTCCTTTAAGTTGATGTCAGAGAGAACAAATATTCAATTCTTCCTGAGATTTTTCTAGACACAGAGACAAAGCCCTTTAAATGGGAAAATCCACACATCCATCACATTACAGCATTTTGTATTCTTAATAATTTATAAGTTATTGAATCACTCTATTCTATATTAGCATCCCACTACAAACCTGTGAAAAATAATGTTAAAGCTTATAGCTCTATCATGGAAGATCTCTGAGACATCATCTCATTTTTTTATTTATTTTTTTATTGGAGTTCAATTTGCCAATGTATAGCATAACACCCAGTGCTAATTCCATCAAGTACCCCCCTCATTCCCCATCACCCAGTCACCCCCACCCCCCCCACCCACCTCCCTTTCCACCACCCCTAGTTCGTTTCCCAAAGTAAGGAGTCTCTCATGTTCTGTCTCCCTTTCTGATATTTTCCACTCATTTTTTCTCCTTTCCCCTTTATTACCTTTCACTATTTTTTATATTCCCCAAATGAATGAGACCATATAATGTTTGTCCTTCTCCGATTGACTTATTTCACTCAGCATAATACCCTCCAGTTCCATCCACGTCGAAGCAAATGGTGAGTATTTGTCGTTTCTAATGGCTGAGTAATATTCTATTGTATACAGAGACCACATCTTCTTTTTTTTTTTTTTTTTTTTTTTAAATTTTTATTTATTTATGATAGTCACACACAGAGAGAGAGAGAGACAGAGACATAGGCAGAAGGAGAAGCAGGCTCCATGCACCGGGAGCCCGATGTGGGATTCGATCCCGGGTCTCCAGGATCGCGCCCTGGGCCAAAGGCAGGCGCCAAACCGCTGCGCCACCCAGGGATCCCGAGACCACATCTTCTTTATCCATTCATCTTTCGATGGACACCGAGGTTCCTTCCGCAGTTTGGCTATTGTGGACATTGCTGCTAGAAACATCGCGGTGCAGGTGTCCTGGCGTTTCACTGCATCTGTATCTTTGGGGTAAATCCCCAACAGTGCAATTGCTGGGTCGTAGGGCAGGTCTATTTTCAACTCTTTGAGGAACCTCCACACAGTATTCCAGAGTGGCTGCACCAGTTCACATTCCCACCAACAGTGCAAGAGGGTTGCCCTTTCTCCACATCCTCTCCAATATTTGTTGTTTCCTGCCTAGTTAATTTGCCCCATTCTCACTGGTGTGAGGTGGTATCTCATTGTGGTTTTGATTTGTATTTCCCTGATGGCAAGTGATGCGGAGCATTTTCTCATGTGCTTGTTGGCCATGAGACACCATCTCATATTCAATTTCTGTATCAAATGATGAAACCAAGAAGGAAAATAAAGCCTAGCAATTCTCTTAGAGAAAACATTAAAATTCTTTTAGCTCTGAACATAAGGACATAACAAAATTTCTGAATAACGGTTTACCTAGTGGTTATCCACATGGACTTTTTCAAATAAATAAGATTAGAAATCCTAGTAGTACTGTGAAGGAAGACTTTCAAATATGCTACTATGGCTGCCAAGATGGTTGTCCAACCATGCAATGTTGTCCACCATTGCAATGCATAGAATCTTCATGACACCTTCTGTGACACAACAGACAGCTAATAAAATACCAATCTCTTATAAGTTCATTATTTTACACAGCAAACTCAAGAGCATCAATTTGCTTAGGACAGATATTGAATTATACAATAAATGGGAAAAGACTGGATACCCAAAAGACTCACCTAGCCCCCCTATGTGTTGACTGTGGGATGCAAAAAAAAAAAATTCACTACTCTGAGCTTCAGTTTTCTCATCTGTCAAACTGAAGAGATATCCTTTGGCAAAGTCAGGTATGGATTATGAGTAAGTAGATTATGCTTTCAGGAATCCTAGAAAAGTTCTGCTTAATGTTCTCAATAGAAGGGCAAAGCATTCTTTCAGCATATTAAAATTTAAAGTGTTAAAAGCAAATATCAACACATATAAAAATCCTCCTTTGATGACAAAAACACCCAACAGACTAGAAATAGAAGTGAACTCCTTCAATCTGGTAAAAGACATCTATTAAAAAAATAAAAAACACAGCTAACAGCCTATTTAATGATGAAACAAGGATACTTGCCCCTAAAATCAAAAACAAGTCAAGAATATCTGTTCTTGCCAGCTCTATTAAATAATGTAGTGAATATTCTAGCCAAGGCAATTGAGCAAGAAAATGAAATAAGTGGCATCCAAATTGGAAAGAAAGAAGTAAAACTATCTCTTTTTGCAGATGGCATGATCTTGTATATAGAAAATCCCAAGGAATTCACTAAAAAGCTCTTATAAGTAATAGATTCAGCAATGTTTCAGGGTACCATATCAATAAACAAAACTGATTGTATTTCCATACAGTAGCAATGACCAACCCAAAAATGAAATTAAGAAAACATTCCCATTTATAATAGCATCACAAAAAAAGAGAAGGCAGGAATAGGTAGGTGAATGCTGAGGCACAAAATCAGTCAACTTGGGCAAAGCTGGAACTCTTAGGAAATATTCAAAGGCAGAGAAAGAGGAAGCTGGGGACAATGGACATAAAATTTGCTGACCATCTTTATCACAGGCCTGCCTTTTGCTCCTAGATGGTTATCTATCATTCTTCCACTTAGCTTCTCAGATCTTGCTATTACCTCAGAACTTACCTTAGACTTCATTTCTTTGCCTAAGGCATGCAGAGTACCTGTTTTCATGTCTTTTGTTCTGTACTCTGTGTGGTTTTTTTATGTGTGCTACCTGGTAATGCCCTTTCATCTCTCCCATGAACCAATGCCTACCTATTCCCTCCATAAATACGTGGGCTTCCTTTCTGGGCATGTTTCAAAGAAATTTATCTGATATAAGTACTGCAGTTCCCAACATATTCTTGCAAACCTAGAGAGGAAACAAGTATATATTCAAAGTACTATAAGGGCCAGAAGAGACAGAAAAAAGGACTGTATCTGTTGTGTCAGTCTAATCTTCCTCATACTTTCCTTGATTTAAAGCACTTGACTACAGCAAAATTGGAATCAGAGACATTCTGCAGAGTTCACATTTCTTAAAGTGCATTGTGATTTTCTAGGATAATTTTCCCTCTGGATTCTTTTCTAACCCCATGGCTACCACCCAGATGGCCAGATGCACTTCTAATCCCAGTGCAGACCAAGTTAAGGCCCTATACTCTGCAATTTTCCATAATTTTCCTAACACTATGATCATCTGATAAGGTCCTGACTTTTTGTTCTATAAGGGGACTGCTGATGGTATAAAAACCTTACTCTAAAAAATAAAAATTTTATCCAGTCTTTGGAAAGACAATACTCATCAAAGCCATCCTGGGTGTGATTTCCCAGCAGCTAAGTTAGCCCAGCGGGTGCTGTGTTCATAGGAATTCTGGAAACACCCAGAGAGCAGACACAACATTATTTATTTTATGACTGGGTTGGATGTTTCTAAGTGCCATGGTCTGGGTATTTATGTGGGCTGTATACAAAATGAGGTCAATGAGGTCACACAATGAAATGTGGAGAAAAAAAATAGAAGTGAGGAAGGAGCTACAAAATCAGCTATAGAAAAACCTTTAGATTACTATACAATTGCTAGTAACACTAGTTACTAGTTACTATAACACTAGTTACTATACAATTGCTAGTAACACTAGTTACACTAGTAACTGGCTTCAATTAGAGTGAATGAACCTTACTGTGGGTAATGTGAGGTGATCTGGGATAACACGCTGAAACAATTAACACGTTAAAAGGACATCTCCTCTGGTTTCTTTGGGGAATGTCTGTTTTTATTGATTTCCTATAAAAGAGAAAAATCACTTTCATAATCTAGAGAGACATGGTAGGGAAATGTTAAAATGATTTAAATTAAAAGGAATATCCAACCCTTCTCTTTAAAAATGGCCTTTGTTACTCAGAATATAAACATCTCTTGTTAATATGACATTCTTGCATCATCAGCTCCTGCCCATCAGAGAGCAAAATGTTTCTTTTCAAGAGCTTCAGAATTTCTGCTTTCAGAGTCTTAAAAAATTGTATATTAACTCCTGGAACTTTTCTCTGTCCCACTCTAAATCCTTTTCCAGGGGCACCTAGGTGGCTCAGTGACTGAGCATCTGCCTTTGGCACAGGGCGTGATCCCAGGATCCTGGGGCCAAGTCCCATATCAGACTTCTCATGCGAAGCCTGCTTCTCCCTCTGCCTCTCACTTTTTGTCTCTTGTGAATAAATAAATAAAATCTTTAAAAATCAATCCTTTTGCAAAGAAAGTTTCCTCCTTTAAAAATCCAAATAAAAAAGCCCTAAATTAATAACAAGTTACTGCCTATTCTTTTTATGTTCCTCATCAATTCATCCTGCCCCATTCACTTCCTTCTGGGCTAACCTATCCTTTTCTTTCTTTTCTCTTACCACTTATCAAGCAATGATTATGTACCAGAATCTATGTTAGCATTTCCTATGCATTATTATATGTAAATCTCAAAATACCATATCACATGTATAAAGTCAAGAGGGATTAAGTAAGATGTCTGAGGACCCATGACTAGTTAAGTGGCAGTCTGTATTTTAACAAAAATCTTAATCAATTTTAAATTGATTAATTATTATTTAAATTGAATAATTAATTAATTATTACTAAATATTGCATTTTCTGTCTTCCAAAATCCATCTTGAGGCAAAGCTCCATTCTGAACATTCATAGTTTTTTTGTTTTGTTTTGTTTTTGAGAGAGAGAGAGAGACAGAGAGCGCACAGGTGGGAGGAGAGAGAGAGAGAAACTTAATCAGTCTCCACGCTCAGTGCAGTGCAGAGCCTGATACAAGGTTCAATTTCATGTCCCTAGGATCATGACCTGAGCCATGTATGCACCCCATAGTTTTTTGTATAGAGAATTTTGTAACATGTATCACCCAACATAATGATTATTTACATATACTGGCTCCTAATCCATCTTGAAGAATTGAAAGGTTTACAACTTAGAAAATGTACTCAGTAAATGCTTCTTAAATGAGTAGATGAATAATTGATGTAGTCAGAATGTAGTGTTCTAACTTGGAAATGCTAACATGATTTTTGAAAATACTTCACATATCTATTTAGAGGTGACTATTATATACAAGAGAGATATATAGGTATACCACAATATCCACGATAATCTCTATAATAACAAGGACTTTATTCTTAACTTTTAGAAACTCCTCTCATTGCATTATTTTTAAATCTCTAACAACTAAGTAGGCACATATGCAGAGAAAACAAAGCGATTATTCTCAACAAATCATGTATATTTATATATCATATTCTAAACAATAAAATCATACTCTACAGCCATTTCTAAGTAATGCTCAATAACTAAGGATTGTGCCTGGGACATTCCTGAAAGTGATCAAATCCATGTATAAGCCATAGCCATACTGAGTGGTCCAGAGATTTATGCCCTGATGCAGCAGCCACTCAAGCCTCCTGCAATTGTTCAAGTCTAAGTTTCTTTGTTTCCAAGTACCAGAAACTAATTCTTAGCTTAGTTCACTCCAGATTCAGAGATCTGACTGTTTTTACCTGAGTCCCAGAACCTATGGGTCTCTTTTCATTTGCTTATAAGTGGCGAGGTTCAGGTAACCACTCCTATATTCATATGACCATACAACTCAATTAAATTTAAAATGTATACGTGAAGAAGGAGATCATTCTAGTGCTTGATGTAGCCATACAAAGAAAAACAAATAAAAGATAAAACTGTCATGCGTTTTGTTAGGGAAGATATTTCATTTACAGTTATCCAAAAAGCATAAATATGTCCATGTTTCTGTATAATTACTGAAGGTAAAATTTCTGAACGCTAATTTGTACAAGAGTAATCCTGGCTAAAAGGAAAAGTCTTCAAAATACCTCTTGGTCCCACCGTTACAGAGGTGTGGACTGCCAAAAAAGAGAGCATCTAGGAAGAGACTAAGCAAATAGTAATAGAAGCCATTTTCAAGGCAATATGGAGATGGTGACAGGCATTTGTTGAGCAATTTGCAGACAGAAGCATTCTTAAGAAAACCAGTGATAAAAGCTCTGCACTTAAAAGTAACCTGGGGCAACTGCGCACCAAACACCAAGACATTCTTGAAAAAAATGTCAATTATAAGGATACAATCATTCCAGAGCAAAATACCACGGAATAAGAATAGAGAATCTAGGAGAGAAATGTAGGAAACAATCAAGTGAACTTAAAAATCCACAGAGATAGCAGACTATTTATTATGAATGTAAGTATGCATTAATTTATTTATAACCTGCTTCAGTCAATGAAAGATTTGAGACAGACAAAACATTGTCTTAAACACATGAGGCTAAGATTTTTTCTATTTCCTGAGATATGAGAAGGTGGAAATTAATACCAGAACAACTTTACACATCATTTAGAGTTTTTTTGTCTGATAAACATGCTTATGCTAGCTATCTTGTTAACTATTCCTTTTTCTCATTCTATAATGTGTATTAAGTCATTACCAAATTATTCTTTCATCATTTTTATGTACCCAAGTGTTGCATATAATCAGATATTTGGAATAAATAGAACTAGACTATTTCCATTACTAAATAGACTACTGGCAATTATCAAACTATCAGTGTTCTCAGTGCTTCTTTCTGTGTGAGACTACCACTCATTAAATAAACTCTAATGGGAGCTTCATAATTGTTGCTGACTAGAGGTATTAGTTAAGGTGGGTTTTTTCCCCCTTTGGTTGCAAATAAATCATAAAACATTATACTCCCTCAAATAAACAAAACAAAACAGAATCTAGAATAAATTGGTGGAAAATGTAACATTGATTATCAGCAGATTATTGGGACCTTTTCACAAACTCAAAGAGAGATTTGAGAAAGTAGAACCTCAGGACAGGTTAGCTCTAGGAATCTCAGTAACTGAGGTTCACAGATTATTTTCCAAACTATTGTCATTCGTATGATTCAATACTATTGACTACCAATTTGGTATCTCTCTAATATAAATTTTAAATTCCCAAGAGAAAGAATCCAACTGGCTCAGCTGAGATGAGATATTTGTCCTTAGATTAGTCAGGTTTGGCCAGAGACAAACTCACATAGCCCAAACACCGCCACTGAAAGCCTACCTTTGTGGATCTGGGTTACTTACAGAGAAAACAGAATCATTATGGGTTGTCAACTCCTCTGGAAAGTGTCTGCCCCACTGGGAAATGTAATTACTTTTAAATAAACAACAAAAGAAATCTATGAAACCAGCAGCTCTTAATTCCATAGCAGAAGCAAGAAAAAACGTCTTTCTGATGTTCTCACCTGACCACACAACTGAGAATCAGACTATTTGGTATTTCTGACTTGTGCTCTTCAGGAAGGGTCTTAAATATAGTCAACTATTTAGTCACAAATGTCCTATAACAGAAACACCTAATCTGGGATTTCTAAAGGAACAGTGACAGGAATAAAGTGCAACAAACCCATGTACGTGCATTTGCTATTGTAGCAGACCTATAGTTGTTGTTGTTGTAAAGGAACAGTGACAGGAATAAAGTGCAACAAACCCATGTACGTGCATTTGCTATTGTAGCAGACCTATAGTTGTTGTTGTTGTAAAGGAACAGTAATCTGGGATTTCTAGATCCTATACTATCTGACTCCAAGGTAATAATGAAAGATTAATTATTCTTAATAATCCAAAAGACATAATTCTAATAATGGATTTACTTGCAATAAGACTGCACAAAATAACTTAAATGTCAAATTCCTTTTATTTGGATCTAAAATTATCAGTGTAATAGAGGATCAGCTACTAATCAGAATTCTTGGTGTTACATATTGATTGTCTCTGATAAAATGGGAATACTACCTTATTTTTCTTTGTACCTCCAGCAATATGCATAGTACCTGACAGAGCTGAATCAAGCCACTAAATTTTGTCTAGTTTGTAACAAAATTCCTTAAAACACATACTCAATGGTACTCAGTGAAGGAAAAGTGTAAAATGACTCTTGAAGGTAAGAAATGGAAACCCACCTAAGAAGGTAAAATAATTATTCCTCTTTACCAACAAATATGAGTTGTAGACAATTTAATAAAACTTACTAAAGAAGAAATCAACAGATAGAAGACTCATTCATTGAAACTGCACTCACAAAGCACCTACCACATACCAGGGATTTTCCTAGGTGTAGATATAGTAGAACACTGTATAGCACACACAGTCTCTTTGGTGAAATAGACATACAAATCAGTAATTGTGAGATAATATCATCAGGGATACAATAAAAGGAATGACTGATGAAGAAACGAAATTATTAAAATTCATCCTTTCTCTGGCATCAGCAGAGTCCCTTAGCATGCACTCCCCTCTGACCATCTGCTCACAAAAGTGTGACATTTTTTATTCTCCAAGTCTCTAGCAAGTCTGGGCTGCCTCCGCACTGCAGGAATGCCTCCAAAATTTAATATCATCATCCCTCCTTCAGTAAAAGTGATCTCACCTCTCCTCCTTTCATAGACAAATAAAAACAAGGAAAGAGGCTTCTTGCTCTTACAAATCTGAGTGAAAAGTAGGGCTCCCCTAGACCTACTGAGTTAGAATGCGATCATAAGTCATGCTAAGATAGACCAGCTGCACCTTCTTCCAGCAGCTCGTATCTCAACAGTAGATGAGGATACATAAGAAGCTCCACACATCACTTTATATTGCTTGTAAGTTGGGTCAAAGGAGCAGGATGCCCAAAAAGTAATTTTCAAACTTCTTGTCCCCATCACATACAAATTATTTTATGACAGACAAACTGTCAGTTACAGTATATACATTTCCCAAAGGAACCATTGTCACATCTATCAGGCAACGCATGTATAGGAGAATATCCTACAAATCAGCCACTTTCTTCACTTTTCTTTACAGTGTAGTAGAATGAGTTCATGAAAAGAGAATTAGGGTATCTGAGATCTATTCCCAGCTTTACATATAATACACTACTCTTACTCCCTTTGCATTTAAATCTCCCATTGGTAACACAAGGATAATGACATAGTACCTGTTTATTTCTTTTTTTGTTTGTTTTTTTTTTGTACCTGTTTATTTCTAAAGCACTTGAAAATTCTCTGATAGAATATTTCACATAAGTACAGAGACCATTATTATACCAGAAAGACTTGAAAATTGGAAATCTGTGTACTCATCACTATTAAGCAGTCAACACAACAATGACAGAAGAGAAAACATCCTTCACTGAAGCATCTAAAATCAAGTATTGCTGAATATGCAGCAACTGAAAAAAATACATGTGCAAATATACTCATTTTAATGACTATCCAAATCTAAATCATCAATAATCCATTTAAATAAATCTTTGGCAAATTATCCTGACTCAAAAAAAAAATAAAAAAAACCACAGAAATCTCTAATCACAGGTATTTCTTATAATGTAGAGTGTCCTAAAAAAAAAATTCTCCTTTCTAGAATTTCAGGAAGAATTCTAGCACATTCCACTAAGGTTGTTCCAAAATATGAAAATAATTCTCCTTTAAGGTGGCCAATTTAGAATAACCAAATTATCAAACTTACAGTACAGTGGTGGACAGGCATCCAAGCAGGGGCTTCCACTGAGCAGTTCTGGGCTGGGCATTTGCCTTGGTTTTGCTGCAAATAAGTAAAAATAATGTTATATTCTATATATTATGTGTAGCAATATTACACAAGCTAACATATTTATCATCAATGTGTTTATTACCTGATTTACAAGTATAGGAGGAGCCTTTGAGAATGATTTTTTTGGTGCAGTGCTGCAGAAAACTATGCAACTTCTACTCTTATCAAGGCATAAATCATCCTTTGCTTTTTTATTACTCTAAGGACTGGGTTTTGGGCTCTAGACTTCCTCAGCAGGTGGCCTTTTAGGCCCCAGCAGGACCCATCTGAGAACTCTCCTAACCCAGAGGTAAAACTAGTTTCCTCTCCTGTAGGCTCCCAGACAATAGTGACACAGGTTGTACCCATGGCAAGATCACTTCAATCAAGGTACAGATAGACTTATTTACTTGTCTTCTTTTTCTGATTGTGAGCTAGTGGTAATGATTCTCTCTAGAGCATTTCATAGAACCTCAGAATGTAGTCATACAGGACAGATCTTAGAGGTCTCTCTTGTCACATCAGAAAATGAGGTGCAAAGAAATGAAACAAGGAACACAGGGATTTGACATCGTAAGTCATTTGCCAGGCACTTTTTTTTACATAAGAAATCTATCTCTAGCTAACCTATTCTTTTGTTGTAACTCCTATAACTTCATTTCTAATTGGCCTTTTAGAAAGAATGAAGTGCTTCCCTTTAACTAACAAAACTGCTCCATCCCTGTAATAATGAGAACTGATTAGTATTGAAAAGGGGGAGGGGGTGATCAAAATAACACATCTTCTACTTTTTATTTATTTTATTCTGCACTCAATTATAATATAACCAGATTAATAATAATGTTAGCAATAGTCATAAAAACCTAGCTGTGATTTATTGAGCTACTTATATGCTGCAGATTGTTCTAGACCCATTATATTATCACTAACCACCACAACTAATATGGATAGCAGTATTATTATGCCCATTCTACAGAGAAGTAAACTGAGGTTCAGAGGAGGTAAGCAATTTGCCTAAAGGCTACCCTAGAAGAAAGCATCATAGCTGGGATAGCAGCAAAAATTTGACTGGCTTTGATTCCCATGCATGCTCCCTCTCTGAGAAGCTGCCTCTGGTATTTTTTATTTTCTATCTGTTTAATGGGGCTTAAGACATGTCATCGGCTAATATGATTTCATGTCATTAATGATCTTACCATTTCTGACTTAACTGGAATAAAATATTGAATTTAATACTTACACTAAGAATTTCCTTTTGTGATTTGTAAGCTTTTGAGAACAAACTTTATTTAGGTGATCTATTTTTAAGGCATCACTAAACTCTGAAGTGCTGTTTGAGTGATTATTGATAAAGTCACCATAAAACTACACTTAGATCATCAATCTCCATGCTCAGTTTTCTTTCTTGCTTAAATGAAAATATGACATAGAGTACCAACAGGGTACATAAGGTTCACTCGACTGATATCAGATGACCAATTTCAAACTAAGCTCAGCCATGTACTTGCTGCCATGAGATGATCCGAGTCTTGGTAGTCACATATGTAAAACAGCATTAGTATCTCACCTTATTCAGACAAATACTATTAGATGATACATATAAATTCACCTCAGATCATTGCCACAATTAGCAAGGATGTTAACAGAACACACAACGTAACAAGAACAATCTTATTTTCCTTTTCTGAACGCTTAAGCCAGATAAATATAATTTATCTATGTATGAGGTTAAACTTTTTGAAATTTGAAAATATTATTAAAATGCCAGTTATTATTATGATAGAGAACAAATTGAGGGTTGGTGAAGGAAGGTGGTGGGGGATGGGCTAAACCAATATAGTGTAACTCTAGTTAACTAACTAGAATTTAAATACACATTTGGACAAAAAAAAAAAAACTAGATACTATTATCTCTAATTATGAGAATTCATACCGAACAATGTTAACAGTGAGGAATGTCTCCTTTGTAATAATTTATAATTGTTATTAGTAGTAGTAATAATAAGCTTGTTTTATATCTAGATAGTGTTCATTTTTATGAAGCACATGGCAAAGGGGCAAATAATAATTGAGTTATGCTTGGGTGGAGGAATATAAGTACTCATAACGTATGATAGGAGCTAAAAAAAAGTAGTGTTTGAACTTCCATGGACATACAGCATGCAGTAGAGAAAGTCTGTGTAAGTCTCTCTTACTCCATTACTACCTGAGTTTTGGATACTAAGATCTCCCATTAGTGTTTTAATCAAGCATATTAACAATATGATTACATAGGAGCAGACATGTATAAAGGTCTACTGAAGACAGAGGCCACATGGACATAAATTATGTTTAGTATGTGACCAGAAGAAAAATAAGGTCAGAATATAAGTTAGGATCTTGGATTTCAGTAGTGTTCCCAATAATCCATCTATGAAACTTTGGGAAAGCTACTTTAAAACTTTAAACCTCACTTTTATCACGTATAAAATAAGAGGGTTTTATTAGATCTACAATTCAATGTGGAGAGAGGAAGTGTCATTCATCCGTGGATCTTATCCAAACCTCATACTCCTCCCAATAATTTAATATGTTCCCTCTTCCAAAAAAGTGCATCCTCCAGTTAAAAACCCCTATCATTCTGATCTACTGTTACCTAAGATACAGTTATTCCTCCGTGAATTTGAGTTATAACAAAGGTTGAGAACTTCTAGTAGAGATGGTCTCACAAGAGCTTTCAACTCAAGTGTGGTTACTGAAAGCCCTAACCCTATGTTTTGCCTAAACCTTCCTTCTACTTTGAAAGAAGACAAGATCTGACAGGGGTCAAGGGAACTGCCACAGTGGTAAAGTAATGGTTTAAAATTGTTCCTTTTTCCTTACAAGTTTCCATTCTCCTTCTTCAGTATTTTTTCTAACATTTAATGTGGGCACTGTGGTCAAAAGAATTTAGGCACCCAATTGGAAGATCCATATCTCTTTAGAGGCCATCTAGAAAGAGAACAAATACTAGAGGAAAGGACACACTCAACCTACTTTTAAGTTAATTCTTAGGCTAAAAATGAAGAGGGAATATTACAAATATCTGAAGGGCCAGTCCAGCTCTCCAAGTAAGATTTTAAGATAATAGTTGGTAACAAATTAATCTAAAGACAGAGCTTTCCTTTCCCCTTCTCTCCCACTCAACCACCTGGATATATATACCTACAGACTGTTGATACGTGACTTGATCAGGATTCAAGATCTACAGTGGTAACCCCGAAAAACATGTTCTCTCAAGAGACCAAACTAACAGTGGGTCTTCATACGTTTAAAGTCACTATGCTGTTTAGACAGGTTGATATTTCCAAATCTCTCACTCCTTTGGTTGTCTTTTTCTGACTGTAACATCTTGATGTATTTCATTCTAGATTATCCTGAGCAAATGAGTCTGACATGCTGGACAATTACACCTCAGATTGATTATGTAAATATATAACTACAAAGGATTTGATACAAAGGATTTGAATAGTGACAAACACTTGGCAAAGAAAATTCTAAAGATTTTCTACCCAATGAATCCCAACCCTAGAAAGAGTGAGGATTTTTTTGACTATCAGCAGTTTATGTCTGTTAGAGTGCTTTGGAGTTTACAAAGTATCTATATAGACATTTTAGTCATTTAATCCCCCAAACAACTTTGTGTGTGGTAGTGTGAGAACTGACTCATCCAAATAAAATTTTGACCTAAATGTTTCATTCAAAACAGCATGTTCTTCTGAAAGCAGAGAACAAGCTGAAAGGTTCTGTTGTAATAGTCACAGTAAAATGTTTCTTGTAATCATAGGGTTTCCTCCTGGGTTGAAAATTGCCTCATGATAGTACTGTACCCATACTCATTCATTCTTTTATCTATTCACTCATTTATCAAATATGTTTTACATGGAAGACACCATGCTAGCTATATAGAGAGACATAAAAATTTAAATAAATATTCTTTCTTCAAAGAGCTCCTGATCTTTTAGGAGATACACTACAGCATTTTACATTTAAAAAGGGTTAAAGGGCTCAGTTGGTTAAGTGTTCAACTCTTGATTTCAGCTCAGGTCATGATCATGGTGGTAAGACTGAGCCCTACATCAGTCTCCATGCTAGGCAAGGAGTCTACTTATCTCTTACTCTATCCCCTTCTCCATCTGCCCCTGCCCCTGCTCATGCTTTTTCTCTCTAAAATAAATAAATCTTTATTTTTAAAAAAACAGGTTAAATACTAGGATCATTCATTCATTTAGTTGGTCAACATTCATTGAGAAATTAGTATGTGCCAGCTACTATATTAGGAAAAAGGATACACCAAGACTCAGTCTCTATCTAAAAGAAGTTCTGAGTCTAGGGGGGAGAAATGACCTGATAAGCATGCAATTGTAAAGCAATATTCTTGAAAGAAATAAAACATGACATGGGCCAGTCAAAAAGATCCATCTCACCCATTTTGGGGCAGGACTAAAGATGAGAAAGGGCTATGAAAAATTGTACTGAGAAATTCAGGACAAAGGTAAGAGTACTGTACTCTAAATAAGGAAGGTCTTTATACAGGAGACACTTCAGTTTTCCAGTAAAGCTTTTAGGAGGAAAAAGGATGAGTAGACAGCCTTTGAGACAAAGGTACATCATACACCATCTTACAGTACTGAATCGAAGTATTCTAGGACTTGGTCACAAAGTCCCTTGATTCCTCTTGCTTAGAAAGCCTCAGAAATCTAGGTCTGGGGGGAAAGAATTGTTCTGTGCTCTACAGACAGCTGACTTCTTCCTCTCCCCTCATTTATCCTACTTCACAGTGAGTGCACGGACAACAGGGTGTGGAGCAAATAAGTACTATGAAGGAGTGGACAGACATGATGGTCCATTCCTGGTCCTATACAAAACACAAGAGGCTTTCCTGAGTTGAGTCTTTGAAAAAGTACTTGAGGTGTCCTTCTATCTTTTTTGAAACTCTCAGATGCTTTAAAGATGAAGAAACAGACGTAAAAACATGATGTCCTAATGGTAAAACTAAGTGGCTTATTGCACAGCTGAAATAAAATAACATGTAATAATTTTGTGCAAATAGACTGTGAACTCTAAGGCACTTTATATATGTGACAAGTAATTATAGTATCAATTGTTATAAACATTAATATAATACTTACAAATTAATTCTTCTTTTTAAAATTATTATAAAACACATTTTCAGACTTCTAGCTCATAAGTACTCCAGCACATCAAGTTAAGGGAATTTCCAAAAATATTGAAAAAAAAATACACAACTCCCAAGGTGCCTCCAAATCAAGAATTTTACAGATAGATCCATAATATGTATATAGGTAGACATATAAGGTGTGTATATATATGTACATAAATGTTTATATGTACATGAATGTATAAATAATTTGAGCAAATAAAAGTTTTCATCCAGTTATGTTCCTTATTTGCCATAAAAATGTGTAATTTTAGTGTAAGATGTTAAAGAAAAGGAGAAAATCAAATTTTGCCAGGTGCAGAAGTATAGTATAGGCACAAAATGTTACATTGGTAGTCTTGTCTAAGACATCAACATATGACAAAAATGAGATTCTAAAGGAGGTGCTATAATTTCAAAGGAAATTGCCAAGAACTACTTTCAGGTCTCTGAACCCTTATCTATAATGAGGTTATATGAGGCTTATGTGTTTGGAGATTTATAAAGGGATTTATTGGTAGAGGGGCTGGTGGGGGTGGGGATCTCATTTTTCTCTTAAATTAGTGAATGAGGCTTCACTGGGTCTCATATCGAGCTTCATATAACTTCCTTGAATTTGGGAGGGCAGTATCCTGGGATCCAACTCCTACCTGAAAAATTTAATGAATGAGGAAACATGGCAAATTGGTTTTTGCCTCAGGAGAAGTACCTTCTTTTGGGCCAGACTGCACTTCAGTTTGTTAAAGAAAAAAAAAAAAAAAAAAGCCATCCTGGAGCCATTGTGATGCCTGCTAAGACAACCCTTTGTGTGGATGCACTGCTAAAAAACCAGGGCTGAAGAAATACATCAACTACATTACAGAAGATTTAGTCAGAGAGGCCCAGAAGGGAAAACTCTAAGACCCACATCAGCCCTAATTAGAGATAGGGTCTGAAGCCAGACTGCCTGGGTTAAAATTCCAGATCCACCTTTTTACTGGTGAGGTGACACTGGGCAAGTTGCTTAATCTCCCTTTGCCTCAATTATGAAGATTAAATGAATTACTACTAGTAAAGCACTTAGAACTATTTCTGTACACAATCAGCACTATGTATGTGCTATTTTCTTTGTATTTTTTTTATCTATATTATTCCATGTCAGTTTCAGAGAGCAAAAAAGTGTGGTAATCCCAATCCCATAAGAACTTTCTGCTCAAATGTTTACTTCTCTTTCATGCTCCAACTAGCAAATGGAGAAGAAGAAAAGAAAAGCTTGTCTTATCTGAGGATCCAATAGTAAGGAAAAGAAAATCTCATATCTGGAGAAGTGGTCAGAGTTATGATTAATATTTGGAACTGGATAATTTTAATTACTAAATTAAATCTATATTTGTGATTTTAAATGATTGGAGAACTTTTAATTCCTTAGAAATAACTGGAAATTCATGGGAAGTCATATGACTGCCCAAGTTTTCATCTAGAGAACAGGGTAGGGATTACTGACAGTAAGAAGCATTAGGCAAGAAATCAGGAGCCATTAAAGTGGCTTCTATCATTATATCCCATAAATCTTGTTTGTCCAATGTATCAGTTACAGATGCAAAACATATTCATGATTACTATTAACCTTTTTATTCAGTTTTGGACATAATTCCTCATAATCCTTCAACACCTGACTTCATTCCTTCCTGGGCTTGTTTTTTTACATGCTTCCTTTTATTTTCTCAGGTTTCAAAGGTGTTTAATATAAGTTGGCCTAATTTGTTTCTGAGGAAATCCTTACTAAGACTGAAGCCATGCTGGGGAGTCATGCATTTGTCTCTTCTGTAAATGAAATAACTGCTGACCCATTATCTACAGAATGCTGAGAATGAAGGTTTTTCAGTGGGCAGTGATGGCAGTGCTGAGTCACACTAATGCTTTCAAATTCCCTTGTGACTCCAGGCAGGGGTTTGCCCAGGTTAGCAAAGGCACAATCAGTGGTCATTTAGTGAATAAAAGGGTTAAATACTCTAGGTTAAAATAATATTGTAACCATCTAGTTACCTGGATTAATGAACTCTGAAGAGTGAGATAGGTTCTGAATTCTCAGGCTGGTGACATTTGAAGATTTATCATACTGGAGAGCTACTGTTACTGTTGTAACTTGACATTGCATGGTATCAACTCTAGGGCCCCAGAACATAGATTCAGATGGCATTTTCTAGATGTATAATAAAATATTATTTATTGAGCACCTATCAGATGCCAGGCATTTGACATTTATTGTTAGTTCGTTCTTTTGTCACATTAACCCTGAAAGTTTGTAGAGAAGGGTGTTTAATACTATGAGGAATCCACTGGACCCGGTTAGAATGCCAGTTTTTACTTTCTGGAATTGGAACTTTAGATAAGTTTCTTAGTCTCTGTGAGTTTTGGTTTCTCATCTATAAAGTGGAGAGAAAAATACCAGTTTAAAAGATTATTATAAGGATTATATAAGATAATACATATACTATATTTAGCCCAGGGTCTAGAACATACTCTAGCAGTATTAAGATAAACATATTTATATTATAGAATATAAATATTAATATTTATCCCATTAGTCAGGGATTAATTAGCTCCTCCAAGCCTATTTTCTCACCTCTGAGTATAAAATAATAATATTTATCTCACAAGATCACTATGAAAATTAAATGAGAAAAAGTACAAGTAAGTACTTGGCAAACATGAGGAATTTTAAATGTAAGTTTTAAATCTAAGTTGAAAAGAGTATCTGCAGTTTTAAGATAACTAAATTTGGGAGACAGAATTAACTATGCAGTCTGGGATCACAAACTTGAAATCATTGGTCTGTAAATACTTCTAAAAAATATATTATGGTATTTTAACACTTTGTGGCAGCACATCCCAATATTCCTTGCAACTCTAGAATTCTTTGGAAGTTGAGTTATTGCTATGTAGAGGTAGATACAATAGAATAATTTAAGCCTCTAAATATGAGATTTAAAGACAGTCTTGCAAAATACTTTAAATATCATTAATATTTACATATTGTCTCTTCAACCTACTGACATAACAAGATAAGACAAGAATAATGGACTACAATTGTACCTTTCTTTGTGCAAGAAACAAAACTTTTGGTGTTATATACTACAGTCAAAAAATATTCTTCATTGGCAGATCTATTTTAAACTACAAATTTTTATGGAAATAAAGCCTGTGATTCCTAAAATAGCCTGCATTTTTCTTTCTGACATATTTTAAGTTCATCTGTAAAAGAATACCTTCCTTGAATTAATAAGGAAGAAAAATATCTAAAATTTCAAGTCCACAAAATAAGGTCCATACTTTGAGGAAAGAAAGGCCATTCAGAAACAAGATCAAAGCAATTCATTTCTATTCTCACTGCTACCATAGAGACAAAGAGAAAAGAGTGAAGAGTTTTAGCTTACTTAATTCTTCCTGAAATTTATAATTAACTACATGGGAAAGGGGACAATTACCATATTTCCAAAGAATAAAGGATTAAAAAAGTTGAGCTTTTGATAAGACATAATTACAACCTATTAAATATGCAATTCATATCAATTTGTTCTTATAATCTTCTGGAGTTTAAAAAAATGCATATACATTGGACAGTGTTTTCTGTAAAATATACTTGGAATGCCATCAGTTTAAAGGTACACAGTTCTCTCTTATAGAGGTTTTTCTCAGATAATTAAAATTCCGGCAAAACTTAACACAAAGTAAAGGGAGTTGATTGATATTATTTTTGTATGTGCCTTGATTTCCTGACACCTATGAACATATATTTTTGGACAAATGTTAATCAGGAATGTGCAGGCTTTTGTAGATCAGGTGCCATAGCCAACATCAAGCAGTCAGCCAAGAAGAACTAGCAATTAGACCTGTCCTCGATTTAAATAGAACTTCAGATTGCTGAGTAAATTACATGTGTATTACTTAAGGACAGTTTTATTTTAAAGGACTAGCAAGAAAGCACTGTAGCTTGAAATCCTAGGAGATTCGTAACAAAGACCAGAGAGAGGAAGGATTTGTTTTGCTAAAAATATGTGGTTTGATTTATAGTCTCTTTAGCAAAAGATTTTCAAATACTTTTTTATCAGCAAGAATATTTAGAACTCCTCTTCACATTTTCTAATGAGAACCATATTAGAAAATAAATAATTTGTTATTGTGAGACACCATAAATACAGCATGATAAGTTATATATCTATCTCTTTGTAAAAACATAAGATGCAGGAAGAATGAGGTTTTCTTAATTAACATTTTTTGAACTGTGTTTTATGCAACAACCAAAATTCCTGCTAGTGTGGATAATAAATGGTATGATTCATACCTTAAGATTTGACTTTTGGTTTTCTTTTTTTTGTTTTGTTTTTTTTTGTTTTTTTTTGAAATGTGGGTAAGTGGTCTTCAGGGAAAATATTGCTGACTATATTAACTACTTGGAAGAGTGGTACATTTGATTATTTTGAGGCATTCTGTCTAGGGGTCTCAGAATAATTTTAAAGAAATATTTGAAAGTGTCTAAAATTTTTAACTCAGATCTCAGCCACAGAATACCATAACATCCATTTGGAACCCCTCTTGCATAGTGCTGGTGTTATCTGTGGTTAGTTGGACAAATTCCAAGCAATAATCATTATTATAGTTTCTTTGTTTTCTTTTGGAGGTTACTTGGGGTAAAAGCAGTCAATGATACTGATACACTTTGTTCTCTAAAATGTAAAGCAATGTAAAAATGAGAAACCAACAAAACAAAAACAACTAGAACTGCTGTGAACTCACATTCCTTTCCTAGATAAGTCTGTATCCTGAAAGCTGAATACAGCATAATGTGTCCTGAATTGGGAAGAAAAGAAAAATAAAAAGACTCTTTCAATTCTTTAATTCTTTAATTCATTCATGAACTAATAATTTAGGACAGTAAAGTCGTTGTTAAAATTTTCTATTGTATAGCCTTCAGATAAATCTTAATGTTTTTATTGTAAAAATATACTATATAGTAAAAAAAATTACTATATCTTTACAATATATTTATGGTAAATATATACATGCTATAAAGTCAAATAATTTTCCCCAAAACAAGATTAAGTATCATACTATATAAAATCTCTGTGGGGGCACCTGGGTGGCTCAGTGGTTCTCTGCCTTTGGCTCAGGTTGTGATCCCAGTGTCCTAGGATCGAATCCCACATCAGGCTCCCTGTGGGGAGCTTGCTTCTCTCTCTGCCTATTTCTCTGCCTCTCTTTCTGACTTTCATGAATAAGTAAAATCTAAAAAACAATCTCTGTGAAGTTAAATGGACATGAGTTGTCATTCTTTGCTCAATCCAAAAATCTGGTCTGACCACTTTAGCTTTTGCTTACTAAAACTGTGCTTTGACTTACAAGTATTTTTATACTTGAATTTTAGAAGTTTAAATGATTATCTTTATAGTTGGTTTATCCTAGATGTGATCCAGTTGCCATTTTTCTTGGTGTTGTGGTGAAGACTTTTCTCTTAGTCCATTTCTTTTTCATTAAAATGACATTTCAAGTGTCATTTTAGAACCAGAAACCATTCACAGATTAAATTCACCAATTGCCTGTCAACTGAAAAGTCTATCCATTAGAGTACAACAATTTTTTACATGTAGGTATTGTAAGGTGTACATTAAATAAAACTGTGTATATGTGCAGATGCATATATATCCGTGTATATATACATATACATGTATGAGTATGTGTTGTGTACGTTGCAGGAAGAAAATATGTCACCTTTCATTCTTTTATACATATTCAATAATGCAATATCTATCAAATGTCTGTTAAATGAAAGAATCATTTGTACTTATGGTACAGTTGCCAGCGCCACACTAATTGGTTGGCTATCAATATAGCTAAGTACCTCCCCCTATATTCAGTGTTCACAT
The DNA here is from genome assembly GCF_011100685.1 of Canis lupus familiaris. Lineage (NCBI taxonomy): Eukaryota > Metazoa > Chordata > Mammalia > Carnivora > Canidae > Canis > Canis lupus. Next base: position 14,351,766 of record NC_049242.1, on the reverse strand, counting down.
TCTAGCAAGAGGCAGACACATGTAAATATTAATTGTACAATTAAATAGTAGCTATTACACATTGTACTGAAGACATGGAGAGTGGCTGACTAAACCTGGTAGGGCAGCTATCAAGGAAGATACTTATGTAGGAAGCTGCATTTAAACTGAGTGTTAGAGGTCAAGAAGAGGATTATTAGATAAATATCAGGCTAAAGACTTGAGAGGCATTCTGGGCATTAAGTAAAGCATGTAGAAATGGGGGAAAGGAACTCAGATTATTTGGGAAAACAAATGTAAGAAACTATAGTTCAATAAGGCATGAAGGATGGTAGAATCTGAGATAAGAAAGTTAGGCAAGGGTCCAAACAAAGAGGGTCATGTATATGAGGTCAGGCTCTGCGAACTTCATCCTGCAGGTCAGTGCTTGTCAAATCTTGGTGTACAAAACCAACTAGAGATCTTACTGACATGCAGGTTCTGACTCAGTAGTTCTCACATGGGGCTTGAAATTTTGCATGTCTAACAAGCTCTGAAGGAATGCCACTCCAACTGGTCAACAGATCACACTTTGAATAATGGAACAGTAGGGGACAGGAAACTGCTATAGGGTTTTAACTAGAACTACAACAGACATACAAATTATACACATGTACACACACATATATATATACATACACACATAACACATACATAACATATATAAACATACATATGTGTATATATATATATTTTAAGGAAGGTCTCAGCAGTGTGGAAAATGTATAAAGGATAGGATAATGGGCAAGGTAAGAAGAATTAATAAAAATTAGCACACCCTAGGATTTAGGGAAAAATAATCAAAATCAACTCCTACTTTTCATAACAACTGAGATAGTTACATCTATCCACTGAGCAGAGAGCAGAGTAGGAGAAATATTTATGCTCAGATGCCTCCAGAGATTGAACATTTTCCTGGAACTTTTGACTTAAGTTTGCTTAACAGGTAAATAAAACTCTAAATTTCAAAGAATTTTTTCATTTACCATCAAACCAATTTTCCACAAAATTTGTTGTCTCCTGAAAGGTTAGTTCAAGAATTGAACTATATATACAAAGAAATAGATATGTGTGGGTAGGCATTTAGAAGAGGAATTTGGAGAGAGGGCTATTTTCAAAGGATTTCAAATCTGGTACTAATTTTGAATACACATTGAAAGAAAAGGTTAAAACATTTGGTCTCTTTTTCTCACAAATAAATACCTATAAACCTAGGAAATACTCACTAAAATCAAAAGAAATTCCCATCACCATGACTATACCATAAAACTTACTACTAGAATAGTAACAAGATAATTGATTATGAACTTTGTCCTTAAATTCAGATTCCTCCAAAAAGAGGTAAAGAAAAGGAAGATGAGATGGAATAAAAACATACACAGCTACTTAGTGACTATATGTTATATACAGTTGCCATACTAAGCCCTGTGTGTATATTTGTATTAGCTGTTCCCTTTGTCTGGAATGCTCTTCCCCAAGATCTTCACAAAGCCAGTCCTTTCAAGTGCCCAGAACTTTTTTCAGAGAGGACATCCCTGTCTATCTAGAGTAGCCCTTGTCCCTTTTTACACTCATCCAGTTTTCCATATTTCATTTCTCTGCCTTTTAAATTATAGTAGTTACTGTTATCTGTAATTATGTTTAGTATTTGTGTGCCTATTAATGGCCAGTCTCCTTGCTCTATAATATAAGCTCTATGAGAGCAGGGACCTTGTTCAATTTACTCACTGTTATATCTGCACTGCTTACAATACTACCTGACATACAGTATGCACTCAGTAAATATTTGTGGAAGTAATGAATACTGCAATTAATCCTCACAACAACCCTTCAAAGTGCTTTTTGTTACTTCATTTCATAAATATGGAAACTGAGATTCAGGTAAATTAGGTAATTTATTCCTGACAACAGAACCATAACTGGTAGAGCAAGAATCTGTCTGACTCCAAAGGCTAAGCTTTCACTATGCTATGCTGCCACTCGAAGCCAAATTTAGTGGTGGATGCCAATGGCTGTCCAACTGCCCAAAACTCACATCTCTGAGAGGCCTAAGACATGTCTGGCCAATTTTCCTGGGTGACTGTAATCAGCGTAAAATTAGTTCTAATACATATATGAATACAGCTTCATTTTCCCCACCATACAGAAATGCTATTGGTAATAAAAGATCCCAGTTTACTCTAGGATTTCCTACTTTCAGTAATTATAGTCATCCTTTCCATGTATATAGTATTTTATATTTTTTAAATATATACTCATTTGTATATAATAATCTCAAGAAGGAAATATTGATAAACCAGTATTACCATCACCATTTCAGACTAAAGAATAAAAACCTCAGGAAATGTAAAATGAATTGACTAAGATTACTAATATTACTAATATAATAAGTGGGAAACCCAAGTCTATAACCTTACTTTCTCACTCCCGAATAGATTTTGATGAAATATACATCCCTGCAATGAGATGGGTTTCTCAAGCAGCTGTAATCATGGTAATTTCCTTTAAGAAAATCTTACCTACAAATATGCAGATTATATGATGGGCACATAATGAAGAGAAGTGATGAATTCTTGTTTAATCCAGAAGGAGTTATGTGATTTATTTCAGTTTTCAGCACAATAAGTTTGTTTAAATATTATTTGATTTGCAAAATTTGATTTGTACTTGTTTCCTCTGCAAACCCACATTTGTCTGATAAACTAAGATTTATCTAAAGGTCTTCCAAAGGACAATCCTTTCAGACTCCTAGCTCTTCACAGCACATGTGGCTCTTCTCAAAGTGTCAAAAAGGACTAATGTTGTGAATAATACCCTGGTAATCAGGTTTGGTAGAAAAGAACATTTACTATAGATGTATTAGCAAATGGCTGGTGTGATTCATAAAATAAAATTTTATTTCATCCTATAAATTTACTTTTACAGGCTATGAATGTGTCCAAAACACTACAAATATATAACTGAGTAATTTTAAATTAACCACTATGTGAATGCATTACTTTTATTTAATTAGGTGCTTAGGTAGAGAAGGAAAAAATCCAAAATATAGTACCAAGAGCATATTTTAACTAAATAATAACCTTGAAGTGATTCAACAAGAGAATAATGATAGTGGACAGACTGGATATTGGAGTCACAAAGTCCTGGGTTTGAATCCCCATTATGAAGCTGCTCAGCTGTGTGACTATATCAAATCTTTAAGATATGGAGGATTTTACTTCACTGGGCTGGTCTGAAACTGAATGAGTTAATTCATCAAGTTCCTTCAGTATGCTAGGAAATGTCCCAGACATTACGTATACAAAAATGAGAAAAATAAATGTCTCTTTCTTCATGGAGCTCTGTCTAGTCAAGAGGGAGACATTGAGAAAATCATCATAAAAATCAGTGTATAATTATGAATTGTGACAGACAGAAATATGGGATGAGATAATACCATGAATAGATAATCTAACTGATAATTTTAGGAAAAGGAGTAGCATGTATAGTTAGACCTAGAAGACAAGTAGGATTTAAATAGATGGAAAGAGCCATCTAGACAAGGTAGTAGTAAGTGGTAGTCTCCAAAGCAGGAACATGGCTGATACCTTCAAAAAAGAGAGGGAAGCCAGCAAGGCCAATGCATCAATTAGTTTAAGGAAAGGCCATGGAAAATAGCATAAACATAAGCATAGTCTGGCCCACACATTGTTAAGATTCTTGGAATATAAAACACAAGGCATAATGATGGACTATAAGACAGAAAAGGAATTCAAGTGCTAGGTCAAAGGAGAATTGTATCCTAAGGAAAGAATTTGGACAACTATTCATCTTCAGTTCAATAGGGTGCTATAGCAGGACTTCCACTTGAGAGTTACACCATTGGACTTAGGTATTAGAACAATCATGCTGGCAGCTATCTGGAATGCTTAATAAAGGAAAGTTAAGCTATTATATTAGTGGAATAAATATGCCAAAGTGTTTTACATTATTAAAATGGTTAATCTCAAGTTACTAATAGAGTCATGGAATCTCTTCACATTGGCTATTTTTCCTACACAAAAAGGCCAGATTGTATTAAATTTTCCCTACTTTCAGCTGTATTTCTGCCTCTCTCTGCCACTGAGTAAATTTTCCCTGGTCCATTAAGTACCCTGCTCCAGTGGCCCTCTAGTCTCTGTACAATGGCCCCATGACCTTGCAGACACTTGGTTGGGATGACAGGTATCAAAACTCAACTTCTTCATACTTATAACTAGTCCCTACCTATCTCTGTATGCTTTGTATCGTACTACTCACTTTGAACCCCTTATGTCCTAGCTACACTTCCTTTCCTTTCCTTGAATGTATCATTCTCTCTTTTCTCTCTCATCACTTTCTTCTCTACCTTCCCTTCTCTTCATTATCTGCATATCTATCTATCTATCTATCTATCTATCTATCTATCTATCATCTATCACATCTAGGACTTGCTTAAAACACTTTACTCACCCTCATTGTGCCCTCTATAGCTACATACCAGTTTAATTGTCACTTCCCCCAGAAAACCCTTCCCTGATACTAAGCCCTTGTCTACCCTTCATCTAATCCCATCAGATTCTTTAGATATCCTTGTACTCATTGCCATAGAATTCTATACTCACCCCTTTATTACACATTACTATAATTTCTATAATCAGCTGTTCTCTCTACTACACTAAAAGTTCCATGAGAACAGATTGTTCATTATATCCCTATGCCTACCAATGTCAGGTACATTTTAGGCATTCAACAAATAAATACCTGTTAAATAAATAAAATGAATGAATAGGTGTGCTGCTTCCACTATGAAAGCAGAAAGAACTATACACTTGCATGAATAAACAGCTTTGTCTAGAAGACAGGGCCACTCAGGCAAACCATTTGTTGCCTTGGTGACTTGTTTCATTTTTTCTACATAAAGGTCTGGTGAAAAATAAGAAACCTTTCATCCCCCGCCAAATTATAGTTATAAATACATCTATGATAAATGCATTTCTAAGAATATAATATACAATTTTTTTCTATTCAGGTCATAAGTAATATGATACTAGCCTTAATAAAAAATATCTTTTATCTTTTTTTTTAAATTTTTTATTTATTTATGATAGTCACGGAGAGAGAGAGAGAGAGGCAGAGACACAGGCAGAGGGAGAAGCAGGCTCCATGCACCAGGAGCCTGATGTGGGATTCGATCCCAGGTCTCCAGGATCGCGCCCTGGGCCAAAGGCAGGCGCCAAACCGCTGCGCCACCAGGGATCCCCTAAAAAATATCTTTTAAATGCCCAGCAACAACTTCTGTTTTCCCTTAGAAATTCTGAGCAACTTTAGTGTAAAAGATAGTGGGTTGATGGAGCCAAACAGTAATATCTTACTTACAGAGAAGACATAGTATTAACATCAATAAAGCATTTTTAATACTGCCTAGTCCATGGGATACCTGGGTGGCTCAGCCATTTAGTGCCTGACATTGGCTCAGGACGTGATCCTGCAGTCCCAGGATCGAGTCCCACATCAAGCTCCCTCCATGGAGCCCGCTTCTTCCTCTGCCTGTGTCTCTGTCTCTGTCTCTGTCTCTCTCTCTCACTGTCTCTCATGAATAAATAAATAAATAAAATCTTAAAAAAAAATACTGCCTAGTCCACTTTTCATTATATTTAAATTTTATTATGCACAGTAACCTATTAATACCATTAAACATTAAAAATTAATAGCACCATCATGCCTTCATTACAAATTACAGCAGCAAACTAACATATTATAGCGGTCTTTGGAGATTTTTTAAACTTTTTTTTTTTAATATCTAGAAGGCTGGTTAATGAACATGGGAAGTGATATCAATGTATGTCTTACCCACTAATACTTTTTAAGATACTTGGTGTGCATAAATAATTTTGTCTGCAGAGATAATATACTTTAGAATAATATTGGTTAGAGATAGAAAAGGAAGAACCTCAAAAATACAACTAAAAACACTTATTTTACAGGCAAGGACATGGATACCCAGATGCCTCTTGGTGTACAAAGTCGCAAAGTGCAGATTTACTTTGATTTTACACAGTCGCACCTTTCTTCTGTTCTTGTACCAATTCAAAATACTATTACATATTATACTTAAGGATCCCTACACAAAAAAAAAAAAAAAAAGGATCCCTACACAACAAAAATTCGACTTACTGCTTGCACTTTATTAAATTTAACCGAGAATATTGTTTGCTACATAGAACTGTTGTCCTATTGGCCAATCACTAATAGAATGTCTCTGACTTAACATAGTCTAACATTATCTTCCTTATATTTTGGTTATTAAAATTATTGGAAATATGGTCTTACAATCATTCAAAACATATTTAAGAAATGCCTGCTCTATAAAATATATTAATTAGTGAGTAGTGTTTAATCAGTATTATTGAGATGACCTCATTTTCCTTAGTGACCACAACCAGAGGGAGAGATTAAAGATATAAATTGTGAACAGCTCAATAAATTGTCCTATACTGAATTTTTCCCATACGCCAGGAATTGTGCTAGGTACTTTCTACACTTTACCACAACATCGCTCTCGCACAGATCATAACATCCTTCCAACAGATGAGGAAATCAAGGCTGAGAGAGATCAGGTTAAACAGCTTAGTGAATCCTAAGTTAGGAATTGTCAGAGCTACAATTTAAATCCATGCCTTGCTCTAGAGTTCTACTTTTCACACTAAGTCATGTTACTTCTCTTTGTCAGGAGTGACATCTGTGACAAAAGAGTTGAAACTGAAACTGGACAGAAACAGTCAAATAAAAGAGATGACTCAATCTTCTTTGAAAGTGAGTTTTCTGAACATCTGAAAAGACCTTGGGATCCCTGTGGCAGAAACTCTGTTTTTGGTTGCTCTGATTATTTCCTGGCCTAAAAGATTTTACCCCAAACCTGAGGGCAAACCAGTCTGACCAGACTAATTAAGACAGTGAGCAACCTGAATCTTATGGGTGAGATCTAGGATAGGATTATTTTTATCAGGTGGGTTAGATACTATGAAACGCACCACAATCACTTCTTTTTTATATGCAGAAAAGCTAAAAATAAAAACACTTCTCTGGTATTCTAATAGATCTTTTTATATGCCATCATACAGTGCTTTGTCTTGATTTGTCATAATCTCTCATTAATCATCTAACATCCATTCTTAGGAATGTGGAGCAGAGACATGAGGAGGAATTTACTTCTACTCTGTGTGTAATAGAAGGAAGTGAGTCCAAGGGGACAGTAAGTATCATTCATGCCAGCACAGGAAGGAAAGAAAACCAGGGGAAGTATTTATGTGCCCCTGCCAGTGAAAACGTTGACAAGGGTGATATTGAGATGTGCCATAGATGAGGTGGAGCCCAGGACAGACCAGGATAGTTATGAGTTCCAGTCTCACACAGAGTTGCTGTAAAGCAAGACTTGAAGAAAGTATCTCAGCCAGAGCAGCTAGGAGGTAGACTCATTGCTGGAGAAGAAAGAGATGGGAGTTGAACTAAAATAGAATTAAAATTTCCAAGTTGTTGGCAAGTTTCCTATCAAAGAGTCCCAGGAAAGTGGGGCAAGGACATCCCAAGTGCAAGGCCAGGGCTTTTTTTGGAAAAAGAAAGAGCACCAATGGTGGTAGGTAGGGTGGGTAGGACTTGGGATCTGAAGCTGGCCAGGAAGCCTCCTCACTCATGTGAGCTTTTAAATCAATCATGCACTATTTACCACCATCATAATATGACTTTGTTGTAACTATGTTACATAGTTTGTAATATAGGGTGGCACATATGAAGATGATACATATATATATCATGAATATGAATATTCAGAATATAAGTCTGAAAATATTCATGAATATAATTCAGAAAATTCATAAATTCTCACACGGGTGTTTGTCCTATTGAATTATGTAATTTATTTGATAAATCAAAATATTGGAATTTATGCCCAATATAGCATTTAAAACAGAATAATATTTTTCATTTGTATCTGTGGTCATTAATGTTTTGTTAAAAGAATATAAAGCACATGACATGTTTCCATAATTAGATCATGTTTTCCAAATTGAGAAAACTTCAATTTCAATGTTGATTTAAATTGTTCAGTGCAACAGATTATAGTTTGGGGTTGTAATTAATAATTTTTATAACTTATTTTAAAGTACTAATTATGTTTCACAGTACTTGTAATTATTATTACTTGGGGATGATTATGAAACACATGTAAGTCAGACCTGACAGTATTCACTCAAGGAAAGTAACACTGAGTGCAATACCTCTGTAAAAGTACAACATGTTTAAGAGACTATTTCTTTTCCTAGATTACATATGAAAATACAATTTCCCACTCAGCTTTTTTAAAAAAATTGTTTTAGTTTATTTTTACTGAGTTAACTAGAAAAACTAAATGAGATGGTTGGCAACTTTTAAAAGTAAAATAAAATATTAATGTAATGTTGAGGCCTGGTCAACTAACGCAACCAGAAGTTTTTAGGCTTCAAATCCATTAACATCAATGAAGCTGCCATGTGGTACTAGGCCATATGGGAAGAGATCCATATAGAGCTTCTGAAATATAATCTGGAAAAGTACAATATTTAAGGTCATACTATGAAGAACTTGGCTTGTGGCTTCAAAATTAAATAATCTTTTCTTTAGTGGTGAAAGGAGATCACAGTGGGAAATCTACATTTAATGACTCTTATGCACTAAGATATTGATTTTGTCAAGTTTAATGGGTGTCTAATCAATGTGAGATACTAAAAGATATAGCTCAAACTAACCCATGGTGTGTCTACATGCAAAATGAAAAAGAAGCTAATGAAAAAGTGTGTTTTAATTAGTTTTTTCTAAAAATAATAGTAATTTCTATTTAAATAACCAGTGTTTGTGAAATTTAAATACCTCATTTTGAACTGAGACAGAATAAAATAAAATACTTTTAAAATTTTTAGCTCTTTTCTATAAACCCATAAAAGGAATGCCTATTGATTTTATTCCATCCCACTTTTATTTCTATTTCTGATAATGCAATTATTTCATTTGCTTCTAATCAAAATAGAATCAGTTCAACATTAAATATTGTGTTTGTTTGTTTGTTTGTTTTGTTTGTTTGTTTGCAATCAGGGCCTACAGATTTTTTTCCCTTAAAAAAAAACACTAAAATGCAGAATGTCAGAATTCACCAATCAGAAACAATATGTCAAGCCACAGTAAAGCTGATTGGCTTCTTCAAGCATAGAAGACATGGTTTTTAAATGAAAAGCTAATTATTGCACTCAGAAAGACTACCCTGATATGTTAAAATGATGTGTAAGCTATACTACTACTATAGATATTTTAATATTGAGGTATAAATAGAGGCAAAAGCAAATCCTTCCATTAAAAAAACAGGCAAATTCTCCTTTCATTTGCACAAACACACAATATCACTGTAAGAAGTTGAAATCAAATAAGGATAGGACCCTCAGACCCTCATGGGGAACAAAATGCCCAGCAAAGTACATTATACTAATCATTTTATCTCATGAACTGGCAGCACCTACCAGAGCTGTTTAATTACAGGACCAGAATAATAATAGAAAAATGCTGCACACAACAGCCCTGTTTCCTATCCTACCTTTGTGGTGACAATGCACAGGCAATCCATCCTGGATCCCTACACAGGACTCAGTACATGGAAATCACACCAGCAAATCAGCAAAGGTGAGAAAAGCCTTTTGATAAATAGCACACAGAGAGAAGCAGAGCTTGGATTCTGCACAGACGGCTTTCCCAAGGGGGCCCCTCATGGGAAACTGGAACCCTCCTCCATACAGCTCAAAGCAAGCAGGATTCTCCTAGGCACCGGAAAATCCCCTAGAAATCAGCTCCGGCAAAACTTCCCGGTGGCTTGCTGGGCTCCGCGGCTGCATGGTCCTTTAGTGGATTCGGTGATCCGAACAAGGCTCCTGAGAGTGCCCCGCACAGTTGTATCGTGAAGAGGAGGGTTACACGGAGCACCAGAGAATCACATTTCAGCTCTCGTTCTTGTTTCTGAATTCTGATCTGCTGCTTCAGTATACCCATAAGAGCTGCTTTGCCAAAGTCCCCCCTTTGCTGCCTTCGTCTTTCCTGCTAACAACTCTGAGTAAGCACAACACAAAAAACTACCCGGCCCATCTATCAAAGGGCTGTCGTTTTGCTGCCAGAACAGCGGCTTTGGATAATAAAAAGCTATTTATTATGAACATGATTCCCGGGAGTCTAAATGACTCGAAAGATATGACTGAAAAGCTACGGTGCATGCAGTGCTGAATACATCACATCCCAACTCACTTGCAATTACAAGGGCAGCTTCTTACAAATGACTAACAGCTGGAAAAGGAAAATCGGGCCAGGGACATTAAAAACTGTGGATTTGGAGGTTTAACTTAGAAAGCATTAAATTTCTTATTTTATTTCTGTACCTATTTGTGTGGTCAATGACGTATGTGAATACACAACCTAAATATTTAAAGAAATAAGTATATTATAAAATTGGGGTGAGAGGACGTTCCAAAGTGTTTACAAAAGTTCCACATTCTGAGAGACAAAAAATGCGTTCTTACCCAAACTTTTCCTTCCTCACTGGCTGCCTGCGGACACTTATTATGTGGGCAGAGCTTTGTGTTCCCTTCTGCAGCATTTTAACAGCCAAATGATTAACCTTCCCCCTACCCTCAAATCCCTCCCTATCTTCCAGCAAAACTGCTACACAGACTGCCTTTGAGATGCTTGACAAGCATCACTCTGAATAATAATATACTTTTCCTTCATCCTATTAGACACATAGGCAAAGACAGACTGGAACAGACAGAAAGAAATAAGGGTGCAGAGAGACGGGGGCGGCGGGGGGAGTGGAATTAGAGAATGAATGAAAGAATGAAAAGCACTACCTGACCAATAAAAATGGAAAATCAATGCCTCTTTTTGCCTCCTAGGAAGAAATCACATAGTCAACGGAATCACTGAGAGCAGTAAGAAGTGTCTAGGGACCTATACACATTGTGATTACCTTTTTAAGATACCGGTAGAACCACTCCCCATCTACCACACCCACCCCCCTCCTTTTTTATAAAAAATTTTTTTCTATAATAAACAATTTAAAAACAGGATGAACATGCAAAGTTCCTCCACCTTTCATGAATTATTCAGGTTCTAACCTTGATATCCTCTTGATTGCTAAATAGAGGAGTGTCTCAGAAACTGACATGCCATTATTCTACCAAAAATGAGAGCACTTTTCTAAAGCTTTTTAAGAAAACTTAAAAATGCATAGCAAATCAGTTATGGGTTCAGAGGAGAAAAGAAAAAAAGTAGTTCAAAAATTGTTTATAGATATAAAACTGTTATCCTACTGGTATAATGAACGTCAGATAATTTTCAAGTTAAACAACACAAGTAAAAACCCTATTCTGGTCCATTCAATTAGGTGACTATTTTATGGCTCAGTAATATCAAAAGGTTAAAAAAAAAACATCACTTTGACTACCTACTTCTTTTATTACACCATAATAATAATTTAGTTCATTACTTCCTACACTTATCTCCAAGTATGCATAACCTGTATAATAATGCTCATGTCCTTGAGTATTCTCAGGTATTAGTGTTTCCATGACACAAACATGGCATTTAACATGCAATTGATTGACTGACTGCCATATTCATCTTCAAAATCATTAGGCTCTGTGTTCCTATAGGACTTTAAAGTTGATAAAGCCCGAAAGTTGTGACATTCTCACTACCTTGAAAGTTTAAATGACTTCCCCAGAACCAATATCCAGTAATTTATTACACGTCCAGAGTTTTGTTGGTCATGATCAGAACACAGAGAGTCAGGAATTCGAGAAAGGAAGCAAATCATGTAGCAGAGCAAGATGGTTCTTTTACAAGGTGCCCGTTTTACAATGGAACTACATCCATTTTCCCAGAGTAGAGAAAGCTAAGATATGGACAAGCTGACAGAGGGAACCTGACTACCTTTTGACCTGGCTAATCACAAATGAAACACTCCACAAACTGTAAAGACCTACAGAATGAAAGCTACTCATCTAGCATAGCTCTGGCACACCACATACACTTCCTAAGTTATGCATCCAGCACATGTTTTTTGAGGGCTTGCAACATGATTTTTAGATTAATGTTTGTATCACTTACTAGACCATGAGCTCCTTAATGGGAGTTTTGACTCTAAATTCCCTTTGCCTACTCCAGTATCCCATTAATTCAACAAATGTGCTTGACAATGTACTTATGTAGGGACAAAGGATGAGTAAAAGCTAGCCAAATCGCTGCCTATAAATGAAATCAACTAGTACGGTACAGCAAGCACTTGAGGTGTTTGAGAATCACAACCCAGAGACAATTAATCCAGAAGAGAGTAGCCAGGGAAAGCTTTACAGAGAGGAACCTTGTACTGAGTTGAAAAGAACCCATTGGACTAGCTAGAAGTTGTGAGAAAGAAGAATGTTATGCATACTTTGTATCTGAAAAAGAAGTGAATCAATAATATTGTTCATCTTTATGCAATTAGTTTATATGAACACATCCAATGGGTTTCCATTAAATAAAAGCACTTTAGAGCAGGCATTTTACAAACAACATGCAGTCTCTTCTGGGAAAAAAAAGAGCATCATTCATATAATGTTAAGTGAGTACAAATGTGCTGTAAAAGCATGTGGAATGTACATGTTCTATAATTATTAGGTGTTGTTTACCACGTGTAATTAATTGGATAACATTTTTATGTTTAGATAAAAGCTAATATTTTGAAGTGTAGTTCCATTTAGGATGAAGCTTTCTATTCTGTGTTTACCTTGCTCTCCATTGATTTTCCTCAGATTTAAAGATGATAGAAGATAATCCACTCCTTTGTCTCAAGGGAAACATTCTTTTTATTTTTAAAATTAACAAGGCATCAGCTTGAAGCATCTTTTTTTACAGACACAGAGCTCAATTGGGCCTGTGATTTCACAAGAAGTGTTTGGCAGGATATAAAGCCACAGCCTGAAAATTGCTTTACTTGATTTGATATTCCTTAAGGTTAATGATACAATCCAGGAACATATTGATTCTTAGTAAGGTCTACCATTGGAGGTTTGATATCAGAAAATTACTTTTATAAATTATTCACACTAAACCTGTATCTTAACCATTTATATGCATTACTTCATTTTGTTTTTTTTCCCCAACAGGGGAAAAAAAAACTCTAACAGTGAAATACATCCTGTGCTTACTCTCCTAGAATCTAAGCCCCTTGAGGACAGATATAATGCAATTCTCTGCCACCTAGCATGATACCCTTAAGAGGTACAAAATAAATATTTGGGGAATGAAAGAACCATCACAGCTTCAGCTATGCCATTTCTTTTTCTTTTTTTTTTTAAGATTTTATTTATTAATGAGAGACACGAGAGAGAGAGGCAGAGACATAGGCCATAGGCAGAGGGAGAAGCAGGCTCCCTGCAAGAAGCCCGATGCAGGACTCAATCCCGGATTCCGGGATCAGGACCTGAGCCAAAGGCAGACACTCAACTGCTAAGCCATACAGGCATCCCGCCATTTATTTTTCTTGATAAAAGTTTTTTTTTTTTAACCTATGATACACATCCTTTATCTACTTGAGAACCATATGTACATATAGCTATCATTGATAAGTATATATATATGTATTTTAAAAGAATCTATATAACATATATTTATATATTTAAGAAAGAAATAGATTGGTGTATATATCTGGAGACATTTGCAAATACAAATATTTATATTGATTATGTTTATTATTATGTTTATATTTATCAAGTTGCTATTATCAGAAGTACAGTGGTAGATACTTTATATATGTTATCTCTGATGGTCGCTATACCCTTCAAAAAGGTAATACTTCATAAATGAAGAAACTGATATTAGATGATTCTCCCTAGGTGACACAGCACCTAGGTTACTCCAACCCAGAATGCCATGTGCTTTCCATCTCAGCATATCTCAGATCTTGAGGCAGTTTCTGCCTCTCTGGGACCAACCTAAGAGTGAGACACAGACAGATCTGAAAGGCCTTCTTCAGTAGAAGGTAGCCTACACTCTGTGCAGACTAATCACAAACAACTTGCATTCCCCCCTAAAAAAAAGAGACACATCTCTGGCCTTCTACACTGAGGTCTGTATAGTTTATAAGGGCCTTGGGAGCAACTCATAAGGAATAGCCTTGTTAGAAAGATTAGCTCCAAGGGAAATAACTGAAGAAATCCGCCCACATGGACTTCCATCTTGTCTATTCTCCATATACCCAGGACAGCAGGCGCACGAATGACATCTGCATAGCTTGTTAGCTTAGTAAAATAAATAGACTGCAGGCAGATCATGGCAAAATGCCTGCCCTCATTTCCAAACTCTCCAGAGGCAAATAGGCAATTAGGATCAAATAGAAAAAAAAAATGACTTTTCTAGAGAGTTTCCATGATAAAAAAAAATATCTGGATAGTACCAGATCTTGAAAATGATTTATGAAAGGTAGGAGTCTATGTATTCTGTGTATGTTAAGTATGTAGTTTTCTTTGTAACACAAACATAAACATTAAATAAGAATTTCAGCGAATCAAAAATTGCCACAGAAATCAAGAAATGTTCACTTTTCACTTACTTTCCCACAATGGTTTGCATGTCAATTCTGCTTACGTAAGTGAACTGAAACATATGTAATTGATAACCTGTAACCATTCCCCATTATTATCATCAAATGAAAACAACCTTTGAAATTTAGATACAGGTGGTCAACTGTAAATTATAAAAACATTCAAATAAAGCCATTCCCCTAAAAAAAATTTATGTAAAATTTGCTGAACATTAAGTATATTCCTAATAAAGCTTAATTTTTCCCACTATTATACAATGCTGTGAGTCAAATAGAGTCTAATAATCCAAATAGTTGTGCAGAAGCTACAAATCTGGAAAGCTATATGGTCTGAAATGCTACTTTGTTTTCAAGTTGATATAAATCACCTCTGTAGTATTTGCTAACTGCCCTTCCCACACTTCACCTTTTTACATCCCATTACACTGGCCTACTCTCTTCCTCAAACACAGTATTTCACTCATTCTTCCTCAAGGCCTTGAATTTGTTGTTCCCTCTGTCTGAAACCCTCTTCCCCTGGGTTCTCACACAGCTGTCTTCTCCTCATCATTCAGCTCAGCACTTTATAAAACCTTCCTCAACTGACCTCCTTAATTAAATTACATTCCTTTACATCATTCTCTACTACATAATCCTATTTATTTCCTTCATAGCAACCATCACTATATGAAATTATCTTCTTTATTTATATCTTACCATATCCTCTATTTTAAATTTATTCCTGGGAGCAAGAAGTTTATCTGTTTTGTCCGTGGCTGTATTACCATTGTTTAGAACAGTGTCTAGCTGTGTAGCAGACGCTGAAGACTTTTTGGAATAAATGAATAAGATGGATCACAGGGAAACTCTTTTTTTAAAAAACAGGGTTAGAATGAGGATCCAACACGAAATTTGCAATCCATCACTTTTAATATAGCTTGGCTTCTAAAGATGTGATTTACAGTAACCACGATATTTACAAATACAGATAAAGAATAATCTTGAGATTCAGCATTAACTTTTTATTTAGCAGGCTGTAATTAGACAAATTCACATACATATTCTCACTGAGTGTTTACAACCAGTGAATGAAGTACAATTTTACAGGTGATGAAACTGAGGCTCAGAAAAATTGACTTGCTCAAATTTATATAGTTACTCAGTTGCTAAACCAGTGCATGGTGGGCACTCCACTGACTGGGCAGATGAACCAGGTCATGAAGCTTGATCATTTAACTCCAAGTCCCATCCCATCTTTGTCGTGTGCTGATCTGATGTACTGTCAACATCATTAATTCATCTATGCAAGTAGTAAATACTATTAACTTCAAATGTTTGGGGACGTGTAGGTGGCTCAGTGGTTGAGTATCTGCCTTTGACTCTGGGTGTGATCCTGGAGTCCCTGGATTGAGTCCCACATCGGGCTTCCTGCATGGAGCCTGCTTCTCTCTTTGCCTGTGTCACTGCCTCTCTCTCTCTCTGTCTCTCATAAATAAATAAAATCTTTAAAGACAAACAAACAAACTTCAAATGTTTGGTTCTAAGGGCTCTATATCTGAATATTCCCTGATGTGTCAGACCATACACTGCTGTTTTCAAAGATACATAAAAACAAAACAAAACAAAAAGTAAGTTCCTAAATACAGAAATATCAAATGACCAGAATATATTTCTGTAGTATTCATGTTGCTTTAGATGCTGCTAGTAATTCAGTAAAGTGATATTTAGATTGACTAGTTAAAATTGCTTTATGAATATGTCAGAGTTGGTAACACAAAATCCTGATCTCCTGCAATGCTAGTATAGAAGTCCAGTCATTGATCTTTAAAAGGCATAACATTGACCCTGAGGCACTACAAGATGCTCAAAGATAAAACACAATATCTTCATCAACCAGAAAATGAGGAGTAATTACATTCTATATTTTAAATTAGTAAACCAAATTAGCCAGAGTTAACTACTGTATCTCATTAAAAAGAAAAGATTGTTCCCCGTTAATTCCAGATACTTAGAAGTTTCCCACTTTACTTTCACTGACATTAGAAAATAGAAAATACTCTCAGTGCTAAAATAGTTAAACTTTAAAAAATAACTACACAATATTTAAACTTACCCAAATGGAGTAAGCACCCTGGGAGGTGGTAAATATCCTATAACAAGAGGCTTTTCAGGAGATGATAGATTCTCCCTTAGCAGGGCACCAGTAGAGGAGATTTAAGACTGAGGAGAGTCATTGCTCCAAATTACTATTAAAATTACTTTTAGTCCTCTGATTCTGTGTTTGTTTTTACAGAGTTGGGGACAACCAGTAGGTTGGCTTTGCTATGTGGAGCTTGAGGTTGGTTGGGGTGAGGGTGGAGGGAAAATTCTGTGGTATTTTCTAACTTAGTTCTCCAGGAAAATTAACTTGGAACCATTTTAAAATAAGGACCATGGAGAGCATCTAACATACACATATAAAGGCAGGGACATCCCCATTTTGCTCTCATTCCTTAAAACAAAGAAACATAAAAACCTTTTTTCTCACAGCTGAGTAGAATTAAGGAAAAGAGGATACTTTATATAAATACTGACAAGGCAGTAAATCATGAAATAGAGCCAAACTGCAAAGTTACTCTTAATCAGAAGGTGCAGGTGTTTAGTGGAGTACATTAACAGATACATTTTAATCTGAAAAAATTCAAAGGCAATGTTGGGATTCTCTAGCAATAAGTTTCCTATTCTATCAAAGTATTATAAATATATCATAACTTAAAACATAAATTATCTAATCACTTTAGATTAGGAAACTGAGGCATAGATTGGCCAACTGATTTGTCCAAGAACACTCAAATAATCAGAGTAAAAAGAAAATGACCTAAGTCGTCTGGCTTCCAATTATGACCTACCCTATAGCATGCTTCCTTTCCAGTTTGATATGTTTCTTATAGTCAAATTCCTCTCCACCCAGTTACCACTCTGTTCATGTTAAAAGGACCTAACTTTGTGTTCATTCATTATGGCATTTGCATAGTGTCCACTATTTACCTTTACCTAGCAGTTTTAATTCACAAGATTAGCTATAGTCTGTTTTCTGCTTAAGAAATTAGACTTGAAACACCAAAGAATGAAAATATTATCTAAAACTTAAAATATTTTTAAGAGACATTTAGTTCTCCAGTCATGTCTCCAAATGTACACCTTAACCAGAACATTTAGTTGTCAGTCCGTTCATATATAACTGTTTCATTTTATCCTTATTGTAACCCTACCTATATTTTACACTATACTACCTACATTTTACAAATAAAAATAGAGGCCATTTAATCTGTTCAAGTTTGCATGATTAATTAGTGGTAGAGACAATATATAAACCGTGTGTTCTCTGACTGTGGACCTTATGCTCTTTTCACTCTACCACACTGTCCTACTTTTGACATTACACTTGGTTATCAACCAATCTGCCCAACACCTCTCATAATGTTTCCTCTTATCTGTTCTTCTATTATCTCAAATTTAGGATGTCATCATTGAATTCACTCTATTTATCCATGAGGCAACCTAAATATCCCCATTTTTGTCCTGATACCACCCATTTCTCAAATCTACTTGGTCACCAAGCCAAAGTTCCCTAACTCTCCCTGTGATCTGATTAAAAATCCTTGTTTTCAGGATGCCTAGGTGGCTCAGCAGTTGAGCATCTGCCTTTGGCTCAGGACCTGATCCTGGAGTCCCAGGATTGAATCGCACATCGGGCTTCCTGCATGGAGCCTGCTTCTCTCTATGTCTCTACCTCTCTTTGTGTGTCTTTCATGAATAAATAAAGTCTTCAAAAAAATCTTCATTGTCTCTCATATCTCCAAACTTTACCTTTTGTTTATTAGATTTATTTGAATGTGGAGCATAGTTCTAAAAGGTACTTCCACTTATTTAAGATTGCTCAAGGGAAATAATAAAATAAAGGAACTACATTAAATTTAAAATATTTCTTCATCAGTCAAGGTCTAGAATTCTCAAT
Organism: Canis lupus familiaris; assembly: GCF_011100685.1. Taxonomy (NCBI): domain Eukaryota; kingdom Metazoa; phylum Chordata; class Mammalia; order Carnivora; family Canidae; genus Canis; species Canis lupus. The sequence goes on along the minus strand of NC_049242.1, from coordinate 14,333,125 downwards.
AATATCTTTATTTTCATTTCTGAATTTTAATTTTCTCACTAGATTTACAAAATTTCACCAGTTCTGGAATATATCTATATTCCACAATATCTATAACACATTTTGCAAGTGATATTGTCCTTTGTAACTTCAGAGTTTTCCACATCAAATGACAAGTGGTAACACCATGATTCAGGTAAGCTCTGAAACTGGAACAATATAAATCCTGCAATTGAAAAACTACTTTGCAAAGAGCAAAAATCAGTTGTCTAAGCCTCAGTGATGGCAAAAGCATCTCTAAACATACTAAAATTTGGCTAAAAGTATAACAAAAACAGGGGAAGTTTCCCTGCTGAGCAAAGATAAGGAATGCAATTGAAAGTTACTTCTGATTCTGATTTTTATGGATCAATATTTTTAGGGATGACATCTCCCACCTGGCATAATAGCTTCCAAAAGCCTGTTATGAATTAAGTTATAGTTGAAAGTGAGCAACCAAGAGAGAGTAGACAGCAATACGGACATTACCATATTTCTGAATGATGTTAGAAACTCAGCACATAGAGTCTTTGGGAAGATCACCAAAAATGAGAAATGCAAACAAGAAACCTAAAGAATATGTATGGTGCATTTCTTCTATCTTGCTTACTTTATAAATCCTCGAATCGCTTTCTGAGTCTTCCCTAAATTGACTCATTTAAAGCATGTGACAGAAAAGATGATGAGTGACTCTTCAGAGGGAAATCCAAAGGTTTACTATTCATGACAGTGATTTTCAAATTGTAGCAAACCTAAGAATCACGTGGAGTTCTCATTAAAACACAGAGTCTGGGTCCCACTCTCAGCATTTCTGATTCACTTGATTTGAGGTGGAGCCCAAGAATTAACTTTTCTGACACGTCTTTAGAGAATACTAAAGCTGGTGATTGGGGAACCACACTTTAAGCATCACTGGCCAGTGAGCTGGGTTGTTGAAATTTCTTCAAACTAACATGGCCTAATGAAGATACTCCTGTTTATTGTTCTAGATATATACCTATCACATAAGTCTAAATTTGTGTGGGGCTCATTAGCTATTCCTGGCTAAAATATTTTATTATTAGTGGACTTTATTCATACAATATAATTTATTGTCTGCTATTGAGTGCCACAGAATGATCAGGCTTTGGATCTGGAAGAAGCCTTAAAAATAATCTGATCAGAGACACCTGGTAGCTCAGGGGTTGAGCGTCTGCCTTAGGCTCAGATCATGACCCTGGAGTCCTGGGATCGAGTCCCGCATCAGGCTCCCCACAGGGAGTGCCTATGTCTCTGCCACTTTCTCTGTGTCTCTTATGAATAAATAAACGAAAATAATAATAATAATAATCTGATCTAACATCCTAATTATGAAGATGAAGAAATCAAAATCCAGTGTAATATTTAATAGATCTAAATAATTGTGATTTTCAAATTGTGGTTTATGTCAATAGCCTTTGAAGAATTGCCTATGAACTAGGTAGTTACAATAACATATTGTGTTCATACAATAATCATAACCATTCTTTTGTTTGTGACATAATTTTTTTCTTAAGATAATTCAGAAATTCTCACTGATGCTTATTTTAATTCAATCAGAACTTATTTTGAATGGTGACAAGGAGAAATCATCAAGTCAGGAGCCTCTTCCTGAACAAGGGTTTCTTGGCAAAAAAAAAAAAAAAAAAAAAAAAAAACGTTATACACTTAGTTATGTAATATAGGCCCAAGGAAACCCTGAGAACTATTTGTAACAGAATCTACCACCTTAATAAAATAAATGTAAGACTTGCAATTTATTTCAATAAAATAAAAATCTACTATTTTCCAGGCCATACTAAATGTGTTCATATTTGGGATCTCATTAAAAACTCATAACTACCCTGCAAGATTAAAAAACTAGAGCTCTTAGAGTTTAAATAGCATAGGCTAGCAATATTTTTTCCCACGATAAAAACGCAAAAATTTTCCTAGTATATTTGCCAGCACTTATTTAATTTAGCTGCTTGACAAGTTGGCACATTTGTATCCTACTAAGGCCTGATGACTTCATTTTCAGGAAGCAAGAATACAAATATCCCCTTAGACAGCCAGGAACTCTAAAAATTTGTCTTCTAAGTATTCATGATTCTAGTATGGATGGACATTCACCCTCCTTCTCCCCGTTTGATGAAAAATAGTGCCACTGCCAAATTAGATGACTTCCTTTCCTGGAAACACATTTAGCATATTGTAACAGTCTCAAATAGTTTAAATAACACATTATATATTGAACAAAAACATTTTTCAGTAGAGGAGACAATGGTGTTTTATAGAGGTATTCCATAAATTGCTCACTTGTTAAATTTGACTCTAGGTTCCATAGTGTGCTTTTAAATGAAAGGACAAGTAACCATCCAAACTTTCTTATTTTAACTAAGTTCCTCACAATAATTGATGAGAGATAGAAGCAGGAAAAAATGTTCACCTTTAGCTCAGAAGCCTGACCTATAACCTGCATAGCTTTGATAAGGATCAAATAGGTGCAACTGCTACATTCTTAAAGGATCTCATATCTTCCTATACATCTCACCAATAGCTACTATTGAGCTGAATGAAAAGCACCAGCAGAATCTTGTGAAAATAGTTTTATGAGTAGAAATTTGAAAAAGACATTTACGATCTAATATTCCCTTCACATCCCTTCCCCCTTGAGCACTAAACATATAACCACCAGTTTCATATAGCAAAGATGCTGCTTTTTCTGCCCATGGGCCCTGTCCCTGTGCTACTTAAATAAACTTACAAAGTTTTACTGCAGAACATCTCAAGAATTTTCTTGACCATTCTCTCCTGACCCCACATCATAATTATGAAAATTCATAATTGGGAATGACTCAGAATTTTGTCCAAATCCCAAGATCAAGTCAATTTAAGAGGCTCAACGAATTGGCAATGATAGAAAACAGCCCAGGTTCTAAATGATAATCAACAGAAAAACTGTCCTTTAATGATATTTACCCTTAGTAGACATGCCACCCAGAAACTTGAAGACCTATAGGGAATCATAATGAAGACTGCCTCTGCTTACTAACAGAAGATTCAGAAGAAAGACAAGAAGAAACATCATTGAAGGTATATTTCAAGAAGCTATAATAAAGCCAATACTTATAAAATAATCTCCCGAGAATTTTATGTGTGTTTTAAATATTTATTTGATGTTCATGAAAATAATCATGATTTATTTTCTTGTTTTCATGATTAAATTTGATGTCTTTATCAATAAAATTGAGAATGGAATCTCAGTTTTACCATTGGGCTATAATAAATAAGGATCAATTTGTGGCAATTGATCAGAAATAAATTAAATCTGAGGCTGCTGATTAACGAAAAATTTGTCCTTGGAAGTACATATACTTTCCTTGGATTCAAGTTCTTGATTTCAGCATCTTAAAGCATTATGGTATCTTTAACATTACCGTATTGATATGATGATTGATTTCAACTTCCTATCTTGAATAAATGCACATGACAACCATAAAAAAGTAAGACTGAAGTAGATTTCAAACTGTTCAGGGGAAGCTACTGCCAGAAAACCCCAATAGGACCTAAAAGCCACTACTGAAGAGTTGTGTGAATGTTCTTAGCCTGTCCTGAACCAGATAGGAAAAGACAAGAGAGGTGAAATAGCTTACCAAATGGCTGTGTGATTACTAGCAACTTAAAAATACACACCAAAACACACAAATACAAAATTCTCAAAATGAAAACACAACAACTGTTCAAAACGGTACACAGTCAATGTCAACTCAGTAGCACGAAAACTCAATATGTTAACCAGGCCAAAGCCAGAAATTAGGTTACACTTCACAGAGAACAAGACATATCTTGCCCATTAAACACAGAAACAAAGAAAACACTCTTAACACTTACTCTTGTCTTTTTGTCAGTCTCATTTTCAATACGCTGATTGTCTTTATTTTGCTCAATACATGAAGCATTTTCCTTTGGCCCACGGAAATCTGTAAGCTAAAAAAAAAAAAATAAAAAGTTTAAAAAGGCAATACTTCTCTATTTGTTCTCTGCAATGTGAATTAAATGATTAAATGTTTTTCAAACTTTTAACATGCATATTAAAATGTCTATGATCTGAATAAACATTATTCAGTATTGTTTATGTCAGTTTTAGAATATGAATGTGCTGTCTAACCCATTTTTATATTGTTCCCGAAGAGAAAACATAAAATGGGACAGTTCTTCAAAGGCAAGTTTTTATAAATTTTAAAGCTTTTCACTAGGGACTGTTGAACTTGGATGATTCAAATATCCTGATGATTGGCAGAAGCTGGACATTGTTAATAGGAAGGTGAACATAGAAGGGTTAATTTCATCTTATGTGAATTCTCATACTTGCAGGGATCTCTACTCTGTGGTACTTGCTGGAGCCCTCACAATAAGCAGAGGCACTAACTACTTTCAATATGGACTGTCCTTTCAAGGACCTTTGCACAACTACAGCTTTGGATGAGAAAAATGTTCACTTCCAGAGTAGAAGATAAATTTGCTTACTGACCATTGTAAGAAGTTTCCATTCCCTAAACTGAAGGTTATTCTCCATTGTATAGGACTATATCACTTGGCCATCTTTGCATTACCTTATTATAGGAACTAGGGCTTAAGAAACTGCTGTCTAGCTACTACTAAGGTCATAAATAATAAAGTCCTTTGTCTTTGTCCTAGGAGTCTTCTGACGTTCTGGCATTCATGAAACTGTGTCAGGGTTCTCAGATTACAAGTAGGGTAAAATCTTAACCCCTTCACAGTTCTTGACAGCTGTGGTGACAAGGACAGAATGTTGACGGTCATGACTTTCTGGAAGAGAAAGGATCAGAAACTTGCAGACTGATAAAAGGCATTTGAGAGATGTCTTTGGGAATTGGTACGAACGTGTTAACAAAATTTATGTTCAACTGCACAATAATGATCCTTCAGTTTAAAGCCTGTTAATGGAGAAATTTACGAAGTGGTTCCAGGCCAAATATCAGGAAGTAAATCCAAAGACAGCTCCCAAATGGTTGTTGCTGACTATCCCCTGACTGTAGGACATCCTCACCAATCTACCAACCACCCTCAAGTCTCAAGATTAATTGTAGATGAGCAGGAGTTCCCAATTCCTTTCAGACTATAGTTAAGAGCAATGTACCTGTGTTGATTATGAAAGGAGAGAAATATGCAACTATTATGAGCAGAAACCAAGATTTCTCTGACTCTATTCTATTGCAGATGCTCCTTTTCTCTGTTCCCTTGGTTCACATCTGTCATTGTGATTAACATATTGCATTATAAATCACATGTTTATATATCTGTCTGTCCTATTAGAGTTCTTTAAAGGGCAGGCGTTATATCTTATTATTTATCAATTACAGAGTTATCTCTGGATAATTATTTGTCTGAAAAAATAAAAGATTGAATTAGATAAATTGATGAACTTAACTGAAGGAACAAAGGGAACAGGGTAAAACCAATCTGGCTAAAAGGACTGTCAAGCTCAGCTACCTGAGGATACCCAGGTAGCTTCTACATCAGAAAAATAGAGTTATTTATATTTTGCTCAGTCTGGAATGGTTGATATGCTGCCATGTTCAGTATGACAACGAATGCAAGCAGCAACTATGGCAATGAAGGCTCAGTCAGCAGCCTGATTCCCACTGGTCTCATCAGACCCTTCCTGTAGGCATCTACATGAGTGATACAGATAGATATGTGTAGTGTGTGCCCCTGGGGAAGCATCTGTTTAATATTGCCAGTCTGTAGATTGGCAGTATTGATGGCTTTGCTGCTGCTTTAAGACTTTAGTAGGACCAAAAACATTATTAGTCTGTTTCACTGATCCGCAAACCACCTACGCACCCCTCAAAATCATAAATAAATGTGCCTCCCTACTGCTGCAGAGCTTCTCTCACTCTCCATGATTCATGATCCATCCTTTCCCTATTATATTGACCTCAGATGCTTGAAGGAAAAAGACGATTAAGAATGAAGTTAAAGGTTTCCTGCTCCTAAGAGGGAATGAAGGCCATACATGCCATCCAAATATGCTGGAGAACTTCTGGAAGGGCAAGCACCCAAGCTCTTATAAATCTGTTGCATACAGCTATCCAAATCACAATCTGCTAGGTTTCATGAGTCGGCAGAAGGAGGGGCAGAATTCAGCTAATTGGGTTTGGGCAGGGTTTACCATGGGTCAGGAAAGCTAAATGACCTTCTGTGTGGGGTTCTTTGGGCCAACACAATGTAGCAGTTGTATGCTTTTCACTGCTGAATATATAATTGGTATTAACATTTCACTGTAAACTCTCAGAAAGTCCAGACGGGATTCTCTTGATCAGGAAGAGCCATACGTAGAAAAATACTAACAGAACATATAAATCATTCTTTCCAATTCTTTTCTGTATTTTCTCTTGGCAGTCCTACAAAAGAAGTGGAGAATCTTAGGAGAAAGAAAGGAAATCATAACTTTAAGGACTTAAAGGCAGCAGAGATAATAACCCAAGATGCAATATCTTAGAACAACAGCTAAGGATGGCCAGAAAAAAACAAAACAAAACAACAACAAAAAAAAACTAATAGGATCTGGAGGCTTACAGTGAATTACTGATTCTGCTATTGATCCTATTGCCTCAACAATATGAAACTGTAATTAAATCCATTTCACTGACTGATGGCACTTGGTATGTTCCCTTTCAAACATCTTTTTTCTACCCCATTGGCACTCAAGGTCCAAGACCAATTTTCATTCATGTGGCAAGGTTTCCAGTATGTTTACAGTACTTCCTCAATACCTAAATTCCTCTTCTATTTGCCATTAAGATTTAGTATGAGGGACTTTACTTTCTGATGTTCAAACTGTTAACTAAGACAATATCTTATTACTTGACAAGTCAGAAGCCTCAGATAGCAGGAGCAGAGAGTAAACTCTGACAAAATTGATGGCTATCTGAGCAAATTCCCTCCAGGAGTCAAGGAGATACTTCTGTCTTTTTGGCCTCAACCATCAAAAAAGGAAGCCCAGCATCTTATTAGACTCTGAATACTGGAGACAGTATGGTCTTACTTGGACATTTTACTTGTTTGGTCTTTATTATCAGCTAGGGCACAAATCAGCATCCTTAAAGTCCTACAGTTTGGGAGGGGTTTGCCCCTCCCAAACCAATTGACTATGTTGGAAGCTCTCAGCAAGAAGCTGTGGCAGGTTCTCTGTCTTTGCAGCCCCACAGCACTACTGACTCCCCTGAGCTACAAGTCTTTGTGAGTGAGGTGGATTAGAACCTCTGGTAAAGAGAAGTACCTTCCACTCAAAATCCCCTTAGGCAAAGCTGCTGGCTCAATGGGGTACTGGATTCATGGAGGTTTCACTAAATGCCTGGGCCTGCTTCACTAATGGTTTCACTAAATTGAAGCCGGTGGTGTCCATTGGGATGCTGATGCTATTTGTGTTTAGTTTCAGGTGTGAAGAACAGAAAATGGAAGTCCCCCCACTTAGGTGGCAAAACTCAACATCATTCTTGTAGCTCTTGGTCAATGTGCTTCCTGATAAAAGCCCTGTTATATTTTTACTGACTCTTGGGAATTGTCAAGGGCCTAAAAGTTTTGTCTATCCTGTTAGAACACTACAGACTGGCAAATTAAACACACTCCTCCCTGGGCTCATGAGCTATACAAATCAGGTCTCCCAATTATAGATGCCCATAGTAAAGCCCTGATGAAACCAACTGGAATCAGTCTGCTGATTGAGGCTGCACTGCTGCTATTGCTGCCTGGATCCATCATCCAACCAAACATGGCATCATATCCACCATTCCAAGCTGACCACAAAGTAAAGGACTATGTTTCTGATTGCAGAGGCTACCTGGGTATCCTCAGGTAGCTGAGCTTGTCATTCTTAGCCATATAAGAACACTTGTTCCCTGTTTATTTGTTTCTCCATCCAAGTATCCATATAGTCATCTAATTTAAACTTTTAATTTTCATCTATTAAACAATATATTTAGCACTGTTATTAATATTTATCATTCTATAAAAATGTATCTATACCCTGGAAATCCAATATTTATTAATTTATTTATTAATTCCTGGAATATCAAAAACAATAAAATATATTACATGTCTATCTTCTAGGTAGCTCTCCATCCTCCTATCTATCAAATGGAACAGATAGATATATAAATATTTAATTTATAATACAATGCATTAATCATAATAATAAATATAAAACATGCAAGGATCATCTTCAGCAGACTGTGGAATCAGAGGAGGCTTCCTGAAAAATATGACACTGAAATAATTCTAAAGACAAGAAGTTATCTAAGCAAGCAAGAGTATTCTATTCAGTCTAACAGTAAGTTGTGTGGGCTTTGAAAGGCATTATGTTCAGAAAGAAAGAGCATGAGTCTTAGAAGAAATGACTTGTAATCCTTTTATCTCCATTTGGCTAGGTGTCATCTAAAATATGGAGATTATCTCTTCCTTTGCAGAGTCTCCTTCCTCCATATCAACCATCCCACAGCTGGGTTAGATACAACTTTCCTACCTCATCTAGTTGGTGTCCCATTTATCCTTCCTGAATCTCAACACCTTGACTGGCTTTCTATGCTTTCATATCCCCACCATCATTCCTTCAACTGGTAACTTCCCATCACTTTAGCTTTTATGCAAATAGTGATTCTATTTTATATACTTCTTTCATTCTTTAAAAAAAAAAAAAGACTTGATCACTTTTTTCCAAAACTAGCAATCTATCTTTGACCTTCTCCCTAGAATCAATATTCTTGAAAGATTTAACAGACTTAACATGTAATCAAATAATTTAATGAAAAGTTACTTAAGCTAGGTCTTGCTTTGAAGATATTGATATATACTTTACATGAATTATCTCATTTAGAGAATTTACTTTGAAGTAAATACTACCATCCTTATTTCCCAAGTGAAAAACAGAGAACCTAGTCCTCTCTGAATGCAGTCTATGTATCTAACCACTACACTAAACTCCTGAACAACTTCCTTACCACTTACTTATCGTTGAACCTTCCAAATTGTGGTCCGCATCAGCATCACCTGGAGACTTCTTAGACAAATTCTTGGGCCTCACCCTGACCTGCTGAATCAGAAACAGTAGGGACAGGATCTTGCAATCTATATTTCTGGTGTGAGTATGGCACATCCTAGTTGAAAATCACTGATCTAGATGTTAAAATGCCAAATGATTCCAAGTGCTCAAAATAAGTAACATGAGCCAGCTACAAGAAATATGTAAGAAGAGATGGATGGTCCTTGGTAAAATTGACAGTTCATTCCTTGTCTATCAGGTGTAGTCTCTAGTCATTTCCAGTTTTCTTCCTTGCAATGAGGAAATCCAGACCTAGTGTTACCAGATGTTTAGAATTTTCAAGAGAATTTAGAAGTCTGATCTTCTATGTAAAATACCCTGATTTTTAAATGTTGACAAAATTATGTATTTTTTAAACACCACATAAGCTAATATATACTACTGGGCCAAACAAAATATACACTTAGGCTGGAGTCTACATAAGAATAGCCAGTTTGTGACTTTTGCTTTAATCTCTGAACTCTGCCCTTTCTTCGACCTAAATACTATACAATTAAAACTCACCACATACCTCCTAATCCTCACTGTTTTCTACTTTCCCTGACTTTTTACAGTTCTCATTGTCTTTCACTTTCTCTTGCATTTCATATTACTAACTACTTCTTCCTTTTCGTAATTCTTATCTCTAGATTCAGAAACAATCTCTCTCCTAGTTGTCACCCCATCTCCCTGCTTGCCTCTTCTATTTCATTTCTTCTTCCCCTTTTTAACCTGTGGGGACAATTGACACTCCAAAATCCTTTTCCTCTACCTCTGCTCTCAATACTCACTCCCAGATGACTCTCAAATTTAGACTCTCAAATTCTGGAGGATCTTTTTTTCCTAATTTCTAGTCTTACATTTTCAATTGTTTGGTTATATTTCCTTCAAAATCACATTTGTATCTCAAATCTGTTCAATATAAATGGAATCATATTGGGGGCACCTGGGTGGCTCGGTTGTTTATGTGTCCAACTCTTAAATTCAGCTCAGGTAATGATCTCAGAGCTATGAGATCAAACCCCAGAGCAGGGCTCTGAGCTCAGTGCAGAGTCTGCTTAAGACTCTCTCTCCATCTCCTTCTGCACACACCCCACCTTGCTTGCACTTGTGCATGCACTCTCTTTCTCTCCTTAAAAAAATAAGTAAAGACTTTTTTTCTCTTCAGAACCCATTTCTGACTCCCAGGTATCCCATTTCTGGTAATGTGCCTACCTTTTTAAAGGACTGCTCGTATGCCTCCTCTCCTATACAAAGCCTTTGCTGATCCTCTGCCCTTCTTCAGCTAGCTGGGCACCCTCATTCTATGATCCCCTCAGGATATATACTTCTCCTTTACATCTTTAATAATGATTAGTCCACCTCACTTCTTTTAAGAAAAATCCATAATATAAAAAAAAGGGAAAATAAACTTAGCATTACTTGTTTTTCTTATCCATTTAAGCAGATTTTAAGCTCCTTGAAGGCAATAAGCGTATTACTATTTTAATGTAATTTAATGTAATGTAATGTAATGTATTTTAATGTATCTTAACAAAATATACGTGCAAAGATATGTATTAAATTATTTAATACACAGTGTTTACACAGGTGTACTCTGCATTATACAATATGTCCTAATAAACAGTTAACAACTTTACTTTAAATGAATACACCTTTTATATATATATATATATATCAGAAAAGTTTTCTATTTAAAAGAATCTTACAGGGGTGCCTGGGTGGCTCAGTTGGTTAAGACTCTGCCTTGGGTTCATGTTATGATTGCAGGGTCCTGGGATTGAGCCCCACATCTGCCCCCCGGCTCTGCAGGGAGTCTGCTTCACCCCCTCTGCTTGTGCCCTCACTCTCTCTCTCAAATGAACAAATAAAAAAAAACTTACAGTGAATTTTTATGAACTCTGGAGCTCTTCTGTAAAGTATATGTACACCTGAATTGATTGTTTTGTAGATTTATTTGTTTGTATCATTATTAATTTATACCATTCCTCTCAAACCTGAATTTTTTTGAAAATGTATGTTGGTATTAGTGAGTGCCATGCACAAAATATGTGCTCTTTCAAGAACCAAAAGTTCTTACAAAGTCCAAAATGTAAGTTAAACAAACTCCATGACACTGAGCCATCAGGTATCACTACCCCTTCCTCTAGGAATAAGAACTGTGCAGATTAGCCTGAGGCATATACCAGTGTGCTCGGGAGTAGTGCAGTCCTATTAATATTTTCTCACCTTTATATTTATAGAGCACCTATTTGTACTTCATTTTATTACATCCTCTTCAGATATAAGAAACATTGCAAACTACAAAAGTGTGAGTTTGAATACTCTTTCATAGGAAACATGTCATAGGAAACAATATAAAAGAATATCTCAGCATCGTAAAGAAAGAAAGTTACAGAGAGAAACTTCTCAAACTTTCTCCTTTGAATTATCCCTTCTTCCTTTTTCTTTCTTTCTTCTTTCTTTCTTTCTTTCTTTCTTTCTTTCTTTCTTTCTTTCTTTCTTTCTTTCTTTCTTCAATCTTTGAAAACTCATAAATCAGTTTTGAAATCACTAACTCTTAACCCTATGAAAAACAAACCTAATTAATAGTTTTGTTTTATTTTTACCATTAACCTTAGTGAATATAGCTGAATACTGTTTTTCAAACTAAATTAGGTTCTTTTCTCTTTCTCCTTCAAAGTGGTTACATCATTCATTTGTAATAGTTAGGCCCATTTGTTTGTTTGTATTCCATTTTGTATTTTTTTAAAGATTTTATTTTATTTATTTTAGAGAGAGTACGAGCAGGGTGAGGAGAGAGGAGGAAAGAAAAGGAGAGGGAAAGACTTGCACTAAACATGGTCCCCTTGTGGGGCTGGACCTCACAACCTTGGGATCATGACCCCAGCTGAAATCAAGAGTTAGTCACCCAACTGACTGAACCACCCAGGCACCCCCTCTTCATTATTGATATTTTGAATGTGAAACAATGTAATTCTAAAATCCAGAACTATTTAAAAAAACATATTTAAAGAAGAGTTGTTCTCCTGCTCATCTTATTCCACTGTAATCATCCTCTGTAAATAGCCAATACCATTAATTCGTGACTTATTCTTCCTATGGTAACTCTTGTACGAATGAGGAAATACATGTATATGTTTTTATTTCTCTTTCTTTCTTACATGAAAGATAGCATATTATAGATTTTCATTACTTTGCTTTTTCATTTTAAAAGTATATTCTGGAAATGATTCTATTTTGGTTTATAGAAATATCTCTCACTTTTTGTATATCTGCATAGTAGTCAGCCAGACTTCTTAATAGTTTACAAAGATAAACACTTCTGCCTGCTTCCAACCACACAGAGTACCTGGCACTTGATAAGATCAAATGCCATAAATAACTATAAAGCTGGACAAAATATATGAAACAACACTTCAGATTGGGGCTACAGGCAATGGAAGATTGTGATTCCCTGAGAAAACAGAAATGTTATGAGGTGAGCCACACAATTTCTCTAACTTTCTGCCTGGAGGTACTTTTTGACCTTGAGGAAATAGAAGAGGCCAAACAAAGACGGGATCTCTCTGAGCTGAAGTGTTGAGGTCAGAATTCAGAGCCTCTGAAGGAACTAAAATTTACAGAGTAGAGCATCAGAAAGGAGTTATCTAAGAAGAGGTTATTCCAGAAATCTGCATAAAGTTTCTCTTAAGTCTTTGGATTGATAAAATGTTTCCCAAGCAGACAAAAAGATTCTGTTGTGCCTGGCATTAAACAGTTACTGGGAAACTATAAGCTGAGTAAATATTAAAGAAGATGCACAGTACTGAGAGGTATGTCATCTGAGTAGCCAAAGGGGAGAGAAAATGCTCAACATTCCAGAATTCAAATTGAGGACCTAGAAAAACCATGCTGTATGAATAACACTACTGTATACTTAGAATAATGGCTACTCCAGAACTACTATAACAAAGTTTTCAAAATAAGTCTTGAGAGGATTATGTTCATCTGTCAGTAAATGAACTACCTGCCAGAACAAAACTCAATGCTGTTTAAAGGAGGACAATAAAATTCAAACTCTCAAACTGAAGAATCCATAATATTCATAGTTCATTCAAAATTTACTAGTCACGCAAAGAAGCAGAAAAATGTGACCTATTGCCAAAAGGGAACAGCCAAATCAATGCAAATAGATCCAACTATGTCCAAAACACTAGAATTAACTAACAAATATTTTAAAAGCTATTATAAATATGTTTAAGAATTTAAAAGAAAAGTAGAACATAATGAGTGAACAGATGGGAGAATATTAATAGAGAAAGGGACAGCATAAAAGAAGAACCAAACAGAAATTCAAGACCTAAAAAATCTAATCTGCAATATAAAAAAAGTTGCTGAATGTGCTTAATCAGTAAATTGGATACTACAGAAGAAATTATCAGTGAATTTGAAGATGGGGCAATAAAAATGATCAATAGAGAGAAACTAAAATATAGGCATTTAAAAAGACCTATAGGAAAATATGTCATGTGCTAATATATGTGTAATTGAAGTTCCAGAAAAAAAGAATAAAGATTGGGTAGAAAAATATTCAAAGAAATAGTAACTGAACTTTTTTCAAATATGACCCCCCAAAAAATGAACTCAGAGATCCAAGAAGTTCAACCAACCCCGCACAGACTAAAATAAAAAAAAGAGAGAGAGAGAGAGAGAGAGAACCAGGGGATGACAAAAGAGAAAGAAAAATGTTAACAAATGACAACTAATCTAAGACACAAAGTTCAATGATTTCCTCATTTGAATTTGTGAATTTGTTATTTCAAATAATTTATATTGATGAGCTACTCTGTGCCAAGCATAAGGGAATCAGTGTCCAATAAACAGAGCCACTGCCCTTAAGTTGCAGACTGCCAACTTGAGAAGACAGACACTAAGCAACTGGCTATAGAACTTTCTGATAAAGCTATGAATAATTCTGCTGAGAGTAGAGGACAATGCCAAAAGAATAACGAAATGTTATTAAAGCATACCTAGAAAATTTAATTAATGATCAAAATTATATTCTTTACTTATTTAATTTCCAAAAAAGTAATTCAAAGTAGTGTTACCAAAGGTTTGGTACTGTTTTTCACAGTAGGTCTGAATATAACCTGGTATAATAATTCTGTAGAAATATGAGAATGGGAAATATCTTTCAAAGATCTTGAAAGTCCAGTTACCCATTTACTTATAAACTCCACTTATAAAAATATATCCTAAAGAAAAAATGAGAGATGCATATGAAATGCACATACAAGTATGTTCATTAAAATTTTGTTAATCATAATGAAATAACCATATATCCCAAATTAGGAAAAGACATAATGAATTGTGGTTATGTTTCTTGTCAAGATGGCCCAGTGAATTTGTATTTATATCACATTCCTTCTATTATAAGTAGCCCACAAAGATAGTTACCATATGAAAGAGGGGAAACAAAAGGTATAGTTGAAATCTAAGACAATATAAACATCTCTATGAATCAGAAATAAAACAAAACTTCAATGCAGTAGAAAAAGGATCTACAAAGATTACTTCATTACCAGAAATTGAGTCAACCTACATGCTAGCTCTACAATTAGATTTGTGAAAGCTGCTATATTACAATGGGGATGGAGAAATGAAGCTGTTACAAGCCCTGATTATGGACTAGAAGCCCAAGAGGCCAAATGAGGGGCAAACATAAAATTTCATTCAGGAATTACTTTCCATAAAGAAAGTATAGAAAACAAAAATATATCTCACACTCAAAATGAGCCTTCATAAATGTAAAAGCATGCTGATAATGGGATATCTTTCATATAGGTTTACTTGATAATAAGGATTAGCAATTCAAAATTCCCTAATGTGTATTCTAAGACTGAAAAAATTAAGCAACTGTATTGTCACGATGGAAGCCATGTTTCTCATGATCAGAGAAGAGAGTTATAAATATGCAAAAGAATAATGAATAAATACTTTGGCATTAGGTTAGAATGAAGGTATCTATTTCTATGAACTCAAAGTTTAAAAAGATGGTAGATATACAGATAAACAGATAGATGGAGAGATATAAAAATAAATATGGGTATATTTCTCCAAATTCTGTCATATATTTCCTAATTCTATCTGCTGAGAGGTCTTAGAATAGTGATAAAACTTCAGTAAGAATGAACACAACTGATATTCAGATGTTGGCTTCTAAATACCATTCTATATTAAGTAGAAGTAGGGAATCTCTGTTGGGGAGAGAAAATACAAGATGAGCCTGGGACATCTTACTCTGCCAGAAAATAAGAAAGTGCTCAAAACATGATGGGAATATTTCAAAAGAACACAGAGGCCAACATGAAGGGAATTGCAATGGACATATTTAGGACAATTTGAATAACAAATAAAGATAGTAACAAATCATAACCCACACAATAAAATGAATATCCATAAATTTATACTGATAAAAAGAAATGAATAAACAAACAAATGAAAGATAAGGGAAAGCACATTCTTATAGGAAAATGCCAATTAATAAGTGTAGAAGAAATGAAGGAATTAGAAAACCACTGTCAGTCTCCTTAGTAATAATTGTTTTAGGTAAGAATAATAAATGTGTGCTAAAAGTAGTGAGTGGAAATAAGTGAAATACACTATATTGATCTAAATTCAAAGTATCTCCCTCAGATTCTTACTAATTACTTGGGAAAAACAGCAGCTCCTGAAAGCTACCTTAATCAAATCAATGAACTTAACATTATCAATATTTGAACAAAGAGATATTCTAAATTCTTTTGGAGATCATGTATTAAAAAGGATATATCCCTTTTGTAGGTCTTTTTTTAAGATTTTATTTATTTATTTATTTATTCATGAGAGACACAGAGAGGCAGAGACACAGGCAGAGGGAGAAGCAAGCTCCACACAGGGAGCCTGATCCAGGATCACACCCTGACCAAAGGCAGACACTCAACTGCTGAGCCACTCAGGTGTTCCCTTTTTGTAGGTCTTATACCAAAAATGCATAAACTGAATTTAACTATAAGGAAACACCAGAAAAACTCAAATTGATGACTACTGTATAAAATAAACATCTGCATTCTTGGGAAAAAAAAGTCAAATTCATGGAAAAAAACTGAGGGGAGACTGAAGAATATTCCACATTAAAGGATACTAAAAAGGCATGAGAATTAAATTCAATGTGTGATCCTAGATTGGAGCCTTGATCAGAAAAATTGTTTTCTCTTTTGCTATAAAGAACTTTAATGGATCAATTGATAAAATTTGAACAAGGTATGTAGAATAGATAACACTATTACATCAAGATTAATTTTCTGATTTTGATCATTGTAACTTGCTCATATAAAAGAATGTCCTTGTATTCAGAAAATGCAAACTGAAGTATTTAAGGGCTAAGGGATATATATCAGCAAATTTTTGAGAGAATAACACATATGTAGTAAACTGTTAACCTCTGGGAACCTTTTGAGAATTATACAGGCAATATTTTTACTAATTTTTCAATTTTTCTTCATATTTTATTATTGTGAAATAAATAGTTTTTATAAAGCACTTGCAGAACCATTTGAAAAAATATTGTACTACACTATGAACAAAATGAGTAACCTGAATTTTAATATGTCCAATTAATGAATGTGTCTAATGTGAATGCAATGGAAGAATATGGAAAAGTCCAATGTGAATGCAATGGAAGAATATGGAAAAGTCTTTCAATAAACATAGGATGCAAAAGGAGGTAAAAGAAGACTTAAAGGTAATTTCTTAAAAATCAAATAATAAATTATATTATAAAACAAGAATAGATGTAACAAGACAGGTAGATATAACAAAGAGTGAATTAAAATTGAATAAAAGGTACAGTTGTTGAAACAAATAAAGATTAATAGATGTCATGAACTGAAGTCTAAACTATTGAGAAAGAATTAGAAGACAGCAAAAGGCATCCTCTCAGAATATAACCCTGAAAGACTAAGATAGAAAATTGTGGAAGAATAATACAATGACATGAAGCATAGATTGAGAGGGACTAATTCACACATTCTTGGACTATAATTTAAAAAGGTGGAGAGAATAATAGAGAAGCAATATTTGAATAAATATTATTAAAAATTTGTCAGGATTGAAAAAGAGACAAGTCTTCTGATACAAAAAGCTTTTTAAGAACTGACCAAAATAAATAAAGTATTCACTCAGACACATGGCCATAAAACTGAAAATCATCAGAGATAAAGAGAAAATTTAAGACCTGCAAGAGAGAAAAGACTGGTTACAGAAAAACAATTAAAATAAGAAGGTTTTCTTTAGTAACAATAGAGATCAAAAGACAATAGAATATATGTTCATATAGTAAAGAGAAAGTAATTGCTAACCTAATAGTATATACCCAGCTAAGCTATCATGCAAAAGTGAGAGCACAAGCATATAAAAACTAAGATAATTTATCAGGACTCTTCCAAAAATAAATATTAAAGGATGTACTTCAGCAAGAAAGTGAAGTCAGAGGAACACATAAGTACAGGGATCAATGGTAAGCCCAGAAATTAATAAAATATATTCTAAATTTAATAAGCCATTGATTTTAAATAAAATTAATTTTTATGTTCAAATAAATAGGTTGGGAAATTGCGGTGTTCAATAAGTCAAAGTACATCAAGGTCCCTCTCATATTTGAGAAAAAATGATACTATTGATTTCTTCAGGTAATTTATAGATTACTATGTCTGCCAAAAACATAACCAGTAAAAGAACCAAAAGGCAATCAGAAGTTTCCAAGCCAGTAGAGAAAAAAGTAAAAAGCAAATATAGAAATATTATCAGTACTGTAGAAAGGAAAATGATGGTCAACAAACAAAAAATTATATCCTAAAATTATAGAATAAATCTAAATATTTTGAAAACCACAATAAATGCAAAATAACTAAATTTCCCTATTTAAAATAGATAAAACACTGGAAAAAATAAATTTTGGTAATGATAGTTAATACTTTTTTTAAAAGATTTTATTTATTTATTCATGAGAGACACAGAGTGAGAGAGAGAGGCAGAGACAGAGGCAGAGGGAGAAGCAGGCTCCATGCAGGCAGCCCAATGTGGGACTCAATCCCAGGACCACAGGATCATGCCCTGAGCTGAAGGCAGATGTTCAACTGCTGAGCCACCCAGGCATCCCAGTAGTTAATATTTATTGACTGCCCACTCTTTTGATGCTTTTTTAGGATTAACTCATCGAATTGTCAAAATATTCTAGGAGGTCTATATCATTATTGCATCCGTTTTATGATAAGGAAATTGAGTAGGAAACACAGCCCCGTATAATCTTATTCCAGAGTCCATGTACTTAGCTACCATTCTATTCTTCAATGATTCAATATGGTCATGTGATCAAATGTTATGTATCTATTAAAGATTGGGCCATAGAAGAATTTTTATGAATAGGAAAAGGCTAGCAGACATTTGTAAATCAAAAAGTATGTTACAAAAGAATATTCAAAGTTTATTAAAAAGAAAATACATACACACACACACACACACACATACATATACACACACAAATACTGAGAAACACAAATACTGAGAAATAAAATCCACCAAAATACAGTTGTGATTACTTCTGAATATCATGACAGTAGGTGGCATTTATTTGGATCTTTTTATATTTTTATATTTTCCACAATAAATAACAGTATGTTATTTTTATTAAACTTTTCTTTCATAATACTTGTGAAGTACCTAGCATCAAGTACACTCTTCACTAATATTCGAGGAAGATAAGTAGAACCACAAAGTCCTCTCATTGACTAAAGATGAATGCAAGCTAGAGATGTGGGGATATTGTGTTACCTATCAACACTCAGATCCTAGGGACAGATAAATTGTATACTTCCTAGAAGATACAGTAATGCATAAAAAAAGAGCTGAAATCCTTACAAGCTGCCCCCTTGTGTTAATTTCAGATTCTGATTTTTGGATCCAACGTAAATAGTGGCTTCATAAGAAGCCTGAAAATAAAGGCCTTAGGTCTTACCTGTAGAAATGTAGTTAAATAATATCAGCACTAAATAGGACACAGAGCCTCAGGATGTCTAAACTGCAAATGCACTCATTGAAACCACCATCTAGAGACTAACTCCCTCACTTTTATACTCAGAGAAAAAGACCCACAGAAGCAAAGGGACTTGTCTAATTTTACACAAACTTTCCTAGCAGAACTCAGACTAGAATTCAGTTTCCCCATCTCAGATAAAGAAACTGAGACTTACTGAGGTTGAATCATTTGCCCCAAATTACTCAGCTACCAAAAGGCAGGGCTGGGATTTTAATTTAGTTTAATCAGATTCCAAAATCTATCCTCTTTGAATTGTAATCAAATAGACAATTCTTCAGTTATTCAGTGGAGCATTGATTATTAAATCTATCAAATATTTATTTAAGTAATTTTTATCCACCTAACACTTCCAATTTACAAGCACTAAAGAAGAATTAGCATTTCTTCTTTTATGCCTTTTCTCATTACTTGAGAATATATTTTTTAATTATTATTTGAATAGTATCCCTTTAATGATTTTCCCTGTGATCTCTTTTTCATTGTTGTTTAATTTTCTGTGACTTATTCTCTGAAAAATACAATACTTTTAGAAAACAGGTGTCGTGTAATATCATTGCAGTTCTCCTTTTAAAATTTAATTTTGCTTCTCTCCCCTTGTTATTTTTCCCTGTCAACACTGCACATAAACGCATAGCAATAGTAGCTCTCATCTCTTGGCAATAGCTCTTTTCCTGCACGCCTAATGTTGTTTTTCTGCCTCCCAATTGCCCCTGATTAGCCATATTTTTATATTTAGAATGTACTTGTAACCCAGGCATTTCCTACATGAAAGGGGAATTTTGTTGGTGGTGGTGAATACTGTTTTTCAGGAGATAGAACAATTTCTATATCTCCTATTAGCTTTTTAACCAGGCTTGGTTCTGGATGAGAGATCCTAACTGAATAAAACAAGCTTCCTTTAGAGACTTGAAGAAAATGCCTTTTTCCACTGTCAGTTCTGTGCATTGTGGGCATGCAAGCAACGAGATTATATACCATTCTGCTCCTATATTTTCTTATGTGTCTCATTTTTGTCATGTGAAAATGTATATGGTAAAGAAGAAAGTACACACTTATCTAATGAGTGAGACCAAAATGGATTTTATTTTTCAAATATGTTTTGTTAGTTGATTAGATGTGAAGGAATTAACATTTGTTTATAATGTCTTACTACCTATTGTAGGATCTATTCTAGGTGTTCTATATCTATGATCTCTATTTCTCACAAAGTAACTACCAACCCATTTTAATATGAAGTTCAGAGTGATTAAGTAACTTGTCCAAGGTCACACAGCAAAGAGATAATGGAGTCTGAATGCCAATCAAGGCTGTCTTTTACTTTGTACCCTGAAACACACTTCTTTTCTTAATCGAAATATGTTATAATCAAGTATAGAAAAAAACGCAATGAAAATTACACTTGTTATTCAGCCTGGCCACACTGCATTTGCTAAGGAAATACTAAATCAGTTAATTATTCTAGAATTGAACCACTTACTCTTCAATTTTTATATAAGCCACACGGAATGCCTTTTTAAAAGAACTGAAAATCTTTAGGACTCTATGCAGTTTTTTAACGTAATTATCTGCCTCTGTGTGTGTGTGTGTGTGTGTGTGTACGCATGAGAGAGGAAAGAGAGACTGACTTATAGATACGCAGGCATGTCTGTATTAACATGCATATTCAACTATTATTTTTAGGTGGAAATCACTCTCCAGCAACAAATTCAGATATTTAGCTGAAAAAAAAGTGAGAGTAGGAAGCCACAAGAACCACGTTTATGGAATTACTGGCAAAGTAAAAATCCTAATGGTTAGAAAAAGAAAATGGGGTAGGGAAAGACACAAAAGACACTTCAAAGCAAGTGCATCAAGTTACCATGGCAACCAGGGAATGTGGGTTGAAATTTATGTCTCCATTGTTCCAGCAGAGAGGTTCTAAATAACACCCTAGTGGCCTGACAGCGTCGATGCATCTCCCTGAATGCTCCAGAGTGCTTCAGGCATTCAGAAGGAATAGGATTATGGTAACTTTGTCAGTTCCAGCCTCCTCAGTTCCTCTTAAGCAAAGACACTTGTTTCTGGAGACACAGCATTCTCATTTCCTGAGTTGGTCCAGACCAAGGCTACAGAATATTAGCATTCTTACATTCACCTATGGTTGAGGGTAGCAGGCATTTATTTGTTTTACTGTCTTAAGTCAAAGATGTGGCTGGAACAGGCTCTTTTTTTTTAAATTTTTATTTATTTATGATAGTCACAGAGAGAGAGAGAGAGGCAGAGACATGGGCAGAGGGAGAAGCAGGCTCCATGCACCGGGAGCCTGACGTGGGATTCGATCCCAGGTCTCCAGGATCGCGCCCTGGGCCAAAGGCAGGCGCTAAACCGCTGCGCCACCCAGAGATCCCAATATATTTTTATTAATATGTTTCACATATATGGGAAGCAGGTTGAAAAGTGGCTCTTCCAAGGTCCCCAAAACAGCCCAAATTTCACTTCAGATCTGTCAACAAAGCCTTTGCCAGGAGGATTTCCCTAGTTAATGAAGTTTCAGCTTATGGTTGGGTCTATGTTTTAACACAAACACACTCATAGAAACACAAGACAACTCTGAATTCTGTGGGTTCCTGAAAGCTCCTGCCATCACACCCCTCTTTCTGCACTGAGCAGTTGGCAATATCAGGGAAAGCAACTCCTATCCATATTAGCCATATTCCCTTTACCTCTGAACAATACTGATTAAGAGAGAAGGCTGCTATAAATCTAAGCTCACTATCCTACTGGAACTTCTCTAGTTTCTGGCTTCTTACTCTTTCTCACTGGCCTTCAGTGGAAGGGAATATTAAGAAGAGAAGACAACTAAGACGTTTTGAGCATCTATTATGTGCTAGGCATTATGCTAAGCCTTTTGAATATATTATCTCACTAAATTCCTCCAAAAAAGTCTATGAGCTAATTATTCTCATTCCTATTTTACAGATCTGACATGCAAGAATCAGGAGGTAAATAGTTTCCCAGGGTTACATAGTTAGTAACTATTAGAGTCTAACCAAATATCTGACTCTAGTCTCCTCTTTTTTCCCTTATGTCCTGGCATGCCTCCCAAAACACCCTGCCCAAATTACAACAATCTGTAGAGCTGGAAGGGACCAGAATATTATCAATTTTAAGTGATGTAATTAGTTGTTTTTATGAAAGTGTCATTAAAAGCAATAGTAATAGAGAAAACTGTAGGAATTAGCTAAATAAATAAATACAAATTTATGTATAGCTCTATATCCTCCCAATATTTAATTCTACACAAGGAGATTTTTTTACTCCCTTTTCTTAGGAGTAGGTCAGCATAGAGTGAGTTCTTCTAACTAATCCAGGGTTTCATTTCTTGTATAAATGAGCTAACATTTTGTAGTAAAGCAAGGTAGTTACCAAGGAAGCAAGTTATGGCAGCTTTTGGTGTATTTCTCACCACCAAACAGTTTTCTCCAGCTAAGACTGGTTAAAGTCTTACATAGAGATACAACTACAACTCAAACTGCCCATTTCTCTCATTTGATACAATGAAGATTGATGACTTTCTTTAAAGTGAAATTAGATACCCAATCACTAGCCATCTTTCATATCACAAAGGTAATACCGTTTGAACACAAACTAATACACACAATTAAAATTTTAATATAAACTTGTATTAGAATTTAGGCCACTATTTTCCTTATTACACTTCTATAATATGAACTTCTTTGGAGAAAAATAAAAGCAAATTACCAGTTTCCAGAAGAACAAAATGTGAATAGAATAAATTTAACAACTATACTGTGTTATCATAGCAACCAAAGTTAAAAAAAAAAAACTGATGTGATAAAAAATGACACAAGAGAACAAATGCATCAAGTTGTTATGGCAACGAAAGAACGTGGGTTGAAATTTATGTATGTAGAATCCAAGAGAATATTCTAAAGCAACTAAAATAAACATTTGCTTATTAAAATATCCCCCAAATAGTACTTATCTATAAGCATTAAAGTGTTTTCATTATTTTGTCTGCCTTTTCTTTTATTTCCAATGGATGATTTTAAATTGTGAGCATTTGTATTTTCAGTTCAGCTTGCTTTTTGGCCACAATACACCAAGATGCAATATGTTTTGCAGAAAATGGTTCAAAAGCCTATTTCAAAATAGCATCCTCAATCATGTTTAGGCTTATTTTACTCTTTTAATCTTCTTTTAATGAGTGTCTATACTATTGCTTTTTCTTCTTAAAGAAGCTCTTCCCTACTTCATGAACCAAATTCATTATGTTCTCTTTACCTGATTTTGGAGGTCTTCCTCTTAGGCAGGGTGTAGTTTGAAGAATTACATAATAAATCTGGATATTCAGAAAGCCTTCTGATGTTTTATGTACACACACACACACACACACACACACACACTTCTTTTAATAGCATAGCTAGCTGTTTTGTACTAAACTTCGTAGGAGCAAACATCAATATTCCACATCAATTTGCTAATGCTCATACAGAGCATCTTATTTTAAGAACAGGAAGGCTGAGATTCTCTCATGACCTTACACATTTTTATAAAAACTCCTCTCATTACCACTCGTACTCTTCCCTCCATCCTTCTCTTTGAGTGCTTCTTAATCATCCTTTAAAACGTAGTTTAGATATAACTTTCCATGGTCCACATATTTGAGCCAAATGTCCCTGACCTTTGTCTTCATAGCACCCTGCACATATTATAGCCACATGCCATCATTCTCATCAAAATCAATGTAATTAACATCATCATCATAATAACTAACACTTATGAAACTGCGACTCTATTAAGTATTTTTCAAATATTATTTCATTGAATTTTCACAAGAAAACTGAGGTCCAGTGTTTAAGTTACTTGGTTTTGATCACATACTGAGTAAGTTACAGAAAAGAGATTTAAATCCATGTTGATAAAAAATCAAAGTCCATGTTCTTTACCATTTACATAATCACTGAAAATTTTCCTTGGTTTATTTCCCTATCAGACTGAATTCTTTTAGAATTCTCTTGGGCCTATACTGTAGCTCTCTGAGGTCTCCTGCACTGAACAAAAGAAACATAATATGAACTACAAATGCCAACCACATATAAAATTTTAAATTTTCCAGTAAAACATTTTTTACTTTAAAAGTAAAAAGTAAAATTAATTTTAATAATATATTCTATTTAACCCAATGTATATACAATATTACTATTTCTACATGTAATCAAAACAAAAATTACTGAGATATTTTACATTTCACTTTTAGTAGTAAGTCTTCAAAATCTGCCATGTGTTTTATATGTACATAAATCTTAATTCATACATGTAGCTAGTGGATACCATAGTAAACAGGGGAAGTTCAACCCATGCCCAATAAACACACATTCAAAGAATGCTCAATACAAGTTTGTTGAATAAATAAATGGATAAATGCATAGACATTGGGAATTGTTGATTGGCATTGTAGAATGATCCAATTCACCTTTGTGGAAACTTTAAAGGTCAATCTGTAAGGAAGTTAAAAGTGACTATTATTTTTCCTTTTTTTTTTTTAATTTTTTTTATTGGAGTTCAATTTGCTAACATATAGCATAACACCCAGTGCTCATCGTGCCAAGTGTCCCCCTCAGTGCCCATCACCCAGTCAGCCCAAACCCCCACCAACCTCCCCTTCCACTACCCCTTTCATTTCCCAGAGAGGTTTCTCTCATGTTTTGTCACCCTCACTGATATTTTCACTCATTTTTTCTCCTTTCCCTTTATTTCCTTTCACTAATTTTTATATTCCCCAAATGAATGAGACCACAATGTTTGTCCTTTTCCAATTGACTTATTTCACTCAGCGTAATAACCTCCAGGTCCCTCCACGTTGAAGCAAATGGTGGGTATTTGTCATTTCTAATGCCTGAGTAATATTCCATCGTATACATAGACCACAGCTTCTTTATCCATTCATCTTTCGATGGACACCGAGGCTCCTTCCACAGCTTGGCTATTGTGGACATTGCTGCTATAAACATCGGGGTGCAGGTGTCCTGGCGTTTCACTGCATCTGTATCTTTGGGGTAAATCCCCAACAGTGCAATTGCTGGGTCGGAGGGCAGATCTATTTTTAACTCTTTGAGGAACCTCCACACAGTTTTCCAGAGTGGCTGCACCAGTTCACATTCCCACCAACAGAGCAAGAGGGTTCCCCTTTCTCCACATCCTCTCCAACATTTGTGGTTTCCTGCCTTGTTAATTTTCCCCATTCTCACTGGTGTGAGGTGGTATCTCATTGTGGATTTGATTTGTATTTCCCTGATGGCCAGTGATGCGGAGCATTTTCTCATGTGCTTGTTGGCCATGTCTATGTCTTCCTCTGTGAGATTTCTCTTCATGTCTTTTGCCCATTTCATGATTGGATTGTCTGTTTCTTTGCTGTTGAGTTTAATAAGTTCTTTATAGATCTTGGATACTGGCCCTTTATGGATACTAGGTCATTTGCAAATATCTTCTCCCATTCTGTAGGTTATCTTGTAGTTTTGTTGTCTGTTTCTTTTGCTGTGCTGAAGATTTTTAACTTGATAAAGTTCCAATAATTCATTTTTGCTTTTGTTTCTCTTGCCTTCATGGATGTATCTTGCAAGAAGTTGTGGAGCCAAGTTCAAAAAGGGTGTTGCCTGTGTTCTCCTCTAAGATTTTGATGGAATCTTATCTCACATTTAGATCTTTCATCCATTTTAGTTTATCTTTGTGTATGGTGCAAGAGAATGGTCTAGTTTCATTCTTCTGCATGTGGATGTCCAATTTTCCCAGCACCATTTATTGAAGAGACTGCCTTTTTTCCAGTGGATAGTCTTTCCTGCTTTATTGAATACTAGTTGACCATAAAGTTGAGGCTCCATTTCTGGATTCTCTATTCCATTCCATTGATCTACGTGTCTGTTTTTGTGCCAGTACCACATTGTCTTGATGATCACAACTTTGTAGTACAACCTGAAATCTGGCATTCTGATGCCCCCAGCTATGGTTTTCTTTTTTAATATTCCCCTGGCTATTCCGGGCCTTTTCTGATTCCACACAAATCTTAAGATGATTTGTTCCAACTCTCTGAAGAAAGTCCATGGTATTTTGATAGGGATTGCATTAAATATGTAAATTGCTCTGAGTAACATTGACATTTTCACAATATTAACTCTTCCAATCCATGAGCATGGAATAGTTTTCCATCTCTTTGTGTCTTCCTCAATTTCTTTCAGAGTGTTCTGTAGTTTTTAGGGTATAGATGTTTTACCTGTTTGGTTAGGTTTATTCTTAGGTATTTTATGCTTTTCAGTGCAATTGTAAATGGGATTGACTCCTTAATTTCTCTTTCTTCAGTCTCATTGTTAGTGTATAGAAATGCCACTGATTTCTGGGCATTGACTTTGTATCCTGCCATGCTACCAAATTGCTGTATGAGTTCTAGCAATCTTGGGGTGGAGTCTTTTGGGTTTTCTATATACAGTATCATGTCATCTGCAAAGAGGGAGAGTTTGACTTCTTCTTTGCCAATTTGAATGCCTTTTATATCTTTTTGTTGCCTGATTGCTGAGGCTGGGACTTCTAGTACTATGTTGAATAGCAGTGGTGAGAGTGGACATCCCTGTCTTGTTCCCGATCTTAGGGGAAAGGCTCCCAGTGTTTCCCCATTGAGAATGATATTTGCTGTGGGCTTTTCGTAGATGGCTTTTAAGATGTTGAGGAATGTTCCCTCTATCCCTACACTCTGAAGAGTTTTGATCAGGAATGGATGTTGTATTTTGTCAAATGCTTTCTCTGCATCTATTGACAGTATCATATGGTTCTTGTTTTTCTCTTGCTGATATGATCAATCACATTGATTGCTTTATGAATGTTGAACCAGCCTTGCATCCCAGGGATAAATCCCATTTGGTCATGATGAATAATCTTCTTAATGTATTGTTGGATCCTATTGGTTAGTATCTTGTTGAGAGTTTTTGCATCCAGGTTCATCAGAGATGTTGGTCTATAACTCCCTTTTTTTGGTGATGTCTTTGTCTGGTTTTGGAATTAAGGTGATGCTGGCCTCATAGAATGAGTTTGGAAGTATTCCATCTCTTTCTATCTTTCCGAACAGCTTTAGTAGAATAGGTATTGTTTCTTCTATAAATGTTTGATAGAATTCCCCTGGGAAGCCATCTGGCCCTGGACTTTGTGTCTTGGGAGGTTTTTGATGACTGCTTCAGTTTCCTCCCTGGTTGTCGGCCTTTTCAGGTTTTCTATTTCTTACTGTTCCAGTTTTGGTAGTTTGTGATTTTCCAGAAATGCATCCATTTCTTCTAGATTGCCTAATTTATTGGTGTATAGCTGCTCATAATAAGTTTTTAAAATCGTTTGTATTTCCTTGGTATTGGTGGTGATCTCTCCTTTCTCATTCATGATTTTATTAATTTGAGTCTTTTCTCTCTTCTTTTTAATAAGGCTGGCTAATGGTTTATCTATCTTATTAATTCTTTCAAAGAGCAAACTCCTGGTTTTGTTGATCTGTTCCACAGTTCTTCTGGTCTCTATTTCATTGAGTTTTGCTCAAATCTTTATTCTCTTATTCTGCTGGGTGTAGGATCTATTTGCTGTTTTTTCTCCAGGTCCTTTAAGTGCAAGGTTAGCTTTTGTATTTGAGTTCTCTCCAGTTTTTGGATGGATGCTTGTATTGAGATGTATTTCCCCCTCAGGACTGCTTTTGCTATATCCCAAAGATTTTGAATGGTTGTATCTTCATTCTCATTAGTTTCCATCAATCTTTTTAATTCTTCTCTAATTTCCTGGTTGACCCTTTCATCTTTTAGCAGGATGGTCCTTAACCTTCACGTGTTTGAGGTCCTTCCAACCAATCACACATGTGTGATTTAGTTCTAAGTTCAAGGCATTATGGTCTGAGAATATGCAGGGTACGATCCCAATCTTTTGCTATTGGGTTAAGACCTGATTTGTGACCCAGTATGTGGTCTATTCTGGAGAAGGTTCCACGTTCACTTGAGAAGAATGTGTAATGTGTATTCAGTTGCATTTGGATGTAAAGTTCTGTAAATATCTGTGAAATCCATCTGGTCCAGTGTATCATTTAAAGCTCTTGTTTCTTTGGAGATGCTGTGCTTAGAAGATCTGTCAATTATAGAAAGCACTGTGTTCAAGTCACCAAGTATAATTGTATTATTATCTAAGTATGTCTTAACTTTGGTTATTAATTGATTGATATACTTGGCAGTTCCCACATTCGGGGTATAAATATTCATGATTGTTAGGTCCTCTTGTTGGATAGATCCTTTAAGTATGATATAGTGTCCCTCTTCATCTCTTACTACAGTCTTTGGGATAAACTTTAATTTATCTGACATAAGGATGGCTACCCCTGCTTTCTTTTGAGGACCATTTGAATGGTAAATGGTTCCCCATCCTTTTATTTTCAGGCTGTAGGTGTCCTTACGTCAAAAATGAGTCTCTTGTAGACAGCAAATAGATGAGTCTTCCTTTTTTATCCAGTCTGAAACCCTGCACCTTTTGATGGGGTCATTAAGCCCATTAATGTTCAGAGTTACTATTGAAAGATATGAGTTTAATGTCATCATGATACCTGTTCAGTACCTGTTTTTGCGGATTGTATCCTTGGACTTCCTCTTTCTTTTACAGGGTCCCCCATAATATTTCTTGCAGAGCTGGTTTGGTGGTCACATAGTCTTTCATTTTCTGCCTATCTTGGAAATTCTTGATCTCTCCTTCTATTTTGAATGAGAACCTTGCTGGATAAAGTATTCTTAGCTGCAGGTTCTTCTCCTTTAGGACCCTGAATATATCCTGCTAGCCCTTTCTGGCCTGCCAGGTCTCTGTGGAGAGGTCTGCTGTTAACCTAATACTTCTCCCCATAAAGGTTAGGGATCTCTTGTCTCTTGCTGCTTTAAGGATCTTCTCTTTATCTTTGGAATTTGCAAGTTTCACTATTAAATGTCGAGGTGTTGAACGGTTTTTATTGATTTTAGTGGGGGGGATCTCTCTATCTCTTGAATCTGAATGCCTGTTTCCCTTCCCAAGTTAGGGAAGCTCTCAGCTGTGATTTGTTCAAATATACTTTCTGGCCCTCTGTCCCTTTCTGCGCCCTCTGGAACCCCTATGAAATGTAGATTTTTCCTTCTGAGGCTGTCATTTATTTCCCTTAACCTATCCTCATGATCTTTTAATTGTTTTTCTCTTTTTTCCTCACCTTCCTTCCTTGCCATCAACTTGTCTTCTATGTCACTCGTTCTTCTACCTCATTAACCCTCATGGTTAGGACCTCCAGTTTGGATTCCATCTCAAATAATTGATTTTTAATTTCGGCCTGATTAGATCTAAATTCTGCAGTCATGAAGTCTCTTGAATCCTTTATGCTTTTTTCTAGAGCCACCAGTAGCTTTATAATTGTGCTTCTGAATTGGCTTTCTGACATTGAATTGTAATCCAAATTTTGTAAGTCTGTGGGAGAGAGGACTATTTCTGATTCTTTCTTTTGAGGTGAGTTTTCCTTTCTAGTCTGCTCAGTGCAGAGTGGCCAAAAACAAGTTGTACTGAAAAAAGAGAGAAAAAAAGGCGGGGGGGGGGGGGGGGACAAACAGAAAACAATAGCAAGGGGGACTATCCTCTGATTCTATATACTGTAAATCCCTCAACTTCCCCTGGAACTTTCCAGCACTGCTTGGTCAATAACTTGCTTTTCCCCTGTCCTTCCAGCTGGTCTTCTGGGGGAGGGGCCTGCTGTGCTGATTCTCAGGTGTATGCACCTGGTGGAGCTGCCCAGTCCCCTGCCAGGTGCACGGCTCAGTGGGAGCTGTTTATCCTGTGAGGCCCCTGCTCAGTCCCAGGTACAAGGTGACACCAGGAGGAACAACAACAGTGTCAGCGGCGCTGATATGCACAGCTTGGGGCCACCCGGCGGCAGGAGCATCCTTGCTGACCTGTGTCCTCCCGGCCTCTGCCTGTCCCGGGGGGCGCACTGGATCCTGGGCTGTGTCCCCCGGCGCCCTGGGCTCCGGGACCTGCACTGCTGGAATCGCGCTCCCAGGCCGCACAGCCCCCTCGCATGGAGCCGCCGCCTGAGCCGCCTCCGAGCTGCTCCCGGGGCCCCCTGAGCGCGCTGCAGCCCCTTAGGGAGCTCGGCGGCGGGGTGTGGCGCACTCTCCCCGGGGCGCAGGTGTCTGTTAATGCCCCCGGGAGCCTGAGGGCATCCCCGCCCTCCTGGGGTCCTGCTCCAACTCCCTGCGGGCCCCTTTCCCCCGGGAAGGTTGGTGCAGCTCCTGCGTCTCCGGGACGGGGCTCTCCTGTCCTGGGGACACTCGCCCCGGCCTCAGCCCGGCTCCTCGCGGGGCCCCTCCCCCTTGGATGCTTTTTTATTTCTTAATTTTTTTTTCCATCTTCCTACCTTGATAGAAGCGCGAACTCTTCTCACTGTAGCATTCCAGCTGTTCTCTCTTTAAATCTCAGGCCGAATTTGTAGGTTTTCAGGATGATTTGAAAGTTATCTAGGTAAGTTGGTGGGGACAGGTGACTTGGGGACCCTACTCTTCCGCCATCTTGC
The DNA here is from genome assembly GCF_011100685.1 of Canis lupus familiaris. NCBI lineage: Eukaryota > Metazoa > Chordata > Mammalia > Carnivora > Canidae > Canis > Canis lupus. Next base: position 14,302,303 of record NC_049242.1, on the reverse strand, counting down.
CCCGCCTCCCCTAAAAGTGGTTATTTTTTTTTTTTAAAAGCACATATAGGAGAAGGGGAAGATGGTACCCAGTAAGAGGATCCTAGGCTCACCTCCCATGAATACAACTAAATAACGATCAAATCATTCTAAATACTCCAGAAATTGACCTGAAGACTGTTAGAACAATTCTCACAACTAAAGGGAGAGAAGTAGTTACATCAAAGAAGGCAGTAATGTGGAGATGTGGTTTGGGACAGAAATGGATAGTGGCCACTCTGATGGGGAGGAAGTCACAGTTGCTGAGAAGGGTGAGAGACCAGCACACAGTAGAGTGCATGGGGAAAATGAATCCCTACAGCAACTTGCTTGGAAAGTAAGAGGGGCCAGATTTCATGGGTTCTTGCAATGAGCAGGGCTTAAAGCATAGAGTTTTTAACTCAACAGCCTTGGCTCAGAGAGATAGGAGAGGGCATTGGGACTGTTCTTAGAAGGCAGGTCAAATAGTTCACAGACATACAGTATAGAAACAGCCATCTGACACACAGTAGGGAGGTTACTTGCTCATCTCAGAGCATGTCCCAGAGAGGCAGCATTTATAAAGTCACCTCCAGGAACAAGGAACTGGCATTTCCCTCACCTGCCCTGCAGCACAGGGCCACCTGCAGGAACCAGTTCGGTGCCAATTCTTGCTACCTAACTTGCTTACACTAAGCCTCATCTCCGGCACACTGGCGGAACAGCCTTTCCTGGTTACCTTTGCTTCAGTCCCAACATGGTGGAGCCCTTCCCCCCGCCCCCAGCCACTGCCCTGAAGAAGAGCCCAAACCCTGTCCACACCATATCTCCTGACCTGAGAGTTTTGCAGAACCTTGGTTCTAGTAATGGTGACAGGTCTCATTTCATAAGCAGACCAGAGCACACCTCGTTAAAACTTGCCATATTCAGGCCAGGGAAAAAACACTTCTCAGGGAAATAAACCAAGGAAAATTTTCAGTGATTAGCTAAATGATAGAGAACATGGACTTTGATGTTTTATCAACATGGATTTAAATCTCTTTTCTGTAATAGGCAAAGAGAGGCTCTGCATACAACTGGCCTGAAAGATAAAGTGGCCAGGACAAAACAGAGGACTACACGGCAGAGCATTACAGGACTACTTCTTCATAATCATTACCCTCAAAAATAGGATATGTAGCTGACTTTCCCAACACATAGAAACAGGAATCGGATTTACACAAAATGAGAAGATGGAAAAATTTACCCCAAATGACAGAACAGGACAAGGCCACAGTCACATATCTAAGCAAAAACGGTAACATGCCTGATGGAGTATTTAAAGCAGTGATCAGGGGCACCTCTGTGGCAGTTGGTCAAGCATCTGCCTGAGGCTCAGGTCACGATCCCAGGGTCCTGGGATCTAGCCTCACATTGGCCTCCCTGTTTAGTAGGGAGTCTGCTTCTGCTTCTGCCTCTGTCTCCGCCCCTTCCCTTTGTTCGTGTTTTTTTCTCTCTCTCAAATAAATAAATAAATAAATAAATAAAATCTTTAAAAAATTTTAAAAAGCAGTGATCATAAAAATACTCACTAGATTTGAAATAAGAGTGGAAGACATGAGTGAGACCAGTAACATGGAGGTTAAAAAAGAACCAATCAGATATGAAGATTGCAATAAACAAGATTAGAACCATGCTTGATGCAAAGAACAGCAGCAGGCTAGAAGAAGCAGAGGAACAAATTTGTACAAGATACAAGATGAATGTACAGAAATCAGTTGCATTTCTATACACCAACAATGAAGCAGGAGAAAGAGAAATTAAGAATTCCATTTACAATTGCACCAAAAATAAGAAGATACCTAGGAAAAATCTAACCAAAGAGATGAAAGACAAAAAAATAAATAAATAAATAAAAATAAATAAAAATAAAAAATAAAAAAATAAAAAAGAGATGAAAGACCTGTATTCTGAGAACTATAAAACACTGATGAAAGAAATTCAAGATGACACAAATAAATGAAAAGACATTCCATGCTCATGGATTGGAAGAACAAATATTGTTAAAATGTCTTTACTACCAAACAAATCTACATGTTTAGTGCAGTCCCTATCCAAATACCAACAGCATTTTTCACAGAACTGGAACAAAAAAGCCTAAAATTTGTATAGAACCACAAAAGACACTGAATAGCCAAAGCAATCTTGAAAAAGAAAAGTAGAGCTGGAGGCTTCACAGTACAGACTTCAAGTAATATTACAAAGCTGTAGTAATTAAAATGGTATGGTGGTACTGGCACAAAAATAGACACATAGATCAATAGAACAGAATAGAAAACCCAGAAATGGAGCCACAATTATATGGTCAATTAATCTTTGACGAGGCAGGAAAGAATATCCAATGGGAAAAAGTCTTTTCAACAAATGGTGTTGGGCAAACTGGACAGCAACATACAAAAGAATGAAACTGAACCAGTTTTCTTATACCATACACAAAAATAAATCTAAAATGGGTCAAAACCCTAAATGTGAGACCTGAAACCATCAAAATCCTAGAAGAAACACGGGCAGTAATCTCTTTGACATCAACCATAGCAACTTATTTCTAGATGTCTCCTAAGGCAAGGGAGATAAAAACAAAAATAAACTATTGGGACTTCATCAAAATAAAAAGCTTCAGCACAGCAAAGGAAACAATCAACAAAACTCAAAGATAACCTATGGAATGGGAAAAGATATTTGTAAGTGACATATCTGACAAAATGTTAGTATTCAAAATATATAAATAACTTAAAAAACTCAATACCCAAAAATGAATAATCCAATTTAAAAATGAGTGGAAGACACGAATAGACAATTTTTTAAGAAGATATGCAGACGGCTAACAGATATATGAAAAGATGTTCAATATCACTGATCATCAGGGAAATACAAATCATAACTATAATGAGATATTTCTTCCCACCTGTCAGAATGGCTAAAATTAACAATACGTGATCCTTTGTATTTCTGTAGTATCAGTTGCAATGCTTCCTCTTGCATTTCTAATTTTATTTGAGTGTTTTTTACTTGGTTAACCTAGCTTACTGTTTTTCTACTTTGTTTACATTTTCAAAAACCTAGCTCTTCATTTCATTGATCTTTTCTATTGTCTTTTTATTCTCTTTGTCATTTATCTCTGCTCTAATCTTTGTTATTTCCTGCTACCAATTTAGGGCTTATTGTTTCTTTTTCGAATACTTGAGGTATAAACTTAGGTTGTTTATTCAAGATCTTTCCTTTTTTTTGAATGTTGGTGTTTTCTCACTAACAGCTACCCTCTCAGAACTGTTTTTGTAGCATCCCATAAGTTTTGGTACATTATGTTTCCATTTTCATTTGTCCAAAGATATTTTTTACTTATCTTTTGATTTTTTCTTTGACCCATTGTTCAGGTTCACATTGTTTAGTCTCCATATATTCGTGAATTTTCCAGTTTTCCTCTTGTAATTGATTTCTAGAATCATAACATTGTTGTAGGAAAATTGCTTAATATGATTTCAGTCTTCTTAAATTTATTATGACTAGCTTTATGGCCTAACATATGATAATCCTGGAGAATGTTCCCAGTTCACTTAAGAATATATACTGTGCTGCTATTGGATGGAATGTGCTATATATGTCTGCTGAGTATATCTGGTCTAGTATGTTATTTAAGTCCAAAATTTCCTTATTGATTTTCTATCTGGATGATCTATCCATTGTAAAAATGGGTTGGGGAAGTCACCTACCATAATGTATAGTGTCTTTCTCCCTTTACATTTGTTAATATTTGCTTTATATATTTAGGTGCTCCTCTCTTGGGTACATAAATATTTACAAGTGTTATATCATCTTAATGAATTGGTCCCTTTGTCATTATATAATTACCTTTTTGTCTCTTGTTACAATATGGCTCAAAATCTATTTAGTCTCATATAGTGACTTCTGATTTCTTTAGCTTTCCATTTGCATGGAATATCTTTTTCATCCCTTCACTTTCAGTCTCTGTGTATCAAAGCTGTATCAAAGCTTCAGCTTTGATAAAAGTCTCTAATTTAGGCAGCATATAGTTGGGTCTTCTTTTTCTTTGTGTTTTTTTATCCACTCATCCACTCTATACCTTTTGGTTCAAGAGTGTAGTCCACTTTCCTTTAAAGTAATTATTAATAATAAGTATGGAGTTTACTTTAATACTTTAAAGTATTAAAGTAATTATTAAGTATGGAGTTACTGTTGCCCTTTTGTTAATTGGTTATTGGTGGTTCTGATTCCTTTCTTTCTTTTCTTGCTCTCTTCCTTTGTGATCTGATAATTTTTTGTAATAGTGTGTTTTGATTCTTTTCTCTTTGTCTTTTGCCTATCTACTATAAGTTTTTGCTTTGTGATTACCATGAGGCTTACATAAAACATCTTACATTAGCAATCTATTTTAAGATGATAAAAACTTAATTCAAAGGTATACAAAAGGTCTGTGTTTTTACCCTTCCTCCTCATATTTTGTTTTCAATGTCATAGTTTATATCTTTTTACCTTGTGTATCTATTAACCAATTATTGTAGTTATAGTTACCTTTAACTAATACTATAGTATTTAGTCATTTAACCTCATACTAAGGTCATAAGTGATTTACTTACCATCATTATAACATTAGAGTATTCTGAATTTAACTGTATAACTACATTTACCAGTGAGTTTTATGCTTTCAAATGGTTTTCTGTTACCTAATAGTGTACTTTCATTTCAACTTAAAGACTTCTTTTAACGTTTCTTATAATGTCAGTATAGTGATGCATTGCCTTGTGTGAAAAACGTGATTTCTCCTTCAATTCAGAAAAACAACTTTGCCAGGTATATAATTCTTGGTCGTAGTGGGTTTGTTTCCAGCATATTGAATAGATCATCCCACTTCTCCTATGAAGTTTTTGCTGAAAAACTCACTAATAATCTTATTGAGGTTTCCTCGTATGTAACAAATTGTTTTCTCTTGCTACTTATAAGATTCTCTCCTTGTCTTTAATTTTTGTCAGTTTAATTATAATGTTCTTATGATGAGTCTCTTTCATTTTGTCTTATATGGAACTCTCTGGGATTTCTAGATCTGAATATCTGTTTCTTTCCCTAGATTAGGGAATTTTTTCAGTCATTATTTCTTTGAATAAGCTTTTACCCCTTTCTTTCTCTCTTCTCCTTCGGGGACCCCTATAATGTAAATGCTGGCCCACCTGATGGTGCCTCATAACTCTCTTAAGTTAGTTTCACTCTTTTCCATTCTATTTTTCTTTTTTGCTCCTCTGATTAGATGAATTCAATTGCTCTTTGAGTTCACTGATCATTTCTTTGACTTGATTCTAGTCTCCCGTTGAATCTATTGAATTTTTTAGTTCAAGTATTATATTCTTCAGTTCTGTGATTTCTCTTTAGCACTTTTTAAATATTTTCTATTTCTTTGCTCAAATTCTCATTCTGTTCATGCATTTCTCTCCTGAGCTCAGTATATTTAAGAGCATGATTTTGAACTCACTATCTGAAAAATCATTTATTTTTGTCTCATTAAGACCTATTCCTAGAGTTTTATCTTTTCCCCCTTTTTTGGAACATCTTCCTTGTTTCTTCATTTTCCTTGATTCTCTGTGTTGGTTGCAGCACATTCAATAATATAATCAACTGGGCAGCCCCAATGGCTCAGCAGTTTGGCGCTGTCTTCAGCCCAGGGCCTGATCCTGGAGACCCGGAATCGAGTCCCACATCAGGTTCCCTGCATGGAGCCTGCTTCTCCCTCTGCCTGTCTCTCTCTCTCTCTGTCTCTGTCTCTCTCTCTCTGTCATGAATAAATAAATAAAATCTTTAAACAAAATTTTAAAAATAATATAATCAACCCTCCCAGTCTCAACAGAGTGCTCTCAAGTAGGAGAAAAAGCAAAAGCTCATCAATTAGCCTGGCCCACACCCTGTGTTGTCTCTCAAGCCTCAATGATTGTCCAAGTTGTCTTTGTTCTCAATGGCTCCCTGCAATTGAAGGTATATCAAGAACTGTCAGTGTCGAAAAGGTGAGGATCAGAGTCAGTAACTTGTGCAAGCAAGTTTGAAGTGGACCCTCAGGAGCTAGAAAAGTATGTTGTTAGGTTCCTTCCAGGGGGAAACTGGGAGGTGGGTGGGCATTTTTGCTCCCCTCTGTGCTGGCCCCAAGTGTATAACCTCAAGGTGTGAGGTGATCTTCAGCCTGTTTAGAACTTCTTTGTTTGCTACCATCCTGTAGGACTCCTGAATGCTATCCCATTAGCTACCAGAGCCAAGTGGCCTTGGAAACCATTCTTCAGGCAGAAGCCTGAAAAACTAGAGTACCATATGTGTGTATAAGCTCCTTCCAGGAAAATATGATAATGGAATGGGCTACAGGGAGAGGACAGGGGAGATGTCTGCAGGGTTCCCTGGTCTCTGGGGTGGATTGTAGTGAATCTCTAGATTTGTACCAAATTAGAAGCCTGGCCCTCAAGCAGCAGTTTTTCAAATATATACATAAGCCCTATTCAGAGAAAGATTGGGAAATGGGCATCTTTTGCCTTTTCTAAGATGAGCCCTAGAGCATAGTGAGTGCTCTAGTACCTACTAATAGCTGCTTCTTTGTTTGCTATAATCCTGTGGTTTTCATGGATGCAACCTTTGTTGGCCTTCAGAGCTAGGTGTTTTGGGGCCTATCCTTCAGGTGGGAGTATTAAAAGTTGGAACTTAAGATGTGGGATCTAAACTCTTCACTCTTCAGAGAGAAGCTGGAGCTGGGGTTCCCTCCCAATTGTATTGCATTGTGCCAGAAGTGTGGTTTATGGTAAGAGTGTGTCTCAGCTTTTTCTATCCATCTCAATGTTGCATTTCCTCATTCACCTAACATAAAGTCACTCAACTAGTTTCTGGATTTCTTTTAAAATGAATTGTTCTGTGTATAGCTATTAATGTAGTATGTCCACAGGAGGAGGGGAGTTCAGAAGTTTCTTATATTGACATCTTTACAGACCACCTGTTTTACTTTTTAACAGAGGTATAACTCACATTCCATAAAATCTGCCCCTTTGAAGTATACAGCTTAATGGTTTTTAGCACATTCTCATCACCTCTCTCTAATTCTGGAGCATTTTCATCATCTCAGAAAGAAACTATAAACGTTAAAAATCAGTACCTATCCCATTCTCCCTCTAGCCCATGGCAACCACTAATTTACTTTCTACTTCTTTGGATTTGCTTATTCTAAACATTTCTAATAAATGGATTCATACAATAAATGGCCTTTTGTGTCTGACTTCTTCCACTTAGCATAATGTTTTCAAGGTTTATTCGTGTTTCAGCATGTATTAGTACTTCATCCTTTTTTACAGATGCTTAATATTCCATTGTATTGATATATTACATGTTGTTTATCCATATATGGGCATTTAGGTTATCTCCCCTTTTTGACTATTATGAATAATACTGCTATGAATATTTGTGTACATGTTTTTGTGTGGATATACATTTTCAATACTTTTGGACATAGATCTAGAAGTGGAATTGTTGGATCAACAATTACCAACATATGGTAATTATGTTGGTTGGTTAACCAATCACTGGTAACTCAAAAAAAGAAAGGATAAAGAATATTCTAAAAGCTTATAAAAACATAAATATGGGTAAAAATAATATATTTATCTGTTTCAAGGGAATTTAATCAGCTTTCTCCCAACAAATTTGAATTTCCCTTACATAAAAGTAGGAATATCTCATGAAGCTTCAGAAGAATACATTTCCAGTAAATAAATTTTAAAAGCCTATCATAACTAATAAATACAAAATTTATCACCTCAAGATTATATGTAAGCCAAAACATAAATAACTGAAAATATTAAATAAATTCATAAAACATGGATGCATAAAGACCTATTAAGAGAAATAAGAAAATAAAAAAATTAGATGTGGTCTTATTTTTGCAGCTTAGCTATATGATCTTGTATAAGTCTCTACTTTTTGTAACTATACTTTTAAATGAGGATATCTACTTCATAGCTTTGGGAGATATCCTCAATTTTAAAATGAAATAATGGATATTAAGTACTATATGCATTTAGGTTGACATTAATAAAGATAAAGAAGAAATAAATGAGATAGGCCATGTCCTTCCTTAAAACATTCCCTAAGCTTTTGGTCTGGTGAAAAGAGACCCAATTTCAGATCCATGAGGATATTTGTTATGCTCATATTGTTCTATTGTATCTGAAAAAGAAAGCCTAACTACTTAGGCTTCTACTAAGTAGAATTCTACTCAAGTAGAATGAGGTCTACTTGTTAGTTATATGTCCTTAGATAAGGGGCCTAATACCTCTGAACCTTGGTCTTTTAATCTATAAATTGAGGGGAAAAAATTGCCTTCCTACAACATAAGGAAGTACTCATAGAATTACCGCTACTGCAAAACCAAATATCATAATTCTGATGAAAGCATCTGTAGTTTCCTCCCAGAACCTGGGGTCCCAAGGAACTAGACCCAGGTGGGGGTTTAAGTGATTCAATTGGATTTAGCAACTGACCCATGAAATTAAAGGCATGAAGCCAGGAGAAAACCAAGTGACAGGACCCAGGAATTTGGAGCCAAGAACCAAGCAGATAGCCCAAAGTAAACCCTCCTTTTAAAGGGTTGTACAGAAAGGCAGAAATGAAGCAAACACAATACATTAGGACTGAGCAAAGAGATTAGAACACAGATGAGAAACATAACCTGAAGAGATTCCCTGAGGGCTTGGAGCCCAGCAACAAAATCTCTGCAGGCACCTGTGGCTTGTCCTCTGGATTGGTGATAAGTCTACAGATACTATGTATTTATATTAAAAATTTTAGGCAAATGATTCATAAATTATAGTTACCTCTACTATATGTCCTTTACTTAAGGACAGTGACTGGATGGTTCTTGAATTCCAAACCAAAAGATTAAAGAAACTGAGGATGTTTATCCAGTAGAAGAAACTCAAGGAGCACAGGAAAACATATTCAGCTCTCTGGATGGTTCTTGAGTGAAAATGGCATTAGATACGGTGTTGTGTTTTACAAAGATAACAAAACCAAGATCAGTGAGATGCAACCTTAAGAAGGAAGGTGTCATTTCAATATCATGTATTATATAAAGACTAGAGGTGTTCCCAAAAGGGAATAGATTTCCTTGAAAGATAGTGAATTCCCCTTCTCTGAGAGCAGAAGTTGGACAATCACTGAGTAAAAATATCAGATAGATGCAGCTTTAATAATTCTGTAAGACTCTTTAGCCCTGTTCTCAGATTCTATCAGGTTTTTACCTCAGCCTTGCATTTTCCAAGCTACTTAGTTCCTCTCACAAAGTACCCAAATTCTAATCCTCTAATCATTTGAGTGCTCTAGGCTAGTTCTTCTTTATTTTTTCCATTGTGGTCAAGCAGCTTCAACAAATTTCCAGGTAGGATATTTCATTTCATTACCAGTAGTATACATAGACATAATGGACAGCTTTCTTTGCTTTCCGTAATACCTTGGGAAAAGTTCATCTACCAGAAAAGTGGTCACTAGCAACCTACCCCCATTCCTTTAAGCCTCTTAAAGGAATATGGATTTTCTCCCTAGGGAATTATTACATGAGCACATCCATACAAGATGTCATATGCAATTTCAGATTGTGATATAATGCATGAAAATCATCCAAAGATCTCTAAACTGATTCTAAAACAAGGATATGAATCAGAAACACCTAAAAAAATTATATAAGAACCTGCAAACAAATTTAGTCCAAAATTCACTCTAGTAAACTCTGAAGTAGCTGATGTTTAATGAGACACAAACAAATGTATTTTTTAGTTTCATATGTGATTCTAATATACATACCAAATTAAGAAGTGCTGCCCAAGGGTACCTGGGTCTCTAGTTTAAAAATCATTGTACCAGGGCAGCCCCGGTGGCACAGTGGTTTAGCACTGCCTGCAGCCTGGGGTATGATCCTGGAGACCCAGGATCGAGTCCCATGCAGGCTTCCTGTGTGGAGCCTGCTTCTCCCTCTGCCTGTGTCTCTGCCTTTCTCTCTCTCTCTCTCTCTGAATGAATGAATGAATGAATAAATAAATAAATAAATAAATAAATAAATAAATATCATTGTACCATATAGTAATATATACACATACATGTAAATACTTATATATGTATGTGTATATATATATATAGGTTGTGACTACACATGCACACATGCACACACAAACATTTTTGTATCCATTTCCCTTCCCCCACCATTCAAGCACTAATAATACCTTTCTAGATACATTAGTCCCACGTAGAATAGAGAGTCACAATCTTGGCTTAAACTTCTCAAAAGAACTCTTAAAGTCTATAGCAGAAATAACATATATTATCATCAAAACAACTAATTTAAGTTGTGAGATCAGGGCTTTTTGAGAATTACTGATTTGTTGTTTGTTCATTTTTTGGTTTAAATTCTGCAATTTGAATACCAAGTGCCAAATGACCCAGGGGTCTAAGTGACTAAAACTTAATATAAACTATACAGTAGACCAAAAAATGGAGTTTTCTGGTCCCCAAAGAGTTAAAAGTTTGAGCAGAGTGGAAAGAATATAAACCTATTGTAGAATGAGGTTGGATGTTGGTGAGTCTCTTATAGGGGATTATAACCTTTCCTATCCTTCTGGCCAAGACCTTAGTAGGGAGGGGGAATGAGAGAAAACCCACATAGGGGAGTGGGGCAGCACAAAGCAGAGGAATTCTCATTTATTTATTAATTCAATTTATTTCATTCGTTAATTCATTTAATCAACAAATACTTATTAAACACCTACTATATGTCAGGCTCTAGGTGTTAGAGATATTTCTGGGTCTCACTTCCATATTCAGCTGGAAAATATAAAAATTCTGGGAGAGAAGTGCTCTATCACAGCCTAGTTCTGCAAAAGTAAATATAACAGAAGCTATATCTAAAAAGAAGGCCAGAGATTTTCCCTAGCCCCAATATCTCAATCTCAGAAGACAAGAGCAGGAAGGAATAGCCACTGAAATCCTTGAGAAGAGGCGTGACAGTAAGAACATGTTCCTGGAGAGGCATTACAATTAGAATGGAGAGGCCAGAGTGATCAGTAAGGACCTGATAAGTAGAATGCCAAAGAGTAGGAGAACGTTTCAGTGAATAATGCAGTAGAAATCAGTTCTAGTGACCAAAGACCAATGTCTTCTTAGAACAGTTTGCATGGATGGTCTAGATGACATGAGCCTCTACCTTGTGGAATTTATATCAAAGTTCAGGGAAGAAGAAATGAAGTGAAAAAGGAGAACTCTGGAAGTAGAAACCTTGAATTGGGCAAATTTAAATAATAAAGTAAATGACTTTATCTGAAAGTGACAGTGTTTCACAGATTCTTCCATCCATGGAAATGAGGAGTTAACTCTATTGTTTTAAATAGAGGAAAAATTCTGGGAAGTACAATTTCATATAGTCTGGTTTTGTGACAAGGAGATATATAATCACCACACAATTATAATTATTTTACATGAAACATTAACTTTTTGTGACTATCTTTAAATACTCATTTTTCTTTTGGAAGGAGAGTTTTTACACTAGGTAGCTTCATAAAGACTAACAAACCCTATCCAACTTGACCTCCTTTTTATACTTAGAAAGGTTGAAGCATAGAAGGTGAAGTGACGACTCAAAGTCATAAAATTAATAACAAAGAAGAAATTTGAATTCCAGCCCCCTTGACTTCCATTCTAGTGGTACTTATATTATCTTACAATTTACCTTACAAATGAGAAGTACTACATGTAGGTGCTTGGGAGACGAGTTTCATCCTATGTGAACGTTTACAGAGGTATAATTTTAAGAAAAAAATATTCAAAGTTTCCCTTATTTGAATTTTCTCTAGGGATTGCTAATTAGATAATATGCAAAGTATGCAATCCTAACTGAGAAAATATATGAACCAAACAATCATGGGTTGGTCAATGTTTATTTAACTGCCTCATTCCCACAGAAGAGAATCCCTGATTAGTGCAGATTGCTTATTTCCATGGTATTAACATTCCCACCGTGAGCAATTTCAAGCTACCAACATGATGCCAACCAGGTGGCAAAATTCCTTTAGATTTAAAACCCAGTTTCACAAGCTGATTACAAGCTGGTTCTAGCATACCACTGGAGCTAGGATCTTTTTTTCCCCAGACCTGAGGTTGACATGACCATTCACTTGACAGAATTCTGGGGATTTCTTTTTCTTTTTTTAAGATTTTATTTATTTATTCATGAGAGACACAGGCAGAGGGAGAAGCAGGCTCTATGCAGGAAACCCGATGTGGGACTCGATCCCAGGACTCCAGGATCACACCCCGAGCTGAAGGCAGACGCTCAACCTCTGAGGCACCCAGGTGTCCCAGAATTCTGGGGATTTCATTGGGACAATGCACTCAAGTGCTTTAAGAACAGATATATGGTTAACATGGATAATTATCATGAAATTAGAGTCCTTTATCTAAACTGCATGGAAACAGTAGCTCTTTCTTGCAATTTCCCCAGCCAAATATAAGAGAAATTATTAGGTCTTCACACACACAGTTCTCTTGATAGAATTAATGTTTAAGAGAACAGAAACCAAGTGTAAGCACCCTTTTGTGAAATCCACATGAAAGGAATCAACTGTGTCTGTTTCATTTTGCCAGTTGTATTCTGCTCATAAAACACAACAAAATAGCTTTATCTATACAAAGTTTGAATATTTTTCTTTCTCTCTACCTTGTAAAGATCAAAGAAAACTGGAGATAGATTCAAAATGTCTTGTGAAAAGAATATAGGCACTAAATTGTCAGACCTCTATGTAGTAAGAGAATCATATAATTTGGTGAGACTTCTTCAGGTATAATTGAACCTTGCTTTTTACAATTGACATACTACTAAAATGATGTGTGTGTGTTACATTGTGAAAAGTCAAGTTACGTTTTTAATCCATTGTTCTATTTTTTATTTTTGATCTTAGATATCTTTGTAAATCTAATGAAAACTATGACCCTTTTTACAGAAAATGTATATAATTGCAGAAAATTTTGTATAAAATGTTAAAGGATTGACAGACATTCTGTAACTCAACCATGGGCTTCTGGACCTTCATGAAGACTCTATACTTTAAGGGTATTAGGAAACCTTGACCTTCAAAGAAAACCCATGATATTTACTTTAGAAAGGCAAAATGATTATCTGTCATTTAAAAAAAAAAGCAATAACTTAAGATTCATTTATTCATTTTAGAGAGAGTGTGTGTGAGCCAGGAAAGAGGCAGGGAGAGGGAAAGAGATTCCCCACTGAGTGGGAAGCCGCACACCGGGCTCCATCTTATGACCCTGAGATCATGACCTTAGCCAAAACCAAGAGTCAGACACTCAGCTGACTGAGCTTCCCCAGCACCCCAATCTTTTATTTATTGAGTTTAAGGACAAATTCACAAATATGAAGAGCAAAAGGGATCTCTATAGATCAAATACCACAAGTATTTACTTTTCAAATGAGAAGACAGACGTTCCAAGCACTGAACCAACTAGAACAACACCTCCAAGAGTAGGAAGCCCTAGGCCGTTGTGTAATGGATATAGCTCTGGTTATCAGGAGCCCTGAATTCTAGTTAAGTCCTAATATTTATGATCTATATGGTATTGGCACATAATTTAGCATCTCTGGTTTTTCCTCAGGTCAAAGTTTAGTTATACTACAAAGTTGTTAAAAGGATTAAATGACATGATATTTGTGAAAATAATAAATATTAAAATGTCATATAAGAAGTTAGTAAGATCATAATTATGCTATTGAATGGGAGAAAATATTTGCAAATCATATACCTGTAAGGGGTTAATTTCAAAATGTATATATATTTTAAAACTTGTACAATTTAATAGCAAAAGAACAAACAACTTAATTAAAAATTGGGCAGAAGATCTGAACAGACGTTTTTCCAAAGAAGACAATACAGATGCCCAACAGGTTCAATATCACTAATCATCAGGAAAATGCAAATCAAAACCACAATGAGATATCACTGTACATGTGTTAGAATGGCTATAATCAAAATACAAGAAATAACAAGTGTTGGCAAGAATGCGGAAAAAAGAGAACCCTTGTCTATTGCTGCTAGAAATGTAATTTGGTGCAGCCACTATGGAAAACAGTATGAAGGTTCCTCAAAAACTAAAAAATAGAGCTACCATATGATCCAGCAATTCCATTTCTGGGTATTTATCCATAGGGAAAAAAAAAAAAAAACAACAGGATATCAAAGACACACCTGCACTCCCTTGTTCATTACAGCATTATTTATGACAGCCAAGATACAGAAAAACCTAAGTGTCTATCAATGGATAATTGGATAAGGAAGATGTGATATCTACTTTATCTGTCTGTTTATCTATCTGTCTACATACACACACACACAAAGGAATGTCATTCAGCCATGAGAAAGGATAAAATCCTGTAATTTGTAACATGGATGGATTTTGAAGGCATCATGCTAAGAGATATAAGTCAGACAAAAAAAGACAAATACTGTATGATCTCATTTGTATGTGTAATCTAAAAAAAAAAAAACAGCAACAACAAAATAGACTCACAAATGCAGAGAACAGATTGGAGGTTGCCAGTGAGAAATGGGGGAGAAAAATGGGTAAAGATGGTCAAAGGTACAATAAGTCCTAGGGATTATAATATATAACATAGTGACTATAGCTAATAATAAATCCATCATCAGACATAGTTATAACTCTTTTTCTTATGATGAAAACTTTAAAAAGTAGATCTTAAAAGTTTTCATCATAAGAAAAAAATTCATAACTATGTCTGATGATGGACTTATTATGGTGATCATTTTCATATATATGTATATAATAATTATGTTGTATATCTAAAACCAATATAATTTTATATGCCAATTATATCTCAATTAAAAAAATAAAAGATCAATAATATCCAGTGGTGGCAAAGATATACAGTCATGGGTACAATCTCATAGGAATACTATTTCTACTAAAATTTTGGCTTCATTTCTAGTTATCTATCCTATAAAAATACATTTTGAACTATGACCTGTACAAGGTTATGCATTGTAGCACTGTTTACAATAGTGAAAAACTGGAAATGATCAAAATAATCCTCAAAGAAAAATAGCTAAATAAAGTACATACTCTAGACTGTCATGAAACTTTTAAAAAGAATAAATTTATTTTTTAAAAAAGATTAAAACTATGATAAATGATGACAGAAGAACCATATGTATTCTTTGTGCAAATGAACCCTATCAGATTCTGGTCTAGCCAACATCTGAGATAAAGTCTTTTATAAAGAAGACTGCAAATACACCAGGATAAAGCCTTTTATAAAGAAAAAACTGATACAAAAGTACTGGGATTAATGGTCACAGGAAAGACTTCTCTTACAAAGTGGGATATGGGAAGAGCATTATATTAGGAGTTAAGAGATCTGGATTCTAGTTCTAACTTTACTTACTAGTAAAATTGGCAAATCATTTCAGGCTTCTAGGTCTCAGGTGTCATGGAAGCATAGGTTCTTTAAAATTGCATGTCACTACCAGATCCCCCTAAGAACATTATGATAATCATGAAACTTCTCCCTACAAAAAGGATATATTATATTTGGCACCTAATTTAAAGAAAGTTAGTTACTACATTTCCAAAAAGGGCATAATAGCAATCCTCACATTACTTATAAAATGTTTCCAAGATGAAATCAATTTATGTACTTGAAATATTCTGTATATGTGCATACACACATACAGAATTAAAAATTTTTGAAAAGTAAAATCAAAGACTAGATCCCACTCATATTTTATATAGAAAACTTTCTTATTTAAGTAATAATGGCAATTATCATATTGGTTTCCATAGCCTCAACAAAAAATATCCTTTCACTGCTTTGATTTAAAAATATCAGGGCACCTGAGTGGCTCTGTCAGCTAAGTGTCTGCCTTCCACTCAAGTCATGATCTTGGGGTCCTGGGATCAAGCCCCAAGGGCTTCCTGCTCAGCAGGGAGCCTGCTTGTCCCTCCGTCCCTCCTCCTGCTCATTTCTCTTTCTTTCTCTCTCTCAAATAAATAAAATCTTTAAGAAATAAAAAATAAAATAAAAATATCTAATAATCCTTCACTGCTTTAATGATAATCCAAAATCCCCATTTTGGTGTTCTAATCTGGGTTCAACCAACTTTTCAGTGTCTTATAACTACTCTTCTTCCCCTTCTTTCTCTCACCCCAAGTTTATTGCCACACTGAAATTCTCACTAGTCAGTAGATCCATTGGGATTTTTGTGCTAAATTCACCAGATCACAGTAGATCATACAAGAAGACTCTGCCTTTGCACCTGATAATCCCTCTGTCAAGAATACTTCTTCCCCCCTCCCCCAGATAACCCCCTGGTTATCTTCAAGATAGAGCAAATGGGACACCCCCCCACACACACACACTGCTTCCTTACATTTGAACACTCCTCCATTCACTACTCAGAAGAACAAAATGTGCTCACGCTTCTGTAATGGGACTCACCCTGCTCTATTGTAGTTTATATTTTTACATATCCCTCTCTGCTATTAAACTATGAATTTCTCAAGAGAAAGGAGTATATTTTGTGTCTGTATTCCCAGGATATCAATGGAAGGAATACAAAGAAGAGAGGAAGGGAGGGAGGGATGAGAACTACAGAGAATGATTGCAGTTTACTGGGAAAGGGAAGAACCTCAGAACAGATTAGTAGTGTCTGAATTCAAGTCTTGCTTTTGCTCCTTATCTGTACTTACCAGGTATGCAACCTTTGGCAAATTACTTACCCATTTGGGCCATAGTTAATTCATCTGTAAAATGTGAAGAATGACTATTCCTTAAATTCGTTGTGAGACTTAAATGTGCTAATAGATAAAGCACTACCACAGGTAGGTGTACAATTAAAACAGCTATGTTATTATGACAGCATACTCAGGTGCTAGCAGGGAATCTGAACCCTCTCGTAAGGTTCTGATTACATTATCTAAAGGCTCAGAGAAAGAAGATAATCCTTTTTGAACTTGTGTTAGAAAGACCAGACTATAAACTTCTAAGTCAGTTTGTAGTTTTTACTAATGTCTAAGCTACATTGTCCAGTATACTAGCCACTAGCCACATGTGGTTATTGAACACTTGAAATGTGGTTAGTGTGGCTGATAATTTATATTGAACTGTACTATATGTGAGAAACAGATATGGTATTATGAAGATTTAGTGAAAAAAGTAATATAAATACTAATAATTTTATATTAATTACATGTTGAAATGATAATATTGGATACATACATTGAATTAAATGAAATATATTATTAAAATTAATTTTACACATTTCTTTTTACTGTTTTTAATGTGGCTATTAGAAAACTTAAAGTTATACTGGTGGCTCATTAAACAAGATTGACCTCAAGATACCTGCATCAAATCTCATTACATGAATACCAGTCCATCCAAGTATATATCCAAAGCAGTATCTGCTCTTTGCCAGAGGGTACATAAGAAGCTCTGTCTGTCAGGCATCCCATATGGTCAAAGGGCCACAGATATGAGCATGGCACAATGTGTTAACAAGCTGGTCCATGACACGGGCTTCAACTAGCCATGTAACACTGATATCTAAAAGTAGGAGGTGTTAGGGTTGAAAAGTATGCCCATACAACTGTTTTAGACACTATGGCGGAAATTCACTTAGGAATCACCAAGTAAATCCCAGTGCTGATTAGAAAAGTGTATTTTAGATACTTCCTACAAATGGAACACTACCTATAAGAAGTTGGTCTCTAGCAATCTGATTTTTTCTGTCTTTTCTTCAAAAATACCAACTTTTGTTAAAGCAATACTTTATAAAATGTCAAGTAGCTAGTAACTATTTCATAGATGAGAACATAAAGACATAAATTAGATCAAGGGTTCAAAGTAATATAAGCCCCTAAATTTAAGCTAAAACAGCTCAATCACTGTATCTGTTACCAAATAGAAACTAATTTTCTCTCTCATTACAGAGCTATCCCAAGATTTAAGTCTTGACTACTTTCTTCTTTACCCCATTCTGGTACTTATCAGAGTGCAGGTATTAACTGTCCACCATTTAAATGGAGTATTCATTTATTAAATTGATCTCTCAAGTAAGATGGAAAACTCCTTTTCAATTTTTTACTTTGAAAAGGTGATAGATATTTCAAATATACTAAAGTGGCTAAAATAAAAAAATATTGATTATGCCAAATGTTGAGGATGTGGAGCTCCTGGAATTCTCATACATTGCTGGTGGGAGTATAAAATGGTACTATCACTTTGAAGAATTATTTGGCAGTTTCTTATAAAGTTAAAAAATATTTATCCTAGGATCCAGCAATTCAATTCCCAGGTATCTACCCAAGAGAACTAAAAACTCTTGTTCATAATGTACTTATGTACAAACATGTTCATGGTAGCTTTATTTATAACAGCAATAATACATAAATAATAATCATTTTTTAAATTTTATTTATTTATTTATTTATTTATTTATTTATTTATTTATTTGAGAGAGAGAGAGAGAGAGAGAGAGATTAAGAATGTGAGCAAGGGGAGGGGCAGAGGGAGAGGGAGAGAGAGAATATCTCAAGCAGACCCTTCCTTGAGTGTGGAGCCTGACACAAGGTTCCATCTCATCACCCTGAGATCATGACCTGAGCAGAAATCAAAAGTCAGAGGCTTACCCAGCTGAGCCACAGAGGCATCCCTCAAGCAATATTAAATGGACAAAAATGTTATGTTGTATTAATACAATACAAAACTATACAAGGAAGAGGAATTAACTACTAACGTTTGAAACACCAATGAACTCAAAAACATTATGTTAGGCAAAAGAAGCCTGACATAACTGCATACAGTCTGTGTGATTCTATTCACATGAAGTTCTAGAAGAGGCACAAATGACTTATGGTGACAAAAAAAAAGAAAAAAAACCAGAAAAATGAGGATTATGTGTGAGGTGATTGGAAAGAAACATCGGGTGACTAGGGTGAAGTTTTGGGTGGTGGTTACATGAGTATATGCAAATATCAAAGTTTACAAGCACTTAAGATTTATACATTTTATTGTATGTAAATTATATCTCAGCTATTGCTTAACTTGGTATTCTTTTTTTTAAAAGATTTATTTATGTATTGATTGATTGATTGATTGATGAGAGACACAGAGAGACAGGCAGAGAAATAGGCAGAGGAAAAGCAAGCTCCCCATAGGGAGCCTGATGTGGGCTGGTGGATCACCAGCACCTGGTGATCATGACCTGAGCCAATGGCAGACGCTCAACCATTTGAGCCACCCAGGCATCCCTTGACTTGGTATTCTAAACATAAATTATAAAACTCTCCCACTCTTGTAATAGATTTCCTTTTACAACCAAATGTGATTCCCTACATAGATGGTTCATTGACCTCTCTTTGAAAAGCACTAACTGTAGGGGATTTAAGCTTGTTCTTTTCCTTTTACACTTTTCCCCAAATTATAAACAAACAATAACAACAATGAATAAAACAGAGCTTTAACAATGATCTAGGCAGCTGTACATACAACAAGGCAGAGATAACTAGATAGAATAAGCCACTCATCATGTCAGCTAAACTTTAGATCTCAAACCTGAGTGCACTTCAAAATCACATAGGAAACCTTATCAAATAGTTTCCATACTGAAACATACTGAAACAAGAAAGCAGAATCGTTTTGTGGTAAGTCTAGAAATCCATATTTTTAAAAGATTTTTAAAAGATCCTTCATGAGATTTCAAATGAACAAACCAATTTAAGAAAGTCTGATCCAGACAATAAGTTCTTGCTAGGGGAGAGATCAAAGTGTGATATAATTAATTAAATGATCAACTGTATTTTCTCTTTATAACAAAAATATTTTCAAGCCCAATCTTCTCAATTTTCCAAATGTAACACATAATATTTGCATTCCTTTATTCTCTAAACACTAGGGGCAACTTTTTATAGTAGAAAGACCTAAAAATTTGAAACCAGGTAGATCTGAGTTGGAATTTTAGCTGTTTCAAATCATGTGACACTGGGCAAGTCATTTATCTACTTTGAGCCTCAGATTCCATTTTGGCAAAAATGGAGTTATTGATATTGCTTTGATATAATGAGTATGAGAGCACCAAAACATGGTATGTAAACAATAAACACTTCATTTCAACCCAAAAGTGTTGAAATGTGATTTCCAGATTATGTAAAACAAAATAAAATTGGGAAATTACCTCAATTTGTAATGGGATAGATTTACACTCTATTGCTTATTAAAAGTCAGAAAGTTCTAGTCTATTACCATTATTATTAAAGTCCAATGGCATCACATGTATTCCTTGTCATCAAAAAAAAAAAACAAAAAAACAAAAATCAAGGATTCACTTATGTAATTTCAATTTCCTCTGGGTGGTGTTTTTTCAAAGCTACAGCTATTATAGTTCTTGTGTAGTGGGATAATTCATTACCTCATCATTGACTGGACATTTCATCAAACACATTTCACTGTTGAGACAACTTGTCAGTGGTAGTCAATTTGCTGTCTCATCAGCAATATAGTGTATAGTAATTAAATTTTTATCATGACAACATTTCATCCCTATTGCTCATGCATAATTCATATTTTATATGTCAAACATCAACCACACATATATTGTGCTAATGAGCATGGAAAATAGAGTTTACTCTCTCACATGTCTTCTCAGAACCTACAAACAATTGCATTCCTCTTTTTTTAAGATTTTGTTTATTTATTTGATAGAGAGAGAGAGAGAAAGCTTGCATGTGTGAGTGGAAGGAGGGACAGAGACAGAGAATCTCAAGCAGACTCCATGCTGAGTATGAAGCCAACTGGGGACTCAATCTCATGACCCATGAGATTGTGACCTGAACAAAAACCAGGAGTCAGATGCTTAACCCACTGAGCCACTCAGACTCCCCAATTGCATTCTTTTTCTTAGGGCATGGCTAGAAAAGGCACAATTGTGAAATAGAAGCCCTGCTTCCCTAGCCCACCTATGAAGGATCCTCTAACACCCAAGGAATCCAAATCACATTCAGCAAATTCCCTCTAAAGTCCTAATGATTTAAAAAAAAAAAAAATTGGAAGTCCTATTCATCTTTTAAGCTCTAACTCAGAAAATACCCCTCCCTTTGGACATTTTTTAAATTTCCTTAACAGGAGCATCTGAGCTACTGATTTACAGATTGGCCTTCCCATTATTTTTTATATTTGAGGGTGAGTTCAAGTTCTTTTCTAATTGTAGTTTTCTCTGTGACTAGCACAATGCTTGGCACATAGACATATCAAATTTACTAAATTGAAATGGATTGTTTTTACATTCTAAAAAAAAAAAACCTGGATTTTGAAAGAAACATGCAAAGAATGCAAACTTATATTCTACCTATGCATATCTTGACACCTAGATGGATATATTTATAAATGGGGTAGAAAATAGAATTTCCCTGTCACTATCCAAATCATATCAAACTGTAAATGAACTGTCTTACCCACTCATCTATCTCTACAGCCTCATCTTACCTCTAGAGTCCAACACACTATCCCCTCTATCTGAATGCCCTTCTATGACCTCTGCATTTGATAAACTGCATTTTATCTTTCAAAACCCATCTCAAAAGTCACTTCCTCCAAAAAGCCATCTCTGATTATTTCAGATATTCACTACCTCTTCTGAGGTTTCCACAGTACTCTGTTCAACCACTAGCAATAAAGTGCCTACTGTGGCAGGCATTGTATTAGACTTTTTATAAAATTTACCTTTTTTTTTTCTTGTAACAACCACACAAAATAGATGTTCACTTCATTCTGAAAAAAGTGGGGCTCAGAGGAATTAAGTAACTACCGAAGGTCACACAGGTAGTAATCCACAAGAATTCAAACTAGGCTCCCTGACCCCAAAGCACATAATATTTTCCCTGTATCACACAGATTCTGGATAAATGACTGAACAAATGATGACCTGGTGAAGAAAAGCATATTTTCAGGAGCACAGAAGTGACTAAGATGAATAAATTCCAAATTTTACCATCTTATTTGACATTTAATATTTGATATATTAGAGTGTATCGAGATGCCTGTGTGAAGATAACTAAGGCATGTGGCAAAGAACACATCACAATTTGAATGTAATCCCCTCAGAATCATGACAAAGACATTCTATTGCAACTGAGCATTTTAGAATGCAGTTTCCCAATTCAAAACTCCAGTGTTAAGCCAGCCTCATTATGTGTTATTTCCATTTAAGCCCATTCTGATCACATTTTCCTTGGTTATCAGCCCCAGTAGTCCCAACAGGGAACTGTAACATGCATAAAATGTCTGTTAAGCCAGGTTAAATGAATTTCCATTAAGAGACTAATATTAACATTATATGATGATTTGCAATCTTCAATCAAATAAGATCAGTTACCAGAGGACCAAGGAGGTCTTAGTAAGAGGTAAACCACAAAATCAGCACACTCCCTGCTCAATAGATTTATAACATAAATGGGCAATTGCCAACAAGGGAGGCATAGAAGGGCTCTCCAGGGAGAGGTGAGAAGAAGGAGTCCTTTGACTGTTCTTGTCCTTAATGAAAAAGGCCTATGTAAAAAACAAGCTCAGAAGCACTCCTTCATCTATCCTCCCACAATACGTATATGACCTCTCTGCAAGCACACTGGGTTAATACATGGATATCTAAAGGCAGCTGTAGTTCAGAGTTCTAACATGGATTTTAGTCCTCAGTCTACCACTAACTGATTCTGTGACTTTGATCTCTATTCTCCTAGAGCCCCTATTTCTTCACCAATAAAATTAAATGATCACACCACTTCCATCTAAGACCCTTCTAAATGTAAAATGCAAATACTTTACTACTTTTTAAAGATTTTATTTATTTATTTGACAGAGAGAGAACACAAGCAGGTAGAGCAGGAGAGGGAGAAGCAGGTTTCCCACTGAGCAGGGAGTCCAATGCAGGGCTCAATCTCAGGACACTGGGATTAGGACCAGGGCCAAAGGCAGACACTTAACCGACTGAGCCACCCAGGCACCCTACTTTATCATCAAATACAAATACCTTCCTTAGTAAAGTTCAATTTTCCCAACTGTTTGTTTTCAAAATGACCTCAGTGTTGGCAACGTACCACAGCACTAATCCTTGTGGTACTAGGCAAAAGTGCTGGTACAAAAAGTCATCAGAGAGCAGAGAACAGAATTCTTTTTATAATTTTGATTTAATGTTTTCAGGACTTCACTTATGGCACAAAGAAACTGGTCCCTTAACTGAAATTCATTTACATGATCTAAAGGGTCCTTCAGGATCTGGCTTTCCAATACTTCTGTGATATCATCTCCTATCCTGCTGCCCTCACCCCCACTCCTCTTCAGCCACCTTGGCATCCTTGCTGTGCTTCTATCACACTAGGCAGACTTCTCTGAATCTTCTCTTCCCCCATCTCTCCCCCATGGCTGCCTAGTTTGCTCTCTCACTTCCTTCAGGTCTGTATTCAAAAGTCTCTTTCTCAGTAAGATCTGTCCTCACCACCTATCTCCACCAGCTCTACATTCCAAATCCTATATCCTTACTTTATTTTTCCCCTCAGCATTGATCGCTATCTAATTAATTATGTATATTGTTGATTGCCTGTCTTCCCCAGTAGAATGTAAACTCTGTGGATTTTTGGTGGTTTTAGTTCTCTTCCATATTTCCAGTGCCTGCCTCCTGCTCAGGAACAAAGGAAATGAACTCCTTTTACTGAAAGTTTTCTTCCCTCTTTTTTTTTTTTTTTTTAAACTCTATCCAACCACCATCACTTCTGTCTCCAGAGAGTCCTTTAAAATTTCCTTCTCTCCATTCAGTCACCCAACCTCTATCTTCTTTATGCTACATTCTTCTACATTATGATTTGTGGTGCATGTTCTATCTTGTATTGTAGTTATAAATGAACATGCCTTATCTCTCTTGCTAAATTCTAAGGGTTCCATGTACAAACTTCTTGTCTGTATCCCCCACAAGACCTAAAAGAGTGCCTCACACACAAAAAAAAGAATTGTGTATTTTTACTTATTAGTGGATGTATCTTATTCAAGTTACAGATACTTTCCCACTTATTTCAGTTTAGCCAAATCCATTACAAAAAGACAAGGTCGGCCTGATTCTGTCTGCGCTTCTCAAGCTTCTCCTCTAACTTGAAGCTGCACTCTACCACTGCAGCCACAGAGGCTCATTATCAGCTGATGCCATCGACTGACTCAAAAGGGAAAGACTAGTATCTGAAGAAGTGGCTGCATAATGGTTTAAAGTGGTATAACTTCAAGCAGTTGGAGGAGAGAGGAAGGCTCTGAGAAGCCCAGAAATACAATGTTCAGAAGTAACACTGGTTGCTGGGGAAACAATCCTGGCAGATAGGTTAGCTAGACCTGAGATCATGAGAAGTAGCTTGGAAACACCAGAGGAAAGCATGGTTTTAAGCAGATCAAAACCCTTCAAATAATAGGTTCTCTTAAAATGAATAAGAAAACAGAAAATAATCCTAACACATTTCTACCATACCAACCCTTGTACTTAGCAACCACCATCAATACTATCACCAGTTTATATAAATCAGAAAAATAAACAAACAAACAAAAAAGTATGAGGAAGAGAAATAATGATAAAAAATGAAGAAGGGAATGAAGAAATGATAAGGAAAGGGAAGGAGAGTGATTAGTCAGCATTCTAGAACTCTTTCAATTCATAAAGCTCTGAATGTGCATTTGCATTTTTGTAAACATTCCCTCTCTCTCCCCTACACATAGACACACACATCCTCTTTTTGTCTCTCTCTCACACATGCACACTAACACATATACACATATACTTTACGAGATGCCATGAGACAAAAGCATGGTGGAAACAAAATGGATTTTGAGTTAGAAGTCTTGCCTGGGTCTGAGTCCCATTTCTATCTCTCATCACAACTGATTTGCTGATCATTTAAAACAGACTGTACTGACTTACAGGAAAATAACCACTAACGTCAGAAAAACTGTAGAGGACCAATAAGTCTGTGGTTGAGTAAATCAATCTAACCTGAAAATTTGCAGCAATCAGGCCTTCAAAAGTAACAAAAAACAATGCTCTGCATTTCTGCATCTGCTGTCAAAAAATTTCAAAGCACTCTTATACCTATGATCTTCTTATTTTCTTCATTACAACCTTTATGCATCTAAGGAATAGAGAAGTTAAATGCCAAGGTCATAAAGCTAATTGATGACTTGCATTTCAATGTTCTTTCTATTAAATAGCAGGGAGAAGAGCTGAGTAAATAGAACACTTCTCTCACTAGAGTACCTCAATTGTCCCTTTATGTCTTCAAGGCCAAAAATTAGCAAGTAACCTGACAAAGTAAGGTTAAAATTGCTAACTGCCCTCTACCAAAGGTGAGTAGGCAGTTCTTTGCTGGAATTATGTAAAGTAGATACCTGATTTAACTTTCTGCTTTATTTCATTGCTGTCTAGATATTTGCTAATTTTTTATACGAGCTTATAAGTAGAGAATGAAGAAAAAAATGAAAGAAAAAAAGTGTAAATAAATGTGGAAATATTAGGATGTGGCACAATGATTCCAAAAAGTGTCTCAGAGTGAAGCTGTTTATGTATCTGCAGTTGCCCTAAGAGGGAGTGCAGGGTCCTGCTCATAAAAGGATCATCAGAACAGAAGTGTGGAGGCCGAGAAAAATTAACGCCATCCCACCTAAAGTTTAGCATTAGCACAAGTACAGCCATCTTAGCTCCCTGTGAATAAGAGCTGAACTTTACGGGGAAAAACTGCAGAATGTCCTCAAAGTCCTCGGCAGGTAATCCCATTTTAGAATGAGAACAGAGCTCAATGCCCTTGAAAGCCCCATATCAAAATGTAAACAGAACTTGAGAAATTCTTCCATCCCTTCTGAAAATCCCCTAGACCAGCCCATAAAAACCCAGCTGTAACCCACTTTGGGGTCCAAGTCCCTGCTCCGCTGTGTCAGATATACTTGGATCCAAGCTCGAGCTTGTAAATAAACCCTCGTGTGTTTGCATCGGTGTCGACTCCTTGGTGGTTTCTTGGATTCGCAATCTTGGGCACAACAGAAGGTGATGAGTGCAAAGGAAGAATAAGGAAGGAAGGGGAAGACAATTCATACTGCCACAGGCCTCTGGTCATATTTCCTCTTCAAGTACCCAAGTCTAGCTCAAGCCCATCAGCAAAAGAGAATATGAGCTCTGCACCCCATTTATTCCCTCTGAAGATCCATCTTCTCATCATAGCTTAGCTTCAGGCCCCTGCTAAATTCCAGGACAGAACAAGAAAAGTACCCCAGCCCATGATGCTCACTCCTGTGCCCTACTGTGACCCCCATAAAAGTGGAATGCAGAGATTCCCCATCTTTCCAGTCTCTAGCTTCTGTCCTCTCCTTCCACTCTAACTACTACTACCTCTCTAGCTCAGCTCTGACCTTTACTATTGGAATAGTCTCATGGCTCTTCTAATTTCCCCCAGTCACAGTCTCTCAAATCCTTTCTTCACACTATTTCAAAATTCACATTCCTAAAATTATGTAATTGACCCCTACCACATCCTACAAAATTCTCTCAAAATTTCCCAACTGCATAAAAAATAAGGTTAAAATTCTACCCTACCCATCTCTCCCTACACCTCCCTGCCTACCATCAAGGAATACTTCACTGTGGCCTCTCAGATTCACAAACCTGAATCTTTTCACATATCACCATGCTTACCCTTTGCCTTGAGCCTAGAATACCCTCCCCAATTACTTACTTCTCAGCTTTGTAACATCCGTTTCCCTTTCCATCTGAAATTTTACCTTGATCCTAAAAATTTCCTGTGCTAGTATCTAAAACTTCTTAGCTATAGATGATAAAGTTGGCTCAGCACTTTGGAGAGCCACATACAAGTACCTTTAAAATTTGTTGAGGTGGGGCACCTAGGTGGCTCAGTCGGTTAAGCACCTGCTTTCAGCTCAGGATCCCAGGACCTGGAGATCAAGTCCCACATCAGGCTCCCTGTTCAGCATGGAGTTTGCCTCTCCCTTTCCCTCTGCCCCTTCCTCTGCTTATACTCTCTTTCTCTCTCTATGTCTCAAATAAAATCTTTAATAATAATAATAAATAAATAAAATTTTAAAAAAATAAAATTTGTTGAGGGGTGCCTGGATGGCTCAGTTAGTTAAGCGACTGATTCTTGGTTTTTGCTCAGGTCATGATCTCAGTGTTGTGAGATAAAACCCCACATTGGGTGCTGCACTCAGTGCAGAGTCTGCTTGAGATTCTCTGCCTCTCGCTCTGCCCCTCCCCTTGCTCACACTTTCTCTCTTTTTTCTCAAATAAATAAATTCCTTAAAATTTGTTGAAAATATCTTCACAAATTAGGAAACTTGCTTTGTTTCCTTCTTTAAGCAAGACTAATAAATACTCTATAGTAAATATTCAGTGACTAAGAGATCTGTCACTAAGGTTTTCCAATTCCCCTTTCCTGGCTGTTCTGAATGGTTAATCTCCTATCAAAAATAGAGAGGTTTATGGGTAAGACAAATTGCTCTATATTTTTTACAATGAGAACTTATCCAAGGCAGATCTAACTGCAAATATCAATTCCATGTGTATTTGTATTCTGAAGGACCTATCATAGTGACCTATTTTCATACGGGAGACTGAGTTAAGAATACGATTGTTTTTGCAAGGAAATGAAATAAAAACTCCAAGAATGGTATTAGGAGCAATGAATAAATCAAACATTATTTTCTGTAAATACATGTTCATGATACAAGCTTGCTGAAATATGTACATAGTTTAAAATATTTTTTGTATATGTTTAAAGCTATAAGTCCATTGTGCATATATAAATATTATTGATCAGTTCAATCTTTATACTGGTATTATTGGTGGTGAATTATTACTGATGGTTAGTGATGAAAATAAATTTAAAATATAAGTGTTTGTTGAATTCTGTGTAAATCTTTTTCTCAAATACTTTCATTTCACTCATTCAACCACCATATACAATGAACACATTCTAGGTGCCAAGAATTTAAAATATAAAGAGAAACAAAATACAGTATATGTTCTCAATGATCTTAGAGGCTAGTGAAAGAGGACAATTAAACAGATCGATGAAATAAAAATAATTTGGAGGTTTAAAAAAATTAAAGTAAATTCAAATGGCAATCACACTGTAATTTTTTTTTTAAAAAAAGAAAGGCAGTGGGATAACACAGGATCATAAAACTAGCTAGTCTTAGTCCCTTCAGACTTTACGTTCCTAGTAATTTTTAGCAACAGCTGAAAAATAAGCCTTCTTAGTCATGGAAAGAATAATGTAGGTGACCTGAAAGAATTCAATAGATTTAAAATCCAACAGTAAGGCTGAAGACATATTTAATCTCATTAATTTATGTTTTTTGTTGTTGCTCATGTATTTATGTCTCCCACACAGGTTTTTGACCAGATATTTTGTCAGACTTGTGGGCAGTTATGAAGGATTTAGAGGTAAACTATTCAGGTTTTCTACCTCAAGTTATCTATATATTTATTTTTAAAGATTTATTTATCTGAGAGAGGGCCCAAGTGAGCAGGAAAAGGGACAGAGGGAGAGAGAGAGAAAATCTCTATTGGACTACTTGCTGAGCATAAAACCCAATCTGGGGCTCAATACAATCCTAATCCGGACCTGAGCCGAAATCAAGAGTCAGACACTTAACTGACTGAGCCACCCAGATGCCCTCTACCTCAAGTTATTTAAAATCTTATACAACTTCAGGCTTATTTTCATAGCATTATAATGTTTAGAAAATGAGAACCAAGCTCATTTGATTTAAGTGGATAGATGAATAGAAAAGTAAACCACAGAATCTTAGAGTCAGTCATCTAGCTGAGAAGCCCTCTTAGAGCTGAAATATCTGTTATAGTAATTCATATTTGTACAGTGCTTCATAAGAAGTTTCAAATACTTTTATCTCATATTATTCCAACAACATTGTGATATTAGTAAAGTGAATATTAATTTATAAAGGAGGAGACTAAGACTCTAAAAGATAAAATTGAATTCTTGAAAAAGAAACAGGACTGTGACATGAACTCAGACTTGAGATTCCACTCCAATGCATGTTCTACCACAAAATCCCTTATATGTGATACCTTTTAAATAGTTATATTTCAGATCCCACCCCCAGCATCTCTCTTTCCCTCTCTCCCCTACTTCTTACACATGCACACTCAATTACCAAAAAGTGAAATTTTCACTTTAATTTCACTAAAAAGTGAAGTTCTGAATTATAAGTCTTCATAATGACTCCCACCTTAAAAGAGAACATGTCTTTGTATAATAAGGAACGTTCCTTCCTTTCCTATCCTTGTCCAGAACCAATCAACTAAGCACTAAAATCTATAGAATCCCAGGTCTCTAAACTACCGGTTGATTTCCAGGAGATTATCCTATCCTTTCTTAGAGCCCTCTTTATGTCTCATCTGGATTATTACAGGTTATTTCTACTGCCACAATCTCCGATTGCAACCACTCCACCACAATATCTTTGCTATTATGTAGCTTATATTCAAGAGGTCAGGAGTATGCTTAGCAGAATTCAACTTTCAGGAGCTTCCCAAATTATTCCAAATCCTCTCCTGCTTCTGTTCCTGTACATATATTTTCCTCTGCCCATTCCCTTCTCCATCCATCTAGTTTATACAGAAGTTACCACTTTGAAAGGCTTTTCTGATCCTCCACTCCCCCAAGCTAGGTTGATTAAATGCTTCCTTTCTGTGTTCTTTGAGCTTAATTCTTTCATAACGTTTCCATTATAATAATTTTCTATTTACTTCTTGATTTCTGCCACTAGGCTATGAGCAACTAGAGGACAGGAAGAACTGGGTCATTTATCATCACCTAACACACTATCTGATCCTCACAAAAAATGTTTGCACATTGAATCAATGGCTGAATGAATGAGCTCAGTTCCTATGAGTATTAGTTTCCTAGGGATGCCATAACAAATTATTGCAAATTTGGTGGCTAAATATAAAACAAAACAAAACAGAAATTTATTTCTCACAGTTCTGAAGGCTAGAAGCCCAAAGTCCGTATGTCAGTAAGACCATGCTTTCTTTAAAGGTTCTAGAGGAGGAATCTTTCCTTGCCTTTTCCTGCTTCGGTGGTTACTGGCAATCCTTAATGTTCTGTGACTTGTAGACATGTCACTGTAATCTCTGCCTCTGTAATCACATGACATTCTCCTTGTGCACCTGTGTCCAAATTTCCTTCTTATAAAAATATCAGCTATTGGATTAGGGCCTACCCTAATCCAGTATGACCTCATCTTAAAATGATTATATCTACAAAGACCCTATTTCCAAGATTACATTCACAATTCTCAGTGGATGTGAATTTGGAGGGAATGATATTTAAGCTAGTCTATTAAATTACAACTACAGATAAAAATTTCCTGAAATTTGCCTAAGCAACCTGCCCAATCACATTTGATCTGACATATGGGTCAGAGCCTTATTTATGAAACAGAAATTTACCACAGGATATTACAACTGTTTTTTGCCTTAATTTGTAGAGTTCATTCACTTATGCATCAAACATTTACTGAGTGGCTACAACATGTCAGGCACTCTTCTAATTGCTAGGGATATAGCAGCAAATAAAGCACACAAATATCTCTGCTATTATGAAGCTTATATTCAAGAGGTCAGTAGAGACAGACAATGAACAAAATAAATAAGTAAAACTGTTCATGGTACCAAATTTTGGTAAGTGCAATGGAGAAATACTAAGCAGGTAGTGGGGATAGGAAAGTTGGGTGGAGTGACATGCTATAATGTTCAATGAGGTGGTTATATAAAGCTTCACCCAGAAGGTGATATTTAAGCATCTGAAGGAGGTAAGAGAGGTAGCTTCAAGGATTTTAGAGGATATAGTCTAGGTAGTAGAAATAGAAAAGGCAAAGCCTCTGGGGTAGGAGTATGCTTGAGCTGTTAGAGATACAGCAAGTAGGCCTGGGTGACAAGTACAGAGAGGAGGGGAGATCAGTAAGAGATGGAGTCTCTGGGGTAATGGAGGACAATGGAAAGAACAAGATGTTCTTCCTCTCCCTGATATTAATTAAGTGGTCATTGCAAAACATTCACATTCCTAGTTTCTATAGTAGGAATATTTTGGGTTCTTAAGAAAATAAATTTCACCACATCAAATAGGAGAAAATAATCCTATTTCAAAAAACTAAAAATTCTATGCTCATTAAACATAAGATTCAAACATTTTTAGTGTCCTTCATCTCTCTACCTTGTCATTTAGGAATTTCAAAACAATGTATCTATCTGGATTATAATAAACGAATCTTTACTTTTGATAAATCATCTTTCTATCATTTAAAAAATTTGTTTTCTAGACACCATATGAGTCTAGTTATGAGGCTTGAATTATCTGAAGTTGTCTTGTCAAAATGACCACCAAATTCTTTTCCTTAAACAAGAAGCTGATTTCCTGATTCCCTCAGTCTCATCTAAATTTTCAGGATACAGTTAGATTCTTATTTGGTGCCACCTTATGGGAAGATTTAATAGAGAACTGCCTATTTAATAAAAAGTGAAAATCTGTTTTTTCATACAAAATCCTTTCTCGTGATAACAAACTACTTTAAGAAAACAATGTTCTAAGTACATACATGTTTCATTTAATCATTATATCAATCTTCTGAGATAAGAATTATGATGTCTATTTTGCAGATGAGGAAACAGGCTAAAAGAGGAGTAGTGGTCTATTCAAGGTTATATTCAGTGCCAGAAGAAGATTTGACTATCAAAGCCTTTGCTCTGAAGCTTTGGGCACCAGAGGGAGGAAGGAAGGAAAGAAGACAGGTATTATATAATTAAAATTGTGATATGAACTCAATGCTGAATTTATTGCTCTTTCCATTGCACTATACTGCCTTTTAACATTTTTTTCCAGCTGGTCCTATGGGCAGCACCCCTGAAGACCCAATGGTCAACTCTAATAGGAGACCCAAGCTAATTCATGAGTGACATAAGCATCAGCAAACACCAACTTTACCACTCTCTTCCAACTAGCAGCTTGTGAGAACCCTGAATACAGCACCAGTTGGCATTCCAGACTTCTCAAAGCTGGCTTAGACAGGCAACTATTCCAAGCCTGGAAACTAAACAAGTAGTCAAGGAAAGCAAAAAGGCAAGAAAGGCAGGATTCAGTATGTCAAGCAAATAAAAATAACTGTGTTGTTAAGTTTAACAATAAAATCAGCATCTATCATCTATAAACTATAAATTATAAGATGTAGCTGAGTAGCTATTTATAATTTTCAAGTATATAGGATTAAATAGCAATGCTATAAGAATTTCCAAGCTTGAAAAATCAAGAAGCACCTGCATCGAACTGGTCTTTTCCTGGAAGATAAAAAGATGAGAGAATGACAGGAGTAACAGAAACAAAAACAATAAACAAGATCCATGATAAAAATCTAGAATAAGGAGAAAATTACATTATAAGCCCTACTAAACATCTGGACCATTTCATGGAGATCATCAAGAAAATTTAGAAACAGGCTGAATGTTGAAAGTAGAATAGGGGTGGAGGTTGAGAGAACTTTCACCAACCCTCAAGCCACATTTAAAAAAAAAAATTCTAGAGTACCTTGGTGGCTCAGTGGTTGAGCTGCTGCCTTTAGCTCAGGTTGTGATCCCAGAGTTCCGGGATCTAGTCCTGCATCAAGCTCCCTGCAGGGAGCCTGTGTCTCCTTCTGCCAATGTTTCTGCATTTTTCTGTGTCTCTCTCATGAATAAATAAATAAAATCTTTTTTAAAAAATTCTAAGTAAAATGTGTTGTTAATCATTCAGCTACCCTTATAATGGGAGATTGGGCAGAGGCTATGAACAGGATTCCAGGACAAACTGCATAGGTTTGAAACCTAGTTCTAGGGATCCCTGGGTAGCTCAGTGGTTTAGTGTCTGTCTTTGGCCCAGGGCGTGATCCTGGAGTCCTGGGATTGAGTCCCGCTTCAGGCTCCCTGCATGGAGCTTGCTTCTCCCTCTGCCTGTGTCTCTGCCTCTGTGTGTGTGTGTGTGTGTGTGTGTGTGTGTGTGTATGTCTCATGAATAAATACATAAAAATCTTAAAAAAAAAAATAAAAAGAAACCTAGTCCTACCACTTAAAGAATGTGACCTTAACAAATTATTGAATATCTTCATACCTTAATTTCATTATCTGCAAAGTGGGTAAAAAATTACATTACCTATCTCTTAGTTTTGTTTTGAAGATTAAATAAAATTAATCTCTGTAAAAACACTTATTGCCTGACACATAGGCAGTGCCACATCAGTTTTCGAGATTATTACACTCCTAGAAGCTCTTTTCATATGAATTTCTAGAGACACAACTGCTTGAGGATGTAATAATTGACAGAAGTCAGCTAGGGGGTGGGAAGCAACAGGGGAGGGAAGGAGAATAGCTTTCACATTCATGACAAGAACAGGTTTCATGTTGCTTCTAACTATACTTTATACTCCTTCAAAGATAGGAACATTGTTGTTTAAATTGACAATGCTTCTTCCCTCTGCTTTTGAGTCCTTACTTCTGCCAGTAGGATGTGGGGAAAAGGTAAGCCTGACTGAGCTGTTTGTAGTCGCTGCTTTGATTAGAGGTTCTCCAGGTAAAATTCTTCATGGTCCAGGCTATTTAAACTTAATGAAGAAGAAGAATTATGATCAAATGTTAGCACGAAATATTGCTAGAAAATGTTTTCTAAAATGTGACATAAAGCTTTTATCAAAACCCTTAACAACTGAATCATTCTCTCTGGGTGATGAAATTATGAGTGATTTACATTTTCATCTTTTTATTTTCCTGTGTTTTCAAAAATTGACAATGAACATAAATTTTATGAACAGTAAAAAAAGTTATAATAAATCTTAAAGAGTTGAAAAGGGAAAGATACAAAAAGTTTATTTATGATTAACACAATCATATAAAATAAGCAAATAAAACTGTTTATGAAAAAGTACTAGAAGGAAAAAATATCTACAATTATTTTCTCAATGGACAGTATTGGCCTATCTTTTATTTTTCTTTATTTTCCAAGTTTTCATAATGAACATGTGGTACTTTCATTAGGGTAGTATACTAATTAATTATAATTAAAACAAAACCTCAAGCAGATTAATCTTAGGTGTTTGAAATTCAAGACTCTGTTTGTCTTCTTGCCTGAATGAGGCTTTAAATTTATTGGAAATTTACCTCCTGTTCAAACTATAAATGAGAAGAAGGAGGCAGGAGAGGAAAGAGAGACTGTCATGCAATGATGGAGTGAGAAAAGAAGTTATTTATGATTTCTAGACTCTTCTAGGCTTTCAGCACTGCCCAGCAATCCTTTTTGTTGTCTAGTCAGCTACTTCTCTCACACCCTAACATATTATGAACTTTCATCACTCTCTTCAAGATCCCTTCCCATTCCACTCTCTCTCCACAGAGGACCTTACTTCCTACCTCACTGAGAAAAGAATAGTCATAAAGCACAAACTACCTTATCTCCCATCCCCAGTTTCCATCACAAGCTGATTCATATCTTAAAATCTTAATCCAAGTTTATCTCCTCTCTTTCAGGGAAGAGGAGGTAGGTATTCCTCTTTGTTTCCAAAATCAACTCTTTTTTTATGCTGTGGTCCTATTTTTTGTATCTCCTCTGTGTTATTAGTTTAGTGCTGTCCTCCACTGATTCGTTCCCTCCATATTATCTCTGAGTTCTGTCTCCTCCTCATGTTACTGCTTCATCTTTCTTTTTCTTCTGTTTATTTTGTAGCCCAAAGAAGTTTGACATTGATTTGGGGCCGATATTATTATGCTGCTACCACAGAAGTTATCTTAAAACATAGCTTCTTCAGCTTCCACCTTTAAATTTTGACTCCCATTTCTCTATCTAAAAACACAACTTTTCTTAGCTCCCAAACCATATTCCCAAATATCTCCATCTGGGTATTTCACAGATACTTGTAGTTAATATGCCCAATACCGGACTTAATCCCTCCACTATAGAACTTGCTCCTTCTCCTAAACGTTCTAAAATCCTCAGTGCTATTACCAACTAGACACACATTGTAGAAACTTCTGAGTTATCTCTGCTTCATTCCTCATCTCCTTCATTCAGTCAAAAAATAATCCCCATAATTTCAATTTCCAAAATATTTCTTGGATTCAACTCCTGCTCCTTATATCCACTGTGTTAGTTTAGGTCCTCTCATCTGAAATAACTTCTTGAATAGTCAACAGATCCTTCCTTACTCATTTTTAATGCACTCTTTACATGGTTAATAGAGTTTTCTTTCTAAAGCAGCATGTCACTGATCTATTTAAAAACTTCCAATTGCCCCCTATGGCTCAGAAAAAGTTAAAAGTCTTTACACTACTTATAGGTCCTTCATAGTCTGGTCCTCATGTGTGTTACCAAATTCTTTTCCCTTCTCTTCTCTGATGTACCTTAAGATTTAACAGAACAAACAGGCCATTTATATCCATGTCCTATGGCTTTCCATGTCATAGTTCCTCTGTTTAAAATTATTTATCTACTTTCTTCAGTTGCCAATTTATTCTTACTCTAAACTCATGTTTCTCAAATTTTAATGTGCTTACAATTCAACTGAATGTCTGGTTAAAATCAAATTCTGACTTCATAAGCCTTGGGCTGGCGCTTGGGAAACTGCATTTTCAACAAACTTCTAGGTAATATCTAGGAGTATTACCTAGGATCAAATTGAATGAATTCATATGTGAATAAATAAAGATAGAAATATTATTGAAACTAAATTTTTATGGATGCAATCTTTGTTTTAACACTAATCAAAATACAAATATTTATTGAATATTTATAATTATTATTCATTTTTGTATCAAATTTTATAGCCCAGTGTTTGACTTTTAGTAAAACTATAGAGCACATTTGTTAGATAATTGGTGGCTGACTGGATGCATTGATAGATGAATGGATGGATATATAGAAGGCTGAGTGGGTGGACAAATTCCAAAAATAAAAGGAAAGCTGTAAGACAAACCAGCATGTCTTGCATAATCATTCACACACACACACACAAAAAAAATCAACAAGAAGACCAACAATGTATTTATGACAAATTCAGTGATTTGTCTAAGTTTCATGCTTGAGTATTTAGGACAAAAAATGAGACACAATAACAGAAAGTGAATACAGAATGAACTGGTAAGAGTGGAAAGAGGATAGACACATTGAAAGAACTGGTAATATAACTAGGGAGCATGATGTGTGAGAAAAAATGATTTCTTTAAAGTGAATTCAAGTTCAATACAATGAAGAAAAAAAGATAATACCGTCACTTTTAAGTCCTGAAAATCCTCATCTCATGATGTGAAATTGTGAAAATTTCCCAAGTTGTAATCTATTCCTGTTCCCCTACTGAAAAAATATTTACACCAAAGACTCTTCAGAATTGAGTTACCAACTGAGGACATTGGCTGTGATAGCTAAAAAGCAGGAAGCATTTACATCAGAGTTAAAATTCTTTGGTGAATCTTAAATCTTCTTAGCCAATGTTACATTTAGACATCTTGACTTCTTTCTGAAGCTGCTGAAAAAGACAGAATGGTGCCAAGAAGAAGAGTTACAGGGGGAATGGATTGCAAGTAAAAATCATTCCCAATGCCTGCCTTATCACAGAGGACCAAAGGTAAAGCTAGAAACTGGAATAAAACAGAAAAAGCATCTATGAAATAAGGTTGCTGGGTCATCCTAGTGATAATCAGTTGAGAATATTACCAGAAATCCTGAGGGCAAAAGAAATGATAAGCTAAGCTATAAATAGATATCAACAAAGTTTTAAACAAAGACAATCTGTCTTTTATCTGGAGCTAAGAAAAATAAATTTTAATGAAGAAAAAATTATTATACATATTCCTGTTATAGGTTTAATGGATATTATTTTTATTTTGTTTTTCCATTAATTGTAAAAATACACAATGGTTATCTCTTTAATCATTCAAAGGATATATGAATATCTAAAAACTATTTCATAACTGAATGTCAAAAATCTTTCTGAATAGCTCAAAGGATCACTATCAGGACACATAAAAGCACTGACACAAATCTAGTACTGAAGATGTACCAAAGAATTCGCAAGCATCTTTTGTCTGCTTTGTATAATCCTTTTAGTTACTTTAAGAGATAAGGATTTCAATCTCCATGCACAACTAGAGAGATACCATAGAATATGTCAAATAACATAATCCCTCTGCTCAGAGGTCCCTCCAGTAGCTTCCCATTTCATTCAAGAAAGAAAAAAAAAATCCAAGTCCATGTAGAAGCACTCAAAAACCTACATCATATAGCTCCATATTACTTCTCTGGCCTCCTATGCTACTACTCTGTCCCTCTCTCATACTCCTCTAGCTACACTCATCTATTTCACACACTTAGCAGATATACTCTCAATTCATTTAATACCTATACACATTCTACCCTGAACTACTACTACTTCACTTCTTGCAAGTCTTCAAAAATGTACATCATTACAGAGATGCATCACTTACCACTCATCAATGACATATGCTAAATCCCTATTTTTATTTTTTTGTATTGTATTTATCACTGGTTGGCATGCTCTGTATTTATTTATTTATTTTCAATTCTCCATCCCCTATCCCCCAAAAGGAGTTCAATTCATTGTTATATCCTCAAGGCCTAGAATTGTACCCAGTACATAGTAAAAGTTTAGCAAACATTTACTGCATGACTAACACTAGAGGGTTAAATATGAGGAGACCACCAAGATGGCCTTGTAATATCTGCTTTGTACCTGAATTATTCCCTATAGGAGGAATAGGAAGGTTGCCAGTGAGCAAAGAGTTTCAAGGAGGAGAAACAGCATTTCACATGAAAGAAATGCATGGGAATAATCAGAGAAGCAAACATGATAGAATATTTTTTTAATATTTCATTTATCTATTTGAGAGAGACAGAGCACAAGAGGGTAGACAGGCAGAGGAAGAATGAGAAGCAGACTCCCTACTGGGCAGGGAGCCTGATGTGGGGCTTGATCCCAGGACCTTGGGATCATGACCTGAGCCTAAGGCAGATGCTTAACCAACTGAACCACCCAAGTGCTCCAATAGAATGTGTTTAAATTGTTTAAATCCAGTGGAGCAGGGAAATGCATATTTTAGAAGGTTTCTCATTTAAAGTGAGGTTTTTGTCTTTTTTAGTGACTCCTTCACCAAAGGTTAAAGACATCTGAGGTATTTTAATCTCTCTTTATCATGAAATGTACTTTTCCTCTAGTAATATTCTTGCATTTATATCTACCATGTCTGATGTAACATAGCCACTCAACTTTTACTTTTTTTGGATGGCTGTCTGCATTATTTATCATTATTCATTTTCTTATGTTTGCCTTATTTACATATTTATATTTAAATTTTTCTCTTGTAAACAGCATATAGTTGGGTCTTGTTTTTAATCCAATCTAACAATCTCTGTCTTTTAATTGGAGTCATTAGCCTATTTATACTTAATGTAATTATTAATATGGTTGGGTTTAAGAACACCATTTTGCTATTTGTCTTCTATTTGTACCATCCATGTATCTTTTTAACTTCCTTTCTTAGATTTAAATAATATATATGGTATTTTATTTTATCTCTATATCTGACTATATTACTATAGCCTTTTAAAAAAATTAGTGGTTATTCTAAGAATTATAATATGCCTCCTTAAATTATGACAGTCTATATGGAATTGATATTATATCACTTCACAATAATATACTTCCATTTACCTTCTCTCTTTTGTTTTTATGTATTTTTCTATATGTTTTATAAATCAACAACATGTTGTTATTATTCTTGCTTTAAAGAATCATTGTCAGGGGTGCCTGGTTGGTTCAGTCAATACAGCATGTGACTCTTGATATCAGGTGTGGTCATGAGTTCAAGCCCCATGTTAGGCAGAGAGATTACTGAAAAAAATTAATAAATAAGGAATCAGTTGTCTTTTTTAAAAGATTAAGAAATGAAATAAAATAGTATCTTGTATTTATCCAAATATTTACCATTTTTGGTGCTCTTCATTCTTTTACAGATATCTGAGCTTCTGTCTAGTATCATTTTCCTTCATTTTGAAAAATGTCCTTTAATATTTCTTAAAATGCAGGTGCACTTTAAAGCTGTTCTCTGCCAGGTCTCACCGAGTTTCATCCTGCATTTGTGCATCTTGGTTTTTAGCAAGACTCAGTGGTATTTCCTAAGAAGATTATTGGAGTTCTTCTGTGGGCAGTTGTCTTATTTCTAGTATTTTGCCCTGCAAATTCTAGCCACTTTAGCAGCAAAAAATTCCAATATCACTTTTCTCCACTCTTTAACAATTTTTGCTCTCTCAGACCAAAAGATAAAACTTCCGTCATGTATTTTATTTATTCAGAGATCACAATCCTGTATTATCTGTTATCTAATGCCCCCCAAAGAGTTGCTTTATGACTTTTGTCCAGTTTAATAGTTATTTATAAAACAAAAGTAAGTCTGATGCACATTATTGCATCACTTCAAAACAATGTATCTTTTGATAATTTATATTTTCATCAAAATCTTGGAGTGGAATTCTTTATTTTAATTTATGAAAATGCTCACAAAATAACATAATTGGCAAAAACAGTTATTATCAAACCACCAGTAAGTGATATTTACTTTCAGATCAAAAGCCTGACTTATTTTTTAATTCAAACAAAGGTATTTGATACACCTTTCCATGACAACACTTCACTTCTTCATTCAAAGTAAATGGATGGATGGATAGATAGATAGATGATAGATAGATAGATAGATAGATAGATAGATAGATAGATAGATAGATGATAGATAGATAGATAGATAGATAGATAGATAGAGACACACAGACAGACAAATGGAGCAGTTCCATCAGTGTGTTACCTGGATAAACTAAGTACTAATACCTTCAATATTTCCTACGGATCCTTTCTTTGCTTTTCTCTTACAGTAGCAATTTATTCTTTACAGTAGTAACAGGATAGAAGTAGTGAGGTCATTAAACAGAAGTTGACATTACTTTCACCATCTCACTCTACCATATTTTGACTTCAGAATATGGCAATATGAGACAAAATAATTACCTTGATTTTTCCATAGTTCTACCATTCCTGTCCCCCACCACAGTTTCAGGTCTAGATATTTCTTGTTTTGGGGGAATAAAATGGTAGGAGCAAAACTAGACTAAGCAGAGTCTTTGGAGTAAAACTGACTATCCTCTCATCTGAGATTTTGTTAATCACCCTGTCCTAGGACTGACTTTTCCTAATTGTAGTGTTATACATTTTTTAAATTATTTATTCACTCATTTATTTTTTTTTTTTATTTTACATTCACTAAGCTTTATTTTTCCCCCAAAACAAGTCTGGACTTCCAAATCTGGCACATCAGCATCCTTGCCCTTCAGACCCAGATGGGGAGTCATTTCATAATAAACATCTGTACCCCTCAGGCAGAGCTAGTGGGGAAGGACCTCTCTCTGTTGACCTGCAGGATGTTGTAATGCTATATTCTAAATGGTCTCCCTAGGATCCTTCACATTCCACAAAGAAAGCCAATGTCAAGATTTACTTCATTTTATCTGTTTCTCCCCCAACAGCTATTTCCAATAGCCTCCACTTACTAATTAGATTTTTTATTAGAGAAAAGGGAGACAATGTGGGTACAACCTTGCGGAAGAAGGTCAAATATCACTAGAAGCCAAACTGCACTTATTTCTATATTCCACTCTAAAACTTTTATTTTCTTTCCTTGGCACTAGTTTTTCAAGTTTGTTGCTTTAGAGTTCAACCATTTCTTTGGTGGTAGTTTTAGGGTGTGTGTATGTCTGTGTCTGTGTTTGCTGAGTAGTTTTAACTATTTTTTGCTCATGTAATTAAATATTGGGGAAGAGATAGTCTGTGCTGCTGTTAAAATATGCCATCTTAATCTAGAGGTGTCTTTAATTTGATTTTCATTACAATCCTAAGAGCTATTAGCTTTGCCACTGTAAAGTACAGAAAGGTTAGGTGTGTTAATGAGAAGATTAAGTAGAATTGTAAAATTTTCATTCTTTAACCATACTACTTGAGCTCCTCCTATGTTCCCAACAATGGGCTGGGAAATGAGGATAGAGAAAT
This sequence comes from Canis lupus familiaris, assembly GCF_011100685.1. NCBI lineage: Eukaryota > Metazoa > Chordata > Mammalia > Carnivora > Canidae > Canis > Canis lupus. The sequence continues at coordinate 14,260,992 of NC_049242.1, read as the reverse complement.
TAACAAAATAATCTTGATCCTTGCCCTCAAGAGTTTACCCACTAGTAGGGAAAATATACACTTAAATGACTGATTATGATACAATAAAATAAGTGCTATATAGAGGAAGCTAGACTTCATAACAAAGATACCTAATATAATGTGAGTGAGAGCTTTTCATGTTCATAAAATACAAAGTTGAGTGCTGGGATATAGCAGATGCTCAGAAAATGTTAGCTATCTTCAATGGACTGAACAATGTGTACTCCCAAAATTCCTATATTGGAACTCTAATCCCAAATGTAAGATATCTACAGATGAGGCCCTTAAGGTTAGGTCATGAGGATGGAGGCTCAAAGACAGAATTAGTACTCTTATTTTTTAAAAAGACAGGATAGAGCTTTTCAATGTGATCTTAGACTTCCCAGGCTCCAGAACTGTGGAAAGTGAATGTTTATTGTTTAAACCACCCCACTGATGATACTCTGTTATAGCAGTCTGAGCAAACTAATATATTCTCCTCCTCCTCCTAAACCTCCAGACATCTGCAAAGCATAATAGTATTCTATGCTGTCTCCTTCTAATGCTATTGGAAAGGAGCCATTGGACAGCATGCATAGCAAAAGTATTTATTATCTCTTTGTACAGGCCAAAGAGAATGAAATTCTGAGCCAGATACACATCATGCAGCTTAAGGACAGGATCTTCTTATGTCAGATACTTTAACTTTTATGTTTAGTGATGTACCTGCTATCAGTAAGATAGGAAGCACTTCATGTTCAGTTTTTAGTAAACAATGAAATTGAGCAGCACCTGTGAGTACCAGAGGGGGAGAAATAGATATTCCCCCACATACTTCCTGTCTGACCATTAGAGTCGTAGGTCCATAATTCTATCTATTAAATGACTGTGGTCTTGTCTGAATGAAAACATGTTCATCATAATACCTTGTGTTAAGATGTTCAGCTGGAAAACATGCCTCAGGGCTAGAACTAATGTTTTAGATTCTCTCGCTTCTGGACCAAATTTTTAAATCCATCTATAGCCACTGACAATATAACCTTTGTGTTTTTAATGGAATTCTTTATTCTACACATTGTATTTGCATAGTGCCTTTTAATCAAGGGGAAAAAATCATTACAGGCACTAATTAACCTTACCGATGTCCCTGTCAGAAAAGAAGATTATAATGTTACTATAAATGTGTCTATCTATCTAACTACTCATTCAATTTCACAAATATTAGGGAAGCCTAACAACATGTTCATCTCAGTAGTTTAATGAAGACAGTCTTTTAAATAAATTTTCAATTTCAACTCCTGCATTGGGGCATGTAATAATGCAGATGCAATAGTTACTAAATCAATTTTGACCAGTATATTTAAGCAGAAAATGGAGATAAAGAGAAAAAAATTTAAATACCATTAGGCCATTCACTGCAATTAATAACACATTTCAAAAGTGTGCAATTTTTCATAACAATCAGAATTTTTAAGTGCTTCTCAAATGTAATTACCATATCAAAATGATCTTGCTAAATTGATAGAAATACAGGTATGCTTATAATGCATGCCTGTGTGTCCTTTAATTTCTCCTTTAATGCATGCATGCTTCCATATATCCATGCATTCATCCATGTAACAACTCTTTAAAGTCAATGACTGCAGTAATGAAAGTTTAGAAGTGCAAGCAAAATTCATTTTTTTGTTTGAAATTATTAAGGAAAATTTCGCAAGACCAACTGAGACCTAATGAATGATTAAGATTTTAACAGAGGTAGATAATCATAGAAAAAAATTATAGGTAGAAGGAGAAGTATGGACCAAATCACAGAAGTAGGAAAAACTATGTTCAGAAGAGAATGTGTCAACATAAGTTAGTGTAAGTACTTATCAATATGTATAAGTATTTATGAATAATATAAATAGGAGGATTTGGAGTAGAGAGAAGAGTTATAGGAAATAAGTCTGAAAAGGCAGTTAGGATCCATATTTTTGAAAAGTTTGAATGCCTACATAGATAATATAGAAATGATTTCATTGTTAGTGTGAGCCACTGAAAGCTGCTAAACAACATATAATCAAAGAACTTCTGGAAAGCTAGTCTAGAGCAATTGTGGAATATATTGTATGAGACACTGACCGAGAGTAGGGACAAAAGCCAGGAGACTTTTTCAGTATACAAAAGCACTATGTAAAGACTATATGTTAACTATACTAGAATTAAAATTAAAAACTTAATTAATAAAGGAAAGTACTATACATATATCAATTACTTGTATTTTTAACCCTTTTGTGGTCAGGATGTAGGAAGAATCAGGCAGACATGAGGTGGCTTACAAAAAAATTACAATTCCCTATTCTAAAATCTTTAGTCTTTATATGTATTAATTCATTTAATTCTCACAACAAAATGTAAGGCAGATAATACTCACTGCACTTTACAAATGAAGAAACTAAAATACAAAGAATTCCAATCAAGGCTGACTTGCACCAAATCCAACACTAAAAGTTTAAAAACAAAACAAACAAAAAACAGCTACCATTCACTGAGTGCCAACTCTATTAGTTTGCTAGAATTTCCATAACAAAATACGATAGAGTACAAGGCTTAAACAACCGAAGTTTATTTTCTCACTGTTCTGGAGGCTAGAAGTCTAAGATCAAGGTGGAAGCGAGTTAGGTTTCCTCTAAAGTTTGTCTTGTAAATGGCCACCATTTTCCTCTATCTTCACATGGCTGTTCTTCTGTGCCTGAGCAGCCCTCATGCCACTCTGTATGTCCAAAAATTCTCTTATTTTAAGGACATCAGTCAGATTGGGTTGGGGCCCATCCTAACATCCTCATTTTAACTTAACTACCCCTTTAAAGACCTTATCTTCAAATACAGTCACATTCTGAGGTACTAGAGATTAGGACTTCAAAGTAAGAGATTTGGAGGGAAATAATCCAGCCCATAGTATCAAATATGCTTCAAATGGGTTATATGTGTTCTTAATCAAATCTCAACTACTCAAGATTCTTACTGCCATATGCATTTCACAAGTGAAGAAACTGAGGTTTCAAAACTTTTAATAACTCGCCCAAGTTAGAAAAAAAAAGTACACTGGAATTTCAATTTAAATCCAGCTGGTATTTCTGCTTCAGATAAGAACTAGAATTTCTTCTAAAAACTTCATCTAAAGAAAATATTTTGGTCCCTAAAAAAAAGAAGAGAAAAATAGGAGTACCATATGACCCAGTAATTCCACTTCTGGGGATTTACCCAAGGAAAACAAAAACACTAATTTGAAAAGATATATGAGGGGATGAGAAAAATATGTGAATGGGATTAAGAGGTACAAATTTCCAGTTATAAAAAAAATAAGTCACAGAGATGAAAAATACAGCCTAGGAAATATAGTAAGTAATATTTTAATAGTATTAAACTACACTTATTATGGTGAGCAATGAGTAATGTACAGAATTTTTGAAGTACTTTGCTGTATATATGAAACTAATATAACATTGCATGTCAACTATACTTCAATTAAAAAATAAAATTAAAATATCTTTGTGAGGACTCATTAGGTTACAGGCCAATCTACCCTTTCTCTTCAAAGTTGCCAAGAATCAGCAAAAATTCATGTCTAAAAAGAGGCTTCCTGCAAACAATATAGCTATATGTGGAAAGATATAAATCGCAAAAGAAAAGCTTCATGAGAGCCCTGCCAATTTGTACACATTAACCCTTCTGGTGAAATGGCAATGCCCACCACCTATAATGATGCCACTGGCTAAGCAAAATGTCACCTAAGACATGCCAGAATTAGATCCAACCATAAAACAACTATTGCTTCCAAAGTGGAAAATAAATCTAGACTGAGTTTTCATAAATTTACATGAAAAGTTCTTAGAGCTTCAGATTCTTTGCTAACCGGTAAAAAATGGAGGAATAAATAAGTTTTCTGATTAGTAAAGAAATGATTGAGATGCCTTAATAAAGTGGTTTTGTACAAAAACCCTTTAAAGAACCTGAGCTGAAAGAAAAGTAATTAAAATATATGTAAGAGGTATGTATATAGATAGTTACCAGGTTAGAGACAGTCTGAAATTAAGAAGGAACTTTGCTTTTTCATTTTTAAATTGCTCCTCTTGGTAGAATAATCTGATTGTTACTAACATCAGAAGAAACAATTAATAAGAAACATATAATGGAAGCCAATCTCTGATATCAACCCAAAGGTATGTCATTATCTCACCAAATTTAAGTAAATTCATGAAGCCATGAAATGATTTTTAATGAATTATGAGCTCTTTTACCACACTTTAAGCTGAGGTCAGGAAACTATGCCTTATATTTATGTTGGCTATGTTTGCTAAAGTACCTACCATATAATAGACTCAAAAATCTTTGTTGAACCAATAAATTAAAATTCAATGTAACAAATTTCTTAGCATGTTATTATTATATACCTTGGGAATATCATAAAACAAAATGAGGCATTCATCTCCTCATCCTGTTCTTCTCTTGACTTTTTCTTAAAGACTAAGAACACTTGCTGTCACATCTAGGAAGACTTCTCTAAGACTAAAGAGAAAGGAAGGAATAAAAGAGGACCATGCAAAGACAGAAATGAGAATGTGTCATGAACCAATAATTATAATCAATCCAATTTTAGGTACTTCAATTACACAGATATGCACAAAGCTAAAGTAATCGTAGTTATTATTTGATATGGATAGGTATGAGAAGTTATATAGTACTTATAATAGTTATAAATGATATGAGTATAAATATATAGTAGTTATAAATAATATGGGTAGATATACATTGTTATAGGGGTACAATAAAGCAGTATTTTTCTCCAGCAAAGCAGTATTTAATCCCAAATGGATAAAGGGAAGGATCTGGAATTAACTTCCTAAAGAAAAGGATGTCCAGGCTATTGATAGAAAACTTCTATTGCGTACAACCTATGCATTGTTCTAAGCATTTGAAGTGTATTGACTCACTTAATCCTTATAGTAACAGGTAAATTATCCCATTTATCTTAACATGTACAGATAATTTAAGTAACAATGTCACATGACTAACAAGTGACAAAATTAGATTTTGAATTTAAACAGTCTGACTCTAGAATTCACATGTCCATGTCACACTAATTTTTTTCCCATTACCCAATGGAGGGAAATTTAATCTATATGTACAATTACTCATTATGTTAGGTATTGATGATTTCTCCCCACAATGGCCTGACCCAAGGGAGATATGATGGCCAGGGGCTGCAGGTTGAAAAATACTTTCATCATTCTTCTGTACCATTCCCAGAATCTTGATTTAATTGGACCTGCACAACACTATGAACCTCAAGCAGTCTTGATGGCTTGAAGTTTGCTGTCTGCTACCACATATCTCAAGCCATGGGCCCTGGCCATCACGGTGCTTTCTACTACCTCAATATCATCTTCTTGTAGTTAACCCTGGGTAATCTAACAGGTTGCTTTTTTATATATTATATTAGAAAGTTCATGACATTATATTATTCTACGCAGAAACCTTTCTTTTCTATCTGTCTGATGCCTCATCTATATAAGCCTCTATCAAATCAGTAGTCTTGGCTAGTTAATTTTGAGTTGCTGACCCCCTTGGCATCATTATTATCTTTTCTCAAAAACAAGATTTGTCCAGACTGAATGTTGATTATAGCTCCTTAAAATACCCTTCTTCTAATAAACTTTACATGATTTCCCACAATGGGTCATGACCTGTGTGCACATTTCTCTGGAGGCAAATATCTGGTGTTACAGTATCTTGCTTTCCCTTTGACCACTGGATAAAAGACTATAATATCTTTAGGGACAGGGACCATGTTCATTCATTCATTTGTTCATTCTGTGAGCACTTAACAAATAATGTGTTCTAGAACTTGTCCTAGGTCTGGAAATAAACAATGAATAAGACATGGGTCATACCATCAAAAACCTCAAACTTTGATTTGGGAGGCAGAAATTAAAATAGAGTATCATAAACACAGAGATAATGCCATACATGTGGGAGTAAATAATTGTCTCAGAGAATAACTGACACTTCTTAGTTGTGTAACACTTAAATTATCTGTACATGTTAAAATAAATGTGATAATATTACCTGGTATTGTGAGGATAAAATGTGTCAACACATATCAAAGGCTTAGCACAGTACCTGACACATAGGTCATGTATCACAATAAAAGTTATTTATCAATAGCCCAGATATCCTCTTCTTTGAAAAGTTAAGTCCAGAGCCTTCTTTTTATCCATTTGGGACTAAGTGCTGTTTGCTGTACTCTTATAACAACTTATATCTACCCATATCATAGCAGATACCACTATTATTTTAGATTTGGGCATATGTATGTAATTCAAGAACTCAAAATTTGATTGATTATAATCATTGGTTCATGACACATTCTGATACCTGGTCTTTGCATGGCCCTCTTTTATTCTTTCCTTTCTCTTTAGTACTGTAATCTTGGCAAAACCACCATGTGAAATAGACATTAGAAAATGACAATACCCTGACCGATACCCTAAATTATATGGTGGGCTTCCTTTGCTTTCCACATGCATAAGTGTATATTTATATGAGGATAGTTATCCAAACATTCACTTTACATATATATATGTATGTGTATATACATATAATATTTTTACATCATATAGATTCTAAGAAAAAGTATATATTGGAGATTTCACATTTTATTCTAGAAAAAGCTAGCCTACTTACATAATCTTCTGAGACTCTCTTTTCCACTTAATATTACATTGTTAAAGTTGATCTGTATTTTTGGTTGTGCTATGATTCTTCACTTTGAATACTATATATCACTGCATGAACATATCACTATCCATTCTTCTATAAATGGACATTTAGGTTATTTCTGGGTAGTTATTATTTATGTGTACATGCTGTAAACATTCCTCTACATGTCTCTGGTACAAAATTTGCAAGAGTTCCTCTAGGGTATATACCTAAAAGTAGAACTGATGGCTCATAGGATATGCAAATGTTCTACTTATGAGACAATGCCAAACTGCTTTGCTATGCCAATTCATATTCCCACCAATAATATATGAGATCCTGCTACACCACATCCTTTCCACTTGATATTGTCAGCCTTTCTATTTGTTACCATCTAACTAGATATAAAATGGTATTTCACTCTAGTCTCATTTGCTTTTCCCTGATTTCAATAAAGTTAAATATTTCTTTATAGCTTTATTAGCCACATGTGTTTCCTCATCTGTGTTGACATTTATTGATATGTTGTTCATTAAATATTTATGAAATAAATCTTATGTTGATTATGCATATTACAGACATCTCAATTTGTAATTTGGTTTTTCACCTTCTTAAAATGACTTGATGAATAATTTTCATATTTTATATTTTGAAATTTGAAGTAAAATTTATCACTTTTTCCATATGGTTAACTCTTTTTGTATTTTTTTAATTTATTTTTTATTGGTGTTCAATTTACCAACATACAGAATAACCCCCAGTGCCCGTCACCCATTCACTCCCACCCCCCGCCCTCCTCCCCTTCTACCACCCCTAGTTCGTTTCCCAGAGTTAGCAGTTCTGTCTCCCTTTCTGATATTTCCCACACATTTCTTCTCCCTTCCCTTATATTCCCTTCAACTATTATTTATATTCCCCAAATGAATGAGAACATATGTTTGTCCTTCTCCGACTGACTTACTTCACTCAGCATAATACCCTCCAGTTCCATCCACGTTGAAGCAAATGGTGGGTTTTTGTCATTTCTAATAGCTGAGTAATATTCCATTGTATACATAAACCACATCTTCTTTATCCACTCATCTTTCGATGGACACCGAGGCTCCTTCCACAGTTTGGCTATTGTGGCCATTGCTGCTAGAAACATCGGGGTGCAGGTGTCCCGGCGTTTCATTGCATCTGTATCTTTGGGGTAAATCCCCAACAGTGCAATTGCTGGGTCGTAGGGCAGGTCTATTTTTAACTCTTTGAGGAAGTTCCACACAGTTTTCCAGAGTGGCTGCACCAGTTCACATTCCCACCAACAGTGTAAGAGGGTTCCCTTTTCTCCGCATCCTCTCCAACATTTGTTGTTTCCTGCCTTGTTAATTTGCCCCATTCTCACTGGTGTGAGGTGGTATCTCATTGTGGTTTTGATTTGTATTTCCCTGATGGCAAGTGATGCGGAGCATTTTCTCATGTGCATGTTGGCCATGTCTATGTCTTCCTCTGTGAGATTTCTGTTCATGTCTTTTGCCCATTTCATGATTGGATTGTTTGTTTCTTTGGTGTTGAGTTTAAGAAGTTCTTTATAGATCTTGGAAACTAGCCCTTTATCTGATAGGTCATTTGCAAATATCTTCTCCCATTCTGTAGGCTGTCTTTTAGTTTTGTTGACTGTATCCTTTGCTGTGCAAAAGCTTCTTATCTTGATGAAGTCCCAATAGTTCATTTTTGCTTTTGTTTCTTTTGCCTTCGTGGATGTATCTTGCAAGAAGTTACTATGGCCGAGTTCAAAAAGGGTGTTGCCTGTATTCTTCTCTAGTATTTTGATGGACTATTGTCTCACATTTAGATCTTTCATCCATTTTGAGTTTATCTTTGTGTATGAAAGAGAGTGGTCTAGTTTCATTCTTCTTCATGTGGATGTCCAATTTTCCCAGCACCATTTATTGAAGAGACTGTCTTTCTTCCAATGGTTAGTCTTTCCTCCTTTATCGAATATTAGTTGACCATAAAGTTGAGGGTCCACTTCTGGGTTCTCTATTCTGTTACATTGATCTATGTGTCTGTTTTTGTGCCAGTACCACACTGTCTTGATGACCACAGCTTTGTAGTACAACCTGAAATGTGGCATTGTGATGCCCCCAGATATGGTTTTCTTTTTTTTTTTTTATTTTTATTTATTTATGATAGTCATAGAGAGAGAGAGAGAGAGAGGCAGAGACATAGGCAGAGGGAGAAGCAGTCTCCATGCACCGGGAGCCCGACGTGGGATTCGATCCCGGGTCTCCAGGATCGCGCCCTGGGCCAAAGGCAGGCGCCAAACCACTGCACAACCCAGGGATCCCTATGGTTTTCTTTTTTAAAATTCCCCTGGCTATTCGGGGTCTTTTCTGATTCCACACAAATCTTAAAATAATTTGTTCTAACTCTCTGAGAAAGTCCATGGTATTTTGATAGGGATTGCATTAAACGTGTATATTGCCCTGGGTAACATTGACATTTTCACAATATTAATTCTGCCAATCCATGAGCATGGAATATTTTTCCATCTCTTTGTGTCTTCCTCAATTTCTTTCAGAAGCGTTCTGTAGTTTTGAGGTTATAGATCCTTTACATCTTTGGTTAGGTTTATTCCTAGGTATCTTATGCTTTTGGGTGCAATTGTAAATGGGATTGACTCCTTAATTTCTCTTTCTTCAGTCTCATTGTTAGTGTATAGAAATGCCATTGATTTCTGGGCATTGATTTTGTATCCTGCCACGCTCCCAAATTGCTGTATGAGCTCTAGCAATCTTGGGGTGGAGACTTTTGGGTTTTCTATGTAGAGTATCATGTCATTGGCGAAGAGGGAGAGTTTGACTTCTTCTTTGCCAATTTGAATGCCTTTAATGTCTTTTTGTTGTCTGATTGCTGAGGCTAGGACTTCCAGTACTATGTTGAATAGCAGTGGTGAGAGTGGACATCCCTGTCTTGTTCCTGATCTTAGGGGAAAGGCTCCCAGTGCTTCCCCATTGAGAATGATATTTGCTGTGGGCTTTTCGTAGATGGCTTTTAAGATGTTGAGGAATGTTCCCTCTATCCCTACACTCTGAAGAGTTTTGATCAGAAATGGATGCTGTATTTTGTCAAATGCTTTCTCTGCATCTAATGAGAGGATCATATGGTTCTTGGTTTTTCTCTTGCTGATATGATGAATCACATTGACTGTTTTACGGGTGTTGAACCAGCCTTGTGTCCCAGGGATAAATCCTACTTGGTCATGGTGAATAATTTTCTTAATGTACTGTTGGATCCTATTGGCCAGTATCTTGTTGAGAATTTTTCATCCATGTTCATCAGGGATGTTGGTCTGTAATTCTCCTTTTTGGTGGGGTCTTTGTCTGGTTTTGGAATTAAGGTGATGCTGGCCTCATAGAATGAATTTGGAAGTACTCCATCTCTTTCTATCTTTCCAAACAGCTTTAGGAGAATAGGTATGGTTTCTTCTTTAAATGTTTGATAGAATTCCCCTGGGAAGCCATCTGGCCCTGGACTCTTGTGTCTTGGGAGGTTTTTGATGACTGCTTCAATTTCCTTCCTGGTTATTGGCCTGTTAAGGTTTTCTATTTCTTCCTGTTCCAGTTTTGGTAGTTTGTGGCTTTCCAGGAATGCGTCCATTTCTTCTAGATTGCCTAATTTATTGGCGTATAGCTGTTCATAATATGTTTTTAAAATCGTTTGTATTTCCTTGGTGTTGGTAGTGATCTCTCCTTTCTCATTCATGATTTTATTAATTTGAGTCTTCTCTCTCTTCTTTTTAATAAGGCTGGCGAATGGTTTATCTAACTTATTAATTCTTTCAAAGAACCAACTCCTGGTTCTGTTGATCTGTTCCACAGTTCTTCTGGTCTCGATTTCGTTGAGTTCTGCTCGAATCTTTATTAATTCTCTTCTTCTGCTGGGTGTAGGATCTATTTGCTGGTTTTTCTCTAGCTCCTTTATGTGTAAGGTTAGCTTTTGTATTTTAGTTCTTTCCAGTTTTTGAATGGATGCTTGTATTGTGATGTATTTCCCCCTTAGGACTGCTTTTGCTGCATCCCAAAGATTTTGAACGGTTTTATCTTCATTCTCATTAGTTTCCATGAATCTTTTTAATTCTTCCTTAATTTCCTGGTTGAACCTTTCATCTTTTAGCACGATGGTCCTTAACCTCCACGTGTTTGAGGTCCTTCCAAACTTCTTGTTGTGATTTAGTTCTAATTTCAAGGCATTATGGTCTGAGAATATGCAGGGGACGATCCCAATCTTTTGGTATCAGTTCAGACCCGATTTGTGACCCAGTATGTAGTCTATTCTGGAGAAAGTTCCATGTGCACTTGAGAAGAATGTGTATTCAGTTGCGTTTGGATGTAAAGTTCTGTAGATATCTGTGAAATCCATCTGGTCCAGTGTATCATTTAAAGCTCTCGTTTCTTTGGAGATGTTTTGCTTAGAAGACCTATCGAGTATAGAAAGAGCTAGACTAAAGTCACCAAGTATAAGTGTATTATTATCTAAGTATTTCTTCCACTTTGGTTATTAATTGATTTATATATTTGGCAGCTCCCACATTCGGGGCATATATATTGAGGATTGTTAAGTCCTCTTGTTGGATAGATCCTTTATGATATAGTGTCCCTTTTCATCTCTCACTACAATCTTCGGGGTAAATTTTAGTTTTCTGATATATGGATGGCTACTCCTGCTTTCTTTTGAGGACCATTCGAATGGTAAATGGTTCTCCAACCTTTTATTTTCAGGCTGTAGGTGTCCTTCTGTCTAAAATGAGTCTCTTGTAGACAGCAAATAGATGGTTCCTGCTTTTTTATCCAATCTGATACCCTGCGCCTTTTGATGGGGTCATTAAGCCCGTTCACGTTCAGAGTTACTATTGAAAGGTATGAGTTTAGTGTCATCATGATATCTATTCAGTCCTTGTTTTTGTGGATTGTTCCACTGAACTTCTTCTTAAAGGGGAATTTTAAGAGTCTCCCTTAAAATTTCTTGCAGAGCTGGTTTGGAGGTCACATATTCTTTCAGTTCCTGCCTGTCTTGGAAGCTCTTTATCTCTCCTTCCATTTTGAATGAGAGCCTTGCTGGATAAAGTATTCTTGGTTGCATGTTCTTCTCATTTAGGACCCTGAATATATCCTGCCAGCCCTACTGGCCTGCCAGGTCTCTGTGGAGAGGTCTGCTGTTATCCTAATACTCCTCCCCATAAAAGTCAGGGATTTCTTGTCTCTTGCTGATTTAAGGATCTTCTCTTTATCTTTGGAATTTGCAAGCTTCACTATTAAATGTCGAGGTTTTGAACGGTTTTTATTGATTTTAGGGGGGGAATCTCTCTATTTCCTGGATCTGAATGCCTGTTTCCCTTCCCAGATTAGGAAAGTTTTCAGGTAGAATTTGTTCAAATACGTATTCTGGCCCTCTGTCCCTTTCGGCGCCCTCGGGAACACCAATTAAACGTAGGTTTTTCTTCCTCAGGCTGTCTTTATTTCCCTTAATCTGTCTTCATGGTCTTTTAATTGTTTGTCTCTTTTTTCCTCAGCTTCCCTCTTTGCCATCAACTTGTCTTCTATGTCACTCACTCGTTCTTCCACCTCGTTAACCCTGGTCGTTAGGACTTCTAGTTTGGATTGCATCTTATTCGATTGATTTTTAATTTCTGCCTGATTAGCTCTAAATTCTGCAGTCATGAAGTCTCTTGAGTCCTTTATGCTTTTTTCTAGAGCCACCAGTAGCTGTATAATAGTGCTTCTGAATTGGCTTTCTGACATTGAATTGTAATCCAGATTTTGTAACTCTGTGGGAGAGAGGACTGTTTCTGATTCTTTCTTTTGAGGTGAGGTTTTCCTTCTAGTCATTTTGCTCAGTGCAGAGTGGCCAAAAGTGAGTTGTATTGGGAAAAGGAGAAAAAGAGAGGAGAGAAAGAAGGAAAGAAAAGAGAAAGAGAAAAAAGAAAAAAGGAAGAAAAAAGAAAAAAAAAAGAAGAAAAAGAAAGGAAAAAAAGGGTGGGGGAAGGAAACAAATCAAAAAGCAAAACAAAACAAAACAACAACAAGAAAAAAAAAAAGAACCACGGGGGAGTATCTTCTGATTCTGTGTCAAGTCCCTTGACTTCCCCTGGAACTTGTCCGTGTAGCTGGTCTTCTGGGGGAGGGGCCTGCTGTGCTGATTCTCAGGTGTTAACACTTGGGGGAGCTGCTGTGCCCCCTGCCTGGTGCAGGGCTCAGTGGGGGCTGTTTACCCCGTGAGGCCGCAGGAGGAACAGCCCCAGTGGCTGCCGCAGCTCTGGAAACCTGGATTCAGCTCCCGCAGGAACTACTGTCTGCAGGGCCTGGAGGCTCCGGGCGGGGCCGCTGATCTGCTCAGCTGGGGCAGGAGCGTCCTCGCTGTCCTGGGCCCTCCCGGCCTCTGCCTGTCCCGGGGGGAGGCCAGATCCTGGGCTGTGTCCCGGCGCCCTGTACCCCGGGGCCTGCGCTGTTGGATTCGCGCTCCCGGGCCGCGCAACCCCCTCCCCGGAGCCGCCCCCGAGCCCCCCGAGCTGCTCCGGGTCCCGCCGTGCGCGCTGCAGCCCTTAGGGAGCTCGGGGCACTCCCCCGGGGCGCAGTTGCTCTGTTAGTGTCCCCGGGAGCCCGAGGGCATCCCCGCCCTCCTGGGTCCTGCTCCACCTCCCTGCGAGCCCCTTTCCCCCGGGAAGGTCGGTGCAGCTCCTGCTCCTCCGGGACGGGGCTCTCCTGTCCTGGGGACACTCGCCCCGGCCTCAGCCCGGCTCCTCCTGGGCCCCTCCCCCTTGGAGGCCTTTGTTCCTTTATTTCTTTTTCCCCGTCTTCCTACCTTGATAGAAGTGCGAACTCTTCTCACTGTAGCATTCCAGCTGGTCTCTCTTTAAATCTCTGGCCGAATTCATAGATTTTCAGGATTATTTGAAGGTTTTCTAGGTAATTTGGTGGGGACAGGTGATTTGGGGACCCTGCTCTTCCGCCATCTTGCCCCTCCCCCCCACTCTTTTTGTATTTTAAGGAATTATTCCCTATCTCTCATAGCAGATACACACACACACACATCATTACATATGTACATATATACATACATACATACATGTTACATGCATATATGCTATATACATATGTACATGTAAATATATTTATCATTAAGGTTTTAAGAGCTTGTTTTTGATATTTAAGTTTTTTCTCCATAGGCAATTGATTTTTGTTCATTATGGATAAAGATCTAACTTTACTTTTCCATATGTATGACAAGTTTGTTGAATAATTACTTATTACTTATATGTAGGTATATAATTGACTTTTGTTTAATGATTTTATATCCAATCTCTCACCAAGCTATTATTTCTATTTATTTGTTTATTAATTTTTTGGAGCAGTTAAGAATATACAATCATATAATCTACCAGAAATGTTCATTTTTATTTCCTCTTTTTCAATCCATAGGCCTTTAGTTTCTTTTCATTGTTTTAGAATATTAGGTAGGGTCTTCCTAACATTGCTAACTTGAACTCAGGATAGTGGTCATCCTTGTCTCAATCCTCAATTCTAATTTTACAGAGAATACTTCTTACATTCTTCAATTCAGTTTAATGGGGTGTGTCTGTGTGTATGTATTTAAGATGAACATTATCAGATTTAAGGGCATTTCTTTCTATGCCTTCAATGATTTGGCTAGATACAAAATTCTAAATTCTGTGCTAACACAAAATATCAAATTATCAAATCAGCCTCACATGACTCTAAAATCTTATCTGATAACAAGCTCTGCTAATAACATTAAGGATGGAAGCAATCAAGAGGCACAAGTGTACCAGGAAAAGATCTGTAACATCTCACATGATTCTTCAAATCCTTTCTTCTTGCATTAGATAATCTGTCTGTACAGCTTAACAGCTGAGGTCTCTGACTAAAGTTTGTGAATTCCCTTACACACATTTAGGTCACAAAACATGCCTTAAATCCTAGGTAGTTGCATAGGTTATAATACCATTTTCTTGAGAGCCATTTGTCATTAATCAATAGATTACAAGTTTATTTATTATAAGCAACTCTAACGCAGAAGCATATTGAAAATCCATATATAAGAATTCTCCTCCTAACAAATATTCTTTATGTCTATTTATCAGAAGGTCACTTATCAGCAGGTTTATATATGTATTAGACTAGGCCACCAGCCACTGCCCAAACAGCATGCCACCCCATCTCCATAATAGAAAGAGAACTGAATTATAAACTAGTACCTTCTTCATCCTCCGATCAAAATCTTTTTCCTTCTAAACTTTAAAAATATTACACCATCATCTTTTTGCATCCAGTGTTGCTACTAACAACTCTGAAGTCAATTTAATTCTTGTTCCTATAAATATGGCCTGCTCTTTTTCTTTTGAATTTTGTAACGTCTTTTGTATCTTCTAAATTTTATTATGTTTTATTATGTTTCTTGGTGTGGATCTTTTCAGTCTGGTGTTTGGGGCCCATTACTGTTAGGTTAGTCATCTTCTTAATTCTTAGTTCTTAGTTCTGTGGAATCTACCTCCATTACATTCTCAAAATCTTTATATTTTTAATTTTCAATTTTTTGCTCCTATCACCCAAATGTTGGCACTTCAATTTCTATACTCTATTTCTCTTAATTTTTATTTATATAATCTATGTACTTACCCTTCTTTCCTCTTCCTTAAAGAATTCTACTTTGCTTTCAGCTTCTTAATCTGTCTTTCAGATGTATCTATTTCATTATTTATCCCATTTATTGTGTTCTTTATTTCAAATATTATATTTATTATACCAAATATCTGGATTTTTATAATTATTTCCTTTTCTTAAAATTCTAATATCCTAGACTATTCTTTTTTGCTGCGATATAATTGACATATTAGTTTCAGATATACAATATATTTCACCACAATAAGTCTAGTTAAAATCTGTCAAAATATGTAATCACCAAAATTTTTTATTATGAGGACTTTTAAGATCTACTCTTTTAGCAACTTCCAAAGAGACAATACAGTATTATTAACTATAGTTGCCATGTTCTACATTACATTCCCATGACTTACTTCAGTTTGTACCTTTGACTCCCATCAACCATTTCACTCACACCCACCTCTGACTCTGACAACCACCCATCTGTTCTCTATACCTGTGAGCATGGTGGAGTTCTTTGGCTTTTTCTGTTTTGTTTTTTCAATTTCCATATGTATTTGTCTTTCTCTGTATGACTTATTTCACTTAGCAGAGTGCCCTCAAGGGCCATCCATGTTGTTGCACATGGAGGATTTGCTTCTTTTTTTATGGCTGAATAGTATTCCTGCGTGTGTGTGTGTGTGTGTGTGTGTGTTACATCTTCTTTATCCATTCACCTATCAATGGACACTTAGGTTGTTTCCATGTCTTGGCTATTATAAATAATGCTGCTATAAACATGAGGCACAGATATTCTTTTCAAGTTAATATTTTATTCCCTTCAGATAAATACCCAGAAGAGGAATTGCTAGATCATATGGTAATTCTAATTTTAGTTTTTCAAGAAAATTCTATATTGTTTTCCATAGTGGCTGCACCAATTTACATCCCCACCAACAGTGCACAAGAGTTCCCTTTTCTCCACACCCCCACCAACACTTGTTATTATCTTTTTTTATAATAGCCATTCTAATCTAATCATCGAATGAAGTGATATCTTATTGTAGTCTTGATTTGCATTTCCCTGATGATTAGTGATATTGAGCACATTATCATGTATCTGTTGGCCACAGATAGTTTATTCTTTGGGATGGATTTTTATGCTTATACAAAATTCTTATCCTGCTGTTCTAATAACCCTGATCTACATGGTATCTCTAACTTATACTTATTGTCTTTTTTCTTTTTGAAGTAGTTGTGCTCCTCAGATGTCTCATTATCTTGGCCTATGAGTTTTTATTCCTACTGTGCATATCTAAGCACTGCCCAAGACTAGTCAAATGCCACTCCAAGAATGTGGGTACCAGCAGTCTACAGTCTAATTGTTGATACCCATGGTGACCAGTCAAGTACTGAGTGTCTCAAGACAAAAGCAGAGGAGAATCAAGAGCAAAGTTCAAACTACTTTCTTTCCCTAATTTCATCTCTCATAGCCTCCCTAGTAAATCTCCAGCCTAAGCTCCAGCCAGTTGTCTGCCAACAAGAGTTCGAACAACTATCTGTCTACCCCACAGGTTTCATAGATTCCTCATTACCTCTTGTGTTTCCATCCCTGGTTGACTTTGAGAGAGGAAGTGAGAAGCCTACATTAATTTTTTTTATTTTGCCAGGAACAGGATTCAGAACTACTATTGTTTATTTATTGTCTATGTTTTCTTTTTTTTAAGATTGTATTTATTTAATCATGAGAGACACAGAGAGAGAGAGAGGCACAGGCAGAGGAAGAAGCAGCTCCATGCAGGGAGCCTGATGTGGGACTCGATCCTGGGTCTCCAGGATCATACCCTGGGCTGAAGGCGGCGCTAAACTGCTGAGCCACCCAGGTTGCCTTTGTCTATGTCTTCTATTAGGACTAGATTTTGAGATTCTTAAATTCAAAATTCTATTTCATCCAATTTTACATCCCCAGACCTATATAGTATGTGGTATACAGTTGACATTTAGTAGATAATTCTAGATTGAATGAATAAATACAATTTCTACTTAAAGTCAGAAATATTTCACTAAAAACCTTCTGCTCTGATCACATTACCATTGTTCTCTTCTTTTATGGCTGTTCATCACTTATTAAGCTTCTGTATCTCCTTGGGGAAGTTGATTACACTCTCTAGACCTCAGTTTCCTATCTAAAGGGCTCAGGGCAAGGATTCCTGGGTGGCTCAGCAGTTGAGCATCTGGCTTTGGCTCAGGGTGTGATCCTGGGATCCTGGTATCAAGTCCTACATCGGGCTCTCTGTGAGGAGCCTACTTCTCCCTCTGCCTATGTCTCTGCCTCTGTGTGTGTGTGTCTCTCATGATTAAATAAATAAAATCTTTAAAAAATAAAATAAAGGGCTCAGGGCAGCAGTAGGCCTTACTAACACATAAGACAAGTCTTACTTCAAGGTCTAAAAGAAAAGAGCCACATGCGTAAAACATCAAAAGTAGTATTAATAGTGCTAAGTTGTTTAATAATTTCACTTACTTATTCTTTGAAAGAACCATTTATTTCCAGGGAAAAATCAAATGGTGAACTTCCTATAATTTCAAAATAAGGTAAAATTCTAAGTATTGTGAATTATGGCCCTTTCTAGGGAGAGAGAATAATATAAAAGACAGAAGATCCCAGAGAAAATTCTGGGTTCTAATCTCAGCTCTGCTATAAACCACCTGGCTGACCTTGAATAACTATTTCTAAATATTTTCCTCATCTCCAAAATGAGAGAATCAAGAGACAGAGTGATATGGAAGACAAACTGGAATAGAATCCCAGGTCCCTCCCTTTCTTACCATATGGTACTTAGCTCAATTTCTTAACCATTTTATCCTTAGTCTCCTTATCTTCAATATAAAGTTATTATCACTTCCTTCTTAGATTCACTATGGAATTTCAATGAAATAATACCTTAGCACAGTATCATTTACATACTGAATGTTCCTAAAATGTTAGTTTCTTTCCCCTCCCACATTTTCTCAAGGTTTTTCAGCTTCATGTAGTAATAACGAATCTAGTTGATTTATAAAAAAAAACAGAGTCTATTTTTCTAATCCAAAAGAGATGCTTACCTAAATTTGCACACTGTATTATTTCTACTGAGAGCTGGACATTTCTTTTAGATGTCAACTTTTAGCCATAAATGATTTAGAAGTTAGGTAGGTGTACTTCAATGCTTCTACATGTTATATATTCAGTCCTCATTGGCAAGCAGTGAAATTTTATGCAAGGAGAGGAATAGTAAAGTGATGTGCATATATCATTTATATTTTAAGCATCAGCAACTGCTCCAGTGAAATATTCACCCAGCAATGATATACAAGGGAAGTGTTTATGCACTGGGGCAACAATATGGAAATCAACATCTGTGGTTTAAAAAAAAATGTATGTCACTGCTTATAGCTGTGAAATGAATAGGCAACCATAATGGGGTGGTAAAATGAATTTGTGTCAATGGCCAGAGGAAGGAAATGATAATCATAGTCAGATTGCTATCGGTGCCTTTGTTTTTGGCAGCAAAAATAAATATCTATTAATTATACTAAAATAAAATGTGTTTGGATATGGTACTAAATAAACAGCTCCAGTTAAATTATTATATAGGCCAATGATCAAAGATAAATGAAGTATGTGCCAGGAAATCTCTACTAAACTGTTTATGTAACGGAGCCATCAAATAGGCGATATGGTTCAGTGAATTCTGTGAAATTAAACACTGCATAGATGGTAGTTTCATTAGAATAAGAGTAATCAGTACTCTTGCTGGTAATCCAAATGTTGATCACCAAACAAGTTCTCATCTACCACAAGGGACCTTTAGTCAAAGGTTTCCCACAGGATCTAATCCATTCACTCCTGCTATTTGTCCTGAAAAGCCTGCAGCATGACATCATAGATGAGCCTGGGGGTTTTGAGTCAGGTAAGATTGTTTCCAAAATTTCCTTCTGCTAGCCAGAAAGGTAAATTAATAAATGTATTCATTCCTTCATCATTCTGAGATATCCTACAATAAGGACAAGATTCAAGATTCCAGAGATAAAAATAGGGCATCAAAAAGGGAGAGAAAACAGCTTCAGAATAATTCATCTTGTAATAATTTGGGTATATCCAACTATATTTTTAACATTTCCACTTGGATATCTATTAGGAATTCCGCAATCAGCTTGTAAAACTTGAATGCTAGATCTTCTCTACCTCCGAACCTGCTTAACTCAGCTTTCTCCACATCACCCGATGTCCACTCTTTCTTTCCATTGCTACTAATGGAAACCTTGAAGACATTCTTCACTTTTTGCTTTCTTTCACATGCCACAGCTAAGCTGCTAGGAAATAATGAGGCTTTACCTTCAAACTATGCTGAAAATCCTAACACTTCTCATCACTTCCATTGCTACCAACCTGGTCTGTTCCACAACATTTCCTACCTGGATCATGCAATGGCCTTCTGCCTGGTCTTCTGCATTTACTCTTGCTTCTATGAATTCTCCTCCACACAGCAGCCAGAGCACTCCTTTTAATATATGGTATACCATGTCACTTCTCTTCGCAACATCTAGTAACAAATACTTGTTCACTAAGAACAAAAGCCAAATTCATGAAAATAACCAATAGGAACAAACTCAGATGATGTGACTCTCCATTCCTTCTCTGACTTCACCTTCTATGCTCTACTGCTCTGCCTCTTTACCTACTCCAATCCAGCCTCACTATCCTCTCTGTTTTTCCTAAAACACCAAAGGCACATACTTTAGGACTTGTAGCCTCATCATTCCCTCAATGCAATGCTCTCCCCTTAAATATCCACACAGGTAATTTCTTCACCTGCTTCAGGATTGCTCAATTTTCATATTCTCCATGAGGCCTAAGCTATCATATTTAAAACTGCAAGCCACTCCCACTACAATCTTGATCACCCTTACCTACTCTACTTTTTGTTTTTCCACAGCACTTTTCCTTTTTAACAAACTATATAATTTATTTATTATTTTTATTTTGCCTACCCCTACCCTCCACCCACCCTGCTAGAATGTGAACTCCAAAATTGCAAGAATCGCTGTTTTGCTAATGGATCCATTTTGAATGCCTACAGGAGTATCAACAAATGTTTAAGAACTTAATAAATAACTAGTAAATAAGTAACAAAGATACAAATAAATATTGAAGAAACAAATAATGAAATGGATATAGAATTCCAGGTTTACTCAGAAGGAAACAAACATCAGACTAGCTTCAATATAGAATAAAAAACAGTGCAGCAAAGTTATTCATTTCTGAGGAAAATGAACCTTGAATTCCATACCAAAAACATACATCTATCAATAAAAGGTGAAGGTAAAATAAAGTTAATTTTTAAACTTTTTAAAAAAAGAATATACATATAGAAATATAGCAAAAAATATAAGGAATTCTCATATACTCTTCATGCAGATTTCCCAAATGTTAACATTTTATAAATGTGGCTCTC
The DNA here is from genome assembly GCF_011100685.1 of Canis lupus familiaris. Lineage (NCBI taxonomy): Eukaryota > Metazoa > Chordata > Mammalia > Carnivora > Canidae > Canis > Canis lupus. Next base: position 14,240,111 of record NC_049242.1, on the reverse strand, counting down.
CTTTCCTCTCTCTCTCTTTCTGTCTCCTACTCTCTCTACCCCTCTCCCTTTTCCCCTCTCTCCATCTTCCCAGCTCCCTCAACTCCCCTTTCCCTCACTTTCTCTCTCCCTCTCTCCTATATATTATATAGTTTTATCTACTGGAAAAAAATAAGGCAAACATGGAGCTCTGAGTGAATACAATGGAGACTCATTCTCATTAAATTTATGATGTGTCTTCATGAGAACAGTTGTATTTGATAATAGTCATAGAATTGCATTATAGTTGCATAATTGTGGAGTCGTTGTATAATTATATATTTATATTTATATAATTACATAATGATGTGAACATGAGTTTATATCCACTCTGAAGACAGAAATAAAGATAACACTAACTAACATATATATTTACTCAATAGTATGCTGTAACTAGGCTTTAGTATAACTTAAGAGCACTCTGCCTTTGCCAGGGAACCTGTTGGGATAGTATTCCAGAACCTCTTCTAAACATACGTAAGTTAGAATGACATTCTGAAACTTTACGTTTAACATGTGTCAATCACTAAAGTAATAAAGTACACATTATATGCTAATGAAATATAATATTCAAATCAAAAAGTGTTTATTTTCTTCCCTCCCGATTTATAATGAGTTCAACTTTCAAAAAAAAAGTTCAGCTTTAAAAAAAAAAAAAAAGTTCAGCTTTCATCACATACTTTTCTTAAATCGTTGTATGCAAGTTTATCCCATTCATCCTAAATATAAAATAATGGTAGCCCTTTCATTTCAGTACCACCTGGGAAATTATTAGAAGAATAGATAGTTAAGGAATAGAAATAAAATCATTTTCATTTGTTTATAATACTATGTGACTAAAGAGTAATTCTACTGCTGTTGCATCCATCTACAGCTCCTCTAGAACCTAAGGTCAGTGAAGCTAGCAGAGAAGGAATGAAGTATGATTAATTTATTAACCATAAAAACATCCTTTAGATCTTTATTCATATATTATCTTCATAGTGGGTCATTCCTGGTCATTCTATCCAAAATTATCCAGATATTTCCTACACCCTTATTGTCTCATTTTGTTTCTTAGCATTTGTCATTGTTTTGCTTATTCAATTTTCTTATTGTTAGTCTTTAGGTGACAAAGCAGCTTTCCAACCCTCCAAAGCAGGTATAATCTTTCTGGACTCACACCCAAAGGCTGTCTTTATTACAGAGACAAGGGATATCCAAGGAACTAACAACAAAATGCTTTCTAAGTCCCAGAAGTCTGATTTTCCAAATTCAACAAAGAGATCATAGGCTTTGCTTGATATCCTAAGCATGAACATAAACGAGTTCATCATCTTCTTAAACCACAGGACTATATATTATATTAGATATTTCTGTTGGTCCTTGTATTTCAATGTCTCAGCAATTCAAACCACATTTTTCAATCACTTCTTTGGTCCCCTTCCAAATTCAATTGTCTTGACAACATTCATCATTTTCTGCAACATGCCACCCTAAAGAAGCTTAAGGTCTTATTTATTTCAGTTCTTTGATCCCAGATGCCAACCTTCTATATATTATTGCCATTATACTCCCTGTCATTCCACCCTAGAAAGGTAGACCAGATGCACAGTCATCATTCCTCAGATCTATGCATCACGTTTTGCTTTTCAAAGCACTTTCATTCTTAGCATCTCACTGGACTGTGTGAGATGACTAAGAAAAGTGCTATTGTGCCATTTTACAAACAAAGGAACTGAGGCCTATTTGCTCAGTGGCTTACTTAGATAATGGCAAAGCCTCTTACAGTGTGGTCACTGTCTCATCATTTAGTCTTGTTCACACCTTTTCATTGTGGCCACTCTTGGAAAGTGTGTTAAAATAATTATTATTTTAAAGGTGTAATATGCTTATATTCTTGACTTGGATCAGTTAAAAGTTCTCAATATGACAAATTTCTTGAAGTTAAAGCTTTTTAATAATTTACATATAGTACATCATCAGTTTCAAATATAGTGTTCACTAATTCATCAGTTGCATATAATAGTAAAGCTTTTTATTTAAAGTTTTAAAACCAGAAGATTTAAAGATATGTTTCAAAATTAGAAGAAAATTTCTGACCCTTCTGCTGGCCAGCCATGTCTCATAGATATGAGTTAGGGTATAGCAGCTTGTAATCACAGCCACAGAGTATAGAAGATGCAGCCTGGAATAGGGATGGATATGAGGGTTTAAGGTAGTGGTATGAGAGAAGAAAAAGAAAAAAATCTCTAGTGAAAGTGGTCAGTGGAGATGACCAATGCATTCTAGACAAGCAGTCTGGAGCAAGGTTACTAATCCCAAACAGGGAAAGTTATGAAGATGTGCTAAGATGTGAGAATGTCCCAAAGTCAGACAAAGAATAATTACAAAATGTGAGAATACACAGAGTATCATTTTGTATCATTCTTATAGCCTCACTAGAGTGCTTAAGGATAGTCCAGTAACCAAAGACAAAGTACCACAGATTTGAACCAGGGAACAAATTCTAGGAACACTTTGTAGTGCACAGGTTAGCAATCATATTGGAAGATATTTCAAAATTCCAAGTATATTCAGTAAAATTAATTTGAGAGTCAATAAAGCAGGCTGAGCAAGGAGCCCAGTGCAGAGCTTGATCCCAGGACCCTGAGATAATGACCTGAGCCAAAGGCAGATGCTTAACTGACTGAGTCACCCACGTGCCCTTTTATGTCTTTATTTATGAATGTCTTACATTTATTTGGGCCAATGTGTAACTTTTTCAGATATTCCAGATATGACAGTCATGTGCCATGAGATTGAAAATTAATTACAACTGTACATTAATCAACTACTACTTTGATGCTGAGAAATATTTACTTGTGATGATAGATGCAGCTTCAGAAATAGTGTTGGACTGTGGTGCTTCTTGACAATGGAATATTATTCAACACTAAAGAGAAATGAGCTGTCACACCATGAACAGGCATAAAAGAATCATTAAGTATATATTACTACATGAGAGAAGCTAATATGTTAAGACTACATACTGTCTGATTCCAACTGTGGGACAATCTGGAAAAAGCAAAACTATAGAAACATAAAGATCAGTGGTTGCCAGAGTTTGTATGTTTTGATGAGATGAATAGGCAGATCACATAGGATTTTTAGGACAGTGAAAATACCCTTTTCAGATGAATACTGGATATATGAATACATATAATGATGGACAGATGTCATTACACATTTGTCCAAACTGTAGAATGTACACCAATATCAAACCCTAATGTAAACTATGAACTTTGGATGATTATGATGTATATCAGTGAAGGTTCATTGATTGTAACAAATGTTGCACTCTAGTGAGGGATATTGATAGTGGGAAAAGCTATACTGGGTGGGGGCAGGGGGCATATAGGGTATCTCTATACCTTGTGCTCTGTGTGTGTATGTATACATATATACATATATTATATACATGAATGAATAAAATGAATACCTTTCTTGTAAGCTTACAATCTGCTTTATGCGTATTCTATGTTGACTTATGTAACAGAGTAGGTTCCTTGTGAGTTAACAATGGTGAGACAGAAGTAATATAACTGGAAAGGAATGGACAGAGGTCAGAGGCCTGAAAGAATGCAATACGAATGCCAAAAGTACATTTAATAATCAACTGAGGTGGGATCCCTGGGTGGCACAGCGGTTTGGTGCCTGCCTTTGGCCCAGGGCGCAATCCTGGAGACCCGGGATCGAATCCCATGTCGGGCTCCCGGTGCATGGAGCCTGCTTCTCCCTCTGCCTATGTCTCTGCCTCTCTCTCTCTCTCTCTCTCTGTGACTATCATAAATAAATAAAAATTTAAAAAAAATAATAATCAACTGAGGTCATTTATCAAATATAAAAGACACCATGGGAACTGCAGAACTCTCAGCACATGACAACTCCCTCCAAAACACTGCACTAAGAGATCTGACCAAACTCTAGCATGGCCCCTGGCACTCAGGATGACTTCAGCCCCCTACTGACTACTGTCCTCTATTAAAATGCCTGTTGAAGCACAACACTGCCAGGAGAACTTAGTTTCTTCTAGCCAACACCTGACATAGGCTTCTGACCTCCCTTTCTTAGAGCATTTACTAAAAAGGACTTAGAGTTATGAATATGTATTCCTTATAACTCAGAAATGTCTTTCTCAAGGACCTGAGAATCATTACTCTGAAATGTAATCATCAGGAAGCATAAGGCCTGCGATCTCTCAGTCTTTGTGGGAGGATAGAATGCTAATTCCAATACCTGCCTGCTAGCAATTGCAGCTGGTCTAATAATATTTATACTGACCAACCCTTTGTAACTTTTCATTTATCTGACTCTACTGAGCCCCCTGCTCTCCCCTCTCCTTCATTTGCTGCATCCCTACTGTCAGTAGATTATGATTAAAATATGTTTTCATGACTTTAACTAATGCCCAGCTATATTTATCTTTGACATCACACCTACAACAGAGAATACAAGCCAGAATCCAGGGACAAATCTAATATCAAATCTTGAGAAGCTAAGCCAGGAATCAAAGCAAAGAACTAGAATATTCTGCAATAGACTAGATGAATTAGCACATTTCCCTGTAGCAGGACTTCATTTCTTAAGCCATTGAGAACCTCTATTATTTTAGGCAGTACTATGGACTAAATCATGCCCCTCCCCAAATTCATATTCTGAATCCATGACCCCCCCAACTCCATGTAATGATATAAGGAAATGGGGTCTTTGAGCAGTAATTAGGCTCAGTTGAGGTCACGAGAGTGGGGCCTTCATGATGGGATTAGTGTCCTTATAAGAGACACTGGAGAGCTCCCTCTCCCCACCCTCTCTCCAACATGTTGAAACACAGTGAGAAGATAGCCATCTGCCAAGATGTTAGCCTACCCTAGAGAACTGAATCTGCCAGTAAGTGTCTCAATCTTGCACACCAGCCTCCAGAATTGTGAAAATAAATTCCTATCCTTTAAGTAACTCAAAAAGATATATGCACTTTTCAGCCCAGCATTATTTATAATAGCCAAGATATGGAAACAACCAAAGCATCCATTAATGATGAATGGATAAAGTAAATGTGGTGTGTGTGTGTGTGTATGTGTTATTATATATATTATTATATATATTATATGTATATATTATTCAGTCATAAAAAATAAATGAACTATTGCCATTTGTAACACGATAGATGGACCTTGAGGGCATTATGCTAAGTGAAATAAGTAGGAAAAAGACAAATATTGTATGATCTCATATGTAGGAAATTAAAAACAAGCAAAACATATCAAGCTCCAAATACAGAGAACAGATTGGTGACTGCCAGAGGTGGATGGTAAAAAAGAGTGGGTGAAAGGAATCAAAGGTATAAACAAACTTCCAGTTATAAAATAAATAAGTCATGGTGATATAATACACAGCATAGTGACTATAGTTAATAATACTGTATTGCATATTTTAATTAAGAGAGTAGATTTTCAGAGTTCTCATCACAAGAAAAAAAAATCTTTTTTTAAAAAAGATTTTATTTATTCATGAGAGACACCGAGAGAGAGAGAGAGAGAGAGAGAGACAAAGACACAGGCAGAGGGAGAAGCAGGCTCCCTGCAAGGAACCTGATGTGGGACTCGATCCTAGATCTCAGGATCATGCCCTGAGCCAAAGGCAGACGCTCAACTGCTGAGCCACTCAGGCATCTCAAGAAAAAAAATTCTGTAATTATATATGGTGGTAGATGTTAACAGGCTTAGTGTGGTGATCATTTCATCATATATACAAGTACTGCACACTTGGAACTAAAGTTGTATATTAATTTAACTTAAATAAAATTTAAGTAACAAAATCCTGTTGTTTAAGCCACCCTGTTGAAAATATTTTGTTATGGCAGGCTGAGCTGACAAAAACAGGCAAAATGTTAGGCAACACAGAAAACATATATCCAGACTTGTGAAAAATATCCCAATGGTATAACAGTTCAATATCTGGTTTAGGACAGGAGTTTTATGTTCATAAATGGTATAATGAAGTGCTAAAGCGCTAAGACAAATATGTGTATAGAGGCCAAAGGAAGGCAGTCATATCCATGATAAAAAGGAATAAGAAAATGGTTACACAGCAAGGAATATGGTTTCAGCATACCTTTGACTATTTTTTATGTATTTTTTTAACTTTTCATTTTAATATTTTATTTACTTGTTTGACAGAGAGAGAGAGAGAGAAAACAGAGACGGGGGAATGGCAGAGGGCAAGGGAGAAGCAGACTCCCTACTGAGCAGGGAGCCCAATGTGGGACTCAGTCCCAAGACCCTGGTATCATTACCTGAGCCAAAAGCAGACACTTAACCACTTAACCGACTGAGCCACCCAGGAGCCCCATACCTTTGTTTTAAAGGTAGGGAACTCTCCAATTATTATGTTGTACCCCTGAAACCAATGTAACATTTTGTGTCAAATATACTTCAATAAATAAACAACAAACAAACAAACAAACAAATGCAGGGAACTCTGAACTTGCAAAGTTTCTATTGAAAAGTCTCCTGCCACCCTTATAGGCTTTCCCTTGTAAATTACTGATTTCTTTTGCTGCTTTTAAGATTTTTTTATTACTATATTTTGTCAATTTAATTACATTATGGCTTGCTGTTGGCCTGCTTTTGTTGATTTTGGTGGGAGTTCTCTGTGTCTCCTAGATCTGGATATCTGTTTCCTTCCCCAGATTAGTGAAGTTTTCAGGTATTATTTCCTCAAATAAATTTTTTGCCCCCTTTTCTCTCTCTATTTCTTCCAGGACTTCTATAATGTGAATGTTATTACAGTGATGGAGTCACTGAGTTCCCTAAGTCTATTCTTGATTTCTGAAATTCATTTTTCTCTCTTTTGTTCAGCTTGAATACGTTCCATTACTCTGTCTTCTAGGTCATCAATTCATTCCTCTGCTTCTTCTACCCTTAATTCCTTCCATTAAGGGTCTTTCTCACTTTGTTTATTGAGTCCTTTATCTCTGTTCTGTTATTCCTTATTTCTGTGTTAAGGGTCTTACTCATGTCTTCCACTCTTCTCCAGTCTGGTGAGGATCCATCCTTATGACCATTTCTTTAAATTCTCTATCAGGCATGCTACTTATATCTGTTTCACTTCAATCCCTGGCCATGACATTTCCCCGTTCTTTCATTTGGGATAAATTTCTCTGTCTCCTTATTTCGTCAGCCTCTCTGTGTCTGTTTCTATGAGCGAAGAAAATCTGCTACATCTTCTACTCTTGAAAGTAGTGGCTTGATGAAGAGGAGGTCCCGGGGTGCCCTGCAGTGCGGTGTCCTCTGTTTACCAGATCCTGGTACTTTAGGAGAGTATCCTATGTATGTTGCTTATGCTCTGCTGCTGTGTATAAGTCACTTGTCTTTTCAGTACAGTTGTTTATATTGACTCTTTGCCTGTCATGGGCTGTGCTTGCTCTCTACAGTATTAGTGGGACCCAGGCAGGAAAGTTCTGAGGGGGCATGCCCAATGGGGAGCTTGGGAGTGGGTGGCAGTACCAGCAAAATCGTCTTGGGTCACTCACTAGTCTTATGCTAAGTCCCCTGAAGAATTGTGGCACCTGGATGTTGCATAACAAGGAAGTCAGGGGCATAAGGCTGGGCATGGTATGAAAGGATGGCTGAGCTTGGCTGGGCTCAGCTGGGCCTAACACATGATAGTAGATGGGGGCACATAGCTAGTGCAGTGGGCATGGCACAAGAGGCAGCACCTGTATACCTGGTGTCTGGTCACAGTGTTTGATGATGGCTAGGGTGCATGGTTGGGTGGGGTGCAGTGGCAGGGTCATTCATGTGGCAGCTTCTATGCATACAGTAGCTGGTGGGTTACATGCGCAGCTTTAACAATATGTACCCTGAGCCCTGGGCCACAGGTACTAGAGTCTGTGTAGCCCCACTTCCTGCAGGTGGCTCTGTGTGTATGCTGGGGGGCACAGAAGAAAATGGCACCTGCCAGCTCTTGGTTTACAGAGAAGGCCCCCAACACACACAGATCTGTCTCCTGTTAGCGCTCCCCTACCACGTGTTGTGTATACTGACTGCTATTTATGTTGCCTCTCCAAGCTGGCTGCAGGTTCTTTAAGGGCAGGCAGCAACCCAGCTATCTCTCACCCTCCCTAGCTCATTCAGTGCTGAGGAAGCTCTTAAAACTCCAGGCTCCAAGTACCACGGGCTTTATAAACTAATGGAATTCAGCCCCTCTGGTTTTTAAAGCCTAATGTTATAGGGATTAGTCTTCCCCCTGTGAGCTCCCTGTTGTGAGGGCTGGTTTCTCTGCCCTCTCCATGTGTACATTTCCTTCCCTCCTGCAGGCGGCCTCTCTCTGCCTTTCTGACCTTCCGAACCTTTCAGATGCAGCTTCTACCATTTAGTTGTGGAGTTTGTTCTGCCTGTGGTAATGCTCTCTGGTTTACTGACTTGGATATGGATGATTTCTAGTTGTAAACACGGTCCTACTCTGCCATCTTCCCAAGCTCCTCCTAAATTAGTGTCTTCTTAAAATTCATAATTATTACCCTGCATATCCAGGTAAGTCAGATGCACTAAATAGCTAACTATATATCAATTTTCTTTCTTCTTTTTTTTTTTTACTATATATCAATCAGCTTTATACATACATTAATCAAACATTTATTGTCTGTCTCTATGTATCAGTCACTGGATTAGTTTAATGCATAATTCGGATCTTATATATATTCTGTTTGGAAAATTATCAAAGCAATACACCTATTTCAAAATTTGTAGTCAATTAATGCACTGATTTTAAATAAAATGATGATGAAATTAACCCTTAAAAGGTTATACATGCACTTATCTTGAGATCACATGGTTTAAAGTCACTGCCCAATTTTGGAGGGGCAATCTCATACTGACTGTTTTCTTTTCTTATGAAACAAAGTATTACTTATCCAGTACTTATCACATAATCATTTAGCACTTGATATGCTCCCAGTTCTCATTTAGGCATCTGAAGATACAAGGTAAATAGATAATGGAGCTTACAGTTTAGCAACAGAGAAATATAGTTAACTACAATTACAAGTGATAAGGGCATAATCAAAGACAAAATTAGCAAAGCTAATAAACTTTAAGCTTCAGAATCACTCTCTTAGATGAGTTTCTTCCAAGCCCTATGAAGACCCCTAAGAATGCTTTCAGTTATGTTAAGTTATATGTTCCTTAGAATTTATCCATTTCTTCTAGGTTTTCCAATTTGTTGGCATATAATTTTTCATAATATTCTCCAAAAACCTTTGTATTTCTGTCGTGTTGGTGGTTATGTCTCCTCTTCTATTTCTGATTTTGTTTATTTGAGCCCTCTCTTTGATGAGTCTGGCTACAAGTTTATTAATTTTGTTGATCTTTTCAAAGAACCAGCTTCTGGTTTCATTGCTCTGTTTTACTGGGGGTTTTTTAGTTTCTATATCACTTATTTCTGCTCTATTCTTTATTATTTTCTTTCTTCTGCTTTTGGGTTATGTTCGTTGTTCTTTTTCTGCTCCATTACGTGTAAGGTTAGGTTGTTTATTTGAGATTTTTCTTGCTTCTTGAGACCTAGAATATTCTTGATTATTCAAATCCTTAACTTTCTATCATCTATTATGGAATATAGAAAACATAAAATATTCTTATATTTGTTAATATTTTCTCTGATACATTTTTTTAAACCACTGAAATCATAATGTTCCTGATCTCAGCATTGCTGACCTAAAGAGGTCAAAGGTCCAACGATGAAGCAGATTTGCAGGGATTTGCAGTTTTATTCAACACAACAGCTGGACACAGAACTGGATTATTGTCTGTAAGTCTGATCACTGATTAAAAACTGTCTTAGAGGAATGAGAATATGGAAACTAAAGTAGCTTATTTTTAAAATCAGAGAAAAATGTTGCTATATATAGTTAAGAGAGTAAAAATTAAAGAGGTAGTTTACCCAAAAATTTCACTCCTAGGTATTAAGGAAATAATCACATACGTGACAAAACAAAATTTATATACATGGCATTTTCTGAAAATATTACTTAGAAAGTGAAATATTTAAATGAATTAAATATAAAAAACAAAAAAACTGTTGCTTGTATCCACCCAGAGACCCAATAAACAAAAAAACAAACAACAAAAAATTGTTAATTAAAATAAGGTACATATTATCATGATTATCATTAATTCATTAAAAATCATGTGGAGAATATTTATCAAAATGGAAAATTATCAACAAAAAAGGAAAATGATCTATAATATTCCTAAATTAAAAAACATACTACAAAACAATATGTCCATGAACTAATTTTGTAAAAAAAAATATATGCATAAGTTAACATAGGAAAATATTAGAAAAACATTCTGTAAAACCCACAGTGTTTACCTTGTGTAATGGAATTATTAATGATTTTCTTTTTCATTCTGTTTTTAATTTAGGCACATTTATATTTTCTGTTTTCAACATTAAACATTTATTACTTTGTTATTAGAAAAAAGTGATAAAAAGAAAATAGGAAAAAAAAGTCATGAAATAACCGTTGAACAGTTGGAAGTATTTGATTCTTACCTACATGATTTCTTTTTTTTTTTAACTTTATTTATTAATTCATGAGAGAAACAGAGAGAAAGAGAGAGGCAGAGACACAGGCACAAGGAGAAGCAGGCTCCATGCAGGGAGCCCGACATGGGACTCGATCCTGGGTCTCCAGGATCACCCTGGGCCGAAGGCAGGCGCTAAACCACTGAGCCACCCAGGCTGCCTGCCTACATGATTTCATAATAACCTTGGCACAATATATTGTTGAGGAAAATTTTCCCTCCAACATCAGTCACTTGTGTTTCCAATAATTGCTTATGTACTATTTACCTAGCAAATCTTAAATAAATTTATAAAACTGAATCAGAATAAAACTAATATTATATGCATAACTAGTTTTTTAAACTATAGTCATTGAATATCTGAAATACATTTTCTGTAACATAGTACTCAAAGTAAAATTGACAACACACAGTTTTGAGGGCTTATAATTAAACGGATTCCTATTTAACTCCATAGATGTCACACTATAGGTATTTTAGTTTCTAATGTTGCCAGTGTCTTAATTCTACTTTTAGGTTCACCACAATTAACTCTTATAAAGGAAATTATACACCCACACAAACACACATGTGGATATTCATATCCACACATTCATATACACATAAATAATCATGTATAAGCTGCATTAGAGAATGCGAAAAAAGAGAGAATGCCATATATTCTTTAAAATGCTTACACAATTAAATAAATTTTATTTAAAATTCTAAATATTTAATTTTCAAAGGGCAGTCTAAATTAATAGAATCCTATGTACACCTAAAGAGCAATATAAAAAACTAAGAATACAAACATATCTTTTATACTTCTAAATTTGAAAATGACTTCTAACTATCCATATGATCTTTGCATTATAGGTCAAACTTAAAAATCATATTTTTTTACCACTATTAGTAGACAGAAAGAAATACAAAGAGACAGAAAGAAAAAAAAGAAAGAAAGAAAGAAAGAAAGAAAGAAAGAAAGAAAAGAAAGAAAGAACAAAGAAAGAAAAAGAAAGAAAGAAAGAAGAAAGAAAGAAAGAAAGAAAGAAAGAAAGAAAGAAGAAAGAAAGAAAGAAAGAAAGAAAGAAAGAAAGAAAGAAAGAAGAAAGAAAGAAAGAAAGAAAGAAAGAAAGAAATTGTGTTATCCCTTTAAAGCCAGGTAACCTGGAAATCTGACCCTGCTATTCTATAACTGTGGTCAGTTATAGAAGTGATCATCAGTAGTGATCAAAAGAGGTGCAAAGAATTTTCAGGAACATTATCAGCATCTTTAACAACAAAAAAAGAGTAGATAAGGAAAGTGCTTTACCTGTTTGGGCCATTTTTTAAAAATTGAAGCCTCAATAGAAAAATCTTTTTCTTTTTCTACATGTGTGTTTTGGTTTTGATCGTTTTTTCGTTTTGGTTCTGGTGTATTATTGACATTAATACTCCTAATACTATTATTTTCAATAGCTCTGGGCAGATTAAGAGATAGTCAGAAAGGTAAGTGTATGCTTAATTGCCTATATCTATTTTGCCCATCCCCCACCCATCTGCCCTCTGGGAACCACCAGTTTGTTCTCTGTATTTGAGTCTGTTTTTTTATTTGTGTCTTTTTTTTCTTTGTCTTGTTTCATAAATCCCACATATGAGTGAAATCATATAGTATTGGGTCTTTCTCTGACTTCACTTAGCTCCATTGCATTGCAAATGGCAAGATCCCACTCCTTTTTTCTTGTGACTGAGTAATACTACATTGCATATATGTATCATTTTCTCTTTATCCATTCATCTATGGATGGACATACGGGTTATTTCCGTATCTTGGCTATTGTAAATAATGCTGTGCTGAAAAGGGGGTGCATGTATCTTTTTGAATCATTTAAAGGACAAGAACTTATTTTTCACAATTCTGGAGGCTGGGAAGTCCAAGATTGAGATGCTTACTGGCTGATTCAGTTCTCCAGAGTAGAGAACTTACTTCTTGGCAGATGGCCACCTTCCCATCATCGCCTAACATGGTGGATAGAAAGAGAAGAAAGAGGGAGCTCTCCAGTGTCTCTTATAAGGACCTAATCCCAACATGAAGGCCTCAAACTTTCATGACCTGAACCATGGTAACCCCATCTCCCAATAACATCACACTGCAGGGGTCAGGGTCAGGGCTTCAAAACATGAATTTTGGAGGTAATGTAATTCAGTCCTTAGCACTGACTAAAATAACAGAGGTTCTCGACAGCTTTAAAAATGAAGTCCTGCTACAAGGAAATGTGCTAATTCTTCTGGACTACTGCAGAATATCCTAGTTCTTTGCTTTGATTCCTGGCTCAACCTCTCAAGATTTGATATTAGATTTGTCCTTGGACTCTGGCTTGTGTTCTTACTGTCTTGTGGAATTGTAGATAAGGCTACAATGAACATAGGGGCACATATATCAGTGTGATAGTATGTAAAGTCTAAAAACTGCACACCATTAATAATATTCTTTGTGGCACTGTCTATAATAACCAAAAAACTAGAAGCATTAGAACATTATGCAATCATGTTCTTATTGACATAGAAGAATGTCACTTTATATTAATAAATGGAAATATTAGTTAAAAAAAGAAGAAGAGAGATGGTCATAAGATCTGTATTCAGATAAGCTACCTAATGTGAATTAATTATCTGAATAAGTATAATAACCTAACTCAAAATTCATCAGGTGATTAAATAACCAAAAAACTGTATGACAATAAATTACCCATGCTGATATAAAAAGTAGAAACAATGTACATGTGAGCTAAATTTAGAAAATGAAAGAGCAAAAATAAGGAAGAAAGGAATAAAATGATGTCAGCCTTTATTGATGTAAGATAAAGATTTATGTATGCTATATACAGCAAATGAATAATTTTATCATGCTTAATGATACAAAAACTGGATCCTAAGCCATCTAGACACATTTACTTAGTTCTGGGAACCAAAAATCATCACTTCTAGAAAATAGCCATTAAGGTAAAAATCACATCCCATTTATTGGCATGCAAATGTGCACATCAAGCCTAAGAGGGCTAATATTTCTTAGTCAAATGAAATCTGTTCAAAATAACATGAAAGGAGTTAGACTTAGAAGTGCATGCTCCAAAACGGAAGTGTATGGAGAAAGAAAACATAATATGGCAATTTATAAAAAGCAAAATAGAGGTATTTGAGTATCAATTTAGATTTTTGTATTTGGAGGATTTCTGCAACTAGATAAACTAGATAAATGCAATATGATGTGTCTGTGAGAAATGTTATTTACAATTCATCAGAATTTCCATTGACAAAAATGTGATTTGAATTTTTAAATAATGCAATAAAGCCTTTTTTAATGCTAAATATGAGAAGGATAAAGGAGCTTGCTATTTCGTATATGCACGTTTGAGAGATTATCATGGAAATATTAGGCAATAATGACCTAAATCTTTTGTACAGCAATGAGGCTGAGGATAAACTGATGCCACCTTATATTATACAATGACTCTTTCAAAGCTTTGGTTAGATTTACTATCTTCCCAGGAAAAGAATACTTCCAGATGATTAAAACAACAATATTGTAGAGGATTTAAGTTTATAAATTGTGTTCACATATGATATCGTTTGAAGAGCTTTACAAATGAGGGAATCAAGGTTTGGAGAGGTTAAGAAATTTACTAGTTCACAATATAATATATTATGAAGTCAGGATCCAAATAGGGTTTCAAATAGCTAGAACCCAGTTCTGGAAAAAATCTGGAATATGCCCTTTAAGTCTGAGGACCCAAGAACTGATTCTGTGATGCTCTTACAAACTGTAAGAGGGAGTTTCACCTGCCTCTGTCACATCACCAAAGGAGCATCTTCCTCCTTTTAAAAAAACATGTATCAAAGGAACGAATTTAGAGCAACATGCAATTTGTGTCCTTTCATTGCTTTCTTCCATGGCAAATGCATTTTCTGAACATCTTTTCCTGCTATAGAAATACTGAATATAGATTATTTGACTCACCTATTCAAGATATGCCTCTGTACCATCCTTATCCTTTTAAAACTGGAATTGAAAAGGCATAATCTTGTGGGTATCTCCTATTACTTGTGTAAGTAATATTTAAGTGACAGGGATCAGTAAATCAAGAAATGGTTGAGGCACTACCTCAAATACATTTTTAGGAAAATATTCAAGCCAATATATCAGATTTAGTATTCTGCTTAAAGAATAAAATTCAAAGAACTGAAATGTTATTTCTTAGAATATGTGACTTTACTGTCAGAATACAAAGCCCTGAGCATCTTGATTCACCACAATGAATTTCAATACACTCTTACTGAATTGACTTTTAAAATAAGTGGACACCGAACTGTACATTTTTAATGTTTATAGGCATATATCAGGTAACAGCTCTGAAAGAGGCCCTCTAAGAGAAAACAATTAAAAGATCAATAGTTCTTCTCTCCAAAGCCCCTCTATAATAGGCGATTGTATTCTATCCAAAGGTCTAATTCTTATGGAACCCGTATAAAATGTAAGTTAATAAATGAGCAGAAGCTCTTTAGGATCAGCAAGGGTCCATGGGGAAAAGGGGAGACTCGTGTTCTGTCCCCCTCAAAATCAAACACTGAAGGGAACTAACATTTATTGAGTACCTACTTTGTTCAGACAAAGTGTTATGCTTAATTGCATTTAATCCTCTCAACTACCTTTTGATATAAGTATTATAATATCTATTTCACAGAGAAGAAAGCAGAGGTTCATAAGAGTAAAGATCAAATACCTGTCCTAAGGCAAAATTGGAATTCAATATCAGCTGGTTCATTCTGCCTCCTCTAAGGTTCTACAAGAGCTCAGTGCCCCCTCAGTCTAAGCCTAGTTCCACCATGTCAACCATTAACAGTCCAGCTGACCATCCCAAGAAACTTTACTTGGATTCTCTGCATTCTAATGTGGATTTCACATAACACTTCTGCTTATTTAGAGGTGCTACAAGACATCGGCCAGCATAGGTCCCAGCTCTTTTTGTTTGACTCTGACTCCTCTCAACATTGGGATTTCTCCCCTCTTGGCCCCTCTCTCCATACACCCTCTCTGTCTTACCCTCTCCTAGAATTCCTGACCAGCAATTGTAGACTATTTAATAAATCCACATTAGCCTTCCCCCTCATTATTTCTTTTTAAAGCATATCTGACACACTCACAGCTACTAAGATAAGCCCCTTGAGGGTAAATGTTTTATATTCATTTATATATTCCTTGTATCTAACATAATATCTAGTACAGCTAGGCTCTTAAACACTTTTTTTAAATAATTAATGAATAAATGAATGAATATATCAATGAACACTGGGCTAAGGTGCCTGAAACTGATTTTCTGGTTTTTCTGCTTCCTTTATCTGACTAGACCCTAGAAAAAGTACTTCTGGATTTGAACCCTGGTTCCACCAAAAGCTGTATGAACTTTGCCATGTTATTTAACTTCTTTGCCTCAGATTCCTGATTTATTAAAAGGGGAATAATGATAGAACCCATATCATGGGTAGGGGTAGTTGTGAGGATTAAATTAGAGAATTCAGTGACATCCTTAAATAAGCTTGACGCAAAATAAGCACTCCAGGTGCATTTTGCTTTTACCTTATGTTGTGTATAACTGTGACTGTCTAAAGAGTTCTACTTCTTGTCTTTAACTGGATATTTTCTGTATAGAATATCCATGACTACAATATAATGAAATTTATCATTAGACAATTATTTCTTCCATCGAGCCTCTACCAACCTCCACACAACCTCAACATTTTTTTCTAGATCTATCATTTGAAGATCTTCTTCCAGGCAGCCCAGGTGGCCCAGCGGTTTGGCGACGGCTTTGGCCCGGTAGTGATCCTGGAGACCCGGGATCGAGTCCCACGTCAGGCTCCCTGCATGGAGCCTGCTTCTCCCTCTGCCTGTGTCTCTGCCTCTCTCTCTCTCTGTCGTGAATAAATAAATAAATTCTTAAAAAAAAAAAAAAAGATCTTCTTCCACAGGAGAAGTCATGCCTCTCATGTCCCTATGATCATTACTTTTTGGCTTATGCATCCCTCATAATTAAAATTTAAAATTCCTTATATGTATTCTTTCATTTACTCACTCATTCACTCATTAAAAAACATCTATCACCTATTAAGTTCCTACATTGTACCAGGCATTCTGCTATAAAACATAAAGATGAATGACATACAATATCTGCCCTCAATATATATATATATTCATGTGCAAGAGATGGATATGGTTTTGTGTCTTTTGACTCTCCTGGTCTCTCTCTTTCAAATGCTCCCAAGTTTGTTTATATTCTTCCTAAGGGTCCCCCCAAAAAAAAGATCACAACACTGACCAGCACTGAATAAAGTAGGGACCATCAATTTTTTGTTACACTGATCTCTAGATGGGAGGGATACAGAGCCTGGGACACATCATTCTTTTCACACTAGATACAGTCCCACCACAACCCATGGTAGGGGTGGGACACAGAGAGAAGGGGTTAAATGCTAGTGGATCCAAATGTTGGGTGTCTTTTTATTTACAGTCTCTCTTGGGGGGCCCAGGTGACTCAATCATTAAGCATTTCAGCTCAGATCATGATCCCAGAGTCCTGGGATCAAGTCCCTTGTTGAGAATCCCTGCTCAGTGGGGAGCCTGCTTCTCCCTCCCCCACTCCCCCTGCTTGTGTGCTCTCTCTTTCAAATAAAGAAAATCTTAAAAAAAAAAAAAAAAAAAAAAAAACAATGAATACTTCTTAAAAAAATAAAATCTCTCTTTAGGTTTTCCCCTTTGGGGGATTCACTTTGTTTAGAGTTTCTCATCTCATACATACAGTGCAGTAAAAAAAAAAAAAAAAAAAGCCTATAATCTCCACCTTTCTTGAGAGAAAGACCTTCTTCCTCCCCCTTGGCCCTTAGAAAACAAGCAGAAACCAGGGATAAATCTCAGGACAAATGAGATAAAAAGGTACAACTTAAGCTTGATGTTTTAGACCTTATGGAGAAATACTTTCTTTTCTTTGGCAATTTTCCCCTTGGATTCATCTAATCCTGCCTCTTGTCATCATCAAAGCAGTAACATCTCAAGGGCTGAGATAAGGATAAAAGCCTAAAACAAAGATACCAGAAAAGTAGCTTAGCCAGCTTTTTAATGTAGGCTTAGTCTTAGTACAAGCAGAAGAGCTCCAAACTCCATGGTACTACCCACCTTGGTAGGATATCTGGGGCTGAAACCCCATCTAATAACAATGGCTATTTGTCTATTCTTGTCTTTTGTGAATCTCTCCCTTCAAAGGAACTTCAAGGGTATGGCAGCTGCCACAAGAGGTAACTAACCAACAAGACATGTGTGTGGGAAGCCAGTCATATTCTGTCATTAGGTACATTTTGTTTGAAAGTGATTAACACTCAGCTTTGCTGTACTGTATTCACCAAAGACACAGATAATGACTGCTGATGGCCATTGCTATTGATAGAGCTCCATTTTAGCTAAAAAGACCAAAGCCAACCAAGACTGCAGAATTCTATCCACATGGAATCTGCCAAGGACTCCAAGACTGCAGCTCCTTCTCACACTACATGGTGCTAAGCATCTTTCCCTCTCAAAATCAGTATTTGGCACAGGGTTTCTTCATAATAAAAATACTTTCTTTTACTCATGGATATAGTTTCCCAACAGCCCAAACTACTGCCATCTTATTTCTGCTTTATTTTGTGCTTAAAATCTTCCCATGCCTTCCCACTCCCTAAATCCTTAGAGATCAGTGCAAGGTTCTTAACAGTCTGATCCTGTCTATGCCCCAGTCTTAACCTTGAACCATGCTCTATTATGCCCTAGCTATGCTGAGGTTCTTACAGTCCCTAGGGGAAAAAAGAAAAAAAAGATATGCTCTCTCTCAAATGCCATGCCTTTACAAATGCTACTCTTTCTCCTAGAAACTTCTCCCCCTCTGTTTACTGCCTTTACTTTAAGGCTTCTCTCAATTTGCCTATTCTGAGAAACCTTCCCTTTCCTATTCAGCAAATTTGGGCACTCCCTGTTTTGTGACATTATATTATATTATGGACTGTGTATCTTCATGTCCCCAATAGAACTGCAAGCACTGTCATTTACATAGCTTTCATTTATTGAACACATATGATGTGCCAAAACCCTAACAAATTAGGTGTTACATATACAATTCCACCCTCCGAACAACGATTAAGACAAGTATTTCTATCCTCATTGTACTGGGTAGGAAAGGCATGTTCATATCACATTGCTCTAAGTAGGGGAAGCAGAATTCCTACCCCAGCCTATTTGACTCCAACCCCTATGTTCCTTCCATGGCAGCACTCTGACTTTCCAATACATACAATGAGGTCTCATTCATCTTTGTATTCCTGAGTATGTGGCACATAGTAGAAACTCTAGGCACTCAGTAAGAATACATTGATAGAGTGAAGAAATAACACTTAAGTGTTTCTTATGCAAACTTTACTTTCTTTTATTCTGAACCAATCAATGTTGAAGAAGAAATACTTGCCTCGTAGGGAGTTATTTTACCACAGTCCCAGCAAGATGTTAGAAAACAAAGCCATTTAGGGTTGTACTATGGGTTCTAGAAAGAAAGAACTTTCAGTTCTAGATAATAACATTTTTTCATGATTTCCTTTGGCAACAATTACATAATTCATATTTAATAAACCTGTTCTGTGCTCCCATAAAATTTTGTATCCATTTCTATGTTAGCATTTCATATCAAGCTACATGGGTGCTTAAAATATGGGTCTTTCTTCTAGAAGGCAAAGATCTAACCTCATGGTCTCACTCATTTCTATATCCCCTAGAACAACCAACAGTGATCCTGGTACAAGGTGTTTAATCAACGTATGTTGAATGGATGTTGTCAAATAATCTGACACAGTAACACCAAACCAACCCAAGCCAAACAAATGCCTGTCTATCTGAAGCCATGTGAAACAAGTCATTTTAAAAAGAGAAGTTTTCCACATATCTTGTAGTTTAATCCCTTAGGATAAGATTTTTATTTTTATTTTGTATTGAAGTCTTGCTAAAATATGCATATTACTTTCCTCTTAAGGAAATAACATTTAAAACAATTTAAACTACTTTGAAACTTAGCTATTTCATTATAGAATAATTGCTTCAGTGAGTTTATCACATACAAAATCATCTCAGACTATGGTGCTTTTTGTATTTTTCTGTTTAGTTTTTGCATTTTATTTCTCTTTTCCTGTCTTTTTTAATTACCAAGCTATCAGATTTCATTCCTTTGGATTATGAATGTGTTTGCCAATAGCAATTGTTCCCTATACTTAAAAACTTTCATTTCTTGAATATTTACTGACAAGCAATGTGCTAAGTGCTTTATTTGCATTGTTTTACTTAATCCTGACAAATTTCTAAGAGAATATAGAATTGGTTCTGGCTCCTCAGAGCTCTTTTTCTGTTTTTACTGACATGTTCCTCATGAATAAAGTGGGATAGTTTATTTTAGATATCTGGGCCATCACTTAAACATGGCTGAGGTTGTTATCATCCCTTTTTCAGAAAGCCTCATCCTAATAATTTTCAGTTAGCACCATTATACTAAGAGTAGATACTTCACTGTTTGTCATCCTATTTTCTTACTTAATGTTTTAAATAACACATAACTGGAACTGCTAATGTCTCTCAGAAAGCTCCATGTGATGTCTATATATCTGATAAATACTTGGTAAGAAAGACTGGGAGAAGAATAAGGGAATAATTGATGGCTTCCAAACTGATGGAAAAGAACATATTTTGCACTGTGTTGCAGAATTACAACTAGTGGGTAGAATTTTACAAAAGCATGCTTTTATTCCACCTATGGGAGAAATTTCTAACAGCTAGAACACACCCATTAATGGAAACAGTAAACTCTGTATCTCAATACTATACTTTTAAAATGACCTGACATTCCAGCCATGAAGCTGCTGCCCTGTTAAAGTATCCCAGGCATGTATCTGCTTTAATCTAGTTCTTATTTAGATCCTTTCTTTTACAAGCCTACTACTTCTTTGTCACAATTGTATTTGCATCTTGTTACTCAGTCTCCTGATTCCCAATTCCTCCCTTGTATTTGCATCTTGTTACTCAGTCTCCTGATTCCCAATTCCTCCCTTGTAAACTCTACCCCTTCCCTACTCTCTGCTTCAGAGTGTCTCAAAAAACACATCTAATTTGGTCCTTAGTCTACTAGTTAACATTTACATGACCTGCTTATACTTTTGCAATCATAGAGAGATTGCACATAAGATTGTATGAATATCAGATGGAATTAAACAGAAAACATTGTGCTTTGGAAAAGTCCTTGGACTATTCGAACAATAAGATTCCGCAAAATTCTTAGGATTCCATGATACCCCAAGAGGCAGAAAGATTCAAGACTACATATTGTAGAGTCAAAGCAAATTGACTTTGAGTTCATAATCCTCTACTACATTGTAAAATATAGTAAATAGTAGAAACAACTTCACAGGATTGAGGGAATTAAATGAGATTGTGCATGTAAGAGTTTGGTGTATAGTTAATAGGCTTAATAAATGTTAAAGGCTCATAACAGTGTTAATGATAGGACACTAGCATGTATAATGGTACGAGCTTGAACTTCAAATCCACCACATATAGAGAAGAAAAAGAATTAAATGTAGCTCTGCTTTTGATCTATTTTGTTTTGTGACTTGTGTCCAGGAACACAATCTATTGCTTTGAAAAGTATACAGCAGTTAGAAAACGTATTGCCTAGGATTGAGTCCCAGCTCTTCTACTTACTAGCTATTTGACTTTGGGCAAATCATTTAAAACTTTCTCCATCTTTGTTTATTCATCCGTGAAAAGAGAGTAATACTAATACTTCTCTTGTATAACTGTTAAGGAAATTAAATGACTTAATATATGTAAAATGCTTAATAACTGCCTAGAATATAATAAACATTATATAAGTGTTACCTATTATTAAAATGGGTTAGTGCTTAGATTAGCCAGCACTCTATAGAGAAATAGGAAAGAGAGACAGAGAGACAGAGACAAAAAAATTGATTTTAAGGAATTGACTCCTGCAATTGTAGAGGCAGACAAGTCTAAAATCTATAGGGCAGACCAGCAGTCTAGAAAATCAGGCAGGATTGGTGTTGCAGTCTTGATGCAAAATTCCTTCTCCAGGAAACATCAGTTTTTGCTCTTAAGGCCTTCAACTAACTGCATGAAGCTCACCCACAAGAGTAATCTTCTTTACTTAAAATCAACTGGTTATAGATGTGAACCACGTATACAGAATACATTCACAGCAACATCTAGATTAGTGTTTAATTAAATAACTGGGTACTACTATTGCTGAACCAAGTGGACATACAGAATTTAACATCTAAGTACAAGAAATCTCAGGGCATCTGGGTGGCTTAGTCAGTTGAGTGTCTGCCTTTGGATCAGGTCATGATCCTAGGGTCCTAGGATAGAGCCTGGCATCATCGGGCTCCCTGCTCAGTGGGGAGTCTGCTTAACCCTCCCCCTCTGCCCCTGCCCTGTTCATGTTCTCTCTTTCTTCAAATAAATAAATGAAATATTTCAAGAAAAAGAAATCCCATGATTATTTTGTATTATATATTTCTTGAAGAAATTAGTTTAGCCAATGACTTGAGGCATTAATGGCTTTGGGTTTATGACTCACTCCTATAGACTCTATAGAGGAGAACTCAGGCTTTTCTGCTAGTATAAAATCTAGAATTATATTCATTGACTCATTTTTCATCAGGTTGTAGAGGATAACACAGAAAATGTCAAAATGAAACAATTTTCTTTCCTTAAGTAACACAGAGTTATTCATATGTTAAGTCATGATCTTATGTTATTTGCTTTGCCTCATAGCTGCATACATACAAATAAATCATATTTACTAAAGTAATAATGAAACTATAATTGAGAATAGTAATGTCTGTGAGCATTCTGGAAAATGTTTAATTAATAGGGCTTTAATAGGTTTTCTAGTTCCCAAAACATCATGGAACTACTATTTGATTCTGTTTTTTAACAATGTTAAAAGTTGTACATAGATCTGAAAATTTCTAGAACACTCCCAATTTCAACTATCCCTGTTTCCATATGTCTATATAGTTTGAAAACTACAGTGCTTTTATTTTTTTAAGAATTTATTTATTTATTTGAGACAGAGCATGAGAGAGAGAGAGAGCATGAGTGGATGGGGGGCAAAGGAGGAAGTAGACTCCCTGCTGAGCAGGGAGCCTGATGCGATGGGGCTTTGATCTCAGGACTCTGAGACCTGAACTAAAGGCATACACTTAACCAACTGAGTCACCCAGGTGCCCCAAAACTATGGTTCTTTGAGATAAGACAGTAATAGAATCCATTTATTTATACAATTAACATTTACTGATTGGTCACTAGATGCAGGAATCTGGACTAATGTCAATGGGACATAAACCATATATACAGGTCATGATTTCTGGCTCCATAATATTGTAGGGGAATTCTAGCCTGCTCACAAATAATTATAACACAATGTGAAAAATGCCAGGTTTCTTAAAGGGAAAAAAAAACTAATTTACTCAAAACAAGAAGAGTACAATAGTTCCTCCTTACCCATGGTTTTATTTTTTGTAGTTTTGGTTACCCATGATCATTCACGGTCCAGAAGTAGATAAGCCTACTTGTGACCCATCCTCAGAAGGTCAGTAATAGCCTAAAGCTATGTCATAATGCCTATGTCATTCACTTCATCTCATCATGTAGGCGTTTTATCATTTTTCATTATCATAGGGAGAATGATGAGTAAGGAAATAAAAATATTCTGAGTATGTATATGTGACAGCGTGACTATATTCACATAGATTTTATTATAGTATATACTATAATTGTTCAATTATATTATTAGTTATTATTGTTAATATCTTACTGTGTGTCTAATTGTAAATAAAACTTTATCATAGATATGTACTGGAAAACACATAGTATATATAGGATTCACCACTATCTGTGGTTTCAGGCATCCACTGGGGACCTTAGAATAAATTCCATGTAAATAAGTGGGGGACCACTGTATACTTCTGGATGAGAATACCAAGTCCTTTTGAGGCTTCCATATAAAATCATTGTGGACAGGATCTAGGCAGGTAGGCCTCCTTAGATCTATTGTATTGTTATATAGGCAGCATCACATCAAGCTTGTAAAGTATGGATATTTTGATACATTTTCACTGTTACAATTTTATCAAATTATTGATAGTTCCACTTCATGAACAAATATCACTCCCTCACCATAAAGTTTTGAGACCTGCATTGACTTCCTTATAATATAAACTCTTATCTCTACGGGAGCAAAACTTTAGCAAATGTGAAGCCTCCTCTATCTTTTGTGCCAGGATATTCTCTGTCAAGTAAGGAAAAGGAATGTAATATTGCAAAGCTGCTAAAATGGCAAAAATTTAATTTTTAAAAGAGAAAAAGTTATCAAAATAGGTAAGCAATCAACCCAAATCAAGTCTACAGCAGGAAAGAGTATAATCCTTACAATTTAACCATTCTCTCCAAGACTCCTAATGACCCAGTAGCATTTCTGACTCTGATAGTAATACAATGTGCTAAGAAGGTTTGATACACAGTGAAGGATGTAGAACTATATGACATCATTTAGCCCATAATTGTCCCATATTATGCCACATATTAAGTGTGTTAAAGGATAGAGTGAGCCATGGACTACCATGACTCATTTCTGTACTTCTAACAACTTCTTTCAGAATCTTACCTAGGACTAGAAACCTTTCACTGGGTCAACCAGGAGATTTTAAGACATGCTTCTAGCACAATACATATATATTTATCAAAACAGCATATTTTTCTCTGACATCAAGGTAACTATAGTCAATTACCCATTCAATAAACATGTATTGAATACTTACTGCCTAACAAGCTCTGAACCATACTGCGGCTGCATGAATAAATATAATACTTTATATCAGGATGCTCTCAATCTAACAAGTGAAGCACTTGAGCAACTAGTTCTATTACAATACAATGAACACTCTAACAGAGGCTTTGATCAGCACACAGGAGAGAAGAATTTATTCTACTTGAGGTCATTAAAAGACTGGTGATAAACAAGTAGGCTTTCAAAAGATTAAGCAGGAAATTTCCAGATAAAAACTAAGAGAAGAATATTCCAGCCAGAAGAAACAACAAGAACAAAGCTTAAGTAAGAGTTAACTCAAATTTGGGACAGAGTTAAAAGTTCAGATAGATTATGAAGGTCAGTTAGCCTGTCACTACATATCTCGGTAGATATGTAGTGTATCTCGGTAAATATTTCAGATTCTCTGAAAGCCTGAACTAGACCAGCAGCATTGTAAATGAAGAGGAAGGTCAAACTTATAGAAATCTCAAAGTGATTAGCATTAGCTGAATTTTAGTTAAATATTTTTTCATTGTCTCAATACTACATATACTTTGAGGTCCAGTATTTCTAGTAAATAGGAATATGATCCAATTTCATTATGTTTGAAAGTAGTAGGTAGAAAACTAACATACTCTCACAATTTGGATCATATTACTGGAAAGTTAGCTAGAGTACTCCAAAGAAAAATATTGCTATAAATTATTCATAGATAAATGTTGAGCTAACATGTAACCTCAGCAAAGTAACTACCAGCTCTGTAAGTTACAGGGATTAATTTTGCAATCTGAAGTTAGTTTGGGTGCATTTTTTAAATTTAACATAAATTTCTTTTTTATAAATCAAGTCACTATCCATGAGAAATGATATTTACAAAGAAAAATCCACTACTCAGTATCCTCAAGAAGGAAAATGTATAGCTCTCCAGGTACCCAGCTGCATATTCCCTAGTGTGACAGCCACCTAATTGGTCTCCCTGCCACCAGTTTCTCCCTTCTCTGATCTATCATGCATGATGCAGCCAGCTTAATCTTCCTCAGCAGAACTGATAATGCCACTTCCTTGCACAGAAACTTTCTATGGCTCACACTGCCTAAAGAACAGATTCTAAACTCAATCACATTATAATTAAAGCTCTCAATCAGACAGCTGGTATCACCTAATCAGTCTTATAACTCTTGGTTCCCCTGTCTGCTAAACCTGACTACTGACCACTCACTATTCATAGCTTTTCCCATTTTTCCTGGGAAGGGCCATGTGATGTCAGGCATGTGCTTATTTATCCCTATGACAGCACATTTTACTCTATGACTTTGATCAAGTTACTCAACTTTTATGAGGCTTAGTTTCATCTTTTGCAAATTAGAAATAATACCTCAAATCCTATTTAAAACAAGGTAAGCAATCAATCAATAAAATACTTACCTTGCTGGATTGCTATAGAGATTAGGAGGTTATACATTCAAAGTGCCTATGCCAAACTTCATTTTTGGTAGCAGGTTTTATTACTCTTCCAAGCTTTTGCTCATGCATTTCCTCTTCCTGGAATATTTGTCTCTTCCAACCAAGTAAGGCGTCACACAAAGCCCAGTGCTACAGTCACCAGGCCATGAAACCATCCTTAATACCTTAGTGAAAATTAGTCTTTTTCTCCTAGAGTGTAACGGAGAAATTATTGGCTTAAAGTCAAATCCCTGGCTCTGTCACTTTCTAATAATATAATCCTGGACAAGTTGTTTATCCCAGCTTCTTCATTTCTAATATGGATAGTGACACCAACTCTATCTGGTTTACCAAGCCATTTGGAGAATCAACTAAGATAAGTGACATTTTTAAACTATATAATGATCTATACATATGAGACACTGTTTCTCCTATTAAGTATAAGATCCAGTAAAGAGCCTTGGTCTTCCACATTTTTGAAACTGATATAAAGAAAGACATCAAGTCTAAGAAAAAGAAAATGACCATGATCCATGTCAGGAACTAGAAGATTGGAAGAAGGCACCAAGTGAAAGGAACAAGTCAAAGAGAGCTGGGCAAAAATGAGGCTAGGAAAGAAGACTGCATTCCTCAGGTTCACGTCTACACACCAGCCAATGTGTGCAAAGGAGGGGGGGGGGGGTGTCAGCTTAAAGACACCACACAAAGATGAATACCCATAGCAAATAATCTGTAAGTGACAAGGGAAGGGAAAGCAGGAGAAAGCAGAAGGGAATGAAGGGGAAGAAAGAAAGGGAAGGGAGTGGAAGGCAGGACAGTTTCATCATTCTTTATAAGACCTAATTTTTTTTTTTTTTGGCCTCTTGCCAGGTTGGTGTAATTAAAAAGAATTTAGTAGTTAAAGTTTGTTTGAGACCATTCACTTGTACTTTAAGGTTTCCCTCCATGACTGTGCCTCTTATCTCTATTCCACATCTTTCCGGATTCATTCCCACTTATCATCAGGCAGTTCCCTTCCACTATCACCCAGCTCCCCCAGGCCACCTAATTACTCTTTTCCTCCCACTCTTTCAAACAAGCATGGAAGACAGACAGACAGAAAGAAAAAAGAAAGAAAGAGAGAGAAAAATAAAGGGATAAAGAAAAGGAGAGAGAAAGAAAGAGAGAGAGAAAGAAGAAAAGAAAAACAAAAAAGCTCCATATCTAAATGTCAATATAGAACTCTGACAAGCTCATTCAAAAGCTTACTGACAGCAGTATTATACCACCCTATGGAAGACGTGTACACTCTACATTCTACAGAGTACTATTACTCTTTCTCTTCTTCAGTCCCACCAAAACATCCATGGAAAGAATTCCAAGTAACAGCAACAGATATATGAGAAGGTATTTGCAAACTGTACAGTAAAGATGATGAGATGATCTATACTCACATGCTTTTGCTTTGCAAACTGCTTCCTCATCTGTTATTTGATCTGAATTCCCAGAGAAGAATGATGAAATAAGAAAACAAAATCTATTTTTACCATATAGTCAAATACAATGCAGTTTGATAAAATTCAGTTTTCAAAGCCTTCTTATATACATCTTTACATTTTATTCTCCCCAACATGTAGTTTTTTTCTCCATATACTGATGATGAAAGTAAGACTCAGAGATGCGGAAGGAACTCCCACAAGATCATTATCAATATAAGTACTATGTATGGCAAATTTACTAGGCTCAAGAACTGTACTAAGCACTTTACATACTTTACATAATTATTCATCCTTCAAAACAATTTTATGAGGTAAATATTACTATCTTAACATTTTACAAATAAAGAAATTGATGTTTAGAGAGGTTAAGAACTTTGGTTGTGGCCACCCAACTAGTAAATGGAAAACCCAAAATTCAAAAACAGCTTTCAGATGACTTCATTTTTGCATTATGTCAAGCTGCTGCTTTCCTGGTCCAGTGCTGTTACTGCAACATGGCTCAATAATTGTTCAGTAGTATAAGAATGTTTTCTTCTTGTTACCAAGTCAGAATTGCAGGTTTCAGCACAGCAACTCAAGCTTTATGGGAAAAAAAATGACTAATTTATATAAATTCTTAAAGCAGAAGTGGGGAGGATGCTATGTCCATTTCTTTATACAAATAAAAAATAAAGACAGTTAAGCAAATAAGTCACCATAATTGGGAGCTACAAATCAGTTAATATAGTGTTTGGCAGACAGCAGAAGAGTGATATATGCCTCAGTATAGAACACTAAAGAAGAGAGAGATAAATCACTTATAGCTCAGGAAAATATGGCTAAGAAACAAAAAATCGAGCTTAGATGATATGTTTGTTTTAAAACAAGTGTCTTTGTCTTTGTTATATTCCTAAAATAAAGGCTGAGTGAATATTTTCCATCTTGTTTCAAAACCTCAACATCACAGAATAACTGTATTATGATTCTGCTGCTGCCATCTTGTAATATTGACAGCATATTACAGGAAAAAATACTATAAGAAAGCAACAGAAATCTTTTTGATTTATATTTTCTAAAAACCTTCTATAAATCAAAATTTAAGTTAAGCAGGTAGAATTTTATCACATATATGCTGATAAAGTGAGAAGAGAGATTTCTCCCTCTCGGCACCTGAAATGAAATTTCAAGAACTAGTAGGTGTAGCTTATATTTAAAATGATACCAAGATGGATGCAAACAGGTAAATGTCATCTTCTTTCAAGATAAGAAAAGTCTAAATCTTGATCTCCAGGTCTTTTTAAACTACATACTATTAAAATGATGCTGATGCTTTTCTTTGGAAACTCATCTGATTTTGTTTCAGGATAGAAATCAGTCATTGGGAGGCACACTACAGGGACTTCACAGGATCCAAAACAATGACCCCATTGTCCTTGCTATCTCTTTCAGTATACACTAAATATATAGCTACAATAAAAAAGCCTATGAAAGCTAATGATGAGTCAAGCCAATCCAGGTAAAAATAAAATATTTCTCATTTCTAAAAATAAGAGATTTTGCACACCTTTTGGGAAGGTCAGACCAAGTCATTCACACACTCAAAATCTTCCAATGGTTTCTCATTTCTCCCAGAGTAAAATCCTTCCAATAGCCTAAAAGGTCATACAAATCTAGCCCCTTATTTTCTCTTGGAACTTACCTTCTATTCTTCTCTCATTTGTTCTCTCCACTACAGCCAAACAGACTTGCCTCCAGTATTCTTTGACTATATTATGTATGCTCCCCCTAAAGGACCTATATACTGACTAGTCCCTCCACCTGAAATGGTCTTCCCCCAGATAATCTCACAGATAATTTCCTTACATCCTTCAGGTTTTTGCTCAGATATCACCTTGTCATTGAGGCCTACACTGACCACTCAATTAAAATTGCTACCTCTTGTAACCAGCATTTCTAATGCCTTTCAACCAAATTTATTATTCCCATACCAGTCATCATATATTAATACATTATATACTTTAATAAATAATACTTTAATAATAAATTAATACTTTATTAATGCATTATATAGTATTCTGATAATTATTTACTGTTTCTTCCCTCCACTAAAATATAAGGCCCAGGAAGGCAGAAATGTTTGTTTATTTGTTGATATATATCCAATACCTGACATATAATATCTACCTAACAAATATTGATAGAATAAATTAATGAATGAATGTTATTATCCTAAGAACTGAAGTTGGTGAGTCAGCCAGAAAATGACAATTTTCATAAGCTATGACTATGAAAAATGAAATCAGACAACGAGGAAGGATAGCTTGAATAACAAGATCTTCAGGTGGAGATCTTAGATCTTTTAGCTTTATAGGGCTGAAAATATTATTCCTGAAAATAGCAGGAATCTTTTCTTCTCTAGGACTCTCTGACAACCTGAAGGGATGAAGCCTTGCCTGTTGAATAATTACCCCCCGCCCACACCCAAGAATTTTAATATGAACAGAGTAGTATCTTTCTTGGTAGATTATAAACAGAGAATTGAGCAGAGAAGCTGATGCTGGTCATTTCCCTTTGCCCCAAGAGCCTTTCCCTGGATATGTGTGGGGGAAGAGAAGAGGATGGCAGGGCCAGGGAGATGAAAACGAGGTTTTTTCTTACATATTCTTGGAAAGTAGTAATATAGAAACACCATACCCACCAAATAAGAGTCAGAGAGACAACCAATATAGAAGAATATAAACTTTATTTTAAAAATCTTTGTAATAGATAACATCTGATCTAGCAACTTCTCCTTTCCCCTTTTAATAATAGAAGGGTTCTAAAGAAATCTGTACTCCAAAAAATAACTTCTATTATGAAAATGGAAGTAGACTGAATCAGACATAGTCATTTTAGAAAAAGACTACTGGAGAAATGCTGCCAAATGACCAGCTATGAAGCATCAAACCAGGGTTACTTTATATAGGGAGATACATATTGTCTTGGGAATACTTCAGGATAAATTTCTCTTATTGCTGTTGTTGTTCTTTTCTTTCTTAAAAATAATCTTAGAAGAGATCACAGATCTGTTAGAAAGACCCAGAAGGAGAGCAATAGGGGTTAAATACATACATGTAAAACATTTAGAATAGTGTCTGGCACATAGTAGCACTATATAGATGTTTACCATTATCTGTATTTCTTTTTTTTTTTAAGATTTTATTTACTTATTCAGGAGAGACACACAGAGAGAGTCAGAGACACAGGCAGAGGGAGAAGCAAGCTCCCTGCAAGGAGCCTGATGCAGGACTCAGTTCCAAGACCCTGGGATCACAACCTGAGCCAAAGGCAGACACTCAACCACTGAGCCACCCAGGCGCCCCTATCATCTGTATTTCTAATCTCAATTCTATAATAAGCAATCTTTCACACGAACTTATGCTGTACAAAAAAGCTGATAGAAGGAAATCTGTCAAAGTGTTACCAGGAGTTACTTTAGGACGAAGAATTACATAACTAAACTTAGTTTTGTTTTGGTGTTGTTTTTTAAGATTTTATTTATTTCAGAGAGAGAGAGTGAGTGAGAGAGAGAGCACATGAGCAGAGGGAGAGGAAGAGGAGGGAGAAGCAGACTCCCCACTGAGCAGGGAGGCTGACAAGGGGCTCCATCCCAGGACCCTGGGATCATGACCTGAGTCGAAGGCAGACACTTAACTGAGCTACTCAGGTGCCCCCATGACTGAACTTTGATCTTCCTACTTTCCTTACCTACTTTAATGTGTTCTACACTCCAGTCAAACAGAACTAGTTGTAATTTCCCACATGCACCCCATGCCTCATCACTTCTCTAACTTAACTCAAGCTGGAGTGCCTGGAGTGCCTTTTTTGCCTATTCATACACATTTATCCATCCTTCAAGCCATCCTTAAAGGCAATAATAATAGCAGATAAAAATTACTAAGTGCCTACTATGTGTCAGGCACCATATTAAGCAAATTATTTAGATAATCTCACTTAATTCAAAGCTCTCTGAAATAAGTATAAATATTATCCCTGCTTTACTGACTAGGAACCTACAGTTTAGAATGGTTGAATAATTTATTCAAGGTCATATATCTTATGAGCGGCAGGAGTGACATATATAAACCCACATTTGTTTAAATACAAAGTCCTCTGACTTTGAGATGATGACTTCAGTCACCATCCTCACAGATTCATCCTTAAAAGTCCAGAATCTCAACTTAAAAACAAACACCTTGAAGTCAGGGTCAATAGAAAAATATATCTTAATTTTAGCATCTCCCAATGAATGTATCTAGCACAGAGCCTAACAAAATACAGTAGCTTTGACAATAAATATTTAAATAAAAGAATTAATGGATGAGTGAGTCATTCCATCAGCTGTCACTTGTACTATGCATTTATTCTAAAAATACAGCAGGCTTTCATGGAAGATTCAGATGGCCCTATCTAAGAAGGTA
This sequence comes from Canis lupus familiaris, assembly GCF_011100685.1. Lineage (NCBI taxonomy): Eukaryota > Metazoa > Chordata > Mammalia > Carnivora > Canidae > Canis > Canis lupus. The sequence goes on along the minus strand of NC_049242.1, from coordinate 14,208,219 downwards.
GAGCTAATTTTAGTATATCTGTTCTTGGGGGGGAAATGTTATAAGCTAAAATAAAAGAACTAAACTCAACAAATGATTGATAAAATGGGGAGAATATTCTAAGTTTTGAGGAAAAGGAAATAAAATAGACAAAAATTCTTTCACTTACTAAGTTTACACTTCATTGAGAGAGCAAATAGACACTTAATTCTTATGAGATTCCCATTTTAGAGGAAGAAATTATGATCTAGAGAGGTTAAGTAATTTACCCAAGTCACACAGCCAGTAAGTTTTGCAGCTGTATTCAAAACCAAAGGGTCTGACTGTAGAGTGCTTTCTCTGAACAATTAGACAATAATGTTTCTCTGATAGATGATGACAAGTGCTTAAACAAAAACAAAGCAAGGAATGGTAAGAGGGAGTGCTGGGTACGTGAGGTTATTTTAAATAGTATGAGGTAGAACTCACTTGAAAAGATAATGTTAAAAACTTAAAGAAAAAAAAAAAAACTTGAAAGAGTTCACCCCCCTCCCATGCAGATATCTGGGAAAAATAGCATTTCAGGATATTCCTGAAGGACAAAGCAAGTGCAAAGAAATCAAGGCTCTATGTGTTTAAGGAACCATGCGGAGACTAAGGAAGCCAGGCAGCAATGAGTAAGGAGTAGAGTAGTAGGATTAAATCAGAGAGATAACTGGAGTCATGACTTGCAGAGCTCTACAGACCTGACTTCTATAAAGTGATCTCGATTGCTTATACACTGTTTGAAGATAGGGCAATAGAAAACAATCACTTAAAATTATGTTAAATACAATGAGGTGTCATAGTACATTTTATGAAATTCCAATCTCAGTTTTCCATCACCTCTAATTTATTTTAAAGCAAAAATGGAAAGTATAGAAATATTACCACACAGTAAAAAATATCAGACTGAGCGGATTGAGAAGTAAGATGAACAGAATTTTTCACAAGTATATTTTTTAAACCAAACTTTTTTTTTAAGATTTTATTTATGTATTCATAGAGACAGAGAGAGAGAGAGGCAGAGACACAGGCAGAGGGAGAAGCAGGCTCCACATAGGCAGCCCGACATGGGACTCGATCCTGGGATCACACCCCGGGCTGCAGGTGGCGCTAAACCGCTGCGCCACCGGGGCTGCCCTAAACCAAACTTTTCACAAGGTATAAACTTCCAGTTATAAGTTTAAAAAGTACTGAGAACAGGGACACCTGGGTGGCTCAGCGGTTGAGTATCTGCCTTTGGCTCAGGGTGTTATCCCCAGGTCCAGAATCAAGGCCCTACATCGTGCTCCTTGCAGGAAGACTGTTTCTCCCTCTGTCTGTGTCTCTGTTTCTCTTTCTGTGTCTCTCATGAATAAATAAATAAAATCTTTTTTTTTAAAGTACTTAAGAACATAATGTGCAATATGATGACTACAGCTAACAATGCTGTATGGCATATTTGGAAGTTAAGAGAGTAAATTCTAAGAGTTCTCATCACAAGGAAAAAAGACATTTTTCATTTTTCTTTTTTTATATAAGATGACGTTAACTAAACTTATTGTAATAATCCTTTCACAATATATGTAAGTTGTCATTATCCTATAAATCTTAAACTTACACAGTGCTATATGTCAGTTATACCTCAATAAAACTGAGGGAGGCGGGGGGGGGCAGACTTTGGTTGAGACTCAGGCTTCTCTTTATCTGCTCTTTCTTGTTTTTTAGAAGCTGATTAAGGGATTTCTATCCAGCATCCTCCTTTCCTCATGGCAAATTTTCCTGCAGCAAGCCAGATATTAAAATACAAGTTGCAGGATACCTTCCATCAAAGCAGCAAATCTTTCTGCATCTATTGCAGAAAGTCAGAGTGACCTATTCAAAATGGGTTTTCCTTGCATATCCTTTTTACTCTAACCATCCTACATTTGAATTATTGTATTAGAGGCTTCTAGAACTTCCAGAAGACCTAACAACAGAGAGCACAGATAGCATATCCTTGTTTTTAAAATCAAAAGCTGTTATCCAGGTATAAGACTGGAAAGATTTACAAGAATATGCAGCCAAATGTAATATATTTCTTTCCAGTTACAAACTCTACCTCTGTCCAAAACACTTGTGTTAAAGAGCAAGAGAAATGAGACGCCTGGGTGGCTCAGTGGTTGAGCATCTGCCTTTCGCTCAGGGTGTGATCACAGGGTCCCAAGATCGAGTCCCACATTGGGCTCTCCGTGGAGAGCTTGCTTCTCCCTCTGCCTATGTCTCTGCCTCTCTCTCTGTTTCTCTCATGAATAAATAAATCTTTTTTAAAAAGAGCAAGGGAAAAGGAAACTTTGCCGAAAATCAGTTCAACCTGCAAACTTCCCTCAATCCTGGGCTTTAAAGAAGCTCCCTGGCACCAATAGAGCACAGGTGTAAAATAGAAATACTGGTAAGGGAATATTCAATAGAATATCCTGAGCAGCCTCATTAAATCTCACTGCACCACAAGAAGAATAGGAAGCAGTCAAACAATCATTTTACTACCAGTTTTTACTCATGTAGCCATGAGATACACTGATGGAGATTTAAAAAAAAATTAAGTGAAGAAGCTATGTGGTTAAGATGAGGGAGAGGAACAAATGATAGAGCACACCTTATACCCCAAGACCATGTGGAAACATGCATCTGAGCTGCATATGCCAACATAAAGGAGTGATGATTCTCAAAGATTAGAAAGGAAATGTCCCCACAAGAATTACATCATTGCGGATGCTCATTGATGATCATGATTCTTCCCTGCATGTCTCTCCCACCAATATCATTCAATCCACCGGAACCATTGAGGCACTGTCCTCGACACGGTGATGTACAATATTACACGATCCCTACTTTCACTGAGATGTTCTGACAGAATATATACATCAGGGAATTATTCCCTCTGAGAAAAAAAAAGGCAGTGGAGGTAAAGTGTAAGAGTGATCAGATGTAAAGCAAAGATACTTTCAGAAAATCCAGAATTGACTAAGACAATGTTTTCTGCCTCTCAGCAGATTCTAAGCTTAAAACTAAGATGATGTTGATTTGCAGAAAAAATAGAGTTAAAAATGCTATGCAGTGTTATAGTTTGTTAAGAGTCTTCCTGGGCCAGGCCCTGTGCTGTACGCTAAGGTGCAATAGTGCCCTTCCTTGTGGAGCCTCTACTCCGGGTGGCAGATACCTCCTTGGCATGATGGTAGCACTGACGCTTTGCAGTCAAAAGCCATCTAATGCCCACCTGTCTTTAAAATACCCAGTCTAATGGTTACTCGTCCTGAAATTTTCATTTTTATGCTACCAGGTTTTACCTTCACATTCTCAAAATACTTCAAAAGATTGACTTGATTCTACTAAAAACAAAACAAAACAAAACTACAGAATCCTAAATTAAATCTTGAATCCATAAAATAAAATAATTTCAACCACTAATCTTCACTTCTGGAGTTCTCAGAGGATACTTCCTTTTTTATTTTCCGGTATTATCAAAGATTTTATAGGCTATGGAGGTCTTAATAAACCTTTTTCATTGTTAAATAAATGTACTAGCACATATCTAATCCACTAGAAATCAGTATCCCAGTGATGCGTCCATTGCCTTAAGTGTTTTGGGAATTTCTGTTTCCAGAGCCAATGTACCAGTCATGTAAGAATAGCATTCTTATTGATTCAGAGGACATTATCCATGACTTCCTATGCCAGCTTTGATAAACTAAGGTACACCTGTTTCTTTTCCATTCTAGCCTATATCCTAGGAAGACCTAGCTAAGAGAACAGAAAAGGGAAGCATAATGGAATAGGCAAGGAGCCCTATGGCCAGACTGAAGTTGGGAACCAGACGATATGCCTACAGAGACTTCTTTCTAGTTCAACGTATACTTCTTGAGCCTAGCATGAAAAACACTCTTGTGTATATGAAGAATCAGAGATAAGGAAGATTTACGATTGCTGCCCTTAAAGAACTTATACGTCCTTCCCAGATGCTTTAAATAAACTCAGTTTGTTCAAAGGAAGGGACACAAAGTGAGAATTTAAAAACATAACAAGTCTGTGCATTGTGTCAACAGAATCTACCCAGGACGTTGTCCTTTATTTTAAGGTTTTCTGGTTAAAAAATTCATTTTGGCTCCACTTCTCAATTACTGTTCTCATTTAAACAACTTTAGCAACAATTCAATTTGGACTCATTCTCCAAAATTTGACCTTGGAAAAAGCCAATCCCAACAGAACAAAGATTCTCCTTTGCCCTGGCCCAGTACACTGAGACCCCAAATAAGATACACTCTCCTGCTGTGCCCACTTCTATCTTCAGTGAGGCAGACCAGCCAGATCTGTCTCATAAAACCCACTAAGGAAGAACAAGTATATTCACCTTAGGAGCACCCTAATTGGAGTCAGTGAGTATTCATGTTCTGATGTTTTGGATATACTGGGCCAATATTCAAATCACTAAAGATGAGGACTTCCTAAACAAGAGATCTTAAGATGAACAGGGTAGAGTAAAAGAAACCCTAAAACTTCAGTGGAACCCACACAACATTAACTCTGTCTTGCCTATCCATTTTGACATTAAAAATACCCATGTGGATTTTTTTCTTATCATTCATCTTTATATCACCAGCATCTGTTCAAAAGCCAATTAAAAGTCCTGATTTATATGCATTCCATAAGATAATCTTAGATAATCACTGAGTAAACAGCCTAAAGTTCTGTTTTTCTTTTCAAATGAGTTATCTAGCTGATGTATTTGTTGAAAGGACATTAATACAAACCAAAGGAATTACATGCATATAACAATTCATGTAAAAACTTTATCCCTAAGAAAATCTGTATATATAGCAATATTATGTAAATTAGATTATTTGAATATACAAAAAGCCCATATAAATGGAAAACAAAGAGACACACAACAGAAAAATGAGAAAAGAATATGAATAAATTCACAAAAGGGCAGATTAATATAGCCAACAAACATAAAATATAATGCTCAAATTCACTAATTGTCTGCAAAATGGAAATTAGGTTAAAAATGAAGTATCACTAAGCCTATTAAACTGACAAAAATTAAGAAGAGCAGCAATACCTATTGCTGGGATAGATGAGAGGTAAAATTGTACCAAGATGCAGTGTTAGTGAAAATATGAAAGATAAAATCAGTCTGGCAACACATTCAAGATAAAAGTATGCATGTCCTTGGAGCCAATAATGCTACCCCTGAGAATCTATCCTATAGAATTAAAGTATCAGGGATCCCTGGGTGGCGCAGCGGTTTAGCGCCTGCCTTTGGCCCAGGGCGTGATGCTGGGGACCCAGGATCGAATCCCACGTCAGGCTCCCGGTGCATGGAGCCTGCTTCTCCTTCTGCCTATGTCTCTGCCTCTCTCTCTCTCTCTCTCTGTGTGTGTGTGACTATCATAAATTAAAAAAAAAAAAGTTAGAATTAAAGTATCAGTATGTTCAGAAATACATGCAATCATAAGATTGAAGCATTAATAACAATGCTGTTTTATTGAAAACAATAAATTCACATTGAAGTGTGAATATTGAATAAATTATGATACATCCACACTAAGAAATTATGCATCTGTCAGAAGAACGAATTAAAGGTATAACAGACAACTTCTTTTATATTTAATTTAAATTCAATTTATCAACATATAGTATAACACCCCTCCTCAGTGTCCATCATTCAGTTACCCCATCCCGCTATCCACCTGCCTTTCTGCAACCCTTTGTTCATTTCCCAGAGTTAGCAGTCTCTCATGGTTTGTCTACCTCTCTAATTTTCCCATTCAGTTCCCCTCCTTTCCCTTAGAATCCCTTTCACTATTTCTTATATTCCATATATGAGTGAAACAATATGATGATTGTCCTTCTCCGACTGACTTATTTCACTCAGCATAATACCCTCCAGTTCCATTCACATCGAAGCAAATGGTGGGTATTCGTCCCTCTGATGGTTGAGTAATATTCCACTATATATATATATACACTTACCACATCTTTTTTATCCATTCATCTGTCGAGGGACATTATTGCTCCTTCCACAGTGTGCTGTTGTGGACATTGCTGCTATGAACTTTGGGGTGCATGTGTCCCGGTGTTTCACTACATCTGAATCTTTGGGGTAAATACCCAGTAGTGCAATTGCTGGGTCATAGGGTAGCTCTATTTTTAACTTCTTGAGGAACCTCCACACTGTTTTCCAAAGTGGCTGCCACCAGTTTGCATTCTCACCAATAGTGCAAGAGGGTTCCCATTTCTCCACAACCTCTCCAACAGTTAGTTGTTGTTTCCTGTCTTGTTAATTTTCACCATTCTCACTGGTGTGAGGTGGCATCTCATTGTGGTTTTGATTTGTATTTCCCTGATGGCAAGTGATGTGGAGCATTTTTTCATGTGTTTGTTGGCCATGTGTATGTCTTCTTTGGAGAAATTTCTGTTCAGGTCTTCTGCCCATTTCATGATTGGGTTGTTTCTTGGGTGTTGAGTTTGATAAGTTCTTATAGAACTTGGATACTAGCCCTTTATCTGATATGTCATTTGCAAATATCTTCTCCCATTCTGTAGGTTGTCTTTTAGTTTTGTTGACTGTTTCTTTCACTGTGCAGAAGCTTTTTATCTTGAGTAAGTCCCAATAGTTCATTTTTGCTTTTGTTTCCCTTGCCTTCATAGATGTATCTTGCAAGAAGTTGCTGTGGCCAAGTTCAAAAAGGTTGTTGCCTGTGTTCTCCTCTAGAATTTTGATGGATACTTGTCTCACATTGAGATCTTTCATGCATTTGAAGTTTATCTTTGTACAAATCTTAAGATGATTTGTTCCAACTCTCTGAAAAAAGTCCATGGTATTTTGATAGGGATTGCAGTGAACATGTAAATTGTCCTAGGTAGCATAGACATTTTCACAATATTTATTATTGCAATCCATGAGCATGGAATGTTTTTCCATTCCTTTACATCTTCCTCAGTTTCTTTCAGAAGTGTTCTGTAGTTTTAGGGTATAGATGCTCTACCTCTTTGGTTAGGTATTCCTAGGTATCTTATACTTCGGGGTGCAATTGTAAATGGGATTGATTCCTTAATTTCTCTTTCCTCAGTCTCATTGTTAGTGTAGAGAAATACCTCTGATCTCTGCATTGATTTTGTATCCTGCCACATTGCTGAATTGCTGTATGAGTTCTAGCAATCTTGGAGTGGACTCTTGGGTTTTCTATATACGGTATCAGGTCATCTGCAAAGAGGGAGAGTTCGACTTCTTTGCCAATTTGAATGCCTTTTATTTCTTTTTGTTGTCTGATTGCTGAGGCTAGGACTTGTAGTACTATGTTGAATAACAGTGGTGAGTGGACATCCCTGTCGTATTCCTGATCTTAGGGGAAAGGCTCTCAGTATTTCCCCATTGAGAATGATACTCCCTGTGGGCTTTTCATAAATGGCTTTTAAGGTATTGAGGAATGTTCCCTACACTTTGAAGAGTTTTAATAACGAATGGATGCTGTATTTTGTCAAATTCTTTCTCTGCACCTATTGAGAGGATCATATGGTTCTTGTTTTTTCTCTTGTTGGTGTGATCTATCACGTTGATTGTTTCACAAATGTTGAACCACCCTTGCATCCCAGGAATAAATCCCACTTGGTTATGGTGAATAATCTTCTTAATGTATTGTTGGATCCTATTGGCTAGTATCTTGTTGAGAATTTTTGCATCTGTGTTCATCAGGGATATTGGTCATAATTCTTCTTTTTTGGTGGGATCTTTGTCTAATTTTGGGATCAGGGTAATGCTGGCCTCATAAAACAAGTTTGGAAGTATTACCTCCATTTCTATCCTTCAAAATAGCTTTAGTAGAATAGGTATTATTTCTTCTTTAAACGTTTGAAAGAATTCCCCTGGGAAGCCATCTGGCCCTGAACTTTTATGTCTTGGGAGGTTTTTGATAACTGGTTCAATTTCCTTGCTGGTTATTGGCCTGTTTAGGTTTTCGATTTCTTTCTGTTCCAGATTTGGTAATTTGTGGGTTTCCAGAAATGCATCTATTTCTTCTAGAATGCCTAATTTGTTGTCATATAGTTGCTCATAATACGTTTTCACAATCATTTGTATTTCCTTGGTATTGGTTGTGATCTCTCCTTTTTTGCTCATGATTTTATTAATTTGAATCTTTTTTCTTTTTAATAAGGCTGGCTAGGGATTTATCTATCTTATTAACTCTTTCAAAGAACCAGCTCCTGGTTTTGTTGATCTGTTTGACAGCTCTTCTGGTCTATTTCATGGAGTTCTGCTCTAATCTTTATCATCTCTCTTCTTTGGCTTGGTTTAGCTTTATTTGCTGTTCTTTCTCCAGTTCCTTTAGGTGCAAGGTTAGCTTCTGTATTTGAGTTTTTTCCAATTTCTTAAGGGAGGCTTGCATTGCAATGTATATTTCCCTCTTAAGACCACTTTTGCTGTATCCCAAAGATTTTGAATGGTTGTATTTTCATTTTCATTAGTTTCCATGAATCTTTTCAATTCTTCTCTAATTTCCTGGTTGACCCATTCACCTTTCAGTAGGATGCTGTTTAACTTCCGTGTGTTTGAGTTTCTTCCAAATTTCTTCTTGTGATCCAGTTCTCACAAAGCATTGTGGTCTGAAAATATGCAGGGGACAATCCCAATCTTTTGGTAATGGTTGACCTGACTTGTGACCCAGTATGTGATCTATTCTGGAGAAAGTTCCATGTGCACTTGAGAAGAATGTATTCAGTTGCATTTGGATAGAATGTTCTGTATATATCTGTGAAATCTATTTGGTCCAGTGTATCATTCAAGGCCCTTGTTTCTTTGGTGATGTTCTGCTTAGAATATCTGGCATTTGCTGAGAGTGCCATGTTGAAGTATCCTACTATTAGTGTATTATTATCTAATATCTCCTTACTTTGGTTATTAATTGATTGATATATTTGGCAACTCCCACATTAGGGGCATAAATATTCATAAGTGTTAGGTCTTCTTGTTGGATAGACCCTTTAAATATGATATAGTGTCCTTCTTCATCTCTTACTACAGTCTTTAGTATAAACTCTAAATTTATCTGATATGAAGATTGCTACCCCAGCTTTCTTTTGAGGACCATTTGAATGGTAAATGGTTCTCCACCCCTTCATTTTCAGGCTGGAAGTGTCCTTAGGTCTAAAATGCATCTCTTGTATACAGCATATAGATGAGTCTTGCTTTTTCATCCAGTCTGATATCCTGTGTCTTTTGATGGGATCATTCACCCATTCACGTTTAGAGTAACTATCGAAAGATATGAATTTAGTGTTATCGTACTACCTATACAGTTCCTGTTTTGTGGATTGTTTCTTTGGTTTCCCTCTTTCTTTTACAGGGTCCCCCTTAATAATTCTTGCAGAGCCGGTTTTGTGGTCACATATTCCTTCAGTTTCTGTCTATCCTGGAAGCTCTTTATCTCTCCTTCTATTCTGAATGACAGCCTTGCTGGATAAAGTATTCTTGGCTGCATGTTTTTCTCATTTAGTACCCTGTATATATTATGCCAGCCCTTTCTGTCCTGCCAGGTCTCTGTGGAGAGGTCTCCTGTTAATCTGATATTTCTTCCCACATAAGTTAAGAATCTCTTGTCTTGAGCTGCTTTAAGAATTTTCTCTTTATCTTTGAAATTTGCAAGTTTCACTATTAAATGTCAAGGTATTAAAAGGTTTTTATTGATTTTGGGGGGAGGGACCTCTCTATCTCTTGGATCTGAATTCCTGTTTCCTTCCCCAGATTAGGGAAGCTCTCAGCTATGATTTGTTCAAATATGCCTTGTGGTCCTCTCTCTCTCAGCTTCTTCTAGAATCTGAATTAGATGTATACTCTTCCTTTTCAAGCAATCATTTATTTCCCGAAATCTTTCTTCATGGGCTCTTAATTGTTTTTCTCTTTTTTCCTCAGTTTCCTTTCTTTCTTCAACTTGTCTTCTATGTCACTCACTATCTCTTCCACCTCATTAACCCTAGCAGTTAGAGCATCCAGTTTGGATTGCATCTCAGTTAAAGTGTTTTTAATTTCGGCCTCATTAGATCTCAATTCTGCAGTAATGGAGTCTCTAGAGTACTTTACGCTTTTTTTCCAGAGCCACCAGTAACTTTATCATTGTACTTCTGAATTGAATTTCTGACATCGTATTTAAATCCACGTATAAATAAATAAATAGATAAATAAATAAATAAATAAATAAGTCCATGTTCAGTAACTCTCTGGCAGAGTATTACTTCTGGTTCTTTCTTTTGTGGTAAATTATTCCTTCTAGTCATTTTTTCCAGTGCAGAGTGGCTGTATGAGTGAGCTGAGTCAAAAATATCAACCACAACCTAGGTAAAATATACCCTAAATGATTCTGAAGAGGTGAGAGACTAAAAAAGAAAAGAACAAAATAGAACAAAATAAAACAAAAGGACCACTGAAGTGAAAAACCAATCTTAAAACAAAATAGTAAAAATTAAAAACCAAAAACAAAGAAGAAGACAAAAAAAGAAAAGAAAAAAAAGGAAGGGATGATGGTGGTGAGGAAATAGTAGTGGAGAGAGAATATAATCTCCCTGAGGGGACCTAGAGGGTAATCCTCTTGGTTCTGAGTTTATTTTGTTCTGTATGTTAGAAGATGCTCAATCCCAAATTTATGTAAACCAGGAATACTTATATAAAGACCCAAAATCAAGCACAAAAACAGAAAGATATAAGACAGGGGAAGGATGGGAAGGAAGAGAGAATATAGTCTCACAAAATGAACCAACATGGTGTTCTACTTGGTTCTGGGTGTATGTTGTATTAGAAATACTAACTTCCACCATTGTAAAATAAAATGAGACAGAAAAAAACAAAAAACAAAAACCCATATCTCATATATCTGCCAAAATTAAATTGAACACTGAAGGGAAGCCAGAAGTGAAAAATATATCTAAAACATGTAATTATAGAAATATGAAAGTCAAAAAGGAAAAAGCTTAAAAACAAAGATTTGGTAAAATATTATAGTTAAGGTGGGAAAAGAGAAAAAATATTGGAAATTTTTAACCTGATAAAAAATGAGTCATAATGAAAAAAGAAAAAAAAAAAAAGACCCTCTGGTTCTATATTCTATTTTCCTCAGTCCTGGAGCTTTCCAGGGCTGCTTGTTCAGTAAATTTGCTTTTCCCTTGTTCTTTCAGCAGTTCTTCTGGGGAAGAAGCCTGCTACACTGATTTCAGGTGTTGGTGCCTGGGCAGGGATGCCCCACTCCTTGCCAGATGCCAGGCTCAATATGAGCTGTTTATCCTGTGAGGCCCTTGTTCGCTACAGGCCCTGTCTCTCCCAGATGCAAGGTGAAAAGTAGAGGAAAAAAATTGGTGGTGGCCAGATTTCCAGCTCTGGAGTTGAGCTCCCCTTGAGTAACTAACTGCAGTCTCCAGTCCACACTGGCCTAGATGCTCTTGGGGACAGGAGCAGGTGCACTGATCTCCACAGCTTGCTGGGCGCCCAGCAGCAGGAGAGTTCTCACTTTCCTGTGCACCTCCTGCTTCCTCCTGTCCCAGGGGGAATAGAGGATAGCCAGCTTTGTCTGTTTCAGCGCCTGTGGATGCAGGGCCCTGCATCGCTGGACCTGCCCTCCTAGGGACTGCCTCTCCGGAAGGGAACAGAGGACAGCCACCTCTGCCCATTTGCCAGACTCTAGGGTAAAGGGAGCTCCCAAGCTGGCCAAATGCCTGGAAGGTTGTGGCGCTCTAGCCCTTTCCTGAAATTGGACCACAGTTTGTGGTAAGCTTTCTCCCAGGTGCCCTTACTCTTATGGTGTCTCTGGGAATCTTAAGTCTTCACTTCCTTTCCTGCAATCCTGCCCTATTTCTCTGCTAAGCACTTTTCTATCAGGGAAATCTCAGGCATGGATTTCTAAAGTTCCCGCTTGACCAGGCCTGGGCTTTCAAGCCCCAGAGGCTTTTGCTGCTCAGTTTTTGTCTGGATTGTCATGGTTCCCCTCTGCAACTTGATTTATTTTATTTTTTTCTTCTTCCTATCTTGTTAGAAGCAGAAATTTTTCTCTCTGTAGCATTCCAGCTGTTCTCTCTTTAAATCTCAGGTCAAATTCGTAGGTGTTCAAGATGTTTTGAAAGTTATCTAGGTAAGTTTGTGGGACCAGATGAGTTTGAGGACCCCCTACTCTTCCACCATCTTGCCCTGAATCCTCTATACCAGACAACTTGAAGAAATATTCATATAATATGATTTTTTTGAGAAATAATTACTTTTAAAATTCTGTGTTTATATGTGTGCATGAATATATATAAAATATAGATATACACATGTATACATGTATATGTTTGCATATAAATACATATTTTATGAGGGCAGAAGACATAAACACATTAAGTGGTTAAGATAGGTAACCTTATATGTAGGGAGGGAACTAATGCAGTACAGGCAGGCAATGAGTTAAAGAGAAAACATGCAAAAATGGAAAGTTTAAAAAACTGAATTTAAAATGAAAAGTATATACTTGATCATTTATGTAAAATTAGGTATATGCATGAGACTATGCATCTAGAAATTGACTAAAAATAATTCAAGTGATTCAAATAAAAAGCAATAAGAACCTAGGAAAAATATAGGAGAACAGCTAATACTGGAATGGGTGTGGGGGGATTGGGGAGCAAAGAAAAAAAGAATAAAAAATGGTGGTAGATTTCATCACTTAAAAAATATAAATATTCTGAATATTCAAAAGCACCACAAGCAGAATAGTGATCAATAAACAAGAAAGATTGCAATAATTATGACAATAGGATAGCATATTTCATAAACAAAATGCTCTTGCAAAACAGTAAGAATTTTGGCACCACTCAGAAAATGGACTAAGAGATTGAATGAATCACCAAAGAAATATAATTAGAGAGAGGGGAAGATGGTGGTGGAATAGTAAAACCCTAGGCTTGTCTCATCCCACAAACACAGCTAGGTAACTATCAAATCATCCTAAATAGCCCCAAAATTGACCTGAAAACTAACAAACTCAAAAAGTAAAAGAAGAGAAGAAGCCACAGTGAAGAAGGCAGAGACTTAGACAAAAAAAAAAAAAAAAAAGCCAAGATGGAGGAATTTATCCCAAATTAAACAACACAAGGCCACAGCCAGAGAGAGATCTAAGTGAAACAGATATAAACAGCATGGCTGACGGAGAATTTAAAGCAATCATAAGGATACTCACTGGGCTAGAGAAAAAATAGAAGACATCAATGAGACCCTTACCATAGAGATAAAAGAGCTAAATATCCCAGAAATCAGCCTGAAGACTGACAGAATAAACTCCACAACTAAAAAGAAAGAAGAGCCCACATTGAAGAAGGTAAGAAGTGTGGAGATGTACCTAAAGGGAGAAACAGATTATGAGTGCTGCAGAGGGGAGGGAGCCACGGTCGCAGAGAAAAGCAAAAGAGAGGGTGGCATACATGGGAGTGCACAAGGAGATGTTTTCCCAAAGCCATTGGCTTAGAAAATAAGAGCAGCTGAATTTCATGAGTTCTTGCAACCAGTGGGGCTTAAAGCCTAGAGTTTTTAAGTTCAGTGGGCTTGACTAGGATAGAGCCCTGAGAGTACTGTCCTGCTCATGGAGAAAAGACAGGCAAACAACATGAGGGAAGACAGCCTGTAAAAAGAAATTTGAAGAATCCCTGGGACATATGGTGGAGAGATTATATGCTTCTCTTGGAGAACAACCTTGGGAGGCAGCATTCACGGAGACACTTCTCCAGGAAAAGAGGAGCTGGCTGGCACCATTTGCCTCCAGTGTCCCTTAGCATAAACACAACCTGTGGGAGACAGTACGGTGTTAACATTGGCTTCCCAACTTCCTTACAGGAAGGCCCAATTACCCTATACTCTGCCAGGACTGCCCTTCTCAATCAAGCCTGCCTCAGTCTGAGCATAGTGGGCTCCTCCCCCAGAAAACAAGCAAAACTCCTGTCCACACCACATCTCCCAACCAGAGAGTTCTGCAGGGCCTCAGTTCTGGTGGAGTTGGATGTTAGGTCTCATTTCACAAGCAGATCAGAGCACACCTAGTTAGAAGTCACCACATTCAGGCCAGGGACAAAACACTGTCCACAGCAGGCAAGAGGAGCCTCTGCAGATGACTGGCCAGAAGGACAGAGCAGCCAAAATACAATAACATGCATCATACACCAGAGACACTCCCTGAAGTGCCAGATCCTGACCACTACATGACTTCTTCTTCTAAGGCCATAGAGCAGGAGACATAAAAGTCTTTTCTAACACAGTAAAGAAGGCAGAGATTTAGACAAAATATCAAGATAGGGTAATTCATCCCAAATGAAAGAACAACATAAGTTACAACAAGAGATCTAATTGAAACAGATAAAAGTAACATGCCTGATGGAAAATTTAAAACAACACCTATCGGACTTAAGAAAAGAATAGAAGACATCAGTGACTGTAAAAACAAAAATAAAAGTTTTAAAAGAACCAATCATAGATGAAGAATGCAATAAATGATATTGGAACAGGCTTATGCAATGAATAGCAAGCTGAAAAGAAAGAGAGGAATATATTAGTGATCTAGAACATAAAATAATGGAAAATAATGAAGCTGAGCAAAAGAAAGAATTATGCAACAAGAGAATAGACTTAGGGAATACAGTGATTCCATCATACATAATAATATTTGTATTATAGGAGCCCCAGAAGAAGAAGAGAGAGAAGAGAGCAAAAATTTATTTCAAGAAATAATAGGGGAGGAGCAAGATGGCGGAAGAGTAGGGTCTCCAAATCACCTGTCTCCACCAAATTACCTAGAAAACCTTCCAATCATCCTGAAAATCTATGAATTCGGCCTGAGAATTAAAGAGAGACCAGCTGGAATGCAACAGTGAGAAGAGTTCGCGCTTCTATCAAGGTAGGAAGACGGGGAAAAAGAAATAAAGAAACAAAAGGCCTCCAAGGGGGAGGGACCCCGCGAGGAGCCGGGCTGAGGCCGGGGCGAGTGTCCCCAGGACAGGAGAGCCCCGTCCCGGAGGAGCAGGAGCTGCACCGACCTTCCCGGGCGGAAAGGGGCTCGCAGGGAAGTGGAGCAGGACCCAGGAGGGCGGGGATGCCCTCGGGCTCCCGGGGACAGTAACAGCAACTGCGCGCCCAGGAGAGTGCGCCGAGCTCCCTAAGGGCTGCAGCGCGCACGGCGGGACCCGGAGCAGCTCGGGGGGCTCGGGGGCGGCTCCGCGGAGGGGGCTGCGGGGCGGGAGCAGCTCGGAGGGGCTCGGGCAGGGGAAGAGGCTCCGTGCGGAGGGGGCTGCGGGGTTCCAGGAGCAGCTCGGAGGGGCTCGGGCGGCGGCTCCGCGGAGGGGGTTGCGCGGCCCGGGAGCGCGAATCCACCAGCGCAGGCTCCGGAGCACAGGGCGCCGGGACACAGCCCAGGATCCCTCCTCCCCCGGGACAGGCAGAGGCCGGGAGGGCCCAGGACAGCGAGGACGCTCCTGCCCGGAGCTGAGCAGATCAGCGGCCCCGCCCCGGAGCCTCCAGGCCCTGCAGACGGAGAGTTCCTGCCGGAGCTGAATCCAGGTTTCCAGAGCTGCCCCGCCAATGGGGCTGTTCCTCCTGCGGCCTCACGGGGTAAACAACCCCCACTGAGCCCTGCACCAGGCAGGGGCACAGCAATTCCCCAACTGCAAACACCTGAAAATCAGCACAAGAGGCCCCTCCCCGAGAAGATCAGCTAGACGGACAACTTCCAGGAGAAGCCAAGGGACTTAAAGTACACAGAATCAGAAGGTACTCGCCGGTGGTTCTTTTTTTTTTTTTTTTTTTTTTGTTTTGCTTTTTGATTTGTTTCCTTCCCCCACCCCCTTTTTTTTTTCTCCTTTCTTTTTCTTTCTCTTTTTCTTCTCTCTTTTTTCTTCCCTTTTTTTCTCTCTTTCTCTTTTCTTTCCTTCTTTCTTTCCTCTCTTTTTCTCTTATTCCCAATACAACTTGCTTTTGGCCACTCTGCACTGAGCAAAATGACTAGAAGGAAAACCTCACCTCAAAAGAAAGAATCTGAAACAGTCCTCTCTCCCACAGAGTTACAAAATCTGGATTACAATTCAATGTCAGAAAGCCAATTCAGAAGCACTATTATACAGCTACTGGTGGCTCTAGAAAAAAGTATAAAGGACTCAAGAGACTTCATGACTGCAGAATTTAGAGCTAATCAGGCAGAAATTAAAAATCAATTGAATGAGATGCAATCCAAACTAGAAGTCCTAACGACGAGGGTTAACGAGGTGGAAGAACGAGTGAGTGACATAGAAGACAAGTTGATAGCAAAGAGGGAAACTGAGGAAAAAAGAGACAAACAATTAAAAGACCATGAGGATAAATTAAGGGAAATAAACGACAGCCTGAGAAAGAAAAACCGACGTTTAATTGGGGTTCCCGAGGGCGCCGAAAGGGACAGAGGGCCAGAATATGTATTTGAACAAAATCTAGCTGAAAACTTTCCTAATCTGGGAAGGGAAACAGGCATTCAGATCCAGGAAATAGAGAGATCCCCCCCCTAAAATCAATAAAAACCATTCAACACCTCGACATTTAATAGTGAAGCTTGCAAATTCCAAAGATAAAGAGAAGATCCTTAAAGCAGCAAGAGACAAGAAATCCCTGACTTTTATGGGGAGGAGTATTAGGGTAACAGCAGACCTCTCCACAGAGACCTGGCAGGCCAGAAAGGGCTGGCAGGATATATTCAGGGTCCTAAATGAGAAGAACATGCAAACAAGAATACTTTATCCAGCAAGGCTCTCATTCAAAATGGAAGGAGAGATAAAGAGCTCCCAAGACAGGCAGCAACTAAAAGAATATGTGACCTCCAAACCAGCTCTGCAAGAAATTTTAAGGGGGACTCTTAAAATTCCCCTTTAAGAAGAAGTTCAGTGGAACAGTCCACAAAAACAAGGACTGAATAGATATCATGATGACACTAAACTCATATCTCTCAATAGTAACTCTGAATGTGAACGGGCTTAATGACCCCATCAAAAGGCGCAGGGTTTCAGACTGGATAAAAAAGCAGGACCCATCTATATGCTGTCTACAAGAGACTCATTTTAGACAGAAGGACACCTACAGCCTGAAAATAAAAGGTTGGAGAACCATTTACCATTCGAATGGTCCTCAAAAGAAAGCAGGGGTAGCCATCCTTATATCAGATAAACTAAAATTTACCCCAAAGACTGAAGTGAGAGATGAAGAGGGACACTATATCATACTTCAAGGATCTATTCAACAAGAGGACTTAACAATCCTCAATATATATGCCCCGAATGTGGGAGCTGCCAAATATATCAATCAATTATTAACCAAAGTGAAGAAATACTTAGATAATAATACACTTATACTTGGTGACTTCAATCTAGCTCTTTCTATACTCGATAGGGCTTCTAAGCACAACATCTCCAAAGAAACGAGAGCTTTTAAATGATACACTGGACCAGATGGATTTCACAGATATCTACAGAACTTTACATCCAAACTCAACTGAATACACATTCTTCTCAAGTGCACATGGAACTTTCTCCAGAATAGACCACATATTGGGTCACAAATCGGGTCTGAACCGATACCAAAAGATTGGGATTGTCCCCTGCATATTCTCAGACCATAATGCCTTGAAATTAGAACTAAATCACAACAAGAAGTTTGGAAGGACCTCAAACACGTGGAGGTTAAGGACCATCCTGCTAAAAGATAAAAGGGTCAACCAGGAAATTAAGGAAGAATTAAAAAGATTCATGGAAACTAATGAGAATGAAGATACAACCATTCAAAATCTTTGGGATGCAGCAAAAGCAGTCCTAAGGGGGAAATACATCGCAATACAAGCATCCATTCAAAAACTGGAAAGAACTCAAATACAAAAGCTAACCTTACACATAAAGGAGCTAGAGAAAAAACAGCAAATAGATCCTACACCCAAGAGAAGAAGGGAGTTAATAAAGATTCGAGCAGAACTCAACGAAATCGAGACCAGAAGAACTGTGGAACAGATCAACAAAACCAGGAGTTGGTTCTTTGAAAGAATTAACAAGATAGATAAACCATTAGCCAGCCTTATTAAAAAGAAGAGAGAGAAGACTCAAATTAATAAAATCATGAATGAGAAAGGAGAGATCACTACCAACACCAAGGAAATACAAAGGATTTTAAAAACATATTATGAACAGCTATACGCCAATAAATTAGGCAATCTGGAAGAAATGGACGCATTCCTGGAAAGCCACAAACTACCAAAACTGGAACAGGAAGAAATAGAAAACCTGAACAGGCCAATAACCAGGGAGGAAATTGAAGCAGTCATCAAAAACCTCCCAAGACACAAGAGTCCAGGGCCAGATGGCTTCCCAGTGGAATTTTATCAAACGTTTAAAGAAGAAACCATACCTATTCTCCTAAAGCTGTTTGGAAAGATAGAAAGAGATGGAGTACTTCCAAATTCGTTCTATGAGGCCAGCATCACCTTAATTCCAAAACCAGACAAAGACCCCACCAAAAAGGAGAATTACAGACCAATATCCCTGATGAACATGGATGCAAAAATTCTCAACAAGATACTGGCCAATAGGATCCAACAGTACATTAAAAAAATTATTCACCATGACCAAGTAGGATTTATCCCTGGGACACAAGGCTGGTTCAACACCCGTAAAACAATCAATGTGATTCATCATATCAGCAAGAGAAAAACCAAGAACCATATGATCCTCTCATTGGATGCAGAGAAAGCATTTGACAAAATACAGCATCCATTCCTGATCAAAACTCTTCAGAGTGTAGGGATAGAGGGAACATTCCTCGACATCTTAAAAGCCATCTATGAAAAGCCCACAGCAAATATCATTCTCAATGGGGAAGCACTGGGAGCCTTTCCCCTAAGATCAGGAACAAGACAGGGATGTCCACTCTCACCACTGCTGTTCAACATAGTACTGGAAGTCCTAGCCTCAGCAATCAGACAACAAAAAGACATTAAAGGCATTCAAATTGGCAAAGAAGAAGTCAAACTCTCCCTCTTTGCCGATGACATGATACTCTACATAGAAAACCCAAAAGTCTCCACCCCAAGATTGCTAGAACTCATACAGCAATTTGGTAGCGTGGCAGGATACAAAATCAATGCCCAGAAGTCAGTGGCATTTCTATACACTAACAATGAGACTGAAGAAAGAGAAATTAAGGAGTCAATCCCATTTACAATTGCACCCAAAAGCATAAGATACCTAGGAATAAACCTAACCAAAGATGTAAAGGATCTATACCCTGAAAACTATAGAACACTTCTGAAAGAAATTGAGGAAGACACAAAGAGATGGAAAAATATTCCATGCTCATGGATTGGCAGAATTAATATTGTGAAAATGTCAATGTTACCCAGGGTAATATACACGTTTAATGCAATCCCTATCAAAATACCATGGACTTTCTTCAGAGAGTTAGAACAAATTATTTTAAGATTTGTGTGGAATCAGAAAAGACCCCGAATAGCCAGGGGAATTTTAAAAAAGAAAACCATATCTGGGGGCATCACAATGCCAGATTTCAGGTTGTACTACAAAGCTGTGGTCATCAAGACAGTGTGGTACTGGCACAAAAACAGACACATAGATCAGTGGAACAGAATAGAGAATCCAGAAGTGGACCCTGAACTTTATGGGCAACTAATATTCGATAAAGGAGAAAAGACTATCCATTGGAAGAAAGTCTCTTCAATAAATGGTGCTGGGAAAATTGGACATCCACATGCAGAAGAATGAAACTAGACCACTCTCTTTCACCATACACAAAGATAAACTCAAAATGGATGAAAGATCTAAATGTGAGACAAGATTCCATCAAAATCCTAGAGAAGAACCCAGGCAACACCCTTTTTGAACTCGGCCATAGTAACTTCTTGCAAGATACATCCACGAAGGCAAAAGAAACAAAAGCAAAAATGAACTATTGGGACTTCATCAAGATAAGAAGCTTTTGCACAGCAAAGGATACAGTCAACAAAACTCAAAGACAACCTACAGAATGGGAGAAGATATTTGCAAATGACATATCAGATAAAGGGCTAGTTTCCAAGATCTATAAAGAACTTCTTAAACTCAACACCAAAGAAACAAACAATCCAATCATGAAATGGGCAAAAGACATGAACAGAAATCTCACAGAAGAAGACATAGACATGGCCAACATGCACATGAGAAAATGCTCTGCATCACTTGCCATCAGGGAAATACAAATCAAAACCACAATGAGATACCACCTCACACCAGTGAGAATGGGAAAAATTAACAAGGCAGGAAACAACAAATGTTGGAGAGGATGTGGAGAAAAGGGAACCCTCATACACTGTTGGTGGGAATGTGAACTGGTGCAGCCACTCTGGAAAACTGTGTGGAGGTTCCTCAAACAGTTAAAAATATACCTGCCCTACGACCCAGCAATTGCACTGTTGGGGATTTACCCCAAAGATACAAATGCAATGAAATGCCGGGACACCTGCACCCCGATGTTTATAGCAGCAATGGCCACGATAGCCAAACTGTGGAAGGAGCCTCGGTGTCCATCGAAAGATGAATGGATAAAGAAGATGTGGTTTATGTATACAATGGAATATTACTCAGCTATTAGAAAGGACAAATACCCACCATTTGCTTCAACGTGGATGGAACTGGAGGGTATTATGCTGAGTGAAGTAAGCCAGTCGGAGAAGGACAAACATTATATGTTCTCATTCATTTGGGGAATATAAATAATAGTGAAAGGGAATATAAGGGAAGGGGGAAGAAATGTGTGGGAAATATCAGAAAGGGAGACAGAACGTAAAGACTGCTAACTCTGGGAAACGAACTAGGGGTGGTGGAAGGGGAGGAGGGCGGGGGGTGGGAGTGAATGGGTGACGGGCACTGGGGGTTATTCTGTATGTTAGTAAATTGAACACCAATAAAAAATAAAAAAATAAAAAAATAAAAGAAATAATAGCCAAAAAGTCCAGAAAATGGGAAGGAAACAGACATTCAGATCCAGGAGACACAGAGAACTTCCATCAAAATCAACAAAAGCAGGCCAACACCAAGACATATGGTAATTAAATTTGGAAAATATACTGTAAAGAAAAAAAAGCTTAAAAGTAGAAAGACAAAAGAAGTCCTTACCTTACAAGGGAAAATCCATAAGAATAGCTGGAGATTTCTCAACAGAAAGTTGGCAAACCAGGAGGCAGGGTATGATATATTTCAAGTACTGAGTTGGAAAAATATACAGCTAAGAATACTCTATCCAGCAAAACTATCATTGAGAATAAAGGAGAGATAAAGTGTTTCTCAAACAAAAAGCAAAGGAGTTCATGACCACTAAACCAATCCTACAAGAAATATTAAAGGGGACTCCTTTGAGTGCAGAATAGAGAACAAAAGTGACAAAGACAAGAAAGGAAAACCTCCAGAAACAATGATAAAACACATGATAAAATCACAACAAATAAATATCTATCAATAATTACTTTGAATATAAGTGGACTAAATGCTCTAATCAAAAGACACAGGGTATCAGATTGGATTAAAAAAAAAACAAGACCCATCTACATGCTGCCTACAAGAGACTCTTAGTTTAGGCCTAAAGACTCCTGTGGAGTGAATGTGAGGGGGTAGAGAAATATTTATTATGCAAATCAATGTCAAAATAAAGCTAAAGTAGCAATACTTACATTGAACAAACTAGGCCTTAATACCAAGACAATAAACAGAGACCAAAAAAGGCATCATATAATCACAAAGGGGACAATCCAACAAGAAGATATAATAATTGTAAATATTTAAACACAAAGGGAGCACCTAAGTAAAAAAAAAAAAAAAAAAAACAATAACAAACTAACAAACACAAAGGAACTAATTGATAATAATACAGTAATAGTACGGGACTTTAACACCCACTAACATCAATGAACAGAAAATCAATGAGGAAACAATGGCTTTGAATGAATGACACACTAGACCAGACAGACTTAACAGATATATTCAGAACATTCCATCCTAAAACAGCAGAATATGCATTCTTTTCAAGTGCACATGGAACATTCTCCAGAACAGATCACTTATTAGGTCACAAATCAGGCCTCAACAAATACAAAAAGTCTGAAATCATACCATGCACCTGACCACAATGCTATGAAATTAAAGTCAACAAAAAGAAAAAATTTAGAAAGACCACAACTACATGAATGTTACACAACATGCTATCGCACAATGAATGGGTCAACCAGGAAATCAAAGAAGAAATTAAAATACATGGAAAAAAATGAAAATGAATATACAATGGTCCAAAACCTTTGAGATGCAGCAAAAGCAGTCCTAAGAGGGAAGTTTATAGCAATACAGGCCTACCTCAAGAAGCAAAAAAAAAAAAAAAAATCTCAAATAAGCAACCTAATCTTATACAAAGGAATTAGGAAAAGAACAACAAAGACTAAGGCCGGGATCCCTGGGTGGCGCAGCGGTTTGGCGCCTGCCTTTGGCCCGGGGCGCGATCCTGGAGACCCGGGATCGAATCCCACGTCAGGCTCCCGGTGCATGGAGCCTGCTTCTCCCTCTGCCTGTGTCTCTGCCTCTCTCTCTCTGTGACTATCATAAATAAATAAATAAATAAATTTAAAAAACAAAACAAAGACTAAGGCCAACAGAAGAGAAATAATAAAAAATAGAACACAAATAAATGATAGAGAAACTAAAAATACAGTAGACCAGATAAATGAAATGAGGAGCTGGTTCTTTGAAAAAATTAATTAAATTGACAAACCTCTAGCCAGACTTATAAAAAGAAATGAAAAAGGATTCAAATAAAATTAGAAATGAGAGGAGAAAGAGCAACCAACACCACAGAAATACAAACAATTAGAAAAGAATATTATGAAAAACTATAGCCCAACAAATTGATAAATTCCTAGAAACATAAACTACCGAAACCCACCCAGGAAGAAATAAAAAATTTGAACAGACCAACAAAAAGCAAAGAAAAGCAAAGAAATTGATTCAGTAATCAAAAAATTCCCAACAAACAAAAGTCCAGGGCCAGATGGCTTCACAGGTGAATTTGACTAAACATTCAAAGAAGAGTTAATAACTACTCTCCTTAAACTATTCCAAAAACCAGAAATGAAAGGGAAGCTTCCAAATTTATTTCATAAGACCAGCATTACCCTGATACCAAAACCAAAGACTACCAAAAAAGAAAACTACAGCCAATAACCCTGATGAACATGGACACAGAAATTCTCAATAAAATACTGGCAAATTGAATCTATCAGTACATTAAAAGAATCATTCACCATGATCAAGTGGGACTTATTCCTGAGATCCAACAGCAGTTCAGTATTTGCAAATCAATCAGTGTGATACACTGCACTAACAAAAGAACTATATGATCATTTCAACAGATGCATAAAAGCATTTCACAAAATAAAATATCCATTATTTTAAAAACCCTCAACAAAGTAAGTTTAGAGGGAACATACCTAAACATAAAAAAAAAAAAAAAAAAGCCTTAGCCTTATATGAAATACGCACAGCTAACATCATCCTCAATGAGAAAACCTGAGAGCTTTATCCCTAAGGTCAGGAACAACACAGAGATATCTACTCTCACGGCTGTTATTTAACATAATACTGAATGTAGGAAAGAATATCTAAAGGAAAAAAGAAGATTCTTTAAGAAATGATGCTGGGAAAACTGGACATCAACATGCAAAAGCATGAAACTGTACCACTTTTTTATACCATACACAAAAATAAATTCCAAATGGATTAAAGATCTAAATGTGAGACCTGAAACTAAAAATTCACATGCAGTAACCTCTTTAACATCAGTGGTAGCAACTTATTTCTAGATTGATCTTCTGACGCACAGGAAACAAAAGCAAAAATAAACTACTGAGACTTCATCAAAATAATGCAAACTGGTGCGGCTACTCTGGAAACCAGTATTGAGATTCCTCAAAAAGTTAAAAATAGAACTATCCTGTGATACAGCAATGCACTACTAGGTACTTACCAAAAGAATACAAAAATAAATATTCAAAGGGATACGTGCACCCTGATGTTTGTAGCAGCATTATCTACAATAGCCAAATTATAGACACAGCCCAAGATTCCATCATCTGATGAATGGATTAAGAAAATGTGATGTATACACACACACACACACACACACGGGATATTACACAGCCATAAAAACATGAAATCTTGCCATTCATAATAATGTGGATAGGGCTAGAGAATGCTGAGTGAAATCAATCAGTAAGAGAAAAACAAATACTCTATGATTTCACTCATATTTGGAACTTAAGAAACAAAACAAATGAGCAAAGGGGGAAAAAAGAGAAAGAAGAAGCAAACCAAGAAATAGACTTAGCTAAGAGAACAAACTGATGGTTACCAGAGGGGAGGTGGGGGGGAGTGGTTAAATAGGTAATGGGGATTAAGGAGTGCGTTTATTGGGCACCGAGAGTTGTATAAAAGTGTTGAGTCACTATATTGTACACCTGAAACTAATATTATGCTGTATGTTAACAGGAATTTAAATAAAAACTTAAAGAAATATAAATACCCAATAATTATAAGAAGAAAGATCCATAAATACAGAACTGGTGGTTGCCAATCCCATAAGGGCAGGAGTTGTGGGATGGGTAAAACAGGTAAAGGGTAGTAGGAGGTACAAGTTTCCAGTGATAGAATGAATAAGTCAAGGGGATGAAAGGTATAGCACAGGGAATATAGTCAATGGTATTGTAATAGAGCTGTATGTGACAGATAGTAGCTGTATTCGAAAGAATAGAATAATGTATAGAGTTGTCCAATCATTATATTGTACCCTTGAAACTAATGCATCATGTGTCAACGATGCATCAATAAAAAAATAAAAGGTAAAGTAAAACAGTTAAGTCTTAATAATAAATAAATAACTACAATCTAAACCATCAGGTAACAAATTGTATCTATTAATTTGATGAATATTTTAAATAATTAATATTGCTGAGGGTTTAGGTAGATAATGCCTTTCCAACACTGCTGGTAGTATAATCCTGCAAAGCACCATGACAATTTGTATCAATTTGGCTTACAAATTTCAATGTCTTTGAACTCAGTGGTTTCATCAGAAAACACACAATGGTTGATACACACAGATATCTATATTAGCATTATTCATAGCTGAAAACTGGAAGTAGCCTAAATATTGAATAGGGAACTATTTAAGTAAATTCCAAATGATGGAATATTATATAGCCATTAAAATATTTTCAAAAAGCATCTAATGATATGACATGGGAAAGTATTATTAATACAGTATTACATCTAAAAATCATAAAGAAAACACACATTCTGGTGTACAAATTTTATGTGCATATACTTGTACAGAAAAAACTTAAAAAGTCAAAATAATTGTAGGTATTGGTATTAAAATTAAGATTGTAATGCTTTTAATATTTTATAAAATTTATATAGTTGTTATCAACACATTATTATTAACTTTTTCTTCAAAAAACTAAAGTAATCATCAAACTTAGCCTGGAAAAGGCCATTTTTCAAATCAATTCAGAGCAGGATAGAAAGTATATCACAGGCCTAAATCTTAACAATCCAAACATTCAGCAGAGCATCATTGATTAGCACTAGGAATCCATGTAGCTTCCAAGTCCACTTCACTACACAGTCTTGACAGATTGCAAGTGTCTTTGTGTGTGTGTGTGTGTGTGTGTATACTACTACCTGCCTTCACAGTATTGAATGCCACTTAGAATATCATTGATCTGTCCCTGCCTCCCTATTAGTCCTCAGTTATGAACCTGAGACATTCTTCAACTTGCCTTACTCTTTGGTAACTATTAATTCCAATGGTATTCTCCAAACTTCTTGATCTCATAATTTTATATATAAAAACCATTTGACTCTACTAGCCTTATATTTATTTTTAAATGTATATGTATTACTGTTAATACACTATATAATATAAATTATATATTACATAAAATTTTGAAAAATATAAAGAACATGATAAAAAATATAAATGGAAATTCTACTATTTTGTTCCTAAACCCTAATGGGTCATTTTAAAACACCCCAGGATATACGGCCTATGGAGATGACAGCCAGACCACACTTTCCAATCCCATCTCCTTCCTGTATTGCATGTGGAACCATGTTCTGAAATTCCAAAATGCTATAGACTTGAGTTAACTCAAACCATCACAATATTCATAACAGAACTCACTTGTACAATGTGAAGAATCATGTCTTTCCCGTGCCCTTTTGTCTTTTTGGCAAAATCCGGATTTTTTTTTAAATTTTTTTTTTAATTTTTATTTATTTATGATAGTCACACAGAGAGAAAGAGAGGCAGAGACACAGGCAGAGGGAGAAGCAGGCTCCATGCACCGGGAGCCCAATGTGGGATTCGATCCTGGGTCTCCAGGATCGCGCTCTGGGCCAAAGGCAGGCGCCAAACCGCTGCGCCACCCAGGGATCCCAAAATCTGGATTTTTATATGTAAATACTGTATATGATGTGGTATAACTACATTTATATTAATATTATTGCCATCTGTTGATAATGATTACTACTACTACTAGGACGGTGACCACTCTACTGGCATAAGTAAGTCATAATATTATTCAGTTCTTTTAGCTGTTTCAACATATACCTCTGCAGACTTTTGAAGGTTATCATGGCATGGAGCAAGAAGGGATGTCTTCTCCCATTTCTGTGCAACTTGATTGGCTTCTTCTATCTTCTGATCACAACTTTTTTGAGAATTTAGCAATGTCACCTCATAAAATTCTTGAATATCTGTGAAAAAAATGTAAGGGAAGGATCAAATGCCATGTATCATCACATAAATAGCTTATATATATACATATATAATATATGTATGTATATGTATATATATACACACATATATATGAAAATTTTTGCACATATATATGAAAAATTTTGCTGACTAGAAGAACCATATACACATGATCCCAAAGAAAAATAACAAAAATAAGGGAATCCTGAAAACTGCATTTTTACCTGCATGAGAATTCTTTATTCATAATTGCAAAAACTGGAAGTACCAAAATGTCCTTCAATCAGTGAATAAACTATAGTAAGCCCATAGTCAGAAATAAGGAGGAATGAGCTATCAACCCATGTAAAAACAGATGAATCTTAAATACTAGGTTTAAATATCCACTCTGAAAAAGGTACATATTGTATGATTCCATTTATACAATATTTTAGAAAAAGCAAAACTAAAGAGAGTAAAATGATCAGTGATCACTAAAGGTTCTGGGGGTGGGGAGGATGTTTAAGTAGGTAAAGCACAGGGTGACAAAAATAGTCTGTAATTATATGGTAGTAGTGGACATGTAACATGAAGCATTTGTCAAAGCCTATGAACTTTACAGCACAGAGAGTAAATCTTAATGTATGCAAATTTTAAAAAATCATTTAGGAGGTCAGGGAATCCTAAGATGAAACACAGATTGTGACAAAAGAATCTAACTGTATTACAAATGTGTGAAATAACCTCTCTGGAGGCAGTAGGAGAAAAAGGTGACATCCTGAAAATGAGTAGAAACCGTAAAACCAAAGATGAAGGCATTATTACAAAAGAATCTCGACTCCGCTCTGTAGTTGATAAATTTGTTTCCCATGGTGCAGTAAAGTTAGTAACTTTGGAACCACTTTACTTGCAGACTAGAATTGAACAGTTAAATTGATGGTGGATGGTGGGAACCAAGTTTCTCACTATTGGAGTAGTGAGATAGGTAAGAGGAGAGGATTAGAATGATCCCTATGATTTTGGATTACATTTGGAGACATCATTATAAACTCCTGTTCAGCTTAATAGAGGTACAAATAGATATATATAGAAATGTTTACAGATCTGTTTATATACAGGTTAATATACACCACATATATTTTCTTACTGAGTATGCTGAAAGGACCTAGAATTAATGAAATTCCAGTAAGACTGAACTTAATACCCAGACTTTGGCCCCTATATAGCATTCTCCAACAAATGGTAAAAAAAAAAAAAATAATGAATAAATAAATTGGAACTGCATTAGGATTGGGACTATGCATATGAATTCAAATTTTTTAAAGGGAGAAAGGGGGAAGGAAGAAAGAGAAGAAGAGGAGGAAAGGAAGAAGGGAGAAAAGGAGTTAGATATAGAAAACTATGAATATAAATAAAAATGATTATGTGTATATATGTTTCCTAGATTTCTTATGTATTTGTAGGCTGAGAGGGCCTAGCAGGAAAAAAATCTAATAGCAACAAGCACATCTGGAGCTCAGATCATGGTTTTAATAAAGAGCTTCTTGAAAAAATGGTTGATTCTATTACTGAAGCAGGAAAAACAACAAGATGAGTCCTACAACATCTTGTAATACCCATAAATGAGAAAACATTACCACCCCCCTACACACACACAAAGCCCTGCTACAATGGGGGCATGTCAAAACAATATGAGTTACAAGAAGGAACAAAGATGGCCAGTAGTATTAGATTATAACCAAAAATATAAAATAAATGCACATGAATCTATACCGTTATGTGCATACATGGATGAATAAATTAAAGAATAAATGTATATATATATATATATATGTAAATAGACAATCACCCTTGATGAAGTTCCAAATAATTTATTTAGATACTCTGTCCTCAAGGAAATGAAGCATAATTTTCCACCCCTTAAGTATGATCTGACTTCTTTTCAAGAGTATAGTATTAAAATTAGGGGAAACTAGAGTGACATTAGAGAGGTGAATCCCAACAAAAACTACCTCAGTCTAATTATCAAGGCTAATATCATCATTGAAGAGCCATGGTGATAGCAGGCAACCTATAGATATAATGAGAATGGCACTTTACCTCTGTGGTAAAGTTTTGAGGTACCTCCTCAAAACTCATAACCCTAATTTAATCATAAGAGAGAAAAATTCTAGTTGAGGGACAGTCTACAAAAAAACTTGACCAGTATTCTGCAAACTAATCAAAAGTGAGAAAAGTCGGAAAAAAATGTCACAGTCTAGAAGAGCTCAAGGAGACACAATAAATAAATGTAATGTGGTAACCTAGATGGGATCCTGGAATAGAAAAAGGACATTAGCTAAAAACTGAGGAATGTGAATAAAGTAAGGGCTTAATTTCCAAATAATATATCAACATTTGTTATTAGTTGCCACAGTGGGTATAAGATGTTAATAATAGGAGAAACAGAGTTTGGGATAGGTTGGAACTCTCTATACTGTCTTTGCAACTTTTCTGTAAGCATTAAAACTACTCTAAAATAAAAAGGTTATTTTTAATTTGCCTTTTTAAAAGGCATCACACAGGGGCTCCTGGATGGCTCAGCGAGGTATCTGCTTTCACCTTAGGTTAGGATGTCAGTGTCCTGGGATTGAGCCCCACATCATCAGATCAGACTCCCCACTTAGAGAGGAACCTGCTTCTCCCTCTCCCTCTGCCCTTTCCCCCAGCTCATGCACATTCTCTCTCTCTCAAAAAGTAAATAAAATCTTTTAATAATAAATAAATGGCATTATACAATCATTGTTAGAAACCTGCCCAAAGGGTCCTCAAAATGAATGCTTTCATAAATCCATTTTCAGATTTAGGATGTAAATACTATTAAAAATTATCACACAAAGTTAAATTTTACAACTTTTTAATATATGAAAAAGTATTTTTGATGACATCTGCTTCTGACACTATGGTTGACTAAGTATTCTTCAGATCAACTAGGCACTTTGAAGCATTACTGGTATTTCAGCAGATGGGGTGGGTCTCCAAGAATGATCTTAAAAATACACACGCACACACACACAAAAAAAAAAACAAACAAAAAAACAAACAAACAAAACAAAAAAAAAACAAACAAACCTGAGCTTAAATCATATCAGCTGGGAGGTTGGATTAACAGTAGTTGACAAACAAAAGGGATGGGGTTGATATGAGGACATATACCTATGGCAGAATTGCTATCAACATACAGACCCTCATATCAGTAAGTAGAGGTAAGGAAGCTGGCCCTGAAATTCATCATTGAGCCAAGATCCCCAAGGAATACTGAAATAATTATATGCCAGTGGCTCCCTATTTGCTACTGGCAGGAGCAGAAGGAAATATTTTCCGTAGGAAGTCTCAAGGCTACAGGACTCTCATAGATTAGGATCAAGAAATGAGCTCACAATCAAGGTCACAAATCAACAGAAAAGTATGTCAATATAAATGAAATTCAGCAGCAACACCAAACGATAGGTTACATGCCCAGTTATTGTTGATTTTGGAATTTTCTGACATAGAACAAAGAAAAGCTATGCAAAGTGTTGAATAAATGATGGCCATACTCACAAAGATGAGCATATAACAAGGATCTAGTAAAACTGAGTAAGCAAAATGAAAAGAAACAAATGTAACTTATAAAAATTAAAAATACAATTCTTTATAAATGGATTAATGGATGGCTAGAGGGATATTTTATATATATATAATATATAACAAATATAAGAAAATGCAAGTTATAAAATCTATGTGGTAGGTGTACAGGTACTCACTGTAGTATTCTTATAACTTTGCTCTTCGAAAACTTTCAAAATAAAATGTTAGAAAAATGTGTAATTATTTAAAGTTAAAAACTCAATGGATGTGTTAAACAGCAGATTAAACAAAGCAGAATTGGAAAATATTACCAAAAAATTAGCAATAATTCAACATAAGAAAGATGAAATAGAGTATATGAAAGTATTATTTGACTATGTACTTGTAGTCTTCAAGGATAAAATAGAATAAATAACAAGTGATATTTAAAGAGATAATGGATATAAAATTTTTAGAACTTATGAAAATATGAATTCACAGATACAGAAAATAATAGCTTATATTAAAGAGAATAAATAAAAGCTATGCACATACCATAATAAAATTTCAGAATACCAAAGACAAAGCAAAGATCAGGAAAGTAGTCAGAGAGAAAAGATTAAACAGACTTCTCAAAAGCAATAATGTAAGCTAGACAACAGTAGAATAACAACTTTAGAATTTTGGGAGAAAATAACTATGAGCATAGAATTGTTCCTTTGCAAATCATATATATGATTTAAAAAAAAACTTGTATCTAGAATATATAAAGAACTCTCAAAACACAATTAGAAGCCAAATAATCCAACAGAAAAATGGCTAAAAGATTTGCAGTCACTTCACTGAAGAAAGTGGGTGGCTCACTCAGTTAAGTGTTTGCCTTCAGCTCAGGTCATGATCCTAGGGTCCTGAGATTGAGCTCTACATCAGGCTCCCTGTTTAGCTTCTCCCTCTCCTCCCCACTTCTTGTGCTCTCTGTCATTCTCTCTCTTTCTCTCTCTCTCTCATAAATAAATAAATAAATAAATAAATAAATAAATAAATAACATCTTGTGGAAAGAAAATAAAATAAAAATAATATCAAATAAACACATGAAATGGTTTTCAACATCATTAGTCACTAGGGAAATGAAAAATCAAAACCACAATAAGATACCACTACATATTTATTAGAATGGCTAAAATTAAAAACACTGATTATACCTAGCCCTGATAGGGATATGAAGGAACTGGAACACTCGTACTTGATACTGAAGATGAAAAATGGTAAAACCACTTTGAAAAAAAACAGTGTTTAGCTTCTCAAAAAGTTTATACAACTAATATACGATCCAACCATTCATGTTCTAGGTATCATCCAAGAGAAAGGAAAATGTCTATGTCTCTATTAAAAGTCAAGTCTGGAAACAACCCAAATGTTATCAAAAGATGAATGAATAAACACATTTGGTGTAGCCATACAATAGAATACTACTCAGTGGGATGCCTCGGTGGCTCAGTGGTTGAGTATCTGCCTTTGGCTCAGGGCATGATCCAGCAGTCCCCGGATCAAGTCCCACATCGGGCTCCCTGCATGGAGCCTGCTACTCCCTCTGCCTATATCTCTGCCTCTCTCTGTGTCTCTCATGAATAAATAAATAAAATCTTTAAAAAAAAAAAAAGAATACTACTCAGCAATAAAAAGGGACAAACTATTGATACATACAACATGGATGAATCTCAAAATAATTAGAACAAGTGAAAAAATCAGACAAAAATGAATGCAAGTTTTTATATTAGTTATAAAAAATTCTAGAAAATGCAAATTAATTCTATACTGACAGAAAAACAAATCAGTAGTTGCTAAGGAATTAAGGAAGAGAAGGATTGCAGGGAAGAATAAGTAAGAGGGATTACCAAGGGATAGGAGGAAATGGTAAGGGGTAGTGGATACGTTTACTATCTTGATCATGCTAATAGTTTCACTGATACATACCTACTTCAAAACATACTAAATCATGCACTTCACATATGTGCAGTTTGTTATGTATTAATTACACCTCAATAAAGAAAGTGAAAAAGATGACATGAATTTAGAGGAGACATTTTCATAACACATAGGCAAAGGAACAGTATCTAGATATGCAAAAGCCTACAAATCAAATATGAAAAGACATATAAGTCAGAAGGAAAAAAATGGGTGAAAAGTATGGGCAGTCATTTCACAGTAAAGGAAAAATATATTCCTGAAAAAAGAAAAACATATGCATCAATAGCAAGTTATATCTGTTCCTGATGAGTGAGAATTGCTATAACCACTTTAGCTTTTTTTTATTTATTTTCTATTAGCCAACATACAGTACATCTTTAGTTTCTGATGTAGTGTTCAATAGTTTATCAGTTGCCTATAACACCCAGTCAGTGCTCTTCACATCATGTGCCCTCCTTAATGCCCATCACCCAATTACTCTATCTCCTCACCCTATAACCACTTTAGAAAACAATCTTGTCTTACCTTGTAAAACTGAACAATTGTTTCCCCTATAGCCCAGCATTTCTACTTTCCAATACATATCCCAAATGAACTCTTGCACATATGTACCAGGAAACAAACCAAAATGTTCTTAGTAGCGCAGATCATAGTAGCAAAAAATTAGAAACAATCCAGTGTTCACCCAAAAGGAAACTGAATAACTGCGATATGTTTTTAAAATGGAATTTATGCAGCAGTGAAAATGAATAAACTACAGTATCATAAAATGACATGAATAAATCTTGAAAACAATGCTGAGTGAGAAAAGCAAGCCTCAGCACAAAAATATTTTTGTAAAGTTAACAAACATACAAAACTAAAGTATATATTTTTAGGCATATATACATACATATGTGAAGAAACATTTAGACCAAAGCAAAGAAATACATGGAAAGATGTAATTACCCATATGGTCAAGAAAATGGGTAAGGGAGGGAAACATAGGTAGAAACTAATATCAATGGTCTAGTTCTAGATTTGGGTGGTGATTCCAGAAATGTTTATTGTTATATGTTATATACATGTTATGTTATATATTAATATGTTATATATTAATTATATATACTCTTTTGTATATATTACATATATTTTTAAATACAAATTTAAGTGATTCATAAATAATAAATTTAAATAATTTAAAATAAATAATAAAATTTATATAGAAAACTTACAAATCTTCAAATTTTATGCATAGCTACAACTTTATTCTACCACTAGCAATAAAGTAGCTGTGAAGTCATGCTTGGAAAATGTGTAAGAACAGAAGACAAAAAGAACAAATAATCCTAAAATTTTTATGGAACCACAAAACACCCAAAATAACCAAAGATGTCTTGAGGAAGAACAAAAGCTGGGATTATCCACAATCTCAAATTTCAAGATATATTACAAAGCTATAGTAATCAAAACAGTATGGTACTGGCACAAAAACAGACATATAGATTAATGGAACAGGATAGAGAACCTAGAAATAAGTCCACATTTATATGGTCAATAAATCTATGATAAAGGTAACAAGAATATGCAAGTGGGAAAAGACAGTCTCCTCAACAGTGTT
The DNA here is from genome assembly GCF_011100685.1 of Canis lupus familiaris. Classification (NCBI taxonomy): domain Eukaryota; kingdom Metazoa; phylum Chordata; class Mammalia; order Carnivora; family Canidae; genus Canis; species Canis lupus. Next base: position 14,174,208 of record NC_049242.1, on the reverse strand, counting down.
GGGAAAATTGGACAGCTATATGCAAAAGATTGACACTGGACCACTTTCTTACACCATACACAAAAATAAACCCAAAATGGATTAAAGAGCTAAATGTAAGACCTAAAAATGAAACTCCTAAAAGAAAACATAGGCAGTAATCTCTTGGACATTGGCCTTAGTAACATATTTATGTATATGTCTCATTGGGAAAAGGAAACAAAAGCAACATAAACCACTGGGACTACCAAAAGAAAAAGGGTTTGCATAGCAAAGGAAGCTACCAACAAAATGGAAAGGCAACCTATGAATGAGAGAAGATATTTGCAAATGACATATTCAACAAGGGATTAATATCCAAAATATCCTTGTGTTCACAGCAGCATTATTTACAAGAGCCAAGGTATGAAGTAACCAAAGAAAATGTGGTATAATACATAATGGGATATTACTCACCATAAAAAAGAATTATAGTGTTCCATTTGTGATAACATGGATAGACCTACAGTGTATTAGCTAACTGAAATAGGTCAGACAGAGAAAGACAAATACCATATGATTTCACTTATATGTGGAATCTAAAAAAACAAAACAAACACACACAGAAATAAACTTACAAATATAGAGAACTAGTGCTTGCCAAAAGGGAGGATGTTGGGGGGAAGAACCAAATAGGTGAAGGGGATTAAGAAGTACAAACTTTCAGTTATATAATAAATGTCTAAGAGAAAGTACAACATAGGGAATATAGTTGATAATATTGTAATAACATTCTATGGTGACTATACTTATTGTGATAAGCACTGAATAATATATAGAATTGTTGCATCACTATGTGTATACCTTAAACTAAAATAACATATCAACTATATTTCAATAATAAAAATAAAATAAAAAATAAGGTAAAAACCTTACATATATAAGTCCTCAGATATTTGAATGTAGTAAGGGTTGAAGGGTGCTAATTGGGTTAACAAAAGTCAGAAATAAGGAATAAAAAAAGTGGAATCCAAAAACATTCTCTGTATCAAGCATTAACTAAACATAAAAGAAAAAAGAATCCCTGTAAAGATTTCTGCAGCCATTCTCTATAGAGTAAGGACTTGCAATGGGTAAAACAATTTTTGCAAAGTTTGCAGCCTCTCTGTCTTTGTCTCCCATGAATAAATAAATAACCCCCAAACCTGATAATAAGCTCATAGTCTATTTCACTCCTTTGTCTACTTATCATTCCTACCTAATCAACCACTAGAGAGGAAAAAGGTAACTTTAATTAAGTCAAAGCTTATTTAAATTTGAAAATAATTCTACAACCAATGTCAAGTTTTATTTCTGATTAGGCAGGTGTATTTTTTAATGCCTGATTTATATTTGTTGGGCACTTTCAAAGCATCTCTTTTCACCACTCTCTAATATCACCCCCACCACCACTTCCTGTACATTCTCAGTGCAAAGTTGAGGCCCTCACTATCTCTTGCTCACATTTCCTTAGGCTCAGATGCCCTTTCCCACACATAGAAATCCTACTTCTGCTTCAATGCCCACTTCCACTATCAAGTCTTTTTTAAAAAGAATATTTGAAGTCAGAGAGCTAAATATGAAATGTCAACAGCACAGAAAACATTCTTACTAAAACTGAGTTCAATTGAGTGAGATGTGAGTGAGAGTAAGAATACTAAGCAGCTATGCATCAAAAAGGAAAAACGGGGATCCCTGGGTGGTGCAGTGGTTTAGCGCCTGCCTTTGGCCCAGGGCGCCATCCTGGAGACCCGGGATCGAATCCCACGTCGGGCTCTCGGTGCATGGAGCCTGCTTCTCCCTCTGCCTATGTCTCTGCCTGTCTCTCTCTCTCTCTCTCTCTCTCTCTCTCTCTCTCTCTCTGTGACTATCATAAATAAATAAAAAATTAAAAAAAAAAAAAGGAAAAACGCTCATGTGGGGAGTTGTGGGAGGAGGTGGGCAATGCTGCTGCTTTCCTCCTCCTGTTTCCAGAAGGTACTGCTTAGATCTATTTAATCTTTATTTATCATTCTACCTTATATTAGATGTAGCTGTTCACCCACCTGTCCTCAATTCAACATTTCAATTCAGTAAGTAAGTTTTAAGTACCAGGCAAGGCCCTTAGGAATAAAGATGATGTCCTGGCCAGTCACATTATTGTCTACTATCTGGCCTCATTCTTTACATTTAGTAAGCACACGATGAATGCTTGCTAATTTTAGTTTATTTACATTCCCTCTCTATTTAAAGATCAAATAAAATAAAAATCATTAAATAAAGTCAAATCTCTCCACACTTAGGACTGGAGAAAACTTGCGTATTATTTAAATTATGTTTCTATGTGACTTGACTGCTTGATTTGATCACTACTGCTAGCAGTTTTTATTTTGCACATTCCTTCTGCAAATAAAAAGTTTCTGCCACTTCTGACAATAAATTCAAAATAAATTCCTCAAATTCTTGAAGGCATACACATTTTGACCTCATAATTGTTTTTTGATATAGCTTATAAATTATTGTCAAATTCACAGATAAGTGCTTCTCAGAATCTAATGTACACATGAATTTGAAGCACTCACGGATCTTGTTAAATTTAAATTATGATTACGGTTAGGAGTCAATCCTGGATCTCTGCATTTCTAATAAGCTCCCAAGTGACGTCAATGGTTTCTGATCCACCAGGAACACTGGACCTAAGAAATAGCACCTATGGAATTAGAACCTAAGGCTCACACTCTCATTTCAAATATCCTTGATGAATTATTACAATACTCTTCTTCTTCAGAGTTGGGGGGAGGGGGTGATGGATATGGGAGGACGGGGGGAAATACCAGTAAGATAACCCATTTGGCAAAAGCACTCTGCCCATTGATTGAAAGCCAATAATTACTTAGTGAATGTTAACTAAACTGATTCAGATTTAATTACCTACAAGCTCAATTAAAAGGAACTATATTTCAGTACTTTGACTTTAGGACACTTTGAAACAAACAAATAAAATCAACTTTTAGGTGAGGTCTGAGACCGTCCCTACTCCATTCAATTTCTCTTTTGGTTCAACCTATACTCCATAAAGATAGGATCTGGCCTCTGTGATGATGATTTTGGAACATTAGGTCTTCAAATATCAAACAGTATGATCAAGGCAATCCATAATAAATAGAATTGTCTGTTTAAACACCCCCTTAAAAGCTCATATACTGAAAATATTTCATCTTCTTCCAAGCAAAGACAATCCAACATGGCATATTTATTTCAATAATGGTGCTATTTCCTCAGAAGACCTTTGAGTTCCTGTTTGAGATGTGCCTTCAAGCATCTGAGGAATTCATTCTGAATATCCTCATCCTCAAAAGTTGAAAATCTTTTTTTTTAAGTAAGTAAGATTTGTTTTTTTTTTTTTTTAAATGACCAAAATTTTTTGGACAAATTGTGAATATGGTGAGTGATACAGAAATGGATCTCCTTGTACACGACTTGAATTAAGAAAATATAATTCTCAGGACACCTGGATGGCTCAGCAGTTGAGAGTTTGCCTTTGCCTCGTGGTGTGATCCTGGAGTCTGGGAATCAAGTCCCGCATCGGGCTTCCTGCACGGAGCCAGCTTCTCCCTCTGCCTGTCTCTCTCTCCGTGTCTCTCTCTCTCTCTCTCTGTCTGTCTTTGTCTCCCATGAATAAATAAATAAAAGCTTTTAAAAAAATATGACTCTTAAATCATGAGACTTCTTGTTGTATGACTCACAAATTGCTCTGCAATTATCTACTTAAGTACAGTAAAACAAAAAAGTAACCGGAATGCAGAATGTTTAACATATTTACATACTTTCTTATCTCTTAACTCACAGGCTGGAATAAAAGTGACTAGGAAAAAGCTCTTTTTGCTTCCTCCCATCCCAGCCTTCATGCTGTAAGGCTTAGTATTGATGGAAATAATTGTGATCATCTCCTTGGAGCTTGTTATTGTTGGTTATTTAGTTTTTGTGATTGGCACATGTGGCTATAACTCACCAAAGCTGTTTAATCCCAAGAATTCACTGAAATCAGCTCAAGATTCTTGTCTTCCAGCCTCATTAAAGACATGGTAATCTTTGTAAGATGTGCCTTCTTTTAAAACATATGCTTTATGCTTCTTCTAGCATCTCTTGTTCTCTGTAGGGTTTCCCATACCACAAATGTGATAATGAATTCAGCTGAACAGTATAACACAGTTGATCTTGCTAAATTTAACAATGTTACAAAGTGTAGTGTTCCATTAGCCTTTCCTGAACACTTGATTTTGTTTGGAGAACCAGATAAATGCTCATATCCAATTTCTTTATGCTGCATCCAGACACCTTAGTTTCTTCTGCAAAGAAAAAAATTATCCTTGCCCTGGCCCATTTAACTCCAAGACACAATAAAATATAGAAACAGAATCCCCGGGCAGCCTTGGTGGCTCAGTGGTCTAGCGCCGCCTTCAGCCCAGGGTGTGACCCTGGAGACCCAGGATCGAGTCCCATGTCGGGCTCCCAGCATGGAGCCTGTTTCTCCCTCTGCATGTGTCTCTGCCTCTCTCTCTCTCTCTGATGAATAAATAAAAAATCTTAAAAAAAAAAAAAAGAAATGAAATGAAATCCCCAATAAAGGCATTAGCAGTGGGATCCCTGGGTGGCGCAGCGGTTTAGCGCCTGCCTTTGGCCCAGGGCACGATCCTGGAGACCCGGGATCAAATCCCACGTCAGGCTCCCGGTGCATGGTGCCTGCTTCTCCCTCTGCCTGTGTCTCTGCCTCTCTCTCTCTCTCTCTCTCTCTGTGACTATCATAAATAAATAAAAAAAAAATTTTTAAAAAAGGCATTAGCAGTGTAGCAGGTGTCTTAATCTTAGGCTTGCAGCCAGACAAGATTCTTTAAGGATATTACCTGTGACCAGAAGAAAGGAATTGAATATGAGAAGTAGGCTTAAGTTAAACGTGGATGAAAAGAAAACATAAGTTAAATTTTACAGCCAAGAACAAAGTGGAAGCAAGGTCAGTAGTAGGTACAAATCAAGTACCAAGATAGGGAACATAAGAGGCTAAATCAAAGCAGGAATAAGTGGAAACTCAGAGTCCAAAGACTAACACATATTCAAATCAAACAAATAATGAAAAGGCAAGATAAGGAAGAAAAGTTTACACACAAATGTTCCATCAAATTTCCACAATGTTCTGATATGATTGTGTTTTTTCTATGCCTAAGACAAAGCACAACAGCAAAAAAAGGAAGGAAGGAAGGAAGGAAGGAAGGAAGGAAGGAAGGAAGGAAGGAAGGAAGGGAAGGAGGGAGGGAGAGAGAGAGGGAGGGAAGGAGGAGAAGGAGGGAGGGAGGGAGGAGGAGGAGGGAGGAAAGCAGGGATAAGGGAGGCAATGTTAGTTTTAAAATACTTTCTTCTACTAAAAGCAGCAAGAAAGGTTCACTTGAGGGCTACAGCAGGGAAATTATAAAATGAACCTGGGACATTCCGTTGCACCAGAACATAAGGAAGTGATGAAAAATTATGGGATCACATCAAAAGGACACAAAATCAGCTTGAAGGGGCTCCTACTGACCAAATGTGGAATAATCTGACCATTAAAAGAACTTAATAATAGATTATAACTTATTGAAAAAATAACAATCCATGAGTAATATCCTGAAATAGATTAGATAGATAGATAGATAGATAGATAGATAGATAGATAGATAGATAGATAGACAGATAGATAGATAAGGGAAAACTCTTCCATACAGTAGAATTCCAACTAATATATACAGGAGAAATGATAGAAAATCACCAATTGACACTTCAAATCGTGGGTAAAAAAATGACAAGGAACATGTTACATAGTCTAATAGTATCTTCCCACAAATTAAACTAACCCCTCTCATTACCATGTACCAAGACCAACATGACATCATCTGTGATACTGCTCCCAGAAATGAATGAAATGAATTTAATCATGAAGAAACATCAGACAAAATCAAATTGTAGGGCATTCTACAAATACTTGGCCTATAATTTTTTAAAATGTCAAGGTCAAGGAAAGAAGAGCTCTAGTCTAGACTATTCCAGAGGAAGAGAATTCACTAATGAGCTTAAGAGTTAGATTCTGATGGTTAGAGTATTCTGTGACTATAATTCTTATAGTCAGCTTCAAGAAAGCCAGTCACCTTGATATTCTAGCAAAGTCCAATTTTAAGCCTACCAAACTAAAGACCGGACTTCACAGACTGGTACCCATAACCAGGAAAGTGACACCTTGTAGGACACATGTTGACAGCCTGCTGGCTTCCCAGGCCACACTCAATTTCTCCTTGGCTGCCTCTCCAGTTGTTACTCCTGGTTCTATTCCAATTAGAAAATGCACACAACATCCTCCTCCACATGGTTTATTAAGGCACTACATACAATTATATCACTTTGCTCCAAAAACTAATAATAAAAAAATAGAAGAAGGCTTATGAAGTATGGAAGATTTAAGGGATCTAACGATACATGGCAATTAATCCTGGATAGATTCTGGACTGGGAAATATACCTATAAAAGGCATTTTGGAGATAACTGATGAAATTGAATGTGGACTGTGCATAAGATAATAGCATTGCATCACTGTTAACTTTCCTGATTTTGATAACTGCACTAATTTATGCAAGAGAATATTCTTATTTTTAGGAAGTATACATAGAAGTATTTAGTGATAAAGGGGACTAATATCCCCAACTCACTCTCAAAGGGTTCATTAATAATATGCACATATATATATGTATATATGTATAAGGATAGAAACACACACATAGAGAAAATGATAAATAGGAGAAAATGTAATCAACTGGTGAAATCTGGGTAAAGTACACAAGAGTTCTTTGTACTATTCTTTGTACTAACTTTTCTGTAGGTTTGAAACTATATCAAAATACAAAGTTTTTAATAACACTAAGGCAACTAGGAGATATTGTGGATAAACATGGAATTGAGAAATCAGGTAATATTTATTTAAAAATATGTACAGGAAAAATATTAAAATAGGACAAAGTATAAATTACAAAATGTGATGGAAGAGATAGAAGATCAATAGAACATAAGGGAAGTAACATAATAATTTAAAAGCTAAAGCATGAGCATTAAAGTCAGATGGAAGGTCATGGCTCTGCTACTTACTAAATTTAATTCCTCTAAGCCTCAGTTTCTTCACCTAAAAAATTTACATCTATAAGGACTTCAAAGAGTTAAACAGTTACATAGAACATCCTGAATAATTGCTAGCTATTATTCTTTTTACTAATGCATCACCTTTGAACAATGCTGTGTACACAGGAAGTCTCATTAAATGTTGGAAACCTGAACACAGAATATGTCTAGTGAGGAGTCATTTCTTCAAGAATAGTCAAGAATACAGACACTTGGAGTAATGAAGTAGAATCAATGCTTCAGAAGGAGGCAGAAAATTGTTATTTATAAGTTTAAAAAATGTAGCTAATTGAAAGAAAAATTTTAATAGAAATGCAGTAAGATGTACATGAAGGAACACACAGTATTTTTTTCCTCAAAAAGGGTTTTTAAAAATACAACCCCTAAAACAAATTTTAATTCAAAGTATCTCTTTGATGAATAAGTGTGATACTTCAAGCTGCTCAAAAAGCAGACACTAAATAAACTCAAGATATTGTTAATGCAAATCAGGCACCTTTTGTCAGCACTTAACTCCCAAACCACCACCAGGTGTGTCTTATTCTATATCTAGGAGATGATTAACCTTCAATTTCACATCAATCATCCAAGATCCAGGAATGTTAAAAATCCTTTTTCTTTCACAAAGACTTACCATATAAACTCTATAAATCTTGGACTGATAAATAACTATAATTAATCTTGTATGATCCTATAGGGTTTTAAATTCCATATTCTTGCATAGCCCCTGTCCACCCCCAAAAACTCTAAATATCTTCCAATCTGTGGTTAGGTACTGTTATAACTCATTGAGGGAGGAAAAGAAAAGAAATTAGCGATTAGCATTTGTCCTTTACCCACATATGTTACGCATCCATACTTTGAAAACATTATTTATTTCACTATGGCTTGTCACCATATTATGAGGTATCATTATTACATCTATTTTAGGGATGGAGCAACTGCAACTTGTACAAAGTCATGAGGCTGAGCAGCAGCAAGGATTGGAATCCACATTTGATACAAAAGCCTACACTCTTTTTGCTACAAAATGGAGCAGTAATCTGCCTAATGGAACACTGGGGGTTAATTGAATGGTATCAATGCTAAAACAAGCATATCTCATTGTAAATGCATGACTAGAATATCATTTAGGAACTTCTTCAGATCACCAGATGGAAGGAAAATCAAACCTAAGGAACTCTTACAAAAACTTTCCAAGGCCTGTTACCAAGAATACTTTAACTAATCGCAACTGCACAGTGCTTTAGCAAAAGCTATTTCGTTTCTCTCTCCATCAGCAAAAACTCAAACAGAATGAGAGTTTGGGCTCCAGGGACCATATCTTCCTAGCTGATGAATGCCACAGGGAAGCAAGGATGCTTCTATATAGAGGTAGCCACAGATTGTCAGCATATAAATAAGTTTGGAGTCAATTAAATGTTAAAAGGAGATTACTACAGATGACTTTATTGGGATCAACAGCTTCTCAAGTTTGCTTTATACATGCCATTGAACACAGAGTATTCAATAAATATTACTTATGCAATAATATCGTAACAAATTTTTCCTATGGAATTGGAACAAACAGAAAATAAGAAGCAGAAGAGAAACGGCAAGATAGGTATGAATTAAGAAACCAGACTGTGGGGGAAATTTAATTGTCAGGCACATAAGTAGAGATTTACTTAATATTCTGTTTAATGGTGATTTTATGCAATTTTATAATCAATCCAATTAACCAACTAAATGAGGCCAGAACAGTATTCAGTCTACAGGGAGAAGTTATCCACAGAGACATGTGTTAAGTAGGAAAATAAAATTCTGTCTGTAATATCCAAAAAGTCAGTATCCCTCTCATCTCTTTAAATCTGGTAGAGAGGGACTCTTATACAACTTATTATATTTTTCCAAGATATTATATTTGGTTTTCACTTCTCTACTTTTTTCCTGTTCTGGACGGACATATAGTTCTGAATATTAAGACAAGACTATATAGAACTTTCTTCATAAATACCAAAATGTTAGTCTTTCTTTTGGTAAATTAAACACCTAACGTCAACTTGAGGAAAGTGTCACATTCCACAGCTCCAAAAAGATTGATTCAAATGGCAGTGTGTAATCACTTCATTTGGAATTGGTCCAAGAAGTGACAGCTGATGGTTAATCTCAAAAAGAACACTGCTTTTCAGCACCAGGATACCAATTTTTCTAAAAGATCAATTTTAGACTGTTTAAGTTATTGAAAATATACTCCTATAAAATTTATGATATTTTAATATAATTATGGTATAATTTCCATTGTATATAATTGCATTATTATACATAAATAACAATGTACTATAATTTTTTGTAGTACATAAATTATATTAATTATATAAAGTTAGTTATCATATAAATATCATATAGCACAGGTATAATCATATCCATTATGTTATATTAAGCTTATGATCTATTGTGCTAAGTAATCTTATTAAAATGTACTGCTTAAGTAACATTGTTAAAACTACAGTCTAGAGCCATTGAACATGTCCCACATTTTCTTCCCAATTTGCTCATTATCTAAAGGGTTTGCATCAGAGAAAATTATATGCCCAAATATAGAAGTACAGATTAGAAAACACGCTACCCTATGTATTTAAGCTACTATTAGCTTACTTTTATATTGGCTAAATAAAGTATACTGCTTTTTATTCTGAAGTGAGAACAGAAAACCAGCCTAGGCATGACAGGTGTTTATGGTACAAGAACCATCCAATCTATTACAGCCCACAAGTGTAATAGGAAACTGTTTTTCTCTCAGACTACCTAATGTTGTACAATAATCTTGAAACAGCTGGGAAGCCACACCAGACCCCATAATCAAACCAGAAGACCATCCAGCCTATTCTTAGTCATGGAAAAGTTCATACTACTAGTTCCACTCACAATGTGGAAAATAGTAATATTGGCTCTTGCTTTATTGAAAAATACGTTTATGAGCTCCTCTTCCTATTTTCCTTTTCCTCTTCCAATTCCCTTCCCCTTTGTATTTTCCTTTCCATCCCCTTCCTGGACAATTTAATCTGAAAGCCATTAAGTAAAGTACAGCATGGTCTATGCTGGTGATGGAGAAGGTTGAGCACAGGAGCTTTGGTAGCCTAGATTAGAGCAGTGTGCTAGAACTCAAGCAAGGATCCTGAAGAAGATATCTACCTGTGAAAGCAGCCCAGAGCAGTCACAGACTGACAAACTGAAGAAGGAGTTCTCTCAGAGAGGTAGCCTGATATGAGCTTTTGAAACCAAAACAGATTGAAGAAGGCCAAATGGGTTAGATTATGTTAGAGCCTGGAGTCAAAATCTGACCACAAGAGAAGGGCATCCAATCTGTGGGAAGGGCCTGGGTACTCTGTTACAACTAAGCAGGGTGAGATCATCTATGCAGAGGGGTAGCTAGAGAGGCCTAGTTTGGGAGAGTCTGAGTTTGATGAAGGAAGTGTCTGTGGCAGAGGTAATAGAAGATTGGCTACATACAGGGAGATTGATCAAATAACTAAAGAAAATAAGGATAATAAGAGTCTATCAGAAAAGGGACTCAAAATATGGAAATAGAGAAAACTGCAATGAACTATGTTAGACTGGATTAAAACTGAAGATATCAGTGTGATCTCATGATTTTCAATAGACACAGGTATTATTACTACAGGTGTAAATGTGTATATGCGTAAATATATAGCAAAAGGAAAAGAATAACTTCACAATGGAGAAGCCCAGGACTTGGAATATAACTTTAATCAAGTGTTCAAAGTAAACATCATCAGAAAATGGAACAGATATAACCATGTACCACCTGACAGGATGAATGAAAAGAACAAAGCCTTGCTTTCGTGATGTTCCTATCTTCAGAGATGTCAGTTATGAAAAACAAGGAAAGACTAAGGAAATGTCCCAGAATCAAGGAAGTAAAAAGACATGACAACTAAAGGTGAGGTGTGATTATATACTGAATTATTTTTCAGTTTAAAAAGCACATTTTACTGGGACATTTGTTAATTTCCTGATTTTGATGGTCACATTGCAATTATGTAGGAGAATGTCCTTCTTCCCAGAAAATATGCACTAATGTACCTCAAAGGAAATGAATCAACAGGTTGACCACTTACTCTCAAATGGATCTGTGTTTTCTTTTTTTTTTCTTTTTTTTTTCAAAAAACTTTATTTTAAAATTTTGGTTACAGTTTCATTTTTGTTTTCTTAACAAGTCTACTGTTTAATCTCTCAGGATTTAAAAAAACAGTTATTAAGAATTCTAAAGAATTAAACAACAAAGGAATGTCAAGGGAAGGGCACAACTGCCCCATTCTCTGGGGTATAAGAGCTATTCCAGTTTAACACCTGGCTTCAAAACAAAATGAATTTTTATATTTTCTAAATGAAATAATGTACAACCACCATCTTCTAACTTTCAAACACAAAGCTTCATTTTAAGCTTGGTAAAAAACTTTTAACAGGAATGATGGCCGACCTGTAGGATCTGTGTTTTCTAATTTGATATTGTTTCAAAGATTTTTAATGCCTTAAAAATAAATATTAAAAATTATTTTTTAAAAATAAAAAAGATTATATCTAGGATGTAGAAGATGTAAATTCTTCCCAGTTGTCTAGATGAAGACCCTTACCTAACTTTTCAACTTTAATAGCCTATTTTTGTGTTAGTAATAATAATAAATACCATTTATCAAGCCTTTATCATAGCAAGTTTTGTATATATATTATCTCATTACTATTCCCAACAATTCTATGAAATAAGTACTATTATTTTACTCACTTTACAAAAGAGAAACTCAGGAAGAGAGATTAGGAAGTTTGTCCTTGTTTGTTTAGTTCATAAGGGTTGGAGCCAAGATAGGAATCACATATGACTCCAAAGCCTACAGTCTTCACTTACAAACTGTCTTTCTATGTTGAGAGTAATTGTTGGATTTTCTTTGTTTTGCCCAGGGTTTCCATGGACTTTGTTTGTTTATTTTGTTTTTCTTTTCATCTAGAATGTTTTATGGACCATGACTCAGCAGTTCCACATCAAAGGTTCCTTCTCCCTGACGCCTCTTTCACCAAAAGTCATTTCTCCATTCCTTTGCACTTTGTATTTATCTTGTGATTCTTACAGCCCCATGTCAGTGATATATATGCTTTATCTCCCTACACATAAGCTTTGCAAAGTGAAAGGCTATGTCACACTCCACTTTTTAAACCTTACAAGCGGTGGTTATCTAATATTATCAGAAATTAGATATTGAAATCACATGAAGAGCTGATTTAAAAAATAATAATAATTACTGAGCCATATCACCAGTTTCTGACTCAGTAAGTCTAGGGTGGGCCTCAAAATGTACTTTTCTGATAAATTTCATGCGGTGCTGATTTTGCTGGCGCAGGTACCACATTTTAAGAACAATTGCAGTGTACAGCTTATTCATGTCTTTCCAAAGTAGCTGTATATTGTTTTAGGATTTACAAAACAATACATGCATTATTTTATTTGAATATTATATACCTTTGAATATATATCTGTACTATACAATTCACATTATACAGTAACAATTAATTTGTTAGTCTGTCCTTCCTACCTTTCATTCATTCACATATTTATTTCACAAATATTTATTAAGCATGTATTATGTACCTGGCATGGAGATACAGTAGTGGATAAGTCAGACTGGTCCTTGTCCTAAAAAAACTAGCCATCTAGCAGAAAGGGGGGAAAAAGACACTAAACAGGTAAGGCAAAACAAATTTCTCTACCTCCACCTTATTTCCTTTCTATTTTGATTTTGGAGGAACAAAGAATTACCACAGTAATATTTTGAAGTTGTGCTATAACAAGTTAGGCAGAGAAAGATTTGCTTGTCTTGTCGATTTTTCACTGTGAAGTACCAGAAGGGTCGAAACTAACCTTCAAAGATGTGTAGACCTGAAAATATGACATTGTCCTTCCAGGTCCCCATGGGACAATAGATGAAATCACTAAAAGAAAAGCTAAACACACAGGCAAAGTAAAAGGAGGAAGAGGTAGGAAGACCATAAAGTAAGAGACTCCTTATTCCCATCAGGGGTGTACTCTGTATAAACAGATATATGGAAAAGGAAAACAAGGATTTTGCAGCGCCCTTGGGAATCCATGTAATTCATATTATCCAGAAGTAAAGTTTTCTTTCTGAACATATTATGAACATATGTAATCATTTAATCAAGTTATTACTTACAGTATCATGTTGTCAGTTTAGAAGTATAGGGTATAATGAAAATACATAATAGAAAGCCTATTTTAGCAAGTTTGTTTCTTAAAGGAAGAACTGTCAACTGAGACCTGAGTATGCATAGGCATTTGCAGGCACGGGAGTTTGAGCACAGAGATGTGGAAGGGATGGAAAATGTGTAAAAACCTAAGGATTAAGAAAATATATCAAAGATTTTAAAGAAATCCAATACAGAAAGAGAAGAGTGGTATGAGATGGGGTTGGAAAGGCAGACAGAGACACTGTTGTATTCCATATTTGACTTTAAGAACCTGAAAGAGGAGATCATGTCAACGAATTTTGTATCATCATTGCTAGGAAGAGAGTACATGCTCAATAAATGTAGAATAAAGGATACATAAATGAATGGATACATGAATGCATTAATAAATGAATGAAAAAAGTATATATGGTGCCAAAGATAGAGGCATAAAATTGCATGGCATGATCTGGAAACAAAACACTAAATGGACCAATATAACAAAGAAAAGAAGTCTGAGTCTGGATCATGTGGTGACAGACCTGTGAAAGGGCAGAGCATCATATTATTCACTCTTTGCTGTACAGATGAAACCGAGGCTGGTGAATTAAGGTGATTTCTCCAAGAACCCAAAGCTGGTAATAATTAAGCCAGGACTTGAATTTCCTGATTTCCAAAAAAGCTTGCTACTATTTTCATGGCTTGCTCTGTACCTAGAAGCATTAAGAATAAGCCTCTACCAGTCACTAGGCAGGGAGATGCCAAGCACATCAGAACCTTATCCCTAAAGAATGCATAGCTAGCAGCTGCCACAATGTTTTCCAGTTAGAGCTTTAGGACATAGCTTTGGAGGTTCAAGAAAAAGTCCATCCCTCCCTGTCATTAAATTGATTCATTTAAAGTAAAAAAAAAAAAAAAAAAATATATATATATATATATATATATATATATTACTATTCCTTGTCTTTCTTTAGCCTAAAAGAATGAATATAAATGACAGAGTGAAAAAAGCACAAAATAATTTTGAGAGTTCTTGAGGTCAGACTGTCATGGGAAGAAATCTCTTCAAGTAGCTGTACGATTACCTATAATTCACAAGAGATTAGTCAGTAGAATTCTGAAAGTCTGACTGCACATTCTGCTCCTCCTAAGGTAACTACTGTTTGTCAGAAATTTGGATAGACTCTAATCATGTATCACAAATACTGATTTTACTCCGAGTGACCTTCATTTAGTCTATTGTTTTATTTCTAAGCTTCTTTTCCTCTGTTGACCAAATTAACTAAAAATACTATTACTTAAAAAAAATGCCATATATTTGACTCATTTAAGCTCCATACATGTAACTAATCAACATATTACAATTTCGCTTTTTTTAATTCTTGCATTTCTAATGATATAAAATTCTTTATTAGATGTCTTTCACTGCAAACAGAATATGCCACCAGGATGTTCACTGAGGTCACCAGAGAACTCCTGATTGTCAAATAGAGTGGATACTTTTCCTTTCTCATCAGATTGGATGGGTTTTTCTATTGCATTTGACTCTAGCAATCACTCTTTCCTTCTTGACCCTCCCACTTTGGCTGTCATGACTATTCACTGTCCAAGCTCTCGCCTTAACTGCCTTTTTTTTTTTTAATTGAGGTATAATTAACATACAATGCTATATTAGTTTCAGGTTTTCTACAATTCTATATATGATGCAATGCTTACCATAAGCCATAAGCGTGGTCACCATCTGTCACCATACAATGTTACAATATTAGTGACTATATTCTCTATGCTATACTTTTCATCTCTATGACATTTATTTTAAAGCTAGAAGTTTATACTTTTTAATTCCCTTTGTCTATTTCTCCCATTCTTCCATCCACCTCCCCTCTAGCAACTACCAGCTTCTTCTCTATATTTAAGACTCTGTTTAAGATTTGTTGTGTATGTGTGTGTAACAGAATATTACTCATCTATAAAAAAGAATGAGATCTTTATATTTGTAGCAACATGGATAGATCTAGAGAGTATTATACTAAGTGAAATAAGTCAGAAGGAGAAAGACAAACACCATGATCTCACTCATGTGAACTGAAAAAACAATTTGACTCTTTTTTCCTAAATTTCCCATATTGGTCATGCAACATGGTAGGTAGGAGCTATACCATTCTATTTTAGGAAGAATCAGAAGGCCTAATTCTGGCCTATATTTCTTCCTGAGGCATTTCCTACACATAATCTCTTCCATCTTCCTGGTGCGTGCTGAGCACCTGACCCAAGATCAATTGATTGCTAGACTAGTCAATAGGCTATGAAATGGCCTGGTATAAGAACTCTGCCTTATAAAGGGGGTGGTAGTATAAATCAGTCAGATGCTTTCACTTAAGAAGTTTAAAAAAATAAAGCAGAAAAAGTCAGTATAAATAATGGTAGGGGGAACAGAGCCAAAACAGAATTTCATTTAGCATAGTCGTAAAGACTAGAGTTGGTAGCATTATCTCTGAGGGTACGGCAAGATAAACTGGTAATTAATAATAACAAAACAACAACAATAATAAAGGCTTATATTTATTGAACTCCCACTATGTTCCAGACATGGTAATAAATTTACATGCATTATTCCATCTCTACCTTACAACTACTGAGGAAGTTTTTCTTATTATTTTCATTTCACAGAGAGAAAACTGAGGCAGAAAAAAATTAAGGAAGTGCACGAGGTCACTTTCTTAGTAAGGATTCTAACCCAGATTTGTTTGATTCTGGAATCCCTTTTTTTAACTACCATCCTGAGATAGAACTTGTTTTATGTCTGAAATCACATTTCAGGCCTCATACAATATTTGACATCCCTGCTTTCTTTACTTGCACCTTAACTGGTACAGCAAATTCATTATTTAAGGAAAATGAAACATAGAAAAGATGAAGCTCTGAACCTTAAAAGTATACTTAGGATTGATTTTTGGAGTACCAAGGCCTAGATTTATGTTTTCCAACTTTATAATTTTTCAACATTCAGATTTTTTTAAAGATCTATTTATTTATTTATTCATGAGAGACAAAGACAGAGAGAGAGAAGCAGAGACACAGGCAGAGGGAGAAGCAGGCTCCCCACAAGAAGCCTGATGTGGGACTCCATCCCAAACCTCGGGATCACGCCCTAAGCCAAAGGCAGATGCTCAACCACTGAGCCACTTAAGTGTCCCCATTAAGATTTATCTTAATCACATCTTTGGCATCTTACTTGACATCAGTTTCACCATTATTACTAATTTGACTCATGGAAAATGGTGATAATAAGAGAGGAAGGAAAGAAAAATATTATACATTGGGGACATATATATAAATAGCTTGATCTATGAAATTCAACAAATATTTAAGTGCTATCTATATGCATGCAAATGTACACATACCCTGTGTGTTCCCTCATCTAGGAGGTTACAATACAAAAAGTTGATACAAAAAGTTACAATGTAGCATAACTATGTGTTATATTTATGTCTCTCAATCTCTGTAATTTATCATCACACTGCAATGCATCAGAATTGACAGAAAAATCAGAAATTGTGTATTTATATACATAGCATGAGGTCACAAAAAGATTGAGAGATCTAAACTCTAGTCCCAATTGCCACTGACTAGCTATCTAGCCTTACAAAGATCACATTACCTCTCTGACTCATTTCCTTACCTGTTAAATTGGATGATTGAACAAGACTAAACAGAAGAAATATTATTTTAAAGATTTATTTATTTTACAGAGAGAGAGTGCATGCAAGTGGGGGGAGTGGTGGAGGGAGAAATCTTCAAGCAGACTCCTTGCTGAGTGCAGAGCCAGACTTGTGGCTCAATCCCCAAACCCATGAGATCATGACCTGAGGTGAAACCAGGAGTTAGATACTCAACCAATTGAGCCACCCAGACATCCCCACAAGAAATATTTAAATATGAAGTTCTACTATTTAGTCATTTACTTTTGTAACAAAAGGGTAAAATTACTTGCTTCTCTTCTACCAAATAGAAGCAGGTATACCCTCCAAATATGTACGAGTCAGGTTCTAGAACCTAATAAAATGGCATACAAAGAGGTTTACTCTAGTTCTCAAAAATAATTTTTTATGAAGAGTGTGTCAAACAAAATCCTAGGTAAGAAGAAGGAAGGGGGCAGCCTGGGTGGCGCAGTGGTTTAGCACCACCTTCAGCCCAGGGCATGATCCTGGAGACCAGGGATCGAGTCCCACGTCAGGCTCTCTGCATGGAGCCTGCTTCTAGCTCTGCCTGTATCTCTGCATCTGTGTGTGTGTGTGTGTGTGTGTGTGTGTGTGTGTGTGTGTGTGTCTCATAAATAAATAAATAAAATCTTTTTAAAAACCACAAAATTAATAAGCTTCAAATTAACATTAATTCAATGTGATGAATGATAATGTTTTGCTGAAACTAAGCTGCTACTTCCAACATAAAGGATACTAATATGGTACAAATTTTGTGTCAATCATGTCTTGATGTCTCTTGGCCTTACTGTGGTATATAGAAGTGATTATGGATTAAGTACACCTCTGTTCTCTTTATAATAGGTTGCAACACTTAAAGAGTACCACTTGTTTTCAGCAAAACTGTAAACACAAGCCCAAATACAAGCCTTCCAGGAAATCATACAGCAGTGCTCAATTATAAAGTGGTTATCCAGATAATCCTAATTAGTCTTTAAATTTGTTTCTTTTATACTATACTTGAAAGAGAAACTTAAAAATGTTTTAAATGTCATAGAAAATTTGCAGCACTTAGTATATATCTAAGTCCCCCTCCACCCATGGTCCTAGTTCCTCTATTTTCATATGTTCCCAAATCACAAGAAAAGAATATAAAGGAGGGGGGAAAAGATACATATTACAGTCAGACAAACTTGTATTTGAGTTCTAACTCTGCCACAAATTAGTTGTGTGACTTCAGACAAGTTACTTAACTCCTATGAGATTCAATTTCCTCACATAAAATAGGGAAATAAAACCTATTTCATAGGATTCTCATAAGAATAAGTTACATTATATACAGAACAGTGCCAGGCACATTAAAAATAGGTTTACTTCCTCATCTCCTGGTTCCATCATCTTCCACAGGTCTCTCCTTAAGCCATCATCATTCATGGTAAATTTATTCCACAAATATTTATTGAGCACTTTCTATGTACCTGTCAGTGCTCTATGCCCTATGGACATGGGAAAAAACTAGGTATGTGCTTTGATAGAGCTTACATTCTATGAAATGCCTGGCCTACATGGTAGCAATGAAATAAACATTTGAGATTGATATTAATGAAATACAGCTAATCCCAGGCTCTGGGCTTGTAGATTAATTACAAAATTTCTGGATTTACTTGTTTGCTGCCAGGTCAATGAGCTTGAACAAGACTTCCAACCCTTTAGGAACTATAAGTGGAAACTTGACCACATGCAGGTTAGTGGTTGATCTTTTTTTAATGATCCTTCAACCTGGAAACCTAATGGTTCCATAGCCCTAAATCTGTTTAGTAAAGAAATGAGCCCTGTTATACTCTTAAGAGTCATTAATTTAATAATTCATGAATATAATCTCAAGAAGAAATCCAGAGACTTCAGCAGACCATGGGGAATGATAAAAAAAAAACTATAAGAAATTAGAAAAATGGAACTGAATAAAGCATTACAGGTTAAGATAAGTTGATCAAAGGAGATGCTGGCCTTTTGTTTCTGGGGCACAAGTCATATGCTCACAAATATTTATTAAACAAATAAATAAATGCCAATGACTGCGATCTGTCAATAACCATGCTCCTCTCAAATAGAGCAGAATAAAACCAAAGGAAAAACAAAAAGTACATATAACAGAAATCTAAGAAACTGAAGAAAGACCTGAGATAAGTAATACAAGAAAGATTCTTTGAGCTATATATATATATATATATAAAAAAAAAAGTAACACGGTTTAACAGGCTGTAGAGGGGGGTGAAAAAAGGAAAGAATCAAATTTTCTGCCCAGATTCTAAGTATGTGGAAAAAATCCTCTTTTAGTTAGTACAGAATTTAATTATGAAGAGAACTACTTTATATGGAAATACTTTTTCCAGCATTTTTTAGCAGACTTTGGCTAACTGACAGCAGAGAGAGGCCAAATTCATGATGAGGTCATTTTTCTCTAAACGATGATGATCTCTCTGCTCAATTTCACAGAAATGTCCAATCACCCACAGCATAAAATAATTTCTAAAGGCAATGGAGGAAGAGGTGTTTTCTGAATCTGTGACAGCACTATCTAATTTCAAAACTGTGAAAATAGATTCTTCACTAAAGATACTGGTTCAGTCCCTTATCCATGTGCTAGCTAGTCTGGTCCCTTTATTGAGGCAGTTTTATTTGTGTTTAATTGAGTAATAAAACCAGTGGCATTTTAGGCTTATAATGTTTTTGGTAGTGACATGTGTTCACATCAAAGTAAAAGAGGAACAGAAAGCAACAACCCTTCTTGGAAACCTAGGTTCTGGAAAAAAAAAATACTAATGAGAAAGGAGGGAATGTTTTATTTGAAGACTCATTGGCAAAAAAAAAAAAAAAGACTCATTGGTTTATACAGTATGCTGGATATCCTCTTTACTTCCTAATCTCTGTTCCCTGCCCCTTCCTCCCTTGCTCTGCACCCTGGGGTGCTGACTTCGACAACTAGGTCATTAAGATTCCTTGCCTTTTGCTTTTTGGTTGAGATCAGCTAATGAGAGGCTCTGGCAGAGGACCAGAGAACGGGAGGAGAGAAAGGTCAGGGTATATATTCCACCAGCTTGCTCTCTGCCAGGGCAAGCTTTTGGCAATGGCTATGTTCTTTTCTCAGGCAGCACCTCTCCTATGCCTGAAACCTGAAATAAAATTTTGTCTGTCAGCCCTAAGGGTGGTAATGGCCTCCATGCCTGTCTCTGTAAATAATCCTTCCAATAAGTTATCTTCAATCCAACTTTTAGGAGAACCATTTACTTCCTGTCAGACTCCAACTAATATACAGTTACTTAACTTTGCTGTATGACTACTACTGCCACTGCAGTTACTACTACTACTGCTACTACTATTGACAATAATAGCTAGTATTTATTTAATGCTTTTTATATGTGGACATTATGCTGACTACTCCACATGGATCATTTTATAATTTAGTCCCCACACAAAAAATACTGTTGTTGTTGTTATTATTATTACTCCTATGATAGGTGACATTATTGCTCATATGTATTTACTCCATCTCCCTCACCTCTATGGGACAAATAGGTTACTTACTTACTCCATTGATATTTAGCTTAGTCCTGTGATTTGCTGTGGTCTCTAGATAGGAAGCAAGTAATGGTGTGACAATTCTGACTCTAGATCTTAAGGGGTTCCAACTGCCAGGGGATGCCCAAATTAGACTCTTAGTCCCAGGAAGAGATTTAGAGACACATGTGCCAGAGCCATTCCAGTCAAATACAACGCTGATCAATCCAGTCCCAGAGAGCTGTAGCATGAGCCCAGCAAAGACCTCCAAGCCAGTCTAAGCCTAGACCAGACAATCTTAAGATCCACAAGATCCATGAGAACCCTGATCCCACAGACCCCAAGATCCATGAGAACAAAAGATTATTATTTTAAGCCATTGATTTTTTGGATGGATTGTTATGCAGAAATTTTCTAGTGATAGATAAATGATATAATCCCAATTGCATATATAGATGACCGTTGGCTCCAAATGAGGTTTTCTGCCCAGAAAATTTAGTGCAAGGTCAATAAAAGTCAACCACTAGTAAAACCAAGTTGTAATCCATTAGATTTGGCTACTATATCAATCTGTAGTAACAATCCAAAAGAAGATTCCCAAATGTCACTTAGATGAAATATGAATTCATTACCATAATCAACAAGGCTCGTAATACCCTGATCCCTGCTTATGGTTTATGCTCCCAAATGACATTCTCCCTGTTCTGCTCATCACTAGAGCTGCTCAAAATCATTTGCAGTTACCTGGGCATGCTCTACAGGCTTTTGCTTCTAATCCTTTGCACATATGTTTCCCTCTCCCCGTAAAGGTCTTCCACCTCTTACCCCCTAACACACCTCCAGCATCACTTTACCCTAATTCTTGCAAGCTAAGTCTGGTGCTCTTGTTTTGTGTGCTGTGCCTGCCTATGCTAACCTCTCTCATAGCCATCGCAGTACTATATTTTAATTGTGAGTTACCTGATTTGCTTTCTGTTCATCACCACATTCCTATGATATAACATGCTACCTAGTACATAATAGGCTCTGAAACGTTCACACAATCATTTTAGAAAGCTATACATTATCCAATTGCACTGAAGGAAATAATGCTTTGGAAATAATGCTTTGCTTCTAATGTAATAAAAAAGGGAATTGGGGAGTAATAGTTTCTCAGTCTTAATTTAGCACTGTCTCAAAGGAAAGGTACTTTGATTCCTGATTCTTGATACAAATATTCCTAGAGAAGAAAGAGGCAGTTCATCAGGCTGCCTTAGCTTTAAGTACATATTCCTCAAAAATATCTAATCCTCTTTTGCCTAATTCTTTCCTCACAAAGCAACCTTGCACTGTCTAAATTGTTTTTTTTAGTGGAAATAATAACACGATGAGGGCTGGAGTGAGAGAAAAAAATTGGGAAAACAATCAATGTCTTATTTTGGAGCCAACCAAACTTTATAGAAATAGGTTAGCATGAGTCTATTTCTAGAAGTTATATCTTTTGAATGAACTAAAAATTTATTGTAGGATATCCAAAGCAAAGGACCATTCCTCACCTACGAAAAGTCCACAAAGGGACTATCTCTTCACTCAAGGAGACCTGGTTTAAACCAATGAGAGGTCTTTGGATACCTTTTTCCCTATAGTAGTCTAAAGTATATAGACTTCCCCCTGCTGGGGAAAGGCGGGGGAGGACAGGATAAGGGGAACTAGAAAAATCAGACTGGTGGAATAGCAAACCCAGATGCTGTCCTCCTTGTTGCTAATGGTAACAGGATTAGACTAGATGGGAACTGTAATTAGGCTCTTGGCTTTTATATCTGACATGTTTACAGCCATCGTGCTATTCTGGGGCTCTTACATAACATTTATATCTGATGCTATAATAGGCATTTTTGTGATTCTACTTTCTTCCTCTTCCATCTAAGTAGTTCCAACATACAAGCACCCCTTTCCTCTTCCAAGTCTGGACCTGAAATGTCCCATTCATATATGTGTGCTCTGTAAACATCGGCTTTGTTATCTTAACTTAATGAACACATTGCTTTCTCTTAATTCTATGCTGCTTATTTATTTGGTTAATTTTTCTATTCATGTATATTAGAGGTCAGCAAACTACAGCCCATAGACTAAATCTGTCCCATATCCTTTTCATATGGCATGCAAACTAAGAATGGTTTTTACATTTCTAAAACATTGTCAAAATACAAACAAAAAAACAGAATATGCAATCACCTACACAGTCTATATTTATGATTAGGCCCATTACAGAAAATGATTGCCAATCCTTGCTCTATATCAGTGTACTCCATTGCAGATTATAAGGAAGGATAATTTATCTCACATTTGATAATGATGATGAGGATGAGGATTAATATTCAGAGCATGTTTACCATGTGGCAGGAACTATACTAAGTATTTTACATAGATTATCTCAGTTAACCTTCACAAATACCTTTTGAAGCCAGGGCTATTATAGCCTTCTTTACAGAAGTGGAAAGCTTAAATATCTTGTCCATACCCACATATCTAGTACGTTCTGAAGCCTGGATTCAAATCTGCACAGTCCAGTTAAAAAGTCCATGTTACAATACTCCCCCAAATCAACAGAATCATCACATCTCAAACAATCAAACCCTTCAAAATAATCTGACAAAGGATTATCTGGTCTCCAGTTACCCATATGAGATGAAGTCTTTAATCATGGGACAGTTCCAAATTTGGAAATCTTCCACATTTTAAAATGAAACCTCAAGAAAACTCTCATTCCTTAGTCTTGTCCATTTCCTCTGGACCAAACAAACTAAATTTACAACCTTTATTATATGCCTTTCAGATATTTCAAGATAGCTCATATTTCTCCAAAGCTTTATTTTGTCCTACACATCCCTGAAGAACTCTTCAAGCACTCTATTTTTTTCACTTAACGGAATTTCAAGGTTTTCTCACCCCCCTAGTCATACTCCTTGGTTCATATGACAGCATAATGTATGATGAGGGATACTGAGAACTGTAAGATATCAAGTATCTTTATTGTTTTCTAGCTACATGGACTTAGTCAATACTCACTAAACACCATTCTCTTTAATGACCCTAAGCTTTTGCTCATGCTACTTTTCTAGGAGAAATATTCTTTCCCTTTTTCTTATGGACTAAACTTCTAATCATTTCTTAAAACTCAATTGTCTCTGTATTTTTACTACATTCTATTCATTCCTCTTTAACAAAATGTGCCACACAACATTGTACTATGTGCCACACAACATTGTACTATGTCTGTCTCACATACAAAATTAGGACTTCTTAAGAGAAAAGACTGTCTTATTCATTTTTATATGAATGAAAATATGAATTAAGAATGGATAATGCCACAAACTCAGTTATAAGATGAATAAGGTCTATGGATCTAATGTATAATACGGTGACTATAATTGATAACACTGCATTGTATAATGGAAATTTGATAAGAGAATAGAACTTGAGGGGGGAGGAGCAAGATGGCGGAGGAGTAGGGTCTCCAAATCACCTGTCTCCACCAAACTACCTAGAAAACCTTCAAATTATCCTGAAAATCTATGAATTCGGCCTGAGATTCAAAGAGAGACCAGCTGGAATGCTACAGTGAGAAGAGTTCGCGCTTCTATCAAGGTAGGAAGACGGGGAAAAAGAAATAAAGGAACAAAGGCCTCCAAGGGGGAGGGGCCCGCGAGGAGCCGGGCTGAGGCCGGGGCGAGTGTCCCCAGGACAGGAGAGCCCCGTCCCGGAGGAGCAGGAGCTGCACCGACCTTCCCGGGGGAAAGGGGCTCGCGGGGAGTTGGAGCAGGACCCAGGAGGGCGGGGATGCCCTCGGGCTCCCGGGGACACTAACAGCAACTGCGCGCCCAGGAGAGTGCGCCGAGCTCCCTAAGGGCTGCAGCGCGGGCGGCGGGACCCGGCGGGACCCGGAGCAGCTGAAGGGGCTCGGGCGGCGGCTCCGCGGAGGGGGCTGCGCGGCCCCGGGAGCAGCTCGGAGGGGCTCGGGCAGAGGAAGAGGCTCCCTGCAGAGGGGACTGCGCGGTTCCAGGAGCAGCTCGGAGGGGCTCGGGGGCGGCTCCGCGGAGGGGGCTGCGCGGCCCGGGAGCGCGAATCCACCAGCGCAGGCTCCGGAGCACAGGGCGCCGGGACACAGCCCAGGATTCCGCCTCCCCCGGGACAGGCAGAGGCCGGGAGGGCCCAGGACAGCGAGGACGCTCCTGCCCCAGCTGAGCAGATCAGCGGCCCCGCCCCGGAGCCTCCAGGCCCTGCAGACGGAGTTCCTGCCGGAGCTGAATCCAGGTTTCCAGAGCTGCCCCGCCACTGGGGCTGTTCCTCCTGCGGCCTCACGGGGTAAACACCCCCCACTGAGCCCTGCACCAGGCAGGGGCACAGCAGCTCCCCCAACTGCTAACACCTGAAAATCAGCACAACAGGCCCCTCCCCCAGAAGATCAGCTAGACGGACAACTTCCAGGAGAAGCCAAGGGACTTAAAGAACACAGAATCAGAAGATACTCCCCGGTGGTTCTTTTTTTGTTTGTTTGTTTTTGTTTTTGTTTTTGTTTTTGTTTTGTTTTGCTTTTTGATTTGTTTCCTTCCCCCACCCCCTTTTTTTCTCCTTTCTTTTTCTTTCTCTTTTTCTTCTTTTTTTTTTTTTTTTTTTTTTTTCGTTTTTTTTTCTTTTTCTTCCCTTTTTTTTTCTCTTTCTCTTTTCTTTCCTTCTTTCTCTCCTCTCTTTTTCTCTTTTTCCCAATACAACTTGCTTTTGGCCACTCTGCACTGAGCAAAATGACTAGAAGGAAAACCTCACCTCAAAAGAAAGAATCAGAAACAGTCCTCTCTCCCACAGAGTTACAAAATCTGGATTACAATTCAATGTCAGAAAGCCAATTCAGAAGCACTATTATACAGCTACTGGTGGCTCTAGAAAAAAGTATAAAGGACTCAAGAGACTTCATGACTGCAGAATTTAGAGCTAATCAGGCAGAAATTAAAAACCAATTGAATGAGATGCAATCCAAACTAGAAGTCCTAACGACGAGGGTTAACGAGGTGGAAGAACGAGTGAGTGACCTAGAAGACAAGTTGACAGCAAAGAGGGAAACTGAGGAAAAAAGAGACAAACAATTAAAAGACCATGAAGATAGATTAAGGGAAATAAACGACAGCCTGAGGAAGAAAAACCTACGTTTAATTGGGGTTCCCGAGGGCGCCGAAAGGGACAGAGGGCCAGAATATGTATTTGAACAAATTCTAGCTGAAAACTTTCCTAATCTGGGAAGGGAAACAGGCATTCAGATCCAGGAAATAGAGAGATCCCCCCCTAAAATCAATAAAAACCGTTCAACACCTCGACATTTAATTGTGAAGCTTGCAAATTCCAAAGATAAGGAGAAGATCCTTAAAGCAGCAAGAGACAAGAAATCCCTGACTTTTATGGGGAGGAGTATTAGGGTAACAGCAGACCTCTCCACAGAGACCTGGCAGGCCAGAAAGGGCTGGCAGGATATATTCAGGGTCCTAAATGAAAAGAACATGCAACCAAGAATACTTTATCCAGCAAGGCTCTCATTCAAAATGGAAGGAGAGATAAAGAGCTTCCAAGACAGGCAGCAACTAAAAGAATATGTGACCTCCAAACCAGCTCTGCAAGAAATTTTAAGGGGGCCTCTTAAAATTCCCCTTTAAGAAGAAGTTCAGTGGAACAGTCCACAAAAACAAAGACTGAATAGATATCATGATGACACTAAACTCATATCTCTCAATAGTAACTCTGAATGTGAACGGGCTTAATGACCCCATCAAAAGGCGCAGGGTTTCAGACTGGATAAAAAAGCAGGACCCATCTATTTGCTGTCTACAAGAGACTCATTTTAGACAGAAGGACACCTACAGCCTGAAAATAAAAGGTTGGAGAACCATTTACCATTCGAATGGTCCTCAAAAGAAAGCAGGGGTAGCCATCCTTATATCAGATAAACTAAAATTTACCCCAAAGACTGTAGTGAGAGATGAAGAGGGACACTATATCATACTTAAAGGATCTATTCAACAAGAGGACTTAACAATCCTCAATATATATGCTCCGAATGTGGGAGCTGCCAAATATATAAATCAATTATTAACCAAAGTGAAGAAATACTTAGATAATAATACACTTATACTTGGTGACTTCAATCTAGCTCTTTCTATACTTGATAGGTCTTCTAAGCAAAACATCTCCAAAGAAACGAGAGCTTTAAATGATACACTGGACCAGATGGATTTCACAGATATCTACAGAACTTTACATCCAAACTCAACTGAATACACATTCTTCTCAAGCGCACATGGAACTTTCTCCAGAATAGACCACATATTGGGTCACAAATCGGGTCTGAACCGATACCAAAAGATTGGGATTGTCCCCTGCATATTCTCGGACCATAATGCCTTGAAATTAGAACTAAATCACAACAAGAAGTTTGGAAGGACCTCAAACACATGGAGGTTAAGGACCATCCTGCTAAAAGATAAAAGGGTCAACCAGGAAATTAAGGAAGAATTAAAAAGATTCATGGAAACTAATGAGAATGAAGATACAACCGTTCAAAATCTTTGGGATGCAGCAAAAGCAGTCCTAAGGGGGAAATACATCGCAATACAAGCATCCATTCAAAAACTGGAAAGAACTCAAATACAAAAGCTAACCTTACACATAAAGGAGCTAGAGAAAAAACAGCAAATAGATCCTACACCCAAGAGAAGAAGGGAGCTAATAAAGATTCGAGCAGAACTCAACGAAATCGAGACCAGAAGAACTGTGGAACAGATCAACAGAACCAGGAGTTGGTTCTTTGAAAGAATTAATAAGATAGATAAACCATTAGCCAGCCTTATTAAAAAGAAGAGAGAGAAGACTCAAATTAATAAAATCATGAATGAGAAAGGAGAGATCACTACCAACACCAAGGAAATACAAACGATTTTAAAAACATATTATGAACAGCTATACGCCAATAAATTAGGCAATCTAGAAGAAATGGACGCATTCCTGGAAAGCCACAAACTACCAAAACTGGAACAGGAAGAAATAGAAAACCTGAACAGGCCAATAACCAGGGAGGAAATTGAAGCAGTCATCAAAAACCTCCCAAGACACAAGAGTCCAGGGCCAGATGGCTTCCCAGGAGAATTTTATCAAACGTTTAAAGAAGAAATCATACCTATTCTCCTAAAGCTGTTTGGAAAGATAGAAAGAGATGGAGTACTTCCAAATTCGTTCTATGAAGCCAGCATCACCTTAATTCCAAAGCCAGACAAAGACCCCGCCAAAAAGGAGAATTACAGACCAATATCCCTGATGAACATGGATGCAAAAATTCTCAACAAGATACTGGCCAATAGGATCCAACAGTACATTAAGAAAATTATTCACCATGACCAAGTAGGATTTATCCCTGGGACACAAGGCTGGTTCAACACCCGTAAAACAATCAATGTGATTCATCATATCAGCAAGAGAAAAACCAAGAACCATATGATCCTCTCATTGGATGCAGAGAAAGCATTTGACAAAATACAGCATCCATTCCTGATCAAAACTCTTCAGAGTGTAGGGATAGAGGGAACATTCCTCGACATCTTAAAAGCCATCTATGAAAAGCCCACAGCAAATATCATTCTCAATGGGGAAGCACTGGGAGCCTTTCCCCTAAGATCAGGAACAAGACAGGGATGTCCACTCTCACCACTGCTATTCAACATAGTACTGGAAGTCCTAGCCTCAGCAATCAGACAACAAAAAGACATTAAAGGCATTCAAATTGGCAAAGAAGAAGTCAAACTCTCCCTCTTCGCCGATGACATGATACTCTACATAGAAAACCCAAAAGTCTCCACCCCAAGATTGCTAGAACTCATACAGCAATTCGGTAGCGTGGCAGGATACAAAATCAATGCCCAGAAGTCAGTGGCATTTCTATACACTAACAATGAGACTGAAGAAAGAGAAATTAAGGAGTCAATCCCATTTACAATTGCACCCAAAAGCATAAGATACCTAGGAATAAACCTCACCAAAGATGTAAAGGATCTATACCCTCAAAACTACAGAACACTTCTGAAAGAAATTGAGGAAGACACAAAGAGATGGAAAAATATTCCATGCTCATGGATTGGCAGAATTAATATTGTGAAAATGTCAATGTTACCCAGGGCAATATACACGTTTAATGCAATCCCTATCAAAATACCATGGACTTTCTTCAGAGAGTTAGAACAAATTATTTTAAGATTTGTGTGGAATCAGAAAAGACCCCGAATAGCCAGGGGAATTTTAAAAAAGAAAACCATATCTGGGGGCATCACAATGCCAGATTTCAGGTTGTACTACAAAGCTGTGGTCATCAAGACAGTGTGGTACTGGCACAAAAACAGACGCATAGATCAGTGGAACAGAATAGAGAATCCAGAAGTGGACCCTGAACTTTATGGGCAACTAATATTCGATAAAGGAGGAAAGACTATCCATTGGAAGAAAGACAGTCTCTTCAATAAATGGTGCTGGGAAAATTGGACATCCACATGCAGAAGAATGAAACTAGACCACTCTCTTTCACCATACACAAAGATAAACTCAAAATGGATGAAAGATCTAAATGTGAGACAAGATTCCATCAAAATCCTAGAGAAGAACACAGGCAACACCCTTTTTGAACTCGGCCATAGTAACTTCTTGCAAGATACATCCACTAAGGCAAAAGAAACAAAAGCAAAAATGAACTATTGGGACTTCATCAAGATAAGAAGCTTTTGCACAGCAAAGGATACAGTCAACAAAACTCAAAGACAACCTACAGAATGGGAGAAGATATTTGCAAATGACATATCAGATAAAGGGCTAGTTTCCAAGATCTATAAAGAACTTCTTAAACTCAACACCAAAGAAACAAACAATCCAATCATGAAATGGGCAAAAGACATGAACAGAAATCTCACAGAAGAAGACATAGACATGGCCAACATGCACATGAGAAAATGCTCTGCATCACTTGCCATCAGGGAAATACAAATCAAAACCACAATGAGATACCACCTCACACCAGTGAGAATGGGAAAAATTAACAAGGCAGGAAACAACAAATGTTGGAGAGGATGCGGAGAAAAGGGAACCCTCTTACACTGTTGGTGGGAATGTGAACTGGTGCAGCCACTGTGGAAAACTGTGTGGAGGTTCCTCAAACAGTTAAAAATATACCTGCCCTACGACCCAGCAATTGCACTGTTGGGGATTTACCCCAAAGATACAAATGCAATGAAACGCCGGGACACCTGCACCCCGATGTTTCTAGCAGCAATGGCCACGATAGCCAAACTGTGGAAGGAGCCTCGGTGTCCAACGAAAGATGAATGGATAAAGAAGATGTGGTTTATGTATACAATGGAATATTACTCAGCTATTAGAAATGACAAATACCCACCATTTGCTTCAACGTGGATGGAACTGGAGGGTATTATGCTGAGTGAAGTAAGTCAGTCGGAGAAGGACAAACATTATATGTTCTCATTCATTTGGGGAATATAAATAATAGTGAAAGGGAAAATAAGGGAAGGGAGAAAAAATGTGTGGGAAATATCAGAAAGGGAGACAGAACATAAAGACTGCTAACTCTGGGAAACGAACTAGGGGTGGTAGAAGGGGAGGAGGGCGGGGGGTGGGAGTGAATGGGTGACGGGCACTGGGTGTTATTCTGTATGTTAGTAAATTGAACACCAATAAAAAAAAAAAAAAAAAAAAAAAATAAACATAAAAGCATCAAAAAATAAAAAAATAAAAAAAAAAAAATAATAAAAAAAAAAAAAAAAAAGAGAATAGAACTTATACAGTGATGAACATGTTCATTAATTTATGGGTGAGATCCTTTCATAATATATACGTATATCAAATCGTCACATTGTACACTTTAAAATGTCTTATAATTTTATTGTCAATTCCCACCTCAACAAAGAAAAAAAAAGAAGATGGATAATACCTTATCTTGTGATAATACCATCTAAAGTTAATCCATATTATTTAGGCAGGTAATGTCAAACCTATATAAGGAAGCCATAAAAATGAATTTCTTGGCTTTGTAAAATCTGTCATTGTAATTTATAAACTTATCATATATAACATTCTTTCAGGTGATAAAAATATTAAATTTAACACTAAAAAAATAATGATTTTTTTTCTTAAGATTCATTTATTTATTTGAGAGAGAGAAAGCATGAGTGAAGGGAGGAGCAAAGGAAGATGGGGAGAGAGAATCCCAGAGCAGACTCCCTGCTGAGTGTGGAATCCAATGGGGGGGGGGCTCAATCTCATGACCTTGAGATCTTGACCTGAGTTGAAATTGACAGACACTTAACAGACTGAGCCACCTAGGCTGTTTTTTTATTGAGATATGATTTCTCATGCTGACAACATGAAAAGACTTCCAAATTCCTAAAACCCCCATCTCCTAAAGTTGCAGTTTGACTCTGGAAACAGAATTTTGACCAAGAAAAATCCAAGGCAGATTTGCCTCCATCCAATTTTTAAAAGTATGTTTTCACTCACTTAGGAACCAGAAAAATCAGGTATTTTAGAGTCAAAAAAGAAAAAAAATCACTCAAGACCCATGAACCCTTTAAAAATTACTTTCTATCTATGCAGCCTGATATCCACATCATTTTGTTTTCTATAAAGCAGGCAGCTTTTATCATTAAGTTGATGGATGTGACTTGGAAAGAATAACATTAGAAAAATGTTGAGAAATGATTCATCTTTAAAAATATCCTCAGATCCTTTAAGATCTCATGTTCTACCAACTGAGCTAGCCAAGCTACCCTCAAATCCTTTAGGATCAAAACACTATTTAGGAACTATGTCAGAGATTGCTAGTCATCACATTACAGCCAGGCTGTAATTCCCAGCTTTCCTTTCATTTAGATATGGTCATATAACTGACTTCTGGTATGTGGAATGAGGGCAGAAATTTTGTATGTCACATCTAGGCCTGGCCAATAAAAACTTTTCACAGATGAGCCCCTTCCTCTTGTGCCCTTTTTGCTATAAACTATCTAACAAGCCACCTTGAAGGCCTCCTCCAACTGCCCGTTGAAGATGGCAAAAAGCAGAATCAATCACAGAATAAAAGAAGCCTAACTTCTCATGTCCCCACTAGAGGAGAAAACCCACTGTCTATGTACATTTACATTAGACTTTGATGTATATAATAAATAAATGATTATTGTGTAAATGCCTTGATTTGTCTGTTATAGCATCTGGTATTAACCTAATATAAGGGCAGATCAACGTATACAATTTACAATTTTCCAGAAAACAAAAAGAACTCTCTATTTTTTCATGGACATTTAAGCATAATGAGAGACTAAAATAACTGTGAAATACTCTATATCAAATAGTCAGGGTGTTTACATTGTCTCCCAAGCAAGTATCCCAACAGGGGTGCCGCATAGAGAGAAGTATAATCTTTACAAAAGCCATTACATAGCTAACATTTAAATGCGAATAACTCTACTGACTTCTCATTGCAAACTACAGCATCACTGAAGCTAAAAGAATTTACTTCTTGGTTGTGTTGTTGTTATATGTGTGCTGATGTCTTTTTAAAAAATGTTTAACAGCTAAAAAATCTTTAGCAATAACTGTGATCCTACTGAGATAAACCTTTCTTAGAATATATGACCTCAATTGAAAAACTCATTGGGTCTCTCCAAAGTAATTTAAAAATCAA
This sequence comes from Canis lupus familiaris, assembly GCF_011100685.1. Classification (NCBI taxonomy): domain Eukaryota; kingdom Metazoa; phylum Chordata; class Mammalia; order Carnivora; family Canidae; genus Canis; species Canis lupus. The sequence continues at coordinate 14,141,793 of NC_049242.1, read as the reverse complement.
TCTGATCTATAACAAGAAGTCAATAGAATTCCCGAAAAACTTAAATAATGCAATCAACTCACTGGGTTAAAAATTTCAAAAGTAAAAGCTGTGTATGAGGAGGATTTTTATGGAAAAACTATGAAGTGGCTCAAAGGGGGTAAAAATAAAGAAATACCAAGTAGCTTCTAGAATTTGCTGGCTTGATGTTATTGTCATTCCTTCATTCAAGAAACATTTATTGGGATCCCTGGGTGGCGCAGCGGTTTAGCACCTGCCTTTGGCCCAGGGCGCGATCCTGGAGACCCGGGATCGAGTCCCACGTCAGGCTCCCGGTGCATGGAGCCTGCTTCTCCCTCTGCCTGTGTCTCTGCCTCTCTCTCTCTCTCTCTCTCTCTGTGACTATCATAAATAAATTTTATAAAAAAAAAAAAAAGAAACATTTATTGAGAACATACAATATGTTAGGTGTGGCAGGCAACATGAAGGCTATAAAATTGGCTCCTGATTTTTCTAGAATTGTATAAAAATAAAAATATAAGCAATTAACTGTTTTCTTTCAGTGTTCTGAAGTCTAAAATATTCATGTATTACATGATAGAAAAATAAAGCAAAGTCCAAGCTCATTGTTAATAAAATATTATATTTTGAAATATAAATAAATTGTGAATAGGATTAGATGTCATACAAAGGAGAAAATAACAGGTCAGCTAGGGAAAGATTTAATAACTGGCATTAGATTTTATACATATAAATGTGATATTTCATTAAAAATATATATTATATATATTATATATAAATGCTTTATATAGTGTAGATATAGATCTTAATTTTGTCAAATTACAAAGGATGGCATGCCTTAACTCAGATCCCCTGAAAACAAAGCTTGAGAAAAATTAAAGTACTCACATTGTCTTTTAGACAACAGAAGTTATAGGAGAAGAAAATTTTTTTCTCTATTATTCTAGGTTCTTTTGGTTGATCTAGTAATTAAACATGTTAAGCAATACAGTGCAAAGTAAAATTACACTAGCTTCATGAAAAGCCATGAAGAACTCCAGCAAGTCTCTCAGCATAGGATATTTGTTTCGAAGGTTTATTTTATAAGGAGAAACTGTACCTGGAGCAGCTCGTGGAGGGGAAAAGGGAAAGCCATAGTCTCTACACTATACTGTATCCTCATCTCCTATTTCACTCTCACATGGAACTAATTCTCTCATACTTTGGTCATGCAGTTGTCTAGTGGTTACTTCAGAAGCCATATCCCAAACTCCTTGTGTGTCATTTCACTTAGGTCTGGGAACTGAGAGATGATTCAGGATCCTTGGGATGGCACATGAGGCTTACAGACATGTAGGTCTGAGGCTCCATGCTTTTAGTGTTGTTGTGAGCATATATAAAGTGTATGGATAAAACATGCAAAAAAAATAAGGCTTCCAATTTGGAAGAGACAGAAGAGCGAGAGTAATTTATCACTGGCAACAAAACAAGTTCCTGGTAGCACTATCACTGAGCTACCACCTTTCATAGCGCTTTCCACTACTCCAAATGTATCCCACAGCATCACTACTTTTTCTTAAGTTTTTATGTTAATTATTTAATACAGTATTTTATTGGTTTCAGCCATACAACATAGTAAATATAGTAATTCAACACTTCCATACATCATGCTGTGCTTATTACAACAACTTCATAATAATCCCCATCCCCCTACTCACCTCCCCTCTACTAATCATCAGTTTGTTCTCTAAAAATTATGAATATGTTTCTTGATTTATCTCTCTGTATTATTTTTCCCTTTGCTTGTTTGTTTTGTTTCTTAAATTCCACTTATAAATGAAATCATATGGTATTGTCTTTGACTTGTTTCACAGAGCACTATATTTTCTAATTCCAACCATGTCGTTGCAAATGGCAAGATTTCATTCTTCTTTATGGCTGAATAATAGTCCAATGTGTGTGTGTGTGTGTGTGTGTGTGTGTGTATCACATCTTCTTTATCCAATCATCTAACATGGAGATGGACACTTGGGCTGCTTCCCTATCTTGGCTTTTGTAAATATTGCTGCTATAAATATAGGGGTGCATGTATCCCTTTGAACTAGCGTTCTTGTATTCTTGGAGTAAACAGCCAGGAATGTGATTGCTGGATCATAAAGCAGTTCTATTTTTAACTTTTTGAGGAAACTCCAAACTGTTTTTCCACAGTGGCTGTACCAATTTACATTCCCATCAACACTCCATAAGTGTTCCTTTTTCTTTACATCCTCATCAATACCTGTTGTTTCTTGTGTTGTTGATATTAACCATTCTGACAGGTGTAAGGTGATATCTCATTATATCACCTTATATATCTTATTATACATATATATAATGAGATATCACCTTACACCTATTTTTTAAAAAGATTTTATTTATTCATTCATTCATGAGAGACACACACACAGAGAGAGAGAGAGAGAGGCAGAGACACAAGCCTGCAGAAGGCAGGCACTAAACTGCTGAGCCACCCAGGGATCCCCACACCTGTTTTTTTTTTTTTTTTTTTTTTTTTTTTTTTTAGTAGACTCTACACCCAGCGTGGAGCACAATGTGAAACTTGAACTTATGATCCTGAGAAGGAAACATGAGCAGATCAAGAGTCATTTACTCAACTGACTGAGCCACTCAGGTATCCCTGATTATAGTTTTGATTTGCATTTCCCTGATGATGAGTAATGTTGAGCATCTTTTCATGTGTCTGTTTGCTATCTGAATGACTTCTCTGGAGAAATGTCTGTCCATGGCTTCTTCTCATTTTTTAATTTTTTTAAAGATTTATTTATTTATCTGAAAGAGAGTAAGCAGGAGGAAGGGCAGAGGAAGAGGGAGACAATCTCAAGCTGAATGTGGACCCCTAACTCGGGGCTCAGTCTCACTACCCTGAGATTATGACCTGAGCTGAAACCAAGAATCAGATGCTCAACCCACTGAGCCACCACAGCACCCTAGCTCATTTTTAATTGGAGGTTTTGTTTTTTGGGTGTTGAGTTATATAAGATATAAGTTCTCAATATATTTTAAATGCTAACCCTTTACTGGATATAGGTCTTTTGCAAATTTCTTCTCCCATTGTGTAGGTTGCCTTTTAGTTTTGTTGAATGCTTCCTTCACTGTACAGAAGCTTTTTATTTTGATATTCTTCCAATAGTTTATTTTTGCTTTTGATTCCCTTGACTCAGGAAACATCTAGAAAGAAGTTGCTATGGCCGATGTCAAAGAGGTTACCGTCTGTGTTCTCTTCTAGGACTTCTATGGTTTCAGGTCTCACATTTAAGTCTTTAATCCATTTTGAATGTATTTTTGTATATGGTGTAAGAAGTCCAGTTTCATTCTTTTGCATGTTGCTATCCAGTTTTCCCAGTATCATTTGTTAAAGAGACTGTCTTTTTCCTATACATATTTTTTCCTGCTTTGTTAAGGATTAATTGACCTTGTAGTTGTGCATTCATTTTGGGTTTTCTATTTTGTTCCATTGATTGATGTGTCTATTTTTATGCTAATACCATACTGTTTTGATCACTACAGCTTTGTAATAAAACTTGAAGTCCAGAATTATGAGGTCTTCAGCTTTTCTTTTTCAAGGTTGCCTTGACTATTTAGGGTTTTTGGTAGTTTCATACAAATTTTAGGATTGTTTGTTCTGGTTGTGTGAAAATTGCTGTTGGTATTTTCATAAGGAATGTGTTAAATTCATAGATTACTTTGGATAGCACATACATTTTAACAATATTTACTCCTCCAATCCAGGAGCATGGGATGTTTTTCCATTTCTTTGTGTCATCTTCAATTTCTTTTATAGTTTTCAGAGTATAGGTCTTTCACCTTTTTCATTAGGTTTATTCCTAAGTATCTTCTTTTTTTGGTGCAATTGTAAATGGGATTAATTTTTTAATTTCTCTTTCTGCTGCTTCATTATTGGTGTATAGAAATGCAACAGATTTCTGTACATTGATTTTGTGTCTTGAGGCTTTACTGAATTCATATATCAGTTCTAGTAATTATTTGGGAAAGTCTTTTGGGTTTTGCATACAGAGTATTTTACCATTTGCAAATAGTGAAAGTTTTGACTCCTTCCTTGGATGAAAGATTGCCTTTTATTTCTTCATGCTGTCTGGTTATAGTAACTAGGTTTTCCATTACTATGTTAAATAACACTGGTGAGAGTGAACATCCCTGTCTTGATCCTGATCATAGAGGAAAAGCTCTGTTTTCTCCATTAAGGATATTAGCTATGGATTTTTTTTGTATATGGCCTTATTATGTTGAGGTATGTTCTCTCTAAACCTACTTTGTTGAGGGTTTTTATCACAAATGGATATTGTACCTTGTCAAATACTTTATCTTCAGCTCTTGAAATAATCATATAGTTCTCATCCTTTTTCATTACTGTGGTTGATTGATTTGCAAATATTGAACAACCCTTGCAACCAGGAATAAATTCCACTTGATCATAATGAATGATACTTTTAATGTATTATTGGATATGGTTTGCTAGTATTTTACTGAGAATTTCTGCATCCATGTTCATCAGGGTAATTGGCCTGTAGTTCTCTTTTTTAGTGGTATCATTATCTGGTTTTAGTATCAGGGAAATGCTGTCCTCATAGAATGAGCTTGGAAATTTTCCTTTCTCTTCTATTTTTTGGAATAGTTTGAGAAGAATAAGTATTAACTCTTCTTGAAATGTTTGGTTGAATTTGCCTGGGAAGCTATCTCTCCCAGGACTTTTGTTCTATTACTGAGCCAATTTCTTTGCCAGTTATTGGTCTGTTCAAATTTCCTATTTCTTCCTGTTTCGATTTTGAAAGTTTATGTTTCTAGGAACTTATCCATTTCTTCCAGGTTGTCCAACTTCTTGATACATAGTTTTTCATAATATACTCTTGCAATTGTTTGAATTTTTGTGGTGCTGTGTCATTTCTCCTCTCTCATTTCTGATTTTATTTATTTGGATCCATTCTCATTTATTTTTGATAAGTCTAGCTGGAGGTTTATCAATTTTATTAATTTTTTCAAAGAACCAGCTCCTGGCTTCATTGAACTGTTCTATTTTTTTTTTTTTTTTTTTTTTTAGTTTCTATATCATTTATTTTTGCTCTAATCTTTATCATGTCCTTCCCTTTGCTGGCTTTAGGCTTTGTTTGTTGTTCTTTATCTAGCTCCTTTAGGTGTAAGATTAGGTTGTTTATTTGAGATTTTTCTGGCTTCTTGAGATAGGCCTGTGTTGCTTTAAGTTTACCCCTTAGGATCACTTTTGCTGCATCCCAAAGGTTTTGGACCATTGTATATTCATTTTTACTTGTTTCCATGTACTTATAAAAATTTCTTCTTTGATTTCCTGGTAGACCCATTCACTGTATAGTAGGATGTTGTGTAACCTCCATTTGGTATGCTCCTCCGAGATGTTTTTCTTGTGGTGACTTCAAGTTTCATAGCTTTGTGGTCAGGAAAGATGCATGGTATGACTTCGATCTTTTGTACTTGTTGAGGCCTGATTCATGACCCAATATGTGATCTATTCTGTAGAATATGCCATGTAAACTTTATTTTTTTTAAAGATTTTATTTATTTATTTGTTTGTTTGTTTGTTTGCTTGCTTATTTAAGACACGGAGAGAGAGAGGCAGAGACACAGGCAGAGGGAGAAGCAGGCTCCATGCAGGGAGCCCAATGTGGGACTCGATCTCAGGATTGGGATCACGCCCTGAGCCGAAAGTAGACACTCAACCACTGAGCCACCCAGGCGTCCCGACCATGTAAACTTTAAAAGATATATATTCTGCTATTTTAGGATGGAATGTTCTGAATATATCTGTTAAGTCCAGCTGGTCTGGTGTGTCATTCAAAGCTATTGTTTCCTTGTTGATTTTCTGTTTAAATGATCTGTCCATTGATGTTAGTGGGTGTTAAGGTCCCCTATTATTATTGTATTATTATCAATGAGCCTCTTTATGTTTGTTATTAATTGTTTATATGTTTGGGTGCTCCCATATTTATGTTCCATGCATAAATATTTACAATTGTTATATCTTCTTGTTGGATTGTCCTCCTTATTATGATATAATGGCCTTCCTCATTTCTTGTTACAGTCTTTGTTTTAAGGTCTATTTTGTCTGATAGAAGTACTGCTACTCCAGCTTTATTTTGACATCCATTTGCATAAATGTTTCTCTACTCCTTCACTTTCAATTAGCATGTCAATCTTTAGGTCTACAATGAGTCTTTTGCAGATAGCATATAGATGGGTATTGTTTTTTCATCCAATCTGACATCCTATGTCATTCAGAGTAATTATTAACAGATATATATTTATTGCCATTTAAATTTTTTAAGATTTTTATTTATTTATTTATTTGAGAGAGCAAGAGAGCATAAGCAGTGTGAGGGGCAGAAGGAAAAGCAGACTCCTCACTGAGTGGGGAGCCTGATGTGGGGCTCAATCCCAGGACTCCAGGATGGTGACCTGAGCTGAAGGCAGATGCTTAACTGAAACACCCAGGGTGCCCTGCCATTTAATTATTTGATTTACAGTTGTTTCTGAAGATTTTCTATGATCCTTTCTTGTCTTTCTTTCTTTCATGTTTTGCTGATTTTCTTTACTGATATACTTGGATTTCTTATTCTTTATTCTTTGCATATTTATTGGTGTTTTAAATATATGGTTACCATTAGGTTTGTATATAACCTCTTCTGAATAATGCAGTCTATATTAAGTTGATGGCAGTTAAACTTTGAACCCATTCTTCTCTCCTCTACTCTCTACATTTTATTTTTATGTTATATTTTGTATCCTTTTTCTGTGAGTTCCTTAACTGATTTCTTACAGATACATTGTACAAACTGCCATTGTTAATTTGCTTCTCCACATCAGCTGCTGTCTTTTTAAGGGCAGCAACCCAGCCATCACTCACCCCCCCTTGGCTAGCCCAGTGCCGAGTCAGTAGACTTTTAATGCTCCAGGCTCCAAGTATCACTGGTTTTATAAACCATGGAATTGAGCCCCTCTGGTTTTTCTTTGTTTAATGATTTTATTTATTTATTCATGAGAGACACAGAGAGAGGCAGAGGGAGGAGAAGCAAGCTCCATTCAAGGATCCTAATGTGGGACTCGATCCTGGGACTACAGGATCACACCCTGAGCCAAAGGCAGATGCTCAACCACTGAGCCACCCAGGCATCCCAAGCCCATCTGTTTTTTAAAGTCACATGTTATGAGGATTAGTCTTCTCCATGTGAGCTCCTTGGTGTGAGGGCTCATTTCTCTGCCCTCTCTGTACATACAGATCCCTCCTTCCTGTAGGCAGCCTCCCTCCACCTTTCTGACCTACCTAATCTTTCCATTGCAGCTTCTTCTCTATATCTAGTTGTGAAGTTTGTTCTGCCAGTCTTCAGATTGCTCTCCCATTTGTTGACTTGGATGTGGACAATATCTAGTTGAAAATGTGGGACAGGGTGATCTCAGGGTCTTCCTTCTGTACCATCTTCCCAAACTCCCATTCAAAACCATTTTAAATCATTAATTATGATGGCTGAGAAATCCCAAGATTTGTAGTCAATAAGCTGTAGACCAAGAAGAGCTGATGGTATAATTCCAGTCAGAGTCTGAAGGTCTAAGCACCAAGGGAGTCAGTAGAATAAGTTCCAATAAGAAAGCCTACAGGTTCAAGACCTAAGAACAGCTAGCCAACATCACTATTGATTCTGCTTATTTCTAGCTTCACCTGCCTTAGCATGTGCCAAGTCTTTCTTTACCCAACCCTGTCTTACCATCACCCTGCTCTGTCCCACGGCAACTTGGGTCAGGTTGGTAAATCACTCTAGCTGTCATGACTGCCTAGGTATAATCACTTATGAGATAGCAGCATAAAAGGCTCTACTCTGCTGAACATTAGGAATGGGATCAGTAGAAGGACTCAGTAGTTTCATGACCCTGGAGTATTTTCAACATGGGGTAAGATTAAAACAGGCACTTTATATTCTTGTGCACTACAGTAGTACAAGCTCAGAACTCCAACACAGGGACCATACATCAGGCCACACCAAAGGAGATATCAGCATGTTAACCCAAGATAAGGACAGATACCTCCTTAAGGCAGCTCCTGTGTTCTTTTAAAACCAAAATTGCCTAATTGAGCTTCTTGCTCTGCAGCTATGTCATTAGGGCACTAATTCCTTAAGGCTCAGCCCACAGAAGGGTGAGGCCACTTTGTTTCCTATTTCCTCAAGGAGGCCATGCAGAATATTTGTAATCTGGCTCCTCATCTTCCACTATCAGAAAACCAGTCCCAGATTTGTAAAACAAAACAAAAAAACACAGGGACTAATAAAATGTTCCCAGTCACAGAGTAGAAGGCTCTTCTGCTTCTCTTCAGCTTATACCCCACTTGACTTTTTTGCCAATGCCCATCTGTGTTCTTTCCCTCTCCAAAAAATATTTGGCCCCAATTCATACAAGGAAAATCTTTTAAATAAAGAATCAAGTTACTATTCATCACTTATTATTTGGGCTAGTGCTATGAACAGGTCCAACAAGAAATGGTCTGTGAAAAAGACTTAAAAAGTCTGTGAAACCAGTCAGATACACCTATAAATAGATTTTAAAAACTACTATTACTTATCAGATAATTGTTCTTTATTAAATCATTCTAAAATGGCTATTCTCAATTCACTAGTACAGTTAATTTAATATCACTTCTATTTACAAATAGTGTTTCACAAACTGGAAGGGTTCACTTCTAAAATCGAAGTATATACCCCCACCCCTCAGCATAAATACACAGCCACCTGAGGGAAGCAGCTCAGCACAGACACCAGCTACTTAATTCACTTATACCAAACCTCACCCTCCTGTACTCCATCAGGACTGCCCTTCTCAATCAAGCTTGCCACAGCTCCAATGCAACAAGACCCTCCCAAGAAGATCAGCAGAAACTTCTGCTCACACCATGTCTCCTGACCAGACAGTTCTGCAGGGCCTCAGTTCTGGTGCAGTTGGATGTTAGGTCTCATTTCACAAGCAGACCAGAGCACACCTAGTTAGAAGTCACCACATTCAGGCCAGGGATCAAACACTGTCCATGGCAGGCAAGAAGAGCCTTTTCAGATGACTGGCCTGAGGGATAGAGTAGCCAAAAAACAATAGCAGAGTATATGCAGCACACACCAGAGACACTTCCTAAAGTGCCAATCCCTGGCCACTTCATGACCTCCTCTTCCTAACGCCATTACTTTCAGGAGCAGAAGACATAACAGGCTTTTCTAACACAAAGAAGGCAGAGACTTAGACAAAATGTCAAGATGGAGGAATTTATCCCAAATGAAAGAATAACATAAGGCTACAACAAAAGGTCTAAGTGAAACAGATAAAAGCAACATGCCTAGTGGAGAATTTAAAGCGACAATCATAAGGATACTCATTGTGCTTGAGAAAAGAAGACATCAGAGAGACCCTCACAACAGAGATAAAAGAGTTAAAAAAGAACCAATTAGAGATAAAAAACACAATAAATGAGATTGGAAACTGGCTTGATGCAATGAACAGGAGGCTGGAAAAAGCAGAGGAATGAACTAGTGATCTAGAATACAAAATAATGGAAAATATGAAGCTGAACAAAAGAAAGAATTATGCAACAGGAGAACAGACTTAGGGAACTCAGTAATTCCATCAAATGTAATAACATTTGTATTATAGGAGTCCCAGAAGAAGAAAGATAAGAGGACAGAAAATTTATTTCAAGAAATAACAGTAGAAAACCTCCCTGAACTGGTGAAGGAAACAAATATTCAGATCCAGGAGGGATAGAGAGCTCCCAGCAAAATCATCAAAAGCAGGCCAACAGCAAGACATATTATAACTAAATTTGCAAAATATAGTGATAAATTAAAAAAACTTAAAAGCAGCAAGATAAGAGAAATCCTTAACCTACAAGGGAAAACCTATATTGCTAACTAGAGATTTCTCAACAGAAATTTGGCAAGTCAGAAAGGAGTGGCATGACATATTCAAAGTGCTGAATGAGGAAAATGTGCAGCCAAGAATACTCTATCTAGCAAGGTTATCATTTGGAATATAAGGAGAAATAAAAAGTTTCCTGGACAAAAAAAAAACAAAGGGGTTCATGATCACTACACCAGTCCTACAAGAAACAGTAAAGAGGACTCTTTGAGTGCAAAGGAGAGAACAAAAATGACAAAGAAAGGATCAAAGAAAATCTCCAGAAACAATGACAAAACAAATAATAAAATGGTAATAAATACATATCTACCAATAATTATTTTGAATGTAAATGGACTAAATACTCCAATCAAAAGACACAGGGTGTCAGAATGGATTTTAAAAAAAAAAGTCTATATGCTACCCACAAGAGATTCATTTTAGATCCAAAGATCCCTGCAGATTGAAAGTGAGGGCATGTTTATCATGCAAACATATATTAAAAGACAGAGTAGCAATATTTACCAGACAAACTAGTTTGTTCTTTTATTGCTTTAGTCCTGTTTTGGTATCAGGATAGTACTGGCCTCATGGAATGATTTTGAATGTGTTACTTCTCTTCCATTATTTATAAGATTCTGAAAGATTGTCATCATTTTTTTTTACATGTTTGGTGTGTTTTGCCAATGAAACCATGTGATTTTAGACTTTTCTTGCTGAGAAATTTTTGATTCTTAAATATTTCAGCTTTAGCTCTTGTTACTTACCGGTCTAAGATAAGACTTCCTACTTCTTGGATTCAAGATTCATGATTCATTCTTGGTAACTTGTGCATTTTTAGGAATAATCTGGATTTTTTTCTAAGTTATCTGATTTGTTAGTATATAACTGTTTATAGTAATAACACTATGTATTTCTGTGATTATCTGTTATACTGTTTCCTCTTCCATTTATCATTGGCTCTTGAGTCTTTCATTTTCCTTGGTTAATATTAATAATTTTATTTATTATCCTTAGAAAAACTGGTCACTACTTTCAATGTCATGTTATTGTTGATTCTAGTCTCTATTTTATTTATTTCTGAACTTTCTTTCTTATTTCTTTCCTCTACTAAATTTCAGTTAAGTTTCTTCTTCTTCTGGTTCCTTGTGGTGTGATGTTGTTTATTTAAACTTATTTTCTTAATACAAGAATTTATAGAATAAATTTCATTCCAACATCTGCTTTTGCGGCCCCCCAAAGGTTATGTAATGTTGTGTTTTCTTTTTCTTTTGTTTTGAGTATACTTTGATTTTCCATTTGATTTCTTATTGGGCCCATTCTTTGTGCAGTAGTGTGTTTAATATTTACATATTAAATATTTAATATTTACACTGTAAAAAATTTTTAAAAATAAAATCTAAGTAAAAATTTGAGCTATACTGATGTTCATTTATTTGGGCTTGAAGTGGTCAGAATTGCAAATTTGCAAAATATAGTGATATTTCAATATCAAGATATCTGGTACTGTCTCCCACCAGGTGGGAGCAATATTGAAGTTGAGATATTACCTTGAAATCTCAAAGGTTTTTCAACCTTTGAGATATTAACTTGAAACCTCAAAGTGGCATAATTATGGGGCAGAGTAGATAGCAGGATAGTAGATAGCAGGAAAGAAGAGGAATGAGTAAAAATCATAGATGATGCAATAAATAAGGAAGAAAAAATATTTCTTCTTCCTGTGCCTATATACTACTTGAAACCAATGCCTCTGACATGCAAAGATCAAAGGAGATACAGTTGGAGATTTGGACAGAATGAATGGAATGAATTCAGCTCTGTCTTTATAGAGGGCTTCCGCATCACATTCATGTGAAAAATACAAACTCTGCTTTTCCAGAGGGAAAAAAAAAGAACAAACAGAAACAAGACCAAACAGGTAGACCAGAACATATTTTATTTTTCAACAAATTTTGATAAGTGTTTTCCCTGTGTCAGAGACTATGCAAGACACAGAGGATACAGTGATAAAATAAAGCATGGTCTTCACCTACTTGGAATTTAAAGTCTTATGGGAAAAACAAAAATAATCAAATACTTATGCAAATAAATAAAATTGTAGTTAGTGCAATGAAGAAAAGATAAAACAGCACAACTAGGAAATACAGCCTCTTTTGGTCTATCAGGAAAGGCTTCCCTGTTCCCAGATGAGAGCCGAACAATGATTATCAGTTACCAATGTAAAGGATAGCAGGATGGGGAGAGTGAATACAGAAGAATTATATTTCAGGCAGGGGAAACATCAATACAAAGGCTCTGAGGGAGGAAAGCACGTAGTTTGTTTGAGGACTTGAAAGAAGGCCAATGATCTAACAGCAAGTTAGAAGAATATGGAGATAAAAGCTGCAGAAGTAGGAGCTACAAGTTGGTCTTCACTATGAAATTATGTAAAGCTATTGAAAGAGTTCAGTGTTAATCCTTTATTCTAACTAAATACCACTGAACAAACAATATCCCACTTTTTCCACTTTTAAATTATAGATACTACGAAGAATTGACAAGGATTACCATTCACAAAACTTCTAAAATAAATCACAGGAGCCCCATGTGAGGAGGTTGAGAGGATCATAGCATTGAAGGAAAATTAATGATACAGTTTTGTGCTTTAAAAATATTTGTTCCTTTAGTATGTAGCAGGCTCAGGATTAGAAAAAAAATGAGTGAAGGAGAATTCAAGAATCTGCTCTCAAGGATTTCATGGGCTGGTGGTAAAGACAGGCTCTTATCTGAAGAAAATATTGGGATTGCAAAAATAGTGGTATGTAGTAGATGCTATGAAAATATAGTCTCTTCTCCCTCTTCCTCTTTCTGCTGCAGGGGAGGATTACACATTTATGAGGCTCTCATTCACTTCCCAGTATTTCTTTTTTTTAATATTTTATTTATTCATGAGAGAGAGAGAGAGAGAGAGAGGCAGAGACACAGGCAGAGGGAGAAGCAGGTTCCATGCCAGAAGCCCGGAGCGGTACTTGATCCCAGGACTCCAGGATCATGCCCTGGACCAAAGGCAGGCGCCAAACTGCCGAGCCACCCAGGGATCCCCAACTTCCCAGTATTTCTAGAGACTCAACAAAGAATCAAGTAAATAAACAATAGTGAAAAGACGAGTTCATTTGAATGATTCATCAATACCTTGCCAGTTTCTTTAAATGTATAGTTTAACATCATATGAACTAAGCCAGCATGTTGGCATCCCTAAATGATCACTGACTCATAAAACTCATTCTTCCCATGCTAAATGGAGTCACACACACACACACACACACACACAACACACACACAATTAAGCACCAGAAGCCCAATAGATCTGTGATATAAATAGTTCACAATGCCAAAAACTAGGAAAAGTATGGAAGTACATTCTGGATATACTGGAATAATAACAGACATCAGGCAGCCTTACCTTGGCCAGGTTTTCACTTTTCACCATCTCTGAGCTGATAAAGTGTTTCCTAAAAGGCTTTGTAACTTATTCTTCATTAAAATACAAGAACAGAGAAAAGAGGAATAAATATGAAGTCAACTGGACTAGAAAAAATTAGGGAAGGAAGAATTTTGGCAGAATGCAAATGGAAGAGAAATTTCTAAGAAAATAATTTCAAGAGTCAGAGGTGAGGGGAGACCATAAGAAAATGTCAAAGTTGAACACTGTTGCAATATCTTTACCTTCTACCTCACTACCTTCCCCCTTCCCTCCCACTCCCATCACCATTTGGGTAACCCTCTCAATCCTTTTGCCAATTAAGCACACAGTTGAGGTTAAGAATTCATGACAACTTCAGATTCCAGATATTAAAGTTTATCACATTATGCAAATGATTACATAATCATTTACCACTGTTTATTTTACCCACAAATAAAGCCAGCATGAACAAAAGCAATACAAGCTAATCTCCACTATTCTATAGAGGGTAGCAAGTTATTTTGAACAAGGAACATCTGAAATGACTAATTACATTTTAATTTTTAAATAAAAATGTATTTTTTAAATGATTCTATCTGTAACTTTATATAACTCTATTTCAGGATAATGCACAGCTAAGCAATTCCTTTAAGCCCAAAATAAAACCATATAATATGTTCTTTCTCAATAGTCCCAAACCACAAAACTTATAACCTTAAACCTTAACGAGTAATGAAAAAAAATCAAGAATGTCTTAAAATCTTTCCTTTTACCAAAATGAAGTTGGAAATAGCAATTTCAGACCCATATGAAACTGTTAATATTCAAATTTAACAATAGTAAACTTGAAGCATATTTTTATGGGCTATTAACTTTATGAAATGTTCTAATAAATGCTTCCTTCATTGTGATTTTCTTCACTGCTTTATAATAGTACAAATATTTATTCAATAATTCTGGGACTGTTGCTATATGAATGTTTTTATTAGGGCTACAAGATACACTCTATTTAAATACTATCCTCTGAATCTCTAACAAAGGCCTTTTAAGGTGCAGTTTCAGCAATTTGTATTAAATTATGAAGCTCATGTTGTAAGAAGATACCATCTGTAAACTGCTGTAGAGAAGAGAAATGGAACACAGTATCTGAGTGGCTAGAAAATTTTTAAAGAAAAACAACCAGCCTGCCAGAGGAGTTCACTGAGGAACCATCCATAGAGAAAGTGCAATGAGGATTAAGTAACATTCAACACAGTTCAACACTATTTGCATTCTCTAGCTCTTAAAGTACTAGGGTTTTAAAATATATGTCTTTAATGACCTCAACTGCAGCTTGAAATCTAGATAGTTTACACTATCAATTTTGTTTGTCTGTAAGTAGTTGCAATTTTAAATTATTCCTAAGTCAAAGTTCATAGCTTGATAATATTAGTTGTGAAACAAACAAAAAAGGCATCATTTTGGGGTATTCAATCATGTTTAATTCCTTCATATCAGGAGAAACCCATGAGACTGATGTGGGTACAAAAAGTCCTTAAACCATGTCAGAACATGACAAGAGCTCCTCATGTATTTTGCAGATGCCTGAACAAAGAAGCTGTGTATTACCAAAACATGCTACCTTACAGAGTGCCTCCTTAACATCATCCTGCAAACATCTTACCATATGCTATAACCAAAACATCTATGAAAGAGCCCAAAGAATGAAGATTTGTAGGATCATGGCTATTGTTTGGGGATAGAAAAGTCCTCAGAATTCATATAGTCTAGCTGCCACGTTTTACAGATAACAAAGCTGAAGCTCAGAGAAATTAAATGGCTTACCTAAATTTCCAGAACCTGTAAGTACCAAAGCTAGGCTGAAAATTTAGGTCCATCTTACTATGGGTTCAGCATTTTTACTTTGGTATGACACAGCCTCTCAATTAAAAAAAAGACATTTATTCATGTAATAAAAATTTATTGAGAAGCACAGGGATTATAGCAGTGAACGAAAAATAATAGATGGGAAAAAAATCATAGAATTCCTATTCTAATGGATCTCACGTTCAAGTATTAGCAGAAAAACAAAAATTACACAAAAAATACATGATATATGTCAAGTGGTGATAAACACTCTGGAGAAAAATTGAGAAAAGGGATAAAGAGTAAAGAAAAACATTGTTTTATATCAAGTAGCCAGTAGTGAGGTGAAACTTAGGCAGACACTTTAAGAAAGTAATGAAGATACCCAAAAAAAAAAAAAAGAAAGTGATGAAGAAAACCATGTTCTTATCCATGAAAAAAGTATTCCAGGGAAAGATAACAGAAAGTAAAAATATATATATATATCTTAAGGTAGAAATGTGCTATGCATTTTCAAGAATCAGAAAAAAAAAAAAAAAAAAGCCAGAGGGGCCAGAGCAGAGTGAACAAAGGTGAATTCTGATAGAAGATGATGTTGAAAACATAGTGTGGGGTATATTATTTAGGACTTTGGCTTTTTTTTTTTTTTTTTCAGAGAAAGGGAAGTCACGAAGGTCTTAAGTAGATAAATACCATGATTTAACTCCATTTTAGTGTCCTTCTGGCCACTATGTGTAGAGCAGGAAGCTTTTGAACACTCGAGGCAAGAGATGATAGTGGCTTAAATTAGGGGAATAATAGGTCAAAAGAAATTGTTGGATATATTTTGAAATCAAGAGATTTTGCTGATATAATAAATGAAAGCTATGAGGGAAAAAAATCAGGTTCTTTTTTAGCCTAAGCAATTGAAAAAAATTGAATTGCTATTTATTAAGATGGAGAGGATAGTAGGAGTAGTCTTGGAGCACAGCCTAAAGAGTTCAGTATGGCATGTGGTAAATTTGAGATGTTTTTTAGATATCCTATGGTAAATATCAGGTAGTATTTGGTTTTGTAAGTCTAGGGTTCAAAGAAAAAGTCATGGCTAGAGATAGAAATTTAGAAGTTGGAATTATCTAAATTAAGCTATGGAACCGAACAAAATAATCTAAGGAATATAGACAGAAAAGATGAAGAATGGAGGACAAGGAGAAATGATTTGTAAGTAATTGAAAGATGGTATGCCTGGAGAAGGAAAACAATAAGACAGGAAGTAAATTTTTTCCTTTGTTCTACTTTACTCAAATTCTTATACACAAACTTCTACTTTCACCTGGTAGTTCTCAGTAACATAGAAGGGATTATTGCTACCTTCTATGTATAATGAGTATTATTACTACACTCAAAACAAAATACTTCCACATGCAAGAATGATAAAACATATGTTATTTACCTAAGATATGATACCTGTCTGTTTATAATCTAGTACATATGTAAGATTTAAAAATATACACAAGAACAAAAATAAACTCATAAAGATGGCAGTCACTTCACTTTGTTCCTGCTTGCAGATTCAGTTTTCTAAAGATGTGAATCTGATTTTTTTAATGTTACCATGGCCTAGGGATATGAGGCACAGGTTTCAACAAGGAGGCCACAAATTGTTTTCCTGAGAACACTAATCTTCCCAAATATGTTAATAGATGCCCATTAAAAAAGAGTTTCCTAGTCAAAAAAAAAATTTAGTAATGCTTAATATACATACCTCTTGGAGAATAATAACACATATTCACTTTTAAAGATTCTGAAAACAATAAAATTTTTAATTTTACTGAATCCACCATTTCATAGATATATTTAATCGTGAATCCATTTTCTCATCTACCACCTACTAAGATCATATATGATCTCTAGGCTTTAAGAAATATTAGCTTCAAAAAAAAAAGAAAAAAAAAAGAAATATTAGCTTCAATTATAGTCATGATTTGCCTAGTATGACATTGAAACTTTTATTCAGATCCTGTCTTAAAATTCATAAATAAATAAAGGGCAAAAATATAGCTCTTTACTGGATCAACTGAACAAAACTTGAGTAGTTGAGTAGGATTAGAAAAGAAGTCCTAAAGGCTAGGACACTTAAGTGAATAAGATATACTAGCCTAAACTATTATCATCTGAAACTTAATTTATCCTGGATTCTTTTTCCAAATGTAATTAAAATATATCTGTCACTCTGAATCCTTCTCTTGGAGATATTTCAACTTTGATCTCATGTACACATCTCTTGGTAATGATTCTAAAGTTATTCATTAGAGTTACCTGAGTGCTTATTACAAAAGGTAATCTCCTGGGATCAACACCAAAGTTATTAAATTCTTGGGTTTAAGATTCAAGATTTTGAATTTTTAGCAAATACTCCAGATGATTCAGGAAATCCTGTCTCTAGAACTTTAGCCTCTGCATCAAAAACATTGTTTCACGTGTTTACAGTTTCTCTAAGTCCATTTGTTTCTGCTAATTAAACTCAATAAAGAGAAAGTCTAGGTTAGCCATTCTGGAGGCTTTATACTAAGAAGATAGAATATTTTTTTCCCCTAATATTTTGGCTTTTTCTTACTTTTTGCCATCCTTAAAGAATATTTTTCTACTTTCTAAAAAAAGAGTTATAAGTTTTTCCTCCACATAATATTCAGCCCCTAGCTATGACACTAATAACTTAGGTTGCCTTTATCAACCAAATTCCCAACTAGTCTCTGTCACAAATACTTGCTGAAAACAGTGTGAAACTCGTCCACACAGGACATTCTGTGCCCCTCTTTTTACTATACTGTTTCACCCTGCCATTTTAACTTACTATGTTAGTATAAAATACACAAACTAATTAGAAGAATATGGAAGAACTGCATTAGCAATAAAATAAATCTGGGCAACTAAGTTATTTTGAAATCACTAAAGGAAATTGCTATTTCTTTTCTCAAGATTTGACTATGAACCAAGTAAAACTTATTTTCTAATTCAATTTCTAATTCCTCCAGTAACATGTAGGATTACTAATAAGAATAATTCATAGAAAACAATAATGACAATGGCTCAACCACAAGTGCTAATCATTTGTTTGAAAAATTTGTACTTGGGGGATCCCTGGGTGGCGCAGCGGTTTGGCGCCTGCCTTTGGCCCAGGGCGCGATCCTGGAGACCTGGGATCGAATCCCACGTCGGGCTCCCGGTGCATGGAGCTTGCTTCTCCCTCTGCCTATGTCTCTGCCTCTCTCTCTCTCTCTGTGACTATCATAAATAAAATTAAATTAAATTAAAATTAAAAAAAAAAAGAAAAGAAAAATTTGTACTTGGTAAATTGTACCTGTTAGAAACAATGGCACCAAAGGAAAGCTCACAACTGAAGATATAAGCTCACCACCACGAAAACTCCTTCTATAGCTCCCTCTTTGCATCCTGCATCTGTCTTCCTAGTGATTTCTTGGCTGCCTTTGTTCCCAGCAAAGGCACAAAGGTGGATGGCTAGGGATTAAATTTTATATAACCCTGGTGCTAGGATTTTTTTTTCTCTTTTTACTCATAGTGTTTAAACAATAGCAACTATATAACAGAAAAGTAAACAATATATAATTTCAAATAAACACCTATTTTCATATTTTATAAAATATAAGTAATAGAATGTATGTGTACAAAATATAAGAAAGTAATATTTAATATGTATATCTATAATGATAAAGTAACAGCATACATATATAAATATGTATTATATAAAAATATATATAACATATTGTTGTGTTAAAGTAATAATACATATATATGTAAAAAAAAAAAATTTGTATGTAGTATAGTGTCTCCTCGGGTGGCTCTCTAAAAAGTTGGTCTCAGGCTCCAGGGTGGCTCAGTCAGTTGTTAATCACCCCCCTTTGGCTCAAGTGGGATCAAGCCCCTGCTGAGCAAGGAGCCTGCTTCTCCCTCTCCTGCTCCCCTTGCTTGTGTGCATGCTCTCTCTCTGTCTCTCTCTGTCTCTCTGTCTCTGTCTCTCTCTTCTCCTCTCTCTGTCAATAAATAAAATCTTTTTAAAAATTAAAAAAATAAAAGTTGCTCTCCCTTACATACTTTTTCATAATATGAAATTTTTAATTACTACTCTCTACTTTTCTGTCAATAAATTTTTACTTCCTCTGATATAGTATATGTTCAAAATGCCCTAATTGTCCCAAAAATGTCCTCTGAACTGCTTTGTACAAATCAACACAGCACCCAGGTCCACATACAACTTTTGGTTATAATGTCTGCTAAGCATTCTTGTAATCCAGCATGACTTTGATCCCCTTCATTTTTTTCATGAGACAGGTCTGCTGAGGAGACCAAACTCATAATCCTGCATCCAAACTCCTGGATTTATCTGATTGCTACTATGGGGTGGCACTGAGCTTGATTCCTCTCTCTATATATCTGTTTCTCTCTCTCTCTAAACTAGATGGCAAATTTCCAATGTTCAAGACTGGGACCTCTTCATTTTTATATCCTCAGAAACAAACCAGGCCTGATCCAGACCATGGTCAAATTTATCATTTTTGTTCTTGTTTTTGTTTTTAATAAAACGTATTGAATTGGCCAGTGGAAGGTCAGTTTTTTCTAATAGGAAGACCTGGCATTTGTTTCAGATAACTATGGTCTAAAACATTCTCTCTCTCTGCTCTTTCTGTCTCTGTCTGTCTCTCTGTCTCTCTCTTGTACACACACACACACACACACACACACACACACACCCCAAAAAGGAAAAACAACAACCACTAGGAAATACCATGTGAAACTATAAAAACAGAATGATGGTATATAGTTTCTGAGGTAGGAGGGAACTTAATACAGCAGTGAGGAAAATCTACTGAAGGAGAATGATAACGAGAGTGATTACATAGTGTAAGTGTTGCTATTAGGAAAGAAACAGGGAGTGTTTCTACAGCAAATGTGCATTGAACATAAACATTTCTGGAAATCATGCATCATTCTGGCAGAGGAAATTAAGATACAGATACAGAATGGAAATGATAAGCCAATCTATTGCTTATTTGAAAAAGCTGTTATGAAGAAAGTTACCCCAAAAAATAATAATAGCAGTACCCTATGTTTACAAATAAAGCTTGCAGACAAGTAAGCACTGAAAATAAGTATCCTAAATACTAATTCCAGCTCTCCAACCATTATATTATTTTCAGTAAAGCATTTTACTTCTCTCTGCCTGTCCTCTGTCTATAAAGTATGGAGGATACTTTGCTATTGCCTGAAGTAGCAATACTGGCTTCCTTAATCTGATCAAACTTCATCTTTCCTGGTAGACAATGGAAGGAGGACTTTCTTGTGGTATCTTTCTGTTAGACCCCAACTCTTAACTCCTGATATTTGTCTTTTCTATAAAACTTTCTCAGGTGACTCCTGAAGATGGTCCCTACCTACATCACCAACTCAAAAATGATGGACTTGGTTTCATTACAGAAGTTGGTGAGTTTCTTTAGAGTCAAATTACAGACAAAGGCAGAAGCAAAGCTCAAAACAAGAAGATGTGGGAATTTTGCTTCCTCTTAAAGTAATTATAACATATAATCTATTCCCTTTGGACAATGATGAGATAAAACCTATGAGTACTTCTATTCAGTATAAACTGTTTCTACTGTAATTTCTTCCATTTACTCTCTTTATGATATGTGTTATTGTTTATTCCAACAAGACATTGTGCAAACTACAGAGATTTATCATTTTGATTGTGTTTTCATAATTTTTCAATTGCCTTCCATTTACTCTATTATGAATCCTACAAATATATTGTATATCTTGATTGATTTTTTTATTTTTATTCAATACTGATGAGTCAGATTTCCCTTAAACATATTGTATGTTTTTCTACTCCTGCTTACTGTTTTTTAACTGTTAAAGAATTTAAGTCTTAGAGAACATTTTTTAAAAATTGAAGGTAACAATGCATGCTATACACTGTTCTAAACATGATAATAAAGTATAAGACAAATACATGATTTAAAACCAAAAGAACAAACAGTAATGAAAAAGACTGTACTTAAATACAAATTCAATATAGTCATTTCTTTGTTCTAGGAAGTGGGCTGCAAATCCATTGTCTTCCATTATATCAAGAGGAAAGCAGCACCCACAGAGTTGAAGTACCAAAGGCACATACCCTATAAATGCTTTACAGATCAATTTGGATGATAACACTGTAGAAAGAGACTATTTCAAATCATCATGCAGTGTTCTTTTTATTCTAGTTATATATCATTCTAAATACTGACAAGATTCTCAGAAGCTTCTTAAGAGTGATTCTTTAGGAAAAAAAAAACATTTACAGTAATCACTGGGCTTTGTAGAAGTTCTGGCATGTTAAAGGTCTTGGTGACCATTAGGGTACAGTATTGCTTACCATCCCAAAGGGAGATTCTCCACAATTCAAAATAACAAGCAGATACACAGGGTGTTACCTGAGAGAGACTTCAAAGAGAAAGGAAATTCACATGTTTTGTAACTAGTGTTAGAAGTCAAGTTGTACATATGTTTCACATATTTTTTCAATTTCACCATAACCTTCTTTGAGAAAATTGAGACATAAAGGTAATTTTCCGAGGATCTTACAGCTAGAAGAAATAGAACCAGGATTCAAACCAAGTCTATATGATAAAGCTATGCTCCCTTCACAGGTCATGATGGATTTGCTATAGCAAACTCTTATTCCCATAAAATACTACAACTGGTCTGCCTAAGAAGCAGCAATTACTCCTCTTCCATCCTCTTTCTGCTTACCTGAAATTCTTACCTCCACTAGCCTGATGATAGGATCAGAAGACAAAAGCTTTAGAAAGAAGGACACTGAGATTTATTACCCTAAAGGGCAAAGATTGCTTGCCTTTGTGGTGCCTTCTCCACAGCAAAAGTTAATTGGTCACACATTGTAAACTGATGCTTTAAAAAAATATTTAATTTGGTTTATATGATTGCAGAGATAAGATTTATTGGGACTGCAGTAAGATACCAAAAAAAAGTAAGGGACATCACAAAGAGAACAAATGGGTGTGAGGCATCCATTTCTTAATAGGCTGGAGGAAGAAAGTAGACAGTAAATGGAGAAGTCAAGCTGAAGGGCAGGAATTTGTAGGAAGGTGGTGAAGACATGAGAACAGGGCTCAGAAAATATGGCAACTCTGACCAAGAAGATTTTACAGAAGTGGAGAAAATGACCATAGAAGTGCCACTAGAAGGAAATTGTTTTTTTTTTTTTTTAAGATTTTATTTATTTATTCATAGAGACAGAGAGAGAGGCAGAGACACAGGCAGAGGGAGAAGCAGGCATCATACAGAGAGCCTGACATGGGACTCGATCCAGGGTCTCCAGGATCACGCTCTGGGCTGCAGGCGGCGCTAAACCGCTGCGCCACTGGGGCTGCCCAGGAAATTGTTTTTAATAAAATAACCTCCACACATAAAAAAAGGATTTCAAATCATCACTGCTCACCCCAAAATGGCCATTCCTAAAATCAAAGAAACAATGTAGGTGTATTTGTAAATTATTTACATACTCTGCCACTAATGGTTTTTTCCATCAGTGGTGTGGTATAGTAAGAAGCAATGTGAATTTATGATCAGGAGGCTGTATCAAGGCATTTGACTGTCCAACTAGTATTTTAATTTCAACATGTCCAAAACTGGAGGTATCTTTTCCTCTCCTCTAAGACTTCCCCATAACAGCAACCTACGCCTTCTAAACTTTCCATCTCTTGGAGACAAAATGACCATTCTTGCGTAACCCAAGCCAGAAATGTAGGCGTCATTACAGACCCTTATCTTGCATTTATATCCAGTCAATCACTATGCTCTTTCAAATTCTATCTCTAAGCATCTCTCCAGTCTTTCCCTCATCTACATCCCCATTGATACAACTTAATTTAAGGTCTCATTATTTTTCCTTTGAATTATTATAATGCTTCCACACTGCTGACAGTGTTGTTTCTAACATGCAAATCTGATCCATTTACTTCCCTGCTTAAAATCCTTTAGTCACTCACCATCCCTTTCAAAATAAAATTACAACTTCTGAATATAATATACAAGGTCCTCCATTATCTAGTTTCTACTTTGCAATTCAGCCTCATCTCTGACCACAAAGATCCAACTACAATGCAGTCACACCAAATTATTTGGGCCCAGTATATTGTCCCTTATCCATATCCCTTTACTTTAAATGTCATACCAACTCCAACTTATCCTTTCTGCTCAGCCTTTACAATTTATATCCCTTAAGTAATAGCTGTGCTTAGTTTATCATACACTAATCTTCTCAAAATACAACTAATATGTATTTGTGAATAAATGAATGATTGAAAAATCTGAAACGAGGTCCTAATTTTTCTCATTTATGAATCCCAAATCATTTATGTATCTAATAGCAAATGGAGAGAGTCTCAATTTCCTCAGGTGAAAATAACGGCCAAAAGTTAAGATCCATCCCACGGTTAAAATAATTACATGCACATGTGACACAGTAAAGAACTTTAGGGGGCAGTATTACTTTCCTGTGTGACTATTTTCAGAAATCCTTGGGAAAGATTCCTTGAGAATCCCTTTAACCAATCCTCAATCTCAGTCCCTACTCCAAACAATCCAATTCTGTTATCTTGGGAGCTTCTTTCATGTGTATCATGTGATTATTACTGCCTTAACATAACTTGTCATGTCAATTTCTACCCAACCTAAACATGGAAAGTAATGCTAGACAGCAATTTCAACAAAATGGAGAAAGCCGCTAAATGGAGAAAGCCGCTACAACCATCTTCAATGTACGGTATGCTAACTTCTTCCCTCTGGGAAGATAACCAGGCCCTTCTAGAATAAGAAGACTTAGAAAATTACGGACCTGGGAAACTTAGCTAACAGGAATATTAGAAAATATGGCGCTGTTTGTTGCTCTAACAATGCATTTTCTGCAAAAAGCTCTTAGCTTTTGATTCTCCCTAAGCCTTTCTCTCAAACTTGGGTCATCTTTTCTAATACAAGAACTGCTTTCTTCAAAGTTTAGTATAACCACCATCATTTATTTTTTTCAAATACCAATGTTATACATCAAGTTCTTTAGAAACAGAACCCAAGATGAGAATGAGTATGCATGCAATTTATTGAGGAAGTTGTTTCAGTGGGAGAGTCAAAGAAATAACACATTATGCAAGAACATGTTAGATTCAGGTGAAGGCCCATTAAATTCCTATCAATCCCACAGCTGATGGGAGCAGTGCTTCAAATTGAAGCTGCTTGGGTGTGGTTGAAGGGTAATGGTCCTGAGAAGGTTGCAAATGTGAGACATAAGCCTGCTGAACTTGCATCAGATGTGAAATGGGCACACCAAACAAACTGTTTAAAAGAACTCCCTGATGATCTGTATGGAGCACCAATAGCCAGACACTTTTTATCTCTGATTGTACTTCATCAGATTTTCAACATCTTTATGTATCTAATACAACATCTTTATGTATCTAATATCAAAAAATATTGGCTAATAATGATCAAACAATAATCAATCAGGTTTCAACTACTAAATAAATAAATAAAACCCCTTAACTAAGTTTTAGTTTATGTAAATAAAAATAGTTTCTACTAGATCTAACTAGATAGCATAATCAAATAATATTTCAGTTTAAATGATATTTCTAATACACAAGAGTGAATACAACAATGTCCATAATAAAGGATGTCTTATTTTTCTATCGTCCTCTATACCTGAAAAGTTAAATGTTCCCCATAATGTATTTCCATTTATTTCTACATAAATTAATATGATATATGGGTTTCCTAAAAGAGCTTCAGTCATGGAAATATAAAACAAATTCTAAACTCTGATAAACTGAAAAGGAAAAGAGGAATTTAAATGAATCTGAAATCATGATTTGTACTTAAGATAAAGCTTGCTGCTGCACCTAAGGGTTTAAATAAGCACATTTCTACCCTAGAATGAACTTACAATTTCTATTCACAGTTCTCCTGTATTTACAGTTACATTGAAAATATATCTTCTTTATTGCCAAATTTGAAACAGCTTTAAAAAAATAGATTAAGATAACAAAATACTCTGTGACTCTTTTGGCTCATAAATAAATGTATTTTAAAAATTATTGCACTCATTTGCAACCTCTATGCCCAAAAATACAAATTAAAGGGACTATTAATTTAAATAACGCCTCAAGGAAAGGTGGTATCAAGACATTCACCAGAGTTTCAGCTGATGGATAAATAAAAGCTTAAAGGTTTATTGCTCTGATAATTGCTTGAATTGTGGAAAGGGAAGAAGTAAATCAGAATCTGGTTGTCGTTATTAAGCATATAACTAGTAAATTTAATTTTAGATATATAAAAATTTTGAATTCTACTCTCTCACCTATCCACTATCAATTTTCAGAATCTATTATGGGCCTGGCATATACTGGTAGCTCACTACATTTTTGTTTAACCAATGTTGTAAAAAACAAGTATCTTTTGGAACACACTATACACAGGATTATGCTAGTCTTCTAGGAACCTGTGCACTTGCTAGAGACAAGAGGGGCAGTATACACACATATGCACATAGTATCAAGTTTGCAATTATATGTAATCAAATGCTATATTAAGTAAGTCATATTTTAAGAGTTCAAGTTAAAAGAAATGAGCTCACATGCTAGAAAAGGTGAGAAGACCTTCACAAAAAGGAGAAGACATGAGATCGAGCCCTGGGTTGGGCTCCATGTTCAGCAGGAAGTCTACTTGAGATTCTCTCTCCTTCTGTCTCTGCACTCCCTCCCAACTCGTGCTCTCTTCTCAAAATAAATAAATAGGGCTGTCCGGGTGGCTCGGCAGTTTAGTGCCACCTTCAACCCAGGGCCTGATTTTGGATACCCAGGATCGAGTCCTGTGTCAGGCTCCCTGTGTGGAGCCTGCTCCTCCCTCTGCCTGTGTCTCTGCCTCTCTCTCTGTCTCTCCCTCTCTCATGAATGAATGAATGAATGAATGAATGAATGAATGAATAAATAAATAAATAAATAAATAAATAAATAAATAAATAAAATCTTTTTAAAAAAAATAAAAAAGAATGGGACTTGAGTTGCAACGCAAAGAGTAAGGTAGATTTGTAATGAGGAAGAGAAATGATATGGGCATTCCATGAGAACTCATGACTATGGCATACCGACTAGAATAGTCATGCAGACTACCTGCCTCATTGCTACAAAAGTGATGTTTGTAAAGAACAAACATCTACCTCCTTGGACCCACCTTTCATTTTCCATTCCCATTACTCCTGTATTTCCCCTAATCCAACAAGATTTTTTGCACATGTCCCCTCACCATCCTTAAGCAATATATGCTACTTGGAATGCCTGTGCTCTCACCAAATCCTAGCTTTAGGGCCTCCTTGAGACTACCTTCTAAGACTTAAGCTAAATATCTCTCATTAGTGAGGCCTCTTCTTACCTCCCGATATGGAATTCTCCCCAATTGGTCCCACATTATTCTGACAGAACTTACAGCACATATCCTATGTTTACATCTTATCTGTCATTCCAAGCATCTCAAAGAAAAGGATATTATCCATTTTTGAATCTTTAACAATTGGACATATAACAAGGATTTTATAGATATTTGGTAAACAAAGAAAAAATTGGAAGGAAATGAAAGTAAGAGGGAAAGGAGGGAAGCCAGATAAAATACAGAAGAGGATTTTTACTAGGGAAAGAAAAAAATACAAAGGCACATATTATAGGGAACTACAAATGCCAGGCTTAGAAGGTTGGGCTATTTTAAGGTTCTGCATCAAAGATATGGAATAAAAAGGGGGGGGGGAGTAAGAAGGTAGCAATGCACTGTGTGAATTGTAGGGGAAAAACACAGATGGAGAGTGAGAGAGGAGGCTGATGCAGTTGAATTTTAAAGGCTTATATAAACCCCATAAACCACTGGACTATGGTCAAATTAATTATATTGCTTGTGAGCTGAACTCTAGTTTAAAGAGTCAATGGTACTTCTGTGAGGAAATAAGACATGCATTTAATATCACTCGTTTCAAAAGTAAGACACTACCAATCAGTTTTACAAAACGCATAAATTCACAAAGACAAAGAGAGTGGGAAATAGAGCAACAGATACAAAATTATAGATGCCGGAAAGCAACTCAGATAAACAGTGACTGACCTACAAGACCTAACAAAAGGACAAAGTAAAGAAACAATCCAACTTAACTTTACAAAACTTCCAAAAGTATCAAAAATTGCCAGCACTAGGTACTTCTTGAAATAAGGGTAGATATAAGTAGAAATAGGAAAATCTATCCAGGAAGTAATTAAGAAACTTAGATTCCCCACACTGAGTATCAGATGACTATCTTTCCCCCAGCAAAAAAAAATGGAGATTTCTTCTCTGCATGGAAGATACAGGTTTCTGGACTAGGCGACACAGATAAACGTGAGAGGAAGATCCCACAAAGTAAAATATGGAAATTAAATAAACATTGTATACTTCAGTCTTCTTGCCCAACTTAACTACTAAAATGCTAGACAAGAAAAATATTGGAAAGTCCTCTACACAGTTTCATCAGCTTCAAAAAATAATCAGAAGACACTGACACTGGAGTTTCTTCAATTAAACAACTCAGCCAAATCACCTTACTGTGAAGCCCATGATTGGCAAGTCCCAGTCAAGGTCTCTACCCAGGTTTTAATGCCCCAAATTTAAATACGAGCAAACAATCAAAGATCACTAAACATCTGACAAATGCTTCTAAAAGAGTGTAAAATAAACTCAAACTTGGATGAAGCGGGGATAGGATATGGAAAAGAAAACTTCAAAAACTAATAATTAGTAGCCTCAGATGAGGAAATATTTCATTAATAAAGATGATACAAATTTAGTTCAAAGAACAAAAAAGATCTAAAACATGATGGAAAAAATGACAAGCTGAGTAGAAAGATCATAAGATAAAGTGAGAAAACCACTCAAAAATTAGAGCAAAAGACAGAGATGGACTATAGAGAGAAAACTCAAGGAAATCAGATGACCCATCCAGCAGGTCCAATATCTGGGTAATAGTATTTCTAGAAAGGTAAATCAGAGAAAATATATGAAAATAGATCATTTACAAAATAATTGAAGGCACTTTTCCAAAGGCATGTGTTTCCAGACTTAAAGACCTCATCAAATGTTCAGGCAATGGATAAATATCCATACCAAAGAACATCCTCAAAAAGTCTAGAATATTGATGACAAAGTAATATCTTACAAGCTTCCTGGAGGAAAACTGAAAGACTTCGGGAGAGATAGGTCACATACAAAGAATCAGAAATGATGACACTGAATACAACAACAATATTTGAATATAGCAACAGTAGGAAATACCTTCATATTTCCAAGGAAAAGTACTTTCAAGTCTATAATTTTAGATCCAGCCAAACTATTAAGCAAGTGTGGAGTCATTTTCAGACAAAAGAATCTTAGAAATTTATCTCATGTGAATCTCTTTTAAGAAGCTACTAGAGGGGTGCCTAAACTACAGTTTAGCATTCAACTCTTGATTTCAGCTCAGGTCATAATCTCCTGGTTCTGGGATTAAACCCTGTGTTGGGCTCCATGCTCAGTAGGAGTCTGCTTGAAAGTCTCTTCCTCTCCCTCTCCACTCCCCCCACACCACTTGTGTGCTCTCTCTCTCTCTCTCTCTCTCTAAAAAATAAATAAATAAATAAATCTTTTGAAAAGTTACTGGATGATCCACCAAATATAAGAATAAACTAATAAGGAAGAAGAGGTAATATATAGAAAATAAGAGCCCAACCCAAGAGATAGGTAAAGGTAATCCCCAAGATGATGGTTAAGAAAGATCCCAGGAAGAGATCTGTACAAGGATAAAGAACAAGTAGTCTACATTGGAACAGATTAGAAAGCTACTGAGATTTCACCAAGCAGATAAAATTGATAGAATATCTGATGATCCTGAATGTATTGAGATAAATTTCACATTGTCAGAGACTTTAAAATTAAACTAGTACTTGGTACATAAAACAATAAGTGAAAAAATCAAGTATTAATAACAGGGAAAAGAAAAACATCACTGGGAATATTAAGAATAATGGAATAGGGGTGCCTGGGTGGCACAAAGTATGTGACTTGATCTCAGGGTTGTAAATTCAAGCCCCAAGTTGGGTATAGAGATTACATAAAATAAAATCTTTTTTGAAAAAAAGAGTAATCAGATTATACTACATAGTTTAGCTGTGTACAAGGTTTACATAGTTGCATTACTCACATACATACAGACACACACACACACAGTAACACACACACACACACTATTGATCTAACCAAACTTATATCCTTATTCATAATTAGACAGAAAGAAAAAGAAGTACATATGTTTGGGGTCAGGGGGAGAGTTCCTATCAAAGACCAATATCTCCATGTTTCAGCATAGGATGTTAATAGACAATCCTTTTAAAACACACAAAAAGGGGTGCCTGGGTGGCTCAGTGTTTGAACTTCTACCTTTGGCTCAGGTCATGATCCCAGGGTCCTGGGATCGAGTCCCACATTGGGCTCCCCACAGGGAGCCTGCTTCTCCCTCTGCCTATGTCTCTGTCTCTGTGTCTCTCATGAATAAATAAGTAAAATCATAAAAATAAATAAATATCACACACAAAAAATAATAGGTAGATGTCTAAGTATGTTACTGAGTGATAAAGAGACATACAAAAATTAAAAGAATCAAGTATAAAAATTGAAACTGGCTACTCCTGTGGAGCAAGAGATAGCAAGAAGGACCACAAGATTGCTGAAGACCTGCACTTGCAGAAATATCTGAATCATTAAACTACACACATTATAATTCAGAATTTATAAGTAAAAAATAAATTTAAAATGATTGACAGAAATAACTATATACCTAAATCCATAACAAAAAATTCTTTGTGCCTTGTAACTTAAAAAACTAAATCATAATAATCATTATTTCACTTGCAGGAACCAGAGGTCTGCCTGCTTAGGTGCTCTCTTTTTATTCCTTTTTTACTTTTCTCGTCTGCCCACTATCCTAATAAGCCTAAAAACTGAAGAGGAAAGAAAAGTGATTCCCAACTTTTAATCCTTTACTATCAGAACTTTGAGGCCAAAGCAACCTCATGTCTGAGAAAATTATTCCAAGACATAGAGTAAAAACATATATAAATTAAAACTAACTTGATTTAAAGTGTTTACTAATTTCTATATATCAACCACATTAATCAGATATTACATATTTATTTGTATACGTAATTGCTGAAAACTCAGATATATGAAGGCCACGCTCCTACATGAAGAGAATAAAAGGGAATTCTACAAATCTCCACAGCATCCCCTTCTCATTAAAGTCTCATTTCTTTTTTCTTGTTCCATAGGGGCATTCCATGTCTCTAGCTTTTATAATTCCTAGGCTTCTACCTCATGGAGGCACTAATACATTTTGCTTTCATGAGAGCCATATGCCAGGTTCATTATCTGCTTTGGTCCTAATTACTCCAAAGGTTGAATACTATCTTGGTCTTTGGCTATTGACATGCTGGCACTTTGTGTAGTAACTACTAAATCATTCCCAGGAGCCAAATTTGGTTCATGGTCACCATTTCCATGTCTGTCGGTCTCTCTCTCTCCCACCCACACATGCACATCCACACACGCACACACTTGTGAATATTCATTTCTCAGATGATTTTAGCTAGTCTCTCCCACATTTCACAGATGTCTTGGAACAAAGGCCACCACAAAACTGAGAAATAATTAACTCCTGTTCATTCCTTTTACAAATGAGAAAAACAAACAGATGAAATTTTTTGCCTAAGGATTATAACTCAGAGCTTTAGACTCTCAGTCTAGAAATTTAAATCATGCTACCTATTTGGTTTTTTGCACAGAGATTTTGAGAACATGTTTTCTGCCCATAATCCACCATTAAACAAGACTTTTTAATATTATTCATGAAATTTTTGCCTATGTATGCAACATATACCAAACATTTCAGTACTCAAAGTACAGGAGATACTAAGTAAACACTGATTAAATGGGAAAATGACTATTTATTGAGTTTCTATTACATGAAAAGTATTCTAAGCAATGAAGATTTGATCAATGTTCTATTGAAATTACAATCCACTATATAGAAAATGATTATTCAATTTAAAACATTTTGGAATCAGATGGAAATTATTTTGAATTTTTGCTTTATATTTTTCTTTACTATTTTGTATTCCTTTTTCAAAAATATCTTTGAGAAGTGATGGCCAAATATAACACTTGTGAATTTAATATATTAAAGAATATTAATTCAGTTCCTTTCTAAATTTTGAATAGTTGGTTCCTCATGTTCGAAAGAAATAACTGGGGAAGCCCGGGTGGCTCAGCAGTTTAGCACCACCTTCAGCCCAGGGCGTGATCCTGGAGTTCTGGGATCGAGTCCCGCGTCGGGCTCCCTGCATGGAACCTGCTTCTCCCTCTGCCTGTGTCTCTGCCTCTCTCTCTCTCTCTCTTTCTCTCTCTCTCTCTCTCTCTCTCTCTCTCTGTGTCTCGTGAATAAATAAATTAAATCTTTAAAAAAAATAAATAACTGGTTTAATCAGCTTTAAATTATACTAGGTTTCTCAAAACAGCTTTGTTACTGATGCAATAAAAATAGCTTTTCTCCTGGGAGATGCTGATGAGATTTATGTGTTTAACTAAAAGGAAAAGCTGTACTTCTGTTTGAAGCATGTGCTTTAAAGATTAAAAAAAAAATCTTATTTTTATTTTTTCCTTTTAATGAAATGTTTATGAAACTTTCTAGATAATATGATATTAACTCTTCCCATGGCCCAACCAAGGTAGTAGTAGCATAAAAATCTCCCACATGTCTTGTTACTATGGCCCTCTTTGCTGTCCAATAATAAGAGTATCACCTCCATGTTAAATGACTTGGGTTTCTCTAAAAACAAAATTGTTAATAAGCTAGCTAATGAGACTATACTTTCTTATCATATATCGGCTTTTTACTGATCTGCATTTGAGAAGCTGGGCTATGGCTCATCTTGCAAAAATCACCAAACACCCACCAGAATGTAATAGTTTGGGCTCTTTAGAACCAGACACAGATATGAAAGAATCTAAATTTCATTATAAACTTGCCTGAGCTATCCACTTAGTCATAGCAAAGCCATTCATACTGCAAAAAAGTTGTAAGAAAAAGAGGTAGGACATGCACAGACTCCACATTGGATGCTTTTCCCTGGGAAACTATGGTGTAAATATACAGAGTTCTCTTTGTCTTTGTCTGCTGTAGCTCATCGTAATTCCAAATTCTTTTTTTGCTCTTGTTTATACAATGCCCTTGCTGAATAGTTGTTCCCCTTTGGAAGCATTTTTTCCATTAACACAGTATGATACTTTATAGTTTGAGTTGCTTCAAACTGTGGAGTAACAGAATTTGTCCTTTTTTTAACATACTGATGAAGAAGGGAATCATACTTGATACTGATAGATAAGAATTCAAGAAGAGAATATAAGCTCCCAGAGAACAAAGAAATATTTTTGGAAGTATTATGAGACAGAGGCACAATTTGGTAAGTCTGAAGTAGACTTATTATAGTGAGCCATTCAGAACAAGAGAATCACAAATTGTTTATTCATGACCAAAAAATGATGTGAATTTCTATGGGGGCAATTTATTCCTTGAGCATGTCCTAGTACTCAATCAATAATGTCGAACTTTTTGAAATATTTACAAAAGAGATAGTATTCTTTCTTCTGTGTCCATGAGCTCCTGGAGGGCAGGAATCATGTCTATAGTGCCCCCCCTTAACTGTGGGGGATACATTCCATGACCCCCAGTGGATGCCTGTAACTGCAGGTAGTATCGAACCCCATATATACTACATGCTTTTTCCTATACACACATATCTATGATAGAGTTTAGTTTATAAATTAGGAACAGGAACTATATCCTAGTTTATAAATTAGGATAACAGGAATGTTAACTATCTTATTAACAATAATAATAATGTAGAACAATTATAACAATATACTGTAATAAAAGTTATGTGAATGTGGTCTCTCTCTCTCAAAATATCTTATTATTCCATATTCACTGTTATTTTGGAGATGATAAAATGCCTACTTAATGAGATGAAGTGAGGTGAATGGCATAGTCTTGTGACATATTGTTAAGCTACTACCGACCTTCTAAGAGAAGTCTGAAGGAGGATCATCTGCTCCTGGACCGCAGTTGACTGGGGGTAACTGAAACCATGTAAAGTAAAACCACAAATAAAGGGGGATTGCTGTATTATGTACTATAGAGCGCCCTACATCTACAGCAATGTCTAGCATATGGTGGCCCCTAAATAAAAATTAACCGCATGCATTTTCATTTATTAAGGTACTCGAAATTTTTTTGAAAACAAAAGTACATATATCTTCATCTTGTCCAGTAAAATTTCTTTCTCTCTCTCTTCCCATTCCTGAACAGTGTGCTTCCAGAATGTGGTTAGGGACTTAGAAAATAGGATCTTTTGCTGGAAAACTCAGTTACATTTTAACCTAAGTTTAAAATTCATAAGTATAGGGCAGCCCCAGTGGCCCAGCGGTTTAGCGCCACCTTCAGCCTGGGGTGTGATCCTGGAGATCCGGAATTGAGTCCCACGTCAGGCTCCCTGCATAGAGCCAGCTTCTCCCTCTGTCTGTGTCTCTGCCTCTCTCTCTCTCTGTCCGTCGTGAATAAATAAAATATTAAAAACATAAAACATAAAAAATAAAATTCATAAGTATAATATTTAGCAATCTGTAGAACTTAATTAGGTCTCAGTCTCCTGTGAAAAATGGTACCTAATACATACTCAATAACTTGTAACTGTTAGTATTATTTGATGATGTTTTTAACTGACGGGTGGGGAGACAAGTTGTGGAATGGCCTGTGTTTCCTTTTTCCTAAGAATTCTCACAAAAATGCAAGGTTTGAGAGTAACTTTTTGCCCTACTTTCCATATCCCCTCCCTTCTAGTTGGAAGCAGCACTGTTGTAATTGTTTTTATTCTTATCTATAACTACACCTCTTCCAATCTAATTTACTGACTTCCTCTTTCCCTGATACTCTTAAACAGTCAATAATGGCTAAGTCATTATTCAGCCAAAGGCTCTCTTTCTTGTCAGGATTTGAGGGCTACATAGCTACTATACGTGCCATCCTTACTATATACCACATATTGTTCTTTTTTTTTTTTCTGTTCTGATTTTTTTAAATTTATTTTTTATTGGTGTTCAATTTACTAACATACAGAATAACCCCCAGTGCCTGTCACCCATTCACTCCCACCCCCCGCCCTCCTCCCCTTCTACCACCCCTAGTTCGTTTCCCAGAGTTAGCAGTCTTTACGTTCTGTCTCCCTTTCTGATATTTCCCACACATTTCTTCTCCCTTCCCTTCTATTCCCTTTCACTATTATTTATATTCCCCAAATGAATGAGAACATATAATGTTTGTCCTTCTCCGACTGACTTACTTCACTCAGCATAATACCCTCCAGTTCCATCCACGTTGAAGCAAATGGTGGGTATTTGTCATTTCTAATAGCTGAGTAATATTCCATTGTATACATACATAAACCACATCTTCTTTATCCATTCATCTTTCGTTGGACACCGAGGCTCCTTCCACAGTTCGGCTATCGTGGCCATTGCTGCTATAAACATCGGGGTGCAGGTGTCCCAGCATTTCATTGCATTTGTATCTTTGGGGTAAATCCCCAACAGTGCAATTGCTGGGTCGTAGGGCAGCTCTATTTTTAACTCTTTGAGGAACCTCCACACAGTTTTCCACATATTGTTCTAAAGATTATTTCATTTGATCCTCACAACAACCCCAGGAGGTAAGTATTATTACCACCACCAATTTAACAAGGAAGATACTGAGGCACAGAAAGAACCATGGTTCAAAAGCTAGCAAAGTGGGGTGTTAGGATTCTACTGAACAGTCTAGCTCAAAATGTTATCTATCTTCTTAGCTACTATACAAAAGTTTACCTCCAAGAACTTAGAAATAAAAGAAAAGATCAGCCTCTGAGTATTAAATTCTACGATGAAGATGAATGAATCAAAAAGAGATATGAAAAATCACCTGAAAAAAGAAGAAAGGAATGAGGGAGGAAGTAACTTCTAGACCACGGCAATTGACTATAATTTTTTTTCAACCATCAGAATAAAGTCATTAGCTAAAGAAATATTCTAAAAAGGAATATTTTACACAAGTAAAATTTCACACAAGTAAATACTGGCCACTACCAATTTTTACTTTGCTTAGATGATCTTCATATGACATAATGGATGTATCAAGCTATTTGAGGCTAATGCCATTAGATATTTATCTCCTTTCAGGAGTCAGCAGAATATAATGGGTAAGACTTTGATCTTTGGAGTATAACTGCTTCGATCTGGATACCAGTTTTACCACATATGACCCATATGACTGACTATGCTATCTATGTAACCTTAACTTTCCTCCATACAACATGGAAATAATGATGGTATGTACATAAGGGTGTTGTAAGAATCAGTAAATGTAATCATATATTAATGTCTATATTAAATTGTTTAACATATGTAAAGCACTTTGGATGGTGCTTTGACAAATAATAAGCACTCCATAAGCCTTATAATCTTATTTTCTCATGCCTCTAAGGACTTCAAACTTTATCCTAAAATCATAGGGAGCCAATAAGGGTTTCTAAAGAAGGGAATAATGTGATTGGATTTTTGTTTTACAAAAACTATTCAAGTGACCGGATAACTGAAATGTAGGGGGTTATCAGACTAAATTAATGAAAATCTTAGGTAATATTTTAAAGAAAATAAGTTGTTTATTATTTTCATATATGTATAACTGAAAAGGTTAACAATTATAAATAGATTTTTAATAAACATACTAGAATTATTTGAAATTAGCATATAGTTTACAATTTTTTTCAGATCATTTGAATAAAACAGTTTTCTAGTGGTTAGCTAAACATTACCTCTCTGATGGAAACTTTAGCCTGGCTCTGTATGAACTTCCTATACCAAAAACATCTCTAAAGCCAAAGTAAATATGGCTTTATTGTTTGTAGTCATCTAGTTCTGAGAATTTTGACAGATAGCCACAGCTCCCTCACTGTGTTTGCCCTCTTTCTACCAGGTTTCCCATTTGGCTTTTATTTTTTTGTTTGTTTCAAGTTTTATTTAAATTCCAGGTTTAACTTATAGTGTATTATTGGTTTCAGGAGTAGAATCTGGTGATTCATTATTTACATATCATACCCAATGCTCATCACAACAAATGCCCTCCTAAATACCCATCACCCATCTGGCCCATTCCCCTGCCCACCTCCCCTCCAGCAACCTTCAGTTGGGTCTCTATAGTTAGGGAGCCAAACCATAAAACAGACTCTTCTCTTTCCCCCCATATTCATCTGTTTTGTTTCTCAAATTCCATATATGAGTGAAATCATGTGGTATTGATTTTTTTTCACTGACTCATTTCACTTAACACAATACACTCCAGCTCCATTCACATTGTTGTAAATGGCAATATTTCATTCTTTTTGATGGCTGAGTAATATTCCATTATATACACACAAATATACATACCATATCTTCTTTATCCACTCAACAGTTGATGGACATTTGGGCTCTTTACATAATTTGATTATTGTTGATCACACTGCTATAAGCATCAGGGTACATGTGTTTCTTCAAATCAGTATTTGTACATCCTTTGGTTAAATGCCTAGTAGTGTAATTGTTGGGTAGTTCTATTTAAAACTCTTTGAGAAACCTCCATACTGTTTTCCAAAGTGGCTGCACCAGATTGCATTCCCAGTAACAGTGTAAGAGAGTTCCCATTTCTCTGCATCCTCACCAACATCTGTTATTTCCTGGGTTGTTAATTTTAGCCATTCTGACAGCTGTGAGGAGGTATCTCATTGTAGTTTTGATTTCTATTTCTCTGATGATGAATGATGTTGAGCATCTTTTCAAGTATCTGTTAGCCATCTGGATGTCTTCTTTGGAAAAATGCTTACTCACATCGTCTGCCCATTTCTTACCTGGACTATTCAGGTTTTGGCTTTTAATTTAAGTAATATCTTCTACAGGCAGTCTTCACACTGACCCTTTCTTCCTCTCTAATTTTCTATAGTCTTCAGATTCTGGGCTATTCACTTATTTACTCACTTATTTACTCACTCAGATGACAAATAAATGAATACTAACTATACTCCAAGACTAAACATTATCACAATATTCAAAGCAAGAGACAATGAGATGCGGAACCAGGACAGTGAAAGGGATAATATGTTCAAGTCTTCAAGGAAAAGGTTGTAGGATCAGAGCAGTACAATGTAGCACATTCTGCGTACTGTATTACAAAGTTGACGAATGCTTCAAATACATCAGTAGGATTCCCAACCAGAATGTAAACGCCCAGCTGGGATCAGACCCTGGATCTTCAATTCTTTTGAAATCTCAGCATAGTGTGGCCCTTACTTAGTAGATATTTGATCAACTGAATGTCATAGATGTACTTTAGGGGGAATGCCTTTCTCTTTGTAAGACAATGGTAGAATATTCACTTCTTATGTACTTCCTCATTTTAAAAAAATGGCATATATTTTCTCAGAGCTAATCACTTCTTTTCCTTTTCCTTATCTAAGTTTCTGTTTCAGAACTCACTACTCTGCACTTTATCTGAAATTTATACTAGATTTGCCACTTGTTCATATAAGAATCAAAAATTTAAACAACCTCGAGGAATGCAATTTCAGCAAGTTATTTAGTGAGAAGCAGATGAAACACCAATCTTCTTCAGACTGTAGAAAGGCGTTGTTA
Organism: Canis lupus familiaris; assembly: GCF_011100685.1. NCBI lineage: Eukaryota > Metazoa > Chordata > Mammalia > Carnivora > Canidae > Canis > Canis lupus. Next base: position 14,103,650 of record NC_049242.1, on the reverse strand, counting down.
TCACACTAATAATTTACATGGTCTCATTAAGTTGGCTTTTAACCTGATGTCCCAATGAGTGAAGTTCACTTTATAATCTCTTTAATAAATAAATCTTCAAGCTCTAGATAGTTCAATGATGGCTGGTAATTAGCATTAGATGAACAGAAAGAATCCTCTGCACTCAACAAATGACTTTTCACCCTATAAAATTTCACCAAATACCCAAGTATAAGTAGATTAATTTAAGCCTACTTTTCAACAAGCAATTAACAAAACAAACCATAAGTCTTCAAACTCAAAGAGGAAAATAATTACTCTTTTCAGAGATGAGAACAAGATAAGATTAGAAAAAAAAAATACTTTACCAAAATCTATGCCCTTTCAATATCAATCTGGACAACATAATTTGTTCAAGACACATTTAATCACATGTCTAATGTGTGCACAGTGCTGTGCTGAGCACTGTGGGAAAAACAAGATCAATAAGACATGGACCCTGCCCTTAAGCATCTCACAATCAACTAGAGGTGACATGCACAACAAACAATTGCTTAACATAGTTGTAATTATGCTGTAGTGTAATTAGAGAGTTGACAGCTTAGACAATACTCTTCACTAATAAAGGACATAATATGACAAAGGAAATATTATGGGGAGACAAAGTGAACAAAATAAGAAATTCTAATGACTTTTGAACTGAGTCACAGTGGGGAAAGTAATATAGAGAAATAGAGTAATTACAGAACAAAAAAATGAAAAAGTGCCCCATTCCCCTGCCCCCACAAACACACACAAAATTTCTTTTTTTCCTCCTCTCTTCTATTAAGTTTATGGGCAAGGCAGAAGATTTCAAATTTATCTAGAGAGGCAAGTATGTAGACAAGTATATACCTAGTTGCCTGTGGGTCTAAGAAGGACCATAGATGATACCCACATCTGAACTCCCAGGGAAGATGAGAGAGTCGAGGCTCTACTCTAGCTGACCTATAGCACAGGCCACTGGGGAGACTGACTAAATACAGACACTGTCTCTTAGCTTGAGTCTATATTTCCCAGAAGTAGACCCTGAGAATAGGATTCATGTGAAAGTTATTTACTAGAAAGTGTGTTCCTACAAAAAGATAGTAGAGGAGTAGAAAATAGGACTTAAAAGGAAAGGGGCCAAGCAAGGGTGCATGCAGTGTTTAGCGCAATCTGACAGAGGGTATCTTTAGTTGAAATCCACTGGGTGCTCTGAAAACAGTACAGAAAACATGCAAGAAATCCCTATAAGAGGACCAGGGGGCTGAAGTATTTATATGTATTTATATTTCCATGCCCTTTAGGTATTGGTTAAGAGCTGCCTACAAAGGAAGCTGAGAGCAGAAGTGGGATGTTTCCAGCAGCTGAGGGCAGTTCTTCAAAGTCACAGGTGATGGCTGTTAAACAGGAAATGACAATGACAGGAGCACTAACCATTCTGTTACACTCTAACTGCTGTGAGTATGAGGAGGATATCCAGCAGAGTTGGATTTGTAGAGAATGAGGAATCCCCTTCTAGGTTTAGTTTTTCTCTTAAACATATTAGTATCACTTTCCATATGTATTTTTTCTGTTTATTAAATTTATGTTTTAATAAGGCACTGATAAGAGAATTGAGGGCCCAACTGAGATCCTATTTCTAATTTTCCCAGGATGGTGAGGAGGTAGGAAAGCATGTTAGTAAAAGCAATTCTATTTATTCACTCATCATTTATTCATTCAGAAAATTTTTATTGAATATTAAATATTACATGTTCTCCTCAAAAAAGAATAATTTAGACATGAACAAAACAGACAACATCTTTATCCTCTTGAATCTTACATTGTATTTGTAAGACAGATAACAGAAATACAAATGTATTAATTATATGGCATAATATCAGACCATAATACATATTTAAGAAAAAAACAGAGTAAAGATTTGGGAAAACAGAGTAAAGATTTGAGAGTGATGCTGGAACTGGTGGTCTCTCTACAGTGGTCAGAGAAGATGGTATTCTCTAATAAGTAATACTTAGTGAAGGCCTCAAGTAAAATGAAAGAGAAAGTCAAAAGGTTAGCTGAAGGAAAAGTGTTCTGGGCAAGTAGGATAGCAAGTAAAAAAGCCTTGAACCAGAAGAATACTTGGCATGTTCAAGAAGAGAAAAAAGAAAAAAACAGAGTAGTCAGAAAGTAGTGTGGTAGGGAGGAAAGGTAGGAGATGAGGTCTAAGAGGAAGTGGAGAAGTAGAGGTTGTTAATGCAAGTTATTCCATTCCATGGAATTTATAGAAGTCTGTATAAATGCAGTACTGAATTGCATGTTATTACTTAATGTGCAAAACAGAAAGTGATTGTCACCATAGGGGATCATAAATAAGAGCAATTACTTGTGTCAGGGATGAAAAAGGCCTCAGAGGGGATACAGCATCGAATTGAGCCTTACAATAATAGAATTTGTATAAACAGATATGGTGGAAGGAGCCATCACAAGACAAGGGACTATAGGAACAGTGTCAGAGAGGAACAAGGTCAAATTTAAATTGATAAAAGTGTTGAATACCATAGAAAGAATTTTGGATTCCATCCTAAAGACTAATTTCCCAGTGCAAACAATATAGCATATTACAAAAACTTTATAACATTAGTACACTATTATTGCAACAATCTGCCATAATGACTACTGTACTAGTAAACTTTAGAAAAGAAGAACTAATAACACATTAATTAGAAGGAAACACTGGTTGACTGAATAAAACAACTAGCATGTTTCACACATCTATTACATGCTAATTATTCTATTATTTGTTCTACAGGTGAGGAAACTGAAGCACAGAGAAGCACAAGAAAATATTACCTGATTGTCACACTAGTACATGCTAGATCTTGGATTGTCTGACAATGTTATGTGGCTCAAAAGCCTGTAATCTTCTTTCCCAGATGGCTAGCAATTCATAACTGAACGTACAAGTATAAGGAGAGTGAGTAGCCTGCAAAGATTACTGGAGAAATCTGGATTTGCAAATTCCTAAACCTTTCTGAACTTCCATTTCCTCATCTGTAAAATGGAGGTAATATGAGGACTTAACTTCCATAGTTGTTCTTAGGTTTGACTGACATAAAACACGCAAAGTGTTCAACACAACATCACATAAGTATTTAGTACATATTAAATACTGTTATTAGTTGGGTCTTACCTTCACTATTATTTTCCTATGACTCAGTCCATCCTCTTCATTGGTATGAGTCTTATTTTTGCCACATTACTAAGGACTTCAGTCTTAACTGCTTGGTTTGCCCTGATCTCCTTGTGGGACCTTATCATTAAGACTCCTATCCCACTGCAGAGAGGGCCCTACCAGATTGTTTGCAGATCTAAATCACCAGATTATTTCAGCTTTGCTCACACTGCTAACTTTACCTGAAATATCCTCCATCTTTCCCTATGCTAAGAATGACATCTTTCAAAATTCTCTTCTAGGGATGCCTTCCTCAGTAAATCTCTCCTGATGCTGAGGAAGATCTGAACATAGAAGCTGTCTTTGTACAAATAAAGAAATGGAAGCTCAGAAAGGGTAGATAACTTAGCCAAGGTCACGAACCCTTGACTAAGGTGACTTAGCCAAGGTCACCAACCCTTGGCTAAGGTGACTAAATGACTATAGTGGTAGTAACAGTGGTAGTAGTAATAATAGCTTACATAAACAGAATGTCTTATTGTCTACAAAGCTCTTTCCATAGTACCTCATTATATTTTCACAACTCTAGGAAAAAAAGAATCATTCTTTTCTTTTCTATGAATCAAGAAACTGTTTCAGAAGATACAAAATTTCAGAGGTGACTAACTAAATTGAAAGCTAAAACAACTAGTGAACACAAGAACTTAGTGATTTCCAAAGCTAGGGTTAGGAGTCCTTGGCAAGCATAAAATTACCACATGATCGACAATTTGAGAACATCTAAAGAACAAGTAAAACCATAACGGAACTCACTAGCCTCAAACTGATCTATCAATTAAATGCAATGTTCCACTGAGAAGGTAGAAAATGTAGAGATGACCTCTCTGCATAATTGTCTGTAAAGTTCTCAGGAGTTTTTAGTGAGCTGTTCTATTAAGGAAGCCGTCAAACAGCTAGAATAAGAAACGGCAATGGAGAGGAAGAAAGATGTGAACGGATATAGGAAGAGCTTTAGAAAGATGAACAAGTCTCTAAAATTTATGTTAAAGAGTGAAGATTTCCTCCATGTATGGGGACACTTCTAAGGTTAAATGTGTTGTATGACACTATTTAGAGACTCAACTTATTTTTGTCTGCTAAATAATATATAGATCCATCTAGGTCAAATTCTAAATTAGCACTGTGCCTGATGTGCTGTAGATGCTCAATGTTTGCAGAATAAATAAAAGAATAGATCAATCTAATCCAGAAAGTTCAGTACTAACGGTAATTGAGTCTCAAAAAATATCTTTTAAGTATCTACTATGTATCAGACACCATGCTAGGAACTAGCCATTTGGAACAATTTTTAAGTGTTTTGGTATTTTAATGCTGATAAGACATGGAAATGTTCATTAATCTTTTCATACAGTTGTCAGAATATAACAATTGTAATTGAAGATAAATTCAGAGTCCTCCTTCCCATGCAATGGAAGAAAATTATAGTTTGTATATTGTATGTTGACAGCATCATTTCTCATATGGTTTGCAAGATGACTGGTTCACAGGATTAAAATAAGTCTATTTCCTATTTTTTTTTAAGATTTTATTTATTTATTCATGAGAGATACAGAGAGAAAGGCAGAAACATAGGCAGAAGGAGAAGCAGGCCCCATGCAGGAAGCCCGATCTGGGACTTGATCCCAGGACTCCAGCATCACACCCTGAGCCCAAAACAGACACTTAACCACTGAGCCACCCAGGCGTCCCAAGTTCCTTCTGATCTTAAAATGGAAATCATGATCTCTTTTATTAGTATATCTGCCAACAAGCAGATATAATTGTATTCGCACTTGTTTTTGAGCACCAATTTTTTATTAGATGAACCGGGTTATAGCAAGGTTTTTTCATTCCTTCAACAAATAAGCCCCTTAGTTGAGGTCCAGCTAAGCCTGCTTTTTCCAAATTCTCCTTACCAGATAGGTATTATGATGAGATTCTGTTGTTGTCATTCTACTTACAGAAAGAAAAAAAAAAACTATTAATTCCTAGAAATGTGAATGTCAATACCAGTATTCAAAAAGATGTTGTTACTATGGTGCAATACACACTGTCAATACCCTAGCCTCATTCCCCACCGTCCTCACCCAGGCTTCATCACCTTGATGCAAGCCAGACTTCCAGCTGCCTTGGGGATTTTTCTAGAGCTAGGACCCTCTCATCAGTATGCTAGGCCAGCTGGAAGTGCCAGAAATCAACAAACATACTCTCCCTTCAAGGAGCAACCCTTAACTAAGTCTAAACAACAGTGGTTGGCATATAAACACTAGCTCCTTTTGTCACTAGAGATAACAGAGATTACCCAAGGCTGGCTGATTCTACACTGACTCCTGGAGTTCCCTAGGAAGATTAATATACTGGTTTGACAATGCACCCTTTACTAAGTATCTCACCTTCACTTTCTCACTTTCTTACTGCCCTTCCGATGCTTTCTCCGATCATCTCCCAAATAAACCACTTAAACTTGAATTTGAATCCTCATCTTAGGCCTCTCCTACATGAATCTAAACTAGATCAAATTATTAGGCCTCTCAAATATTCATTATTTCACCTTACCTTTACAAATACCCCATCTATCCCTACCTTTTTTTAACAGAACAAGCCCTTTGTTTTTTTATTAACCAAAAAACTTCATATTTTTTATTTAGCTTTCTAACTCTGTGCTTGTCCCTTCAACACTTTCACAATTTTCTGCTCTTCAATAAAGCATCCTGGATCCTCTCATGAACACACACTTATTTCAGCCTGCTCCATTACTGATGCAAGTGACTTACGTTTCTTCTTTGCAAAAACAAATAAATATTTAAAAGAAAACTATCAATAAAAGTATGACACTAGAGCATTCTTAGGCCAGACCCAAATAAAAATGAAGTCATAAGTTTGAACATTGGGATTAGAAACAGGAGAAACTCAGGAACCCAATTTCAGTCAGTTAAAGCCTTTATTAAAAGTATATAGCTTAGTAAATGAACATGCCATAATTTAAAAACTAATAACCTGTCATTCAACATTCAAGTTGTATTTAATATTGTACTTAATATCTAATAATGCTAAAATTAACATTCTTATGCATTCCTCTCTGTCCTCATCTCAGATTATTTCAGGGGATAAATATCTAGGGAATTTGCTGGAAAAAAGAGTAAAAGTATTTTAAATTTTTGGTTTACACTTAACTAGAATAGTTGAACTTATTTTCATTTCCACCAATATGGAACAGATGTTTTTGTTTTAACAGATTTTCATCAATCCTGATTATTGAGTACTATTATTTTCATAATCTGTATAAAACACAATCACTGTTAAACATTTATGTCTTGAAATTGTTTTTGATCACCAATTTATAATTATATTTTTGTGAATTCCCAATTCATGACTTCATCTCAATTATGTATTGGTGTGGTTTCATTTTTCTTAATTGAATGGTTTTCATACGTTTTATAATATACCTCCAAAAAAGTTTTTCTTTTAAATAGTGTTAATTTAGGGGTACCTGGGTGACGTTGGTCAAGCATCTAACTCCTGATTTCAGCTCAGTTCATAATCTCAGAATCATGAGCCCAGCGTCAGACTCCATGCTCAGCTGAGAGTCTGTGAGATTCTTTCTCTCCATCGCTCTCTGCCCCTCCCCCCACACATGCACATATGCTCTCTCAAATAAAAATTTTAATAAAAATTTTTAATTAAATAGTGTTGATTTAATGCAGCATACCCCATTACTAAATTTAATGGTAATATATTTAGTGTTTAAAACAATATACAATTGAATTTTAGATTTTTATAAATAATTTTCAGGCATCCTTTTAGTTTAAGAACACAGTTTCTGATTGGTTGGTCAATTTTAGATTGTTTTCTTTTGTTTATTATCAGGAATGAATGTTCAAATGTTTTGGAGGTAGTATAGCATCTGCTCTGGAGGCAGATTACACAGTTCCAAACCCTAATTCACCACTTAGTAGAGAAGTTGAGAAGTTATCTTGAGGAGTTAACTTACTAATTGATCCAAACACTATTCACCACTTAGTAGAGAAGTAAAGAAGTAATCTTAAAGAGTTAACTTACTAATTGATTGATTACTTACAAGTAATCTTGAGGAGTTATCTCACTAATCTGTAAAATAATAATAATAATAATTAATAATAATAATATCTGCATCATATCACTATAGTGAGGATGAATTAACTCAAAGTACTTAGAGTAGTATCTGGCACATAATAACTACCTGATAAATGTTAGCCAATTATAAATAATATAGCATTGTTATTGTTATCTATTGGGAGGAAATGTAGCATAGTAGCTTAACATTACAGGTTCTTCCTTGGCTCATATCCTAACTCTTGCACATAGTAATTATGTGAATTTAAGCAAGTTACTAAACTTTTCTGTGTTTCAGTTTTTTTCATCTAAAATGAAGACTAAAAATATTATCTACCTCATGAGATTTTTATATAAACTAATTGTGTGTGCATGTGTATATGTGTTTGTGCACAGATATACAGATATCACTTAAAGCAGTACCTAGACCATAGCTCACTATAGAATTAAAAAAATGTGGGTTATTATTACTACTCTACTAATGTTGTGTCTTTTATTTTCTTTGAGCTATTAGTGATATGTTACACAAATAGATTTACTAATAGTAATCCCCATTGCATTTGTAAATAAATCTTGTTTTTTTTTCCAATGTATTCTTTTTTTCCCAACTATACTGAGATATTATTGTCATGTGTAAATTTAAGGTGTACAATATAATGATTTGATCCATGTATATATTGCAAATTGATTATCACAATAAAGTTAGTTAACACTTTCATTACTTCACATAACTACCATTTCTTTTTGTGGTGAAAAAATTTTAAGATCTGCTCTCTTAAAAACTTTTAAGTATGTAAAGAAGTATTGTTAATTATAATCACTATGCTACATATTAGATCCCCAGGACTCATCATCTAATAAATAGGAGTCTGTACCCTTAGACAAAAACCTCCTCATTTTCCCTACCCTTCAGCCCCTGACAATCACCATTCTGCTGTTTCTGTTAGTTTAGCTTTTTTTTAGATGCCACATATAAGTGAGAACCTACAGTATTTGCCTTTTTCTGTCTGTCTTATTCCACTAACATAATGTTCTCAAGCTCTAACCATGTTGTCACCAAAAGCAGAATTTCTTTCTTTCTTACTATTTCATTGTTTATGTATACATACTATATTTCTTTATCCATTCATCTGTTGACACACACTTAGGTAATTTCCACATCTTGGCTATTATAAACCATGCTGCAATAAACATGGGAGTGCAGATATCTCTTCAAGATAGTGTTTTTATTTCCTTGGGATATCTACCCAGAAGTGGGAGTGCTGGATCTACTGGTAGTTCTATTTTAATTTTTTGAGGAACCTACCATAGTGACTATTTATTTGCATCCCACCAACAATACACAACCATTTCCTTTTCTCCATAGCTTTGCCAACGCTTGCTGTCTCCTGGTTTTTTTGTGTTTTTTTTTTGTTTTTTTTTTTTTTTTTTTAATTTTAGTCATTCTAACAAGTATGAGGTGAGATCTCATTCTGGTTTTGATTTGCATTTCCGTGACGATCAGTGATGTCCAGCATCTCTTCATATATCTGTTGGCCACCGTATGTCTTCTTTGGAGAAATTGTCTTTTCAAGTCCTTTGCCCATTTTTAAAAATAAATCTGCACCTTTACTTACTTACTCACTTTTCAGAAGGTTTAAATCCTTGAGGGGTACAGCATCACAAGGTTTCTGTGGCCAATGGCTTCAGCAGGAACTTGGAACAAACCATGCCACTCTTTCTATGAGCATGAGCTACTTTTCCCCAGATTACTCTTGTTTGGTTCAGCTTGCCACCAGGAGTAACCATGTTGTTCTTTGCTTTGTATGCATAAGCATATCTCTTGCTTCAATGGAATTCAGTTTCATCTCAAGCATAATTACCTTCAATTTTAAGAAGAACTGTGTGCTCCTCTGGTTTTGAAGACCCCAAATATGGCCAACAAAAAAGGCCTTGGACCACAGCCTTCCAGAAATATTTATCATTTTAGGAGTCCTATTCCCAGCAGGCCTCCAGAGGCTCTAAGATGACAGAAAGAGCCCTTTGCCCATTTTTAAGTTATATTGTTGTTTTTTTTCCTATGGAGTCATAGGAGTTCTTATGTATTTTGCATATTAAATCCTTCTCTAATACACAGTTTGTAAATATTTTCTCCCATTTTGTAGATTTCCTTTTATTTTGCTGATTGTTTTTTCATGCAGAAGCTTTTTTACTTGATATAGTCACACTTGTTTACTTTTGCTTTTATTGCTTACACTTTTAGTGTCATATTCAAAAAAAAACAATCTTTCCCAAGACCAATGTCAAGGAACATTTCTTCTGGGGGTTTTTTCTAATAACTTTACAGTTTCAGTTCTTATATTTAAGTATTTAATCTATTTTAAGCTAATTTTTGTAAGGGGTATAAGGTAGGCATTCTAATTTCATTCTCTGGCATGTGGTTATTCAGTTTTCTCAACCCTATTAAGAAGACTATGTTTTCCTTACTGAGTTTTTTGGCTCTGTGGCCAAGTATTAGTTGACTGTATATGTATGGGTTTTTTCTTGGCTCTCTCTCTATTCTGTTCCATTGATATATGTGTCTGTTTTTATGCTAGTACCGTGTAGTTTTGAAGTTTTGAAATATAGTTGGAAAGCAGAAAGTGTGGTATCTCCAGCTTTGTTCTTCTTTCTCAGGATTATTTTGTCTATTTAGAGTCTTTTGCAGTTACATACGTTAGGATTTTTTTTTATTTCTATGATATTTATCATTGGAATTTTGATGGGGATTGTATATACAGATGGTTTTGGGTGTATCTCATAAGTTTTAGTATATTATACATCCATTTTCTTTTGTTTCAAGATTTTTTTTCTCTTGATTTCTTCTTTGACCCATTGGTTGTTCAGGAATATGTTGTTTCATTTCCATGCATTTGTAAATTTTCCAACTTTCCTCCTGTTACTGATTTCTAGTTAATTGATTTTGGTCAGAAAAGATACTTGGTATTATTATTTCAATCTTCTTACATTTGCTAAGGCTTATTTTGTGACAACATATGATCTGTTCTGGAGAATATTCCATGTTTACTTGAGAAGAATGTATATTCTGCTGCTGTTGAGTGGAATGCTCTGTATATGTCTGTTAAGTCCATTTGGTCTAAAGTATGGTTCAAGTCCAATATTCCCTTATTGATTTTCTGTCTGAATGTTCTATCTATTGTTGAAATTGGGGTACTGAATTCTATTATTATATTTTTGTCTATTACTCCCTTCAAATCTGTTAGCACTTGCTCAACATATTTGCTTCAATGCTGGCTGCATATATTTACCATTGTTACATATTCTTGATGAACTGATCACTTTATAATTATAGAAATACTTCTTTGTTTTTGGTTACAGTTTTTGACAGAAAGTCTATTTTGTCTGGTTAAGTATGGCCACTCCTATTTTGGTTTTCATTTGCAAGGATATCTTTTTTCCATCCTTTCACTGCAAGCCTGTGTCCTTAAAGCTGAAATGCCTTTTGATTACTTAATCCATTTACATTTAAAGTAATTATTGATAGATAAGGCCTATATACCACCTTATTGTTTTCTTGCTTTTTGTAGTTCCTCTTATTTTGCTATCTTTCTTTCTGGGTTATTGATTCTTTTGTAATGGTATGCTTTGATTCCCTTCTCTTTATCCTATGAGTATCGACTATAGGTTTTTACTTTGCAGTTACTATGACGCTTACATAAAACATCTTCAGATATAATAGTCTATTTTAAGATAACACAAACTTCAATCATATACAAAATTCTACTCTTTTAGTCCCCCATATAATTTATATTTTGATGTCATAATTTATCTATTTTTATATTTTGTATCCATTTAAAAATTATTGTAACTACTATATTTTTAATATTTTCCCTTTAAACCTTTATACTAGAGTTAACTAATTATTCATTATCTTTTTACAGTATTAAAATATTCTGAATTTAACTATAAATTTACCTTTACTGGCATAATATGTTTTCATATGTTTTCTTGCTACTAATCAGCATCCTTTTCATTTCATCCTGAAGAACTCCTTTCAGCATTTCTTATAAAGCAAGTTAAGTTGTGATGAACTCTTTTCAGCTTTTGTTTGGAAAAAAACTTTATCTCTTCCTCATTTCTGAAAAACAACTTTGTTGGGTAAAATATTTTTGGTTGGCAGTTTTCTTTTCTTTCAGTACTTTGAATATATCATCTCACTCTCCTAGCCTGAAAGGATTCTGCTGAGAAACCCACTGACAGCCTTATGGGATTTCCTTTGTTAAAAAGAAAACCACAGACCTAAAATGGCATCACTTAGGCTGAGTACCCAAACCAGGACTCAGTACCTAATCTAATTGCAGTTCAATCTCCCCAGAAATGCAATCTTCACCACCAGTTAGGAATTTTCTGATGCGCACCAATGAGTCTGTCACATGGGCCCTCTCAATCCCCCAAAGGAGGATGAGGTAATCTACATGATAAAACCTCCTGTTCTTTCTTTTATATTTTTTATTTTTATTTTTTAATAATAAATTTATTTTTTATTGGTGTTCAATTTGCCAACATACAGAATAACACTCAGTGCTCATCTCGTCAAGTGCCCCCCTCAGTGCCCGTCACCCATTCACCCCCACCCCCTGCCCTCCTCCCCTTCCACTACCCCTAGTTCGTTTCCCAGAGTTAGGAGTCTTTATGTTCTGTCTCCCTTTCTGATATTTCCTACCCATTTCTTCTCCCTTCCCTTCTATTCCCTTTCACTATTATTTATATTCCCCAAATGAATGAGAACATATAATGTTTGTCCTTCTCCGATTGACTTATTTCACTCAGCATAATACCCTCCAGTTCCATCCACGTTGAAGCAAATGGTGGGTATTTGCCATTTCTAATGGCTGAGTAATATTCCATTGTATACAGGAAAAAAGAGATAAACAATCAAAAGACCATGAGGATAGATTAAGGGAAATAAATGACAGCCTAAGGAAGAAAAACCTACGTTTAATTGGGGTTCCCGAGGGTGCCAAAAGGGACAGAGGTACAGAATATGTATTTGAACAAATCATAGCTGAAAACTTTCCTAATCTGGGAAGGGAAATAGGCATTCAGATCCAGGAAATAGAGAGATCCCCCCCTAAAATCAATAAAAACCATTCAACATCTCGACATTTAATAGTTAAGCTTGCAAATTCCAAAGATAAAGAGAAGATCCTTAAAGCAGCAAGAGACAAGAGATCCCTGACTTTTTTTTTTTAATTTATTTATTCATGAGAGACACAGAGAGAGAGGAAGAGACACAGGCAGAGGGAGAAGCAGGCTCCATACAGGGAGCCTGACATGGGACTCGATCCCAGGTCTCCAGGACCATGCCCTGGGCTGAAGGCGGCGCCAAACTGCTGAGCCACCCGGGCTGCCCAGAGATCCCTGACTTCTATGGGGAGGAGTATTAAGGTAACAGCAGACCTCTCCACAGAGACCTGGCAGGCCAGAAATGGCTGGCAGGATATATTCAGGTCCTAAATGAGAAAAACATGCAACCAAGAATACTTTATCCAGCAAGGCTCTCATTCAGAATGGAAGGAGAGATAAAGAGCTTCCAAGACAGGCAGGAACTGAAAGAATATGTGACCTCCAAACCACCTCTGCAAGAAATTTTAAGGGGGACTCTTAAAATTCCCCTTTAAGAAGAAGTCCAGTGGAACAATCCACAAAAACAAGGACTGAATAGATATCATGATGACACTAAACTCATATCTTTCAAGAGCCTAGGTTTGCAGGCATTGACTGGGAGCCTGACGCCACAGGAACTACCTAGGGCCACAAGAACCAGCCAGTTAGGTGGGCCAAAATCTGGGTCACAGGAGTCTTGTGGGAGGCTAAAGCTGAAGAAGTTGCCTAGAGCTATGAGAATCACCTTGGGCCACTAAGCTGTCTGGGGTTATGGGTGCCAACCAGCACCTAGGTAGACTACAAGCCTGGGAGGGGCCCTCTGAGAGCCTGGGGCCATCGGAACTACCTGGGGCTGCTGGATCTGGCAGGCACCAGGTTGTCAGGGACTTGGTTCATGGTATCCCACCAGCAGCCCAGCCCTCAAAGCTACCTGGGGCCACAGGAGGTGTCTGGGATGCTGAAGTAGGCAAGCTCTGGGGTGGCCCAGGGACTGGGTTCTCAAGAGTCTACATGGAGTCACCTAGGCCCCCAGGAGTCTACCTGGCAATAGGGTGTGCTAGCTGTAGGGTCCATGGTGAAGGTAAGCATTCACTTTATTCTCCTTCTCTCTCTGGTCTAGGCTGCTCTGGCTTGAGGGAAGGGTAACAGGGGTTCTGTGAATGAATTTTCCTACCCTTCTCAATGCTCCTTTCTTATTTCTATGCTTCATCCAGGTGCTGTAATCTCTCACCTGGAGTTCTGGCTCTCATTAAGGTATTTCATATATAGATAATTGTTTGACATCTCTAGAAGATGAGCAGTAGAAATTCCTATGCCACCATTTTGCTGATGTCCTCAAGTACTCTTGAATGAGATTTATTAGTATTTTGACTAAGGTTTTTAATCTATGTTCCCTAATGAGATTAATCTGTATTTTCTTCATTTGGTGCTATCAGTGTTCAGTTTTGATATCAGGGTTATGCTATTTTCTTAAAATGACTTAGAAAGATTTCTTACTATTTCACACATTTAGAAATGAATACTTATCATAAGAATTACCTATCTTTGAAAGTGTAAAAGTATTTGACTTCAATACTGAGTTTATTTTATTAAAGATAATTATTTGAAAAATTTTAATTTATTCCAAGGTGATGAGTCTATTCAATTTTTAAATTTCTAATTGGACAAGCTTAGGCAATTTATATTATAGGAACAGAAAATTATAATATTTTAGTTACATTCTTTAGTCAATACAGCTGCTTTAAGACAAATTCTTCTGCTAGCCATCACTTCTCATTGAATTAATGAGGCAACTTTATTCTTTCAGTTGTTCAGGCCAAAAAACTTTGAACATACCCTTGATCCCTCTCTCCACTGCCATCTAATTCATAGCAAATCCTTTGAAATATATCTCAAATCCAACCACCTCTCACTACCTCCATTGTTCCTCCAAACACCAAGCTGTCATGATCTCTTACCTCAAGTATTTTATTGACCTTTGGATAATACTTTCTACTTTTTCTCTTACTCCTTCTAGTGTAGGCTGTGGTACACTGTCCAGATCTCTCATTTAGAACCAATGTCATCAAACCTCTAGGTGCCAGGTTTGTTGGCTGCTGACAGCTCCTATCTGAGTCCCTACCTAATAACTGCTTTCAGCTCAAAGGGAGCTCCCTCACCTGAAGTTACAACTCTGCCACAAAGGTAGCCTATGAGATCGAATCCCTTTGCTGCAATGTAGAACAAGTCTGAAAGGTTGTCTAAAATCCAAGGCTCCTATAGATCAATTGAGGTCTTGACGGTAACCACTTTGCAGCTTAACTCTTCACTTCACCTAATCCTGCATCCTTACACTCTCACAAATATTTTTCTTGATGGCACTCCCAGTGAACTCCTATATGCAAATTCTTCATCCCAGATTCTGTTTCCTAGGGCCACTGTCCTAAGAAAGTTGGCATAAGGAGTGATCTGAAAAGAGCAAAATCTAAAATGCAATTTTTGAGCTGTGGCACTCACCAGCCAACTGGCAATGAGAACTCCAATATTGGTAGTAGGTAGAGTACTGATAATAACTTCTGGCATGTTGATGGTGCAGTTTGTTACACTTTCACCTGTAGCGAACTGGAATGAAAAACTGGTGAGAGGAAATACATTGGCAGGTATAATATCTCAGTCATGCAAGAGGTTCAGAGCAAATAATAATTTTACAGACAAAAGATCTGAATGAATGTTGCTATGTGTGATCAGAGCTTCGAACAAAGACAATGCAAAACTAAGGGTGATTAATGACCAATTTAAGTCAAGTTGTGAAAGTCAGAACTCCTTAGCATATATAAAGACTCTCTCATCTCCTGCAGGCAGAAGGCAGAAATTGTTGAGGATCAAACTTCAGACCTTAATTATAAAGACAGCAAAACTCTGGTTAAGATTGAATCCACTAGGGAGGCAGATAAAAAGAGAGAAAGGCAACCAGAAGGGAAATCTCTTAGAAGGTTGGCAGTAAAAGGAAAGAAAAAAAAAAGTAGTTGAAATTAAGAGCCCTGTAGAAACAAACAAGAAACACAAAATCAGAAGTATAATAACCCCACCTTCAGCACAAAGCACCAAGTATTTTTTAAATGCACATTACTATACCAATAAAAGAAGGCATTCAAACTAAGAAATCTAGGATGCCACCTAAGCACCTAACACTGCTTCAAAGAATCCTCTGTGATTGCTGGTCCAAGAAAATATAAAATCTTTTAAAAATAAAAAGAAAACTATAAGCAATAATCATACACAACCATAATAAGAAAGAAACAGAAAATGGCATTCAGCAGGAGATTTTCTTTGTTCTTCGATGATACATGCTAAGAAATAGGGTATCATGATATCTGCAGTTTAATTTCAAATTACTCAACAAATATATGTATATACAGATAGAGATCACACAAACATGGCAAAATATCATTTGGATAAGCTAAGACTATATGGATATCTTTGTACTATTCTTTTAATTTCTCTATAGGTGTTAGTTTTTTTTAATTCACACAACACCCCCCAAAAAAAAAAAATTCCAATAAAAAAATGGGCAGAGGACCTGAATAGACATTTTTCTGAAGACATTCAGATGGCCAACAGACACATGAAAAGATGTTCAACATCACTAATCATCAGGGAAATGCAAATCAACACCACAGTGAAATATCACTTCATACCAACCAGAATGGCTAGTATCAAAAAGACAAGAAATAACAACTGTTGGCACAGATCCAGAGAAAAGAGAACTTGTGCATTTGTGCACTATTGATCAGATTGTAGGTTGGTGCAACTGCTGTGGAAAATAGTATGAAGTTTCCTCAAAAAAATAAAAATAGAACTACCATATGATCCAGTAATTTCACTATTAGGTGTTTACCCAGTGACAATGACAACACTAATTCAAAAAGATTTATGCACCTCTATTTCTCTATGTTCATTAAAGCATTATTTATAATAGCCAAGATATGGAAGCATCCAAGGTGTCCATCGTTAGAATGGATAAAGATGTGGTATACATATACAATGGACTATTACCCACTCAATCATTTATAAACATTTAAACCTCACATAATATATACTTATAGTTTAGTACCAAATATTTATTTATATTTATTATATATATTAATGTTTTATTTATTTATATTTATAATATATATTAATGTCCAGGTCTTATTGTCACTTCTTTACACTTTCACTTCTTTTACTTTCCCTTTGTTTCCTCTCATTTTTCATTTCCTTTCTTCTTTTTTACTTTTATTTTTGTATCTTGCAAGAATTTTCTACATTCACGTCTTATTTCTCTAATTGTAATGAGACTGAAGAAAAATATCCTCATATCACACCAAATTGATCAAATACCACAGAAGAGTAACTTTATGACCTTGTAAAAATTATAGGAGAGGAAAAATGCATTATAAAACTACCAGGAACTACATAAAAAACTTGTGAAAAGTTCAACACACATAGATTTTCCCCAATTAGTGTGAAGTAATGTAAAGGTTTCTTGACTAGTGAACTTAGACCAAACATCCAAATCTAAAACTGCCCATGTCAGTCATAATTCTGAACAAAAATTCTTATATATTCAATCAGTCTGGTTTTATTTTTTAATAGTTTTTATCAGTCTTTCATAAATGTACTGACACAAGTGTTTCTTCCTTACACTGCAAATCTAGAAATCACTGATCTAATTATTTAATTCAATTTAAACAGTACTAAGAATAGCATAATTTGCATGCAGACGTTTGATAATGAGTTTCGTCTGTGCTCTTGTAAAGCAGAGACCATGACGATTAGATTTGGACAGCAGTTAGCACAATACAACTTGCATTCAGGAACTTAATAAAGCCTTTAATTGTGCTCCTGTTGACGCTCCCCAAGATACTTGGAGATGCAGAGTAGAGTCTGATTAAACACAGGATGGCATAAGTGAGTTAAAAAAGAAACCCTCGGGCTCCCTGCATGGAGCCTGCTTCTCCCTCTGCCTGTGTCTCTGCCTCTCTCTCTCTCTCTCTCTCTGTGACTATCATGAATAAATAAATAAAATCTTTAAAAAAAAAAAAAAAAAAAGGATCCCTGGGTGGCGCAGCGGTTTAGCACCTGCCTTTGGCCCAGGGCGCGATCCTGGAGACCCGGGATCGAATCCCGCGTCGGGCTCCCTGCATGGAGCCTGCTTCTCCCTCTGCCTGTGTCTCTGCCTCTCTCTCTCTCTCTCTGTGACTATCATGAATAAATAAATAAAATCTTAAAAAAAAGAAAAGAAACCCTATGGTGGATCCCTGGGTGGCTCAATGGTTTAGCGCCTGCCTTTGGCCCAGGGTGTGATCCTGGAGTCCCGGGATCAAGTCCCACGTCGAGCTCCCGGCATGGAGCCTGATTCTCCCTCCTCCTGTGTCTCTGCCTCTCTCTCTCTCTCTCTCTCTCTCTCTCATGAATAAATAAATAAAATTTTTAAAAAAGAAAGCCTATGAGCAAGAGAAATGCCAAGTAGATATTGAGAATAATTTCCATTTGCACATACATCAGTTTACAAAGCACTATTACACAAATTCATTTCAATTCAGTAAGTATGTATGGAGCACATGTTCAAGGCAGTATACCATACAGTGTGCAGAAAGCAAAAATGAATATACTCACAAAGAGTTTACAATCCAGTGGGAAGATATGGTCATTTAGACTCAAAGAAATGGCATATTATAGAAATACAAATTGCTATTGGAATATAAAGAAGAAAAAAAGTAACTAGGGGAGTTAGGGAAGGCCTCATTGAGCAGATAGTATTTGAATTTGAGCCTTGAAAAAGTAAAATATTATTTGATAAACACCAAACATTTTAAGATAATCAGAACAGTCACAT
Organism: Canis lupus familiaris; assembly: GCF_011100685.1. Taxonomy (NCBI): domain Eukaryota; kingdom Metazoa; phylum Chordata; class Mammalia; order Carnivora; family Canidae; genus Canis; species Canis lupus. The sequence continues at coordinate 14,085,357 of NC_049242.1, read as the reverse complement.
TATGTCCTTTCACAATACAGAAAATTGGAGCTGAAAGAGGCTAAGAGGACTTTCTCACTCAAGGCCATGCAACTAATAAATGTCAAGTGGGACATAACCTAGGTTTTCTGATTCCCAAGTCCAATGCTCACCCACTATATCACCCTATAAGAATTAATTTTAGGCAAGAGAATGTACATTCCTTGAAGATAATATTTTTAAAAAGACTACTCATTCCTGCTCTAATAAATGTTGGCTGTCCTTTGTACACCATATGAAAATAAATATTCTTATCCTCTAAGTAATAATGTCATTTCCTGGTCTAAGAACAACAAATTTCTTATAGTATTTTAAATATGAGTACTGGGGAAATTAGACCTTTGCTTAAAGATTAAAAAACCTACTAGAAAAGAGTAAAAAAGTTCATCATGAGGGGTGCCTGGGTAGCTCAGTTGATTGAGCATCCAACTCTTGATTTCAGCTCGGGGCTTGATCTCAAAGTTGTGAGACGAGCCCTGCATGGAGTTCTGTGCTGGGCATGGATCCTGCTTGGGATTCTCTCTCTCTCTCTCACCCTTTGCCCCTCCCCCCCACTCCAAAAAAAATCTTCATCATAATAATTAGAGACTATAATGCAATGAGGGTGATGCCCTACTAGTGTTTGTGTCCCTAGAGAATAGAACAAGAGAGTACAATAAGAATAAGCTTCACTGGCTATAAGATAAATTTTTCCCAATGGAGATGAATACCTAGAAAATAATAGTAACAAATGAGTCACTGCTCTAAGTACCTTATACTTACTTAATTCTCAAAATACTCCCAAGAGATAGGTATTACTATTAACATCCTTTGTGGCTAACGAATCTGAGCTATAGGGAAACTTCGCTGAAGTCATTTAAGTGATAGAACTGGGATTTAAACTCTTGTTTAATTCCCAGTTATTCCCAGGTCAAGCCTTATTCTTGACCACTCAGTTCTAATGCCTGTTACAAATAGATTGCATAGATTCTTCTTTGAAGAAGGTTTTAAGATACAAATACAAATTTTATCCATAAGATATGATGTGAGTTCTTATTCTAGGAAACTGAAGTTTCCAGGGCATCTAAGAATATAAATTTTAGCATCAAGCAGACCAAACTTTAGAACTTATTCAGCCCTGGCCTACCTGGGTGAATTTGGGCAAGTTCTTTAAATCTCTCAGAGTTTTAATTTCCTCCTTTCAAAAGGAGGAGACAATTATTTTGAGAAGGGAATCCAAGCAGCCCAGTATGGTAAGAAAAACACTGAATTTAAATGTCAAAAGACTCAGATTATAACCTTAGCTACTATTAGCCATGTGAAATAAGGCAATCAATCCATCAATCTACAAATATTTATTGAGACTTATATAGAGAGCTCTGTTACAAGTACTTTGGGTGTATAGCAATTTAAAAAACATTATTCCTTACTCTCTAAGAGAAAATTCATCCAAGTTTGTTCATTTTCCTTAAGGACTGATATAAGGCCCAAAGGAGGTGCTTTCTGGCATCATCATTCTATGATTCTGAGATAGAACTTAATAACAATATCATGGTGCTTTTGTTTCTTTGCTAACTACAATTTGTGTATGTGTGTGTGTGTGTCTCCTCTCTCTCTCTCTCTCTCTCTCTCTCTCTCTCTCTCTCTCTCTATATATATATATATATATATATATATATATACATTTGTATACACACACATATATATACATATTGCAATTCTTCCTTTTAATACATGAAGGAAATATATGCAGAAAGGGAAAGAAACAACTTTCAGTCTTATCTCATGTGTTCATTACCTACAGCTGCCATAACCGGCTGTTCCTACACATTCTCCATGGGCATAGTTTTCTGGAATGTAGATTAATACATGATGCCACTGTTGAGCCACTATAAAAGACAGCAGAATCAATGCGATATATAGAAACCTGCTGGAAAATGTCTTTTCTTCCTCTGAGAGGAGCTCAGCGACAATTTTAAACAATTCAGACAGAAATTGAAAGAACAATTTCCACATTTTGAGTATGTTTCCATTCCTCTGGTTGACATGAACTGGCAATATTACTGTGTGCTATGTGATTATTTATGGACTGCAGTCTAGTAATGATTAACAGCATCAGCTTTGCCGTCAGGTTGACAAGCATACAGATAGATATAAATATAGAGAGATATAAATCTTACCTCTAGCACTTAAAAGCTTAGAGACTTTAAATGCTCTGATTTTCAACTTCATAGTATGTAAAATAAAATGATCATACTTATCTCCTATATCTCCTAAAGTTACTAAATGAGACAAAACATATAAAATGCTTTGTATATAGCATTTTATCTAATGACTAGTCACTAATTAATGATTAATAATCCATTAAGGTTATCACAATCCTTAGCTATTATAAATCACTGTATACATACTAGAAGGAAAAAATGTACTAGCTCATTTTAGTACAAGGAAATGCTAACTCATTTTAGTAGGGAAAACTAGTGTTTGCAGCTATTTCACTTTAAATCACATAGGAAACACCACTTAGGGGAAAAAAAATCAGACAACATTTTCTTCCAAGTTCCTAAGTAGGTAGATCAATATTTAATATGTTCCATTAAGATATTTTGCAATCTAGCACTTAAACTACATCAAAATGCAAGCCAAATTACAAGTTTATTTTCAGCACTTACAAAGTTACCCACACAAGGGCTTGAATACATCTCTCCATGTACTTACTAGTCAAATTACAAGACAGGCATTCTGACAGGGGAAATACACACACAATTTTTAAGTAAAGCTCCAAGTTACTAAACAATTTGGCAGCCCTTTGTCAGCACCTGAATCCCTGATTTTATCATTATAAATGTAGAAATGGCTTCAGCAGTAAAGAGAACAAGCAAAGCACAGTAAACAATGCATGAGAGCTCTAGAATTGAGTATTTATGAGCAAATCATTAAGGAAATATTTCAGGTCACCAGTCATGCCTTATTCACCATAAGTAGGTCAGGAGGAAAGCAAATTAACTTACAGTGAACAAGAATTTCCTTGGACTCCATGAAAATGTTTAGAAGAGTGGCGTGAACTTACACGTTTAAACACAGATGTCTGCTACTAGTTCATAGAATCCTCAGCTCTGTCTGTTGTTCAAACCACCTCACCAAACATATGACCACAGACACTCCTTCCTAACAGCTGACTTTTAATCCTGCCTTTAAGTTTAGAGAATATCATTTCAAAAATATATTGCACATAATAATGAAATTACCAAGAGAAAAATCATTTTAAAAATCATCCTCTAACTCTATCTCCCTATATGTTCCTCAAAAAAGATTGGCTTAATTTGTGAGTTTAACTACATAATTTGCTTTCACATACATTGCTCCATTGAAGATGTTAAAACTACCCAACACAATTCTCTTCTTTGAGCTGGAAGATGTGCACCCTGGGATATAATACAAATGTCAAAGCCATTTGGGTGCCAAGATGAAACATTAATGTTATAAAGGCAACTGATATAATCAGAGTATGCTACTTTCAAGGAAACAAATAAATACTATCTAATTCAGGCTTTCCCACAACTCAAAAGCTTAGAGCCGGTGGTTAGCAATGATATTATAGGGATCCCTGGGTGGCGCAGTGGTTTAGCACCTGCCTTTGGCCCAGGGTGTGATCCTGGAGACCCGGGATCGAATCCCACGTCGGGCTCCCAGTGCATGGAGCCTGCTTCTCCCTCTGCCTATGTCTCTGCCTCTCTCTCTCTCTCTCTCTCTCTCTGTGACTATCATAAATAAATAAAAATTTTTAAAAAATGTTATTATAGACTTTCCAAAGATACCCCCTGCTGCTGTTTTTTTCCTACAGTATCATGTAGGACATGAAAAGTTTTGACCTAACTCCGTAAAATGCTAAAAATTCATGGCCACAAATTTACTCACAGAAAACAATTTTAACAAACAAACAAAAAAAAAAATCACTGCCTCTTTCTTCTTTTTTATATGTCACAAAATGTCAAATTTTCTGCTTATTAGCCAATCAACCATGAGCTTCCAGATTCATCAGAATTATTATATCAAGGTGGAGGCTTTTGTCAACCATCTGGTCAACATATATCTTCAGGCCTCCTACCCCTACCTCTCTCTGGGCTTCTATTTTAACCATGATGATGTGGCTCTGAGAACATGGGCCACTTCTTCAAATTGGTAGACAAGAAGCCCAAGGGTACTGAGTATCTCTTGCAGAGGCAAAAACAGTGCAGTGGCTACACCCTCTTCTAGAATGTGCAGAAGCCATCCCAAGATAAGTGCAATAAAACCCTGGATGCCATGGAACCCACCCTGGATCTGGAAAAGAACCTGAACCAGGGTCTTCTGGATTTGCATGCCCAGGGTTTCTGCACACACAGACCCCCACTTCTACAACTTCCTGGAGAACCACTTCCTAGGTGAGGAGCTGAAGACAGACACTAGGCAGCTTTTTAACCACCCCGATGCCCTGTCCCAAGCTGTGGACCAAATGGAAACAATAAAGCTTTTCTTTTTTTTTTTTTTTTAAAGATTTTATTTATTTATTCATGAGAGACACAGAGAGAGAGAGAGAGTAAGAGACACAGGCAGAGGGAGAAGCAGGCTCTATGCAGGGAGCCTGACGTGGTACTCGACCAGGTCTCCAGGATCACACCCTAGGCCAAAGGTGACGCTAAACCGCTGAGCCACCGAGCTGCCCCCAATAAAGCTTTTCATAGCAAACAAACAAACAAAAACCCACGAGGGGATACACCTCCCACCAGAAAACTGTGGCTACAATAAGAGACAGACAATAACAAGTGCTGATTAGGATCTGGAGAAACTGGAACACATTGCTGGTATGAATGAAAACAGTGCAGCCAGTTGGAAAAAATTTGGCAGTTCCTTCTAAGTTTTATAAACTTCTGTATAAAAAAATGAATAAATAGAAAAAAGAATTAGAATGAAAACACAAATTAATTCTTTTAGAGCAAACCTACAGGTAGGGAACTTTCAATCTAGTAATGAACATGAGAAATCCAAGATTGATCTAGAGCTCTCACATAAGATTCAATCATGGTGAAAACAAATAATAATAATATTTTGACCTGCTCACATTAGTACACTCTCTATTCCTACAATCTCACTTAGATAAGCTGTGCTAAGGCTGTGAAACTGGTGATTTTACAAAGCTATCCTCACCACTACCACCACTTAGGCCAGAAAGGATTTTTGAAAGAGGCCAGAAAAAAAGAGAGCCACAGAAACAACAGGTGCTCTGAACAACTGGGGAGAAAGAGCTGAACTCCTCCTCAGGATGCTCCTAAGAACTAGCTAATTTTAAAATCCTATTGGAGAAGAGACACAGGGAACTTATCTCCAAGTTTCTCTTATTTCACCCTACAGTCCCTGAAGTGACATGTGCACCCCTGTTTAGTACTAATAGGCTCTGCAATAACAGAGTTCACTCTCAAGGAAAAAAAGTCTTTAAATTAAGAATCCTTTGTTTTCTTTGAGAAACAAACAGAAATTTAGTTGATTACTGACAAATTCATTTTTTAAAATTCTGTAATCCATAAGATGTGGATATGTCTTGGAAGAAATACAGAATTGTGAATGAAGCACAGGCTTTGGAATCTAGAAAATCTGTTCTATCACTTTCAAGCTGTGAGATTTCAGGCTTGTAATAATAATGCTTAAATATCACTGGTTATTCTAACCACTTCAATACATTAACTTGCTTATTAACTTTCATAATAACTCTATATGTAGGTATTATTACTGATTCCATTTAAAGGTGAGGCGCTGAAGCTTAAAGAGATACAGTAGCTTCTCAAACCCCACAACTATTAAGTGACAAAACTAGAATTTGAATGCAGTCAACTTAGTTCCAGAGACAACACTCCTATCTCATCATATTGATGTGCTTCTGATGTGCTGTTTCTGATATTTTTTCTCCATTGCTCTTTATTAAATTATAAAATAGAATGAATTCATAGGAACATTGTAAAGATTAAATAAGGCAATATGTATGAAGCATAGTTATTGGAAATATAGTAGGTACATGATAAATTGATTCTACTATGATAATTATTAACACAGGTTGTGCTGTCGGGTCTAAAGGCAGCCCCATTATATCTCCCAGAACTCAGTATTCCAGATAGATGGACTGATCTATCATTCAATGGATCAATCTGTCAATATCTGGAAAATACACAATTTCATGAAACTTTGGAGGACAAAGTAGAGATTTCTATTACCAATTGCTCTTTAGTTTATGTATATGACTTAACATTAACAAATATTATAACCACCTATGTTTTAATTTTTCTGAGTTATAACTCACAGAATAACATAAGAATACTTAAGGGTCATTTAATTCAAATTGCAAGCCATAGTAGAAATAGATTCTACTGCATCTCTGACTTCAAACTTCAAATACCATTTTCATACTTCCATCCTCTTCATTATGTATTCATCCCATTGTTACATAGTCTTAGTTTTTCAGAAAGTAATATCCTCTAATAAAATAAAATGAGTTACCTTCATCTAAAAAAATAAAAAGACAATTAAATTAAGTTGAATCAGCCCCTCCACACCATTGTTATAATTTGAAATATAGATGTTAAGGGAGTTTAGGACTCAGCTCACATTTAAAACTCTCCCTGATGCTTTGGTCCCCATTTTTTTCACTCCTCTGCATGATTTATATATACATCTTTTATTCTCCAATAAATTATTAGATCATTTGAAAGGAGGGAGCTTATCTTTTTATTTGGCCTTATAACTGTTATAATGTCCAACACCATGCCTAGTATAAAGAAAATGTTTGCTAAATACATATGCAAAAGAAGGAGAGAAGGGAGGGAGGACCTAGAGAAGGAGGAAAGGGGAGAAAGAAACAGAAGAGGCAAGGAAGAAAACAGAAAGGCAATCAAAAACTAACCAAAAAACTAAAAGTTAGATGAAGAGCATTCTGTCTTCATGAAATAGATCTTATCTTTGTGAAAAACATGCTAGTATATACCAACTATTGTAAAGTATACTCCACAAACTCTTTCATAACATTTTATTAATTACCTAGCTTCTAGCAGTTGTTCTGGTAAAGAAAATATAAGATGGTATTTGGTCCATTTTCCTCAGAATTAACCCGCCTGAAAATTAGGTGATACTTTGAACTAGGAGGATTGTCCATTTTTCTGAAAAATCAGAAAGTGTTAGGTTTAGTTTTCCCATTTAGATACAAGTACTACCAGTGAGCTCACAATTTAATTGCACTCAGTGTGTAATATTTTCAAAACTAAGGTTTAAGGAAGGGCCACTGTATGAATCCAAGCTTTGTCAGCTGCCAAGTAACCATTCTACGTCTGGCAGCTGTAGATGGTAAACAATGCAACTAATGTAGCTGTCAGAAAGCCAAGTATTTTGTTTATGACCTCAATAGTGAATCATGAATACTGGCTAATTTCTGACCACCATATGCAAAAGGGCATTCTCTTACTTTCTGTCAAGTCAGTAATGTTTAAAGGGTGCCATATTACTCAAAATCCAACAAATCTAGAATTATGGGCATAAAATCTAATGATCTTAAAAAAGGAAAGTCTAGAAAAAATTCAATATATCTACATAAGATATTTGCCCTACCTTCTATTTCCTTTTATCTGTTGCTTATAAGTTCAGAAAACTGTAGGATTTGTATACTTGAAAATATTTTAAAAACAAATGAAAACAGATTAAAAAGCATTAGTCGATCTAAATCTTTCTACAAACCAGTGAGCATAGCAATAGCCAATTTCAGATGAATAGAGGGAAGCTTTAGGAGTTAAAGCAACACACAGCAGGTGAGTGACAGCAAAAGACAACACTGATGTCTGTGCCACTTACAGCAGATGTCAGGCCCTGACCCTGCCAAAACACACTGAAATGTGTGACCATCTCTGGTTTAACACGAAAGATGGTTAAACTAATTGTCAAATTCTCAAAAAGCTGAGAAAATATAACTGAGCTTTTCAGTCATTATTTTACTAATTCAACAGATATTTATTAAGCAGTGAATCACTGACTAAGGTCCAAGCATTCAAGACTAGAATAAGAAAAGTTCCCTATTCTCACAATCTAGTGTGACACAGACACAAAAACATAAATGGAAAAAGTATTAATAAAGACCAAAGCGTAGATTATTTAGGAAAAAATCCACAGAAGAAATAACATTAAAGCTGGGTACAAAAAACTGAGAAGGGCATACCAGGCAAATGGGAAGGCATGGATAGAGGCACAGAACATAAAAGGACCTGGCTTTGAAGAAAAACTAAATTTGAACATAAACTAAAGTCAAGAGTTTGTGTTGGTGGTATACGGAAAATGCAACTGGAGAAGTAGATTAGCTGAAAGCAGAGTGAAAACCTAGAGAGGAAAGCAAGATGATGGTATGAATCTGCTTATTTGGGGATAAAGATGCCTCAGGTAGCCATGTGGAAGACAGACTGTAGTGGGAAGGAGCTGGTGGCAAGAAAGAAATGTGGTAAGCCATTGTAATACACCAAGCAAAAGAACATGGAGGCCTAAACACTGGCTGTAAAGATAGCCAGGGATAAATGCAAGAGATGTTTCTAAAGTAGAAGCAACATATCTGATGAGCTGTAGATAGAGGGGAGAGAAGAGCCACATAAAGCTCCAAGCCTCTAACCTGGGCACTGAGATACTAATGGGTATTTACAGGCTTATTTTTTTTATTTATGTTTTTGTATTTTTTTTAGTGGACTTCGATTGGCCAACATATAGCATAACACCCAGTGCTCATCCCATCAAGTGCCCGCCTCAGTGCCCATCACCCAGTCACCCCAACCCCCTGCCCACCTCCCTTTCCGCCACACCTTGTTGGTTTCCCAGAGTTGTCTCTCATGTTCTGTGACCCTCTCTGATATTTCCCCTCATTTTCTCTCCTTTCCCCTTTATTCCCTTTCACTATTTTTTATATACCCGAAATGAATGAGACCATATAATATTTCTCCTTTTCCGACTGACTCACTCAGCATAATACCCTCCAGTTCCATCCACATTGAAGCAAATGGTGGGTATTCAGCGTTTCTAATGGCTGAGTACTATTCCATTGTATACATAGACTACATCTTCTTTATCCATTCATCTTTCAATGGGCACTGAGGCTCCTTCCACAGTTTGGCTATTATGGACATTGCTGCTATAAACATTGTGGTGCATGTGTCCCAGCAATTCACTGCATTTGTATCTTTGGGGTAAATCCCCAGAAGGGCAACTGCTGGGTCGTAGGGCAGATCTATTTTTAACCCTGTGAGGAACCTCCACACAGTTTTCCAGAGTGGCTGTACCAGTTCGCATTCCCACCAACAGAGCAAGAGGGTTCCCCTTTCTCCACGTTCCCACCAACATTTGTTGTTTCCTGTCTTGTTGATTTTCACCATTCTCACTGTGTGAGGTGGTATCTCATTGTGGTTTGGATTTGTATTTCCCTGATGGCAAGTGAGGCAGAGCATTTTCTCATGTGCTTGTTGGCCATGTCTATGTCTTCCTCTGTGAAATTTCTGTTCATGTCTTTTGGCCATTTCAAGATTGGATTGTTTTTTTGCTGTTGAATTTAATAAGTTCTTTATAGATCTTGGATACTAGCCTTTATCTGATAGGTCATTTGCAAATATCTTCTCCCATTCTGTAGGTTGTCTTTTAGTTTTGTGAACTGTTTCTTTTGCTGTGCAGAAGCTTCTTATCTTGATGAAGTCCCAATAATTCATTTTTGCTTTTGTTTCCCTTGCCTTCATAAATGTATCTTGCAAGATGTTGCTGTGGCCAAGTTCAAAAAGGGTGTTGCCTTTTTGATGGATTCTTGTCTCACATTTAGATCTTTCATCCATTTTGAGTTTATCTTTGTATAAGGTGTAAGAGAATGGTCTAGTTTCATTCTTCTGCATGTGGATGTCCAATTTTCCCAGTACCATTTGTTGAAGAGACTGTCCTTTTTCCAGTGGATAGTCTTTCCTGCTTTGTCAAATATTACTTCACCATAGAGTTGAGGGTCCACTTCTGGATTCTCAATCCTGTTTCATTGATCAATATGTCTGTTTTTGTGCCAGTACCACACTGTATTGATGATCACAGCTTTGTAGTACAACCTGAAATCTGGCATTGTGATGGCCCAGCTCTGGTATTGTTTTTTAATATTCCCCTGGCTACTCAGGGTCTTTTCTGATTCCACACAAATCCTAAGATGATGTGTTCCAACTCTCTGAAGAAAGTCCATGGTATTTTGATAGGGATTGCATTAAATGTGTAAATTGCTCTGGGTAGCATTGACATTTTCACAATATTAATTCTTCCAATCCATGAGCATGGAATATTTTTCTATCTCTTTGTGTCTTCCTCAATTTCCTTCAGAAGTGTTCTATAGTTTTTAGGGTATAAACATTTTACCTCTTTGGTTAGGTTTATTCCTAGGTATCTTATGCTTTTCAGTGCTATTGTAAATGAGATTGACTCCTTAATTTCTCTTTCTTCAGTCTCATTGTTAGTGTATAGTATAGAAATGCCACTGACTTCTGGGCATTGATTTCGTATCCTGCCACACTGCCGAATTGCTGTATGAGTTCCAGCAATCTTGGCGTGGAGTCTTTTGGGTTTTCTAAGTACAGTATCAAGTCATCTGCAAAGAGGGAGAGTTTGACTTCTTCTTTGCCAATTTGAATGCCTTTTATTTCTTTTTGTTGCCTGATTGCTAAGGCTAGGACTTCTAGTATTATGTTGAATAGCAGTGGTGAGAGTGGACATCCCTGTCTTGTTCCTGATCTTAGGGGAAAGGCTCCCAGTGTTTCCCCATTGAGAATGATATTTGCTGTGGGCTTTTCGTAGATGGCTTTTAAGATGCTGAGGAATGTTCCCTCTATCCCTACACTCTGAAGAGTTTTGATCAGGAATGGATGTTGTATTTTGTCAAATGCTTTCTCTGCATCTATTGAGAGGATCATATGGTTCTTGTTTTTTCTCTTGTTGATATGATCTATCACATTGATTGCTTTACAAGTGTTAAACCAGCCTTGCATCTCAGGGATAAATCCCACTTGGTCATGGTGAATAATCTTCTTAATGTACTGTTGGATCCTATTGGCTAGTATCTTGTTGAAAACTTTTGCATCCAGGTTCATCAGGGATATTGGTCTATAATTCTCCTTTTTGGTGGGGTCTTTGTCTGGTTTTGGAATTAAGGTGATGCTGGCCTCATAGAACGAGTTTGGAAGTATTCCATCCCATTCTATCTTTCAGAACAGTATTAGAATAGGTATTGTTTCTTCTTAAAATGTTTGATAAAATTCCCCTGGGAAGCCACCTGGCCCTGGACTTTTGTGTCTTGGGAGGTTTTTGATGACTGCTTCAATTTCCTCCCTGGTTATTGGCCTGTTCAGGTTTTCTATTTCTTCCTGTTCCAGTTTTGGTAGTTTGTGGTTCTCCAGAAATGCGTCCATTTCTTCTAGATTGCCTAATTTATTGGCATATAGCTGCTCATAATATGTTTTTAAAAATAATTTGTATCTCCTTGGCATTGGTTGTGATCTCTCCTTTTTCATTCGTGATTTTATTAATTAGAGTCTTTTCTCTTTTGCTCTTAATAAGGTTGGCTAATGGTTTTTCTATCCTACTAATTCTTTCAAAGAACCAATTCCTGGTTTTGTTGATCTGTTATACAGTTCTTCTGATCTCCATTTCATTGGAGTTCTGCTTGAATCTTTATTAACTCTCTTCTTCTGCTGGGTATAGGTTTTATTTGTTGTTGTTGTTTTTTTTTTCCAGTTCCTTTAGGTGCAAGGTTAGCTTGTGTATTTGAGTTTTTCCAGTTTTTGAGGGATGCTTGTATTGTGATATATTTCCCTCTCAGGACTGCTTTTGCTGTATCCCAAAGATTTTGAATGGTTGTATCTTCATTCTCACTAGTTTCCATGAATCTTTTTAATTCTTCTCTAATTTCCTGGTTGACTCTTTCATCTTTTAGCAGGATGCTCTTTAACCTCCACGTGTTTGAATTTCTTCCAAATATCTTCTTGCGATTGAGTTCAAGTTTCAAAGCATTATGGTCTGAAAATATTCAGGGGACAATCCCAATCCTTTGGTATCAGTTGAGACCTGATTTGTGACCCAGTATGTGGTCTATTCTGGAGAAAGTTCCATGTGAACTTGAGATGAATGTGTATTCAGCTGTTTGGATGTAAAGTTCTGTAAATATCTGTGAAATCCATCAGGTCCAGTGTATCATTTAAAGCTCTTGTTTCTTTCATGATGTTGTGCATAGAAAATCTGTCAATTGCAGAAAGCGCCATGTTGAAGTCTCCCAGTATAAGTGTATTATTCTCTAAGAATGTCTTAACTTTGGTTATTAATTGATTTATATACTTGGCAGCTCCCATATTCAGGGCATAAATATTGATGATTGTTAGGTCCTCTTGTTGGATAGATTCTTTAAGTATGATATAGTGTTCCTCTTCATCTCTTACTACAGTCTTTGAGATAAACTTTAATTTATCTGATATGAGGATGGCTACCCCAGCTTTCTTTTGAGGACCACTTGAATGGTAAATGGTTCTTCAACCTTTCATTTTCAGGCTGGAGGTGTCCTTAGGTCTAAAATGTGTCTCTTGTAGACAGTAAATAGATGGGTCTTTGCTTTTTTATCCAGTCTGAAACCCTGCGCCTTTTTATGGGATCATTAAGCCCATTCATGTTCAGAGTTGCTATTGAAAGATATGAATTTAGTGTTATCATAATACCTATTCTGTCCCTGTTTTTGTGGCTTATTTATTTGGGCTTCCTCCTTCTTTTACAGGGTCCTCCTTAATATTTCTTGCAGAGCTGGTTTGGTGATCACATATTCTTTCAGTTTCTGCCTATCTTGGAAGCTCTTTATCTATCCTTCTATTCTGAATGAGAGCCTTGCTGGATAGAGTATCCTTGGCTGCATGTTCTTCTCATTTAGGACCCTAAATATATCCTGCCAGCCCTTGCTGGCCTGCCAGGTCTCTGTGGAGAGGTCTGCTGTTCATCTAATATTTCTCCCCATATAAGTTAGGGATCTCTTATATCTTGCTGCTTTAAGGATTTTCTCTTTATCTTTGGAATTTGCAAGTGTCACTATTAAATGTCGAGGTGTTGAACGGTTTTTATTGATTTTAGGGGGAAACCTTTCTATCTCCTGGATCTGTATGCCTATTTCCCTCCCCAAGGTAGGGAAGTTCTCAGCTATGATTTGCTCAAATATGTTTTCTGGTCCTCTGTCTCTTCCGGTGCCCTCTGGAACCCCAATTAAATATAGATTTATCCTTCTGAGGCTGTCATTTATTTCCCTTAACCTTTCCTCATGGTCTTGTAATTGTTTTTCTCTTTTTTCTTCAGCTTCCTTCTTTGCCATCAACTTGTCTTCTATGTCACTCACTTTCTTCTACCTCATTAACCCTCATTGTTAGGACCTCCAATTTTGATTGCATCTCAATTAATTGATTTTTAATTTCTGCCTGATTAGATCTAAATTCTGCAATCATTAAGTCTCTTGAATCCTTTATGCTTTTTTCCAGAGCCACCAGTAGTTTTATAGTTGTGCTTCTGAATTGGCTTTCTGACATCGAATTGTAATCCAAATTATGTAACTCTGTGGCAGAGAGTACTGTTTCTGATTCTTTTGTGGTGAGTTCTTCTTTCTAGTCATTTTGCTCAATGCAGAGTTGCTAAAAACGAGTTGTACTGGAAAAAGGAAGAAACAAAAGAGAAAAAAAAAAAAAAGGAGGGGTACCCTCTGGTTCTATATACTGTATATCCCTCAACTTCCCCTGGAGCTTTCTAGCACTGCTAGGTCAAGAACTTGCTCTTCCCCTGTCCTTCCAGATGTTCTTCTGGGGGAGGTGCCTGCTCTGCTGATTCTCAGGTATGTGCACCTGCCCCAACCCCTGCCAGGTGCACAGCTCCGTGGGAGCTGTTTATCCTGTGAGGCCCCTGTTCCCTGGTAGACCCATTCCAACCCAGGCACAGGGTGACACCAGAAGGAACAACCACACTGGCGGTAGCCAGCTCCCCAGCCCTAGAGTCAGCTCCTGCAGTAACTACGCAGTCTCCCAGTCTGCACTGGTCTGGATGCTCCGGGGCCAGGGGTGCTGATCTGCAGCTGGGGAACCCAGCGGCAGGAGCGTTCTGGCTGTCTTATTCCTCCCTGCCTTCTCCTGTCCCTGGGGGAGCGCAGGATCCTGGGCTGTGTCCCCTGGCTTCGTGGGATCCGGGGCCTGCGCCACCGGAATCGTGCTCCAGGGCCCCGCAGCCCCCTCCGTGCAGAGCTGCCGCCTGAGCTGCCCCCGGGCCTTCCCGGGGCCCACCAGGCGTGCTCCAGCCCTTTAGGGAGCTCGGCCCGCGGGGTGTGGCGCGCTCTCCCCCAGGGCGCACGTCCTGTTAGTGACCCTGGGAACCTGGGGCTCCACTGACCCTCCTGGGATCCTGCCGGAGCTCCCTGCGAGCGCCTTTCCCTCAGGGAAGAATCCGGTGCGGATTTTTAAAGTTCCTGCTTCTCCGGACTGGGCTTTCCTGTCCCGGAGACTCTCGCAGCGGCTTTAGCCCGGCTCCTCATGGTGCCCCTCCCCCACTGGATGCTTCTCTTTTTTTTTTTTTTTTTCTCCATCTTTCTACCTTGATAGAAGCACAAACTCTTTTCTCTGTAGCATTCCAGCTGTTCTCTCTTTAAATATCAGCCTGAATTCCTAGGTTTTCAGGATGATGTGAAAGTTATCTATTAAGTTGGTGGGGACAGGTGACTTGGGGACCCTGCTCTTCCACCATCTTGCCCCGCCCCCTATTTACAGACTTAGGAGAAAGAAATGGAAGTCCAGCTTGAAGGGCTTTATAAACGGGAAAGCTCTAGAGACCCTAACTTACCCTGGATTAAAGACAAGGGTAGGATCTAGGTGAAGATACCTAAAGATAGAAATACAACTTTGAGCTCAGAAGAAAGACCAGTTTTAGAGATAAATTTATGGGAGTCAGCAGCACATATGCACTTAAAACAGTAAACAGTAAGATGAGTCCAAGAGAGTGTAAAGAGGTAAATTCAGAAGACCAAAGATGTGGGATCTGGAAACACTACCACTGACTGGATTTTAAAAAGTGTAGCCATCGAGGGAGACCAAAAAGATATAAGAATTTTCTTATTCCAAATTGTCCAATTATTCCAATGTTTCTCTGTTGATCACCTACTATGGACCAATCATGTGCCAAGGAGTAGAGACATAAAAAATGAACATGACAGAGTTTCTGCAAAGGACTGCTGTCTGATGTTCATGAACAAATAGATTTTCACAAGATTGTTGTAGGGATACTTTAATACAAAAATTCACAGGCTGTGAGGAGAGCATAGGATGTTATACTTAAAGGAGAACCAAGAAAAGTTATATCAATGAAACTAAGAGAAAAGAGATTCACAAGAAAGAGCACTAATACTGGCAAATGTAATTTCATGTAGACATTAAAATTTGAATGTTGGGATTTAGAGTCTGTATCAAGTTGCTCTTTTCAATAAAATACACTAACTCTTAACTCTCAAAATATTCTCAGTGGTTACTTTATACATTCTGAGAGTATTATCTAGCAATGTCTAAGAGGCTGTGAAAAGGAAAACAATTGTTATACAGGTTCTACACCCAAATTAACTATATTGAGACTGTAAAGAAATCTTCCAACAATCAGAGGATTCTAGAAAATCATCTGAGGTGTGCCTGGGCAGCTCAGTTAAACATCTGCCTTTGGCTCAGGTCATGATCAGGGGGTCCTGGGATCGAGCCCCCCATCAAGTTCCTTGCTCAGCAGGGAATCTGCTTCTCCCTCTCCCTTTGTCCCCATTCATGCTCTCTCTGTCTCTCTGTCAAATAAATAAATGAAATCTAAAAAAAAAAAAAAAAAAAAAGGAAAATCCTTTGACATTCCATAGAAATTGTGTATTTTCCCGTAGATGGGAAAGAGTGCCAAGAAAGGGAAAAGAATAACTAATATCGTGGGTTGTTTTCTAATTGCTGACTGACACTTCATTTGATCATCATTGAGAATTCTGTATTCCAGCAAGATAGAGTAGCATGGTTTGACACTCCTGAGCATCATGAAACTTGTGCTGAGTCCCAGCTCTGGCACTTGTATGCTGGATTTTAACTTTTGCCTTTGCAAAGTGAGTGATTGGAATACAATGACCTAATATCCTTTGGCTTAAGGAGTCTAACTCATATAAAGAAGAGAAAGAGTCCCTAAGGAATAAGTAGCTAATACTTGGAAATGTACAGCATGGCCAAGAAGCCCATATGCATAAGATTTTCTCCTCTGCGAATTATTTTTTTTACTTTTAAATTTTTTTTAAAGATTTTATGTATTTATTCATGAGAGACAGAAAGAGAGAGTCGGAGACATAGGCAGAGAGAGAAGCAGGCTCCCAGTAGGGAGCCCGATGTGGGACTCAGTCCCCAGACCTGGAATCACACCCTGAGCCGAAGGCAGATGCTCAACCACTGAGCCACCCAGCATCTCGTAAATTATTTTTTAAATAAAAATTTTAACAATAACAGTTACAAACCAAAAACATCTATAGAACATACAGGAAATTAAAGTTTACATGGAGAATGGAGGAGAACATACAGATCACTTCTACTCAGCACACATATGTATGTTGTGTTTATATTTAAGAACAATTAATATACATTGAATTCTTAACATCTTCCAGACACTAAGTATTTCATATATACTATGTTACTACTCCATAACAACTCAAAAAGTATTATTATTTTAATTTTACAGAGAAGGAAACTAAAACAAAGGAGTCATATATCTTGTTCAAGATTACAGAACTAGGGCAGCCTGGGTGTCTCAGCGGTTTAGTGCCGCCTTCAGCCCAGGATGTGATTCTGGAGACCCAGGATCAAGTCCCACATCAGGCTCCTTGCAAGGAGCCTGCTTCTCCCTCTGCCTGTGTCTCTGCCTCTCTCTCTCAGTGTGTCTTCCATGAATAAATAAATGAAATCTTAAAAAAAAAAAAAAAGATTACAGAACTAATCACTGACAGTAATGGGTTCAAACATGATTCATCAGCCCATACCCTTCACCATCCCACAAAACTAAATCTATAAATTAAGGTAAGCACAAAGAGAAGTTAAAGGAAAAGACTGAGTCCAGAATTATATGAATAGATTGAAAATTAAATGCAGTGAATCAGGGAAAGCCTCATGAAGGAGATAGATCTGAAGATGTGATTTAAAGTTAGATCATCAAGAAGTGTTACTACAATATTGATCTAAATGATCCAAATGTGTTTCATTTTCATGAAAAAAAGAACCTAAATTGAATATATTCATCTAAAGTCAACAGTCATCATCTAATCACCACAGTAAATTATACTTTATGGGTCACAGGCAATACTAACTTTCCACACAATTTATTCTTCAATCATAGAGTTGCACAATGCATACAAAGAGGGTAGACTGATGAGGGTCAAACCTCAGGTTCTAGATGGAAAACTTATTCATGAGACCATTAGACAATTCTATCCAAATATCTGTGACAGGGTATGAAAAACCAGACTGAAGTGTAATAAATCCTCACTGACAGAGACAGCAGGAGAAAAAAGAAGGAAAAAAATGAAGGTGTCTGTATAAGTTGAGATAAACATCACTGAGAAAAGAGTCAAGCTGCATGAGAGAATCTAAGAGTCAGCATTCTTGGGAAGTGGAATAAATTCTCAAAGGAATTCTTAAAACCCAAAACAAATTAGAATACTGAAAGCACACTCAACAGCATTAGACAACCTATCAAAACGGAATTCTCTTAAGTCCAAGCAGCTGCTGTGATATGTCATCATGTCGCTGAGACAGAAAACCCAATTACAACTTTAATGGCTACACCACAAAGACACTATGACTGGTGATGGCCAGTAAAAAAAAGAAAAAAGAAAGAAAGAGAAGAAAAGAAAAAAAAGCTGAGATTTAGAAAAACTATGGTAGGGAGTCTCTACTCCTCTGGCATTCAATAATAACACTAATCAGCATGAATCTTATTCATTCATTATTCAAGAAATATTTATTGAGGCTCTGTTCTGGGCACTAGAGACACATTAAGATGAATAATAATGTTCTTGTAGAGCTTTGTATTCTGGTCCAATAAACAATTTTTAATGAAATATACAGTATATCGGATGATGCTAAGTGCTATGAAGAAAAATAAAGCAATGAAGGGAAAATGAGGAACCTGGGAGACTAGCACAGGAAAAATAGTTTTAAATAGGATGGGAGAGG
Source organism: Canis lupus familiaris (assembly GCF_011100685.1). Lineage (NCBI taxonomy): Eukaryota > Metazoa > Chordata > Mammalia > Carnivora > Canidae > Canis > Canis lupus. The sequence continues at coordinate 14,067,058 of NC_049242.1, read as the reverse complement.
AAAGTCTCACTGAGAAGTAAACATTTAAGCAGAATCCTAAAGGAGATAGGGGAACAACCCATGTAGATATCAGGGTAAGAAGACAGAACAGCCAGTTCTGAGGTAAGAGTGTTCTTGGCATGTTATAGGAAAAATCAAGAGACTAGTATGCTTAGGAGCAAAGTGAGAGGAGGGAAACCATGGGAAATGAGGTCAAACGGTACTGGAGGTGGAGAGGCCAAATCATGTATGATCTTGGCCATTATATGAACTCTAGATTTTACTGTAAGTAAACTGGAAAACATCTACAAATTTTTAGCAGAGAAGTAACATAACTTCATGTATGTGTTTAAATGTAGTAGAAGCAAGAGTAGAAGAAGACCAGTTAGGAGGCTGTTCTTATGAGTATATTCCTGGACACATCAGAATTGCTATCCATTCTTAAAGAATAATGGTTAAAGCTCAGTCTCTGAAGTCAAACCTGTGGTTCAAACCCTGGCTCAAGTGCATACTCAAGGCTGAATTTCCTTCTATGTAAAATAAGAATCCAAGAAACTGTACTGAACAACTACTATGTAACAAACCCTATTCTATCATCCCTAACTTTGGGTTTCCTTCAAAGACAGACCCAGAGGCAGGAATTTGAGTGCAATTTACTTATTGGAGAAGTACAGAAATAACATCAGGAGAATGGGGGAAGTGACACCGGCAAGGAAAGGAAGCCTATAAAATGTATGTTAGCAAACCAATTACTGCAGGAGACAGCTGGAACTTAATAACATAGGGGAACACTGGGAAACAGACTAGAACACACAATTGTCCCACCCAAGGGGCAATGGGGATGGAATTCTATTTACACTCCAAGTCAGGTCAGCCGTGGTTTAAAGGCTGCTCCTAGGAATTGTTTATTTCCAGGCACTTCCAGCCTGGTGCTGTCTTTCATGAGCAGAAGGACCTTTTGTGGTTCTTGAAAAAGCCCTCAAGTACAGAGAGGCACACACTGGCAGTGAGAAATCTTCTGGAGCACAGTGCAGTAGTCTGGTCTGAGGGATCTAGGAGAGGCACTGGTAGCAACTGCTGCATATTCATAAGAGGAAAAAAGGCTGCAGTCTATACCACAAAATGTTAACAGTGATTATTTCTGAGTCATAAAATTATTTGTTTGTTATTTTCTTTTTTTTTCTTTTTTTTTTTGATTTTTATTTATTTATGATAGTCACACAGAGAGAGAGAGAGAGAGGCAGAGACACGGGCAGAGGGAGAAGCAGGCTCCATGCACCGGGAGCCCGATGTGGGATTTGATCCCGGGTCTCCAGGATCACGCCCTGGGCCAAAGGCAGGCGCTAAACTGCTGCGCCACCCAGGGATCCCGGTTTGTTATTTTCTTTTTTGTGAACTGCTCATCTTTAAGATTCTGCAACAAATATGTTATTGCTTATATAAGATACTTAATATATAATACAATGTCAAATACTGAAATCTTTAACAGCAGGTTACCTGTTTTCTTATGAGGTCTCAGAACCATTTGGTGAAGAGTACAGATTATAATCTCCATTTTATAAAAAAAAACTGAGTGTCTGAGAAATTGAATGGATTGCTCAAAGTTGTACCACTAGTTATCAGTCAACAGGCCTTCAACTATAGATGTCCTGTTGCTATGACTTTTTCCTATGCATAGACTTGTCATCTTGACTATAGATGTTACCTAAGCCAAACTCTTCATCTTAGAAATGAGAAAACTAGGATATAAAGTAGCCCAAGATCATATAGCTTGTCAAAGAGAAGATTCCAGGCCTTCAGAGTCTTGGTTTACATTAATCTGATTCACACATAACACAAAGTTTAAGCACATGGAATCTGTGCCTTCGCTATCTGGCCACACTACAGGGCCACTTTAGCTGTGTGACCTTTCCCTGAGATAGGGGATATGAAAACATCTAATTCAAAGTAGTTGTAAGTATTAAATAATTAAAATCTGAAAAGTATGGTTAGAAGTAAGCATCATATAAATGTTTGTTATTATCAGTATAATGTTGCATTAAATAAAGAGAAAATAAATGGAAAGAGGAAACTGCATAAGAATAAGGAATTAGATGCATCTTGGAAGGAAAGAGTTTTAACAATATTAGTATAATCCTGTATATATAGTACAGAATCCTAAAAGTGCTTTCTACAGTTCTGATTAAGGCTATCAAGAATAATGCCAGTGGGAGGCAGGATGCATTTCTGAAGAAAAATACAGGTTGCTGGGTTTTAACTCTGGTTCTGCCACCACTACCTGAACTTCAGCAATTCTTAAACTCTCTGTGTCAAGATTTTCTCATTTACAAAACAGGAACAACAAAAGTACCTAAAAATGCTTACAATAGCACCTACCACATAAGACATAATCAGTAAATGTTGTTCATGGTTATTACCACATGTAAAGAGCTACTTAATTAAGTCCATTTTAAATTGGAAGATAGAACATAACAGGATTCTATCTCAGAACCAAAAGGTATAACTCGAAGCTGGATAGGGATATTTATGTGGATGGGCTTAGGTATGGTATGGTATGGTCTTAGCACAATATTTTCAGCAACACTGGTATGTGTACATGCTGGAACAATTACTACTGCTATATTGACTGACACATTGAGAAGGAATAAGAAATTAGCAAGTCAGTGAAAATAAAAGAGAGGAAGCCATATATGAAAAGGAATTATGTAAAAAAAAAATCTTTCTCCCATTAGGAGAACTAGCACCTCATTTTTTATATTAAAGATACACTGCATTTCACCTTCTTCAAAGTGAAAGCCCTGCCTCTAGCAAAATAGGCCAGATGCAATCTTCAGGAAGTGGAGTATTAACAAATATAAATCAAATACAACCAGGGCCACCAGCAGCCCATAAGGCACTTCTAAATAAACTGGATAAAGGAGCCCCTGCCTCAAAAAAAAAAAAAAAATCTACCTTCATTTGTTGAGAAATTGTCATAATAAAATGATTGTCTTAACTAGATACTTTACTGCCATCTCCAAGAGACTGCAATGAATATACAAATTTTAAATTGTGTGATGTGAAGGCTGTCCCCTAGGATTATATACTGCAAACATGTATGACTGTGCTATACTGGTTCTGCTGAATGTGTATTTAGTGAAGGAAGTATTTGTCATAAAAAATGCACTGGGCTAACTGCTGAAAATATAGAAGGCTAAGAAAATACAGTCTCAGCCTTCACAAAGCTCACAATCAAATAAACAGACAGTTACACTACAGTATAGTGTCATGTTTGAAAGTGATACAGTGTTCATGAAAACGGGGAGGGATTTCTAACCCTGTCTGAAGGAGTTTGTGCTAACAGAGTTGCCCATACATTAATGGCAGTGATTATAAAAACTAAAACAGCAAGCCCCAATCCTTCAGAGCAGGTTGATGTTCATCACTGTCACTCTGCTTCAGCTGAGAGATGCTTTAAACTGAGAAAACAAACCAGGTTTGCTTCCAGACTCAAACTCTCCTCACAGCAGAACTGCTAAGAAAGGCAGAGGTAATTCATCCCACTAAAAAGAGAAGGGAAAGAAGGAAAGCAGAAGGGAAAGAAAAGAGAGTTGAGAAAAATACTCTTCAAAGCAGAATACAGAAAAGTTGAAGTCAGAAAGAATTAGTAAAAGGGGGATGAACAATGGAAAAGAAGAAAAAGAAGTGACGTGTAGCGTGTGGTAGGGCACTGTGTGAATCTGCAGAAAATGAAAAAAGAGGGAGAAATAAAAACAGAAACCATAAAATGAGAAATGAAAGAGAAAGCTGGGAAACAAAAAGAGAAAGAGTGGCAATTGGATGGACTCCAAGACATTTGCAAGAGTAGTCTAGAGGCTCTTATAACAAAGAACAGACACACAGTAAAAGCACATAGGAACATTACAGGCAAGGGGATGAATTGACTTTTAATGAATAGATGTTGTGGCAAACTTGCAGAAATATAGTGCTGCACAACCTAGAATTAATTATATACTGTAATTTCACTAATTTAAGAGGTGTGGAGTATATTTATATTATATACACTGAAGTGTTTTCACAAAATGTCCTGTTTTTCAAATTAGAATTCAAGAATCCTGATAAATTATTCAATAAAGAAACCCCATCAACCATCTCTTCCCTGAGTTGATATAAGTCAGGTAAGAACTCTCTCTGGTTGAGATTTTCTGTACCCCATTTTTCTCCTGGAAGTAAAGCATAGATGAAGATAAATAAGAAATAAAATCAACTAAACCAATTTTCAAAAAAGAAATGCTGTCTCCAGAAAACTTGAGAAATGTCACAAAGCCTACTTTTGACTTCTAGTTAGGTTTCAATTATCAAACTATGGCATGTTAATTTCAAAATGACTTCTTTGTATATTAAGAAAACAAAATAGTGATTCTAATTTCTCAAACTACATTTGACTTCCAGTTTATTATTAAATTTGCAAGCAACAAATTTGTTGAAATATTTGGTTGGCAGGTTTTTCTAAAGGTACAACAATATACTGCTTTGTTAATACTAGTTTCTATTGTTTCAATACACAATCTGTAACATTTAGGACCAGCTAATTGTACCTAATTGTGATGGTCAATATCATTCAGTCATATGCACACATCCACATTTTGGGCACAGGAAATTGATTAATCTGTCCTTGGATACATCTTTATGAGGAATAGAAGATAAATTTATTTTTCAATTGATGGGAATGAGAAGTAGTGTTGAGGAAAACAGTAATTTCAGCCTCACAGGAGGAATATCTAGGTAGGAACATGAGAATTTCAAAACAAAACTGACAGCTCTGATTCTAGCCTAAAATAAAGAGAATATGGAACAGTAATCAGTTTCCTTATTCATACTCCACCACGTAAGAAAAACCCTTCTACTTCTACACGTATACCTACAATGCCCTTTCCATTTCTTCAAATTCTCCTAAATTTGAATATTTATGATTTAAATAAAAAGCTTCTCCTCAAATTCATTTCATCTTCCCCCATGGTATGACACCAATGGGCTTTCAGTAATCAGACTCAGCTCCAATTTGAGCTCTATTAGTCTAAACCAACTATGGTAATCATATCCCCTTTTGCAGGCCTGAGCAAATCAACCTATTTCATTCCCCTGGTGACATTTTGAAGTTAGGTGTGTAATCGAAATCAGCCCAATAAGATTGAGTTTTTATTTGTTTGATAGCTGGCAGGAGACACCCATTCTCTCCTGTTGGACAGAACAAGGAAGCATGTAATGCACATTGCTCTTGGCAGGTAGCCCACCAGACTATGAGAAGGAAGAGGCTTAGGATGATACAGCACTGTGGATGACAAGGAGATAAAACAGAAGGAACCTGGATTTCTGATGACATCTTTGATTCATTGAATAAAACAACCCTGAAACCTGCCCTACTGGATGTCCAGTTAGGTGAGTCAGTACATTTCTTGTTATTCAAACCAGGTATTTACATTGGATTTTGGTCACATAGCTTACTGAAATAAACAGCAGAAGTTAGGCATTATTATCTTCCTGGACATTATAGAGAGTGAAGCAATATTATTAACCTCAGAGAGGTTAAGTAATTTGCTGAGGGTTGGTGAGGTAAGAAGGAAAAGACCTCAGATTCAAACCCTATTTTTTTAACTCTAGGCCTACATACTTTCTACTATGCTAAACTATCAGATTTGTCTTTTCCTACTAGCGAGTGAATTTTGTGACAGTAAAAAAGGTATGTCTTATACATTTTAGAATTCCATTCAAAAACAAGGCTCTAGCATGATTTAGAGTGTAGGCTTTCGAAAGATATATTGCTTTTTCATTGATATTCCATGTCTTTTTTGACAGAACACCAACAAAGTAAAACAGAATAAAGATTGAAATTGGACTTTATCTCTACAGCAATCAATTTATTAATCAGCAAACTATAAGCTTTATAAGGCCAGGGGCCATATCTATTTTTTAAATTTACTGTTGTATCTCCAAGGCCAAATACAATATTTGGGATATAGTAAGTACCAATGTATACTTTTAAAATAAATAATAAACGAATGAAGTAAATTTTTTATTTTATACTTCATAAAAATTATTTTCCTCTTTTGGAAAGTCTATAAAAGGTCTTCTTTTGGCTCAGTCTTTATGAAAAGAATAACTGGACTTATGTTTAAAAACACAAAGAAAGAAAAACAGCACGTCTTTATGTATACTTGCAGTTTATATTAATCAGGTATTCATTCACTCATAAAGTATTTATTCATCATCTACTAAGTGTAAAACATTGAAGAGCACAATAATATTTATTTTTTTATTTAAATTCAATTAGCCAACATACAGAACATCATTAGTTTCAGATGTAGAGTTCAGTAATTTATCAGCTGCATATAATATCCAGTGCTCATCACATCATGTGCCCATTACCCAGTTACCCCACCTTCCACCCGCCTCCCCTCCAGCAATCCTCTGTTTCTCTCTCATACCTGAGAGTCTCTCATGGTTTGTCTCCCTCTCCGATTTCTTCCCATTCAGTTTTCCTTCCCTTCTCCTGTGATCCTCTGTGTTCTTATATTTCACATATGAGTGAAACCATATGATAACTATCTTTCTCTGATTGACTTATTTCACTCAGCATAATACCCTCCAGTTCCATCCACATCAACAGAAATAGTAAGATTTCATCATTTTGATGGCTGAGTAATATTTCATTGTATATGGACATCTTGGCTCTTTCCATAGTTTGTCTATTGTGGAAATTGCTACTATAAACATTGGAGTGCAGGTGCCCCTTTGGATCACTATCTTTTGGCCAAATCCCCAGTAGTACAATCGCTGGGTTGTAGGGTAGCTCTATTTTTAACTTCTTGAGGAACCTCCATACTTTCCAGAGTGGCTATATCAGACTGCATTTCCATCAACAATCCAAGTGGATTTCCCTTTCTCTGCATCTTTGCCATTTGTTGCTTCCCGATTTGTTAATTTTAGCCATTCTTACTGGTGTGAAGTGGTATCTCATTGGAGCACAGAAATATTTTAAACAGTCTTGCCTAGGGGCACCTGGATGGCTCAGGTGGTTAGACAGTTGGCTCTTGATTTCAGTTCAGGTCATGATCTCAGGGTCCTGGGATCGAGCCCCATATCAGGCTCCGTGCTCAGCAGGAAGTATGCTTGCCAATTCTTTCTCTCCCTCTCCTCTTCCTCTGCCCTCTCCCCCACTTATACTCTCTTTGTCTAATAAATAAATAAATTCTTTTTAAAAAATAGTCCTGCCTACAACTGGAACATCTTGCTATAGCAGAAAGTAAGAAGTGGTCAAATAATCATAAAGATGTGTTTGAAGGACATAAAAGATCATTTAAAGCAACTCACAGTAGAAAATCTGGGATAAACTGAACATGAAAAATAATATCAGTAACTAATTACATAGCATAGACTAAAATAAGAATCCATAAATAATACATAAATCATTGGAAGGAAAGTGAAAGTTTTTTCATACAAGAAAAAGCCAACTAACAAATGTAGAAATAATTATGGAATGAGAAAATATCCATTCCAACCACTGTAGTAATACCTATTTCAGGCAAGAATTATTAATGGATACTAAAATTGGTAGGTGAAAGTTTCATCAGAACCAGGATACTTATATAGTCTCAAAGTATCTCCTCACAAAACACTGCTTAATAACAAAGGGAAAAATAGTAACGCTACAGAAATCTGACACCATTTAACTAAATGATCAATGTTAACATCATAATTAATCGTATAAATAGATGACATGTGCCTCCCGATATGATGCACTGAGAAAGATACGTCATTTTTGTTGTATTTCTACCAAAAATGCATAACCTAAATTTAATAATAAGGAAAGATTAGATAAATCAAAATTGAAAGAATTCTACAAAATAAATGGCCTTTACTCTTCAAAAAAAGTCAAGGTCATGAAAAACAAAGAATCATTACACATTAAAGAAGAGCAGAAAGACTTGACAACTAAATGTAATATGTGATCCTGGGTTGGGTTCTATAGATTTTCTTTTGATATAAAAACATTAGTGGGGTGATTGGCAAAATTTGAATAGGACCTGTGAATTAGATATGAGTATTAATCTCCTAATTTTGATACTTATACTTTGAATATATTTTAAAATTGCCTTGTTTTTAGGAAATAAACACTGAAGAATTTAGGCGTAAAGAAGCATTATGTCTGCAATTACAACCAGAGAAAATAATATGTATATATATAATGATGAGGTAAAAAGGATAAAATGTTAAGATCTAAGGAATATGGATAAAGATACACAGGAAGTCGATATACCATTTTGCAACTTTTCTGTAAGAGTTTGGTTGGTTTGTTGGTTGGTTGGTTGGTTGATTTTTTAAGAGACAGAGTGAGAGCCAGCAGTAGGAGATGGGTGGAGATGGAGAAGGAGAGAAAGAATCTTAAGCAAGCTCTACACTCAGCAAGAAGCCAATGTGGGGCTTGATGCAACAACTCTACAATCATGCCTTGAGCTGTAACCAAGAGTCAGGTGCTTAACCAACTGAGCCACCCAGGCACCCCAGGTTTAAAATTATTTTAAAATAAAATGGTTAAAATTAAATAGAGAAAATTTTAAAAACAATGTATAATATAGTGTCTTCCATAAAACAGTTCATAATTTGCTAGATAAAAATATACTGCATGTGATGCTCCCATCCAAAACTGTCACTTTACACCTTAATCGGACTACAAGTCCTCACACAATCTGATCCCAATCTAGGCTTCCAGCCATATTTTCCTACTTCCTCTTTCTTGCTCACTATATTCCAGTCAAACTGAATGTTATACCTATTTTTTGTCTCTTTATTTTGTTAACTCTCTGCCTAGAATTCCCTTAGTTCTATTACCATAATTCCAAATTATGCTCAAAAACCCCTGCTTCACCAAATGGATAAAATCCCTCCTTCCTTTAATTTCCTATGAACTTTTATATTTCTCCTGTGATATCAATCACTTTCTAACTTCTATTATGAATATGTATTCATATTTATTTATCTCTTCAAATACCCTAGAAGATTTGAAAGGATAGAATCTAAGTTTTACTTATAGAACTAGTACAGTGACTTAGATAATAATAGAGATTCTATATTATTGATAACAATAATAATAATAATAGTAACAAAAGCAATAATAAAAATAACAAGCATTTACTGAGTGCTTACCACATGCCAGGCACTGTATTAAGTGCTTTACAAGCTCACAACAAGCCTAAGGTAAATACTATCATCATTCCCATTTTGTAAATGAGGAAATAGACTCACAGAGGATAAGAAACTTATCCAAGATCCTATAGTAAGAGTTAAACATGTAAATAAAACCTATGTTCATTCCACTGTGTTATGCTGCTAGTTTTTTCCTAGTTTCCCCTAATTTCATCCTATGGATGCCTTTATCCACCGGTTTTAGTTCTTTTGGAGGATCAAAAACCATAGACCTATGCTTTATCCCATAAAACAGGAAAAAAAAACCGTAAGTGAATAACAAATTGTAAATTACAGAAAACAGAATAGACTACTTCCAAGTCTTTTGATAGATGTTGATTTTTTAAAGTTTGAAGCAGAGCACCTAACAAGGAAAACATTGTTAAATAAATAAAATTTGAAACTTCAGTATTAAAAAATACTCAAGTGAAAAGGAAAGCAACCAAACTAAAAAATATTTACTCTATAAGCTACAAAAGAGTAATATCTATAATTTTGTAAGAGTCCATTTAAATATTGCTGCCTCAGTCTGCTACTATAACAAAATACCATAGACTGAATGGCTTATAAACTGCAGAAATTTATTTCTCATAGTTCTGGAGGCTAGAAATCCAAGATTAGAGTTCTAGTACCATCAGGTTCTAGTGATAGCCAACTGCCAGGTTGCAGACCACCAACTTCTTACTGTATCTTCACATGGCAGAAGGGGCAAGGGAGCTTTCTCACCTCTTTAATAGTAATAGCACTAATTCCATGAATGAAGGCTCTGTCCTCATGACCTAATCACCTCCCAAAGGCCTTACCTCCTAATACATCTCATTGGCATTAGGATTCCATCACAGGAAGTTGGATGGGACACAAACATCCAGTCTACACCAACTGCATATTAAAACAACATAGAGGGGATGCCTGGGTGGCTCAGTGGTTGAGCAACAGCCTTCAGCTCAGGTCCCAGGGTCCTGGGATTGAGTCCTGCATTGGGCTCACCATAGGGAGCCTCCTTCTCCCTCTGCCTATGTCTCTGCCTCTCTCTGTGTCTCTCATAAATAAATAAATAAAATCTTTTTTTTAATGTTTAAAAAAAAACCATAGAGGACTAACAGTTAAATCAACAAGGATATAAACTGAAAAATTTATCAAAATTGAGTTATATACAGTAAATAGTTAATCTTTAATAATGAATACCTGATTTTAGTGAGGTTATGGTAAAATGAGTACATATACTACTGATAACACTTTAAATAGAAAAAAACATTTTAGAAAATAACAGCAAAACATTGGAAGATCCAAGAAAATACCTATACCCTTTGATCTAGTACTCCTACTTTCTAGAATTTATACCAAAGAAATAATTCAAAAGAGGAGGAAAAATGTGTATGACTGAGAATGTGATTATGGTGTCATTTTTTGATATGATGAAATTGGAAAAACTATCCTACAGTAGCAGTCTAGTTATGAAAATCATTATATATCTATTGAACATAATATTCTGAATCTATTAAAAATCCAATTTAAAAAATTTTAACTACATGGAGAGATGTTCATGATGCAATATGAGCTAAATTAAAATAAGCAAATATTAACAATTCTGGATATATTTTCTGGCTTAGATTTAACTTCATGTCACTGGGTTTGGTTGCAAATGGAACAAAATTGTCAAAGTACAATATTTGTCATTAAATGCTGTTTTCTGGGCAATTTTCACATATAGAACTGCAGCCAGCTTTTAAAGGGACTGAACTGAAAAGCGCAACACTCAAGCAGAAAACATTCTGCATCTTTATAATAGCAAAGCTATTCAGTCAAGAAAGAAAGCCAGTGTAAAAAAAACAAAACAAAACAAAACTTTTTGTTGTTTAGAATGATTAGCCTTAGTAATTTTTTTTTTAATTTCTATAAGTCAAACATACAGAAAGACCCAACTGTATTGGCCTGAATTAACATTAATTGTATGATTTCTTCTCTTATCTTGTTATCAATAAGGGATTTTTTTCCCTTATTGAATATTTCTTTCCATATCGATTTTTCTTTCCTTTGACTTCCTTTTACCTTGAGTCTGCACAGAATTAACAAAGGTTATCTGGCTCAGAAAGTGGCACACTAAAAAAAAAAAAAAAAAGTAAGTGGCACACTTCAATCTACATAGTATAGGTATATATAATCATCCACTCATTCATTGACAAACATGTTTGAACATTACTCTAAAGCATTGTGATAAGTACTAAATATTGCTGCCTCAGTCTGCTACTATAACAAAATACCATAGACTGAATGGCTTATAAACTGCGGAAATTTATTTCTCATAGTTCTGGAGGCTAGAAATCCAAGATTAAAGTTCTAGTATCATCAGGTTCTAGTGATAGCAGACTGCCAGGTTGCAGACCACCAACTTCTCACAAAGTTGCACAGAGAACAAAACATAGTTTGCCTTCTTAAGTACTCACAGTCTAGGAAGGGACAAAAAAATTATAAACAATATTATCCATTGGGATAAATACAACACCAGAAGTTATGCATGATGTGCTATGTGACTATAATTGGAGGAAGGACTAATTAATTCTACCCAGGGTAATCAAAAAGGCTTCATTTGGTAAGTGAGGAAGGTAACATTTGAACTGGATCTTGAAGTATAGATGGTTTTTTTAATATATAGAGAATTTCTGCTCATCTCCCTCTCTTCTTAAAAAAAACTGTTATTAAGTACCAACATGTTCAGAATTAGACCCAAGTGAAGGGTTATTTATTTGCATCTTACTTCTTTTTGTACTTGTTATAAAGACAAGGTGGTGATATTCTTTACGCTTTCTAAAGAAGATCACATAAGATGTTTTGTGGATTGGCTACCAAAAGAGTCATGAAATGAAAGCATTAATTTATTTGTGTTAATGTGGCAACATCACTCTGTAAAACCAATTATTCATTGAGCATCTACTGTGTGCTTAGGTCCTTTGCTAAATAATAAAGATAAGAGATAGACAAAGCAGTGCCCCTGTCCTCACTGATCTGGTAGGGGAAACAAATATTAATGACTCAAAAAATTAGCCTACATATTATAAACTCTATTCAACCATCTAGTTATTAATCTCCTCAAATAATACCTAAGAGCACATATTTTAGAGCAAAGCAAACCTAGTTTGCTTTTTATAAGCAGTACAGATGTGTTTAATTTTTTTTTACAAGAGTAATAATACAAATTAATTTTTTAAAAAGGAGGATATAGAGTGGGGGGGGGAGGAGCAAGATGGCGGAAGAGTAGGGTCCCCAAATCACCTGTCTCCACCAAACTACCTAGAAAACCTTCAAATTATCCTGAAAATCTATGAATTCGGCCTGAGATTTAAAGAGAGACCAGCTGGAACGCTACAGTGAGAAGAGTTCGCCCATCTATCAAGGTAGGAAGACGGGGAAAAAGACATAAAGGAACAAAGGCCTCCAAGGGGGAGGGGCCCGCGAGGAGCCGGGCTGAGGCCGGGGCGAGTGTCCCCAGGACAGGAGAGCCCCATCCCGGAGACGCAGGAGCTGCACCGACCTTCCCGGGGGAAAGGGGCTCGCAGGGAGGTGGAGCAGGACCCAGGAGGGCGGGGATGCCCTCGGGCTCCCGGGGACAGTAACAGCAACTGCGCGCCCAGGAGAGTGCGCCGAGCTCCCTAAGGGCTGCAGCGCGCACCGCGGGACCCGGCGGGACCCGGAGCAGCTGAAGGGGCTCGGGCGGCGGCTCCGCGGAGGGGGCTGCGCGGCCCCGGGAGCAGCTCGGAGGGGCTCGGGCAGAGGAAGAGGCTCCCTGCAGAGGGGACTGCGCGGTTCCAGGAGCAGCTCGGAGGGGCTCGGGGGCGGCTCCGCGGAGGGGGCTGCGCGGCCCGGGAGCGCGAATCCACCAGCGCAGGCTCCGGAGCACAGGGCGCCGGGACACAGCCCAGGATCCGGCCTCCCCCGGGACAGGCAGAGGCCGGGAGGGCCCAGGACAGCGAGGACGCTCCTGCCCCAGCTGAGCAGATCAGCGGCCCCGCCCCGGAGCCTCCAGGGCCTGCAGACGGAGTTCCTGCCGGAGCTGAATCCAGGTTTCCAGAGCTGCCCCGCCACTGGGGCTGTTCCTCCTGCGGCCTCACGGGGTAAACAACCCCCACCGAGCCCTGCACCAGGCAGGGGCACAGCAGCTCCCCCAACTGCTAACACCTGAAAATCAGCACAACAGGCCCCTCCCCCAGAACACCAGCTAGACGGACAACTTCCAGGAGAAGCCAAGGGACTTAAAGAACACAGAATCAGAAGATACTTCCCGGTGGTTCTTTTTTTGTTTGTTTGTTTTTGTTTTTGTTTTTGTTTTGTTTTGCTTTTTGATTTGTTTCCTTCCCCCACCCCCTTTTTTTCTCCTTTCTTTTTCTTTCTCTTTTTCTTCTTTTTTTTTTTTCTTTTTTTTTTTTTCTTTTTCTTCCCTTTTTTTTTCTCTTTCTCTTTTCTTTCCTTCTTTCTCTCCTCTCTTTTTCTCTTTTTCCCAATACAACTTGCTTTTGGCCACTCTGCACTGAGCAAAATGACTAGAAGGAAAACCTCACCTCAAAAGAAAGAATCAGAAACAGTCCTCTCTCCCACAGAGTTACAAAATCTGGATTACAATTCAATGTCAGAAAGCCAATTCAGAAGCACTATTATACACCTACTGGTGGCTCTAGAAAAAAGTATAAAGGACTCAAGAGACTTCATGACTGCAGAATTTAGAGCTAATCAGGCAGAAATTAAAAATCAATTGAATGAGATGCAATCCAAACTAGAAGTCCTAACGACGAGGGTGAACGAGGTGGAAGAACGAGTGAGTGACCTAGAAGACAAGTTGATAGCAAAGAGGGAAACTGAGGAAAAAAGAGACAAACAATTAAAAGACCATGAAGATAGATTAAGGGAAATAAACGACAGCCTGAGGAAGAAAAACCTACGTTTAATTGGGGTTCCCGAGGGCGCCGAAAGGGACAGAGGGCCAGAATATGTATTTGAACAAATTCTAGCTGAAAACTTTCCTAATCTGGGAAGGGAAACAGGCATTCAGATCCAGGAAATAGAGAGATCCCCCCCTAAAATCAATAAAAACCGTTCAACACCTCGACATTTAATTGTGAAGCTTGCAAATTCCAAAGATAAGGAGAAGATCCTTAAAGCAGCAAGAGACAAGAAATCCCTGACTTTTATGGGGAGGAGTATTAGGGTAACAGCAGACCTCTCCACAGAGACCTGGCAGGCCAGAAAGGGCTGGCAGGATATATTCAGGGTCCTAAATGAGAAGAACATGCAACCAAGAATACTTTATCCAGCAAGGCTCTCATTCAAAATAGAAGGAGAGATAAAGAGCTTCCAAGACAGGCAGCAACTAAAAGAATATGTGACCTCCAAACCAGCTCTGCAAGAAATTTTAAGGGGGCCTCTTAAAATTCCCCTTTAAGAAGAAGTTCAGTGGAACAGTCCACAAAAACAAAGACTGAATAGATATCATGATGACACTAAACTCATATCTCTCAATAGTAACTCTGAATGTGAACGGGCTTAATGACCCCATCAAAAGGCGCAGGGTTTCAGACTGGATAAAAAAGCAGGACCCATCTATTTGCTGTCTACAAGAGACTCATTTTAGACAGAAGGACAACTACAGCCTGAAAATAAAAGGTTGGAGAACCATTTACCATTCGAATGGTCCTCAAAAGAAAGCAGGGGTAGCCATCCTTATATCAGATAAACTAAAATTTACCCCAAAGACTGTAGTGAGAGATGAAGAGGGACACTATATCATACTTAAAGGATCTATTCAACAAGAGGACTTAACAATCCTCAATATATATGCTCCGAATGTGGGAGCTGCCAAATATATAAATCAATTATTAACCAAAGTGAAGAAATACTTAGATAATAATACACTTATACTTGGTGACTTCAATCTAGCTCTTTCTATACTCGATAGGTCTTCTAAGCAAAACATCTCCAAAGAAACGAGAGCTTTAAATGATACACTGGACCAGATGGATTTCACAGATATCTACAGAACTTTACATCCAAACTCAACTGAATACACATTCTTCTCAAGCGCACATGGAACTTTCTCCAGAATAGACCACATATTGGGTCACAAATCGGGTCTGAACCGATACCAAAAGATTGGGATTGTCCCCTGCATATTCTCAGACCATAATGCCTTGAAATTAGAACTAAATCACAACAAGAAGTTTGGAAGGACCTCAAACACATGGAGGTTAAGGACCATCCTCCTAAAAGATAAAAGGGTCAACCAGGAAATTAAGGAAGAATTAAAAAGATTCATGGAAACTAATGAGAATGAAGATACAACCGTTCAAAATCTTTGGGATGCAGCAAAAGCAGTCCTAAGGGGGAAATACATCGCAATACAAGCATCCATTCAAAAACTGGAAAGAACTCAAATACAAAAGCTAACCTTACACATAAAGGAGCTAGAGAAAAAACAGCAAATAGATCCTACACCCAAGAGAAGAAGGGAGCTAATAAAGATTCGAGCAGAACTCAATGAAATCGAGACCAGAAGAACTGTGGAACAGATCAACAGAACCAGGAGTTGGTTCTTTGAAAGAATTAATAAGATAGATAAACCATTAGCCAGCCTTATTAAAAAGAAGAGAGAGAAGACTCAAATTAATAAAATCATGAATGGGAAAGGAGAGATCACTACCAACACCAAGGAAATACAAACGATTTTAAAAACATATTATGAACAGCTATACGCCAATAAATTAGGCAATCTAGAAGAAATGGACGCATTCCTGGAAAGCCACAAACTACCAAAACTGGAACAGGAAGAAATAGAAAACCTGAACAGGCCAATAACCAGGGAGGAAATTGAAGCAGTCATCAAAAACCTCCCAAGACACAAAAGTCCAGGGCCAGATGGCTTCCCAGGAGAATTTTATCAAACGTTTAAAGAAGAAATCATACCTATTCTCCTAAAGCTGTTTGGAAAGATAGAAAGAGATGGAGTACTTCCAAATTCGTTCTATGAAGCCAGCATCACCTTAATTCCAAAGCCAGACAAAGACCCCGCCAAAAAGGAGAATTACAGACCAATATCCCTGATGAACATGGATGCAAAAATTCTCAACAAGATACTGGCCAATAGGATCCAACAGTACATTAAGAAAATTATTCACCATGACCAAGTAGGATTTATCCCTGGGACACAAGGCTGGTTCAACACCCGTAAAACAATCAATGTGATTCATCATATCAGCAAGAGAAAAACCAAGAACCATATGATCCTCTCATTGGATGCAGAGAAAGCATTTGACAAAATACAGCATCCATTCCTGATCAAAACTCTTCAGAGTGTAGGGATAGAGGGAACATTCCTCGACATCTTAAAAGCCATCTATGAAAAGCCCACAGCAAATATCATTCTCAATGGGGAAGCACTGGGAGCCTTTCCCCTAAGATCAGGAACAAGACAGGGATGTCCACTCTCACCACTGCTATTCAACATAGTACTGGAAGTCCTAGCCTCAGCAATCAGACAACAAAAAGACATTAAAGGCATTCAAATTGGCAAAGAAGAAGTCAAACTCTCCCTCTTCGCCGATGACATGATACTCTACATAGAAAACCCAAAAGTCTCCACCCCAAGATTGCTAGAACTCATACAGCAATTCGGTAGCGTGGCAGGATACAAAATCAATGCCCAGAAGTCAGTGGCATTTCTATACACTAACAATGAGACTGAAGAAAGAGAAATTAAGGAGTCAATCCCATTTACAATTGCACCCAAAAGCATAAGATACCTAGGAATAAACCTAACCAAAGATGTAAAGGATCTATACCCTCAAAACTATAGAACACTTCTGAAAGAAATTGAGGAAGACACAAAGAGATGGAAAAATATTCCATGCTCATGGATTGGCAGAATTAATATTGTGAAAATGTCAATGTTACCCAGGGCAATATACACGTTTAATGCAATCCCTATCAAAATACCATGGACTTTCTTCAGAGAGTTAGAACAAATTATTTTAAGATTTGTGTGGAATCAGAAAAGACCCCGAATAGCCAGGGGAATTTTAAAAAAGAAAACCATATCTGGGGGCATCACAATGCCAGATTTCAGGTTGTACTACAAAGCTGTGGTCATCAAGACAGTGTGGTACTGGCACAAAAACAGACACATAGATCAGTGGAACAGAATAGAGAATCCAGAAGTGGACCCTGAACTTTATGGGCAACTAATATTCGATAAAGGAGGAAAGACTATCCATTGGAAGAAAGACAGTCTCTTCAATAAATGGTGCTGGGAAAATTGGACATCCACATGCAGAAGAATGAAACTAGACCACTCTCTTTCACCATACACAAAGATAAACTCAAAATGGATGAAAGATCTAAATGTGAGACAAGATTCCATCAAAATCCTAGAGAAGAACACAGGCAACACCCTTTTTGAACTCGGCCATAGTAACTTCTTGCAAGATACATCCACGAAGGCAAAAGAAACAAAAGCAAAAATGAACTATTGGGACTTCATCAAGATAAGAAGCTTTTGCACAGCAAAGGATACAGTCAACAAAACTCAAAGACAACCTACAGAATGGGAGAAGATATTTGCAAATGACATATCAGATAAAGGGCTCGTTTCCAAGATCTATAAAGAACTTATTAAACTCAACACCAAAGAAACAAACAATCCAATCATGAAATGGGCAAAAGACATGAACAGAAATCTCACAGAGGAAGACATAGACATGGCCAACATGCATATGAGAAAATGCTCTGCATCACTTGCCATCAGGGAAATACAAATGAAAACTACAATGAGATACCACCTCACACCAGTGAGAATGGGGAAAATTAACAAGGCAGGAAACAACAAATGTTGGAGAGGATGCGGAGAAAAGGGAACCCTCATACACTGTTGGTGGGAATGTGAACTGGTGCAGCCACTCTGGAAAACTGTGTGGAGGTTCCTCAAACAGTTAAAAATATACCTGCCCTACGACCCAGCAATTGCACTGTTGGGGATTTACCCCAAAGATACAGATGCAATGAAACGCCGGGACACCTGCACCCCGATGTTTCTAGCAGCAATGGCCACGATAGCCAAACTGTGGAAGGAGCCTCGGTGTCCAACGAAAGATGAATGGATAAAGAAGATGTGGTTTATGTATACAATGGAATATTACTCAGCTATTAGAAATGACAAATACCCACCATTTGCTTCAACGTGGATGGAACTGGAGGGTATTATGCTGAGTGAAGTAAGTCAGTCGGAGAAGGACAAACATTATATGTTCTCATTCATTTGGGGAATATAAATAATAGTGAAAGGGAATATAAGGGAAGGGAGAAGAAATGTGTGGGAAATATCAGAAAGGGAGACAGAACGTAAAGACTGCTAACTCTGGGAAACGAACTAGGGGTGGTAGAAGGGGAGGAGGGCGGGGGGTGGGAGTGAATGGGTGACGGGCACTGGGTGTTATTCTGTATGTTAGTAAATTGAACACCAATAAAAAAAAATAAAATAAAAAAAAAAATAAAAAAATAAAAATAAAAAGGAGGATATATATATATAATTAAAAGTAAAAGAAAAAAGTAAAGAAGAAAAACCTACTTGTAATCCTTCATTTGTAAATTACTATCATGAATATTTTGGCTATATAAGCACCTATAAAGCTAATACTTTTCTGTAATATATTTTTCTTAATAACTGTTATTGTAACTTCTTGTTTCTCTTTCTTTTCTATAGTTCCATTTATTTCCTGACATGTTTTTTATTTTTACATTTTTTAAGATTCTTTTTATTTATTTGACAGTGAGAGAGAGAGAGAGAGAGAGAGAGCACAAGCAGGGGGAGGGGCAGAGGGAGAGGGAGAAGCAGGCTCCCCATTGAGCAGGGAGCCCAATGTGGAGCTCTATCCCAAGACCCTGAGATCAGGACCTGAGCTCAAGGCAGATGCTTAACTGACTGAGCCACCCAGGCACCCTTTGACATATTTTTTTTTTAATTTTAATTGACATAATTATAGATTGACGTACAGTTTTAAGAAATAACATAGATAGGGCAGCCCAGGTGGCTCAGTGGTTTAGCGTCACCTTCGGCCCAGGGCGTGATCCTGGAGACCCGGGATCGAGTCCCACGTCTGGCTCTCTGCATGGAGCCTGCTTCTCCCTCTGCCTGTCTCTTCCTCTCTCTCTCTCTCCCTGTGTCTCTTATGAACAAATAAATAAAATCTTTAAAAAATAATAAAAATTAAAAATAAAAAAAGAAATAACATAGATAAACACCTTGTATACTACACCCATTTTCCCCAATGGTAACTAAAATACTATAATAATACAATATTATATATAGTACATTTCACAACTAGGATATGGCCATTAATAAAGCACAGTGATTTTATTCATATTTCCTTAGTTTTACCTGTGTGTGTGCCCATGCATGCATGTATAATTCTGTACAATTTATCACATGTAGGTTCTTGTATCCACCACCAGTCAAAATCCTGAACAGTTCAATAACTGCAAGGAACCCTCTTGCCTTCTTATAACCCCACTCACCTCATCCCATCCCCACCTCCATCACTAACTCCTAGCAACAACTAACCTATCCTCCATTTCTAAAATTTTGTCATTCCAAATATGTAAATGAAATTATATACTATGTAACTTTTTGAAATTGGCTTTTTTTTCCCACTCAGCATAATTCCCTGGAGATTCCTCCAAGTTATTTTGTATATCAATAGTTCATCCTTTTTCATTGCTGAGTTCCATGGTATGAGTGCACTACAAATTGTTTAACCACTCACCTACTAGAATTAAAGGAAACAATATGTGTGAAACAATACGGAAACAAAAAAGTAGCAAACAATAGTAGGAAACTAGCAAGTAGTAACAGAGAGTGTAGAACAATGGTTAAGAAGACAGGTTGCATAATAAAAAGTCTGCTTTTTGAGTAATTGCTTGAGGAAAAGAAGATAAGTAAAGACTGGATATTACAAGGAAGGACAATAGGAACTACAGATCTGTGCCCTCTTTTCTTAATAAGACAATAAATGCTCAGCAAAGGTATTTTATCACAGTGGGTAAAAAGCACAGGCTCTGAAATCAGACTGTGTGGATTTGTACTCCACATCTGTTACTTCATGTATCACTTGGGTAGGGTACTTATCCTCTCTGTGCTTCAATATCCTCACCTGTAAAACTGTGATACTACTATGTACTTCATCAAGCTGTTGTGAAGATTAAGTGCTGATACACATAACGGAATTGGAATCATGCCCACCACAAAACTGTTAGCCATTATTATTTTTCAACGTCTCCTTTGTCTCTTTTTTATGTATTAGCTGTATGACCTTGGGCAGATCATCTAACAGTCCCTGAGTCTCAGTTTCCTCATCTGTCCAAAAAGAAAAAACCTTATATAACTGTGATAAGGATTAAGTGAGATAAGATATTTAAGATGACTGGCACATAACAAATATCAGATAAATGGTAATTCCCTTCCTTTCCTAATCACGAATTATTTTACTACATTGTAAGACCAACATTTTTCTCATTTCTCCCGTAAGTCAGGCTGTCATCTGTCATTTTCCTAGGAATATGCCTTTGTACAGCTGTTTAATTTGCTACATAAAGTTTCGAGTGCAGAAGCTTTACAGCAAATATTTTATTAACCCAGAAGTTAATTTCTGGGTTACATACTGTTTCTGAAAATGGAGTTTTAAAAACCTGGGTCTTATTAGGGCAAAGTTACTATGATGATGATTAATTCTTCGTTTCAAGAGTGAAATATATGAAGTAAACATAATCATATCCTCATCTTGTCTAACAATGTATGAAGATTTGAACTTGTTGTACTGTCTATGAGTGGGTATGAAAGCAGAGAAAGGAGAAAAGGGATTCCTGGGAGAAGCTACAGACATGGACATTATAAAGTCTGTTGAGTCTATGTCACCCTGTGAAGTAGGTAATTTGATTCTGTAAATTCAAAACTAATAAGATCTCAAATGGATCCCTCTCAGAAACACAGTGGCACCCTGACATATCCATTTAACTCAAAAGTTTTGATTCAGGGATATTTTGGCATTGGGGCATTTTGATACCTCCTAAAAGCCGAAAGGTTTTATGATTACCGTGTACTATGTGTTAAGACAGGCATGGTACACACTAAGTCTCAATCCTTTGAAATGAGGTCAAGAAGGGATGGGAAAAGAGCAGGCATAGAAATTGATTAAAATTCATATTGGTTTAAAGACGGAGATAGAATGAGTGAAGGGATTGCTTAAGAATCAAATAAATCTCAATAATGGGAGGAGATTCGGAGATGAAATGAGGCACAAAGATGAAGTGAGGGTAGGGTACAATCTAGTAAAAAAGTCACAAAAATGAGAGGAAATCATGTTACTCTCCTTGGACATCTCAGAAAGGGCTACCTGCCACTTTTAAGCAGAGTCTATGCATTCTCTGAATTTTACTTGTTCCTTGCACTTACATCTCAAAATTTACTATTTCTCCTTTATATCTGTAATGGTCATTTACAGTTACTTTAATTTAAAAGAAAAATGTGATTGCTTAGTAATGGAATTCTTTCCATCTTCCATTTGAAACTCTAAATGATAAAGTGAAAGTCTCCCTACTAGGTTAGCAGTCAGAAAGAAACACAGAGTATACAATAAGGCTAAACAAGAGGAAAGTTTGTACTGTGTTGGAGGAGAATCAGAACAGGTACCATGCAGGAAGCAGCACTTGATACAAACTTTGAATGATGAATTCTACCCTTTTTCTGTCACTAAGCAACTCCCTGATCACTCTGCTAGAACTGCTCTCATAAGTTTAGTAATGAATTCAATTTTTTCTAAATCCCATAAACACTTTTCAGTCCCTACTTATTAAAACTTTCTATATCATTTGATATCATTTACTGCTCTTTTATTCTTGCCGTTACTCCTTCAGCTTTTGTGATATATTCCTTCTCCCTTTGTTTTCCTCCCACCACAGGAGTCTTCTTAGTCTCCTTTATGAGCTCCTTTTTCTGGACTCACTCTTAAATTTCCCTAGGAACTTATGCCCTTCAGCTTCTTCTATTCTCAACTCTACACATTCACTATTCTCCATCTTTGTGTCAGCCAGCTTTTGCTAGGTTATGCTGCAGCAACAGACAATCCGAAAATCTTAATACTACAACAAAAGCTTATTTTTCACACCTGTTATGTCTCGTATAGGTCAACACTGCAACTTGATCCAGTATCTTGTTCACTGAAGGAGTAGCCTCTATCTGAAATACATACATCTCAGGGCAAAGAGAAAGATAGTGGACCACAAGATGTTTCTTAAAACTTATTCTCATAAGAGGTACATCACTTCACAATTCATAGGCCAAAGAAAGTCACATGTACAAGCCTGATGTAAGCAGGACAGGAAGTTTGATCCTCCCTCAATAATGAGCCAGTAGGAAGTTGCCAATAAGGAGAAGCACATGGTCTGATAAGCATCACAATTTCTTAAATGCCCAAATATTACCTATATATCAGAATAATCCATAAATCTGGTTTAGACTTCTCTCTTGGCCACGAAAGTTTATATCTTATTAAAATTTCTGCTGGATATCCCACATACTGAGTTTGTGATGCTGGATGCCCACACTGCCAGCATCACAAACTTACAAAGTTCAAACTTAAACTCACTCCTTTCTTCCTTTATCTTGCCTCACTTCTTCCTTTTATCCCACTCTGCCACAAATTTGGTTTTCCTTATATTTGTAAATGGTACTGTTGTCTTCACTTTCACCCAGACTTTGACCCCTCCCTTCTCTTAGTGAATCCTTTAGAGTAAGTGCTGAGTATTCTCTAGTCTATTTCCTTTGAGTTTCTTAAATCTCTTACTTCCTTTTTGTCCCTTCTGCCATTGGTTCTGTTAATGCTTTTCTTATCTTTCAAATGATCACCTCACTAGTCTCCAAACTGTCCTCTCTGACTCTAGTCTCAATCAATGAATTAATCATATATTCATCTAGCCAACAAATACTTATTAAGCCCTATTATGTGCTAAGCTCTGAATATACAATGATGAGCACGGCAGGCACTCTAGAAGAGTGCTTTCTACTCTCTTCTAGAGCTTATAGTCTCTAGAGAAGGAAAAGTAAGGCATTGTAAGCACAAACTGTAGTAAATGCTATAATACATTTACTTGTCTAAAAAGTACTGTTGATCATCTAATAGTATGTGAAGGCACTATTTTAGTACCTAAGAATATAATAGTGAACAATAGAAAAGATCCTGCTCTCAAAAAAGAAACAAAAATTAAATGTAAACACCAGGATAATTTCAATTAGTGGTAAGTACTACTAGAAACATAATAAATAGTGATATAATAAAGAATATTTGGGAAAAGTAAGGAAGCCTAGTTAGTCTGTGTGGTTGGAGAAGGCTTTTCCAGTTTGAATTAAGATCAGAATTATGAAAAGGAACCAACCATGAAAAGATTCAGAAGCAGAGTATCCTATGCAAGAGAAAAGAACTAGTATGAATACCCTCAGACAGGGACAAGCTGAAGTACACTGAATAAGAAACAAAGTAATAGGAGATAAAATCAGAAAACTCAGCAATCATGTAGAGTTTTGCAAAGCATGGTAAAATTTTGAATTTTATCCTAAATGCAATGGAAGTCCATTGACAAGTTTGCAACAGGGGAATGACATGATCAGATTTACATTTTTAAAGGAAAATTCTAGTTGCTGTTTAAAAAGTGAGTTCCAGGAATGAAGGTATAATTAGGTAGACTAGTAAGGCAACTATGAAAAAAAAAAAAAAAATCCAAACAAGAGGTAAAGGTGGCATGGAACTAGAATAATCTCAATGGAAAAAGCAAGAAATTTAAGTGTATTTGAGGTATATTTAGAAGTACAGTTACTGAGACTTAAGGATAGTTTGGATGTAGGGGTGAGGAGAATGAGAAATCAAAGAATATAGCTTGAGAAGCCTGGGTGTAGAGTAGTGCTGTTAACTGGGATGAGGATGTCAGAAATAAGGAAACATTTGTGAGGAATATCAAAGGGGAAATCAAGCATTTCTTTTGCACAGGTCTAAGTTGTTAGGCAAAATACAGTAATATAATGGCACGCAATAGGAGCAAATAATACAAACTGATAGTACCAGAAAAGATTTCGCATAGGGAAAAAAAAAAAAAAGATCTTAAATGTTATGAATAGGAAAAAAAAAGCAGAATGGGATAAAATCTCCATAATACTGCCAGTATAATCTTTATAAAATACAAATTGAATTAGAAAATTCTGCTTATATTACTCAGCCATTAGAAATGACAAATACCCACCATTTGCTTCAAAGTGGATGGAACTGGAGGGTATTATGCTGAGTGAAGTAAGTCAATCGGAGAAGGACAAACATTATATGTTCTCATTCCTTTGGGGAATATAAATAATAGTGAAAGGGAATATAGGGGAAGGGAGAAGAAATGTGTGGGAAATATCAGAAAGGGAGACAGAACATAGAGACTCCTAACTCTGGGAAACGAACTGGGGGTGGTGGAAGGGGAGGAGGGCGGGGGGTGGGGGTGAGTGGGTGACGGGCACTGAGGGGGACACTTGACAGGATGAGCACTGGGTGTTATTCTGTATGTTGGTAAATTGAACACCAATAAAAATTATTTTATTAAAAAAAAAAGAAAAGAAAATTCTGCTTAAGATCCACCACTTAATCAACTATAATACAATTACTCTGAATACACCTTGGGGCATCTGGGTGGCTTAGTTGGTTAAGCATCTACCTTCAGCTCAGGTCATGATTTCAGGGTTCTGGGATAGAGTCCTACATCTAGCTCTGATCAGGCTCCCTCCTCTGTGGGGAGCCCGCTTCTCCCTCTCCCCCTGCCTGCCATGCCCCCTGCTTGTGCACTCTGTCAAACAAAATCTTAAAAAAAATAAATACACTTCAAGATGTCAGTCTCCTCCATCAGACCATGAGTCCCTTGAAGGCAGGATTCACTGTCATTCTTACAGAATTTAGCACAATAACTAGAACATAGTGCTTGTTACTACATGGAACATACCCATGCATTAAATGGGTGAACTAGCTCCTAATAGTCAAGTTACTTAGTCTCTCAGAGCTTCATTTTCCTCAATTATAAAAGGCATACCCTCGTTAAGATCACTTTCAACTTTAATAGCCTATGATTAGTTTCTCTGATATACGGAAACATTAAGCCTAAAAGTCATCAGACGCAATCAATTAGAATTCCAATCCATCCTTATGTGAGCCTTAAATGTGCTACACAGTCAATACCTCTGTTTCCTCATGTGTGAAATGAAAATTTAAATATTGCTCTCCTTCACAGAAAATCTCATTGATGATGCAAACCATATTTAAATGTCAAATGATTAGAATAGTAAGCAGAATGTTGTAAATGAGAGAATTTTTTTCTAAAATGATTTGTGATAAGGAATGAGGCTCGTTACCTGCTAAATTGTGCCGTACTGCATTTTGAAAAGATACACTCGTAACTAATGATTTTTCTTTGTTTCATCTTTTATCAAGCTGTCCTTTTTTATATAAGTCATTACAAGGACAACAAAGTATGCCCTAATTTTTTTGAGTGTGTTTATAAGACAACTCTATAACCTCTTCTAAATCTTTATATTTCTTTAACCACCTACTCTTTTATCATTGTGTCAAATCTCTAATTTTTAATACCTATCAATGGCAAAGTTTGATTTTATTGCGAAGCAATATTTCAAGAATTTATCTCCAGGGGCGCCTGGGTTTCTCAGTCAGTTAAGCATCAGCCTTTGGCTCAGTCATGATCCCGGACTCCTCGGGATCAAGCCCCATGTTGGGCTCCCTGCTGAGCGGGGAGTCTGCTTCTCCCTCTCCCCCTGTTCTTTCTCTCTCTCTCTCCCCCTCTTTCTCTCTCTCTCCCTCCCTCCCTCAAATAAATAAAAAATTTTTTAAAACAATGTATCTCTAAGTATACATCATTCACTTTATGTTCAATCATTCTGTGTTATTTAACTTCTACATCAATTTGTTTTTACAGTAAAAAGATTTTTATCCCAATTTAAGATATATCAATATAGAAAATCTTTTAAAATACAAAAATATGTGATGAAACATAATTAAACATAATGAAAACATATGAAACATAAATTCTGGCCAGTGAAATATGGATAAAGCTCTCCTCTACAAGGCAACAGACGCCCCCCTCAAGAGCTGCCCCTACCTCTTCTCCTTTTTTTTTTTTTTTTAAGATTTTATTTATTTATTCATGAGAGACACAGAGCAAGAGAGGTCAAGACACAGGCAGAGGGAGAAGCAGGCCCCATGCAGGGAGCCTGCTGTGGGACTTGATCCCGGGGCCTCCAGGATCACGCCCTGGGCTGAAGGCGGTGCTAAACCGCTGAGCCACCCGGGCTGCTCCCTCTTCTCCTTTAATATCAGTAATCAGGGTTAAATCCTAGCATAACCCAGCTAATGACCTGCCAAGCCTGGTAAAGGAGAAAAGAGACTGTACGTCTAAAGACTATTAAAATTACTTTGCATATACTATGAGGAACCAAGGAAGCATACTTGGGATTAGATTCTGAGGGTATTTGTACAAGGGGGCTGGAATTTCAGAGTAGATAAACAAGAATTCATCAACCTAGAGACTGTCACACAGGATTTAATATCTTAACAAGGACCTCCAGAGATGGAGCAAATTTTCTGTAGGATTGGCACTTAAAAGCAAGAGAAAAACAATAGTAATTCTCAATAGAGTACATATGCCTGTGCTTCTCTGGAAGACAGTAGATGTAGGAAAAAGAGGTTAAGAGAAGTAGGCATGCTGAAATAGATATATTTCAAAAGGCCAAAGAATCCAGGTTTACGTTCTATATAAATCCCCAGAGAACATATCATTAACCAAGGCCATCAAGAGTATACTGGTAAAGAGGGGCACCAGAATCACTAAGAAATTCAGAAGTGACTCTTCTCTGTGGGCCTAAGATGTTGGAAGGAGGGATAGTCACAGAGTTAGAAAAGTGGAAGCATTTAATAGCCAAAAGCCAGGAGGCCATAATACTGTTATGAGTGACATTAGAGGATCAGCCATGAGTTAACACATAGTTCTGGAGGTGATTAATAGAGCACAATGTCCATAAGAGCAACATCCCAAATCACAAAAAGCAAGAAAAAAGGAACAGGAGGCTGAAGGTAGGTGTCCCAATAAAAAGGTATAATCTCTTACTTAGCATCCAGACCCAAGACAATTTTCAGATCCAAACCCATTACCTGAAGAGATAACTCAGAGTAACACTCCACCTTAGGCTTTTTCATTTGCTCTTCTCTTTGATTGGAATACTGTTCTCCCAGTTAGTCACTTCCTTGTTGCCTCCTCTCTTTCAGGTCTCTGCTCAAAGGTTTCCTTTCAGTAAGGCTTTCCCAAACCATTCTATTTAAAATTGCAATGTTCTCTCATCCTGGCACTCTCTCTCCCCCTTCCCTGCTTTTATTCTCTGTAGCCCTTATCACCATTTGATATTTTATATATTTTACTTATTTCATTGTCTCTCTTTACTCACTATAATACAAGTTCTAGGAAAAATCCTGTGTATGTTGTTCATTATGTTATGCCTGATCAACACATATATAAGAGGTGCTCAAAAATTTTTGTTGGGATGTCTGGGTGGCTCAGTGGTAGAACGTCTGCGTTTGGCTCAGGTCGTGATCTCGGGATCCTGGGATTCATGAGAGACACAGAGAGAGGCAGAGACATTGGTAGATGTCTCCCTCTACCAATGTCTCTGCCTCTGTGTCTCTCATGAATAAATAAATAAAATCTTTTTAAAAAATTATCTCAAGGATCTTCAAAAAGACAAGATCCAGTATATAGGTGTATATGTGTGCATATGAATATATATTTTTTAATTCATAATTTACTTTTTAAGAGCAATATAATATTCATTGCAAAGCTGAGGGAAAGGTAGGTACAGGGATTTCGCATATACCTCTTGCCCCCACACATGCATAGCTTCTCCCATTATCAAAATCCTCCACCAGAGTGGTCCATTTGTTACAATTGAAGAACCTACATTGACACATTGTAATTACTCAAAGTCCATAGTTTACCACTCATACTTGGTGTTATATATTTTATGGGTTTGGACAAACCTATAATGACATGTATCCACCATTATGGTATTATACAAAGTATTTTTACTACCTTATATATATCCTTTTAAAATTTAGAATATAATGTTTTTGGTTTTTTTTAAGATTTTATTTTTTTGAGAGACATAGAGCAAACAAGAGAGAAAGAACATGAACAGGGGTGGGAGGGAGGGGCAGAGGAAGAAGGAGAAGCAGACCCTCTGCTGAGCAGGGAGCCCGACTTGGAGTTCAATGCCAGGACTCTGAGATCATGACCTAAGCTACAGACAGATAGATGTTTAATCAACTGAGCCATCTAGGTGCCCCTAGAATATAAATATAAATATAAAGTCTGAAATGGTTATCCCAAAAGTTTGAAGATCATTTTAAACTATCAGCCCTTTAGAGAGAATGAGTCCCACTGACAGTATGTTGGCTGCTATTAAATATTAAGTTTATAATGATTTTAAGTCTTCAAACTTCTCCCATCCTGACAATTTAACTTCCTTTTTTTATTCAACAAATACTAAGGTTTAGAAACTGTAACAAACTGTAATAACTGTAATAAACTCCAGAAACACGATGAACAATATATTTGTTATGGGCTCAACTGGGTCTCCCCACACATACCAAAATTCTTATTTTGAAGTCCCAATACTTCAAAATTTGATTATTTTTGGAAATAAAGAAGTATTAAAGTTAAATGAGGTCATTAATTAGGGGGGGGCCTAATTCAATATGACTGGTGTCATAGAAGACTGGGACACAGATACCTATAGGGGAAAGACTATGGGAAAACAAAGTGTGCAAGCCAAGAAGAAAGGTTCAGAAGAAACCAACCCTGCTGACATCTTGATCTTAAGACTTCTAGTCTCCTGATTTGTGAAAAAACTAATTTCTGTTGCTTAAGATACCCCATCTACAACATTTGTTCCAGAAGCCTTAGAAAACTAAAACACAGTTATTTATTATTGATAATTATTATTACAATAATGACCCTAAACACTCATGTAAAAATTTGAAGCTTTAAACTTCCCAAATAAAACTATGAACATGGTTAAATCCCAAGGATTGGAGAACCCTTGGGAATTTTCATTTTGGAACTTTAACTGAAATTTGTTTATTCATGAGAGACACACGGAGAGAGGCAGAGACAGGCAGAGGGAAAAGCAGGCTTCCTGCAAGAAGCCCGATGCGGGACTTGATCCTAGGACCCCAGGATCATGCCCTGAACTGAAGGCAGATGCTCAACCACTGAGCCACCCCTACTAGTTTCTTTTTTAAAACACTATATTTGATATTTTACTATTTCCTCAATTCTCCTTGAAATATCAAATGTTGAGCAGAGGCCCTGAGACGAGATTTGTGCTGAAAATGTAAAACAAAAAACAAACAACAACAAAAAAAACCTTGCACATCATAAATCTGCCCTGTCATTCATAAGACTGGAATATAGACCCAAATAAAGCCAGCTGCAAATTTAAGAGGAAACAATATTTCTCCCAAGGACATGCTGTAGCTGTAAAATGTCATAACAACTCCTGTTTTTCAATGACTATTGCTTTCCCATTCACTGAGAAACTTTACTCTAAAATCAGAGACTGCTTTTGAAATTTTATCAGTAAAAATAAAATATCCCACTCTTTCCTAAAGGATCTAAGTCACTTTGACACAGATAAGCAGCTCTATTTAGGACCAAGGCAAATAGCTTCAGATAAGGGAGTGGTTTTTAGGACACAGTATTCCAAATCTATCTTAACTTTATTGCTTTCAAGGAAACAAGACCATAAGTCTACTTTTACATCTATATTTGAATCATTTACACACAGCCTTGATCTTTTCTCTCCTTTTACCTTATTAAACACTGACACATTTAGTTTCCATTTTTCATTCCTAATTGTGTTTTCCTCCTTCCCCCCCTTACCTCCTTCTTTTTCGCATTCTCTCTTTCTGTTATCAAACTGGCAAGAAGCTGATTTATCTCCATGTTCTCTTTATTCTGTTTGTTTTCTTTTTCAGTGTATTTTCCACTGTATTATTTTTTCTTTACTATTTATTGAGTTTATTCTGTCCCTTTTCTAACTTCATAAATTCCTAGTCCATTAATTTTCATCCTTTTTCTTTTCTAATACATTTATTTTTCTTGATTGGGATCTTCTGTGCTTCCTGAAACAGAGAACAATATCCTTCTCCAATTCTGGAAAACTCTCATTCAGTTCTGGCCAATTGCTTCTGTCACATTATTTCTAATCTCTTCTGCAACTCCAGTGAGATGGATCAGGCTTTCTCATTCTAATGCCCCTTAACCTCTCCTCCATGTTTTTCATCTCTCTGTGATAATTTCTGCAATTCCATCTTTTATTATATTAATCTCAAATTTACTTTATTTCAATTATTGTAATCTTCATCTTTAGAAGTTCTATTTTGTATATCCTAACCTGCTTCATCTTTTACTGCATCTTGTTCTTTTCTTACACTTAAGAGAAACAAATGCTTCTTTATTTAAACATTTTAAACATTACCCAACTGGTTTCAGGATATTTTCTTCTGACTCTCACCCATGGCAACATAGTTCTCATGAATTTTGTAAACTGGATTTCCAGTTCATGTTTTCTTGAAGTTTCTTCTGAGGAAATTGTGAAGCATGGATTGAAGCTGCATTCATTGAAGGATGACAGGTGTTTGCTTCTGCCAATCATCCTAAAGTGTTATCAACCAGAAACTACTTTAAGAGTTTGTTTTCCTCAGCTCTAGATTACTCAGACCACAAAAATGAGACAAATTCTAAACTGAAAATCATGTGAGTAGAAGTTAGCAATTAAAAAAAAAAAAAAAAAAAAAAAAAAAGAAAATCATGTGAGAGTAGTCCTTTGTGGTTATCCATTCTCAGGGCAGATATGTGTATTGTTTTCTCCTCAGGGCCAAGACCACAAGACACAATTTGCCTTGTTATCATTCTTAGTTGACAGGAAGATATAATTCTTTTCAACTCTACCCTCACATTAACCATAAAGTTAAAGTCATAGCTTTCTGTGGGTTCTCAGAGATACCATTCCATCTGTGTGAGTGTGGGGATATTTTTTCTCCAGCCTTGCCATAGTCATTAAAATCAGCAAACGCTCTCAGGGACAGCCATGATATCAGCAACCACATTCAATTCTGATTGCCAATTCCTTCTTTGGTCCCCAGGGATTTCTCCTGCTTACTTGTGAGCTCACTTGTGCAAATAACATTATTGTTACTCTTCTATCTAGTATTTCTAGGTGCTATACATCAGGGTTTTTCTCGACAGCTTATCTGCAATTTTGCTGGTAATGGAACTCAATTCGCTCTTCAGCCTACTCCTGTCTGGCTTTTATGCCCATCATGACATTAAAACTACATTCACAAAAGTTAAACTCATCTACCATTTTCCATGAGTCTTTTTTTTTTTTTTTTTTTTAGATTTTATTTATTTATTCATGAGAGAGAGAGAGAGAGGCAGAGACACAGGCAGAGGGAGAAGCAGGCCCCATGCAGGGAGCCTGACACAGGACGCGATCCTGGGTCTCCAGGATCAGGCCCTGGGCTGAAGGCAGCATTAAACCACTGAGCCACCAGGGCTGCCCTCAGACTTCATCTTTCAACCTTACTCATATCTGCAAATGATACATCCATCAACCATTCTTGCAGAAATCTAGTGCTTAGCCTTGATAACTTTTTCAATCTACCACTAATCCACAATTAACCCATCATCAGATCCCAAAAATACTAAGAACTAAAAATATATATCTTGAATCTACCTACTTCTCCATCTTCACCACCAAATCGTGTCACTGTCATCTCTTACACTACTACAACAAATACATGATTTCACTGTTCACTCAGCAACCACCATATACCCACCTGATTTACAACAACCAGAATCATCTTACAATATTAAACTGGATCATGTCACTCTCCTGCTTAATGCCTTAATACCCTTAGATAAAAAATAAAACTCTTTACTTGGCATAAAAGAAAGATCTCGCTTATCTAGCTTTGCCTATTTCATCAGGTTCATTACTGAGCATCAGGCTATCTGGCTCTGGCTATCTGGCTATCTTTCAAATACACAAACACATCCAACTTTTCCTGATCTTGAAGCTTTAGCATTTCTACTGCCTAGAATGCTTCCCATGGCTCTTTGTGTAGTTCTGATCCTGATCCTGATTCCATAACTTACCACTATTTATAACTTGCTATAAGCTTTTTGAGTCCCCTCAGCATCAATTTCTGCATTTGTTAAATAAGGATAGTAAAAATATCTAACTCGTAGAATTATTGTGATAATTTAATAAAATGAAATTGAATATTTATATGGTAGATAGCACACAACCTGGCATACAGTAAACACCTAATGCATTTTTATTTTTACTTTTTTACTTTGTTTTTATGTTGTTCCATATGGAAACTGAGAATAATTCATTATAATTCCTTTTATATCATACAAATTTGTTGTGCCCAAGATTGCGAATCCGAGAAACCACCAAGGAGCCGACACCGATACAAATGCATGAGGGTTTATTTACAAGCTGGAGCTTGGGTCCAAGTATACCCAACACAGCGGAGCAGACACTTGGACCCCTGGGTGGGGTTACAGCTGGGTTTTTTATAGGCTGGTCTAGGGGATTTTCAGAAGGGATGGAAGAATTTCTCAAGTTCTGTTTACATTTTGATATGGGGCTTTCAAGGGCATTGAGCTCTGTTCTCATTCTAAGATAGGACTTTCTACCACCGATGTGGGCTCTGTTGTCTTTCTGATATGGGATTACCTGCCAAGGACATTGAGGACATTCTGCAGTTTTTTCCCCCATAAAGTTCAGCTCTTATTCTCAGGGACCTAAGATGGCTGTACTTGTGCTAATGCTAAACTTTAGGTGGGATGGCCTTAATTTTTCTCGGCCTCCACAAATTCACTCAAGATCTTTGCATGTTGGAAAAGCTATTTTTTATTTTACAGAATCATCCTCCACTTTTCAATATTTTAATCAATTTGCTTTGTCTCTGCTCCAATTTCTTCACAGCTGTTCTCTACTAGAAGATCCTAAAGAGAAGCTCTAGTTCCCTGCTCTTTGTGAAGAGTCTTGCAAGTTAAGTTCCTGCCTCTAAACATTGAGAACATGATTATGTGCATTGTTATTTATATGTATTTGTGAGGTTTGTTGGTGATGCTGGTGGTTAAGTTTTTACTTGTGGAGGGCAGTAGGAATTTTAGAGTTTCATTTGTTTTGTGTTTGGGTTATTTTGCTTTCCTCTGGTTTAATTTTTTATGGTGTTTATTTGTCATCTTTCACTAGAAAATGAATGGTAATTTTTCAAAGAATTGCCCCAAACATATTTTTCTTTTAGCAGCTTCTATTCTTAAAGTTACTGTTCATCAAGAAATAGCCGTGATTTTAGCTGGACCTGAGTTCCTATGGGAGCTATACTCACTAGGGTATCCAGCATATATAAAGACAGAAAGGCTATAGAATAGATATATATTAAAGTCATTTCTCCCTGCTTGATGTAAAACACCTTTCCTGTCATCTTTCCTCTCTTGGTTTCCTTTTTCAGCATCAAGTTTATTATATGCTCCATTTGAATGTCAGGATGCTTGCCAAAATGAATAGAAAAGAGAAAGGAACATAGGGGGAAAACCAGGTTTTTCTCTTCTTTCAGGTATATTGACAATTGTGACAAAACTTGTTTTTATAAGGAAAGGGAAGACAAGAAAACCCGACACTGGGCAAAAAATAGCTTAGCAATTTCCTGGGTGATGTCTACTACACAGTCTCAGTTTGCTGCCAGATTCACAGCCCATCACAGCTATGCTGGGAGAGTAAAAGAAATCCTTGAGTTCCTGGTACTGGGGAAGCCAAAGATAGGAGGGACTCAGCCACTTTTTCAGTGCTTTTATTGTGTTTACTTAAACCAGAGAGACTATTCCCTGGTTTTTACCTGAATATCTCTACTGTCTTCACTTTTCCAAGCCACACTCAGTTTCAGAAAGGACATGGAAACTGCTAAGGGGAGATGTCAGCCTAGCATGTTATAAACTCCTGAGATGGGCTAAACGTTTGTGTCCTCCTAAAATTCATATGTTGAAGCCCTAAATCCCTGTGTTTAGAGATGGGACTTCTAAGGAAGTGATTAAGGCTAAGTGGTCATAAGGGTAGAGCCCTGACCAGATAGGTTTAGTGTCCTTTTAAAAGAGATGAAAGAGTTTGTTCTTTCACATGAACATAAAAGAGGTCACCTGAGCATACAGCAAGAAAGCAGTTATCTGCAACCCAATGGGAGAGCCTTCATCAGATATCACTGCTGGCACCTTGATCTTGGACTTCTAGCCTCTAGAACTGTGAGAAAATTAACATCTGTTGGTTAAGCCACCAACAGTATTTTGTTATGGCAGTCTTAGAAGACACTCCCCAAAATGAAGAAATATGTTTTAGTCTTCTTTGCATCTCCAAGACTTAGAACATTTAGTAACTAGTAGCTGAATTGAAGGTTAATTCAATCCCTCCTCTCCTCTTGTGTGCCTACATCATACCACATTTCAACTATTATCATCAATTTGTCAATATTACATCTTTTCATAATAATTTCCTTTCATTTTTCTCCCTTTGTGGAAAAGAAAAAAAAATTGCTTTATTTATCTTATATTTCCCAGTGTTAAGCACAACACAGATGTGATAAACACTGCCAGCTGCCTACCCAAAAGCCATTTTCCCATTTTTTTCTGCTAAAATACTCACTTTCTTAGACTACCTTTCAGGTAGTAGAAGTATGTAACTGTGATTCACTCAGTTTTGAGCACTAAGCACAAGGGAGGAGGGTTTTTTTCCTCATTTAATACTGCCAATGATTTTTTTCTTTATTTCTAACACTTTCAACCTGCAATTTGCACGTGAGTCTGGGGTAATAACTATCCTGCTATAATGAGATGACAGGCATGAAGACAAAAACCAAAAATCAATTCTACTATTCATAGCATATATTCATATGCTATGAATAGTAGAATTGAACTATTCATATGCTATGAATAGTAGAATTGAGGGCAGCCCTGGTGGCCCAGCAGTTTAGCGCTGCCTTCAACCCAGGGCGTGATCCTGGAGACCCGGGATCAAGTCCCACGTCTGGCTCCTTGCATGGAGCCTGCTTCTCCCTCTGCCTGTGTCTCTGCCTCTTTCTCTCTCTGTGTCTCTCATGAATAAATAAATAATCTTTAAAAAAAAAAAGAATAACAGAATTGAAAGATAGTAGGAATCTGAGAAATTGATAAACCAATAGAGTCACTTCATCAGTACCAACCTGTTTTCCTCTGGGCTTCTTGTTCAAAAGAGAGGAAAAAAACAAAACTCATTTCATCAAACACAATATTGAGGTCTCTGTTACTTGCAGGTGTATGTAATTCCTAATTGGTAAGGACCCAATAAATGTTTGTTGAATTAAACTGAGAGGATATAGACAGTATTACCAAAGTTGATGGGGAAATTATTCCAATAGATATGTTCACCATATACAAAATCTGGGGCTAGAGTGGTTCATGCTATAGAGCTAAAAACAAAAACCAATCTAAATGATCTATGGGAATACTTCAGAGTGGATATATCCTTTGCTTCAAGGGCCTTATACTAAATTAATCAGTTAATAATAATTGCAAACTGGTAAAAAATGAAATTTTAGTCAGGAGAAAAATAGGCAATACTGTGCTTTTCTTGAACACCACTCAGAATTTTGAGGTGTCTATTAAGAGATAATGTCCATGGAAACAAAAAGCGTCAGAAGATTCACAGCACATTAATATACCATGCAAGGTTAAGGAGAGACAAAAGGCAGAAAAGAGAAAGGAGAAATGTGGAGGACAGATTTAAAAAAAAATTAATCCCCAGGTATTAGTATTTACTCCACAAGAAAGAACTACACCAGAGACAGAGAGTGATGATGGAAAGCACTGGAGCATATAAAAATAATGGCAGGTTCTATTATGGTGACATTTTCTGTAAGCCAAGCATTATACTATGTATTTAATATACTACCTTGTTGAAGTCTCACAGAAACCCTTCAAGATAGTAGATTTGTATCTATTTTTTCAGAAAAGCAAACGAGTCTCAGAAAAATGAATAAAATAACTTGCTAAAGAAATTGTAGGCCAGGATTCAAGCTACTATCCTCTACTCTATCATCTCCTTGAGTATATCACAGCTCTCTCTGTAGAACACAAAATGCTTAGTCTTAAATGCTGGTGCTACCACTGGTTAAGATGCAGAATCG
The DNA here is from genome assembly GCF_011100685.1 of Canis lupus familiaris. Lineage (NCBI taxonomy): Eukaryota > Metazoa > Chordata > Mammalia > Carnivora > Canidae > Canis > Canis lupus. Next base: position 14,030,450 of record NC_049242.1, on the reverse strand, counting down.
TTTAGCTGAATAGCTACAAACTTAATTTAAATCCTGGCATCATAGCTTACTAGTTCTGTGACCTAGGTCAAATTATTCTTCTGATCTCAGATCTCACTTAGCTAAATAATGATTAATAATGCTCACTCTGACTGCCTCACATAATTATGAATGTATTCATAAATCCCAAGCAATTTTTTAAAAGATAAAAGGATTATTATTACCAGGAAAAGACAAAAAACAGAGTGATAATTTGTAGCCCTCTGCAGCGTTTGTATAATAAAGTTCCTCTGGACAAAAAAAAAAATATTTGCCATACTGAATACTGAAAAATTAGTTTCATTAAGTTATAATTCTGTAGTAAGACCATAAGCACAAGTACAAAGCATAAGTGTCCATCAATCCCAAAAATCCCAAAAGAAACTTAACTTGGCACCTAGACACTATGACCAGTGTTCACTGTAAAATTTCTGCAGCATCCACAAAGCAAAGTATATCACATGCATCCATCTCTTTATGCCTACATTCCTTCATTTAAAGTATGTGTGTGTGTATATATACACGTATATATACACATATATGTATAAATACACACACATATATATATATATATATACAGAGAGAGAGGGAGAAACAGACACAGGGAGAGAAACATATACAGATAGGTTGTATTATATACAAGGACTATGTTAGCTGCCAGATACACAGTGGTGAACACAATAGTCCCTGCCTTGCTGGAGCTATACTTTAAGTACCAAAAGCATGCTGATGATCCAATCTAATAACAGGATCTTATGTTCATACACATTTTTAAAATCTTCTATTTGGGACACCTGGGTGGCTCAATGGTTGAGTGTCTGCCTTCAGCTCACGGCATGATCCCCACGTCCCGGGATCGAGTCCCACATCGAGCTTCCTGCGTGGAGCCTGCTTCTCCCTCTGCCTATGTCTCTGCCTCTCTCTCTCTCTCTCTCTCTCTCTCTCTCTCTCTGTCTCTCATGAATAAATAAATAAAATCTTTTTAAAAAATCTTCATTTTTTTTCCTTCATTAAACATACAATTATTGCATGAAATATTCTTCCCACCTCAATAAGTGGAACCTCAATTCTTCTAAGTAGGAAAAACAAGAACTATGAAACTATTATAAATCTCTTTCTCTCACATTCAATCCATCAAGAAATCTTATCAGCTCTCCTTTCTAAATATAGCTCAAATATGACTGCTTCTTACCCTCTCTATCCCACCGTCTTATTCAAAGAAGCCATCATCTCTCACCTGAGTAATTTCAATAGCTACTTTGTCTCCCTGCTCCTACCCACACTCCATCCATAAGCCTAACTATAAGCTTCTACTCATGAAAACAATAGCAAACAATATGACACCAAACCTTCTGGAACACATCTTATTGAGGGAATTTTATACTGAAAGGAGCAGTAGCATATTTGTGAGTTTTCCTTTGCCCACTGAATTCTGAGATAATGAATAAGGCTCTAATGTGACTGGACATCAGACTCCAACCACTGGAGTAGGGTCTTTAAGCTACCTAATTAGGGAAGCACCAATTTTTACCCTGGTATGACAACAAAGAGATCCTACTATAGTAATTGTGTCAGGGCAGAAACTTGGCCTTCAACTCTCTTCTACCATGTTAGCATTCTTTAATTAGGAGAACAACATCCTTTTTCCCAGGGTGTAGGGTATAAAGCTTGTAGTTGCTATTATATGATGTGGCAGACAAGTGACCTATTTGCCACTTCAGCATTCTACCAAGATTGATGGCCTTAAGTATTTGGTTTCCATGGCGCTCTAAAGGAAATCACCTTCTCTCACAAAGGCCAGGTTGAAGAGAGACAGTATTGAATATGATAATCCTAGTAATTATGCATCTATATAACCTATTCTTAACACACTCATTTGTGTGAAAGTGACCCATTTAAATCAAAAGTCAGATAATGACCCTCTTCTGTTCCAAGCCCTCCAGTAGTTTTGCATATCATTTGGGGTAGAACCCAAAGTCCTTACTTTAGCTCTACCTCCCAATACATCACTAACTTCGTTCTTGCCATTCTATTCATCACTTAATCCCCCTCCAGCCATACTGTCCAACACCTTCATCAAGTTTCACATTTGCTATTCCTTCTACTTGAACATTTTCTCCCCAGATACCCACAAGGCAAAGAAAGTGTCTCCAATAGGAAATTATAAATGTATAAAAACCAACTTAAACTATCCATTTTTTATAGAAATCCCCAATCCAATAATACAACATTAAAAAATAATAATTCTGGCCCAGTAATATCCCTGGGACACTTGGAAGAAGCAAAAACAATATTTTAGATGAAAATTCTTATAAACTAGGCCACATAGGGTTCCCATGGGAGGGAAAACAAGTTCCACCGAAGACGTTACTGTCAGGAAATGAGAATTTTCATGTTTCTACATGGTTAGGGCTTTATGAGCAAACTTTACTGGACCCAGAGTTAGATGACAGCCTCAAAAGTTAAATGATGACTGAATAGACAGTGAGAGAAGTCCTAGAGATTTACCTTCCTGAGAGTATGTGTTTAGATTTCAAAGGCAGGTGGGACAGAGAGACATACCAGGCACTGTAAATCCAGAGAAAATAGTCTTATCTTCTCCTTGAAGACATTTATTCACATTCTAAAGAGTAAGAACCCAGAAACCTTCCCTTCCTCTTCCCTTTCTTCTTGTTGACATTAGATACACGAGGTTTCTCTCCCTCCCTTAGGGGAGAGCAGCAGCCGTTTAAATGATCCTATATAAACTGCCAGATTCATAATGTCAGTGTCCCTCTCCTGTAGTACAAACTTCAGAGCATGTAGAGTAACTTTGGCTCTCAACATATCCCCCTGGAAGGAGGAAACAATTAGGGCAAGGAGAACTAATTGATATAAGAGATAATAGATAGCCTTACTTTCTGCTCCAGAAATCTCATGTTTACATTCAGGATAATATAAATAAACCTGGATTTTTAAAACTTAGCATTTAAAATCTAAATTCACAAAATACACAGGAAAATAATTCACCATGAAAGATAGCAGATACATCATCAAACAGAAAGATGAGCACCCTAGGAACTTGAGAAAAGAGAACAATTTAAAATAGACGATAACAGTATTTAAACTGTGTAAAAAGATTAAACAAGTTCTAAAACCATAAGAAACAATACAACATCAAGAAAAAATAAGCAAATTTGAAAAAGAAACAAGAAAAGTCTAAGATGAAAAAATGTAGTCACTGATATTAACTCTGAACTCAATGGCTTTGGTTAAAAACTGGTTAGAGGGATCCCTGGGTGGCGCAGCAGTTTGGCGCCCGCCTTTGGCCCAGGGCGCGATCCTGGAGACCTGGGATCGAATCCCACGTTGGGCTCCCGGTACATGGAGCCTGCTTCTCCTTCTGCCTGTGTCTCTGCCTCTCTCTCACTCTCTCTCTCTCTCTGTGGCTATCATAAATAAATTTTAAAAAAATTAAAAAAAATAAAATAAAAATAAATAAATAAAAACTGGTTAGACAACACTGAAGGAAGTACTATTGGAGAAAAACCAGAATTAATATTCTCATCTCAATGCAATACAGAGAGATAATGACAAGAAAAGGAAGAAAGGTTAAGAAATACGAAGGTTAGAATGATAAAGTCTGATATACACCTAAAAGAAGTCTCAGAAAACAAATAGCAACAACGTGTAAGAGATAATACTCTTAAATAAGCTAAAGGCAGAAATTTTTCAAGAGCTTACGAAAAGACATAAATTTTTACGTTGAATAAGCACACAGAATTAAAAATGAATAGATAAACCTAGAAACCAATGGCAAAGAATTATTAAAGTAACCTTAGATTTAAAAAATAAAATTACCTACAATGAACCACAATATAACAATCTTTAAAATATATATATATTATATATATTTTGTGATATATATATCACATATATCATATTTGTGATATATATATATATGTATCACTTCTTCTTTAACTATTTATCAATCAATGGACACTGGGCTGCTTCCATAATTTGGCTATTATAAATAATGCTGCAATAAACACACAGGTACATATATCTTTTTGAATTAGTGTTTTCATATTCTTTGGCTAAATACCCAGTAGTAGAATTACTGAAGCATATGGTAATTCTATTTTTCATTTTTGAGGAACCTCTATACTGTTTTCCACAGTGGTGTACCAGTTTGCATTCCCAGCAACAATCCACAAGAGTTCCTTTTTCTCCACATCCTCACCAAAACTTATTTATTGTATTGTTGATTTTAACCATTCTGACAGATGTGAGGTGATATCTCACTGTGGTTTTGATTTATATTTCTCTAATGATGAGTGATCTTGAGCATCTCTTCATGTGTCTGTTGGCCATCTGGATGTCTTCTTTCAAGAAATGTCTGTTCATGTCTTTTGTCCATTTTTTAATTGGATTATTTGGTTTTTGGGTGTTGAGTTGTATAAGTTCTTTATAAATTTTGGATACTAACCCTTTATCAGGTATGACTTTTTAAGAGCAACAATAGACATTGGATGATAATGGAATAATACCTACATAATGAGGTAAAATCATTATCAATTCTGAATCTTATGCCCACTTAAATAATGATTCAGAAAGAAACAAAAATAGTTTCAAACAGATTTTTTAAAGGTAATGTTTACCGTTAGTATATATTTGCTTTTAAAAATCTTTTATTAAAGAAAATACTTAATGAAGAAATAAATTGAACACAAAATAAGAGGTCAGGATGAAGAAATAAATTAGTAAGTATAGGAGCACATCTGAAAAAGCTTTGACTATTAAAATAATGAGCACTTCTTAAAGATTTAAAAATCAATATGAAAATAATATATTAGACAATTTATGGAAGATAGAAAAAATTAAAAGATAAAGTATTCTATAATTAAGAAAAAGGGTAGAGATACTGGTTGAGTTTAGTTTATTGAGTCAAAAAGACATGTTAAAAATATAAGGATAATGGGACACCTGGGTGGCTCAGTGGTTGAGCGCCTGCCTATGACCCAGGGTGTGATCCTGGAGTCCTGGGATCCAGTCCCACATCGGGCTCCCTACATGTAGACTGCTTCTCTCTCTGCCTATGTCTCTGCCTTTCTCTGTGTGTCTTTCATGAATAAATAAATGAAATATTTAAAATATATATATACATATATATGGATAACTCTTAAAGGAATAGAAAAGAAATTACAACTTCTAAATCAGTAGAAGGAAGATTAAATAAAGAAAATAATCAATCTAATACAATGAAAGAAAGAAAACAGGAAAATTAGTAAATAAAAAACAAAATAAGATGGTAGAAATAAATAAATGGGAAATGTCAATAAATCTGAAAAGAATAATTAGATACATAAAAGACAGATAAAAATCATGCTAGATTTTTAAAATCCAACTATACGCTGCTTACAAAAGACACACCGAAAATATGATAGTGAAGAAAAGCCATCAGCAAATGTAAAAAGGCAAATCATGAAAAAGTTAACCAAAAAAGTTGTGTAGTTACATTGGTATGAGCTAAAATACACTCAAAGCAAATATTGGTAAAGGAGGCATTTTTAAAAAGAAATAAAGTTATAAATAAGTTTTTAAAAAGAAAATATTGGGGCACCTGGGTGGCTCAGTGCTTGAGCATCTGCCTTTGGCTCAGGTCATGATTCCAAGATCCTGGGATTGAGTCCCGCATCAGGTTCCCTGGTGGGGAAACTTCCCCTCTATGTCTTCTCCCTCTTTCTATGTCTCTGCCTCTCTCTGTCTCTCATGAATAAATAAATAAAATCTTTTTTTAAAAAAAGGGTATTTATGGAGCTCCTGAGTGGGTACTTAATTAAGCATTTGCCTTCAGCTCAGGTCATGATCCCAGGGTTCTAGGATGAAGCCCCACATCAGGCTCCCTGTTCAGCAGGGAACCTGCTTCTCCCTCTCCTCGCTGCTTCTGCTCTCTTTCTTCCACTATCTCTGTCTGTCTCTCAAATAAATAAATAAAATCTTTAAGATACAGAAAGAAAGAAAGAAAGAAAGAAAGAAAGAAAGAAAGAAAGAAAGAAAGAAAGAAAGAAAGAAAGAAAGAAAGAAATATATTTGTGTGATCATCAGAGGAATGATTTACCAAGAAGATAGAACAAGCCTGAACCGATATTTATTTCACAATATGACCTCTCAATGCATAAAACAAAAACCGAAAGAATAACCTGAATCTATATATATCTTGCAACATAGCCTTAAAATGCATAAAGCAAAACTTGACAAAATTACAAGAAAACATTAGCAAGCTCCCAATCATGGTGAAATTTTAAAACACATTTTTCTTAGTAACTGATTAATCAAGCAGGAATAAAAGATGGACTGTGCTGTTCTAAAGGGTAAGATAGATTTTTAAAATCTAAAGAATTTTCTAAAGAGTAAACTCTTCTAAAAATCCAACTTATGAAGTATATCAAGGAGAAAACTATACTCTTTTGAGTTCTTTTTTCAAATACACATACATAGATATAGAGCAACACTGTCTCAAAAGTTCTATATAAAAGCCCTATAGAACTAGGGCAGCTGGGTGGCCAAGTCGGTTAAGCACCTAATTCTTGGTTTCAGCTCAGGTTATGATCTCAGGGTGTTGATATCAAGCTCCGCACTCAGCATGAAGTCTGCTAAAGTTTCTCTCTCTCCTCCCTCTGCTACTCCCCTTACTCACTCACACTCTCTCTCTAAAATAAATTTTTAGAAAGGTCCTGTAGAACTTTCTGCAATGATAAAACAGTTGTCTATCTGCTCAAATAGAGTAGCTTTAGACATGTGATTAATGCAAGTAAGGAAATATATTTTATTTAATTTTAATTCATTGAAACTTGAATATCCACATAGCTACCATATTAGACAGTGTAGAGCTAAAGTAGCACTAAGAAGAAAATTTACATCTTTAAACGCTTATATTAGAAAAGAAAAAAAAACACAAACAGGCAAAGTATCCACATTAAGAAGAAAAAAGAACATAAAATCAAAGAATAAAGAATGAAAGAAGTAATAAAGAGCAGAAAATAGTAAAACAGAAATCAAAGCTACAGAAAATTTTTACAAAGCTAAAATCTGGTTCCTGAAGAGACTAAAAGAATAGGCAAATCTCATGCTCTTGTTTCTCTTCAAATCAAATACAAAAATAAGTTTTTGGAGGAAAAATAGACCATTAGCAAAAATGATCAAGGAAAAGATGAAGATACATAAATATACAATTTAGAGAGTGAAAAAGAGACAATAGAGAGGCATTTTAAATCTTAAACAAGTACAAATCCCTCAAATAACCAGGATTGATCATCTCTACCTGAAATATATCATTTTTATACAGTGATTTCTGTGCTACAAGAAAAGCTCCAAATCATGTTATGTATGTCATTTAACACTATTCCAGTGTCTATCTCCAGCACTAATTTAATAATTTATTTATACTTTCTTGTTTTTACTCTTTCAAAAGTATTTATTATTCATTTATTGTGCATAAGTCACCTACCATGCATTAGGACAAGTAAAGCACTTCAATCAAACAGTTCCCTGACCTGGAGAAGTTGGGGGTGGGATAGACAAAATGTAATAGAAGTGAGTGAATAATGAATGCTGTGATACCATAAAGAAAAGAAAAATCATGCCTGAGAACAGAAGGACTATTGATAAAGGGTTCCAAAAAAGAGAAGATTTGTAGCAGATATTTTTTAAATATATTTGACATATAACATTGTGTAAATTCCACATATAATTTATACCACGCAGTTTTGTCTTTCTCTGTCTGACATATCCCACTTACCATAATGTGCTAGAGGTTTATCCATGCTGTCACAAACAGCAGGATACTCTTCTTTCTCGTGGCTGAATAATATTCCATTATATAAATACATATATTAACAATGTGATATCTCATGAGGTGGTATCTGTTTTGATCTGCATTTCCCTGATTATTAGTCATGTTGAGTATCTTTTCTAGAAAGCAGAAAAGTGGTCAGGAGCTCCCAGTATCAGCCTTGGCGCAAGAGTGACCACAGGGCCAAGTGGCCTACTCCACAGAAGACCTCAACAGGTCTTGCAGATGCTACAGATTCACACAACTTTTATTACTGAACCTCATAACAGACTCCAGCAGACGGCTCCACAGAGGACCCTAGCAACTTTCACCAGTGAAGAAAACAACAGCCATCACAACTGCCATAGAGCCCAACAGATTCTGTTGCTGAGATTCCACTCCACAAATTTTCACATTTGCAGACACCAGCCACCTGAATTCTTCCCCTACTCCTGCCTGAGCTCAAGACAGGAACCCCACAGCCAGCCCCAGACTGCAACACGTCAGCCTAAACCCCTGGCTGACACCCACTACTGTTCACATGCTTGTGGCTAGCCCCTGTAGCTATGAACCTACACACCAATGCCTCCACCACTCTGTACACCTACAGTTAGCCCCTATACCCACACAAGTGCAGACCAATGGCCAGGGCCTCACAGCTGCTATTGTGTCCAAAGTTGTCCCCAGCCTTAAGCACTAAATGTGTGTCTGCAGCTACCCTACAAAGGCCCCTGCAGCCAGTCCCTGGAGCCATGTGCACATCATCACCTCTGGTTACCACTGCCACCTGCCCTAGTGCCTATGCAATAGACATGAAAGTGCCACTGAGGACCCCAACAGCCCTTTCAATCACCATGGAGTCCCCATAGCCCTCAGCATGGATCACACAGTTGTCAGTCAATTTTGTGGATCCCAGAAACCTGAGTCAAGCAGACACATATCCCCTAGACCCAGAGCTGCCACATGCCCTGGCACTCAGTGCCCAACAACAGTAGACTCAGGGTCACAGCATGTTCCAGAATGCTCCTACCTATAGGTGAACATCTTGCCTTACCAAAATTCATCCATAAAATTTTGAAAACATTATTTCTTCTTTAAAAGTGAAGATACCAGGGCATCTGGGTGGTGGCTCAGTCAGTTAAGCATCTGCCTTCAGCTCAGATCATGATCCCAGGGTCCTCGGGATTGAGCCCCGCATCAGGCTCCCTGCTCAGTGGGAAACCTGCTTCTCCCTCTCCCTCTGCAGCTTCCCCTGCTTATGTGTGCTTGCTCTCTCTCTCTCAGTCTCTCTCTCTCTCTCAGTCTCTCTCCCTCTCTCTCTTAACAATAAAATCTTTTTAAAAAGTTTAAAAAGTGAGAGATACCAATTGGGGAAGGACAAACATTATATGGTCTCATTCATTTGGGGAATATAAAAAATAGTCAAAGGGAATAAAGGGGAAAGGAGAAAAAATGAGTGGGAAATATCAGAAAGGGAGACAGAACATGAGAGACTCCTAACTCTGGGAAACGAACTAGGGGTGGTAGAAAGGGAGGTGGGCGGGGGGGTGGGGGTGACTGGGTGACGGGCACTGAGGGGGGCACTTGATGGGATGAGCACTGGGTGTTATTCTATATCTTGGCAAATTGAACACCAATAAAAAATAAATTTATTTAAAAAAAAGTGAGAGATACCTATGCAAAGTTATAGAAATCTCAAAGGATTAGAGAAACTATCCCACTTAGAACACAGTAAATTTACAGTAACTGTGTATTAATCTCTTAACCTAGTACAAGAGTTAAAGGACTGAAGCACTAAAAATAACTATGCCCATAATAATTTGTTAATGGATACACAATATAAAAAGACAAACTGAGATGGTGGAAAATAGGAATGGCAGTAAATAGAACTTTTACATGCAATTGAGGTTGTTATTTTATTAGCTTAAAATATTAAAATAAACTATTATATCTATAAGAGGTTTTCTGCCAGCCTCATGGTAATTACAAAGAAAAAAAACTATAAATATACACAAGATAAAGAGAAGGAGACCAAAGCATACTATTAAAGAATATCATCAATTCATAAAGGAAGACCGTAAAAGAGGAAAAAAATAAAAAAAAAAAAAGAACAAGGGAATCACTAAAGAGCCAGAAAACAATAAGATCGCATTAGTAGGTTCTTCCCTATCAGTAATTAATTTAAATTTAAATGGACTAAATTCTACACAATAGGCATAGAGTGACTGAATGGATTAACAATTCTAGAAAGGCTCAACTACCTACTGTTTACAAGAGAAGCATTTCATTCAGCTTTAAGGAAACATACAGACTAAAAGTGAAGGGATAAAAAAATATACCCATACAAATGGAAACCAAAAGAGAGCAGCAATAGCTATACTTAATTCATACAAAATAGACTTTTAATAAAAAACTGTAACAAAAGACTAAGAGGGTCATTATATAATGATAAAGGGGTGAATTCAACAAGACAACATAACAATTATAAATATATAAGCACCTAACACCAGAGCACCTGAATATTTTTTTTAAAGACTCACAGATCTGAAGGGAAAAATAGATAATACAATAGGGACCACACAGAATGGATTGCCCAGATATAAATTAATAAGGAAATATTGTACATAAATTATACTTTAAACCAAATGGATGTAACAGGCATATACAGAACTTCATCCAACAGCAGTGAAATACACAGAACATTCTCCAGAATAGATCATATGTTAGACCAAAGGGGAAATTAAAAATATCTTGAAACAAATAAAAACAGAAACACAACATACCAAAACTTACGGGATGCAGGAAAAGCAATTCTAAAAGGTAAGTTCATATTAATAAATACTTGCATTAAGTAACAAAAAAAAGATGTCAAATAAGAAACCTAAATTTATGCCACATGGAACTAAAAAAATAAGAACTAAGCCCCAAAGTTAGCAGAAGGAAGGAAATAACAAAGATCAGAGTAGATATAAATGAAACAGAGAACAGAAGAATAGAAAAGATTAACATTACAAATTTATTTTTTAAAGATAAACATAATTGCTAAACTGTTAGATAGACTTCTAAAGAAAAAAGAGAGTATCCCAAATTAAAATTTAAAGAAGAGACATTAGAACTGATGCCACAGAAATACAAAGGATCATAAGAGACTACTACCAATAGTTATACACCAGAAATTGGACAATCTAGAAGAAACAGAAAAATTCCTAGAAACACACAACCTACTAGAACTGAATCATGAAGATTGATTCATGAAATTGAACAAACCAATTACCAGTAAGGAGAGTGAATCAGTAATTAAAAACTTCCCAACAAAGAAACGCCTAGGACCTGATGGTTTCACTAGTGAATTCTACCAAATGTTTAAAGAACTAAACCATTTTTTCTCAAAGTCTTCCAAAAAAATAGAAGAGAAGGTAGTACTCAACACATCTAAACTCATTTTACAAAACAAGCATTACCCTAATACCAAAATCCGATAAGAATATCATGAGAAAAGAAAATTACAAGGCAATATCTCTGATGAATATAAATGTAAAAATCTGGGCAGCCCGGGTGGCTCAGCGGTTTAGCGCCACCTTCGGCCCAGGGCGTGATCCTGAAGACCTGAGATCGAGTCCCATATCGGGCTCCCTGCATGGGGCCTGCTTCTCCCTCTGCCTGTGTGTGTCTCTTTCTCTGTGTGTCTCTCATGAATAAATAAAATCTTTTTTAAAAAAAGTAAAAATCTTTAAAACAATATTAGCAAACAAAATTCAACAATATATTAAAAGGTTCATACACCATGATCAAGTGGGACTTATCCCTGAAATGCAAGGATGTTTCAACATATGCAAATCAATCAATGTGATAAACTATATTAATAAAATGAAAGATAAAAATCATGTATCTAGCTAGACACAGAAAAAGCATTCTACGAAATTCAACAACCTTTCAGGCTAAAAATTCTCAACAAATTCTCTAGATATAGAAAGAACATACCTCAATATAGTAAGTGCCATATACAACAAACACATACCAACATAATAATCAACAGTAAAATATTCCTTATCCCTCTAAGGTGAGGAATAAGACACGGGTGCCTACTCTCACCACTCCTATTCAACATAATACTGGAACTCCTAGCCAGAGCAATTAGGAAAGAAAAAGAAAGAAAAGGCATCCAAATTGGAAAGAAAGAGTAAAACTATCTTTTTTGAAGATGGCATAATCTTATATAGAGAAAGTCGAAAGACTCCACTAAAATGTTAGAATAAATGAATCCAGTAAAGTCACAGGGATACAAAGTGAACATAAAAAAAATCAGTTGTGTGTCTATAGGCTATGAACAATCTGAAAAAGAAATATAGCAGTCCCACCTTATACACAATTTTGCATTTCCCAGTTTCACGTAGCCACAGTCAACCACAGTCCAGAAACAATCCTCCTAGACTTATCATCAGAAAATCAAATAGTAGCTTAATGCTACATCACAATGCTACATCATCCACCTCGCTTCATCACATAAGTATGTTACCAACACACATCATCACAAGAACAATGAGTATAGTATGACATTCTGAATGAGAGGCAGAGAGAGATACCACATTCACAAAACTTTTATTACAATATATTGTTATAATTACTCTATTTTATTATTAGTTACTGTTACTAATCTTATGGTGTCTAATCTATAAGTTAAACTTTATCATGGGTATGCATATATAGGAAAAAACATAATATAGAGAGAGTTTGATACTATTCCTGGTTTCAGGCATCTACTGAGGGTATGGAATATATCCCCATGAACAAGGGGGGACTACTGTAAAGAATACAATATAATTTACAATTGCATAAAAAAGAATAAAATACTCATGAATAATTTTAACCAAGGAGATAAAAAACCTGTACACTGAAAACATAAGACCTTAATAAAAGAAACTGAAGAAAATGCAAATAAATGGAAAGCTATCCCAAGTTCATGGATTTAAGAATTCATATTGTTAAAATGTCTATATTCCCCAAAGCCATCTACAGATTCAATGCAATCTCTATCAAATTTCCAATGGTATTTTTCACAGAGCTTTTTTTTTAATCTTAAAATTTGTATGGAACCACAAAAGACCCTGAATACCCAAAGCAATCTTGGGAAAGAATAAAGGTGGAGTCATCACATTTCCTGATTTCAAACTATATTATAAATCTGTAGTAATCAAAATAGTACTGACACAAAAACAGACCAATGGAACATTATTGAGGGCACTGAAATAAACACATGCATATATGGTCAATTAATATTTTATAAGGGAGCTAAGAATACTCATTAAGGAAAGGACAGTTGGGACGCCTGGGTAGCTCAGCAGTTAAGCGTCTGCCTTCAGCTCAGGGTATGATCCTGGAGTCCTGGTATCGAGTCCCACATCAGGCTCCCTGCATGGAGCATTCCTCTCCCTCCACCTATGTCTCTGCCTCTGTGTGTGTGTGTCTCTCGTGAATAAATAAATAAAATCTTTAAAAAAAAAAGTGGGGGGGGGGGAGGACAGTCTCTTTAATAGTGTTGGAAAAAGCTAGATATACCCAAAATAATTAATTTTTTCCATTATCTACATCACTCACAGAAATTACCTCAAAATACATTAAGGGAGGCCTGAATGTAGAACCTGAAACAATAAGACTCCTAACAGAAAACACAGGGATAAAGCTCTTGACATGGACTTGGCAACAATTTTTTGGAAAGCCACCAATGAAAGCAAAAGCCAACATGTGGGACTAAATCAAACTGAAAGGCTTCTGCACAGTAAAAATAAAAAATAAAATAAAAAAGCAAACTATAGAATGGGGGAAAATCACTGCAAGCCATATATCTCCTATAGAGTCCTATACAAAATATTTAAGAAACTCCTACAACTCAATAGCAAAAATATGTTTTAAAAAAAGAAGAAGAAGAGGGGGAGTAAAGAAAAACCCACAAATGATCCAATTAAAAACAAGCAAATGACTTGAATAGGCATTTTTCCAAAAGGAGTAATTCTGGGGATCTCATGTGCAGCATGGTGACCACAGTTAATAAGGCTATATTGTATAGGCGAAAGTTGCTGAGAGTAGACCTTAAATATTCTCACCATAACAATAACAGCAAAAAAGTGGTAATTACATGAGGTGAAGATATGTTAACTAACCTACTATGATCATCATTTCACAATGTAAGACAGACACTATAATCTAGTAATTCTACATCTATGTGTTTAGCTTAGAGAAACACAGGCAAATGTGTCTCAAAGTATGTACAGAATGTTCTAATCACAATAAACAGCAACAAAAAAGAAACAACCTAGATATTCATCAATAGGACTATAGACAAGAAAATTTTGTAATGCTCTTGTAATGAAATACTATGAAACAGAGAGGAAAAAATTGATGAACAGGAGCTACAACTATCCATAGGGATAAATCTCATAGACACAATATTGAATGAAAAAGGCAAATCATAGAAGAACAAATGCAATATACACTTAAACACAGCTTGAAATATGTAAAGTAAAACATATTTATGGATATACATGTATAATGAAAGCATAAATAACACACACTAAAGTATTTTTAAACCAGTGAACAAAAAATCCCCAAACTACTTTTAACTGCTTTGCCACTAAAACGTTCAAAAATATAAATTCATAATGAGGCCCAGAAGAATGAGTACTTTTACCAAAAACACACATAAGTTGATTAGAAAACAAGTGGACTATAAATGGTAATGAAGTTAATTTGAAGTCTTCAGAGTTTTTTTAATTGCACACAGAAATAAAAACTAAATGTCATGTTTAAATACTATTAAATTATACTGCACACAGGTAAAAAAAAAAAAAGCCATATGCACATTTAAGTAAATCTCTGAAACAGGCAAAACGGATAGTATAAGTAAAAGAGGCTAAATTTACTCAAATCTGCATTAAAATCGTGACTCTACCTCACTGTGTGGCTTAGTGAGTCATTAATCTATCTCAACCTCACTTTCACCATCTGTAAAACCCTCTGAACTTCAGTTTGCTCATTTGTAAAATTCCTATTCAATCATATTTTCAAAAGGTTTGTGCTTTTCTGGCATAAAGTAAGTAGCTGCTCGATAAATGGTGCCTATATAAGTAGTCTGATAAAGAGAGAACACAGTCTGATCAATAAAGTGGAAATTAAGATGAAAGCTGCTATTGATGGTTGGTTAATGCAACCATCAATTTATATTTTTACTATTTTTTTACTATTTTTATTTTTACTATTTTTACTATTTATAACTACTGAAAATGAACCATCCAAATGGATGAAGACATAGTGTGGTGTTCTAAACATATACACTACAGACTTTCATATTCAATTCAGGAAATCATGACTGAAGTACTGCACACACACACACACATTTATTTGAATTCTCCTTTTCCTTTAATATTGTTATTCTATTTATACTTTTATTTTTTTTTGAAAACAGATGAACATAGGGGAAGGGAAGGAAAAATAAAATAAGATAAAAACAGAGAGGGAAACAAACACAAGAGATGCTTAACCAATAGAAACAAATTGAGGGTTGCTGGAAGGGAGGTGATGGGGTAATCAGGTAATGGGCATTAAGGAGGGCACTTGATGTAATGAGCACTGTGTGTTAAATGCAATTGATGAATCACTAAATTCTATCCCTGAAACTAATAATACACTATATGTTAACTAAACTTAATTTAATTTTTTTAAATAAGTAATAAAATAATTTGTTTTGCTTTGTTTGTATTGCCATTTTTCTTTGATATTGATATTCTATTTATATTTTAAATTTTTGTTTTGCTTTTATTATCTCAAATTCCTTTCAGACAAGTACAGAAAATAAATACATATAAACAAATTTAAGTTTCCCTTTGCTTTTTTTCCATGTTGTATAAAAGTAGCAGGATGCTTTTTCGCCAAAACTGGAGCATATGTTTGGGATGATCTGGCTTAAAATACAGACTACAAGGCATACTAAAAGTCACTGAGTAGCCCTGAGGAGGTACCTCATAAGGATAAATAGTCCTCTTTTTGCAGTCAGACCCAAGGTAGAGTAAGTGGCTCAGGAACTAACAGGGAGAAACATGCCTTATTGTTAAGGTATAGAAAGAAAACACAAACTCAGATTCCAAACTCTGTGCCCCAAATTAAAAGTCACAAGGTCAGATATTCCAAATGCTGATTTTTAATGGAGTAGCTTCTCAAGGACACAATTCTAAGTGTCCTCCCCCAAGGCCAACAAAAAAACAGGCATTAATTTAATTAACTATGATTAATGATTTTCCTGAGTAACACTGACAGGTGAACTATGAACAAATGTATCAATTAATAACCAGAAACAACTAGTAAACAAAGTTTACAGACAAGCTGCTGATGAGCTAGTGAAAGTACTTGAGAAAATTATATGGTGGCAGTATGTAAGGCACATCCCAGTGGATTAAAACCAGCAGGTTTAGAACTGGCTTTGAAAACTTTTCAAGTATAACCAGAAACTGAAAAAATGTACAACTGCACTCCATGCTAGCCACCCTCTCTTTGCTCATTTCCATCTTACTGCATTTGAGGTTGTTGCTCTCTCTGCTTGGAATTCTATGCTCCACGATTCTCTTCTTGGGCCTTAGTCCTCATTCCACTCATTTCTGCTTAAATGTCACCTCCTCAGAAAGACCTTCTTTGATCTCATCCAAAGTATCCCTATCATTCTTTTTTATCTTACTCTGCTTTATTTTCCTTTATAACATTTATTGATTTGGGGGTAAATTATTCATACTCCAAATGAGGGGGAATAGAGATACTTAGTTTTCTGAGCAAAAACACTTACTCTGTTTAGTTGTGCCATAAATTTACAGCCTAAAATCTAGGTTGATGTGAGTACCGGGAAAAACCGAACCACGATTTTTATTTCATCCACTTCCCTACTTTAAGTAAAAAAGCATATGTAAACAACAAGAAAAAAAAAATAAGCAGTGTTTGAATTTGAAGGGTTTTTTATCTTAAAAATCAGATAGTGCCCTAGATCAGGCTGCTGACATACTTTCTCTATATTATATAAGCTTACAAAATACTCCTGGAAAATGTTTTCAATGTGTTTTACTCCTGGAAAATATCTTCAATGTGTTTTATCTTTAGAGAGTTCAAAGATTAATGAGCCTCATAAAAATGATAAATCAAGTATTTCAGAAGCACATTTGTAAAATAAATCATTAAAAAGTCTGAGCTAAAAAAATAAAAAATAAAAAATAATAAAAAGTCTGAGCTTAGAATAAGTCAAGGCTAAATGTAAAAGACAAAATTATGAAGCTCTCAAAGAAATTTAGGAGAATATATTCATGACCGCTGGTTGTAGAAAATGCTTTTTTTAATCTAGACATAAAAAGTACCAACCACAAAGTAAAAGTTATACCATAAAAATAATGAAAAAGTACCATAAAATAAGATAATTGTATTATCACAAATCAATAAGTAAAAGAAAGTCCAGTAGAAAAATGGTCAAAGGCTTGAAGAGATACTTTACAAAACATATGTATATAAATATATTATAGCCAAAAAAACATACAAATTGATTTTTAACCTCATTAGTAATCAAAGCACTGCAATTTAAAACCACAATGAGCCAATGCCTATCTACTAGACTGACAAAAATACTAATAATATAAATTTGGACAAAAGTTTGGAACAATGTGAAATCACCATTGTTGGAAATCTAATATGGTACATTACTGGAAACAGTTTAGCAATAGCTACTTAAGTAGAAAAACCACATCCCTGAAATCAGCAGTTCGTCTTTTAGAAATATACCCTATAGGACGCCTGGGTGGCTCAGTGGTTGAGCATCTGACTTCGGCTCAGGGCGTGATCCCGGACGTCCAGGGATCAAGTACCATATTGGACCCCTCATGGGAAGCCTGCTTCTCCCTCTGCCTATGTCTCAGCCTCTCTCTGTGTCTCCCATGAATAAATAAATAAATAAATAAATAAATAAATAAATAAATAAATAAACAAACAAACAAAAGAAATATACCCTATAAAAACCCATGTGCATCAGAATACACATACAAAAATGTTCACAGCTGTTTATCAACTGAAGAATTGATACATTATGGCATAATCATACAATGGAATACAATACAGCAGTAAAAATAAACAAATTAACTATTAACTATTCCCTGCAACATATATGAATCTCACAAATATAATCCTGTATGAAAGAACAAAGACCCAAAAGAACACAATTTTTTTCAATTCATGTAATGTTCATAAGCAAGCTAACTATATATTTTATGGATGCATATTAGAAGTGATAAAGCTTTAAAGAAAAGGCAAAAAAATGGATAATCATAAAACTCAAGATAATGGATGCTTCTAGGACTAATTAAAAAGCTAGAAATTTGGAAGACAGAAGTGAGGCTTTAGGGGTAGTGCTAGTGTTTTATTTCTTAATCTGCATGAAAATTACATAGATGCTTGCTGTATAGGTATTAATCATATTTTACAGTTATATTGTATACTTTTTTGTATACAAAAAAAAGTTAAATTTTAAAAGCCTGATTGAAAATTACAGTTTTACTCAACACCTTTTCTCTCACTCCATTTATGATCAATCAGCAAATCCTAATGTCAATGATCACAATATCTCCAGCCTTTACCCACTTCTCACTTATTTGGTCTAAGTTAATATTCCCTTTCATGTTCCACCGTAGTAGCCTCCTAAATGGTCTCCTTACTTCTACCACTTTTCCCCACTGCCTATTCTTCATAGAGTATCCAAAGTGGGTCTTTTATAACATAAATCAGATCATATCCTTCTTCTGCTGCAGTCATACTGTCATGCTTGCAGTTTCTCCAACATATGCCATGTATACTCCCGCCTCAAGGCCTATGCACTTGCTATTCTCTCTGCCTGATCCACTCTAGAACCAGGTATTTGCTCAGAAATTCCTGGTTTGGGCAGGAATGTCACTTTTTCAGAAATGTCTTCTCTTTCTACCTTATATAACACTCTTTACCTCCCTATTGTGCCTTATTTTTTATGGTACATTAGCTGACGTAATATTTTGTTTACTTTTTATCTCCCCTCACGAGGTTATAAGCTCCAGGAATACAAGAGTTTCAACTATTTTATGAGCTCAATTATCTCTAACTCCTAGAATAATAAATAGTATATAATATGCACTCAGTTTTTACTGAGTTGATTAAAAAATTAAAACAAATGTACTGAAGTTTTAACAGTATTTATATCTGGGTAAAGGGTAAATATCTTGGTTCATTGCATTTTCCAGATATTCTACTTTGCTTTTATATTTTTTTTAATTTTTATTTATTTATGATAGTCACAGAGAGAGAGAGAGGCAGAGACACAGGCAGAGGGAGAAGCAGGCTCCATGCACCGGGAGCCTGATGTGGGATTCGATCCCAGCTCTCCAGGATCGCACCCTGGGCCAAAGGCAGGCGCCAAACCACTGCGCCACCCAGGGATCCCTGCATTTATATTTTTATAATAATAAGCTATTGTTCTAAGACAGAAAAACAGTACCTAGCTTAGCACCTGAAAAATAGCAATCAATAAATGTTTTTTAACTTGTTAATTAATTTAGATGAGGAAACCTAACAATAACTGACTTTACTCATATATGTACACTTACTAGTTTTGTTGATGTTGAAACATTTAAAAATAATATAGCTTATTTACGATCTTTATTTTTTAAGATTTTATTTATTTATTTGAGAGAGAGAGAGAGCATAAGCAGGGGAGGAGCAAGCTTCCCACAGAGCAGGGAGCCAGATGTGGGGCTGATCCCAGGGCCCTGGGACCATGACCTGAGCCAAAGGCAGACGCTCAACCAACTGAGCCACCCAGGCACCCCTATTTAAGATTTTTAATTTATATTTTCGTGCTGTTTGTATTGCTTCTTCCTGAAACATAATAAGGGTAAAAGTGGGTTCTTTTTTTAAATTTTTTATTTATTTATTTATTCATAATAAACATAGAGAGAGAGGCAGAGACACAGGCAGAGGGAGAAGCAGGCTCCATGTCAGGAGCCTGACGCGGGACTCCATCCGGGACTCCAGGATCGCGCTCTGGGCCAAAGGCAGGCGCTAAACCACTGAGCCACCCAGGGATCCCTAAAAGTGGGTTCTTATGAAATGCTGTCCAGGAAATCTTTACTCTGTATCACTGATTTTGAAGCTTATGGCTTCACTTACACAAAAACTTTCAGTGATTTTCAGGGCTTACATAGATGGATTTCTTTTATTCACAGTGCAAGGAATCCCAAATCAGTCTGCACCTGAATTCTGGAAAAAAACAATAGCTACAGCTTTTCTTTAAAAGATAACTTATGTAGAAATTAAACCAATGAATGTAAAATGAACCAAAAGCCTAAAATGTTACACTCAAGAGACTAGTTTAACTCACAAAAGCTATTTATTATTCTTTTTTTTTTTTTTTTTTAGATTTTATTTATTTATTCAAGAGAGACACAGAGAGAGAGAGGCAGAGACATAGGCAGAGGGAGAAGCAGGCTCCCTGAGGGGAGCCTGATGCAGGACTCAATCCCCAGACCCTGGGATCCCAACCTAAGGTGAAGACAGATGCTCAATCACTGAGCTACCCAAGTACACTGCTGTTTCTTATTCTAACATGAATTTCTAAAACCTGAATGCATTCTCACAATTTGAGAGCATTATTTTCAGAACTAACTGCCTCACTGTATGACTGTATGACTGACTACCTGAATGCATGCAAAGGAGAGCAAGCAGCCAAGATATGAAAAGATCTGGTTTGTCATAGAGAATTTAAAGACAAGATATATGCGATCTTTCTTTTGAGAGAAAAACTCTAGCTGTATCAAAATTTTTGAAGCACTACCATGTAGAAGTAAAACTTTCCTATATATCCAAAAGGGGGAGCTATGATCATTTCATTCAACAAATATTTATTTCAGAGTTGCCACGTAACAGGCTCTGTGTTAAGTACTAATAGCATACTGAGAACAAAAACACTGGGGTAATGGGTTAAAAAGCCATTCATAGTAAATTGAACACCAATAAAAAAAAGCCATTCATATATTAATCATTGATTAATTAGAACCGCAATTGTGACATAAGCTAAAAGAAGAGGTACAGAACACCATGAATATATACAAGAGGATTTAATCTAATCAGGAAAATCAGAAGAATTCACTGAAATGATTCTGCTAAAATCTAAAGATAAAGGTTAGTTTGGTGAAAGATGAAAGGAGATTGGGAAGAGAGCTTTCTAGGCTGAAGAACAGCATATGCAAAGACTATGAAATCAGAGAAAGAAATAAAAACTAAAAAGCCAGTGTGACTAGAACTGATTGGTTAAGGAAATAATCATATAATATAAAGCTGAAGATACAGGCAGGTCCAGACTATGAAGAACTAATAGACCATAATACAGAATCTGTCTTTATTCTAAGAAAAATAAGAAGCCAATAGGGTGGAGTTATTCATTTCAAGAATTCAATGTCATCTATCTAGGAAAGAAGATTATAAGAATTTAACCACTAAAGCCATCCAACAACAAAATGGGCTGCCTCAGAGACTGAGCAACCCATTTAGCTAGTAATCAAGTAGAACCTAAATGATCACCTTTCTGGAATGCTATATGAGGAATTATACACATCTTGAAAAGTTACTCCTAAAGGTTTCATTCATGAAATTCAAGGATTCGATTATTTAAATACCAAATACGGATTTTACAAAAAAACACTCTAAAACCCGAAGCTTCCAAATGGAATATTCACGTTCACACCAATATGCAGGATTAAAATATTCAACGGCTGTTTCCTGGTGCTTCTCCAGAAGGATCACAATGTTAAACAATGGGAGATCCGTTTTCAGTCAAGACTGCCATCAAGGAACGGCTCCTTCTCCACATCCACTGTCAAGACACAGGCAGAGAGTAAGCCTAATGGAAACAGTGCTCAAGCAAAAGAGAGCTGTGGGGACAAGCTGGAAGGGATTAGAGAAACAGAGATAACAAAGAACTACACTCTGGAGCAGAACAAAGATTATTTTCTTGGCCACATGGGTAAAGGGTTCTTATCTCGCCCTTAGCAAAGTAAATATAGAGGATATCAGAAGACACTATGTAAGTATTTTATTGGAAATGAATATATATGCTGAAGTTATCTGAAGAATAAATGCATAGAGTTCTTATCCTGGAATATAAATTTGGATTATTAAAAACTAATATTTTATTGTCTTCATCAATAATTGAGGTAAGTGCCTAAGGATACCGTATCTATAAATAACATAATCTGACTTGTTGTCTATCAATAACATGAACACATCTATAGATAACATAAGTTAAACAGTGTCTATTTTACTATCACCGTCAAAAGTAGACAAAATCATCACTTAATAAAGCACTATCTTCACTAGGCTCATTTCTGCTGAAAGTGATAGGTGTTATCCTAGTACTAATTTCTTCATATCACATTGTTACAGTAGGCACAAGGAAGTATATGTGACAACCACTTACAGGGGATTTTCTAACTGGCATATTACTACCACCACCCCTTCTCATTTTAATGTCTAATTCTTTTCTATCATATACCATACAGTATCATACACGTTCCATCAAAATTTGAATTTTTCCATTTTGAAATCTCTTTTCTATTTAGCCAGAATCATTTTAAATTCTAATCCAGTGCTTAAAATGATAGCCTGATGCCATCTATAAGTTGGATGTTCGTGGTCTCTGTTTTATCACTTTAATCCCTGAGGAAAATCATAAAGAGCCAGCCCTAGGACCACTTTCTTGTGTTCAGAAGTCCATTTATAAAAAGACAGAATCACTTAAGAATATGTATCAATGCAATATTGGTGCCACAAACACAGAATATATGGGTCAGGGATATTTGCTCTGCACATGCAGAGAAGTCATGGAAATGAAGCAGGAAATAAACACTCACCAGCTCAATTATAGGCCTAGATTAATAAACTTATTTTTGTTACTGTCTATTCATCTGGATAATATTGGAATTACTTTTATTCTAAACACCCACACACCAGATTTAACATGTCAATAGAAAACAGATATTCAATTCAGATCTATTTTTCCTTTTAAATACATCTAACATTTTATATGATCATTACTAAGTACAGTAACATTGACATAGGTCAATGACTCTTGAAGTTTACAGAAAATAATTTTGAAAATGTAAAGTCTAAAAATTGTGGCAGGTAAAAAGGAAATTACTGTTTTATTATGAACTACAGTATAATATGACCTAAAAACTCACATTCATTAAGAAATAATAATGACTCCCTTATATACAGCTCTTTCTTCTTTCACCATCTCATCTTTACTTCCTTCCTCCTTATCCACCCCAGAAGAAAAAATCCCACAGGAAGCAATAGTGGCCTAAGGTAGGAAGCTGAACTTGACACAATTTTGTTAGGCTGAGCTGGAATTAATATTGGATAAAAATCCATCCATCCACCCAGGGCTGCCCTTTCTCAAACCTCTAAAATACACATTCCTTTTTTCCTTCCATCTCTCTCAACTAATAATTTCTCACATCAAACACTCCACATTGCTTAAGCAATTTCAGTAAAAGATTCTCAGTCTGTCCACTCTTCTGTATAGTCACTGCCTTAGAAAAACTCACCATTATCTCTGAGTTGTGCTCATCAATAGTCTGTCTCCAAAATACCTTTCATTCTCATTCCACTTTAATTCATTCCACACACTTCAGCCAAATGAATTCTTAAAAAGCATGCGCTGATGATGTCTGGCCCTTGCTTAAAATCTATCAATAGCTTCTCAATGTATTTAGAATAAAATCAAAACTACTTGACATCATAAACAGAATCCAGTGTGATCTTTCACTTGCACACCTCTCTAGCCAGTTTCCAGTCCTCCATCCTCTATCATTTCACTTTAATCAGGCCTTTTGTCACTTCCTGGAATATCCACTCAAAGCTTTCCAACTGTAAGACTTGTATATTTACTGCTCTCTCTGCCTAAAGCACATTTATGCCACTTTGTCTGGCTGCAGCCTGATTTTATTTTTTTCTTTTAATAGATCCAAACTGAATTCATTATAATTTGTGGTCCCTGTCATATACTGGTCCATACAAAGCCATCTTCATTCATTTGAGGTTGTTTATTTGTTAATAATATAATCAATACCCAAGAAGGCATAATTTAACATGAAACCTACAAACCTGACAATAACTTGCACCCACCTGTATGAGCCTGCCCCATTCTATTCCCTGCCAGTTCCCATGCAAGATAAAACCACTAGTCTACATTTCTTTTCATCATTCCTTCCTGGGTTTGTGTCTGTATTCTTAGAAAGTCTACTTTAATTTTAAAAACCATGTATCATGCTATTAGTAATTTGTTTAACTTTTTTCACTCAAAGTTATATTGCTAAGATTCATCCATATTGGGGCACCAGGGTGGCTCAGTGGTTGAGCATCTGCTTTTGGTTCAGTTCGTGATCCCAGGGTCCACATCAGTCCCCACGGGGAGTCTCTTTCTGCCTCTGCCTTCTGTCTCTGTCTCTCTCTGTATGCCTCTCATGAATAAATAAATATCTTTTAAAAAATGAAAAATAAAATAATTTTTAAAAAGATTCATCCATATTAACACGAGACATATAACACATTGACAGATATAACTCTGCAGCTATATGTAAATCATTTTGACTACTGAATGATACTGCATTGTATGACTTGAACAAATTGTCCTCTTCTCATCAATATGTAAGAATTCTTTATATATTCTTAACATCCACTCATCTTCTCCAAATTTATAGCTTAACTTTTCCATCTTACTTAATATTTCTTTTGATGAAAGAAAGGTCATGATTTAAAACTTTCCTTTTATAATAAATAATCTTGTGATTTGCTAAAAATAACTTTCCATATCATAATCCTCAAATAATGTTCTTCAGTATTTTTTACTAAACATATTAAACCTTGAATTTGAATTTAAGTCCTGATGAAAGTCCTTTATTTCTGTGTGTGGTAGAGCTAAGTGTTCAATTTTTTTTTTCATAAAGTAAAAAAGTTTTTTTCTACCTAGATTTATCATACAGTCTTTTCTTTCCCCATTAATCTGCCATACCACTTCCATTGCACAGATGTGTGAGTTTGTTCTGGACTTCTGATCATATGTCATTGGTCAACTTGTCTATCTCTGTATCAGTACCATACTAACTTATTTACACCAGCCTCATAGTACATCATTATATATAATAGAATAAGTCTTCTTCAAGAGTACTTCTTCAGCATTACCTTGGCTATTCCTAGCCCTATAATTTTCAATATATATTTTAAAGTAACTCATCAAATTCCAATGAAAAATGCTTTTGGAATTTCCACTGGAAATACATTGAATCCATAGATAAACCTGGGAAGAACTGATATTTTTATATTGGTTTCTTATAAAATAAAATAATACATATCTCAATTATTTAGGTTTTCTTTAATAACTCTTATTTTAATTTTTATAATTTCCCTGTACACTGCTATACATTTTTACGTAATTTACTTCCAGATACTTAATACTCTATGGTACTATAAAATATAAGGCCTATTCCAAAAATTAGTGAAATACATGAGAAATAGAATATATGAAAGCAAAGTTATGCATTATTAAAGGTAAAAGGAGAAAATCTAACATGTCTAACTAAAGTTCAAAAAGAAATAATAGGAAAGAAGTAACATTTAGAGATAAAAGGTCCCAATTTTTCAAAATTGATAAAAGACATGAATTCTAAACTGATAAATTAAAACTACAAAACAAAAACAAAAACAAAAACAAAAACAGGGGCACCTGGGTGGCTCAGTGAGTTAAGCACCTACCTTTGTTTCAGGTCATGATCCCAGGGTCCTAGAATCAAGCCCCACATCAAGCTCCCTGCTCAGTAAGGGGCCTGCTTCTCCCTCTTCCTAGGACTGCCACTCTACCCTCTTGTTCTCTCCTGTGTATACTCTCCTTCTCTCTCTCTCTCTCTCTCTTCCCCTGTCAAATAAATAAATATATTTAAAAAGACAAAAAGAAAATATTAATAACAAAGGGGGAAAATCACCTGAAAGAGAATAACTTCTCAAAGAGAAAAAAGTGAAATCAGAAGAAAATGAAATGTCTTGAAAGTGCTAAGAGAAAATGACTACCAAATTAGAACTGTACACAGCTAATCTACCATTCAAGAAAGAAAGTAAAACAAACAGAAATTTCAGACAGTTTGTGACAGCCCCTTAGGGAGAAAAAAAAAATTTGAGACAGTTTATGACAGCCCCTTAGGGAGAAAAAAAAAGGTTAGAATTCTTCAAAAAGAAGGACTGAATGCAAAAAGGAAAAAAAAAAAAAAAAAAAAACAGGCCTAAGATACAAGAAAGGATGTCAATAAGAAGAGATTGCATACTGTGGATAAATCTAAATAAACACTATATAAAACAATAATAACAATGCTCCCTCTGGTCCAATATGGAAACATAGAAAGCTCCTGAACTCACCCCTCCCAAAGACACACTGAATCTATAAGCTACACAGAGAACAACTCCCTTGAAAAAAAAAATACAGAAACTAGCTGAGTGACTCCTACATATCAAGAAAAATCCCACATCAAAACAGGGCTCAGTGCAGAGGCAGCAGATGGAAATATCCATCTCCCATTCCTTCCCTGAAAGAGGACTATTTGCATATTTTATAGCTGTAGCCTGAGTATCATGTTCCTGATTTAGCATACAACTTAAAGGCCAACTTCAATTCTCCCTGGAGAATGGGGAAGCTGGAAGAACCATCTCCACAGTCTTCCTCTGCCTAATTCCATGTCACTGGTATCACCTTGAAAGGAGTTTGTGCACATGTCTGGAGACCCAGTTTTTCCAACTACTGTATAGAGGACCAACTCCTTGATCTCTTGGCTGTGGTGGCAAGCAGGTCTTGCATTTGCAGTTACAATGAAACTATAGTAAATAAAGAAACACTTCTTAATTGGCTATATCTCTAGTCTTAGCACAGATAACAGCAGTCAGAAACATTCATCTTTGAGTCTTTCTCTGAAAAAGACCCATTTACATATCTTAAAACTTGCAGCCTAAGGGGCATGATTCTAATTCAATAAACATCTAGGGGCCAACTGTAATCCTGTCTGGAAAACCGGAAAGCCTATATAGTACTGTCTACATGCTCTCCCCCTGGCCAGCTCCAGGTTGCCAGTGTCTTCCTAGAATATATTATACACATGTCTGCTGCTCCAGCTTTTGTAGATGCCACCAGGAGATGCACCCCTTGATTGCCTGGCTCTGGTGACTAGCAGGGCTGTGTTTGCAGGTCCCATAGGAGTATAGCAAAGACAACTTCTCTCTTTTTTTAAAATTTCATTTATTTGAGAGACAGAGAGAGAGAGAGAGAGAGAACAAGCCAAGGGGTGGGAAGAGGGCAGAGGGATAGAGAGAAGCAGTCTCCTTCACTGAGCAGGGAGCCCAATTCAAGGCTTGATTCCAGGACCCCGGGATTATGACCTGAGCCAAAGATAGATGCTTAACAGATTGAGCCACCCAGGTGTCCCAAACAAACACCACTTCTTAACCAACTACCACCCTGGTTCAACAAAGAGGGAGCAGACAGAAATGCCCATCATCCAGTCTTTCTCTAAAAAGAGATCTACTTCCATATTTTAAAATCTGCTGCCTGAGGGTAGGGCTTCTAATCAGCCATCAGCCTAAGAGTGCTGAAAGAGATCTACCCCTTTTGGACATTAACAGGTTGTGGTACACATTCAACTACTGGGAGCCACTAAGAACAAAAAAGAAGGCTTGGGCCATCATAAAGACTTGAGAAACAACAAAGATTTAGGGGCTAGACTGAAGAAAAAAGTTCATCTCCTATATAAGACCACTCTATCAAGACTGAGAGGGGTGACTATCTAATACACAGTAGTTAGCACAAAGAATCAAGTAAACTGAAGGACGAATATGTTCCAAATAAAAGAATTAGATGAAACTCCAGAAACAGACCTTAATTAAAGGGAAATAACTATACATCTGATGCAGAGTCCAAATAAATAGTAAAGATGCTCACCAAGGTCAAGAAGAGAACAATGCATGAACAAAGTGAGAATCCTGACAAAAGGATAGAAAATATTTAAAAGTACCAAATGAAAACCATAGAATTGAAGAATATGTAACAGAAATGAAAAATTCAATACAGAGTTTTAAATTAGACTAGATCAAGCAGAAGAAAAGGATCAGCAAAATCAAAGACAAGGCAATATAATTTATCCAATCATAGGAGCAAAAAGAAAAAAGAATGAAAAAGAGTGAAGACAACTTAAGGAACTTAGGGTACACCATCAAACAGATCAATATTTGTATTATAGAGGTCTCAGAAAAAGAACAGAGAAAGGGGCAGAAATAATGAATGAAAACTTCCCTAGCTGAGCAACAGATATCCAGAGATATAAACATCCAGACCAGGAAGTTATAAATGAAATGTCAGCATAGAAACCTATACTGAGACCAACATAATTAAACAGTCAGAATTGGGCAGCCCAGGTGGCTCAGCGGTTTAGCACCGCCTTCAACCCAGGGTGTGATCCTGGAGACCCTGGATCAAGTCCCACGTCAGGCTCCCTGCTTGGAGCCTGTTTCTCCCTCTGCCTGTGTCTCTGTGTCTCTGTCTCTCTGTCTCTGTCTCTCTCTCTCTCTCTCTCTCGAATAAATAAATAAAATATTTTAAAAAAATAAAATAAAATAAAAAATAAACAGAATTAAAAATAGGGAAGAATCTCAAAAGCACAAGACAAAAATACCTTGATACATATACAAGGGAGCTCTATCAGATTTTTCAGCAGTAACTTTGCAATTCAGAAAAGAGTGACATAATAAATTCAAAAACAACAACAAAAAACTCCCACCAAAGTATACTTTACCCAGCAAACTTATCTTCAGACCTGATGAAGAGATAAAGTTTTCCAGAAAAGCAAAAGCTGAAGAAGTTTATCACCACTAAACAAGTATTATAAGAAATGTTAAAGGGAGTTCTTCAAGGTGAAAAACAAAAATGATGATTAGTATCAAGGAAACATATTAAAGTATAAATCATACCAATAAAGACAAATACATAGTTAAATTTAAATGAAAGAAGAGCTATAACAACACATAACACATGAATAAAAAAGATCATAAGAGACTACTATCAATAATTAGCCAACAAAATTGGACCAATTAAGAAATGGATAAATTCATAGAAACATAAAACCTACCAAGACTGAATCATGAAGAAATAGAAAATCCAAACACACCAATTATTATACGACATTGAATCAGCAAGCAAAAACCCTCCAACAAAGAAATATCTAGAACTAGATGACTTCCCTGAAGAATTCTACCAAATATCTAAACAAGTAATACCAATTAATTCAAACTCTTCCAAAAATTAGAAGAGGTGGGAATGCTTCCAAACACATTTTACAAGGCCAGCATTACCTTGATACCAAAACCAGACAAGGACACCACAGAAAAGGAGTATTAGGCTAATAACCCTACTATATGATGAACATAACTGCAAAAATTCTCAACAAAACATCTGCAATTTAAATTCAATAATACATTAAAAGGAACATACACCGTGATCAAATGGGATATATTCCAGGGATGCAAGGATGATTCAATATTTGCAAATCAATCAATGTAATATACCATATTCACAAAATGAAATATGAACATTATACAACCATCTCAATAGAGGCAGAAAAAGCATTTGACAAAATTCAACATCAACTCATGATAAAAACAAAATAAAACCCACCTCTCAAACTGGCTTAAGGAGAACATACCTCAACATAATTAAGGAATATGTATGACAAGTCCATAACTAACATTATACTCAACAGTGAAAAGCTGAAAACTTTACCTCTAAGATCAGGAACAAGAAAAAGATACCTACTCTCACCATTTTTATTTAACATAGTACTCAAAGTTCTAGTGAGAGCAACTAGTCAAGAAGAAATACAAGACGTCTATCTAGGAAAGGAAGAAATAAAACTGTTGCTATTTGCAGTTGAATGGTATTATATATAGAAAATCCTAAAAGCTTCACCAAAAAACCATTAGAACTAATGAACAAATTCAGTAAAGCTGCAGGATACAAAATCAGCATATAAAAATATATTCCATATATATATATATGCTAGTAACAAACTATCAGAGAAATTAAGAAAATAATCCAATTTATAATTATACCAAAAATAATTAAATATCTAGGAATAAATTTAACTAATAAAGCGAAAGATCTGTACACTGAAAACTGTAAGATACGGATGAAAGAAAATGAAATTTCACAAATAAATAGAAAGATATTCCATGCTTATAGATTGGAAGAATTAATATTTTTCTTTTTTTTTTAAGAATTAATATTTTTCAAATGTGCATGCTATCTAAAGCAATCTACAGATAACAGTGCAATCCCTATCAAAATTCCAATGGCATTTTTCACAAAAGTAGAAAAAACAATCCTAAAATTAGTCTGGAACCAGCCAACCAACAAACAAAAAACCTTTTAGCTAAGGAAATCTTGAGTAAGAAAAACAAAGCTGGAAGCTATGTGCTTCATGATTTCAAACTATATTACAAACTATTGGTCATCAAAACATTATGTTATTGTCATAAAAACAGACATGTTGATCAATGGAATAGAATAGAGAACCCAGAAATAAATTCATACATATATTTACAACAAAGGAGCCAAGACTATACACTCAGGGAAGGATAGCTCTTAAACAAATGGTACTGGGAAAACTGAGTAGTCACATGCAAAAGAATGAAACCAGACCACTATCTTCATCCATACACAAAAAAATCAATACAAAATGAAGATTTGAATGCAAAGCCTGAAATCATGAAACTCCTAGAAGAAAACATATACAGTAAGCTTCCAGACATCAGTCTTGGCAATGATTTTTTGGATTTTACACCAAAAGCAAAGGCAACAAAAGCAAAAATAAATATGTGGCACTACAACAAACCAAAAAGCATCTGTACAGTGAAGGAAATCATCAACAAAATTAAAAGGTAACCTACATGATAGGAAAATACATTTGCAAATCACATATCTAATAAGGGGCAATTAGCAAAAACGAAAGTCAAATTCATAGAAATGGAGTAGAAAAGTGATTGCCAGGGCCTGGGGTAGGGGGGGAATAGGGAGCAGTTGAAAAAGGGGTATAAACTTTCAGCTATAAGATGAATAAGGCTGGAAAATCTAATGTATAACACAGTGACTACAGTTGATAACACTGTATTATACAATTGAAATATGCTGAGAGTATAACTTAAATGTCACAAAAAATTTGAAAATCAATTCACTGACATGGATGAATGGATGGATGGATATATTAACTAACCAGATGAGAGGAATCCTCTCACAATTTATAGGTATATCAAATCATCACAATGTACAATTTAACTATCTTACTATTTTGTCAATTATATTTCAGTAAAGCTGGGGAAAAAAGACATTTTAAAAGTTGCCTCTTATATGCGGGCCTGGGATTAAAAAAAAAAAAAAACGAGGTGGTTTAAGATGTAAACACAGCTCAACAGAGTCCAAACTATATGGATCCCAATACTGATTAAGCATTTTGTTTTTTTCCTAAAATACGACTAGAAGACATTGAGCATTGTTTTTATTTTGCTTTTATTTTTTAAGTGTATACATACACACATATACACAAACACAGTGGAAAAGGAATGGGAATTCAATTTGCATTAAAAAGATATCTCTGATTGCAATGTGGAAATGGATTAGAAGAGTACATGCCAAGAACTATTCCTATAATTCAATCAAAAAATGGAAATGTGTGTGAAAATAGTCAGTATATTGTCTTACATATAGTTCTTCTCATTTATAAAGTACTCATGATTACCAGATCAACTCATCTGAAACAAAAGTACTGGTATATTACATTGAAACATATTTCTGTTCTTTATGTAGAGTGAATTTCACAGAAAGAAAAATAGCCAATAGTTGTCATCCACAGATAAGATAAAACAGACATTAAGCTATGGATGTCAATTCTATTTAAGTGTCTGCATCCAACCAACTCTGTTTTGCTATGCTTGGTGATAACATTCTAAATGATAACATTCTAAATGAACAATTAACATTAGATCTAACTACTGTCTTCTTAAACAGGACATTTAAAAATGACCATTATGATCATTATTAACAGTACTAATTTACCTCAACATCCACTAATTAGGAAAACATTTTCCTTGGTTCATCTCCTCCTCACCTTCCACATCCATATATACACTTGCCAAAACCTTCATTCAACTGAACATCAGTAAACACATATTTACCAATCACTGTACTAATATATATGTGAAAAACCTAAAACTCTAGGTCTTAAGGTGCTTACACTCTAATGCTAAGTTTTATCCAAGTAAGCTCTATTTTAAATTCAAAATAATACAAAAAGATACATAGGATCTACAACATTCAAAAGACATAAAAGAGAATGCAGTACATTTGGATAGAGGTACAAAATCAGAGAGTGAATAAATTAACATTCTTTCCCATGACAAAACAGAAAGGAAGAGTAAAATATTCAGGCTTTCTTCCTTGATTAAGCCTTTCATTGACTTGTTTTTCTTTTTTAATGTTCTCTAAAAGGCCAAATTATATTAAGATTTAGTAGTGAGAGTCAATGTGTTTGATTAGGATAAGTAAATGGAAAGTAGAATTCAATCAGCAAAATTATTGGGATTTCACCCTACAAATTACAGAAATTTTTAATGCTATTTTAAAACAAATTACATAACCTTACTCTGCAATCAAGCAGAGTTGATTCTATTTCTTTCTTGTCATCTTCTGTTAGACTTGGACTATATCTAGACTGTGATAATGATTTATTATAGCGCTTTAACTCATCACACACCAGACCTCTCAAACCTAAATCTTATTACCATTTATGGACAGATAACCCACAAAACCCCAAACTTCCACTACATGAGTGACAAACTAACAAACAGAATAGCTGTGTCATCATCACATAAAAACAAACATAATATTATAAAGCAGAAGCAGCAAACTCAAATGTTCCATGTTTCTTCTTTGTTCCTTCAGATACCTCTCTGACATTATTTCACTGACAAATAGCTTACAAGTCGTGTATGCCAAGTCCCATTTGGTTCTTGTAACATCATGTTACCTCTCTAACTCACTGAGGAGTTAACACATAAACAACTGATCCACAGTTTGAGGATGGTGATGACAATGACAACGATTCTCCTTCTTCATTTCTATCAATTTTAGTACTTCTTATATGCAAGACACCATGAATTAAACATTTAGATAGAATACTATTATTATCCCCATTCTACAAGATGAGGAAACCAAGTCTTAGAGATTAATAAATTTATAAAACTGAAAGATGGCTTAAGGATTACTGAAATTTACAGAGCTAATAAGTGGTGGAATAGGTGTTCAGTTGGGCCTGTCTGACCCTAGAGCCCAAGTATTAATCACATCTGCCCAGGTTTTCACTACCATAAAATGTCTAGGTCTCCTGCCTACAAGATCTGCCTTATTTAGAGAATTCATAGTCTGTTATCCCCCTCTTTTTGAAAAAAAACAAGATGTTCTTTAAATTTCAATTAATCTAGGTTTACCAGTAAAGAGTACTTCTACTCAAAATTCAGGCACACTACAACCAAGGGCATGTGAAAATAAAGCTGAACGATGGAAAGAGACTAATAAAATTAAGCTGGAGAGGCAGATGAGGACCAGATCACAGAGGTGCAAAATACCATACCAAGAATTATGCGCTTCATTTAGGAATAAAAGGGGATACATTGAAAAGTTTCAGTGGGGGAGTTGGCACATATGTGCAATAAAAAGATCATTCTGGCAAGGTTTTGTAGGGATAGAGTCTTCAAAAATAGACATTTTCCTTAAAATGATGAAGAGAATAATAAAGTTAAATTTTTTAATTAATTAATATTTGGGCTGGAATGAGTATGAGGTGAATAATTATATTCAAGACATGTGAAACATTAAAAGCTAAATGAGACTAATGTGTTTGCATATCTAGTAAGATATTCATTTTCCATAGCCATTTAGAGTTAGATACTAATTTAGACTCTACATTGAATATGTGAAAAATATGCTGAGATACTGCTTCACTGGACAAGCTTATTTTTTAAAATAAAAGTCTAAAATTGCTTTATATTCAATTTGACATTGAAATTACAAAACAGTTCTTCAAACACTTGCTGAGCATTATGAATGGAAAGGTTGTTTCTAAATTGCCTGTCCTATTTATATCAAGGGCTAGTTAGTTATTTTCTAACACTTGTATCAATGCTTTTATACAAAAATATCCCCCATGTAATTTTCCTTCGTTGAATATTGCCAATTGATATATGCCATAACTCCTGACCCATTTCCTAGTAGTCTTCATATACATTTGACAAAATCAAAATAGCTCACAGTTACTCACACCAATTATGTGTCAGCATGCTAAGCACTTTAATGTACTATCTCATTTAATCCTCAGAGCAACACCATGAAATAAGTACTATAATTCTCCTTCATTTTACAATAAGGTATAGAAGGTTAAGTAACCTGCAGAAGGATCCATACATAGGAAACGTAAAGCCAGAATCAGAACCCAGGAAGACTAGCTGGAAAACCCATGCTTTCAATCACTTGTTCCATGGAGTTAAATAATTTCAATGCACAAATTATAGACTAAAGTATATCTCTATCAAATAGTCAGTATGCAGATCCTGAGTGATTTTTAAAACACCTACTCAACTCACTTAAAAATCATTCATTCAAAAAAAATCATTCATTCAACAATAATTTAATAAATTTTTTGTATACCTATTACATGTTAGGCAGTATTCCAGGTACTACATGAACAGCAATGAACAAAACAGGCAAAATACTCACATTTGCCATCCTAGAGGGAAAATACAGATAAATAAGCCAAAAACATACAATATGAAACCAAAGAGGTAATAAATATTTTGAGGGAAAACAGCTGTTTTGAAGAAAGATAAAGTATGCTCAGGACTGCCATGTGAGTATTTTTTTCACAAGAACACACACACTACCAAAATGGTAATGTCAGCCAGATATGGTGCCAGAGTTACCACTCTGCTCAGATGCCCATTCTGAGCGGCAGTCTGGTTCCTTATGCCAGCCTCCTTCTCCCAGCCTAATTATACCCTTTCCTCTCTCAGAGAAACATTTTAAGATTTTATTTACTTATTTAACAGAGAGAAAGCCAGAGAGCACAGCAGAGGGAACAGCAGAGGAAGAAGGAGAAGCAGTCTCTATCCCAGGATCCTGGAACCATGACCTGAGCATGCCTAACCAACTGAGCCACCCCAGTGCCCTTCCCTCAAAGATCTTATTTCCATTTTCCTAACCTTTCCCTACTTCCAAATGAGGAGATCCCTGAAAATTGTGATTTGTCCTTCATGACTAAAATCAAATCTCATTCTTTTGTGAAGTTTCCCTTGGCCCACTCCTAGTTTCTCCTCTGTACTATCTCTTTCCTTACACATACTCTTATAATTGTATGCAATATACTATGTTATTTGTTGGCTCATACCAATATAAACTTATTACATCTAGCACCCAAAACAATCCCTGGCCCTACAGAAAGACAAGTTTAATATTGCTATGTATAGCTCAATAAAGTAAGCAACAGAAGTAGCAGAAGAGGAAGAAAGACAGGAATTCAATCATGAAAGTCTTCATGTGCTAGGCCAAGGATTAAATATTTTTATCCTACTGGTAATAAACTGCATGGCCAGGGATCCCTGGGTGGCTCAGCGGTTTAGTGCCTGCCTTTGGCCCAGGGCGCAATCCTGGGGTCCCGGGATCGAGTCCCGCGTCGGGCTCCCGGCATGAAGCCTGCTTCTCCCTCCTCCTGTGTCTCTGCCTCTCTCTCTCTATGTCTATTATAAATAAATAAATCTTAAAAAAATAAAATAAATAAAATAAAATAAATAAACTTCATGGCCAGAAGAAAATTTTAGATCCATGTATACCTGACCCCATATCACCAATCAGCTTATTTAACCACCAAAAGCCTTAAATTTCTCCATCTGTTAACAAGAGGAAACATGGACAATTATATAAGAAGCCCTTGTGAATGCTCCAGGCCTAATGCTGAGAATACAGTTGTATTTGAGTTCCATACATCTGATACTGTACTAAAACTTTCTGATTTAATTGTGGTGTTCCTGTTAGATATATCAGGGAGCAGATACGCTTAAGTCTATTCTGCAAACATATTTTTAAGCACACAAAAAAGAACAGCACATGTAAATATATTAGTTTAACAACAGATTTTTATGCAACCCACTTGTAATAATATATTGTTTATCTACCACACCAGAACATATGTTTCAAGAGAGCAGGGATCTTGTTAATCTAATTTACCACTGTATTCCCAGAACTACACAAAATGTCTAAAACATATAAGCTTCCAATAGGAATATAAAATGTTACAACCACCATGTAAAATTTTGGAAACTTCTTATGAAGTTAAGCATACACCTACCTATAACCAGAAAGACTAAAGGATTTCCAGAGATATAAGGTTTTCCTTCTAAAATGAGGACGGTCCCAAACATACAGGGATGGCTCGTCACCCTGCCTATAACTGAGGATTCTGTTCTTTGAGACATACCCAAGATAATTAAAGCATATGTCCACAAGAGATGTTCACCAGTAGGACAATGGAGAAATAAATTGTGATACATTCACACAATAAAAGAAATAAAAACTGATATATGCACTAACATATATGAATCTTAAAAACTACTGACTTAAAGAACCTAGGTGCAAATGAGTATTACTCTTTAATTTTTTTATGTGAAAATCAAGAATAGGCAAAACTAACCTCTCTGGTTATAAAAACCAAAACAATAATTGCCTCTGAATGGAGATGGTATTGACTAGAAAGTGTATGAAGAAACTTTCTGGTTAGAAGCGCAAACTCTTCTCTCTGTAGCGTTCTAGCTGTTAAAAAAAAAAAAAAAAAGAAAAAAGAAACTTTCTGGGACAATGGAAATATTCCACGTTTTTGTATCTTGATGGAAGTAGTGGTATATGCTTAATAAATGTACATATCCATATACCTTTCTCTCTCTTTCTTTTCCACTAAGAAAGGCATATAGGTGTATACATTTGTCAAAACTCATTAAATAATACATTTAATATCAATTTACCTTATATAAATTATATCCAAAAAATCAGACACAATTAAAATTGTAATCACAATATTATTAATAGAATAAAAGAAAAAGTCCTTTGATTATCTAAATAGATACAAAAGCATCTAAACAGAAGCAACTGAAAAAGTTCAACATCCGGTTATTTTTTTAAAAAATCTTTTTTAAATCTCTGCAACCTGGGAGTAGATTTCAGAATCTGATGAATGATATCTACAAAGAATTTTTTTTAATTTTACATAATCTTAAAACCTTTCCTACTGAAATGAGGAATGAGACAA
Source organism: Canis lupus familiaris (assembly GCF_011100685.1). NCBI lineage: Eukaryota > Metazoa > Chordata > Mammalia > Carnivora > Canidae > Canis > Canis lupus. The sequence goes on along the minus strand of NC_049242.1, from coordinate 13,993,088 downwards.
TGGTCTCCACTATTTCTATCTGTCCAACTGGACATCTTACTAGATCTTAGTGCATTAAAGCATGAAAAATAAATAAAGGGCATTAGGATTTTAAAAGAAATATATAAATTGTAATTACAGAAAAATCCTGACAAATTTATCTTCAAAATACAGTTGACCCTTGAACAACACAAGGGTTAGTGTAGCAATCACCCAAATCGTCAAGAACCAAATACAACTTTTGACTCTTCAAAAACTTAACTACTAATAGCCTACTGTTGACTGGAAGTATTACTGATAATATAAATACAATTAACATATTTATATGCAAAATGTATTATAGACTGTAATATGACAATAAAATAGAAAGAAATATTATTTTAAAAAATCATAAGAGAAATTATATTTACAGTACTATATTTATTTTAAAAATCCATGTATAAGTGGAACTGTACAGTTCAAACTCATGTTGTTCAAGGGTCAACTATATCTGCAAAATTCTGATATTTCTACTTCTAAACAAGATAGAGTAAAAGGACCCAGATTTGCTCTCTAAACTAAAACAACTATAACTCTGAGCAAAAGAAATGCAACAAGAGCTTTTCAAGGCATTAGAAAAGGCAGTAAAGGACAGTGATCCTTAAAACCAGAGATAGAGACAAAATTTTTTAAAAAGCAAAAGGAAAAAAAAAATATATATATATATGAACAAAAATTAAGAATGACAGCAGACTTGTCATCAGAAATAATATAAGCCAGAAGACAGTAACACAGCATCTTTAAAGACCTGAAAGAAAAAGATGTTAACCTAGAATTCTATACCCAAAAATATCTTTCAAACTATAGTTGAAAAAAGGATATACAAAGGCTAAAAGAATTCATCACCTGCAGAACCACACAATAAGAAATGTTAAAGGAAGCCCAACAGCAGCTACATGTAAAAGAATGAAACTGGACCACTTTCTTTTACCATACACAAAAATAAACTCAAAATGTATTCAAGACTAGGGCACCTGGGTGGTGCAGTTGGTTGAGCATCCAACTCTTGTTTTTGGCTTAGGTTGTGATCTCAGGGTTGTGGGATCGGCCCTAGTCTGGCTCTGCACTCAGCACAAAGTCTGCTTACGGCCCTATACTCTCCTTCTGCCCCTCCCCACTGTGCTCTCTCTCCTTCTAAAAGAAATAAATGATTCTTCTTTAAAAAATTAATTCAAGACCTAAATATAAGACCTGAAACCATAAAACTCCTAAAACAAAACATAGGCAGTAATCTTTGGACATAGGACTTAGCAATATTTTTATGGATCTGTCACCTAAGGCAGGAAAACAAAAGCAAAAAATAATAATAATAAGTGGGACTATATCAAACTAAAAAGCTTTTGCATGGAGAAGGAAACAAAAAGGCAACCTACTGAATAGAAGAAGATATTTGCAAGTGATATATCCAATAAAGGGTTAGTATACAAAATATATAAAGAATTCATACAACTTGACACCCAACCCCCCCAAATATTCCAATTAAAAATGGGCAGAGAAACTGAAAAAACATTTATCCAAAGAAGACATATGGCTGGCCAGCAGACAAATGAAAAGATTCTCAATATCATTAAACATCAGGAAAAATGCAAATGAAAACCACAGTAAGAAATCACCTTACACAAGTCAGAATGGCTAGTATCAAAAAGACAAGAAATAACAAGTGTTAGGATGTAGAGAAAGAGAACTCTTGTGCACTGTTAGTGGAAAGGTAAATTGATGCAGACATTATTGTAAAAAGTATGGAGGTTTCTCAAACATATTCAATTAAAAATAGAAATATCATATAATCCAAAATTCCACTCTGAGTATCCAAAGAAAACAAAAATACTAATTCAAAAAGATATATATCCACCTCTATGTTTATTGTAGAATTATAAACGTGTGGAACCCACAACTCTATCCATAGATGAATGGATATGCAAGATGTGTGTACACACACACACTGGAATAATGAAATCTTGCCCCTTGAGACAACATGGATAGACCTAGAGGGTATTATGCTAAGTAAAATAAGTCATACACAAAAGGAATACCACATGACTTTATTTATATGTGATATCTAAAAACAAAACAAAACAAAACAAAAAAACAAAGAACAAAAAAGCCAAAAAAACAAAAAAACAAAAAACAAAAAACCCAACAACCAGAAAGAGACTCACAGTTACAGAGAACAAACTCATGGTTGCCAGAGGGAGGAGGGGAAAAGAGTTGGAGGATAGCTAAAGGAGACAAAGACACACAAACTTCTAGTTGTAAGATAAATCAGTCATGGGGTGAAATGTACAGCATAAAGAATACAGTCAATAATTTTATAATAATTCTGTATGGTGACAGATGGTAAATAGAGTTATTGTAGTGAGCATTTAATAGCATATATAATTGTTAAATCACTATGTTGTACATATGAAACCAATATATTATTACATGTCAATGACATTCAATAAAAAAATTAAGATAAAAAAGAAGTCCATCAGGCAAAAAGAAAATGATACTATAGAGAAATTTGGACTTAGACAAGAATGAAGAGCACTAGAAATATAATTTTTATTATTCAAACTACATGCCAAATCCAATTATATCTCTCCACTTACTGTGCTACCACCTTAATCCAGACTACCATTCTATCCCCCATGGATTTTATAACTTCCTAATTTTTTTTTCTAATTCTATCTCTACACCCCTACTTTATATTCTCAAAAGAAGAACCAAAGTGATCCATTCAAAACTTAAGTCTGATCATGTGACATTTCTGTTAAAATCTCCCAGCAGTTTCCAGGGTTTTTTAAGGTAAAAACCAATGTCCTTTCAATGACCTTTAAAACCCTACATGTGGGACACCTGGGTAGCTCAGTGGTTGAGCATCTGCCTTCAGCTCAGGGTGTGATCCCGGAATCCAGGAAGTGAGTCCCTCATCAGGCTCCCTCCGGGGAGCCTGCTTCTCCCTCTGCCTGTGTTTCTGCCTCTCTCCCTCTGTGTGTTTCTCATGAATAAATAAATAAAACCTTTAAAAAACAAAAAAAAACCTACAACATCTAACCTGGCTACCTATCTGATCTCATCTCCTACCACACTCTTCTCCATTGTCTAGCCACAGTGGCCTTCTTGCTGCCCCAAAACAGAAAATCAACTTCTGCTTTCAGAGCTTTTGCATTTGTTGTCGCCTATGCTTAAGTACAATAAAGAAGCCCAGAATAAATATTAAACATCAAAAGCACAACATGTGAATATGATAATAATCACTGATTCTAATTTAGACCCCTAATCACTAGGAAGTAAATTACTTTTTAGTAAAATAATCAAAGCTGATAGGAGACAAACAAAATATATATATTTCATCAATTGTTTATTCTGTTATTTTCCTAATTGACACTGTCAAACAAATAAAAACATATAAGCAAGAGTCTTAAATAGGGATTTCACCAAAATAGATATCCAAATGAACAATAAACATTTGAAAAGATAATAAACTTTATTCATTGCAAGGGAAATGTAAAATAAAATAGGATATAACCATATATCTTACCTACATAAAAGTAACTAATACTAATAAGGCTTCTAATGCTGTCAAGAACGTAGAATGGCAGGAATTCTCATATACTGCTGGCAATACTGTAAATTGCCACACTTTGGAAAATAATTTGTCATTTAATCCTATAGTTGACTTTATGCACAACCTATAAACCAACAATTTCACCTCTGGAATTTCCATGAGTAATACTATAGCAGTAAATAATTCCCCAAATCTCAGTAATTTCATAGGCATGTAACTTGTGCAATTGTATAAGGTCTTCAAATCAGAAGGGCATCATGCTTAGTTTAAAGTTCTGTTGCAACTGTCTTAAAATTCTTAATAAATGTTAAACAAGAGATCCCACATTATCATTTTGCACTGGGCCTCCAAGCTATGCATCTTGTCCTGTTTCTAGGCATATAATAAATAGAAATGCGTGCATGTAAGTACCAACAGACACATACATGAATATTCATAGCAACAAAATTAGAAACAATTTCTATTTTTTAACAATGCACTAGATAAATTGCAGGCTATTCATACCATGAAATACTATACAATAATGAAAATAAATGAAGTATAGCTGTATGCAACTACACAAATTAGTCTCACAAGTGTTATTGTCAAGAGAAAGAAGCAATGCACATTAAACCATCCTCTATAATTTCTATTTATTTGATGTACAAAAATAAGTGAAATTAAAATATAGTCTTAAAAGTCAGGATGATGGTTATTTGGGTGGTGAAAGGAAACAGTAATGATTGGGAGGATCACAAGGAAGATTTCTGGGGTCTAGTAATGTTCTATTAAACACAGTCAATGTTCTACACTCTGGTAACATCCTATAACTTAACTTTTACCTCAGGCATAAAACCAATTTTTGTTCAGCAAAAAGAAAATAAGAGGAAAAGAAAAAAACTGAAATTGATTTTATACATGGTGTGAGGTAGGGAGCAAACTTACATTTTTCCACTTTCCATTTTCCATTTTTCAACTATCGGTTGAAAAGAATATTCTTTTCCCATTGCTCTACAATGCCAAGTTTTACCATATATCAGGTCTTCATAGATCTTTGGTTCCATTCCTGGACTCTCTTTTCAATTCCACTAATCTATTTACCTGTACTTGTACCAACATTATATGTCTTCATTAATACAGTTTTTAATTAGTCTTTATGTCTAGTAGAATAAGTTCTATAACATTATCCTTTTTTCAAAGAGTTGTCTGGATATTATAGGCCTTTTGTAATGTTCATATATATTTTAGAGCCACTTTCATACATATATACATACATATACAATTGTTGAGAGGTAGTTTGCCAACTGTCATACCTTTTTCTTCTGTTTTGACAAATGTAGAAGCATACAGCTAGCTGGAGCTTCTTTCCATCTAGGTACTTGAGTAAGGACAATGTAAAGAAGCACCCACACTTCTAACCTCTAACACATTATAAACGTGTATTATGAGAAAAAAAATATTATTTAAAACCACTGGGATCTGAACCATGATTTATTGCCACAGCATTACCAGCCTGATCTAACTAGTGTAGAAAATCCATCTGATGGCCATTATCATTACTATTATCTATTTAAATTCATCCAGAAAATATCTACATTTTTACCTTATTCACTGGCCACAAGAATTGAGTACCACTGCATCTACTACTAATTTGATAGAGAAATATTCACTTTTATTTTTCTAGAATGATTTTCATCATGCTTAAAAAAGTTCCTAGTAATTCTTGGTCAGATGGCTTCCCAGGGGAATTCTACTAGATAGTTTTTTTCTACTAGATATTTAAAGAAGAGTTAATACCTACACTTCTCAAACTATTCCAAAAATAGAAATAGAAGCCAAACTCATTCTATGAGGCCAGCATTACCTTGATTCCAAAACTAGATAAAGATCTCACTAAAGAGGAGAATTACAGGCCAATATCCCTGATGAATATGGTTGCAAAAATTCTCAATAAATACTAGAAAATCTAATTCAACAGTACTTTAAAAGAATCATTTGCCACCATCAAGTGGGATTTATTCCTGAACTTCAGCAGTGGTTCAATATTTGCAAATCAATCAATGTGATATATCACATTAATAAAAGATAAGAACCATATGCTCTTCTTAATATATGCAGAAAAAGCAACTGACAAAATACAACATCTTATAAAAACTCTCAACAAAGGAGAGATAGATGGAACATACCTCAACATCATAAAGGCCATACGCAAAAGACCCACAGCTAATATCCTCCTTAATGGGGGAAATCTGAGAGTTTTTCCTGTATGGTCAGGAACAAGACAAGGATGTCCACTCTCATCATTACTTATATAACTTAGTACTGGAAGTCTTAGCCTCAGCAATAAGACAACATAAAGAAATAAAAGGCATCCAAATCCACAAGGAAGAAGTCAAACTTCTACTATTTGCAGATGACATGATACTCAGAAAACCAAAAAAGATTCCACCAAAAAATTGCTAGAACCAATATATGAATTCAGCAAAGTCACAGGATATAAAATCAATGTGCAGAAATCTGTTGCATTTCTTTACACCCATAATGAAACAGCAGGAAAAGAAATCAAGGAATTGATCCCATTTACAAAAACAATAAGATACTAAGGAACAAAGCTAACCAAAGAGGTAAAATATCTGTACTCTTAAAACATATAGAATATGAAAGAAATTGAAGGGGAAAGAAAAAAACAGAAACCATGTTCATGATTTAGAAGAACGAACACTGAGGGGATCCCTGGGTGGCTCAGCGGTTTGGCGCCTGCCTTTGGCCCAGGGCACAATCCTGGAGTCCCGGAATCGAGTCCTGCATCGGGCTCCTGGCATGGAGCCTGCTTCTCCCTCTGCCTGTGTCTCTGCCTCTCTCTCTCTCTCTCTCCCTCTCTCTCTCTCTATGTGTGTGTGTCTATCATAAATAAATAAATCTTTAAAAAAAAAAAAAGAACAAACATTGTTATAATGTCTATACTACCTAAAGCATTCTACACATTTAATGCAATCCCTATCAAAATATCAACAGCATTTTTCACGGAGCTAGAACAAACAATCCTAAAATTTGTAATGGAACCACAAAAGCCCTCATATAGCCAAAGCAATCCTGAAAAAGAAAAGCAAAGCCAAGACCATCACAATTCTGGACTTCAAGCTATATTACAAAGCTGTAGTCATCAAGACAGTATGGTACAGGCACAAAAGCAGACACACAGATCAGTGGAATACTACAGGAAACCCAGAAATGGACCCACAACTATATGGTTAACTAATCTTCACAAAGCAGGAAAGAATATGCAGTAGAAAAAAAGTCTCTTCAAAAAATGATGTTGAGAAAACTGGTCAACCACATGCAGAAGAATGAAACTGGACCATCTTCATATACCATACACAAAAATAAAATTCAAAATGGATGAAGGACTCAAATGTGAGACAGGAAATTATCAAAATCCTAGAGAACACAGGAAGCAACTGCTTTAACCTCGGCCAGAGCAACCTCTTAGTAGACACATTGCCAGAAACAAGGAAAACAAAAGAAAAAAATGCTTTCATCAGGATAAAAAGCTTCTGTGCAGCACAAGAAACAACAAAACTAAAAGGCAGCCTAAAGAATGGGAGAAGATACTTTGCAAATGACATATATGATAAAGAGTTGGTATCCAAAATCTAGAAAGAACCTCAATACCCAAAAAACAAATAATCTAGCAAATTGGCAGAAGACATGAACAGACATTTATTTCTCGAAAGAAGACATCCAGATGGCCAGCATGAAAAAAATGCTCAACATTACTCAGCATTAGGGAAATACAAATCAAAACCACAATGAGATACCACCTCACACCAGTGAGAATGACTAATACTAACAAGACAGAAAACAACAAATGTTGGTGAGGATGCAGAGAAAGGGAAACCCTCTTACACTGTTGGTGGGAATGCACACTGGTGCAACCATTCTGGAGAACAGTGTGGAGATTCCTCAAAAAGTTAAAAATAGAACTACCCTATGACCCAGCAATTGTGCTACTGGTATTTACCCAAAGGATACAAAAATATAGATTCAAAGGGGTATGTACCCCAATGTTTATGGAGCATTATCAACAATAGCCAAACTATGGAAAGAGCCCAAATGTCCATCAATTAATGAATGGATAAATAAGTGTATATATATATACACACACAATGGAATCATACTCAGCCATCAAAAGGAATGAAATATTGCCATTTTCCATGATGTGAATGGAGTTTGAGTGTATTATGCTAAGCAAAATAAGTCAGATAGAGAAAGACAAACACCATATGATTTCATTAACATTTAGAATTTAAGAAACAAAACAAATGAACATCTGAGAAGGGAAGGAAGAAAGAGAGAGGAAAACAAACCATAAGAGATTATTAACAAGAGAGATTAAGTTGAGTGTTTAGATAGAGGGCAATGCGTGGGGGGATGGACCAAATTGGTGATGGGTATTAAGGAGGGCACTTGTCATGTTGAGCACTGGGTGCTATATGTAACTGATGAGTCACTAAATTCTATTTCTGAAAACAATATTGCAATATAAGTTAACTAACTAGAATTTAAATAAAAATTTGGAATCAAATAAAAATTCCTTATACTCCCAGTATTCCTGACTTTGGTGATCAAGTCCACTTCATACCCCTTACAATATTAACAACTATGATCTTTCCATTGCTCTATAAAATTACCTTAATCTCAGGTACACCTTTACATATAAAATTTTCCATCCCTTTAATTATTTTGCTAGTTGCCCTTTTTCTCAACTTAGTTAGGTCTAGCTTTTCCAGGGCCACAGTTATGTATTTTATGCTCCCAGACAAGGAGATGAGCTGAACTCTGTCTACTAGCCAAGTAATGTATCCTCACACGAGACTGTGGCAGGACTATGATCCATTTTCTTCAGACACAGTTCCCACCCTCTCTTTATGCCAAGTACCCTAAGGAGTAGAGATGCCCAGACAGTGTCTTTTACTAACGGATACACTCAGACAAGCAGAATCCCTAAGTTTACCTATCTTTAAAGTTCACTTTGGTTCTACTTTGTTTTAGCTAAAATTTTCATACTTCTTTTTGGGGCCTCAATAGTTCATTGCCAAGATCACTTTCCTGAGTCTATCTGCCTGAGGCTATGTGTTAGTTGCAGTAAAACCACTCTGTTTCTCTGTGCATTACATAACTCTGATACACTAACCATTTAAAATCTATTCACTTGGACTCAGTTTTATTACAATTTCCTAAACTTGATCCCTTGAGGGGAAAGGATTAGGGGACAACTCAGAACTTCTTTTCTCCGAGACTTCCTGCCTTCCCCTTACTGCCATCACATATGAAATAAATTTTTAAAATTAGACCAAGATTTTCTAGATATATGATTATCAAAATAACTCTTAAAATAAGGTGCTCTTTAATTAATCCTCATTAAAATCATTTATAAAAAAAACTAATGCAACTATTTTAAAATGCTAAGAGTATGAAATAATTATGGTTGTTATAAATATAAGAAGTAATACCAATTTTTGACCCAAATTTTAAAACAAGAACTTCAAAACATTGACAGTGCTATTACTCCAGTATCCTGAATTCTAAAATAAGTGGCATACTTAAGATTTCCTTTTGGAGGTTCTTTCAAGTGTCGTAGTACACACATCATCACCAGGTTCTCAGTCCAGGAGCACAAGGTAGGACTGTGTCATACACAGTGAACTGAGAACTACCACCCCTAATTTCTCCAACCTCAGTAAGCCAATCCAGTATTTAACCCAAAAAAAATATTTTTTAAGTGTTTTACACCAACACTTCTGGACATTTAGAAATGAATCACACCTGAAAAATTAGACCCTCTCACCCAAGAGCTCACAATCCAATAGAGCTAACAAAAGTGCACTGTTTATTGTCACAGAAGAGGACTTTTTTTAAAGCAATGAAAATACTTAAGAAGGCCGGAGGGATAAGATCTTGGGGGGGGAGAGACAAGGTCTGAGACTTTCTTTGACAGGCAGAAAAGTGGGAATGGGAACATTTGAAACCACAAAAGTGCAATAAAGTGAGCTTGTTACTGAATTAGATTCCATGGGGCTGGAGGAGTAGGGTGAGACACACAGTGAGAGACAGAATTATAAAGAAAGACTTCCTCCTCACCTGGAGTTGATAACAGTAACATATTAAACAATCTTTGAATGGATTATGTTCAGTGTCAGAATAATCCTTTAATGAAGATGCTAAAATTATCCCTATTTTATAGATGAATAAACTAAGGAACAGAAATGCTAATCAGGGGCACCTGGGTGGCTCAGTGATTGAGCATCTGCCTTCAGCTTAGGTCATGATCCTGGGGTCCTGGGATCAAGTCCCGCATCAGGCTCCACACAGGGAGCCTGCTTCTCCCTCTGCCTATGTCTCTGCCTCTCTTTGTGTCTCTCATGAATAAATAAAATCTTTAAAAGAAAGAAAAAAGAAATGCTAATCAACTTTCCCAAAGCCACAAAGGTAGAAACCGAGGAAATCTGATGCCAGAGCTGGGTATGTAACCACAGTGTTCTACCTACTGCATCCAAGAAGAGATCCCATAAAAGGAAGAAAAGCATTTTTGATTCATTGAGTTATTACTTGCATACAATAAGAGGAATGTCAGGATCCGTAACTTTCCAGGTTCTCACTTACATGGTCCTCTACATGATGCAGCATATGAAAGAAAAAGTGCTCCTTTTCATACTTATATGAAATACTGCACAAGTTAAAAAGCAAACTAATGGTTAGTATACCTTTTCATTGTTATTATTCCTTCAGAGATTGAAACACCCAGAAAAGTAGAAAGCTGAGAGTTAGTGGGAGTCAGCTTAGGCAGAGCTTCTTGGAAGATTTTCCAAGACTAGCTTCCCTGTCTTTACTCAACATGAGGAGCAGGCAAGGCTTCAGACTTAGTGATTCTGCCACAGATCACCTGCTGCCAGCCTCTATGTCTTCTTGTAGAAATCCTCCCTCAAAAATACTATGTACTCATTTGCTTTTATATCCCTTTCCTCCACCTTTGAGCAGAAACAGTTAGAGCTGAAGTTTCACAAGCATCATAAACTAAACATTGATACCCATAAAGAATGGTCTACAGATGAAACATCATAATTTCCAGTACAGTAATATTTAGATAGCAGTACTGCCATACCCCAGCCACTTTGTTTTTAACCTGGTATGGTTTTTTTTTAATATTTTATTTATTTGAGAGAAAGAGAGAGAGAATAAGCAGGAGAAGTAGCAAGCAGAGGAAGAAGGAGAAGCGGGCTCCCTGCTTTGCAGGGAGCCCAATGCAGGGTTTAATCCCAGAACTTTGGGATTATGACCTGAGCCAAAGGCAGACACTTAACCAACTGAATCATCCAGGTGCCCTAATATGTTTTATCTTTAACAAATATCTGTTATTATAATATATACTAATAAGTTACATGAAAATTGGGTCAGTAAATGACTTAGAAAATGTCCATCAAATCCTTTGAGATGGCTTACAAGACTATTACTGATTTGAAATTTGAAATGGGACAATTAGTAGAGTAAGTATAAAAAATACACAGATTTGAACTCCTAGAAAATTACTTCGAAGGATTAAAATTTGACCTATCACTCTCTATTCACAAAAAAGAGACCACTTCAGCCAAATTCTGCATTATGAATTCAGTACCCCTTTACTTCTCTCCCTCCCATTCTTTTGTAGTTATTCCATATCTCCTAATATTAGGCTTCTTGTTGAATTGCTAATAAAATCCAAGAAATGCTTGAGAAATTTAATTCAGATGTAAATGGAATTATTTGGGTTGTTTCTGTCTCTGCTTTTAAAAAATCATAATATGAAACAGTGTGCTGTTACTGAAAACCCCACAGACTTCTCAGCTTGATACCTGAAGTAATTTAGAGAAGTAAGGGAAAAAAATTTGTGACTGCTTTATAGCTAATTTATTTACAACAACTTCAGAATTGAGAAAACCCACCCACACATGTATGCCCACAGAGAAAGAGAAATAAATTATTTTCAAAGCAGCAACTATTTTTTGTCCTGCTGGTGCTTTCTTCTCACTTTTTTTCCTTCTTATTCTCCTCATTTTAAACTACTTCAATAAGATTTTAGTTACAATTCTAAATTTGCTTCTGAGCTCAATCTAACTAAGAATTACACCAAAAGAAACTAAGCACCACCTCCATTGTTAAGCCATCTCCTGGAAATACACTATATGGAAGAACATCCCCACAGACCTCCACAAAACTGTGTATACAAACTGACTTGCAAACAAATGGAATGATACCTATGTATTTGACTAGTCAATGAACCATACAAGATCCTATAAAGCTAAAATTGTGTAAAACAATAAATTTTAGTTTGTTGGAAAGGAAATTTATGAGTGAGACTTCATCTTTGAAAGTAAATACTCATATCTTCAATATCAGCTTTTTTCCTTTGTGAGTTTGCATTATATATGACAACAAGAAAGTGGAAAGAAAACTGACCTCTCAATTAGCTTTGAGTTTCAGAGTAGTATTTAAAGTTCTCTTTGTGTACTTTGTTAAAGTACACAAAGAACATGTGTATTTTGGAAAACATTCCCAAATGATTCCAATGTATTAGATCTTTTAGATCTTAAATTTTATGATTCTATGATTCTTTATTCTTCCTTTCTGTGTCATAGCACAATCATCTGACATGACATTTCATAGCCAAAAATGTCAAAGTAAATAACTTCAACACAACAATGAATTAATTTTTTAAAGAGTAAAAGTCAGTCCCAGCCCAAGGACATTTAATAAGAAGTGAGAATAGTCAAATTTATCAGTCAGAAACATAGAAGACATGTGCTACATATGTGTTTGTGTTTGTGTGATTTTATAAGAATATCCATCAAAATGTTATGATCTTTAGGTGATATTATGGCTAAGTATATCTATAAATGATTGACTCTCTTCCTTATGCTTTTCTAAGTTATTTCACTATAAAAAAATATATTTTATAAAATGGGAAAAAAAGCATTTCCAATCTAAAATATAAAAAAGGCTAAAACATGAAGGTAGTACATGAAGGAGTGTCCCATCCTTGGTGAGCATATCCAATACCAAGATTTATCTTGTCCACGAAACAGAGATGACTGGTAATATGGTTAATCTTAACAGTGTCTCTTGGATACTAGATAGGTAGGAGGTACAGAACAAAGCCAATGAGTATCCTTCTGAGGGGAGGGGAGGGCAGGGTCAGGTTGCCTGACACACTGCCAAATACAGGAACAACAGAAGTCCCTTAGAGTCATGTTTAGAGATGTAAGTGGGTCAACTAGATGGCCCATAGAGATGGCAGTGGATCAAAGCTCAAATATGCATTTAAAAGTTTTCCTACCAAGAGTGGCAACTGGCTGGTTTGGGTAAGACAAATCACATTCCTGCTATTCTGCATCATAAGAGGCCTGCTCTGGGTAATTCTCAGATTTAAGGTTGGATCCTCTTTACTGTAATCACTAAAAACTCTTTCCCTAAACCAAATTCTGTGTCATATGTAAGACTTGATCCCATGACTTTGCTACTTTCAAGATAAAGTCCAGAGGGATCCTGGATGGCTCAGTCAGTTAAGTGCCTGACTCCTGATTTCTGCTCAGGTCATAATCTCCAGGTCCTGAGATCAAGCTTCCTGAGAGGCTCTGTGCTTAGCACAGAATCTGCTTGAGATTCTCTCTCTCCCTCTTTCTCTGTTCCTCCTATGCCTATGCTCTCTAAATAAATAAATACATACTTAAATAAAGGATAAAATCCTGACAGCATTATGAGAACATCTGGGGATGTGAACATGTGTATTTTGAAAACATTCCCAAATGATTCCAATGTATTAGTGCCCATTCCTTTGGACAATTACTGAGGTAGGTAATATTTGTATATATCACATATACTGTAAATACTAGATAATATTAGCTTAAAGATAAATTTGCTTTAGGTAAATATGAGAAGAGTAATAATTAAGCCATTATGTTACCCAAAAAGATGAAGTAATATAAATATATAGTCAGCAATTAAAGTTAAGAGAAAAGCCTAAGTTTAATGTATGCCATCACTCTAAATATAAATTTTCCAGTCATGACTAGTTCGGAGTTTCTCAGACTTGGGCTCTTCGTAATGAAAATATAATTATAATAGACTCTCAATGTTGTTTTAAATATTCATATTATAATGCAATTTAAATACATACAAACAAAATTAGACACAAAATATCATGCACATTGTTCCTCTAATGCCTATAAAATTAATACAAATGTACAAATTACATATATAGAAAAGTACAAAAACATTAACATTTAAAGTAGTAACATTAATTTTATGAGACAGATGACACAGTTTCTCTGAAACTAGTGTGTTGATGGTACATATAATAGTAGGGAAATATAGCATCAAAAACAAATTCAGGGATGCCTGGGGGCTCAATGGTTGAGCATCTGCTTTCAGCTCAGGGCATTATCCCAGTCCAGGGATCGAGTCCCACATCAGTCTCCCTGCAAGGAGCCTGCTTCGCCCTCTGCTTCTCTCTGTGTGTCGCATGAATAAATAAATAAAAATATTTTTTAAAAAACAAATTCAGATTTATATTTATTTCTGAATTTTTGTTCTAGTAATAGAGTCTTCCTATCAAGACTTCCAGTGGATCAGCATGCCCCAGAAACATATAGAGAATGCTGCATAAAATATAGCATCCAAATATTAAATGTATATCAAAGCTAAAAAGAAAGAACAGGAAATCCTCATGCATGAGAAAAACAGAAGGAACCCAAACCACTCTAATAAGCATAAAAGCTGAGACTTCAGCGGTCAAAGTAGTACCAGATGCAGATATACATAGTCCTAAAGCCTTAGGATCAAAATTTTAATGCCTGGACTGAGGCAGAATCTGAAAATAAAACTCCCTTTACTACAAACTGAAAGTTTCCTATTTATAAAATAAACTTTTTTTTTATAAAAAAGCCTGCATCTTAAAGCTCAAGACAATGGTAAGAATTTCATCACTGCTGAGTGCTGGGAATGGAAAAGAGAAGTCTTCTGCAAGAAATCAAAACTCCAATCTTGCATCACCCATGAGCAGCAAAAATCCCAAACCAAGAAATTTTTAAAAACTGACCTCAAACCAGTGGAATTCCTGAAGCTCCCAACAAAAGTAAATACAAAATTCATCTCTAAGGATATATCCACAACACATATGATTCTCACAGAAAAACTGACACCCATAAAACTTACAAATCTCATGGGAACCAGATTCATCAAAATGGAGAGCCAAGAGACATAAAAAAATAGATAAAATAGCATTCCCTTCCAAAAAGAAAAAAAATAGAAAATAGAACAATCTGAGATTTTTAAAATAGATATTCTTGGAATTACATTAAAAGGTAAAACAGTGCTCACTTTGGCAGCACATATACTAAAAGGTAAAAGAAATAGAAACACATCAAGAGAGGCACCTGGGTCACTCAGTGGTTGAGCATCTGCCTTTGGCTCAGGTCATGATCCTGGGGTCCTGGGATAGAGTTCTGCATCAGGCTCCCCACAGTGAGCCTGCTTCTCCCACCACCTAGGTCTCTGCCTCTCTTTCTCTGTCTCTCATAAATAAATAAATAAATAAAATCTTTAAAACATACACACACACACACACACACACACACACCAAGAAAAGAAACTCATGATGAGGAATAACAGATTTCTTAAAAATAGAACTAGAAATAAAAAAATTATCAAAATTTAAAAATTTCAATGTATGGAATAATCAGCAGAGTAGATGTAGGTGAAGAGAAAATTATTATTAGGGAAGATACACTTGAGAAAATTACCAAGAATGCAACACAGTAAAGAAAGAAAAAATACAAATGAGAGATGAGAGTCGTGAAGGATAGAATGAGAAACCAATCATATGTCTACTTAAATAGAAGGTCCAAGAGAGATTAAGAAAAAAATATTAAAAAGATAATAGCTATGTATTGATATATATATATATATATATATGTAAGAAAAAAACATGATCAGATTCAGGAAGAAATGAATAGTATGCAAAACTCTAAAAGAAAAGGGAACCTGGGTGGCTCAGAGGTTGAGCATCTGCCTCTGGCTCAGGTCATGATCCTAGGGTCCTGGGATCGAGTCCCACATTGGGCTGCCCTCAACAAGCCTGCTTCTCCCTCTGCCTATGTCTCTGCCTCTCTCTCTGTGTCTTATGAATAAATAAATAAATAAATAAATTTTTTAAAAATTTAAAAGAAATTTATTCTTAGATGCGTTATTGAGAAATTTCAGATAGTCAAAGAGAAAAAAATGCTAAAAGTAACCTAAATTGAATAGAAAAACAATGAAATGGACTATAGCCTAATTATTATTTAATTTATTCATAAATATTTATGGAATGCACTATTCTAGGCTGTGGAGATACAGCAGTGAACAAAACAAAAAAGTTCTTGCTCTCATGGAGCCTACATTCTGGTAATAAGAACATAATAATATCTACTAAGTACAAATAAAAAAGAATGTAAACCCAGAATTCTAAATTTATTTTTTCTTTCATTCAATAAATATTAAATATTTTGTACACATAAGATACTTTTTATGTGTCAGCCACCATTTGGGGGGTTGTATACATCAATGAGCAAGCTGACAAAATTTTTGACTTCATGGAGCTTATATCCTGACGGAATATAAAATAAACATAAAAATACATAAAATATATACTATGTTAGACTATAATAAAATGCAGGGATGTCCACTCTCACCACTGCTATTCAACATAGTACTGGAAGTCCTAGCCTCAGCAATCAGACAACAAAAAGACATTAAAGGCATTCACATTGGCAAAGAAGAAGTCAAACTCTCCCTCTTTGTAGATGACATGATACTCTACATAGAAAACCCGAAAGCCTCCACCCCAAGATTGCTAGAACTCATACAGCAATTTGGTAGCGTGGCAGGATACAAAATCAATGCCCAGAAATCAATGGCATTTCTATACACTAACAATGAGACTGAAGAAAGAGAAATTAAGGAATCAATCCCATTTACAATTGCACCCAAAAGAATAAGATACCTAGGAATAAACCTAACCAAAGAGGTAAAGGATCTATACCCTAAAAACTATAGAACACTTCTGAAAGAAATTGAGGAAGACACAAAGAGATGGAAAAATATTCCATGCTCATGGATTGGAAGAATTAATATTGTGAAAATGTCAATGTTACCCAGGGCAATTTACACGTTTAATGCAATCCCTATCAAAATACCATGGACTTTCTTCAGAGAGTTAGAATAAATTATTTTAAGATTTGTGTGGAATCAGAAAAGACCCCGAATACCCAGGGGAATTTTAAAAAAGAAAACAATATCTGGGGGCATCACAATGCCTGAAATTGTAGTACAATTTCAGGTTGTACTACAAAGCTGTGGTCATCAAGACAGTGTGGTACTGGCACAAAAACAGACACGTAGATCAATGGAACAGAATAGAGAACCCAGAAGTGGACCCTCAACTTTATGGCCAACTAATATTCGATAAAGGAGGAAAGACTATCCACTAGAAGAAAGACAGTCTCTTCAATAAATGGTGCTGGGAAAAATGGACATCCACATGCAGAAGAATGAAACTAGACCACTCCCTTTCACCATACACAAAGATAAACTCAAAATGGATGAAAGATCTAAATGTGAGACAAGAGTCCATCAAAATCCTAGAGGAGAACACAGGCAACACCCTTTGTGAACTCAGCCACAGTAACTTCTTGCAAGATACATCCACGAAGGCAAAAGAAACAAAAGCAAAAATGAACTATTGGGACTTCATCAAGATAAGAAGCTTTTGCACAGCAAAGGATACAGTCAACAAAACTAAAAGACAACCTACAGAATGGGAGAAGATATTTGCAAATGACCTATCAGATAAAGGGCTAGTTTCCAAGATCTATAAAGAACTTCTTAAACTCAACACCAAAGAAAAACAATCCAATCATGAACTGGGCAAAAGACATGAAGAGAAATCTCACAGAGGAAGACATAGACATGGCCAACATGCACATGAGAAAATGCTCTGCATCACTTGCCATCAGGGAAATACAAATCAAAACCACAATGAGATACCACCTCACACCAGTGAGAATGGGGAAAATTAACAAGGCAGGAAACCACAAATGTTGGAGAGGATGCAGAGAAAAGGGAACCCTCTTACACTGTTGGTGGGAATGTGAACTGGTGCAGCCACTCTGGAAAGCTGTGTGGAGGTTCCTCAAAGAGTTAAAAATAGACCTGCCCTATGACCCAGCAATTGCACTGTTGGGGATTTACCCCAAAGATTCAGATGCAATGAAACGCCGGGACACCTGCATCCCGATGTTTATAGCAGCAATGTCCACAATAGCCAAACTGTGGAAGGAGCCTCGGTGTCCACCGAAAGATGAATGGATAAAGAAGATGTGGTTTATGTATACAATGGAATATTACTCAGCCATTAGAAACGACAAATACCCACCATTTGCTTCAACGTGGATGGAACTGGAAGGTATTATGCTGAGTGAAGTAAGTCAATTGGAGAAGGACAAACATTGTATGTTCTCATTCATTTAGGGAATATAAATAATAGTGAAAGGGAATATAAGGGAAGGGAGAAGAAATGTGTGGGAAATATCAGAAAGAGAGACAGAACATAAAGACTCCTAACTCTGGGAAACGAATAGGGGTGATGGAAGGGGAGGAGGGTGGGGGGTGGGGGTGAATGGGTGACGGGCACTGAGAGGGGCACTTGACGGGATGAGCACTGGGTGTTATTCTGTATGTTGGTAAATTGAACACCAATAAAAAATAAATTCTTTAAAAAAATAAATAAAATAAAATAAAATAAAATAAAATAAAATAAAATAAAATAAAATAAAATGCTATTTTTAAAAATTAAGTAAAATAAATGAGTAGTGGGCTGGAAGTTAGAATTGAGGATAGAGTAAGTTGTGGTTATTTTTTATTTATTCATGAGAGACACAGAGAAAGGCAGAGACATAGGCAGAGGGAGAAGCAGGCTCCCTATGGGGAGCCTGATGCAGGATTCAATCCCAGGACCCCGGGATCATGACCTGAGACAAAGGCCGATGCTCAACCACTGAGCCACCCAGTGCCTCAGATTGTGATTTTAAACAGATGAAAGCTGGAGTACCTGCATGGCTCAGTTTGTTAAGCATCTGCTTTCAACTCAGGTCATGGACCCAGGATCCTGAGATTGAGCCCACATGGAGCTCCTCGCTCAGTTGAGTCTGCTTCTCCCTCTCCCTCTCCCTCTGCCTCTCCCCACCCAGCTTATGCTCTCTCTCTCTCTCATTCTCTCTTTCTTTCTCGTACTCTTTCTCTCAAATAAATAAAATATATTTTTTTAAAAATTCATGAATAAATACGTGAAAGCTAAACCTCACTAAGAAGGTGACTTGAGTAAAGACTTGAAGGATTTGCCGCTAAACTAGCATTCAAGAATAAAATAGACATTGTCAAAAAAAATTAGACTGATAAAGCCCTTACTGAAAAATCCTCAATGACATATGAAGGAAACTATATACAAAAAAAAAAAAAAAAGAATATAAAAGACAATGTTAAGGAAAAATACTCATTTCATGTATGCATTGAACACTCAACAAAAACTTTCCACATAATAGGTCACAATCACCTCTCAACAAATACTAAATACCAAGAGTTAGTGTACAGAACATAAAGTAATAAAATTAGAAATCAAAAATAAAAATAATACAAGCCAATATCCTTTATGAATACGGATGCAAAAATCTCCAACAAAATATTAGCAAAACACATTCAACAATACATTAAAAGAATCATTCAAAAGATCAAGTGGGATTCATTCCAGGAATGCAAAGATGGTTCAATATTCACAAATCAATCAACATGATACACTACATTCATAAAATAATGGATAAAGATCATATGATCATCTCAACAGATGCAGAAAAATCATTTGACAAAATTCAACATCTATTCATGATAAAAAAAAAACTCTCAACAAAGTAGGTTTAGAGGGAACATACCTCAACATAATAAAGGCCTTATATGAAAAACCCACAGCCATCTGACTCAAAAGTGGTAAAAAGTGAAAAACTAAGTTTTTCCTCTAAAATCAGAAACAAGACAAGGATTTCTGGTAAAAAGTGAAAAACTAAGTTTTTCTGGTAAAAGTGAAAAACTAAGTTTTTCCTCTAAAATCAGAAACAAGACGAGGATTTCTACTCTCACCACTTTTTCAACATAGTACTGCAAGTCCTCACCAAGCAATCAGACAAGAAAATGAAATAAGAGGTATCCATAGCAGAA
The DNA here is from genome assembly GCF_011100685.1 of Canis lupus familiaris. Classification (NCBI taxonomy): domain Eukaryota; kingdom Metazoa; phylum Chordata; class Mammalia; order Carnivora; family Canidae; genus Canis; species Canis lupus. The sequence continues at coordinate 13,973,203 of NC_049242.1, read as the reverse complement.
GGAAGAAGTTTAACTGTCATTATTTGCAGATGACATAACACTATACATACAAAAATCCTAAAGACTCCAACAAAAAAACTATTAGAATAAATGAATTCAGTAAAGTTCAGGATACAAAATTAATATCCAGAAATCAGTAGCATTTCTGTACATTAATAATGAAGTAGCAGAAAATAATTCCATTTATAGCTACACCAAAAGGAATGAAATACCTAGGAATAAACTCAACTAGGGAGATGAAAGACCTATTCTCTGTTATATAAAACATTGATGAAAGAAACTGAAAACAACATTTAAAAAAAGGAAAAATACTCCATGCTGATGGATTGGTAGAATTAATATTGTTAAAATGGCCATACTACCAAAGTAATCTACAGATTCAACACAATCCCCACCAAAACAGCAACAGTACTTTTCACAGAACTAGAACAAATAATCCTAAAATTTGTATGGAACCACAAAAGACCTTAAAAATTCATGTCATCTTGAGAAAGAACAACAAAGCTGGAAGCATCATAATCCCAGTTTTAAGACATACTACAAGCTGTAGTAATCAAAACAGTGTGGTACTGGCACAAAAACAGACATAGACAATGGAACAAAATAGAGAGCTCAAAAATAAACCGTTGCTTATGTGGCCAATTAATCATCAACAAAGGAAGAAAGAATATACAATGGGGAAAAGACTGTCTCTTCAATAAATGGTGCTGAGACAACTAGACAGCTACACACAAGAGAATGAAACTGGACCACTGTTTAACACCATATAAATAAACTCAAAATAGATAAAGACCTAAATGGAAGGCCTGAAACCACAAAAATCCTGGAAGAGAGCATAAGAAGTAATTTTCAATTTTTCTGACAGTGGCTATAGCAAAATTTTTCTTGATAGGTCTCCTAAGTCAGAGGAAACAAAAGCAAAAATAAACTATTGGGACTACATAAAAATAAAAAGAGAAAGCAAGAATAATATGGAGCAGATAAACAAACAAAAATTGGGTCTTTGAAAACAATATTAAGGTTGTCAACTTCTGACAATATTGATCATGAAAAAAAGGAAAGAAAGCAAAAATAAAAAATATTATAAATGAAAAATTACATAATTACAAGTAGAGATTTAAGAATCATAAATTAATAGTATAAACTACCTTAAGCTAATAAATTTGAAAACATAGACAAAACGGACAATTTCCTTGAAAAATATAATATACTTAAATTGACAAATATACAACTTGAATAGATCTATAACCTTTTAAGAAACTGAATCAGAAGTCACAAAATCAACCTACAAAAAAAGCACCATGCACAGATAATTTCACAGACAAGTTTTATCATACTTTCAGGCAACTAACAATGCTTTTTTTATATAAAATGTTCTAGAAAACAGAAAATGAGAAAGATCATCCCTTATTCCTTATGAAGCCAACACAAAGTTGATACAAAAATTAGACAAGATCAAGATAAGGAAAGAAAATTACAGTCTAACCTTACTTATAACAGACATGAAAATTCTAAATGAGATATTAGCAAGCCAACTCCACAATAGTATTTTTAATAATTTTATAAAACTTTACTGTTCAGTTAGATAAGGTTTACATGGAAATATGGTTTAAATGAGTATTATACACATATTTAATACAATGTTCTAGGAATCAAGTACAAAAAGTCTCTTTACCATGTGTTTACTATTATATTCGCATGAAATCTCTTCATGTAAAACCCAAGCATATCTACTGGAGTTGAAATTTGGATGGAGAAGCTCATACCTCACTGGCTTAGCATCCTCCCCTCTCTCATTTTGAAAACTACTGTAAATGATCAAAATTATTTTTGAACATTATATTGCAGTTTCTGCATAATTTATAACCTTTCTTGACATACCCAGGCCTATCATATAAGCACTACTATCAATCTGGAATTATTGTTCTTCATACTCAAATTGGATATCATTTTGGACATAATCTTCTAAGAATTTTAAAATTAATATAATTTTATAAATACATCAGAAGGCCTTTTGTGATTAAAGCATTTCTTCAAACTAATAGGAATTTGTAATTTTTGTATAACTAATGTTCTTACTAAGAATCATTTCTCTAAATTCAAAAGCTTAGGGGAATCTAGCACACAGATGTGGCAGCAGATGTGATAAACTGCGTAGCTGATCAGATTTAACAACTCAGGAAATATTATAATCTCAGCCATGTGCACCAGGTAATCAGAATGACAGCAAAATAACAAAGAAACACAATATCATAGTACAGCACTCAGAATTTTTCTTTAAATTAGTGACTTCAATCAGAGCTTTGCTACAAAACTCATTCTCACAGTTACCTCAATATAAAGAAAACACATTTCATCACATGATTAAATTTGTGTGGTACCTATCTTCTAAAAAAAAAAAAAGTTTGATATGATAGAAATTCAAAACTTAGGCAAACTACTTAAAATAGGGAGCTATCATATAAAATGTTTTTTAAGCATTGAAGTTGCTGGCCACGTAGAAAACTAGCATCAGCAAAACTGCAAGGCATCTCAAATCTCAAAATCTCAAGTCTTTAAAAAAAAAAATCCCTGAGTTGGGGCACCTGGGTGGCTCAGTCAGTTAAGGATCTGTCTTTAGCTCAGGTCATGATCTCAGGGTTCTGGGATCAAGCCCTGAGTCAGGCTCCCTGCTCAGTGGGGAGTCTACTTCTCCCTCTCCCTGTAGCTCACCTCCTTCTCCCCCCGTGTGCTTGCTCTCTCTCTTGCTCTCTGTCTCTCTGAAATAAATAAATAAAATCTTTAAAAAAAAAAAAATTCTTGTGCTGTACTGGACAGGTTTTTTAATAGGCTTCAAAACCTGATATCAGAAGTAAAATGAAGAGAGCCCATTTAAGAAACAAAAGGATAAAATATAGATAGGGTACTTAAGAGTTAGTAACACAAGCCATAAGAGAACCAATGTATAAAAAAATAGGTGGATCTGTTCTCATAAATGTCGCACATGATGGCACAAGTTTGCATATCAGAAAATGAGTCTAAAAGACATACTTAGTTATTATCACCTGAAAGACAACTATGTCAAGTGACATATATATTTTTATTATAAATATATATATATATATTTCCACATAAACCTTATCTCTAAGTGAATAACAAAGTTTTACAAGATTATTATGTGATAGCTCACAATTGTTAGTTTTGAGAATTGCTCACTGGATATTTTTGTTAACTTACATAAATAACAAAAAATTTTTGAAGTTGCTAATAATACTGATCTGTATGCTAAAAAGTATAGAAATTCCCTGATGTAATTTTTAAAATATGTCTGTGAAAATATTCACAGAATCATATTGTTCCCAACCTCAAATTCTTCTTTTAATTAAATATGAATAGGTTCACTTTGCTCTTCAATAGAATATTCTCTTAATATTAGGTTTTTACAGTCTAAATTCTTATTACTAGGTGAAAAAAATAGCTACTAGTTTTTCCAACTAGTTGACAAATTAATAGTTAAAATTCTCATGTGGTTGTGACTATCTGTACTGTATTTCCGAGAGTCACCATAATTTGGGTGGTAAAAGAGTGATTTTCTTGGAAATGGAAAACCGTATGAAATTTAAATTGCAGGGCAACCCAGGTGGCTCAGTGGTTTAGCGCCGCCTTCGGCCCAGGGTGTGATCCTAGAGACCAGGAATTGAGTCCCACGTCGGGCTCCTTACATGGAGCCTGCTTCTCCCTCTGCCTGTGTCTCTGCCTCTCTCTCCCCGTGTCTCTCATGAATAAATAGATTAAATCTTTAAAAAAAAAAAGAGAGAGAAATTTAAATTGCAGAACTAGTTGTCAAGGTATAGAAAATATTATAAAATACTTTCCCATTCCTGAAGAAACTAAATTAGTTTTAGGTACCAAGACAATTCAATAAGGAAAAGACAGTCTTTTCAACAAATAGGGCTCGGACTCTTGGAAATCTACAAGCAAAACAAAACAAAATAAAACAAAACCAGCTTAGACCCTTACTTTACATGATACCCAAAAGTTAACTCAAAATGGGTCACAGACCTAAATGTAAAAGCTTAAAAATTTAGTATAAAATGTACAGAAGAAACCAAAAAAGAAAATACTCATCATTTGGGGTTTGGAAAAAGTTTTTAGATATCAAAGTATAAGCCTTAAAAATATTAATAAATTGTACAAGAAAAACTATAAGCTATTTTTAAATGGACATTATTTTAAAATTTATAGACAAACTAAAGACTGCAGAAGATATTTAGAACATATCTTTTTAAAAGTACTTGTGTCCAAAATATAAACTAAAATAATAAGAAGACAGAGAACCCAATTTCAAAATGAACATAACATAAGGATTCCAGTCCAAGTTGGTGACATAGGAGTCTCCTGAATTTACCTCCACCCGCAGGCTCACTGAATCTACAGCTACACACGGAACAATTCCCTCTGACAAATACTCAGAAATTAGCTGAGTGATTACTACATATCTGGCAAATGAGAAAAACCCACATTGACATGGATCGCCAGTGTTTCTCTGAAAGGAGCTTATGCACATGTCTAGCATCCTGGATTTCACAGCTGCTATCAAGGGATACATTTCTTAATTGCCTGACTCTGGTGGTAAGTGAAGCTTAAGTTCGAGGTTCCAGAAGACAACAGCAAAGAATCACTTCTTAACCAGCTATCCTCTCAGCACTCAGTGCAGAGAGCACCCATCTCACACTTTACCTGAAAGAGGCCTATTAGCACACTTTAAAAGATGCAGCCGACTTCTTATTTAGCCATGCATCTAGAAACAGACTAGATCCTCCCTGGAGATCTAAAAAGCCGGCAGACATTGCTCTGCATTCTCCTTCTAGTCAAGTCCAAATCACCATTATCTCCCTGGAAGGAGATACATGTATACATGCCTGGTACCCTGGCTTTTACAGCTTTTGGTCAGGGGACCCAACCTTTGATCACCAAGCTATGATGGACAGCAGGGATTGTTTGTGGGTTCCTAAGGCTGCAGAAAACAAAGAAATTCTTTTTAACTTGTTATCCCCTAAGGACCCTCCACAGAAGGAACGGAAGAAATGTCCTTCTTTCGGTCTTTCCCTAAAAGAGATCTACTTGCATGTTTTAAAACTGGCTGCCAGGAGGTACAGCCTCCAATCAGCCTGCATCTAGGTGCTAACTGAGATCCTCACCTTTGGGACACTGACAGATCTTGGCACACTCTCAACTAGTGAGAGCCAATAAGAACAAAGACAGCTTGGACAGTCACAAGGGTTTGAGGGACAACCAAGAGCTAGAGACAAGCTGAAAAATAAGGTTCATTTTCTGCATGATAGCACTCCATCAAGACTGAGAGAGATGGCTGTTTTACCTAATGCACACAAACTATCACAGAGAGTCAAGGAAAGTGAAGAAAAAGAGGAATAAAAAGGAATATGTTCCAAACAAAAGAATAAAATAAAGCTCCAGAAATAGACCTTAATCAAACAAAGGTAATTGATTTACCTGACGAAAAGTTCAAAATATTGGTCATAAAGATGCTCACTGAGGTGAGAACAATACATGAACAAAGTGAGAATTTCATCAAAAGTACAGATAATATAAGACAGCACCAAACAGAAATAACAGAGAACAGAATACAATAACTGAAATAAAAAATCCAATACTATGGATCAACAACAAACTAGATGAAATGAAAGAAAGTATCAGAGAATTAAAAGAGAGGGCAGCAAAATTCATCCAATCAGAAGTACAAGAATTAAAAAAGCATGAAAAAGAGCAAAATCAGCTTAAGGGACTTACTGGATACCACTGATACATATTATATATATACAATATACACAACAGATGCATTATAGAGATCCCAGAAGGAGAAAATAGAATATGACATAAAGTTTATTTAAAGAAATAATGGCTTGTATAAGTATAAATATGGTTTATATAAGTATATATCTCACTAGTAAAGGTAAATATATAGTTAAATTCAGAACACTATATTATAATGATGATTGGTGAGCCACTTAAAACTCTAAAGATTAAAAGACAAAATTGGTTAAAATATAGACTACAATAATTTGTTAATGAATAACAAGATAAAAATTACACAAGATCAAAAAAGGAAAATGTGGGGCGTGGGTAGAGTAAAAATATAGAGTTTTAGTATGTGTTTGTAAAACTTCTCTCCACTAGGGAAATAAATAGACATCCAGATCCAGAAAGCCCACAGAGATTTCTAAATAAGATGCATCTAAAGAGACACACATGAAGACACATTATAATCAAACTGTCAAAAGTTAAAGAAAAGGAGAGATTTGTAAAAGCAGCTAGGAAAAAAAAAAAAAAAAAAAAAAAAAACTTCCTATGTACATGGGAACCCCCAGGAGGATATCAGCAGATATTGCAGCACAAACTGCAAGCCAGAAGGGAATGACATGATATATTCAAAGTACTGAGGGAAGGGGGAAAAAAACATTGCCATTCAAAAAATATCTAGTCAGCACAGTTGTCCTTTAAAATTGAAGGAGAAAAAAAGAATTTTCCAGACAAGCAAAAGATGAAGTTCATCACCACTAGACCAGCCTTACAAAAAAAAAAAAATGCTAAAGGGACTTCTTCAAACTAAAATAAAGAGGCATTAATTAGTAACAGCAAAGTACATGAAAATATATATGTCCCTGGTAAAGGTAAATATATAGTTAAATTCAGAACCACTCTAATGCTAAAAACAGTGATAGGTAATCACTTTTAAATTTAGTAGAGGTTAAAAGATAAAATTGGTAAAAATATAACTGCAATAATTTGTTAATGGATACAAAGGTAAAAAGTTTTAAACTGTGACATCTAAAACATAAAACATGAGGGGGTAGAGTAAAAACACAGAGTTTTAGTATGTGTTTTGAAATTAAATTATTATCAGCTTAAAATAGACTTAGATAAATGTTTTATATAAGCCTCATGGTAACCACAAAAGCAAAAAAACCTATAATAGATACAGAAAGGAATCTAAACATATTGTGTACAGGAAATCATCAAATCCCAAAGAAATAGATAAAGAGAAGAAGAAAGAAACAAAGAAATTACAAAACAGCACGAAAATAAACCAAATGGCAATAGCAAGGACAAAGGAACCAAGAATATGCACTGGGGAAGGGATAGTCTCTTCAATAAATGGTGGTGAGAAGACTGGACCAACATGTGCAAAACGAAACTAGACCTTTATCTTATGCTGCAAACACAAAAAATCAACTAAAAATGAATTAAAGACTTAAGACCCAAAATTGGAAAACTCCTAGAGGAAAACAAGCTTACTTCCTTGACATCAGTCTTGGCAATGATTTGTGGATATAACACCAAAAGGAAAGGCAACAAAAGTGAAAATAAATGAGTGGGACTACATCAAACTAAAAAGCATCTGCACAGCAAAGGAAACCACCAACAATATTAGAAGTCAACCTACAAAATGGAAGAAAATACTTGCAAATATATATTTATAAGATGTTAATATTCAAAATATATAAAGAATTCATACAACCCAAGAGAAAAATAGACAACTTGATTAAAAAATGGCCAGAGAAACTGAATAGATATTTTTCCAAAGAAGAAATACAGAAGGCCAACAGGCATGTGAAATGTGCTTAGCATCACTAATTATCAAGAAAATATAAATAAAAAATCACAATGATATATCACCCCACACCTGCTAGAATGCCAATTATCAAAAAGACAAGAGATGTTTTGACAAAGATGCAGAAAAGGGAACGCTTATGCACTAGTAGTGGGAATTTAAATTAGTGCAGCCACTGTGGAAAATCATATAGAGCTTCCTCAAAAAGTTGACATAGAGTTACCATATGATCCAACATTCCCACCTCTGGATATATATACCCACAGGAAATGAAAATAGTATATCAGTAAAATATCTGTACATTGTAGATATCATGTTCATTGCAGTATTATCCATAGTAGGCAAGAATAGGAAACAACTTAAGTGTTCATCAATGGATGAATGGAGAAAAATGTGAGAGAGGGAGGGAGGGAGGGAGGGAGATAGATGATAGATAGATGATGATGATGATGAAGATTAGATAGATAGATAGATAGATAGATAGATAGATAGATGATAGATTATTCAGCCTTAAAGGAAGGAAATCTTGCCATTTGTGACAACATAAATAAACATGAAGACATTATGCTAATTGAAATAAGACAAAGACAAATACTGTATGATATCACTTATATGTGGAATCTATTCTTTTTTAGATGGCTAGTAAGCATAATAAAAGATGCTCAGTATCATTGGTCACTAGGGAAATAAAAATTAAAATCAGGGACACCCAGGTTGCTCAGTGGTTGAGCATCTGCCTTCGGCTCAGATGGTGATCCTGGGGTCTTGTGATCAAGTCCCACATCAGGCTCCCTGTAGGGAGCCTGCTTCTTCCTTTGCCTATGTCTCTGCCTCTCTCTGTGCCTCTCATGAATAAATGAATAAAATCTTTTAAAAATTAAAATCAAAATAAGATACCATTATATACCTATTAAAATATCTAGAATTTCAAAAAGATACACAATACCAAACATTACAAGGATATAGAAAAACTAGAACCATCATACATTGCTGATGAGAATGTGAAGTGGTACTGCCAATTTGAAAAATAATTTGGCAGTGTTTTTAAAAGTGCAATATAAACTAATCATATGACCTATCAATTTCACATCTAGGAATCTACCCAAGAGAAATGAATACACATGCCTACACAAAGAAATTTACACAAATATTGATACCAACATGATTTACAATAGCCCAAGCTGGAAACTATCCAAATGTCCATCAAGTGGTGAATGGATTTTTTTTAATGTGATATATCCATACTATGGAATACTATTTGGCAATAAAAAGGAATGAAGATACTGATAGAGGCTATAACATGGATGAGCCTCGAAAACATTATGCTCAGTGAGACACAACATGTAAAAGGTTACATATGGTAAGATTTAATTTATATGAAATGTCCAGAAAAGGCAAATTTATAGACAGAAAGCAGTTCAGCTGTGGACTGCGGATGGTAGTCAGGAGATTTTTACAGTGATGGGAATGTTCTAAAACTGGATTATGATGATGGTTTCACAACTCTATAAATTTACTGAAAATTGTTGAATTGTGCAATTATAATGGATAAATTTTATGGTATGTAAATTAAATCCCCATTAAGCTGCTTTTTTTAAAAGCTCTGCACACTTCCATCCTTTCCTTTGCTTTTGCTGACAGTAAGTAACAAAAATACTTTCAAAAACCCTGGAATGCCTGCCAATATTACAATAGGGAAACTGTATACATGATTTTCAAATTAAGTGTTAAGCCACTGTTCCAACAGTTTTCAAGATTTCCCTTTGGTTTGGCAGTTAGCAATCTAAACTAACAGCATAATGAAGGCAAGAAGCATATTTGGCAATAAGTAATTATTTAGATAGAACATAAGAGAAGACTCTTGTCAAATCAACTCCATAAGAAATGTTAGTACATGTGGTTCTATATTGATAGCATTATATAAATCTCACTATAATATAAATCTTGCAGCATGCACAGCCATTCTAGAAAACAGTTCCCCAAAAAGTTAAAAACAGAGCTATCCTACAACCCAGCAATTGTACTATTATTTACCCCAAAGATACAAATGTAGTGATCAGAAGGGGCATGTGCACCCCAGTATTTATAGCACAATGTCCACAATAGCCAAAGCAATGAATAGAGCCCAGATGTCAACTGACAGATGAATGGATAAAGAAGATGTGGTGTATGTGTATGTATGTGTGTGTGTGTGTATGTATATATAAGGAATATAATATGTAATGATAATGGAATATTATATATGGAATAATGGAATATAATAGAATAACATATATACAGAATTTACAATGGAGTATTACTCAGCCATCAAAAATAATGAAGTCTTGCTATTTGCAATAACATGGATGGAACTAGAGGATATTATACTAAGCAAAATGAGTCAATCAGAGAAAGGCAATTATATGATTTCACTCATATATGGAATTTAAGAAACAAAACAGAGGAGCATAGGGGAAAGGAAGGGAAAAAACAAGATGAAATCAGAAAGGAAGAGACACTTAATCATAGGAAACAAACTGAGGCCTGCTAGAGGGGAGAAGGGTGGGGGGATGGGGTAATTTGGTGATGGGCACATGATGTAATGAGCACCGGGTATCATATACAACGGATGAATCACTGACCTCTACCTCTGAAACTAATAATACACTATATGCTGATTAACTGACATTAAATTTTAAAAAAATAAAGACAAACTATAGAACAGTAAAACAGATATATGTAATTTAATCTTGCAAATGTTTCAGTCTCTGATGCAGTCCTTTAATCTATAAATATTGTCTCCTGAATAATTTTAAAATGATGCTTATAGCAATGATTTTTTTTTTTTATGATAGTCACAGAGAAAGAGAGAGAGGCAGAGACACAGGCAGAGGGAGAAGCAGGCTCCATGCACTGGAAGCCCGATGTGGGATTCGATCCCGGGTCTCCAGGATCGCGCCCTGGGCCAAAGGCAGGCGCCAAACTGCTGCGCCACCCAGGGATCCCTTATAGCAATGATTTTTATTGAGCACTTAAAGTACTCCAGTTACTAAGCTAAATATTGTCACATTTAAAATCTCATTTAAAACTTAAAATAATCTTGTCATACTGTTGGCTCTATTTTACAGATAGGGAAATTGAGGCTCAGAGACCTTGAGTGAAAGCTCAAGGTTACACAGCTAGGAAGCGACTTATCTCCAAGTTGATTTAGTAATCCATTTGCTTAACCATAGAACTATGCTTTCTGCTCTTCATAAAAGCAAAGCACTTTTGCTTAAAAGAGGAACTGAATTAGCATAACATCCAATGCTCCTGCTTACAAGCAAGAATACCCACTAGTGCTAGCAAAATTCTGTGAATTTTAGAGTCCAATATAAAAGAGTCATCAGCAGTGGGTAAAAACCTGATCCAGGCAATTTTTAAAGGACTTTGAATTATTTACAGCCTAGTAAACCTGAGACCAGTTTTAAAACCAAGGTTCAATTTAGAGCTGAAAATTCCTGGATACCAGTCTAGAAGGGAAATGTTTGCCATTTTATTGACATTCTGTTTTTGTCAGAGAATATGCTAGACTATTCATATATCTTATTTTATATATCCTTAAAACTAATTCTGTATTACTATCTTCAATTTGCAGATAAAAACTATAGGACTCTGAGAGGTCTAGTAACTTGCTTCAAATCACACAGTTACAGGTAGTAAAGCCAGGATCTCATCTAAAAGTCCACATTCTTTTCACTATATCATGCTCAAAGCCCATTTTTCTATTGCTTGTTTTAAAACTGCTTTCCTCCAATTCAAAAATGACCTCTTGTTATGCCTTCCATCAAACAATTAGAATTCTCTAAAGCTCTATCATGTAATTTTATTTCATTCATTCATCCATATTTGTTTAGCCCATTTTTTAAGAAAGATTTATTTATTTATTTATTTATTTGAGAGACAGTGTATGTGCCCATGTGAGGTGGGGAGGAGCAGAGGGAGGGAGAGAAACCTCAGCAGACTCTGTGCTCAGCACAGAGCTCTATGTGGGGTTCAATCTCAGGACTCTAAGATCACAACTTGAGCTGAAACCAAGAGTTGGATGCTTAACTGACTGTACCACCCAGGCACCCATTTAGCCCTTTTATATACCAGACAGAGCTAGGAAAAAAAAAAAAAGAGTTAGATGAAACACTTTAAGGAAATGACAGTCTAGAGGTAGAGAGAGATTTGTGTATTTATAATAAAACATCATAAATAAGCCTGAGGCACAATACCAACATGGAGAATGAAGTGTCTAAATTATTTCTCCTATTCTTTCCTACCTATAATATCTTTGGGATGAAATCTATATCTCCTGCCTTACCTTTAAGGCCTTTAATCCCTCTGCTCACATTTATTTTTCATTCAGTATTTATTGAGCACCTGTTGTGGGTATAAAAAGGCTGTATAACATAATGGAAAAAGGATGAACTTGGAATGAAATAGGCAAGAGTTTCAATCTATTCTTTATCACTTACTAGCTATGTAAACTTGAGCAAGTAGCTTTATCTCCTTCAGCTTCAGTGGGCTTTTATTTTATTGTATTTTATTTTAGAAAGAGAGAGAGTGCACACCAAAGGGGGATGGGAGGGGCATGGAGAGAGGTAGAGAGAGAGAGAGTGTGTCCCAAGCAGGCTCCATGCTCAGTACAAGCCAGATGCAGGACTCAATCCCATGACCCTGAGATCATGACTTGAACTGAAATGAAGAGTCAGATGCTTATTCCTCAATAAATTGATTTTATTCAGGAATAATTTACATGAAATAACATGCTTACATTTCAAGTACAGTTTGATAAGTTCCAGCAAATGTCTACACTCACATAATCAACACGACAGCCAAAATATAAAATATTTCCATTACCATAAAACAGTTGTACAAAAACATTTATAGCAGCTTCTTCATAGTAGCCCCAAACTGGACTCCCAAATATCTATCGGTAGGTAAATGGATTTTTAAAAGTTCCATTTTGCCCATTCCCAACCTGCCCTCCCAACCCAGACTCCAAACTTCAGGCTTTTTACTATTTTTTTTTACTATTACCTTTCTCTCAAATTAGAATTGTAATAAAACTTCATAAAATTACATTTAAATAGAATCATATAGTGTATACTTTTTTGTATTTAGCTTAGTTTGTTCAGCACGTTTTTCAGACTCATTTATGTTGCTGCATGAAGTTCATTCTTTTTGTTAGATAGTATTCCATTATATACATACATCAAAATTTGTTTACCTATTCATCTACTGATGGACATTTGGAATCCAGTTTCAGACTACGATGAATAAAGATGCTATAAAAATTCATGCGCACTGCTTTATGTAAAGAAATATTTTCATTTCTTTTGAGTAAATATTCAAGTGGAATGGCAGGTTTGAATAAGTATGAGTTTAATTTTTTGAGAAACTGACAAACTGTCTTCCCAAGTGGTTGCACCATTTTGCATTCCCACTATAAAATATATGAGTTAGTGCCAAAACTTGTTATTGTGAGTCTTTTAATTTTAATCTAGCTAAAGATGTGTAGTGGCAGCTCCTGTGGCTTTAATTTCCATTTACCTAATGACTAAAGATGGTGAGCATATTGTAATGTGGTCATCATTCAATATCTTATTTTGCAAAATGTCTTGAAGATCTTTTTTTCCTTTTTTAACTGGGTAGGTGGTTTGTATTCTCATTCTACAATTGTTAAGAGTTCTTTATAAACTCTCAATATGAGGGAGGGGCAAGATGGCGGAAGAGTAGGGTCCCCAAGTCACCTGTCCCCACCAAGTTACCTAGATAACTTTCAAATCATCCTGAAAACCTACGAATTCGGCCTGAGATTTAAAGAGAGAACAGCTGGAATGCTACAGTGAAAAGAGTTCGCGCTTCTATCAAGGTAGGTAGACGGGAAAAAAAAAATTACGAAATAAAAAGCATCCAAGGGAGAGAAGCCCCGCGAGGAGCCGGGCTAAGGCCCCGGGGCGAGTGTCCCCAGGACAGGAGAGCCCCGTCCTGGAGAAGCAAGAGCTTCACCAATCTTCCAGGATGGAAAGGCACTCGCAGGAAGTTGAAGCAGGGTCCCAGGAGGGGCAGGGATGCCCTCAGGCTTCCAGGGGCACCAACAAAGGACCTGCGCCCCTGGGAGAGCGTGCCACACCCCGTGGCCGAGCTCCCTAAAGGGCTGCAGTGCGCACCCGGCGGGGCTCCCGCAGAGGGGGCTGCACAGTCCCAGGAGCAGCGCAGGCGGTGGCTTAGGCCCCGGAGCCCAGGGTGCCGGGGAACACAGCACAGGATCCGGTGCTTCCCCCAGGACAGGCGCAGAGGAAACAGGACAGTAAGGACGCTCCTGCCGCCTGGGGCCCCCGAGCTCTGCAGATCGGAGCCCCCACCCTCAGAGCATCCAGGTCCCTGCGGACTGGGAGCTGCAGTAGTTACTGCTGGAGCTGACTTCAGGGCTGGAGAGCTGGCCGCTCCTGCGGCATCACAGGATAAACAACCCCCACTGAGCCTCACGGTGGCCTCACAGGATAAACAGGATAAACAACTCCCACTGAGCCTGCACCAGGCAGGGGGTTGAGCAGCTCCTCCAGGTGCTCACACCTGAGAATCAGCACAGCAGGCTCCTCCCCCAGAAGACCAGCTAGACGGGCAGGGGAAAAGCAAGTTATTGACCAAGCTGCACTGGAAAGTTCCAGGGGAAGTGAGGGATTTACAGTATATAGAATCAGAGGATACTCCCCTTTTTAATTTTTATTTATTCATGAGCAATAGAGAGAGAGAGGGAGAGACACAGGAAGAGGGAGAAGCAGGCTCCATGCAGGGAGCTGGACATGGGACTCGATCGTGGGTCTCCAGGATCACACCCGGAGCTGCAGGCAGCGCTGAACCACTGCAGGACCGGGGCTGCCCTCTCCCCCTTGTTTTTTGTTTTCTGTTTGCTTCCCCCCGCCCCCCCCCCCACTTTCTTTTTCTTTTTTTATCTTCTTTTTTTTTTCTTTTCTTTTCTTTTTCTCTTCTCTCTTTTTCTCCTTTTCCCAGTACAACTTGTTTTTGGCCACTGTGCACTGAGCATAAGGACTAGAAGGAAAAACTCACCTCAAAAGAAAGAATCAGAAACAGTCCTTTCTCCCACAGAGTTACAAAATTTGGATTACAATTCAATATCAGAAAGCCAATTCAGAAGCACAATTATAAAGCTACTGGTGGCTCTAGAAAAAAGCATAAAGGATTCAAGAGACTTCATGACTGCAGAATTTAGATCTAATCAGGCAGAAATTAAAAATCAATTAAATGAGATGTAATCCAAACTAGAGGTCCTAACGGTGAGGGTTAACGAGGTAGAAGAACGAGTGAGTGACATACAAGACAAGTTGATGGCAAGGAGGGAAACTGAGGAAAAAAGAGAAAAACAATTAAAGATCATGAGGATAGGTTAAGGGAAATAAATGACAGCCTCAGAAGGAAAAATCTACATTTCACTGTGGTTCCAGAGGGCACCGGAAGAGACAGAGGTACAGAATATGTATTTGAACAAATCATAGCTGAGAACTTTCCTAACCTGGGAAACAGGCATTCAGATCCAGGAAATAGAGAGATCCCCACTAAAATCAATAAAAACCACTCAACACCTTGACATTTAATAGTGAAACTTGCAAATTCCAAAGATAAAGAGAAGATCCTTAAAGCAGCAAGAGACAAGAGATCCCTAATCTTTATGGGGAGAAATATTAGATTAACAGCAGACCTCTCCACAGAGACCTGGCAGGCCAGAAAGGGCTGGCAAGATATATTCAGGGTCCTAAATGAGAAGAACATGCAGCCAAGAATACTTTATCCAGCAAGACTCTCATTCGGAATAGAAGGATAGGTAAAGAACTTCTAAGATAGGCAGAAACTGAAAGAATATGTGACCACCAAGCCAGCTCTGCAAGAAATACTAAAGGGGATTCTGAAATAGAAAGAGGAAGTCCAAGGGAACAATCCACAAAAGTAGGGACTGAATAGGTATCATGATGACACTAAATTCATATCTTTCAATGTAACTCTGAATGTGAATGGGCTTAATGACCCCATCAAAAGGCACAGAGTTTCAGACTGGATAAAAAAGCCAGGCCCATCTATTTGCTGTCTGCAAGAGACTCATTTTAGACAGAAGGACACCTACAGCCTGAAAATAAAAGGTTGGAGAACCATTTACCATTCAAATGGTCCTCAAAAGAAAGTAGGGGTAGCCATCCTTATATCAGATAAACTAAAGTTTATCCTGAAGACTGTAGTGAGAGATGAAGAGGGACACTATATCATACTTAAAGGATCTATCAACAAGAGGACCTAACAATCATCAATATTTATGCCCCGAATGTGGGAGCTGCCAAGTATATCAATCAATTAATAACCAAAGTTAAGGCATACTTAGATAATAATACACTTATGCTTGGTGACTTGAATATAGTGCTTTCTACAATCGACAGGTCTTCAAAGCACAACATCTCCAAAGAAACAAGAGCTTTAAATGATACGCTGGACCAGATGGATTTCACAGATATTTACAGAACTTTACATCCAAACGCAACTGAATATACATTCTTCTCAAGTGCACATGGAACTTTCTCCAGAATAGACCACATACTGGGTCAAAAATCAGGTCTTAACCGATACCAAAAGATTGGGATTGTCCTCTGCATATTTTCAGACCATAATGCTTTGAAACTAGAACTAAATCACAAGAAGAAGTTTGGAAGGATTTCAAACACATGGAGGTTAAGGACCATCGTGCTAAAAGATGAAAGGGTCAACCAGGAAATTAGAGAAGAATTAAAAAGATTCATGGAAACTAAAAATAATGAAGATAGCAACTGTTCAAAATCTTTGGGATAGAGCAAAAGCAGTCCTGAGGGGGAAATACATCACAATACAAGCATCCATCCAAAAACTGGAAAGAACTCAAATACAAAAGCTAACCTTGCACCTAAAGTTGCTGGAGAAAAAACAGCAAATAGATCCTACACCCAGCAAAAGAAGAGAGTTAATAAAGATTTAAGCAGAACTCAATGAAATAGAGACCAGAAGAACTGTGGAACAGATTAACAAAACGAGGAGTTGGCTCTTTGAAAGACTTAGTAAGATAGATAAGCCATTAGCCAGCCTTATTAAAAAGAAGAGAGAAAGACTCAAATTAATAAAATCATGAATGAGAAAGGAGAGATCACCACCAACACCAAGGAAATACAAACGATTTTAAAAACATATTATGAGCAGCTATACACCAATAAATTAGGCAATCTAGAAGAAATGGACGCATTTCTGGAGAACCACAAACTGCCAAAACTGGAACAGGAAGAAATAGAAAACCTGAACAGGCCGATAACCAGGGAAGAAATTGAAGCAGTCATCAAAAACCTCCCAAGACACAAAAGTCCAGGGCCAGATGGCTTCGCATGGGAATTCTATCAAATATTTAAAGAAGAAACCAAAAAAAAAAAAAAAAAGAAGAAGAAGAAGAAACCATACCTATTCTACTAAAGCTGTTCGGAAAGATAGAAAGAGATGGAATACTTCCAAACTCATTCTATGAGGCCAGCATCACCTTAATTCCAAAACCAAAGACCCCACCAAAAAAGAGAATTATAGTCCAATATCTCTGATGAACCTGGATACAAAAATTTTCAACAAGATACTAGCCAATAGGATCAAACAATACATTAAGAAGATTATTCACCATGACCAAGTGGGATTTATCCCCGGGATGCAAGGCTGGTTCAATACTTGTAAAGCAATCAATGTGATTGATCATATCAGCAAGAGAAAAAATAAGAACCATATGATCCTCTCAATAGATGCAGAGAAAGCATTTGACAAAATACAGCATCCATTCCTGATCAAAACTCTTCAGAGTGTAGGGATAGAGGGAACATTCCTCAACATCTTAAAAGCCATCTATGAAAAGCCCACAGCAAATATCATTCTCAATGGGGAACACTGGGAGCCTTTCCCCTAAGATCAGGAACAAGACAGGGATGTCCACTCTCACCACTGCTATTCAACATAGTACTAGAAGTCCCAGCCTCAGCAATCAGGCAACAAAAAGAAATAAAAGGCATTCAAATTGGCAAAGAAGAAGTCAAACTCTCCCTCTTTGTAGATGACATGATACTGTACTTAGAAAACCCAAAAGACTCCACCCCGAGATTCACACAGAATTCACACAGCTGTGCTAGAATTCACACAGCAATTTGGCAGTGTGGCAGGATACGAAATCAATGCCCAGAAGTCAGTGGCATTTCTATACACTAACAATGAGACTGAAGAAAGAGAAATTAAGGAGTCAATCCCATTTACAATTGCACCCAAAAGCATAAGATACCTAGGAATAAACCTAACCAAAGAGGTAAAATATTTATACCCTAAAAACTACAGAACACTTCTGAAAGAAACTGAGGAAGACACAAAGAGATGGAAAAATATTCCATGCTCATGGATTGAAAGAATTAATATTGTGAAAATGTCAGTGTTACCCAGGGCAATTTACACTTTTAATGCAATCCCTATCAAAATACCATGGACATTCTTCAGAGAGTTGGAACAAATTATCTTAAGAGTTGTGTGGAATCAGAAAAGACCCTGAATAGCCAGGGGAATATTAAAAAAGAAAACCATATCTGGGGGCATCACAATGCCAGATTTCAGGATGTACTACAAAGCTGTGGTCATCAAGACAGTGTGGTACTGGCACAAAAACAGACACATAGATCAATGGAACAGAATAGAGAATCCAGAAGTGGACCCTCAACTTTATGGTCAACTAATATTCAACAAAGGAGGAAAGACTATCCACTGGAAAAAAGACCGTCTCTTCAATAAATGGTGCTGGGAAAATTGGACATCCACATGCAGAAGAATGAAACTGGACCATTCTCTTACACCATATACAAAGATAAACTCAAAATGGATGAAAGATCTAAATGTGAGACAAGAATCCATCAAAATCCTAGAAGAGAACACAGGAAACACCCTTTTTGAACTTGGCCAGAGTAACTTCTTGCAAGATACATCCATGAAGGCAAGAGAAACAAAAGGAAAAATGAACTATTGGGACTTCATCAAGATAAGAAGCTTCTGCACAGCAAAAGAAACAGTCAACAAAAGTAAAAGACAACCTACAGAATGGGAGAAGATATTTGCAAATGACGTATCAGATAAAGGACTAGTATGCAAGATCTATAAAGAACTTATTAAACTCAACAGCAAAGAAACAAACAATCCAATCAGGAAATGGGCAAAAGACATGAACAGAAATCTCACAGAGGAAGACATAGACATGGCCAACAAGCACATGAGAAAATGCTCTGCATCACTTGCCATCTAGGAAATACAAATCAAAACCACAATGAGATACCACCTCACACCAGTGAGAATGGGGAAAATTAACAAGGCAGGAAACAACAAATGTTGGAGAGGATGTGGAGAAAGGGGAACTCTCTTGCACTGTTGGTGGGAATGTGAACTGGTGCAGCCACTCTGAAAAACTGTGTGGAGGTTCCTCAAAGAGTTAAAAATAGATCTGCCCCACGACCCAGCAATTGCACTGCTGGGGATTTACCCCAAAGATACAGATGCCGTGAAACGCCAGGACACCTGCACCCCGATGTTTATAGCAGCAATGTCCTCAATAGCCAAACTGTGGAAGGAATCTCGGTGTCCATCGAAAGATGAATGCATAAAGAAGATATGGTCTATGTATACAATGGAATATTACTCAGCCATTAGAAACGACAAATACCCCATTTGCTTCGACATGGATTATACTGGAGGGTATTATGCTGAGTGAAATAAGTCAATCGGAGAAGGACAAACATTATATGGTCTCATTCATTTGGGGAATATAAAAAATAGTGAAAAGGAATACAGGGGAAAGGAGAGAAAATGAGTGGGAAATATCAAAAAGGGAGACAGAACATGAGAGACTCCTAACTCTGGGAAACAAACAAGGGGTGGTGGAAAGGGAGGTGGGCAGGGGGTGGGGGTGACTGGGTGATGGGCACTGAGGGGGGCACTTGATGGGATGAGCACTGGGTGTTATACTATATGTTGGCAAATTTAACTCCAATAAAAAGTAAATTAAAATTAAAATTAAATAAAATAAAAATAAACTCTGAATATAAGTCCTCTATCAGAGAGTTTCTCTCACTCTCTGGTTTCCTTTTTCATTTTCTTGATGGTGACTTTTGTAGGGCAGAAGTTTTTAACTTTGATGAAGGTTAGTAGCAATTGTTTCATTTTTACTTTTGGGACCCTAAGAAATCTTGGTCTATTTGATGATTACAAGGAATTTCTCTACTGTCTTCTTCCACAGGTTTTGTATTTTCACTTCTTTCTTAGGTCTGTGATCCATTTTGAGTTAATTTTTTTGTATGATGTGAAGTATGCCCCAAAGTTCATTTTTTCTATATAGTCAGCCAGTTGTATGTCTACCCTTATGCCAGTACCACATTGTCTTGATTATGTTAACTTCAAAGTAGGTTACATAATTAGGTACTGTAAGTCTTCCAACTTGGATCTTCTTTTTTCCAAATTGATTTGGCTATTCTTGGTTTTCCAATTTCTATATAAATTTTAGAGTTATCTTGCCAATATCTAAAATATCCTGCTGAGATTTTTATTGAGATTACATTGAATTTATAGAGCATTTTGGGGAGAATTGACATTTTAAAAATATTCAATCTTCCAAGAAAGGAACATTAAACATCCTCCTAGTTATTCAAGTCTTACTTAATTTATGATAGCTATATTTTCTCTTGAAGAGATATCTGCACTCCCATGTTCACTGCAATATTATTCACAATAGCCAAGATATGAAAACAACCTAAATGTCCATAAATACTGAATGAACCAAGAAATGTGAAATATATATATTTGTGGAATATATATATGTGAAATACATATATATATATCCCATGAAATACATATATATATCACACACTTTCTTGATGTGGTATATATATATATATATATATATACACACACACACACACAATGGAATATTATTCATCCTTTAAAAAGAAGAATATTGTTGATAACACTGCATTATATAACAAATTTACTAAAAAAGTAGAACTGTTCTCATCAGGAAAAAAAAGGGGTAGGGTAAAAAGGTAAAGTGATGGATGCACTAATTAGGTCAATGTGAGAACATTTTCACAATGTATATGTATATCAAATGATCACATTGTACACTTTAAATATTTTACATTATTATTTATCCATTATAATTCAATAAAGCTCAGAAAAAATCATTTTCAATCCTCCATCAGTAGCAACTTCCAACTAATGTACCCTGTAAGGATACACTTCAATTTATATTTAATTGATTTAAGAAATTGATTCCAGATCTATGATTTCCTATATATGGATCTCTTTTTGATGGAAAATAAAAGTAATAATTCTTTGTACAAAAAAAGGTCTTATGCAACAAATTTGCTAAATTTACCCCTAAGGATTTTGTATTTTGATACATGGTGTATTACACTGTATTTTTTAACACAAAATTGTTCACTGCTAGTATGAAATACAATTAATTTATGTTTATTTTCTTATATCCCATATTTCTAAACATTTATTGGTTCTATGAATATTTTTGTAGATTCCATAGGATTTTCTACAAGAACCAATCTGTCTTCTATGAATGCAATGAATAAGACAATTTTACTTCTTTCTTTACAATCTGTATGTCTTTTTTTTTCCTTTAGTACAATGGCTAGGTTCTTTAGTACAATGAAGGATAGAAGTGGTAGCAGAAACTATTCTTGTTTTAGGGGAAAAGCTTATAATACTTTATGATATTTTGATAATATATTTATATTATACTTATAAATGGAGGGAGGGCAGAGCTGGAGATAAAATTCACCATTATAATTATTTTAAAGTATATAAGTCAATTTTTAGTATACTCACAGTGTTGAGCAACCATCAAACTATCTGATTCCAGAATATTTTCATCCCCAAGAGAAACTCCATATTCTTTAAGGAGTCACTTATCATTCCTCTTCAGTCATATAAATATATAATAAATAATTATATATTATATTATAATAAATCAGTTAATTAGGTTGCTTCTACTTTTTGGCTATTATGAGTATCACTGCTATGAACATTCTTCTACAAGTTGTATACATAAATCTTTTCAATTCTCTTGAGTATACATTATGAAGGAAAATTTTGGGGACATATAATAACTCTAAATTTAACTTTTTGAGGAACTGCCACACTGTTTTCCTTAATAGCTGCACCACTTTATATTTGCACCAGCAATGTAGGAGGATTCCAACTTCTCTACTTGTCAGCAATTGTTGTTTTTAATTAGTTTTTATTATAGTCATCCTTATGGGTATGAAGTGGAATCTCACTGTGCTTCTTACAAAATTTTTTATTATTTAAATATAGTTTGTATATATTAGTTTTAGGTTCACAACATAGTGATGACAATTCTATACATTTCACAAAGCTCATCATAAGTGTAGTTACCATCTGTTAATGCTATTGCAATATTCTTGATTATCTTCCCTATGCTGCATTTTAATCTCCTATGATTTATTCATTTTACAACTGAAAGTTTGCATTTCTTAATCCCTTTCATCTATTTCACCCACCTCCCTTCCCCCTCCCCTCTGGCAACCACTAGGTTGTTCTCTGTATTTATAAGTCTGTTTCTGTTTTTTTCTGATTGGTTGGTTGTTTTTTTAGTTTCCACATGTAAGTAAAATCATATGGTATTTGCCTTTCTCATTGTGCTTTTGATCTGTATTTCCCTAGTAACTAATGATGTTGAACATCTTTTCATGTGCTTACTAAATATGAATGACTAGTTTTATGTGTCAACTAACTAGCCACAGGATACCCAGTTTAATATCATTTCTAGGTATGTGTGTGAGGGTATTTCTATATGAGATTAGCTGATCAACGGACTCAGTAAAGTATATTGCCCACCCCAATGTGTGTGGACATCATCTAATCTATTGAGGGCCTGAAGAGAATAAAAGGCAGAGGAAGGAGGAATTCACCCCTTTTTTGTTTCACTGATTGGGCTGGGACACTTCATCTTCTGCTCTTGGACTAAGATTTACACCATCAATTCTCTTGGTTCTCAGGCCTTTGAAATTGAACTGAATTATACCAATTGCTTCCCTAAGATCTCAGCTTATAGACAACAGATCATGAGACTTCTCAGCCTCCATAATCCAATGAAACAATTCTTCATAATAAATCTCCTTTTTAATATATATTTGGGTTAGTTGGCTGAAACATGGACCAGCAATTGCACTGCTGGGGATTTACCCCAAAGATACAGATGCAATGAAACGCCGGGACACCTGCACCCCGATGTTTATAGCAGCAATGTCCTCAATAGCCAAACTTTGGAAGGAGCCTCGGTGTCCATCGAAAGATGAATGGATAAAGAAGTTGTGGTCTATGTATACAATGGAATATTACTCAGCCATTAGAAACGACAAATACCCACCATTTGCTTCGAGGTGGATGGAACTGGAGGGTATTATGCTGAGTGAAATAAGTCAATCGGAAAGGGACAAACATTATATGGTCTCATTCATTTGGGGAATATAAAAATTAGTGAAAGGGAATAGAGGGAAAGGAGAGAAAATGATTGGGAAATATCAGAAAGGGAGACAGAACATGAGAGACTCCTAACTCTGGGAAACGAACTATTGGTGGTGGAAGGGGAGGTGGGCAGGGAGGTGGGTGTGACTGGGTGATGGGCACTGAGGGGGGTACTTGATGCGATGAGCACTGAGTGTTATTCTATATGTTGGCAAATTGAACATCAATAAAAAATAAATATATAATAAAAAAAGTCCCACCTTCAAAAAAATTCCCACATTTTTGTGAGTTATAGTTTACTTACTTTCCTTCTTTTGCTTCAATTTCTATATTTTCCTCCTTGTTCCCTATATATCTAGCTCTCATTGCATAATGAAGAAGTTATATTGTCTTCAAGTCCCTGTTCAAGAGTTCCTTTTGGGAAGCTCACCATAATTCCCTCTGCAGGAAACATGAGGAGAATGAGAGAGAGTGCATCCAACTGAACCACACCTCTTAGAAATACACAAAATACATATATACACACAACTTGAACATCTGTGAGCTGCCTCAATTCACTGCATGTGTTATAAGTCACATTCATCCACATCTAACATTATAACTTTCTTGTAGAGGCTGCTTTTAAACAACAGGCTTGAGCAATGGCAAACTTGATCAAGGCAAAAGAGCCCACAAGCAACCACCTGGCTGAATACAGACAGATCCATCACGCAACTCACATCAAAATATCCATAGGCCCTAACAGACCAATGGGCTACTTACAACTCATTTACAAAAAGGGCGAATTCCATACATCCCCATACCTCTTCACCCTCGTTCTTTAAATACAGCCCCATCCACTGCCTCATTGCAGACAGTCTGTCCTTTGCTCTCCTACTCTGCTGCTCCCCTGAGGAGTATTCAATAAACTTCTACCTCCTTTGTTCTGCCTTGGGTGAATCCCTTCACCACCTGAGCCATCTATCCCCACTGATAGGTCTGCCCCACATTTTAAGAGCCCCCATTGTATTGTATAGATGGAGATTTCTGTGAATTGTCTTGCACAACCAACCACCCCAAACTGCAGATAGGCAGGCAGGATAAAGAATGTTGTTTGTGAGACTTGTGTTGCATGACTGACCTCGGGAGCTGGCCTCCGGTCAGAACTAGCCCTTCTGGTCTGGATGCTAAGAACTTTAAATTTTGCCTTGCATACCCTCTGGCTACAGGCTAGGCTGGCCCCCCAGACTGGAATCCAGGAGGGAAGCAAACACACCTAGCCCAGGTGCCTTGAACATGTAAAGACAGGAGCATCCTGCACCAAACTCCACATAAGCAAACAAATGTTTAACTTCAGACTCCATCACTTGCTCTATAGATATGGCCCTTATGGGGACAGTCAGTAAGAAGTCTCACCTGAGGGGAGGACAGATGCTTCTTCCAGGCCTCTCAATCAAGGCTCCAGCCTGTCTCCACAGGGCCTCTCCAGCTAATGAAGTTGGATGTTGTAAATACCCAATTTGATGGAACTCTTTCTTATTCCCCTTTATTGCTTTCTATTGCCCTCATCTATGCATAGCTTTCCCCTTTCTTCTGTTTCTATTAGATTTTTATAATATCAAAAAAAATGTTTTTTCCCCTTCAAAATTGAGTTAACAGCTGCTGTGAATCTTTTGTTTAGAACACCCATGCCATCGGGATAAGACATTCCTGATTTCAGACAGCTCTCCAGGGATGCCTGGGTGCCTCAATGGTTGAGTGTCTGCCTTTGGCTCAGACAGTCCTCCTTTTACCACTTCGCTGTAACTCACAAGCCATAATCCTTACAACATCCCTTTCCACAAGCAAACTTAAGGTCTTTTTCAAGGTATTGAGTGCCACAGTAAGAAAAACACCTGTCTCTTATCTCAACAATCTACTCTAAATACTTCTGAACTCCAAATATATTTCTTACACCAAGCAATTCTCCCATTTTCTGTGGACACCAACTGGGTGCCCTACAATTCAATTCTGTTCTAACAATATCTACCTAAAGATCCCATTGGTGAAGGGCTCAGTCCCACAACACCTTCCATCTGACTTCTGATGCTAATCATAAGCCTAGGTTGTCACCTGTGTTTCTGACCAACCAGTTATAAATTAGAGGTTTCTACAACCCCTTCCTTGGGTTCAAAAATTTGCTAGAACAGCTCACAGAACTCTGGAAAATTTACTTACCAGATTACTGGTTTATCATAAAAGGATACAACTCAGTGGGGCACCTGAGTGGCTCAGTCAGTTAAGCCTCAAACTTCTGATTTTGCTCAGGTCAGGATCTCAGAGTTGTGATAGACCCCTGCATCCCGCTCACACTCAGCATGAAATCTGGTTGAGATTCTCTCTCCTTCTCCTTCTACCCCTCCCCTGTTTTCACACTCTAAATAAATAAATAAATAAATAATCTTTTTTTTTAAAAAAAGGGAGTACAACTCAGCAATAACCACATGAAAGAGATGCATACAGCAAGCTTTGGGGAAAGAGGTGCTGAACTCCCATGTCCTCTCCAGACTTGCTACTCTCCCAGCCAGAAGATGTTCACCAACCCAGAAGCTCTCTGAGTTCGGTACTTCAGGTTTTTTTATGGAGGCTACCTTAGGTAGGCTTGACTGATTAAATCATTAGCCTTTGGTGATTGAACTCAATCTCCAGCCCCCTTTCCTCCTAGAGATCAAGGGGTGGGGCTGAAAGTCCCAACCCTCCAATCACCTGGTTGATTCCCTTGGCAACTAGCCCCCATCCCTGAGGCTATGCAGGAATCCCCAGCTACCAGCCATCTCATTAGCATACAAAAAAAGACAGTTACCAAGTTGAAGATTCCAAAGATTTGAGAAGCTGTGTCCCAAAAAAGAGGGGAGCTGGGGGACAAAGACCAAATATAGACTTCTTACTGTGTCAGAGCCATACTTACACCATATTTCTTGACCTAGGCTTTTAATCTTCACAGAGTGACTTAAGAGTAAGGGAAAGTAAAAAATAATTCATGATAACTATGGTAGAATCAAAAGAGCAAGGCACAGTGATGAGTGTTAAGAAACCAGAAACCAGAGTGTGGTAGCTAGTAGGCCCTAGTAATGACAAAATAGCCAAGATCCCTAGGACTCTTTCTGTGGAGAAATCATGACTTGTCTTTTTTGGTTTCTGTTTATTTTCTAAGTCTGATTTCCAGCCTTCCTACCGTTTCTATAAGGTATCTTACATTGTCCCAATAAATCCCTTTTCTACTTCAATTACACAGAATTGGTCTGTTATTTCCAGTCAAGAACTATTTCTAGACTAAATCTCTGTCACATTAGAAATGGTCTCGACAAATTAATTCCAGAGGCTAAAAAGTTAAGTTTATGTATACTAATAAATCAAGTACATTCTTAAAATGCTTAAGTAAGTATGACCTCTTTTAAATTTGAAATCGAATCCCATAATGCAACTATTTATGGAAATTAGAACTCAAGTCAGTTGGAATAAATTTTTTTATCTAGTAATTGACACTTTAGATAAGTTAGGAAATAAATTATTTTAATTTTTAAAAAACTAAAAGCTAGTAAAATGCTATGCTGTATCCAACTAAGTAACTGATTCCTATATGAAATTTTAATGAAGATTTTGTATAAAATTTGGCAAAAAAATAATTTTAACACCTCAATTATGAACAATATCAGCTTCAGAGAATTTAATCAATATTTTCATAGTACTGTGCATGTCATGACCTCTTGCTTCTCCCTCCAGTCTCCTGGTTTTAAAAAACATTAAAACTCTAACTCTTCCCAAACTTAAACTTCAATCTTTGACATCTCCTCAGATTTCTATATCCAACTATATACTTCACATATCCACATGACTATCTCAAATTTCACACTTCCAAAACCAAATGCCTGGTCTTCCATCCCAGCACCAAATATAATGCTTTCCTAGACCTCTCCATCTCTGAAAATGGGAATGCTATACTTCCCGATGCTTGGGGAGAAAAAAATTAGTCCTCCTCAAGTCCTCTATTTTTCTCTTCCCTGACACCCAAACTATTAGTAAATCCCATCGGCTCTACCTTCAATATCTAGAATCTAACCACTTCTCACCACTCTCACTGCTGCCACACCATAATCTAAACCACAATCATATCTATCTGGAATATTACAGTAAATCCCGAACTCATCTCCATTTTCTTCTTTCCATCCTTTCAGTTGATTCTAATAAAGCAGAGTTGATCATTCCAGAATAAGTCAGACAACATCATTCTCAAAATCCTCCAACAGAATCCTAGCTCATTCATAATAAAAGTTAAAGTATTTATAATGACCTTTAAATCCCTACATAATCTGTCCTCCTACCATAACCAAGGTAATTTCCTGCTATTGTCTCTCAACCAAGAGTGATGGAGTCCATCGCACTGGATTCCTATTATTCCTGGAATAACCTAGACATGCTCATACCTTAGGGCCTTTGCACTTACTTACTCTTTCTTCCACAAATAGCCATGTGATTCATTCCTTTAGCTCTCTCAAGTCTTTACTCAAAAGTCTTCTTAGGGTTGTACTAACTCTTCTATTAAAAATAGCAATCCTTGGGCAGCCCAGGTGGCTCAGCCATGGTGGTTTAGCGCCACCTTCAGCACAGGGCCTGATCCTGGAGACCTGGGATCAAGTCCCATGTCCGGCTCCCTGCATGCAGCCTGCTTCTCCCTCTGCCAGTGTCTCTCCCTCCCTCTCTCTCTCTCTCATGAATAAATAAATAAAATCTTTAAAAAAAAAAAATAAGCAAAAAAAGCAATCCTTCCCTCCCTCCCTCCATGTTTTTCTCCAAATTACATGTTTGTATATTGCTGGTAGCCACCACTTAACTATAAATTCCATGAGAGCAGGAATATCTATCTTGTTCACTGATCCATACCCAGCATCTTTATCAGTGTTTGACACATCAGAGCTGCTCCATAAATATATGTTCAATTAACAAATAAAGTAATGAAAAGCTTCAGATATCATATCATAAAGAATAATTGTATGAGTAACAATACATTTTTTAAATGGTAGTTTTAAATTTCTCAAAACAGATGAAATGGAATCAAGAATTTTTTTTTAAGATTTTATTTATTTATTCATGAAAAACACAGAGAGAGAAAGAGAGAGAGAGAGAGAGGCACAGACACAGGCAGAGGGAAAAAGCAGGCTCCATGCAGGGAGCCCAACATGGGACTCAATCCCAGGATCATGCCCTAGGCCGAAGGCAGCGCTAAACCACTGAGCCACCTGGGCTGCCATGGAATCCAGAATTTTAAGAGAAAGGCTGAAGTATAGGAAAAAAAAAAAAAACAAAAAAACCTAAGAATTCTTCTACATTAAATACTAGAAGCTAAGTCATGTTATTAACACAGATCCATATTTTTATTATGTTAAATTTTCAAAGTATTGTATATCATAAATTTTTTTCATATTATCCTCAGTAATCTCAAAAAAGGAGCAGGACATGTAAACAAGTAAATTTTGCATGTTTTAATAGGACTAACAATTTTAAATGATGCTGTTTTGATCATTTCATAGCAGTAAACTCCAAGAGATTTCTTGGCAATGCAGTAGAATCATTAACCTGATGTACTTTCCTGACCTCATAAATCACATTCTTCGATGCCCTGAGCTTTTGACACAAAGACCCTGAAAACAAAAGCAAAATTCCTGCTATATTAACTATAAAACACTGCAACCACAAGAATCCTTTTTAAATGAGTATCTTTTTTTCAACACTGTTCATCTAAGAATCCAATGAAAAGCAAAAACAAAGAAAATATTAACGTAATTATCTTGCCAAAATCTCAAAGTTGACCATCAGTAACTTAGCTTTTCCCTCATTCACCAAATTATATTAGCTTCTGTTCTATTCCATGAACTCTACCAAGTGTTCAGATTAGAGGAGTGAACAAGTAACAGCTTGCTCTCCCTGCCCCTTCAAGATTCCCACTATTCCTAGTCCCTAAGTCTCCCTCCCTGAATAGTTCCCTTAACTTTGCCCATATCTTTGTAGACAGATCCTTCATTAAACTCTGAGAGGACTTTCTGTTAGTTCTAGGACTCTTGACTTGACACTCTATCCAAGAGGAGGATTTGGCCTTAGGTAAGAGGAGGGATAGTTTACCCACTTTAATAAAAGGGAAGGCAGGATATGTGGATATAGATATAGATGGGTTAGTATATTAACTGGCAAAATATTAGGAAATTTTCTTTTGATTGTTTTTATTGTCTCAATAAAAGGAGAAGAAAAGTCAGAAGACAATGTTGAAGAATGTGAGGTATATTGCATTTGAGGAGAAAGAAGGTATGAAATGTTCCCTATAAGAACAAGAAAGTGAACTGTCCAAGAAAATAATAGCCTTTCTGGGCATAAATTTAAAGTGAAACCCATTAACAACGTTGTGTATTTCTTCAGCTGCATTTGGCTGCATTGGTGCAGGCATGGAATATACAGAGATGGACTTCACCAGAAGTTGGATTTTGCCAGCAGATGGCAGAACAACGAAGAAACTGAAGGTATATGCAAATGGTTAATTATAGCAATGAATCATGTATTCTAAGTTGGGTAAGGAGGGACATGAAGACTTATGGTAGCTACAGACCATGAAAATGCATAAGGCTGATGGTTTAGCAGTGCTTATGGGATCAAAGAATAATGATATGGGAAGCCTTTTAGGGTTAATAAGGCTAAGACTAACAGAAAACTTAAAACTCAGCTTTCAAAGACCTGTTTCTCTTTGATTACCTATTGTTTCTTTTCAGACACCACTAACAAATCCACTAGCTATTTCCACAGAGGCCTGGCCTGACAGAAATGAAGGCCATCAATATGGTTCAAGCCTATGAACAAGCAAGACTCTGCATTCCTCACCAGAGATAACGAGCCTAAGACTCCATCTACTTTATGTCAGCTCTGAGCATGCGCACAGCTCCTCTCCTTGTCCTGCAGATGACCTCCTGATATCAGGGGCCAAATTCTCCTTCATTTTAATGTTAAGTCTGCACCTCAAAGTTAACATGGGATGTACGTTTGCCCAATATGCATGTTTCATTTTTCCTTATGAATAGTGATAAACTTCCCTGTCCTTTTCATCAAAAAAAAAAAATATATATATATACACACACACACACACACACACACATATATGATCTCAATCCCTATGATTATAAAAATTTGTTCTAATCTCAGTCAGGGGCAACAAATTTGAGCCAGCATCCTGTCTCACTTGATTGCCTCTCAAATAAATCTTTTCCTTACTGCATGTTTAATATCTCAGGGTTTGGTTCTGCTGTGTATCAGGGCATATGAACTTCAGCTCAGTTACATTACTATTTTCCTTCATTCAATATGCAGAGTTACTATTCCTCCTCATAATTATCCATATTCATAAAGTCATTCAATTAGCTCACCTCCTTCCATGTTAGAATTATAAATACTCAAATTTGGGAAATGGAAGTATCCAGCACAAATTTGGTTTAGTACTTGCAGAGAGCTTTTAAATATGTTTAATTTTCCATATTTCCAGAGGCTCCCATTCTAAAAAGTTTTAAAAATTAGATTTTATGAGACGAATGCCAAAAAGAATGTAAACATGTATCCAGAAAAATCCAGCACCTAAAAATAATCAGGTTTTATTCATGTATTAGTTTTCTCAATTAATGAAATCCAAAACTCACCTTTATAATTATAATCATTGTCCTATTTTGATCAGTTGAAGAGCTCTTAAACTCTTCTTCAAAGAACTTTTACAGTGGAGCACCTGGGTGGCTCAGTGGGTGAGTATCTGCCTTTGGCTCAGGTTGTGATCTTGGGGCCCTGGGATCAAGTGCTGCATCAGGCTCCCTGCAGGGAGACTGCTTCTCCCTCTGCCTATGTCTCTACCTCTCTCTCTCTCTGTGTCTCTCATGAATAAATAAATAAAATCTTTAAAAAAAAAAAACTTTTGCAGCAACTATTTCTAAAGCATGAAGCTTGTTGCTCAAGTAATTGTTTATTTTCAAGTGGCTTATTTTCATAACTCAAGGTTTTTATGAAAGTATTATTTAATATTCAGTATAATTAGTTTCTATAAGCTTAAAAGTGCTTTAAACTTCTAAGGATCCATGATTAAGGCATTTTATAAGAACTGGCATGCCAACTAGAGTTTTGTGGTTCTAGGTATATTTGATGACTCAATTTGCATATATATACATATACCCCTGTAAAAAGAATATTAATCTTATGATTTCATGAAGGTTTATCATTTTGACAGCAAACTGGAAATTGAATATAAAATAGAATCCAAAGACTCAGAAACTAGAAATCAGGGAAATTTATGCTACATGGTATATCTATCAGTTATTACTGGAATGTTTGGAATTCCTAAATACTTTAAAAAGTTCCAGGGCTGGGCACCTGGGTGGCTCCAGTCTGTTAAACATCTGCCTTCAGCTCAGGTCATGATCTTGGGGTCCTGGGATCAAGCCTGCATGGAGCCCTGCATTGGGTTCCTTGCTCAGTGGACAGTCTGGTTCTCCCTCTCCCTCTCTCTCTCTACCTCTTCCCTCCAACCCCCCACAATCCTGTGTTCTCTCTCTCTCTCATAAATTAAAAGTTATTAAAACATTTAATAAATGTTTTCTTAAGCAACTCTTAGGACCAACTAGTGTAAATAAACTTAAATAGATCAATGCTCCTCATTCTCCACCACCTCTATCATTTGCCAGGAACCAGAACTAACAAGATGAAAGGGAAGCCTTTCCTTGAGATATTTGTCAGATAATTCCTTTTCCATTGCTCCTTTTTGTGGTTAATCCTTTTCAACATTCAACACCAAATTTGAAAAGAGTATGAAGTTAGAAGCTACATTGAGATCCATGCCTCAGTATAATGGAATCGCATAAAACTTACATTACATCATGATCTGCAAGCAAAATGTATAAATCTTTATTTACTGTGTCTGTGGCTTATCCAGCTGCTATAGAAACTGTAAATCCCTAAAGCCTACTCCTCTTCCTGGTTATCTCTCTCTAAAATAATGCCCAGTTATATGGGAGTAGATAATTCTGGAGGTGGACGGGGTGGGGGGCGGGGGCATATGGTTCATCTGCCATCATAGCCATCATAGTCTTAGAGGCAGAAATCAGTTGGTTCATTGGATCTAAATGCTGTTCTTGGGCTCCTCTTGTCCTGGAACAACAGCCCTGTCAATCTGGTCATTGAGTTTACTGATGGCCTCTCATGGAGAGATATTTGGTGGGACCTGAAGTTCATTTTCTTGGCCCAGGGAAAGCTCCCAGATGCTCTTTCCAGCTGACAACACTTGCCTTGGGCTCTCCTGGCACTATTCCTACATTTCTCCCAAAGGACATGTTATAATTTCAATTCAGCAGAGACACTGACCAGAACTTTCCTGAGATGCTGACCTAATGCCAACAACTGCCTACCTTCAAATTTCTTCCTAAGTAGTACAAAATAAAACCCTACTTGCTTAAGCTTTCTATTCCTTTCAGATGAGTACATTTCTAACTAAAGAATCTAGCACAGTATGAGGCATGCAGTAACACTCACTTATCCATCCACTCATTTAATAAGTATTTATTTAGTGGCTATTACGTGCTAGGCACTAAGCTAATATAACAGATATAGCAATGAATAAGACAGGCAAAATGGTTGCTCTTATGGCATGTACATTCTGGTGGAGAAACTCATGCAAAAAACTCATAACAAAATTTCTCATAGTAATCCATACAGTCGCAAAAATAAAGCAGGTAATGTGATAGATATGACTTGGGGGTGGGGTAGAAATGGGGAATGAGATAGAAAGGCATTTTAGAGAACTAGACCTAAATGATGACATAAGCCAATAAGGCAGATTTGGGTAGATTTAGGTAAAAAGGTACTCCAAACAAAAGAAAAGCAGGGTGGCTCAGCCGTTGAGTGTCTGTCTTTGACTCAGGCTGTGATCCCAGGGTCCAGGATGGAGTCCCACATCAGGCTCCTGCGGAGAGCCTACTTCTCCTTCTGCCTGTGTCTCTGCCTCTCTCTCTCTCTCTCTCTCTCTCTCTCTGTCTCTCATGAATAAATAAATAAAATCTTTAAAAAGGGGGAAAAAAGAAAAACAAATGAAAATATCCTGAACAGCATTTAGGAACTACAGTGTAGTATAGTGAGTAAGGAAGAGATGAGATGAGAGGTAGGCAGAGGAAATGGGGAACTTTACAGGTGAGAATTTCCAATGATGATAGATACTACTAGAAGGTTTCAATAAATACAGAGTATTTAAGTATTTTTTTAAAGATTAATTTATTTATTTGAGGTGGAGGAAGGGCAGAGGAAAGGACAAAGGAGAAAAAGAATCCCCAACATATTCCCTGCTGAGCATGCAGCCTGACACAGGGCTGTCTCAGGGCCCTGAGATCATGACCTGAGCCAAAATCAAGAGTCAGATGCTTTTTGGCTGGGCCATTCAGGTGTCCCAAAATAGAAAGAAGTTAAACATTTTCAATGGGGCACCTGGTTGGTTCAGTCAGTATAGCATTGTGATTCTTGATCTCTAGGACATGAGGTCAAGCCTCATGTTGGATGCACAGAGAGATTGCTTAAATAAATGTATTTTTAAAAAAATAATAGACATTTTTAAACAAACAGTGCAATAATATGAGTTTGGCCAATTCGAGTAATTCCCTATGATTTTATTGTTTAATCCAAATTACCTAAGTAAGTGCTTATCACTATTGTACTTAACTTGTTTAATGTCTGTCTCTCTTAGATCATGAACTCCATAAAAATAGATCCGCATGTCTCTTGTCACTAAATCTGCAGATCCTAATACAGTATCTCTTAGGTAGTAGGAGTTCAAAATATACTTTATCAAATGAAAGAAATTTAATGATACTATATTCCATGACAGCAGACAATGTGCTACACACTTAGAATCAGAATCAGTCTGATTGAATTAGAATCAGTCCCTGCATTCAAGAAGCTTACAATCTACTAAGAGAAACTAACACCTAGTCAATTAACCATAATACATGTAATAACTGGTGCCCTGTAAATATGAATAAATACAACAACATAAGGAAGAAAGGAACTAATTCTGCTTAAAGGTAAGGAAAGTATTGAGGAAGTTTTTAACCAAGAAAGTAATAAATATTCATTTCCTTTAAATGAATGTTTACACTAGGAAAAAACATTTATATCATGTTCTATTAATTTTTTTACTTCTATAATTCAATAGGACATACACTTTACTGACAAAAAATTTTTAACATATTCTTATATTATTTCAAGACATCTTGAAAAGCTTATTCTTCAAATAATATTTTAGAAATTTCTCTATGTTTTTAATATTATATATATCAAATCCTCACATCTGAAAGTTAAATTCAAGGTTAAAATATTCACAATATTATTATGCTAGCTATAGGAACACCTAGATGGGGAACCTATTGTGTTCTACTTTTTTGCCAGCTGCCATATATTAATGACAGTGATCATAACTAAATTTTTATTTATTACATACTTAGCAGAAATCACCCTATTCTTTCATGTTCTCAACAAATTTAGGGGATTTCATTACCTTACTCTGTATAGAAGTCTCATATGCCATCAAAGTAAATTAATTTTTTCTTATTTCAGCAATAGCACAAATAAAAACATCTTTCATTTAAAAACAACCAGCCTTATAAGCATCCAAAGTACATAAATTTAGTTAAATGGTGCCATCTGGTGACATAAATCCTGCAGCAAATATACAAAGTCCAGACCAAGAATGGCATCCAACCCTTTTGATGGCATCCAATGTAAAGTGTCAAATTTAACTTAAGATATACTCAGTCCCACGTGACATGAAACACACAATTAATTACACTTAGTATATGGCAATTCAACAAAAAGGCTATAATAAGGATTGTGAGGTGGAAGAAGTACCTTGAGGGTACTTGGAGTACCTTGAGGGCACAGTTTATGCTTACCACTTCTGTTTCTCAAGTTTACCTTCAAATTTAAACAAGTCTTTGGAAGAGACTTAAGTTTAATATGATTCCTTATCTAATTCCTACAGGACATTTTAAAAACATAAATATCAAGAACATCTTGAACCGCTGTTCTTGTCATATCCATTTCCTCACTCTCCTTCTGACTTCTATGAATCAGTATAATTTTTATCACCTCAAATGCCACTTCCCTAAGAAAGCTTTTCCTGATTCATTTGCTCATACCACCCTCTCCTTCTCCTCTGCAGCATTTATCACAATTGTAAACATAAACTATGCAATTTTGCTTAAAGCTTATCTCCCTAGCATATATCACAATGCCCAGTAGTATTCAGTAAATATCTTTTGAATGAATGGATGGATGGAAAAAAATGTCCTTTTCTATCCTATTCTTACGCAAATCCTATCACTCACGAGATATTTTATAGAAATGCTTTCCTAGCAACATCAATCTACAATGATTCCATGCTTCTCTGAATGCCTACAACACTTTGGTCTAGTCTTCAGAGTTTAGTCCTTGATTATATCCTGTCTTGTACTTGTTTGTATGCATGTAAATATTACCTTCCCAATTGACCTTAACCGCCTTATGGCTAGGGACTTTGTTTTTAGTAACATCCATCTGCATATGTCCATGAAATTAAACACTTCATAAATACTTCATTAATTATAATTACTCAATTGCAGTAACTGGAATACCTGTATTCTTTTTACTTAAATGAGTATTGTAAACAAATAAGTAGAAACATAGTAGAACTTAGTATCTAAGAATCTAACATGCACTGCTTTGACCAGTCAAGATTTATTTGAAGGTGCAGGACACGTAATAATATATCTGTTTTACTGGAGCACCTCTTTAAGGCTGTATGTGGCAGCAAGCAAGCACCTACTGACTGAGCCTCCTACGTGCCAACGGCATCATCTATCTCAGTGTAGCTTTACTATTTTCTATCCATAGCTCATAGGTAGAAACTACCATCAAGTATCCAAAGGAAAAAAATCATTTGAGTGTTTAATATATACTATTGTACTTTAAAAAGAAAATTAGATGCCATAATTATATTAATTAATTTATGGGTTCTTAAAGTGCTCAAAATATATCCCAGAATAATAATGGCTCATTATACTTGTTAAAGATTAAATCAAATATTTATAAAACCCAAGAATAAAGAAAGGCCACTGTCATATCTTACCAAATTTATTAATAACATTCACTTACTTTCCTTGAGTAGCCAGATATCTAATCATTTTAAACACATGTTCTCAAACTTTAGCATGCCTCAGAATCACCTGGAAGGCTAATTAAAACACTATTTGCTGAACACTACTTGCAGAGTTTCTGATTCAGTTGATCTGAGGTAAGGCCCAAGAATTTACAATGTTAACCAAGTTTTCAGGTGATGCTGATGCTGCCGGTCCAAGAACCACACTTTGAGAACTGAGAACATCTGCTTTGGAGGATTAGAGCCAAATTTTTCCAAATTCATAATAACTGTGTGGACTTTCACACCAAAATCTATTTAAAAAATTCCTTTGACTATCTTATGATCAGGTAACAAAAATTATACAGTATGATGAATAATTAAGACCAAACTAGCCATGATGTTTTATATAAATGTTATTTTGAAATAAAATATATTAGAAAAAAATTATATTGTAATTACTGTAATGAAAAATACACTTTTTTTTTACTCAAACTAAACTGTGATAAAAACTTTTAAATGCATGGATTTAGGTTACTTAATGTATTAAATTTAAATAACTAATTGCATACCTAATGTCTCTGTTACCCATAAAGGCAAGGACTATCCTCTCCTCTATGGTTTACTGTTGTATCCCCACTGCCTAGCACAATGTCTAATACATAACAGGTATTTTTAAAATAATTATTGAGAAAATAAATAAATAAAATGTATTGAAAGCCTACTGGTATTAAGGTCCATATACTAGGAATATAAAGGTTACTTAGATATAACCTCAACTCATAGCTACTCACAGTCTATTGAGGGGACAGAAATATATTCACTGTATCATAAGCCAATAAAATAAATATTTTATAGTAATCTGAAAAAATGCTGTGAAACATAATAAAAGGTCTGGCTAAAGCTACTATCAAGTAAGGACATGGCAGAAGGCTTCAACAGGAGGTGATAAATCCCAATATAGTAGTATATCTCCTGTGGATCCAGGTATGCAATATATCCCAATATATAGTATATCTACCATATCACCTCTGTAAGTTCATAGGGTTCTACATTAAGATTTATGGAAATGAAAGTATTCTACTCTAACACAAAGTCTGACATGTAAGGGATAAGCATTTTTCTAAGCTCTTGCTACTGACAAGGTTTTAAGGAAAATATCACTTTACTGCCCATTCTCTTCTAAATCTTTCCCCAAAAGTCCCCCTCAAACACTGCAATGAAATAAATGGAAATATGGAAAGAGCCCAGATGTCCACTGATAGACGAATGGATAAAGGAGATGTGAGATAGATAGATATGACTATATATATGTGTGTGCATATATATATTAGCCATAAAAAAATGAAATCTTACCATTTGCAATGACAAGGATGGAACTAGAAGTATTATGCTAAGTGAAATAAATAAGTCAATCAGAGAAAGCCAATGGTCATATGATTCCATTCATATGTGGAATTTAAGAAACAGGATCATAGAAGAGAGGGGAAAATAAAATCAGAGAGGGAAACAAACCATAAGACATTCTTAACACAGGCAACAAACTGAGGGTTTCTGGAGGGAAGAGGAGTGGGGGGATGGGGTAACTGAGTGATGGGCATTAAGGAGGGCATGTGATGTAATAAGCACTGGGTGTTACACAACTGATGAATCAGTGAACTCTACCTCTGAAACTAATAATACACTATATTTTAAATGAATTTAATAAAATGCATTTTTAAAAAAAGAAATAAAAGGAAATAAAATCAGATAAACAAAATTAACAAGATTTTAAAAGGAATTGAAACTCATTAAGTATATATACATAGTTCTGTCCACAACTGAATAAGTAATGAATAAAGAACAAAAAGTTTTCAATAAGGTATAAAAACAAAGAATATTTGTGATACATATCTGCAAATGAACTGACCTATTATATTATTAAAATACTTTTTACATATAATTATGGTGGTAATATAAATCTTTAGGTATTCAGAGGAGATCTGGAAGAGAAGTATCAAAATATGTCCATCTTCCTCTTGAATGAAGAATAAATGAAGAATGAAGAATAAATGAAGAATAAATGAAGAATGAATGAGAATAATGAAGAATAAATGAAGAATAAATAACCTAACAGAGTATCTTGAAAATCTGAATGTTTTAGCCACATTAAATGAGAGAGACCTAAATTAATTTGTAAGATAGCATGGAATTCCAATTCACTTATTCAAAATCTGTACGATTAATAATGTAATCATATAAAACTATCCTTGAAAAAAACATTTTCCTTAGTTATACCACAAGATGTCACCCTAAGCCCAACATCTAAACGTGCAGCATCTAGTATATTGCTGTTTTAGGTATTTTTCTTTGCACATTAATGAACATGCATTACTAGCTTTTTAAAAGTTTGTCTTTTTTCCACTGTTAACAATAAATAGAAAATTAAATCAAAGGATACAGAAACTGTAGAAGCAAAGAGGGAGAAAGTTAATCAAACAGCTCATTATTCCCCATGCTTACATATCCTATTTACCATAAGAGGAATGTATCTTACCATAGGATTTTATATTCTTCTTTTTCTTTATTTTTAATTTTTAAAGAATGGACACATATTACTTTTGCAGTCAGATAAAGTTCTACTTTATTTTTTTTAATTTTTATTTATTTATGATAGTCACACAGAGAGAGAGAGAGAGGCAGAGACACAGGCAGAGGGAGAAGCGGGCTCCATGCACCGGGAGCCCAACGCGGGATTCGATCCCGGGTCTCCAGGATCGCGCCCTGGGCCAAAGGCAGGCGCCAAACCGCTGCGCCACCCAGGGATCCCCAAGTTCTACTTTAAAAGTTAAAAAACACAATACCTTTGCCATCACTTTCCACCCTATCACAGAATCCATTTATAAAATGCTTTAATGCACTATAATAATGGTCAAAATTATGTAGACAGAATTCTGTCCTCACAGATTGTACCACCTAAGTACATGCTAGTGTTTGAGGTTTTTTTTTTAAGCATATGATGGAGGACCACAGAAGAAGGCTAGTATTAATTTTTGAAGTGATGCTTTCCATCAGCCAAGAGGTTTGGTTTCCTGGTAATATGATACTGTAATATTTGGTACTGTAATATTTATTGCAGTATATCTTGTATTAATAATATTTAATTTACTATCCATTTGTGCTGGAGTTTCTACATTATGATTCCCTTCTATTTCTAGTTAACTGAGATTTATACAAGGTATTTTTTTTTCAATGTATTGGCTATCTGAATATCAGAACAATGGGTGAAGCCACTATGTTCTGTTACTTGTAACAGAAAAAAAAAAGGCAGGTGGTGGGATAGCAGTTAGTTCATCCAAACAGAAAGTTATAGACCATAAACAATACTCTATTTATCAATAGCTCCCTGCTTTTCCTTTTATGATAATCTAATCCATTTCAGGATGCACTGGGCTACATGGTTTTTCTTCTTTTGAGTCCTTAAAGAAAATACAGAGTAAGAACACTCAAACATTCAATAATAATAAATTAGCAATCAGTATTTAGCAATACATACAGAATTGAAATGAAAATTATGTTTTGTTGTATAATGTTGCTCTATTCTTTACGGTCTGATTTATCCCAAAATGGCTTTTAAAGACTAGCCAAAGCAAATCCATCCATTCAAAGCTGGACACCAGGATTACTTACATAATAGCTTTTTACAGATTATTGTTGCCTTTCATTTTATTAGAGAAATTCAAACTACACTATCGGCTTTTTGTCAAGATATTTATCACTCACCCAATACAATGGCAAAATTCAATTCTCTATCATTCATTCACACTTTTATTCCTCATGTAATGATACTGTGATACCAAATGGTGACATTACCAAAGTATAGTGAAATTATCTAAAGCATCCAACAATACTCTTCCTAAAGCAAGCTCTCAAAAATTCAAACTCTCAAAAGACTTGGTCATTCTCCACAAAACACATCAATCACACAAACCTACTTAGAGATATTGCTGTTCAGTTAATGGCCTTTACTAATTATCAACTAGAGGAAACTATTAATTTTTAATTAAGAAATTTGTAGTTTAAAAATGTGGTTTAAAAATACTATTCTCTAATGATAGGATTTACTTAAATTCTGTAAGACTCCATTTAGAGTTGTTTTTATTTAATACCAGCTAAGATGATTATAGTTATTTGTGTCATTAATTCTTACCAGCCACAGAAAAATATTTTAAAGAAATTAACCCACAGGCAAAATAATCCTATAAAGCTTTTTACTTCTATTTTTATTCAGTAGATGAATTTTAAATTTTCAAAATTTAATGGTTTTTTTTAATTATATTCACACCCTAAGTGGAGTTTTTGTCAACAAATATAGACATGATAAAAACAGATAAAATATTTTCAAAATTAATCCTCATAACCCCTCATAATTACCCATTTTTAGGTTTTATATCCATAACCACCAGACCAGAAAAAGTAATGATAATATCCAGCAGACTCTGTTATTCTTTAAAATGAACTATTTAAGCATAGTAAAATATAGTATAATTGAGTTGGGTTTTTTTATTATTTAGTTAGTTGATTGTTTACTTAACTGAGATTTTCATCAATAAACTTTTCAATTTGGATCATAAACTTTCATAAGAGAAGCAAAAGTTGAAAAGAGTATTTTAATTTTGTTTTAAGAAGAGAGTAAAAGGAGAACTATGATTCTAACTCAATAGAAATGACCCATTGTTTTTGTGCTAGCCAATACCTTCTCTAGAGGAAAGCAAATTCCTTCTCCAGCATTTGTCCTCAATTTTTTTCACAACTAACTACTTAGGTCTCTTCCTATGTAAACCTTTCTTCCTATATAAAACAGTTTCTTTCCATATTTATATTTTTAATAACCAACACTTTTTTTTTCTATTTTATAAAAGTTATTTTATAGGCTAGCCTTAAATAAGAAAAAAAGAAATCTTTCCTTCCACTGTCAAGGAAAATTACTCATTTTAAATTTGGTTAACATTAGTTTTTTTGACCACATTACTTAACCTATTAAGCCCAATTCTGATCATTAAAATGATAAACAAATGTTTAATACATACCCAGCAAAGCTTGGAATAAGCTGCTCTTAAAGATACCCATCACCTTTTTAACAGCGTCTTTCAACTGCTGTTCCTCTGGTTTCCTTAATTTTTTGCAGTATTCTTCCAGTAATGATAAAGCTCGGTCAGTATCTGAAAAACATGATTTTAAAATTCTATCTCATAGTTCTAGAAAAATAGAAATCTAATATTAAACATGAAATATATGCAAAATAATATATATAACTTTTCATTATAAAATACATTTATTTTTTTTAATTTATTTTTTATTGGTGTTCAATTTACCAACATATCGGGATACCTGAATGGCTCCGCTGTTAAGCCTCTGCCTTTGCCTCGGGGCGTGATCCCGGAGTCCGGGAATCAAGTCCCACATTGGACTCCCT
This sequence comes from Canis lupus familiaris, assembly GCF_011100685.1. Taxonomy (NCBI): domain Eukaryota; kingdom Metazoa; phylum Chordata; class Mammalia; order Carnivora; family Canidae; genus Canis; species Canis lupus. The sequence goes on along the minus strand of NC_049242.1, from coordinate 13,931,350 downwards.
GCATGGAGACTGCTTCTCTCTCTGCCTATGTCCTCCCTCTCTGTGTCTCTCATGAATAAGTAAATAAAATATTTTTAAAAATAACAAATAAAATAATAATAAAATCCATTTAATCAATTGATTCTCAATAATATTTTTATTGATTCTTGCCTAGTTCTTACAATCATAGCCAACATATGGTTGTAATTGATGAATGAGAAGTTCCAACATAAATACTGGTTTATTTTTTTCATTATATTAATAAGATGAAAATTAAATAATATGGCTTATGTGATAAACCTCCACTCCATCAATTTTGTGATTTCTTTGCTGAATCAAATAATTTTTGAATAGTGTACAAATACTTCCTCAACTTCTATGCTAACCACAGAAACGACTTCTATGTTAATTACAGGGACATAATATACTTTATTTGAGAGAGACAGAATGCACACACACATGAGTAGGGGTTTGTGAAGGAGATGAAAAGGGAGGAAGAGAGAGAATCTTAAGCAGACTCCATGCCCAGTGCAGAAGCTTGATGTGGGGCTCAATCTTATGACCCTAAGATCATGACTTAAGGCCAACCCAAGAGTTGGACACTGACTAAGCCACCCAGGCAGCCCAACATAATATACTTTTAACTTGCAATTGCATTATTAACATTTTCTTTATCACTTCTTTTTAGCAAAACAATAAATGAACCCCTGATCTGTAGCATTTGTAATTTCTGAGGTGTAAATATTCCCACCACGGCCAATTTCAAGATGCCAAAGTAACGTCATTGAACACAGACTTAGGAAGATACACACCAGCACATCATTACATAGCTTTAACACCATACACATACAATAGATGCAAATAACCTCAAGAATATACATGGCATCAAATGTAGAAACATATTAGGAAGTGGTGAGCTTTGAGTATGTATTACTTTTATTTTTAATATAATTTATTTAATGTAAGTTTACATAATTTAATTTTTAAATGGCTATGTTTAAATCACCTAACACGGGGATCCCTGGGGGGCTCAGCGGTTTAGCGCCTGCCTTTGGCCCAGGGTGCGATCCTGGAGTCCTGAGATCAAGTCCCATGTCGGGCTCCTGGCGTGGAGCCTGCTTCTCCCTCTGCCTGTGTCTCTGCCTCTCTCTCTCTATGTCTATCATGAATAAATAAATAAATCTTAAAAAAATAATAAATCACCTAACAAATTTGTTGAAAATTTAACAATAGGCTCTTGCAAGCTAGTGAGAGCCCATTCCAGCACACCACTGCTTCCAAAGTAGCACTCTCTTCTGGCTTCGCTTCCTATATCATAGCTGCCTCTTACCTGGTTCCTTCTCATTCCTCAAGCATCTAAACATCTGGAGACTCCTCTCTATTCTTATATCTAGGTAAGTTTAGCTAGTCCCCTGCCTTTAAATATTATCAGAATCCTCAAGACTCCCAGGTTTGTATTTATAGCTCAGATCTTTCCCCTCAATTCTAGATTCATATCCAACTATACATTCAACATTTCCATTTGGATGTCTAATAAACATCCCAACTTGTCAAAACTGAACTCCAGATCATACCTACCTTTACTGTTTCTCCTACCGTGTTCTCTCTCTCACCCTTCCAATTTTTCAGCCCAGAATCCTCGGAGTCATCATTTATTGTTCTCCCTTTCTAATCCTCTACATCTAATCCATCAGTAAATTCTTTTGGCTCAAACATTAAATACCACCACTATCTTTTGCTAGTGCTACCACTCTGGTCCAGTCTACCAACATCTACCCCCTGCACTAATGCAATAACCTACTAGTCTACATGCTGCCACCTTTGCTCTCATGCAGACTTTTCTTAAACACAGCAGCCAGAAAGATCATAAGCCAGATGATGTCATCCCCAACACAAACCCTCCAGTGATTCCTCATCTCACTTAGCAGAAGACTACCTGTCTAATTTCAGCTATTACTCCTATCTTCTTGCCCAGTCTACTCCAACCACAGTGGTCACTGCTCTTTCTCACATCTAATAAGAACTCTTTTACACTAGGGCCTCTAAACCCACTATTCTACCTAAATATTCTTCCTTCAGATACCTATAAAGCTTGCTTGTTTACTTTTTTCACATTTCTGCTCCTATACTACTGTATCAATGAGGTCTTCCCTAATTTTCCTATATAACATAGCAAACCTCAAGCTCACTCCATTTAAAGAAAGGAGAATTTCAATAGGCAATAGCAAATAGAGAAGGATGTCACATAACAATTTTTTTACCTAAAAAGGTTATAAACATAAATGAATGTGGATGTATAGGGAGTCCTCCAATTTTAGAATAAGACATAAACATATGCTAATATATTTGCAAAGAACTTTAATTTTTTAAATGCTTTCATACTTTGCAGGATAAAACATTTTATTTAAATATAATATTTAAACTATCTGAATCAAGAACAAATATTTGAATCCACATTTTGACAATAGTTAAAAAATCAGCAATTTCCCTGAAATGATAGTGGCTTACTGACCTCACTTGTGGACCCATTCCTAATCACTACTGTAAGTAATCAACAACACCATAAATACAGTATGCCTTCTTCAGTACCTATATGTATCTTTGGGCTCTAAATTTCTGATTATCTCTAGTGCCTCAAGGTTTAGTCTTATTCATCCCTTCATTTGTTAGGTAGTCTTTGAAAATCTACTAAGTAGCAGACATCTTTTCTTTTCTTTTTACAATTCTAATTTTTAAGCTCTTTTTCACTTCTGTGTCACTTTTGTAGGTATTCACTTACTCTGATATTTTATTCTTGTAAGTGGCAATTCTTAAAATTGTATCAACAGCATTTCCATAATCACACCTATGAATGTAATTTGCTAGATAAGAGGACTAATTTACACAACACGTATTTACTTAGTAACTACCCAGGGAAGACACTGTATTGATTCAGAACAGCTAGATGTTCTCCAACCAACAGAGATTATGCTTCTCATCTCTGTTGATGAAAAATCTGGGGGACGCCTGAGTGGCTCAGTGGTTGAGCATCTGCCTTTGGCTCAGATCATGATCCCAGTGTCCTGGGACCAACTTCTGCATCGGGCTCCTCACAGGGAGCATGCTTCTCCCTCTGCCTATGTCTCTGCCTCTCTCTGTGTCTCTCATGAATAAATAAATACAATCTTTAAAAAAGAAAAATCTGACACACAAAATAAGATGCTAGAATATATGAATACTAAAAAAATGGTTAATGCGGTCATGTTTCTCTTAGACAATTGAGGCTTTTGCATGACAGCGTCTAGTGCTGGAATTATGGCTGCCCTTCTTGCTACTTTTGATTATCAGTAATGATTACCTTCCTGTGTCAATTCCATTATGTCCTTTATCTCTCTCTACTTACATTCTTATATCTTATTAATGAAAACTTGAGCTTGAGGGTAATCTAAAACTAGGTACTTTTGCAAAGGTGAAAAAATTAAGCAAAAAATAAAAAAGACAAGATGACAAGGATCCTGTTGTACAAGACAAAAATCCCTAATCAGATGTTGACAAATTGAATAAAGTAGAAAGTTGAGATAATTATCCAATACAGCACTAATATTTTAATTGATACCAGTTATAAGTAGAGAATTTTTCACCTGAATTGCCAATATAATTACCTTAATTCTATTTTCTTCATTCTTAAAAAAAAAAATCTATCTTCATATGACTCCTCAATGTGCTAAAAGAAGGAAACTAAATTTGATTACCTAAAGACAGGCACAGGAGAGGGGGAATCATTTTTTTATTTTTTTTTATTTTTTATTTTTTTGGGAATCATTTTTTTAAAATAAAAAATTTTTTGCAGGAAATATGTAATGCAAAGGATATGGTGACTGTTATATAATTGGAATTATGGGTAATCATGTGTCTCTTAATTAAAGTTCAACTATTTGGTTTAAGAATAGCATTGCCAGAAGCTATAAATAATTTGGGACATGCAATTTAAATTTGAAACAGTAAATGACAATAGTGCTAACAAATGTACTTTTAAAAAGAAGGAAGAACTGACAAAATTATTTGCCACAACTTAAAAATAGAAAAATTATAGAATATATGGTATTGTTAAGAAAACTAAGTTGAGGGCACCTGGGTGGCTCAGTGGTCCAGCGTCTGCCTTCCACTCAGGTGGTGATCCCAAGGTCCTGGGATCGAGTCCCACATCGGGCTCCCCACAGGGAGCCTGCTTCTCCCTCTGTCTACGTCTCTGCCTCTCTCTGTGTTTCTCATGAATAAGTAAATAAAATCTTTTAAAAAAAAGAAAATCAAATCAAATGCTAAGTCTATAAAAAGACTTCAAAACAGCTAGATATTCTCCAAACCAACAGAGATTATTATGCTTCTCATCTCTGTATAAGAAAAATCTGAGGGATGCCTGGGTGGCTCAGTGGTTGAGCGTCTGCCTTTAGCTCAGATCATGATCCCAGGATGCTGGGATCAAGTCCTGCATCAGGCTCCCCATAGGGAGCCTGCTTCTCCCTCTGCCCATGTCTCTGCCTCTCTGTCTCTGTGTCTCTCATGAATAAATATAATCTTTTAAAAAAAAAAGAAAAGAAAAAGAAAACTAAGATGAAAGTATAGTAGAAGAAAAGGTGAACTTAATACAAAAATCTTGGAAAGTCATTAGAATAATGAAATTCCTTTACATAAATTTATGCAACATTTCTTACAGTTTAAAAAGAATTTTTACATGCATTATCTTTTCTGATTCTCACCACTAAGAACTCATATCATGTCTAGTATACATGAAAATGAAATCCATAGCAGCTTGTCCAAGAGCACAGAACTACTAAATAACAGATTTGGAGCTTAATGCTAAAGCTTTTAATTACAAGTATAGCATTCTCTCTACACTACCACCCTTAATCCTCCAGAAATAGAGTTGAGTAAATTACTATTAAAAAAAAAAAAAAAAAAAGAGATCTCAGGGATCCCTGGGTGGCGCAGAGGTTTGGCGCCTGCCTTTGGCCCAGGGCGCGATTCTGGAGACCCGGGATCAAATCCCACATCAGGCTCCCGGTGCATGGAGCCTGCTTCTCCCTCTGCCTATGTCTCTGCCTCTCTCTCTCTCTCTCTGTGATTATCATAAATAAATAAAAAATTAAAAAAAAAGATCTCAGAATCAGACATAAATTGTACCAGTGAATTTTAGAATCTAGTGCTAAATGTTGAATTACTAATTTTCATGAGTTTAATTAACATAAAAATTCTATTTATAATATATAAATAGCCCTACCTTTAGAAGTCTGGGAGATCAATAATAAGAAGTTCTTTCTTTCATTTATCAGCTATTTACTAATTATCTATGTTCCAGATATTGGAAACTCAGTATAGGCAATATTCTACATTCTCAGAGATTTCTGAATGAAAGTAAAGGTAATTAAACAGGAAATTTAAACAAAGCAAAAGATTAAAATAGAGTGTAATAGTGCTATGGTGAGATACCAGGTACCATGGGAGGAAAGAAGCTAATGTCAGTAGAGACCATTTTACTTTGGCCTTATACTCAAGGAAGAATACTAGGCTCTGGAAGATTTTTTTTTTAAGATTTTATTTATTTATTGAGAGAGTACATGCATGCAAGCAGGTGGAGGGGCAGAGAGAATCCTCAAACAGACTCCCCACACAGAGCCTGACTTGAGGCTGGATCTCAGAATCTTGAGATCATGACCTGAGCTGAAACCAAGAATCTGACGCTTAACCATCTGAGCCAGCCAGAAGCCCCCTGAGATATTCTATTATACACATTTTGCAAATGAGAAAACTAAACTGAGAGTACAAAATAACTTGCCCAAGGCTACACAACCAGTGAGTGCTGAAACCAGGATTCAAATCTGATTTGGCACCAAAGCCTACTCTAAAATATTATACCATACTGAAATCTAACTTACTGGGAAAAGATCATAGTATTTCTTCTTTCTGTAATTGCTTGTAGCAATTATACTTCACTCTCTACCCCCCCCCAAAAAAAAGTTTTACTATACTTCAAAAAACATCTGTTGATATGGTATTTTCCCTGTTGAAACAAAAAGATACAAATTTTTACTTCTACCTTTCAGATAAGCCATGTTTTCAGATTTTCTATAGAATTGTTGAAGAGAACAATGGGGAAATTTCAATGTTAAGTAGTAATAAATAGAAAGGAAGACAATAGCAATTTTCACCTTCAGCTGAATATTGAAATATACCTTATTCCAGAGTTAAAACTTGGAACTTGAATTGTGGAAAAAATATCTGACCAGTCTTAGAGCAGATCTAAAGATTGCTATATTCTGTAAATACCGGTAAGCTTGTAAATTACTTTAGTTAGCATCAATGAAAGAGATAATACTCATAAAAAATGTTACCATAATCTATTTTTTTTAAAAGTACAGTATGGCATTTCCTGTCAGTAAGTAGATGTGTCCTTGCCATATCGGAGCAGGCTTGCTCCAAAAGCTGACTAGGAAGCTAGACTCAGACCACTGATAGAAGGGGACTCTGACTTTGAACCAAAGGAAAAAAAATATTCTGATTATAAGCATTTGTATATCACTTTCCTACTTACAACTTTTACATGGGCTAGATATTTTTATTTGGCCATCACAATAATAATCCTAAAAGGTGAGTATTATTAGTACAGTCATGTTTTAAGATAAGGAATTTGAAGCTCATTCTGTCAATTTTCTTTAGATAACTTAGCCAGCTAATGGTAAAGATTACATTCCATCCCTAGGCTCTTCTCCACTGCACTGTGATGCCATTCATTTGTTCCTATAACACCACACTCATATAATGAAAAGAACATTGGATGAGCTTCTGGTCCTAATTCTATCACTAACTTTATAAAAGTTCATATACATTATCTTATTTGGTTTTTTTAAGATTTTTATTTATTCATTCATGAGAGACACAGAGAGAGAGAGAGAGAGAGAGAGAGAAAGAGGCAGAGACACAGTTAGAGGGAGAAGCAGGCTCCATGCAGGGAGCCCTATGCAGGACTCCATCCCAGGACTCCAGGATCATGCCCTAGGCCAAAGGCAGGAGCTAAACCACTGAGCCACCCAGGGATCCCCTACATTATCTTATTTGATGTAGAAAAGAAATAGCATGTATTAAGGAGAAGGGAATATATTAAACCCCTTTTAGAAAAGGAAACTGACGTTCAGAAGAGCTACATGATTTTCATAAGGTCACCTGGTGGCATCTTCATAAGAAGGCATGTAAACTCTTGTACATGTAGGAGATTGGCACTTTGAGATACTAATTTTTTTTTCTCTCCCAAAATTTGCCCATGTTCTTTCTTCCCATTTAAGTAGGTACCTGGTTTTGTATTTTATTACCTCAAGGGAGGTATATGCCAGGACAAAAACAGAGTGATTTTTAAGTTATTCGAGTTTTGCTTTCCTAAAATCTAAACTCTCAGAATAAAAGAGTTTGTTATAGAGATGAAAGAAAGATTCGCAGGTATGGAGAGAGACATCTCCTAGCATCTTCCCAATCTAGATAAAGATTTTCTCAGATGAAGAAGAGAAAGAGAAGTCTTTGGATTCCAAGGCAACAAGGATCTAGGCTCTGCTTCCTTACAGCATTGCCTGGAAGGCAGAAAGAACTCAGTAAGTAGTGGCATCATAACTTCATCTAGGTTAAGAGAAATACAGAAATTCCGGGGGGAGGAGAGAATCAATGTCTTAGAAGTAGCAAATCACCATCAGACCAGAAAGAACTAGATAGTTCTTTCTACACACAAGAACCCATAACTTAGGGGTAAACTATTATATACGGGATGGTCAATAACCAGATTATACCCCCGTTCCAGGTGGAACTCTACCATGATTCCAGAAAAGTAGGGAAAACCTCAAAAATGATGGAAGTGATTTTGTCCACCACTCAGGGACTAAGAATCAAAAACAAGGTTGACCTATAGAAAATGAATGGATATTTCTTATAAACCTGAATTTATAGACTGAGAATTTATCTCAATGATTATGGAATCTTCTAGATGCCGGGTCTTTTAACTACTGGTTTAGGTTTTTCCCCACAATATCATTACTATTGATGATGATGATGATGATGATGATGATGATGATGATGATAGAGGTCATGGTAAGTTCAAGAGGCAAAGAAAATAAATAATGATCTGAAACAACAGCTTATCATCTCTCACATTGGTGTCTACTCGTCTTTTGTGTCTCATCTTAAATGTTACCTCTCCAGAAAGAAGTCTCTGCTTCCTCCAGATGAGGTTGAGTGTTCCTCATCTATGACATGACACTGTGTTAACCTCACCACATAATGCTGAAACTGCCTGTTTCCACACGTATTTCCTTAATAAATTTTAAGTATCATAAAGGCAGACACTGAATATCATCTCCGACTGGAAAACATGCACCTAGCACAGTCCCTGGTACATAGTAGGCACTCAATAAATCTTTGCTGGGTAGATAAATGATAGAATAAATAAATAGAAGTAAATCTACTGCCTTAAAAATATAACACATTTAGCTTTTAAAGAATTTCTGGTTTATTATCTATAAGGATTTTAAATAGAATTAATGATTTATTCCAAGTCTTATCACACTGTTAATGATAAAAATGTCACAGAGAAATGTCAAAATCTTATCTAAAAGAGTCAGAGCCTCAGTGACCAGCAAATGGTGTCATCAGAAGAAAGAGATATATAATTTTGCCATACCTACCCATAATCTTTAAAGTTCTAACTTAATTCGTTTTCACAGGACTTTCTACTTTATATACATCATTCCTCTTGGTCTTAAATTCTAAAACAAATCAGGTCAGAAGAATTGTTTCATAATGTAGGTGGTTTGGCCATAATTCTTGAAATAGCTTTGAGAAACTTACTAAAAAAATGAACCTATGCAGAAAGCTTATACTTGGAACTCAGAATGACTGACTGGACAGAAGAGAATGGGTAAAACTCATGATCCTTTGCTGACAAAGCAACCTACATTGAGGATACAGAACCCTCGTGCCTTGACTGATACAAATTCCTGAGCAGGAATTATAGCTGGAGAACAGGTCCTCATTCCCTAGTTAAAAAAAAAAAAAAGATTTTATACATCTTAGCCTTATAGTAAAAAATATTTTATAGCCACTGAAATGGTTACACAGTAAATATTAATGAGAGTATATAATGAGAGTATATAATTGAGAAAGATCATTCCTGTAGTTTAGTGAGTATATTGTAATAAAAGAGTGAGCAATTGATTGATTGGCTGATTAACAAAGGCATGAATGAGTAGAATGCCTTAATTCCATGTTTTAAAAATCCAATATTTTTTGAACATCTCCCCACTGATTAGACTTTTCTACTCAAGGAAGTAAACAATGATAGGCCTAAAGGAGAGAAAAAATATTCTACCATATATGGAACACTTGGGCGGTTTACCAAAAACCTAACAGTTCAAATATTTTGTTGTATCAAGTCATTACCATATCATTTTCACAATTTCCAATACATAAGAATTGTAAAATAAATTCAATTAACAGATAATTTTAATACGATGTCTATTGCTTGCTTCATAGCATACTCTTAATCAGTAGCAGAATACAAAATGTATTCTTTTGTTTCTCTCTCCAGATTGCCTTCTCTTTATGCCTCCTGGATTGACCAGTATTTTCTAACATCGAGAATCTGTGGCTTCATGGTTTCCAATAACTCTCACAACCAAGGTGCAGATGACCTTTTTGAGGGATTTTTAAATCTAAAAAAATTCTTTAATAAATTATCTATTTTACTTTTACTTACAGAAATTGGAAACGTTTGAAAACTATCTTTTCCTATCCCTCTCCAGAAATACTCAGTACTTAACTCTTTTGAGTTTTATTGGCTAGGAAAAAGAAAAAAACACAAAGGTTTCGAAATGGAAAAAGTGTCTGGATATAATACTGGTATGGCAAATATGAAAGTTCAAACAAATATAGTAAAATATATGCAAAAGGAATAAAACAGTCACTCGGGTACAATCAATTCAGGTACACATTTTCTCCCTTTAAAGACTCTGGAAAAAAAAAAAAACCCAGTCCAGGAATTTAAGAAAAGCTAGAGATGTAAAGAGAATAAAGAGAATATATCCAGATAATGAATGGCAAATATAAATCACTAAGATACTATAAAAAAGAAATTAAGCCACAAAGTATAAGAAACAGATAATGAAAGAAGAAAATTTCAAATGAGGAAGGAATGAACAAAAGAGTTTTAAGGGCTCCATCCTCAGAGAAAGGAAGAAAAAAAGAAAAACCAAAAGTGTCACTTTTAGGAAGTATGGTCAACCAAAAGGAAAGACTGTGTACCCAGGAACCAACAATCTCAATTTCAAGGATGCCCATGAGATACATGGCAATATCAAGCCTTAGGTTTCTAATTACACAACACATTTTGGCTTTCTTTAAAAAGAACAATGTCAAAACATATGAATTATGAAAATGGTAATATTTAACTTCCAGTACTTGGTAAAAATAAATTTATACACAGTTATATCACTGAGAAGAGTTATAAAAATAATTTAAAGGAAATAAAGTGTTATATAAATGAAAAATATCAGATAGATTTCTATTCAAATTTAAAAGTTCAGAGGATAGGGGATCCCTGGGTGGCTCAGCGGTTTAGTGCCTGCCTTTGGCCCAGGGCGCAGTCCTGGAGTCCTGGGATCGAGTCCCACGTCAGGCTCCCTCCGGGCATGGAGCCTGCTTCTCCCTCCTCCTGTGTCTCTGCCTCCCTCTCTCTCTCTATGTCTATCATAAACAAATAAATAAATCTTTAAAAAATAAAAAATAAATAAAAGTTCAGAGGACGGCAGCCTGGGTGGCTCAGCAGTTTAGCGCTGCCTACAGCCCAGGGTGTGGTCCTGGAGACCTAGGATGGAGTCCCACGTCAGGCTCCCTGCATGGAATGGAGCCTGCTTCTCCCTCTGCCTGTGTCTCTGCCAGTCTCTCTCTCTCTCTCTCTTTCTGTCTCTCATGAATAAATTAAATCTTTAAAAATAAATAAACAAACAAATAAATAAATAAATGTTCAGAGGATAATTAATAAGACCAAAGTTTAAACGCAGAAATGAAATGAGCATCAATCTCAAAGTATTAAAAGCATTGATTTAATTAAGGTAAACAATTAATGTAATGTCATATTTCAACATACTAAAAAATCCTATTGAGTATATTTTATCATTAAAATAACAACTTCCCACTGAAACGCAGAGAAGGACACAACTATCATTAACTCTGATTTCTTACATTAATCCAACATGCAATCAGGTTAGAGCAATTCAACAAGTCTTGTTGAAATAGCCCCATCTGATACACCATGATCCTGTATCACATCAGAGTATGCTAATGCAATTTATCTTGGATTGGCCCTGAATTCTCACAAATAGGTCAAAGATGTCCCAAAGGTTTAGGTGGAAGCAAATCAAGTTACTACAACAGAAAAGAGAATCCTGAATGAAAAGCAACTGTTGGGGGAGAAAACATCTTTAACAAAGAAATGAAAAATCTTTTTGAACAAACTGAAATCTATAAAAACATGGAGAGTGGTGGAGTGGGAGAGATAGAAAATAATCTTTTAAAGCAAAATAGTGGTGAATATGAAGATTTCAGCTTATCTAAGACCTAATCAAAAATAGGGTCAAAAAATGGACTTTATGAGATGTCCACTCCCATTCCCACTTCCCACCACAGTTATATGTTACTAACCAGACCAATATCCTTTCTACTCTTACAATAACATAGAAAATAAATATCAAATGAAAAGTCTGATGAAAATTTCTTGTTTCAACAAGAATATATTCAGCAATCAATAAACATTTGGTTCAATGAGGATAGTTATTGTTAAAATTAGATTTAATTTAGCTCTTTCATCATACCTACCACATATAACAATGAAGAAAGAGATGATAAAAGACACTACTCTCCGCAGAATAAATCTAGGTTATACTTTAAAATATTTGCTTTACTTACATTTTAGATATAATACAAATAGTAAGAATACTAAGCTTAGCCAATTAAAAATATAACACATACATCATAATTTATTTGGCTAGTTTACTGTAAGATTCAAAAACGTATATCTTGATACTAAGTAGTTTTAAAAGATTAAAAACAACATAATTGTTTTTCTAAGTAGATCAGTTCACAAATTACATAATGCATAGATTTTGGCATAACCCAAATATATACTTGTCTTGCTAATTAGAACTTGTTGATTCCTTTAAAAAGTTGACTCATTATCATTAACCAATTATTAAAGAAGGAAGAGAAGAAAGGAGGGAGAGGGAGGGAAAGGGGAGGGAAAAAGGAAGAAATAAGGAAGGAAATAAACATCCAATTATTACTCATATCATGTAATTTCCAATCATGTCACTGCAATTTTTGTAACTTCCTTCAAAGGTAGGAACTTTTAAGAAACTCAGCCTATTGGGTTTAGAACGTTAAGATCAACCTGCTTACTGTTGGTAGGAATGCAGTGCAACCACAATGTAAAACAGTATAGAGGTTCCTCAAAATATTAAAAATAGAAATACTATATGATCCAGGAATTCCACTACTGGGTATGTACACAAAGAAAACAAAAACACTAATTCAAAAATACGTATGCACCTCTATGTTTATTGCAGCATTATTTACAATAGACAAGATATGGAAGCAACCCAAGTATTGGGTTATGTGAATGGATAGAGAAGATGTGATACACACACACACACACACACACACACACACTCTACAATACTATACAGCCATAGAAAGAATGAAATCTTGCCATCTGTGACAACATGGATGGACCATGAGAGAATTCTGCTAAGTGAATAAGTTAGAGAGAAAAATACAAATACCATATTATTTCAGTATATGTGAAATCTAAAATACCAATGAATAAACAAAAAACAGAAACAGACCCATAAATACAGAGAACAAACTGATGGTTGCCAGAAGGGTAGGGGGAGGGAAGGTGTGCAAAAAATGGGTGAAAAGGAGTAGGAGGTACGGCTTCCAGTCATGGAATGATTAAGTCGTGAGGATAAAAGTTACAGCATATGGAATATAGTCAATGGTATTATAATAGCTTTGTATGGTGACTGATTTTCGCTACACTTGTGGTGAGCATAGTATAATATATAGACTTGTCAAATCACTATGTTGTACACTTGAAACTAAGGTAACATTGTGTATCAACTATACTTCAATATTTTTAAAGACATCATTTAAAAAAAAAAAAAAAGACACCTGCTTAGCTAAGTCATACCTAGAACATCAATTACTCATCCTCCATCTCCTTCCCAGATAACTTTTTATCCAATTCTCTACCCGGCCTCTCTCCTTTTCTCTCTCCTTCCCATCTCCTCTCCCTGCTACATACACACATACACGATGTGTTTAAATTCAATCATTAATCTAAAATAAGGCAGTCCAGAAGGGAGAATAAAAGCACACAGTAAGTTAAGTAAGTCAAAGAGCCATGTCATTTATTGGCTACATTACCAAAACCATTCTTCTTCCAGATAAACCAATCGTGTCAAGTCTGGACAGATATGTCTCCAAAATCTTATAGAGCATTTAATTCTCTCAGTGATACTATGGGGGAGAGCAGGAAAAGGAAACAACCCCAGTCTCAAGTTCAATGTACAAAAGGACGTTTCTGGGTATTTCAGAGGTTTCATATATCATCGTCCATCTCCACAGATTATCAGTTGGGTAAAGCATCTCACTCATTATAAGTTTCCTCAATGCACCTTCCAAATCCACAGGTAGAAGGATTAAACATCGTGCAGAGACAGGTTGCCTTTAAACCTTCACCTTGAACTTTAGTTTCAGTGTGTAGCAATTCATATAATTGGTCAGCACTTGGATCTACGCTAGTCCCGTATAGTGGAGTGCAAGGGTGTTCTAATAAATTTTGGTTCAAAACTCTTGAGAAAACTCTTTATAGTTTATCTTATCTTCCACACCATGTCAAAAAAAACAAAACAAAACCAACAAAACTGGCTTCATTAGGATCCTTTGGAATAAAGTTAACCTGGGGTGGATCTAAGTTAAAGTGAATTCCATGCCCTGACCTATAATAGACTATACTTTAGCGATCGGGAGTTAGGGGTTTTCCTCATTTGGGAAACTTGCCAATCATGTTACTAGATGATGCATACATCTGGAAAAACACAGCAGTTACCAAAGTTGTGCTTTATCACAAAAGTGAATATTTACCCTAGGGTAAACCCAAATACGAAATCTACTTTAATCAAAAGATTAATAAATCTGTAACTGTGTTCAGTACAACTGCGTTATCCTTTACAACTATGTAAATCACTTGATAAATATTAAGTCCATGAGGAAGAGCTCCACTTACAAGTTTCATCTTTAAAGATTGTTCAAGAGTAACCTTTAACAAGCTAAGAAAACAAGCTAAAGAAAAGCTCAAATCTGTGGTATCAAATCTATGCTGGTTATAAACGGTAATTTAGACAACTCGAGTTATGAAATCACATGTCTATAACTGTATATTATAGTCCTACTTCATTTCACTTTAGCAAAATAGTATTACAGAATGAGTACCACAGAAAAGACAGTATGACCATAAATATTTCTCAAAACCGAAGTAAAATTTTACTCTCAAATGAAATACAATTTAAATAGTAAATACCAGAACCAAGAAAAGGGAGAAATATATATTACATAGGAAGCCTCATAGCCCACCTTTCTTCTTGACTGGCATTCTTGGGTCTTTCCACTGTCACAGGATCCAAGATCTCTTTTCAGGTCTCAACTTGATCCAGCTGGACTGAGGCCAAGAGCCAGGTAACTGTTGCAAACCACTTCACTGTTCAATTTTGAAATCCAGCCTGTTTTCTCTTCCAGATAAAGAAAAAATTATGTATTTTTCCCACAATTAAACTTTTGACACTGCCCACAGAGTTCAGAGAAAAATAACCTTGAGTTTTTCAATTTTTATAAAACATTTATTCTTTTAAAAAAAACTGAGAAAATTATTGTAAGCATAGAAAATGTTATTAAAATTCCTCTTCAAGCATCAGCATTTTTGGAATTCAATGGCTAACTCAATTAAGGCACAAACCAAATTTACACAGCTGCCTCCTTACTCAATACATGATCAAATTCAAAGATGAACTGGATGATGATAAAGATCCTCAATTCTTTAGAGAAAAATGTAATCCCCTCCTCAACAACAACAACAAAAAAATACTTTTAGAAGCCTTTTGACTCTGGTCTCTGAAAAGGTGGGTGAGTTTGAACAGTTTTCTGGGGGCAGAACACAGACTGAAAGGCCCCTTTTTATTTACTGGACCAGAAGTTCCAGATCTCACCCCCTCAGTAAGACAGGATCCAGCTTGCTGTCACTTTCATTTTTTTCTTCTGTGCTCTCCAAGCCCCTCGGGCTTAATCCTTAATGCCCCTCTGATTCTGATCCTCCCATGTATTAACCGAGAGGATTGAAAAGAAGGAAAGCAATCCCTTGGCATGGAGACATTAAAGTGACAGCGCTACTCAATGGGCACTTGATGCAGGATGAGTTGGCGAAGCAGATTTCTTCACACTGGAGTCATTCACATCATGCCATCTCTTCGCATCCAAGCAGCTCCCTACCCGGCGAGGAAAAACACTGAGACTGTTCGAGAGAAGTCAAACCTTCCCCCAGAGGTGTTTTCTGAGACGATGTGGTAGTATTAGGCATGTGAGCACAAGCTGTGGAAACGGTTCGCGATCTCCTACATCAGAGTTCTGCTGCTTGGCTTCCACATCCACCCTTTCTCTCCATCTCTCTCCAAACTACCCACCTTCCTCTTGCAGAAAAGACCAGCAATCTCTCTGCTACCGCTGGCCACCCCTGCCCACACCCCGTTCTTATATAGAAGTGCACAGAAATGTCCTGCACCCTCCACGCGATGAAGTGTTTCCTCAGGCAGGAGAGACAGCAGCACTAGAAATTATATAACTCTCGAATTTGGCTTCTCTAAGACATGGAGACTGGAGGGTCGGGGGTGCTGGTCTGGGAGGTACTGCTGGGCACTGAACGTGCACAAAAGGGCGCCAGGCCTCCTCGCAGCGCCCCCGCCCGCACCCCGGAACACCGGCCGGCAGAGGGGTCTTCCTGGGCAGTGGGGGTTGAATTCCCCCGGGCCCCTCTCCGAGCGGGGTGAAAGGACGGAATACGAGGGGACTAACGGCCGGGAGAGGAGCCAGACCGCGGCGGGGGGCGGGGAGGCTGCTCGGGGCCGCGCCGGCTGCCGGCTGCGAGCTCTGGGCAGGAGGTGCCCGGGGAGCCGGAGCCTCAACACACGAGCCAGGCCAGAGGGGAGGACTCCCCCAAGGAGCGAAGAGGCCGGGCGGCTCGGCCCAGCTAACCGAGGTGCCCAGAGGGGAGGAGAGCGCGCAGCCACATCCTCGCGCTCGGACCGCCCCCACGCACCCCTCGGCAGGAGGCAAGGGGGAGCTCGGCTAACACGGAGCAGGGAAAGGGAAGGCTGGGCTGGCGAGAAGGCGGGCCCACGGGCGTCTGGACCCCGCGAAGCCAATGGGCCGCCCTCCTCTCTGGACGCCGCGCCCAATCACAGCCAGGATGGAGGGCGCGGCTTTTGACTGGGCCGGGGAGGGCCGGGCTGCAGGCGAGAGGCGTGAGCCGGCACCGCTTCCCGCTCCGGGCGCTCTGGGTCCCCGCCCACCGCCAGTCATGTGACCCGCCAAGATGGCGGCGCTCGGGCGTGCGGCCGGGGCTGAGCGGGAGGACGCGGGTGTGGTGCCGGCGAGAGCGGGGGAAGCGTCCAAGGTAGGGGGAACCCGGGGCGGTAGGAGTCGTGATGTCTGCAGCCTCCGTGTATTTACGGACGCTTCTGAAATGACGGGCTTTCAGAATCTAAAGCGAACAGACTCCCAGGTCCGTGCAGGGCGCAACCAGTGAAGCCCCAAGTTGTGGAAAGAGGCGGAGAGAAAGCGGGAGACCTAAAGTCCGGTCCCGACCGCTTGCAGTTTCTTTTCTCTTGCCTCCTGGCCTTTGAGCTGGCTTTCAACTTGAAATACTACCGTGCAATCTCCACCCCACCAAATTCTCCTCTTTCAAGTATTCGTTTATTTTTTTTTTTTTTTTCAAGTATTCGTTTAAACGTCACTTACTCCGGAAGCCTTCCCACACTTCTCTTGGCTAGGTTAAGTTTGGCTTTTCTTACGTCTTCTGTTTGTTTTCGTTTTGTTTTTATGGCACACTAATTCTGCCTTTAAATTACCTGCCTTTTTTGTCCTGACCTCGGTTGGGTTGTAGATTCCGGAGAACGCGACTGCATCTTAATTACCCTGGGGTCTGTCGAATACCAAGTGCTGGTAAATGATGAGCGAATATTGAATAAAATTCTGAAAGTCCGGTAAATACTACACGTAAAAGCAGAACAATATGGTAAAATGCTTTGCAGACTATAAACCTGAATACATACAGTCTTACGGGGATAATAGTGGTGACCAGTTTAGCGGCCTTGGACTAGTCAGTTTTTAGATAAAATACTAATTAGAGTAGATGGAGGGAGGTGGGTGGCCAATGGTCTAAATAGGTAATGAGTATTAAGGAGGGCGCTTCTTATGAGCACAGAGTGTTAATATGTAAGTGATGAATCATTAAATTCAGCTATTGAAACCAATATTACACTATATGTTAACCAACTGGAATTTAAATAAAAATTTGAAAAAAGTTTTAGAAAGTTGATTATAGCAAAGTCTTTACATTTTAGTACTTGTTAAGAGTCCATCAGAAAAAAAAAAGTATCAGAAAGTTATTAGTCTATTTCTCTGCTTTAATAACGGTGCTTTCCAAAGACTAGGCACTACATAAATATTTGTACTTAACACATATTTGTCCTTTTTCAGCATTTTAGAATCATAATACTGGGTCTCTGGGCTCCCTGTGTACTGATAGTGTAGATAAGGTGGAAGGTTGGTATAAGGCATTGCCTAAGAGTTTTCTTTGTGGGAAGTAAGAGACTCAAATGAATTGGATGACAGTAAAATAAACATTTATTTTAAACAAACCTATGATAAATTACCATGTTACTGTTATCTGCCTTGATAGAACATTAGATGGATTAGATACAGAATCTCCCTTAGATATTACTGTTATCTTCCATTTTCCATTTAGATGTTCAATAGAGCCAAAAGATTAAATCTAGTCTGTGAGAAAAATGTAATTTATAATTTCTTTCCTTGTCCTCCAGATATTTTAAACAAAAAGAGTAGTACTAGCTGAGTCCAGTTCTGCAATGATGCAGGAAAACTTTTCCATTATTACTCATTGTGTCCTGGGCTTATGAAAGTTGAGAAGAGCCCATATCTCCAGAATGTTGATGCCATGGATGAATTAGCCTTTCGTTAGTTAGGGTTAAGATTGGTACATATCACTTATTCAGCAAATGAGAATTATAGTGATGTTCAACAATTACAGCCATGTGTCCACTGATTAGTAGCATCAGAATCACTGATGTTATTAAAATGAAGATTTCTAGACTTCACCCTACTGCCATTGAATCCAGATATCAGGAGGGAGTTCAAGAGATCGCATTTCAAATAAACTCCCCATGTGATTCTTGTGCACACTAAAGGTTGAGAATTACCGATTTTTTATCTTCTCTGTTCTTTATGCTTAATCCATTCCAATTCTCTTGCCTGAGACCCCTGATATTTGAGATCTAGTTTATCCCCTTGATTATAAATGTTAAAATGGAGGTCAATATAAATTGTGAAGGGCCATATTTTTTTAATCTATTCATCATCTCATCTAGAATCCCATAATGCCAATCCCATAAATAAAAAGATTTAACAAATGTTAAGACTTTTGACAGAGATCCAAGTCTAACCCCGAGCAAAACATTCAAAAAGGATCCTTTCCTAGGATCCAATTTTGTTTTATCTATCACTGTTTTTTACTTCCTTTTAAGATGCTACCGTATAAACCTACATGGTCCCTTGACATTGGCAACTGTTTGTTCATACATCACACTTGGGACACAGCCATGAGTCCAGGCTCCCTGGTATACCACATAAAGTTTCCAGCAAAGGCTATGCTTCTGCCCCAGGGGCTCCTAGGGAGCTGGATATATAATTTATGTAATCCAAGCTATCCATGACCCACTACCTCTTCCTAGCCTGGAACAGTGTCCCTCTTTCTGATGTTCTCTGTCACTATTCTCCAAGGCAATCCCTGCTCTGCTTCTTCAGGAAACATAATCTCCAAAATGAGCTCAGGCTTTCATGAGATAGTTGCCAACAAGTAGCTATTGCTTCCTTCTACCTCTGAAAAAGCTACAGCAAGAACTACAAAGGACCTCGCTGCCTTTGGGGGAAACTGAAGGAAAATAAAAACTCAGTATCTCAGGAGATTATCCTTCTACACTAGGTACTAAGGGAGGTCAACCTTTCTGAACCTCATTTTTTTTTTTTTTTTCATCTATTAAAGTGTAAAAATAGGGACGCCTGGTGGCTCAGTGGTTGAATGTCTGCCTTCAGCTTAGGGCATGATACCGGAGTCCTGGGATTGAGTCCTGCATCAGGCTCCCCACAGGGGGCCTGCTTCTCCCTCTGCCTATGTTCTTCCTTTCTCTGTTTCTCATGAATAAATAAATAAAATATTTTTAAAAGTAGAGATGATCATTATCCTACCAATTTCTCAAAAAAACATTGTCTAGCAGATAACAAAAGCTACTAAATGCTGATTGAATCATTGACAAAGTATGTGAAAGCAGATGACATTTTACTAGAGTCTAAATGTTTTTTAATCTGAATCTAAAATTTATAAGATTTGTTATTAATATCATTAGCTATTATGGTCTGAAATTTTGTGTTTTCCAGGACATCAGCATGGCAACATACACACCTGGTCAGCCCAGTCTTTCTCTAGAAGATGCAAAATTCAGAAGACCAATGGTCATTGAAATCATAGAAAAAAAATTTGAATATCTTAGAAGAGAAAAGTAAGAGACACACCCCTTGTCAATAACCTCAGTTATTGACTGAAAGTCAGTAACTTTATTTGCCGATCTTCTATATTGCCATTGTTTCTGAGGATCTACAATCCTATTAACTCAATTTAGTAGGTTATAAAGAAAGTTCATGAAAAAAAGAACTGGAGGGAAACATGGATGGTGGAAATAGTGGTTTGTTGGAATATTGGGACTGTGGATAATTTATTTTGCTTCTTAAAAAAGAAAATGTCCAAAAT
Organism: Canis lupus familiaris; assembly: GCF_011100685.1. Taxonomy (NCBI): domain Eukaryota; kingdom Metazoa; phylum Chordata; class Mammalia; order Carnivora; family Canidae; genus Canis; species Canis lupus. Next base: position 13,911,150 of record NC_049242.1, on the reverse strand, counting down.
TATTGTTGAAATGTTATTTGTACAATAAACATCTTTTTTTTTAAGATTTTATTTATTTATTCATGAAAGACACAGAGAGAGAATGAGAGAGGCAGAGACACAGGCAGAGGGAGAAGCAGGCTCCATGCAGGGAGCCCGACATGGGACTCGATCCCGGATCTCCAGGATCAGGCCCTGGGCTGAAGGCAGCACTAAACCACTGAGCCACCCAGGCTGCCTTACAATAAACATCTTTAAAAGCAAGTAGGAAAACACCCTTTTGGGAGCTACTTATATTTAATTGATGTTCAATTACAAATTAAATTCAGTTTAGAATTGATTAACTCAGCGCAGTGCTGATTTCAGCAAAAAGGAATACTGATTCCATGATGTACATATAGTTTCATATTACCATTTCAATTTAGATTAACAGAGCTCAAGAAAAAAAAAAAGGATTTAATCTTAGACCTCAGACATTTCTGAATTTAGGTATAAATCTGAATAAGTAAAACTAGATCTGTCTCTTTGCATGAAGTTTTGGCAGTCCTAGACAAGTTATTTGAACTATACCTGCACTAATTAAGAAATAGTTATTGGCTAGAAGGCCTAACCAAATGTAAACAACCTTTGTTCATATTATATAGCAAATTCTTTTAATAGCAAAAGCAATATTCTTAGGCTTAGATATCTCAAAATATTTGGCTATATTGGTACATACTCATTTCTATTTGTGGCCAAAATTTCTCTCTTAATAGAGTTCAATTTTAGAACCACTCTAAGTGATCTCAGAAAGATAATTCTATCCTCTCATTAGAATGCAAGTTCCATGAGAGGTGGGATTTTTTTTCTTTATTCACTACCCCATCCTCAACACTTAGAAAATGTCTTTTATATAGTTAAGTGTTCAAGATATAGTTTGTGTTGAGTAAATATGTAATAATAAAAGACCACTCAGGAAAGGCTATATATCTTAAGAGAATATAATGTGAATGTCATTTTTCTCATTGTTTTTTCTATTAGGACTTTAAATACATATGGCACAGTCTTCTTTGGAACAGCAGCTAGTTTCTCTGGATTATTGGCCAACCTCATTTTCAGACACTGCTTCAAGGTTAAACATGATGCTTTGAAGACATATGCATCAGTGACTACACTTCCGTTTTTGTCTACTGTAGTCGCCTATAAGTTCCTTGTAACGGATGCTTTGTATTTAGGTAAATTTAAATTCATTAATGTATAATGTGTTTATGTTTAAGTAAAATTACACATTAACATATACTGTTACAACTGCTGATGATGATCACTAATGCTTATATATTGCTTTACCAATTAAGTACTTTCACATATATTGTCTTATTTCATCCCCGCAAAAGTCCTCCTGATTAGGAAGGGCAAGTGGTATTATGTCCTCTTTACAGATACACAACCAAAGCCAAGACATGTTCACGTAGGCTAAGAAGCAACATAATACACTGGAGGAAAAGCAAGCTTTAGGCATACTACAGACATGATTTCAGATTCTGCCTCCCACCACTTAAGTTTTATGACATTGGGCAAGTCATTTAATATCTAAGATTCAGTTGTCTTACCTATAAATGAGGACTACTAGTACTCACCTCACAGGACTGTTGTGATAATTAAAATACTGTACGTTAAATGCCTAATGAGGTATCTGGCTTACGTAGACTTCTAATGTTATTTCCTGCCTCCTCCCCTTACCTGAAGTTTCATAACTAGTAATTGATGGAACCTCTGAATCCTGCTTATATATCTCTTTCCCAGGGAAACCTTCTCTGATTCCCTCAGGGTAGTTTATGTTTCTAGATACATTCTCTATTCATTTTACCTTCAAAGCATTGTGCACACTTAAAAAATTATTTAAATATTTATTTAAAAATATTTGTCTTTTTCTTTCTTTCCTGGTGGCATCACCTAAAGGTTAGAGATTGGGTCTCTTTTATGCAGCATTATATCACTAATACATGCCTAACAATAAAACTATGTTAACCTAGAATCCAGATGTCTGGGTCTGCTAATTTAATATTTTTCATTTTGAAATTGCTTCCTCAACAAATACATATATAAGAGATAACTCCCCTTAAGTGTAATAAAAGCATTTTTTAATGTGGTTCATTTAGTCTATCACGTGCCTTAGACTGAATTTCTAATATTCTATGTTTCACTATGATTGAGGACAGTACAGATAACTACTCTGTGAGGGCACAAGAGTGTCTTAATAGTTCTTATTCTGAGTTTTAAAAGGAGACCAAATTTACTTTTGTTTTCCAGGCAATATAAGCCAGGAAAATTGTGTTCTGAGGAGTACACTGGTCGGCATAGTATGTGGTTTTTTATATCCCTGTGGTTTGGCTTTTTCTAAAAATGGACACCTGGCAGTCAAGTAAGTCCATCTGTTTGTTCCTTTTCTTCCTTTCTCCTTTTTTTTTTTTTTTTTGTTTTGTTTCCTTAATGTTAATAAACTTTTCTTATTATGCAGCTGCAAATGACACATTTTAATCAGAATGTAGTTTGGTACTTCAAATAGCCTTAATTAAACCTTTTTTGCTATCTACATGAAAGACCTTAGAATAAAAATTATCCACTTAGGAAAAATCAATGAACTTTTCATAGAAAATATATCCAGAAGAAGTTCTTAATTATTTTTCCTTTTTAGGTATCATACTGTTCCACTGCCACCAAAAGGAAAGTTTTTACTTTACTGGCTGCTGCTTAGTCAAAGAGAGATAAAAGGGATGATAATTCCTCTAGTCTTTCAGACTGTCTTTGGAATATTTAATGGTCTACAGCACTATGCAATATTTGAAAGTACACTTCAGAAAACTGTACATGAAGATTAATCAAAGAGTGAATGGATACTAAATCAGCAGAGTGGAGTTTTTTATGATGAGGACTCAGGCATTGCTGAAGGAGTTAAAAGTAACTCTGGACAGTTTGTTTCTGTTCCTTTTGCCTGGTATACAGCAGGTACTCAATAAATATTCAGTACTTCAGTATTTAAATGTAAGCTTCAGGGTAGCCCTGGTGGCTCAGCGGTTTAGCGCTGCCTACAGCCCGGGCGTGATCCTGGAGACCCCGGATCGAGTCCCACATCGGGCTCCCTGCATGGAGCCTGCTTCTCCCCCTGCCTGTGTCTCTGCCTCTCTCTCTCTCCTCTCTGTGTAATCTAATGAATAAATAAATAAAATCTTTAAAAAAAAAAATGTAAGCTTCATCTTTCTTCATTGTGTGTGGAAATGGGTTTGGGATGTCAAGGTCTGCTCTGCACATTTATATATTCATTCATAAGAAATGTATTAAGCATCTTACATCTCAAGATACTGTGTAAAATATAATAAGGAATCGTCCTTAACCCAGAAGGAACTCACAATTAGAAGAGGAATTTAAAATATGAGCACATAGCAAGAGAAGGTTTGAGAAGTATACAAATAATTCTGTGGGCATATTGAAGATATGACTGTTAACTACTTGGGCAGAAGGGAAAACTAAGGGGAAAAAGTGACATTTGACCTAAATTTTGAAGGAGCAGTTGAAAGTTTGTACCTTACTCCATGACTTGACTTTGCCTTTCCTACAATACAAAAAACTGGGAAGTCTATTGATACTTCCCTTTGGTGTTAGAAAGCAGTACATGCCAGAGTGGCTGTAAGAGGCCAAGGTTTCAAGAGTAAAGTGATGCTAGGTGAATGAAGCAAGGTACTAGAGGCAAGATTGGTCAGAGATATTAAGTACAGCCTGGGCTCATCTCTCAGGTTCAAATCTGGGCTTTACTGCTTACCAACAGGATAGGATGAGTTTTAACAAGCTATTTCACCTCTCTGCACCTCCGTTTCCTCATTTGTAAAATAAGAATAAAGATTTTACTGACTTCATAGTACTGTTGGGATTAAATGAGTTAATATATGTAAATCGAAACGGTGCCCAACTCACAGGAAGTCTACATGTGTTATTGCTGTTACTATTACTGTTGCTAGGATTCCATACCAATTATCACAATTCTTTCCCTGCCTTCAGTTAATGATTATAGCATTTTTCTAGGAATAATTAGAAGCACAGCAAAGAAAATTCACAAGCTATCTTTCATGTGAATAAATATGTATTCATTTATTCAGCTAATATTGATTCAAGACCTAGCGTATGAAAGACATCCTATACTACACATTTGGCAAGTTACCTAACTTTTCTGGGTTTCCTCTGAAAATATACTAATATCCACTTTGCAGTGAGATTGCAAAGATTAAAGTACGTGGAACCTTACCTGCTATATAGGTATAAATGTGTTTATGTTTTCTGTTTCTCCTCCATTTCCCCCAACTGCCTTAACCATGTGATTCCCCACCCCACCCACCCCACTTTTGTATTGGATTATATCATTGGATTGCTTGCAATGTATTGTATTGATTTTTCTCTCTGCTTTTATCAGCTGCCACCTAAGAGAGGGGCACCTGGATTGCCTTGCTCAGAGATCAAATGGGACTTCCATTCGTAATTCCATAGGCTTGTAGTAAATAAAGATTTTTAAAAGGTTTTATTCACTTGAGAGCGAGAGAGAAGGAAAAGCAGGCTTCCCCTTGAGCAGGGAGCCCAACGTGGGGCTCAATCGCAGGACTCCTCCTGCATCAAGACCTGAGCTAAAAGCAGACACTTAGTCAACTGAGCCACCCAGATGCCCTAAACAAAGAAGTTCTTAATGAGCTCAAGAGCACCTCCTATGGCTATATACCCCAGCCCAATGCACAGGAAATAGGGAAAAACTCAGAAGTACCACTTTCTCTGGAAGCAGTCTGCATATTTTTCTACCTCCTGCCAATGGGGTCCAGCTTCCAACCAGCTTGCATTTAGATGCTGAGAACCTCCCCTTTGAGATACTGATGGATTTTGGCATACCCTTAACTGCTGGGAGCCACTAAGAACAAAGAAGGTGACTTGGACAATCACAGATTTAAAACACAACTAGGAAAACAAGCCAGGCTAATCAATGAGATTCATCTCCTACATGAGACCACTGAAAGTCACACACAAAAGAATAAAACCAGACCCCTATCTCACATCACATAAAAAATCAACCCAAAATGGATTAAAGACTTAAATATTTGCAAACCATATATCTAATAAGCTAACATCCAAAGTATTTAAGGAACTACAACTCAAAGCAAAAAGCAAACAATGGATTTTTTAAATGGGCATTTTTTAAAAAGGCATTTATATGCCTTTTCCAGAAAAGACATATAAATGGCCAGCAGGTACCCCAAAAGGTGCTCAGCATCACTAATCAGGGAATTGCAAATCAGAATCACAATGAAATAGCGACTCATACCTGTTAGAATGTCTAGCCCCAAAAAGATGAGAAAGAAAATGTTGGTGAGGATGTAGAGAAAAGGGAACCCTTGTGCAGCGTTGGTGGGAATGTAAATTGGTGCAGCCACTACATAAAATAGTATGGAGTTTTCTCAAAAAAGTAAAAACATGGGGCAGCCCAGGTGACTGAGTGGTTTAACGCCGCCTTCAGCCCAAGGTGTGATCCTGGAGAAGCTGTGATCGCGTCCCACATCAGGCTCCCTGCATGGAGCCTGCTTCTTCCTCTGCCTGTGTCTGTGCCTCTCTCTCTCTGTGTCTCTCATGAATAAATAAATAAAAATTTTTTTTTAAGTAAAAACAATACCATATGATCTAGCAATCCTGCTCCTGGGTATATATCCAAAACAAATGAAAACATGATATCAAAGAGATCTATATTCCCATGTTTATTGCAGCATTATTCACAATAGCCAAGATATGGAAACAACTTTAATGTCCATCAATGGATGAATGGATAAAGATGTGAAAGATACACAGTCTATTGTCTTTATATACATTATATATATATATAGATAGATAGATAGATAGATATGTACAATAATGTATAATAATATATAGGGGGAATGCCTGGGTGGCTCAGTGGGTTAAGTATCTGCTCTTGATTTCATCTCAGGTTATGATCACAGGGTCATGAGATCAAACCCTGCACTGGGCTCTACACTGAGCATGGCTTGAGATTATCTCCCTCTCCCTCTGCCTGTCTCCACCCCTCCTCCCCCATGCTTGTGCTATCGCTTTCTCTCAAATACACAAACAAAATCTTAAAAAATAATACTGTATTATAACTGAATATTATAAAAAATATATACAATAATATATATATTATACAAATAATGTATGTCTATATACATATATATATAGTAAAATTCTTCAGCCATGAGAGGGAAATCATGCTATATGCAACAACATGGGTAGAACTTGAGGGCATTATGTTAAGTGAAATAACACAGGAAAAGAAAAATAATAGTATGATATCATTTATTAGTGGAATCTAAAAACAAAAAGTCAAACTCCTAAAAAACATAGAGTAGAAAAGTGGCTGCCAGATACCTGGATGCCTCAGTTAAGCATCTGCCCCTTTAGCTTAGGTCATGATCTCAGAGTCCTGGGATCGAAACCCAAGTCAGGCTCCCTGCTCAGCGGGGAGTCTGCTTCTCCCTTCTCTGCCCCTCACCCTGCTCATTCTCTGTCTCTCTGTCTCTCTCTCTCTCATGTACACATGTGCACACTCTCAAATACATAAAATCTAAAAAAATAAAAAGTAAAGAAAGAAAGAAAAGTGGTTACCAGGGGCTAGGGTGGGAAAATAGGGAGCAGTTTGTAAAAGGGTACAAACTTTTAGCTGTAAGATGAATAGACCTGATGATCTCTAATGTAAAACATAGAGACTATAATTGATAATACTGTACTGTATAATAGACATTTGCTAAGCGATTAGAACTTAAGTGTTCTCACACACAGGGTAATTATATGAGGCGATGGGTGTGTCAAATAGGACATTCTCTTACTATATATATATATAGTAAGATAAGATAGTAAGATATATCAAGTCATGACAATGTACACTTTAAATATCATAAATTTATATGTTAATTATACTACAGAAAAACTGAAATTTTTTAAAACTCCAGATTCAAGAAGCTCAATGAACTCCAACCAAAAGAAATACCTAGAAAAAATAGCCTCACACTAAATCATAATCAAATTGCTTAAAACCAGTAACCAAAAGAAAATCTTTGTAGGAGCCTGAGAAACACAGAAATAAGAATGATAACAGACTTCTCACTGGTAACAGTGTTAGCCAGAAAACAGTAAAGCAAAGCTTTTAAAGTACTAACATTAAAGGGCAGCTGAGTGGTTCAGTCAAAGTCAGGTTAAGTGCCTGATTTTGGCTCAGGTCATGATCTCAGAGTCCTGGGGTTGTGCCCCACATCAGGCTCCCTGCTCAGCAGGGAGTCTGTTTGTCCTCTTCCTCTGCCCCTCCCCCCGCTTGTTCTCTCTCTTTCTCAAATAAATATAATCTTTAAAAAATAATAAAGTACTAACATTAAAAATAAAAAGTCAGGGCAGCTAGCTGGCTCAATTGGTGGAGCATGGGACTCTTGGTCTCAGGGCTATGAGTTCAAGATCCATGTTGGGCATAGGGATTACTTTTCAAAAACTCACCCTAGAATCCTATACCTAGCAGAAATATTTTTCAAAAACTAATGCTAAATAGGGAGGATGACGTCAGCAAGATGGCAGAATAGGAAGCTACAGACTCCGCCCCTCCCATGAAGACATAGATTTAATAAAACACAGTCCAAGTACCTTTATTAGAAATTAAGAAACTGTTACCCAACACAGTATGGCATAATTAGGAGAAGCCCCCCCCCCCCAACTCCCTTCTCCTTATTGAGAGAAAGGAGTGAAACTTATGTCCATCATTCTTTTAGGGGGCTGCCCAAGGGACCATTTTGTCTTTCCTGAATCCAAATACTGACAAATGGTGTGCTAGGATAGGGATGTCTGAGAACTAAGGCCATAGACATGCACCAGTTTTCATTATCACAGAAACGCTAGGTAAAGCTCAAATATTGCAGCTTACTACAGCACCGAAGAGGACACAGTATCACAGAGCAACACCAGCAAGAGCTCTTGTGAAGAAATTGGCAAACTTCTTCAAGCAATTAGAAAATACAAAAGAAAAATGGCACGTTTAAAGGAGCGAATTAAATCTCCAGAAACTAAAGAAAGAGAGATATACGAGAAAAGGAGTTCCAAATTATTGTCATAAGGATACTTAATGAATTAAAAGACAATACTGATAGACGAAATGAAATCAAGAAAATAATGCATGAACAAAATGAGAATATCAACAAGAGATAGAAACTATGAAGAACCAAACAAATTCTGGAATTTGGGAATATAATATCTGGATTGAAAAATTCACTAAAGGTACTCAATAGCAATCTGAATAAAGAATCAACGAACTCAAAGACAGGACTTTTTTTTTTTTTTTCCAGTTAGCTTCCTTGGATAAGGAAGGGCATTTTGTGTTGAAGCCTTTTTCCTTTTTTATTTTTATTATTATTTTTTTTATTGGAGTTCAATTTGCCAACATATAGCATATCACCCAGTGCTCATCCCATCAAGTGCCCCACTCAGTGCCGTCACCCAGTCATCCCAACCCCCTGCCCACCTCCCTTCCCACTACCCCTTGTTCATTTCCCAGAGTTAGGAGTCTCTCATGTTCTGTCATCCACACTGATATTTTCACTCATTTTCTCTAAAGACAGGACTTTTGAAATTATTGTGGCAGAGGAGCAAAAAGAAAAGAAAAATGAAGAAAAATGAAGCAAGCCTAAGGCACTTTTGGAACATCATCAAACGGAACCATGTATGCACTATGTGAGTCCCAGAATGATAAGGAAGAGAAACTATTTGAAGAAATAATGGCCAAACTCTTCCAAAATCTGAGAAAAGAGCAGGCATACAAGAAGCTTAATGAACTCTAATTAGGAAAAATCCAAAGGGATTTACAATGAGAGAAACTGTTGGAGGTAATCAAGAAAATGTGACCACCAGTTGACCTGCAAGTTGGACCTGGGCAATTGGAGGCTCCTTGAATATACATTCTGTCTACCATCCTCATAGAGGGAGCGGTCTTCAAGGACACAGCCTTGAGAGAGCAATGTGTTATTGAGACCATCTGGACAGTGTATGTGACTGAACCCAGTCAAGTTTCTGGTGGTTGAGGACAGAGATCAATTTGTCTTGTGGCCACCCAAGACAAACCTTGTATGTAAGTTCTTTATTAAACCTTCTACCAATTTGGACTGATTTGCCTCTTGCTTTGGTCTCTGCTTGCCCTTCATGTACAGAAGCCAGTTTGCCAACCAACAGGTATCATAAACTGTCAAAAGTCATGAACAGAGAATCTCGAAAGTGGGAGGAAAGCAATTGTTACATACAAAAAAGCTACTACTAGATTGTTGGCAGATTTCTCAGTGGAAATCTTGTAAGATAGAAGGGAATAGGATGACATATTCAAAGTACTGAAAGAAAAAATGCCAACCAAGGATATTATATCCAGAAAAACTGTCCTTCAAAAACAAAAGAGAAATTAAGAATTTGTCAGATAAACAAAAGTTCAAGGAGCTCATCACCAATAGACTTGCCCTATAAGATATTCTGAAGGGAATCCTTCAAATTGAAGCAAAAGTACTATAAACAGTAACACAGGGGTACCTGAGTGGTTCAGTCTAAGCAACCAACTTGATTTCAGCTCAGGTCATGATCTCAGGATTGTGAGATTGAGCCCCACAACAGGCAACCCCACTGAGTGGGGTGTCTGCTTCAGGATTCTCTCTCTCTCTCTGTCCCTCCTTCTGCTCATGCTCTCTCTCTCCCTTTCTCTCTAAAATAAATGAATAAATCTTTAAAAAGGGACACCTGCCTGGCTCAGTGGTTGAGCATCTGCCTTTGGCTTAGGATGTGATCCTAAAGTCCCAGGACCAAGTCCCACATCAGGCTCCCTGCAGGGAGCCTGCTTCTCCCTCTGCCCTATGTCTCTGCCTCTCTCTCTGTGTCTCTCATGAATAAATAAATAATCTTTTTAAAAAAATATTTAAAAAAATAAAAGACAAAAACAAGAAAAACACTAACACAAAACCATATAAAAATGGAAAACTAAAAAAAATAAAAATAAAAAATAAAAAATGGAAAACTCCCTGGTAAAGGTAAATATTTAGACAAATATACAAGCTTGATGTATGATAATGTATATATGCAAATCACTTTACAATCCAGTATAGAATTTAAGAAACAAAAACAAAGGGATCCCTGGGTGGCGCAGTGGTTTGGCGCCTGTCTTTGGCCCAGGGCGCGATCCTGGAGACCCGGGATCGAATCCCACATCGGGCTCCCGGTGCATGGAGCCTGCTTCTACCTCTGCCTATGTCTCTGCCTCTCTTTCTCTCTCTGTAACTATCATAAATAGATAAAAATTAAAAAAAAAAAAAGCTATAATATGTATGTTGATGAATATGAAATATAAAAAGATGTAACGTATATCATTAATAACATATAGCAGGAAAAGTGAAGATGTAAAGGAGTGGATTTTACACACAACTGAAGTGATTATCATACTTAAGTGATCAGCTTAAAATAGATTGTTATAACTTTAAAATGTTTCCTGTTATTGCAATGGTAATCACAAAGAAAATAACCATATAATATACACAAAGAGAAATGAAAAGAGAATCAAAGTATAGAACATTCCCTTAAGAGAGACATGTTAGACCACAAAACAAGTCTTAAAAATTTAAGAAGATTCAAATCATTCAAAGCATCTTCTCTAACCACAATGAAATGAAATTAGAAAGAGAAGAAAAACAAGGCAATCCACAAATATGTGGAAACTAAACAATGCATCTTTTAAATTACTCAAATATATGTTATATTTAGGCATAACTTAAAATTCAAATTATAATTCAAATATATTCATTTTACTATAAACCAAATCCCTCTTACTATGTTTAGACTCAATTGACATCAGGGTCAGAAGAGGCAGTCCACTATTGGCCCTCCTACATGCCCTCCTGCATGTGGAGTGTGTCAAACTGCAAGCCCTAACTGTTTTGACTCCACACCCTTTCTATAGCTAGTCATGCAAGCAAATTAATAAGTCGACCACAGCTGACTGTCATACAGTTCCCTTGATTTTTTTTCACACATAAAAATGCCCATTTAACAGATTCTTTTTATAAAATACAAAGTTTTAATTATTTTTAAGTATTTATATTTTGGATTCTTTATAATTGAGATATAATTAACATAACATATTAGTTTCAGGTGTATGACATAATGATTCAATATATGTGTATATTTCAAATGATCACAGTAAGCCTAATTAACATTTTTCACCACACATAATTACAAACATCTTTTCCTGTGGTGAGAACTTTCAAGATTTGCTGTCTTAGCCACTTTCAAATATACAATATAGTGTTATTAACTGTAGTCACCATGCTGTACATTATATCCCCAGGACCTACTTATTTATATCTATCTTGTACCTTTTGACCACCTTCACCATTTCACCCATCCTTTATCCCCCACCTCTGAAAACTACCAATCCATCATTTGTATCATTGAGTTGGTTTTGTTGTTGCTTGTTTGTTTTTAGATACCGCATATAAGTGAGATCAATAGTATTTGTCTTTCTTTGTCTGACTTATTTCACTTAGCGTAATGCCCTCAAGGTCCATCCATGTTGTCAAAAATAGCAAGATTTCCTTCTTTTTGTGGCTGAATAATGTTCCATTGTCTATATATATTACATTTTCTTCATCCATTCATCTATCAATAAACATTTAGGTTGAGTCCATGTCTTAGTTATTATGAAGTGCTGTAAAGAACACGGAATTGCATATATCTTTGGGAGATAGTGTTTTTGTTTCTTTCAGAAAAATATCCAGAAGTGGAATTTTCAGACCATATGATAGTTCTATTTTTTTTCAAGTTTGTTTTATTGATGTTTTATTGATGCCTATATTCCAGCCTCGACTAGATACTTTTTTTTTTTCTCATTAAACTTCTGTTTTAATGCGTTTCAAAATTCTGTGGCAGGTTTTTGGTCAAGTTGTTTCTATTAAAAACTACTTATTTTATTTTATTTTTTTAAAGATTTTATTTATTTATTCATGATAGACAGAGAGAAAAAGGCAGAGATACAGACAGAGGGAGAAGCAGGCTTCATGCAGGGAGCCCGACGTGGGACTTGATCCCGGGTCTCCACGACCTGGGCCGAAGGCGGCACTAAACTGCTAAGCCACCCAGGCTGCCCAAAACTACTTATTTTAAAAATTAATAACTTAAAACTGCCACACACACACACACACACACACACACACACAAAAACAAATGGTCCACAAAACATTCTCTTTGCTTCTGAAGGTTTTACAATGCATTGTTATCATCAACCAGTCTTTCACTAATAATCTCAAATGGCCAATTGATACAAAGAGGCCTCAGACTGTTCTTCCACCACTGATTAACACTGGGGTGGCAGGTATTCGATATTATATTCATTTAGCCTTCTGAGCTTTCTGGGTGGACTTGGTGACCTTGTGAGCTCCAGATGCCTTCTTTGTCCACTGCTTTGATGACACCCACAGTGACTCTCCGTCTCATGTCATGAACAGCAAAATGGGCGAGAGGAGGATAGTCAGAGAAGCTCTCAACACACATACACTTGCCAGGAACCATATCAACAGTGGCAGCATTACCAGATTTCAAGAACTTGGGACCATCTTCCAGCTTTTGTCCAGAATGATGATCTATCTTCTCCTCCAGCCCGGCAAACTTGCAAGCAATGGCTGTATGACAATCCATCACTGGTGTATATCCAGCACTTATTTGGTCTGGATGGTTCAGGATAATCACCTGAGCCATGAAGCCAGCTGCTTCCACTGGTGGATCATTTTTGCTATCACCAGCCACACTGCCATGATGAACATCTTTGACAGATACATTCTTGACACTGAAGCCCACATTGTCCCCAGGAAGAGCCTCACTCAAAGTTTCATGGTGCATTTCAACACACTTTGAAATGCAAAGGTGTGACACTGACTTGAGCAAAGTTGACCACCATGCCAGGTTTAAGAACACCAGTCTCCATTCGGCTCACAGGGACAGTAACAATACCACCAATTTTGTAGACATCCTGAAGAGGTAGATGCAAGGGCCTATCAGTGGGATGAGCTGGTGGCAGAATGCAATAGAGCTTCAAGCAGGGTGGCTCCACTGTCATTCCCATCTTTACACATGATTTCCCATCCCTTGAACCAAGGCATGTTAGCACTTGGCTCCAACATGTTATCACCATTCCAACCAGAACCTGGCACAAATGCTACTCTGTTGGGGTTGTAGCCAATTTTCTTAATGTAGATCCTGACATCCTTAACGGTTTCCTTGTATGTCTTCTGGCTGTAGGGTGGCTCAGTAGAATCTGTTTCGTTTACATGAACAATTAGTTGTTTTACACCCAGTGCGTAAGCCAGAAGGCCATGCTCATAAGTCTGCCCCCTCTTGGAGATACCCACTTCAAATTCATCAACACCAGCAGCAACAATCAAGACAGCACAATCAGTCTGAGATGTGCCTGTAATCATGTTTTTTATAAAGTCTCTGTGTCCTGGGGCATCAATGATGGTCATGTAATACTTGCTGGTCTCAAATTTCCACGGGGAGATATCAACAGTGATACCATGTTCAGATTCAGTTTTTAGATTACCCAAGACTCAGGCATACTTGAAGGAGCCCTTTCCTGTATCAGTAGCCTCCTTCCCAAATTTTTCAATAGTTCTTTTTCGATCCCACCACATTTATAGATTAGATGACCAGTAGTGGTAGACTTGCTCAAATCTATACGTCCAATGATGATGATGTTGATGTGAGTCTTTTCCTTTCCCATTTTGGTTTAGGTTTAGTGGTGGTTTTCATATCTGCATCTGGCAGCAAATCCGTTAGGAAAAAGTTTGACAAAAAAAAAAAAAAAAAAAAAAGTTTGACCAGATACTTCTGCAGCGAGTGTAGCCGCTCCTGCTGCTGCTGCTTCTTGGTCTTCAGGTTCTCCTGGTGCTTGTTCAGTCACAGTGCATGGCACATGTCTTCTTGGGCTGCACATCCCGTGGCTTGTACTTCTTACCCTTGTAGAATTTCCTGAGGTCCTCTTTCTGAATCTGGCGGATGACCAGATGTTAAAATAACTAAGAAAATAAGAAAGAAGACTCAAATAGCTAAGCTTAGAAATGAAAGCAGGGATCTTACAACCGATGTCCCAGAAATAAAAAAGGGTCATAAGAGATTACTATGAATAATTATATGCCAATAATAGGATAATATAGAAGAAATGGACAAATTCCTAGAAACATCTAACCCAACAAGACTGAATCATAAAAAAAAAAATAAAAATAAAAATCTGAACAGACTTATACCTAGTTAGGAGATTGAAGCTGTAATTAAAAAGTTCCCAAAAAAGAAAAGCTTAGAACCAAATGGCTTCACTGAAGAATTGTACCAAACATTTAAGGAATTAATACCAATTCTTCTCAAATTCTGCTTATGAATTTAGGATAGAATACTCCCCAAGTTACTTTATTATGCCAGCGTTAAAGCATTACCCTGAAATCAAAACCAAGAAAGTTAAAGATCCCAGAAAAGAAACCCATAGAGCAATATTCTTGATTAATATTGATACAAAGATCCTAAACAAAATACTAGCAAACTGTAATTTGAATCTTTTCTATACTCCATATCCACGACTAGCTCAAAGTGATTAAAGACCTAATATAAGACCCAAAACTATACAACTCCTAGAAGCAGACATAGAAAAACACTTCAGTATATTGTGTTTGGCAATGATTTCTTGGCTATAACATCAAAAGTACAGGCAACGAAATAAAAAATAGATAAATGGAAGTATAGCAAAATTAAAATCTTCTACATGTCAATGAAATAGTCAACAGAATAAAAAGGCAACCCCGGAACGGGAGAAAATATTTGCAAATCACATATGTTGATAGGAGGTTAATCCAGAATATATAGGAAACTTCTACAACTCAACAACAAATAAATCCAATTAGGATATGGACAAAAGGAGAGTCGAGACCAGAGGCCGAACTCAGGATCTGACAAGATGGCCGGGCTGCCCTGCAGGATTATCAAGGAAACCCAGCGTTTGCTGGCAGAACCAGTTCCTGGCATTAAAGCAGAACCAGATGAGAGCAACGTCCGTTATTTTCATGTGGTCATTGCTGGCCCCCAGGATTCCCCCTGTGAGGGAGGGACTTTTAAACTTGAACTATTCCTTCCAGAAGAATACCCGACGGCAGCCCCTAAAGTACGTTTCATGACCAAAATTTATCATCCTAATGTAGACAAGTTGGGAAGAATATGTTTAGATATTTTGAAAGATAAGTGGTCCCCAGCACTGCAGATCCACACAGTTCTGCTATCGATCCAGGCTTTGTTAAGTGCTCCCAATCCAGATGATCCGTTAGCAAATGATGTAACAGAGCAGTGGAAGACCAGCGAAGCTCAAGCCATAGAAACAGCTAGAGCATGGACTAGGCTATAATGCCATGAATAATATTTAAAATCGATCTGATCAAGTGTGCATCACTTCTGTTCTGCCAAGACTTCTTCCTTTTTTGTTTGCATTATTTAATGGACACAGTCCTAGAAACATTACAGAATAAAAGCCCAGACATCTTCAGTCCTTTAGTGATTAAATGCACATTAGCAAATCTATGTCTTGTCCTAATTCACTGTTGTAAACCATAAACAGAGGCTAGAAGTACCATCTGGATTGTTGGGAAACATTTAAAAGCAGTGGCCCCTCTGCTTTTATTCATTTCCCCTATCATGGTTTAAGTATAAAGCACTGTGAATGAAGGTAGTTGTCAGGGTTAGCTGCAGGGGTGTGGGTGTTTTTCTTTATTATTATTTTTGAGGGGGAGAGGTAGTTTTATTTTAATTTTATGGGCTCCTTTCCCGCTTTTTATGGTGATCTTATTGCATCGGTTAAAAGCAGCTACGGCAGCCTGGGTGGCTCAGCGGTTTAGCGCTGCCTTCAGACCAGAGTATGATCCTGGAGACCCAGGATCAAGTCCCGCATCGGATTCCCTGCATGGAGCCTGCTTATCCCTCTGCCTGTGTCTCTGCCGCTCTCTATCTCTCTCTGTGTGTATCTCATGAATAAATAAATAAAATCTTAAAAAAAAAAAAAAAGCAGCTAACCAGTTCTTTAGAATATGCTCTCTAGCCAAGTCTAACTTTATTTAGACGCTGTAGATGGACAAGCTTGATTGTTTGAACCAAAATGGGAACATTAAACAAACATCACAGCCCTCACTAATAACTTTGTGACTTTGCTGTCAAGTGTAGAATCCTTCCTTCAAGAAAAAGCTTGTGACCATTTTGTATGGCTTGTCTGGAAACTTCTGTAAATCTTATGTTTTAGCAAAATATTTTTTGTTATTCTAAAAAAAAAAGATATGGACAAAGAACTTGAATAGACATTTTTATACAGAATATACACAAATAGCCAAGAAGCATAAAAAAGATGCTCAACATCACTAATCATTAGGAATATGCAAATCAAAATCACTCATAGACATCCTCTCATACCCACTGGGATGGCAACTATCAAAAGAACAGAAAATAAGTGCTGGTGAGGAAATGGAGAAGTTGGAATACTTGTGCCCTATAGTGTAAAATGGTGTAGCCATCATGGAAAATAGTATGGAGATTCCTCAAAAAAAGTAAAATAGAAATACCATATGATCCAACAATCTCACTTCTGGGTATATGAACCCAATAGCATTCAAAGGAGAGTCTTGAAATGATATTTGCACACCCATGTTCATTGCAGCATTACTCACAGTAGCCAAGTGATAGAAGCAATCCAAATCTTCACAAATGAATAAATGGATAAAGAAAATGTGGTATTAAAAAAAAAAGAAAGAAAAAGAAAATGTGGTATATACATATGCTAGAATATTATGCATCCTTTAAAAAGCAGGAAATCTGGGGTGCCTGTGTGGCTCGGTCAGTTAAGTGTCTGCCTTCGGCTCAGGTCATGATCCCAGGGTCCTGGCCTCAGGTGGGGTTCCTTGCTCAGCAGGCAACCTACTTCTCCCCCTCCCTCTGCCTCTCCCCCTGCTTGTGCTCATGCGGTTTATCTCTCTCTCACTCTGTCAAATAAATGAAATCTTTTTTTTTTAAGGCAAGAAATCCTATAACATGCTATAAAATGGTTGAACATTTAAATAAGTCAGTCACAAAAGAACAAATAACGTATGATTCTACTCATACAAAGTGTCTAAAGTAGCCAAACCCATAGAAGCAAGAAAGTAGAAAGGTGGTTACCAAAGGCTGGGGGGGGGGGGGGGGGGGGGCAGGGGCAGGGAGTAGAGAGGATTTAATGGGTAAAGTTTCAATACTGCAAGAAGAAAAGTTATAGATATCTGTTGCATAACACTATGAATATACTTAACATTACTGAACCATTCATTTAAAAATGGGACCGATGGGGATCCCTGGGTAGCTCAGCGGTTTGGCACCTGCCTTCAGGCCGGGGCATGGTACTGGAGTCCCAGGATCGAGTCCACATCAGGCTCCCTGCATGGAGCCTGCTTCTCCCTCTGCCTGTGTCTCTGCACCCACACCCACCCCCCCGCCCTGTCGTCTCTCATGAATAAATAAATAAATCTTTAAAAAATAAATAAAAAGGGGATCCCTGGGTGGCTCAGTGGTTTCGCGCCTGCCTTTGGCCCGGGGCGCGATCCTGGAGTCTCGGGATCGAGTCCCGCGTCGGGCTCCCGGCATGGAGCCTGCTTCTCCCTCTGCCTGTGTCTCTGCCTCTCTCTCTCTATGTCTATCATGAATAAATAAATAAATCTTTAAAAAAATAATAAATAAATAAATAAAAAATAAATAAAAATAAAAATGGGATCGAGCCTATATCTGGCTCCCTACAGGAAGTCTACTTCTCCCTCTGCCTATGTCTCTGCCTCTCTCTCTCTGTGTGACTATCATAAATAAATTAAAAAAAAATTTTTTTTTAAAAAGCTTGCATTAAATATAAAGACAGAAGTAGGTTAAAAATAAAACGATGGGAAAAGCTATGTCATATTAATACTAATTTTAAAAAGCTATTGTAGGGATCCCTGGGTGGTGCAGCGGTTTAGCGCCTGCCTTTGGCCCGGGGCGCAATCCTGGAAACCCGAGATCGAATCCCACGTTGGGCTCCGGGTGCATGGAACCTGCTTCTCCCTCTGCCTATGTCTCTGCCCCTCTGTGTGTGTGTGTGTGACTATCACAAATAAATAAAATTTTTTTAAAGAAAGCTATTGTAGTGGTTATATTAATACCAGACAAACTAAATTGCAACGCAAAAGATATTACCAAGAATTTAGATTATTTCATAATCATAGTTATCAGTTTATCCTAAATGTTTATTCATTTCATGTGGAGCTTCAAAATAAATGAAGCAAAAGCTGATAAAGTGAAAGGAGAAATATGGAAAATTTCCATAATAGCTGGAGATTTCAACAACCTCTCAGTAATTGATAGAACAAGATGATAGCAATTCAGAAGGGATTAAAAAAGAAGTCTTAAAAAAAAAAAAAGTCTTAAACAATGCTATCAACCAACTTGAGATACTGATGTTTCAGAACACTTGGCACAACAGCAGCAGCATATAAATTCATTTATATTGTACATGGAGGGGATCGCTGGATGGCTCAGCAGTTTAGCACCTGCCTTTGGACCAGGGCATGCTCCTGGAGACCCAGGATCGAGTCCCACATCGGGCTCCCTGCATGGACCCTGCTTCTCTCTCTGCCTGTGTCTCTGTGTCTCTCTCTGTGTCTCTCATGAATAAATAAATAGAATCTTAAAATATATATATATACATATAATACATGGAATGTCTGTCAACATGGACCAGAATCTGGGCTATAAATATCAATAAATTTTAAAGGACTTGAATCATACAAACTATATTCTGTGACCACAATGTAACTGAATTAGAAATCTGTAACAGAAAGGTACCCAGAAAATTGGAGCTATTAGAAAACTAATACACTTCTAAAAAACTCATGGGACAAAGAAAAAAGCAAGAGAAACTAGAAAGTGAAAAAAAAAAAAAAAAAGAAAGAAACTAGAAAGTGTTTTGAACCAAATCCAAATAATAAACATTTCAAAATCTGTAGGACACAGTTAAAACCGTAGTTGGAGGGAAATTCATAGCACTAAACAAGTATTTTAAGGGAGGGGAAAGATCTCATATCAAACGACCTCAGCTTCTTCCTTAAGAAATTACAAATAGGGACACCCGGGTGGTTCAGCAGTTGAGCATCTGCCTTTAGCTCAAGGCGTGGACCTGGCATCGGGTCTCCGCAGGGAGCCTGCTTCTCTACCTATGTCTCTGCCTCTGTCTGTATGTCTCTCCTGAATAAATAAATAAAATCTTTAAAGAAAAAAAAGAAAGAAAGAAATTACAAATAGAGGAGCTACTTAAATCCCAGGCAGGAAAAAGAAAACAAATAATATAGATCAGAGTAGAAAATAATCAAATCGAAGACAGAAAACAAGAGGGGAAAAAAAGCAATGAAAAAAAAAACCTTGGTTACTTGAAAAAAATCAGACCATTAACCGAACTGATCAGACACTAAATAAGAGAAGATAAATGACAGATATTAAGAGAGATGTGGCCTCATTACAGATTCTACGGGTTTTATAGGCTAATAAGGAAATATCGTGAAAATCTTAAACTAATACTTTGAGAACTTAGATGAAACAGACATTTGTCTTGTGAAGAACTTATTTTTATAAAATCTCAATATTCTAAATTGCTTTTATTATTTCAGGATGGCATGCTATAGATACTGTACAAAGAACATTTATAAATTTCAAAATTAGCTTCAAATAATTAAAAATTAAATTGGAAAAGGCATATGAAATGGAAACAAGTATTCACATGCGCAAACTGTCCCTGCATTTACCTGGGAAACTTTCCAGTTGGAGCACAGGCTGACTTTCTGCCTTGGAATCTGAGGATGTTTTATACGGACAGGCGATGATTTGACATTGGCTACATTCCTCACAGCCAAAGGGGTTTTGAGGGCTCTTCTGCTCACCTCGCCAGTGAAAATTCCTCCTTTATCTTGAATAGCACTTTCTCCTTGATAAAGCTCAGTGATTTCCAAGGCAACCTTGTTAGCGGCACTTTTAGGATCTTCACAACTTTACAAACTAAACAAGGAGAGTGTTATTTCCCCTCCTGTTTTATAGACGAGAAAAGAAGCTGTGGGGATGAGAACTGACGCTCGTTCCAAAACTTTGGTTCTCAATTGTTCTGACTTAGGAAGCCACTAACTCCCTCGCTCTCTTGTTTTTCCTTCACCACTTTCACCCAACCCTGTTCCTATAAGCAGGGCTCTGCAGGCACGAGGGGTCCTCAGAAAAAGCTCTTGCTCGCTCTTGAGGGCCTCAGATTGCGGCAGGGTAATTCCCAGATGGTAACACAGCACAGGGAGCTTAAGGTGCACGGGAGAATAGAAAACCACAACGCAATCTCGGCTCCATCCCTGGGGGACAGCTGGGTGGCGCAGCGGTTGAGCGTCCGCCTCGGGCTCAGGGCGTGACCCGACAGTCCTGGGGTCGAGTCCGCCTCGGGCTCCCCACGGGGAGCCTGCTTCTCCCTCTGCCCCTCTCTGTCTCTCATGAACAAATAAAAATCTTTAAAAAAAAAAATTTTTTTTTTTTTTTTTACTTCTTTTTAACTGAGTATACCCATCCTGCGGCCAAGGGCCGTGCGGTTCCATATACCCCACGCCCACACACGAGGTAGACTCCGCTGGCCAGAAGCTGAGGTAATGAGGCGGGTTTTCAGTGAAAGGAGCAGGAACCCCAAATTTCCATTTCCACAGGCTCCGTCCCGGAAGGCGGGCATTGGTCGTGAGGCCCCCGCTGCGCGCCGACCGAACCCCTCACTCCGCAGCCCAGGAAGCGGCGCCCGCGGCCAGCGGCATCCGGGGAGCCCGACCGGCCCGCGCGCTCCACCGGGTCACGTGCCCGCCAAAGATGGCTGCGCTCGGGCGAGCTGAGCGGAGGCTGGAGTGAGCCCCGAGCGGGCGGAGCAGGACTGGCGGAGGCACCGACTGCCGAGAGGGAAGCCTAAGGTACTGGCATTCCGGGGGAAAGCGCGCAGAGGTGCCCGCATACCTGGAGAAGCACCGCGCGGCGACAGGCTGGTCGCGGGCAGTGCGGGAACGAGACCCCGGGACTGGGTCGGAGGTGGGGGAGGGGAGGGCGCTCTACCGTCTCGTCGCTTCACGCCCTACATCTTACCTTTACGTTAAGCCAAGAGGAAAAATAAACGCCTGCGCTTGAATTTAACCCCAGTTTTACTGCCAGTATCCAGGATGACCTTGGCCTAACCATTTTCAGAGGACCCAGATGACGCCTCGCCTGAGAGTTAACCTGAGGGACAAAGAGAGCTAATGCAAAAAAAGCCTTTGGAAATGTTTGTGGTATTTAAAGGTGGCATTGTCTTGGATTAGGATTTATTAATACGAGACACGACGTCTTACTGCAGGCTGCCATGTGA
The DNA here is from genome assembly GCF_011100685.1 of Canis lupus familiaris. NCBI lineage: Eukaryota > Metazoa > Chordata > Mammalia > Carnivora > Canidae > Canis > Canis lupus. The sequence goes on along the minus strand of NC_049242.1, from coordinate 13,889,633 downwards.
AACTTCTACTGAATTAGGGAGACTTAAAAACTACACCCTAGAAATGGCTAGTTCCTAGAACTTGGAACCTCACCAGTATGCAGAGCATAAAATATAAACTGATAACATTAGGCAGGACTTTCTGAGGAAATAACTTTTATTTCAGACATGCACACTGTACACTTTCTCTGTGTATACTGAATTTATGTATTTCTACACGCATTCCAAACATGAACAGAATCATTCAAAGCTCCTGCAGGGGGCAGCAGATACTGTAGCTCTCATAGTATTGTAACCAAGTCCATCAAGAAGTCTGAGTCCCAGAACCTAGATGTAAATTTTTAAGTCTTCATTGTATTTATTAAATCTAAGGATATGAAACTTCAGTTCACTTAACATGTTCCAAATGATCTGGTACCCAGCAGTAAATCAGTGTTGTAAATTAATCTTGTAGCAAATGGATAACAAATCACGAAAATCTGATTTCATAAAACTATGTTGTATTTTGCTGTTATTTCTGAACTTTTGCTTTTCTTAACTTTGCTACCCTGAAATCTTGCTTGATGAGCTTAATGCTCCCAATTCACCATCCCATGCAAGGATCAAGGAACTCCCGTCCTTTTTGACAAAAACCGTATGTGTCCTGCAAAGTCTAAAATATTTATTATGTGTGGCCCTTTTGAAAAGTTTGCTAATTTCTACTTTAGGGTATACCTATAAGTGAAACTGGTAATGTTTCTTCTACCTACTAAATAATACCCAACTCTTTCTTTTTCCAAAGTAGTTGTACGCAAAATGAGTACCATGTACGTGTCTACCAGCAGCTCATGAGTTTGTTACCCCACATTTTTGCCAGTAACTGAAATTGTTAGGTTTTAATTTACCTAACCTGTCACTGTTTTTAATTGTTTTCCCCGATTATAATGAGGTTAAGCATATTTTCGTGTTTATTGGCTGTTTGCTTCCTTCTTTGTGAAAGTACCTGTTCAAACCTTTTGCCAGTTTTTCTGTTGAGTTGTTTGCCTTTTTCTTGATGATATGCATTTCTTCATTTTCTGGGTACTAACTGCTCCTTTGTCAGTTATATTGCAGACATTTTCTCCCACTCTGGCTTTATATAGATCTTTATAGTATCTATTGATCAATATTAACTATTGACTAATATTAATATTAGTTTTATGTTCAGTGCTATTTGCAAATTAAGAAATATGTTTAAGGGTTATAAAGATATTCTTTATTTCTTAGAAGCTTTATGGGTTGTTTTGCATGTCTGGTTTCTATTTCACTTGGAATGTATTTTTTTTGTATGATGTATATGCATTGATTTTTCAGATTATGAATCAAACTATAGCTAATTTTTAAATTAAATATTTATGGTATTTAGAAAGCTTTTTATAAGCCATTTTGTTGTTTTTTCTATAGATATATATTATTGAAAGATATTTTAATTTAAGGCTCAAGATGGAAAATCATGAACCACATGATACTGCCAAGGAAAACTTAATTTTCAATATCATAACCAGAAAAATTAGCCAACTCCCAGAAGCAGAAAGGTAAGATCCCTTCTTAGTTTAAAAATATTTTTTACCAGGTGGATTTTCATAATTGGTTCATTATCTCACATTTATTTGGTTTAAATATAAACATAGGACATCAGAAAGAAACCGAGCTCTTTTTCTTGCCTTATTGAAAAAAACTGAGAGACCAAAAGAGATTAACTATTTTGCTTGTGGTCAAGGCTAGAATTGATATCTTTGGATTTAATTATATGATCATTCTCAGTTTTTCCATTTGGCTTCGAGTATTGTTAAATGTGAACATTTAGGGCAGCCCTTGTGGTGCAGCGGTTTAGCGCCACCTGCAGCCTAGGGTGTGATCCTGGAGACCCAGGATCGAGTCCCACATGGGGCTTCCTGCATGGAGCCTGCTTCTCCCTCTGCCTGTGTCTCTGCCTCTCTCTCTTCGCTCTCTCTGAATAAATAAATCTTTAAAAAAAAATGTGAACATTTATGAACTCATCTAAATAACAGACCTTTAAAATAGCTTTTAAATTGTCTTGTCAGTTCATTTCTATTATTACGTCTAACAGTCCAAGAGAGTGCCATATAACACACGTAACTAGACAAGGAGTGCCAGAGAAATGGGATCATGGCTAAAAGATCTCTATCATTAAATAGAAAAAGCTATATAGGAATCATACTGATCTTTGAAGACAACATTGAGTAAACTATAGTGCACATCCTTAGCAAGAAGGCTTCTCTGACTAGATTCCATTTAAAGAGAAATTATGAGCCCAAAAAGGATTTTAAAAAAAGAAGCCAGCCTAGGGAGGGGTTTTGGGGACAGATCTAAGGCAGAGAGGATGGCATATGCCTCAGCCATAGGATAGCAAAGAGTTGATCATATCTGAGGAACCAGGGAAATAGGCATAAGGTTGAAGGAACAGGAAGAGTTTTAAGCAGGGAACGGTATGACCCAGCTAACATTTCTAGAGAACATTCCAGTTGCTTTTGGGAAATAGATTTAATGTAGGAGAGAAAAGAAAGACCAGTAGGAAAACTGGCATAATAATCTTGGTGAGTGGTAAGGGTTTGAAGGATTTAAAATGCATTTTGGTTTTATTTTACTGTCCTGAGTAAATTCCAGTCTTGCCGCCACTCACCGTCTCAACAAACGAGAACCTATAAACCAAGGGCAACAATAAGAACTTGGTGAGATTTCATAAGGTTTATATCCTATGGCTCTTCCCCCACCACACACACACTGTACATCCTTTTAGTGGTTTTCCTAAGGTAGATAACAGAACAACTTTTCAAGCAAAAAAGGGCCTATGTCCACGTTTCCAGGAAGTAAGGTAGAGCGCCAGAAAGACTAACATAGGAATAAGGTCAATGGTGGCAGCTTTTTTTTTTTTTTTTTTTTTTTTTTAATTTATTCATGATAGGCACACAGTGAGAGAGAGAGAGGCAGAGACACAGGCAGAGGGAGAAGCAGGCTCCATGCACCGGGAGCCCGATGTGGGATTCGATCCCGGGTCTCCAGGATCGCGCCCTGGGCCAAAGGCAGGCGCCAAACCGCTGCGCCACCCAGGGATCCCAATGGTGGCAGCTTTGAAGAGAAAAGAGCAGGCGCTATCACTGGTACTTTCACCAAATTAGAAGAGAGGAACAGTGTGGAAGTAAGCTGGAACTGCAAAGTAAGCTTTAGTTTGGAGGTAATAAATTGCTCTCAAACATTGGAATCAGAACAGGGTAGGTGACAATGTCTCATCATCTTTGCCTTATTCCCTCTTTTCCTCTGTTCCTATTTTCTTATATAATAGTTATTTGAAAAGTCCTCAGGTATATAAAACTATCAAAAAACCTCAGTTTCTGATCTACAAAGTAATTATATGTACTGTATATTTCATTGCCACTTATAGTTCATGTTTCATTCATGTATCTATTTTATTTTTTAATTTTATTTATTTATTCATGAGAGACAGAGAGAGAGGGAGAGGGAGAGAGGCAGAGACACAGGCAGAGGGAGCCTGACATGGGACTCCATCCTGGGTCTCCAGGATCACACCCTGGGCTGAATGCGGCACTAAACCTGAGCCACCCAGGCTGCCCTCTCCTAACTTTTTAAATATTATCTTGTGTACCCTAAGTTTTTAAACTACCTCTCTCTTGTAGATTACCATTTGTTATACCATTACCATTTCAGTAGATTTGTTATATCTCATGTTATATCTCATGTTCACATGTCTTTCATCCTCCAATAATAAACTATGAAAACACTGAAGGTAGAAAATAATTTTTGTAGAAAATAATTTTTTGTGACTTCAGCATCAAGTCTGCTGTATGTAGTAGGTGCTCAATGATTGAATGACAAGCACCATTATGATTGCAAAGTGACAGGTAAGGAAAATAATGCATTATAAAATACAGGAAACTCAGGAATTCCTAGAAAAGCTGTTTTAAGATGAGCATTAACCATAGAGGTTAGGGGGGTATTGTGTGGCTAGTCTGGCTAAATAAGTAATGAAAAATTTAAGAGACTGATGCCTGTGTTGTAGATGGCAAGGCAGGTGGTAAAAAAAAAGTTAAGTGGTAGACTGAAGAGTTTGGAGTACAGTATCTAGCATTAAGTTTAGGTATCATTTCTTCTGAAAGCAAGCACAGAACATGCATTTTAAAACTCATACATACCTTGGCTAAAAACCATACTACTTAGTAACTCAAACAGCAATTTATTCTTTATTTCTATAGGTTGTAAAGTACCTAGCATATAGTATCCTGTAAATGCAAGTAACTCCTCCACTTCCCTGTCCTTGACTCTAATGCTTCAGGGTAAAGTGAAAGGAAACATAATTAGCTCCACCTTACTGAATGCCTTTTAGGTGTCAGGTGCTAATGAAACCAAAATGACTAGATCTTTGTATCCACTATCCTCAAGTTATTTACTTGAAGACTAGTGGGGAAGCCTGACATTATAAATCATTGATGATAAGATAGTACCACTTTATCATCTATTGTGCTAGAGAGGAAAGTATTGGGTATTATGGGAACCCAAAGGAGAGGTATTCATGTAAGACTCTTTGAAGCTCTTCCCCATTATATAGTTGGGGGAAAATTTCTATACTAATCTTTTACAGAATCACAAAATACATTTAGCAAAATCTGAATGTATCACTCTATCCTTAAGTGTTGACCAAATTCAAAAGGTTTAAAATAAAAATTTGTATGTAAAACATTATTTTAGGGATGCCTGAGTGGCTCAGCGGTTGCGCGTCTGCCTTTGGCTCAGGGAGTGATCTCGTGGGATCCAGTCCCACATCGGGCTCTCTGTGGGGAGCCTGCTTCTCCCTCTGGCTGTGTCTCTGCCTTTCTCTGTGTCTTTCATGAATAAATAAATCTTTAAAAAAAATAAAACACTATTTTTAAAGGTTTTCATTTTATGGGGCTATATATAAGGGATAAATGTTGTATCCTGTTATTCCTAAAGTCCTGCTAAGCCCTAATAACATACAATTGTTGGACAGTTCACAAAACATAGTACCCTCCCAAAATGTTTTTTTGTCGCCACTCAGGAATCTGTTTGAAAATGGATCAGCATATATTGGACTTAATGCTGCTCTCTGTGGTCTAATAGCAAACAGTCTTTTTCGACGCATCTTAAATGTGACACAGGCTCGTATAGCTGCTGGCTTACCAATGGCAGTGATCCCGTTTTTGACGGCTCATGCATCTTACAAAGGTTTTGTAAGTTTACCTTTGAATACAGGTAAATTCTATTTCACTATCACTAGAATTTGTTTTGGTGTATATTATTTGCACCTTACAGTAATCCTTCAATATTTACATCAGGTATCTAGCTATATGCCATGTCATAGTCAGTGAATGGGTAAGGCTGAAATGTGCTAAGCCTTTGTAAAGTGGCAGTTCATATTAGCAGTCTTCTCTACAAGTAAAATACACATACATGGCAATTCTAAGTACTTTACCTATCTTTCCTACAATACTTAAAGTAAGAAATATTTGCAGACTTTATATTTTTAAATGCTGACTGCCTTAGTTTTTTTTAAAAAAACGTATCGGGAAGTCCCTCAAGACAAAAACACTTATGGTAGGGGTGCCTGGGTGGCTCAGTTGGTTAAGCTTCTACCTTCGGCTCAGGTCATGATCCTAGGGTTTCTGGGTTGGAGCCTGCTCAGCAGGGAAGCCTGCTTCTCCCTCTCCCTCTGCCCCTGCTCATGTGCTGTCACTCACTCTCTGTCGAATAAATAAATAAAATCTTTAAAAATATATATATGGGAAAAAGACTTTCATAGTAAATCTTTCAAAGCATTAGATATATACACACGAGAATTATCGAATATATGCAGACTTGATTTCCTTTTGATAGTTTTAATGTATGTGCTGAGTGCTCGGAGTATAGACATACCTTGGGAGATACTGCAGATTTGCCAGACCACTGTAATACAGTGGATATTACAGTAAAGTCAAATGAATTTTTTTATGTCCCAGGGCATATAAAAAATGTTTATAATAAGCTATATCATCTGTTTAAAGGGTATCTAGTATTATGTCTAAAAACCAATGTAAATACCTTAGAAAATATTGCTACAAAGTATTAACCATCACTTGAGCTTTCAGCATGTGGCAATCACTGATTACAGATCATGATAACAAATAATAAAAAGGTCTGAAATATTATGAGAATTACCAAAATGTGACAGAGACACATTTGCCCAGAAATGGGCAAATGCTGCTGGGAATGGTACCTACAGATTTGACTCAAAAGGGATTGCTACAAACCTTTAATTAAAAAAAAAAAAAAAAATGCATTATCTGTGAAGGGCAATAAAGTGCAGCACAATAAAATGAGGCATGCCTGTAGCTAATTATGAATTTTTTTTATTGATTTCACATAAAAAATACTATTACCATAGGTGATGGTAAGATGGGAGACACTGTCCATTTAAATTCTCTTAAGTGCTGTTCCAAATTGGCTTAAACTGTAGGAGTATTCTGCTTGAATCCCCATCATCTGTATGGAAAGAATCTTTATGACCTAGGGCTATCTACCACCCAGTGAACTGAACAGACTGAGTAAAACATAAGTTACTAACTTAGCTTTCTTTTTTTAATATAGCTTACACTAATTTAGAAAGGAAAAAAGAATTCTATAAAAATAGTCACACTATATAATATAAAAAAAAAAGAAGTACAAATTATTTTTTTAAAACTTCCCATGGGTTAAAAGTTTCTTACAGACAGAAAAATATTAGCTCAAGTTTGCCAATACAAGTGCAGAAAGGTAGAAGCAGTACAGACTGAGATTAAAAATCCTCTATCAGGGGATCCCTGGGTGGCTCAGCGGTTTAGCGCCTGCTTTTGGCCCAGGGCGTCCTGGAGTCCTGGGATCAAGTCCCACATCGGGTTCCCTGCATGGAGCCTGCTTCTCCCTCTGCCTGTGTCTCTGCCTCTCTCTCCCTCTGTGTATCTCATGAATAAATAAATAAAATCTTAAAAAAAAAAATCCTCTATCAGATATTTCTAACTATTTTAGGTTGTCTGTACATATAATTATACCTTCCAACATACCTTAAGATTTGCATTTGCTGCCTAAAAATTGAGTATCTGTGACACATTTAAGATGACCTTGCATTCTTTAAACCATGTTTGACTATCATTTCAGAACTGATTTATTTCCTAGGTGATTTGAATTGTGAAACCTGTACCATAACACGGAGTGGATTGGTTGGTCTGGTCTTTGGTGGTCTGTACCCTGTTTTCTTGGCTATACCTGTGAATGGTGGCCTAGCAGCCAGGTGAGATTCTTTTTTTACTTATAATCATCAAAAAACTTCAAATATAAACGATTACCTAGAAAATGTTAAGGCAATGTTAGTTTTTTGACTTACTTTTTTTTTTTTATAAGTAATATTACTTCTCAAGAATTTGAAAACTGTTCTAGAAATTGATCCCATTATACATACCTCTTGCATGTGTAGTTCAGGTTCTTAACTTTAACTTGTGTACTGAATGCCAACAACAAAGATACAAACAGTACTGTGCCTAGCATGATAGCTAATTATATGCTCAGTGTTACGACTTTGAGTAATTCCACTAAAGGAAAATTCCCACAAAATGGCTGGCAATAAGCCAGTGTAATTCAGTTATTTTCTGATGAACTCTTCTATCAAGCTATCAGCTGTATGAGCCTTCAGAGGTGAAGTGGAGGAGGAGACGAAAGAAAACAGAAGTACAGTTTTAAGGACCAAGAGACATCAAAGAGAATAACTGAATTACCTTAATCTTTACCTAAGCTACTTTTAACACTTCTTGGATTAATATATATTGTACATAGGTTTGCTATTTGATAAAACTATCTTCTAGAGAACTGTCTCCATGTTTTCTTATAGATATGAGTCAGCCCTGCTACCAGAGAAAGGAAACATCTTAACTTACTGGACTAGAATTTCTAAGCCTGTCTTTAGAAAGATGTTGTTTCCCATTTTACTCCAGACTGTGTTTGCAGCATACCTTGGATCTAGACAATATAAACTAATTATAAAGGCCCTTCAGTTACCTGAACCTGGTCTAGAAATTCAGTGACGGTTAAACAAATGTGTACACAAAAATAAAGTTGTAATGTATGAATAAATGTCAAGTGTATGAATAAACACAGACTTGTAATCACCTGAGGTACAATTCTAGGACCTATAACATAAGGCTACATAGGGCAACAACAAAAGGCTGAATACTAGTAAGGGCTATTCCCCTTAAAAAAGAATAGAACTTTTCTAGTTTGCCCAATATTCTCTTCTATTTTGTTTGCTCCATGCCTTTACATTAAGCACATTTTGGTCTGTAACACAGGAAAAATAACCATACAGCAGTTTTTACTAAGGACCTCATTAAGAACCCAAGCAGGAAGGATGACTGGGTGGCTCAGTGGTTGAGCATCTGCCTTCAGCTCAGTGCATGACCCTGGGTCCTGGGATCAAGTCCCACATCAGGTTCCCTGCAGGGACTCTGCTTTTCCCTCTGCCTATCTCTGTGTCTCTTATGAATAAATAAAATCTTTAAAAAAAAAAAAAGAATCCAACTAAGCAGGAGGAAGGGATGAGGATTAGTTCACTACAGAAAATGTTCACTTTGTTTCCCCAAATCATTCTTTCCATAGGTATTATTAATCCATAGACACTTAGAATATATTTAACCTTCCTCAGGACAGGAATCAATTCCAGTAGTCTTGAGTCTAGAGCCGATATATTGATATAGCTAATACAGTGATATAATGATATAGTTACACACTTGTCTCTGGAAAGCTATATTCTTGGAAGATTGAGGCAAATTCTACCTTTGAAGCTTCCATCTAGTGTGGGATAGTTCTTTGCGATGACATACCCAGGCCTCTTCTTTTCAGCTGTGTGAGGCTTAGCAAGTTAACCTCTCTGGTCCTCAGTTTCATCAGTAACCTCACTCAAGATTGGTATTATATAATATATAGGAGCTAACACAGCACTTGACCTTAAGTGGTAGCACTTAAATGGTAGCTATACTCTTTCCTATTGGTTTTGTTTTCTGAAACAGCCTAGTCTAATATTCCTCATTTCCTAAGATCATTTAAATTTTTGAAGTGACCTTTGGTGTTCCCCTTTGTAAAACTTTTCATCTCAGTTCTTTATTTTCATGTAACAGCATCTAAAATCAGCACTGTCCAGAGAACTTTGTGATGATGGAAATGTTTTATACATGACTTAAAATGTTAGCTACTAGCCACATGTGGCCACTGAGCACCTGAAATGTAACTAGTGCAACTGAATAAATTTTTTTTAATTTAAATATTTTCACCACATGTAGCTAATGCCTACAGTACTGAACAGTATAGATCTAGACCAGCACTTTCTTATAAGCCAGTCATATAAAATAAGTGCCATCCCAGATCATATTCACAAGCATCTTAAATTACTCCTTTCAAATATAGTGACCTGTTAAATAATCTTACGCTACTTAACTGTGTGACAGAAGAATTTAAGTTCGTCACATAGAAAAGGTAGTCTCACAAGTGAAATACGCTTTCAGGGTCTCGTCAAAAAGAAAGCAGTACAGCTAAAGATTTTAAAATTTAAATGAAATTAACAAAATACATTTTAAGTTTTCCAGAAAGCAAAGCTGAGAATTCAACAAGTGCCTTAAAATGTATTCCCTGGCAAATTTATATATGAAATATTCCCAATTATGAGGCAAAAAAAATCTATTTTTTTGCTTTGAATATTCTCTATGTTAGAGAATTAGGGGTGATTTTTCTTTTTGTTTTGATTCCTTTCTGGATTTTGTTTTCTATACCGAATATGCTTTACTTAAAGGTCTCTGACTCAAAATTGCACACCTCTACCTACATACTATCATTTTTATTTAAAGGAGAGTTCTACTTACCACAACAGAGAAAAAAATGAATTAAAAGTAATTCCTGACTTCAAAATGAGAAACCCAAATTACTAAATTAGACTCCAGAGAATAGTGCAATCAACTTGGATAATTCAAAAGCCACTGATGTAACTAAATTGATAGTTCAGTAAAACCTGTTTTCTTAAAAAATAAAATAAAAACTGTTTTCTTATCCTGACACATTCCTGACATAATGCCATCAATATATAGAAGAGTTTGCAATGGTTTCTATAACCAAAAAAGATTCCTTTCTAGCATCTGTCCTCTACCATATATTTTTTATTTAAATCATCTTTTCAATTAGGAAAAATGGGCAACAGAAGCAGAAGACTGTATTATTTTACATCTACTGCTACAAATCTACTCTACCAAAATTTTTGGTTGGGGGCAGGTAAATACATGTAAACTTGCTGTGACTGCATCACAATTTAGGGAACAGTCATTTGTAGCTAAGACCTAAAGAACACTACCTCAGTCAGGAAGACAGTTTTTAATAGTTCAGTCATAGTAAACTATTTAAATCTGTCTTTCACAATTTACATGGTGTAGTTAATCTTGCTTAAAGAAAGAGGACTCCTATTATATTGTACTTCAGATAATATAATTTGTAAAACCCCAAACTATAGAACATTAAGAGCCAGAGGGGTCTAGGAATTAAACTCAGTGTGTGTGTGTGTGTGTGTGTGTGTGTGTATAGCAAAGATGTAAAATTCAGAGACATGGTATAAAGAAAAGTTGGGCCACCAATAAAAATCAAATCTACATATTAAGACAACACAATTTCTAAAACACCATTAAAGATTACATTTTTAGATTGAAAATTAAGCAAAATAATTTTCAACAAAAATAATTTTGGGTCAACAAAACTACAAAAATCATTAGGTCCAATATAAACAGGTTTCTTTTTAAAAAGTGGGGAAAATGGTTCTAAGAAAGAAATCCTGAATATACAAACTGGGAAAAGTAAAAAAAGGGATAAAAACACTGTATCAATAACCAAAGCAATGAAAAAGGCAAAGAAAGGCAAGTTCATAAGCAACTTTCTATTAATCTGTATATTTTTGAAATCAGTTTTCCCTAACATTCATGATTTATATTCCTAATGATACTTTCTGAATAAAATTTATTTCTGCACTTCAAAACTGAAAGTAAATAAATGACCATTTGTTGTAGTCTAGGTCAGAGCTAAAGGCTGTATATTACATAAGACAATAGTAGGTGACTGCTGGAGAGGATTGAGATATTCACGGTCAAATATGTGAAAAATACGGTGCTGGCCACACAAAACATTCTCCAAGTTTCTACGGAAGACCTCCCCTTTCTGATGCACAGCTTAGATGGGAACTACTTGGTTTCTGAAGAAAAAGCTGCAGAACTAAATACAGAAATAAAACATTTGGGAGGGTCTCAAAACTCTGTATTGATAATGAGTGTGGGGAAGACAACACTCGAAAGTATTTTACTGCCTCTTCAACTTTCAAGAATCATCAGGTTATTTAGCTTAAAAAAATGTGACTAAATCAGTGAGACCTTAAACTGGAACATCAAAATGCTGACCTACATGATCACATATTTTTAAAGCTAATTCTTATTAGCAGTGAATTATCCACTCTATCAAAGAAGTGATTATCTCCAGCTACTGTTAATGCCAAATCTTTGTAGAATTATAACCAATAGGAGCATTCATCAATCAAGGGTAAACCACTCTTTGCTGCCTTGCATCACAGGCACTGAATGTACTTAGATCGCAAGATACAGAGTAGATTTAATAAAAGTTTTGTGTAATAGCATACAATAACCAAACTATATAGTTATGATAAATCATTCTGGGCCTGTCTCCTATCCCTCCCACCCCTCTAACCTGTACACTTCCCAATGAGTCAGTAAGATAAAATGACTCCGTCTAGACCAAATGAAAGAATGTATTAACATAATCCAACGAAAATGAAATAAAACAATCCAGAGTTGAGTGTTTTTTCACACTTGTAATAAGCTGGAAAAGTGTTTCAATTAGGTAAAACAACGACATAATGCAAAAAAACAAAAAAAAAAACAAAAAACAAAAAAACCTTCCATCATCCAGAATACTAAAGCCCTTACATACGACTAGAGACATTTTAATATATAACAGTAGAAACTAGGATACCATTCATTAGAAACCTCAAAATAGTCAAGAAAGTGTCAAGTACTCAGAGAAAACTCAAGAAGCCAAAATCTCAGAATGCAAACATCCTCTTACCCTAAATTGCAATTAACTACTCACATAGTTAATCATAATTTTTTCAAAGATACACAAGACAAATCAATGCATCTATTTAAAAAGACTACTCTTTATAGTTAAGGACTTTACATTAACTTTTGTATTCTACTCAGCAAGGTCTGCCTATACTCCAGATTAGCTCTCAAGTTCCAGGAAGTCAGTACAAACTCATGATAAGCTTTGTGATCCCTGATGGCCTGTTTATGTAATTCTACTCCACTAAATGTAATTCCATAGAATGTGTTCTTGATAATGTAAAGAATCTAATATTCCTTGATGATATACTATAATTCTCTTCTCCAGTGGTTACAATTTTTAAAAGGTATGCAAAGAACTGAGTATCACTCCCATGAAAGACAAAAAAAAAAAAAAAAAGTATAATTTTGTTCCAAAATTAACTTAGTCTCATGTATTTCTATTAAGTCTTTCAAGGATTCCAGAGAATCTTTTCATATCTCCATTTCTGGAAAGTGAAATCAGTATAGAAGTAATTTGGGAACTTGAAAATGGCATTCATTTTTTTCAGCAGATGCCAAATTTTTGACCGACATGGCTCCCACAATTACTTTGTTACCATCAGTCCAGTCAGTTAACAGGTTGTAGGAAAAGATTCTTTTTGCAGACACTGCTAAGCTGTTTAAAGAGAAGAGAGAGAGATTAATTTAGTGATTACAAAATGCACAAATATTTAAAATATTTCGAACACTTTTTGTTGGATTATATCAGAGGTGTGACTACATTTTAACAAACGTGGACTTTTTAGTTAGGACTGGTCAAGAAAGTGCAGAAACAGTAAGTCAATATGATAGAAATAGAAGGTCAATATGATGTGTTAGTTCAATTAATGTATGAATTCCTGTCACCATCAGAAGACAAATATCAAAACACTACCTCTTTACACTAATTCTGTATCATTTTGCCAAAGAGGCAATTAGGGAAGAAGGGGGGAAGAAAAAAAAAAAAAGGGTTCCCCAAATACTAAGTTGTTTTCAACCTCTAAAGTAGAGCCAAACCTTAAAATTTCAAAACAATCCACATTATATGCCAAAAAATCTCCTTTATCCAACTATCAATCATTCAGAACACAATTTTCTAAAAATAGTAAGACAACAATTTCATATTAATCATAACTTTTTAATTAACAAGTAGTGAATAGGACACTTTAAGATATTGTTTACTACATACTGAAATCAACAGATCTGTTGTAAATTCAGAAACCCAAACATTTACAGTAAAATGTGCTTACACATAAATATGATCAAATTTATTTAAAGCCCCTGTTAGATAGGTCCTAAATACATGCAATACCATGTAAAAACAAGACCATGAAGTTGATGTAAAAAAATGACAAAAATCACTAAGTCACCAAAATTAGAAAGAAAAAAAAAAAAAAGAATGAAATGGAAACTAAGGAAAGACAGTTAAAACATAAGAAGCCTAACAAAGCAGCTTTAAAAATAGGTGATACTAATCTCCATTTTCAAAAGTTCTTAATCAAGTATTTCCAAAAACTGCCATTTATAAAATGACATCCTAAAAATCTACACTTGGAATTTTCAAAGCATCCCACTTCAGAAAGCTTTGATTACTGTTTCTCCCCAGCCCCGAACTTCAAATGATGCAGGAAAAGCACTGACATTAGAAGAAAATATTCCAAGGGAATGGTATTTTAGAAAAACACACTTACTGCTTCCAGAACCTTTTAAGACCCACAGTCAGCATTAACAACAATCATTTTTCCTATTTTCATCCATTATTTTCCAATGTCATGTTAGAGATGAATAAATTCTTTGAGCCCATAACTGAAAGATCAACAAACCTGGTTTTATTATGACACCGTATTTTTGTCATTGGTACTGCACAAAATTATATACAAAGAAATATATACAAAATGTTCAAGTATTAATTAAATTTCAATTCAAGGCTTCTGTTTCAAAAAGCTACATTTAACATATTCCATAGATAGCACAAATTAGTCATTTCAAATAATTTTTCCAACTACTTTTGGTTTTTATATATATATGTATATATATATAATTCAGTAGGCACTAAAAATCCATGCAGCTGCATTGTGAGGGGCTTGCTCCTGCACTTAGGAATAAGCAGGTTCATCACTCCAGGCTGTGAATTTGGTACTACCCATTCATGCTCAAGTGCAGATGATTTTACAAAATATGCTGTAATGCACTGGAAACCAGAGACCAAAGTTAGGTCTCAAATCATGTTATCTAGCAACAAAACATTTACAGTTCTGCAAGAACAAGGATTCCATTTTTATAACCAAATAACAACAAAATAAAACATGTGTAAGATAACTTACATCTTTGGACTGCTGGAAAATACTTTTTAATTATGAACATTTTAAAATAAAAAGACAGCAGAAGCCCTGAAATTACCTCTTTTTCCTCATTTCTTATACTACCTTTTAAAATAAAGCAGGAAATGTGGCCAGCAGCTGGTCCCGTCTCTTCTGCCCCAACAGCTGTATCCACTTTAGCACAAAGAAAAACAAGGATGCTAAATATGTATATACTTTATCAAACAGTGATGTTTCACAAAGAATTTCTTAATGCCTCTTACACTGAAGGACACCGTAACTCAATCTATACAACTGGACAATGGATAATACAGTACTTCAAGGGAAGAGTATGTCCCATCTTTGGAAAGTGTCGATCGTGTCCTTAAGTAGCCAGAACCAGCCAATTTAAAAAAATTATTTTTAAAAAGGACAAAAACCTTAAAATAAGGAGAGTAGTAAGATTCTTTGTGAAGCCTCACTTTACATGTTTTCATTCACATTTCACAAACCTTCAATTTATCTAATCATACATAAATTTAACCTAAAATTTTAATACAACAAAAGTAAAGGTGTTCAACAATTTATTTATAGTCAGTGATAGGGTAATCACTGTGCTGGTCCTCAAAGAAACATTTCATTAACCACTCTTATTCCTCCTTCAATTAATTAACACAGAGATGCATGTTAATTTCCAACTTTTTAAATGGTGAGATTAAAATCTTCTCATCCGAATAGATTGTATTTCTAGATCTCCTACTGAAAACTAAAAGGCATACCCAAATAGTTAAGATATTTCTGTCATCTTCAGCAAAGTTAACTATCACATTTGTGCAAGCCCCAAATACTTATTGTCAACCTCTAAAAAGTTGCTCTAAAATTGGAATTCCAATTTGCACCTTGTACAACTCGGAACTTCCATTCAACTTCACCTGTTTGACTGTCTCCAAACTGTATCTCTATTAGCAGCTTTCAGTGTACAGTTGGAACCGATGTCATCCAAGGCCATGTCCACACTGGGGACAGAAGAGCTAGGTACACGCAAGTCTGAACAAGGGGACACATTAACAGCTATTTCAACCAGAAGAAGCATCTTAAATACATTACTGACCAGCACAAGTCTGTTTCCAGGGTGGACAGGGCCCAAATTAGACTTCCCCTCCCACCTTCCAAAAAAAAAAAAAAAAAAGAAAAAGAAAAGAAAAAACCCACACACACACACACACACAAATTGAGATGTTGCCCATTAAAGTAGACTAAGCAGCAGAGCATGAGCGTTACGTGAAGAGATGGATCCTTACCAGGTTGTGAGGCGGGAACGACTGTTCTGTAACCCCTACAACGGAGCCTGGCAGGAAGGAAATCACCTAAAAAAGAAACTGTCAGAGAGATTTAATAGTCACATGTTATCATTAGGAGTTGGTTACAGTGTCACATTCATGCTTTTAGCTAAACACTTAACGATTCAATATTACTTTTTCCTCCTCTGAAATGTGTCCAGTGAAGATGTCCCACTAAGGTGTTTTACATGGTGTAAGGGAGTTGAAAGGGGTAAACGCGGATAAAGAGCAGATTACTTGACCCTACATTTTAAGAGAAGACGACGCCTTCCGGGCGCACGCCGAGCAGAACTCCACCGACACCTTATCCTTGTCCACATGAAGACACACTCCTCCCGCCGAGTCGTCCTCTTCCAGCAGGTCCTGCTGCTGCTGCTGCTGCTGCTGCTGCTGCTGCTGCTGCTGCTGCTGCTGCTGCTTTCCCACGGGCAGAGCGTAGTCATGGTCACCGGCGGGCGAGTCTCTGAAGAGCGAGGTGGTCAGCCGCAGTCCCACGCCGCTCAGCCGGCTCAGCAGGCGAGCCAGTCCGGTCTCGTTGGCCAGGACGGCCCGTAGGTAGCGACTCTCCTCCTGCAGTGCCTGCACGCGCTTGCCCAGCTCCCGATTCTCGGCCCGCAGCTCCTGGTTCTCGGCTGCCAGACCGCGGACTCGACTCTCCAGCCCCATCACGTACTCCTTCTTCTTCAGCCGATTTAGACGGGCAGCAGCCGCCGCCGCCTTCCGGGGACTCTTTGTCGCCGCCTGGTTGCTGTCGTTGCCGCCACTGCCGCCGCCGCCGCCTCCTGGGGACTTTCTCCGCCTCTTTTCGCCGCTGCCACTGTCACTGCCGCTGCTGCAGCCTCCGATGCCGTTTAACAGCCTCTGCAGCAGGTCGGAAAAGCGCTGCATCTCGGCGGCCGCGGCCTCGTCGTCGTCGTCCCCTCTCCACAGGCCGCCGCTGTCGGAGCCTCCGCCGGACGAGGAGAGGGGCCCGGGCGAGCTGAGCCCGGGCTCCAGGTGCCAGTCCGGTTGCCGGGGGTCCAGCAGATCCGCCAGTTCCAGCCCGGACAGAAAGTCCATGTCCTCCGTCTCCTCCCCGGGGACGCTGGCGATCGCCTCCTCCTCCATCTCCTCGGGCGAGGGCGCGCGCACGGCCACGCCGCCGCGGCCCCCCCTCCCGGCCTCAGAGTCGCCCTCGTCGCCCCGCGGCTGCCTGCGGCCGGGAGATCCGGCCGCCGCCGCCTCTTCCTCCTCCGCCGCCGCCGCCGCCGCCGCCGCCGCCGCCGCCGCCGCCGCCCGGGTCAGGTCCGGGGGCAGCAAGCAAGTCGCGGCCGGAGCCGGGCTCTCGCTGCGGGTTGGGGAGTCGCTGCCCGAGGCCGCCAGCAGTTTGGTCAGGCTATGCCTCATGGGGCCCAGCGGCGGGCGGGCCCACGTAGGCCCCGGCCCCTCAGACCGGGCCTCGCGGGCCCCCAGGACCCCAGACCCCAGCGCGCGGGGCCCGGGAGCTGGCCAGAGCGAAACGGAGGGGAAGGGCCGAGTCGCCGCCCGCCCCACTCGGCTGGTCGACCCCCCGCGCCGGGGCGGGGGGAGGGATGGGAGAGCGAAGCGCCGCGGCCCCGCAATGACTCGACCGCGCCACCCAGACAACGGCCTGGCCGGAAGTCAGTCGATCTCACCCAGCCCCTCCCACGGCGTTTCGCGCGCCCCTGGGCTCTAGTATCGCGAGAGTTCAGTGAGGTCTCAGCGGGAGTAGTTGCAGAATTTCAGTGATGTCATAGTCCGCAAGCGGCAAGAATAACAAATCCCGAGGTTATTGATAAGTGGTCTACTCTCTCCGCCCTCGCTTCTCAAGCCTCCGTGTTCAAACTTCCACTTCCAGTGAAACCACTCTCGCACAGACTCGGTCTTCGCCACTCCAGATTTATGAATAACCTTAAAGCTCTCCTGCGTTTCCCTGGAATTTCATGACGGCTGATCAGACACCGCTTGAAGTTGCTCCTTTCCCTTCCGTTTGTTACACAAGAGCCTTTCACTCAAACACAGAGTAGTAGGGGGGGAAAAGAGGGAAATGAGTCATTCGTACGTGATTTGATTTTTTCAAGTTTTTATTATAATAATTTAATTAAAATGTCTAAGCCATTTCTATGCATTTTCTAAACAAACAAAAAGGTTTTGTCCTTGTCTTTAAAGAGGTTGCAAACCCACTTCCTGTGTGTGTTCTGTAGTGGGCGTGAATGTGAGCATGTGTGGGTTCACACGTGTGTCAGTGTTTTTGTACTATCACTACCTCACGGTTTTAGTGATGGTTGTACTGCTGGTTGTGTTAACACAGGACGTTTTGTTGAGTGAATCGTGTGTGTGATTTTTTTCCTGTTTGTTTTATCCGGGGGTTCATGAAACTGACAGATTTTTTTTTTTTTTTTCCTGAAAAGGACTACTACCAGTTTCCAAATAGAGTATTTTCTGGTTTTTCCTGAATGAGCCTGATTTTGTTGCTGTTTTTCATCTATCTGGTTAAAAACAGTACTCTGAAAATCCCTGTGGTGGGGTTGAACAGCCCTCTTGCATTCTTTTCTCTGTTGTGTTGGCAATTTTATGAATGTGCTTAGTTTTTAAATGTTTTTAAATGTTTTTGTTTACATTTTATATTTTACTTATTCTGGTCAGTGTTTCAGGATCATATTTTCTTTGACATCGACTTTACTTGAAATCAAAACAAATTCTAGTTTTAAAAGTAGATATTGACATGGGCTACATTACAGAGGCAAACTCTTCTCATTAGAACACTAAGGTTTCAACTAAATTTCTTCCAAGTTCTTTAGGAATTTCAGAAGTTTTTCCCTCTTAAGTCTACATATACACTCTTGTGACAATGTTGTGGTCTCTTTCCATACTAAAATTTAACAAGAGAGATACATCTCCATCTGGTAGAGTATATAATTCTTTGAAAAAGTTTTAACATAAGGTTTTATTGATTCATTTTAAAAATATTTAAAGCATATTTTCTTTTTTTTTTTTTTAAGATTTTATTTATTTATTCATGACAGACACACAGAGGGAGAGAGAGAGAGGCAGAGACACAGGCAGAGGGAGAAGCAGGCTCCATGCAGGGAGCCCCATGTGAGACTTGATCCTGGGTCTCCAGGATCAGGCCCTGGGATGGAGGCGGCGCTAAACCGCTGAGCCACCCAGGCTGTCCTGAAGCATATTTTCTAAATTTAACTACAATAGTATCTACAACAATTTCTAATGGCTTGCATAAGAAAATTACCATTTGAGAAGAATGTGTTAGGGAGTATAAATGCAGAATATGAAATCAAAGATAATGATTCCCAAAATCAGATGTATGAAAATACTACTCAGAGAGTAATGAATAAGTAAATTACCCAGAGATAGTTCTGCAGATCTCTGTAACGTTGAACATCAAAATTCTAGCAAACACCTATAGTGGTTCTAGTGATAGTTGGACCATAATAGAGTCTCTAAATTTAATCCCCATAGAAAATTAAAGTATCAATCTCTTTCTTTTTTTTTAAGATTTTATTTATTTATTCATGAGACACACACACACACACACACACACACACACACACACACACACACACACACACACACACATAGAGAGAGAGAGGCAGAGACACAGGCAGAGGGAGAAGCAGGCTCCATGCAGGGAGTCTGACGTGGAACTCGATCCCACGTCTTCAGAATCACACCCTGGGCTGAAGGTGGCGCTTAAACCGCTGAGTCACCCGGGCTGCCCCCGTCTCGCTCTTTTTTTTTTTTCCTTTCCCCAATCTCTTTCTTTAGAAGCTTTACTGCATAGGAAATTGCTTCACTGAAATATTCAAATGTTTTTGATAACCACAGTTTTATGTCTTTTATCTGTGCACAATAGAAAAATATATATCAATTTTAAAATTTTCCAAATATTTCACAGAATAGTTTCCACTCTAATACTACCCAATACGCAGACCAAACAATTCAACAATTAACATTTGCCATATAAAAATGTTTGTAAAAATTATATATACTTTTTTTTTTTGCTGAATCATCCTAAGGTTGCAGACAGGATACATCACTCCAACATACTTAAGTATGTATCTCTAAGAATAAGAACATTCTCTTTCATAATCATAACACTGTTATTAGGTCTTGAGAAAATTAACATTTACTAATATTATCTATTATCCATGCCATATTCAAATTTCCTCAGCTTCCTTCAAAATAATCTTTTATAGTAGATACTTTCTTTTGAGCCAGGATCCAATCAAGGGTTACTTATTGCATTCAGTTATGTTTTTGTAAAGTTTTTTTCCCTATTTCTCAATCTAGAATTGTCCCTTCTACCTTTTAGCTTTTCTTAATATTGTTTTTTTGAAGAGACAAAGGCAGTTGTCTTAAAAAACGCACCACATTCTGGATGTCTGTTTCCCCTTGGTGTTATCTAGTTCCTCTACTCCCACAGGGTATTTGATATTCGAAGCAGTTCATACGTACATTGTTTCATACAATGAAACAAAAAAATTCAAAATTTTTAATAGTAAGGCCAGCGAAAATATAGATGAAATAGGAAGACAAGACATTCCAAAAGGGGGTGAAAGTTTGCATTGGAATACAATAGACATACAATCTTACAGTTCCTCAAGTAGAACTTCCCTGGCAAATCAAAAGGAGAAACTTTCCTTTGCTCATAAGTAGACTTTATATGATAAATTCCATAGCCACTTTTCTAGTTGGTAGGTCTTAAGAAACTTCTCCCTAGTGTACTCTGCAAAGTAGCAAATAGTCTCAATGAATAGCTACGTTTATATGGTTGTTTCTTAGAGGGATAGAAAGCTAGTTCCAGAAAAGTTGGACACAGATAGATCCCAAATATCCAGAACAGTACCTGCCACAGCTTAGGCTTCAATAAATATTTGTTGAATAAATAAATAAAGAAGATCTCCAGTTTCAGCTGAAGGCCTAACATAAAGCTCAACTAAATGAAAATGATTCTGCAAGGGGCAAAAATAAATATGACCTACGGTATATAGAAGAATAAAAAGAGAAAGAAACTTCCAGAAAACTTTATAAAATTTTCCAAGTTCAAAAAGAGATGGAATTTTCATGGAAATTGCACTAAATTTATTAGTTTATTTTTCCAAGTTATATGATGCATTTTTTGCTCCTGGGCTGGATTATTTCTTCTTTTATATTTTCCAAATGATTATTGTTGCATAGGAAAGCTTTTGATCTTTCTTTTGTTAAATTGTTTACTGATTATTCCACTGAACTTTCTTAACAGTTTTTATTTTCAGCTTAGTCATTCAAATTTTCCTGGTAGACAATTATATCACCTTATTTTATATAATGACAATTTTGCCTCCTCCTCTGCAATACTTTTCATTATCTTGACATAATGAAATAGTTCTTCCACCTTGATGTTAAATAATACTGTCAATAGCCAACTTTCTTGTCTTATTTCTGACTTTAACAGGAAATGTCTCTGGTGTCTCGCTGTTAATTTTTTTAAAGGCTTTATTTATTTATTTATTTATTCATTCATTCATTCATTTATTCATTTATTCATTTATTCATGAGAGATACAGAGAAAGAGGCAGAGACACAGGCAGAGGGAAAAGCAGGCTCCCTGCAGGGATCACAACAGGAGCCAAAGGCAGATGCTCAACCACTTAGTCACCCAGGCGCCCCTGTTAATTTCAAATGGGTATTTTTTTTTTTATTAGGTTAAGCTCAGTTGCAGGAAAGAGAAACCAATCTGGCTATTTTAAGCAGAAAAGTTTCTAATACAGAGAATGCGTGCTTATAGTCATTGGAAGGACTGGAGGAATGGGCACTAGGCTGGGAGATCAAGAATGCCTCTCAGTACAAAGTGGCCAAACAGGCCTGATAGGGACCTGGTATCTCTGCCCCAATTGGGAACATGGTAAAATAGAAAACTGGAATTTAGCTCCCAAGTGCACGGCTACTGCCCAAACTCTCAACCCCATGTATTATTTATTGTGGGCTAACACATTACCCAAAATCTAAAAACAACAACAAATATTTGTTTATTGTTGTGGCTTAAACCCACAATAAGCATTTATTTTCTCTTGAAGTTCTTATTGGTCAGAAATTTTCAAGTGATTTGGCTACCCAGTCTGGCTCTGGAATTTTCGTGGAATTCAATCATATTTTGGCTGGGGATGCAGTCATCTGTGGGCTTGACTGGGGCTAGAGATCCACCTTCAAGATGGCTAGAGGAAGCTTCAGCTCCTCTTCCATATGGGCCTCTTTATGGGTTGCGTGAATGTCTACGCTACATGATGGCTGGCTTCCACCAGAGTGAATGATCCAAGACATCAAGGAAGCAGCTGCAATGTCTTTTATGGCCTGGTCTTAGAAGTCACATATGTTCACTTCTGTAATATTCTATTGTTCACAGTGTCAGACCTTACTCACTCTGAAGACCACACAAGGATTGAATACTGGGAGACAAGAACCATTAGGTGCTATCTTGGGGGCTGACTACCATATCCCATAAAACTAGTAAATGAATATAAGGATGCTGTTGCAGAAAAACACAGTGTTTCCAAGAATATGTTTGGCAGCAACAACAGCCAAAGAAAACAGGGGGAAAGGGCCTGTGCCTTATCTGCATCTTCCTAATATAACTGCAGAAGAGTCTGGCAAATATAGTTTGCTTCTGTGTTTCTTTTGTTTCAGCTTTCCTATTTTTGTAATATGGAGAAAACACATCAAAAGAGGGATTGAAATAGATAACAACTACCAATCTATCAAGTCCTCTACAAAGACCAGGACTTTGTGGTACTTCAGGACCAATACGTGCATTTATTGGATTTTCTATAGCAGAGGATTGGAGCAGAGATGGTAGCAAATGCAGGGAAATCAGAGTTGGAGCATAGTGCGACAGAGGCCAGAATGCTCATTTTAATCTAGTTTGCCTATTCACCCATGAAGTATAATCTTCATAAGACCATGAGAAGGTTTTACTGAGTGAAAATTGAAGACTCAGGGATTGACAGTGTTTGACCACTGTAGGATTATGTTTACAAGCACTGCATATTTGCATGGATTATGTGCAATTCCCAGTGTGCTCGCTATATTTCCATTCCTTTGTTTTCTACTCAAGAAAGCATTTCTGAATGCAAATGAATGAAAATTACACTATTGTGGACTAATCTGGTATGTCTCCCAACTAATCAAGCAACTGAAGTTGAGAATTACTGCTTTTAGGGGAAGGGACAACAGGTGTAGAAGTTTCAGGATTAGAGATTTGGAAGGGCAAAAGCAGCACTTTTCATGCTCTAATAGGAAGAACTCCATTTCTCATCTCTCACCCCAGGAACCCCAGAGCCAGAACTTGGCTGAGCTGCCCTAGTTTCCCATTGCCAATTCCAAGTTATTTCTCTTCTTCCTTCCTTCAGAAACCTCAGCTCTTTTTCAATTTAATTTTTTGAGTATTGAAAATTTGCAGTCATACACAAAAGAAAATAATGAATCTCAATATACTTCTCCTCCAGATGTAAGCATTATCAAGATTTTGCCATACTTGCTTAATCTCCCTGCCTTGTTTTGCTCAAGTACTGTGAGGTAAAAATTCTAGAAATCATGTCATTTTATCCTTACATGTGTCAGTATGCATTTTTAACTGTAAGGTCATTTTTTTTTCCCTACGACAACAATGTCATGGTTGTAACCAGTAGTATTATTATGGATTTCTTGGTATCATTTGAACCCAGTCACTATTCAGTTATTCCACAAATTTCTATCTACAGATGACTTGATTGATTCAGGATCCAAACAATTCTATAGATTCCATTTGCTTGTATGTCTTTAAATCTCTTTTCATCTAGGGCAGCGTCCCTTCTATCTTTTATCCCCAGTGCCATTTGACTGAAGAAACCAAGCCATTTGTTTTTGTTGAATGTCCCATATTCTAGATTTGTTTGTTTGCTTTCTTATGGTGCCATTTTACTTTTCTTCATTAGCCCCATCCATCCTGTAAGCGAGAAATTAGTTTTCAAGGGTTAGTTCACTTCAGGTTCAACATTTATGGCCAGAATATTTCCTAGAAGGCACCACTCTTCATGATGCATCCTATGACATGTGAATGTTTAACTATCCTGTTTTTTTTATAATAAATTTATTTTTTATTGGTGTTCAATTTGCCAACATACAGAATAACACCCAGTGCTCATCCCGTCAAGTGCCCCCCTCAGTGCCCGTCACCCATTCACCCCCACGCCCCTATCCTGTTTTTAGTAATGCTAAGAATGACGGATGTTTTCAAATGGTGACACTAATTCCTCCTCCATTGTAAAATTGTCCCTTAACCTTTCTCCTAATAGTTTTGTCTAATGATGATCAATACCTGACTAAATTATTTCCCTAGGGGTTACAAAATAATGCCTCTTAAATTCTTTTATTTCTTTAATTACCTGCAGTTCTGTGAAAAACAACTTCATCTCAGCACATATGGGCCATATTGTCACCCTAATATACAGGGAACAGGAAAAGTAAGATAATCCCTTTTAATAGCTACTTTTCGGTTAGTGACAAATGAGCTTTGCGCTTGTTGTTTTCATTATTGTTGTTTGTCTTTTGGGTGTATCATAATGAACTCATAGATTTTAAAATATTTAGTTTGTTTCACTTAATTGCAGTTATTTTTGTACTCCAATTACTCATCTTTAGCCATTGGGAATCTCTCCAACTTGGTTCTCATGTCTTGTTAAGAGAACTGTTAGTGGTTGACAGTTGATTTGCTTTTTGATACAACTAATCATATCAGGTTCATTGTGTACATTTCCACCTCCAGATCTGGAATTAGCCCTTTTTCCAAAGAGTCCTTCTTCCTTTTAATGGAAAATAGTTTTTGGAGGTTGCAAAGTGGGCCTGAGGGATGGTCATACCAAATTGTCGCTGAATTTAGGCCTTTCAGTTGACAGAGCTGGGATATGTGTATTTTTTTTAAAGAAAAATACTGATATTTTTAATTCAAATTTAATATCAAATACTTTGCTTTTTGGTATCTTAATTTTTACACTGAAAATTTTGTCCATAGCAACACAAAATAATTAGTTTTGCTTTAGCTTCTCTGTCTCATTCTCTCTCATACACATTATACATATCTCTTATATGATATAGCTTCAAAATGGTTTTAAAATATAATAGTTTTAAAATAATGCCAATATTACAGCTAACCATAAACCTAATAAATAACATTTGCTAAGATGTCGTTTTGATTCTATTTCTCCTCAGAATATCGCCTATAAGGATATTCATTTAAAAAGCTGTTTTCTAGATTTGGATGATTCTTTTCTCTCTAGGGTTACACCAATGTGAAATTCATGCCATCTTCTGGTCATTTGTCTCACTCACTGAAAGTTTCAGCTTTCAGTACAAAGTCCCCCCAGTAAGTGATGGGATTTGAATCCAGACAGTCTGATGCCAGTGCACTCCTCCACTCACTACACTAATAGTGTGGTTGTTTGCTGATCACAGATCTAGGTTTTCAAAAGATCTAGTGGAAGGATTTGAATGGGGATAGGGGCGGGGCGAGGACTGAGCTGGATTATGAAGGCTCAGACCTCTGACAGGGACCGAGGTAAACATGGATAGGAGTATAATGAGATTAATCTGGCCACAGAGTCTCTGGTAAGAGTCTACTGTGCCTGCTTAGCCTGCAGCTTTGGATGGTGTGACTACTAGGAAGGGCAGTTTCTTTCTTTTTCTTTTTAAAAGATTTTATTTATTTGAGAGAGAGCATGAGCAGAGGGAGGATAAGAAGCAGGCTCCCCATTGAGCCAAGAGCCAGATGTGGGGTTCAATCCCAGGACCCTGAGATCTTGACCTGAGCCAAAGCCAGACATTTAACTGACTAAGCCACCCAGGTGCCCCTGAAAGGCAGTTTCTTACCAGGAACAGAAAGTACTATGAAGGCTGTCAAGCTACTGTACTCTTGTATTTTCCTCATCTCTTCAGTGTGCAATTCTTACACATTCAATAGGCTTTAGCTTAACTGCCACCAGCTGTCCTAACCTCTTCTACTTACGTTGGCAAACTCTGCTATGCACTCCCTTGTCCTATCCTTCAGCATTTTCCTCACCCACTAGGAGGCAAAATCAGTGAGGATAAGGTCTCTCTTTTTTTTTTTTAATTAATTTATTTTTTGTATTTTTTTAAACGATTTTATTTACTCATTCATGAGAGATACAGAGAGAGAGGCAGAGACACAGGCAGAGGGAGAAGCAGGCTCCATGCAGGAAGCCTGACGTGGGACTTGATCCTGGGTCTCCAGGATCACGCCCAGGGCTGAAGGCAGCGCTAAACTGCTCAGCCACCTGGGCTGCCCTGTATATTTTTTTATTGGAATTCGATTTGCCAACACCAAGTGCTCATCCCGTCAAGTGCCCCCCTCAGTGCCCGTCTCTGTCTTACATTGTGTCCAGGTACTTAGAACAGTACCTGGCCAATAAAAGGCCCTCAGTAAATATTTGTTAAATTAGTGAGGTACATTAGATTAATAACTTATTAAAATGGAAAAATCAGATTTTCTCTACCATCTCTTGTTTGTCTGGCACAATGAAAACCAGACTAAAAACTTTAAAATAGAAAATAGGCTAATATCTAAAATTCTTGTCTCACACAGACATATGAAAATCCATGAGAAAATACATTCAAATTTTAAATTCAGGAGAGAAATAGTAATCTTTAGGAGACATGCAGGGTAGAAAAAGAAATTGTCATTAGCCGTATGTTGTTGAACATTTGTGAAAGCAGCAGCTTTCAGCCGAATGGCCTGACCTAGATCTGTCAGGCCATATTTGGCTCTATATAAAATATGTCTTGTCTACTTAATTCTTGGAGAAAGAAAAATCTGCAGGCTTTTTGAGTCAACTACACCGAAATAGAGCTTACTAGGAAGTTAAAAGTTACATGGGAGATTCTTTGTTTTTAATTGTATTGTCTTTTTGAATAGGTAATACACTCAGATGGCTCAAAAGTCAAAATATATAAAATGGTATACACTGAGTTTCCTTCCCAGTCCTATTCCTCACTGTCCCAGTCCCCCTCCATACCACTGATAACTGCTTTTATTAATATTTCTTATTTTCGATATTTACTTAAGCAGATGGGAGCAAATATATGTTTGCATTCTTATTCCTTTCTGCACCTTATATAGAAGATCATATACTACAGATATTATTCTGCACCGTTTGTTTTTTTTACCCCTAAATGTATCCTGGAGATATTTCCGTGCTCATACATAGGATTTCATTTTTCTTTTCTTTTTTATATATTTGCAATGTATTCCAAAGTATGAAGGGCCTACCTTTTATTTAACCAGTGCCTTATTGATGGTATTTAAACTATTTCTGATCTTTTGCTATTGCAAACAATGCTGTAATGAGCAATCTCTAACATGAAAGGGAAGATTATTTTAGACGAGTACAAATATGAGTGGATTAGAGCATTCAATAGGCATAGTCTGGCAAATAGCTAAGACAAGTCCCTTTGTAGAACTGAGGAGTGAGGTGGTTGAGGAAGGGGACACTGTGGTCAATTGAATGTGTAATGAATGACCAGGAAGATCTGTCCCAGGGAAAATTCTTCTTGGATTAGTTTTTTTCAAGTGAGATAAACAGAAGATTTAGTGAGAACATCAGGTAGGGAGACACATCTGTACAGCCTTAGGTTCTTAAATTTTATTAGATGTTTTTCCTCTTTGGAAAATAATATCCAGCTTGTCTCTAGGGAGATGGACAAATGATTAGAAAAGCCACCTCCGGGCACCCCGGGTGGCTCAGTGGTTTAGCGCCGCCTTCAGCCAAGGGCCTGATCCTGGAGACCTGGGATCGAGTCCCATATCGGGCCCCCCTGCATGGAGCCTGCTTCTCCCTCTGCCTGTGTCTCTGCCTGTCTCTGCCTCTCTCTCTTTCTATCTCTATGTCTCTCATGAATAAATAAAAATCTTAAAAAAAGAAAAGAAAAGAAAAGAAAAGGAAAAGGAAAGGAGAGGAGAGGAGAGGAGAGGAGAGGAGAGGAGAGGAGAGGAGAGGAGAGGAGAGGAGAGGAAAGGAAAGGAAAGGAAAGGAAAGGCCACCTCCCTAAAATGCCAACTTTGTTTAGGAGGGCAGGATAAAAAAAGAATCCCTGCCTGAAAAGGTTCGGTTAGTCTAAGTAGATGTGGTACAGCAGGCACTGTTGATGGCCTACCCAGCACCTATCCCTCTCCATCCACAGGTATCTAGGTCAACAGGGACTGGATAGAACAGCAAGCACCCAGGCAGGTACTCCCTCCAACACTATTCTTAAATAACTATTTAACTTGTGGCATTTGGGTGGCTCAGTCGGCTGAACATCTACTCTTGATCTCAGGGTCATGAATTCAAGCACCATGTTGGGTTCCATGCTGGGAGTGGAGGTTACTTAAAAAATAAATAGGGGCATTCAGGTGGCTCAGTTGATTAAGAGGCTGCCTTTGGCTCAGGTCACGATCCCAGGGTCCTGGGATCAAGCCCCACCTGGGGCTTCCAGCTGGATGGGTAGCCTGCTTCTCCCTCTCCAGGGCTTGTGCTCTCCCACTCTGTCCCTCTCTATCTCATAAATAAACAAACAAACAAACAAGTAAATGTTTAATATAGCAGAGTCGGGAAGAAGTAGATTTTCTATTAATACTTTACTATAAACAAATTAACCTGAGTGTTCACTAACTGAAGCAGAGCCAGTATTTGTGAAAACATAAACCCAGTCAGTTCACTTTTTCACTAGCTCTCCTTCCTTTTCTAGCTATCATGATTTTTTTTTTTTTTGAACTAGACAAGTTCCTTAGAGGCACATTGAGGGAATTACAAAAATGTAATACAAAAGATCATACTATGTACACAGCACTATTCACACATTGGTTTTAAAATCTCTGTTCTGCTGGCTTTGTTTAGGGTTAGTGCTTGTGGATGTTACAGAAAAATTCACTAGCATTACAGATCTGCCTTAGAAAGGAGTTTTGTTGTTTTCCAAATTTCCCCTCAAGGGCAGTATTTCGGAGGCGGCCACTTTATACTTTTGTAATTTGTTCCTGTGATAAGCGTCATTTTACAGATCCGCATACCACAATAACTAAACTGGTTGCTCATCCTCAATCTGGCTGTGGGTCACAGATGAGATACAAGATAAGCACTGAAACAGTTGAATGCAAAGTGCTATGGAGCAGAGGGAAAAAAAAATTCGTTTTCTGAGGCTGGTGAGAAGGTAGTTCGTATAGTAGGGGAAAGCATGGAAATTTGAGCCAGAAAACAGGCTCAGCCACATAAATTGCCATGCCCAGTGCAAAAGGAGGACGTGTAAGTCCTTGTCACAAAGATTTCATAAGAATCTTGGGGTACTTGGGTGGCTCAGTTAAACCTCTGATCCTTGATTTCAGCTCAGGTCATGATCTCAGGATCATGAGATCAAGACCCATGTCAGGTTCCATATTGGGCATGGAGCCTACTTTGGATTTTCACTCTCTCCCTCTGCCCCTCCCCCACTCCCAATCACACGCTCGCTCTCTCTAGACAGTGACAGCAGAGCACTAAACCAAATGTGGGGCCACCATGCAAGTGACATACCTATGAGGCTGGCCCTGCTATAGAGAGTGGAGTTCAAACCTTTCTCCTCCCCCACCCCACCCCAAGCAAAGCTCCCTGGCTTTGGACAAGTCCCTCCCTGAATCTCACTTTTTTCATCTGTTAACAGTGATAAATGAACTTTCTTTGAAGACCTAGTATGTGGCTGAAATGAAAAGCATTTGACACATGATAGGTTCACATTCTTCTTACATTATTATTCCATATTTTGGGCTCTGGTGTGAAATGTTGGGGTTTGGGAACGGTCAAGGATTCTTGAGACGTCTTTGGTGCAAAATAGGTGGTTTTATTAAATCACGGGGACAGGATCTGTGGGCAAAATCTGCAGTGGGATTGTGGGAAGAGACTGATTATATATTTTTAAGTTGGGAATGCATTAGAGATCTTAAGTCTGTAAGAAATTTGGAAGCAAGGCTTCCAGGACCTTGCAGGACTAGCTGCTGTTAGGATAATGTCATTCACTACTGTCAAATAAAATCTTTTTCTTTTTTTCAAATAAAATCTTAATCATGAGATCCTTCAGATGTTTATCAGTGGACTATATGTTTGGAGGATGATTGCTAACATATATCTTGGTGGTGGATATAAAGGAAGTTTCCAAAGGGATTTTTTTATATGTTAAAGAAGACTTAAAGGATCCTGGAGGTCAGGCTAATTTCCAGCTAAGGTTACCTTTGCCTCTAGCAAAGTATTGAGGCAGTTGAGTTCCTGGAAGAAACTTACTCTCCTTGTTCCAAGTACTTGTCAATGGCTCTAAGTTGTAAGGAAGTTTAATTTTTCCTACATTTCTTTTACCTTTGTTCTCCACATTAGGCTGTTTGATTCAATTCTGTAGACATCCATCTTTGACCCTCTCTTCTGATTACTCACTTTCCTTTTACTATATTTCAAAAGGGTATTAGAATGATCAGGAAATAGTCAATAGCTAATCACTGATTACCCATAAAGTGGCAATTTCATATTGTACAACCTAATACAAATGCCTTAGCATGACTGAACAATACTGTCCTCAGACCTGGGCACATGAGACCCCTTCTTTGAGCCCATGTTCTAGGGGACATACGTCCCTGTGCCCCTACCTTACCCACCTCTCTGCACTCTTCTAGATGCACCCTTCCCCACCTAAAGAGGGTATCATGGGCTAAGCCCTCTACTAAGCCACTCTTCGATACCAGGACGCCTATTTCCGATTCCCACCTTGCCTCTGCCCAGGAGTTGCTGCTTCCGCAGAGATTGGGCACAAAATTTCAGCAAATTACACCACCTCCGGGCAACTTGTTGGGCTTGAGGGTGGAGGTTGGACAGGCACAAAGGGCTGGTGGGGATGGTGGTGGAAAGAAACGGATGCTGGCACGCATGCGCACCAGGCCTCATGCAAAGACGCCCAAACCCGGCTGGGAAAAGAGGGCTGATCTGTGTGGCTGTGTTTGTTCGCTTGCCCCCTCCACCCTTTTCTCCTCCTTTTATAAGGGGTCTGCCCAACTTTCAAGCCTCCCTGTGTTCTGTCCACAATTTACTCTTCCAGTCTTATCTGTAGACATGATTCTCTGAACCTCCAACTATGATGTCCCCCCAAAATAATATATATGTATACACACACACACACACACATTTTTAACTCTATGACTTTCTACTCCATTCTGTTCAAACCTTTCTTCCTTTTTTTTTTTTTTTTTAAGATTTTATTTATTCATAGAGACAGAGAGAGAGGCAGAGGGAGGAGCAGGCTCTATGCAGGAAGCCCCATGTGCAACTCGATCCCGGGTCTCCAGGATCACACCCCAGGCTGCAGGCGGCGCTAAACCGCTGGGCCACAGGGGCTGCCCCCTTTCTCCCTTTCTTACACTGGTGAAATTCTAATTCTTTAAGAACCAGCTTACATACCAACTCCTGTGTTAGTCACCCCTGTCATTCAATCCTCTCTACCTTCCTGAGCTTTACCCCAGGCAGAGTTAGCTGCTGTGTGTGTGTCTGTGATTTACCTGCTGTGATCTTATAAAGCTCTTGGGAAAACACATTACATTGTACGTAATTGCTTTTTGGCCCTAGACTTGACTGTGTGGGAGCTCTGACAGGGCAGAAAGGATGCTTCTTCATGCTTATTCTTGGCACTCAGTGGGGTGTTGTCATCAAAATCCCAGTTCTCCCAGTGATCAAGTGGCCTTGGGCAAATCCCAGTTTCCTCTTCTTTGAAATAGAAATAAACATAATGACCTTCTCAAATGGTAATTTAATCCTGTGGATTAAATAAGTAAAACAAGCCATTCAAAGTGCTTCACCACGATACATAGTATGAGCTCAATAAGGGATAGCTATAATTAAATTAGCTCCTATATTCTGATTCTTGGTAATGTGTAAGAGCAAGTAAATAGTCCTTTCAAGCCAACAGCATGGTTTCTTGGAATTTGTATTTAATACCACAATCTTATAGGATTGTGAAAAAATAGGTTTTAAAAACTGCCTAAGGTAAAATGACACTCAAAAATTGTTTGTTAAAAAGATACTAAGTAAAGTTAGTAAATCCAAATTATTAGGTAACTCTTGGGAACTTTGGCACCAAATGGGTAAGAAAAATACTATATTACAATCTATTTTGAAAGGTATGTTTACATATTGACTAAAAATAGGGAAATAAGGAAGCACAGTATATTTTTATAACTGCCTCTTTAAGAACTTTCTATAAATATATGTAATAACTATTATGTTTTTATATATCTACAGTTATTCCTACAAACATGCTGTAAGTATACATATATATTTCATTTAGATGATTTTTTAAAAAGGAAAAAGTTAAATATAAATAAATAAAAAAGAAAAAATTAATTGCAAGGAAATAAGGCTAATAGAAACAAAACAATCACTATGCATTTCTTTATATATCATACCCAGTCTGCTCTGACTTATTACCCTAAGTTGGGGCCCTTTGTCTATTAGCATACTATGCAGTATTAAATGAAACTACTGATACTTGCATCCCTGCATCTCTAAATCCTGTTTTTATTAAGGAAAAAAACCCCAAGAAAATGGAAAGTGATCTAAGCTTGCAGGAAAAATGAAAACTGGTTGATTTCACTTATTTGAATCTTACTGCTCATATAGAATGACTGTAATAAAGTTTGCCTACTTTGATAAAGACCTTAATGATTTCAATCCTTGTTTTCCAAGCTAGTGCAAGCAAAATAAGATCAAAAGGATACTGCTGTAAAGCAGGTGAAGCAAGCAATTGTTTGCCAGTTGCAAAATCAGACACTTTCTTCTGCAAACTCTCTATGCTATTTTATTGTTCTATTAACTGTTACAATTTATATTTTCAACTAAGGGAGACTACAAGTCTATCAACAAGGGGGAGCTATGCAAAACTGTCTTCACAATAGTACATCTCATTGCACATTGAAGATTCATTCACTTAAGTTCACAGCTGCTAATGTAAAATATTAGGATTTTTGAAGATATCTTGGGTTGAGAATGAATAAGTTAGGAGGAAGATGAAGATAATGATAGCAAATTTAGGATTTCAAAGGCACAGAAAGAAATCTGATACATCTTGTGTATTTTAGGTGGTAGGACTGAAGATTAGGGCTACCCTTACAATAGTAACAACCACAACATCACAGTAAAGTGGCTTTTCTTTGAATCACCCTTTGTGCTTGAAAGTATAATAAATGGAAAACCAACTTTTCTCTTGCAATGCTACGGCACAAATATTTAAATTCTAAATGAGAGGAAAGAGGAAACTGGGATTCCTATGGAAAGAGATGGCGGAGTTTGGCGTTGAGTTCTCTCTCCTTGCTTAAAAGATCCAGGCTGTGCTTTTTGAAGGCTTCAGACTGCAGCCGGAGTTCGTCGTAGGCCTTCTGGATCCCATCTACCCTGCGCTGAAGTTCCCGGACTCTCAAGTTGCTGTCCACGGCCACTGCCTCTTGCTCAAACCTCTCCAGCGCGTGCCTCCTGGCCACATCTGCTGTCTCCAGCTTCTCCTCGAGCTGGCGGATCTCTGCTTGCTTGTTCTGAAGCACCCTGCCCCTCTCCATGGACAGCTGCAACAGCTCGTCCTTCTCTCGGGTGACCGTCTGCAGCCTGGCCTGCAGCTCCCGGTTCAGGCTGCTGTGTGCCCGCTCTGCCTCTGCCATCTGCTCCACCGCCTGCCGCTGCTGCTGCTGGAGGCTCTGCAGCTGGCTGCGCAGCTGCTCTGTCTCCTTGGTGTGGGCGCAGGCCTGCTGATTCTGCAGCTCCAGCAGCTCCTTCTCTCTGGCCTGGGCCTGGCAGGCATCCTGAGCACACCTCTGTTTCAGAGTCTCCAGCTCCTTGGAGAGGGCCTCGCTGCGGGCAGTGAGCTGCAACACTTTGGCCTCCTGGTCCTTCAGAGCCTGACTGAACAGGTTGCTGTTCTCCAGCCTCAGTTTCTCATTCTCCTCCCTGAGCTTGACGTTCTGACTCTTGTGTTCGTCCTTGAAGCGTATCATCAACTCGTGGTTGGCTGCCAGGGTCATAAAGCGTTCCTCCAGCTTCTGGGCATGCCGGCTCTTGGCCTTCAGCTGCTCGGCCTCCAGCATCCTCTTCTCCTCCAGCTCTGTGTTGAGCAGCTCCAGGATCTGGCAGCGTTCCAGGGCCTCATCCGACCTCCGCTTCAGGATGCAGATGAGCTGGGACTGCTCTTGGATGCGGGAGCAAAGCATCGCCTTCTCGCTCTTCTCCTCCGCAGACAGCCCCCGGAGGTTTGCCAAGGCCTCCCTCAGACCGTCCAGTTCCTTAAACTCCATCTCCTCTTCCGGCTTTTCTAGTTTTTTGTTTTGCTTCTCTAAGGGCTCTTCAGTGGGCGCAGGGTCCATCCTGAGAGGCTTCTCTTCTTGAGGCATAAGCGCATAGGCCTCCTCCACTAGCCGCTGACCCCACACTGTTTCCCCCGCGGATTCAAAAGCCTCGGCGTGTTGCTAGGGCCTCCCCGCGCTCCCCGCAGCAGTTGCTTTTCCCAGCAAGGAGCCCTGTGATTGGCGGGCGGGTCATCGGAATGCCGTGAAGTAACAGGCAGATCTGGGGGAGGCCAGAACCAATCTGCTCTGCTTCTGCCTGCCTTCTAACAAATCACAGCTCTGGCTCCCAGCCCAGTGTCGGGCTGTCCTGGGCAGGGAAGAGATGCCAAGCTCGCTAGGTTTCCAGCCCGCTCAGGGCGTAAAAAAACCTTGACTCTACCTAATTTCTGGGAGGAGTAAACAAATCAGGCTGACGGTGACATATGCTTCCTCCCTCTCGCCCCTTCAGTGATCATGAGAATAAATTACCGTCTGTGGAAACACCTTTGCTCCTTAACAATCTGCAATCTATAAAAACAAAGTAGCAGTGCTGCTGTGAGAGCCAGGATCCTAAGTGGCTGTGAGTTGCACCTGCAGTGTTTAACACAGCTCAGAGAGCAAACCCCGATGAGAATTTCCTTTGTTTCCCTTACCATTGTCCTCTGCTGGGAAACCCTCTTATTATTCAGTATTCCCTGTTTTTTACCCATTGGCAAAATAAGATTACAGAAAGCAGCTTAATGAACAATGTAGATATGAAAAACATTAAAACCGAAAAAAGATCCGAGGGAGGCTTACCATCATATACCAATTCCAGATGAACTAGACTGTTCAGTGTAACATGTAAAATAAAATCCAAGTGTTAAAGATAGAAACTAGAAGAAAATAAAGGCAAGTGTAAAAACTCTGGGTCAGGGGCACCTGGGTGGCTGGGTGGCTCAGTGGTTGAGCATCTGCCTTTGGCTCAGATCATGATCCCGGGTCCTGGGATCAAGTCCGGCATATGGCTTCCCGCAGGGAGCCTGCTGCTCCCTCTGTCTGTGCCTCTGCCTCTCTGTGTCTCTCATGACTAAATAAAATCTTTAAAAAAAACAAACAACTCTCTGGGTCAGAAAGGACTTTCTTAACTTAAATATTATATAAAAGGTAAGGGAAAGCTTAATTTTTTGCTGAACACTTAAAGTTATAATTTTTAAAATTGTGAGCTCTGGGGTCTCTCCAGCCTCATGTTCCTCAGGACCTGACTTTTTATGCCCTAGTCCAACCCAGCCACTGAAGCTCCCCTAACCGACCAGCTCTCTGGCCATGTTTGCAGGTGTTCTCCTCACCTGGAATGACTTCCAACCTTGGCCCTCGTTGCTCTCCATATGTACTCCACAACAGCAGTTGGTTTAGAAGCATCTCTTCTGTGAAGCCATTCCCGGCCCCTGCATGTGGAATGGACCACTCACCGCTTTTACTGCCGTAAAAAAGTCCACTATGGACTGCTCATACTTCTAATGGAAACTGTGATAGCCTTACTGCACTCACTGCTCACCTGCCTGCCTTCCCCTACTAAACCCTGAGATCGTTAAGAGCAAGGGCTGCATCTGTGCTATCCTTAATACTTGACAGGTGCCTGGGACTTTGGGAAGGCTTAGATAAACGTGTGTTGAATGAATGTTGAAGGCAAATTTCAAACTGGGAAAAATATCCACCATAAAGATGACATGATAGATTTATATTTTTGCAGAGAGCGTGAACAAATCAATAAAGTATTAACATCTTAAAAGAGAAATGAACAATTAAGTTCACAGATGAGGGGGTGATATGGCTATTGAAAACTAGAAATAATTTCATCTATTAATTTTGCTAAATTTCCCCCTTATTTTAGGACTACCCAGGATGGTTGAGACTATAGTGAAACAGGTACTCTCTCATACTCTCATACATATTGAGGACTTCAAACATTTTTATGACTTTTGAACTAATGGATTGCCCTTCTGGGGAGAGTTTTGCTTGGGAAATAATCCGAAAGTTTTGCTCAAAGCTTTTCATGGCAGTTGTTTATAACAACTAAAAGCTGGAAACCTAAATATCCCCAAGAGAGAAAATGTTAAATTATATTTTCTTAGAATGTTATGCAGCCACGAAACATTATCATGTTTATAAGTAATTTGATGGTATGAAAATATTTATGCTAGAAAGAACTGCAAAACAAAAGATAAAAAAAATTCAGAATGATCTTGCTGGGAAAACTCAAGCACAGAGTGAAGGGTTGATGACTCCTACAAACACTGTTTCTGATGTTGAGATTTAATCTCTCAAGTCATGATGATAAGGAAAAAGCCTGGGTGTCATTAGAGATGTTGGATGCATTTTCAAATGCTTCAGATTTCACCAGAAGCAAAACAGATCAGGAAAAGGTTTCAGATTTTCACTTGGATGTCAAAGACTAGAGTCTCATGTCTATAAAAGAAAAGCAACGTTGGAAGACTGGGGAAATTTCCTGAGCTGAAATTTTAATAACTGCTGCAATTATAGGATACTGAGGTTTTATGAAAGTGGATTCCAAAGACTTCAAAAATGTGAATTAAATTTATTTGTATTCTCCCCCTCATTTCTCTTCTTTTCCTTAGATTTCAAGCTCATATACTGAAATGGAACTTGAAGTTGAGACAAGTGACTAGAAAATTAGAATACTTCTCGTCATTTAAATAAAAGGTCACATATATATTGAATGTATTGCTGATTACCACATATGGTTGTCTGATGTAGTAAAGTGAATTTACAGAATATGTTTCCTAAGGTAAAAAAAAAGATGACAGGGAAAATACTCAAAGTGGTTAAT
The DNA here is from genome assembly GCF_011100685.1 of Canis lupus familiaris. Classification (NCBI taxonomy): domain Eukaryota; kingdom Metazoa; phylum Chordata; class Mammalia; order Carnivora; family Canidae; genus Canis; species Canis lupus. The sequence continues at coordinate 13,852,587 of NC_049242.1, read as the reverse complement.
AGCAGTTGTTTCTTGAGGGATGAGCTCCTGGATGCTTACCCCCCCCCCTTTCTATGTCCCTTGTACATAGTGGATACTCGATGGTATTTGTAGACTAAACAGATTTTCCACATTAAAAATATTTTACATTTATGTGTTAAAATTATTTTAAATAACTAAGTCCACAGAATGAATACTTGTCAAGTCTAAAAATCTCATAAGACTCTAATCAAAAAAAAAAAAAAGACTCTAATCAACATTCATTCACTGATTTGCTCAACAATACAGTGCAAGATGCTAAGTAAACAAATAAATTAGATACCATCTGTCTTCTCAAAGAACTTGCAGTTTAGTAATGCTTTTAGGCTCCTCTCTGGATGGTGGTTGTCCTCGTTCTACCATTTTCTCCCCACATACCTTTGAACCTGAAAGTATCCAGTATTTCCTCCCCAGAAGTCCAAGGCATAAAACTAGGCCAGTGCTCTCTCTGGTGGTGACCAGAGTCCCTTCCCATTGCCTTTGTTGAGTCTTTTGATGTCTTTTTTTTTTTTTTTTTGAAGCTACTATTTAGAATTATTCTATACAAAAGTACTAGGCATTTGTACATCTTCTCTCATTTAACTCTAACAATATTCTTGAGAGGTAGGCATTATCATCTACATTTTCTATTTTACAGGAAACAAAGAAACGAAGGCATGGAGAGGTTAAACAAGCTACTCCATGTCACCCAGAGAGTGACAGAGCCAGAATTCAAACCCAAATCATTTTGATACCAAAGGTGGTTCTCTTGGTCACTCTGATGTTCTGAAGGTCAGGGATCTGAGGATAGGAGGAGGCACGCAGTCCCAGGGGGAGACCATAGAACCAATCTCATGTTTCAGAGCCAGCTGGATGCTGGAAGGTGGCTGAGCAGATAACTGAAAGAAGGGCTGAGAAAGAAGCTGGTACCATGAAGTGGCAGGAGCTGGAACAAGATTTGCACTTCTGCCACTATTCCTGGCCAGCCTGGGAGGTGTGCTTCCACTCAGCTCATCTTGCCCCTCCCTGTGCTCAGAACAGAATCAGGACCTGGAGCTGGACTACACATCTCCCTAAAAGACTTTGAGAGAGAGTGGGAAGGGTGTTGTTGAGGTTAGCCACTCTTACTGGCAAGTGGGTAGAAGATTCTAACATCTTTAGAGGAGGCAAGCACTCTAGTCTTTTTTAAAATTTTATTTATTTATTTATTTATTTATTCATTCATTCATTCATTCATTCATTCATTCATTCATTTGAGAGAGAGAGAGAGCACACAAAAGAAGGGGCAGAAGGAGAGGAAGAAGCAGACTCCTTGCTGAGCAGGGAGCCCAACGTGGGGGCTTGATCCCAGGACCCTGAGATCATAACCTGATCCGAAGGCAGATGCTTAATGGACTGAGCCAACCACGTGCCCTTCTAGTCTTTTTCAATGACATTTGCTAGACACTTATTGTAAGGTTTCACACTCCTGAATGTCCAGGATCCCCCTGACCTATGTTTAAATTAGTGCTTGTTTTGAGAAAGACAACCAAGTTGGGTCCTAAGGAAGAGTAATGTTTTATATATTAAAATGATCCAGAAAAAAAAAATGATCCAGAAAATGTCTCCGTGGGAAACTTTTCAAAAATAAATGTTAACCTACCTTCAATGCTTTTCAACTACTTTTGTAAAATAAAAATTCCACTTTCAATAACATAGCCAGAGCTTCTCACTTAGAGGAAATGATGTCCAGAGCTGCAAGTAAAGACTTAAGAAATATTAGCCTTGTGAGAAAATTTACATTTTAGGATTCCTGACATAAAGTATTTCACTCAAAATAAGAAGTCAGGTTAACTTGACCACACAATTAAATCATGTAATAATTTATTCTAAGGGTTTTTACAAAATACTTTATGAAAATTATACATACATAGGAAGTACAGTTTAGCAATTTACATTCTAATTAAAACTTTGTTGCAAAGCATGTCTGTGACCACTCTCATGCTCATTTCATATAGTAGGGTTATAGGAAAAACAGAATCTTGTATATGCAAGGTTTTGTTTGTTTTTATATAGTCTATTACAAAACACAGGCTTGGGATCTTAGGAGAAAATTAAGCCAAAAGCTGAATTCCACCTATGAGCCAGTGGGTGGCACCAAAGCACATCTCAGACTTTGACAGGGGAACACAGAAAAGCACTTTCAAAGGCAGACATACATGCAGTAAATTCAGTCTCATGGCCCTAACCTGTAATTCCACATTTTAATAGAGATTGCAGAGTAAATAGTTTCCTTAGGGTTAAATTCTTTATTATCACTGATATTCTTCCTTTTTCCCCCTTATAGGAGCATTTTTCTGTCCCTCTTTTCCAAAAACTACATATTTTTCAGTTCCTATGAGGGTTTCCAACCATTGAGTAGCTGGCCCTCCTAATTGTAGCACAGGGTTGGTGGTGTGAAACACAGAATGGCAAACTAGAATATTTTGCTGGTTAAAAACCCCAATATTTAATGTTTTGGGACAGCTTTTTCTCTGAAGCAGCAGCAACTGTTTGCTTTTCCTAGCTTTCTCAAATATCTTCTTTAATGTTGAAGTCACAAATAAGTTACACATTTTATTATTAGTTAAGTCTCTTGGGCACATGCAGGTTGACTTTACCATGCTGTGTGGCATCCATTAGTGGTGAGAGGCAGCAGGTGAGAATCTGTCCATATAGTCAGATTTTCAAGATCAGATTCTACCTGTTTAGTAGTTTTCAGTGGAGGAGCCAGTCAACTTCGGGATCATTTTGAAATCTTGGCAATCAACAGCATTCTGAGAGGCAGGGTTGCTTCAATCCAAGTGTTGGGGGAATTTACCATCTTTTCCCAGAGAGCAACTTCTTCTGATGTAGAGTCCATCCAATCCACTTCAGTACCATAGCTTTTACCTGAAAAGAAAGAAGAAAGAAAGAAAGAAAGAAAGAAAGAAAGAAAGAAAGAAAGAAAGAAAGAAAGAAAGAAAGAAAGAAAGAAAGAAAGAAAGAAAGAGAAAGAAAGAAAAGGAAAAAAGCAAGAAAGAAAGCTTTGCATTTAGAAAGGAATAGTTCATTGGGGGGGAAAAAAAAAACCCTGGACAATCCCCTAATTATAATCATCAATGGAAGAGAGTGAGGAATAGTTTTAGTATTACTAGGAGGGCAGATCTGGGGCTCAATATAAGAAAAAAACTATTTAACCACCTGAGATGCCCAATAATGGGGCATTCCATAATTGGGACTATAATTGGAACTATTCCCTCTACTCACAGAGTAGATTTCTCTTCATGTTCATAGAAGTTCTGGCTGACAACCAATCAGGGACATAGTGGGGTAGTAGGGAAGGTTGGAAGTTAGACAATCTCTAAGGAAGTGTAGTTTGAGGTTTAGTGTCTAACAGGCTCAACTTTGAATCTTGGGTCTGATACTTATTAGCTCTGTTACTTGGTTTCTTAGAATAACATTAGTAATAACTCATGGGCTTTCTGTGAAGATGAAATGAAATAATATAAATACAGCATTCAGTACAGTACAGTGACTAGTGCTCATTAATATGAGTTATTATGATTATTTTAAGCACACTTCTAGTTACAAAAGGACATAAGTGTTTTTTCAGGGAAGAGTAGTAATGAAGGCTTTTCTGTACTTCCCACACACAATAACTCAAGCTTTGTGTAGATAGACAGTACATCCCGTTAATCTTTGTATCTAGAGCCCTTGGCATACAGCCCGAAATTCCTCCACTCATTCATTTCATTACACTTAACAGAAGTAGAATATCTATTTTCATTAGGAAGAAGCAAAACAACAAACAGGCAAAACTTTACTGTCCCTGGAAGCACCTCGCTCCTAGAGAATTGAAAACCTAACAAACATTACCTGTTCCAAAGCCAATCCGAAGACCTCCCAAAAATTGGTTGGTTAATTTGTGATGGTCCCAGACAGTAAGCTCTACACAGGCTTCTGTCAGGTCTTCAGGCCTGAATCCATCATACACCATGGTGTGGTTGAAGACAGGATTGGTGGTTTTCCCTACAGCTCTTGTTTTCTGGCGACTTTTCCTACTTGTATCTGGAAGGATGATACTACAAAAGGAATCGTATTGTAAAAGCATTTTAATAAGATGGTGAATATTTACGTTTTCAGTGTACTGCAACACAGCTACTGAAGATTGGCAGAAGGAAATGGAAGAAAAAAAGAGTGTAGAGAGGCAGCAGTGGTGGTGGTGATGGTGATCATGGTGGCAGTGATGATGGTTGTGATCGTGGTGGTGGTGGTAACCGTGATGGTGGTAGTGGTGGTGATGGCAGCCATGACGGTGGTGGCAGCTACGATGGGGGTAGTGATAGTAGGGGTGCTGGCGGTGATGGTGGTGGTAGTGGCAGTGGTGACTGTGGTGGTGGCAGTGGCAGCGGTGGTGATAGCAGGGATGGTGGTGGTAATGGCAGTGATGGTGGAGGTAAAGATGGTGGCAGTGATGGTGATGATGGTGGTAGTGGCAGCATTCTGCTGGAGAGACTGTGCATTATAGTGGACCAGACTTGCTTTAAATCCTGACTCTGCCACTTATTGGCTGTGTATTGTAGGGAAAGTCCCGTAATCTCTCATACACTTGCTTCTTCATCTTAAAAATGAGAATGTGATGCCTATTTCATGAGGTTAATATCAGAATTACATATGAAGCAAACAACTTGGGTTAGTGCTTTCTTTTGTAAGTGCTTAATATGGTAGCAATTGGCTGGGGATTCCTTTAAAATTTGTAAGCATTCGTGATCATCTGTTTTCTGTTTTTAACCTACCATCTCTTATAAATACAAAGCCTGAGAGTTGTCTCAGAATGATACACTGACCTGAGCTGAAAAATCTTACCAACTGACATCTATAAATACTATGTATAGTGAAAATCACAAATAATGTCAACAAACTTAAACTGCTATAACTGATCTTCTGGAAGAATCTATATAGATGAAATTAGGGGGAACTGAGAGTGCTTACTAACATCTGCTTAGTTACTACTGACTAGATGCCAGAGAAAAAAGTCTGCCACTTAAAGACTCTAATTGTCTTACACTCCTAGGACATAACTATTAGTAGGGGTCTTTTTTTTTTAAGATTTTATTTATTTATTCATGAGAGACAGAGAGAGAGAGAGAGAGAGACAGAGAGGCAGAGACACAGGCAGAGGGAGAAGGAGGCTCCATGCAGGGAGCCCGACGTGGGACTTGATCCTGGGTCTCCAGGATCAGGCAGTAGGGGTCTGTTTAGCAAGTCATTTTCCACATATTTGCAGGCTGAGGCAAAAGATCTTTTGCAGATAAGCCACAAAGGTGGGACAAGGGATAGGAGGAAAAATTCTCCTTGCTCCACAAAGGAACCAAGGAGCATGGAATCCCAACATTAGAAATCTGATGAACTCTTTTATACTGAATATTAACCTCACCAGCAGATATATCTTCCAGAAGACATCCCATACCTGAGTACATGGTCCCTGGTTTCATTTGTATGTATGTTGCCTTCATGGTTTTAAAACTAAATGGACCCTTAGGGGTTCGTGTCACAGATCCCTCTAGTTCACATTGCCATTGTCCCAAGTTATCTCACTTAAACCACGGAGGATGAGTTTCAGCATCACAGATATTGAGACCCCAAAACAACCAGAAAAGGCCAGGCTATGATAGAACTGAGAGAAGCAGAGTTATCAGTGTGGTTACCATTTAACAAAAGAATTTAGATGGCTGCCCCTTAGCTGTGGTAGATCAAGACATTCCTTTACCCAGATGTGCACTTCTCCCGTTGTAGGAAGCTTTTTACCTGGAATTGGAAAAGGACAGAAAATAAAACTTCACTGCCTTTCCTCTTGTGGCAATACTATATCCAAAGATGCCAACCTAAAAATGGTCTGGCACAGTGATACTAGCTAGAGCTTGAGGATATGGTCCTAATTGGTTAAATGTATACATTCTTAACCAAATCTTCCATACTCTGGCTGCCCTAAGCTCAGACAGTTCTATAAAAATAATTCATATTGATTCCAAGTACAGAGTACTGTATCATCTTTCTGGGTTTGGCTTGTTTCAAGACAAGTTATAGAAATCAGGTATGTAATCATACATTTATAGTTATATTCAAAACATCTCAATGACATGCACATTCCTTTCAAATATTAATACTGATATCAATTGCTGTTAGTGGGAGGCATCTGAAACCATACTGAGTATAATCAAAATAGGTACTGGCTAAGGTATAGCTACTCTTCTTTTTAAATGTGGTGAAATACTTTATGTAGATACACACATAATAACTAATCTTATGGACAGGGAATTACTGAGAAGTTGGCTTAGTCTTTAGTTGTTGGCTAGACTGGGTACACATGGACAGAGGGCCATTACCACATTTTTCTGAATAGGTTAACTCAGTCAACCAACCTGAATTTAATGAGCATCTATGATATGCTCAGCCCTATGCTAGTAATGTCATCAGATATACAAGGAATATATTTTAAAAAATCTATCTCTTTGGAAAATGTTTACACTTAAGCTAAAAAGATTAACTCAAATAAAAACTATAAAAATGGCATATAGAATGAAATGCCAAGTTATTACCATAATTTTCTAGATGATGATGTGAACAGTGAGGGGGAAAGAATATAGCCAGAAAAGATGGGGCTTCATCTAAGAGTTGGATAGGTTGAGAAGAGGAAGCCATTTCAGGGAAGAGAAACTACATGAGCAAAAACTCAGACAAGATGGAGCTCATCAAAACACATGATCTCCTTTGCCCCCTCACCAAGAAATGATAGTGGAGGGAAAGATATTGGCAGAATTTCTATGCATGTGGACCATAAATGATAGGATACAAATTACATATAGTAAGAAAATCTGCCTTTTAGGAAGATCCGGGAGTAACAACAAGGTGGTTTGGCAGCTATATGGGCCTAAAGATAGGTTTTGCTTGCCCTCCAATTCTTTTTTTTTTTTTTTTTTTTTTTAACTGAATTAGAATGTCTTTCTCCAGTTCAATCACTGCCCTTACCACCCATTATTTCTTTCGTCCCACTAGTTTTACTACCCGGTTACTGAAAACATTTGAGTTGCAACCTCTGATTTCAGTTGTAACATTTACACAGATTCTTACAGAGAAAAACTTGGGGAACTTCTTGGGAAATGAGAGTAGGCTGGCATTCATTTCTTGCTAGTTTCTTGCTCCTTAACTGGGCTGTAGGCCTGAGGCCCTAACATCAAGGATGCAATTAGTAACCTGGAGGAAAAAGCTTTCTGTACTGCTGAGGCCTTGAGAATGCAGAACCAATGAACTCTAATTTCCTAAGAGCTTCATACTAATTCTTCTAATTCTCACCTCTGAAGAACACTCAGCTTCCATTCTTACCCTAATACAACCAATAGTTCCAAATTCTGAATATGGGAAAGGCCATTCACATTATGTAGATACCAACTTTTTAGAGAGTGAGGTGAAAGTTAAGACGGCTGAAAATGAGGATTTTTTTTTTTTTTCATAGAAACAAGGTACAATGGTAGTTACCAAGGGCTGGGAGAAGGACAAGGCAAGGGTATAGTTTAATGGGTATAGAGTTTCAGATATGGAAGATGAAAAAGTTCTAGAGCTCTGCTTCATAACAATGTGAATATACTTAACACTACAAATGGTACACTTAAAAAATGGCTAAGATGGTAAATTGTATGTTATATGTTTTTACCATAAAGAGAGAGAGAGAGAGAGAGAGAGAGAGAGAGAGAGAGAACGAACTATCAATTGTAAATTGACTCATTTGGTCCATACAATTATTAAGTTAATATATTTGCTTAGGGTTTCACCTTTGAAAGTAACACAGCGTCCAAAGAAATCCTTGGTGAGGGAGATATTAGGAAAGGGCATAAATCTAGATGGAAAATCATTACATACCAGGAGTTGGCTCTGGGACGTACTGGAGAGCTAACTTCATTTCACCTCTGTTTTCTGCTTCAAGGGGAACTGGTGCAGTCTAGGAAATGAAGCACTGCCAGTCAGTAGGTGTAAGACACAAATGATTTTACTCTGTTGGTACTCTGTTATAGGACCATAACTGCCCCATTTCTACAATTCTGTATCACCCGCGAGTGCCCCGGATTAAAAGTTCCTTCCCCATTAGAGCTAAACTCTTGCGTTTTTACCTGGGAAGGCTCTATTATGTATCTTGGAAAAACGTGCTTGGTCCCCAGAAAACATCTCAAGGCCTTTCGTCCCAGAGATAGGAGAGAAATCAGAATGGCTGTCTGGCTGGTTGGCTTGCTTGCTTGCTTTTTTCCTTCTCTTTCTCTCTCTCCTTCTCTCTCTCTTTCAAAATTTTATTTATTTATTCATGAGAGACAGAGAGAGAAAGGCAGAGACATAGGCAGAGGGAGAAGCAGGCTCCCTGCAGGGAGCCTGATGCAGCCAGCCTGAATTCTAGAGAGGAAGAAAGAATAGAAAATACAGAAGAAAGAATAAACATATGGGACAGGGTCATGAGATTGAGCTCTGTGTAGGGTTCTGCACTGAGCATGGAACCTGTTTAAATTCTCTCTCTCCCTCCTCTTGCCTACTTGCACAGGTGCTCTCTCTTTTAAAAACAAGAAAGAGAGCAAGAGAAACATATATAATGATCCCAAACTATGGATAACCATTATGAACTAAAATGCCATTATAATAGCTTTCTCCTATACAGGATCCTGGGATCATGACCTGAACCAAAGTCGATGCTCAACCACTGAGCCACCCAGGTGCCCCCAGAATGGCTTTCTTGGAGATAGGAGAAATGTTCTGGGATGCTTTGGTTTTTATAAAAACACACATATTTTTGTTAGTCACTCAGCCAGCACATAAAACTATTTATTGGTATTATTCTCTTTCTTTGAGTAAGAATGTGGGAAAGGAGGGGAGAGAAAACCCAAACATTACATTTTCAAAGGTACATGAGTCTAATTACTTCAGATCACTTGGTATGAGGTCTGTAAGAATAACAAAGACTGGACAATAACTTAAGAGTGTAGCTCTATTATTTTGAGTATAAGAGAGATGGCTTTACTTTCAAATTCTGGTCCTCTAGAGCCTTATTGCTGAAGCATGGCTATGCTTCAGAAATGTAAGGGAAGTTAGTTTAAAATGAAAAGCTCTTGTCATCTTCTGAAGAATTCATACCCAGTAAGTCTTTGGTAAGACTAGAAGCAAGGGCTTCTGGTGATTTTGATACAATATTTTGGAATCATTTCTTTAGTATCTACATAATACAACACTTTCACTTAACAAAGAGTTGTATTATTGCTATTTATAACTTCCAGCTGAGATCATACCAACACTCACACTGAGGACGATAAAAAAAAAAACGAGATTAAACAAATTTATTTGAAGGAGCTAAAGAATTATTAATATAGACAGGACTCAAATGGACAAGATCTTTTAGCCTGACAGTCATTGCTTTTCACGTTGAGGCATCAGCTAATTTTTAAGTAGTGCCAAATTAGAACATAAGAAGCCTAAATGAAAAAGACTAAGACGACTGAGCAGGAGGATGCCTAGGTGGCTCAGTGGTTGAATGTCTGCCTTTGGCTCAGGTCATGATCCCGGGGTCCTGGGATTGAGTTCTGCATCAGGTTCCCCACAGGGAGTCTGCTTCTCCCTCTGCCTCTGTCTGTGTGTCTCTAATGAACAAATAAATAAAATCTTAAAAAAAAAAAAAAGCCTGAGCAGAGTTTTTTCCAGTCTCATGGGGCTGGAGAGACCAAAATTGGAGTCCACAGCCAGCTAGGAAGGAATAGCCTTAGAAAGTATCCTAAATCAGTGGTTCTCAAAATACGGTTCCCAGGCCATACTCTGCATCAGCAATTAATCAGCAATGCCTAGGAACTTACTGAAATGCATATTCTTGGGCTGAGATCTTACTGAATCAGAAACCTTGGGAATAGGGCCCAGAAATCTGTGTGTGTGTGTATTTTTTTTTTTTTTTTTTTTTTTTAGAAATCTGTGTTTTAATGAGTCCTTCAAGTGAACTGGATTCATGCTAAAATTTGAGAACTACTTCCCTAGACTTTCACTTGGAACCTCTGAAGGGTCATAGCCTAGGAACACGGCCAAGCAAAAACTACATGAGACCCCATGAAAACTGAACCCCAGCTTCTCGTTGGTTCATTCTCAGGTTAAAGTGGTCTGTCCCTACTCTATGTGTCAGAAACAAAAGTAAATCCTCTCAAAGTATCCCTAAAGGTTTTCATATAAAATGTATATATAGCATGCAATAAAAAATAAACAGGCATATTAGGACAAAGGACCAAATGACCAAAGATAAAGAATTAGATAAAAGAGACTTACAAATGCTTAAGATATTGTGTTTTCAGATATATACCTTAAATAACATTGATAAATATGTTCATAAAGACAATATTAAGAAAAGAGAATTTTTGCAGTAAAGTGGTCTATAAAAAATCAAATGAGAATATAAATCTGAAAAATATAATGTTGAGAACTTGTAAGATGAGTGTTCTAGACACAGCAGATAAGAAAATTATTAAACTGAAATATAGGTTCACAAAAACTAGCCAGCCTGAATTCTAGAGAGGAAGAAAGAATTGAAAATACAGAAGAAAGAATAAACACATGGGACACGGTCATGAAATTGAGCTCTGTGTAGGGCTCTGCACTGAGCATGGAACCTGTTTAAGATTCTCTCTCTCCCTCCTCTTGCCCACTTGCACAGGTGCTCTCTCTTTTAAAAACAAAAAAGAAACATATATAATGATCCCAAACTATGGATAACCATTATGAATTAAAATGCAATTATAATAGCTTTCTCCTATACACCAGGTCTCAAACCATCCAACCAACCAATCAACCAACCAACAAGTCTGAACTTACCTTTCGCTTCAGAGGGTACCACTTCAATTGTTTGTTCTGTTTGTTGTCCCAGTCCCAAGTTTCCAAGTCCAGTTCCACTTCCCCTAGAAAACTATTACGCTTAAATGTATCCCGATGCCAAACGGAGACGTTCAGTTTTTGTGTTTTTAAGATTTGCTTTTCGATTTTATACTGTAGATCAAAGAAGGAAATTAAAGTGGTGAATAATATTATTTTATACCAAAGTTATAACATAGAGAGAGGAGGAGAAAAGTCATCTGTGCAGATCAGGTTTTCTCATCTGCTAGGTTTCAAGTCTCAAAAATATTGCAAAGTCATCTTATTCTAAGTGTCTTGTTTCAAAGAGCTATATCTTTCACAAAAGCTGATTTTTTTTCTGCTTCTGGAAAAGCAAACCACGGTTCAAATATCAGAGGCAGTAATGGCTCTCTAAAAACAAAAGCCAATTATTCATTTTTTATTGGATGTTTTAGTTCAAACTAGATATAACATAAATCCAATTCAGTCTAAAAATACTAATAAAGTTTAATCCTGTGGTCTGTTTTCTACTTAAGGACAAGGTATTTTTTTCTAATAGACTCTATTTTTTTAGAGAAGTTTCAGATTTACAGCAAAATTGAGTAGAAAGTACAGACAATTCCCATATACCACTCACCCCCATTTACACATAATGTCTCCCACTATGGATATCCTGCAATGACAAGGTATTTTTCAAGAAAAGATATTTTTGTTTTTTTCCTGCTTCATATGGTTAAGTGGAAAATATCTGGCATCCTAGCAGTTTTTCATCTAGGATGTAGTCAGTCCTAGATTATATATAATCATGGAAGGGATAATAGTAGTTCTAATCTAAAAATAATCTCTATTTGGCTTTATGATGTACTACTTGAAAGTCCATTTTGGTTGTAGCAGGCTTGCCTTTCTCTGAGTTTATCATTTAAATTAGCTGGCTTTTCCTGAGTATAGGGTTGAAGCAGCTGACCCAGAAATAGCAAGGGTACTGAGGTATATCATAGTCAAACTGTAATTAAAAAGTGGCTACAGAAAATCCATAAAAAACTGACCCATGGAGGACTGAAAATTAATTTAACTCTGCTTCTTTCCTTGGAGGATAATCAAACAGTAGGACAGGTTTTTCAGAAAGGGGGAATGAAGAGCACTTCTTATATTTTGTTTTACATTATCATGACTAAGGCAGCATTATGCAATCTGGGGGGAAAAGGAATACAGCCAATTGAGCCAGGTATACTTTCTATTCATCTGTTCTGCCATCTCTCCTTCCAATAAACATTTTTTTTTTAACAACTATCATGACCCTGTACTAAGAGTCAACATTTACGTGTCTAATATATACTAATCACTTTGCACATATTAACTCTTTTAATGTTCACAAGTACTGAAGTAGATAGGCAGGTACTATTATTGCCTTTTGGAGACCTCAAGTATGGACAGGTTTAAGTCTTTTGCCCAAAGGCACACTGTTGATAAATACATGGAGCTGGTGGTCCCTGACCTCCTGGAACTTAGAATTTAATGGGAAAGCAGACAATGGAGCCAGTAGTTAAAGTGCTGAGAGTTAACAAAGTCTATATGAAACAAGGTGCCTGAGGTAGCAGACCCAGGCGGGACAGAAGGGACAAGCTCTCACAAGAAGAGGCATTTAAAACTGTAGGAGGTAGTTAGGGATAGAATGTGGGAAAAAGTACTCCAGCCTGATGGAACATGAAATCCAGCAGCGTGAGATAATGTGGCTAGTTCCTCCAAACAACAGAAAGGAATCAGAGTGACCTAAACAAAGACTCTGAAAGTAGAAGTGCAAAGGGACTGGTGCATGGTAAGGATGGACTTGCCTCTAAGGGTAATGGGAATCCTACAACATTTTAAGCAGAGAAATAACATGATCAGGATTATGCTTCTGGGATACTTTGGTCACAATGCTCCATGTTTTCAGCTGTGTGTCTTTGAGCAAACTCCTTTGTTTCTCTAAGCCTCATCTGTGAGGGGCAGGTGATACCCTCCTGGTGGGGTATGTCCAGAGTGAGTGAGAGGATGCATACAATGTTCATGGTGCATGATCTCACACAAAGCAGTTTCTCAGAACATGTTTATCCCTTTCCTTCTCCACTCTCTATGACTGACTTTATCTGTAGAGATACTACCCCAGAAGATACGGCTATTCACACACAATCACAGTGACACATCATCATTTAGGATTTTCCTAGACAGACAGTTCTTAGATACCCGCAATATCTCATTATACACAGGATTCAAAGTCTTCTTCACTACAAGTGTTTTCTTCTTGCCCATTTTGCCCTTGTCTGGTAACAAATAGGTCTTTACATATCTAAAAAGAGAAGTGGACAGACAAGAAGGTCAGAGAAAATAAAAGTGCTATTTCCATCTCTACTTTGAAAAATGCATTGATAATTGACAGAAAAAAATATTTCATGACACCAAGAAAAGCATTAAGTAAAGGATGTTCTCACCAACACCTTTTATACTTAAACTTTTAAATATAGTGCAACAGAATTGGTCATTTTATAATGTTTTGAAAAATTTTCAAGGATATTTCCTGAATTCCCCTTCCCTTTGACCTTATCTGAAGTGGAGGAGGGAGGAAAAGACCTCTAATGTCCTTAATTTTACTGGCTTGTTTTCTATTGAGAAAAGGCTTTGGTGCTTGCAGAACTTAAAAAGTTTTATTACTGCCTTTTGAAAACAAAAATTAATCTTAGCTCAGACCTAAGCAAGCCATATTCAATGAGGGGAAAAAAAGGATACTGACTCCAGCTGTTTTTACAATAAAAGCATAGAAGGATTGGCCTTACGCTAGCAAAATGGTTAAGAATCTGACTTTTGCATTGGTCTAAGCGAGGAATACCATTCAAATTCTGCAAATAAACTGAAATTCAATTAACCTTGTGATTTAAAAGATGAGCTGGAAAAAAAATAAAAATAATAAAAGATGAGCTGGTAATTTCCCCTGAAGTTCTTCTGTAAAATAGAATTTAAATTTAGAAACTACCTCATTCTAGAATCTTAACTGTTTCTACACCACTGAGCATTCTGAAATATGGCCTGACATGTCCCTAATTTTAGAGAAGTTTGAGAGTGTCATGGGGGGAGATTGGGGTTCAAGCCCTCATGCCCCGTTTTGCTGCTGACTCTCTGAATTTATGTAAAAAGGTCACTTATCCTCTCTGGCCCTGGTTTCCTTATCTGTTAAAAGAATGAATGGGACACGATGGCCTTCAAGGCCCTTTCCAACTTGAAATATATTATGTTTCTCTGACATTTTTATAGTTTAATAAGTTTGGTATATGAATTCATGGAGTAAATGAAACAGCATTTTCCCCCAACTTTTCTTCTCAGACATTTCTTTTTGACACAGTCACACACATATCTTCCCTTCAATTTTTTTCTTTCTTTCCCAATTACTACAAGATTACAAATTACTCAGAGAAAACTAACTCCAAATTGTACTTACGGATCTGAGCGTTGTTTTTTAATATCCGCTGCTGCTAGGTCTTTACACTGGGCCACAAAGACATGTAACTCCTTCAGTGAGTCCACATAGTCGATGGCAAACTGAATATTTCCTTTTACTTCCAGATTGCCAAAGTCTCCACTGTATACGCTCATCACACTGCCGCTCACCTGAAAGCATCGGAAATATGCAGTGTTTGTTTCTATCTCTTTTGTGAACCCATCACAAGGATCACAGATATCATCTTTGCTTGCCATTATTTCTCTAGTTTGCATTTAAAGCAGTTACCATAATATGGCATAAAGACAGACCAACACAGGCAAGCTGACATGCTATATGACACAACTAGTATTGAAAAAAAAATGCCTCTAAAAGATACAGATGAAAAATGCAAAGTTATTTAGATGCTGGCTCATTTCAAAGCAGGGGGATTTTATGGTGAGGTTGTTCAGAGTCCCATTTTTAGGCATGCTTCGTTATTTAAGACGTTAAAGAAAGAGGATGTGAGAAACCCCAGGCACACAATTCACAGTGACACATTGCTCTATCAAATTTCCAAGGCACTAAAAAGGAATTTTACTATGTTATCCATCCACTGAATCTAGAAAATGCTTAGTGGGCCATACGCCTTTAGAGGTCAGGAAGGGTAGAGAATGGATGATTGATGAAGGCAGTTGAGAGCCTTCCCCAGGCCATACATTTGAGTACCATCAGCAGAAATTCTATTTAAGCAGATTTTTTAAAAGTTGGAGAAATGAGAGGCTAGTAAGAATTTAAGTATAGCTTTAACATTTAGTTAGCATACCTGGTGAGGCATGTGCATCTGTATGTATATCAGAGAACTATCTGGGTAAATGTATGTGAATATATTTCCATATATGAATTTCTACACACAGACTACATGTACACACAATGACCTCACTTTATGAAAGAAGTTCTAGGTAGAGTCCAATTTTCTACATCAAACCTGAACAACTACACTTAAGGAGATTTCCTTTTAAAATCCTGTTCTGAATCCTTATGTAAAGCAAAGAATCACTTTTCCTACTCTTTTATCTGCATCAGTACTTTTATTCATCAGGTTTGCTAAAAGAGAGGTACAATTCTAAATGTTGCAATCAGAAATATAAAACAGATCTAAGCAGACTTTACAAAAGTTACCTCATTTATTGCACAGAAAAATGTGGTGGTTCACCTTGTTATAATTCAGGTATATTTTTGAAATCCTTACATTAAAAAAAATTCATCTACAATGGGTATGCACTCGTTTTATGCTTATAAAAAGAAAAACAAAGATTTAGCTAGCCAGGAGCTATTGAGGGTTAGAGAAAAAGCTTGTGTCCTTGGAAATACAACAGGAGGCCATGTTATAGTAAGCAGGAGAATGGCAGAGTGAGGTTCACAGAAGCGGAGAGATATTAACACAGAGCCTTTGTTTACATACAGAAGAGAGGGACGTCATGCCAGAGGAGCTGCTAAGATTGGTTAAAGAGCTTGGGCTCTTCTTGTGTCTGCTGAGCTGGTAACTGCTTTCTGATGCTGTATCTGTTTCTCTGTCATCACTCTACAAAACATCATATAATATACACAAAATTTAAATTCAGAATGAGTGAAGATCAGCATCTCTATTTAGAAAAATGTGATAAAAAGTCAAAGCACACTAGTGCTAATCACCAGGGAATGGGAATCAGGCTCAAGTGAGTGGTCTACCTTGGACCTCACCTAGAGAGGACAGCAGTGCTTAGCTACCAAAATAACAAAGTGATTTGTTTTTTTTACCTACAAGGTGGGCTCCAGGTGCTACGGTAGGCAATACTACTGTCACTCTCTTAATACTATATATTTATGTTCGTGGAGAACTTTATTGACATATATGAGAAATTAACTTTACCCAGATAACAAAAGATCTATGATTTACTCTCAAAACACCAAATGCCATGCTTAATTCCTTTCATCAGTAACAGAGCTTTAACTTCCCTAAAAATAAAATCTTTTACTTGAGACACTATTAAACTCGAAAAGATAAATGCTTGTTTGATCTGTTTAAACTAAAAGTTATATATACATACATATTTAAAAAATTTTAAACGACCTCTTATGTATTTCCATAGTGCTATTATGTTTATCTTTTTATTGCTATAGGGAAGTATATATTAAATTATATTTATTAAAGTATATTAAATTCTACCTGCATTAGATTTTAAAATGTTTTTTTTAAAAGTAACAAAGACAATTTATTTTAAATCTGTCCCAGGAAATATTTACCTTGGTAAAGAAAAAAAGGTGGCAATAATAAATTTTATTATATTTAGAGCTAAAATTTATTAGATGGTAGTTTTAAAAATTCATGATTAAGAATGAGCTCTTTTGGGGGTTAGAGAGTTTATGGAGCAGTTCAGGGGAGTTAGGGAAACACCTTCATAGAGTAGTTAGTTCATGCCAACATATTCCAAGGCCATGCAATTATGTATCATATAACAGATGCCAATTCAAATGCAGATTAAGGAAGGAGTTAAAGAAAAACAAAACTTATATGGATAAGGAAACAAATCCTCCCTTGAGGATTAAAAAACCCTCCACACCCTAGTGTGTCTGCTGTCATGCCCTCATGCCCTTATAGTCCATTTCCCTCTATTACAGCATGTACTATGCTCTACCTAGTATATCAGGTCACTAGTGAATTACTCAAGGATGGGGTCCTGTCTTGTTAACCTGGAATACTGATTTTCATGCAGCAGGTACTCAATGAACGTGACTAATGCTAAGCCTCAAAGGTAGAGTGGACGGAGGAGCAAGCCTGGTTTCATCTCTACTTCCTTTAACATTTGGTCTGACCCATGTGCTTTGAAAGGTAAAATTCTACAGCTTCTTTTGGCATCTCTGATACACAAACTCAAATGATTTGGACTCTCATTGGTGTGGAGCTATGATGGTGGAGAAAATTAAAAAACCAGGAACTGGTATCACTTGCCTCTTAGATTATTAAATGCTTATTCATATGACCAACCAAGACCAAAGCCTATTTACAAAGGTATAAAACCACAGGAACTCCATGAGTGGCCTACTGTTGGTTTCCAACTTAAGATTTAGTTTCAAAGAATGAGTGATTCTTTTCAAAGGAACTGTAATGTGGACTATTAAACATATGCAAGGGTGAATATTTACAGATAGAGTTAATCTAAGGCCTGAAAATAGACAGAGGGGTGCCTGGGAAGTCAGGGAGGAGGTATGTAATTTATATGCTGTCTAGAACGTTCCTCACATTTCATCTAAGAGAATGCTTGAGGATAATGCTTTTTATTTCACCATCAAAAATCGGACCCAAACTGCAAAGAGTTAACAGCTAGCTACCATTTACTGGGTATTCACTACATGTCAGGCACTGTGCCATATGTTTCCCACGCATTATCTCACTGACTCCTTACAACCTAATGAGGTAGGACTAGGAAACCTGTCTCAGGGAACTTGCCTGTAGTCACATACCAAATTAGCACAGCCAGGACTCCAAATTCCTAACTACCTGGCTATAAGATGGAATCTTTTTTTTTCACTTTTTAAGTTTTTATTTTAATTCCAGTATAGTTAACATACAGTGTCAGGTATACAATATAGTGATTCAATAATTCTATACATTACTCAGTGCTCACCTCAAGTGCCATCCTTAATCCCCATCACCTACTTAACCCATCCCTCCACTGAGAACATGGAATCTTAATTAAGTCAAGAAGCCTGAGTTAAAGTCCTAGATCTACTTTTTAGAAGCTGTTGAATTTGGGGGAAGTTATTTAACCTCTCTGAAGCACTTTCCTCTTTTATAAAATGGAGAACATAGTACCTATCACATTTTTTTAGTGAGAGTTAGAAATCAGAATGACTATTAGGTGCCTAGTATTTACAAAGTACTGAGTAAATAGCAGGTAAGAGTCCTGTTCTGACCTGAGACAGTAGGTATAATGGCTAACCACAATAATCAGATCTGGGCTCCAGTCCTGGTTGGATCCCTTTCTACTGAGTGAGGTTACTCACCTCTCCTGATGTTTCCTTATCTGTAATATCTGGTAATAATGATGGTGTCTGCCTTCTGGCATGTTGGATGATTAAATGAGATAATGTATGTAAACTGCATATACCCGGTAGCTATCCTTAAGGTCTGCTGTCATTGTCACTTTACTACTTTAACAAATGTTTTCAAGCTACTCATGCTACCTAGACTAAGCTTTCACAAATCAACTATACTGTAAACTACAGAGTGGTTAGGTCACACCAACATATTTCTGCCTGGATTTCTTATTTTGTGCCTACTTTGAAACATAAGTCACATTCCAAAATCAATGCAATTTGACTTCATCACCAAAATGAGTTATTGTTTGAGTCAAATGAGAGGTGCCTTGCCTTGTTCCTCAGGATTAACAACACTACCTCTATTGATAGGAAAGGCAGGGGTCATTCCTGCTGACCTCCTTGGTCTCTGCCACCACTGAACAAACACACCAACCTTGGCATAGCAAATCCACCTATTTGGTTCCAATTCTTCTGAAGTTACAAAAGACAAACTTGCCTCATCTTGGAGAAATGCTGGAACGGACTTGCTCATCCTTTTGAGTTTGTCAGGGTGGGAAAATGGATTATCAGGTTGTGAAGGCACTGTGGAAACTAAACAGCAGCATTTCCATTCAAAATTATCCTCACATTATCAGACAAACATAAAGGCATAAGTTGAAAACACACTTTTCTTTTATCTATGAACAAGATATTTTTGTAAAAAGGTTAAAGGCACAGTAGTTTACATGCATAGGATCATAAGATAAGCAACATGCAGTTTTCATGAATTATACAGAGAGAACTAGCAAGGAGTTGAACCAATTGAAAATAAAACTTAATTTAACAACTGTTAGTTTTTATTAATCTGGAGCTGGATTTGAATTATATTAAAACTTACTGCCATTGTGAATTGGTTTTCACTTATTTTTCACATCAGAGATTTGAACCACAAGATGTGTGATTTATTGGTTCATCTCCTTGCAATGTATTTTTAAAACATGCTGCAGGCTGAAAAACTATTTCATCGGACAGCAAGGATCTCCATACACAACTCAATCATGACAGTGTCCTGGCTATGGAGTGTCTAAAGGAAGACTTGTTTGTTCAGTGACAGTGTTTCTCACTTAGAATTATGAAAGATGATGATTTCAAACTAAATATTTTTTGAAAACAAATTATTTAGATACTTTTCTGATCGCAAGGTATCAGACACCTTAATTATTTAGATACAGTAAGGATGTGTGTGGAAGTCACAATGAGGTGATGAATTCTATTCCTCATTTGTGTGACCCTAGTTAGAAATCTATTTCCTTCTTTATCTAAGAGTTAGTGTCTAAGCTTTTCTTACAGTGAATCAAAGCTTATGTATGAATGAGTTAGTATGTTTCAAGGCCCTTAGAACAGTGCCTGGCACATAGTATGCTCTATATAAGTATTTGCTAAAAAATAAATATTCTCTGATAATCTTTAAATTACCTTTTCAATGTGATACAAATATACTGCCTTGTTTTTTTTTTAATTTTTAAATTTAATTAATTAATTTTTTTACTGTCTTGGTTTTTATCAGTGAAAGAGATACTAGGAAAACAGATAGATAAAAATCAAATTATATTTCTATATATAGCTTAAGAGGCTCAAATTCAGTCCTAAACATTAGCTAAATTCATCTTTAGTTCAAAGAAATCTAATGAAGGAAAACTGAAAATTTAACTATACATATTAAATATTTGCTTATTCACATAGTAGTTCTCATCTAGCCTTTGGCTCACAAATGTATCAAAATACATTTACAATGAATGACTCACAAGATATCTGCCTTAATCATTTCCCATTAAACAATAATGTGTATGTGTGTATATTCAGGTGACTTACACTGAAGTAGTGTAAGATTAGGCCCCATGAGGGCACAGTACAGCCCAATGAGTATACAAAACCTTTTTATCATAATACTGCTCCCTATTATTTTCAAAATTTACATCTACTACTCAAATGTAGTCAGTTTTATATTTATGAGGCTTTAGTTTTTTATGTTTCAATCAGGTATTTCAGTTTTGTTTGGTGGTAAGAATATACTCTTCACTAGAGAAAAGAAATAATCTCAGCCTACTCATGAAGAGTCATCTTGGAAAGTACCATAAGAGAGTGGAATTAATTCATCCAGAATTCAGCACGTGATTAGCCAATTTGGCTTGACCTCACTAAGCTAGGTCATGAACAAAGACAGATACATTACCATATATGCTTAGGTCTATGTTTTGTTTTCACTCTTCAGGCTAAATGTTGAACAAAACATAGCAAGATGAAACAAGATGACCACACTGAAGTATCTACCAGTGCAAAAGCAACTGGAGAAACCTCTTTACCCAATACTCCTGAGGGACAGAAGTCTTGGTACCTCTGTAGCCACTGGACAGAGGACGTGTACCAGGGGTTGAAACCTGGATTATCTTTTTGCCTAGGTACTTAAGAATTTGTCAGGTCCTGTGCCAAAGTTCAGCACCTTTCTCTCTGGCAGGACGACCTCATGAGCAAAGTTTCGGATTTCAGACTAGATGTCACTGCCTTCTAGCATCAGCGCTTTGTTTCTCTACTGAACGACTCCTTCATTTAGCTGCTCTTCTCATTAAGACTTATTAGCACATCCAGACTGTTGGGAAACTGTTAACAAAAATAAAGTGTGCTGCTGACAGCAGACATGTGTATCATTATCTCCATACCTCCAGCACCTAGCATTATGCAACAGGCGAAACTGGGAAGCTGAGAAGACACACACACATGTCTGTGTGCTTTGATAGGCCACACAAACACCTTTTTAATGTGCTATTTGTCCTGGAGACAGTAGTCCCAGGTAAGTACAGCAATCTTAAGACTGAACAGAAAAGAGTAAATAATCATTATCTTTGGTTGGTAGTGGATGGTAATTAGTGGATGGACATTGGGCACCACAAGTACACACTTATTTCTTAAGATTCAGACATTCACTTGCTTTATATTTTGAATAAATAACTGAGTCCAGTTTTGAACTTCAGAGCTTAAACCCTGGACATACTAAAATTTATTTCCAAAGGTAGATAGAGAGGCATATACAACCATACTGCATACCAACTGTAAAAATACAATTCTTTCTTAGGTCCAAATAAATTATAAATTGTTTCATGTCTACAGTTTTGTGTAAAGGTCACAAGAGATCCAATACTCAAGACCATATTGCAACATAAAGTGAAATGGTAATGCAAGGTGCCAACTTCATTTTAAGAAAAGACTCAAGGGCCAGAGAGACTTACAAAAGAATAATACACAGTAATAACATACATCTATATTTATATATAATACATATATATGCCTACATAAAAGTTTTTAAAATATGTAACTCTCTCCCACCAGAACCGCAAATTAATCTTTCAATACTGGCAGCAGTAAATTGTTTTTAATAAAACCCTTGTCAGAATGAAATAGTTTTGTAAGCTGCAAGAGTTTAGTACCAATAATAAATACTGCATGATTAATAGTGTTAGTTATTTCAGTATATTTAACACCATGTAGAGTGGCAACATTTAGTCATTTGTGAGAAAGATCCTGCTACTCACTTCCTGGTATGCATTCATTTGTATCTGGTTCCTGATCTGCTTTTTGATCTACTCAGAAGAGCAACATTAAGAATAAATACGATTTTACAAGAAGGATTAAAGAGACATGAAGGTAAAGCTCACATGTCAGTGTCACAATGGAGACTGCAGAATACATCTGACACATTTTCAGCTTGCTTTTATCCATTCCCCAGAGTGACTCTTCATTAGCCACTTGAGGTCTCCTATTCAACTAAAAATCTAACATCTAGCATAGGAGATGTTTGGTGTGTTTCTTCTAAATGCACTGAGCCACACATAGCTTGGGAGATGGAAGGAGCACTGCACCAGGAGTCATGAAACCGAGATTTAGTTCCCACCTCTCCCCACTGACCAACTAGCTACAGGATCTTAGACAAGTCACCTAATTTCTTTGAGCTTTTCTTATCTGTAAATGAAAATGGAAATCCCTGCCCCACCTACTTCCATGAAGTTGTTGCAAGCATAAAATGAGAAAGAACTAGGATATAAAAGTAAGGAATGACCGTTGAGGAGCTCTGATACTACATTTCATGGGGAAAAGCTCAGTTAATATACATTTTCATTATTATAGTAAAGGCAATTTAAAAAACACAATTCCAGTGCAGAAATACAAATTACACATTTGCATAAATGCTGAACTATAAAAAAAATCAGACTCATTTCCATCCATTCCCCCATCAAAGCACTATTATCCTATATATTTTATAACTGAACCAAGTAATATTCAATCCATTGACAAACGTCAACATCTTTTGGCTCTGTAATACTCAAAACTGGTTAATTTTACTTCAGCCTATATTTAGCTATTTAAATGAGCTGAGGTAGGACCCCGACTCTGGTTCTGGGACTCCTTCCTTTGAAGTTAAAGCTTTACCAGCTATGCCCAGAGAGATCCAAATGCTGAGATGTGAGATTCAAATATAGGAATAACTTAACCCAGGAACCCACCCGATGCTTCCTGCCCTCACAAAGAGTTCTGCAAGTCAGAGTAGCAAAAATCAGCTCATATCCATAGAAATACAATTTCCTATTTATAGAAACCCTTGCTTCCCAAGGGTCTCTGATGCGATCCTCACAATGGTATCACCAGCAGAAGTCTTGAGAATACAAACAGTTAGTATTAAATGCACTGAGTCAGAACCGTTTTAAAACAACTTAGGCACCATTCATCACATGGTGGCAAATGACGTTCTTCTATTTAACCAACAGCTGCGTCTCAGTGACTGCCCAAACCACCCCACAACCTAATACACAGACAGACATGCAAATACATAAAGATATTTACCATCTTCAGCACTACGTACTAATTCTTCAGGCAGATTATCTACTTTAGCTTGATCTGTTCAGGAGAAATTAACAAACGGTTAACACGGCTGACCCTTGGCGAGAGAGAACAATGAGACTGTCCCTGGGAGCCCCCGGAGTTGGAAGCAATTAGTCAAGATGCAGTGAGGGGTGCAACCAAGATGTCTTCCCCAAAATACTTTCTCTTTAGATTAGCTACTTGAACCAGTGCCATAGCGGGAGCTCCCATTTCAGCCCCGATGCAGCTTACATCAGCACACTGCTGCACACGGACTCCCAAGGGTTAGAGGGTTAGCTAAGAGCAAGCAATCTGCCAGCAGCAGGAGAAAACACAGGGCGGCAACAGCCTCTCTATTCTTCTGGAAAGGGTAAGATGCTAGCCATGACTAACACCTTCTCAAACCCATGGTCATTAATAAATATTTCTGTGCATGCATCATCATTTGTGTATGCCTCTGGGAGCCTTGCTTGGGAAGTCAACTGAAGAGATGTAACTGGGGACCAGCTGCTAAGTGGAATCTTGGCAGGCTAGTGTGAGAGTGGGTATCGGTATTTGGAAGGGAGCGTGCAGGAATATCTGTCAGCTGATGGAGATTTTTTTTTTTTAACCCTGCACATTCCTGAGTACTTTAAAGCTGCACCATGGAAATAGCTCCACGCCTCACAGGCAAGAGGTTTGTCAAACTGGACAATTGTTGCTGAGTTTTTGGGGTTTTTTTTTCCTTTCCTCAGGATCCATCACCAACATCAGGAAGAACAATTAGGATGGTCCAACAAAGGACTGGACTCGCTTTCTGTGGGAGCATTCAGGCGGATATGGCGGGGTTGGACACCTGTTGAGGAGGCTTTATAGAGAATTTCTGCACTGGGGAGGTGTTTAAAATGGGTGATCTTCAAGGTCACTTTCAACCCTAAGATTCCAAGATCTCTGGTAGGGGTAGAACTGCATTCTAATTTGGGAATTCTGCCCTCAGAGCCCTGAAAATCTCTGATTTTTAGGAATTATTTAATGGAATGGCTTTTCCCTTTCCCTTTTTAAATTCTGACTTTTTAGTCTCAACTGCAGATGCCTAAAGCATATTCTAAACATGACAATGTTCAACTTTCAAGCACATGAGTTTGGCAGCAGTTACCTTTCATTCAATAAAGTTTCTCATGACCCTCTTCACTCCCAGGGGTGTATGATAGCTTAAAAACAATTAAGAGCAAACCTCCTAGAAGTCATGATTTCTAAGTCCACTTGTCTGGCTCACAAGTCTCTCGATATATTATGTTTATGTTAGTAGTCATGAAGTCTGTCACCATTTAAAGCAGTTGCTGGGGGGAACAGTGTGCCTAAAGTGTTGTAGGCTAGGTAGTCTTTGGACTTTTAGTTCCAGTATCCAAAAGAAATGTGTGAAAAGAAGGGATGAGAGAGAAAGGATAGTCCTTGAAGCTAGGGACCAACTCATCTCCATATCACAAAAAATTCATCAGACACCCAACACTGTCATATAGAACACAGTCACTTCATAAATGCTCCTGATAGTAGTCTGTTGATTTCGATTCATAGCTCCGTGGCATGACTCTAAACAAATTGCTTTACCTCCCTGAGCTTCATTTTCCTCATCTGTAAAATGGGAATAACAATTATCTCTTACAGGGTTCCGTATGCCAGTTAGATGAAATCATGCATGTGAAATGCTTAGCCAAGTCTTGGCACATGGTGCTCAATAAATGTTAGCTCTTCTTACTAGAGTTGCTAGCTACCACAATCTTTTAAAACTCACTGTACTTGAATAAATACTCGAACTGGGATTCTTCAATTCAAGGAAACTTAGTGTTCTAGTAACCAAACCTCATGCACTACTTTCAAAGTTCCAGTCACTTTAGGATGAGCTTCTTCAGTTCCTATGAAAAGGTTATTCTCATCTGTTAACCCTCAATTTAGGAACTCCGGTGCACAACAGCATGCAGTGAGGCCACAGAAGAGCACAAAAGCATTTTTAAGCTTAGACAGTGGCATCAACAGTGGGGCAAACTTTATTCTCACTTGGTGAATCTGATGAAATGTCTTCTAGACTTTTGGAAGGCATTTTCCTAGCAGCACTCCTTTCCAAAGTTTTCAAGACAGGACTGGGTTCTTCTTCTGAACCTGTTACAAAACAAAATTGATGAACACTGCACGATACAAAAAAGATCCAGAAATCCAAGCTATTAATAAGCAATGGACATTGATATTGTAGGTTGAAAGGAGGCATCATGTCATAAGCTTCTATACTTTTATTTATAAGCCTAAGAAGCACTTCTTAGAAAAAAGTAAACGTTCTCAATTCTTGGTATATCCTTTAAAAACCATTTTCCTGGTCAAGAAATCTTTGCAAGCACAAATCATAAAAAACAAGATAACCACATAAATAGAAAAGTGACTCTTAGTCGTCTACACCTCTATTTTAGGCACATGATTTGTTCTATGCCAGACTTTGAATCTTTCCACTTCACTTCTAGCTTTTGAAGACAACCACAAAGTGGTTTTAGGAGCATTAAAACAATTAGCTGAAAACCACAGAAGGCAGGATTCAGATGCTTAACATCTGTGTATAATCAGGTACACAGATGGTATGGGTGAATTCTTCAGATCAACGAATGCAGGCTTTTTGGGATTCATGAGCTAATAAAATTTCCAACAAAATGTTGGAAAATGACACGAGGTAATCAACCTTTTATTAAGTCATTTTAAAGTTGGGGGGAGTCTATCATGTACTAATATCTTTGCTTATTTATTTTTTAAAAAAAAAGCATATTAGAAAAAAAAGCATGTTAGGACCAACAGAGGAAAAAAAGGGAATAATTTAAAAATAAGAATAGTCCTTTAAATCAAATACATCTAATGTTACAAAAAAAATATCTCTAGCTGGTTCTTAACTTTTTCATTTTGACAGTGAAAACTCCATCATGGATTAACTCTGGTCTGAATATGGTCATTCATCACCGTTGTATCAATACTGCCTATAACAGTGGCTGGCAATATGCACTTCAAAAATGTTTGCTAGGGGAGCCTGGCTGGCTCAGCTGGTAGAGCATGTGACTCTTGATCTCAGGGTCATGAGTTCAAGCCCCATGTTGATCATGGAGCCTGCTTTAAAAAAAGTCTACAAAATAAATCAATGATTCTATTAATAAGTCAGTGAATTTGAGATCTGCTTCTCTACATGATACTTTCCTAAAATGCATCCCAGTTCTCCCAGTACTGATTGGCATGCTAGAGCAAATGGATTCTAAGATGAATTAGATTTGGGATGCTCTGTGTTCAAATTTAAAGGTTTCCTACTACAAATCTTCTTGGAGTCTTTAATATGCTAATAATGTGCATAACTTCCCAGCATTTCCAGACATATTTGACCAAGTTTTTTTGTTTTGTTTTGTTTTTTGTTTTTTTAAAGGAGCATACTGAAGCATTAGTTGATTAAGAGCTTAGCCACAGGTCAAACATATTAGGTTACTCACCAAAATTGTGGTGCCATTATAGTCAAGGTTCCTCCCTCCTCCACCCCACCCCTACCTGTTTGTTTTAAAATAAAAATTTAGGACAGAGTATATAAAACTAAATTCTACCATTTTATACCTTTTATTGACTTATAACTTTTAAAGATCTTTTCTGGGTATTGTGAGGTCATTTAATATTGATTATTTCATTTTTAGAAAGGCTTTTTGCTGTTCAATCAGTTATGCTGATATACTATAAACAAAGCTATATACATTAGGGGCAATAATCTCCAGAGTAAGTACAAATTCACAAGCTCTCCTATGGTCAGTTTACCCTCCTCACTCATGGGGTAATTTAGTAAAATAAAGTCTATCTCACCAAGCTTAACATGCTGACTTATACTCCTGCTAAAGTGGCATTTAGAGATTGGTATTCTACTTTCCCTTTCTTAAGGGAAAGGGTAGCCCTTTCTTACCAGCAACCTTTCTTAGAGAGGCTTCAACTTGATTAATTAGGATTAAAGGTGGATCCTTTGGTCAGTTTTTTAAAAAAGCCCTATAGTTACTTGCAAAGGAAACCAAACCTCATGAATCATCTACTCAGCAAAGCTTATTCATTCTCATCAATAGTGAGTGGAGCTAGAAAATGATAAATTTTCTAAACTGCTAAGAGTGACCCATACCAGCCATTGTGCAACTGTGGATAAAATGTCCCAGCCAGAGAGCATCCTTTACCCTTTTATCACTATAATTGGGGAGTTTCACATTCTTATTTGCTTCTGGGTTTCTCTGCTAAAATGCCCATGTTGATCACGATGGCAAACTGAGACAGGTCCTTTATCTTACAGCCTGGCTGAAACCAGTACCCCTGAGTCCCCTTAGATGAATGTGGTAATCGATTAAGATCTTCATCCAATTGGCCAAATCAGGAGCCAAAGAAATGCAGGCCAGGAAATGCCCTCAGGTGGAATCAAGTAAAGTCATCCGACCTAAGTCACACTCTAGAGAAAGGGAAGATTCTGCAGAGAATTGAAAATAAGAGGAAAACACCACAGGGTTCCCTTTCTGAGGGAAAGAGAGTTCCAGCCTTGCACTCTGCTTCTGGCATTTAGCCACTACTGTGGTAGGATATTCATCCTAAAAGGGAAATCTGTGCCCATTTCTCTGTGGCACTTTCTTGCCACAAATCTTACTAGAGACTTCTATGTGGATGGCCAGTTAAGAAAGAAATTCTAATTATTTCCAGGAGGAAAACTAGTTTGAATGTTTCAGAAGTATTTTCTAAACCCAAGAATTTCTTTAAAAAATACTTTTAAAACCTAAAATTCTATCGTTAATGAGAAGAAGAAGTCAGATTCTGAAACACTGCCTTGTGAGTAAAACTGTATGTAACTCACTTGATTAAAGAATGTAAGAGGAAATGTAGCTTTTTATTAAGAAAGGCTAGGTAGACCTAAAGTGATAAGAACTGACCACCATTTGGGAGTATCAAATTAATCTCAATTTTAAAAACCATATCATCCTTTACATCAGCATTCCCTAAATCAACTCATTAACCAACGGGTTAAGAAATTCAGAATGCTCACTGGAGGTTTTTCTCCAGCTTTCTGCATTGGAACCCACGTCTCCAGCTGAAAAATCAGAGTCAGAGAAACCTTCTTTTTCTTCTGTTTTCTCTTGTCTCTTACATGGTGATGCCAGAATCGATTCAACGTTGCTTGTTTCTGTAGGTTTTTCTGTGTTTCCCAGGAGAGAAATGGGTTGCCTATTTCTGACCACACTAATTGCTTTAGGAGCTTCTTCTGAGCAAGGCTCCAGAGAAGCTCCTTCTCGAACACCTGTAACCTCACTTTCACTATTCCTGTCCTCTGGGGGGTTTATAGTTTCAGCGACCCCTATTTTATGTTCCATATAAAGCTGTGGGGTTCTAGAGCTCTCAACCCCACTTTCAGAACCACAAAGATCTACTGATAAATCAGTCACAGGTTCATTGCCTCCCAGCACTTCATCGCACTGGTTGACGTGAGATTTGAAAACATTACTCGTAAGCTTCATTTCAGAGGCCTCTGAGGCTGTCCAGTCACAATAGGGTACTGTCCTCAAGAAACTGGCTTTCTCGGACTGGGAAGACTCCTTCTCAGGAGTTTCTTCCTTCACTGACACCTGGAGCTGGGAAGAAGGAGCTTCAAAGGTTTCTCTAACAAGTTTCTTAAAACCAATATCAAAAGCACTCTCTGATATTGATGGAGCCTGACACTTTTTTACTGTTTCTTTGATTTCCTCAGGATGGAATTCAGAAGCACTTTGCCTGGACACCTCAGTTCTATCTGTTAACTGTGATGGATAAAGAGCCCCTGTATCACTTTCATATTTTGAGGAGGGGGTTTCAATTGCTTCCTTCAGTAGTTTTTCTAACCCAGCACTGAGTTCTAGGAACTCTGATTTAGGTTGAATATCTGTCTCCCTTACAATTTCTGCTACTTCCTGAGTGACAGTGGAATCAGATGAAAGGTGAGTTTGTACTGATGGAGATACTGGGGCAGCTAAATAAGATCCAATGTTATGAGTTTTATCAGGAACTACATTGAAGGAATAAAATCCCCTTTTGTCTGGAACCATAATGTCCATTGCAGCCCACAATGTAGAATTTTGGGGGCTACCTGCTGCCTGTACTCCTTCAGGAAATTCTGCGTTTACTTCTCCAGGCACTACTTCCCTCTCAACTGGGGAACATGCTTCTCTAAGTAGCTTTTGTAATACAGCATTTACATCATTCAGGGCAGATTTAGGTGGAAGAATGACTTTTTCTACAGTTTCTGAAATTTCCCTTCTCGATGGTAATGCCTTATCCTGGGGAGCAAGATGAGCATCCCTGGAAGAAGGCATCTCTTGGGAAGAGTTGGCCACATCCCCAGAAGAATCTTTTCTGTAAAGACAGGAAGGTTGACCTGATGGGTGAGAACCTTCTGCAGGCATCTGATGTAAGTCCTCCATGTTGAGTTGGCACTCACCACTTTCATCTTTTGGGGGGAAAGCTTTAATTCCCAAAGTTTCTTTCCGCTTTGGAAAAGGAGCTATTTCTTTCTGATAGGCTGATGTGTTGTGACTCCCTTCTATTCCTTTTTCATAAATTCTACTACCCTCTTCAGGCTCAGAGTTGATCCTAGTAGTAACAGGCTCCAACATGATTGGCAAGGGACAGGGTGAAGTTCCAGTTGCTTCCTTCAGGAGTTTGTCTAGACCAGCAGTCCAAGTGTTCGGCTTAACCTTCAGAGGAGCTACTGTTTTATCTACATGCTCATTAATGGTCTCCTTATGTCCTTTGTCTTCTTCCTTAGTATCAGCAAAACCTGTATCTTGAGGCCATGTTTTATTTCCAGAAATATCTGGTTCTGACATTTGTTTTCCATGAGCTTTTCCACCAGAAGGATGCATGGCTAGTGATGAAGCTTCTGAAAGTAGCTTCTGTAAGCTGTCATTAAAAGTGTCTTTGTAGTCTTTAGACAAAACACTCGTTTTAACGATGGCTTCTTGAATCTCGTGGTCTGAGTAATCCTTTTCTTCCTTGAACACTGGCGTAACAAACCATTTTGTATTCTTTCCCACATTTTCCTTTGATGACTCGTTTCCTGGCAAATGATGAGTAGACTTTCTGGATGATGTCAATGGAAATACGGTTTCATCTGGTAACACCTGGAGTGTGCATTTTGAATTTAATTTCTCTGTTTCCTCTCTTGCCAGAATTTTTTTTTTACCTGGAACCAGCCCTATTTCATGGATGTTCTTTCCTGGTGATTTAATGTCACTGAATCCTTTGTGTTTCTGGCTATTAAAAGGCACCGAATATTTCTGGTTTATTGTGGTAGTATTCTTTTCAACATTATCTTCACTGTTTGGATTGGCTCCTAAGTCCCAAAACTTTCTCAAATTCTCAAATTGAGAGCGGTTATAGACCTGTTCTGTATTGGGTTCATCCACTTTTTCTTTTAGGGACATAACTTTAAAGTTGGGATTCGATTCACCAATTAGAGATTTGTCTTTCTGCAAAGGAGTAGGAGTTCCACTCCCAATATTTGAAGGATGTTGCCATGCTGGTGAAGTAATGTCCCTTTCATGATGCCAACTCTCTGCCACTGGCAATCTTTTTATAGGTTCATTTATCTTATTCTGAAATGGAGATGCTTCACCTGATTGGTCAACTGAAGGGTAATTTTTGCATGGGCCTGATATCTGGGGCCTGGTTTCTTTTGATTTATTCGAGGAATAAAAACTGGAGAGATAGGCTGTGTGGCCACTTTCATCTAGGACCACTTGTTTGCTAGTGACTTGATTATATTCACTCTGGCCTGTAGATAAACTGTCCATGGGCTTTACAGGCTGATACGCTTTAGCAGAAGGTTTCCCTTGACTGCATGACAGTGATGGTTCTTTATGAGTTAACGTAGCAGCAGCTTTCTCACCTTCCCAGAAAGATATTCTTTCACTAACTCTTTTGTATTTCTCTCTTTGCACCTGGTTCTTGGGAACCTCACCAGTTTCTTGTAATTGGACTTCAGGCTTCTTCCAAGATTTGTTTTTGGTAGCCTTATGTAGGGACTCAATGTTCTCTGGCTGTAAAGAAGCTTTCAGGATGTATGTATCCCCTTCTTTGCTCTTTCTCTCTGCTTTCATGTTGTCTTTCAAACTTGGTTCTTTGACAAGTGTTGAAGAGTCAAAATTCACTTCTGACTTTCCTCTATTTTTTTCATAAACATGAAATTCAGGCTCTTCTTTACCTGAACTGCCAACATCCTTAATGTGTGGAACTTGGTCTTCTGCATCAGCTCCTTTGAGAGCACTGTAGGAATAGTTTCTGGTAGGGTGAAGTACCTGATTTCTGTCTCCTATGTTTTTTGAACTTTGGCTATAGTCCATAGTTTTACTCCCTTGATTTGGGCCATAGATTTCAAAAGGTTGCAATATGCCTGGACCTTCCTTGCCTTGTTGGGACAAATTAATAGATTTGGGTTTTATATTTACATTATTATTTTGGCAATTTCCAGAAAGCAGCGTATTTCCCTTCCTGTGGAATGTTGAATCAGATTCCATAGGCATCAATTTAACTTTGGTGGATAAGAGAGCCTTTGAGCCATTTTCTTTTACACTGGTGTCATCTGTCACCAAGACAGTAGCAGTCTGTGATTCTGAGTTTGTTTCTTCTTTCGATTCTATTCTTTGGGGATGTTGGAGAGATGACTTATTGTCTTCTGAATGAGAACTTCGATTAAACCAGTCTAGGACTTTAGATATGGAATCATCAGTTGTCTTCCTTATCTCAGTGGCAAATGGACCAGAGTGTGAGGAGGTCCTAGCTTTTAGAGCCTTGAGAAGTGGGGGCTTACCTTGCTGATGGTCTCTAGAACTGTGATCTGGCACCTGAAATGGCTCAGGCTCAACACTAGACAGTCCATCTGCAACACAGAAATGCTTTTCTAAATAAGGAAAGAGAATGCTTAAAGAATTATTACTCAATCACTCACATTACTTTTTAAAGAGGCACTTTGTATTTACACTTTCCACACCACTAGCTGTTTATATCAGCATTTTTCATGCTATAATATAAACCATCCTAATTAAGATTCTACCAGAGTTGCTCTACGACAGTAAAGGAAGGTAAATGAAGACTCCTGAAACATGAGGTATAGACCCAATTGAGAAATTCCTTTGAAGTCTCTGACTTATTCTGAAAATTCATATGGGGGTGCCTGGCTGGCTTGGTCAGTAGAGCACGTAACTCTTGATCTCAGGGTCATGAGTTCAAGCCTCACATGGGGTATAGAGCTTACTTAAAAAAAAAAAGTTCATGTGGATTTTGTATTCTGATCTATGTTTTTTTTTTTAAGATTTTATTTATTTTGAGAGAGAGCATGTGCACATGTGTGCACACAAACATGCACTAATAGGGAGAAGCAGAGGGACAGGGAGAGAGAATCCCAAGCCAACTCCATCTGAGCATAGAGCCCAACATGAGGCTGGATCTCATGAGCCCAAGATCATGACCTCAGCAGAAACCTAGAGTTGGATGCTTAACTGATTGAGCCACCCAGGCACCTATGATCCATGTTAATTTTAAATATTTTTTTTCTACTCTCAAATCCATTCATAAAACAAACACTCTAGGAAGATACATCATGTTGATTTTATGATTCCACCCATCCATTGGCATACTCATAAATATTAGAGGGGTTTACACCAAGTTTGAGGAACATGGACCAAGGAGATTTCAGGAATTAGGAAAAGAACTTTTTGGAGCTCCCTCCAGAACATTAGCTTGGTGCAATGAGGATATTTGTATTCCTGGGCCTTAGTCTTGATACATTAACCAGAATCTCTGAAGAGAGATCTAGGAATCTTTACTAAAAGCTATCCCAGTGATTGTTCTGCATGCTAGAGTTTGAGGACCATGATCTCAAGAGCCTCCTCTGTTACTCCCTATTTCCCTTCTACAATTTGTGAGTTTCAAACTAGTTTCTGTGAGCCAAATAAACAAACAAGACTGATGCAGAATGTGAACTCTAACCATTCCCTGATGTTGGCTGACCAAAGGGTAAGAGGCTAGAGAAGATTATCTAAGCTCTAATATCAAGAATCCTTTCTGAGCCTTAATCATAGGGTACACAGTACATTTAGTTGAGGGAGCTCAGGCACTCTTCCCTTTAGTTAAGACCCAGGCGTTTCAGCATTCCTCTCTCTTCCTTACAGATGCTAAGCCATGCAATGTGTGTTCCTGAAAATTATGTTAGCTGAATTTTTATGAAGTCAGTTACATTTCAAATGCACTAGAGGACATATCAGTTAATAAAATTCTATCTTTAATTTTAATCATTGACTCCAGCTAAGTGTGAAAACAACAAAGAATTATACAATAATTGGCACATAGTAGATACTGGTTTCCTTAACTACACTTTGCACTATTGAATATATGTCAATAATGGTGAAGTTCTTTGAGAAATCTTGAAGAATTCTGTGTTCGCTTAACAGAAGACAATGATGAAAAAGATGATTGATTATAACATACTATTAGTAAGAACAAGAAGTCTGGTAGTATAAACATAATTTAAAATTATATTCATTCTTAAAAATTATTGAAAGGTCTCTAATTAAATGTTAGCAATACTTAGTGCTGGGTGATGACATCACAGATGGTATTCGTTTTATTCTGTGTGCATTTCTTCTTTTCAAATGTTTTACAACAAAAGTGTATTACTTTTAAAACAAGAACACTTATTTTAAAGATTTGGTACCAGGTAATGTTTCATTTT
Source organism: Canis lupus familiaris (assembly GCF_011100685.1). Taxonomy (NCBI): domain Eukaryota; kingdom Metazoa; phylum Chordata; class Mammalia; order Carnivora; family Canidae; genus Canis; species Canis lupus. Next base: position 13,818,502 of record NC_049242.1, on the reverse strand, counting down.
CTCTGAGGAATTCTTTTGTACTTCCCAATGTAGTAACAAATGTCATTTTGACTGTACTGAAGGTCAGAGCTAAAGTCAAACCCTTATAATTCACATACTTTGCGTTTACCATTTTGGGGGACTGATTTTCTTTTCAAGCTTCATTATTTACTTGTATATATTTTTGTAGTAAGTAGCACAATAATAAGTAAGCAGAACTTTGTACATAAGCTCTAAAGCCAGGAGGCCAATCAAAATAAGTGTAGCTGATGATGCTACAAATTTCTTGGTCAGCTGGGATTCAAAAATCAGAAAGCACAAAGGCACATGCATGTTTCAGATGGTTAAATATCCGGCTCCTGATTTTTTGCTCAGGTCATGATCTCAGGGTCATGGAATTGAAGCCCCCTGTGGCAGTGGGGGTGGGGTCCACGCTCAGCCAGGAGTCTGACTGAGATTCTCCCTCCCGCTCATGTGCACACTTTCCCTCTCTCTTTAAAATAAATAAATCTTTAAAAGTAAAAATAAAAATCAGAAAGCACAAATCAGTAGTTAATACTAATATACAGTCTGTCATTGTAGGAAGCAGGCAGTTTGAAAAACAGGAAAGGGTCTACCAAATTTTTCTGTGGATTGTAATAAAGGAAAATATTAAATAATTTTTTTCATCTTTTGAACAAACATTTAAGCATCATCCAATTATTTGCCAATGTTTATCAAACTTTAGTAATTTCCTTTAATATGAGGGGCTTTTTTATTGAAGAAGCATTTGCTAATTTTTTATTTTTTTAAAAATAATTGTGTTTAAATTATTCAAAATGTCTGAGGTGCAGGGGGGTATTTGGTATTTGAAAGTGCTTTGCTCTTTAAGAAGTGGATTGATGTGAACAAGTATAAAACTGTAGGGCTGAGCAAAAGTGACCCAGGGTTAACTTAATATTGACTAATAAAGAAGGAGGTGAGCAAGTGCATCAGACATGTGACTGCTGCCATTGTAAATTTTTCTAACTATAAGGAAATTATCATAAGGTTAGAGGAAGACTGGTAGAAGATGGGAGAGAATGCACAGCATGATTTTTTCCATTGTTTCTGTTTTTTAAAATGTAAGAATTATGAAGTACTCATATGGGTATGGGAAAACAGTATCTCATCCCATGAGAGATGCAAAATCTTCAAGACTGCGCTAGTGAACTAGGTTGCAGGGAAAAACAGTATTTTGCTTCTCAGTTCTTATGATCTAAGAATAAATGGCCAAGAAAATGAAGGTTCAGAGCATCTGGGTGGCTCAGTGGGTTAGGTGTCGGACTTTGGCTCAGGTCATGATCTCAGGGTCCTGGGATAGAGACTTGAGTTGGGCTCCTGGCTCAGTGGAGAGTCTGCTTCTCTCTCTCCATCTGCCCATCCCCCCATTCATGCTCTGTCTCTCTCAAATAAAAAAAAAAAAAAATGAAGGTTCTTCTGAGATGAAAAAAAAAAAAAATCTGGGGCACCTGGCTGGCCAGCCAGTGGAGTGTGCAACTCTTGATCTTGGGGTTGTGAATTCCAGCCCCATGTTGGGTGTAGAGATTACTTAAAAATAAACTCTTTAAAAAAAATCAAAGTTTAATTAAATGGTAATTGATAAATACGCATTAGGTGAATAATATATTCTGTACAAAGGTATTAGTCTATTTTTAATTCTTACTCTATGTACACACCTTGATTTAACTCAAAATGCTATAATTTGTTTACTTAAATAATTGATAGTTAAATTTTTTAGGGAAAAGCAGAAACTGTGCTAACCTGGTTTTAGTTTTATTTATCTCTTTAGATATTGGTGACTGAGGAAAACCTCCAAACCCATTAAGAGGTAGGTAGTATAATCATTCCCCAGGGGCACCCGCCTGAATTGTAGCTGGAATATCTAGAAGGCAAAATGGGGCTTTTACAGGGCTGGCCTGGCCATTCCAAGCCCATTGGGTTGGTTTTCATAGCCTAGTAGTGATGATTCTCTTACCAGCAGGGCTTTTAGACAACTCTGATTCAAGCCTTGATAATTCTGATGATTTAGCTTTCTGTTCATTGATGGTAGGTGGATTCTCAATGGACTCTGGTCTTGCAGTTAAAACTTCTGAGGGAGATTGATGCTCACTAATTGGAAAAGAACCAGATGTCACTAGCTGATGTGTTTCATTTTCTGATGCACTCGGGCTTGAGGCTGAGTGATGTAAAGGCAAAGGCTTCCTGGATTGGGAAGGCTTAGCGTCATTCCAAAACTCATCTACATCCACATTATCTTCCGTTCCATTCTTCAACCTGTCGGATTCTAAAACACTAAATTCTCCTACTTCCCGGCCATGGCTTAGCCCAGGAATCTGTGGGAGTTCATCCTTCACTGCAGAGAATCTCACATGCTTTAATGGCTCTGGTGAGTGTGAGGAGGAGTCATCCTCTAAAGAATGCTCCTTCTCAGAAAGTCTCTCATGGATGGTTAGGCCAGGTGACACAATTTTGCTTTTGGGTTCAAAGTTCTGATGAAAACGAACTGTTTCTGAGTCTGTGCTGCTGGAACTGGAATTGCGCTTCAGGATTCCTTTTGGAGCTCCCCTTGTGCTCAGAGAGTCTGTCCCTTGTCTAGGAAAAGATTGCTTATCATCTTGTTTTAACTCCTGTGATTTGTGGAGCATTCTTCTGGCTTTAGGGATTGGAGCTTTGATTGGGGATCCATTCTCAGGGCCTGGAAATGTTTGTTTTGGTTTCTCTAAATTTTGGCTTGAAATATCTGGGATAGGTGACTTTTCTTTTGCCTCTGACAATTCACCTGAAAATCAAAATACATTAGGTGACATATCAAATGGAGTATAATCTAAAACACCTATCACAAATCTAATCTACATTTAGCAAAAGTAGTAAAATATTAAAGACAATAAAGTATTAGCATAAGGGCAGACCTAATTAAAAAGCATTTAAAAATTCATGCATGAACTTCATTGAACTAGACATTTACGATTACTGTACTTTACATATATACTTTGTGGTATTTTTATACTCATTAAAAATTTTTTAGAAAAGAATTTTAAAATTCTTAAGGAGGCTAAGGAAAAACATAGAAGTTGCTTTAAAAATTCTCATGTGGAAACCAGAAAAAGGAACTCAATTTTTTAAAAAGAAAATTGCAATTTTTTTAAAAAAGAAAATCTCTAAGACAAAAATTAATTTTTTCAGGAATGCCTGAGTGGTACAGTTGGCTAAGTGTCTAACTCTTGGTTTTGGCTCAGGTCATGATCTCAGGGTTGTGAGATCTAGCCCTGCATCAGGCTGTGCACTCAGTATGGAGTCTGCTTGAGACTCTCTCTCCCTCTCCTTCTGCCCCTTCCCACTTGCTCTCTCTTGCTCTCAAATAAATAAATCTTTTTTTTTTTTTTAAGATTTTATTTATTCATGAGAAACACAGAGAAAGAGCAGAGACACAGGCAGAGAGAGAAGCAGGTTTCCTGTGGGGAGCCTGATGTGGAACTTGATCCCAGCACCTCGGGATCACAACCTGAGCCAAAGGCAGACACTCAACCACTGAGCCACCCAGGCGCCCCTCAAATAAATAAATCTTTAAAAAAGAAACACAAAAACTTTTTCAAAAAGTTAAAAAAAAAAAAGAGAACATGTTCCAGTGCTTTTTTTCTGTAAAATATTTTATATAATATGTAATATGTATATCCAATAGAGAGGGGGAAATACACTAATATCAACATGGATAACTAAAACTCCAACTCCACTATTCAATGTTAATTTTCTACCCCTTGTCCAATCTTTAATGCCTGTGGAATCTTCTAACAGCTGTTTTTGAAGAGACTGAATTTTCTAGTATTCTTAATGGTATGGAAGAATGGTAAAATTCTGTAAGAGGCAGACTTCAATTAATTAAGCCAACAAACCTGATCAAATGCCTCCTGAGGGACAAGGCTGATAGTTACAGATTAGAGGATCATAATGTTGTCAAGTGGCCTTTTTTTCTTGAGGCAACCTTTTTCAATTTTACCTGAACTGTGTCTGCATGTGGTAGGCATTCAATATGTGCTGTTAAATGAATGAATGAATGCTTCCCCTCCAAAAATTCCCTAGTTCACTAAGGGGGAACCCAAGGCCCGGAAGTCAAACAAGTGTCAGCTCCATGACTGGAATGCATGAACTCCCTGTTTCTAAAATTTCTGCTTCCTTCCCTCAGGCAAGAAACCAATGGGCAGAGTAAAATAAGAAAATCATCAGGACTTTTCACTTTCTCTTGCAAGTTATTTTAGTTAAAGGAACTCTGAGAATTTCCCTTAGTCCACAGATAACGAAGATAAAAATATCTAGTCCATAAAAATAATATTTACCTTCTTTTGAAGTCTGAGAGAAACCAGCCTTTCCATTTTTTGACGTCTCACCTTTGGTTTGTTGAGATAAGTGATCTTCTGGCAACTTGGAGCTATTAAACGGATTCTTCCTTTGCTGGGGAAAAATATTGTTTATTAAACTCGTTTTAAATGTCACAGCAGCAACTCAATATTAGCAAATGCTTATTATGTCCAATATTGATAGTTGTATCCAGTGAACTCTATTTGGTATGTTTGAAAAATTACTGTCCTGGTTAATGTGGCTGGCACAGAATTGCCATATATGCCAGAGAAAAATTAAACTATATAAAATATACTCAATCCAGGGTCCTGCAAATTTAGATCAGAACCAGTTATTCGAATCTAAACCTCACATTTTACAAAGGTGAGAAAATTTGGACCTGGTCAAAGTTAGAGTAAATCAGAGACTAATCAGAGCAGAGTTCCCCAGCGCTCTTTCTACCATATGAGATTCTTGCTGTGCTTGATTAAAGGTAAACTAATTTACCTTTAAAAGGTAAACTAATATAATTGTAAATGATCTTTCCTATAAAGAATTAGAAGACACTTATCAAGGTATTTGAAGTGCTTCATTATCACTATTATGATCAATTCCAATGACTGGGAATCAGTAAATAGAAATTTTAAATTAATACAAAACTGAATATGAATGTTTACTGTCTAGAGTTTCATAAATTGGCAATCCCCTCCCACAAGCAGACATGTAACACAGATTCAGGAAACTATGAATAGGAATGTGGACTGAAATGCAACTAACGAGCCACATTCTGAATGCTTAAAAAGCAGCAATCCCCAATAATTTGACTTTTTATTCTCTAGAGCAAGAAATTGGAGTCTTCAGCAATGCAGAAACATGGTATTCATCAATTTTTCCACCATAAGAGTGGCTTCTTACATCAAATAGTAAAAATTATCTGTACTTGGTGCCAAAAAGTCCTCTTTATTTCATGGTGCTTTGCTAAAATGAGAAAAATGGCATTCTTGCCAAAAATAAGATATTTGGAGGCTGAGCTCAATCTACCTTAGCTGGAGACACAGTGGACTTCCTTGTGTTTTCCCGGGTATCAATCACAGTGGAAGCTGGATTTACCATGCTAGAAATGTAAAAGAAACAATAATTCAGAGAATAAACCCTTACTTTTTGAGGAAGCATAAATCATGACTCTGAAGCATAGAGCTATTAAGGCAGGACAGCAGAGGAAGTTTGTAAAACCAAACTGTTAGAAAGAGAGAGGGAATTGGGGCCTAAAGATGATTAAGCAGTGAAGCAAAGGCAAAGGCAGAGCAGAAATGAGAGGCAGGCGTGAGACAAGCAAAACCATCCAGCAGAAGCCTTGAAGTTTTTATCATGGTACCAAGCACACAAGAGGTTCACAATGTGAATTTGTAGAAATGAACTCAGCTCAAAGTCAGCAGCTAACATCAGGTGCAGATGACAGGGAGCTACTGATCGCAAGATGGTGGGGGGAGGGGATGTCAGTGCTGAAATGAAGGCCCAAAGTGTGTCAGGGCTTGATTTCACAGAATCGCAGTGCTCACTGTAACTCAAGTGGGAAATAACTGAAGAAAAGACTCAGGTGAGACCAGTGACTTGACAGCACACCGTGCAGGGATGCAGTGGCGTTCTGGCATCTTGCTGAGGACTCTCAACCCAACTCTCCAGGCTAGCCAGTGAGTTCTTAGTTCAATACAAGAGGGATAAGGCCAAGCACAGCAGCCAGAAGATGATGGGAGAATAGAAACCTAGAGCTGGCTCAGAAGAATAAATAAGATTGTCTACCCAAAGGGCAGGACAGCCCCAGGATGAGAGTGAGGTAAGAGTAAATGGAGAGAAGTGAGTTTAGCAGGGCTCCTTCCTGAACAACCACTCCCATGGCTATTGAGAAAGAAGGAGAAAAGAGAGTCAGAGTGGCCCTAGAGAATGAAGAAAACCACCTGCTCAGACTTCCTGCTCCAGTGGCCTTGCCTCAGGCATCAAATGTGAAGTCACTATTGGCTGAAACCACTGTGCCCACTTAGACTCCACATGTCCTCTTAGTGATGTCACAGAGTCAAGAACTTAGAAAATGCCTGGAAAGGTGCTGGCGTTACACCATACAGCAGAGGAAGCAGAGGTTGCGGAAGGAGAGCAATGTGCCCCAAGGACACGGAGCCCGGCCCAAGAATACAGTGACTCCAGTTGTAGGCTACATGTTTCTATGGCTTCCTTTCCTTCCCTCTGCACTCCAGTTGTTATTTCTGCAGAGACTTAGTCTCAGGAAGAGACTGAACTTCTATGGAGGCCATGTTCCCTCTCATTACCCTACTCATTGTTCCAGAAAGGAATTGTGGCAGATGAGGCAGATGTATATAAAATACATCTTGATCACACAGATGTGACAAAGAGTGGGGGAAAGGACGGGAAGGGGAAGAGCAGGGAACAAGAATGGAAATTTATTATGGAGCCAGAATTAAGGCTAATAGAAAAACACATCATTGGAATCTGGTAGGCTCAAACTTCTATCAAGTCTTCTAGCAGTCAATGTGAAAAAAAGCAGCTGGTCACTAAGAGAACTCAGTCCACACTATAAAAACAACCAATAGCTCAGGATTAGAAAGCAATTTATCTTGACTGCCATCTTAAGACACCACTGAGTGACATGGGGAACCTTACAGCACATGCCAGGCTCAGTTTCTTAGACCATTTTATATTATCTCCTTATAAATAAAGCATTCACATGATCAGAAGACCTGAACCAAGTGCTGCTGGTCAGGGCTGTCCACGGAACACACATCTTCTGCCACCTTGTTCCTTTCTCCTCTTACTCACCAAGAACAAAGGATAAGCAGAACCACTGCACTTTCTCCTCCCTGCTCCTTGGAAACTCAGGTCCCTAGCTCTGAGTACCTCTATCTCACATCATAAAACTAGACATGAACTCAATCTCTGTCTTACTAAACTCTATCAAGCAATGTACATCATGACTACTATGTAACCTCCTCCTGTGCACAAGTATCTGATCTCTCACAGCCAAATGGGAGATCCCTCAGGAATACCATCTTGACCATCACTCTATCCCCCTGCAATGTCGTGTAGAGCAGCTGGGCCACAGATGGTGAACAACTAAAAAGGTGAAGGCCACTGAACCAGCGCCAAGGAAGATGGAAGCAGATAGGCAACCATGAGCTTTCCTTTAAAAATCCATGTTATCTGCCAAACAACAACAAGGCATATTATATAGTTTTTTTTTAAAGTCTTTGTTTCTTAGCTCAGAAAGCAAAAGAGAGGAAGAAACAACACATTCAGAGCACACAGCTGTACACTAAAATACAGAAATACACAGTACTCACCAGGTTAGCATGTGGCTGGGAGAGAGGAAAATGAGATGAGGTTGGGACACGTGGTTAGCTACTTGGTTAGTCTGCTTACTTTGAAAAAATGAAACAAGAGTCTTAGACCTCAAAGTCTGTCTGTGAAAATATAGCTACTTCTTAAACTCTGGGTTTACTTCTCTTGAGGAATACAGCAACGTTTGGCATGCCTGCCTATTATTTGGCAACCATCATTACAGCAACCATCTTATCTTCTATTGATTTTTGCAACATCCCTGGGAGGTATGTACCTTTCTCCTCATTTGACTCATAAGAAAACCAAGCCTTGGGAAGGTTGAGGAATCTGCTGGATGTTACAAAATGAGTTCAGGAAGAGCTGGGGATTTGAGCCAGGTGTGTCTGACCATGACCCCAAAGAACACATAACAATGGCAAGGCTATTCTGCCTCTGATTTCTCACAGTAACAAAGCAATGGTTTATGGGACGCCTGGGTGGCTCAGTGGTTGAGCATCTGCCTTCAGCTCAGGGCATGATCCCAGGGTCCTGGGATCGAGTCCTGCACAGGCTTCCCGTTGGTAGCCTGGTTCTCCCTCTGCCTATGTCTCTGCCTCTGTGTCTCTCATGAATGAATGAATAAATGAATGAATGAATGAATAAATACTTATTTAAAAAAAAAAAAGCAGTGGTTTATAGCAAGACGACTGAGGTCCAAGTGATTCTTCCTTCCCAGTCACTCTCACATCTGTCACTTCCTTTCCAGGTGTATTGTTACCTCCTGTATTTCTGTTGACTATTAACTTCACATCTGACCTACTGATTCTGAAGTTCCACCCCTCTAATCCATTCAGCATTCCACCAGTAAGCTGGGATGATCTCAAATACAACTTTGATCATGTTGCTCTTTTCCTCGTTACCTTTCCCTGGATTCCCCAAGGTCTGTGAGATGAAGTTGGAACTTGTCAGGAAGGAACTGGAGATCCTTCATCATCTACCCAGTATATTTTCTTCCTTTCTGTTGACGCTTCATGCTAAACAAAGCTGTCTATCTACTCATTACAGCCAAAACTCTCTTGACTGGTTGTTATCTCCACTCAGCCTATCCCCCAGCCCAGCCTTCACGTATTTTGCTGTGCTCTCAGCCCTTGCTCTCATCTCCAAGCCCAGTCCAAATCTCACTGCCTGGTGATGCTGCTCTGGTATCAACCCATGTGGAAGTGGGTCTCCTTGTCTCGAATCTTATAGCACATTTCATTGGTTCTTTGGATTAGAAACTTGCTCTCTGTCTGGCACTATTTATCATGTGATCAGATATTCACATACGGATGCATAATTTTTCCTAAAAGAGTAGTCTCTTTATAGCCAGATACTATGTCTTTGTTTCTTGGAATCCCTCTTGGAGGCAGTAGACTGTGTCCTGAATATAAAAGACATTCAGTACACTCCACAAGATGCACTTTTTAAACTGTAGCAAGCCAAATTCCACACCCTGTGCTTGTAATAGCTCCCTCAGGCACCCTTCAAAAACTACCTGCCAGAAGGAACACTTAGACAGAATATGTTTACTTTGTTAAAAGAATTATTCAAGTATTACATTATGATGTTGGCATTAGGGTTAAAAGTATCTGCATTTTAACATAACTCTTTGAAGACTTAACTATAAAGAAATAATAATGTTAGGTACTGTTGCAAGGACACTGGGGAGAGAGGTGAGGCTTTAAATTACACTACATAGGCAGCCATACACTCCATCTGTGTCTGTGTCCAGCCATAAAGTGCTCCTAAGTACATGAAAGCAACTTTTAAAAGCTTTGGACCTAAACAGGCCTTTCTCACTTAAATAGTTAAAAATAAAAGCAGACCTCTTATACCTTTTGAGGTATTTTGCAGCTTAAATATTAACAGTGCTGAATCAGAAGTAAACTCTGCAAGTGATTTTTTTCACGTGTTGTTGTTGTGACCTCTCTCTTTGGATGGTGAGGTCCTTGTAAGTTAATGCTGTATCACATCCCCAGCACCCAGCACCATGCTGGCATATGTTACACTCAGTGAAGCTCAAACACATGAATAAACAAAAGAAATGGCTCAGGAATAAAGGGAGGGAGTAAGTTAGAAAATATGCTAGGCGAAGCCTTTCAAGTCAGTATTTTTTTAAGTAAAACATTACTTCTCTGGTGCCACCACACTGCACGCTATAGATTTCTCTAACGTGTATAGTCTCAGCCAAGTGTAAGACACTCTGATGTCACAGTGAAACTATTTCCACCACAAGTGATGTGGGCAAATCCAAGAGTCTATGAGATTAAAAAAGATTGTTTTAAAGACCTCAATATAAGGGATTCTGTGGGGCAGGCCTCTAAGAAATGAAATGGTCACATCACTGGATACGCAACGTATCCAAGAACAAAGATCAAATGTACTGTCCATAGATGGGCATCTCTACCTTGCTTTTGTGAGCCAGCTAGGTGCCTCACATCGATCTTATTATTGAAGGGTTAGAGGTAAATAGCTAATCCATCTGTAAGACAGAGATAGGGAGGGAGAGGGGGAGAAAGAGAGAGAGAGATTGAGAGAGAATAAACAAAAGCCTTCCAGGAAAAAGAACGTTAGAAAAACTAATACTATTTCAGAACTAAAGACTTGGTTTTTGTAGGTTTCTTTTTAATTTTAAATGTTTGTTTTCCTTTGATTAAGACAGTATATTATCTCCGGGTATCCTTGGCAAAAGTAAAGTCTCACTTTTTCCCTACAAACATAGGATATACGTTCTACTCATGCTCTAGAAATATAGTTGAATATGAATAGGAGAAAGAAATAACAGTAATGACTGTTAGTCATTAACATTAGTAATATATTTTTAATATATATTTTTTTATTTCAATTAATTAATATATAAAGTATTATTGGGAACCCTGGGTGGCGCAGCAGTTTAGCGCCTGCCTTTGGCCCAGGGCACGATCCTGGAGACCCAGGATCGAATCCCACGTCGGGCTCCCGGTGCATGGAGCCTGCTTCTCCCTCTGCCTGTGTCTCTGCCTCTCTCTGTCTCTCTCTCTGTGTGACTATCATAAATAAATTTAAAAAATTTTAAAAAAAGTATTATTCATTTCAGAGGTAGAAGTCTGTGTAAAGACATGGTTTTGATTGCTTGGTTCCCATTCAGCAGAAGGTTAAGAGGAAGGTCGGTGGGAGAAGTATTACTGAAGCATAGGCAGTCAAGCTTAGAGACTAGCATATTCGTTCATTATGACAACTTAGAACAAAACAATGTTTTAATTCTACCAAAAACAATGAGAAGTGAGGATGCACAACTTCCCTTGTAAGAAGACTCATCACTTTGACATGTCACAGGGAAGTGCTGATGCCATGGAAAGAAATACCACAGGGAAGGCTTTACCTTGTTCTCCTGAATCCATTTTGGACACATTCTCTAGGGATTTTTTTTTTTTAAGATTTTTTATTGATTGATTCATAAGAGACACACAGAGAGAGGCAGAGACATAGGCAGAGGGAGAAGCAGCCTCCCTGCAGGGAGTCCAATGCAGGACTTGATCCCAGGACTCTAGGGATATTTTTGATGAATGGGCATCACAAACCTCTGTAGTAGCCAAGCTCCCTCCTGCCTCTGTGCCTTCCAGTTCTCTATCCTGAATGCCCCTCTCTTGCCGTTGTCCGAAGGTGAGAAAACTCCTCACATTCTCTTCCATCTTTTATAATCACCAGAGCTCATGGTGCTACTGCTCAACTGATTCTCCATTTAAGTCCAGAGGGGGTCAGTCCTGTTCTTGTAGTTTGACTTTTCTCCTTTTCCTCTTCCTACTCACTTCCTGAGCTGCAAACCACTTCATTTAATCATTCATTTATTCATTCGTTTGTTCACTAACCTCATTCACTGTTATTCTTTATTTCATAATTATCTCATCAACTATTTTCAGTCAGTTGGTCAGACTCTCACTCTCCACCTATTCTCCATTTATTTATTCATTCCATGTGATACTTGTTGGGCATTGTTGAAGGTGTTAGGAATAGTGCAGTAAACCAAACAAAATATAGCAATAAACCAAAAGTCCTTTTCTTCATGGATCTGGGGGGAAGGGATAATACATACAGACAGTAAATATAGAACATGATGTCAGGTAGTGAGAAGTGTGCTGAAGGACAATGAGAGACGGTGCTGGCATTCATTCATTCATTCATCCCACAGATACTTATTCCTGATTGCCTACCATGTGTTAGATGGGATATGGTGGTGAATAATCTCTGTCCTCAACTTTGAGAAAGAAATGCAGTGACACTCAGCCCTGGGAATCTGAATGTTTGGAAGTTCCTTGGGCAGTTCTAACCTACAGGTCACAGTTGAGAACTTCTCATCAAGGGATTCTCATATCCTTTATAGATTATCAGATAGCTGTGTCTTACAAACACTTCAAATTTCTTCTAATTTCATCTCTAAAACTCTAGACATTTCTTTTCTCCATTTCCTTGATTAGGTTCTCACCAACTTTCACTTAAACTTCTGTTATAATGTTCTAATTGAGCTGTCTAACCCCATCTTCCACAAAGTTACCAGAATGATGATTCTAAAAAGTAAACTTGATCAAAAAGTCATTTAATGGCTTCTTGTTACTTAAAGGGAAAAGTCTAGCCTTTTGGCCAACATTCAAGGCTCTTCACAATCTGGTTCTAGCCTCTTCCTCCAGCATAACTGCCTACCACTCACACAGTATACCCACCATACTAGACTACTTCCATGTCTCCAACATGCCAGGCCCCAAAGTCATCCCCACTGCCTGTATTCTCCTCTCCCCATGTCTACCTGCCATAATCCTTCACATCTTTCAAGAGCTGCCCTACATATAACTATCTCTAGAAGCTTCCCTGACAATCCCTCCCATTCACCCTGGACACGGTCAGCGCTGCTGGCTGTGTGCTCCCACAGCTTTTTAATTATACTTATCCTACCACATCACAATTTATGGTTATACGTGTCAGCTCCTTTTGCAAACAATAAGTTCCCTAAGGACAGGAACCGTATGTTGTTCATCTGAATTCCTAGCTATCATCTTGTATACGATAGACACTTAATAATTACCAACTGACTTAACAAATGGCTGAACGAAGAATGAATTAGCAACCCTACAGAATGATTTATCCTATTGGGTGCTAGCAAGACATTAAATAAGTGTTCCCAATCAACTGCAAACAAGGACATTTAAATGCTGTATTTCCAATAAATAGCCTGAGTTGCCTAGTTAACCTATGGGTTAATTGTTCCATCCTAACCATTTGAACCTATTTCTCTTTCTTATTTTTCTCCACATCTCACTCTTGCAACTGCCTTTCTTTGGCCTTTCTGAATGCTTCTGCCATGTCTCAGGCTGGCTTATACCACCCCCTATTTTTTCTCCCGCAAAAGCAGTCACTGACCTTTGACTGATGACATCAATCAGGGCTGGTATGTATAGAGTCAGAGTATGCTACCACCACCTCCTTGGTGTAATGCCAGGGCACTGAGATGCCCACTGCCCCTAACATAGTCCTCTGTGCACCAAACACCTTGCTTCCCTTGGTTGAAGGCACTGGCTTTTCTGTATTTGAAAGATAATTCTTTAATCTTTGGAAACCATCAGAAACTGGAAGTCCTCCCAGCAGAAAGTCTGCACAGTGTGGGAGACAGGCACGTGACAGACCTCTGACTCCTTTCACTGAAATGCCCTCATCTGTACTACACACCAGATGACAAGAACTACTTGGGCTGTGTGTTAGGATGCCACAAACATGCTTAGACTCATCTTTCAATAGGCTGACCATTGAGAAAAGCCAAGAGGCTCAAAATTTCCATCCACACAGGCTGAAGTTATTAAAGGTGAAGTACTCTTTAAGTGGAATGCATGTTAGATCCCTTAAAGGAGAAAGGAGAAGCTACCAGGCAACAGAGGGATGTGGGATGGGGAAGGGCATGGGAAGAGGAACCAGAAGGGGGAAAGAATTGGGAAACTTGGAAAACACTTAAAGAACCATCATGTTTTGAGAGTACTGGCCCAATGTTGACTACAGAGCTAAGACAACATAAGCTACCACAGGGACCAGGCCTCAGAGAGGCAGTCTGAAAGGAAGAGATTAGAGAGGGGCAGAAACTACAGGGCCAGTCCACTTCCAGGTTCCTTCAGACCAAAGAAGCACCAAGAGTGGGACCATTTACGACTCTTCTCAGTAGAGAGGCTACTAGACTCTCGGTGTTGTCCAGAGGGCCCAAGCTAGTTTCACAGACTATGTTATCTCAAGTAACAAGGGAAGGTCTTCTTGTCCAGAGCAGGTCTACCTCTATAGTCAAGAGATGTTATTCCTCCTTTATGGGCAGGGTCCTGTTCTCATGAGAGGAGCTTCTCACATCTTTATTATGTATTCCCATTCCCCACCTTGGTTCAGCCTGGCTCTGTGGATTATTGTGTATATGTGCCCCAATTAAAAAAAAATATGTGCCCCAATTATTTGGGGGCTGAAAATGACATAATGTGCTACAAGGTGTGGTTCATGGACCAGTGCCAGCCTGAGAACTGTTTGTTACTGGTTCACTATGAGGTACGTACAGAAATTGAGAGTATGCATATAGAATCATATATAGCAATTTGCTGAGGCATCCCAGCACATGATCAGGGTTTATATTTTGGATGTCTTTGTTGTTTATTTCATTTTTGTTACATTTTTTAAAAGGTACCAAGCTATGATGACTAGAAATACACATTTTCTAAAAAAACAAAACACTAGTATTTTACTACAGTTTGTGCCAACACTGCCCAGTTAAAATTCAACAACCAGCACTGGAACTGTGACCATTTGCAGTTTTCCCTTTGCCATTCTAAAGAAAACCTGAGTCTACTCCTTTGGTCATCGAACCTCTCTTTGCTTCTTTGTGTGACAGGTGCAAACATAGATGAGTTCTGAAAGAACACAGGTAGCGGACACCGCCTGAGTTCATGCTGCGCATGCATGATGTTTCAATTCTTCCCAGGCAGGACCACACAGAATTGTGTCCAGAGAAAGAAGGAATCTTGCCACAGAGTCTATTAGAAAAAACTCCTGTGGAAATTGCAATATCTAGTCACTGTGGCCTCACAGGACTCCCGGACACCTGACTCCTGGCTAAGAAAATATTGACAGGTACTGAGTCATTCTATTGAAGTTCCATTCCTCTAAAAGGACAAGCCCCAAAATACACTTAACACACCCAGTTCCCAAAGGTTAAAGTATAGGTAAGAAACACTGCAGGAACCGGATATGAGTAGTAGTTTCTGACATAGGAAGAGGGAGTATACAACAGCCCCTTCCACAGTTCCGGATGATTATCACCTGTGTTACATAATGAGTGAAGCATACTAGATACAGCTGACATTTTTATCCTTGCCTTCTCGACCATATCTCATCTATGTTATAATAACATAATTACAAACCCATTGGAAATTGCCAATTTTCTTTCCTCCTGCGAAATGCTAAGTGGTTTCCACATCTCATTTCATTTAATCTCATAATATCCTGGTGAGGCAGCTCTGCTCTGATTTAAGAGATGAAACCAGGAAGACTCATCTAAGGTCACAAAGGAATGCAGAAAATAGTGGAGACATGAATTGTGGAAGCTGTATTAGTAGCATCAAACTGAGAAACAGGGGAGAAATACCCATCAGCCTACATGGTGTCATAAAGAAAATTAGCTGGGCTATGAAGGCAGGGGTGTCTCTATCCCCCAGGCCCTTTGGGATGAAATGAGTTCCTGGGAGGACAGAAAGTCTGACCCAGGTAAAACTGCCAAGTTGGTCTTCTGACACCCCAAAATCTCCTTTCCCCTTCTGTGGGACTTGTACCCACCCCTAGTCCGTGTTCTGGTGTCCCTGTCCCCTATCACACTGGCTCTTAGGAGGTGTTGTCAGCAACTTGATGATGATTCTAAATGACTGTGTTTTCACTCCTGAAGTTTCTAATATTTCAGGTCTCATCTTTCCCTATGGAAGGAAATCCTTTATCTCATTAGGGAGATTGCTGGTAAATGGGGAGTTACCAAAGGGAAGTGGTAGGGGTATGTTATTACTCTATATGTGAGGGCCCATACTTCCATTTACTAAATGCCTACTATGTGCTATGGACCATGGTAAGAATTCTGTATGTACTAGCTAATTAAGTTCTCAATAATCCTGTTGGCAAATCATTATTATTCCATTTTACAGTTGAGGAACCAAAGGCCCAAGAAGTTAGTCCCTTCTAGTGCAAGGTCACAAAATCAACTAGTGGCTATTTATTGTTTAACTTCCAGCCAACATGGCTTCTACAGATGTAAGAGAAAATTATAAATCATCCCAGAGGGAAAACAGTCCAGTCTACCACCCAGGGAAATGGATAATGGGTATTTTAGTAGAATCAGTATTCCGTTGTCTGTGTGATATAACTTGCCTCATATTTGGTTCTGAAATGCCTATTGATGCCTATATTACAGACTCTCTCCCTCACCTGTAATCTATATTGGAAACAACCCTGATCCCCATGTGCCTCAGGCTTGGAACCTGACTTGGTAATTGTACGATCAGCAAATCTGTCGACTTCAGCCCTATTGGAGACTCTGAATTGAACCATCTTCACCAAGGAGCTATAGATAAAATACAACTGCTTTTTCATCAAAGGGCAACAACTACACCTCCAAGGGATGAACATCTGGGAAGATCCTTAAATACCTAAAAGCAAATCATCAAAACATTTGTAGCAATGTAGCTCCACAATCAGGTACTTCTTAAGAAGGATGCACAATGTACACTTTGGCCAGATGGTAACAGATATGGAAAATACCAAGAATATCAAGACTGAAATATGGAGGACAACCTGCATCCTGAAGAGGCATTTATTAAGCACCTACTGTGTGCCAGGTATTCTACATATGTTATCACTAATTCTCACTACAGCCTTTCCTGGTATATACTATCATTCTTATCTATGATTAAGAAAAGAGACTCAGGTCAAATGACTTGCCCATTATTAAAAGGCTAATAAATGGCATATTTAGGACTTGAATTCATGTCTCGTTTCCATGCCTGAGCTTGTTCTATTACACCAGGTTATTACAATTTGGTCATAATTCACCTCTTCTCTATCTCTCTATTCACTTCTTCTCTGAAGTGACTGTATTTATTTTGAAGTACCTCTTCATTCTACTCTAAGGTGAAATCATTAATACAAATAAAAATCAGCTATTGTTGGTGCTGGAAGAAATCACTACTTAACATTTTAATTTTACTTAATATTCAGACTTATTAGAAATTCTGGAAGCTGGGAAAGAGTATTGCTCAGGCTTTATCCACATCAGGGCCCAGAATTCTCTCATACATACTTCACAGAGCCTGTGAGAAGAGTTTGGTCTTTGTGCTCATAGCACCCCAAGCCATGAATCCCACATGCAGTGACTGTCCTCATGAGCTCTGTCTTACCTTGGGCTTGCTGGGGCTCCATCTTCTGGCTCTTCTACAGCACCAGTTAGCTCTGGGGGAAGGAAAGTATCTTTGTTGACATTATTCACCCAGCTTTCCTTTGCCTCAGTTGCTCTGTCCTTACTCTGTTCAGCTGAAAAGGAAACCGTAAATACAAGAAAGTTATCTCTCACTTCCATGACCTACAACTTTCCTAGCAGCTCTTGTCACTGAAGCTCAGACCTGAACTTCAGGCCTTCCTGGAGTGCCAAGGCAATCACTCAAGAGTCTGAGTCCCCAGAATCAGAATTATATCTGCAAAAGAAGTCAATAGATTCCTGTGATGTTAGCTTATCCCAAGCAGACTCTCCCGAGTATGAGCATACCTTTAAATGGGCAGGTAACTGCAGAGACCACTCCAGCAAGATTCTGACCACCTCTAGGTGAATTTGACCTGAATTGGGGTCAGGACAAAATATGTATGGCCGGGGGATGCTCAGGGCAGCTAGTCCTCATTGGGATAGAGACACTATCACTACCAAGCACTTACTGAACATCAGCAATGTGCCTGACTTAAGTCTGGGCTCTGGGATCAAAAGGGGAACAAATGCTTCTAGTCTGGAATGTTCCACTGCCTCTTCTTCCAGTCTTCTACACACTCAAGTTCTACACATACTCCTCAATATCCAACTCAGATGCCAAGGTCCCCCATAAAACCTCTGGTGCTCCCTCTTCAGGAAATAAATTCTTTTTGCCTCTGCACACCCAGGACTCTTTACCAGCATCTCTCAAGTAATTAGCATTAACTAATTATACTAAGTGTCAGATGCAGTGTTGTTGGCTTTTGTTTTGTTTTGTTTTTATGCATGCATGCATTACCTTGTGAGGAAGGAGCTATTTTCCAAGTTTACGGATTTGGAAATTGAGGACCAAAAAGCTCAGGAAACTTGCCTTGGACCACAGTGCCAGTAAGTGCTTGGAATGCTTATACATGGGTGTTAAGATGAAGCAATACAAGAGCTCCCGGTTTCCAAATAGTCACATTCCAGGGTGGTATTCACCATAGGTCTCTTCACACATAAGCCTAGTTTTGTCAATTGCAAAATAGAATCCACAGTACTGACTTGTACCTCCCAAGACTTCTGAAGGCGTGGATGGTTTTAAAAACCAAGAGGGATACAAGTAATGCATGGCACATACTAAACAACAGGCCCTTCTTTACAAGGAGTATGGCTCTGAGTCAGAAAGAATGAAATCCCAGCTCTACCATTTGCCAGTGATATAACCTGGACAAGTAACTTCACTTCTCTGAACTTGATATGTCCCATATCTAGAATGGGTATAAGAATACCTACCTTAAGAGACTGCTGCTATGGTTAGAAATAATAGAGAGCAAATGCTTATCACATATTAAATGTTCAGGAGGGGACAGTTATTTTCCTTATAGGCTAGAGCTAGACAGGGGCTGTCCTCAGGGGTCAGAGTTTACACTGCCTAGCTCAGAGTCAGGAAGAAGGCACACCATACATATTTAATAAACCAAACATAATTCTAAGAAGCCCTCAAAATACTGTCTTTACAGTCCCTTAAATGATATACTTGGTTGATTAAAGAAGCAGCAGATGTCAAAATTGTTGAAAGGGAAGCTAATCTCTTCCTGTCATCCTACTCAGAGGAAATGGTTCTGAATCTTCAGTTAGAAGCCAAAGGAATGAAGGTGGTAAGCACCTTATAAGCCCCAGTTGTTTATACTACTACAACTCAACACAGTAACACTGTATCTAAAGGATTTCCTATGTTTTTCTACATAACCCTGTGTCCCTTAGCCCTGCTTTCATCCATCCGAGTCCAGGGAAAGAATATTTTTAGCTGGAGGACTACACACTATGCAAAGTGCAGCTCTAAATGACTTCCCTCAGCAGACTCCAGTAATAATTCTAACACCCTTCCCATCTCCTGACAACACCTGCCCAAACAAATGCCAGCTCAAAATGTTTTAGCTAGAGCAACTCACCTGCTACCTGAAGCTTCTTCTTTCTCATGGATGCTCTGATGATATCTGCACCATGAATTCTGTCTCTGTGTCTTTTTGCCTTGGCTTCGTAAAACCATTGGCCACTCATATTCTTCAGCTGTTGGTCATCCTTAATTTTTTCAGGCAAATGTCTACAAAACAAAAAGAACTTTACTTTGCTAAGAACCCATGGTAAATAAATGAGTTCACCGTGACAGTGGATAAAGAAATCTGTAAACATACAAATAAAACTCTCAGTATTTTAGAAGACCCCACAAACCTCCTAGATGACCAAGAAATACATATTCCTCTTTGACTGAAAAGTCAGGAAAGACAAGGCTAACATTTTTTAAAAATCAAAGACTTCATCTATGACCTCTACATGATGCCTGGCATTTCTTAAGAGCAGATTCACTTTTTGGCTGCAGTCTTCTGTGTCCACTGTTCAAATGTAAATACCCCAGGGAAAGATGGTTTATTAAGTGTCTCTAAACCCTGCTCCCTTTATCTGTAAAAACAGGTTCATCATGGTAATCTACTTCATGAGATTGCTTGGAGGATTAAATTAGCTAATGCATGTAAAACTACCCTTTGCAAATGCCTGGCACCTAATACCCAATGAATAACTGGTGGAGGAGTTATCAGCTGGTTAATCCTTTCCATTTGGCAAAATGAATTTATCAGAGACTTTTGGGGGGTGGGGGGGTTAGTGCGTGATGTCCCTGGTTCTTAATGCCAGAGAAATGAATACTGAAAAAGTGGGCTGTAGGCAGGCAAGATCAAATTTATGGAAGTAGGGGGGTGGGGAGTAAAGGCAGAGGCAAATTCCGATTGTGTAGATACTGCTTTCAAGGCCTCCACAATCATTCATGCTCATTGAAAAGCTAGTACCTGTAGAACAAAATAAATATGGCCCTAAGATCTCCCTAACAAACACTTGCTTAAAAAAACACTGTTCTACCTGACAAGTGTTGTTTTTTTCTTATCATAAGTGTTTAATCCATATCCCCTCTTTTCCGATCCTTTCCACATCCCTACTGGTAACCATCAGTTTGTTCTCTACAGTCAAGAGTCTGTTTCTTGGTTTCTCTTTTTTTCTTTGTTCATTTGTTTTCTTTGTAAATTCCACATGAGTGAGATAATATGGTATTTTTCTTTCTTTGACTTATTTCTCTTAACATTATTCTCTCTAGTTCTATATATGTCATTGCAATGTTATTGCAAATGGCAAGGTTTAACTTTTTAAAGACTGAATAATAATCCATTGTATACATACACTACTTCTTCTGTATCCATTCATCTATCAGTGGACACCTGGGCTGCTTCCATAGCTTGGCTATTGTAAATAATGCAAACATAGGGGTGCAGGTGTTCCTTTGATTTAGTGTTTTTGTACTTTTGGGGTAAATACTTAGTAATGCAATTACTAGGTTGTAGGGTAGTTCTATTTTTAATTTTTTGAGGAACCTACACACTGTCTTCCACAGTGGCTGTACCAGTTGCCTTCCCACCAACACCACAAAAGGATCCCTTTTTTCTCCATATCTTCAACAATACTTGATGTTTCCTGTGTTTCAATTTTCACCATCCTGACAGGTATGAGGTGATACTTCATTGTGGTTTTGATTTCATTTCCCTAATGATGAGTGATGTTGAACATCTCATGTGTCTGTTGCCCACCTCTGTCTTCTTCAGAGACATGTCTGTTCATGTGTTCTGCCCATTTTTTATTTGGATTGTCTTTTGGGTATTGAGTTGTACCAGTTCTTTACATATTTTGGATATTAGTTCCTTATGTCATTTGCAAATATCTTCTCTCATTTTGTAGGATGCCTTTTAGTTTCACTCTTTCCTTCACTGTGCAAAAAGAAAGTTATATAGTTCCAATAGTTTATTTTTGCTTTTATTTCTTTTGCCTCAGGAGACCTATCTAGAAAAATGTTGCTATGGCCAATGAGAGATATTACTCCCTGTCCTCTCTCCAAAGGTCTCACAATTAGGCCTTTTAATCCATTTTGAGTTATTTTTGTGTATGGTGTAAGAAAGTGGTCTAGTTTTCCCAACACTATTTGCTGAAAAGTCGGTCTTTTCTTCCTCATTGGATATTCATTCTTCTTTTGTTGAAGGTTAGTTGACCATATAACTGTGGATTTGGTTTTAGATTTCCGTTCTATTCTATTGATCTATTTTTATGACAGTATCATACTATTTAAATTACTACTTCTTTGTAATATAACTCAAAATCTGGAATTGTGATACCTCCAGTTCTTTCTTTTTCAGGATTGCTTTGGCTAGTTGAGGTCTTTTGTGGTTCCATAGAAATTTTAGGATTGTTTGTTCTAGCTCTGTGAAAAATGCTGTTGTATTTTGATAGGGATTGCATTAAATAGATGCTTTGAGTAGCAAAGATTTTTTAACAATCTTTATTCTTCCAATCCATGAACATGGAATATCTTTCCATTTCTTTGAATTGTCTTGAGTTTCTTTTATCAGTGTTTTATAGTTTTCAGAATACAGCTCTTTCACTTGTTTTGTTAAGTTTATTCCTAGATATTTTATTGTTTTTGGTGCAATTGTAAATGGGATTATTTTCTTCATTTCTCTTTCTGCTGCTTCATTATTAGTGTACAGGAATGCAAAAGATTTCTGTACATTGATTTTGTATCCGTGATTTTACTGAATTCGTTTATCAATTCTAGCAGTTTTCTATATAAAGCATCATGTCATTGCAAATAGAGTTTTACTTCTTCCTTACCAATGTGGATGCTTTTATGTTGTCTAATTGCTGTGGTTAGGATTTTCAGTACTATGTTAAAATAACAGCACTGAGAATGGACACGCTTGTCTTGTTCCTGACCTTAGGGAAAAAATTCTGTTTTTCACCACTGAATATTTTTCATATAAAACCTTTATTATGTTGAGATATGTTCACTCTGGACCTACATTACAGAAAGCTTTATCATGAATGGGTGTTATACTTTGTCGAATGCTTTTTCTGCATCTACTGAAATCTTTATATGGGTTTTGCCCCTTCTCTTATTGATGTGACATATCATGGTGATTATTTTGTGAAAAGTGAACCACCCTTGCATTCCAGGAGAGATGAGAGAGAGAGAAAGAGAGAGCATGCACGTGCAAAAGTGGGGGGAGGGGCAGAGGGAGCTGAAAAGGAGAAGCAAACCCCCACTGAGCAGGGAGCCCAACTCAGGGCTAGATCCCAGGCCCTTGAGATCATGACCTGAGCTGAATAAATGCATATGCTTAACTGATGAGCCACCCAGTGACCCATTTTTGTGGTGTTCTTTTTTTTTTTTTTAAAGGTTTTATTTATTTATTCATGAGAATGCACAGGGAGGAGAGAAAGAGAGGCAGAGACAGGCAGAGGGAAAAGCAGGCTTCATGCAGGGAGCCCGACGTGGGACTTGATCCCAGGTCTCCAGGATCACACCCTGGGCTGCAGGCGGCGCTAAACCGCTGAGCCACCGGGGCTGCCCTTTTGTGGTGTTCTTATCTGGTTTTGGTATGAGGGTGATACTGGCCTCATAGAATGAATTTGGAAGTTTCCCTTCCTCTTATATCTTTTGGAATAGTTTGAAGAGAATAGTCATTAACTCTTCCTTTAAATGTTTGGTAGAATTCACATGTGAAGCTATCTGGTCCTGGACTTTTCTTTGTTGGGAGTTTATTACTAATTCAATTTCATTTCTGGTAACTGGTCTATTCAAATTTTCTATTTCTTCCTGCTTTAGTCTTGGTAGGTTACATGTTTTCAGGAACTTATCTATTTCTTCTAAGTTGTCCAATTTGTTAGCATATACATTTTCATAATACTCTTTTCTTTTTTCTTTTTTTCTTTTTTTAGAGAGAGAGAAAATGAACAAGTAGAGGGCAGGGGGATAGAGAGAGAAAAAAAAATCTTAAGCAGGCTCCATGTCCAGCATGGAGACTGACAGAGGGCTCAATCTCATAACTCTGAGATCATGACCTGAGCTGAAATCAAGAGTCAGATGCTTAACTGACTGAGCCGCCCAGGAACCCTAACCCTAAGTTTTCAAAATATTCTGTTACAATTGTTTATATTTCTGTGGTGTTATTTTGCCTTTTTAATTAGTGATTTTATTTGGGTCTCTTTTTTTTCTTTTGATGAATCTTGCCAGAGGTTTATCAATTTTGTTTATCTTTTCAAAGAATTATCTTTTATCTGTTCTATTGTTTTTTTCATTTCTAGGTCATTTATTTCTGCTCTAATCTTTATTATTTCCTTCCTTTTGCTGAGTTTTACTTGTTCTCTTTCTAGGTCCTTTAGGTGTAGGTTCAAGATTTTTCTTGCTTCTTGAGGTAGACTTGTATTGCTATAAACTTCCCCCTTAGAACCACTTTTGCTGCATCCCAAAGATTTTGGACCATTTTCTTTTATTCCTTTTCATTTGTTTCCATGTAATTTTTTATTTCTTTGATTTCTTGGTTGACTCATTCATTGTTTAGTAGCATGTTATTTAACCTCCATGCATTTGTGCTCTTTCTAGGTTTTTTTTCTTGTGCTTGATTTCTAGTTTCATAGCGTTGTGGTCAGAAAAGATGCATGGTAGGACTTGGATTTTTTTTTTTTTTTTGAGACTTTTTCTGTGGCCTAAGATGTGATCTACTCTGGAGAATGTTCCATGTGCACTTGAAAAGAATATATATTCTACTGTTGTAGGATGGAATGTTCTGAATATATCTGTTAAATCCATCTGGTCCAGTGTGTCATCCAAAGCCATTGTTTCCTTGTTGATTTTCTTTTTTTTTTTTTTTTCCTTGTTGATTTTCTGTTGGGACCATCTGTCCACCAATGTAGGATGTTAAAGACCCCTACTATATTACTATTGATGAGTCCCTTTATATTTGTTATCAACTGTTTCATATATTTGGGTGCTCCCATGTTGGGTACATAAATATTTAAAATTGTCACATTCTTTTTTTAAGATTTTATTTTTTAAGTGACCTCTATACGCAATGTGGGGCTGGAATTTACAACCTTGAGATCAAGACTTACATGCTCCACTGACTTTAACCAGCCAGGTGCCCCTACTATTGTTATATCTTCTTATTGGATTGTCCCCTTTATTATGATACAGTGTCTTTCCTTGTCTCTTCTTACAGTCCTTAATATTTATATATTGCCATTTTGTTACTGGTTTTGTGGTTGTTTCTACAGATTTTCTCTGATTTTTTTTCTCCTGCTCTCTTTCATGGTTTGTTGGCTTTCCTTGGTGATTTACTTGGATTCCTTTCTCTTTATTCTTGCATATCTATTATTGGTATTTGATGTGTGGTTACCATTAAGTTTGCATATACATCTTTTGCATATAGCAGAGTATATTAAGTTGATAGTTACTTAAGCTTAAATCCATTCTTTTCTCCTCTCTCTGCCATGTTTTAGGTATACGGGATTTTATTTTACATCCTTTTATTTTATGAATCCCTTGACTAATTTTTACAGAAATATTTATTTTTACCACTTTTGTGTTTTTACTTTTCATACTTCACTTATGGTCTTCCTTTTCCACTCAAAGAGCCCCCTTTAACAGGGCTGGTTTAATGATCATGAACTCCTTTAGTTTTGGCTTATCTGAGAAACTTTCTCTCTCCTTCTATTCTGAATGACAGTCTTGCTGGATAGAGTGTTCTTGGCTGTAGATTTTTCCCTTTCAGTAAATCCTCCCACTCAGTTCTGGCCTGCAAGATTTCTGCTGAAAAATCCACTGATAGCAAAACGAGAGTTCCCCTAGTATGTAACTGTCGTCTTTTCTCTTGCCGCTTTAAAAATTTTTTATTGGTATTTTTGCTTATTTAAATTACTATGTGTCTTGGTGTGGACCTCCTGGGGTTGAAATTTTTGGAGGGATTTCTGTGCCTCCTGGATCTGGATATCTGTTACCTTCCTCAGATTAGGGAAGTTTTGGATATTATTTCTTCAAATAAATTTTTTTAAAGATTTTATTTATTCATGAGAGAAAGAGAGAGGCAGAGACACAGGCAGAGTGAGAAGCAGGCCTCCTGCAAGGAGCCAGACATAGGACTCAATCCTGGATCCCGGGATCACGCCCTGAGCCAAAGGCAGACGCTCAACTGCTGAGCCACCCAGGGATCCCTATTTTTTCAAATAAATTTTCTGCATCATTGTCTCTCTTCTTCTCCTTCTGAGATCCCTATAATGCAAGTGTTATTATGCTTGATAGAATCACTAAGTTCCCTAAGATTGCTCTTGATTTACATAATTTTCTTTCCTTTGCTCAGCTTGGTGACTTTCCATTACTCTGTCTTCCAAGTCATTAATTCATTCTTCAGTTTCATCTAGCCTGCTATTTATTCCATCAACTATATTTTTAATTTATTGTGTTCTTGATCTCTGATCGATTCCTTATCTCTGTGTTAAGGGTTTCACTGATGTCCTCCACTCAAGTCCAGTGAATATCTTTATGATCATTAATTTAAATTCTCTATCAGAATTTCATGTTGGTCTCTCACTGTGGTTTGGTCCTGTTCTTTCACTTGAGAATTCTGTCTCATTTTGTCTGTTTCTTTGTGCTAGGAAAGTTAGCTACTTCTCTTGCTCTTAATAATAGCCTTATGAAGAAGAAGAGGTCCTGTAGTACCCTGCAGGGCATGTCCCATTCCCCAGGGCCTGGCAAAGGGAATGTCTCATAGGTGTGTTGGTGTCCTCTGCTGTTGAGTCCTGACCTCTTTTTCCTTCAGTCCAGTGTCTCCAGAGGCTTTGTCTATCATGGGCAGTATTTGGTCCCCAGCAGGAGTGGGGCACATTTTAACAAGGTGTGTGGTGGCCTGCTTGCCCGCATTGCAGCTGGAACTGATGTCCACACAATGCCTGGTGGGGAGATGTGGTGTTGGCAGGATTGGCTCTGGTCTTCCTGGGGAGGGGCCCACAGTGCTGAGCCTAAGACAAGGATGCCTGAAAAGGGAGGATCCAAGAAAGCTCAGAGTGGTGTGTCTTGGTGTAAACAAGTTAGGTAAGCAAGTGTTAGAGCCAGGCTGGTTCCCGCAGGTAGCCGTTGTTTATGCTGGGGGGTGGAGGAGGGAAATGGGACCTGCCAGGTCCTTGTTCCCGGAGGGGTTGCCCCATGATTTTTGTCTCTCCAAGCCACACTCTGAAATGAGCAAATCACTCCCTCCTGCCTTCCCTCAATGTTTTTTAAACTGCTGGTTCTAGCTGTATGTTTAGGCTGTTGTGTGCTGTATCTTTAAGGGTAGGGACTCTCCCAGAGCTGATGCCTTGATTTTTGAAGTTCCAGGCTTTAGGTCCCACTGATTTTAAGAATTCACAAATTCAGCTCCTCTCACTTTCAAAGGCAAGTATCATGAGGATTCATCCTGCAGTTTGTGGGCTCCCCAGTGTGAAAGTCTGTTTTTCACTTTTCTCTGTGCCACTGGCTCCCTCCACACTGCAGACGGCCCCAGTCCACTTCACTCCCACACTGGGTCTTTGCCCTTTCTACCTTTTTTGATGTGGCCTCTTCTTCACCATTTAGTTGTAGAATTTGTTCTGCCAGTCTTCAGGTTGTTTTATGGGTTATCTATGCAGACATGAGAGTTATCTAGTTGTATCTGTGGGGCAAGGTATGCTTAGGGTCCTCCTACTCTGCCATCTTCCCAGCCAACCCTCTATTTGACAGTCTTTTAAACTTCAAATCTCTCCATCCATCTCAATGAGAACCACAAACTCCAGAACATAGTAAAAGAATAAAGGAGTATAAAAGCCTTAAGCCGACTGAACTTTCAAAAGGTAATGTGCTACAAAATCCAAGAGGGTTTCATGATTGTAATTCAAGCTAACATGCACCCTTCCTAAAGTAGTAAATCTAAGTATCTTAGCCAGAGAACCTGTATGATGGCCACATCAAGATGGTGGCAGGGCTGAGTGTCAGGGGTGCACACCAGCATACCTGGGAGTAGGGAAAACAGGAGGGATCCTAGCAAGTACATTTCCTTTTTCCCAAGTATGCCTGGGGAGTATCTTTTTACCCAGAGTCCAACTCTCTGCTGGAACTTTCTCTCCTCTCCCAATTATTTAGGAAGGAGTGGTCCATAGCAAACATAACCAATCACAACATGTGGACATACATCGTCATGACTGAACAGCACCAAATCCTGACAGAGACTGTTATCACTTCATGGTTTTCAATCACCAGAGAGGTCATGGTTCTTATTAAACATTTCTAATGGTTTCCAATTATCTGAGGCTTTTCACAGGACAAACAATCCTTCGTGGGCTGCTGATGGACCTTTTGCCTTCTTCTCCCAAAGGACCAAGTTTGAGTTCAATTCCAGAAGACAGAAGTCCCTCCAGCATTCCCTGATTAGAAAGTGAGCCCCTAGGGGCAGGGTCTCTACTCCATATATCCTTGCTTGGTGTCTTTGGAAAACAGTGAGGTTTTATTCAGTGCTTGTGGAGGAAAGAGGTTTCATATGAGGCTCCTGGCCACCTGGCTTCAGACTGCCTTTTCAGATTCGTTTTCCAGCACTTACTCTCAGACTCTACTTGCCAGTTATGCTGAACTTCTTACTATTCTGCGAACTGCTCTAACTTCCAAAAACATTAGAAGTAGAAAGCCCTGCAGAAAGTCTATGAGCTTTAGACTCTCCCAAACAGGTCCAAACCCTAGTTCTGACCCTTCCTCTGGCAGGTTACTGAACCCTTCAAAGCCTCAGTCTCTATTCATAAAGACAGGGGAAAATGAGACCTACACTGCAGGACTTCTGAGGTGATTAAATGAGGTGTTTACCTGAAAGCACCTAACAGTGCCTAGATCTGGAGAAGGGGCCAATAAATGTGAAGTCTCTCAGGATATCCTTCCTCACTTCTCTGTGGAGTGCATTGCTCCTTATCTTTCAGATCCAGCTCATGTACCTCACAGGGGAAGCCTTCCCTAATTGCCAAGGCACAGGTCAGTAGCTTGCCCTTCCCGCAGGCTCCCATGCCACTGACCACACCATATTCTAATGATCTATTTGCACATCTGTCTCACCCACTAATCTGTGAACTCTGTAAACTCTCGGGACCACATCTTAATCACCTATGTAATGCCAGCCCTAGCACTAAGCCTGGCACAGAACTGATACCCAACAACTGTTAGATGAGTGAATAAATGAAAGAACAAATAAATGCTCAACAGCCACCCCAGTCTAAGTCAGGCAAGAGATAAGAATGATCCTGCCACTGCTAGGGTTAAGTAAATCATAAATGTCACAAAGGCACTGACTTCTCCTGATGAGGTAGGACATCTCACACTTGGCAGAACAGGAACAAACATGATGATATCTGGCACTAACTATAATCTTATTGAAAGAGACCACAAACCCTCATAGTGTAACAACTCTCAATTTCTCTTCAGGAGGTTATTTATTTACTTATTTTCGGTGTTCAGCTGAAGGGCATTCTGTAGGTGCCCCTGTGCGACTGTGGATCTACTCCTGCCTACACGACTGTCTGGCAAGCCCTGATCATGCTAAGCTTTCAGTATACCAGGGACAAATGCTGGGTGAGTCAGGCTCACTGAAATACCTGGCTCCTGGAAGGGCTAGGAGCCATCATAGTACAGAATTAGGATTGGGTTTCATGCTTTTTAAATGGCAAAAGAATAAGAAATTATGCAATTTCATTAAGTGCCATTTATGTCTTTTCTAACATGATAATCCCTGCTAGGTTTAATTAATCAATTTCTTTTTCTATCTTAGTCATTTGGAATATTTCATAGATGAATACATATGTGTGACATTAAAACCCAAGCTTTATAAAGATGTAGGATTAAAAAAAAAAAGAATCCCATCATCTAGATGGTGCTATTAAAATCTTCTCCACCAGCTTGGAGTTGATGTCTCATTTTTCATCAACTCTAATCAGACCCATAAAAATGGCATTTGATTCTCTAATTCTTCTACTATTTAGTTGAAATGAGAAAAGATGTTTCTTGAGATCACCACTTTCATCACTTACCATCCTCTGCACATATGCACAACGTGCTTAGGAAAGAGCTAAGGATAGAGAAGATGACCAATAAACACTCACGGGCTGGTGGGAATAAATGAAGGTAGAAGAAGAGCACTTGACCCAGACAGGACACTGTCCTGCTGGCCCTCCAGGCAGAACATGCCAGTCATGCCCCTCATTCCTTTGGCTAATACATACAAAGCATGTGTTTTATATTGACCTTGTGCTT
Source organism: Canis lupus familiaris (assembly GCF_011100685.1). Lineage (NCBI taxonomy): Eukaryota > Metazoa > Chordata > Mammalia > Carnivora > Canidae > Canis > Canis lupus. Next base: position 13,789,163 of record NC_049242.1, on the reverse strand, counting down.
GTCACTGAACATGCATCACCTCATTTAATACTTACAATTTCACCATCATGTACAAAGAATTTAGTCAATTGTAAAAGACAGCCATCTTGTCTCCTCCGCATGCTAAAGGCCATATCTATTCATTTGTTTATTCATTAATTCCTTAATCCCCTATCATGTACCAGCCACATGCTCAGAATTGTACATTAAAAAAAATCATTATTTTAGACAGTCCTAAGTGCCTGTCTCAATTCCTGTGTTGCAGAGAGAGTGTGAGCACTTCCAGGAGAAAGTCAGAAGAGCAGTGACACCCTTCAGGCTAGCCTCAACACTTTTCCTTTAGCTTATCCTCTTTTCCCCTTTTTATACACACAACATACCCTGGCTTCCAGCTATTCATCATGATTAGGCAAAGGCCTACCTGGTTGATGTTATCTGGTCAACTGGATAAAAACCAGCAGAGAGGCTGACTGGCTGGCCCATTTCCCAGCCTTTTTTTTTTTTTTTTTTTTTTTTTTAACCCCTCAGTATATCCTGGGATGAGATGGTAAGACTATGTGATTTGAAAACACTCTGGGGCCAGAGAAATTAGGAGGTTTGCCCAGAGTCAAACAGCTAGGACCAGGGCCATCCAGACTCCTAGTCAATGCTGTTTCTACCACTCTACCCTACCTGAGAGAGCCAAACATGATTTTTATGTCTAAGATGGTTATCACAGTTCACTCTACACAGGAATTCAACCTTTGATAGAGAATCTGAAAAACCAACACATGTGAAAATGAAGGAAACTGCAAATGCTTCCTTATAGTGGAAAATGAGAGGAAACATGTGTCCCTTGTGTCATAGACACATCATAAATCCCCACAATCTGCTGAGAGGCACCACAGCATGTGGGAAGCACAGACTTTGCAGTTCGCTGAGCAACTCTTCAATCTTGCAGGGAGCTTAACCTCTTCTACCTCGCTTCCTCATTGTTAAGCAGGTTCAGCTATGTGGATGAAAAGGGAAAATATATGTGAAGCTCCATATATAATATAGTTCCTTGAGAAATGTTGGTTCCGTTCCTCTTTGCTTTGACAGAAAACACCCCAGAGGTCCTGGAAAGCAGTTCTTCAAAGCCAACTGCCTTCACTTTAAACAAAACAAAACAAAACCCAGGTCTTAGGGGAGCAGCTAAGAATCATAAGTTGCGGTTGCGGTTGAAATGATATCTATGGCAAGAATGCCCATCACATAGATGTGGTTATGTGTGCACGGGGGTGGGAGGTGTGGTGCTGGTGGTGCACAGACACACATGGGCAATGACTTCCTGCTGACAGTATGATGCAAAGCACAGGAAATACCACCTTTAGAGTGTCTCATTTTCAAACCATAAAGGACTAAAATTATATATATGTATGCAGAATGGGGTTTCTTAAAAAGAAAAAGGAGTAGGGAGGTAAGAAGAATCCATCCCGATGTCTGCTTCACCGCTGATCTGTGAAATGTCTGTAGCTGGTAGTTAGGGAAGCAAGCTGAATATGCATGTGTTGTAATGACTGGGCCCAGTACTTGTGGCAGCAGGCAGAGAAGTAGCACAAAACACAGCTATAAGGGCAACAGTGACCTAGGACGGTTATCTTCTAGCTGCCTCCTGAGACGCCACAGTGGCTATTCCCTGGGTTCAGGTCCATGTTCTACCCTGAACAGGTAGAGTGATTTGGGAACTGAACATTTGCTTCCCCTGTATGATACTCATCTTTCTTCTTTCAAGAAATCAGATTGGAGGTAACATATAGATTAAATCATTTCCAAAATGTCTCAAATGAACTTGGATGTGAACAATTTGAAGACCTGGATATATTAGGAAAGGCAAACAGATTTCAGACTGAATGTGAAATCTCACCTACAGCCGTGCTGAAAAGGATTTGGAGGCAGCATCTGGTCTTAGTGGGCAACAGTGATCTAGGGCATTAGTGATATCCTCTCATAGCTGTAGGAGGGTTATACTCCAAAGTCCATAATAAATTAGCATTTGAAAGATTGGTCTGATTTATAGTGGCAGATGCGCCTTTCTAATGATGTTTGCTTACGCTAATATTAGAATCACATAATTTATGTTTCTAAAGCCACATACCAACCAGGAGGACTAGGAAATTGTAAAATCATGTTAGGGAAACAAAGTTGAGATTTTAAATTTGCAATTGATAATGCATTAAAAGGATAAAGGTCAATTTCTTTGAGGGCTAGGAGCATGTTTTAATTACCATAGAATTCTCTTCATATCATTGTCTAGAGAAGTTCCCTATGTTCAATGAAATTTCACTGCATTAAATAATTGAGGGTTTTGGGATGCCCAGGTGGCTCAGCAGTTGAGTGCCTGCCTTTGGCTCGGGTCTTGATCCCAGGTCCGGGATCGAGTCCCACATCGGGCTCCCTGCAAGGAGCCTGCTTCTCCCTCTGCCTATGTCTCTGCCTCTCTCTCTCTCTCTCTCAGTCTGTGTCTCTCATGAATAGATAAATCTTTAAAAAAAATAATTGAGAGTTTTAAGAGTAATTTCCTCCTAAGGAGTCAGACTACCAAGCATAGAATTCTGTCCTTTTTTTTAGAGGCAAAGGTGGAGAGGGGAATAAGGGAATTAAAATGTATCCATCACCTCTTACGTGCTAAGAAGATTAAGAATTATCTTACTTAATCCTGACTCTAATCCTTTGAGTTTGGTATTATGGGCATTCTCAGTCTCTGGGTTAAGGCTTGGAGAGGTTAAGTAACTTGTCCAATGTCCAAGTAACTTGATTAGTGGTGAGAAGAGGATTCAAACTAATTTCAGTTTTGACTCCACAGTTAAGTAGGGGACTTCTTCCCTATTCTTCTGAAGGAATAATACCAATGATTTTGACTCCAATTGAACATGAATGCTTTGTGAACGTACTGTAATTCACTTTAAGCACTACTTATTATGGCTACTAATAATAACTCATAAATAGACAGTGCTTCACAAATTAACAAATGATTAACAAATGGCAGGACAAATTACAAGGGGCAAAAATACCACCATGGGGTACAGGGAATAGCACTGGACCAAGAGCTTTTCTTACTATGGCCCTGGCAGAGATTATCTCGTGGCCCTGGGCTACTTATTTCCCCCTTTCTGGGCTTTATCAGTAAAGTGAAAGAGCTGGACAAAAAAATCTTTCTGGAGCTGTCAGGCTATATGGAAAGCAAATGGAAGAGTCAAAGACAAACAGCTGGAAGATGGCAAAGGGGCTGAAAGCAAAAGCCCATGGAATAGCATTTTTAGAGATCAGAGATCTAGTTCCACCAGTCCAGGAGCAGAACAGCCTCAGACCCACACTCACAACTCCCTTCAGTCCTAAATCAAAGAGGGGGTCAGAGCACAATTCTTTTTATATGAAGCACGCCAGGCCATGGGCTGGGCGTCTTTCAGTGTACACAGGCTATGGGCCTCATGCTCATCTGTCACCTGCACCCACCCACCCACCGTACACCATCACTTCTCCCCAAGTCCTAGACCTATCTGTGGTCAACATCAGGTCCTTAATGCTTGACTAAAAACTCTCCAGAATGATGGTAGAACACAGGGCTTGACTCACACTTGATTTTCCGCCATCCCAAGACTTCCTGCTATCAGTTTGTAGAAGCAAAAGCTGCTAGGGCACCCTGAGAAACAGAAGGGGAGTCTGCAAACCCACCACTACTAAGGGACTCACTGCATTACTGCCGTGGCTACAGACGGGCTGGTACCAGAGGCTATATGCTCACACCCCTTATACTAAGCACAGTTCCAGTCAGAACTTTGCATTTTTGAGGATTTTTCCATCAGCCACTGCAGATGCTCGTGAAACACCTCCACTTCACTCACACAGAAACACACAACAATGGTGAACACTCAGCAGCCTGCAGTCCCAGGGGCCAAGGACATTTACAGAAAAGGGAGGACAAATCCCTCTTCCTAACCTGGCTGGATAGAGGATGTAGAATCGCAAACCACACATAACATCTGACAAATAGAAACACCTGAGAAATAGAAGATAGTCAGCAATCTGGTATTCATAATTCCCACGTCCTGACACAGGAAGAGATATCCAGGGCCATCTTTGCTCCACTGCTTTCTTTCCAAATCTCCCCATCTTATCTTCTGAGAGGAGAAAGGATTCCCAATATGCTTTAAGAATCAACTAGTATTTTTTTCGGTGTTGCCCTCACTCCTTATTTTTAAAATGGGTGTCACAGTCCTGCCTCGCCAAATCTCAGGGTTGTTGTCAGGAAATGTTGAATAACATTCACCAAAGGGCTTTATAAAGTGTAAATGGGTAAAGGATCAATGCTACCAAAAGGCTCTGAGGGAGGGCTGGGGTAAATTTCCTGGGTTCCTGGATAAAATGCTCAAGCCCCCCCACCCCCCAGTTGCTGAGAATGAAGAACATTCCACCCCAAGTGCACAGAGCACTACAGGTGACTTGTAGGGAGGCATGTGACAAGTAAAGAGTCCCATTCTCAAGCTCTCCTGTACCTGTCACGATCACAGCTCAATGTCATACCTCATTTCAAGACGGCCACTCCCTTCCCCATGGCCAGGCACTAGGACTGCCTCTCTGCTATCTTTTTTCTCAGAAAAAGGAGGTGGAGTTAGTGCATGAGTACCTGAAGACCAGAATCTCACTCTCCATCCTGACATCTATGGGTAGGAGGAGCTTGAGCAAGTCACCACCTACCCTGTCTCAGAGTCAATTTCCTCACACATCAACTAGGCATAATTATATCCCACCCTTAGCCCCTATCAACTGCTCAAGAGTGTCTGAGCTCAGAAAAATGCCCTTTGCAATCTGTTAATCACTGCCATTTGTGAATCATTTGTAAGTTTAAGCACTGTCTCTGTGAGCTATTATTAGTAGCCATAACCAGATGCTCTGGAGTGCTTGGAGTGAATTTCAGCATATTCACAAAGCATACATGTTCAATTGGGGTCAAAATATGGGAAATGGTGCAAATAAATCCATTATTCAAAAAAAATCCATTATTCATGGTCCTGTGTCCTAGGAAACAAGAACATGGCTTATGCTCTTTCCAGATAACTCCTAGATGAGGATTATGCAGTTAATACTTTATAATCAAGAAGCCTTTCACTGCCTTCAAAGCCCAAGATGACACAGATAGCAGGGTCTGGGCTCAAGTCCACTTCTTTGGCATCCTGCTATTATGCTCCTTCTACCTACCCTGCGGGTGAGTGGCAAGTGGTAGGAATGTTGACATGGACCATGTGGGTTCCTCTCAGCAAGAACAATGTGTCAACGTTGTCACTCCTTGTGAGACAGAAATGAAAAAATGGCTCGGTCAGAGCCAATTTCAATCGCTGCTGAAACCAATTCAAACATTTCTGAAGTATGCAGAAATGTGAGCTACTTCTCAATTTATTATTTTTTTAAATCTTAGGAATTAAAAAATATTCCAATTTAGTTCATGATTCATTTTTTATTTTTTTTAAAGATTTATTTATTTATTTATTCAGAGAGAGCGAAAGAGAGGCAGAGACACAGGCAGAGAGAGAAGCACGCTCCATGCAGGGAGCCCGACATGGGACTTGATCCCAGGTCTCCAGGATCACACCCCAGGCTGCAGGCAGCACTAAACCGCTGCGCCACCAGGGCTGCCCCATGATTCATTTTTAAAAGTCAATATAAATATGCATACATCCAAATATATGTATGTATGTGTTAGTATATACTTCATTTTTAATTCAGTATTTAACAAATTAAAGGGGTTTAGTTTATCAAGACTATTTTTGGTGGAGTCCTAAGAGATAAATTAAGAGACACTGGGAAGGAAAAAAATCCCATCCATGAAGTAACCTAAAGCCTGTTAAGTCCAAGATCCATGTCAGAGTTATCCCTTATGGTTCAGAAAAAAATGTGTCCCATCTTCTTATAGACTGTCCCCCTTCCCCGATGCCCAGGGACCTCCTGGCTCCTTACCTGACTCTCTCCTCTTCAGCTCTCTTCAGGGCAGCATCCCGCTGCAGAACCTTCATGATGGCTTCTTGCTCCTCTTCTGTCAGGAAGCTCAAGTCAATCATTTTGGAAATCATACACAAAAATAATAGCAACAGATCTGGCTTAAAATTCTCAAAGTGAAACTAGGACTGTAGCTTGAATGATTTAGAGATGTAAAAATTAAGTGAAATAATATCTTTCTCAGTTCTGCAGCAAAAGTCTGAGGTTGGCTCAGCAAAAGTTTAAGGTGACTGATGGCAAAATCCTCAACGCCCTTTCCAGAAAGGTAAATGGTGATCTGTGGTACAATGTGGAGAAGAGGCTCTCAGAAGGATGCTGCATTCCTTGCCAGACAGGTCACTTGTTCCCACAGTGGCATTCCGACTCCCACTCCCACTCTGGACCAGTCTTAGACACAGTTTATTCTCCTTGTGTCCAGGTCACCATCTCAAGGAGAGGCAGCAGCACCTGAGCATCTCGCGATACCTGGGGAATCACAAGATAGTAAACACCAGACAGTGTGAGGAAATTCCTATAAGCATTGCTCATTATTACAAGATTTAAAACGTGCCTGGGGAAAGAGAATGACCATGTGAGATGGTCTCTGAGATCAGGGAAACCAGTTCTGCCAGCTTCCTGAGCAAATGGGTCATGAAGCACGTTCTACTCAATTCCATACTGCCAATACGGAAAGCATGCAAAATGCCTCTCGATGTTCGACAACCCACTGAGGAAAGGGATGGCTCCGAAAAGGAGCTAGTGCTCTCTCTCCAAACTCACAGGATGCTAGGCTAAGTAGTCCCACTCAAGGTCAATAAGACCAGGAAGACACGTTGTCAAGTGATTATGGGTAAGAAGCTAAAAATAAAAATTGACAAGTGCTCACTTCTCTGCGAGTAGCAGTGTTCACGGAAACGTTATCTGGGCTCTGTAATGACAGGTAATGAGCTGGCATCAGGGAAAGGCAGTGTGCACAAGAGGCAGAACAGTCCCACCTCTAACCTTTGCTGGGTCTAGAGCAACTCACCATGCTTGCTCCCTTCACGTCTGAGGACAAAGAACACTTACTCGTGTGTATAGAAACTGGGGAAAGGAAGAGGCATAATTTCAACCTCCTCCATCCAAAGTGAGAATTTTAAGTAGGACTTTGGGCAAGAACCCTATTTGCTTTGAGGCAACTCCACCCCATGTGCAATGAGAAGGTGTCACAAAGAATTTCACAGCTGTTTGGGACTTTAGAAGTCACCTACTCCAGGATTGGGGCCCTTTAACACAGTGCTACACATACAGTTGACACCAAAAACCAGGGATCCGGTAAGTTTTTTTGTTTTTTAATATTTAATTAATTAATTAAGAGAAGAGACAGTGAGTGAGCATGCGCAGGGAAGGGGGTGGAGATAGAGGGGAAGCACACTCCTCGCTGAGCAGGGAGTTCAATGCGGGGCTCAATCCCAGGACCCGGAGATCATGACCTGAGCTGAAGGCAGATGGTTAACCGACAGAGCCACCCAGGTGCCCCAAAGGTGCTCAGTAAGTTTTAAAGCAGTCTCACTGAAGAATAAAACAGAGTGTGTATACTATTGAGTACTTTTTATGAATAAATTCTTTGATTTGGCAAAACAGAACCACCGTGAAGTGCCCCTCTGCCATGTTAGCAAGTGACCCGCCACTTGGAGGCTCAGTTTTCTCTTTTGCCCTTATTTGTCAGTGGGATGTCCCTTACAGGTTGTAAAGACTAAGTGAAATGATGAATATAAAATAGCACATATCTTGCATCCTCTAGCTACTAAAATAGCTACTAAAAATATAGTCTAGCTTCCTTTCTGAGTTCACACTTTTGTCCTGTCCCTCCAAATAAGAGTATACTTTGTTATACAGTTTCCTTTTCTCTTTTGTATTATGTTTCCTTCTGATCTCCCCCATGAAGTATGGACTTCATGGACAGGTACTCTGATGACCTTTGTTTTATATTCCTGTAGCTCTCTGCATATGGTTCACAGTGACTACTCAAATATTGACATTACTTTATTCTCTTTTTTTAAAATTTGCATGCATTTGTATAGGTTGGTGCCTGTTTGTTCATCTTGGAAAATATTCATCCCTCAAGATGAAAGTTACCACCCCCAAGGAAGCCTTCCCTAACTACCTCAGCTAGAGTTCAAAGTAGATTCACTTATTGCTCCTAACTCTTCACTTCCTCCCTGAAACAACTAGACAACCACGTTGCCACAAGAGTGAGCAGAGTATTCATCCTTACCTTCCTGTTGTTGGGCTTGACCTGTGACTTTGGTCAATGGAATGTGACAAATGTGATATAAGCGTGGGCCTGTGTGGTTTGGCTTGGCTTCTTACACTACTGCCATGGGCTACAAGAAGAACCTGCCCTAGGGAGCTACTGCCTTTCCAGTGTGGGTCCCAGAAAAGGAGATATAATGTCAGACCAGAACCTGAGCCACCTGAAGTAAGGCCACCCCAGCTGACCTGGAGATTATGGAAAGAAATACATATTTGTTGTTGGAAGCCACTGAGGTTTGTGGCTGTTCTACAATACTTCTGTAGCAGGAGTCTAACACAAAAACTTTCTTCTCCATATCTATACCACCACTATAATTATTTATCTTCCTTTAGTCATTACCATTTGACTATAAGTCTCTGAATGTGAATAAGTAGGTGAGTAAATGAATGAAACTAACCCAAATATACAAGTTCACTAGGGGACAGCTATCTATTCTTTTATGCAGAATAGCTTCTTTCATGCATACTAATTTTCTTAGATCTCAGAGGCTGGTAAGGAAATTAATTCAGGCCACATTTGGAGAACCATGTACACTGCCATATGGTTTAGTGAGAGACATTTTTTAAATTCAATGAGTGATAGGCAGGAAGAGAACAAAGGACATAAACAACTCAAGTTGTCCAGCAGTGGTAACTGGCAGCATTGCTAAGGGAGGAAATGCTGGTTTCCACACCTTCATGAAGAACTACAAGCTAACCAGTGCTTCTGCATCAGAGCTTCTAAGGGTTAAACATTTCTTCTAAAAATTAGTGAGACAAAGGGCAATATCTTCATTTTACAGGGAAAGGAGTGAAGCTGGAATCTTTGACTACTAATTGGGTCAGACTGCAGCAGAGCCCTTGGATGGCAATCAAGACTCTTCAATACCAGGTGCTTTCCCAATTCCCAATACTCTGGATGTTATCTACCATGGGAGGTAATCGAACATTTCATTCATTCATTCAACAAACATTTATTGAGAGCCTATTATGTGCCTGGCACTGTTCTAAGCACTGGAGATACAGTGATAAATAAGACAAAAAAAACTTCCTGTCCTTACGGAGCCTACATGACACTTAGCGGAGATATCAAACTAAATAATAATTTCAAAAACGCCTAAATAATTAGAATGTAACTTGCCAGAAGGTGATAATAGAGCAGAGAAGGGAAGGGGGTAGTTCGAGTTTTAAAGAGAGTTGTTAGGGTTGGTTTTGTTGAGAAAACGACATTTAAACAAAAACTTGACAGAGGTGAGGAAACAAGCTACACTGGTATCAGAGGGTCCTGAGGTAGAAGTCTGTCTGGCATGTTCAAAGAACATCAAAGAAGTCAGTGCTAGAACACCAGAGTGTGCCAGGTGGTGAATAGGACAGGGCCAGTCAGAAAGAAGTAGGTTGCATGAGGGCTATATGATTTCTGTTTCTCTGAAATGGAGCACCATTAAGGAAAATCAGAAAAAAAGTAAATATTTACTGGGTACCTCCTACACTCCTGGCACTTAACATAGCTCACAGGATCCTCAAAAAGGTCTGAGGAAGTATTTTATAGTCTGTGTTTTTCAAAAAGGAGAGTAGGGCTCAGGGAGGTTTTTGTCACCACGCTTGTGTGGTAGGGCTGTTATTTGCCAGTAACTTTTTTTTTTTTAAGATTTTATTTATCTGAGAGTGAGGATGAGACAGAAAGCAAGACAGAAAGCATAGAGAGCACAAGCAGGAAGGGGGCAGAGGAGAGGGAGAAGCAGACTCCCTGCTGAGAAGAACTCCATCCCAGAACCCCAGGATCATGACCTGAGCTGAAGCAGACCTTTAACAGACTGAGCCACCCAGGAGCCCCTTACCAGTAGCTTTATCAGATTAACCCACCCCAATGCTGACCTCTCTAATTCTCCCCAACACAGATTCCTCAAACTGGGAAGCAGAACAAAATTCTTCTGACTTTGGGCCCTCGTTCTCTGTTTAAGCATAGAAAAACTACTGGCCCATAGCGGGCAGTCAGCAACAGGGGCAATTTCAATGTAAAAACAGAGAGGGATAAATTTAGGCAATGGGGATTACCGATGTGTTCCTAGAAGGAGTAGCTACCAGGGTGAGCAAAAAAAAGTTCTCCTAAACTTCAGCCTCATCCTGATCATGCTGCTGAATGACTTTTCTAAAAGTCAGATCTAACTGAGCCATACTCTTAGGTTTAAAACCCTTCACAACTTCCCATTGCCCAAAGCTCAAACTCCTTACTGTGGCCTGTGGGACTCACGTGAACTAGTACCAGCTTTCTTCCCCAAGTGCTTTGCTGAAGGTCTGCCCCACACAACTTTTCAGTTATTTTGTCCCCAGGTCTTTGTATATGCTATTCCTTCTTCTTGGAATACTTTCCCTGGGCTAATAGCCCTTGAATCTCAAGTTAGATGTCACGTAATGCACAGAGGCTGTCCCTAACCTCTCAAGGCTGAGTTAGGCATCCCTCTGGTGTGTTCCATTAGCACCTGACTTTCTGAGTCAGGATATTCATCATACCATCTCAGATTCCTATCGACTCATGTTTATCCTCCATTCGTTTATGAGCAAGGCCTGGGTATCTGAGTGCTTGGTGACCCCAGCATCTGCCACTGTGCCTTGCATCTACTAGGCACTCATATATTTAATACATGAATACAGATGGGAGAGGACTGAGCTTCCACTTTTTCTATAAGGTGAAGCTGGCTCTAGGACTTGAAAAATCAGGTCCGTATTATTTAATGAGTTTCAGCTCCAGGTCCTTCACCTGACCGCGTGGTTTGAATAAATCACACGACTTCCCCAGGTCTCAGTTTTCTTATCTATGTGATGGGTGTATGTACTCCTACTTTCCCTTTCTTAAAGAGATTATGGAGAAGCTCTGGTGAAAAGGCAGGAGACTGTTGAGAACAAATCAGGAGTGAGCAGTACTGGAAGCAGCAGCGAAAGGGAAGCTTACAGGCTCCAAATGCAGACCACAGTTTTCCATGTGTCAGCCCTCCTATGCCACATCTACAAAAGCCAATACACTTCTCCTTGTCAAGTGTCCAAAGTTAAGCTAGAAAGGAAAACCAAGGCCCCAAACAGTGGGTGCTTGCTGGTTATCACAACTAGGAGAAGAGCTAGATTTACAGGCCTAATCCCAATCATTTTGCCTGACCAAACCCAGGTGAAAGCCTGAAGGACAACAGCATGTGTGCCCCCACCGTGCTCTGCTGCAAGGGCAGGTCACATAGCACCTCTTTCTTCCCCAGATGACTGTGGTTGTACCAAAGCCTGCATACCTCAAGAAAAGGGAGGAAACCTCAAGTAAGTAGTGACTCTCACATGATGAGGTTTTCAGAAAAGAAGCAAGTTGTTCTGACAATCCTGTGACATTAAGAATGAAGGCTTGAAAGGAAAATCTGAAAAGGCAGAGCAGGAATAAATAAGCTGGAGTCAGGGTGGGGTTGAGGGGAAGAGCACTGGACAGAAACAGCCCTGGATCAATTAAGGGACTCATGCATAAAACCAAATGTTTCATAAACTTCCTAGATCATAGTGGCATCAAGGGATCGATGAAATGACACACAGCTGGTTCAGGGGATGCCTAGGAATGAATGATTGCAGTGGAACAATTAGAGAACCTCTGCTCAACTCCTACCCAGCACAAAGATCTCCCCGTTACATACCAAACTGGTCTCATCAGACCCACAAGCCACCCTGCCAGGGAACCCATGCCCAAAGCCCTAATTCTCCTATAGGGCTGCTCTACTTCTCAGGTTTCGTTTACACTATGGTTGAACTTGCCTGCAATTTTTGCCTTTTGCCTCCAATTTGTCCCAGCCCCACTACCTCACTCTCCCTTTCAAACAGCAATTTAAAAGGAAGACAGCTTTGTTGTTCTCCCTGAGTCTCCTTCGTTGAGGGGAAGATGAACTTCCTTCCTCCCTCGGCTACTCCTCACATGATGTTTTCTAAGCTTTTTGCAATCTTGCTTATTTTTCTCTGAATTGAAAAATGAGCAGGTGGTGCTAAGTGCTCTACCTACTGTGATCCCACTGAATCTCTCTGCCCTCCCAGTGAGGTGGGCAGGTATTCTCCACATAGTGCAGATAACATTGGGCTCAAGGAGTTAAATAACTGGTCTACTGTCACTTAAGCAGAACGTGGTTTGAAGCCAGGGCTGGAAGGTTCTAAAGCCACTGTTTTTCATCTTTTACTACATCACTACCCCCTTATTCTCAGAGAGATCACGCGGCTAGTCAGGGACAAAGATGAGACTAGACTCCAGGTTTCCTGACTCCCAGTCCAATTCTGTTTTCACCCTGCTTTCCTCCCTGCTTTCCTCTTTCCAGACATTCTACTTTCTTGTTTGCCATTTCCTATGAGAAACATGCATTGGCCCTCAAAGCAGGGCATGCTCCTCTATGCACAATGTGTAGGAACAGGAAAATGATTGGGCCATTTTGATTTGTTTTATGGACAGACATGGGAAGGAGCAAAACCACAGGATAGAGGGGAAAAGGCATCTGTGTCAACATACAGGCATTTATGACATGGCCATGAGCCTCTCAAGAATGGTGAAAATCCTGGCAACCAGAAACTATGACTAAAAGAACCTACCTTTATGAGTTTAAACTCAATCAGAATGTGTTGTCATATATTTACACAGAGATATGTTTATATGAAAAGCAAACTTTTTCCACAGCACTGTCCCAAAACAGTGCCACATGAATATTTTCTTGTTTCTGTGTGGTCAGGGCTCTCATCATGCTATTTAAAAATATGCAAATTACTCAACCTAATACATTGCCTAAATTGGGCTTTTTAAAGGGAAAGCATTATTCATTGTCTTGTGACTGGCTCAAGGTTAACTGCTCAAAAATGTTGAGTGAATAAATGAAATGAACCTATGAATAAACAAATGAAAGGATATAGAGAGAAAGACTATGTTTGTTATCCAATAATAAATTTATCTTTTATTTGAGGAACTAAAAAATTAAAATTGACAGGCACCTTCAAGATATAAAGTTTTCACTTTTGTGGGGATTATTCCAAAGGCGGAAGCCATTTTTCTACTTCAGTCTTCTCCAGCTCCAGGCTGATGTGGCTGACACATCTAATGTTTCACACAGACTACCTTAATGACTTCAAATTAAGAATAAAGGAGATAGGGGCACCTGGGTGGCTCAGTGGTTGAGTGTCTGCCTTCATCTCAGGGCATGATCCTAGGGTTCAGGGATCGAGCCCCACATCAGGCTCCTTGCAGGGAGCCTGCTTCTCCCTCTGCCTATGTCTCTGCCTCTCTCATGAGTAAATGAATAAAATCTTTAAAAAAAAAAAAAAAGAGTGGAGACAAAGAGAAGGAAAGACTCCCTATACATGACAATTCCCTCACCCCTTACTCTTACAATATTCAAACCTAAGGATAATGTCCCCAAATTTCTGAAAAACTCGCCCCTGCCATTCCTAGGCAAGTTTGGACTTATACCCATAGGAACAAAATATTTTCATCTAGCCACAACCAAGGACAAGATAATGGGATGTGAGGAAGATAGTGTCACACACAACTAACCCTCATGCAAGGAGAATGTGAACTAATAAAGGAGGCCCAAACCAAGTATCAGGGCCACAGGAATTTTGGAAGGAAATACAGTGAGGTAAGCCTGGATGGATGAATTAGAGATGAGAGTGGGGATTCTGGGCCAATGTACCAGGCCACAAAACCATGAAAGGATTTAAAAAGAAGGCTGGTAACCAGAGTATAGGGTATGAATGGGAAAACAGTACCTGGGGTGAGACCCTGCAGGGCCTGAAATGCCAAAGAAGAGAAATTTGAACCTGGATTTTTCACATTTTCCAGTCTTGAGGAGTAAGTGTGCCAGAACCACCCTCTAAATCTTTATTTTCTTGGTATGTCAAGATTCCAAAAGATGAAAACAGTGAAGAAAGAAAGGAGCTAGAGAAATGGGAAGCTTAAATTCATTTTAAACTTCACATTTAGGGGCACCTGAGTGGCTCAGTAGGTTAAGTGACTGCTTTCGGCTCAAGTCATGATCCTGGGGTCCTGGAATCAAGCCCCACGTTGAGCTCCATGCTCATCTGGGAGGCTGCTTCTCCCATGGCCCCTACCCCTGCTCATGTTCTCTCTTTCTCTCTCAAATATCTTTAAAAAAAATAAATAAACTTCATATTTGAGTCAAAAACTCAAATCTTCAAAAAAAGATGGCCATCTACAAAAGGGATGATTTACCTTTGACAACATATCAAACAAGGAGCTTTAAGACACAGTAGAACAAAGTTCATCTGACATTGCAGGGACTTGCTGCAAAAGCCAACATACCCAGGGGGTTGTTATTAAGTATCCAGCTTGGGAAGCACCAGGAGCTTTGCCTAAGTTCAAAACACCAGAAAGAAACATCCTCTCCCCTTTAAAGGGCAGCATCCACCACCTTTCCAGATATCAGTTCTGAAAGAGGGTAAGTTGTATGCTCTAAAAGCTCTGATAGTACACCCAGTCCCTGCCCTCAGAGAGTCAATATTCTGGAAAGAAGGGCAGATGTTGAACAAGCCTGAGAAGTTCTACAAAGCTGAAGAACAGAATGCTATAAAACTCTTAACCAGGGGGCTTAATTTGTTTGTTGGAGGAGGGGGGAGGCAGGGAAGGCCTCCATGAAGAAATAGAATCTCTATTCACTTTAAGCTCTATAGTGACATCTAAATTGGGAATTCTGTCACTTTAAATTCATCATTGTTCGTATCCAAATGTGGCTGATGAGTAGCAGATTCCTAGACTTTGCTCAAGACATACTGAATCAAAAGCTTCAGGGCTGAGGCCCAGGAAACTGCATTTTCCTAAAAGGTTCCCACATGATGCCAGATGTTTTTTGGTTTTTGTTTCTAAAAAAAGATTTTATTTGAGAGAGAGAACACATGAGCAGGGGGAAGGGCAGGCAGGGGAAGACAAGTAGACTCCCCACCATGACCTTGGAATCACAACCTGAGCCAAAAGCAGATGCTTAGCAGAGCCACACAGGCACCCCCTAGCCACACTTTAAAAACTTGGTCGTCAAGAGCCATTTCTATCACTGCAGAAAGTTCTATCAGACAGTGCTATGTGAGATCTGACAGGAGGGGGATTTCAGTACTTCACAAATCAGAACACAACAGCAGCTCTGCTGAAAGATTTATTACTGAACCAACCTACTGGTATAGAGGCATAGTAACAGAGAAAATAATTCCCTCAATAAGACATGTCTATTGGCCAGGTAGAAAGGATGTTTCCATATTTATAGGATAGAAACATGTCATCTCCATGCAGCTTAAATATGTGTGCCAATTATGTTTGCTATCTCATGATGTGCTATGCCTCCTCATAGACCCAGCTTGGTTCTTCTCCAGTGCCTCCTCTTGGAGTTGTACCTGATTTTATTACCAGTTTTCATCTGAATCCACTGGGGGATGGAATGATTCTGCTTTTGTTTCTTGGCCAGGAATCACTTGATTCTGAAAGCCTTGTGAGAAGACATGACGAGGAACAGTCACACCACACACAACCAGGATGGCAGTAAAAAGCTTGATGCCGGGATCCCTGGGTGGCGCAGCGGTTTGGCGCCTGCCTTTGGCCCAGGGCGCGATCCTGGAGACCCAGGATCGAATCCCACATCGGGCTCCCGGTGCATGGAGCCTGCTTCTCCCTCTGCCTGTGTCTCTGCCTCTCTCTCTCTCACTGTGTGCCTATCATAAATAAAAAAAAAAAAAAAAAATTTAAAAAAAAAAAAAAAAAAAAAAAAAAAAAAAAAAAAAAGCTTGATGCCAGATGTTTGGCCAGGTCTGGGAATCACAGCTATGAAGATTCCCAAAAAGTCAGAAATGGCTAATGACTGGTTAAAGAGCATAGCAACTAGTCAAAGTTAAAGATGTCCATTGTACATCAATTGTTTTCTGGCTATAACAACAGTGAACCCCAAAATGGGAGCAACAGCTAAATCATGGTCATAACTAGCTCTGTGCAGATGAGGAAGCTGAGCTAACTGCCTATGGTCACACAGCTAGTTACTGTGAGAGCTGGGACACCCCGAAGGGGCCTCCTCTATCTCCGGGACCTAGGCATCTTCAACCTAAATGAGAATTTGCAAATGGACTAGTAAGTGGATTGAGCGGCACTTCATAGCACCCCCAAAACCAGCACGTTGATACTAGCAGCATTACAAGTAAATTCTAGATTTAATTATTTTCTAGGTTTCAAATTCAAACGAAGGGAGTGGAGTGCAGCAACCAGCTGATTTATTAACCAGGCTGGAATTAAACCAGGATCATAAAGTTAACTGACCTGTAGCAATCACCAACTCAGACTTTAAAAGGACTACATAAAGCCCCATTTTGGGTACAATCATAGACATTCCTGCTTGGGAATGTGAGGGAATCTCTCCAAATGGACTAATGCAGGGATTCCCAAACCTGGCTGTACATTAACATCAATCTGAGAAGCTTTTAAAAAAAATTAGCCATGTCCAGGTCTGTTCCTCCTCTAACCCCCCACGACACTGACATGACTGGTCTGGGGTCAGATGCCAGCAGCTCAGGTGATTATTATGTGCAGCCAGTGATGAGACCCTTGGACTAACTAGCCCTCTCTCTCTCTGGCCCCGGCTCAACTCCCAGACCTCAGGGTGAGGCCAGCAAGATGCCCAGGGCACAAAATTCAAGGAGGCAAGGTTGTATAAGCACAGCACTCTGCCCCTGCCGCCCCCAAAAGTGAGCCTCCTTATCAATAAGGCATCTAGGGCATAAACTGTAAGAAGATACTCATTCTCCGGATGCCACAAACCCAGTGTCTGTACGTTCATGACCTCATGTCCACAGATTTGTGCCCAGGGTGCCTCACTTGCCTCACCCCAGGCTCAGGACCTGTTCAAATCCCTCTGGTAAGATTATTAATTATCCATGAAAGATCCTACCATGTGCAAGGTCTTCTTTGCTCCTCTCCATCCTCTACAGAGACACTAACTTTGAGACTGGCGAATAACCTACCCATCCACTCACCATACCTGACACCAGAGGCTGCTGTGATGGAGTGGAACACACCAGGCTGAGCATCAAGAGATGACTAGAAGGGGACTGATTTTTTAGGACTCCTTGGTAGATCCCTGAAGACTGTCTATTGCTTGATCTGCACCCTGTGGCAGCAAGACTTACCTCACAGAGTCACTGTGAGGATATTAGGCTGTAAGTTAAATGGTTTGGGACACAGTAAATGCTCCATAGATACCTATTAACAGTAAATCTCCATATTTCACCAACTCGATCACCTTTCCATGCTACCTTGAGGCTAGAGAGTTACTGCTGTTTTTCTCTCTTGCTCATTAGACTGTCTCCCATCTTCTACCGGCCCACCCCATGTCACAAGAAGGAGTCAAATTCCTGGTTTCCACAAGACCTCTCCCTGAGGAGGGGCGTGAAGGAGATAAAAAATCTTCTAAATTTGGGTTGGGGAGTTGGCCATAGAGAAGGTAGGTGAGAGGATCTCATTTTTCAATAACCAAAAATTCCTCCAAATCATCTCATCTTAGGCCTGGACCAAAACTTTAGAAAATCAAAAGTCAAGAGTCTAACATTTTGGTCTCTGGGTCTGCATTCACATCCCCCCATCTAATTCTGTTTCCTCTGGTGGTGGGCAAAGAGGCACTTTGGCATCCCTGTGCCCCAGCACCTAACATGGTGCCTGGCACGCTACGGGTGCCCCCATTTATTGGATGAAGGAAAGAAAAAAAGGCATTAGAAGGAGAAAAGCAAGACAATAGCCTAAAGAAAAAGCCAAGACAGGTGACAAAAGTGGGACAACAAAACTGTGACAAGTTATTTTCCATGGATGTATTTGTTAGCTCTCTGGTTGGCAAAATCGTGGCCCTCCAAATATGTTCACATCCTACTTCCTGGAACTCGTGAATATGGTACATGGTGAGAGGGACTTCATGGATGTGTTTAAGTGAAGGATCTTGCAATAGGGAGATTACCCTGAATCATCTAAGGAGACCCAGTGTAAGCACAAGATCCTCATGAGGAGGAAGGATGGTCAGAAGGATAGGCAGCAGCTATGAGAATGAAGACAGATTGGAGTGCTGTGCTTTGAAGGTAGAGGAAGGAGCCATAAACCAAGGACCAAAGGCGCCCCTCTGATAGCTGGAAAAGGCAAGGAAACAGATTTTCTTCTGGAGCTTCAGCAGGAACTCACCTCTGCCAACCCCTTGGTTTTGCCCTGTTAAGACCCATTTCAGACTTCTGACCTCCAGGACTGCAAGATAATAAATCTGTGTTGTTTCAATCCACTCAGTTTGTGCTAACTTCTTATAGCAGTCATAGGTAACTAAGACACAGAGGACAGATGACGTCCTCATTCATCTCTGAATCCCCAGCTTGTCGCCTGGAACTCTGTTAACTGCATACATCTGCATAAATGACACTAAGAGGGCTGCTTGCTCGCCTTGCCCTCCAGCCACCCAGTTGCCAGGTTCAGATGACTGAACCTGTACAGTCTGCCTCCAGTTTGACCCTTTCTCTCCTTTTCTCTCACTCATTGAGAAGGCTACAATGGTCTCTGAACATGGCTTCTCTCATTCCTGGCTCTTCCTCACTTGGGTCTATTATACACGAACCAACTAGATTCAGAGTCCAAAGCCCCACTTTGAGCATGCCATACCTCAATTTAAAAACATTCCCCAGCTCTTCCCCTGTGTCAGAGTAAGTCCAAATTCCTTCTCATTCCCAATTCCCTATCAGCCTATTTTCACATGGTGCCTTTCCTCCAGCATGAATCCTAGTCAAAGCATTCCTCAATTAGCACCTCAACACCACCATCACCAGACCTCTGTTCCTTCCAATCCCCCCACGACACAGAATTCCTTTATATCTTCTGCACACATCCAAACCTCACCCCTCACCCAAGTCTTAGCTTAAATGACAGACACTTCCTCCACAAAGCTGCTCCTACAGCCTCCTTCCACAAGCTGCCAATAATGACTCCTTTCAGAGCCCTCATGGCATTTACTTGTACATCTCTCATCTGAAGTTGGAAAGAGCACAAGCCCCAGAGTCAGATACAGCTGGTACAATGTGACCCTCTTGTGCAAGTTGCTCAATTTCTCTGAGCCTCGGGTTTCTCATCTGTAAAATGGGCATCATACCTATCTCACTGGGTTGCTGAGATTAAAATTCATATCTAGATGGCCAGCACAATAATTATTCAATAATTACATCAACATTATAGTAATTTATGCATATATCAAATTCCCATCAACTCTTTAAGAGAAAGACGTACATCCACTTCATTTTGTAGCCACACAGTACCTTGCATGTAGCAGTGAAAAGAAGTTTTAAATACTGAATAAATCACTGAAGTGTTAGGTGCATCCCTACAGTCTTCCTGTTCCATGGATAGTAAGGAAAGCCTTGTTTTCTCCATTTTAGGGAGAACCAGTGTACCAGTTCTCTTTCTGACCCTCAGTGTTAGACTTCTTAAGATGAAAACTTTGCAAGACCAATCTCTTTAGTTAATGCCTCTAAACTACTATTTATCCCAACTAACAATTTTCAGTGAGCGTTATTTTCATTAGCCTAAGTTATAAATTGTTCTAATGTCCTAGCTCAGAAAACAGCTGTCATTCCAGAGCTAGTGGGACAGAGCTCACAGTTACCCCATCATGTTCAGATACCTCATGCTGGAGATATTCCCTCCTCCCTCGGTTGGGTATGCAACAGAATCACGTTACTTTCAAGGCATTCCTTAAACCACTTTTTTAAAATTTTATTTATTTATTCATGAGAGACACAGAGAGAGAGAGAGAGAGAGAGAAAGAGAATGAGAGAGAGAGGCAGAGGGAGAAGCAGGCTCCATGCAAGGAGCCCGACGTGGGACTCGATCCCGGGTCTCCAGGATCACGCCCTGGGCCGAAGGTGGTGCTAAACCGCTGAGCCACCCGGGCTGCCCTTAAACCACTTTTATGGAGGAGAAACTTGGCCCTTCATTTGCCAACCTAGTTGGCAACATCATGAAGAGGAGAGAACATGAGATTTAAAGTCATAGGATCTGGTTTGACATCTAGTTACCTACTTAATAGCTTGGTGGCTATAAATGTAGCACTTACCTGAGTCTCAGTTTCCTCTTTTTTAAAATTGAGACTAACCACTGCTCATCTCTCTCACGGAATCACTACAGGGGGCCAAGGACACCATATATGGGAAGGCATTTTATCAACTGCAAAATGCTATACAATCATATTCATCCACTCACTGTCTAACACAGCATGAGCTCCACCAGACACCCAATGGACTAGATAAGAGGAAGGGTGCACAGAGCATTCTAGAAGAAATGAAGAATGCTTTCACTCTGCCTGCCTTCATATAGACACTTCACCTGCCCTGAGACACAACAGACAGTAGTGTTGTAACTAGATGCCAAATAACTACAGGCAAGCTCCCCTCACAGGAGTCTTAAGGAGTATCTGTCTTGAGATCTGTAAAGTGTTTTGAGGTGATATTACTGAATGAAAGGTGCTATTTAGTGTAACTATCATGTAATCAGTATCACCTCTGTCCAGGCATCACTCTTTACATATATGACATCCCTAAATCTTTAAAATCAGCAACCCTTCCAGGTACTTGCTGTAATTCAGAAAGACCTTCACTATGATTGAGAAGGCATTAGGGATGACCCACCACATCTAAGATAGCACTCAACACCAAAAAGGACAGCAACTATCCTAATTCCAGTTTAGATTCCACCAAACTCTAGTCTCTGTACTTATTTCCCAGGACAGCCCGACTCAGACTCAAGACAATGCCTCACAGGAGGATAAAAGCTCTAATGAGCAAATCTCATGAAAAATTCAGCTGGTCTTTTGTAGAAAAACAGCTGGAGCTGACCTTAGGAATTCCACTAATTCCCCCTACCACACAGCCTAAAAATAGCCAAAGAGCATTTCTAGCTAGTGATGGCCTTTCCTTTAAAGGACATAATATGCAAAAAGGCATGCTGGGGTCATTAGTCCGAACTATACAGTCCCCATGATAGATCCTTGGCCAAATGTTCCTATGAGAATCTGCATTACAAGGTCAACATTGAAATTTCACTGTGAAGGCTCCCCCTGCCCTACTTCCCCAGTACCACTGAGTCTGTATAAAGAGGAACACTATCAGCCACTAAAAACCTCTGTGGCCAGTGTAGGACATTTCCCCTTCCTCAGCCTCAGTTTCCAAATCTGTGAAATAATGTGTTAGGCTCTGATCCCTGAGGTCTTTTTCTGGTATAAGACTTCCTAAAAGGTACATTCCATGGCTCCTCCATTCATACTCCTTAGTGTTACATGGGCCCCTATATATGTGCCCCCTGCTTCCTCTCCATTTTTCCTTATACCATGGGATTACCTCTGACGTTTCTGTGTCTTCAGAACATGAACTCCTCTCTGCCTATAATGGTATTTCCCAGCTTTATAAATTCCTACTCATCTTTTGAGTCATAGTCCAGGTGTCCTCTCCTTCAGAAAGGTGAGTCTAGCCCCTTCCTTAGAAGCCAGGTTAGAATTTTGGCCTCTGCAGTCTCATAGAACTCTGTTTTATACAGCAACTGTCTATCTACTACCTCCCTTACAAGCTGGGTGCCTCCAGAAAGTAGAGATTCCATGTCCATTTCCTCCCTATTCCCACTATCAGACCCTGTGCTGCCATTTGATGTTTGCTGAGACTGTACTGAATTCCACCAAAGTACCACACGATTTTATAGTGTTATTCCAAAAGATCAGGAATTTTTTGTAAGCATTGTTCTCTGTTCAAAAAGCAAAAAAATAAACTATCTTTAGACCCTTGCCTTATTAGGAAAAATATATATATATATATACAGCTGTTAGGAATTGTGATATAATCTTTGTAAAGTTGAAAAATATATATTTTCCCTGAGAAACTCTCTTTTTAACCATCTGAACCACAATTTTTTTAAAAAGGAGATTCAAATTTAGAAATGATGTGTAACTTGGTGGGTTTTGAGGTTTTGTGTGTGTGTGGCTTTTTTTTTTTTCTTTTTCTTTTTCTTTTTTTTTTACCAAGAGGAAGGAAAATTTTCAAAAAGGACAAATTATATACTAAGCTTTCTGAAAATTCTCAGCCAAGCTCTGGGAAATCAGATGAAAAACACCAAAGAAGAATGTGATTTTGTATCAGAGAAGCAAAATGCCTTATTAACTACTAATAACATTAAAAGGTATGCATGTGCATGTATTACAGAATCTTAAAAACCTAAGTTAATTAATACAATTAGTAGGTACAAGTGGGACTTGATGGAAAAGTAGAAGAAATAGACATTTTAATATCTTCCTCCAATACCTTCTTCCATCTTTATACACACTATCTCTACAGCATAAGGAAACCAGCAAAGTGGGCAATGTCATCTGTGTTTTACAGATGAGGAAACTGAAGTTCATGGAGGTTAAAGGACTTGCCTCTAAACTACAGAGTTGGGAATCTGAAACTGGGTCTGCCTAGCTCTGAGTTCTGTCTAACACACCAGGAAGAGCTTTGGTAAAAGTGAAGAAAGGAAGGGCCAGGTACCTAGTACTCTGAGAAGGATCCCAAGGATGCAAATAAGAGCTGGGGTTTCCCTCAAAACCCTACACACACAAAACACTGAGCTTTGCAGCACTGAATATTGTTAAATTTGATGTGTGAAGCAACCAGTTACATAGAGATTTTTATTCTTTATATGATCTCAATTTGCCAGCATATATAAACAAACTCCTGAAGTGTAGAAACAGGTATGGAGTATGATGTTGCAACATCAGCAAATCTATTTTCCTAAACTCTTGTGAACAATAAAAATCCTCGCACTGATCTAGGAAAGAGGTTTACATAATTAGCCAAAAGCCAAAAAGATGATCACCAACATTCTATGAGTTAAAGTCAGCCTGTGCCCTGCCTGGAGGGAAAGACTCGCCTAACACCAGGGTTCTGGTCCTTGTACTGCCACAAATGACTGAAATCCTTTGGTGTCGTTCACCGCTCAGAGTGCCCTCACCTGTAAAATGAGGCATGTGATCTCTGATCACTCAGATATCTTCCAAATGTATGATTTTTTTTCCCTCATGGGCATAAAAGCAAACAGCCAGAATGAATTCCAACACTGCTACCAACCTAGCTGACGGATAGAGAGGAAGTCAACTGGAGGAAAAGTTATTCTGCTGCTCAGTGCAAATGGCTTTTATTAAACATTTTTAATAAGATAGAGCTATCTTGAGGGAGGGAATGGTAATTAGGAACATAAGGTAGAACAGCTGACAAAAAGTCTTCTTTCCCTTCTTTCTGTCCCTCTGTCCTCCTCTTCCTTTCTCACTGAGAATGTCCCTTGTTTGGGACCGGGCTAGGCACTATAGAGACAACTATTAGGTAGTAAGCCCTGGTTGGTGTTGTCAAGATTTTGGCTCCAAGCATAACAAGAGCTCCCATTTGCACCACGTTGGGGCTTTATACTATATTGAGGGCACATGCATTCTTCATAGCAACCTTGGCAGGTAGGGAGGGCAGAAAGGAGTAAGCAGCCTCATAATCCCCCATTCACTGATGTGAAACTGACCTTCAGCAAGGTCAAGTGGCTTGCCCAAGGTCACACAGCTGCTAAGTGACAGAGCTGGGAAGAGAATACATTTGCAAAAGGAGAAAAGGACTACAGACAAAGGGGCATACTTCAGCATCAATTATGTGATAAGTGGGGAAGTGAAGAAATCAGATCAAGAGCTGGGAAGAAGTGAGACTTGAAGTAACCTTTGAACATGAAGGAAGATTTAGACAATTCACACTCTACACTCACTGAATTCAATGTAGAAGACAGCACACTACTACTTTAGAGGGTGGAGTGCAGAAAAACCTAAGGATGTCTATATTTATACGCACAGAGAAGCATATTGTCTTTCATTTAAGAAGTGGTCATTCTTTAGCTGTCATCAATAATTAGCATGTGTGTGCTCTGGGTATTTTTCCCAGGAGCAGAAATGGGTGGCTCTGAGCCTTTTTCTTTGGCACTCATAGCGGGTATCAGGGAGAGGGCCACATGGTGCTAGGGATATGTGATCTGTACCTTGTGAGCTAGGGTGAAAATCCCTGACCTTGGCATTCTTATCCATTACTGTAGCTACCTGAGCTAACTGGCCTTCTCGGTCAAGTATTTTTCCCTGTGGGTGTGACTAATCACATGCTTGTACAGCAAGCCGGCCTTCCCAGACTGCATTCATGCTACCAAGGCTCAAGAATGTAATTAATGACCAACCGGACCCATTCCTAAGGTGGAAAGAGAAGGAAGAAAATGACTGGGAAAGATTTCAAGGTGATGATAGAGCCTCAAAATTACAGAAGGGTTTAATAAAGCAGGCCCAGGCTCTGTACATCACACAGAATGGGATTTAAGCCAAAAAACTGGGGAGACAGTGCAATCAGGCAGAAGGTCCTTCAGAGGGGGAAGCCTAAGGCACAAACAAGAGTGAGATTCAAGTTAAACCACAGACCTGCAAGTAGGGAATTCAGGTGACAGGAATTCTAAGGGTTACTCTGAGCATAATTACAGATCTTACTAGTGAGACTTCAGTCAACCCTCCAGAATTCTGGTCCCATTTTTTAAAAATCAGGTAACATTTCAAACACTATTTCATCAAGGGTTCGGAGATGAAATTCACAGCATACAGAGTATGATGAGATTAACCAATTCTGTCTCACTTCCAACCCTGAGTAACTGACAAGCAGTAGGGATGGGGTAAAAGCAGAGCCTATCTGATGGCAGTACTCAGGAAGTGGTTTTGGAGGTTGGACTTGAAGCTGGAAGTGACACTTTCCACAAAAGGAAATTTAAATTTTCTCTTCCATCACATCAGAACCCAGTACCATTTGCAGAGCAAAAAGAGTGACCCAAAGAGAAAGAGAGCTACCAAATTAGAGAGCAGAACATTTGCCAGCATCTTTTCAGCTTTTCTGGCATCTTGAGGTGCTCGTCAGAAAAAGCAAAGCCTTCCATAGACATCCACCAATGGAGACGTTCTTAAGCAAGTGCCTAATGACGACTAAGTGAGGGGGAACAAGATAGACACATGTATACTCTACCTGTCAAAAACTGACTATATTCTAGACATGATAGATACAGATACACACATATATACACACACAGGGATATATGTAATATATGTACATATTTAGTGCTCAGTTATTTGCAATCAATTTATGAAATCCTGAGAACTCTTCACTCTGCAGTTACATAGAGAAAGCTAAGCAGGGTGGTTGCTAAGGGATTGACTATAAAACTAAGATTCTGGTGCCTCAGTAATGGGTAAAATTAGGGACCTTCCCCCCTAAAAGATGTCCTAAAAAGGCTTGTTTTGGTTCAGATGTAGTTGTTTATAGGGAAGGAGGTAGAAGGATTATATGCAAAGTCACTGCTATTGTTGCAGATTCACTATGCTGGAAAGTTCCCATTGCTATCACATCAAATGCTTAGTCCCACACTGGAAGAAAAGTGCCATTATCATTCCTACTTTACAGAAGAGGAACGGGGCTTAGAGAAGTGGAGTAACTTTATTCTTGTCTGTCTTCTTAACTACTGTTATATATATGTATATGTGTATATTATAGATACCAGTTAAAAACTGAATTTCAAGTTTTCATTTCAAAAACTAAAAACAGATGGGTCAGGGAACACTTGTAACATCTCGTTATTCTTTCTTTTTTTTCCTAGCAGAGGTAAATCTTAAATAGTCAAGCTACAACAGAAAATTGAAAACAATTTATCCATAACTTTGATTTCAGAAAGAGGAAAAATTCTCAAATTCTTAATCAATAAAGATTGACAGTAAATACCTCCTAAGACAAGCCATGTGAGAGAGACTTCCTGGGTGCATCACACTGCAGAGGGACCATGATTATGGAAAACCTGTGTGTGTTGGAGAAAGAACACCCTGGGACTTACGCAGGGGTCAATTTTACTCCCAATTTGGTGGCTCCCTAGGTATGTGATGCTGGGCAAATCACTTAACCTTCTAGAACCTCGTTCTCCTCATTTGCAAAACGAGGGTGAAGAATAGTTTTCTCAAAGACCCGTGCCAGTAATCAATGCTTAGGTTCATATTGGTAAAGTAGCAGGAATTGGCTACAATGGATCATTTACATTTGGCTATGGGTACCATGGCCCAGTAACTCATGAGTACTACTTTCATCTCACCTCAAAGCCTGGATAATTCCATTCCAAACCTGCAGAAGCACGTTAACAGAGCCAGTCCTTCAGTAGTGCTCAAGGTCCTCTAAAGAGTGTGATATTTTACAACCAAATTAAGTATCCTTATTCTTGACAGTAAACAGCAAACTGGGAGAAATTAGTTATTATTAATCATAATAATATCAAAGGTTTACATAGCACTTACTATATATGCTAGGCACTGTTTTAAGCACTTCATAACTTTAACTCCATGATTTCACACATGACAAAGCAAGCATTTCAGAGCTAAGGAAACAGGCATAGAGAAATGAAATAATTATCAAGTGGCGGTGTAGGACTCTACAAAGGGAACCCAACTTGAGGGTCCATGCTCTGGACCTCCATCCCACCCTGCCTCTCTTGGATAATGGTGTCACAAAGCATATAGTCATTCTCTAGATAGCCTCAGTGGTAGCTTTTAAATCTCTGGCAGAGAGTCTTCATTCTCTCTGACCTTCCCAGACTCTCTGGCTTGGTTCATTTTCTAATCTCTGGCAGATTCAACCCACAGATTTCTTCAAAAGATGAGGCCCTGGGAGGCAAGCCTCTAGCTTCCTGATGAAGACTACTCAGCCTCAACAGCCATATGCCCCTGGGTAAACTTCTGGTGCGTCCTGAGACAATGTCCTACAATCAACCTTCACAAAGTAACTGAAAAGTCATCTTTCTTAAACCCAGGGAGATCTATGACCCAGCCAGAAGATAAAAGAAACACTTCCTCCAAGAAAAGCATTTGATGATGTCAGATAAATTAAGATTAAGCTTTTGTAAAAGTTTAATGACTGAGATGGTACAACACAATGGTCTGAAAATAGAGCTTGGCCTTTATGGGCTACTTAACCACTAAACTTCAAATTCCTTCTGCCTTATTCTTCCATTAGGAAGGCCAAAGCCACCAAGAGGAAAAGAAGAGTGTGGTGAACCGCATGAAAATACTGAAAAAAGAAGTAAACCAACAAATGTGAAGATAAAAATCTTCTCTAAAAATATGATATTCTCTGCCTTGCTCATTTTGTTTTTCATCTTAGATATAAGGGAGGTAAAAAGGGGAAGAAAATAGCAAGATCAAGAAAAGCTAATCACCCTGCAATGCTTTTCCGCTTCCAATTCTGAGCCCATAATTATATTATTCCCCCAAAATAATGGCTTTCAAATGCCACTACTACCTAGGCTGAACTACAAGGGAAATAAATGATATCATCATGGGCTTAACTTTGTTATGTTTATCTTATTAAATTTATGTACATCAGAAGCATAGAAAATTCACCAGACTTCAACATTCATTTAAAAAGAAAAGAATTGCACAAGAAAACCCGATCATCTTAAATCTTAGTTTTAATTTCTTCCTATAATCCCACAGACCTAGTAAGGAAAATGATGTTTCCCATCATCTGGATTTACTATTAGTTTCCATCAGCTGTGGGAATAACAAGTTACTCACACCAGCAGCCCTCTGCCTGCTGCAACACGCAACATTTGCATGTAATGCCTGCAATATCTTATTTGTGTATTACCTCTTATTTGAGCCAATCAGAAGTCAAGGTAGGTTGGGAAGAAGGAGAGGTGAGGAAAGGGCAACTGAAGCCAAGAGAAATCCCACACCCACTCCACAATGCAGTCACTGCTTGGTCCCCAAATACAATAAAAAGCATATGAGTGCCCCTGAAAGCTGGAAGACAAAACACTGAAGAGGTTTATTCTGTGGGACTCAGTCTCACCTGAGGATAGAGGCTTTTGTAGTTCTAAACAAGATGAAAACAAAAAGACATTTATTTACTAAATCCGGGAGTGGACAGGACAGAGCGTCATTATGAGCTCAAGCAAATAACACAGCTTGTTTGAGGGCAGCTAGAAATAAAAACCCTCTTTAGGGATGGAAAATAGAAGGAAAATTGGGATTTCATTTCTTCCTTAAATGGGCATTATCTGGCAAATGTCGAGTTACCTTCCTAGGATAAAAGTCCTTGTCTACCAAGGTTAAAAAATGAAAAGCACATCTTTAAACAATTTTTGCAGGAACTTCTTCCATTCTTCCGTTTCTGAAATAATGCAAAAGACTGATTTTTAAGATTTTTTTTTTGTAAGTAGGCTCCACACCCAACATGGAGCCCAATGTGGGGCTTGAACTCACAACCCAGAGATCAAGACCTGAGCTGAGATCAAGATTCAAACTCTTAACCAACTGAGTTACCTAGGTGCCCTGATTTTAAGATTTTAAATGAGATTTTTTTAATGGTCATGCAAAGTTACAGAGAGCCCGAATTGGCCCACAAGAATTAAAGACAGCAAAATGTCCAAATTTTAATTTGTGAGGTCTATCTGAGGCCATGGGAGCTTAAATGAGGTCTGGACCTCTAGCTTTTCTCCAAAGAGGCCATATACTAAGAGCTCTAGGCCACTAAAGTCTAAGAGCCAAAGGCAATTTTCATTTATTTCTTAGTAAAATAGAAGTATTGTAATGAAAAAAAAAATTAAAAAAAAAAAAAAAAAAAAAAAAAAAAAAAAAGAAGTATTGTAATGCCTAGTTGAAAAGGTACCTGTTGAATGAGGAGGGCTAAATGAAAAATTAAAATAGCCTCAAGGAAGACCTGATGTTGAACCCAGCTACGCTACATAAATAGCAAGGAAAAACATCCTGTTAATATCAGCTTGATTTGTAAGAGCCAGAAATTAGAAATGACCCTGATGCCCTTCAACAGGTGAATAAACTGTGATATATCCCTTATCATGGGATATTGCTAAGCAATAAAAAGGAACAAATTATAGCTACATGCAACAACTTGTGTGAATCTCAAGGGAATTATGCTGACTGTAAAAAGGTAATTCCCAAAGGTTACATACTGTATTGTTCCATCTATATGACATTCTTGAAATGGCAAAATCATAGAAATGGAGAACAGACTACTGGTTGCTAGGGGTTAGGGATGCAGATAGAGGAGGTAAGAGGAAGATGGATATGGTTATAAAAGAGAAATGGGAGTATCCCCTTGGGGATGGAACCAATAAGTATCTTGGTGATAGTGCTGGATACCTGTGATAAAACTGTATAGAACTTAATATACAGCCACCTGGATGGCTCAGTGATTGAGTGTCTGCCTTTGGCTTAGGTCGTGATCCTGGGGTCCTGGGATTGAGTCCCGCATCAGGTTCCACACAAATAGCCTCCTTCTCCCTCTATATCTCTGCCTCTCTCTGTGTCTCTTATGAATAAAGTTTTAAAAATCTTAAAAAAAAAGAACAATAAACACAGGCACACGTGCACACATAATATTGATGTATCTTAGAGGTGATTACTGTACTATAGTTGTGCGTGATGTTACCACCATTGAGAAAAACTGGGTCAAGGGTACACAGACCTTTTTGTATTATTTCTTTCCATATGATTTCTTATAATAGCATGAGAATCTATAATTATCTCAAAATAAAAAGTTTAATTAAAAAAAATCTTGAAGCAATCTCTCCTCTCCATCAGCACCACTAATTTGAGACTATGTGTGTGTAGTCAACTCATGAAACCTTTCCTAACTACCTGTACAGATTTTTCCTACCTCTAAACTCCCAATGTACCAATTGTTTTTATCACACAATCTAATTCTTCCTCTTAAGATTAAGGACAACTATTTTAGGACTCTTCTCTCCCTCATCAACAATAAGAGTTTCTGCGATAGGGCCACTGTCCTTGATACCCTCTCAGTGCCTAGCACGATGCTGAGCCTAGAGACTGAATAAAAGCGTTTTTAATAAATGAGTGAAAGAATGTATACATTTCCTACTCCCCATAGTAGAGCTGGATAAACCAGAAATTCACAATGCTTTTGCTCCAATTTTCAGTAACAGCTGTGCCCACTGCCTTACAAGCCTCTTAAAAAATTAAAGATCTTAAAAAAAAAAAATTAAAGGTCTTCTGAAGCTGAGCCTAGAGTAGTAGTAAGCACGTACATAGATTTTGTCAGAGCTGCACTGATTCTCTACTGTGTGATCTTGTGGCAGTTCATTTCTCAGAATCCCATTTTCCCTTTTGCAAGGTGGATATATGAATGAGATATAGTGTACCTAAACAGCCTAGCTCAATGCCAACCTATGTAGAAGCTTAAGAAATGTTAATATCCTTCCACAGACACTTCTAGACACTAATGTTCACTTCATAGTTCAAAATGGTAGCCAGTTCTGAGTAAGATTATGTCTTTTTAAATAAAGAAGCAGTGTTTCTTTTACGTAGCACCTTTCTCTGAAGATCAGACTTTGCTTCCATTGACAATGGCAGAAGTCATGTGGCAAAGTAAACGGAGATGGAGGGTAGACTAAATGGGAAATGGCTAGTTTGCATGGAAGCTAATCAGGGCAGTGACGGGTAGCTGTGCATGTACTACAAGCACCTCTCCCTATATATCACTACAGAGGGCTTGTCTTTAGCTGGCTCCCCTCCCTGATGGTTCCATGTAGTGGTCCTGCCCAAAGGCAGCTGAGACACTAGGGGAAGACACACACAAAGCCTACTGACCCCAAGAATGGCAGGATGGTGGTCCTGAAGGGAAGGAGGGACTATCTATGTTTATTTTCTCTGCTAGGAAGTATTTGTTTTCAGGGTAAGTCTACTGCTTCCTTCTCAGGGCTGGGAGTGCCTTGGTCCATTCTTACCCTGAGGGTGATAACGTTTCCCCTAAGTGTGCAGCTGTTTGAAAACATATTTGCTCTAGATGTGTCACTGGGTCATGAGGAGTTCTCTGAGAAATACTTTACACATGGGTGTCTCCAAGCCCAGGCAGTAGGGATATTTGCTGATCTGTGAGGCAGAGATGAGCAAACACTGGATATGGTTCCAGGGTCCAGGTTTTATTTTTTATTATTTATTTATTTATTTATTTATTTATTTATTTATTTATTTATATTTTATTTATTCATTGGGGGGGGGGCAGAGACACAGGGAGAGGGAGAAGCAGGCTCCACACAGGGAGCCTGATGCGGGACTCCAGGACCACGCCCTAGGCCAAAGGCAGGCACTAAACCACTGAGCCACCCAGGGATCCCCCAGGGTCCAGGTTTTAAAAGAATATACCAAATCAATTGGTCAATCAACAGCATTTTGAGCCTCAACTATACTTGACCTCTGCTGGAAACTGAGGAAGAATCATGCATGACTGATAGAAAAGGTCCCCTTCCTTAATGCAGCTTGTGTTTAATTTTGCATACTTACATGTATTTGCTTTACTTCTACCATAATGGTCTTGCATGACATAACAGCACATTTTGTCAAAGCAAAGGTCTTAAAAATAGATAGAACATTATTCAAAGCATATTCTCTAGAACTTAGAGACACATATGAAATAGAATATAAAGATATGTACATAAAGGTATGTCTATCTTAAACAATGAAGGTATAGCATATCCCAGAGAGTTCAGCAAAGATGAATGTGTTCTTCGGAAGGATTATAAATTTTAAAGCTTTATGAGCTTTATTCTCTTCCTTATTTTATACAATAAATAATAGCATATACTAAGTAATTAATTATTATGTGCCAGGCATTATACTAAGCCCTTCAAAGAATCAGTTCATTTAATCTTTAAAATAATCTAAAGTGATGTACCTAACATTTTTCCTATTTTGTAGATGAGGAAACTTCAGCTTACAAACACCAAGGATATAAAACCAGAATCATGTGATTCAGAACCAGTATTCTCGACCTTCACAATAAGCTACAATATTATATGCTTGTTTGCTTTAGAGAAGCCCAATGTTATTATTGCTATTACTGAACTAAGAAAGTATACAATATTGATCTTTCAAACATATTTAGGTTACTCCACACAAACTGTCAATATACAAATGTTTTGTCCCACGGAAATGGCAATTTCACTTCATTCAACCTAATATAATATGAGGACACGGAATGGCATGTCCCTAGCCCCAGCACAGACCCTAACTAGTTGTATGACTTTAGGCAAATCATTTAAGATTTATAGTCTTCACTTGCTTGACCACATAAAATGAAGAGATTGAGCTGAATGCATCTTCAGTCCCTAGCTCTATAATTACAAGGAGGGAGGAGGAAGAAGCACTGTAATTCATCTGTCCAACAATTATTTATTAAGTGACTACTACCAATCTAACACTATGGTTTCTTTTTCTTTCTAAATTCATCTGTATTGCAAGGATAGGCTCCCAGCAGCTTCCTCTGATCCCTGGGCTCCCACATGTTAGAGAGAAAGAACAGTTTGAAGATCCTTGTTAGTCTGCTATTTAGGGAAAGTGGGGTGTGCCCTATGGTGTTGTGTTGGCAGCTCCTGCTCCATCACACTTCCACAGCGGAAGAGAATACCAAAGGATCTAGAACACTTTAGGATGAAGAGATGAAGTATGATGTAGAATAAGAAATGGGACATGTGAACAAATGTGTATCTTCCAAGGCAAAGAACTCTCAGTAAATATTCTGGCTCACAATGACTTCTGAAAAATATTCCACTCCTTTCTGGACTTCATTTGCACTTCCTCAGGAAGACAGTAATATAGAGATATAAGTTTAAAACAAAAGAACAAACAAAAACTCCAGAAAGGAAGAGCCCTCTGGATAGAGCACTTGAGTACCTAGGCCCAACCTTTGCAATGACTGAAGATTGGGAGTAGAGGGTTACAGAAACACCTACTACAGGCCTGGGGCTGATTCTATACCTGGCTGTGCCATCTACTAATCTGGACTTATGATTCAACTTGCCTCTGCCTCAGTTTCCTCATCTGTAGAATAAAGACCGGGGTAAATGACCTCTGTACATCTTTCCCATTCTAAAGGTTGACCAGCCCTTTATCTATGTTTTTACCATCTAATCTGCCATCTGTTCCTTTTGCACTGTCCACTGTAGACACAGCAAACAGCTGTTTTCCACCACGCCTACAACAGCTCTTCAAATACATACTTGAATACTCTTATGAGTGCCCATTTCTTTCCCTCTCCTCTGGCTCAAATCAAAGTCCTGGATGAAGTGGGGTTAGCAAGATACTGAGAGTAACTCATGTGGGGTCATATGACTAATTTTTTTTTTTAAAGATTTTACTTATTTATTTGAGAGAGCACAAGCAGGAAGGGGGAGGGGCAGCGGGAGAAGCAGACTCCCCACTAAGCAGGGAGCCTGATGCAGGGCTCCATTCCAGGACCCTGGGATCATGACCTGAATCAAAGGCAGATGCTAGGGCAGCCTGGGTGGCTCAGAGGTTTAGCACTGCCTTCAGCCCAGGGCGTGATTCTGGAGACCTGGGATCTGGTCCCACATCGGGCTCCCTGCGTGGAGCCTGCTTCTCCCTCTGCCTGTGTCTGCTCTCTGTCTCTGTGTCTCTCATGAATAAATAAACAAAATCTTAAAAAAAAAAAAAGGCAGATGCTAAACCAATTGACCCACCCAAGTGCCCCTAAATTTTTGAGAGAACACATGCAGCAAATACAGTTTGCTTCTCAGCTTTCTGAAACTGAGAAAGACCCAAAACTCTCAACCTCATTCCCTGGGAGTTCTACCAGCTGTTAAAAGAATACAAAAGCTTCAAGAGAAGGGGATTAATAGCCCTGACATGCTGACACTCTAGCTGAGATCAAATGTACACACAGTATGTAACTGGTGAATTCTATAGGACAGATATTATTATGTGCTAAATTTAGGTATATACCCAGTAAGAGTCAAAGCCAGATGAACAAGGGCAGATGAGAGGTACAGTCTGCTCTAGGGAAAACCTACTGTTCTGTAGAAGAGTAAACTCTTTGAATTACTGAAAAAGACATAACTTGCCAGGGAAACTGGCAACCAACCCAGCCTCTAGTGGGAAGTGGTTCTCAAATTAGGGGTGACCCTGGACTCTACCAATAGAGCTCCCTCAAACTCATTCTTCTGGAATAGTTCAGAATCCAGTATCTCACGGAGCAGTGGAGGCAAGTGACAGCCAAGTCCTTTGACTTTCAGTATTCTATTCCAACTTAAGGATGCTCATTTCTCTCTGAACCCGTAGCTTAATTTTCTAGTCCATTTAATGCAAACCATCTTTAAATGGGGTTCCTATGAAATGTGTCTCTTTAAGTAACTTCAAGTCTCCAGAAGGATATTTTTTTCCTCTTCAAACACATTTAGAAACAATAAACCAAGGAGTCAAAATGATTTCACAAGAAAAGTAATCATAAAAGCAAACTGTTTGTTAATAAACTGCATGCCCCCCACCACTCAGATTCTTATTAGTTTCAGAGCTTTTCAAAAATCTCTTCTCAAAAAAAAATAAATAAAAATAATAATAAAAATCTCTTCTCTTCATTACAAAATATAAATACTTATAAGGAAGTCATTTGAAAATTGTTATAAATCAAAGTCATTGTTTTAGAGATGAGCCGTTTTCTTCTGAGACTCAATTAAAAACCTCCAATAGACAGACATGGAGAAAAGTTTCAGCCACCTCAAATTTTTTTTTTGAGATTTTATTTATTTATTCATGAGAGAGAGAGAGAGAAGCAGAGGGAGAAACAGGCTCCACACAGGAAGCCCGACACGGGACTCGATCCTGGGTCTCCAGGATCACACCCTGGACCGAAGGCAGCGCCAAACCACTGAGCCACCCAGGCTACCCAGCCACCTCAAATTTTGATAATACCCATGAAATGTCAACTGATATATCTCATAGCCAGTATTTTATAAACTTGTCCTTAAAAATCAAGGGCATGTTCTCAACACTTTCTGTCATGGAAATTGTTTCAACAGGCAAATAAACAGGCATTTCCATGGTTAAGGGCTCTCAGCTGTCACATTATTTAGTTCTGTACAAATGAAAAATCCTATTACCAAAAAAAGGCTGGAGAATCTGCAGCTGGAAGCTGGCAAACAATTGCATTTTCACATTGTTTTAGTCAGTATGCTCCCTCAATGCAAATATGAAACCTGCAAAAGATTTAATTAAAAATAACTATGTGGTCTAAAAAGCAAGTCCAGCACAACTGGAAACATGTCAAAATGATAAGTTAATGCCTTACCATCTATAAGTGATGATGCTTATGCAATTCATTAGAGAAAAGAGCTCACATTTCCTCAATCCCCATGCTCCAATGACTCAAAAGTACAGATTTACAGATTTAACTCTAAAGGACAACAGAACAAGCAGTAAACCTCCTACTTCCTCAAGGTCACAGAGTGGATTTTCATAGGCCAAAACTCAAAAGAATCCAAATTCCCAAACAGGCATCATGTATCTCTATGAACTAGCTCCCTATGGGGGGGAACTTGAGTTTACAAAGTCTAATCTGCTTATGTAGGGCTTGATTTCTATTTGCCTGATATTTGAGGAAAGGAAAAAAATGATTATATTATAGTTGGGGGGGGGGACAAGACTCAAACATGAATTCTCATTTCTTTCTGATAAAAAATTTAAATAACTATTTAAGGTTTACATAGAAGTAGTAGTAGAAGAATTTCCAGAAATTACTTCGGGAATTAATGAAAAGTGGAGTGCTTCATCTGCACTTTCCCTTTAATAAAACCAAGAAATGCCAAGAAATAGATGGCATTAAAAATGCCTAGGTTCCAGCTAATGACTTTTGACATGAGCATCAAGAACATTCAGTGGAGAAAAGACAGACTTTTCAACAAAAGGTCCTAGGAAAACAGGATATCCACATATAAACGAATGAAGCTGGGCCCTTACCTAACATCATACACAAAAATTAACTCAAGATGAATCAAGATTCAAACACTTAGTGTTTAAAACTAAGAGGCTCTCAGAAGAAAACATAGGAGACAC
Source organism: Canis lupus familiaris (assembly GCF_011100685.1). Taxonomy (NCBI): domain Eukaryota; kingdom Metazoa; phylum Chordata; class Mammalia; order Carnivora; family Canidae; genus Canis; species Canis lupus. Next base: position 13,752,915 of record NC_049242.1, on the reverse strand, counting down.
TTCTTAACATTGGAAAACACTTCTTAACTTTGGATTTAGCAATGATCTCCTGCCTATGACACCAAAGGACAAGCAACAAAAGAAAAATAAACTGGACTTCATGAAAATAAAAATATTTGTGCCTCAAAAGACACTATCAACAAAGTAAAAAGGCAACCCACAGAATGTGAGAAAAATATTGAAAATCATATATCTGATAAGGGATTAATATCCAGGATATACAGATTACTCCTAAAATTTAACAACAAACCCCAATTCAAAGTGGGCAAAGGACTCAAAGGGACATTTCTCCAAACAAGATCTACAAATGGCAAAATAAGCACAAAAGCACAAAATAAGCACAAAAGATACTCAACATCAGTAATCACTTAGGAAAGTTTACATTTAAACTACAACAAAGTATCACCTCACATCCATCTGAATGGTTACAATAAAAACAAAAAACAAAACAAAACAAAACAGAAAATAACTAAGTGTTGGCAAGGATACAGAGAAACCAAAACCCTTGTGCACCATTGGTAGAAGTCTAAAATAGTAGAGCTGCTATGAAACACAGTATGGCAGAGCCTCAAAAAATTAAAAACTGAATTACCAGAGGATCTAGTAATCCTATCTCTGGGTATATACCAAAAGAATTGGAAGCATGGTCTCAAAGACATATTTGTACACCTATGTTCATAATATTCACAAGAGCTAACACATGAAAGTAACCCAAATGTCCATTGATGGAGGAATGGATAAGCAAAATGTGCTATATATATATACAACTGAATATTACTGATCCTTAAAAAGGAAGAAAATTTTGGTATATACTACAACATAAATGAATTTGAGGACATTATACTAAGTGAAATAAGCCAGTCACAAAAAGAGAAATACTGTATGATTCCACTTACTTGAGATACTTAATCAAATCATAGAAAGTAGAATGGTGGTTGCCAGGGTCTAAGGGTAGGAGAGAATAGGGAATTGTTATTTAATAGATATAGAATTTCAGTGCAAATGTAACTGAACCAATGTGTTCACTCCTTGGTGAGTCAAAGAAACTACACCAGGTGAGTTGTCACAAAAAGAAAAAACTTTATTTGCAGCAAATAAGGAGATCATGTGGAATAGCTTCCAAAGCCATGACTCAGACAGAGAGAGAGACAGAGAGAGAACCTTCTGTTTAGGATTAGAATGAGTATTCAGATAGGGAACCCTTCTCATCATATGTAGAGGCAGGCATAAGGGTATATATATGCCCTAAGGAAATATGCCTATACTTACATTGTATGTTATCTAAATGAGACTGGGCTCCTCTTTGGGCAGGGATGTTAGTATTACAGTGGGGTAAAGGCAATTGCCCATCATTCCAGGGGTCACTCCATAGGAGTCAGGGGTTTAGCTCAAAAGGCCTGAGTGGCCTGCCCCTGGTAGGTCTTGTCAGGGCAGTGGTCATCACCTGAGGAGTGGTTTCAGGTTTCATTTGCCTGAGGTAAGAGGAAAACTAGAAAGAAAGAACAGTGTAAGGAAAAATATAAGACAAAGGTTAGTGAGTACAAGCAAGTGGACAGTAAAGGTCAGGTCTTGGGGTCTAAGACGAGAGTTATGGAAATGGATGGTGGTGATGGTTGTACAACATGTGAATGTGATGCCACTGTACACTTAGAAAAGGTTAGAATGGTAAATTTTATGTGTATTTTGCCAAAAAAATTTATTTAAAGATTTTGTTTTATTTATTTATTCATGACAGACACCGGGGGGGGGGGCGGGGGGCGGGGCGGGGCAGAGGCACAGGCAGAGGGAGAAGCGGGCTCCATGCAGGGAGCCGGACATGGGACTTGATCCTGGGTCCCCAGGACCACACCCTGGACTGAAGGTGGCACAAGACCGCTGAGCCGCCGGGGCTGCCCCCCCGCAATTTTTTTAAATGGGTGAAACACCTCCGTTCCTATTTTCTTATACTACCACTAAGGAGAGGTCAAGTGGCTGTTGGGTATTCACATTTACAATTCTGAATTAACCACTCACTATAGGACATTGGGCAAGTGACTTAGTCTCTCTGTATGTCAGCTTCCTCAGTGGCAAAATATCTACTTGAATGTGTGATGTGAGGATGAGATGAGTTTGCAGGCGTAAAGCACAGTAAAGTCTAGCACAGTAAAGACTACATATTCACTGTTGTTATCACTATCACCACCACTAACTCTGTTCTCCGTGATCCAAATAAAATCGTATCCTACCAAGGAAAAACCATTTGCATTTCATTCTCTGAAAGATGATGGATGGCCTGGCCCCAGGTTCAATATCTGATCTAACAATAACTGAATATTTTCTTCCTCAGCCAGAGCACATTAATGGGAACTAGGGCCCAAGTTACAGTGTCCTTTGGGCAGCAAAAGAGGTAAGATACATATGCCTAAGTTGCATTCATTCAGCAAATGTTAACCACGTACCTTGTCTGTGCCGAGCATTGTACCAGGTGCTGATTTAGTTTGCTGACAGCACTTTCCACTGTCATCTCTGGAACCCAAGCCCTTGTTTCCTTACTGAAGTGTGAAGATCATCTAAAAGAAATGTTGTATAAAAAGCCTTTCCCAGGACTAAATTAACAAAAATACAAGAGGGCACCCCCAACTGTGCATTTCTGTTTTTCTCCCTATAGTTCTATTAAAAAAAAAAAAAAAACAACTCTCCATTTACTTTCAAATTTCATAAAGCCAATCATTCCCAGGTAAATTTTTGCCCAAAATCTGTCAGGAAGGGAGGCCTCAGGCAAACTTGGCAAAACCACAGAGCAGACCATCTCCGGCCTTCACTGGGCAGGCACAAGAATAGAGCCAAGAAGGCTGCAAGTGCCACACTGGGAGATCCCAGAACTGAGAAAGGCACACACGTGTACAGAGCATGTACTCCTCTAAAACTTCTGGCTGGGTACCAGAAGCTAACACTTTTCAAAACTTAACGTTAATGGAGGCCCAGATTAGATTTAGCCACTTGTAAAAGTGATATGATGATTAATTATTATTTTATGAAGTCACACCACGTGTTCAGGCCAAAGAGGTAAAAACAAAAACAAAAAAGCACTGCTTTGGGGATCCCTGGGTGGCGCAGTGGTTTAGCGCCTGCCTTTGGCCCAGGGCGTGATCCTGGAGACCTGGGATCGAATCCCACGTCGGGCTCCCAGTGCATGGAGCCTGCTTCTCCCCCTGCCTATGTCTCTGCCTCTCTCTCTCTCTCTCTGTGTGACTATCATAAATTAAAAAAAAAAAAAAAAAAGCACTGCTTTGGGAGTCAGACCTGGGCTTGAGCTCCAGGGCTACTTCACAGCTGTGTGACTCTGGGAAAATATTAACTTCCCTAAGTTTCATTTCCTTATCTATAACATACAGCTTAAAATTCCTGCCTTGGAGGGTCTTTGTGATGATTAAAGGAAATGATGTCTAGCTGATGTCTTGACACAATAGAATACCACACACCTAGCTGATGTCTTGACACAATAGAAATCCAATACGATGGATGCTCTGCTCACTCTATATTTTCAGGCAGGAAAAATGTCCCACAGAACTCAACTCTGGATTTAGAAGAATAATAAGAATGGATCCCAGGTAAATATTCCCCCTAGTTTTTCTAAGAGCCCAGTTCTGATAACTGATATTTTTAGGACTCTGACAGTATTTGAGACATTATCCAAAAAATCCAATCAAATATTCTCCAATAGCTCCTTCTCACTGAAATTTTATAATGGGCAATCAAGAAGACTTCAGCTTTATTCTGCAGAGCACCATATACAAGACCATGTACATACAATCTTAAGAACTGCAGTCCTCTTATATAAAAACCAATAACCTCTCTCTGAGCTCTTCTCTCTCTCAAGTCTTGGCAAAAAGAGAGGGAGGGAAGGAGGAAGGAAAGAAGGATTGCCTCTGCACCTGTGGCATTTTGTTAGGAGTTAACTGGACAAGTAGTCTGGGCCAGGGTCCCCAACAAGAAAATACAGAGTCAGGACAGCTGAAATAAAACAGTACTGACATCCTGTTTTGCAGCTGAGACAGGACTGCACTGACATTCTGTTTTGCAGCCTTTGCAGAAATGCCTTGTGCAAAATGTCCTAAAATAAGACAACCACAAAACACTGGTCAATATCACAGGCAAGGGGCAGTTAAAACCTAAGCCCCCAGATGTTATAAAAAAACAAACAAACAAACAAACAAACCCTAAACCAAAACAAAAAAACCACAAGCACGTGGGCATTAACCTAATAGGTAGACAGCTATGTGACCAAAGCCCTGACTGGCAAGACTCAGCACACCCTGTTTAAGAAAGTTCTGCAAAAAAGCTCATAAAAAGCTCTTTTGGGTATTCACATTTACAATTCTGAATTAACGAGAATTGTAAGGCCCCTCTCCGGGAGCTTTACATTCTTGCCCAATAAACTTTGCTTTGCTGCCCACCACTCTTCATCTAGTCTACCTCTTCAGTCTCCAAAGCGGCACGACCACGAACCCAGACACTGGGGGGGACACAAATCCTGTAACAATTTCATAGTGTGTTGAGGGCATCCCCAAGACCAGGCCCAGGTTTTAATGCTTTACTAAGTAAGGACTCATAAGGCAGCATACAACCATACAGCTAGGATTTATTACTCTGAAAGGATAACAAAGCATAATCAGCAAAGAAAATAGGTAGATGGGGTAAATGAAGACTGGGAAAAACCAAACCTAACCTTCAAAGAGTCCTCTTCCAGAAGAGTCATCCAGGTCACGCAGCAAGTTCTGACACCATGTGTGAAATGTTACCAACCAGGGATCTCAGTAGAGATTCAGTGGCCAGGATTTTTATTGGAATCTGGTCAGGTAGACACTCCCTGCCTGGCACATAACCAAATTCCAGACTCCCAGGAGGAAAGCAGGTGCTCAGCTAAACTGCACTGTTTGCACAAACCAGTTAGGTACGGTGAGCCACTCTGATCATTTAGGGTGGTGTGAACCCTTCCGAAATCCAAGTTCCCAGACACCAATAAAAGAGCAACCTGGCAAGGAGGTCTTTCTAAGGATAAGCAGTCTCAGGCTTGCTGTGTGAATTCTTTCCTGCATACAAGGGAACAAAAATCCAAACATCTAATTAATACCTGCCCACCGACCACTAAATTCTCAGGGCCAACTGATATATTGAAATCCTTAAAAAAACAACAAAACACACACACACAGTGAATGTAATTCAGGGCTTCAAAATATATTCATTCAGCATATTTTTACTGTGTCAGCCTGCTGTGCCCCAGGCAGTAAGGAAATAACAAGTCCTCTAGTCCCCGTCCTTTAAGAACTTTCAGACCAATAGGGAAGATAAGAGGAGTACAGAAAGAGTGATAGTACAAGTTAGTATGCGATGATGGCCATAAAAGACATGAACTGGGCCAGAGAGAAAAGGGAGAGAAGACTTCCTGCTGCGATGAACAAAGATTAAGGTAAGAATTGCCATAGAGCTGCAGTTTTGTTTTTTGTTTTGTTTTGTTTTTTGTTTTGTTTTTTGTTTTTTGTTTTTAGAGCTGCCGTTTTAAGGACAGGTAGGATTTGAGAGTAAGTGACAAGCTAGGAATAGCTCAACAAGGGGAATAAAAGTATCACTCCAGGCAAAGAAGCTGCATGAACACAGTACAGAGGCCACTAGAGGGAAAGGGGAATATGATTTGAAAAGAAGACAGGGCTCGTGGAAAGAGGTAATAGAAGAATTAAAAACCAGCCAGGGTGCCCGGGTGGCTCATTAAACATCCCACTTAGTTTGGCTTAGGTCATGATTGCAGTGCTGTGAGCTCTACACCAAGTGTGGATTCTCCCTCTCTCCCCTGCTCCTCCCTCTGCTCACATGCTCTCTTGCTCTCTCCAAATAAACAAAATCAATCGATCAATAAATCAGAGGCTAGTATCAGATCAATGAAGGTCTCAAGTGTCAGACTGAGATTGTCCTTTATGTGGTAGGTGATGGGGAGTGTGCATACATGTGTGTTTTTACTTTTTTTTTTTTTTATGATAGTCACAGAGAGAGAGAGAGAGAGAGAGAGAGAGAGAGGCAGAGACACAGGCAGAGGGAGAAGCAGGCTCCATGCACCGGGAGTCTGACATGGGATTCGATCCCAGGTCTCCAGGATCGTGTCCCGGGCCAAAGGCAGGCGCTAAACTGCTGCGCCACCCAGGGATCCCTGTTTTTACTTTTTCAATCATACTACTTTATTTTTTTAATTTAAAAAAAAATTTATTTATTTATTCATGAGAGACACACTGAGAGGCAGAGGCATAGGCAGAGGGAGAAGCAGGCTCTCCATGGGGAGCCCGATGCGGGACTTGATACCAGGACCCTGGGATCTCTGCTCTGAGCCCAAGGCAGACACTTAAGTACTGAGCCACCCCTGGGTGGCTATAAGCCAAAGGGCCAAGACCTTCACAGTAAACTTCACAGCAGCTAAAGAAGGCTAGAAGTAGCAGAAGAGGTGAAATATAAATATCATTTGGGAATAACATTGGGAAGGAAGCAGTAACAACATGCCTTGAGAAACGTATGAATTAAACAAGATTCAAAAAAATTTTTTAATTGATTTTTGAATTTTGAATTGATTTTATTTATTTATTCATGAGAGACACACAGAGAGAGAGGGGCACAGACACAGGCAGAAGGAGAAGCAGGCTCCATTCCATGCAGGGAGCCTGAGGTGGGACCCAATCGTAGGTCTCCAGGATCACACCCTGGGCTGAAGGTGGCGCTAAACCGCTGAGCCACCGCTGAGCCACCTGGGTTGCCCAAGATTCAAAATTCTTAAAGTTAATTGAGGTGTTTGTGCACCATAGCAAGAATGCCTAGAAAACCAGGTGGGTTAAAGGTAAAAACTAATAGCGTGGCAGGAAATTCAGTGGACATGTCTAGAACTCTAACAGAGATGAGGAATCAGTGCTCAGGAGAGAGGCTGTGGCTGGAGCTAGAAACCTGGCCGTTGGCAGCATGGAGTCTCAAGTGCAGTGGCTAAACTCAGCAAGGGGGAGAATGCAGTGAAAAAGCACAGAGAAGAAAGCAGATGATATGGTACTTAAGTGAAGAGAGAAAGAGCAGTCAGGTTGGAAAAAACAAAACAGTAGTGTGTTCCAAAGCTGGGGAAAGCATTGCAGGAAAGAGGGAGCTGTCAGCCTAGGCAGCTGCTGCAAGGAGTTGAGGCAGAGTCGGGGAGAGAAAAGGGCACTAGACTTGGTAACTGGCATGTCACCAGTGACCTCTGCCAATCAAAGACAGGGCAGGACAGAAAACTGTCCCACAAAGAACTCTGTGAACCAAGGCCTCTTGTCACTGGGAAAAGAAGGTGAGATGAAGTCCTAGAGGTTGGAGAGGGTAGTAAAAAGAGTAAAGAAAGTAGTAGAAAGAGGATACCCATCCTTTAAAAGAAGAGGTTGCAGAGACGTGGTATCTGAATAACAGTGGCACTGACTACGGTGATAGGAATGGCTGATGCCCCTTCTCTTTCAGTGGACAGAAATGAGGAGACGCTCAAATGAGACAAACAAATGAGTAGTTCACAATCCAAAAGGACAGGGATGACTGTGCAAAGCAGCCAGCTCCCTCAGCCAGCCACGATGGAGAACGGCAGAATGAAGGAGGAAACGAAGTGCAGAACTGCCAAGGCCCTTCCAATGGGACACTAGTTTGAAAATGGTAGAGCCTCCATTTTTAGTAACAGATGTGTCAACAGATGTGTCAACAGAAAAACCTCCCTGTCAGAGGCAGATGGTCCATTTCACTCCAGAATTAATCTTGTGCAGGTCACAAATGTTCCTCCTGAGGAAAAGTCATCCTCTCCACTGTTCAGATATCCACCAGAAAGCACAATATTTTCCCCCAGACACACAGACCCATTGGTAATAGGCATTTTGGAGAAGCCAAATACTATACATGGCAAATCCACAGCTATGCATTTCTTTTGCCTCAAGCCAACAGAACTTGGCTCTTGAGCTTCACAGAGTTAGCACTGTAAACACATATATGCACACACACTGAGAAGTTCTCTTTAAACATGCTACTTCAGTTCAAATCTGGGCACTAACATTTACTAGCTTTATGATCTGAGACATCACTTAATCTCTGTGTTTTCTCATCTGTAAAATGGGCTTAACAAAAGTACCTAGTGCATAAAGTTGTGGTGAGGATTAAATGAGCTAATTTGTGTAAGTATTCAATAATTATGAGCTATTACTATCTCATTTGAGTCTTATTTAATTCCATGAAGTAAAGCTAGGTAATCATTAACATCTCTTATTACTAATGAGGGCACTGAGGCTCGGAGAAGAAATACTTGCCTAATTTTCACACAGAACAGAACACAAGGCAAGATCTTAAAATAATCCAGCCTCCTTAATAAGTGGCACAAAGCTCTCCACAATCAGCCAACTGCCTTCCTCTCTGGCCCCAGCTCTTTCCAGTCTTGCTTTGAACATAAAATTGTGCCCACTACACAATTTTCCACCCTTCCTAACTTTCTGATACCTATCCATCCTTCAGTCTCAAGTGCTACCTCTTCTAGGAAGCCCTTGGCAGTTGATCATCCTTCCCCTCACTACCCCACCTCCTTCCTCTGTGCTCATGTCTATTAACATCATATTGCATGGTAATTACAGAGGTCTGTCTTCCCCACTGATTTCTGAGCCTAAAACAATTTCTGGCATATAATAAACAGTAAATGTTTATCGAATGAACTTGTCTCCAAACCTGATATTCTTCCCACTATAGTATGCTTTCCCTTTTATCAAAAAATGTTTATTATGTAATAGTAATCTAAAAAGAGGTGAAACAAAAATCAACTAATCATACTGTATTTAAATATTAAACTAAATAAAACACTTAAAACACTTGCTCACTGTAACCAGAAATAGTGAAACCGTTCAGAGACCTGACCAATCCCATCCACAGTTTATCAGTCCTTGTGCCATTGGTCTCAAAGGGAAGAGACCCAACCTGGATCTACCAAAGGACTTAGCCTAGGCTCGATTGACCCAGTGAGAAGCACCTGGCGTGGCATGGAAGAAGACAGATTCAAAGATCTCATACTCTAAAACTCCCAGGTGAGATGCCTTCAGGAGTTTCAGATTGCATATTGCTCTTTGAAGGTCACATGGCAGGCCAAGACTGGCTTTCAGTTCTTGACTGCTCCAGAGTGATCCTGAGGAAAGGCTATCAAAGAAGTAAAAAATAAGCACATCCACTCCATCCTCGCTTTCTCACACACCAAGCAAACACTGATGATCAGTGCCATGGTAGGGTCACATCTATCCCAGGAGAATTTGGCAGGTGGAGCCACATCTCACAACCTTGGCTCCCAGCCACTGCCCAGATCATTTGGGGAAGCTAGTTCTCTACATCTAGGTATCTCTAGTAACCAAAGTGAATCTCCCCAGTGGCTCTCCCTGAGGAACTGTGGGTATATATCAGGTTTTCCCTCTGGTCTGGATTAAGTAGACAATACTAAGGAAAACATAAACACAAACCTAGAAACACACAAACACACTTGTGTATACTTGTGTTTGACCCTGACTACTTAAGGAAAAGTCACCCAGTTTCTTGCAATTTGCCCATAAATGATAGTTTTGTGGCCCAAGCCTCCCTGCTCATCCCCTGAGGAAATTCAGGGACTGCTAACCACAGCAGCACATGCTAAGCACAAGATATTCAACAAATCACCACCCAAATTCAGCATGCACTGGGTATCAACTACTCCTGGAATCTTAAACTCAATTCTGGAGATAGAGAAAAAAAGGTCTTAATATTTTTCTGGATCTAAGCCTCAATCATTTGCCAAAAGCATACCCTGTCCTTTACTAAAAAATGGTTAATATCCTTAGCTCCAAAGCAGGGCATATTTATCCTTTTGGTCCAGTCCATAAATCAGTATATGGAGTCACTATTTTCCTACACATATGTATCTTCCTGTAGAAGTCTTCAATTAAAAGGCAGCGCCATCTCTACAGGTACCTTTTACAAAAAGCTTTAAAACATTTTATCTATATCCGTAAATCCCAAGAAATGTGCCTTCAATCAAATCCCTCTTTTATAACTTGGGCAGTGCTAGTCATTTCCATAATTTAGGCTGTTTGTTCTAAAGAGAAATCCAGTTACTTCCCTCACAAGATTGACACACCTCCAATTAGTTCTTTGCAGCCCGCAAGGTAAAGGGCAAGTTTTTGGCCTGGTTTTACCATTGGGCGTCAGCCCACCACATGAGCAGCACCTCCAGCCACAGCTCTTCTGCCCTATATTCCAACACCATGGTCTCTTCCTTGGTACCCCAGGCCCTTCCTGCCCCCATGCCACTGTACATGAAAGTGCTTGAACTCTTCTTTCTATCCCATCCTCTTCTCAATCTAGCAAACTCCTACTGGGTTAGGGTTCCACCTCATTTGTCACCTTCCAACATTCCCAGACAGTGCTCTCTGCAATCTCACAATGAGCTGTGTGTATTTCCACTAGAACAGTTACACTGAACTCTAAGTACTCTTTACCATTGTTGCCCTTATTATGGGCATTTTCTTGTTCTTTTTTTTAATCCTCAGAATCTGCTTGTCAATTTAATGATTAGATAAAAATCTTATGAAAAGAGTGGGGCAAATATCATCAGCCCGTTTTCTATAGGTAGAAACTAAAGCATCTGTAAAATTAAGTGATTTGATGAAATACAGTTGGATAATGGCAAAGCTTGTACAATAGGAACTCTCACGAGCCAACAGACGCATTCTAGAAGAAAAGAGAGAGGGAAGGGAATGAACACTGAACAGCAACCCTTTGCAAGACATCATGTTAGGCACTTTAATATATTATCTTGTTTATTCCTTACAGCCACTTTATGAGAGATATAAGACAGATGCAATTTTTCAAGAAAGAAAACTCAGATTCAGAGAGGCTAAGTTACTTGTTCAACTACACACTTAATAAACGGATCCAAGGTTTAAACTCAACTACTGTCGGACTCTGCAACCAAGTTGATTCCATTACAGTGGCCTCTATTGATAACATGCACTTCCAGACTCACACTTGCCCATGGACACAATCCAGAAACACCTCCGTGTTATAACCTGCCCACTGACCAAAAGGCAGATGTTAAACCAACTGACCCTATCACCTTGCCATCCATTGTGCTTCACAAAATTCTGGCTTCTGACTTTTCTTACACCTTACACCCATCTGTTACTAATCATCAGATAGCAATGTATTCCAAGGATTCTAGCAAGGATACAAGGAAATTTGCAGAAAGGTGGTATTATGCTATTCCAAAACCCATCTACATGTGCATTATGTCAGAGTAAAAAAGTGTCATATTTAAGTGGTCTAAGTAGGGTAACTGGCACAAAGAATTCTTTAATAAATCTCTACAACATGTACAATATGAAGACCAACTTGTTTCTCTTCAAGTTCTTCATATATCCCTTCTCGTTTATCAGGTTGTAATACCCCAAAATAAAATGTAATTGGGGTCTTCCAGAAATTAAGCATGAAGAAATAATTACTTGCCAGTTCTCTAGATCATATCTCAGTTATTCTGTTCTCAGGCAGATCTGCTTCTTAACTGCCAAGTACGTGCCTGACTCCCTAGGTTATGGTATGTTGGGAAAACTGGATTTTTCTCCTGAAAGACTTCTATCAAGTCCATCATTACTATTTCTATGGTAACAGAAATGTTTCAGGTTTTCTAGAAAAGCCCCAGTTTTGAATATAATAATCTGTTACGAGCCTCATGCCAAGAAATATGCTTTAACACAGGATTTGGTAAACATAGATTCAATATCCTTCCTCTAAAGAACCCCCCCTGAAAGAGGTTGTACTTGCTAGGAAACAGAGCACAGGCTTTTGAGTCAAGGTAAGTAACCAGAGTTCAAATGTTTGTTTTGTCATTCACTAACTGTTGACCTTGGGCAATATACTTAACTTCCCTGCTTCCATTTCCTCATAGGTAAAACGGGTAATTATCATCTCTCTCGTTCAGAGAGTTGTCCTTCCAATTAGATGAGCAATGTCCTAGCAAGGGACTGACACATAGCATATACTCAATAGATAGTAGGCATTCTGTTTATCACCATGCTCTTGTTATTGTTCATAACATCCCTGAAAGGAATAGAAAAGACACAATTTTGCTCTTCTAAGCAAAAGACCATAAATGATGTGATTTGCCTAATATAAACAGAGCTACTACTTTACTTCCCAAGACAGAACCTTTCAGTTACTATATTACAGCCCAGTATTGATATTGAAATGGGGTGTTAAGTTGCTGACTCGGCTCTTTGTAATTCAGTCTCACCCCCAGTTATTTTCTGCAATACTTAAATTATTGCTGTAAGGTATAAAATTTCCTGAATTTTATGCAACATGATCATTTTCAAGTATTATCTTGTATGGTCAGAACATCTGCCAAGCTATACATCCTCATTCTGCATCTAGAACTGTTTTCAGCTTCTTCCTTCCATGAACAATAGAGTGAAATGCTATTAGGGTACAGGCAGACATTCTGTGGTGGATGTGACTTTCTCATATTTTATAGACAAATGAAAGTGACATTTTTGCTTGGAAATATTATCCTCTAGTGATTCAAAGCATGGGCTCTAGAGTCAGACTGCCTGGGTTCAAATCTCTTTTCCTCCTCTTATTAGCTATGTCATCTTGGGTAATTTATTTGACTTATCTGTACCTTAACTTCATCATTATCAAATGGGAAAAATAATAGTACTCAAAACAGTGTCAATAATGGATGTAGGTACAGTGCTTAGAACAGTGCCTAGTACATAGTAACTGTTCAATAAAGGTCAGATATCATCATCATCATCATCATTTACTTGCCTCACAGGATTTTAAAAAGCAATCTGAAGCAATCAGACATAATCAAATTGTTTTATTACCAGCAAAGGACATATCAGATCAGACAGAAATACTTTTGAAATAACTGAGGAAGATGAATTCTATCTAACCAATTACTATCCCCAGGTGCTATCAATGCAGTAGATCCATAGCATTTGCCCCTGAATGCCTGTGGTCTCAATTATTCATAAGGCATCTTGAATACTTGTCACATAGAAACTGTAGTTAAATAAAAAATGGTGCCAGATAGGTATGAGGTGGTAAGTCCTTGGCTGGTAAGTCTTTGGCCAACCACCCAGCAACAGAATCTCAATCCTTTTTTTGCTAGTTTCATTGATTAAATGTGATCCTATTTAATCCTCAGAGCAACTCTGTGAGGCAGGTATGATCATTCCCATTTTAGACACACTAAAGAAATGACATGCCATGGTGATAGTTGCAGACTTGGGGTAGCAAAGATCTCAGGATATACACCATAAGTATGTGCCAAGATGATAAAAGTCAAACAACCCTAGAATCCACTCTAACAAGTATCAAAGAATTAAACTGGAAACCCAGACCCCTTACTTCTAAAGTCAAATGACTAGTCTAAAACAAGCAGGGGTAAAGAATCTTCCCTAATGAATCTAACATGCCATAGTTCAGTCTCTCTCTCAATGCAGACTGCTGGTGGAAGGGGTGGGAGTGTCTGAGGCACAGATCTGACTGAGCTGCTTGGTTTGGCCTGGCCGGGTATCCAGCCCCTGCCCTCAGCCTTGCAGCCCTATGTTTTAATCAGCTGACTCAGCCAGTGGCAGGAGATCCCAGGCGCCTGTGGCTGTGAGTAATGGTGGCACAAAACACGTCTGTCTAATCAGAAGCTGATGGCATCAGTTCCGTCAAGACTTAGGATAAAACAATGCTTCTGCAAGGGAAAAAGAAAAGTCTAGTCATCCAGAAGCTAAGCAATGCAGTGCCTATCCTTCTCTCTCTGACTTGGAATTCAAATTTGTGGAACCGTTTACTAGGTCTTAGACTTCCACTCCTCAAATATTTCTTGGTGCTTGTACAGAAAGATTTATCTAGAAATAATAAACCAAATCCATTTCTAATAGTAGTTGTTGAAGCATTTCGAAAGCATAACATTAGGAAATGCTTTTAGGGGTGCCTGGGTGGCTCAGTGGTTGAGCATCTGCCTTTGGCTAAGGTCATGATCCCAGGGTCCTGGGATTGAGTTCCGCATCAGGGTCCCTGCAGGGGGCCTGCTTCTCCCTCTGCTTATGTCTCTGCCTCTCTCCGCGTCTCTCATGAAAAAATAAATAAAATCTTAAAAAAAAAAAAAAGAGGAAATGCTTTTATTCTGGCCTTTTAAAAAAGTCTCTATCATTATGGAGGATAATGCACAGGAAAGTGTTTTCATAGGTTGTAAGTAAACATTTCATATATATAAAGACATCACTGCAACCACTTGAAGGTCATTATACTGTATTTCAGCAAACATGTCATTTCAGAAGAATCACATATTAATTCATTAAAAATACTTGATTAAGTTCCCATTGAGTGTTAGGCAATGTAGATGCAGAATTAAACCAGACAGTCCTAGTCCGTGGGGGTGGAGTGGGGGCCTCCGTCTTTTCCCAAATTGGTCTTTTCATCATACTCCAACCACACCTGGTACTCTTTGCTCTCTTCTGTCCCTCTCCCTCCTGTCTCTCTCTTCCTCCCCCCACCCATACCTTCCTTCCTGTTTCTTCCTCTACTGGAGTTCTGAGCCACCCAAGAGTGTGCTTCTCCCACATTCTGCAAAAGTCATAGCATAAGCATAGTACCAAGTATCCAGTATGTAGTGACACACATAGCCTTATTGCCATTAATAACCTGCTTTTACTATACTTCCAACCTTCCCAAAAGTTACCAAAAGCAGTTCTTCCTCCAAAAAAAAAAAAAACATGTATATCTAAGGAGGTTCTAGATTAATAGTAACAAATAGATGAGCAGAAACAATTCTCCTCTCAAAGATCTATGGATCTGAGTTCTGCATGAGAGTAATCAGCCGGGGAGACCCTTAGAAAACCCTAAAGGGCACCAAGCCGGAAGCAACAGAAAGTGGGAACATTATCCCACACCTGATTCATCTGGATGTAGTAATTCTCTACCAAAGTTCCATCCAGGCAAAGATGAAAAACAACTAGAACATAGATTTTTAAGACTCTAAGGTGCCTCCTCTGGTCCTACTCCCTCACTTTATAAAGAAACTAAGGCTCAAGGAGAGGATATGACTAAGATTATACCGCTTGTCTTTGGGGCAAGATCAGAAGCTGAGACACCTGCCACCCAATGCAGGGCCCATTCCAGAACTTCCAGGAGCTGAGTGCATGGCTGGGAGCAGCCCTTGAGGCAGTGGCTTCTGGTGTTCAGCCACACCCCTACAGGCATACTGCCTTTCCAAAGTTACTCTCACTGTTTATTCCTTGTGTACCTCTGCCTCACTTAAGGCAACTGGAGACAGCACTGGGACACTAGGACTCTCTGAGCCAACGAACAGCTCTCTTGAATGGCAAGCCTATTTTTATTCTGTAAAGTGGGACTATTTTCTGTCCTTTTCTTCAGTTCAGAATTGTGATGAAGATCGAGATGCAAGCCATCAAAGAATCATATTCTTTGAAGAAAATGTAGAGTAGAAATACAGTAAAACATCTGCATTGTAATTAAGTCCTGCTAAAATGTTAAGCCCATGACTCAGATTCCAGCATTTTACAAAGGCCTACAATACTTTTGATCCTTCTACATTTAAACAACTTTTTAAAATAGCATACACACTTGCATGCAATTCAAGTAACAATCACACCTGACACTTGGTCCTTAATAGCGACTCTGGTTGGGAAGATAGAGTAGGTGTCATTATTCCCAATTTAAGGAAGGAAAAACCAGTTCAGAGAAGCTACTAGTCTTGCCCAAGGTCACACAGGTAATAAAATGCAATGCAGAAGCAATGATCTTATTTAAGGCTCCTCTCTGTGCAATTTAGCTTTACAACTTTGTCACATTTTGCACTTCAACACTGAAGAGCTACCTTTTCTGTTACATTTGAGACATTTAAGACACCTGAGTTATTTCACAAGAAACACCTTGATCCTGAATGCCGGCAACAGGATTATGGCAGGTACTTTCCACTGCTGGAAACTACATGACACCAGGGAATTAATTATGGGGTGGGATAGACTTTGGAGTTCACAAACAGGATTAACCTTTATACTGATTTTAATTATTCATAATTTATTCTCTGCATTCTTTCAAAAATAATCTGAGATGGCTCTTAGCTCTGACAATAATTCAATCAAAAGTAAGGATTGTATTCATTTGTTCATTTTTTTCAGCTTAGCTGAGATTCTTTTTCAGTTTATTTTTCTTTGCAATCTCCACATCTAATGTGGGGCTCGAACTCATTACTCAAAGATCAAGAGTCACATGCTCTTCCAACTGAGCCAGGCAGCTGATCCTTTTTTTTATTTTTTCAACTTACTCATATAGACACAAAGAAAAAGATCTGGAAAGCTATCCCCCAAATTTTGCATTAGTTATTTCTGAGTATGGATGTATTATTAATGCTAATCTGTATTTTTGTCTTTTTCTACAATGAATACATATGTAGTTTTGGTAATAAGAAAACAATCATGATCTCACTTGTAATCTAAAAAACTGAACTCACAGAAATAGGGAATACAAAGGTGGTTGCCAGAAACCACGGAATGGGAGAAATGGGAAGATGTTGGTCAAAGGGTACAAACTTCCAGTTATAAGGTGACTTGAGTTCTAAGGATCTAATATACAATATGGTGACTATAGTTAACAATGCTGTATTATATATTTGAAGGTTGCTAAGAGTAATTCTTAAATATTCTCATTACAAAAAAATAGCAATACATACAAGTACGAAATCATCATGGACTTAGACAATATTATATTCCAATTATATCTTAATAAAGCTGGGTGGAGGATCAAACAATAAAGATTATTTTTATTTTTAAAACAAATTCTTCATTCTGACAAATAGGAAAGGGGTTATCTCCACAAAGAGTTATAAAGCTCTGTTACTGTAAACTAAGTGCATGAAAAATGTAAATAATACCCTAAAGCGCCCGGACCAGAACCTTTGCCTTACTTCTCCATTTGGATACTCTCAGCCCTCAAGACTATAAAACAATATGCCAGGACACCAATTTTACACAAATCTTGTGGGGAAAAGCTTGTTTTATATATTGAAATCATATTCAATATATGAAATCACGTGAAAAAAATAACATTCTTAATTTTCACACTTGCTGGGGTCAATCTGAACTATATTCCCAACACCTAGAAGGGCTTGTCACTTTCATTACTGGAGATTCTTCTATGAAGAAGTTTGGGAAGCCGTAAGGCAAACAGTACCATCTTATTTACCCTCCTTTTTGAAAGAGACTAAGTCTCGTTTCCTGTTAAAAAAAAAAAAAAAATCAAATTTTCTTCATCTACTGTAACTTTTAAAATTCTTTATAAAACAGGTGGCAGAAAACATATTACCAGGCAAATCTGGAAGCCAATAGGGGCATAGTTCATTCTACCTCCCTTGCCCAGAGGGGAGAACTGCCTGGCCTGGCATCCTGGGTTCTGAGGATGGTGGGGCCTGGGCTGCCCCATTTCTGCAGAACAGCAGACCACTCTGCACAAGGTGCTAATTCATTCATTCCACAAATGTTTATTGAGCAAAGCTTGAGAAAGGCCTCTTAGGGGACAGTGGGATCATTCACAAGGCAACGGTCAGGTCTAACGGATCAGATGTGGACAATCAATCTTTCATTAGACCTCAAACCACCTCTAGGATAAAGCAAACAGGGCTCCTGCCCATTCACTCACTAGCAGCTGGGGGGGAATCAGGCAGGCGTTCTGGAACAGGACTGCTCCTTTAGAGAGGCTAAGGTAGTCACTTATTCCCACCAGAATGACCAAAACTCCTACACCATAAATGGCATAACTCTTCTAAAATGCTTTGAATAATGTCTGGCACCTACTGAGAACTCAATAATAGTCATTTTTACTGTTATGATTCTGGCTTGCCCTTATTCAAGGAGCACCAAACAATGTGGAAAGAACACAGGTTTTAGAATGAGAGAGCCTACTTTTGAATCCCAGCTATGTTGCTTACTAGCTATGTGACTAAGGGAAGCAATCTTTCTGAGCCTCAGTTTCTCATTTGTAAAATGGGAAAAATGCCATTATACCTTCCTTCATTTGGCTTTGTGAGAACTAAAGACACATTATATGCAAAGAAGAATGTCTGGCCCATAAGTGCCCAATAAAGACAGTCAATACTGCTACTGCCCCGCATCTTTCCCCACCACTCGTGACAGGTCCTGGCATCTGAGTTCACCCAGACACATTAAGGGACTACAGGGGTGAAGGGAGGGGTGGGAGCACCTGGAGATCTTCCACAGAAATCCTCCATCAAAGTCTTCAACTCCTTTCAATCATCCTGTTTGGCTGCTTCATCCAACTGGTAGCTGGAGCCACTATTCCCTCACTGGGAATGAATGCCAAGAAGGGGACAGGAAGCTGAACAGCGGTTTGAGTCCATCCCACCTCCCAATGCCTGTCTGTCTGAAGCCCCCTGGGCTTCCTCTGCACATCCCTGCCAGGCTGTGTGGGTCAGGAAGCCAACAGTAAGATCCAGTCTGTTCTTATGCAGACTTCCATCTCAAATCCAGAGCCCAGGCTCCAGAGGCTGCTGGTCACAAACCAGCATTAAATGAAAATGAGGACTACCGTTCAGACAGAAAAATGGAGGCCCTCAAAGTCAAAGGGGATTTATAAGGGCCGGAGGGAGGAAAGGGAAGGGGGAGGAGTCAGGATGGGTGCGGAGAGACAGGCCCACTTAGTACACAGCTGATAGAGCCCTATCTAAGTCCTAGCTGCTCAAACAGTTGGTTTTCCATACTGGAAGAGGATAAATCCCATTCCTAGGATTTAGAACTAACGACGGGTCGAGGTCCGGGTGTAGGAAGATAATTTCAAAATAAACTTGTCTGTCAATACCAAACTTGTTTTCCAAGTAAAAAATCACCAGCCCCCGACTCAGCCTTCCCAAGCGCCCACCTGCAGAGAGTCCTAAAGCCCCACTTTACTTCACCTGAGTAGTCTCGGGGAGTGACTCTGCAGCCAGCCCAAAGCCCGGGCGGGGTCAGTCCTCGAAAGCCCCGGGAAACGCGACAAACCGGGAGGACCCCGCGCCCCCCCCGCCCCGCCCCGCCGCGGAGCCGGCTCCTGAGGGCGCTCGCAGGATGCCCAACGCGGCTCACCGTTGAGAACTCAGAGCACAAGGCAGCAGTCCCCACCCACACCTCCTTCCCGGAACAGAGACCGAGGAGGGGCAGAAAGTTGCCCGAGAGGACCCGTCGGGCGGGCAGAGGCAGAGGCTAGAACCGCGGGGCTCCGAGTAGCAGCAGCCGGGCAGGGAGCGCGCCTCGCCGCGGGGTGGTGCAGGCCCCGAGCCCTGGCGCGGCGCGTTACCTTCCTCCCGACACGGCCCCGCGCGCCTCCTGCGCCCCGCACACCCTCGGGGCCGCCCAGGTGTCGCCCCGCCGCTGTCAGCGCCCGGCAGCGTGTGCAGGGACCCCGCGGGCGGCGGGCGGCGGGCGGCGGGCGGGCGCGCAGGGGCGGCTCCGGGCGCGCCCACCAATGGCGAGGCGCCCGCGCGCCCCGCCCCGCCCCCCGGGCTCCCCGCCCCGCCCCCCGGGCTCCCCGCCCCGCCCCCGGGCTCCCCGCCCCGCCCCCCGCGCGCCCCGCCCCGCCCCCCGCGCGCCCCTGCCCGCTCCCCTGCCCGCTCCCCTGCCCTTCTCCCGCTTCCCTCCGCGCCTCGTACTTCTTCTCCCTTGGCCCTCCCCGCCCCGGCCTCCTCCAGTGCACCTTGCCCCGAAACACCGTTTTTTACTGTGCAAGCAAAGAGTGCGGCCGTTATGTTTTGGCCGCTGTGCGTTAGGAGTCCTAAAGCCCAAGGACCTGGCGCGCAAGGAACCCCTCTGCTCAGAGACCGAAGTTAGCCACCACGCAGGCCAAGGAAGAGGATGGGATCAAGATGCTTTAACCGCTCCGAACGTGCAAAATAGATAAAAATGCTTCGCAAGTTGTTTTTAAAGTGGTGCTTTAAATTATCCAATAATACCCGGATAAGTTGTGAGCGATGTGTTTCGCCTGAGGCGCTCCATGGGTGTGCAACGAGGGCCAGTATGCTGCTGGAAGGTGCTGGAAGGTATTATATCAGGGTCATTTTAAAAATGTTACCAATGATGGGGCCAACCCAAGCAAACTTCTGGAAGAGGTAAACCTTAAGGCCTTTTCTCCTCATCGACCCCATTCATGTTGTCAGTTCAACTGAGGGTAGCCCAGGTCTGCCTATCTTTCTTCTCTCAAACTTGTAAATGCTGATCCCAAGGACCTCATTCAGTACCGGATGCTGGGCTGCTAACCTGGCTCAGGAATCCTCGCCCTGTGTTATGTGTGATTCTGGCTTTCACCCAAGCTTTGATAGTCTCCTCTGTCCCTTTGCTGGGTGGGCACTGAGGATGCAAAAGAGGAATAACCACTCATCTTGCCTTTGAAGAGACAAATTTGTAAATAATTTCAATTTAGTGTAATAACAGCTAGAATAGGTTACAAACACTGGGAGAGGAGGGCAATACAAGGTTAAATACTGAGGTCAGAGGGAAGGGCTGCAGAGAAGCAGGCAAAGGCATACAGTTGCCTCTCGTATGTTGCAAGGATTGTGTGACAGTGAGGCAGAGATGAAGCTAAAGAGGTAGATGCGGGAAGAGCAGCTCTGCCTGCCTTGCTGAGGGAAGCAGACCATGTCCTGTTGGTGAGAGCTACTGGTGAATGACTTTAAGCAGGGGAGTGGTCTGATTTCATTTGTCTGCTATCTCGCTTTCAATGTTGTCTGTGCGTGCTTTGGTTATCTTCTTCCTGCTCCTCTCCAACGGGGAAGGCAGGCACTGGATCCTGCTCACCTGTGGGTGCCCTGCATTCTTGGTACAAGGCTTTGAAGGAACTCAGTTCTCCCTATTTCATATGTCACTCCTCCCAGAAAAGAAATAACCCTGCTAGGGAGGGTCTTAGGATTCTTACTGTAGACTCTGGACCAGACAAGTGGGGGAGAAATTTTGAGGAAGAGTCTTGCTGGGGCCCTCATCGCAAAAGGTCAGAAAGCTCAGAGGTTAAAAGCTGGAGCTGTGATTTTAAGTGGTCAAAGTTCAAATACTGCTCTCTCCCCCACACACACTTTCTAACAGAACCTTCAGCCAGTTACTTAACCTCTCCGTGCCTCACTTTGCTCATTTGTAAAAGAGATGATAATAATGCTCCTCTCTAAGGCTACTGTGAAGGTTAAAATGAGAAAGTGCATGTGTATAGCAAAGTGCCTTGCACAGAGGAAGTACTGAATAAATCTTAGTTAACATGATCATATCAAGTCAGCAGAGGCTTTTTCCTCTTAACCTATAGTAGTAGATTGCCCTTCTTCAGGATGCCTGGGTGGCTCAGTGGTTGAGCGTCTGCCTTCGGTTCAGGTTGTGATCCCAGGATCCTGGGATTGAGTCCCACGTCAGGCTCCCCTGAGGGAGCCTGCTTCTCCCTCGACCTGTGTCTCTCTCTGCCTCTGTGTGTGTGTGTGTCTTTTATGAATAAATAAAATCTTAAAAAAAAAAAAAAGATCGTCTTTCTTCAAAATAGTTTGCATGTAAATGACATGCAAATTTCACAAAAATTCTCTGTTGATATTGAAGGGAAAAGCAAGGGGATAGGGATAATGCTGTACTGGGTTTAGTGTAGAGACTTTGGTGGGTGCCCTGACTCCATCATTCTCCACCACTGAACTAGCTGGTTGACTTTGGACAAGTCACTTGACCTCTTTAGGCCTCTGTTCCTCTTCTGTAAAATAGAAATACAGTTGACCCTTGAACAACATGGGTTTGAACTGCACAGGTTCACTTATATGTGGGTTCTTTTTTTTATATATAAATACAGTACTGTAAATGTATTTTCATTTATAATTTTCTCAATAACATTTTCTTTTCTAGCTTACTTTACTATAAGAATAAAATACGTAATACATATACAAAAATGTGTGTTAATCAACTGTTTATGTTATTGGTAAGGCTCTCAGTCAATATAGACTATTAGAAGTTCAGTCTGGGGAGAATCAAAAGTTATAGGTGGATTTTCTATTGGGGCCCCTAATCCCTGAGTTGTTCAAGGGTCAACTATAGTCATATTAAGGGACCTATGTAAGGGAGATGCTACAATATATATATATAGCACATTGCCTGGCCCAAGGTAAGATCTCAATAAATGTTAGCTAATAGTATGATAATGGTTAGAAGAGAGGTCTTATATACTTGGGAAAGGGAGGAGAAATCTAATAGTAATGCACTGTAAAGGAAAAATGTAATCCTAAATGTAAACATAAAAAAACAAAACCTAAATGGAAAGATTGATGCTGGATCTGTGAAAACTGGGACAGGAGTGAAAGTGAACTTAGAAACCTGCAAATGGAAGACTAGCCTGGAATAGTTTTCTAGCTGGGGATGGGGTTTTAAATCTGTAACCCCAACTCAGTGGAGCTGAAATAAAATGGAGTGCACTTGCCAGTGTTGGTATGATGGCTCTCCAAGTGGTCCTCCTGAAATGGTGGAATGCCATAAGGTTGGTGCTTTCAAATGAGAATCTGGGATTTAACCCCTAATCCCCCCAGGTGTGACTTTGTAGAGTCACAGGCACATCATCCAAGTTGTTTAGTTTTACCAGCCAGTTAATAGATGAGTATTTTGTGTGTGTGTGTGTGTGTGTGTGTGTGTGGGATACTAGGTGTGGCTCCTTCAGGCTTGGAATATCTCCCCTCTATTTCAGAACCAAGGAATCCTTCTTCTGCCTCAGGGCCCAGGACAAATGTCATGAAGTTCTGCCTTTTTAGGCTGAATGAATTATCCTTTGAACCTCTGGAACTCCCACAGTGTAGTCCTCAAGGCTTTTCTTGGCATCAATTTCATTTTCTTTCTAGTTCATCATCACAGGATATGCCACTCCCCAGCAGTTTTAAAGCTCACCCAATTCAGGATACCCCTTTTCTCTTTGTATTTTTTCTTACTACCTCCATCCTTCCCCTGACACCATCTCTATCCCAAATGCCTTGCACACTATAGGCACTAAATAAATGCTTCTTGCATTGCAGGCAGTTCTCCAATAGTAGTTATGTTACAGAACACAGCACTGTTTCTACCATGGAAAATTTAAAAAAATAAAAAACAAAACAACTTCCTGTAGAGACATGACTTTATCTTTAAGCTATGTAGATTTATAACTTCTTACCCACCAAAAATTGAAGATACTGCTGAAATTCTGTACAATTACATCTAGCATGGTAATGTGGTTAGATGACGTATAGCATTAGGTATCAAATGTATAGCATTTAGAAAACAATTCGGTCACAGTACTGGGTAAACAAGGAATTTGGTTTTCTAAATAATTTGCAAATACTGAATCTTTTTAACTTTTGGAAATACAAAACTTTGGCCTTGAATCAAATTGTGTGAGCAATCTCTCCACAGTCTTTAATAATGCCTTGCATTTCTACAGGGCTTTTTGTATTTTTCAAAGTTCTTTCAGTTTAATTATCTTGTTTGATCTTCCCATCAACTCTAGGATGTAGGAAGGGCTGCTCTTATTAGTATCTGCATTTTACAGATGATGATAGGAGGGGTTTAAGAGGATCAGGCACTAAGCCCAGGCCAAATGGCAAACTAGTGACAAAGTCAAGGATCTACTATACCAGTGAGATTTCTGACATTTGTGAAAATTTTGGCATCATTATTTATGACTTTTCTGAGTAGTAATCTTATGCAGACAAGTCTTAATTTATATTTATATATATACATTTTCATACAGAGTTCCTTTTATAAAGAAAAACCTTTGTAGCAATCATCTCCCTCGGATACATACATGTAATAATTGTGATATTTCTTCAGTGCCTTTCATCTGTGCATATCAAGATGCATTGCAACATAAATACTCTTTAAAAACCTCTAGGTTAACTGTCAGTGTTTTTAAACAGATTTTCTTATTTTAATATTTAAAGAATAAATGTTTCTTCAAAAAATAAAAGCCCTCCATTTATATAAGATTCCTAGAATAGTCAAATAGAAAGAGACAGTAGAATAGTGCCTGCGGGTGATGGGGTTAGTGGGTAGTCGCTGGATACAGAGTTTCATTGTGGGATATTGAAAAAGTCCTGGAGATGGATGATGGTGATGGTTGCAGAGCAATGTGAATGTACTTAATGACATGGAACTGCACATTTAAAAATGGTTAAAGTGGTAAATTTTGTGTGATGAATATTTCATCACAATAAAAGAGTAGAAAACCATCTGGTTTTATTACTATGAGATTCCCTCTAGTAGAAGGTTATAATGTAACTCATGATCTTTTTTGTTTTACCTTGTCTTTTTGAAATTTACTGTACCTTAGAGCCCCTTTACACTTGCTGTGGCAGAAAAGATCGTGATCTGTAGGGAGTCCTATTAACCTTTTTAAAAAAAATCCAAAATGGGGTTGTTTTGTATGATAAGGTAAGATCCTAGTAGATTATTAAAGCTCCTATTAACCAAGTGCCTCCTACTTGCTGGTATTGACTAAATGCTTTTTCTTATTACTTCATGTCACTGGGGGAGCAGCTCTAAGTGGTAACAGATGGGAAACCAAGTTATATGAAGACAAGGTTTCTTGCCCAGGGCTACACAGCCAAACAAGACTGTTAAACACTGAAGCTGACTTCTGAGGGTGTAGTAGAATCTCCCTTTGAGTTGCAGTGGTCCAGGTTATGTGGTTGGACTAAAGCAAGTCAATTTCCTCAAGTTTTCCTTAAAATCCTACTACTCCCTCTGTACTGTAATTACTGTCATCTTCTCTTTACAGAATTGTTGTGTCCTATGTAACTAGGCCTATGCTGTCCAAAATGGTAGCCACTAGCCACATGCGGCTATTAGGCACTAGAAATGTGGCTAGTCTGGATTGAGATGTCCTGTGAATGTAAAACACGCACTAAACTGAAAAAAACTAAAATACCTCATCAACAGTTTTTGTGTTGATTACATATTGAAAGGTAATACTTTGGATATACTGAATTAAGTATAATATTTATCAAAGCTAATTTCATCTTTTTAAAACTTTTTTGTGTGTGGCTTCTAGGACATTTTAAATTAAATGTGTCTCTTGTTATATTTCTATTGGACAATGCTTTACCTGAGTCACTTTCTCTACCTCAGTTTCCCCCTTGGAAGAAAGGGCAAATAACTTTTGAGTTACTACATACAAGACAGGAGGCACATATTGATAGATCTTGCCTTTGTATTCATGACTCCACTTTCAAAGCACAATAATACAAAATATTATCATTACTACTCATTGGCATTTTTGTCCTTTTATTCCTTTTCAGGTACAGAGGAATCTCGATTAACCATACACTTTAAGTATGGAATGACTGGGGGCACCTGGATGGCTCAGGGGTCCAGCGTCTGCCTTTGGCTCAGGGTATGATCCCACCATCCTGGAATCGAGTCCTCCATCAGGCTCCCCTCAAAGAATCTGCTTCTCTCTCTGCCTCTCTCTCTCTTCCTCTCTGTGTCTCTCATGAATAAATACATAAAATCTTAAAAAAAAAAAAAAAGAATGGAATGCCTAGTAAAAACAAAACATAGTCTTGTTCTATTGCTTGTTTATTCAGTTATTCATTCATGTATTCATTTCATATTACAAATATTTATTGAGTGACACATTACGTACATGATACATGACTATGAGAAATTCAGAGATGAACCAGATTAGTGTCTACTGCTGATCCTTTTTCAAAAATATATTAGTTTATTTCCTTGTTTTTTATGCTGAACATGAGAGGCAGCGTGATATAATGAAAAAGTCCTGGCCCAGGGGATATAAGACCCACCGTCTAGTCCTGGTTTTATGAGTTACATGAAATAAGCAGGTCTTTTTTAAATCTAACTCATCCACAAAATTAGAAAGGATAAAAATATCTGCTTTGCCTATTGCAAATATAAAATAATGGAAATGATAATCTACAAATTGCTATTTTTTACTTATTGGAAGACATTGTATTAGAAGTCAGAAGATCTGGTTTCCCTTCTGGACCCTACTAACAAAAGACTCTAGCTTTCACCTCTCACGCCTTGTTGTCCTCATCAAATTAAGAGGTTAGGGGCATCTTAGCTGGCTTAGTCAGAAGAACATGTGACTCTTGATCTCAGGGTCATGAGTTTCAGCCCCATGCTGGGTGTAGAGATCATTAAAAAAGATAAAGACACTTTTAAAATAAAATGAAGAGTTTAGTGTGCATGATTAGATTTAGATTCCAAGATCTCTTCCAGCTGAAAATTCCAGGTTTTAGGAGTTCGTGATTTTAAAGTAATTATTCTCTGAAGATCAGCATGTTAATTTACTAGAGTTAGATAAGTTTTCTAGCCATGGATCTTAAAAGATTTAAATGTATGAAACACTGGAAGCTTTTCTAGAAATTGTGCTTAATTGTTTGCAGAAGAATCTCTGCATTGGCTTATTTTACAGGGTGTTTTGCCTTCTTCACCTTAAAAAGCGAAATAGAAGAGGAAAATTTTTGTAAAGAAAAACAACTATTTGAGTTACCTATTGGTGTGTAGCAAAACACTCTAAAACCTAGTGGTGAAAAACAACAATTTATTATTTTTTATGATTCTGTGGGTTGGTGGTTCTGATGCTTCTTACTCACTGATTGGGGTTTCTTATGCTGCTGCATTCAGCTGAGTGCTCAACTGAGGCTGGAACATCGAAGAATGATCTCTCATTCTCCAGGGCTGTGGTCCACGTAACCTCTCCTCATTCACTAACCTAAGCCCAAACTTCTTACATGACAACTGAAGCCCAAGAGGCAAGAGGAAAGCCCCAACGTACAAATATTTGTGTCAGCTGGCTACTGTTCCTTTGGCCAAAGTAAGTTTTGTGGCCAACTTCAGAGTCAATATGGGGGAGCCTGAGGATTTGGAGGTATGTTTCATTGAGGACCACCAGTGTAAAAGTCTACCACCACAACTTCATCCAACTGAGTTCTAAGTAACAGAGGTCTTACCCCTATGCTCCTGTATATATTATTCCATTCTTTTCTTCTGTGCTTTGTGCATACTTCCCTTTCAGCAGGTATCATACTCCGCTTTAATTATCAGTTTATATTTCCATCTTCCTGCACCAAAATGGGACATTAATGAATAAGGAAAGAGAAAGTGTCTTATTCCTCTCTAAATATCAAGCATCTATCACAGTGTCTCCACATTGAAGGCATTTAGTTAATAACACTGAATGACACAGACTCCAATTCTTTGGAACTCCACGCAGTGCCAACAGTAGAGCATCTTATTTCAGATTGCACCAGGGCAAGAATTCCTAACCTAGGCTCTTTATCTTCACTAACTTCTATCTGCTATTTGTCATTTCCTTCAGTTATAAATATAAGCAACAACCACAGTAGTGTTATCTGTAGGTGTGTGAGTTTACCACCAATGGAAACCACAAATATTTCATATCACAACGCAGATGACTTATAGATATTGTAAATATTATAATTTTAAAAATAATTTTAAAATAACATGAATAACCCATTTTAATATAATTGATTTTCTTTGTAGTCCTAAGTCTTCTATTTCATTCCATTTAGAAATATTCTTCTGAGGAGTACAGGGGCTTTACCACACTGCCCAGGCTGTCTGTTGCAAAGAAAAGGTAAAGAACCCCTGACCAGAGTAAGCACCTGACTTGGCAGACATTTCATACTCTTGAGAAGACCCTCCCTCCCCACCTCATTAGAGCCACATCAACATTACCTTGTTTGAAAAGCAAATTCTCAGGCTCTACCACAGACCTTCTAAATCAGGAAGTTCAGGGGTGGGGCCCAGTAATCTGTGTTTCTACAAGCCTTATAGGTGATTCTGATGCAGGAGAGAATTTGAGAACCATTGAACCAGGATAAACATAAGTGAATTGAAACTAAGCTGTAAAAGGGTAGCTGGAGACCATTTAATCGATCAATGAGTATAGATAAATATTGACTGGTATCTCCTGTTTCCTCAGCACTGGGAAAAGTACTTTAGGAAAATGCTCTGTATCTTAATTTCAGTGATTGTAATGCAGACATATACATATATAAAAGACGTTAGTCTGTACACTTATTAGTGTACTATATGTATCTTGCATGTCAATTTCAAAAATAACTATACATAAGTATGGAATACATAATCCCTGCCTTTGAGGAACTTTCCATTCATGTTAGGAATCCATTTATTCAGTCATTTATTGAGGACCAGACAGTGTGCGGGATGCTTAGAGATGCAACAATGAATGGGCCAGAGATGAAATCTGTCTTCATAAGTATACATTCTAGTGGAGGAGTCAGAAAATAAACAGGCAATTATAAAACAGTGGTGATGTCCATCATAATTATGAATAATATGTAGCACTAAATAATTATGGTATTCATTGAGTCCAAGACAAACTTAACCTTTCTGAAATAAGGATGTGTCTTACGTTCTATGGTTGCCAGTTTTATTTCTTTTTAAGATTTTATTTATTTATTTGAGATAGTGAGAGACAGCATGAGGAGGGAGAGAGGGAGAAGCAGGTTCCCCACTGAGCAAGGAGCCAATATGGAGCTCCATCCCAGGTCCCCAGGATCATGACCTGAGCCAAAGGCAGATGCTTAACCAATCAAGCCACCCAGGTACCCCTGGTCGCTACTTTTATTAGAAGGGTTTTCCTAATGTACATAAAATAATTGTGCATCTTTAGTTGATAGGATCTTGATTTCGTGATATTTGATATATTCTAAACTATCAAGTAATACAGCAGTTCAGGAATATGGAGATAATAACCATTCCAAGAATCAAAAAGAGCTTCAAGTGTAAGGTGAGATCTGAGCCACGTTGAAGAAAGAGTAGGATTATTAAGAGAGGAAAAACAACAGGGGCAACCGCAGGCAAAACACCCAAAGGGAAGGAGAAGCTGTAACTGAGAGGTACAGGCCCGGGCAGAACAAAAAAGGGGGACATTAGGAAGCAAGGCAGCTGAGGGGCTGAGAACCTGAGATCAGATTATAAAAAGCCTAGAAAATTAAGAAAATGATGGAATTAAAAATAAGGAGCAATAAAAGATTTCTGAGCAGAATGAAAGGTTAAGTCCAAAGCTGGTATGTGGAATGGACTCAGCAACAGGTGGGATAGATATCTAGATTATCTATCTATCTATCTATCTATCTATCTATCTATCTATCTATGTTTTTTTTTTTTTTCCATTTTTGGTCACCTCTGCTTGAGCTTGAAGTCAAAAGATGCACTGACTTGGCACTCAGAGACCATGAGCTCCTGGCAGAGTCATAGCAAATACAACAGTACTATATACACATGAGCATGTGGCAGAGATGAATGAGCCAACACCCAACCACTCCCCCAGACCTGGGGTGGCCGGAGTGGGGGTGGGGAGCACACCCACTGGGTGTTCTTGTTCTCCAGCTGCCAAACCTGAATGATGACTGTGGCACCAGAGACAGCCACACCAGTGCTGGGCTGCTGACCATTGCCCTCTCCCCACTTGGGCCTCATGGAAAGCCCTAGCTGCTCAAAGACTTGTCTTCTTTTTGAGGAAGCCTCAAAGTCATCCCAAAGTCATCATTTAATCCTCACCACATCCAGGTGAGGTAGCTGTTACCAACCCCATTTTACAGGACTTGGGCTCAAGGTGAAGCAATTTGCCCAAGGTCACAGAGTTAGTAAGTAGCAGAGTTGGGATTCACACCCTCTCTTGCCTCCTCTCAACGTCTGCTCTTTGAGTCTCAGCCCCAACCAGACTGCCAGATCAATGTTTCAGACCCCCAGGTAGAGAGTCTGGAATTCGCACTAATGTAACTTGGGTTTTGTGTATACCTATGTGCCCACCAAATTACAACCTTATCCCTAACCTTTTGTCAGGAGCATGCTTGCCTTTCTGTAAGACTGGAACTCTCCTTAACTCTTTGCTTTGCACTTGAGTTACTCTGCTACATGGATAGCCTACCCTGGAATCCCTGACCTCTTGACCATCTCCTGCTAGTCTCTTCCTTCCAATCACAGTCCTGACCCAAACTAGATAAAATCTGTGCCCTCAGCCTTGTTGCCTGCCTGGTTTTGAGCACCACCCCTATCTGAAAATTCCTGCTGCTATGCCCCAATTCCTGAGATCCATTTTGCCAATTAGGTCAGTACATGTCTAAGGCTCCAACTAGGAAACTAGAGCTCGGCTCAGATTAAAGTAGAGCTGGCCCACAGCTTGGAATGTGGATGTAAGAAGGAATCTGAGGAAAGAAACTAGGAAGGAAGGCAGGGAACAGAACCAACGCCCAGCCTAAAAGCATCAATCCAAAGGAGCCTGGCAGAGAGAGAGGGGGAACCAGCCAAGAGGGAAGAAAGAAAGAAGGTAGTAGCAGAAGCCAACAGTAAGGAGCAAGTAGGTGGAGAAGGGAGGGCAGGGGTGAAAGCAGCACTGACATGCCAAGCACCTGAATGTGGGGCAGGGCTTCCTATAGGGTCTATGAATATGGAGACAATGGACAAGGTCACTAGGCTGGCTTAGACCTGGCACTGACCTCTGCCTGGCTCTGTCTCAGCCCTCGGGCACTACCAGGATTGCTGGGTGCTCTGACCACCATCCCAACCCCAGCCTCCTCCTCCACTCCACCCACATTCATTTGTTTACTTATTCAATTAACAGCATGTATAGTTTGTAATCGGACATATCCTATGCTAAGATCATTTAAATTTTTCTAAGACAAGAAATAGCACATAGACTTGAGAGAAGGTAAAAATACACTTAAGTTTAGAACATTAACTCATTTATTTTTTTCCTTTTATTCAATTTCCAAACTAAGTTTTGGTTGATACTATCAATGCTACTAAGCATTTGCTACTGGTTTCAAAAGAATTTGCAACAAAGAATGCCTGAAGATTGCCAAAAATTACACAGTCAACAGTGGAGCTAAAAAAATGTTGGTGTTGATCACGAAATTTTCTAGACTCAAGTAGAGTCCCCATAAGGAAAATATTGATGCAAAGCTTTGAAACTTTACTTTGGAATACTTCTTACGGCCCCAGATCAAATAACACTCGAAAGTTTCAAGATGCATGTAAACTCTACACGCTGACTACAGGATGCTGTGGTCAGGCTGAAGCTCCGTCCACCATCCGCCTGCTCAGAGTAAACAAAAAACAACTCCAAGACTTGTACAGAAACCATGGCAAACCCTGAGAGGGACTCGAACTTAGACCGCAAGTTTCATACTGCTGACCATGAACATGTTTACATGTTGTCTGATTGCGGGCAAGAGCAGAAGGAGTTTGGGTGACTTACAGAGCGGCTGCCTGACGTGTGGTTAAAGTCACCTCATAGTGTTGAGGGGAAGAGGACCAAGGCATAGGGATCAGAGGACCCAACTACATACAGTCAGGGGGTCAGAAGGTCCATGACAAACTTGGGCCTGAGTTGGGTAGGAATTGCCAACTGCTGGGTATGTGGGTGGAGGGAAGAAACACTTAAACAAGAAACAGATGTCACTTAAAATGATATAGGGCCTACAGAAGGTTGCCTGAGGTCTGGTTCATGATCATCAAAAGCATCAGTCTGAGCACAGGGAATGGCTTACAAAATTCTGTTAGAGATTTTGCACTAAAAGTCACAGTATCAGGAAGAAGAATGGGTTACACTGAGTAACAAAGGGAGAAAACTTTGCATGGGTCAGTGAGAACTGACAATGACACATTTCAATACCCAATTCTTGCTAAATTCTGCTACTCCAAGGAAGATGAAGCAGTTGAGGCCATTGCAAATACTTTCCCTCCTCCTGCACTGGGTAATTCAATGGGAGTAAATGGAAGTAAGCTCCTTGCTTAAAGCTGGCCCTGCTAAGAGGGACTGGTGGGGAGGGAGTGGGGAGCCCTAGAAGTCAAAGCCATGATCACAGGCCAGAGCTTCTGTGGTCTATGTAACATCCATCCCATGTGGACAACTCCCCCAGACTCTTTCTGACTCTTTCTGACCTCTCTAGAGCCTCAGCCTAGCAGAGATAGGGTTGGGGATAAGTCAAATCATAAGCTCTACTAGTTGCTACACCCCTAGGGAAAGGATGCCTGGACCATTAGGAATACCGCCCTGGGCGGAAGAGGTCCAAGAATGAAGTTTGCAAAAATTAGTGCCACTTCCCTCTTTCTTTACTACGCCTATTTTGCAGCTTATTTACTTTCCGAAGTGCTTGATGCTGAGTGTGAAACTTCAAAGCATCAGGAGGGAAAGTTACAGAGGAAAGGAAACATTCTAGTTCCTAGAAGCTATTTTGCAACATGAAGCAATGCTTTGTTTCCAGGCAACTGGACCATCTGTAGCCGAATCCCAACTAAGGCATGGGTGGGTGAGGAGGGGCTGGAAAGAGCTGGGTGCGTGATCACTAGCCAAGAGGGCGGGGGTTTGGAGCAGGGCTCAGCCTGAGCCAGAAAGCCAGAAACTAAAGTGTTAGGCAAGGAAGCTGAGGCAGAAACCCAACTGTGTGGATTTTGGCAACATAAGAAGATTAAGGAAGAGATGCTTGAGTTATCCCAGAAAGTAGGAAGGCTCAGAGCCAGAGAAGTGAGCTGGAATCCCAGCTGCCATTTGCATTAGTACAACCTTTGACAAGCTTCTTAACCTGTGTAAAACTCTGGTTCCTCATGTATAAGACAGGAATCATACTAATCCCACAGGGATGTGGTGAGAATTAAACTTCATAAAGTATTTAGGCCCCAAATATATAGGCTTTTATTCTATCCTTGAAAACAAAGAAGGGATCTTAGCAGCACAGCAAGGACCACAAAGAGAAACAGTGTTTAATAAATATTTTCTGGCAAATGGGGGAAAAGTTGCATTCCAGGCCCTATCTCCAAGTGAGGCTGAGGTTGCTAGTCTACACATTCACATTTTACCACTCAAATGAAGCTCATGAGCCATTGACATGACTTGGGGAACTTCTTAGAAATTGCAGGCTCTCAGACCCCACCCCAGCCCCAAATATCAGAATATCCACTTTGATCTGACCCCCCAGGTGATTTGTCTGCCCGTTAAACTTTAAGAAGCACTGCTCAGTCAGATTGACTAGAGGAATGAGGAAGTCTGAGTCTCCTTCCTGGTGGGTGCTTTCTCGTGGCTCCAGCTGGGAGGGGCTGGGGAGGGCCGGAGCTGTCAGGGAATATCCAAATGGATTCCTTAAATTGTGACCACGTTCTCTCAGGGTTTGAGCAGATGGCCAGGCTGCTCTGCATCAGAGGAGCTGGGCCCCCATCTGCTGGGCAGGGATAGTGTACAGATTCCATGGATATATGAACAAAAGTTGAGTTTCAGAGCCTTGGCCGGACTCAAAGGCAAGAGGTCAAGAAGGCAAGAAGCCAAGTCCAGGGGACTCAGGTAAGTGAGAAGCTAAAACAGGTTATGCTGGTCTATGGAGTCAAAGTCTAAAGAATAAGAGTCTGGAAGAAAAAGAAAGCAGATGATTCAACCAGTACTTACGGTGCCACTTATGTGTAAGACACATATGTATGTGTAAGGGAGTGAGTTCTCATTTTAGGAGAGGTTGGTCCTCATTCTCGGGTTTCACGTGTAGGTGGATGTGTCTTTATAGCTGTGTGGGTGTAGTGTGAGGGGGACTCAGCATTACAACACACACTCGCTCTTTATGAAGGCAGATATGAGGCTTGCTGGAAGGTTCTTTTGACCTGCCAACATAAAGAGATATCAGTCATGGTGGGAAAGTGAAAATTTCAGGGACTCTTTTAGAAAGTACTGTGAAAAAGTGAACAGAAAGTCCCAGAACTTTTGCTCACACCATAAACCTGTGTGTTTTCTTTAATTTTTTTTTTTAATTTATTCATGATAGGCACACAGTGAGAGAGAGAGGCAGAGACACAGGCAGAGGGAGAAGCAGGCTCCATGCACCTGGAGCCCGACGTGGGATTCGATCCCAGGTCTCCAGGATCGTGCCCTGGGCCAAAGGCAGGCGCTAAACTGCTGCGCCACCCAGGGATCCCAGCCTGTGTGTTTTCAATTAGGAATGGGCCACCCATCAGGAGACAATATGCCCACACCTCTAGTAACCTGGACAGCCTTGTCTCAAGCGGAGCAGCACAGAATCCTATTATTCGAGGATGTCAGAGCCAGAGGGGACCTGGTTGTTTTCAATCACTTTTTAATCCATGGAACCCTATTTTCTAACATTATTGGATCCCTAACATTGGAAATGGATATGAATGAAGCTGCTCTTACTGAAGCAGAAGCTGGACGCCAGAGCAATTGCCTTCTACCCTACACCCCAAGGCCCTCTGAGACTCCTGGGTGGAACCCCCTTAGTTCCATAGGGCAGTCTGAGAAGCATTGCTCTTTACCAGCCCTATTGCCACACATGAGGAAAAGGAGGCCCGTGCGGACAAGATCTTCTTTGACTTGGCACTGACTCAACTCACTATCCACGTGACTCCCTATGGTTTAGCCACCATGGACTTTCTTCTGTCCTCAGAACATTCCACGCTTCCATGCTCTCTCTTCTGGGACTTTCTATATACTATTCTCTCTACTTGAAACACTCTCTGCTCCTCTCCATGCCTCCTTGTCTTCCCACTCCACTCCTGCCTGCCTGGCTTCTCAGTAACCTGCAGATCCCAGCAACCCTGTTTGTTTTTTCCACAGTGCCTAGCACTGTGCTCGTGTCTTTTCTCAATAATTGAATGAGCACACTTGCAGGAGCCTTGCCCCATAGCTGCCCCAATAGCTCTAAGGTGTAGGAATCCTGACAGCCCCTCCACCCAAATATGGAGCAGTTGTGAGCAAATCCTTGTCCAGTCCATGTTGATTCCTTCTCAGGGAGTTTTGATTGGTGTACAACAAGGTGAGGCTGATGATCCAAGTAATGGGAAAAATGTGAAGGAAGTGCAAAGTGAGACACAGTTAGAAAATATTGGTAAGGGGATGCTTGAGGAGGCTCGGGATCATGCCTTTGCCTCAGGGCATGATCCTGGGGTCTTAGAATCGTGTTCCACATCCGGCTCCCCAAAGGGAGACTGCTTCTCCCTCTGCCTGTGTCTCTGCCTCTCTCTCTGTGTAGACATGAATAAGTCAATAAAATCTTAAAAAAAAGAAAATGTTGGTAGGTTCATGTGATAGCAGCCTTCAAAGTGGCCATTCAGAGTTTTTGTTAGATATATGCTTCTTATGATTACAGTCTTCAGATATTATCCTGAACTGCCACCTTGAAGGTTTGGGGCGGGGAGAGAAAAACCAGGTCTTCAATCAGACTACCTTCTAACCCCATATTGGACATTACTAATAGATACTCTTCCAAAAGTTCCACAAGAAATTATTCACAACTTGATGATGACAGGTCGCTGATGACAAAATATAACCATAAAATGTGCTACCTGGGATATCTCAGGCATTTCTGTGATAGATGCATGAATCTCTCCTGGAATACACATCTGACTTATTTATTTATTTATTTTTATTGGAGTTCAATTTGCCAACATATAGCATAACACCCAGTGCTCATCCCATCAAGTGCCCCCCTCAGTGCCCATCACCCAGTCACCCCCACCCCCCACCCTTTCCACCACCCCTTGTTCGTTTCCCAGAGTTAGGAGTCTCTTATGTTCTGTCTCCCTTTCTGATATTTCCCACTCATTTTCTCTCATTTCCCCTTTATTCCCTTTCACTATTTTTTATATTCCCCAAATGAATGAGACCATATAATGTTTGTCCTTCTCTGACTGACTTTTTCAATCAGCATAATACCCTCCAGCAGTTCCACCCACGTGGAAGCAAATGGTGGGTATTTGTTGTTTCTAATGGCTGAGTAATATTCCATTGTATACATAGACCACAACTTCCTTATCCATTCCTCTTTCAATGGACACTGAGGCTCCTTCCACAGTTTGGCTATTGTGGACATATGATTTTTTTAAAAAGCTAAATAAATATGAGGTAATGATGCACTAAAATTTTTCTGAATATGCAAGCAGTTACAAATGCTAAGTCAACGTATTCCAAAATTGGCTCTCCCTATTAGTATGTGGGCAGTAAATTGTTAAGAAAAGCTAATTATCTCTTTAGATAGTATTACCCTAAATATTACTTTTACAAACTTTGTAGAATGAGTCAACAGGTTAATTCAAGTCTCTGCTTAAGCAACATTTTATTTAAAGTGACACTTCCTGGTGAGCAGGTTTTTAATTAAAAAAGAAAATTGCATTTGCATCCCTTGAAGATAAAGAAGAAACTACAGACTATTTCACTATCTACACTCTCTGTTTCTACTTATCTTTGGCACCAGTTACAAAGGAAAACTACCCGGAAGGATAATTTCTCCCACAACGATCCCTTTCAATTAGATAGGACTTAGCAACTTATAAAGTATGTTCACATACATGATTTCATTTGCCCCTGTCCACCACTCTGTATGGCAGATGTAACAAGAATGAAAGTGAACTTCAAGTTATGGATGGGGATGCTGTGGAAGCCATAGGAGCTATGTGACTTGCTCCTGGTCTCCCTGCTAGTAGGGGTTCAGCCAGGCTTTGAATCCAGGGTTTGTGGTTGCAGGTCTATCTCAGCAGCTAAACTGTGGATAAGGCTCACTGATGTCTTAGATCATACTGTAAATGGCCCTTGAAGGTCTCCTAGTGTTGTGATTCTCAAACTATACTTCTTAGAACTCCAAAGGTTCATAGTGATGCTTAAGAAGCCACTGTAGGGAAAGTGAAAAGACAGGATACTGGGCTAACATCCCAATCAAGGAAATCTGTTGGGCGCCTGGGTGGCTCAGTTGGTTAAGTGTCTGCCTTTGGCTCAGGTCATGATCCCAGGGTCTGCTCAGAGGGGAGTCTGCTTCTTCCTCTCCCTCTGCCCCACCCCTGCTCCTTCTCTCTCTCTCTCCTTCACACACACACTCTCTCTCAACTAAATAAAATCTTAAAAAAAAAAAAGGAGCTCTGTTTTTATGTTTCATATACTAATGCTTCAAAAGTAAAATTTCTTTGGAAGAAAGTATTCCACTGCTTAAATTATTTTTTTTGAAACTACGGTACACTTGTCCAAATTTCTCATTTTATACATTGGAAAAGACTCATAAAGATGACATAATTTGGGGCACCTGGGTGCTCGGTGGTTGAGTGTCATGGCTCAGGTCGTGATCCTGGGGTCCTGGGGTGGCGTCCCACAGCAGGCTCCCTGCAGGGGGCCTTCTTCTCCCTCTGCCTATGTCTCTGCCTCTCTCTCTCTCTGTGTAGACATGAATAAATAAATCTTTAAAAAAATGACATAATTTGTCCATTTTTACACCCAAATAAGATCAGAAACCAGACGGTTCTCTCCACACTGTGGGATCAGTATCAGTACACTGTTTTGTCTCCAGCTGAAGCTCCCTGACTTGAGTGTGTATCAAGATCACCTATGGGGCTTGTCACAGATTTCTGGATCCCATGTCCAGAAGTTTTGATTCAATAAAGTTGAGGTGAGGCCTGGGAATCTGCATTCACAACAGATTTGCAGGTAATTCCAATGCTGCTACACCACCTATCAACAAGATACAGAACAACTGAAAAGTCTATTGAATTGACCAGCTAATTGTGCATTTCCTCAATTTTATTTCATGCTGGACAAGTGGTAAAGAGACATTTCTCCTTCAGAATTTATAAATCCATTGCTTTAACCATGCCTCTACACATTCCTCAATACCTCATGTCGCCATTCTATCACATCAAGATTCCATGTCCTTTGTGTCGCAAATGACGCTGACATCCCAGCTCATACTCCCTCACCAACCTCTGAGTCACTGGCACCTACCATGGGCAGTTTCCATGCACACAGCCAGCTTTCTATTTCAATGGGTGGCATCTCTTTGCTGTCTCTGTCTGAGGACTTTCTTTAGCTGACAAGAGCTTACTCAGCTCACGTGTGTGTGTGTGTGTGTGTGTGTGTGTGTGTGTGTGTGTAATTAATGCCCCCATTTTCCAGGGCATCCTCCAAACAATGACATGAATCTGCAGATAAATACTCTGGCTTAACCTATCCCTCAGTGGGATAATTTGAAGCTTGTTCAAACGACTCCGCAGAGGGTCTAGTGAGACTGTGCCCCAGATTCATAGAGCAGTAACTCACTCATTCATTTATTGGCATTTCCCCCTTTCCTATCCATGTCCCCCACTTCCTCATTTGTGCTTCCTGAGATCACTTCCTATATAAACTACCTGCATCCCACATTTCTGTCTCAGGGTCTGCTTTTGGGGAAACAAACCAAGACATTCTATCTCATAGTTGTTCACCAAATTCACAGAAGCATACATCTGTTCTTGCTCACCTTTCAGATCTGTGCCCTAGGGTTTTATCCACAGGTCTTCCAACCTGTGTTAGAATTGGTGTTAATAAACAAACAATACACAAATTGTTGCTGCCTTAACAGTAGCAGTAATACAGACTGTCCAATGTGTGGATACTCATGATTCATTAACTGTATACTTGAGTAGTCACTCTTCAAAAAGAGGCCCAAATTCATCAGTTAGATCTGTGAAGGATGCTAACTTAAAAAAAAAAAAAAAAAAACTGGCATTATTCATATTTTCCAGAACATTGCTATAAATATAAATACTTTTAAGACAGTCAATTCTGAAATGGAGATAATTTTCCTTTTGTACCATTATAGCAAAACTAACCTTCAGCAAATATTTACATTTAAGGGGTGGAGTTTCAGCAGCGATGGCACTGACATTTGTCAAACCATAGAGCAAATCTCAATGGAAAAAAAAAGAACTATGTGAGAAACAATTAAATTGTCTTCAAATTGAAGCCAAATAATAGACAGGTCCTTGGTTAAAAAACAATGAAATGAATCAAAGTTCATCCTAAATAATAGAGCTACTACATGAATTTCATTCCATTCATTGTTGATAGCTTAATTTTTCCTCTATTTAAAAAAGTCTTACTGTGGGATAATTGACATATAATGAACTGTACATAGCTAAAGTGCACAACTTAATAAATTTTTTCATATGTACGAACTCATGAAACCATCATGCTGACTTATTTTTGAAAGCAATATTATCAAGTTTTAAGTCTATATTATTTTTGAAATCCAATTTCTGGAACAGTCCATTGATTATCATATTGATGCAGTAAGTCACTGTGATTCATAGTGATTCTCCCTATTTGAAATGGCTAATGAGTATGCTTAAAATAATTGGTTGGCACAGTTCTCCAGAACTTAGGCATAGCTGGCAAGTAATAATAAAAGCTACCACGTATTGAGGATCTATCATTGCCAAGGGCCATCTTGTAGTTTGGATACATCATTTGTAACCCTTACAACAATCCCATGAGATGAGTGTTATTAATTCTATTTTACAAGTAAGCAACTGAGACTTGGAGACATTTACAGGGCTAGGACATGATAGATCTGGGAACTAGATTTGCTCCATTATGTAATATTCCCCAAATTTTTAATTTGTTTATTTTTTATTTATTCAACAAATATGCACCAGACCCTAAGTTAGATGTTGAAGACAGAGTGGTGAAGGTGATTGACATTGTTCCCTTCTCAACATCATAGTTTACAGCCAATGATGAAGAAATTTACTATTTCACTGAAATATTATACAAATAATGGATTATAATTGTTATGAATGCCTATGGAGAGAAATACAAGGCACTGTGAGAGTGTGAACTGGGGACTTGATCTAGTTTGCCAGTTAGAGGAGGCATTCATAAGGAAGTAATGTTTAAGCTAAGACCTGACAAATGAGTATATCTATAGCTTTCTTAAGTAGAGGAAGTGACATACATGATCAGATTTGAAGGACTATTTATGGGAAAGCCACTTACACAGTAGTGGGCAGTGAAGGAGAAAAAAATGTCTTCCTTGGAAAGGAAAATTGTACACTGCAAGTTCAACGCTCAGGCAGGGTTGAAAACAGAATCTACATACCTATGTAGTACAAGAAAACCTCATCATACCTAAATATTGTTTAATACTTAGATTCTGGGTTAGTTAATGCTCTCAGGCATTTAGGTTAGTAAAAGCAAAATTCCAGGAAAAAAAAAAACTTTAAACCATCTTTCAAAAAATTCACACATAATAAGGTTTTAATGAACATGAACTCACAGTCAAAATACCATGGAACAAGCTGCCAGGAGCAAACATTAGCAGACACAATAAAGTATACCACAGTCAGAACAGCAGAGACTGCAGATATTATTATAACTAGCAGATTAGCAAATTCAGAGTATAAAATAAGTTTGTTTGATACATTTATAGAAATAAGACTATCAAAAATACAATTAAGAAGCAAGGTATTTTAAACTGATAAATAGATTTGAAAAAGAACCACACAGAACTCCTAAAAATTATGTGTAGACAGTATTAATCCTTTATCTCTTAAGTTTGTTGCACATATTTTCTTCCAGGTTTGTAGCTTCTGTTTAACTTAATTTGTGGTGATCCCTGTCACTCACTCCTACATTTTTTGTTCTTTAAGGTCAAATCTGTCCATAATTTTCCTTTATGGCTTTTGCAGTTTGTCCCCTGCTTAGAAGTATTTTTTCTCCTCCAATGTATTTTAAGAACCCTTATTTTTTTAATGTTTATTAATTCATTTTAATCTGGATTTTATATTAATGCAGGAGTCTAATGTTTTTAAAAGATTGCATTTGGAAATTCCAACACTGTTTATTAAATAGACCTTTTTTTCTAGTTCTAGTCAATGAGAATTAGTTCTCTTACAACTTCTGATCTCACTTACTCCCCGCCCCCCATCCTCCCAATTTTGGGTTAAATCATCAGTCACTACTTATATAATAAAAAAAAAAATTCAGGGATCCCTCGGTGGCGCAGTGGTTTAGCGCCTGCCTTTGGCCCAGGGTGTGATCCTGGAGACCCAGGATCGAATCCCACGTCGGGCTCCCGGTGCATGGAGCCTGTTTCTCCCTCTGCCTATGTCTCTGCCTCTCTCTTCTCTCTCTCTCTCTCTATCATAAATAAATAAAATTTAAAAAAATTCAAATATTATACACTGATGTGGCAGGTAATTACTGTGATTATGTTTCCTTTCCTGAGTAACTTTTTGTTTTTCCAGGGGTTAGCAATCATCTTGTTATTTTCAGTTGCACAGTTTTCTATCAATCTATTTAAATGCTTGATTGGACTTGTCAAACACCTATTGTTATCATTTTCCGGATGCTAAAATATATCGAATGATCTTTCTGTTCCATTCCCCCCACCCCACCCCCCCATCCCCCTGGCAATCTACCCCTCAGAACTCTCAAGTTCTCCTGCTCCATCTGAGCTAATTACTTTCTAGGCCTATGACACAGCTATTAGCTGGAATTTCCTTTAATGCTTTCCCCCACTGGATCCTTCAAATACCAGTATGTGGAGTATGTTTTGTCTTTAGAGAAGCAGCCTCCAATCTCCTGCCTCAGGGTTACATGCCTGATGGTTATTTGGAAGAAGGGTCTTCATGGGAGTAGATCTAAATATTTTTTTAAAGATTTATTTATTTATTCATGATAGACATAGAGAGAGAGAGAGAGAGAGAGGCAGAGACACAGGAGGAGGGAGAAGCAGGCTCCATGCAGGGAGCCCAATGCGGAACTCGATCCCGGGACTCCAGGATCACGCCCTGGGCCAAAGGCAGGCGCTAAACCAACGAGTCACCCAGGGATACCCATAGGAGTAGATCTAAGAAAGAAGGCTGTGGGTCCCACTGCTTATTACTTGAACTTTCCCATAATCAGCATGTTTCAATCTCCTACTATTATTAACCCAGCTCCACCTCACCCCTATATGTCTTGTGTCCCTGAGCCTGTCTGGGTCTCTCTTGCTCATTATCTCCAGAGAACATGCTTCCTATTGCCAAAAGTCACTCCCTGACTTCAAAGGATGGGAAAGAGGGCCTCTGGCTTTAATATTTACATAAAAATTTCAACCAATCCCTGCCCCTCCCCTACCTTCGGTGTACCCAGTACCACCTCAAGTCCTGCATCTTCTGTGGACTCTCAATAGCAGCCTCCTCTGCTCTAAGTCACATTTTACTCCTCCACTCATTTTCCACTTTTCAAGATGTATTTCTGAAATTTCTCTTTTGCTCACATTTCCTTTCTAATTTTCTCAGTCTTTGTGGATTTATACTCCCTCCAACCCTACTCTGCCCCACCTCTCCCTATTTAGTGATGTTTCTGTAGGAGGAGATAAACTCAGCTATATTTAACTGGAAGTCTCTCAAACTCAGTGCCATATATGTATGTATAGATAGCACTATGAGGTATAGGAAACCCTACCCTCAAGGAAGCAACCACTGATCTGCTTTCTGTCACTATAGAACAGTTTGCATTTTTGAGAGTTTTATATAAGTGCATTCGTACATAGGCATTCTTATTTGTCTGGATTCATCTCTGGATAGATTTGCCTTTTATTCAGTTTTCTATTTATTCTTATTTATTTTTAAAATTTTTTTAAAGCTTTTATTTATTTATTCATGACAGAGAGAGAGGCAGAGACACAGGCAGAGGGAGAGGGAGAGAAGCAGGCTCCATGCAGGGAGCCTGATGTGGGACTCGATCCCAGGTCTCCAGGATCACACCCCGGGTCAAAGGCAGCGCCAGACCACTGGGCCACTGGGGCTGCCCTATTCGGTTTTTAAAAATCAGCTTTATTGAGGCACACAAAGTCACCAATTTTATTGTTTTAAATTATTTATTTATTCATGAGAGACACACAGAGAGGCAGAGACACAGGCAGAGGGAGAAGCAGACTCCCTTCAGGGAGCCCGATGCGAGACTCAGTCCCAGGACCCCAGGATCACACCCTGAGCCAAAGGCAGACACTCGACCACTGAGCTACCCAGACATTCCACAAAATCACCAATTTTATATGTAGAGTTAGAGAAGTTTTGATAAATGAGTATCATCATGCAATCATTACTATAGTCGAGACACAGAACATGTGAAAAGGAATATTTTAAATTTAAACCAAGATTTAAGGGAAACACAAAGTTTCTTAGTTTCAGAGAAAGTCATGTGTTGTGTGCACGCAACATTCAAGCATCATCCCATGAACACACAAAACTTAATGCCATTTAGTCTCCCTTTTCAAGTTACACAGCTGTGAGAACCTGCATTCTTGATTATTTACAGGGAACTTTAGTGAAGGCTTCTTCTTCTTCTTTTTTTTTTTTTTCTACAAATACCTCTTTCGTACCTTAAGAAATAACTTCAAAGATAAAGGAACAGAAGAAAGTTTGTAAGGGAGTTAAACTAAAACCCAAACTAC
The DNA here is from genome assembly GCF_011100685.1 of Canis lupus familiaris. Lineage (NCBI taxonomy): Eukaryota > Metazoa > Chordata > Mammalia > Carnivora > Canidae > Canis > Canis lupus. The sequence goes on along the minus strand of NC_049242.1, from coordinate 13,709,609 downwards.
ATTTGCATACTGTTTATACTTTGATTCATTCCCTGCAGTGATTCTTCTGTCTCCAACCAGTCTACCGACCTACTATGCAAAGTGCCACATAGCCCAAAAGTTTCTGTCAGCCATGTTGTCTCAGGACTCTTCCCTGCCATCTTGTCTCCCAGCTGCCAGTCTCTCCCCATTCCATTCCCACCTAAATATCTGTTCATTAATCTCTCTGAAGTCTTGCTTTTTATGCTGGGAAACCTTCCACAGCTTCCCTGGGCTCACAGGATAAGGTCTGAGTTTCATAATGCCACCTTCATCTTTGTGTGCTCCACCTGTTTGTGTTAGTACTATGGGCAGCTGGGAGCCATCTCCAATGAGTCATGGGGCTGAGCCCAGCCGTTGTTGAACAGGGTGGGCTGTGAAGGTTTTATCTTTCTGTACTCCAGCACAACATGTGGAACGGCCTGGGTCTAGAAAAAGGGTGCTAGGACTATATTTGTTGCAAAGGGATAAAAACTTATACCTTAAGCTTTATTTAGAAAGCCTACTAAGGCTTTTATCAGCTACTGAAAGAAATTTCAGTAATGTAGGTGAATATGGAGATTTAGGTATCATAATAACTTAGAGGTTTTATGCTGCATGTTTATGTGTTGAATTCAGAGCATGACATGCCTGGGTTACTTTCTGAAAAGGATCACCATTTATTCATTTATCCATACATACATTAAGTATCTCTTGAGCACCTGTTACATGTCAGGCTCTGTACTAGGCATTGGCGGTCTATTGGTGAAGCAGAGAGAGATATTGTCTGTAACCTTTCAGACCTAACACAGTAGCTGAATGAGTCACTACAAGAGTAAGCAGAGCCCTAGAAGCAAGGTAAAGAGGGAGCTGTGGTGGACACTGCTGCCCTGCTCACATCCCCTCGGCACTCACCAGGCAAGCCAAAGACACCTTCCTGCAAGTGACTCTCAGGCTGACTGAAGACTTCTCTGGCTCACAGGCAGCAGGAGCATGCTCAGCCTTTGCATGGTGCAGGCCCTCAGTGCTGGGGAATCAATGAGCTCAGGAGCACTCCTCAACCAAGGGGGAGTGAGAATTGAGAGTTAACTACCCAGCTTCCTCACCCTCTGGGTGGGACAGCCCTGAGGGGATTCTATACCATCTTAGCCTTGGTTGTCCTAACAAAATGCCATAGACTGAGTGGTTTAAACAACAGAAATGTATTCTCTCACAGTTCCAGAGGCTAGATGGCTGAGATCAGAGTGTCAGTATGCATGGTTTCTGGTGAAGTCTCTCTTCCTGGCTTGGGGACAGCCTCCATATCAGGGTGTATTCACACCCCCTTCTTTATTTTCTCCCTCCAAAAGAGAAAGAAAGAATTCAGGGGAGCTCTCTGGTGTCACTTCCTATAAAAACACTAATCCTACTGTATCAAGGCCTTTATGATATCATTATAGGGCCTCCTAAATTTTAACTATTATTTTAACTCTCCTTATTATCCCTATCTCTCAATATAGTCATATTGAGAGTTAGGGCTTCAACATATGAATTTGGGTGGAGCACAAATCAACCTATGGCATATACTGTCTCCCAGAGTTCCCCAGGGAGACTGTGCCCATTATCCATCTCCCAGTAACAGGCTCATTAAGGCACTCTGAATAGGCTTCTTTTTCTTCCCTCCTCATTCCTCCATCTTCTCACCATAGCTTCCCGAGTCTACCCCCTAAATCAACCACTTGTACTCAAATCCCAATCTCAGGGTGTGTTTGGGGGGGAAATCCCACCAGTGACCCATAACAGGGCCCATAACAGGGGACCTGACTTATGCCTGGTGGGCCTGGAGTTTAGAGAGCTTTATCAGCTATGTCAGGAATTCTTTCCTAATGGCTCTGTGGGAAGCCATTTAAGGTATTAAGCAAAGGAATGAATCCTGGCAGAATGTGGAGACAGGATTCAAAGAAACAAAAAGTTGATTCAAGGGCAACTAACTGGGCAGCTATTTTTCCAGTCAAATCAGAAGAAGACTGTGATCAGTGCTAGTGAGGAGGCAGTGAAGACAGAGCCTGATGTGGTGCCTGCCTTGTCCATAGTCACTGCTCAACATATATTTTTGGATGAAAATTAATGAATAGGTTCTATGTATCAAACCTCTAGATAGACTGACAGTACTTAGATTGATGACATCTGAGATATGAGGAAAAAGAAAGAGTCAAGAACAACTCCTGGTCTTCAGGCTTCAATAGCTCGTGATGCTGGTGCTATTTACTGAATGTAGATCATAGCCTCAAGGATCAGCAAGTTGGAAGGGTGGGAGATAATGAGTTTTGGGCATGATGTGCCTGTGAGACATCTAATTGATGATAAGTAGGCAGCTGAGTATACAGGTTTGAAGCTAGCAGAGATGCATATTTGGGTCCCACCAGATATAGATGCTGAGAGGAGTGAGCCCTCTCCAGCTACATGAGAAATGTGATCCAGAAGACTTCCAAATTTTCCTACTTTCTGGCATTCTTTCCAAATAATATTTTAGAAGGAGTATGAAGGAGAACTAATATTTGCTAAGAACCTACTACTTGCCAAGAATTGGACCCGGTGTTTATTCTTCAGAACAGCCCTGAGAGTTATGCAATATTATCTCCATTTATAGATGAGGACATTGAAGTACAGAAAGAAGAAGTAATGTATCCAAGCGCACAGCTGGTCAGCTACTTCAGAAAAACTCTGTGGACTTTCTTAGTCCAAATTTCTGTTAAAGAAAATAAGCATCAGCAAAGCATGGTTCTATATCCTATGTGTCTTAATCTCACCAGACTCCACAATGAGCAATTCCAAAGTCAGTTGCATTCACCAGATGGGTCTTTTGATTTCAGAGTCCAAACACTATTCTTGAGCTTCACAAGAAACTCATCAGTTGGCTCAGTGGTTGAGCGTTTGCCTTTGGCTCACGGCATGACCACAGGAACCTGGGATCAAGTCCCACATCAGGCTCGCCCCGGCCTGGGGAGCCTGCTTCTCCCTCTGCCTATGTCTCTATCTCTTTCTGTGTGTCTCTCATGAATAAATAAATAAATAAAATCCAAAGACTATTCTCTCTGCAACCCCCTGTTCAGCTACTCATCCCTCATTTGGACAGCTTTCTTTCTCTTTTCCTACTGATGACCCTATTGCGGTATAGCCCCAAACTGAAGTCTTCTCTCAATTTCTGTCTCTGTAGATTCACTTTTTCTGGATATATTATTTAAATGGGATCATATAGTGTGGTCTTTTGCAATGGTTTTCTCAGCTAGTGTACTGACTAAAAGGTAAAATATTTAGTATTTCCTCAATACCATATATAATGCAAGGAGTAACCCAAAATCTCACTATGTCTTTTTATTTAAAAATATAGCACACCATCTTGGACTTGGTAATAATGATACACAGTTCTGAAAATTCCCTAATTATTTTTCCTTCTGCAAACAAATATTTTTTGTAGATCTGCATTAAACTCACACATTTATTTGAAAAGATTAACATTGATGTTATTCAATGTTACACATTTTCTAGTCCAGGTATTATAGTATTTCCTGTCCAATCCAGTCTGTTAAGTCAAAAGTTTTGAGAACTTTAAAAAAAGTATTATTTAGGTTTTGAACATATACTATCTATATTAACACTCTATTATGGTGTTATTTTTATTTTTAATTTTTATTTTTTTTTAAATTTTTATTTATTTATGATAGTCACACACAGAGAGAGAGAGAGAGAGAGAGAGGCAGAGACACAGGCAGAGGGAGAAGCAGGCTCCATGCACCGGGAGCCCGACGTGGGATTCGATCCCGGGTCTCCAGGATCGCGCCCTGGGCCAAAGGCAGGCGCCAAACCGCTGCACCACCCAGGGATCCCTGGTGTTATTTTTATATGGTACATTTCCCCCATGGTCTATTCTAAATCATTGTTTCTGATAGGAAAATTATTGAATTGTGTACAAAAATGTTGAAAAAATAGTATTGAGGTTTTTTCAAAAGATTAAAAAATAGAACTACTATATGATCCAGCAATCCCATTTTGCGGTATTTATCCAAAATAATTGAAATCAGGATCTGAAAGAGATATCTATACGTCCATGTTCATCACAGCATTATTCACAATACTCAAAATATTGAAACAACCTAAATGTCCATTGGTGGATGAATGGATAAAGAAAACATGGTATAGTCATACAATGGAATATTATTTAGCTTTAGAAAACGAAGAAAATCCCGCCACTTGCAACCATATGGATGAGCCTAGAGGACATTATGCTAAGTGAAATAAGCCAAACACAGAAGAACAAATACTGCATGATTCCACTTACATGAGGTATCTAAAAACAGTCAAATTCATAGAAGCAGAGAGTAAATTGGTGGTTGTCAGGGGCTCAGGAAAGGGAGAATGGGGGGTTCTGGCTCAACTGGTATTAAGTTTCAGTTCTGTCAGACACATAAATTGTAGAGATCTACTGTTAAATACAGTGCCCACAGTTAACAACAATGTACACTTAGAATTTTGTGAGAGGGTAGATCTCATGTTGTGTTCTTACCATAGTTAAAAAAAAACCAACCGGAAAATAATTATACAAACACAGTCCTTACAAAGTGGAAGTCAGAATCTATACTGCCTCATTCTCTAGATGTGAGGTAGTATCACTCTCTATGTTCTAATTCTTTAATATGTTTGTTAGAGGCAGAGTTTCACAGACTACTTCCTGGTGTGGGGGTGGGCATCTCACCTGAGTCATAGAAGGTTCTAAAGATTGGGCAAGCTGATAACTTGAGCCAGGGAAATGAGGTCATTCTTTTTGCCAACCATTGCAAACGTGCAAAAGGCAGAGGCAGTGACATGTCTCCTGGACCAAGCAGCAGACCTATGTGAGAAGCTCGTAGGCAGAAGAAAGATGGAAAGTGTGATCAGTGAAGTTCATCCTGGATCCTGTCCCTATCTTGACCTCTCCCAACCCTTCTATACTGTAGCCAGAGTGAACTTTTGTCATGAAAGATGATTCAGAGGACCCAACACCATCTGTCCTGTTGCTTCTATCCTGCTGGCTAGCTCTTCTCCCCTCTCTGGGACCCTATTCTCCAAGCATTAGTAAATTTCTTTCAGCTTCACAAGAAACTCATCATTTTCATTTTTACCTGTAGGACTTTTTCCATGTCAATCCCTCTGTTCCAGCCCCTTTCACATCCAACCCTCTAAACTGACTAATGCCTGCTCATGGTCAAGTCTCAATTCAGACCTCAGTTCCTCTGGAAATTTTTCCCTGACTCTCAAGACTGGGTTAGGTTTTTCCCTTTCCAGGGGTTTTTACCCCTATTCCACGGTTATCAAACTGTGTTGTGATGGCCTAACAACTTGTCTGCTCCTCACTCCCCATAGACTGAAAGCTCCTTCAGGCAGAAAGAATCTGCCCAACATCTGACCTCATGAGATACCCCAAGTTAGGACTTCCCAATCAACTTGCTCCCAAACTCCTAATCCATAGATACAGTGAGACAATAAGTTATTGTTGTTGTCTTGAATCACTAAATTTTGGAGTAATTTGTTATATAGTAATAGCTAACTAATACACTATCAAAACTTAGTGGCTTTAAACAACCATATCCCAGATTCTGCAGGGTAGTAACTGGCAATCTCTTGCTCCTGTGGCATCAACTATGGCACAACTCAGCAATTCTCAGCTGATGGATGGCTTGTTGGGAGGATTCAAGATACCTTCACTCACATGTCAAGTACTTTTTGGGCTCAAAGGTAGGCTCAGTTGGAAGAGATGACCATAGGGCCTACATGTGACCTCTCCAGCATGGCTGTCTCAAAGTAGATGGGCTCTTTACATGGCAGTTGGCTTCCCTCAGAACAAGTATCCCAAAAGAACCCAGAAGCAGCTTTTTCTGACCTAGCCTTGGAAATAATGTATAATCATTTCTGCTATATTCTCTTGGTTGAAATAGTCGTAAGACCACCTATATTCAAGAAGAGGGAAGAGAGACTCCACCGCTTAATGGGAGGAGTATCGGAGAATTTGTAGCTATTTTTTTAAGAAATAAACTAATTATTAAGGTATAATTTGCATGCAATAAAATGCACGCATTTCAATATGTAATTCCGCAATTTTTAACAAATGCCTATACCCTGTACCACCACCACCATGTTCTATTAAGTTAAAGAACATTTCCTTCACCTCTCCCTCTCAGCACTAGGCAACCACTAATCTGCTTTCAGGCTCTTCTAGAATTTTGTATGATACAGTATATAGTTTTTCACATTTGGCTTTGTCACTTACCTAATTCTTTTGAGACCTGTCATGTTGTTTGTTGCATGTATCAATAGTTCATTTCTTTTTTATTGCTAAGTAGTTTCTATTGTATGGCTATAAACTTTTTGTTTTACCAGTTACCTGTTGATGGACATCTGGGTTGTTTCCAGGTTTAGATTATTACGATAAAGCTGTTATGAACATTCATTTTCATTTCTCTTGAACAAATATCTAGGAGTGGGGTTGCTGGGTTGATCATACTAGAGATATGTATTTAACCTTATAAAAGACCACCCAATTGTTTTCCAAATTGGTTGTGCCATCTTACTTTTCCAGCAACAATATATGAAAGTTCTAGTTGCTCCTCACTCTTGCTAACACACAATATTGTCAGTTTTTTTTTTTTTTTAAGTTTAACCATTCTAATGGGTGTGTAGTAGTATCTCACTGGAGCTTTAATTTGCATTTCCCTAATGACTAATGATGTTGAGCATGTTTTCAGGTACTAATTGGCCACTGATATGTCTTCTTTTGTGGAGTGTCTATTCAAATCTTTTGGTGTTTGTAATTGGTTGTTTTATCTTCTCATTATTGAGCTTTTAGTTCAGTAAATTATGGATACCAGCCTTTGGTCAGGTATATGTATTGAAATATTTTCCTCCAGACTGTGGCTTGCCTTTTTGTCTTCTTAAAACTAACTAAAGAGAAGAAGTTTTTAATTTTTTGAATTCCAAAATCTTTTCCTTTTTTTTTTTTAAACTTCATGCTCTTGGTGTCCTATATTAAAAAAAAAAAAAAAAAATCTTTGCCTACCCAACATCACGAAGATTTTCTCCTGTGTTTTATAGTTTTAGCTTTTATGTTCAGATCTATGATTAACTTCAAGTTAATTTTTTATAGGTATATAATCAGGTCAAGGTTCATTTTTTTTTCCTCAGATCTATGCAATAGTTACAGTAGCATTTGTTGAAAATACTATCCTTTCCTCATCTATTTACCCTGGCACTTCTGTCTGAAGCAACTGTCTATGTATGTATGTGTGTGTGTGTATAAAATCAAATATGATAGTTAAATACATGTAAATATATGTACATTTGTTTTTACATATCTATTTCTGGATGTTTTTGTCACATTCTGTTGATTTGTATGTTTCTCTTATGTAGTCATATCTTAAAACTGCCAAAACATGTAGCAACTCACTATAGCTGAATTGCTCCCATGACATCATATACTAAAGCCCTCAAGCACAGTCAGTATTACCTGGCTCAGGCTTCTGGGACACAACACTCTGGCTCCAGCTTACATTCTGGGCTCCTCTCCCTCTGAAAGAACAGAGTTCATAAAAGTAATTTCAAAAATTAGGTAGGAGGAGGAAGGAGATATGTGGGGGGAAAAGTGATGTGATTTCTTTTTGCCAGAGTTCTGGTCATTCAAGTTAAACTTGGTTTCAAGAGATGAAGAGATGGGGAAGGTTGCAGAGCCATTCTCTGGCCTAAAGGAAAAAGTTGCAACCCTTATAAATAGAGTGGGAAACAATCCCATTTTATAATATCAAAACATGCCAATGGATGTTGGATTAAAACATAATTCCCTCTATGAGTTTGTCATAATGCCTGCTTAAAGGTAAACTTTCCCTGTCAAGAAAGTAATTTACTGCATGACGTTTTTTTTTTTGTTTTTGTTTTTGTTTTTTTTTTTTTGCAAAAATACCTATTTAAGGTACAAAGGAACAAAGTTTTTGGGTAAGAAGTATAGCTGGGCTTTTCTATTTCTCAAAAGTAACTTTGTTGTCAATAAACCTTCTGATTTACTAGAAGTTTGAACAGGTCTACAAAGTCAACAGGTTAATCACTAGCTCAGGTCTCTAAAAATTATTGTGAGATTTAATATTGATACATTTAGTTGATTGCTTTAGGGTCTGTTTGCAGAAGTAGTGATCCTCAACGAAAAAAAAGGTGAAAAAATGGAAAAAGTATAAAATGTTTACAAATTGTGCATACCAAACAGGTTATTTGGCATTTTGCCAAATCAGACAATATATTTGGCTTTTTCTACCACAGAAACTTTCCTATTTGTATTTCTTTGGGGGGAGGGTAGGGAGGGAAGGGTGGCAGAGAGAGAATCTTAAGCAGGCTCCACACCCAGAGTGGAGCCTGGGCAGGGCTCGATCTCATGATTCTGAGTCCATGACCTGAGCCGAAATCTAGAGTTAGATTGTTAACTGACTGAGCCACCTAGGCGCCCCTCTCCTACCTGTATTTCTACATCACTCAACATGGCTAGCAGAAAAATCAAAGTCAAATGAGGAAACTTGGCAAATGCTTATCTGGCTTCATCTGTTTGACCACCAACTGGCAAATACCATAATAAAAACTGCACAGGAGATAAAGGATAGAGTAAAAGTACATTTTTTACCCTGGGCCCAGGCTTTCATAGAAGAAGCAGGTCTAAGGTTTATAGGAAATGATTTGGGAATGATTTCTAAGGGCTGAATAATCACAAAATTCTTTTTCCATTTAACAGAAATAATCCCCATGCTTGAAAAATTTTTGGTGGTACCTTTTTTCTCCTGCATCTGCACTCTATTTAATAATTTTACCCCATAATCCCACCTGTTGTTATTCTAGGAAAGACCAAGTACCTAAGAAAATCTTTATCAAATGTGTAGATCACAGGAAACTGTTGGCATTTAACAAAGACATAACACCGATGGAATAAAGGAAGGCCCAAATGAGGTAGAACACATAAATTATCTCAAACTGGTTACTTTTTGGATGACTTTTTACCAATGAGATAAACTACCTCAACCAAAAGCTAATATTTATATTAACTGATTCAATTCCCTAAAGAAGTTAATTTGTTATTAATATACCAGAGGACTGGGGCACCTGGGTGGCTCAGTGGTTGAGGCTTGCCTCCGGTGCAAGGCGTGATCTCTGTTTCCCATTGGAGTCCTCCATCTGGCTCCCTGCAGGGAGTCTAGGTGTCTGCCTCTCTCTGTGTGTCTCTCACGAACAAAGAAATAAAATCTAAAAAAAAAAAAAAAAAGTCACAGAACTAATTAGAAACTATATATGATAGTCTATTTTTTAAAAATCAAATTCAAGAATGTCAAACAGGTGACTTATGAAGAGTGGGGGTTCAAGGGAGCTCCTCACCTGTGTCTTCTGGGGACAGAGGGGTGAGTGACTTGGATGTTACTAGCCTAAGTAGGTGCTGCCAGGATGTAAGAAATTGTCGTGAGGCCGAGAAAGAAAAAAAATGCAGGAGTCCTGGCGTTTCACTGTATCTGTATCTTCAAAAGATGAATGGATAAAGCTGTGGTCTATGTATATAATGGAATATTCCTCAGCCATTAGAAATGACGAATACCCACCATTTGCTTCGACTTGGATGGAACTGGAGGGTATTATGCTGAGTGAAGTAAGTCAATCGGAGAAGGACAAACATTATATGTCTCATTCATTTAGGGAATATAAAAATTAGTGAAAGGGAATAAAGGGAAAGGGGAGGAAATGAGTGAAAATATCAGTGAGGGTGACAACATGAGAGCCTCCTAACTCTGGGAAATGAACAAGGGGTAGTGGAAGGGGAGGTGGGCGGGGGGTTGGGGTGACTGGGTGACGGGCACTGAGGGGGGCACTGGACGGGATGAGCACTGGGTGATATGCTGTATGTTGGCAAATTGAACTCCAATTTAAAAAATCAAAAATAAATTAAAAATAAAAATAAAAAATGCAGGATAGAAAAGGCACCTTCGGAGGTTGTAGCCAGGTGATATATTTCCCCCTCAAATTAGGACAGAGCTGCAAAAAGTAGAAAGAGTGAGGAAAACGGAATCGGAATCTGTGTTGGTTTTCTTGAGGTTTAGGAGCAAAAAAAGTAAAGAGAGAAGCAAAACAGGACCAAGGAGCTTACAGAGCCGGGTGTTATCACACAAGCACTTAGTGGAGGAGGCTGCAATTCCGTTAAGGACCAAACCCCAGGGGACTGTCGCACCCAACCCGGGCCAGCAAGAGCCCTGCGGGTGGAAGGGCAGGGGGGCAGGGGGGGCAGAGGGGCAGGGGGCAGGGGGGCAGTGGGGCAGGGGTCAGGGGGGCAGAGGGGCAGGGGGGCAGGGGGGCAGAGGGGCAGGGGGTAGGGGGGCAGGGGGGCAGGGAGGCAGAGGGGCAGGGGGGCAGGGGGGCAGAGGGACAGAAGGGCAGGGGGGCAGAAGGGCAGGGGGGCAGGGGGGCAGGGGCCAGGGGGGCAAGGGGGCATGGGGGCAGGGGGGGCAGAGGGGCAGGGGGCAGGGGGGCAGGGGGGCAGGGGGGTAGGGGGGCAGAAGGGCAGGGGGGCAGGGGGGCAGAAGGGCAGGGGGGTAGGGGGGGTAGGGGGGCAGAAGGGCAGGGGGCAGGGGGGCAGAGGGGCAGGGGGTAGGGGGGCAGAGGGGCAGAGGGGCAGGGGGGCAGGGGGGCAGGGGGTAGGGGGGCAGGGGGGCAGAGGGGCAGAGGGGCAGGGGGGCAGGGGGGCAGAAGGGCAGGGGGGCAGGGGGGCAGGGGCCAGGGGGGCAAGGGGGCATGGGGGCAGGGGGGGCAGAGGGGCAGGGGGCAGGGGGGCAGGGGGGCAGGAGCCAGGGGGGCAGAAGGTCAGGGGGGCAGGGGGGCAGAGGGGCAGGGGGTAGGGGGGCAGGGGGGCAGGGGGGCAGGGGGGCAGAAGGGCAGGGGGGCAGGGGGGCAGAGGGGCAGAGGGGCAGGGGCCGGCCGCGCACACCCCCGCCCGCCCCGCGAGCGCCTGTTAAGCCACGCTGCGGTCTCGGCGCAGAGCCACGTGCCACGTGTCCGCACAACCGAGCGCCTACAGGTTTAGCCGTCGAGGGAGGCCGGGAGGGGGCGTGCGTTAGTGTGCAATCAGCAGGGTGCGCTGCGGGGGTGAAAATCGCGCGGGGAGCAGGCGGGAGGGCGCCATCTCGGCGGCAAAAGGCAGCAGCGCGGGCCTTCGGCCGCGCCTCTTTCCTGTGCGGCCACCGGGAGGCGCGCCCGGCCCGCGGGAGCTCCTGCGCGGGGCGGGGCGGGGCCGGGCGGGGCGGGGCGGGGCGGGGCGGGGCAGCCCGCGCGCGCGCGTCGCCTTGGAAACGGAGGGCGCTGGCGCCGCGGCGGAGGGGGTGGGCCGGGTCCCCTGGCGGCGGGCGAGTGCGGACTGCGGGCCCCTGCAGAGCCTCCGCTCCCGGACGCCGTGGAGGGCGGTAGCGGGACTGGCGGGCCTCCTGCCTCGGCCCCGACCCCTCCCGTCCGGCACCTGAGGCCCGACCTCCCCGCCCACCCCCGCCAGTCCCGGGGCCTGCCCTGCGCCCACGGGGGCCTGGGTCGCGCCCTCGGGCGTCCTCCCCGGGCCCTGCTCCGGGACCGTTGGAAGCCGCCGGGAGCGCTGCTCAGACGCCCACCTCTCTTCACGCAGGACACAGAACCCGAAGATCTTTTGATCTGACCAAAATATTAACCGCCTTGCAGTAGAACCCCCGGGTGTGTTGCTCGTTTGCCCTTCTAGATCTTCCATTCCCGGAGGGCAGGATCTGAATTTGATTCAGGTTCGTAACCTTTTTTTTTTTTTTTTCCCCAGAAAGCCCCATATTATTTTTTTTATAATAAATTGATTTTTTATTGGTGTTCAATTTGCCAACATACAGAATAACACCCAGTGCTCATCCAGTCCAGTGCCCCCCTCAGTGCCCGTCACCCAGTCACCCCCACCCCCCGCCCTCCTCCCCTTCCACCACCCCTAGTTCGTTTCCCAGAGTTAGGAGTCTTCGTGTTCTGTCTCCCTTTCTGATATTTCCTACCCTTCATGCCCTCACCTCACAGGCAGCCTCTAGCATACAGTAGATGCTCAGTAAACCAGTTCTTCCATTTGTTTGGAGCTTTATTGCTTGACAGTACTTCCAAAGTACTTGAGCTTCCTTGATAACCCTGGGAGGAGGCAGGAAAGATGAAGAGAACTCAGGATCAGGGGGTTTAGAGGCTTGTTTGGGGTTATAAAACTGATAGTGGAGGGGCTAGGACTTGACTCAAGCCTTGCTTGGCTTAGTGTTCTTAGCACATTCCCAGTCTTGTGAATGCGTTTTGAGTGAAGACTCACACCCCCTTGCATCCTTCTCAGTACCAGTACACAGCCCTCCCCTGTGGGTACTTTCTGAGTGGCCTGAATGTTGTTGATGGCCTTAACCCTCACTCTCTCAGTCCATAGATTGGCTTCAGCTCCCCGCCCTGGATGCTGCAACATCCTTCTTTTACAATTCAATTTCACACTACCTTGCTTCTTCAGTCCCCTTCTCACTCCATGATTAACTCTCTGTTAGACAAGAGAGAGTTGAGGAGGAGGATGAGAGGTGGAAGATGTCTCATTGAAGGAAAAAAGTATATACATAGATATGTTTCTGTGAAGGCAGAGAAGGAAAATAATGAGATTGGGTATTTATCATTGTGTGTGTGATAACCGCTCGTGGATTTCCTTATTGCCACCCCAAGACCTGACTCCAGCAGATCTTTTTCATAATCACCACTGTTATTTGATGATAGAAACTTTTTTGTTCTCCACCATCAGAGTATGAAAATACTGCATGCATTTCCATAATCTTCACAATATTCTTTTCATGATTATGTTTCTTTTGTGACATTTCTAAGCTTGAAGGACAGAAGGAGTTGGGGGGAAAATGTAGTTCTGGTTGCTAGATAAGTTAGTATAAGATAGTGCTTTTCAAACTATGTTATTAGCAATTCTGGATCAGAAGATAGACCAATTATTAAGCTAAGAATCCAGTATAATTTGGGAACTGCAGTTCAGAAATGTGCTACTGACCAAAGGATTTGTGCTGGCAAAGAAAACATGTGGCAATGTAATGTAAATCATCAATTAGGCAAGTGAAAGTTGTCACTTATCCAGATATTTTATTTATTATTTTATTTATTATTATTAGTGTCATTTATCCAGATATTTTATTTATTATTTTTTAAAATATAAGGTACATTAATAATAGTTAACTTTATTATTATCTTTTTTTATTTTAAATAGGCTCTACACCCAACATGGGGCTTGAACTTACAACCCTGAGACTAAGCCAACCAGGCACCTATATCCAGATATTTTTAAATACTTCAATTTGAGTATATGGTGGTTTAACAAGTATCTCCAAACTGGCTGTGTTTTACTTTTTAAAGCTATTTTGGACTGTATATACATAATCTATACAAAAGGAGGACTGAATTTGTTTGAAACTAACTTTTAGGTGATATTCTCACTACTAAAAGCCTTTAAATGAATTTAGAGTTTTTTTTTTTAACATACACTGAAGAACACTTTTTAAATATTTAAAAATTGTATTAAAAATATGTTCTACCATAAGAGAGTATTTGCATTTAAAAGTGATTTACTAGGACACCTGGGTGGCCAAGTGGTTGAGCATCTGCCTTCAGCTTAGGGCAAGATCCTGGAGTCCCAGGATCAAGTCCCACATCAGGCTCCCTGCGTGGAGCCTGCTTCTCCTTCCGCCTGTGTCTCTGCCTCTCTCTCTGTCATGAATAAATAAATAAAATCTTAAAATAAAATAATAAAATAAAAAAATAAAATAAATAAAATAAAATAAAATAAAAGTGATTTACTTTCAGGGCCCCCTGGGTGGATCAGTCAGTTGAGCATCCAACTCTTGATCTTGGTGCAAGTCTTGATCTAGGGTTGTGGATTTGAGCCCCACATTGGGCTCCACGCTGGGCGTGGAGCTTACCTTAAATAAACAAACAAACAAACAAACAAACATGATTTACTTTCTAAACTAAGGATATGTACGACATTATGAGCAAATAAATAGGGTCATTGGTAAAGAAAGTGAGTACACATGATTTGCAAGTCAGTCATTCAAATTAGACATTTATTGAACATCTAGTTTGCATCCATGGAAGATCCTGGCCTATGTTCCAACATATATTTTTTGCAAGTCCAAAGATGAAGTGATTAGTTATTATTCAGTATTAAAGGAGTTGTATTTTGTTGAGAATGAATGCCATGAATGTTTTCAAATATATACTGCAGTTAACACTGTAATGAGATATTATTATATTATTATTGTTGTTGTTTATTAGAGTTACACATTTATAGGTAGGTAATAGCAGAGCCAGGACTAGATAGATTTCAAGACTTCCAACACCCACATAGAGATCTTTTAACTAAACCATACTCTCAACCTCTGATGGAATCTTATTCAGAACTTCTGCTATTACTAATGCTATTAAATGAATATCTTCCATTTTAATCTACATTTATATAAAAACATTGGCTAATCAACATCAGAATCCATTCTAAATGTCTGGAAACGTATCAGGGCAGAGCTGCCATCCCTCCCAGCCTCCATAAAATTCGGAAAGAGTCAGTAGGAGGCTTCTGGATATTCGTCCCAAATGAAAAAGAGTCATGAGGAACCTTCTAGATACTGAGCTAGGATCCTGAGAATCCATTTTTTTGTTTTTTGGATAATTTTGCAGAGTAAAGTAAGACATGGGTTAACAGTACATTTGAAGAATGTGGCTATTATATGTCCATTTTTTTCCAAACAGCCTACTTACTTTTCAGTGAAAAGCACTTGGGGAATATATTTTGAAACATTTTCTGATGGGAAATGATTATGGAGTGGGCTCTGACAAGGCTGGACACCCAGTCTTCAAACTCAGCTTCCTCACCTGTCCTCCCACCACAACGTATATTGAAAGCCCAGTGTTGGGAAGCCTGGGTGGCTCAGTGGTTTAGCGCTGCCTTCAGCCCAGGGTGTAATCCTGGAGACCCGGGATTGAGTCCCACGTTGGGCTCCCTGTATGGAGCCTGCTTCTCCCTCTGCCTGTGTCTCTGCCTCTCTCTCTTTCTCTCTCTCTCTCTCTGTGTCTCTCATGAATAAATAAATAAAATCTTAAAAAAAAAAAAAAGAAAAAGCCCAGTGTTGGGAGAGGAAAAACAGGCACAGAAGGTCACCCTGTAGTCACGATCTTGGGAGCATTCATTACATGCACAATCTTTCTAGTCTTTTAAAGTTGCTCATTATTTTTTTGAAGTTCTGCTGGAGTATATTTCTTTGTCTGAGTAGCGATCTTGTCTCTTCATATTTTAAAATTAAGGGTCAGGTAAAGTGCCATGCACAGAGCAGGCACTAAATAGATGTTTGCAGTTACTGGCAAACAGATCAAGTGTCCCTCTGTCAGGAATTATTCTTTGTGAAACCTTCCTGAAAGGTAATCACATTATTTTGTGAGTTTTTTTTCTAGGATTCTCACCTTTTGCTGAGATAGAAATCCTCTAGGTGGTCAAGAACTGTAAATCCTTGTAAATATTTATGAAAATCCCCATTGTTTGTAGGACATTATCAAATGTAGAAGTACTTAGTACTTTCTGAAGTAATGTCATTAGCTCATTGCAAGAATGCATCTATTAAAAGGGCAACCGATGCTTCCTAATTTTCTGAAAAATATATAAAACAATGAATCTTAATATAGTTTTTGCATAAATCATTTGTGCTTAATGGATCCACATTTTCACTCATGTTTTATTAAAGTCCTTTGTCATGAGCCTCAGTTACGTAACTATACTTTAGTCAGAGAGTTTAGCCAGGTAACTGAGGTAATTGAGCACGATGAGGTCATCCCCCCTCCCCCAGCACCAGATGGGTACTGTAGGTGGAAACTTTAACACTTGATCTCTTCCATATGACTCATAAAGAGAACTAGAGAACTAGAGATCGAAGTTAGCATTTGTTTTAACTTTTAACTGAAATATTTATAATAAAAATCACTGTCGAACAGTAACTGTTGTGAAATGAAACACTGGTCAGCATGCTATCTTTTTGTTCAATAGTCAAGTTAAAAACTCTAATTCTAAAATGGAAAATAATATAAAAATTCAACTCTGCATCTAAAACAAAAGAAAGCAATTTTTTCTCAACTGAGAAGTTTCTGTGAACTACGATGGTATAAATGACACATTTTGGTGTGTAGATTATGGAATTATTCTCAAGATTTTCATATCTGAGAAGATATCACTTAATATATCACTGTCTTAATGTGCTAATTTTTTTGTTTTATCACCTATATGCTTTTTAGTTGGGAAGTATTATAGTATGTTTCCATTCATGCATACTGGAGTCTGTTAGAGTATAGAGATGAACACATTTTGGCTGGAAAAGAAAAGGGTCAGACATAAAGACTGAGCCTTGATGGAGGTCTAGGTATGCAAGCATCATGTCTAGGAAAACATGTTTCACTTCAGAGAGATTTCCCACTGTGGATCTCAGTGATCTATGCAGATTACCGATTCAGTGACCTAAATCATTGATGAAGGTTGACAACAGCAAATCACACAGATTAGTTTTTCCACATATCATCATACTTAGCAACAGGCAGACATCCTCTGCTTTTCAGTTACCTGAAGTTTGAAGAAGCGTGATCTGGAGTTTAACTAAAGGGGCATAAATACCTAACTAAGCTCTTTCTGTATGTCAGCCACTATGCTAGGCGCTTTAAATATTAGCTTATTTAATTCTTACGACAGCTTTTAAAGTAAGGGTTTTTTTCTCTCACTTTACAAATGATGAAACTGAAGCTCAAAAAGGTTAATCTACTCAAGGTTCCATTGACAATAAGTGGTGGATCTGGGATTTAAACATGTCTGCCTGTTGGGGTGACTGGGTGATGGGCACTGAGGGGGGCACTTGGTGGGATGAGCACTGGGTGTTATGCTAAATGTTGGCAAATTAAACTCCAATAATAAAAAATAAATTAAAAAAAACATGTCTGCCTGATTCATCCATCCATTTTTTCATCTGACAAGGATTTATTGTGCATCTGTGTGGGGAAATAGAGTAATGCACAAGAATTATATCATCCCCACTTTCATGGAGTTTCCAGCCATCTAAATAAATAATTGTAAAGGCTACATTCTTTTTTTAAATATTTATTTATTTATTCACGAGAGAGACAGACTGAGAGAGAGAGGCAGAGACACAGGCAGAGGGAGAAGCAGGCTCCTCACAGGGAACCCGATGCTGGACTCGATCCCAAATGCTGGGATCATGACCTGAGCCAAAGACAGGCGCCCAACTACTGAGCCACCCAGGCGTCCCACAAAGGCTATACTCTTTCTACCATACCCAATTACTAATATTTTGAAGTTTAGGAACTCTTTTTTTTGAGATTAATGGAAATTAAAAGATAAAAATCTGTTAAGGGAGACTATGTAATCTGAAAAGAAGTACTTTAGTACCTATACAGAATCCAAGAAGTATTCCTGTTTATAAATCTTTGAACGGTGAACCTGATTTTTCACTTTTAAAATGTATCATTTTTGACAATTTTTTTACTATTGATTAAAAAGCAATTAATAGCTGATGAGCGGTTACTGTTAATAATATTATTATTACTATTATTTTGCATTTGTAAACCTTTTAGCCCCTTAAAAAACATTTGAATATGTGCTTTTATTTGCTCTTTATAACAATCCTGGCCAAACCTAATTCTTCTGGGCTCTAGTTTCTTGGTGTTCATAGAAAGTTGTACTTTTGTTTTATCTTAGTTTTAAAAAAGTTAACAGACATTTCCTGAACTGCTACTATATGCAGTGCACTCTGCCAAACACTGTGGTGGAATAAAATGACTGAAAAAGTTAAGTCCTTGTTCTTAAAAATACTTGAGAGGGAAAACAGATGTAGATGGATAACATAAGGGGATGAGTCTCTTAGAAAGTTTTGGGTGGTGAAATGCTATACCTGGGCATGGAACTTACCAGACTCAAGAATCTGTTGATTCATTATGTCCCAGCATTGTGGTAGGTAATAGGTCTGGAGACCTGGAGACCTGAAATGAAAAAAAACAAAAAAACAAAAAAAAACAGTTCTAAATTAAGTCCCAGCAGTTCCTTATCTTGAGTAAACACAAGTAGAGGAGCAAAGACAGAATTTATTTACTTTTCCCATTTCTTTTCAAACAGGTATGCTTCTTACTAACTAAGCAACACAATGGATAACACAGCAAAAGCAAATAAAAAGGATGTTCAAGATGGGCCACACAAAGAAGTCAAATTGCCTACTAGTGAAGCACTTCTAGAATACCAGTAAGTTTCAATTATGAAATCCAAATGTTCCCATGTGTAAATGGAAATCATTGTTAAGATTCATATAACTCCAAATGGAAAGTGATGCGCTCAAAAGCTGTCAAGAGAGACTGGAGGTAGATTGGAAGCATAATTTCACTCTTGTGCTATGTGCATATTTTTAAAGTTTTTGAAACTTTGACTATAATATTTTTCAAGTAGTAGTAGTGAAACAGCATTCATTAATGTGGTTTGGCTTCCTCTCTCCCACCACTCTCCCACATACTGAATACACAGTTTGTATATAACAGCTGGCTGACTTACCTCATAAAATATGATTATGTCTAGAAGTATTGATGCTGATTTTTGGCTTATTAATAGGTTTATTGTAACATGGAATAGTTAGCATACATTTATAGAAGAGTTCATTTCTAGACATTCCAATGAGCATTATCTCCAATGGCTACAGATCAAATCCAAATGATACAATTATTTTTTTAAAAGATTTTATTTATTTATTCATGAGAGACACACACAGAGAGAGAGGCAGAGACACAGGCAGAGGGAGAAGCAGGCTCTATGCAGGGAGCCCAACGCAGGACCCGATCCTGGGACTCCAGGACCAAGCCCTGGGCCAAAGGCAGGCGCTAAAACTCTAAGCCACCCAGGGATCCCCCTGATATAATTATTTTTTTTAATTTTTAAATTTATTTTTTTAATTAATTAATTAATTAATTAATTTATTTATTTATTTATGATAGACACAGAGAGAGAGAGAGAGAGAGGCAGAGACACAGGAGGAGGGAGAAGCAGGCTCCATGCCGGGAGCCTGACATGGGACTCGATCCCGGGACTCCAGGATCGCGCCCTGGGCCAAAGGCAGGCACCAAACCGCTGAGCCACCCAGGTATCCCCGGTACAATTATTTTTAATGAAAATATTTCTTAGTGTCTCACTCCCAGGAGCTGGAGACAAAACTAGAGGTAATACATATTCTATGCTTATGTTTTATCCAATTCATAGATAGTAAATCCCTGATGAGATTTTGAACCTCAGTTTTTGGCACGAGGTAGGTTTTTAATGTATAAGTCTTAGGAAGTAAATGAATTCATTTCGGTCCTTTTCATATAAGAATGTACTTTATAACCTCAACAAAGTAGGTTTAGAAAGAACATACCTCAATGTAATAAAGGCTATGTATGAAAACAGCTCATCTAACACCATACCCAGTGGTGAAAAACTGAGAGCTTTTCTCCTAAGGTCAGGAAAAAGATAGGGATGTCCACTCTCACCACTTTTATTCCAGAGTCCTAGCCACAGCAATCAGACAAAAAGAAATAAAAGGCATCCATATTGGTAAGGAAGAAGTAAAATTTTCACTATTTGCAAATGACATGACGCTATATATATAGAAAAATACTAAAGATTCCACCAAAAACCTACTAGAAATGACAAAATCAAGAAAGTCACAGGATACAAAATCACTATATAGAAATCTGTTGCATTTTTATACACTAATAATGAAGCAGTAGACAGAGAAATTAAGAAAGCAACCCCATTTACAAATGCCCCAAAAAGAATAAAATAGCTAGGTGTAAGCTTAACAAAGGAGGTAAAAGACCTGTACTCAGAAAACTATAAAACATTGATGAAAGAAATTGTAGGTGATGCAAACAAATGGAAAGATATTCCATGCTCATGAATTAGAAGAACAAATATTGTTAAAATATCCATGCTACCTAAAGCAATCTACACATTTAATGAAATCCCTATCAAATTCCAATAGCATTTTTCACGGAACTAGAACAAATAATCCTAAAATTTGTATGGAACCACAAAAGACCCCGAATAGCCAAAGCAATCGTGAAAAAGAACAACACTGGAGGTATCACAATCCCAGATTTCAAGATATGCTACAAAGCAGTAGTAACCAAAACAATATGGTATTGGCACAAAAATAGACACAGATCAATAGCACAGAATAGAGTACTCAGAAATAAACCGATGCTTATATGATCAACCAATTTTCGACAAATGAGGCAAGAATATACACAATAGAAGAAAAAGAGATCTCTTTGATACATGGTGTTGAAAAACAGCACAACCACATGCAAAAGAATGAAATTGGGCCACCCTCTCACATCATACATAAAAATAAGCTCAAAATGGATTAAGGACTTAAGTGTGAGACCTGAAACTATAAAAATCCTAGAAGGGAGCATAGACAGTAATTTCTCTAACTTTGGTCATAGCAACATTTTTCTGGATATGTCTCCTGAAGCAAAGGAAATAGAAGCAAAAATAAACTATTGGGACTACATCAAAATAAAAAGCTCTGCACAGCAAAAGAAACAATGAACAAAACTAAAAGGTAACCTACTAAATAGAAGATACTCACAAATGACATCCAATAATGAGTTAGTATCCAAAATATATAAAGAACTGATACAACTGAACACACACACACACACACACACACATGCACAAATCCAATTAAAAATTGGCAGAAGACATGAGCAAACATTTCTCCAAAAAAGATATTCAGATGGTCAACAGACACTTGAAAAGATGCTCAACATCACTCATCCATCAGAAAATGCAAATCAAAACTACAATGAGATATCACCTCACACCTGTTAGAATGGCTAACATCAAAAATACAATGATGTATTTTTTCCTTTCTTCATGTGAAGAAAAGGAAAATCATCCACTGTTGGTAGGAATGCAAACTGATCTAGCCACTGTGGAAAACAGTATGAAGGTTAAAAATAGGGATCCCTGGGTGGCGCAGCGGTTTGGCGCCTGCCTTTGGCCCAGGGCGCGATCCTGGAGACCCGGGATCGAGTCGCACGTCGGGCTCCCGGTGCATGGAGCCTGCTTCTCCCTCTGCCTGTGTCTCTGCGCCTCTCTCTCTCTCTCTCTCTCTATCATAAATAAATAAAAATTAAAAAAAAAAGGTTAAAAATAGACTATTCTACAGTTCAGTAATTACACTACTCAAAAAATATAAAAACACTAATTCAAAGGGATACATACACCCCTATGTTTATTGCAGCATTATTTACAATAGCCAAACTATGGAAGCAGCCCAAGTGTCCATCAATAGATGAATGGATAAAGCAGAATGGATAATATATATATGTATCTATATATATATTTATATACAGTTATACACAATATATGTATATGTTTATATGTTCATTATAATATATATGTATATGATTCAGCCAGAAAAACTGCACTGGAATTAAAATTTTAAATATATATATATATATATATATATATATATATATATATATATTTAAAGTATGTACTTCATTCATGCTTTTACTGAACAAATACTTGAATGTTTACCAAGTCCAAGGCAAGTGCTGGAAGAGAGCAACAAACAGATCACCTAGTTCCTGGCCTGATGAGGCATGGGAGGCAGATATTGGACAACTACTTCAAGCTTTAAAAAAAATTGCATAGCTACAATTAAGACATTATGAAAGAAAAGTGTAGGGTGTTGTGCGACAATTTAAAGGTCTTGATATGGTCAGAGGGGTCAGGAAAAACTTATTTGAGAAAGTGACATTGCAACTGATCTCTGGAAGAGGAACAGTTGTTATGGAGACATAGAATGGAGGAGAGAAAGGCTTATGGAAAAGATGCTGGGGTAAGGGAGAGCTTTTCACAGTTCAGTAACTGAGAGAAGGCAGAAATGTGGGAGAGAGGGTAGGAGCCACCTGCTGCCTATATATAGGCAACTGTCAGATCAGCCAAGCCCTGTGGAACATGTGGGATTTGGGAATAGGAAATTATTGGAAGGGGGAACAAGGCTGAAAGTGCAGAACCCGTGATGCTGGTGACTAGCCTGTGATGCTGGCCCTTAAGAGATTTGGGGTTCTTTGGTTTTCTGTTTTTTAGATTTTATTTTTATTTATTAGAGAGAGAGAGAGAAACAGAGACAGTGAGAGAGAGCATGTGCAAGGGGAGGAGCAGGGGGAGAAGGAGAAGCAGACTCCCTGCTGAGCAGGGAGCCTGATGTGGGGCTCCATCCCAGGACCCTGGGATCATGACCTGAACCAAAGGCGGACGCTTAACCAACTGAACCACCGAGGCGCCCCAATAGTTTTTTTTAAACATTCAGAGAAAAATCCATCTCCTTATTCTTGAGAAACTCCAAATCTACCTGTCTATTCTTTTTAGAGGACAGTGAGTGAATGGGTCAGAACACTAAGAGAGAAACACCCATGGGAAGGGACTTTCAACAAAGTTCCCTTTTATTTTCTACTTGAGACATTAAGTTATAACCAGAAACTACATGCACTCATCTGTCAGCATAACGGAAAACTTGTTCATCTCATCTTTGGAGAGGTGGACAAAAAGCCAGGCTCTGTGAATACAACCTGGTCTCTAACTTGTTCCTATGGTTTACACTGATGACATCCAAATATAACTGTTTCTTTCTCTTCTAGGTCAGCCAGAGGCCAGTATTTCTATTTTTAACAGAGGTTTACAAAGAGACAAACATTTAAAAATTCTCATGACTAATGCAAGATGTAAATTGAACATCTCACGTTTTTGTTCTCTCCTTTGTTAAGACTAAATAAATAATCTCATGGACTGAAACAGTCAAGGCCTTGCTCTACCATGCTCTGCTAGTTACACTTGACTCACTCCATGTGTTCCCAAGCGACAGAACTTTTGTCACATGACAAATAACCAAAACACACCCCTCACTTTCTGAGAAAAGATTGACCAAATATCCTGTGGCAGCATCTTATGTTTCTCTTATATAATCTCATCTAACAAAGAGCTGGGAGCACATAGTAGGTAGTCAATGATTTCTGGACAACTAAACATTTTTTTTAAAATCTGTCCCAAGAATATAAGGTCATGATCCTCTATGGTTGTTTGTGAAGAGCTGAGACTGCCAATGCAAAATCTATAATCATCATCTCTAGGTAATTGTGGTTTTATTTTTTCCTTTATATTTGCTTTCCCCATAGTTTTCTACAACGAGTATGAATATAGATATAGAAATAGGTGTAAATATGATTATAGGTTAAAAAATAGATACAAGTATACATTTTTTAAAAAACATTCAGATTAGGGGTGCCTGGGTGGCATAGTCGGTTAAACGTCTGACTCTTGGTTTCAACTCAGGTCATGATCTTGGGGTTATGAGAATGAGCCCCATGTCAGGCTCTGTGCTCAACTCAGAGTCTGCTTGGGACTCTCTCTCCCTCTCCCTCAGCCCCTCCCACACCATGCTTTCACTCTCTCTGAAAAAAAAAATAATAATCCAGATTTATTTGTTTTCCTTCTCAGAATTTTCAGTTAAATTGCCTGGAGGGAAAAAGTTGACACATTAATAACATCTTAATAATTCAGAGAAGGAAGGGGAAAAGTAACCCATTGTATTACTAACCATTTCATATCACTGTGCTTTAGAATAGTGTATCCTTTTCAAACTGCTTTAAATGTATTATCTCATTAGTTTATCATTGCATTTGCTTCAGTACTTAGTACTGACACTTTTAGTGTCACATGTGCACTACCATGGCACCTAAGGGAGATATGAAAAGAAAAAGGTACATAGAGAACAGTGAGACTTGAATTCCCACAGTGGCTAATAGTGTTGAGTTCTAAAGTGCAGTTTCATCTTCATGAGACCCATGGAAGTTGAAGTAGATTCCAAGGAAAGGCTCAACTGACTTAGACCTACACCTACCATGTGAGCCACAGTTGGGGCAACAAAGTCACCAAAACCTTTAGGGCAAGTCAGAATTGCCCCTGAGGCCTGCTGGTACTCTTAGATCTTTCTGAACTGCTCACAAGGAACATAAGACAAAGCCCCAGGTCATTTGCTCCTGACTGCTCTAAGTGGAGGGGTGATAGATTAAGTGTAGAATTGCCAGATACAGCAAATAAAATTATAGGATGCCAAATTAAATTTGAATTTCAAATAAATGGGAAATATTTTTTAGTATAAGTGTCTGCCATGCAGGATCTGGGGTTGGGGCTGAATGCAGTCTCCAGAGCCATCTTTGCACACTCAGTCATCACCAAGGAAGCCTCTCAGCTGAAACCAGGAATAAGTCTGTTAACCAGACCATGCAAAGACTCAGTCACAACCAATGGACACCATATACTTGAGATTCATTTGCCTGCTTCAGCCATGCAGAAAGTGAATTAAGTTACCATATTTATAATCGTATAATTTGCATGAATTTGCATAAGCCTTTTTTCAGATAATTCTCATTTACATTATTTTAATTTTTCTCCTTAAAAATGGGAGATAGAGAAGGCACTCTTTCAGAATTTTTGCACACCTAAGCTTTATTTTTTTTTAAAGATTTTATTTATCTATTTGACGGAGGGAGAGAGAGAAAGAGCACAAGCAGGGGAAGCAGCAGAGGGAGAAGGAAAAGCAGGCTCCTTGCTGAGGGGGGAGCCCTATGTGGGGTTCCATCCCAGGACCCAGGATCATGACCCAAGCAGAAGGCAGACACTTAACCGACTGACCTACCCAGATGCCCCCACACCTAAGCTTTAGGTGGGAAGTAAAAAACATGGTTTATATCCACTACTGTTTGGAAACCACCTGTGCATAGTAGTCCCTTCTGTTTAATATCCTTATCATAGCCTGTTATTTCCCCCATAACAATAGGTAAATAATATGCTTGGGTGTTTACTTCTTTATTGTTTAGTGAAATGTAAGCTCCTTGGGGGCAAGGATCATGGAAGTATTGTTCCACACTATCTCCATAATGCCCTAAACAATACTGGGCACAGAGCAGCAGCTCATTAAATCTTATTTGTGCTGTATGTGATTGTCTGTGTGACTGCATGAAAGGGAACAATGATCAATGTAAAATGCAGAATTTTGGAACTGAAAAAATATAGAGCTCATCGCCTTCAATTCTCTTACTTCCTGAAAAGTAAGGCATGGCCTAACGAGGTTGAGAGTCCTTGGGCAGTCAGTGGAGAAGCAGTACTGAAGTCCAAGTTTCACAGTATCCAAACAGAGCACTTTTGCCACTAAAGGAATTGCTTGTTTTGTTTTTATGGTGCATTTTCTCATCATTGAGAAAGAAGGAGATTTATTTTACTCTGTACTGAATACACAATGTCACACATATAAATGATATTTTGGAGGAAGGGCTGAGGATATAAGATTCAGATTCAACTGAAATTTCCTAAGCACCTACTTTACCCTAGAAACATTCACATACAATTCTTATTTTAATCTTTAAAGGATTAGAGCTAGGTATTGTTATCACCACTGACAGGTTGGAAATTGATGCTCAGAGAAGTGACTTGCCTGAGATCATATAGGTAAGAAGTGACAGGAATGTGATGGCAAACAAGAGTCTCTCATTTTGTAATGACCTCTAGGTTCACTACACCATACAGGTGATGTATTTTTGTTTTGCCTTTTTTTTTAAGATTTATTGATTTATTTATTCATGATAGACATAGAGAGAGAGAGAGAGGCAGAGACACAAGCAAAAGCTCCATGCCGGGAGCCCAACGTGGGACTCGATCCCGCGACTCCAGGATCGCGCCCTGAGCCAAAGGCAGGCACTAAACCGCTGAGCCACCCAGCGACTGTTTTGCTTTGTTTTAATGGAGGCAAGATGTTTATGTGAAGCTGTTTCCACTGTGTTACTTTGGTCTCAGATTTATTTATTATTTTTAGGATTTATTTATTCATGAGAGACACACAGAGGCAGAGACGTAGGCAGAGAGAGAAGCAAGCTCCATGCAGGGGATCCTGGGACTGCGGGATGAGCCAAAGGCAGGTGATCAACCGCTGAGCCACCCAGGCATCCCTGGTCTCAGATTTAAAGTTAAAAGATTTGTGGGGTAATAGAGAAATAGATAGCTATCAAATGGCCTATACCAAAGTCTTTCTCTACTGTTCAATCTCTCCTTTGTACCTGACAGATGCTCAACAAATACTTGTTGGGTATGAAAGAAATGTATTTGTGCCAGAAAAACCTTTATTATTTATAGAAGAGATGGTAGGTTAACTGGTGACAGGCACTAAGGACGGCACATGATGAGATGAGCACTAGGTGTTATACTATATGTTGGCAAATTGAATTTAAATAAAATTAAATTTAAAAAAATAAAGAAGAGATGGCATACTAACGAACTTGACCCAGAGGTATGTCTCATTTATCTTAGTATTTCAAGAAGGTGTGTCTGCCCTTATATAAAGTCTTTATCTTGTCATTTTTGTCTGAATTTTTAGAATTCTAGAGAACATGTTTCCTTTAAGCTGAATTATTTATAAATAATTAGAAAGTATACAAATTATACTAGGTTTCCTTTAAGCTGAATTATTTATAAATAATTAGAAAGTATACAAATTATGACTGTGAAATACAAATGGGGATTGATATAGGAAAAAACTTGAAGTTATCTCTCCAACATATATTTTAGTGAGTAAAATATACTCAGAAACACACAAAAAGGGTAGCCCTGGTGGCTCAGAAGTTTAGTGCCACCTTTAGCCCAGGGTGTGATCCTGGAGTCCCGGGATCAAGTCCCACATCGGGCTCCCTGCATGGGGCCTGCTTCTCCCTCTGCCTGTGTCTCTGCCTCTCTCTCTCTCTCTGTGTCTCTCATGAATAAATAAATAAAATCTTAAAAAAAAAAAGAAACACACAAAAAAATCACTTAAGAAGGTATCTTATCCCTAAATGTGTTTTTATAATATATTTAATACTTTATTTCAATCTAAATAGTTTATATTTGTCTCATGAATTTTCCTAGATGAGTAATTGTAACACATCTTATCTTTGTTTATTATCAGCTGTCAAATAAAGGAAAATGCAGTAGAACGATATATGGCTCAAATAAAGAGACTTAGAGAAAAGAACCAAAAATATCATGAAAGAGTGAGTATAACATTTAAAACTTACTAGTTATTAAACATTTACACAAATGCCTTAAAAATTTGTGAATTATGATTACATGTACTTTAGGAAATTATCCTCTTTAGTGCTTGGAATTGATATTTACGATCTAAGTTTTGGTACATATAAGACAAGTGGGCACCGCTGTTCCTGTTATATTAATTACCATGTCAAAGGAAGTCAGCTTGAGCTGTGTTATTTAGATCATGATGACCTGGATCTTGTGTTCAAAAATTTTAAGGCTCAGAAACCACATTTTTTAAAAGACTATTTATTTGAGAGAGAGAGAGAGGGAGAGAACAAGCATTTAGGGGAACGGGGGGAGAGGGAGAAGCAGGGTCCCCACTGAAGAGGGATCCTGATGCAGGACTTGATCCCAGGACCCGGGGATCATGACCTGAGCCGAAGGCAGACACTCAACTGACTGAACCACCCAGGTGCCCCCCTGGAACCACATTTATGTCTTAATTTCTTATTTTTTCAAATGACAAAACATTGGTTCTCTATTTTTAATTTCTGTATCTTTTTTGCTTCTAGATTGTCAGAGGATACATATGTAAATATTATTTGAAAAGTATAATCTCAATTGTTAAAGTGACTGTTTACGACGATACAATATTTTTACAAAAACAGATTGAAATGAATATCAAAGCCATGTATATGACTATCATGACTAAAGATTGGCAGAAATAGTTAAGAAGCAGTAAGTGATAATTAACACAATTTATCCCTTAAGGTGTCTCATAAATGATGAACTACTGAGACTATTCCCTACTAAAGCATTCATATGGACTCTAAAACTTCCACAGATAATTTTTATTTGGCTTTCATCTGAAATGACTATATCTACAAGTTTTAATGGAGCCTCCAATAACGTGGGGATTCTTGTCTCCTGAATAGAACTAATCTGATCATTCAGCAACATTTATTGGGCTAGACATGCCATGGTGGTGATATAACTGTGATCCTGAATTGTCAGGGTTCCCAGGATCAGTCACTAGACTCCAAAGAAACTCAGATCTGTGGATGAGAAGGGAAAGGGGAACTTTTGTCTAGGTGTCTGGATGCAATTCTATGTGATGAGATGCACAGCATGTGAGAGGAGTGAGCTGCCATCACAGGACCAATACACCTCCCCCAGTGGTCACCACTGGGACTCTGGCGTCATCCTCAGACTTACATTTGGTTGTGCAAAGGACAACAGATCCAGACTGAGGAATCTCTTTCCCATAGCCCCTCATTTGAAGCCAGAAACAAAATTCTTCTTTTCATGGAGATTTACCCAAGAATGGGATAGCCCTACACCTTCTTTTGGGGCCATCAGAGGACCCAGCAGTGAGGAGCATGGAGGGGCAGACTCCAGCTGCAACTGTATCTGTTTCTCTCTGTGTAAGCTGCTAATGCCACAGTTTAAGCTGCCACCATCTCTCCCCTATCTTTCTTCAGTTGGGTACGTTTTCCACAGTGCAAACCCACGGAAACTGTAAATCTTTCAGTGCTTAAAACCCTACAGTGGCTGCCCATTGTACAGAAAATGAAATCCACGCTCCTTACTGAAATCTTTGAGGCCCTACAAAATCTGACCTCTGCTCACCTCTCCTGCCTTATCTCCAGTCGTTCTACCCTTCACTTACCACTGCTTCTTTTAAATCTTGGAAAAACCCAGTCTCCCTGGTTATTGTACCTTCATGCAGGCTGTTTCATCTTCCCAGAATGCTCTTCTCTTGGCTAGCTCCGTTTCATTCCCCCGAACTAAGCTGGGATGCTGCATACAAATGTTATTATTAAATTGAAAGCTCTTTAGGGAACAGCAATCAAATCTTACTTACCTTTGTTTCTCAGGAAGGGTCCAGCATGAATAAGTTCTTAATAAATATTTATTGAGTTGATTCACACTAACACCTGTGGAAGGAAAAATTTTTGAGGTCATGGATATTTAATTGCTAAGTTAAATATGACTCATTAATAAGACACACTTTTCATTTAGGTCAGAAATCAGAAATACCACTTCATCCTTCCTACAAGTTATCTCTTCTCCTGTGTGAGTTTTGTTTGGACTCTCACTTCATTTATTATCTTCCTTTCTGCATTCACTGCTCCACTTACCTCATTAGACATTTCATAGTTCACTGTGTCTACGTCCTTACCTCAGATTCATTCTTTTACTCCTGCTACTCCACCACAACTGCTAAGGCAGAAGTTATTAATGACCAATTAGCCAAGTCCAGTGGCTTCTCTCTAGTCCTTGTTACCCCTTGTGCCTTCAGCAGTCATTGCTGTCAGCTTGAAACTCTCTCTCTTTGGCTGCCAGGACATCACTCTCCTTGATATTCCCCACTATTCACCAACCCATTTCATGTTTCTCATTCATTGCTCTTTTTTTGGACCTATCCCTAAATTAGTATTTTCCAGAGTTCTGATCTCAAGTCTTCTCTTTAACTCTAAAGATCTTACCTAACACCATGGCTTCAAATGTCATCTATATGGTGATAATTCACATATGTGACAAATTTTCATCATACTTATACACACAAAAAATTAAAATGAGCACATGTAAAAACTGGTGAAATCCAAATAAAGTCTCTAATTTACTTAATAACATTGTACCATTGTCAATTTCTCAGGTTTGATAATATTCTCTGGTTATATAAGATGTCATCATTGGGGAAGGCAGGGACATAGTAAGGGAGAACTCTGTGTGCTAATTTGGCAACTTCTGTTCTTGCTCTTGTGAATCTTAAAGAGTTAAAAAGGTAAATCCCATGACATGGCCTTATAACAAAACAAAATCAGGGGTGCCTGAGTGAATCAGTCAGTTAAGGATGGATGGAACCCTGCATAGGACTCCTTGCTCAGTGAGGAGTCTGCTTCTCCCTCTCCGTCTGCTTCTGTCTGTCTGCCCATTCCCCCCCACCCCCCATGTTCTCTCACTAATAAATAAAATCTTTAAAAAAAATCAGTCCTTTCTTTGTAGCTTATCTATTGAGTCTCCTTTCTTCTATTTATGGTGTGACAATTATTCTTACTTTGAATAATAATCGTTTACTTTGTAGGATAAATGTCTTTTTTAACACATTGATAAATATATCTAACTAAATTGTATTCCAGTATATCACTCAAAGTAATCTTTCAGATATAGTGAATTTTGTAACATGTTGTCAGACACATTTCCCATCCATTTGAAATTCACTACAGGACTTGGGAAGTTTAATATAGATGTTTTTAAATTTACATATAATACCAAATATGATTTAGTCACATTTATGCAACAGTCAATTACATTTTTAGGACATGTGGTACTATTTTTAATTTATAAATAAAAATATACGTTTGAAAAGAATAGTCATTGTGTTAAAAATTTGATCTAAGAGGACTGCATTTACTTCGACAAGTATTGTGCTAAGTGTGAAAGGTAAAAGAAAAATATATTGATTGATTACACATTATTTCTTTATGAATTATATGTAGTAGTTTTAAATGTAGTAGTTTTTTAAATGGATTTTCTTTGCCTATTTTAGAGCTGGAATCGATTTTGAGGCAATTGTTGCCTTACTAAAATTAGCTAACATAAATAAAATCAGATAAATATTTTTTAGTATTCAGACTATACTTGATAAAGGAATTTTCCATCTTCTAACAAAAATAAATAGAAAAGTCCATATTTGGAAAAAGTATTAGCAGGGCAATAGTTTGGCAAGAGATATTTCCATTGGTATTATTCAAGTTTCTACAAATATTTCATTTCCAAATAACTCAGTCAAGCCAAAGTAATTCAATTTATTTTTTTTTAAATTATTTATTTATTTATTCATGAGAGGCACAGAGAAAGAGAGAGAGGCAGAGACACAGGCAGAGGGAGAAGCAGGCTCCACACAGGGAGCCTGATGTGGGACTTGATCCAGGGATTCCAGGATCATGCCCTGGGCCAAAGGCAGGTGCTAAACCGCTGAGCCACCCAGGTGTCCCAATTCAGTTTATTTATAAGAAAACAAAGCATGAATTTATTTCCCAGAAAATGGAATATTTGAGAATTGACAAAAGAGCAATATATTATTTATCAATTGCTAATAATGATTGACCTCCATATTTTAAATTAAACTTTTTTGAAATAATTATAGATTAGTATGCAATTGTAAGAAATAATGCAGAAAAATAAGAAACAATACAGAGGGATCCTGTATACCCATAACCTGGTTTCCTATAACATATTACAGAACTATAGTATAATATCACAAGTAGAATATTAACATTAACAATATTGACATTGATACAGTCAAGACACAATTTCCATCAACAGAAGCATCTCTCATAATGTCCTTTTACAGCCACTCCCTCCCTCCCAATTGTACCCCTTCATTAACTCCTGGCAACCATCAATATGTTCTCCATATTTATAATTTTGTTATTCTAAGAATGTCATATAAATCACTTACTAGTAAGTAATCTTTGTAAGTAATCTTTGGAGATTGGCTTTTTTCATTCAGCTTAATTCTCTGGAGATTCATTTTCCTGCATGTATCATTAGTTGGTTCCTTTTATTGATTTTTGTTTTGTGATATGGATGGTACCACAACTTATTTAACTGTTTACCTATTGAGAGACATGTGAGTTGTTCCCCATATTTGGCTATGATAAATATAGCTTTTTTATTTTTTATTTTTTATTTATGATAGTCACACACACAGAGAGAGAGAGGCAGAGACACAGGCAGAGGGAGAAGCAGGCTCCATGCGCCGGGACCCCGATGTGGGATTCGATCCCGGGTCTCCAGGATCACGCCCTGGGCCAAAGGCAGGTGCTAAACCGCTGCGCCACCCAGGGATCTCCTAAATATAGCTTTTATAAACATTTGTGTACAGGTTTTTATGTGAATGTAAGCTTTAATTTCTCTGAGATAAATGCCAAAGAACTCAGTTGCTGAGTGGTATGGTAAGCAAACATTCAGTTTTATAAGAAATTGGCATCCTTTTTGACAGAGTAGCTGTACCATTTTACAAAGGAGCCAACTTTCATGGGAAGGACAGAGTGGGAAGAGGGATAAGGGGGAAAACAGAGGAGCAGAAGAGAGGGGATGGGAGAGAAGTGGGGAGAGAGCAGATGTTTAAAATTTTTTTAAAGCTGAGATCTGACAGCATGTGAGGCTCTGGTCCAGTGTAGTATTCTGTGTTTTCTGTTTGGTTATGTAAAAAAATTAATATCCTCTTCATGCTTAGGCTTACTTTGGGTTAAATTTTTATCTTTGCCATGGAAGCATCCTTTTTCTGAGGCTGTTGTCTCCATGAGGCTGGAACTCTGACCATGGACACTTCTCACCTTACATCCTTGAAACGGAGACAAAAAAAGACCTGTTTTCCACCAGCTTCAGTGAATATCCAGGGAAGGACTCTGAGCATGTTCCTAGCTTGAGGCCCATGCTCCCTCTGGACAAATCCCTATAGCTAAGAGAAGGGGCCGCTGTATTTTATATATAGTGTTCACTGATGTATTCTTAGTGTCTAGAAGACCACCTGGTACATGGTAGATGCTCCATAAATACCAAATGAATGATGCTGAAGAAGAATGGTTGTAGTGGGAGACTGACGAAAACGGCCTCCAAAGTCTAACTTTATTTTTTTTTAAGATTTTTATTTATTTATTCATGAGAGACACAGAGAGAGAGAGAGAGGCAGAGACATAGGCAGAGGGAGAAGCAGGCTCCATGCAGGGAGCCCGATGTGGGACTCGATCCCAGGACTTCAGGATAAGCCCTGGGCTGAAGGCAGGCACCAAACCGCTGAGCCACCTGGGGATCCCTAACTTTAATGTTCACTGACCCTATGATAGGGCCATAGACTGGGAGATTACTAACACAATTTTTCAAATGTAACTTTCTATCCAATAGTTACTGTGTTGATGGGTTTAATTTTATTTTGCGTCTTCCATGTTCCTTAAGCTCTTAGAGATATTGTATAAACTTATGCCATTGTTTTTTCCTCATTTTGTAAGCCTTAATGTGCAACTATGTTTTGAGGCAAATCAATGTAAATACTTGAGCAGTTGTAATTACCTACTGTTGATTTTCACAACAGAACAAACGCTTGAAGGATGAGCAGACTTGGCACATACAGAACCTTCTAAAGGAGCTGAGTGAAGAGAAGTCAGAGGGGTTACCAGTTGTCACAAGAGAAGATGTTGAAAAAGCAATGAAGGAAAAATGGAAGTTTGAGAGAGACCAGGAAGAAAACTTGAAAGGTGACTTAGGAACTGAGTTATTTCTTGAATATGTTCATGCTTTTGTCTTAGTATGTTCAAAATGCTGTGAACATGTTCCAGATGAGAGCGTTACCACCACAAGCACACACATGTGTGAGGGAAGTCACAAGTGGGCAGAGCTACTGAAACCAAGTGAGGAGGAGGAGGAAGGGCACTGATCAAAAACAGAGACAGAAGAAAACCACCTGGCTTTTGACATCAGACAAACAGCCTGTTAGCTACCACCCTGAATTTCTTGCAGGAGGAGATTTGTTCTTTCTTAAGGGAAATTCTGTCATCTGGCAGCCTCTTTGGCTTCAGCCTCAGTTCAGACTTGAGAATAATGTGAATATTGTCATGAAGCCTCCCCTCCCACCAGTATCACTAAGGAAGCTAAGCCCCCCATTTTGATGGGAAAGGAGGGATGAGAGTTGGCAAGGGGGAAGATTGGGAGGACGTGGACAGAAATGATGCTAGGTTGCAGAAGATGAAAGACCCAGGACCTACTCTTGCCATGGGTTTAGGAAATACCATGGTCCTGCAGATAAGTCAGACATAGTTTTAACACATGCATTTAAAAATTTTTTTCATTCCTTTGTCCTAAACCTGCTGCTCAAGATTTCCCAAACTACTTTTGCCAGAACCTCTAAAAATACTATCTCAGCTAGGAAGCTGGAGAACTTGGGGAAGAGATGTGAGTGTTCTCAGGAAGCAGTACTAGGAGCTGGAAGGCCAAATGAGGACTAGATTGCCTGAATTTCTCCAAGTGGTTCAGAGAGCCTACTCATCTAAGCACTTTACACAGAGCAAGCACACTATCTGTAAATATTTGTGGTTTTGAATGAAATAGTTGCCAAGCCCAAACATCAATCAGCAAACTTCATATTTAGGGGTCTCCACAACTGTTCCCAAAAGCCTGTTCTGACTTGTCCCTTTATGGGCAGTGGTGATGTCATAAGGTGGTAGATACTGGATTTTGCAGGGCTCGTCTCCAGGAGACCTCCGCTTATGTTTGGAAGCAGGACTTTAATAAGTCCCTTGAGGTAGGAGTGAGACCACAAAGGATACTCAGATGTGCTCACTAAACTGCCCTCACTGGGAAATGAGCCCAGCTAGCTGAGAGTGTGCCTGTTTGTGGTTTGGGCTGAGTGCTGAGATTTGTGTGTCATACAAGACGGGGGCCAAGCTGGGTGACCAGAGCACAGCAGAGGAGGGCTGCTCACGTCAGGTGGTCCAGGGATGAAAGGAGCTTGCAGATGCAGGAAAGTGAGAGGACAGGTGTATGTGCAGAGGCTTTCTGAAGCAGTTCTGTTATGCACCAGTAGCCACCGTAACCCCATTGGGTATGCAGTGTAGCAGCAGCAGCTTCATTTGGCAGCTCATTGCAGTGCAGAATCTCAGGCCCATCCAGAGCTACTGAACTAGAGTCTGCTTTGAGACAAGATCCTGGGGGATTCCTATGCATAGTAAGGTTTGAGAAGTAGTAATAACCCCCCTCCTTTTTTTTTTTTTTACAACTTTTAGTTAGGACTCTTCAGTTGCATGGATAAAAAGTTAATCCAAACTAGCCCAAGCATAAAGAGGATGCTAATTTTTTCATATAACGAAACAGGATAGGCAGTGTGCACTAAAGGCAGCGTGCACTACCGACCTGGATCTGGAGCCTCACATGCTGTCAGATCTTGGCTTTTTTTTTTTTTAACCTCCTCTGCCTCTCCCTCTTTCTCTCCCCTCATCCCCTTCCTTGCCCCTCTTCTCTCTCTGTCTTCCCCAGAAAGTTGGCTCCTTTTTCTGAGACTGTTGTCCCCATGAGGCTAGAACTCTGACCATGGACGCCTCTCACCTTACATCCTTTTAACCTAAATAGAGACAGAAGAGACATGCTTTCCACCAGTTCCAGTGAAAGTATTTCCAGGGAAGGACTCTGAGCATGTCCCTAGCTTGAAACATTGCTCCCCACTGGGCAAATCCCTACAGCCAGGAGAAGGGGCCCCGGTAATTGGCCTACTTATTTCACAGGAGGTAGGAGAAGGCAAGGGAGATGGGATCTGGGAAAGCAGAACAACAGCCACTACACCCACCTCTCTTTCAAAATCTTCAGTGACATTAACCAACCCTCCCCTCAGAGGCCGAATGTGGCACAGGGCTGAGACAGCAGCAGGCTAATCAAATAACAGGATAGCTCATCAGGTAGGTTGTAGCAGTATTAACTGTTCCATGGCAATTACTAGTGCCATTTATGAAGGGATTTAAAAATATATTATCTGATTTACATCTTTGGGAAAAGACATGTCTGAAGTCTTTCTGGCCCTCTATACTGAAGAACATCCCTCTGGCCTGTTTGGAATGCTTCAACCATTCCCTAGACATTTATTGAGCACCAATTGATACCAGACTCTGTGCTAAGTGCTGGTTTTATAGAGAAGAATAAGATGTGGTCTTGCCTTCAGGGAGCTCTCAAACAAGATGGTGTGCAGCATTGAGCCAAAAGGACATTAAGTTCATCGTACCTTGATATTTGTCAGACCTCATTCTAAAATCTTAGAAGTGGGGATCCCTGTGTGGCTCAGTGGTCAAGTGCCTGCCTTCAGCCCAGAGTGTCATCCTGGAGTCCCAGCAGGCTCCCTACATGGAGCCTGCTTCTCCCTCTGCCTGTGTCTCTGCCTCTCTCTCTCTCTCTCTCTCTCTCTGTGTCTCATGAATAAATAAATAAAATCTTAAAAATAAATAAATAAATAAAATAAAATCTTAGAAGCAAGAGACCAGCCTAAAGATTGAGTAGAATACCAAATTTAGCAAATGCACCAGGGAAAACTGAAAGTTTACACAGTGGAGATAGCTCAATATTTGTACATATTTTACTAGAGAATTTATCTTTCACTCTGAAGGCCTTAATAAGTGGAGGCAGGGGAAGACATGTTCCTATAACTATCATATGGTATCATTTCACAAGGGAAGCCCAAACACTGAAATTTAGATGATGGAATCAACCTATTTATTTATAAAAATGGTTGCCAAGGACAGTACATGATATAAGTTGAAGTCACTTTGTCCAGAGGGCATAATGGTCAGAAAAATGTCAATTTATCAATAAAAAGTACATTTGATATAATATATTGTACAAAATAGGACGCTAATCAAGCTTATCATAGGATTAATTTAAGCTTGTGGGTTCCTAGGCATATAGATAATCTATTACCTTATCAGTCATAGCCTAAAACCACATGTCTGTTTTATATTTGGAAGTTTAATTTTACTTGGGTTATGAATCCTGAGGGATGGAAAATAGTTAAAATAGCTTAGAGTTCCTTTAATTGTAGTTTAAAAATTGCATTTATGAATTAACAGCATTTTAGTATCAGACCTTTCAGATCTTAACTTCATAAAATCTGATTGCAATGTATAATGGTTGCAAGAACAATGGAAATGACATGATGTCTCGATTTTCTTTCAACAGATATGCGCATGCAAATAACTAATGCTGAGAAGCTATTTCTTGAGAAACTCAGTGAAAAGGAATACTGGGAAGAATATAAGAATGTAGGGAGTGGACAACATGCTAAACTCATTACCTCCTTGCAGAATGACATCAATAGAGTTAAGGAAAATGCAGAGAAAATGTCAGGTCAGTTGCAGCAAAGCTAGCTCAAATTCAGTAGAAAATCTTGGGAGAGCAGCCCTTTGGTAGAAGAAAAAAATGCGTACTCCCTGAATCATTCTTTACTCTCTGCTATCACCACAAGCAGCTATGAAGCTAAAGGTAAAGGTGGAGAGAGGGACTGGAGAATCTCTCCCAGGACCACCACTGAAACTGAGAAGTAAAAGAGTGTGATGGGAGTGGGGGTGCAGGGGGTAGTGGAGAATCCCTGGGACCAAGTGTCTTGGAGAAAGAAGCTTTATTCAATCGGTCTCTCTACTCCCATACTTAGGTCTGGGGCAATTCCACCAAGCTAGGAAGGTCCTGGGACAGGGTTATATTAGAAAAGAAGTTTACCTGAGACAAGCTAAAAACAACTTAACCAGGCTATAAAAGTAGAATAATTGTAGAGAAATGCCCAAGTAAATGCTAGGTTATAGTCAGAAAGAACTGGAGCACAAACATGAGATGGGAAATGGAGAGAATATGGAGCCAGATGGCACCAGGCATGATGAAACTTATCAGGACTAGATCTGGGAACCATGAGGCCACCCTTCTGTCACTGTGGCTAGCACAGTGGCTTAAAAAAGCATCAGAGATCCAGGGATAGGAAAGTCATACAGTAGAATAAATGGAGAAATCTGATGACTCAAAAGAACACTGGCTGGGTAACACCTCTGAGCCCAGCTGGTGATGGTGCCCTGAGTGGCGAAGGTGTTCATGTGAGGTCATTTCCATTATCCTCTTCTGGGTCCCTGTCAGGATGTTCCAATTCTGGACCAAAGTTTTCTGTAGGTTTCTCAGCTCAGGACTTCTGCCCCACAATGGCAGTGTAAATTTGGTTCCAAATCATCTGGGCTTAGAGTTCCAATTTTTCAAAAAGTTTTCCTCCCCAGAAGAAAAGTATAAAGTAAAAGGGACACCTTCCAAGGCACCTGGGTATACAGTTGATTAAGCATCCAACTCTTAGTTTCGGCTCAGGTCGTGATCTCTGGGTCCTGAGATCAAGCCTTGCATCAGGCTCTTCACTCAGTGGGGCATCTGCTTGGGACTCTCTCTCCCTCTTCCTCTGCCCCTCCCCCACACCTCTCTCTCAAATAATAAATAAATAAATCTTTAAAAAGGAGGGGGGGGGACACCTTCTTACTCCTGTTTATCCCCCAGCCACTCAGATCATCTCTCTAGATAAAAGTACTATTACCAATTTCTTGTGTAACCTTTTTCAGAAATATTTTATATTAATATATACAAAGCATACTACAAATACAATTTTGTACTTTTTTCATATAACAATATGGATATTTTCATAGATCAGTACGTATTAGTACCTCTTCATTCTTCCAGTGGCTACTTTGTTTCATTGTATTATAATTCTTTTTACAAATCCCCTACTCATTAGCACTTAGGTTGTTTTCTATAGTTTTCTATTATAAATAATGCTGCAATGAATATTCTTAAATATCTCATTGTAGTGAATATTCTTGTATTTATATAATTTCATTTGTGTGTGTCTCTAGGAAGGAATGACTGACCCAAAGTGCCCATTTATTTATTTTTTTTTATTTTGATAGGCAGAGCCCTCCATAAACCTTGTGCCAAGTTTACTAACCATCCTCACCCCTTCCCGACTCCTCCTCATGTGGATGAGGATGCTGTGTTCCTGTATTTTCAACAACAGGGATGTTAGCTAATTTTTTGTTCTTTGCCAGTCTTAAAAGCAGAAGATGGTACCTCATTGTAGCTTTCATTTCCACTTCTCTTACTATAAGTGATAGTGAATATCTTTTCATAAGTTCAGGAACTATAATGAGTTTCCTTTCCTGTGAACCATCTATTCACATCCTTTGCCCATTTTTCTACTGTGTTATGGAGCGCTTTACATTTGAAGGAAATTAGCTCTTTAACTGTAATATAAAGTACAAATATTGTCCCCATTTGTCATTAGTCTTTTATTGTGGAATATGTTTATGAGAACATTCTGAAGTTTTAGAATGCTCAACTTAGATTTTTGTTTTATGAATGACAAAAAAATTGCCCAATATTTTCTTCTAGAATATTTGTGGCTTCATTTTAATATTTAAATCTCTGATTTTTTGTGTGTCTATGAGGTAGGAAAACAACTTTATTTTTTGCCAGACGGTTTTCCAGTTGTTCTAACATCATATAGCAAATAATTCATTTTAACTCTACTGATATGAAATGCTGACTTTATTATACTTTAGTTTCCTATGTGTATTTGGGTCCTTCTCTATACTTTCTATTCTGTTCCATTGATCTATGTATTTGTACACCAGTACAAACTTTTAAAATAGTTACTGTTCTGATATATTTAAAATTTTTAAAGTCCCCCCAACATTATTTTCATTTTACATTTTTAAATTAGGAAGAATCATCTTCTCAGATAAACTTAACCCATAATCTTGATCAGAAATTTGGATGATTTGAGTTGAAGATTGTCATGCTCTTGTATCCAACTTTGGGATGGTGGTAATAATATTTACATATTTACATATTTACATATTGAAAACCCTGGTCTGTAACCAACTTTAGGTGTCCTAGGAAAATAGTTGCTATGGGCTTTTCTCATAGTTTTAGGCATTTCTCCTAACCATGAAAGTAGCAGGAGCAACTCTGCTGTATTAAAATATTTTGAGGGCCACTACACTAATTGGACAATGAATATGAGCAGGACACTTAAATCAAGTTATCTGAAGCCTTACTATTATATTGATCTTTTTTTCCCACCTCCTCCCTTCTTCCATGATTTTTCTAGAATGCTCCTCCCACACCCACAATCATGAAACTTGTGTTGTTAGACTGGTAGACTTGCAAAGGAACAAGTATTTTTAGGGAAAGGGGTGGTTATTGAAATAGGTTATTAAAGTAAAATTGTTTTATTCTCATTTTAAACTGGGGTAGCAATGTAACAGACACCACATTTCAGAATAAACTGAGATACCACCATGCAGATGAAGCAGTAAACTGGTTTCACACCTTCAGCCACTGAATTCCAGTCTATACAAGAAGTTGGATAGGTCAAGAAAAGATTGTTGGAAATTAGGGGACAGTGTTAAATAAGAGATCTTGGTGTGCTGTAAGTCCTATGCTGTCCTCCAAAGGGACAGGTGAGGGTAATTCCTCTTTCACCTCAAATCAAGATGGAGAGTCTTTAAGGAAATTCCTCAGATTGATCAGTATGTGTCCCCTACAGTTTGGAGACATGGAGGTCTAGTTTATGACCTTTCTCTGAGAAATCTTGGGGATAAGGATTTAATCATTCTGACAGCAGAGCAAAGATGAAGTGGCTACTGCCCTGAGCTAGGGCTGTATCTTAGTCCATTCAAGATACATTGAATGGGTGGCTTATAAACAACAGAAATTATTTCTCCCAGTTCTGGAGGCTGGAAAGCTCAAGTTCAATGACAGCACATTTAG
Source organism: Canis lupus familiaris (assembly GCF_011100685.1). Taxonomy (NCBI): domain Eukaryota; kingdom Metazoa; phylum Chordata; class Mammalia; order Carnivora; family Canidae; genus Canis; species Canis lupus. The sequence continues at coordinate 13,669,042 of NC_049242.1, read as the reverse complement.
TGTCTTGTGAAAACCCACTTCCTGGTCCATAGACAGCCATCTCTGGTGGAAGGGGCAAGGGAGCTCTCTGGAGTCTCTTTTTCTAAGAGCACTAATCCCATTCATGAGGGTTCCCCCCTCTTGACCTAAAGACTTCCCAAGACCCCATCTCCAAATACCATCAAACTGGGGATTCAGTTTCAATGTATGAATGGGGCACAGGTATAAGTATTCAGTCTGCAGAAGCCTGCACTCTCAGTCATGGCAAAGCATGAAAGTGTTTCCTATGAATCTGCTATGAGAGAGAGCTAGTACACACACCTGTTAGATCTTGGTGATGGTGTCCTAACAGAGAAATAGGAGCCTGCATGTAAGGGAGAGAGGAATAGATGGAGAGCCAGAGGCCAAAGGTAAAGTTGTTAGCCAGCCTTGAGGACAGTACATTCCCCTGCATCAAGGAAACACCAGTGAAATAACTAGCAATGGGGAGGCTGGTCCTCTGAAGAACCTATAAAATATCCCCATGAGAAAGGAATCAACCTTAAGTGTCAGGACGAGAAAGTGCCACATTAGCTTGAGATAGTATCTGTTAGGCGAGAGCTTTCTTTCCCTTTCCATGTTTCTCTTCAACTGTGAGAAAGGAGGCATAGAAACTCAAGTCAGAGGAAGTAGTTGTATATCCAAGCTGAAAAGAGAATAGCCATAACTTTGAATGAGTTTTAAGTTTTAATTATTACAAAAGGCTGGATATATTAATTAGTGATTGGAGGACCTCTTATTATTACAAAGGGACCAGAGAAGTCAGAAATTTGCCATATATCTTGTTGAGAGAGTTGCTAGCCTCACGGTATGAATTTTAAAGGGAAGAGATAAAACTAAGTTTGCTTAATGTGCCATGGTCATGTTGTTGAATATAACACTTGTAGTGAGGAATGGGAAGGTTAAAGCTGGAAATAGAAGCGCATCAGATCAGTGATAGCCCTAGAGAAGGTTCCCCTTTACATTTATCTTTCATGGTCTGTGTCTCTGCTTTGCTCTGTCCTGTCCGATTCTCTTCTTGTTTCCCACAGACCAGTTCTTGCAGTTTTCTCCAGCCCAGATTCTGAAGAGCTGGTGTGATCACCTACCTAATCAAAGATGAGCCTTTGTCCCATGCTTCCTCATGGGTCATCGATCAGCTATTTTATGGTCAACTCTCCAACTCTGCCTTATTTAGTACCATCCCTGAGCTCTAGGGGGGAAGGAGGAGGAATCACCTAGAGCTACTTCCCTGAACTTTAGCTGGGAGATGTTGGGAGTGGGTATGAGAAACACAGTCACTAATATATCCAGGACAAGGCTTTGTCTCTCAATAAAAGGAAAGGGGGTTTTATTTTTTTAAAGATTTATTTATTTATTTATTTATTTATTTATTTATTTATTTATTTACTAGAGAGAGAGAGAGAGAGAGAGAGGCAGAGACACAGGCAGAGGGAGAAGCAGGCTCATGCCAGGAGCCCAACATGGAACTTGATCCCGGGACTCCAGGATCGCGCCCTGGGCCAAAGGCAGGCGCCAAACCGCTGAGCCACCCAGGGAGCCCAGAAAGGGGGTTTTAGATGAGGCTCAGCAATACAGAAAGTGTTATTATAAGTCATTAGATATCAGGGTCACAGAGCATTTTTACTTTTGTCCTTTACCAGGCACACAGGACAGGAAGCTCTAAAATTTCTTTGTTTTATAATAGCGAGTTAAGAGATTTAGGTTCAAATGCACTCACAAAAAGTAACTTTTTTGAACATCAATTTCTTCATCTGTAAAATGGGAGTCCCTTGGTGCTTTCCAAGAGAACCCACAAGAGAGGCTATCACCACCCTTCCCACAGGAGAGGGCAGCACAGTGAAGATGTATGACCCTGAACGAGTGTGTGAAAAGTGGGCAACAGACTCCCAGAAAACTGAGGAGGAGCAAATCAACACAGAGCCAGACACAACAGGGAAGGCAGAACTGAAGCAAGCTGAAGCAAGCTTCAGTCAGTGTGGCTTTGCCATCAGGTTCTGAGAAGTGGCTGCATTAGACAGGTGTCTGAGCAGCCAGGAGTTTAAAGGCAGCAAGCCAGAGTCTCCCACGCTCCCACTAGCAACATCTCAAACTTTTATGAGGAGACATTCCATACTCCCAGCTTCTTTGGCTGTATTCACAAATGCATGGTTAACAGTTGTTTCTCAAAGCATCGTATGAATCACAAAAGATAGTGATGAGATTTTTATATCCTCACTTGTGCTGGTTACTTTGCTCTTAAGAAGATAAACAGTCTATTGAATTTTATATGGAACTTGAAATCAGTTGGGTATTTTTATTGCTTTTTCAGTGTTAATGTGGCAATAGAGAAAGCTATAACTTTAGTCACAGTATATTTATCTATTTTTTATGATTTACAGCAAAGAATCAATTCTAAGAATGAAAAATCCATTATAACTAAATCCATTGCAACTTTTAGATGGCTTGTTGTGTTTTGTTGGGTAAAAGTTTCAAATAAACATCCAGCCTTAATCTAGTGGACTATATCCTGAATTGAAACAAATTCTAGCGGAAATGAGACTGGAATGATTAAAGTATTCAAGTGATGACTCCAAATGGAATAAGAAAAATACAAGTTGTATAGATGAACATATGTAGGTTGGAATAATGAAGGCTTCCATTCTCTTATTCTCCAAATGTCAAGTTAGATGACTCCTCAAAACGCAACTCTCATGTTCATCAACTGCTACCTCAGTCAGACACTCTGGTCCCAACTCTGTTAGAGGCAGAAAGTGACTGGCTCCCTCTCTGGCCACTGGCAACTTGGGAGGGCTCTCCCCTTGTCTCTCTGCACTCCTCCCTCCCCACGCCACCACAGCTGCCACACCTGGTGGTGAAGCCTCAGATCACTGCCCCCCAAAGACTTGCACATTGAATTTTTTTCAAAAGATTTTTCATTATCTGTTGTGTCCCACGGACTACAGGAGTAAAATGATATAGAAAAGGAATTTTTACTCTGCTTTCAGAGTTTTCGACTAATAGAGGGAGCCATTACGCCAGTACAAAGCACAGATGAAGGCTGAGGAATTCTTGCTTAGCTCCCTGGTCTCCTTTCCAGACCTTCGGTTTGATTCCAACGTACCGAAAGACCAGACCTGCAGATCTCCTTCCCTGTGGTCTAGGAGCGCAGAGAGTTCTGTTTAGACTGACTTGGTCTGTGGAGAAAATTTTCCTTTTGAAGCAGTGTCATGAATGGCAGATTCCACAGCATGACTAGTACAAAAGTATTTTTACTTACAGAATAAGTTAAATGGGTCTCTGTGGACCAGTCCAGAAATATAACAACCATAGTTGTCAACATCCTTTGTATGGAAATAAATACTCCTGACTCTCAAATAGTTATCCTCCAGAAGTTATAAATAAAACACAACTAATGGGAACATATAACATAGATGTGATCATAAGGCACAACCTACTTTGATTATTCTCAGATTTGGGTAGTGCACTTTCCTCTGTTCACACTGCTGACTGCCTCACTTCATTCAGCCTCTACCTCCTCAAAAGTGCTTTCTCTGGTTACCCTATCTAAAATGGAGAATTTTAGTTCTGTTTCATCACACACACCACCACCTGAAATATTCCATATTTGCTTGTTTACCTAAGGTCAGCCTTCCCTACTAGAATGTACATGTCACAAGGGCCGGGGCTTGTCTCTTATTTGGCAGTATTTCCAGTGTCTTTTTTTTTTTTTTTATAGTATTTCCAGTGTCTTAAGTAGTGTCATGTACATCAGAAGAGTCTGGTGCTGATTTGTTGAAAAGAAGACTAACAAACTGGACTCGTTATCCAGCTTTCTTGCTCTCCACTCTCTGCAGTGACCTTAATGTCACTCTATCTCACTGTTCCCTAAACAGAGATGATGATGATACGATCACTAAGCATCTTTCAAGGCCTAAAATTTTCTGATCCTTTTCTTTCTGTTCCGACTATGACATAAGAAAATTGGGAGATAATAAATAATTCTGCACTTCATATCAGCCCTCCTTTCTTGCTCTGAGCCCAACTCAAGACCAGGGGCTGACCTTCACAGCCCCTCACTCTGCCTTTCCTGCCCAAGGAAATGCATGCCAGGAGTACTGGAAATTTAGTTAGATTGAGTCAGAGGTACAGGATGCTTCTCATGCAGACAATCAAATCTTTTTTTTTTCCCACCCTCCCAGATAATCATATCTTCTTTATATTTCCTTTGTGGAATCAGAAGTGTGTGGTATGCAAAGTAGTATTAAAGTATTGCACAAGTATTAAACTGTTGGAAACTCTCCCTTTGGAGAGACAATCCTTTGAAAACGCAAGTATTCTTGGGAGAGGTACCATTTTAAGCTAATTCACATTAGGGTGTTAGTAAATTATTGGAGCATTTCTTTTCATTGGAGGTACTAAATGCTTCAATAAGAATGCACCCTGAAAATTCGGGGGGAAAATGTTTGTAGAAAGGAGAAGGGAGGATCATGGAAGATGAAATTTACTAGCAGCATAGTTTTACCTAGGATTTGCCTTGTTAAGGCTTCTAATTTTTTTTTTAAAGAACACTATAAAGTCACTCTGGAAGATGCTAGAAAGAGAATAACCAGAAAAACTTTGTTGCAACTGGATCAAAAGAAGGAATGGGCCACACAGGTATATTTCAATTTTCTTAAAAACAAAACAAAAATTGTTCCCCTATTTTTTCCTGTGGTATAATGATTAAGAAGATTGAGTTTTGAAATTTGGCAATTTAGTTTAAATCACAGTTCTACCACTTACTGGGAATATAAACTAAATTTCCTACCTGATTTTTCTGGGCTTGAGTTTCCTAATTTATATAAAAGGAGCAATAATGATATTTACCTTTAAAAATAGTATGGAGGTTAAATGAGATGATTTAAGTAGCATAGTGCCTCATAAGGAACAAGAGCTCAGTAACTTCTTATTGAGTTATTTTTAAGTAATAATAATGGCTACAACAAATTATTAAATAAAAGTTTGGACACACAGAATGAAATAGGACTTGTCTAAAAAGTACTTTCATATATATCCAAATCTAAGAGAGTATACTTTACATTGTCAGAGTTTTAAAAATTTGGGATATTAAAAAATGTTTGAGATATAATTTCCAACATTATATGTTTTCTAACCCCTTTGTTTTCACTGTCCTTCCCCTGCCCCCAGACTACCTCGTCAGTTAGTCTGTCTCTTCATCTAGAATAGCTCTTATGCAGAATTGTAAATGCCTGGGGTTCTCTACAGTTCCTCACTGAATTTCAGTTGCTCTTCTTTGTTGCTTAACTGTTAGTTCAGTTGTTTTTTTCCATTACTATCCTACTGCATGATTTTACTGATGTATACAAAGATAGAGGATTATGGAAAGCCAACCAATAGTTTATCTGCCCATAAAATTCAGCCTCTTTGTGACTGAGTATGACTAAATGGTGAAGTCAACAATAAAATGATCTGAACATAGTTAAGATGATTCAAAATGCATCTATAGATCAAATATATTTCAAACATACATATTCAACATATAATGAGGACTGGTCCAGATACTGTTCTGAGCATTTTACATTTATGTCTCTCAACAATCCTGTAAGGCAGGGACTTGTTAATGAGAAGAATGAGGCACAGAGAAATTTTTGTGACTTTCCCAGAGCAAGTGATAGAGTGGAGATTCAATTCAAGATGTCTCTTCAGATCACTGCTTTTAATCACTACATTGTACATTTTCTTTTATCTACATAATGCCTAACACATGTGAATGAATTTTCCCCATTTTATCTGGCTCTTGTAGCATATTTTTAACATCTGATAATCCACTGTTGTACAATCTTGGCTGCATATTGGAGTCACCTGAGAAATTTGGTTGACTCATTTGGTGCCTCAGAAATGCTCATGTAAATGGCCTATGATGTTGCCTTGGTTTCTGGACTTTTCAAAGTGTTCAGGAGATTCTTTTTTTTTTTTTTTTTTTTTTTTTTTTTTTTGTGTTCAGGAGATTCTAATGTGCAGCCAAAGTTGAAAACCTCTGTTCCATTGTTACTGAATTAAGCCATTAGTCAACTAACTTCAGTTATGAGCTATGTCTTGCTCCTGTTCAACTGAAATTCTGTGTGCCAGGGCACTTCAGAGTTATCAGCTGCAGTTAGAGTATAAAAGTTCCTGATTCCTAGGCAGTGTAGGTGCACCCTTAGTTTAATTAGCATGATTTAAAGAAAAAGAATTATTGCAAATCTTCCAACTCTAAAGACTTAGATAAATTTATTCTTAACATATTTTTTAATTATTTTGTCTGTATTTATTACTTTTAAAATTTTTCCTAATTTCCCTTCCTTAGATAATACCCTTTAGTTACTGAATGTAGAACTTGTAACATGGTAGCCATAAAAAAGTGCCTCACTGATAAATATGATCTTTCATCTATTATAAAGTTCCTTTGGGGAAAACTATAATAAGAATTGAAAATGAATTTACATTTTATGAACTTACTGACAAAGTAATGCTTTTCCTATTTTCTTCATCTAAAATGCCTTTCTCCAGGAGACTGTCTAGCTACTCTGAAACTATTTGCTATTAAGTTTGTAAATATGTATGTTGTTATTACTGACATGCATAAATATTTCAAATTAAAAAGTCAGTAATAGGATCTATTCATGTTTTTGTTCTATGTTGGAGTATGTCTGTGACCATAAACTTGAAGAATATTTGATCATTACAGTTCAGCCACTTTAATCATGGAGCAGACAACTTAATGATTGATTTCACCATGGCAATCAGATTCAGTCACAATAGAAGCCAAATTGAACGGATGACTATTGTCCAGTTCTCTAACTGTATTAGGCAGTGTAAGTCACCAAAATAATATGAGAGTAAAGAACAACTGCAGCAAAAGTTCTTAGATATGCTTCCAAAGTGATCACAAAACATACTATAAAATGATCAGATAAGTTGATTGTGAATCTCCATGTTGTGAGTCTTCTTTAATGCAGAAACTTTCTTTTAGAATGCCATACAGTTCATTGACAAGGGCAGCTACCGAGAGATCTGGGAGAATGACTGGCTGAAAAGAGAGGTAGGTCAAATTTTAAAAAACAACTCCTTCCTTCTTGTTTTTTTGAACTGGAAATGACTTTTATTTTGTGAGCTGAAGGCATGGAAAAAGCATAGAATTGTGACTAGCTGACGTCAAATAAAATTCAAGTGGAATCCTAATCTTATTACAAACTGTTGCTCAATGACCACCACCAATAATTTCAATAACAACCAGAAATCACTTTTGGCATCATAATTCATGCTGTAAACTCAAATGTATGAAGCTTCTTTATGCCCTAAAATTGATCTGGCCTTCTTCAAGACCCTACTTCCTTCTTGGGTGGTGGGAGTAAGGCTAAAGGATCATTCTAACCTCAATCTCTGCTGTTTTTAAATTGCCTCTTTGGGATGGCAGAGAGTGTCCTTTGCATAAATGTTCAGTTGTTTAAATTTCCTTTCTTTCCTCTGTTCTTCTCCAAGATGGACCCTGTTATATAAGGAAGGGAAGTTTATATCCCTCTTTGGGGCATGTTACTAAAGCGGGCTCAGATCTATGGGCTTTGCCTTGGACCTTTGCTCCCTCTGCCTTTCATCTGTACAGGATATGCTTTCATCTGCTCCCTGCACTGGTGACTGCTAAATGGATTGCTCTGGTCTTTTGGACATTGTGTTGCAGCCAACACCAAACCCACAGTGACAGCTATTTGCCCACGGTCAAGATGTCCCTGCCCACTGCAGTCTCTACATCCTATCCTAGCTTGGTCATCAGGCTCTCTTCACATCTCCTTCTGGAGAACATGCAGGAACTAGGGGCCCGGTGTGCTGCCTTAGACTCTGCTCCACCTGTCTCTCTATACCGATGCTACAATCCCACTCTTGCTAAATGTGGTCTTGTGAGGACTTCCAGACCTTCTTTGTTATGAGGCACTGTCCTGTTTGCCTTACATTGCACAGACTAGTCTTTCTGTCTTACCTTCTTAGTCTCATCTACATGGAAAACTCCACCTCTCTTGTTTCATAACTCTTGCTAATATATATTGAAATTGTCTGTTTATCCATCTGTCTCTTCACTGCACAGAGCAAGCTGTGCCTTTTCAACTATATGTCCATGAAAACTAATAATCTATGTTCACTAAATAGTTATTGAATGAAAGGATATCCATGAGTATAGAGATAGTCATTGGGGAGATGAATCAAGTACATGGCTTAGATCTTGGGTGAAGATGTGAGAGCATGTTATTGGATAAAACAAGTAGATAATCCTCAGACTAGTTGTCACAAGGGTGCTACAGAAGATGTGCAAACTCATTGCTTTGAAATTCGCTTTATATTACAGAGAAACAGTCACCTGACCTGTGCTCAGATACCATCTATGAAAGAAAACTTACCATCTTTTGAAAAAATTCACTTCAATCATACACAGCTCTTATTAACAAGTTTTATATATATATATAAGGCTGATATTTGAAGGGTTATGGGATCATGACCCCAGCCGAAGGCAGACACTAAATCAACTGAGCCACCAGGCACACCTCAAATCTTAAATCTTATAAGATGTCATAGTTATTAGGCTCAGAGAAAATGACTGCAAAAATTTGTATTTGACTGATAAGGGTTTTTTTGTGTGTGTGTCTTGATCCCTCCTACTAAAGGCACAAATTACATTTTGTTTCATTTTACTTTTTAGGTCTCATAATTCAGTAGAAATAAAAGACAGGGAAAAATGTCAAGTTTAATTAAATCATGAGCAAAAGAGGTTAGTAATAAAGGACAAATCATTTTAAGGAAATTTAATAGATTTAATTTCTCCTTATTTCAATAAATATTTATTTTAGCATTATTAAATTTACTCACAAATTAATTAAAACCATCTCTGGTTATAAGTATTATCACAAGAATTGAAAATTGCCTAGAAATGGAATGATATATGACAATTAGTTTCTTTAAGGAAGGTTTAGAATGAGTAGCAAGGGATATTTAATAATGGAACTCCTGGGGATCCCTGGGTGGCGCAGCGGTTTAGCGCCTGCCTTTGGCCCAGGGCACAATCCTGGAGACCCGGGATCGAGTCCCACGTCGGGCTCCCGGTGCATGGGGCCTGCTTCTCCCTCTGCCTGTGTCTCTGCCTCTCTCTTTCTCTCTCTCTCTCTCTCTCTCTCTGTGACTATCATAAATAAATAAAAATTAAAAAAAAATAATGGAACTCCTGAAAATATTTCTCCATTTAACTATCTTTCAACAATAACCAAAAACTTAGATCTGAGGGAAGGATATGAATGTCCTATGCATGACTTCCATTATCTGGTTTTATTTAGCATGCTTATTAAGGAAATGAAGAAACCTGAAATTTCCAAATGACTTAGACTAACTCAACAAATAGAAAGCCCATAAAACTAGACAAAGGGATTCAAAGAGTTAGAAATCAGAGTTTCAAGTGAGAGGACGCATAAAGCTAACTTGGATCTCACAGGATAAAATTGCAAGAGCATGCATTTAATTCAGGATCCTAGGGGTCTGACTTATAATAGTTCTAACTAAATTATCTTTCTCAATTCCCTAAGTCCATTTCTTGGGTATCTGGGGAGAAGCAGGATAGGGAGGGAAAAGCAGTCTTGATCTTCCTTTTCACTTTCTTACCCTGGAAATTTAAAGGTGTTTATATGGTTATAACAAGGAACTAGTTTTCATTTCCCTAATATTTTGATAGGCTGGAAAGGAGACAGTAAATGCTAAGAACCTTAGTAGTCCAAATGGCCAAGTGATACCACAAGATATCCTTAGCTCCAAAGATCAGACTTAACTCCCTGAATGGGTCCTCTTCATTCCCAGCTTTGGAAGGAGACCAAGAACTGTGTGTGCTGCCTCCCAAGCATGCCGAGCCCTTGGGTCAAACATATCCAAATGTTCTATCAATTCCTTCTGTTTACATCCTCTAAATATAATTTCTTTCTCATCCTTTGACATTTGAAAAGTATTAACTTTTCCTTAAGGCGTTCCAGCCTATAATCAGGCTGATTAACTCCCAACACATGGGATGCTGAAACAACCCCTTGCTTTCTAATTTAGCATAATGGACTTAATGGTTTGCTAAATAGTTTAAGGCAGGTAAATAATATATGCTTTTCTCTCGAACTCCAAGCCACTAGCAATATTTGAGCCTTTTCTATGGCACTAGTATTGTTTTATGTTATAATTATTTGTGTATTTGTTCATTGAATCCAATAAACCTCTTTGGAGGAAATTCTTTCCATGCCTTATTCACTTTTGTATCTTTCTGTGCCTTGCACAGAGCCTTGCCCATAATAGAAATTCAAACATTTAATCATGACTTATGTGATAGAGATATGCATATAGTAATATACAGAATGTTTCCAGACTCCAAAATCCAATAAATAAATTTCAAGCACAAATTCAAAATGTCTAAGTTATCTAAGTACTCATCTCAGCTACACTCTCTTGGCAATGCCTAACAAGAGATACTGCATCTAAACTAACCCCTGAACCTTTTTTGTTTCATCATAGTCCCTTGAGATACTTTTCCCAGTTTATCTCTATTATTCTCATCGTCCTATTACTTTCTCTTTTATACTCTTTTTTATTTTTATTTTATTTTATTTTATTTTATTTTTTTTTTATACTCTTTTTTAAACAATATTTATTTATTGGGACACCTGGGTGGCTCAGCAGTTAAGCGTCTGGCTTCGGCCCAGGGTGTGATCCGAGAGTCTCAGGATCAAGTCCCATATCGGGCTCCCCACATGGAGCCTGCTTCTCCCTGTGTCTCTGCCCCTGTGTCTCTGCCCCTCTCTGTGTGTCTCTCATGAATAAATAAATAAAATCTTTAAAAACATATTTATTCATTTATTTATTTATTTATTTATTTATTTATTTATTTGAGAGAGAGAGAGCACGAGCAGCGGGAGGGGCAGAGGGAGAGGGAGAATCTCAAGCAGACTACCCCCTGAGACCAGAGCAGACATGGGGCTCCATCTCATGACCCCGAGATCATGACCTAGGCGAAATCAAGAGTGAGCCACCCAGGAACCCCTTTTTATACTCTTGCTTCTAATTCTATTGTCCTTACCTCTCTCCATGAATTCTCGATGCAGCATCTGTATGGTTCATGCCATATGAGGCGGGCAGGGAGGGAAGCCGGGAGCTCTATCTAGTCACGTTCTATACATTTTTCCCACTATCCTAGCCTTCTTTAGACAGAGGTTTTCAAAATACACTTCTTAAAGACTAATGGGAATTCCATCAATAGAAACAGCAAATTTTGTTTATGTTTAATGAAGTTAGCCATATTTCCTTAGTAAACATCAAATCTACTATGTCTATCAATGACCTTCTATCACCTGCAAAATTAAAATCCAGACCCTTTGCCATTATTTCCCTAATTGTCCAGTTTCTCTCCTACTTCTCCCCACGTCCTCTTTCTATCTACACCAAAATAATGTGCGTAACATGTGGTTCCTTCTGCCTACAGTGTACCCTCTTTGGTCTTCAAAATCCAGATTAGATGTCATCTCCTCTATTAAAACTCCCTTCCCCCCTACACCAGACATACGATGAATCCCCCAGAGTACCTGACAGCTTCTGTTATGGTTTGATCATACCACTTTTGGTTTTATCGCCATCTTCCCCCATTTAACCACATTGATAATTTAATTCTTATTTTCATGTTTATCTCTAACTCCAGCTCACAAATAAATCTGGTGATGTTTTTGAAAGGGTAAGAAAGGACAACTCCTGCCATTTGTTGTCTAACCATGCAAACAAGTTCGGCAAACAGTCTAGAAAAAAGACCCACCCATTCCTTCTTAGAGAGTAAGGACAAAGAAACCGAGTAACAAATAGTACAGGATAGATCTTTCCCTCAGGCAAATGAACTTTTTTAGAAGTGAATTTCTTACAGAAGACTAGATAGAACTAAGTTAACAAGTACCAACATCCATCCATTGTCTTCTTCTGAGAACAGATTGCAAATCACAGAAAGGAAGTTGAAGAACTGGAAAGTACTATTCATGAATTGGAAGAAGAAAATTTGGTGCTTATTGATCAACTATTCAACTGTAGACTTGTGGATCTCAAAATACCCAGGTGAAAGTCATTAACATATCTAGAAAGTAGTCTGTAAACATTTGTATTGTAAAAGTTATTTTTAAAAGATGATTTAATTTCTTAGTGCTCCATCTGGATGGCAATAGTTGAAAAGAAAGGAACTCACCAAATGGCTGTGGTGAAGGTATAAGAGTATTACAATTGCTCATTGGTACAGTGCAAACTTCGGCTTACTTTTTCTAGCAGTGCACTAGTCTTAATAACAAACACTTAACATGAACATTACAAGTGCGGACCTTCAAAAGCCTCCAAGTCAGCAGGGAAAGTAGGCATAAAAATGAAAGCATACCAGTGCAGCACAACATGCATGAGGTGTGGAGTCAGCACAAAGGAGGAAGTGATTAACTTTGTGGTAGCTTCCCGGAAGTCTTCTCAGCTTCTGGTTACCTTGTGGACTGTAAAATTGTTTCCTTTGATAGTTAGCGGAAGAGTCAAACTACCTTCTAGACAGAGAAGGTAGCCTGGTATTCCAAGTCACATTTATTCTGCACAAGAAAAACCAACGGTGTATTTTAGGTCATTTCTTTTTCTTACCTGACAGAAGAATTCTCAATACACAAGTCTTAAGGAAAATTAGGGCCTTGGAATATGAAATTAAAATTCAAAGTGGTGATTATAAGTTGGGCAAGTAGTCAGAAACAAGAACTAATATGAACAGTAGCATGTTTAGGAAAAGAGGAGAAATGACTCACACAAATGTAGATTGTACATGTGGAAGATGGGAGACAAATGTCCAGGTCTAGGAATTAAAGCAGAGAAATTCAACATGGTGAAAGGGCCATGAAAAAATTTCTACCAGAGTAGCTCCTGTTGCTGGTGTGGCTTGGAAAAATACTGTTTATGACATAATAAGGCATTTTTTGTTTACAAACTTCCCGATGTGTTCCAAGAAGGGTGGATACAGGTAAGTTGTGGGGTTTTTGTTTGCTGGGCTAAGAGATGGGCAGCAGGATACAAAACTGGAGAATCTGGGAAATAATGCAGTTGCATTACAGGCTGAAAGCTTGACGAGACTGGACAGAGAAGGGGGTCACCTGCTCCCTTCCACAGTGTAGACGTACTGCTCTGGAGAGGCAGATGTGCAGATGTGGTAGGCAGTCAGGCTGAATGAATTGGCTGTTCACTGGACTCCTGAATTCCCAATCTCTTGACCTGATGCCCTCAAGGTGTCCTAGGGGGTGGGGGCCTCACCGTTCCTCCAGGAGGTGACACGCTCTTGCCAGGCCCCTCCTCTCCTATCAGGTCTCCAGCTCCATGCTCCTGTCCCACCACTGCCTGCTGCTGCTGCCACCTTCTTAGCAGCAGGTCTAATCTCTACACGTGGCTTACACGCTTACGCTTACAGCTCCACCTGCCTCCTCTGTCGTCTTTCCTCTTCTGAATGGGCCCAACCTTGGGAAGGAGCTACCCTCCGAAGTGCCAACTCCACTTGCTGCTTTGGTCAGCTCAGCCTGCCTGTGTCTGATTGGTGCTGCCGTGGATGTGAATCGCTAGTCATACGAAGGGGAATTTTTTCACTGGCCAGGGAGAACTTGGCTGTCAGCTTAAGTAAGCTGTTTGCTGTGTCATGTACAATTTAACCCTATCCAATTTTATCCTTAACCCCACAAAAATTCAGTAAAACAATGTTCATCAGTGCCTTGTGGATTGGTTTTCTTTAGTGAGAGACCTGAGTGTTTAGTCTTGCTTCAGAGTCGGGACAGAGGAGTTCAAAATCTGGCCAACCAAAAAGAAAGCGACATTTATGAGAACCAGGCGAGGAGCCCTGGTATATGCTTCCATGGTACCCTAATCTTTTCATTCATGGCCAGCATTTATCACACCCATGATTACTTATTTAATGTCTGCTTCCTTGCTAGATTGTAAATTCCTCGAGGCAAGTCTTTAGGAAATTTTAGAAAAATCTGTGTAAAGGAACAGAAATGTGTAAACCCTCCGTTGTCTGTTAGACTACTTTTCTAGAAGGGGAACTTTGACCATATTCAGGAGCTTTTACTATAAACCATTTTCAAGTCAAAGAAATATAATACATTTTGCATATCTTATGGCAACTTCCCTTTTCACCTGTTGAGAACTCAGGTCTTGTAAGATACTAGAAGGTAGTGAGAAGTAGACATAAACTGTGCCCCAAGGACATACAAAAAAGTTGTTTTCCTATTTGGCTGAAGAATGGGGTATTTTAGCTAATAGAGTTACTACCTTTCCCATCCAATGCTCCTCAGACTTTTTCTCTTTACAACTCATATGAGATGAGGCCAATGTCCACCAAAGGTGACTACCCAGGGACTCCCATGTCACAGAACTGAGGCTAAGTGGACCAATACCTACAAATCTAACACTCACAAATCTAATAACATTCTTTAAGTATTTTCTAGATCATCGAGTATTGTCACCCTGTAGTGGTACAAAAATGACAATAAATTAATGGTTAAGAGAGAATCTAGATTTATAATATTTATAACATTTAGTAAGATCATAATGATTCAAAATGGAAAAACCAGGGGAAAAGGGAATTCTAAAACCCCAGACATATCCACCTGTAGACCAGAGCTACATGTGAAAGTGACCTATACAAAGTTGAACCTTCAGAAACTTTTACAAACATAAATATTATATGTAGTTACATTATTGCTGGAGACTTAAGCATTTTGAATAACATTTTACTCATGTTCTTTAAATAACTGACAACCTGTAATCCAGGGGCTTCACTCTGATTGCTGAGCTGCTAAGCAGGAGTGGTGGTTTGAATATCTGCATGAGTCTGATTCATGCTCTCTTCAGGCAAACTTCAAGGACAAGCTACATGGAGCTTTCAAGACATTATATGTTCTGGTTGAAATTCAGTGGGTGCTGAAAAGCAGAGCACAGGCTTGCCTACATGCATAGAGAGCTGCGGTAGCAGACGTACAAGTCACCAGGCATGTGACTGGAACATGCAACTCAGCAATGGCCAGAATCTCAACGTCACCCGTGACCCCTCCTGCTCACTGTCTTTCTCTTTTTCTCTTCATTTTAAGACCATCCATTCAGGCCACAGTTGTTCCTCACCTGGATTACTACAACAGCACTCTAACTGGTATCCTGCTTCCTTTCATTTCCAGGACATAAGTGTGTTATTTCCTTATCATGCAATACCCTTCCTCACCCAAGCCCTTCCCTGGCAAACAGCCTCTGGTTCTTCAAGACTCAGCTCAGGTACCATCTCCTCCTGGAAACCTTCCTTTACCTCCTAAAGGTCAATCAGGTGCTTCTTCTCTCTGCCCCACAGTATTTCTCACACTTCACCAACCACCCATCAGGGTTACAGACCATCGTCCTAAAACACTGTGAGCCTGTCTGTCACCCCACTGGGCCTTATGCTCCAAAGGGTAGAAACTATGTCTCATTGTTCATCACTGTGTCTCTAACACCTACCAGAGAAACAGACACCAGTGAGCAGATGGTATAAAATTTGTTGACTGACAGACTTCTTTTCTCATTTGTTCTTCTTAGGCAACTCTATCTTACTCAAGCTGCTGGACTGGAAGCACCACATAAAGTGCCTCTGGAGTTGCCAGAAATACATGAAGGTATTATTTTATTGTAATGGTGATAGCATCTCAAAAATTTAACAAATACTTATTGAGCATCTATTATAGACAGGTACCTCATATCCAAGAGCTATTCAGGGAATAGATACATGACAGCTTCTCCACAGTTTTCTTCTCCTTGTAGCTTTCTCTAGTCCTGTTTTTGAATTAAAGTCTCCATGTTTCACAGTGAATTACATAAGTAATGGGAGGGATGGGATGCTGTCTACACTGGTGCATTTTGGTTCCAATTTAGTCAATGAACCAAAACACCAACATGCACCTCAGTTACCAAAACCTATTAGCTAACAGAAGGCAAAACAACTTAGTGATTCTAAAAATGGGACTCACTCTCGCCTTAATACATAGAGTCTAATTTCTAAAAGCCTTTTCAAACTAAAAGTGTGACAAAGTGTGTATTGATTGTATTTTCATTTTTATCCATCCCAAAATAACCAGTTTCTTTGTATTCATCCCAGAAGAGTCAAAATTACAACCCGTAGAAGTTAAAAGTACAGACATCATGAGCTCATCATCTGAGAGCAGTGCTTTATATCTCTGTCATGAGGATAGTATCAGATATGTCAAGCACCTGAAGATAGATGAAGAAGACAACTCATGTATGGAATTTGGGGCCTCTGATATGAAATACTTACTATATGAGGATGAACAGGATTTCAAGGTAGGATTCATGAAAAAAATTTTGAGTATTAAGAGAATGCCGTTATATTAATGGAAAAAATTAACCTGAAATATGGATATTGAAAAATTGTTTGCAATTTTTAGTAAAATTTGCCCACCATTCACATTTCTCATTAGATATAACTTTCACTCCTACCCTTGTGCAATTTGCTACATATATTCATTAGCAAGGTCCCATTCCTAGCATACCATGTAAGTTATCTAATGCTATATAACAAATTACCTCCAAACTTAGTGGCTTATAACAATTGTCATTTATTTTCTTTTGTGGCTTCTGTTGGTTAGGAATTTGGAAAGGGCTCCAATGAACATTTTTCACATGGGCCGTCAGGCAGTTGCAGTCATATGTCAGCTAGGGCAACGGTCCTCTGAAGGCTTGTTTAGAGCAAGGATCCATTTCCAGGGTAGCTCACTCATATGGATGGCAAATTAATGCTGGCTAAGCTGGGAGCCCCGGTTCTTCACATGAGCTTCTCCTTGGGGTGCCTTTATTGTTTCTGTTATGGTGTCTGGCTTCTCCCAGAACAAGCAATGCCAGAGACCAAGGTGAATGCTGTAATATTTTGTATGACTTAGATTTGGAAATCATACATCATCACTTCCATCATATTCTATTGGTTGATGTAGTTACAAAGTTCCACCCAAGGGGAGGGAATGTAGTTCCAGCATCTGGAGAGAGGAAGGAGCATCACATTGTAAGAAAGCACATGGGGGAGCAGCCTGGGTGGCTCAGCTGTTTAGTGCTGCCTTCGGCCCAGGGCCTGATCCTGGAGACCTGGGATCGAGTCCCACGTCGGGCTCCCTGCATGGAGCCTGCTTCTCCCTCTGCCTGTGTCTCTGCTTCTCTTTCTTTCTGTCTCTCTTTATTTATTCATGAAATGTCTTTCATGAATAAATAAATAAAATCTAACAACAACAAAAAAGAAAAGCACATGGGACAGGATATCTATTAGTGTGGCCATCTTTGGAAAGTACAAACTGCTGTATATACCACATTAGGTGAAAACTGCAATATCAAAGCTTTTTAATTTTAAAACCTTTTTGGTACATTCCAGTTACTCCCACAGCCATCCCTTGCTATTTTCCTTCTTAATACTACTGATAACTTTAAAAATTCTCCTAGAACTTAAAATCTGGTAGGAGAAAGAGTGGTATATGAAAGCAGAAAAAACGGAAAAGATCAACAAAAATCATTATTAGCTAACTACAGCTCAGTCCTGCTAACATCAAGTGACAACTTAAAGACTAAAGTTCTCTCTAAGGCATTCAAACACCCCCATGGGAGTCCTGAAATCCTGACACCTGCTATGTTATCATGACCTCAGGCTAGTAGACAATTGTCCACAAAATTCCAAAGTCACATGCCATTTGGTTGATGAAAGACATTCTTACTTTCCATGGAGGTTTTTTGATGGTGGAAATGGCACTGTATATACTATGGACTGAATTGTATCCCCACCTCCACTCTTACCCCACCAAATTCATATGTTGAAGCCCTAACACCCAATCTGGAGATAGGGTCTTTAGAAGGTAACTAAGGTTAAATGAGGTTAAAAAAGATGGAGCCCCAATCTGATAGGACTATGGCTTATAACAAGAGTCTCTGCCTTACATGTAAGGACACAGGAAGAAAGTAGCCATTTATAAACCAAAAAGAGAACTCTTACCAGAACTCAACCATGCTGGCACTCAGATCTTGAATTTCTGAGTCTCCAGACTATACAAACTAAATGCCTGTTGTGTAAGCTGGTCAGTCTATGATATTTTGTCATGACAGCTTAAGGAGACCCTGAAATATGTGGTAGACATCCATCAGTTTGTTTTTTTCCTATCTTACATTTATTATAGCCCTATAATTATATATTTTTAAAACACAATAAATACAATTAATTAGATGCCTATATGATAGACCCTACCCTCAAATTGTTTACATGCTAGAAGACAGATAGAAAGTCACTATTACTGTACAAGAGAAATGTACCGCCTGTGTCTTTCTCACTGACCAGTCAGTCTGTGACCTTATCATTGCACCCCAGCACTTGGTACAGGGCCTGGCACAAAATGGGCACTCAGGAAAGGTTTGCTGAAATGTTGAAGGAATTCCAAAGAGAGTTATGGCTTGAGAAGGCACACTAGGTAGGGACTGAGTGAGCTGTTTCAACTCAGTATTAGGTTGGCTGTGGGATTTCATGTAAATTAGATTTTTAATTCCATTTGTTGATATCTTAAACTATAGTTTAAGGCAGAAAATGGTAAGTTTTACCTTTCCAGTAGTCAGCGGTTCTGTGAAAAGTGAGAAAAATTCATGGAGAATTTGCTCAATATTAGAATATTTATAGTCAAAGTGACGTTTACAAATCCTTCCCATTCTTGAATAATACAGAAAACTCTGCCATGGTTATATCCTGGCCAGCATAGGGCTACATATGTACAGCCAACACTTTCTTTTACCAATTAAAGACTTTGAGAGAATATATCTCCCCACTCTAACTGGTGCCTCTCACCCAACTCCCAGAAAGACAAGCCTGTCAGCCTTGCGGTGTGCTCATTTGGAGATCTTGCCTATCACGCCTCACTGGGCATATATATTTATTGACTGGTTTTCTGTTTACAGTGGCTCTCATATTTCATATGTTATTTAGGCAATTAAGAAGGCAGTGAAATCTGTCAGATAAAGGCGAATTATAATAAGGGAAACCTAACTATTGAGACTGGTAACTTGTTAAATAACCTCTCCTATTCTCTTCTGTTCACCACAGGATTATGTAAACCTGGGTCCCCTGCAAGTGAAGCTCATGAGTGTGGCGAGCAAGAAAATGCCAATTCATTTTCAAGAAAAAGAAATTCCAGTCAAATGCTATGAAGATACCAGGAGCCCAGAAAGCCGCATCACATACAAAATGATGAAGTCTTTTCTCTAAGACCAAAAGCTGCAAAGTAAAAATAACTTTTCCTTATAAATTTTCATTGGGAACTGAAGTGTATTACTTGCCCATTTTACCTACACTTTGGTCCATTTTTAAACCAGTTGTTATTTCTAAAGGTCATAATGACATTTAAAATCAAAGTTCCAAGTATTCTGCTGTTCATTTATCTGCATGACAAAAAAAAGAGTACACTTTGTATTTCCATATCCAAGTATTCAGAAACATAATAATGGGCATGAGATGGTTTCTCAGTTTCCTTACCACTTAAAAACCTTTTGTTTAATCTATCATTCCAATATGAAATAATTCAATTAGAAATTTTCTAAGACAAATTCAGAGATTTGCACAGCACTGACTACACAGCTTTGCCTCTGAAGGTTTTGAATGATAGCCAGTCCACAATTCAGGTCTATTCTTCTTTAACTTAACACTATTTATAATAAAGATAAAATACTTTAGAAACACATAAATCTGAGGGTGGTAATTTATTATATAAAAATCTACCAAGAGTGAGATCTCTCTCCTCTCAGCTCTATGAAGTCTAAGCTGCCAGGGGTGCCTGGGTGGTTCAGTTGGTTAAGTGAGAGACTCACGATTTCTGCTCAGGTCATGATCTCATGGTCCTGTGATAGAGCACCGTGTGAAACCCTGTGGGGAGTGCCATGTCCAACCCCACGTCAAGCCCCACATCGAGCCACAAGTTGGGCTCTGGGCTCAGCAGGGAGTCTGCTTGGGGTTCTTTCTCTCCCTCTCCCTCTGGTCATCTCATACCCCCTCTCTCAAATAAATAAATCTTTAAAAAAGTCTAAACTGCTGAGTCCCTGTTAAGACCATTACCACTTCCCTTTTATGAGTGCCACAAGCCAAGGACTATATACCTGACATCAGGTATATAGTCAATTTGACATCAAGCTTTCATTTTAAAGCTACATTTACTTATAATGCTTTCTACAAGGAACATCTTTTAACTAGAAGACCAAAGATAAAGAAAAAAATCAATAAAACCAAAAGCTGGCTTGAAGGGTTAATTAAAGTTGATAACCCCTAATAAGACAAATCAAAAAAGAAAGCAAAAAACAAATGAAAAAGGAAAAATCACTACATATTTGACTAACATTATGAAAAATATCATAAAAGGAAATTAAAGGGAAAAACTTCCTCAATAAAGTCAACAACTTTGATGAAATGGGAATATTTCCTGAAAAACAAGGAAATAAAAATTCTGAATAGTCCTCAATCTATAAAAAGAAGATCTAACCTATACTTAAAATTTCCCCACAAGGAAAATTTCAGACCTAGATGGCTTGCTTTACTGGTGAATTTCTCCAAAGATTTCAAAAATATATAGTAGCAAAAATACACAAACTCAGAGAGTAGAGAAAAAAAGAAATGCAAATCATTCTGTGAGGCCAATATAATCCTACACCCAAACCTGGCAGGTCATTACAAGAGAAGAGAATTGCAGGCCAATATCTCTCATGAATATAGATGCAGAATCCCTCACAAAATATTACCTTATTGCATCCAGTATTACATGTTTCATGAATAAAGAATGAAAGGTTGGTTTAACATTCAGAAATCAGAGTGGAAACAAACAGAACCAGTGGATTAAATCACTGTGAATATCCTGCCTATGGTATTATACTATAATTTTGAAAAATGGTACTCTTGAGGGAAATTGGATAAAGAGTACAATCTGTTCATAGTATCTTGTACAATTGCATATGAATTTACATCTCAAAATTTAAAATCAAAAGTATAATGAATGGAACATTGGTAACTCATATGATCATCTCAATAGGTGCAGCATTTGATAAAATTCAGTACTGTGATAAAAATTCATAAATGTATGATAAAGCTCTTAGCAAACAAGGAATAGCGTTAAATACTATAGCTAACACTGCACTTAATAGTGAAATATTAACATTTTCCCATGTGTCCCAACAAGACACATATGTTCACTACCATATTTTTTTTAAAGGAATTTTTTAATCCTTTTAAAAATCCCTTTAAAAAGGACCCAGGGATCCCCTACTACCATGCTTCTATTCAACTGTGTTTAATGGACCTTGAGGTTGTAGCCAGTTCAATAAAGGCAAGAAAAATAAATTCATAGCCTAGAGATTTTAAAAGAAGAAGCAAACTCAATTACTTATAGATGTCAAGTTTCTGTATATAGATAATCCAAAATAATCTACAAACTACTAGAATTTATGAGTGAATTTAGCAAAAGTTACAGAGTACAGATCAACAAAGAGCCATCGTATTTCTTTATACTAGCAGCAAACAATTCTGAAAGATTTAAATCACTTAAAAAAAATAAATCACTTATAATAACTTCAAAATTGGGGCAGCCTGGGTGGCTCAGCAGTTTAGCGCCGCCTTCAGCCCAGTGTGTGATCCTGGAGACCCAGGATCAAGTCCCACGTCAGACTTCCTGCATAGAGCCTGCTTCTCCCTCTGCCTGTGTCTCTGCCTCTCTCTCTCTCTCTCTCTGTCTCTCATGAATAAATAAAATCTTTAAAAAAACAAAGCAACAAAACTTGAAAATCAAGAAATTTAGCTAATGAAATATGAGCAAGACTTCCATGTTGAGGACTGCAGACATTGTTAAGAGAAATTAAAGAAGACCTAAATAAATGGGGAATGGAGACATATACCATGATCATGGATTGGAAGAGTCAAAATACTTAAGACGTGAGGTTTTCCTATATCTGTATATTCAGTGCAATCTCAATAAAAATCACATCAGGCTTTTGTTCATAGAAATTAATAATGTCTAATATTATTATGGAAATCTATAACCTGGGCAAAAGCCTATGATAGTCAAGACAATCTTGAAGAAAAACAACAGAATTAGAGAGCTTATTACCAAATTGCAAGACTTTTAACGGTTCAGTAATTAAGACAGTGTGGTTTTGGCCCAAGGATAGAGAAAAAGTCCAGTGGAAAAGAATAGAGTCCAGAAACCAACCCACAAAATCATGTGATTTCTGACAAACATGATATTATAACTTGGGAGGGGGGAGTTTTTATCATTTAAAAAAATGATTCTGAGTCAACTATATATCTACACTCAGGAAAAAATGAACCTTGACACATCATACCATACACAAAAATCAATTCCAAGGGGATCAGAGACCTAAATATAGTAAAACAATAAAGCTTCAAGTAGGAAATAGAATGTCTTTGTGTTCCCCTTTACATACCCAATAGATCCTCAAAGCCTATGCTTGAATGAACATCTACATCTGGTAGGTGGGTAAGTGTGGATTTGGCTGTGATCTGCCAAATCCCCCCAAGTCTACTACTTCCTGTGTCACCTATCTCCCTGGAGAGGGGGTGGAAATGCCATAAAAATCACTGATCATAAACTGATAAATTGAATTTCATGAAAACTACAGTCTCTTTTCATTAAAAGACACCATAAGAGTCAAAAAGTAGGCCACATACTGGGAGAATATATTTTCTACACATATATCTAACAAAGAAATATCTAAAATATATAAATAACTTTTACAAATCAATAGGAAAAAAAGACAACCATTTTAGGGGAAAATGGGCAAAAGATTTGAATTACCACTATGCAAAAGAGTACATCCTAGCAACTAATGAGCATAAAAAGAAGATTGGTATTATTACTCATCAGAGAAAGGCCAATTAAAACCATGAGATACAAGTATACATGCATCAGAATGGCTAAAATTAAAAGTTAAGGACTGCAAATATTGACAAGGATATGGAACAACTTGAACTCTCATATAATTGTTGGTGGGATCATAATTTGGCATATAAGCACTTGGAATATGATAGTATTTAGTAAAGCTGAATATGATCCAGCAGTTACACTCTTGGCTTAATATGGAATAAAAATGAGTGCTTACGTTTACCGGAAGACATGATAACAATGTCCCTAACAGCTTTACTGATAGTAGTAAAAAATTTGAAACAACCCTAATGACTGTCAGTAATAGAATGTGTAAATAGTCTATAGACAGTCATTCAATGGAATACTATACAGCAATGAAAAAGAACAACCTGTCAGATATAGCTACATAGATCAATCTTCTACACATAAGATTGAAAGAAGGCTGATACAAAATAGCACATATGATTCCACTTACACAAAACAGGACAGGCATACTAACCTTAACAATAGAAGTCAGACTAGTATAGTGATTACTTTTGTAGTAGGAAAGACTAAGATGGTACATGAAGGAGTTTTCTAATCATCTTGATCTGAGTGGCAGTTAACATGGATGGTTCACTTTATAAACATTAAGCAGGACACTTAAGATCTGTAAACTTGACTGATATAATCTATACTTAAATAAGTTACTCTCCAAAACGTCCCCAAATACTATCTTCCAATCAATTCCATAAAGTGACAGCATGGAAAAGCCATGTTTATGTCTTGCACCATGAATGACAAGAGTGTTTCCCAATGGGAAGGCACAATACTGTTGGGGTATCTTTCAGAGGTCAACAAAACAGAAATGTCCTAGGAAAAGTTAGTAACAACATGGAGTGAATCTGCCAATTTTCTTTTCTAAGAAAGAGGTAAACATTTTATAGGTAAAATTTATCTTTACTTTTGCAGATAGGAAAACAAAACAAAACAAAACAAAACAAAACAAACAACTTACTGCCTTTCCACTGGGACAAATCAAAGAGCTTCCAGTAAACTACCAAAGAGAGGCCACGTGACAGCCCACTGGTTTCAGCAGGTCAGCAGAAATTGACATTGCTTTTCTCTCAGTCTTGAAAAGTTCAGGCCATGAGATTATGAAAATAAGCCAGGCATAACATGGTAGGATTCCAGCATTAATTTGTTAGTTGTGGCAGTTTTTACTTCACAATGTGAATTTGAATCGGAAGAAAATATCAAATGGCTAAAAGTCTTGTTTGCTGCCAAGAAGATGTCAGAGTAGAAAAGTCATTCTTTGGAAAAGGAAAGGGAAGAATGTTCTTTCCTTCTGTTAATATCATTTCTTGTGTTTAGAATTTGCAGAATGGCACTATCTCTTAAGAAATCTGCATATATATACCAAATTCTAAACAGTGTAGCATGGTAGCTTTGTGAGATGACATTACAAAGCAAATCTCAATAAACTGCTGTACCCTGTGACCTTCCTATCAGTGCCACTCACTCAAGAAACTGTTGATCAAACAAGTCCTTCTAGACAGGCACTGTGCGTAAGGCAGTAGGGAGGCACAATCAAACTGCCTCTTTCTTCAAGACGCTAATGGCCCAGTAAGGGAACCCAATGGGTCAGGGAGGCCTCCCTGGGCTGGTGTGAAAATTGCTTTCCCTCTTCATACCAGCACCAAAGGAGGAAGCAAGAAAGGGGGGAGAAGGCAGGACAAGATACTCTAGGCATGGTAGGTGATTGTATTTAACCTGAAATATTCTATTTTTAGCAACTTTAGTAATAAATTTAGAAAAGAAATTTAAGATGAGTTTAGGAGGATTTTATGTAGTGGTTTCACTTTTCAAAATAGCCAAACATGTGTTTTTTATGTTGCCCTTTAAGATTTGGGGAGGCGGAAGGGCAGAGACAGAGTGTCAGCAGCTTTAGCCTCAGGCTGGGAAATTGCTTATTTTGGGCCAGGAATTAGATAAATTTGGAAAAATTAAGGAGATGTAAAGAGATAAGGTAAAGTATGGGAAAACACATTTTGTGGAATCAGGCTGGCTACCTCGAATCTTGGCCAGTCACTAAACCTCTCTGCAGCCTGGTTACCGCTTCAATATCACATGGACCTAATTCTCATACTGCAGAATTATTTTAAAGATTAAAATAAGGACATGTAACCTGCACATACTAGACATTAAATACATGGCAGTTGAAATAACGACTGGCATTTGACAATAGTCTCTGGCAGTAAGGCCCTGGGTGTCTGGTTGTCTTTGCAGTACCTTTACGTGAAGGTCTAGAGAGCGCCTGTCCCACTGGTCACATGCTGTGAGGCGCTGCCCAGATGGCTGTATGAAGGGCTTCATTCTGTCCTGAGCTGGCTGGGGAGAGGCACTGAGCTGCAGCCCGGCCTGGGGGCTCCAAGACGCCATTCCCAGGACCTGCTGATCTCCATCCGGCTGTAGGGACCGGTAGTAAACCCACTTCCAATATTTTTATGAGCGTGGGGGAGGCAGGCTGGGCGCTGTGGGTCAGTGGTAACATTTTTGTTTCTTTCTGAGTCCCAGAGCCAGACACTAGAGCGATTCAGGGAACAGGGAGGACAGGGGATTTTTGTGGCAATAAAGAGCTGTTTGTTAGAGGCTTGCTTGATCCTTCCTTGTTTTACTAGAGCTCAACACAACAGTTCTCTGTATTTTTCTTGGAATAAAACTGGCTCTTGCATTAGATGCAAGGAAATGTGCCCTCAAGCAGCAGAGGCTTTCTAAATATTAGTGACTTTAACTAGATTAAGTATTTCCATTTCCTATTCCTGTGACTTTATGAGGCTTCAGTTCCCAGAAAGGCTGCTTTTTTTTTTTTTTTTTTTTCACTATGACTCTTTCGGCTGGTTATGTTTTAGGTCATTCTGTTCTTATGATCTGAGTAAGTGCTAAAAACCTTCAAGATGCTTGGAAAGATTTTTCACGTAGTAATGTTTTCAGGTTTCCAGCAGAGTCCATGAGTTTGAAAGGGACTGCAGATTCAGATACCCTCACAGACACTTGGTAAAAGGTTTTGTCAGCATTTCCTTCCTCAAGCTGGATGCTCAACTCACTGACCTCTTGCCTCCTTGGGTTTGGGCCATCTTTTTGTATAGTCTCAGCTATAAAAATATGCTAGGCCTTGCAACATTTCCCTCCTAAAAGGAATGAAAATGAACTATGCTGGATTCCCTCTCTGTATGACTGAGGTCAGTGAGGCATTTTTACCTTAAAGCCCTCAGACACCAAATCAGAAGGAAGGCGTGCTCTGGCCTCATTTGAGCTTCTGGCCAAGTGTGCAGTTCACTTCAGATCTTTGATGTCCTTTGACTGTTAGAGTTCGTTTTTGCATCAGTTATTTTCTCCTAGCCACTTAAAAAGTGACTTCTGTGTTATTTACATAAAACTGTCAATATGGAATACTGCTGGGCCTAACATCTGGCAGGAAGGTATACATTTCCAACATGTCTTCTAACACATACTGAGCACTTAGCAGTTTGGATTTGCTTCTTTTTCATTTTTAAGCACTTGCACATTTTGTATTGAATTTCTTTGAAATATTTCAATTCTATGAGTATAAACTATAATTCTTTTTTTAGTATATCTCAGATCTCAACTTACAATATGTGACATGGGAAGGTTTTAGTCATTGATCAGAAAAAGGCTCAAGAAATTAGCAATTCTTTTAACAAAAATTGTATGACTGTGACAGTGCCTGCCAGAGTTCGTTCAAATCTCTTTTCCCTCTTTCACTATAATGCATTGATTTAGTTGTTTTAGCTGAGTACATGATCACCTTAATTAAAGACTACTTCCCACCTTCCCTTGCAACCCACATGACCAAGTTCTGGCCAATTTAACATGAGAAGCTGTGCACAATTTCTGTGTCATGTCTTCCTCTCCCTTTCTCCCCACTTCCTCCATCCTGTTGCAGTGGATTATGAGCTGGAAGGAGCACCGGATGGACTATGGAACAGAAAGACACCTATACTTGGAAACAGACACCTACAAGTCTTGTGAGCAAAGCTGCTACGCCAGCTCAGGCTTTTATGTGACAGAGAAAATAAACTTGTTTGAATCATTGTTAGTGTGTATTTTGTTACACACAGGCCAAATCTAATGCTAATACAGAGACAAACATGAATATTTATCTCACAGGAAGTCAGTGTTTCCAATAGTAAAACGCAGTCTCTGAGACACTAAACAAAACTTTGGTATTTATTCTCTGTTAAAAGAAAAAAAGGGGATCCCTGGGTGGCGCTGCGGTTTAGCGCCTGCCTTTGGCCCAGGGCGCAATCCTGGAGACCCGGGATCGAATCCCACATCGGGCTCCCGGTGCATGGAGCCTGCTTCTCCCTCTGCCTGTGTCTCTGCCTCTCTCTCTCTCTCTCTGTGTGACTATCATAAATAAATAAAAATTAAAAAAAAAAAAAAAGAAAAAAAGGAGGGGGTGCTCAAATGACTTTAGAAAGTATTCTGCGGGGGTGCCTGGGTCTCTCAGTGTTTGAATGTTTGCCTTCTGCATGGGTGTGATCCCGGGGTCATGAGATTGAGTCGTGGATCAGGGTCTCCGCAGGGAGCCCACTTCTCCCTATGCTTGTGTCTCTGCCTCTGTCATGAATAAATAAAATGTTAAAAAAAAAAAAGTATTCTGCTTTATCTGAGTGCATCTAAAGCTGCTGACCTAAGTATGGTTAAATGTGTGGGGTTGGCTGTTTTCAAAAATGTGTCACAGCAGACCCTAGAATTACTGCAGCTGCCTTAGAATCAAGGACTCCTGCTTGTGTGAGGACGTGTGGAGTTGGAGGTTCAGGGTTTTGCTTGGGAATCAGCTCGTGCGACCTCCAGCAGAGCACTGGGCTGACAAAGTACAATGCGAACAGGGCAGGGTGAACAGTCCCAAAGACTGACATTTTAAAAGCCTCTTTAGTAACACTAACAATAGCAAACACTTAAATGTGCTTATTATATGCACTTTACGTATGTTAACCTAGTTGATCCTTCTATAATCCTATGTGATGGGTCTACAATTATTCTCACTTTACAGATAAGGAACAGGCAGAGGGAAATTTAGTTAATTTCCCAAAGTCCCCCAACCAGGAACAGGGTCGGGATTTAAACACAGATTTTTACCTCCAGAATCTAGGCTCTTGGCCAGTTATTCTGTATCCCAGTAAGTGTACTGAGACTTTGTCACATGCCAGGATGTTCTAAATACTTCCATTTATTGATTCGTTAGTTACAACAGTCCTATGAGGTAGGCATCATTATGCCATTTTACAGATGAAGAAATTGAGGCGCAGGCACAGTATATATAAGTAGTCCAAACACGTTTAATCCTAGCATGGCTGCAGAGTCCACTGTTACCACTATGCTGCACTGTCTCATCAAGCAGCAGGGAGGGGCATCACTCCTTGTAGGTAGGAAGGCTCTCAGAAGGGAACGATGCTCTCCAAAGACAAATACCATGCAAACTGTCCTGTGTGTGTGTTCATACGCTAGGCTCTCCCTGTGTTCTTTCTTCACTTACCCATCTCTCTCCAGTCCTAACCACTCAGAATTTCCCTTCCTCCTGCTGATTTTGCAGCCTAGCTCAATGTTACTTGACTTCCTTAACTTCTACTCTAAGTAATTAACATTACTAGTGCATTCTTTTTCATCTTTGAGATATAATTGACAAAATCTAAAGCTATTTAAAGTATACGATGTGATTTTATATATATATATATATATATACACACACACACACATATATATATACACACCACCATATACATATATAGTGTGTGTGTGTGTGTGTGTGTGTGTGTGAAGGGATTCCTCTCAAAGTTTTACACATCCATCACTTCACGTATTTACCTTTTTGGAGGTGGCAGGACAACATTTATGTCCTACTCCCTTAGCAAATTTTGATTATATGAGACAGTGTAATCAACTACAGTCTCCATGCTACATATTAGATCCTCAGACCTTATTCTTCTCATAACTTAAACTTTGCACTTTTTACCAACCTGTCCTTATTTCCCTCACCTTCCAATTTTCTACTGTTTCATTGTTTTCCCATTGTTTCTATTATTTTGACTTTTTCCCCTTTTTCGGTTTTGTTTGTTTTAAAGAATCCACACGTAGGTGAGACTATGCAGTATTAGTCTGGCTTAATTCACTTAGCATCCATGTCATCATAAATGACGGAATTATTTTCAACTTTAAGAATAAGTAATATTCCACTGTGTATATATAATTTTTAAATCAATTAATCTGCTGATAGACACTTAGGTTGTTTCCATTCCTTGGCTATAGTGAATAATGCTGTAGTGAGCATAAGAATAAGGTTATTGCTTCAGGGTAATGGTTTTGTTCTTTGCAGGTATCTACTCATAAGTGGGATTGCTGGATCCCTGGATAGTTCTATTTTTAATTTCTTGAGAAAACTCCATTGTTTTCCATAGTGACTGAACTAGTTTACATTCCCACTGACAGCACACAAGGGTTCCCTCCTTCTCCACATCCTTACCAGGATATGCCCCAGGAGTCATCATTGAACTTTCCCTTACTTCAGTTATTTATACAGTTGTTTCTTTGGTAATCTCATCACTTATGATACGCATTCTTCCACATATTTTCCATGCTTTAATTTCTTCAGATGTCCAGAAGTGGGATTACAGAGCTAAGTATAAAAGTACTTCTGTGATTCAATGAACAGAGGTGCTAGTTTTCCCTACCCAGAGTGACAGTACTCAAAGAGGCTCAATAGGTAAAAAAAAAAAAAAAAAAAATTAAAAAAATTAAAAATGTAGAGGAAAGGGGGCAGGTAACTCGAGAATTTTATCAGGAGACAGTAAAGAGAGAAAGTTAGTTTGAGTCGAAGTTTCAAGAATGGAGGAGTGAGAAAGGTCAGAATTGTTCTAGGCCCTAACTACATGGTGAGCACTGAGACACAGACCTACACGGAAGGGTCCCAGCAAAGTGCAGGGTTGAGGGGGTGGGGCTGCAGCCAACCAGACACACGGAACCCCCATGTGATGGATTCCCCACGTCCTTCATGGAAACTACATTTGGGAAGAAGATTATCAAGTGGGGAAACTTTGTGAACCATGTATATTAAGGCTTGCAATCAAGAAGCTAGCTCTGAGAAGCTCCTTGATAAATGTGAAACTAAAAATGTCTCATGGGTCCTCTAGTTCCTCTTAACACAGGACAAGGAAATTAGAGTTCCACTTACCTCCCAAATCTTCTATAACAGAACTCATGTTGAGAAATGTAAAGCTCTCTTCTCTGTTGGGTGACTGGTAGAGAATTTTGTTCTTCTAAGCACCTTGGACCAGTATTTCTCCTGTCTTCAGTGGAAATGCCCTCTCTCCACCTCATCACCAGCCAACCCTCCCGAGGGAGAAAACATCTTTCTACTTTTCGTTGGCCTGGGTATTGGCAGAGCCTGGTTAGCGTCGACTGGCTTTAATCTGGAATGATTGCAATAGAGATCTGCACTGAGTCTCTAATCGTCTATTATCTGCTGATGTAAACTGACCCACAAGAGCAAGGTTTTGTTTCAAGATAGTCTCAAGGTATGGCATCCTGCTAATCTGACCTCTTCTTCAATACAAGCAATTCCTGATTTTAAACTTATGTGTTATGCAACAACTCAAGGCAAGTTCCCTAGAAAAGACCTCATCCCCAGGTTATTTCTGCGGGTAAATTTCCTAAAAGTTAATTACTGGATCAGCAGTAAAACTCTCAAGACTTCTGACAACCCTAAGCTAACGTCCATCCAAAAAAGCTGTACTAGCTTATATTCACGTCAGCTGTAAATCAGCAATCAAACCCCATGCGCTCCTGTCTGTGCTGTTATATACATCAATTCTTTTTGATAGGTAACCAACATGGCATCCTCCTACAGCAGCCTGCAGTTAAGTGGTTATGAGCAGAACTATAGCCAGACCACAAAGGCTCAGGATTATAGCTCACTTAGTTGATAAAGCTCACAAAGTGAGGTACTCTCTCCAGACTTCAGTCTCATCTATAAAATAGATAAAACAAAAGTTATATGGCCCAAAAGTGCTTTCTCCATAGATTTGATTAAATGAATACATACAAAAGCACTCAAAATGTCCTTACACTTGGAAAGTTGTTGTTCCCATTTTAATTTTTTAGTTACTATTCATTTTTTTCATTATCAGTTCAGTTCTTCCTTGATTAACTGCTTTTACCATATCCTTTCCCTCCTGTTATTTTCCTGATAGTCACATATATTCTTCACCTTTCTAATTCCTTACATTGACACTCTTCAACCCATTTGGAATTTATATTGGTATATGTTGGAGGGAATTGTCACCCTTCCCCAGATACATGGTGCCAGTAAAAACCACTTATTAAATAATCCATCTTATCTTTACTCTCCTGAAATGCCATCTCTATCACATAAACACCTCAGTTATTTTAAGCTCTTTAAATGCATGAGAAAAACACTTGTGTGCCCTAGAATTCAACTTTCATACTAACTAGAGTTGGTGCAGACCCCAGAAGTGAAGGGCTCAGTCCTACAAGATTGCCCAAATTTCCCCAATGCCCCAGATGCCAATTTCAAGTCCAGGTTGTCACCCATACTTCTTATTCACTAGCTATAAATGGGGGTTCTTGTGGGTTTGATAATTTGAATGGCTCACAGAACTCAGGGAAACATCAAATGTTTGCCAGTATTATTTAATAAAGGATATGATAAAGGATACAGATAACGGCCAGATGAAGATTCATAAGTCAGTACCAAGTGCAGGAGCTTCTGTCCCTGTGAAGGTGGGGTGCACCACCCTCCTGACCAAATGGATTTATTCACCAACCTGGAAAATCCCCAGATCCCTTAATATTTGTATTTTTATGGAGGCTTCATCACTCCACAGGCATGTTCAATCATTAACTCAAATCTCCAGTCCCTCTCTCTATCCTCAAGGATGTGGTCAGGCTAAACTGCTAAGCTTCTAATGACACATTGGTCTTCCTGGCGACCAGCTCTCATCCAGGAGCCATCCGGGAGATCACAGAGAGCTGCCGCATTAAAACAAAAGATAACTCTGTCACCCAGGAAATTCCAAGAGATTTAGTAATTTTATCAGGAATCGGGGTCAAAGAACAAAGATGCTCCTAGTGCTCTTAAGAAATTAGAAGGGTCTCAGGAGCTCTGAGCCAGGAACAGGGGACAGAAACTTTCATATATTTTCTATCATTTCATATTATCCTACCATATTCTTGCTTTTAGGCCAGCATGACGCCAGTTAACCTCTGTAAGAAGTGTACTGTCATTCTTTCATTTCTACTTTGGACCCACATATGAAATGAATTCTGTCCCTCATAAATTACTAAGTTCTGCATGTCAGCATAGTAGTTATAAAAGATTAGCTCCCAGCAATAGGTATTCTGAACACTATACAATGGGCACAGCCATCCTGTTCTCTCTGATGTCTTTCCCTTTGCATTGTACTGCCTCTGCCTGCCTCAACCTGCCTCCTCCAGGTCTTTTGAGCCTCCTTCAATGTCATTACTTGGAAGCAAAAAGCTTTTCAGTTTCCACCCTTCTTCAGGACAAAAATGACCAGAAGTTAAGATTTCATTTTGTGCCTTTTAAGATAGCCACTAAGCTAGCTGGCAGTCCCAGTGTGGTATGCCTGATGCTTCCATGTAAAGTGCTCCTGAAAGGCTAAAGAAATCAACTGTTAAGTTCTGCACATTAGTTCAGACAGCCTGGAGTCCAAGTGTATGGTAGGGAGTGGGGACTGTCTACTTCTCTGTTGATATTTTCTGCCCTACGGTCCCAGTCAAGGGTCAAGGGGATGATACTGGGAGTACAGTGCAGCTGCCAAGTGCCCAGGCCCAAGGAAGACAGGAAGGGACCTGACTAGAATACTCAGACAGGGTTAGGGTTAGCTCCCTGGGTTATTCTCACACAGCAATTTTTATTTCAAAACCAACCTTAGGGCAGCCCCGGTGGCGCAGCGGTTTGGCCCGGGATGTGATCCTGGAGACCCGGGATCGAGACCCGGGATCGAGTCCCACATCAGGCTCCCTGCATGGTGCCTGCTTCTCCCTCTGCCTGTGTCTCTGCCTCTCTCTCTCTCTAGCTGTGTCTCTATGAATAAATAAATAAAATCTTTAAAAAAAAAAAAAAACCCAACCTTAGTATTATTTTTGGGAGCAGCTAAAGGAAGAGCTATTTTAAATAAGAACTGATTAGAAAACGGAACTTCTATAAAACTTTCCTCTCCCTTTCCTCTCCTCGCTATCTGCCTCCTCTGAGTGTACTCTACTACTATTCTGCCTGAAGACAGTCATACCTGCCCCATCCCCCAATACCACAGAGAAAACTTGACACAACTTTTAACAACGTGGCTCATTTCATCCAGAATAAAATCTATACATGCACACTGACATCAGTAACAAATGGGACATTTACTAAGTGTTTACATCAAAATTAGACAGAAATACTAGTTAGAGACTTAGAAAACATTTGATTGGTGACACACAAAAATGGAAGATGATACTGCAGGCTTTCCATTCCGAGCCTATTCAGACAGCAGAATTCCTGGCCAGTCAGACCCCTGGAAAGTAGCAAATATGGCTGAACAAAGCTCAGCTATTTGCAGTGGTCACCGACAGAAGCCCTGAAGCCATCTTTTCTGTAAGGTAGGAGCATGTTCATCTGGCTGAGTGCTGTGGCCTCTCCAGAAAGTCTGTGACCCAGCCTCTGCCCAACACACAGGAGCCACACTTATCCTGAATGTAGAGATGTTTTTCTCTCCATTGAGTATTAAATAAGCATTCCCATCAGGACTCTCAACTCTCAGAATTTGGAAACATGTTTGTTGATGATGATGAACAAGAAAAGAGCCTTGAAATTATTTTAGTTCAAGGAGAAACTTATCCCATAAAAACCTCTTTTCCAGGGGTGTTTTGTTTGTGGAGAAAAAACTCCTAGTCTAACGTAAGGCCTCCTCCTAAATATGGACTCTCAAGCCACTGGTTAAGAAAAGGGTATTTTTAAGAAAATGTTCAATGATGATAGTAAGATATTAAGTCAAAAGCAAAAAACTAAGTTTGAAAACGATTTGGGACGAGTATAGCTGCCTTCTGCAGCTACTCATCTTATGTCTCTCTGCAACCGCTGCCAACTTGGTAGTTAAGTATTAAGATGGTGTGTGTATGTATAGGTGTATAACCTAATATATTAAGCATTCAACAGCTAGCTAATTTACCTCACTGGTTATACTGTGATTAAAGTTAATATGATCATGTGTTTTGTATTTTTTCCTTGCCCATGATTGTCTGGGCATCAGAAAGGGAAGCAGGAAATGTACTTCATGGAAGAAGACCATGCAGAAAAGTGGTCACCAGTCTACAATGCAGAGGGACAGAATTCCCTTTTCAGTTCATACATTGGAATAAACAACAGCAGGTCATAAAAAAGACCAGAAACCAAACACCTGACTCCCCTGTTAGCTTATCGACTTGAGCAAGTTCTTTTCCAGTTCTTGATTCCAATCTACAAAATGGGTAAAATGTAGGTATCACCTACCCAATAATTCTCAAAGTTGTTCCAACAACAGGATGACAATACTTCTAAAGTACCTTCATAAACATACAAAATAATAATAATAATGTAATTATAAAAGGAATAAACCATAGACCTGCCATTGAAGATCTGTTCAAACATGAGACCAATCAAAATCTGTGATAACATTAGGAAGTTAACTACAAAAGTACAATTTCCCAGTTTATATGAAAAGGGTTTAGAAAGAGTACAACTTAGAAACTAATAAAATTAACATAGTATATCAGATAAAGATGATTTCTTCCAATAATGCAGACTCTTATCGATGCCATCTTTAATCCCTCCATCATGTATCCTGAATCTTACTTACTACTATGAAACATGATACAGTAAGAGATGTCTCTGGCATCAATGTGCCAAATACAAAGCATTTTCTCCCTTAAACTTACCTGACTGAAGGTATCTGATCAAAAGACAAAAATAAACAATTTTAATTAAGTAGTTTAGTTTATCAATGAGAGTCTAGAAGGTAACAAAAGGTACAAAGATAAATCTTTTAGGAAATTAAAACAAATAAAATTTACATTTTATTAAATCAGCAAATATAATCACCTGGGTATATCTTTATTAGCAAAAAATAATGATACTGATGATAAAGAAAAAGGAGTAAGAAAACAAAATGCACCTCAGACCAGAATACCATAACAAAAGTTTTGTGGAAGCTGCATTTTATTTGAAAATCCACCCATTTTTGCTAACATACATTTTAATATTGTAAACAAAAATAGAATCTGCAGAGACAATGCAACAAGTATGCTTAAACTCATGTACAGAATTGCTTTCCTACAATGAACTGTCCTTCTTAAGGCCCCTCTCAACCAAAACGTTAAGATGTATTTACACAAAGCACCGATCAACAGTGCAGTTTAATTCTTCGTTAACTAAACTCTTGGCTAGACATTAACTTTAAAGATACTATTTCCCCTTATTTAAAAGGTACATGATCATAACATGGCATGAGCCAAATAAAAAGTTTCAAGGATTTGGTTCCCTTCCCTCCCCCCATAACACCTCCTAGAGTTTTACTGAAAAGAAGGAAAGTCTTGAAGTGAAAGCAATTCCTCACATTCATTTTGGAAAGGCCCTAATGTCAAATGGAAAATAATGACATGCCAAGCACAAAGCAGTAAAGTTCCTTCCCAATGCACTAATGCTGAATTTAAAATGTAGTGCTTTTCCTAGTCAGTGAACTGTTCCCTTGCAAAATCCTAGGCACAGAATTGACTATAAGGATTAATGCATTTATAATGCTTCCCTAAATCCCATAGAGACTGAGAATTCTTAAGCGATTCAGACCTATGGACTTGCCTTAAAATATTTAGTGCTCTGTATGTCAGCTGAAAAGCATTCTGAATCAGATTCGCTCTTAATGGATAAAAATCAAACATACTGTATACATCCATACTCATTTTCATAAGGAGGTCTGATACAATATTAATGTTACGTAAATTGATAATCATAAATAAATACAAATACTTAAGGAATGTCTACTGCAAACTGAATATATAATTTTTTAAAAAGAAAAGTTAATTTTAGTTATTGTTTCTGTATCTGTGAGGACTGGAGAAAAGAAAAATACTGCATAATTAAGAATTATGATTTTGATCCCCTCAAAAGAGTCCTGTTGCATTACAGTAAAGGACACAGCTCTTCTCTCCAGGCAGCTTTTCCAAATACAAATTTCACACTTTCCAAATAAGGGCTTTTCTTGGTAGGTTACTGATTATGGGTATTAATAAGAGTTGAAAGAACTGAAGGGTTAGTCACCAAAAAGATCTTAGTCTGAAATCATGGCAATTCTTGGCTTTATAAACTGTATTGATAACGTTCTCCTATAGACTAGTCCCAATTTCCTTCATGGGCCTTCACTGGGTTACTGTAGCATTCTAATGGAAGAAGAGAGTTTAAGAGACAGCAGTTTGGATTTTGCTGGAAGTAAGTATTTGCTGCTTGAGCACTCGTCTTTTTGGAATAATTCCATTCTCTTCCATCTAGTTACATAAACTGTATCTGGAAAAAAAAAAAAAAGGAACGTAAGTTCATTCACTGCCTTGTATTCTTCTCACAAATAAAAATGCTTTGTGGCTTTTCCCATTCAACTGGCCCAGAAATGTTTACATGTTTATCACAACCCTGATTACAAAATTAAGTCAGTATTATCAGCTCACCATGTGCCAGACCTCAATATTTGAAGCCTAGTTAGAGGGACTTCCAAATATATCTTTCTAATTACTAAAAACCAAGAGACAGGGGATGAAAGAAAATGAACAATTTTTCAATGAGAAGTTCAGAGCATCTCTTCATGAACACAAATATTCCGTGTGAAAATTTCATTTAGAAAAGCACAAT
Source organism: Canis lupus familiaris (assembly GCF_011100685.1). Lineage (NCBI taxonomy): Eukaryota > Metazoa > Chordata > Mammalia > Carnivora > Canidae > Canis > Canis lupus. The sequence continues at coordinate 13,632,076 of NC_049242.1, read as the reverse complement.
TAAAAAAAAGAAAAACGAAAAAAAAAAAAAAACAAGAAAAGCACACTTTGACTTATTTCCAATGATATCATAAAATTAGAGATAATTAAGGGAAGAGTAATATTATACTTACTAAATCATTTCTTTACTAATATAAATAAAAATCTGAAAGATCTACAAAGGAATAGTTTTCAATAGGGCATCACTGTTTGCTCAGATACTTCACTCAGGATATCCCTGAAACTGTTCATCCAAAGACATTACTTAAGTAGAAGTGCTAATAAACTTGTCACATCCGAAGAGTACAAACTCTCAAAGATTTAGAAGTTCTATCTACCCTGGGGGCTAGAGCACCAAGAAGAACAAATCTCACTGCCTTCCAGCAAAGAGAGGCAGTGCAGATCAAACAGAGAATCCTTCTATCAAAAAGGGCAATAAAGTATTCGCTAGTCCTTAACTTTAAAAAAAAAGTCTGTTAGGGGAAAATGTTACAATTTTTAAATGAAAAGGCACATATGAATACGACACTTTAAAGAAACTGTTAAAATGAATTCTTCACAACTAATGTTCAGGGGCATTATGTTCAAACTAGAGATGCGCCTAGTCAAGCTCTAATCCAACATGTAGAATGGTGTTGTTCTTTGTACATCTTGTAAGACTGACAAAAACATCCAGTTAAGGGTAGTATCTGATCCCACCCATCTGCTGTGAGCAGTGGATGCTTATATGTAAACATGAGAGATGGTTGATTTCACACCTAATTATGTTAAAAGATATTTTCCAAAAGTTGTTTGTCCTTATGGCCTATTTTGATCTATTTTTATTCTTCACCTAAAGAATAGAGGAGAAGGAGGAAGAGTGAGAACCTAGAGTCCTTTAAAGAAACAAAGGAGAAGAGTGAACTGTGTTTAATATTTGATAAAATTTTAAAGTATTTAAGTCCCCATCTCCCCCAACAAGCAGCAATACCTAAAGTGATTTATAAGAAATCCTCCAAAGAGAGCTCTGCAAAAGGGTCCTTTCCTGAAGCTCTGTGAGGACTGTGACTGGAGGGGCTGGATGCTGCCGACAGCTGGGGGAAAAGAAGACAGAGAGAGGGAAAGAAAAAAAGATCTCTGAATGACAGAACATGAAAGCAGAAAATGTAATGAAAGAAGAAGTGGTTTTTGTTTTGTCATCTTTAATAAATATAAAGGCAGCTTTTGTAGAAAATGGAATTATTAAAACAAAAGTTTCAATCACATGTCAAGTTAAAGTATATCCAATGGCATGTGTTTTTCAGAAAACAAATTGTTTCTGAAATTCCAAAGGAATAAAATCTTTTACTCAAAAAGGCTGATACAAGCTGACCCACACTGAAGACTTCTATTGTGGATGGAGGGGAAGAGGGAAAGAAAGTGCATAATTGTGATTTTTTTTTTCTTTATAATTGAGGAAAGATGGGTTCCTGTGTCCAAAGAGCTGTATAGACTCTGACCTCCGTCCAGACCCAACACATCCACCTGTAATATTCTTTCCTTCCTTCCTCTAAGAGGTCTTGTCTTCTGCTCACACTTTTTCCACATGGAATTGTCTCCTGCCTGTTTCTCTGGACACACTGTGGCTGATGCATATACTCTGGGAGGTGAAAGTGACTTTAGAGGTCACCTGAATATAGGGAATACTCAAGATCATTGATTCTCTTTTCTACCGGATTACATTTGCTTGATTCTTGGAATTACATGCTATCATTTAATCTGAATATACAGTGAGGCAAATAGTTTATTAAACTCAGTAATGTATCTTTAAGAATTTCCTCAAAGAATGACAGTTCCTGAAGAATGATGTTCACTGATGTTCATTTTCATATGTGTATCTCCTTCACCAACCTACTTTGAATATTTCAAACCAAACACAAATCCTTTTCATTTGGAACAAACTTAATTTTTTTTCTCTCCCCTGCATAAGATTGCAGAGGCATGCAAGCACAGGGCTATTATGAAATGAGCTGTCCTTTTAGGGAAATTCAATTGAGTATTAAATCAAAGTTGACAAAATGGGAATAGTTTCAATTCTTTTTCCAACATTCAAATCCTGTAATGGATTTCAAGCCTCATAATCTATCTTTGGTGGTTCAAAGTGATTTCATTTCTACCTTTTTTTTTTTTTTTTTTAAAGAAAAGCACTGCAGAGAATGAATAGCCAGCCAGTGACTTTCAACAAAAATTACATCACAAATGTAATTTGTTGTGGATGACAAAATCAACTGAAAGGTTTAGAAGTCATCTTCAGTTATTTTAGTGGTTGAGACATTTTCCTATTCCATACCTTGTTCTCAGAAATAAAAGTCCAAAGACAACAGAAAGAAACAATGCAAAGGATGATGCACTTACACAGGCAGCTCCAGATGGGAGGATGGAGCAGCAGTCTGGGTTTGGGGATTCAAATAACAGCCAGGCAGAGACAGATTAAGGTGAAACTTAACTGGAAAGCTGTCTCCTCCTCACTTCAGAACCAACCATGGATGAGCATTCAGAAACAGAATGATTTTTAAGTAAAGTGATCAACAGTCAGTAAGTTGGAGGAAGTCTAGGATTAACTGTGTTTCTCTCCAAAACAGTATTTTTTCTCTTTCACTTGAAGTTCAAACACAAACACTGAAAATCCCTTATTGTGGATAGACTGCATCCAAAATCTCAAATCTCCTATGAAAGGCCCATACTAAAATATCTTAAAGTCCCATGTTTTCATAAGGACAGCAGTCTGAAGACCCAACAGTCCCAGAGGAAAATGCACGAAGAGTATGTCAAAGGAAACACTTCTATTCTCAAAGTGTGAGAGCATACTGCTAGAGAGAAGTCCTACAGACTTACAAATAATGTTAAAGAGGATCAATTTCCTTGGGAAGAAAAAAAGTGCCAGTTTCAAATACTTCCGCTCTCTTAAAATTGGTAAAATCCACATACGTTTTACATTTATAAATATGTAGCCAAATTAAAACGTGAAAACAAGACCTAATATCCCTATAATAATACTCATCAATACTCATATCAAGCACATGAAACCATGGCCCAGACTGGCTTAGCTGACTGCAGAGTGCTAAAGGCAGGGCCATGAAGCAGTCCTGGACCACCTATACCCACTTCTTCCCTGGCACCTGTACCAAAGCATAGGCATACCATGCACTGGTGAGGAAGGAGTCAGCTCTGAGAATAAAGACAAAGAAAAGGAAACACGCTGCAATAGCCCAATTACTGCTCAAGGAAAGTAGGAAGCACAAAAGATCATGAAGGAGCAACAGGATCCTGGTGGGTGAGAAGCAGCAAGACTGGAAGAGTCTACAAAAGTCACTTGCAAGTAGAAGAGCTGACCTTCTACTTATCATTCTGTGAGTAAATTAGAGACTATGTAGGGCTGCTAGTACTAGGTCTGTGTGACCCCCTTAAAAAAAATTCTACTATAAACATGCCATCACAAAAAGACGCAAAACATGGCAGGGGGCAAGGAGGGGGTTGGATTGGTGGGCCTGGGTGGCTCAGTCAGTCAAGCATCCAATTCTTGATATCTGCTCAGGTCTTGATCTCAAGGTGGTGAGTTCAAGCTCCGCATTGGGCTCCCACACTGGGCATGGAGCCTATTTAAAACAAAACCAAAAAAACCCCAGGAGTACTGCATAGGTCCATCAGTTGAGCCTTGAACTCGATTTTGGCTCAGGTCATTATCTCAGAGTAATGGGATTGAGCCCTGTGCTCAGTGCAGAGTTTGCTGAAGATTCTCTTCCTTTTCTATCCTCCCAGTCTCTCCTCTCACTCGAGCTCTTCCCCACCCCATAAACAAATAAATAATAAAATCTTTAAAAACAAAACAAAAAATGCCCTTTTACCCATTTATTTAAAATATTCTCTATACAAATGCCCACAGAATTAAAAAAAATTAGCACAGTTATTGTTCAAATTAAACTGACCTACAGCACAAGTGAATATGCTTTTTAAAGAAAGTAGTCAGTTTTACTCTAATACAGACATACTTAGTATTACTTTCTCACTTTATAGGAAAATAAAATATTGAGAAACAGTAGGAAAAGATCAACATATAAATAGAAATACTAAGATTTATAAGTAACTGATGATGGTAACTCTTAGCTGAAATTCCTCCATTCTTTCTCTCCACTCTAATCTTAGGAAAAAAAATGCTGAAAAATGTCGAGAAAGATTTTTTTTTGGTTGTAGCATATGTTTAATATAAGAAAGAGTACAGAAATCATAAGTTAACTTTAATAAGAGGCAAATATATTTAAAAGAAATTTTAAACAAGTAATTCTACTGCTACACCAAATGTTATAAAATAAAAATGGTTATTCCTTCATTAGACTCCTGTTCAGCACTAAAGAAAGAAAATTTCAGGTCAGAACAAGAAAATAAATACATACATAACAAATACATAAATACACAGCAGTCTCAAAGTGAGATTAGTGCAACTAAAAGCTTAAAGAAGAATAAAGAATTGGATATTTTAAGGATAAACTCCTGACCTATCACTGGCTGTGCTTAAAATTCTTGGAGAAGAAGCAACTTGGCCACATCTTTTCTTTCCATTTGAATTTTGCCTGCATAGCAAATATCAATGCTGTAGAGACTCACTTTGTCTTTGTTAGAGAAGCAAGGTCAACATCTTATGAGAAAAATGGATAAACTTCCTTTGTCTGGGTTGACAGAGTAGAGTTTTGTAGAAGGATGGCACTGAATCTAATCATGGCTCGTCTATAAACAGGGCTTATCTAGACTAAAATTTTGTATCTCCTTTTAAGACTGTCTTGAGGATTAAATAAAAATATACATAAAGCATCCTGTACATTGCCTGGCATATATTAGTAGCTCAAATACTAGTTCAAACTTCCCTATCTCCCACAGTCAAATGTTTATCTACTCTTATATAAGAGGCCCAGCTCAAATGTCATCAGATCTGTGGTGCCCTTGCTCTCCACTGTGTTCTCAACATTCTGTGTTTCTCTTATAATGCTTCTTATTCTGTCAGCAACTGGTCACTTGTGTGTCCATATTACACTCATCCTTGGGCTCCTCAGATGTAGGACACATATTTTACCTGTCTCTTGGTTCAGAAACTAGCAATGACTTACACATTCTAAGCATTTAGAATGTATAATATACATTCTAATTACATATATATAATATAATTATACTAAGCATTCTATAACATGTTAAAATGCTTTTTGGTGATAAAACAAGCTCTGTATAAAAATAAAAATGATCTCTAACGTAGGACATTAGAAGAAAATATTAGAACTACTCCCCTTATTTTTTACCTGTTTAACATTTCTATTTTTGTTTTTAAATATACCTAATAGTAGGAACATGTAACTTATAAATATATATTAGCTGTATGTACAAAGATACATGATTAAAAAATATTTTCCTAATAATGCTGTGCAATCAAAACACTTAAGAGACAGAAACATCAGTTATAAACTCAACACAGAGTCACAGAACATCAAAACAGGAAGTTGTTCTTGATGATGTTTAGAACATGGCCAGGATGATAATCGCACAATTAGATCCAGTTGCACAAGGACATAAATACAGTGTAGATAATGCTACTCCTCAGCTGTCTCTGTGAAGTACAGCTAAAAGAGAGATTTCCCTACTATTATATAAGGTAGCCTGCCCTGTAGGTTTAGTCTAGTGTCTCCGACAGCTGCTTGTTGGGTTTGTGTTTAACGTAACCCCATGTTGGGCTTCTCTCTATCAGTAACATCACAAAGTTATGCCAACATTACTCCCATCACTCTCAAAGCATTATTCATCTTAGGGACATCAGACAACTGCTACAGTCTATGATAACTTAAAACTGTTAACAAAGAAGCTATGAATTATTCCAAAATGGCATCTAAAGTCATCTCACTAGAATTATGGCAACCTAAATTGACAAAAGAGTTAAAACCAAATGGAATGAGGGAAATAGATTATAAGATTTCTTAAACTGATCAGAGAAAATATTATTAATTGGCCTAGCTAAAAATAAACATCTGTATATCAGAAGTGCTTCCAAGGATAAGAGAAGTCCTCTTCAAGTCCCACTTAATGGGTGGGAATTATGAACACGGACTCAACTTATCTGAAATAAAGTGTTCACTGCTGATTCCAACGACATATCAACTTAGTTCCTAAAAGCAAAGGAAATGAAAAGCTAAGACAAAGTAGTAATTAAATATATCAATAATACATCTCTTATTTGCCATTTACTGGAAATATGGCACTTCAGTTTGGTTAAAAAAAAAATTTTCCAAACTGTGTTCCATATGAGTTTGAGACTACCTGTTTTTACCTGATTTATATATTGGATTTCTATTAAAAATGTCTAAGGAGAGAATTGTAGACTTAGACATTTCAAGAAAGGCTTACCCTCCCCCTAAAACAGATTATTTACTCCAAATAAATATTTTAATTATTATAAACTAAAGTTTTATACTTCTGGCTAACACGACTTTCCACAAAGGTTGAGCCAATTAAAATGGTGCTGATACTGTCCTGAAGAATGACATGGCTTGGTTCCTGTAAATAATGTCCACAGTCTACCGTGTAAATAGATGATTCATGCCCTAAAACAGACCATGATCATCAGGGCTGCCCTGTCACCACCATGGCCTGCATCTATGTATTTACCTGATGTTGTCAGATAACAGAGTCATAATTAAGGTTTCAAAATAATGCAGTATGAATTATTTACAATCAAGAATATTTGTAATGCATGGAAAGAAATATAAACTATATTAGATTAGAATAAGTTAAATGAGAATTTGGGAATAGAGATGAGCACCGAAATTAAGGAAACCTTATATAATTTTCTACTAAAAACAAGTAAAAAGTTCCTTAAAATAATCAATAAAGAAAAACATTCCTAGGTCAGTTTCAAATATTTGTTATTTGATCCTTATAGCAACCTTATAAAGTACACAAGGTAAAATTACCATTAAAAGGGCTCTCATACAATGCCTGCTGTCTTTATAAGAGAGAAATGCCACATGAAGACAGACACAGGAGAACACCATGTGATAGAGGCAGAGACTGAAGTGCCTGAGCTGAAGACCAAAAAATGGGTCTTTCCCTCCGAGGAAGAAGAAAGGAAGTATCTTCCTCTAGAGGATTTGGAAGGAGCATGGCCCTAGAGACACACTGTTTTCAGATTTCTAGCCTCCTGAACTGTAGAATACATTTCTGTTTTAAGCCAACAAGTTTGTGGTATACTTGTTACAGGCAGCCCCAGCAAACTAACAGGAGACTCTAATGCAGGTGTGCTGAATCCAAGACAGGTGCTTTGTTTCCTCTTTAAAATCTATCCCAATTAATTCCAACTCAGCTAGAATTTATGGCTATATTTACATACAGAGAAATGTTAAAGAAAGACTAGATAAATCATTTTTTAAAAGAGACTTCCCTAGTAAATGTTAGAAAGTCAATACACCCCTGTGTTTGCTATCCACACAGTACTGTATATGATCATGGATATTCATCATGAAGGTTTTGAAGAACTTTATAGTCATTCAAGATTTAAGAATATGTTCTGGTATTGTTCAAGACAAGAAATTAGATGTCCTAAGCAAAAACCCACTAAAAAGGCCTTATTCTATAGGTTGTCTTATCAACACTGTCAGCAGATGGAACTCCTCAAATTTTTGTTTTGACTGATTCAGGTGTGCCCTGGGGACTACAGAACTGTCACCTATGGTACTAAATCCCAATTCTCAAAGTAAATTCCCTCATGGTCTTTTCTATGAGGCAAGGATAAATAAGCATAACACACTGCTGACAAGGCAAAAGGCTTTCATCACAGAAATCCAGCTGGGCAAATCAGCTGATAGAAGAGCATCGCCAACACCCACAACAAACACATCAGGAAAGTGGAAAGGAAAGTGGAAGGGAGAAGGGAGAAGGGGGAAGGGGGAAGGGAGAAGGGGGAAGGGGGAAAGGGGAAGGGGAAAGTGGGAAGTGGGAAGGGAAGGGGAAGAAACCGAACAGTAAAAAGAGCCACAAGCTCTGACACACAAGAAAGTCATTAAAAAGGCAATTTTTTGGTAAGACTTGAATTATTCCTATATCCAACAGTGTCCCTATTTAGAAGGGTAAAAGGCCTGCACAACAAGCCATTGTTTCCTTTCACACACTTAACTGATGTCAGACTTACTTAAAATCGGCTGTTATGAACAAAACATAGCAGCCATTTTGCATCTTTAGCCATATCCTCCCTAAATAAAACTGGTAACCCTCATTAAAAAAAAACAAAAACCCAATACCAATCAAGAAACCAACACAACTTCTAACAGCTTATTTTAAAAATTAAATACCCATATGTAACACTCTGGTTGTCATACTGCTTTTGGGAAAATAGATTGGTATGGGATCAGAGTGAGTTTCTCATATAAGGAAATGATAAGAACACAACTAACAACACCCACTCCTCCCAAGATCTTCAATATCTAAATTGCCTGGTAAACATCCACTAAAAGAATATTATTTCACATCATAATGACTTCAAAAGAAAACTGAAACTAACTAGGTTTAACTGTCTTCATGCTTTTAATAGCAAAGCTGCAGAATGCCATCCAGAATGAGTTTAACAAATTGGTCAGCAATGGACATTTCAATGTACACATCAATAAGTACCAGTAAGATTTATATAAAACACCATTAAGAGAAGGCATAAGAGTCCTTGTTCTCCTCTAGTTAACAGACAAACACACTCATAACAAGCCATCATACTGTGAGCAAAACTGGGAGGAAACATGAAAGATTAAAAAAAAAATCACTAACCTAGGGATCTAGTATTTTCCATGTAGTCAAACATCTAGGCAGATGCACTAATGTAGAACATATTTTTTTTTTAAAGCCACAATATTGGACATGAAACAGAAGAACCCAATCTCCATCTTTTTAAGCAACTGACAGTTACATAAGATATCCTAAAAATACAGAAGGAGCCAGCCCCAAAAATGAGAGAACAGGTTAAGTGTATAGGAAGTCATAATTTCAATACTATCCTATAGTCTATTAAAGACAATATCCTAAAGAACAGAGTAGTCTAGTCTGAGCTAACAGCCATCTGGAAGGTACTAGTTTTTTTTTTTTTAATTTTTAATTTTTATTTATTTATGATAGTCACAGAGAGAGGGAGAGAGAGGCAGAGACACAGGCAGAGGGAGAAGCAGGCTCCATGCACCAGGAGCCCGATGTGGGATTCGATCCCGGGCCTCCAGGATCGCGCCCTGAGCCAGAGGCAGGCGCTAAACCGCTGCACCACCCAGGGATCCCTGGAAGGTACTAGTTAACACTAATGCAGCACTTAGAGCAACCTAGATTTAATGTAGGACACAGAACACAATTGTTTGGAATGCCTCACTAAATGGCAAGAAGATAAACATATCTGGTAGGGCTGAGATACTCTCAAAAATATTAAAGTAAGCAAGCAAACAAGAGACCAGAAGATACAAGTTATGCCCTGGGTAATAGATCCCAAAAAGCACAAGAAGCAGGGAAAGATTTTTGGCAAAAGGTGTAGAATTGGGATTTGATTAAAATATTTTATTTTGATGGGATTTCATTTTACATTTAAATTATCATTTACTTCTATGTACAAATAGATGTTACTCTGTCCTCAAGGACAGAATTCATTTGAATTTCATTTGAATCCAAATGAAAAAAGGGAAGAAAATAAGAGAACTGAAAGGTTATTCTGGTTATAACTAGCATTTGAATGGGCAAAATTTATTCAAGGGACTGGCTCAGAATCCTTAAAAACTAGAGGATGAAAAAAATCTCACCTACTTCAAAGATAAACAGTTAAATTTTTAATTATTAAAAATATCCAATCAGGATGCCTAGGTGGCTCAGTGGTTGAGCATCTGCCTTTGGCCCAGGGCGTGATCCTGGAGTCCTGGGATAGAGTCCCATATCCAGCTTCCTGCCCGGAGCCTGTTTCTCCCTCTGCCTGTGTCTCTGCCTCTCTCTGTGTCTCTCATGAATAAATAAAATATTTTTAAAAATCCAATCATGATATTAAATGTATCTTCATTTCTTGGGTGACAGTCATCTAGTATTTTAGCTTACAGTAACTGTTAGCCAACAAATTAAACCAATTTTAAATATGGCTATAAATTATTACAATGGCTACAAGGAAGTGAAAAAGAGATCAATGAGGAACAATTGAGTTACACAATAGAAAAGGCAAGTTTTCAACCAGATTCACTTCTCTGACAATGTTCAAAACTATTATGAACCAGGAACACAAAAGTAAACAAGCCACATAGAAGCCAGCCTCTACGAGGCTTATAATACATTCCAGGAGTCTCTTGCTAGATTGGATGAGTGGATGGATAGATGGATAGACAGATGGGACAGACGAACAGATGTCAGGTAGTCATTAAGTTCTATAAAGAAAAATAATGCAGGATAAGGGAAAAAACCTCAGATCTCACAAGTACTAGAAAAGGATGAGAGATGACTAAAAAATAAATAATGAGCACCAGGCGATATATGGAAGTGCTGAATCACTATATTATACACCTGAAATTAATTTAACATTTCTGTTAACCAACTGGAATTAAAATGAAACCTTAAAAAATTAAAAATATTGGAAAGGAAAGGAAAAAAATAAATAATAAATCTCCTTTATGATAGATGAAGGATTTCTGGCAAAGACAAGCTATAGCAGAATAAGGGTTACTTACTGAGAACTGTAAAGGCGTGGGAATTGAAGAACCTGAATGTTCTATTCACTATTACTCTTACAAATATGGAGACTCTGTGAGGTATAGCTGTTAAGACAGAAGGAAAGCTAAAGGAATGGCTTATATGTTCAGTTATATTTAGATTTACTTCCTTAGGCTTCTAAGTATGGAGGTCTGATGCTAAAAATACTGCCTATGGAAGATTGTTCCAGGATCTACAGAATGGATTAAATTAGAAAGGCAAGAAACACAGGGAGACTATTGTAAAATAAAGCATGAGATAAAGGATTCCAATCTGGGTGAAGGCTGCTGAAAGCAAGAAAGATGGATCTAATGATAGCAGAGAAACAATTAGTGGGGCTTTGTGATGAGACAGCTGGAGAACAAAGGGGAGAAAGAATGAAAAGTAATATTAACAGATTTGAGATTCTGGAGTGCCTGGAGGACTCAGTCATTAAGCACCTGACTCTTGATTTTGGCTCAAGTCATGTTCTCAGGGTTGTGAGAGTCTCAGCATGGAGTCTGCTTGAAATTCTCTGCCCCTACCCCGTTTGTGCATACACATGCGAGCTCTCTCTTCCTAAAATAAATACAATCGCAATCTTTAAAAACAGATTTGAGATTCTTTCAACTGATCGAAACACTTCAATGCCACTTGATTTCCTTTTTCTAGTTATTCATTTTCTTCCTTCATGTACTTTCTTCAATTGTAATATTTAGAGATAAGTACATCAAATTTGAAAAAAAATAAAAAAATAAAAATAAAGTACATCAAATTTGATTTCTTAACTTAAAACTTATTACTCTAATGTTCTTATTCTCTTCTCTTCTGGCATAATTTGATTAGGAAAAGGTATTTCATTATCTCTTTTCATGCTCATTGAAATTCTTGCACTTTTTTGGTGTTTCAGTGAGTTATGTGGGTTTTAGAAGGCAACAGGATATAAAACCTGGAATAAGAGCAGGCGCTGGGAGCAGCGCTTTTTATAAAGGCAGATTTTTACTACAATTTATTTAACCATATATATATATATATTTTTTTTAAAGATTTTATTTATTTATTCATAGAGACAGAGAGAGAGGCAGAGACACAGGCAGAGGAAGGAGCAGGCACCATACAGAGAGCCTGATGTGGGACTCGATCCAGGGTCTCCAGGATCACGCCCTGGGCTACAGGCGGCGCTAAACCACTGCGCCACGGGGGCTGCCCCAACCATATATTTTTTAAAAAAGCAAAATTCATATAAAATGTTTCAGTGAGGCTAAAAGTAGTCCCAAAACTACTGAAGACATTCTTGACCTCTATAGAAGTTATATCCTGGAATGTATAAATGTAATTTATAATCTAGCAGGAAACCCAAAGATTTGTAGAGTGGTTTACCACTGCCAAAAGGAAAACAGCCCTAGTAGAGTAGCCATATGGGCTCAATCTCATTAGTAGAGAGGTAGAGTGGTACAAATTAGCCCTGGACCAGAAATCAGGGATTCCTGGAGATAAACTGCATTTCCCCATTTATTTAATTGAAGAACCTTTCCAAATCTTAGCTTTCTCTATGAAATGGGATGGTGATAGTAAGCCTATCTACCTTCAAGATTATTCTGAGAGGAAAGTAAGATAATAAATGCTTAGAAAATGTCAAGCAGTATTCAAGCTTAAGGTTATAATGTATTTTGTTTCTGAGACAGGAATCTGTAAGACGAGACCCAGACTAGACTGAGTATGAAAGGGTTTAGCTACACATCAGGGAAAAAATTATTGTAGTCAGCGGTTTCTGATAAATTTATAGCACTGAAATATAGCCTTTTCTCTTAAATACATTTAAGGTGCTAATCAGTCTATGCATCAAAAATAAAATTATTTTTTAAAAATAAATAATAGGGGCCCCTGGGTGGCTCAGTTGGTCAAGCTTGGGTCCCAACTTTTGGTTTCAACTCAGGTCATGATCTCAGGGTCATAAGATCAAGCCCTGAGTCAGGCTCCACACTCAGTGGGGAGTCTGCTTCTCTCCCTCTGCCCCTACCCCCAACACCTGATCTTTCTTAAAAAATAGATCTTAAAAGAAATAAATGATACATATCTGAAGTTAAAAGTATAAATAACAAAAAAAGTATAAGTAACAAAAAACTGAAGGAAATAATAAAGGACACAAGGAAGACATATAATCTCAAGAAAACATCTACATCACTAGAAGTCATCAACATTTTAAAAGATTATCAAGATCTAGTATATTTCTTTAGCAAGTTAAGCCAGTATTTAGGACTACTAGTGGTAAAAGACAGAAGAGAAAGAAAACTGCATACACTCATAATCCATTTTATTAAAATGAATACATATAAAACAGCTGACTTATATAAAAGTTATGGCTGCATCAATTACCCTCACTCCTAGCTATCTTCATTGTAAATACTATGATTAAGGAACAAGAAGAAAAGGCTACTTTAACATGGATAACAGGGGAAAAAAAGAGGCATCTGGGCAAGTATATAAATTGCAAAGAACATGAATTTTTACCTTTTAATCAGAACTAAATTTACTATCCACTCCAAGTTACCAGTTGGTACTCCCTGAGATGGCAATTTATGAACTGAGTTAAATACTCAAAAGACTGAAAAGCAAAAGGACTGAATGCCTGTTGCCTGTGCTTCATAAGTCTATGAAATAAAGAGACTAGATTAAAAATGATCAATATAATTAATATTGGTAGGGTAACATTGTATGCATTTGCAAGTATAATACCACATGTATTCAAGTGGTAAAGGAATAACAAGTCCATTACAAAATGCTCAAACCAATGTCTTCAAATAGGTATTAAACACTTGACAGTAACCAATCAGTTGGCATCAGAAGCAGTGTAAGAAAGGAGTACTTTAACAATTGTAATTATTTTTAATTGTTAAATAGGAGCAGAGCCACAAACAAAATGAGAAGCCATTCTATCACTTCATGAATGTCTCATCTACCATTAGGCCACCAGAGAAGTAAATAACAAAGAAATTGCACATCTCTCCTAACCACGGTGGGGAAGAGCTTAAAAAAAAAAAAAATCCAGATACCCCTAATGCTAACAATAATGAAATGAAAAAGTGTAAATATTTGGGTGAAATTTCAGGAACTGGAAGAGAGGCCTTGAGAAACATCTGAAGAGCAAAGTCTCTCCTTTAAAACGAATTAGGTCAGCATGGCATTTCAGGTGTTTTTTTTTTTTTTTTTTTAATATTTTATTTATTTGACAGAGAGAGAGAGCGTGGGTATGAGTGGGCACGCACAAGCAGGGGGGAAGAGGAGAAGCAGCAGGCAGAGGGAGAGGGAGGTGCAGGCTTCTCACTGAGCAGGGGGGCTAATGAGGGGCTTGATCCCAGGACCTTGGGATCATGACCTGGGCCAAAGGGAGATGAAGGGAGATGCTTAACCAACTGAGCCACCCAAGCGCTATTGCGCCCTCACCCCGCTTTGTTTATAAATACAATCCTCAGTGGTAGGAAGTTACCTAATGAAAAAATAACATTCACAATTTTTTGTAGACTTGTCATGTTTCACAAATATCTTAAGGGCAACATCTTTGTTGTAGCACCATTCAAGCCAATACACTGGAGCTCCAAGTTCAAGGTTCACAAAGGAGAGCAAGCCAGAATCATGAACAGAAAGTAGGTTCCTTAACCTCAGAAAAACCATCCTCTGGATTGACCAACTATACGTTGTCAAGAATTTTCCATCCTTAATGTTTGTAATCTGCTTGTCCATTCCTTCCAAATAATATTCTTAAAAGCTCTTAGCTGATAAAGATAGGAAGAAAACAACATCTACCATCAAGGGTAAAAACACTTATAATTTGTTTGTTTCTAAGTTGTATGAAAGGAATTTTTAGCATTCTATTCTTCCTGCATCAGGCCATTAAGAGAGTTACATGTGGCGCATTAATACCTGTGCTCCTGATACAGGACCAAAGGGGTTTGGTGGTCTCATGACAGGCTGGCTGTATATTAAGGTTGGTTGTGTCATTACAGGTACACTTCCCATCTGAGGAGGCTAAAAAACAGAAAAATATTAAGTTAATTAATATTATTATCTTCTTTAGGTAGTAAATAAAAAGGACGACAGGAATGGAAAATACTAGTACCTTTAACTCAAAGGAAAAATTCTTGTAAATACAAATAAAACAACTATAAATTCTTGTGTTTTTTTTTTGAAAGTCTTTAATGTGTTCAATTCTAAAATTTGTAAAAAAAAAAAAAAAAAGGTTTAAATTTAAGCAAAATGTAAACCTTTCTACAGTATAGCAGACAAAATAATTTTAACCAATCCAAAATTTCCAAACTTGCAGTTTTAAACATAGGAAAACTTAAAACTAGGTTAAAATGGCTAAGATATTTCAAAGCAAACTGCCTTTGTACATCAAACCACGTTCTTATGCCATCATGCAAGTGATCTTAAGTAAATACTTTGAAAAGTGTTATTGTCTGTGGTTTTCCTTTTATTTCAGCTATTGTTAGGGGAAAACCAAGAAGAGGCTTAAATAACACTCGAAGAGGTTAGTTCATTGAGTAACTGAAAATAGAATCTCAACCATCTCTTTAAAAATTACTACTCCACAGTATAAAATTAACACAAATAAGTAACCAAATAGAACATACAGAAATCACTCCATTATTTTGGTTAAAACACCATACTCTAAAATCTTATCTTTCTACAAATTCTATTTAACCTTTTAATTAAACTCCTACTTATAGCAAGAGCTTCACTTTAACTTTATGAGATTTTGAGCACATTCCTTTCTTCTATGGTAACCACCAATACAAAAGCTATGAAATTTCTTCATATGTAGGCAAAAAGCTACTCTCACAAGATGTAAATAAAGTAGCACAGCAGCCACAGTAGCAATCCCAAGGGACCTGGTGCTGCCTCCTACCAGCAACAGTTCCTCAAACACATATAGGGGACTGAAGTCATTACCTCCATTTCTTTTCTAAGTGAGTCACATGTTAAGAAAGTTGGGAGAGTAAGGACAGTGTAGAATATGGATTGTGGGCAGCTTAAAGGTAAAATGAGTATTTCTGTATGGTAGCAATCACGGTCATAGGCAAGTTTCTCTGGCCTGTACTGAACTAAATTTGTCCCTACACAATTTGAGAAATGTTAAATCCTCCCTTCCCCTTACAGTATTAAGGTTATACAACTTAAATGGTATTAATGTAAGGTCACACAAGCAAAGGGTTGGAATTAATATCAATGTTTAAATGAGTCTGTAATACATATAAAGTGCTTAGCAAAATTATGAGAGGAAAAATAAGCCAAGTAATACTGTGAACATTAATAAGTGGTGTATCTGCTGTATAATGACTATTCTAGAAATACTTATGATACCAATGCTCTATGTTTGGCACTAAGGGTACGCACCAAGTTCTTTTTTTTACTTAAGTCTCTATTAAGGCATGTTAACTATGAATCAATCTATTTTCAAAAATTGTGTTTGGAAAAATACTTACGATTCCATATCCTATCATGCCTGTGGGTGTAGTAGCAGGATAGGCCATTACAGGGGGTGCCTGACATGGTGGAGAAAAGATAAACAAGGACGTATAACTCATGTATGTCAACTGAGTTCAAGGAATCAATAGCTGCAGTTCCACTAAAAAGAATTGCTAAGACAGCTGTGATTAAATGGGACATTTGTGATCATTAATAACTGTGTCAGTTAATGCTCAATGAAAAAGAGTGTCTTGAAATTAGCAGAAAAGCAGAATTATTAGAAAAAAATCACTTAAACTTAGATATAACAGTGATCTAAAATTTCAGTGTGCTTTTTTACAGCTTTAAAAATCTTCAAATTTTAAAAAATATTGAAAGTTCTAAAATTTAAAATCTATCACTATCATAAAAAATATTTACCAAGAAAAAGTAATATTAGTGAATGTTTTCCTAGGTGCTTCATTTTTATGAGCAAGGAAAAAAAATCAAAGATCCCAAATCAATTAATAATCTAATCTTCCAAAAAACTAGTTTCTTAAAGACCTCATTCACTTTTTTCAAAGAACCCCATAGATTTCAAAACACTGGGTATGACTATTTCTAGGACACACACAGTTCTTATACAGAGTACATATATTAACATTCCTTCTAATTTACTCTAAATTATTTAAACTATCTTCTGCAAAGCACCAATTTGGAGGAGCAATAAATTTTTAAACCTGTTTATGCTTTAATGCTTAAAACAGCCACCTAGCCCTAGATCTTTAAGGTCCACTCCTCCTACTCTAACTTATGCTCTATAAATATACAATCTGAGCACAAAATCATTTTAGATATATTTGCTGTCTTAACAACATTCCCTGTGTGTGTGTTATCTTATAATGAAAACTGAAATTGAATACAGGAGAAAGACCAATAACATTGCTGAAACATAAAAAATAACTGAAAGTATATGGCAATTTGAACATATGCATGGAGAAGTTAAATGAAGCATAACTAAAGTGAATAGTTAAAAGTTTAGTATTTCAGTGAGCATATGTAGGACTTATTGGTCTCTCCCTACTTCAAAACTGAGAGCTGCAAGAGCAGTAGACAAACTGCCAAGTACAGCAGAAGCCTGTAAGATTTCATGCAATTGTTATTCTCAACATTACCACAATCAACATTTCCCTTCATTCAGAAATCATCAAGTGCATAGTGGCAGCACAGATACACACACAGAGACACCCAGCCATCTGACAGCAAATGGCAGAATATTAAGCAAGAAAAAAAAATCTGTATTTCCCATGCCACCATTAGAATCAATTCTGCAACACATCCATGAAATCAGTAGATGCTAGAAAGAATTTTTGGCACATTGAAAATCTGAATGTGAAAACAAGTAATAGCTGGAAGGTTATGAGATTCTGCTATAGCAGTTGTTAATAGCATGCCAATTTATTGCAAAAAGGCTAGTTTTTGGTCACTTACGTATTGTGGAAAATGCATGCCATTCTGTTTTTCCCAGGGAGAACAATTACATAATGCAATAACACTGGATTAGAACAAATACTTACACAACAGAAAATACACAGAGAGCATTTTAGTTCACATGTACATTCACTAACTACCTTAAATCCCTTGTATTTCCAATATCTAACAGAAGAATACCTATACTAAAACACTATCAAGGTTGACAAGGGAAATTTAATCTCTGGCATAATCCCCTTACAAATCTAATAGTTTATTACAAATATCATAAAACATAAGCTCTATCAGTAGTGTCAATACTGCAAAATTTAGTGCATCCCATAAACAGGGCTGCAGCATACATCTACCACTCAGGAAAAAAAGCAAGCAGTAATTAAAAATAATTTGTAGTATATCATTATCATATATATTAATAAAATATCAATGGATTTTTTTACTTAAAAACGTTCAAAAACCTTGACAGTGTTTATGGATTAATAAAAAGGTTAGAAATGTAAAGAAATGTCATAAGCAGCAGTTTATCTAAGTAGTAAACCACATCACCAACCCTATATGTTAGTCATTAAAAAGAAACTATGAAATACATACATACAAGTATTTTAACAAAATTCTTAAGAGATGACACACATGACACAGTGCCATAAATCTCATTAACTTACATACATATTCTAAATGGTTAAATACCTATTATATTCTAGTAGTCAATCTTAAGTGCTATCTACAAACTTCTAATATTTCATATATATTAATACTAACTTAATACAAAATAAAATATTCACTGTATTTTCATATCAGTATTTGGATTTGTATCAGTTCTCATGTATTATCAATGTACAATTCACACCCAAGGCTATAAAATCCAGTACCCTAACCTCCTGTCATCCCCTGGTCAGTGAAGTATGTTACAGTGCAGAAAAATAATGGATTGAGAGTCAGAAGGAATGGATTTCAACTAAAATCTGCTTTCTAGATGTTTTGTACTTACAAAAGAAAAACTGCATAACTTTATTCTTATAATTGGGATGCTATCAATTCAAACTTCCCTAAGAATGCACTGTTAACAGACTCAAGATAGGGTATATGTATGTGTAAAAACCGGACAGCTAATTAAATGCAAGGATTTATTATTAGTAATGGCAGTGAGCCCTATCAATGAAAAATTACTGACTTAAAAGGTGGCTAAATTAAAAAAAGGGGGGGGGGTTAAATTTCATTATTATTTTCCATTTAAGAAGATTAAACCTAACAAAACTGTTTAGATAACGTCACAAATTTTATAAGTACACTAATTTTAGATGAGCCCTAGTAATTTTAATGTATGATTAACTCCAGGAAAACAGGGTGGTGCTCTGGAAGTGATTTAATACAAGAAAATAGCTAATATGGTGGTCTTTAACAACAGGAAGGCTACAATGTGTAGCCTATGCAATCAAAATGATGCTATTTCCAGAGTAATGTAAGAAATCATGTTTTAAATTCTTCTATAAGAAGAAATTGGTTTTCTCAGATGCAGGAAAACTTAACTGCACTGGTACAACAGCAGCTGACCAAAGATAGGGGTACAACCAGTTACAAAGCTACCCTAGGACAACCATACCTTAGAATGCTTAAAAGCATTAGTAGAACTTCTTCAGTACTAGATGCCAACTAGATACTTAGCACATACAATTAATCCTCACTTTTCATGAAACCTGTATTCACAAATTTGCTTACTTGCTAAAATTTGTGATCCTCAAAATCAATGTTTGTGATGCTTTCAAGGTCAATGACATACATGCACAGAGGGGTAAAAAATGTGTTGCTTAACACGTTCATTCTCAGCTAAGGTTGAGCCAGGTGAGGTCCTGCCTTGTTTCAGCTCTGATATAAAGATGATCAGTGGGACTGAGAAGGTAGACAACAATGTAGTGTTACTACTGCAACAAGTTCTGGCTCTGGAGCCATCTGGATAGGGCTAGAATCTCAAGTCTGGCACCTGTTGGGCAGCAGCCTCAGGTAAGCAATTCATTTAACGTGAATTGCATTTTCTTTTTTGTTTGAAAAACAAACAAAAAAGGCATCTACTAGAACTTTTTTTTAGGGTTTAAGATTATAATGAATGTAAGGTCAGGGTGTGGGTGTATACATACACATGTAATTGATTCTCCTTGTCTGCTGCACTGACACTGTTAAAGTAACCCAACATTAAATCGGTGAACACTGAACTATTACTAAAGGAAATATGCATGTATATATGTGTGTGAACCTAGCAATGGTTCAGTGTTCAGAGGATTTTAAGACTATAACTAGAGAAGTAAGGAAAATCAGCACTATGTACTATTTGTTAATATCAACAAAAACCAAGCAGTATAGTTTCTTTACCAATGGTGAGATCAGAAAAACACTAGACACTGTATATTCTGGATAAATAAATAATAAATCTGACATCAGCAGTAAAAGGTAATGATTAAAGGAGTTTATGCTCTGAGGTTAGGCTTCCTGGGTTCTAAAACTCCACCCAATCACTTATGAACTCTGGGATCCTAGGCATATCATGTAATAACTCTGTGCCTCGCTTTCATCTGCACAATGGGGGCAGTATAGTTATTACTACATAAGGTTAATTTGAGGATTATAGAAAATAAAGTCACACATTTATTAGAATAATGCGTGGCACAAAATAACCTTTAAATAAATGTTAGCTACTAAAATATACCTGACAAATACAGTCAATCAGCTTCCTTAAAAAATATATATATATACAAATTACTTATGTATCTAAAACTCAATAAATAATCTTTCCAATTAAGAGCTATCACTTTTAAAACATTTTCACGTTCCACATCCTCCTAAATTATTCATGTTACTGTGAGCTTTTCAACTCACCATTGTTGCAGCATTCCAAGCAGTTGTTGGTGCAACCTTTGGTTGCCAGTTAGATCCTCCAGTTAGCTTCTTTTCACCTGGCTGACTCCAATTTACATCACTTGAAATAAACGTAAGTGAGAACATTAAATGTCTGTGATTATACAAAGTTTCTTTACTATTCACTTAGATTGAACAAAAAGCATTTAAGATGCAGATCTGACATCTCTATGCATACTTTTGAGATGAAAGCCAATTTGACTCTAAATGGCACATGGGGAAATAAGACATAGAAAACACTCACTTCTTAGTAGTTCCATTTCCAATGCCAAGATCTAGGGCAGGAAAAACAGAAAGCATTTAAAAACGAGATTCATTTCTATAATACAACTTATTTTAAAGAGGATTAAAAGAATCCAAAGAATACTTACTGCCCACAAGGTTGGCTAAGGATGAATCCAAGTCATCAGATACTAACTTGTTAGGTGGGAGTTTGGCAACAGGAAGACTCTGGTTCTGAGAGGCCACTGTTGGCTTGAGAAGTCCACCTAGTTCATCAAAGCCTTAAAGTTACAAACAGATGAAATAGGATTTGTAAGGGACTTTATGGTGCTACAACTATCTACAGGAGATCTCTGCCTTTTCTACTTGTTTGCTGGAAAATCCTCCACGACACTGGGCACTAATAAATGCCTTTAAATGGAAAAGGGAGAAATTCACCATTTCAAAGTTAACTGATTGAAAAGGCAACTTTGCTTTAAGAAAAATCATGTCCTATTTCACGACAAAATTATATTAAGGTAGACAGAAAAAAAAAAAAAAAGAAGGATTTGAGTAAACAATTCTTATTCCAAAGTTGTGAAAAAGAAGGGAATGGAATGTAATTCTCTCCCTCACTGGCAATATTTTCTGAAGATTCACTTAAATATACCTAAAGAAATTTAGATTAAAAAATACATCTCTGTATCTTTGAAAAATGTTTCTTCTAAGAAATATTTTATAGACCTCTTTATATTCTTCAAATTGGAGAATGTAAGGTATATGTATATATATTCCTACATTAGAAGGAAGTGAAAATGAACCATTTGATTATCACTTTTCTTCTGTCTAAAAACACTTAACCTAAATTATACCTAAGAAGTTACTAACCTTATGCTTCAAATTGTATTAAACCATCTAGTAAACTAGGACATTGCTTAGAATTGAAAATAAAATCCCTTAAGGTTCTCTACCAAAAAGAGAAACTAAAGTGAATCCAATCAAACAAACCCACTAAAGGACTCAATAGCATGATAATAATAGAGAATTTGAAAAAGAAAGTCACCAAAAATGATGGTTTACAAAATATTAACAGTTGATCTCTATTTCCTTTATCCTTTTTTCCCAGAAAGACAAACGCAAAAGGAAAAAGTCAAATGCATCAAAAAATATAATAAACCTACTAGCACACAGATAAAAACTTCTTAGAGTTCATATATACTCTTTATAAGCTTGTTTACGTTTTGTATAACTGATTATATATTATAAAATTTAAAAAATGCCTCAGTATGTTTAAATGGCTTGAACTTACTAACCAAAATCAAAGGTCATCCCATTGTAAGAATAATCAATTTTATGGAAATTCTTAATCTTTATAAACTTCAAATCAACAAGATATTAAATGAAAACAAATGGAAATCTGGCTCTAAAATTTATATAAGTTCTTTTAAGACAAGTGAACAAGCATACTTAGAAAGAACCATCCTTAAAATACTAAAAAGCCCCCACAGCTCTGATATTTAATATATTCTAGAGCTGTTTAACTCAACAAGTCAGGTACCAAAGGTTTTATTTTCCTACTTTTCAAAAAAGCCAATTTCATTTCAGTAAAGGTAAAAATTGTAATGATTACAAAGCACAACATTCTACACATAGTCATTAGCAACTTACCTATCTAATCTGAGTAAGATCTTATTTAGTTCTGGGAGAAACAAAATCCTCCCAGAGTCAAACTGCCACTAAGAAAAGGGCAACAGTTAATAATTCCTTGAAATTCTCATCTAGTGGCTAGGAGAAGAGGAACAACTTCACTGGCTATCCCAGTTTAATCTATTTACACATGCTCAGAAGAGTATTATTATCTGTCCTCACACAGAATCTAAATGAGAACATTATAGTAGTGTTAATAAAACAATTTTTTCTTACCCCCAGAATCTACAATAACATTGGTAGATTTATTTCCAAACACAGACTCAAAGTCAACATTAAGGCCAGCTGAAGGATGTGGCTGTGCAACTGGAGATGGAGTGAATCCTAAGAAAAACCAAAATGGAAAAAGCTC
Organism: Canis lupus familiaris; assembly: GCF_011100685.1. Taxonomy (NCBI): domain Eukaryota; kingdom Metazoa; phylum Chordata; class Mammalia; order Carnivora; family Canidae; genus Canis; species Canis lupus. The sequence continues at coordinate 13,609,279 of NC_049242.1, read as the reverse complement.
AATTCTTTAATAACTCTACATTTATAGCTCTTAATAATACTGACAACAGAATGGAAAAAGCAATAAATTCCCCCCAATGAAAAACAAGGTCAATCCTTAAGCAAAATGTTTCTTAATACTACGCATCTTTTTGTGGTAATGACATTTTCCACAACAAAATCATCCTACTGACAAAAAAGTAACAAAAGAACAACTGAAGTTGAACTACTGAGTTTGTTTCATTACAAAAGTAAAATCTTTATGTTTTCCCTTAATTTTGTATGCAGATGATGTTTTTATAAACTAAAAACACCTAAAATTCCAGGACTTTGCATAAAGCAAAATATATACATAATGCAAACGATCGCTTGGTAATGAAATAAGTTTTCTATGGTGCTTTTAAAAATATGAATCTGGGCAGCCTGGGTGGCTCGGCAGTTTAGTGCCGTCTTCAGCCCGGGACCTGATCCTGGAGACCTGGGATCGAGTCCCATGCTGGGCTCCCTGCATGGAGCCTGTTTCTCCCTCTGCCTGTGTCTCTGCCTCTCTCTCTGTGTGTCTCTCATGAATAAATAAATAAAATCTTTATAAATAAATGAATGAATGAATGAATGAATGAATGAATGAATGAATATTAAAAAATAAAATAATCTACTTAGTATCCCCAGGAGTCAGTCTTCTCACCTACTCACCTTCCATTATTTCTCTCACCTTCCTTCCTCCCTTCAATGGTTAATCAAATGCAATACGGTTTAAGTTCATTTGAAAAGTAACAGCATTACAATCCACTAATTAAAGTTACAATCCACTAATCCTCATGACCCCCTTGTGCCCAGGTGCCTTTCGACTATCAAAAAAAATAAGAGATGCCTGGATGGTAAAAGAGGTTAAAGCGTTAGACTCTTGGTTTCAGCTCAGGTCATGATCTCAAGAACCAGTCAGGTTTTTGAGATTGAGCCCATATCAGGCTCTATGCTCACCCTGCAGGAGTCTGCTTCTCTGCTCCTGCCCTCCCCTTGCTCATGTGCTCTCTCTCTCTCTCTCTCTCTCTCTCTCAAATAAATAAATAAATCTAAGTAAATAAATAAAACAGACTATTTTCGACTCCTGATCACCCACCCTCTAACTTCAACTTGTTACTTCAACAGTGAAGTGGACAACTATACAATTAAACATGCTAATTTACCTAACTCTGAAATACCAGAACATAAATAGAAAACTCTCTTCTTTCCTATTACACTGATGCTACTGGTATTAAGCCAACACTCAGCTCCTACCTCTGAAACCAGCCTATCCTGAGGTAACAAATGAAGATTTTTCAATTGTGAGGGGTAGTATTTTTGTGAAGTGAGGTTCTGAATTTCTTGGATTTGAAAAATTAAAATCATTTAAAATTATTCAGTCACATGATTTGGAAAGCTTTCAACCACTGAGTGTATATCTAAATAGAACTAAATAGTCCAGCAAGGATCACAAAGGAATTTTTTTACTTTGTGGAAGGCTATCATCATAAATGGCTCCTAAACTCTCTTCACCGCTAAATTCTAGAAAACCCAAATATGTGTGTGTATAAAAACTAGTATTAGAAGATTATCAAGTACATTAGGGAGAAGTTCAACTTTTCAGTCCTAAACACAGGCTCTCTTCACTCTCTCAACTTTCTGCTAAAGGACTTTCACAGTCTGTCAGAATCTCACTTTCAATTCTTAATGTACTTAATTACCAGGATATAAAGTATAATGATAATTGTACTAAAATGACTGATCTTAAAGAAAACTGTAAAAAGTAAGATAAGATTTGGTGAGAAGTCCACGAAAATCCTCAAAAACAATGACTTATAATGACTCACACAGCTGGTAAACATCAATAATATTACTTTAAAAATAGCATTTTAGATCTAGCATGAGTATTCTGTAGGACACAAATTCTTAAAAATGTTTTTATTGCAGGGACGCCTGGGTGGCTCAGTTGGTTAAGGGGCTGACTCTTGGTTTCAGCTCAGATCATGATCTCAGACACCTGGGATCAAGCCCCCAGAGTCTGGGCTCTGCCTTCAGCAGAAAATCTGCTTGGGATTTTCTCTCCCTCTGCCTCTGTCCCTCTCCTTGCTCGTGGCTACATACTCTCTCTCAAGTCTTTTTTAAAAAGTTATTTCATAATTACTTAACTCTTAAACTACTTTAAAAACAATGGCCATACAATGAGAACACAAACACTATCAAAATATAAAATAATTTAGTATGTAAGTATGACGATTCATTAAGAGATTCCCAGATTTTCTAGACTTAACATTTTAAAGTGTACAAGCCTTCTAAGAATTACATCATGGGCTCAGGATTCTTCTCATAATTCCTTACAAAAAGAACTGATGTATCTACTCAAGGAAGACAAAAACCTACTGTGCTTAATTACATACCCATGCTACCATCATAGGATAAGAAGTACACATATTGTTCTTTAAATGATTCTGGAAACAGTACCTTGGCTAGACCTCCAAAGTTTAGAAAATACAAAAATTTATAACTAGGATAGCATATCAAATTCCTGTTTTCTCCTGCTATTTGACTCTAGCTTTCTAGAATCTGGTTAATATCACAGATAGGCCTATTTTTTATAGTAATCTATTTGTTACTTTCTGTAAAGAGAGGAGACATTTCTTGAGGCCCCTGGGGATATCAATCTGTGGAACTCTTAGACTATTACCTAAAAGTATAAAAGGTTTGAGGGATATAAAGTAATCCAGAGATAGCACTTCAAATTTAAAAAGTCTCTAGGTATACAAAAGGAAAAAGTAAAAAGAAATTTTGAAAAAATTATAAAAGCTGATTGGCTATCAGGGAAGCAAGCAATAAATTTCAAACTAACAATCTTTTAAGTAATAAACATCTATAATACCTCTTCAAGGTAAGAGTTCTAAATTATCATTTCAATGAACATTATCAATTTAAGAGTCTTTTATCCCAAGTCATTTTCTGGGAAACAGGATCTAATTTTTAAAAGTCACTATAAAGTTACTAAAAACAAACTATTGTCACAATTTCAAAAGGAAAATTTAGGGACAAAAAAAAAAGATGAATAGGCTCTCCGAGTTAAGGTTAACTGTATAAAATAATCATGATAGGGGATCCCTGAGTGGCTCAGCAGTTTAGCGCCAGCCTTTGGCCCAGGGCACGATCCTAGAGTCCCGGGATCAAGTCCCACGTCGGGCTCCTGGCATGGGGCCTGCTTCTCCCTCTGCCTGTGTCTCTGCCTCTCTCTCTGTGTCTATCATAAATAAATAAATAAATAAATCTTTAAAAAAAAAATCATGATATTGCCTACTATCATTTCACCAAGGCCCAGTGAAAACTCCACCACTGACCACCACTAATTCATAGATTAATAATTTAGAAACCACTGCCCAGCAGAGCAAATCTCAGAAGGACAATTATAAATTAATTGAAAGGTGTAAGATGAACAAACTTTGGGACAGAAAGGGATTCCAAACACTTTCCAGAAAAATTTACTGTTTTGTTAAGGGATTTTGGTGGTAGTTCCATAATAAATTAGGTCTCATACTTTTTGTGAAAGTAACTTCTACTATTTACTAAACCCTATTAAACACTAAGCAAGAACTTTCTCAACAGTATCTTATTTAAACCTCACAATAACCCTAGGAGACAGTTATTATTATCCTCATTTTACAGTTGAGGAAACAAAGAGATTAAACATGGTTACTCAAGGTCAAAGATTAATTAAGTGGCAAAACCAAGACTTAAACCCCAAATTGTGTGATTCCAGAATTGTGTTTCAGGGGTTTTCAGTTTAGCTTAAGTATTTCATCTTATATAAACTAGTAAGTAGAAAAAAGAAAATTCTATTATTACAGCTCTAATAATGAATTATATTTATTCAACTATTAAATTTCTTGAGCTTCTCGTAGTAAATGCTATAGGCCAAAAAGGTCAACAACTTGTGGCAATTTTAAAGTCTAGAAGCATTAAAAAAAGTGTTCAAGGCAGTATCTGAAAATTAAATAGTAATTTAGGTAAAAGCTATATTCCAAATATAAAATGATTTGCATACACAAGATAGTTTTCAATAGTAGTTTTAATGATAATTCTATGTACCAGGTGTAGTGCTGGACATTACAAAGTCATATATGGAAACCTCATTATTATCCCAATTTTCATAGACTTAGAAAGGTTAAATACTTGTTTCAAGTCACACAGGTAAGGCAGTAGAACTGGAATTCAAATGCAAACTCACTGGATTCTAAACACATACTTTCCATCAAATGTCTTCATAAATTCCATTTTTAAATCCGTTTAATCATGCTCACCTCTGCTGGGTCAAGAATCTCAATTCTTTAGTTGTATCAAACCTACTTTTAATGCCAACTGCACTAAGGTAATCAACTCCTATCCATACACACACACACACACACACACACACACACACACACACACACAAATTCAGCTGGATTTTGGGGCTTCATTACTACTGCGCTGGCCTAGAACATATCTGGAAAGACAGAAGTGAACATAAAATTGGCCATGCCTCTCTGGAAACAGTTCCCCATTTCTAATGCCTTTGCAGTGCTGAACAAGCACACGTTTCCAGGAGATTTCCCCTACATCTGTGCCACAACTGCTCAGATCAAAATTATTCAGTGTTCTATCACTAACATCTATACAAAGAGCTTCAAGTTCCATAAGCTTGTAATAATAGTAAAACATTATAAGCTCCTCTGAAAATGTGAACCTTTTGAGTATGGATTAAAGTAGGGAGAAGACAAGCATCCATTCACAAAACAATCCTTGTTTAATCAAAGCAAACAAAATTAGGTAAAAAAGGATCTGTTCTTCAAAAGCAAGTATTTTTTCTTATCAAATTTTAAAAATTCATTTTAAAGAAAACAACTCCCTCCTGCATAAATAAATTGATAAACTTTAGAGTTACCATTACCTACCTCCGAATAAACCAGCTACAGTAGAAGGCTCATGGCACATAAGCGTAGTATTAGGATAAGCTTGAGTGCCACAAAAAGAATCTGACAAGGCATACGGGGGGGGGGGGGGGGCACGGGGGAGGAGGACAGAAAAAAAAAAGGAAAAGAGAAAAATGAGGAGGAACAGTTAAGAATGGAATGGAGTAATTAAAAAAACCAAAACAAAAATAAAAACAGGAAAGTCCAACCTTAGTGTTCTTCAAATTACAACTTCCTTTTTTAAAAACACTTATGTCTCCATTATGAACATTATAAAGTATATATACAACAAAATTTTAAATATAACAGGCACTGCATTTCCTTAGAGAAATAAGCAGCAGTTGGCTTTTTTAGTCAATATTAACATGCCTTCTGATGTCTTCTTTTACAGATAAGAAGGCCTACCAAAGTCATAGACATGGCATAGCTGGGGCCACTACCCACTCTTCTTAACTTATAATTGTTTTAATGAGGACAAGCTACTTAGTACACTGAGGTTTACATCATTAGATCAACATCCTCTTCTGAAAGGGTTAGAGGGGATCTATGTAGCTGTCCTGATTTTTCTGGGTTGTTCTTAATCCTAAACAGCAGAGGTTGGCAAATTACAGCCAGAGGCTTATTTTTATATAGCCACATGAGCTAAAAAGGCTTTTTACACTTTCAAAGGGTTGTTTTAAAACATGAAAGAAAATAAAAAAATATATAACAAAAATCTTATGTATTCTGTAAAGCCTGTAATATTTACTGTCTGGCTCTTTACACAGAAAGTTTGCTGACCGCTGTTCTAGAGCAGCACTATCCAAAAAAATTTCTAGTAATAGAAATGTTTTACAAATCTGCTGTCCAATATGGTAGCCACTAGTCATTTGTGCCACTGAGCAATAGAAATGTGGCTAGTACAACTAAGGATCTAAAAATTTTATTTTATTAAAAATTAACTGTAATTACAGTCTAAATGATAATGGCTAGTGGCTAATGAGACAATGCAGCTCTAGGAATGTCATACCTTGGGTGGTCCTTTCATGCTCTTAATACACTGAGCATGAAACTGCTGGAATTTTTATCATACAACCCTATTTCTCAGGAACTTTTAACGTGGATTAAAAGGCTTATTATAAAGCCTCTTCTTAGGATACACATAAGTAAACTACAGCTGCAAGTCTTCATAAATAAAATTTTATTGGAACACGGCCAAATGTATGTTTATGTATTGTCTATGGCTATCTTCATGCTATAGTGCCAAAGCTAGTAGCTGCAACAGAGACTATGTAGTGGATCATGAACCAAAAAATATTTAAAATCTGACCCTTTAATTAAACGTTTTATGATCCTTGTTCTAAACTAATGCCTGGGTTGACATAAGTGGTTTTCATTTTCCATTCTGTACTCATTTTTACAAATATGTAAGTACTGAACAATAAGTTTTTGCTATTAACAAAACTTGACAGATGTGATTTTTTAAAAAAAGTATACTCTGTAATTTTATTTGTACTATTTTGCACTCAAAGAATAGAAGAGTTTAAATAAAGTCTGTATTTCCATATGGAAAGGGCACTACAGAGCAAAGCTGCAAATCTCCTGCTTCAAGCTTCTGCTCCTACTAGCTGGGTTGTCTCAGTACATTAACTTTTTGGAACTCAGGTGATTGACTGATCCATCCATAAAATGGTAGTAATTCTCTTACCAATATGAGAGTTGAGAACTTGAACAAACATTCTCTGGAGGTTCTCGTAAGCCCCAAATCACCAATTCTATGATTTTAATCTTCAAATGCACCTACTCACTTTGGCATATACAGCCATCAACCTTACTAACTTTCTTTGCTTTCTGATCTTCCTCTTGCCCCAACCCACAGGCCTTAAACTTAAGAAACATTAGGAAAATGACAATTCTAGTATACTTCTTTTGTCACAGGCTTTTCCTGAAAAGCTGAAATAATAAGCCTCCCTGAAAAGCTGAAATAATAAGCCTCTCACAATGCTTTTTTTAGATTTTTTATCACTTCTTTCAATGTGAAATAATAGCTATGGCCTTTATCATTTAAGGTTATTGCCTTACATTCTGTCCATTTTGGGTGAACAGAAGATTGACATACTGAAGCACATGCTCTACTCTGACCTAAAGGATGGAAATTATAAGCCCCAAAGTAAAGACATATCTGTTTCACATCCCAAATTACAGCAAATGACTTTAAAAGACACAAGAAGCTATACTTACTAAATATATACTAGTTCATATGCAATAAGTATTAAAAAAATATAAACTTATTAGAAAACTGCATTCCAAGGATAACTTGAGTAACCCTTTATATTAAGTAAACAAGGTACAGCATTTCATAAATTTTCTAAAGAGTAATAAAATACGAAATTTAGTTTCACTTTTTATTTAAATTTGTAATTATTACAATGACACGAAGGAATAATTGCAATCAATTATTACAATTTGGAGCTATGAGACTAGTTATATATAATGACAACACCTGCCTTGGAACTTTCTCAAATCTCCAACTACTCTTTTCTAGTCACCTCTCTTCTGCTCCCTCAGATGTATCAAATAGAATGTTCAGAATGTGGCCACATGATCTATTTAGGGTACACAGAAGACTTTCTGCATGTCACATTAAACAAAGATTTAAATTTGCATCACCTTAAAAGCTGTTTCTCTGAATTGAATAAAAGTTTCACCATCTTTTAAGGGGTATTTAGCATCTTTCCAGCAGGGTTCAAAAATGTTAATTTCACGTTAGTAGATACTCAAAAACTTACATTTCCTAGTGTTAACTCTGGAGTGAAATTTTACCTTTTTATGGATTTTTATACCACAATTAAAGTAAATTTAGTTGTTTTTCATTTTCTACTTGTCATTTATCTCCAGATTAACAATGAAGTAAAACCCTTAAGAATGGGATACAGTGGGAACGCCTGGGTGGCTCAGCAGTTGAGCATCTGCCTTTGGCTCAGGATGTGATTCCAGGGTCCCGGGAGCAAGTCCCGCATCAGGCTCCCTGTGAGAAGCCTCCTTCTCCCCTCTGCCTGTGTGTCTCTGCCTCTCTCTCTCTCATGAATAAAATCTTTAAAAAAAAAAAAAAAGGGGCAGCCCCGGTGGCGCAGCGGTTTGGTGCCGCCTACAGCCTGGGGTGTGATCCTGGAGACCTGGGATCGAGTCCCACATCGGGCTCCCTGCATGGAGCCTGCTTCTCCCTCTGTCTGTGTGTCTCTGCCTCTCTCTCTCTCTGTGTCTATGAATAAATAAATAAAATCTTTTAAAAAAAAAGGATATAGTGTATGTATGGAACTTGAGACCATCTAAAATTGTACCATTCACAGTTTAAAAATAAAAAAAAAAAATTAAGATTGCTACTAAGAATGATAATCACCCTCTCCCAAACACAGAGGGAAAGATATATGCATGCATAAACATGTCAGTAAGTTTAAGAGATGTTACCCTATAACCAACTCTGAATTAATAAACAAAATGGGGGGGGGGAATGTGGCAAATGATGTTGAACAGCTTGAATATCACATTACGATAGAGAACAAAACACTAAAAAAAAAGCCCAACTTCAAAGGAAATTTTCTTTCCTAAAAACTTGGATTAAAAAGTAAATAAATAAATAAATAAATAATAAAAACTTGGATTAAATAAAATTAGGGATATTCATTTTAAAAAGTCACTACATTACTGCTATTTAGTTTATTTTAAAATTTGATATTAAAATCCAAAATAATTATTGCAGTGCCTTAAAAATAATTAATGAATACGTAAAAAATATTTAGGCAGTATAAACATTAATTGGAAAGAAAGGTTAAATGGTACTTTACCAACAAACATTTCATGAGTAGGTGTCCTAGTAGTGAAAGTGGATACATCTGAAGAAATGGGAAGGTGAACATCACCACTACTTTTTGTGAGGAAAGGATTTAAGCTTGGAATGGCATCATCAACAGCATCTACAGTAGCAGAGAAAGGATCTGTGCAGTCCAAGTGCATTACAGCAAAATGAAGAAAGGAAGTAAATTAATTAGTATTGTAATTAGTCAAAAGATGCAAAGTGAAAAGTAGCAGCTATACTATTGCTTATTAAAGTAAATTAATTAGTATTGTAATTAGTCAAAAGATGCAAAGTGAAAAGTAGCAGCTATATTATTGCTTATTAATCTTAAGTGCAAAATACTAATCATCATGAAGATGGAAGAACTACATTTTACAGATTTTAAAATGAATCCTTAGAAGAAAACATTTATGTGTCCAATTAACATCTGCAGCATACTAAGGATAGATCTGCTCTCCAACACCAGGAAGCCGATAGTGAAATAATCAAAAAAGAGAATAACCAAAACGCATCTATAAAAGAGCCACCAATCCTGGACCATGTTCCCCACCGTAGGTGGGAATGTACTGGCTTTCATGGCATAGCTATGTTTATTCAAGTAACATATAACAACCAATATGTGTGTGGTATATGTAAAATTTCAAAAAACAGAGAATTAGGGGTAAAGTGCTATTTCTAACGTGCAGGTATTATATAGGTTCAGAGGTAGGAAATAAAAAAAAGAGGAAGAAACGGTCTAATGATTTAGAAACAGGAAAAGGAATTTTAGAAAAAGTAAGAACAGACACAAAAGCCTGGAGGCCATTTAGTAGACTGGGAACTACTCTGAAGAGCCAATTAAGAGTTCTAAAGCCAAATCATTATGGCTTTAAATGATTTGCTAACGGAATAACAAAAGTAATGTTCCATATTAGGATGGCCAAATATGTATTATTATTAGATCCCACTTTTAAAGTTATTTTAGAATCAGATATTTATTGTTACCTATACTTCATTCAAGATAATCATCATTCCAATGACTGAAAGCCATTCATCATTAGCAGTAAAACACTTTGAACCTGTAAGTTCTGTACTTTTAACCAGCAGTCTGTTCTTGCCTACTCTAGTTTATGATTCTCACTTAACAATATAGTATTAAGCCATGTATCTTACTCTAAACTGTATGATGAAACAGTAAGAGGAAAGAAATAGCCTCAGGACCAGCTAATTCACTACAAGCACACTTCCCCCTAAAGTCAATAAATTTAAAGCAAATGCTCCACAAATCCTACAACTGTTTAAAAAAGGGAAGCATCAAGAAAATATTGAGGTCACTGACTTATATAGAATCTTTTTAAAAAACTTTCCTTTTTATATCACACAGGACCTTTTTTTAGGAATTAAGCATTCCTATGGAACATCAATTCATACCCCAAAATAAAGTCCTACAAATGTATCAAAATTCACGGATATAATATTCAAACTCAAATGATCATGTTTAAAATCTTTCCCATCCCTCTGCTTCAATAAATGGAATGGGGAAAAAGAATCTAAGAAAGTAACTGAGAAATAAGAAGCAGAAAACAGATAAGAAATTGGTTTTTTATACTAAAATAAAATGTAAATAAAAAAATGGTTTTTGAGAAATTGGTTTTTTATACTAAATAAAAATGTAAATAAAAAAATGTAATGATGACCACTCTAAACTCCTTTTTGCATAAGAACATGTTAGAGTTGATCAATTCATTGAAAGTACATACTGAATCGTGGCATGAAGTTTTTAAAGTACATTATAATTGCTGCACCCAAAACATCTCTAGTTTTTCAAGCAGAAGAAGCCATGAGAGAAGTCATTAAAAAAAAAAAAAAAAAAAAACATTTTTTTTTTTTTAAACTAAAGATCTAGTAGTTTATGAGAAAAGACATGTTTGGGAAAGGTCATTAGTTATCTGCTACTCTGATGAATGAATAAGTTTTATCTAAGTACTTAGTATCAATCATTTTCCATTATATGAAACAGCCCAGAGAAGAATATGCAGAAATATGCAAGCGCATCTGTACTTAGGTCCATCAGACACTAAGAAAAAACAGTTCTTAATCTACTTGACAAAATATTACAGATTAATACAGATGTTATTCTGTTAGTGGATACTATACCTACCAAGAATAAAAACAAATTCATTAAGATAAAAAAAATAATAATGTTCCAGCTATTCCAACTTAAACTTTATTCACTAGATTGGTAACTACTCTAACTTCCTTAACCTTTTTTAAAAATTGGTTTCTTCCATTATTTTTATCATTATTCATTTGAAAGTTTAATTTTATGTTACAATAGTAAAAAAAAATAATAATCTAAAACAACTGAAGATTAAAACAGTTATATTATAGTGCTGAGGTCCTAAATACTGGGTACCTACATTTACTCAGAGACAATTGAGTTTTTCACTAAAGTGCTACATGTTTCATGCCAGCTGAAAGCAAAGCAGCTTAAACTTCAGAATGAATAATTCTTTTGTGCCTGAATTAAATTTTGAAATCTTGCTTAAGATATATATCAGTGTACTGAGCTGATAATATTGTACATTTTTAGATTTGCTACAACACAAAGTTTTAAAGGTGATATAAACTTAAATCTTCGTACATCTTAGTATTCAACATGAACTGCTTATTCAGACTCCAGACCATTTCTTAAAAAATCAAAGGCTCATTAATAATGCAATGAAGGGAACAGAAGAGCTTGTGTTCTCTATTTCACGTTCATTTTTAGGTGGTATCTTAAATGCCTCTTACATAAACATGCAAACCTTACTTCACTTTAACTCAACATCGATTTATCTGTGACTGGGAATACACATTATCTGTAGTGCTTATGGTAAGAACTAAAATAACACAAAATCTGTTTTAAAAAAGATGAACTCTGCTATTAAAAACCATTTTAGCATATGAAAGCAAGACAAACAAAATAAGATATTAGGATTACCAAAAACTCATACCTTTGGGGTGCCACATGCTATAAAAGCAGCGTGACATAAAATGTTATTTTAAATGTTTAGGAAAATGGTTAATTCCCAAAACAAAACAAAACCCAAAAACAACAAAACACTTTAACACTTTATTATCATCAAAACTTTCTATTTATATGATTTATCTTAGCCTAACTTTAATTTCAAAAATAAAGTAAAAAATCTTAATCTGAATGTCCTAGATATAAAAAATATACTGATTGAATTAGGAAGTACTCAAAGTTCTTGACTTAAAACACTCTTCAGCTTTCCAATTATGCAGAAGTCAAAACTGAAATTATCACCAGCTCAGAAACCAAATAGCTTTATACGGAAGTCAAAATAAGATTTAATTCTTAAATTGACAGGTTCATAGTAAACATTACTGTCTCTTCCTCATATAAAATGATAAGCTTTTAGGAAAATAATAGTCAACTGCTACAGCCTCTGCTCCTACTGTTACTTGACCTGTATTTTTAATACTTTTAACAGTCTCACTTGTACACAGCACGCCTAAATGTTAAAATATGAAGGGAATTTTGATGGAAATAGTACAAAGAGCAAAACAACCTAAAACAGAAAAATAAGACATGATTAAGTATATTCCAACATACTGTATTATCACACAGACTGCTATGAGATGAGTTCTTCTAACAGGACATTAAACAACTCTTACAGGCTGAAATTATTCTTCCACAATATAGTCTATCTGCTTCATCTGAGTTCAATAATCCTATGTCTAAACTTTAATTTGTCATTATTAGAATTAACTAGATATGGTGTCCAAACAAAACAACCTCACAGTTCAGTTTCTTTGAAATGTATTAGTTGTCACTAAGTCTTCTGTAAAATTTCTCATTCATTTAGAAAAACAACTACATTGTAATCTATTTTTTTTAAGGGAGGGAAGCAAGCTAAAACTGCTTAAATGGTCATGTCAATTCTACTAAGCTTTTCTAAAACAGTTCACAATAAGCAGAAAATAACTATGTAAATTTTGACAGATTAAAAATCCTAAAATTAGGACTAATCATTAGGATCTTTAAAAAAATTACTTTCTTAACCTTAATTTGGTATCTACATTGCATTCAGATCATTCTAAAATATTTACTGACTTTAAACTAGCTTACCATTTTTAGAAATCAACTCTGAGATCTTAAGATTTAGCTAAATTAAACTAACCTTCGAAGTCAGTTTTTAAATCAAGTCATGGCTCACAAAATTAGTCTACAAATCTAGTGTTCTAGTGTCTCACTATTCCTGTTCCCTGTCGTATCTTGAACCAGAAATAACCTGTCCAGGAAAAAAGAAAGTATCTACTCATTCAACAAACTTACTAAAAGTCAAAATGTCCTAGGCAATGATAATATAGGATTGAACAGAATATTCTAAAACTCCTGCCTTCACAGAGATTACATTCTATTATACTAAATAGAGCCTCAACAAGTAACTATAAAAAATAATGAAAAAATGTTCTTGAAATTTGAATCATTAAAATATAGATGAAACAAGTTTAATTCATATTAACATAAACATTCACTAGAACAATTAATTTATCTTGCTATGAGAGGTAAGCTGATTGATTCAAATTTTACATGTGAGCCAATAAAAATTTTAAGGTAGCTTGCCATTCTCTATTTTTCTGTAGACGGTATCCTTACTCAGAATATCTCCCCTTTCTCCCAAATAATTTTTGAGCATTTGTAAAATAATACATATATAAAAACGGAAGCACCAAAAACAACCAAATAAAATAACTTGAAAACATACTATATGTATGTCTAAGCAAAACTGGTTAAAAATTGACAGGGACTAGGTTCAATCCCTCAAAGATACCATGTCAATGATCATGATATTGTCACGTTAAGATCAAAGAACTACTCCAGGCAGCAAACATTCCTGGTTGCTATTCGGGGAAAATTATTTGAATATGAAAATCCTATAGGTCTGAACTAAACACAAGTTTTGAATACAAGTAGCATAAAGATTGTCATGACATTCCTGGTTAGAACATAGTTCACGGCTTGGTAATACCATATGAGTTTTATTAGAACCTCATCATATATTTACCTGACAGGAGTTTTCTTTCTCCATAAGTCACTTTTTTTCTATACCAAAAACAAAATAACCCTTAGGCATTTTCTGATTATGCAACAGAGATTTAACATTGAAAGAATGATTTCACACTTCAGCATACACTGACTGGGTCCTTCCTCTTCACCTTCATTAAAACTTCATTTCATAATTGAACAGAAAATTCTAAAATTACATTTACAAACACATGAAAATGTCTTCAGGAACAAAGTGACCTTATTGCCATTTTAGTAATTTTCAAGTTCTCATGTATCAAGTGTGACCAAAAAACACAAATAAATGAAACACTACAGAAAGGGAAGGGGAAAGGCCTATACAACATATAAGACAGAATTCATTAATGCTTACCTCCCCATGTACTTGCTACCTGAGAAGCAGTTGACATAGGAAGTACAGACGGGTGAAAAGTTGGCTGTTGCAAATCAAGCAGATCATTTGGTAGTTTTGATGTGCTAGGAAAATATTTTGAAAAGATGACTGATTTATTAGGTAAATATTGCTATATCAGCCATTCCCTTTCTCCTGCCCACTGAATCAAAACATTAAAAGTGAGAAAAGGCCCCAATAATGTAAACCTCAAAAGAAGGAACAGTTTCAGCAAAATAACAGTTGCATACCCTTTATATATACATAATAGTATTTTTTATTTATAACAGCATATTTCTAAGGAGGGTTGGAAAAAAATATTCAAGTACTATATTTTAAGTTTATACAGGATTCAAGTAATTATAGCCCTTCTGGAAAAATTAGTGAGTCCCCCAGGAAAATACTAATTTCCTTACTGAAATGAACTGAAATATAAATCATCATGGTAATTTTAATTTTAAGGAAATTTGTTTTCTTACTTTTCATCTTCAAAAAATGTCAATTACATTTGTAATATTAATGCCCCTAACAAAGTAAAATATCTGTCAAACTCACTTCTTTTCTTCAATATCCAAACATACCAACAATACAGGAAAAAGTTACACATGTATGTATGATATAAACTTATAACAGAGCCACCAACCCCCTTACACAACTGGGGGGGAGGGGCGCACCACTTATACCTTTTATGTGATCAAGGAATAACAATTCAGAAAAAGATCCCAGAGTTTCCATGATTGAAGCATTGTGTGTACTATAGCACAGATAGTTTTAACTTACTCAAAAACAAAATGTCTTTTAGACGTAAAAAAAGTTTTAATAGATAAATAAGAATACAAATGCTTTTAGTGCTGAGGAAAAAAAAACAGAATAGGCAAGAAATATTTTATAATAGGCTGTAAGATTTGTCCTCAATTACAATTAAAAAGGTAAATACTTTGAGGTCATGTATTAAGTGAAATGAAACACAGTCAAAGTAGTTCTTTATCTAATAACTTGTTCCATTCTCAAACATCTTTTCCATTTCTCTCTCCTAAGATAGACTTCTTTACAAGGTCCCGAAGTAGGGACATTTCACTGGTTCAATGTTCTAAAAGGTAGTATACAAAAAAAACCAAACAAAATAAACAAGAAAAAAAATTATACAGCTGAAGGAAAAACTATTAAGTTCAACAAACATCTACTAAAGACTTTAGGGAAGAGGTAGCGACTGAGTAAAAGTTACACTGAGCTGTGACAGGACTCAGTAGGTGGGAGGGAAGACCTTTAAGGAGGAGTTAATACAATAAACAGCAACAACAAAATCAAAGAAAACCCTATCCTTCTCTATGGACCATTTACCATGTGCTAATTTAATTAAGCATGGTATTAAAATCCTATACTAGCAATCTGGGAATTCACTGGAAATGAAAAATCTTGGGCCTTGCCCTATACCTACTGAATCAGAAACTCTGGGAGTGACGCTCAGATCTATGGCTTCAGATACTCTCCAGGTGATTCTGATGCTTAATAAAGATTGAGAACCACTCAATTTGTGCCATACTATACATCTTATTTGGAAACAGGTTTTTTTTTTTTTTTTAAATTAAGAAATAACAGAGCCAAGATTCAAACCAGAATCTGACTTCCAAACTTAGCCTTTAACTACTCTGCGGTAAAAGGACAAATTTAGAAAAAGTCAATTAATCTAATTTGCCTGGAAATAGTAAGTTCCATTGATAAGTAGCTTCAATTATGCAACAAAATTATTGAAGTTGGTCTGGTAGGCTTTAATGCCACAGAAATCTGGCAACTATCTAACTATGCTCCAGATTACTGAGTTTAACAGCTGGAAACTGACAAGTAAGACATTTAATATCCAATGAAAGGATACTACGAAACAGATTATATATCCACACACATAAATGAAACTACATTCTAAATAGTATAAATTTGTAATTCAGCCATCTTTGGTTTCCTAAATATGCAAAATATAAACTCTTAATTATACCACTATCACCACTTCCTTTGTGTGAATTTATGAATACAAAATCATACACTAAATCTGAAAAGCTGTGTAACATTTCTGAGAAATCTTTAGAGCTATGTATGTAAGGTAATCTTTATCTCCTCTACCTACCTGTTAGAAGAACTAGGGGTAGAAAAGATGTCAATGGCTGGTGCAGTCATTATACCCCCTGCTGAGGTGGATACAGGAGAGGCTGCAGTTGTTAAAGAGGTATGAGGTTTCTTTGCAAGTTCTTTTAGGCGCTGTTCCTGTTGAGAAAGGGGACTAGCTTAAGAAATCCAGAAAGCACATTTGTTGTAAGGCCTTGAAAAAAAGCACATTCCAATTTTATTCTGATAGCAGAAAGCTATTCACTGTTTCATCAGTCATTCAATGTCAGAATGAAAAATCAGACTATTACTGAGCTTCAACTCCATTTGGATTACTAAACATTCAATTCTGTTAGTCTATTAAGAGGCCCCAATTACTTGATGAACATCTATATTTGTTGTTTTTCCCAGTAAGGAGAACGCAAACAAGCACCTACCTTTAAAGCTTTTAAACGAGCCTGTTCTTCCTCTAATGCTGCCTGCTTTTCCCTTTCATCCACTTTGGTTAGAGACAGGCCAGTGCTTGCCAGGGACGAGACTGCGTTGGAAAGTGTTGTCGCCCTAGGTAATTGGACAAAGGTAATTTGGCTTTTTGCAACCCCGTTATGAAATGGTCTGGCAACATGGCCAAAGATAAGCACTACAATTATGAACTTACCTTACAGAGCAAAAATCAGTACTTCAGACGAAATATTCTACCCAAGGACACAGGATTATTAGCCATTAGCTAATTTATACATTCACTGCTTTCTAAACTATTAGACTTTGGAAAGGGTTCACAATAATGGTAAGGGACACTGCTTCTTCCAAGTCCCAAGGGAGGGAACCAATCCGATTAGAAAAGACCTCATGTGTTCCTAAAAAATCCCTACTGGATAAAATGTATTGAGTTTCTCACAGTAAATTACTCTGCTAATTTACAGCCTAGGTTTTGGCAGTTACTACTACAGGAACATTAAAACATGAGAACTAGTAATAATTAATATGTCTAGGTATGGTTCCCTTATAAAAACACCCAAAGACGTGTTGTTCCCAGAGGAACATGGGTTCCTTCAAAGGAAGATCAAGTTTATTTCAGTCATTAGTCCACCTGACATACCTCCTTTCTATCTGCTACCCTTTTGCCGAACTAGAATTTCCTTTTCAAACACATCACACATATGCACAATGCATCATCTCACTGGCAGATTGACAGCAAATCACCTCCTTTCCCTTATACATCAAAACCTTATCCATTAAATTCCCAAATGTCGATTCTAAGCAACATAAACACATGCTATAAAGAGTTCTAACCGGAAGAACTACTCAGTGACCTTTATTCATTTTCCTTTTATCATATACCAAACATCATTAATTTCTACCGTAAGTATAAAAGTGGCAAAACTGTTCAAATTTTATGTAAAATCAATTTTATAAACATACAACTCAGAAGACAAAGGAAGAGTAATATAGTTGTGATAGAAATGCAAGAAACCCAGTAAATTTTATGAGAATTGAAGTTATTATTGTGAAGTTATTAAACCAATGTACCTGAACTACTTGGCTATATTTTTCATTACTTTCTCAAATAAGCCGTATAATTTGGCTTATGCTTCTAAAAACCTAATAATTTGGCTTATGCTTCTAAAAACCTACTAGAAAGTTCAAAGAACAAATTTGGAATTAAAAATTACTAAAATCCAGTAATAACATTTCCTTTAAAAATTACTTAAATTTTGTTGCCACAAAAAAAAATTCTGAAACAATCAAAAAGTCTAAAGAAAAGTTAGGTTCTCAAAAAAAAAAGTTAAGTTCTCATTATAAATATTTTACACAAAAATTTTTTCATACTGTTAAAATAGAGAAAATCTTCATAAAAACCATGAGAATTACTCAAGTCACCACCCAACACAAAACTCATGTTCCAAAGTCAATATGAGATGAGCTAGGTTAACTGGTTTTTAGTCTTGCAGATGAGCTCAAAGCCAAGCAGACTGATTAAAATACATCAATAATTAACCCATGTGAATTGGATTTTGAAAAAGATGATGAAATTTGATGTCAGACATTGTAGGTTTGAGTCTCAGAATTACTACTGTCTACATGTCACTAGGCTATCGTGAGGGTCAATCAGTTTGTAAAAAGGTATAAGAGAGGATGTGAATTAATGCATTACCACCTTTAAAAGAAATACTGACACTATGAACACAATTGCAAACCAAGGAGTCAGTGTTATTATTTTAAGAGATGCTGACATCTATTGGAAGACCAGAAACTATTCCAAGAACTTATATGTATTAACCCCATTTAATCCTTGGCAGCAACTTTATGAGGCAGATGCTATTAAGCCCATTCTATAAATGATTAAATCAAGATAAGGGGAAGTTAAATAACTTGGAATTAAAGCTGGATTCAACAACTCTCTCAGAAACATCACTCCTGCTCTTTGCCCCACAAAGAATAATGTACCTGCTTGCAGCTGTAGAATCTTTGATTTTCTTTCCTTCCAAGGAAGCTAAATGTTGTTCCAAAGCATCAAGAAGACTGCTGGGGGCCTAAAATTGTACAAACAGTTAAGATTTTCACAATAATTAGATAACTCGTCAAAAAAATACTGTCATCTAACATATGAGAGTAACAAAAATAGGTATATTCCTTATGAACTAATCAACAGTGGAGTTTTAGCTACCAAAGAATAACAGTATTTTTATTACATAAGCATCACCTAGTAAGGGGCATTAATAAACATAAAAAAATATATAAAAATTGAGACTACATGGGTGATGGGGTAACTGGGTGGCAGAAACTAAGGAGGACACTTGACGGATGAGCACTGAGTGTTGTACTGTATGTTGGCAAACTGAATTTAAATTAAAAATTTAATTTAAAAAAACTGACACTAGAGAAACATGAAATATTAAGAGGCTCCTGCAAGTAATTTTTTAAATATTTAACTTATTGGAATTTTAAATAAAAACATACTCCTAAAAGCTAGACATATATTGTTGGGCACGTTCCTGGCAATTAATAAATATTTGCTGAGTAACTGAAAGTATGCAAACATTATTTCTGAATAGTGATAATTAAAACTACAGACCAGCATCAAGAGAATGCAAATGAGATATAATTTCTTACCCACTAGAATTGCTAAAGTTAAATAGACTAGCAACATCAAACATTGATGAGGATATGAACAAATGGAATTCATACAATGCTGGTCAAAATTCATCCACCTTGAAAAAGGATCTGAATTTTCAGATCCTTGAAAAAGGATCTAAATTTTCTTTTTATGAAGTTAAAAATATATCTGGTTTAACTATCCAATTCCATTCTGAATTATTTACCAAGAGACATAAAAACCTATCTCTACAAGAAAAGACTTGTTTAAGAATGTTTTAAGCAGCTTTACTTACAATAGTAAGAAACTACAAATAATCCCAAAGTCTAACATATGGGAATGGATAAACAAAACTGTAGTGAAGTCGCAAAATGGAATACTATTTAACAATAAAGGATGAATTAACAATACATTCAATAGATGGACAGAGCTCAAAACACAATTAAATTATTAATTAATAATTAATTATATTAATTAAAGAAGCCAGATTTAAAAAAATACTTGCATGACTTATAATATAGATATTACATTCACGATCTGATAAAATTATGCCATTAGAAATCAAAACAGTGATTTATGGAGAGGACTAGGGAGTGACCAGAAGGGGACCTGAGAATTGGCATGATGGAACTGATCTATATACTGAATGGTGTGCTGATTAACACAAATGTTTACAGTTACCAAATTCTATTGAAATAGATATTTAGCTCAGTTTTGTTTTAAAAAACAAAGACTGGACTGTGAAGGCTGTATATCAAATCTTATCTAATTACTTTCAAAAGACAACCATTTCAGGGAGCTGAAAAGGAACTGTCACTATCTTTGAGTGAAGCAAATGCATCAGTGGCATTTACTTGCCCCATGTTATCTACAGGATTTGAAATAAAGAGTTATTGGATTATAGGAATCTAAATCTCTCTACCAATTAGGACTTAAACAATTTCCTTCATTTTGTATTTTCTCTCTATATACAAGACCTTAGTATAAGAAAGATACATAAAAACCAATGAAAACCAGAAATATTAGATTATAACATTAACTTCTATGTTGAACTGAGAACACATGGGCACTACTCCCTAATCTCAACAAAATGCCTAAGACTTCCAAGAGCTCTTGTCAGAGATGATGAGGAGAATGTTGTTGAAGTGATTAACATTTAAAAATGTATTGTGGCACAAAGGCACCTTGCTAGCTACCTTGTATGTAATTACTGAGTCTATGAGGAAGACACTAATATTATATATTCATTTTATAAATGAACAACCTGAGAGTGAAAATTTAATAATTTGCCCAAGATCACATATCTGATATATATCAGGAGCCAACATAGTGTCTAATGTATATCTGACCTGAAAGTCTAGATATTTAACTACCATGAATTAAAATTGGGCTTTCAACTGGAGAGACTAAAGGAAAGAAACTAAAGGAATGCTCTAGTAGTGGCTAGCTCTACCAACCTAAGAGATGAAGAGATCATAATGTTAGAAAAGTCAGCAATATATCATGTTAAAATCTGTCAAGAAAAATTACTGATCTTGACAGTAGAAGCTGGGTATTATTCATCTTTGTACCCTTCACACCTAGCAATACAGTGAAAGATAGCAGCCAGTGAATTGATAGAATAGCAATATGCTTACCTGTGAAAGGTCTGGTATATCACCTCTGTCAATTCCAACTTGCTGTAAGAAGCAGCAGCATTGTATTTAATGAACAAAATTATAATAAAGCATTATAAATAAAATTTAGAAAATGAAACTTATGGCTAGTACTCTGAATAATATTCTAGATATCTTTAAAAGGAGAAGAATATTTAATCTCCAGAGGTATCATTCAGTATTTCCAAGGGCTGTTCTTTAATGGCTCTAAAAGTCATAAAAGGAAAAGAACTAGAGTTAGGAAATTCAATAAGAACTATTAAGTTACCATCTTTACATCTTCTAAGCACCTTTTTAAGCTACCTTGTTACAATCTGAAAAATTCATCACTTTTATGTTTTACAAAAACACTATGGCAAGAAAAAGAAAGGCTGACCACGAACAAGTTCTCTGAGGCATTAAAAGAAGTTAAGGAACAAACCTGATGACAATCACTTTGTCTTTCTCCATAAAGAATGCTTTTCCTGGCAATCACCACAGATAACAATTTTTAAAACCTATGTTACACAAGTAGGCCAAGTTTTATACAAACACCAAATGATCTCCAACCAAGATATATCTATCAACACAAGACAATTCCAGCACACTCTCATGATGTTCAGGCACTAGGCAAAATGATAAAAACCATTCTTACTTTTTTTAGCACCCAAATTAAAAAAATATTTCCCCTCACTGTAGCTATGTTTCACTTCCTTTTCTTTTAAGATTTTATTTATTTATCCATGAAAGACACACAGAGAGGCAGAGACACAGGCACAGGGAGAAGCAGATTCCTCACAGGGAGCCCAATTGCGGGACCTGATCCCTAGCTCCTGGGATCACGACCTAAGCCAAAGGCAGATGCTCAATCACTGAGCTACCCAGGTGCCATGCTATGTTTCATTTTCTATCTATTCTTATTCTCTCTTCCTTTTCTCAATCTCTCAAGGGCCAGTCCCAGAATGGTATCAGAAAATTTGATATAACAATTCATGCTAAGATCTTAATAGCTAATCACTAAGTGATACATGAGTCCCCTCCAAACACATTTGAAAGGTTACTTGTGCCTTTAATCCAAGGACTAAGGTCTCATAATGAAATTGCAAGCCCAAAAACAGTCTCATGAAATAATATTTTATTTCTCACATCATATGAAGCAGAGGTCTATTCCATTTCAGACTAGAAGAACTGGAGGTAAATAAAGGCTTAAAACTTAAGCCAGGAACTATTAAATGTAAAGAACATAAGCTAAGGTGAAAAGTCAACAAATTAAGACATTTAAACAATTTACTGGAAACATAGTATAAACACTACCTTCTGGTTTTAGTATATGACTGATGCAAAAGAAACGGGGGGGGGGGGGGGGGGGCGGGCATTGATTTCTCCTTGAGAGATACTTTAAATCCAATATAAACTCCAGTAGACTTCATAAAATAGCTAACGTAAAGTTATTTTCTTCAAAGTTCTCACCATCCTGTTAGAATGAAATATCACTATGGTAATAGAGCTACAATCACCAACTTGCTGGCCAAATTAACTACTTTGATATAATTGATCAATTACAGCCTAGTCAGAATTATCCTAGCTAGACATCTCTACTGGTGATGAGTAGAGGGGAGAGAAAGGGAAAACAAAGAAAAACACTTTTGAGAGTTGCCTCTGTGGAAGCAAGATAATGTCTGCAAGCATTACCAAAACGTAAGTGCCTTCTATGACAATGTCAGAAAATCATTTTTTAAACAGATTTATAAAATTATCCTATAACCTACATTCATGGTTTTCATAATCAATGATAATAAATACACTAAATACACCTCTGTAGGGAAACAAAGCATGGTGAACCATGTGACTGTAGTTGCAAGTCTCACTGGAGGAAAAAGATAAGTACTCACTGAATATTCTCTACCACATAAAAGGATAAATATGCTAAAATATATAGCTAACGCCAAACATAAAAATCTCTGCCACCATTATATGCCACCTACCCGATTTTATAGAGAAATAAACTATTTAAAAATAGATTACCTTTCAATATTCAATATTGAATTAAATATACAGGACATATCTTATTCAATATCACATCATACTCATACCATAACAAAGAATTCAATACAACATGGATATATATGTCTGAATATATACTTCATTATATTTACGACGTTTCTTTCATTTGGATGATGCTATATTTCTTTAACAAGTTAGAAGACAAATCTACTTAAAGGCAGCTTACTTCTGCAACTTTGAGAAACTCTGAGATTCTTGTCATCCTAGTCAGGAACTTCTTATAGATGTCAAGACCTTCTTTGCACTGGTTCTTTTTCATATCAAAATATTTTTCTGCCAAAGTAAATGTAAAAATACTTTTATTCACATCAAAACAGAACACTCAAAAGGGAAAAGGTTTAAATAACAGCTCCAAAGAAATCACATAGAGGTGTCTCAGAGAACACACTCACCCTACAGGAAAAATATCAGTGTTCAAATAGCTTAAGACATTTAAAGCAAATTAAAACAGAAATGCTATTATATTAAAATAGAAAAATTATTTGACTACATTCATATTACTAGTTTGTTCTATATTTCTTCCCCCATCAATTCCCTAAGTATAATTTGCATTTTGTTAACATATACTTCTCTCCATTTAAAACAGCAGTAACTTCTACTTCCGGATATTCTTACTAATAATATATTAACAAAGATGGCAACTTTAACATGTCCAAATGTCACTTGGAAAGCTCACTTAAACTTACATAAATAGCAATAAAGAGCTTTATTTATACTAATCATAGGGTATTAAGACTGACTTCGAAAACTGTGTAGAAAACCTTCTTTTACTTGTGCAAAAAATAAGCCAAATTTCCCTATTTTCACACATTAAAGCATTCCTAATAAGCCTATTAAATGGGGAGACAAGGGAGAACAAGCACACTGGAGTGAACACATTTGATATCTGATACTTGACACTTAGGCACCCTTTCCAGACTATTATTTGTCTATTATATCTAAGTCCCACAGGAAAAAAATGATCATTTCTAGGCAAAATTAACTGCATTTTATAAATAATAAATACATACAATTTTAAAATGCCTCAAAAATAAAGGGCATCCTAAAAACTAAATATTTAATGAATTTAAAACAATTATCAATTTTAAAATTAGGCTTAGAAAAAAATCTATTTTATAATTAAAATTCTTCATGGCGTAAATTGCGAGGAAGTAAGATTCTTCTGGGAGAGAAAAAACTCCAACTTAATTTTAAAGGATTTTTATATTTCTTTCACTTTTTTTTTTTCAAGATTTTTATTTATTTGATAGGGGGAGGGGGAAGAGAAAAGTGAGCACAAGCAGGGGGAGTGTCAGGGAGAGGGAGAAACAGGCTGTAGGAGCCTGATGCGGAACTCAATTCCAGCACCCTGGGATCATGACCTGAGCTGAAAGCAGATGCTTAATTAACTAACTGAGCCACCCGGGTGCCCAGAATTTTTTTTTTTTTTATGATTTTATTTATTCATGAGAGACACAGAGAGGCAGAGACATAGGAAGAGAGAGATGTAGGCTCCCTGTGGGGAGCCTGATTGTGGGACTTGATCACAGGACCCTGGGATCACAACCTGAGCCAAAGGTAGATGCTCTGGCAGCCCAGGAGGCTCAGCGGTTTAGCGCCACCTTCAGCCCAGGGCGTGATCCTGGAGACCCGGGATCAAGTTCCGCGTCAGGTTCCCTGCATGGAGCCTGCTTCTCCCTTTGCCTGTATCTCTGCCTCTCTCTCTCTCTCTCTCTCTCTCTGTGTCTCTCATGAATAAATAAAATCTTAAAAAAAAAAAAAAAAGGTAGATGCTCAACCACTGAGACACCCAGGAGCCCATATTTTTTTTTCCATATTTCTAAAAATAATAAAACTGATAAGGAAAAAAACACAGATATATCTAAAAACAAACTTCATCTAAGGGTGCCTGGATGGCTCATTCGGTTGAGCAGCAGGGTCTTGGCTTCAGCCCAGGTCATGAACTCAGGGCCCTGGGATAGAGCCCAGCATAGGGCTTCCTATTCAGTGGGCAGTCAGCTTGGGGATTCTTTCTCTCTCTCCTTCGTCCTTGGCCCCTCCTCCCGCTTATATGCTCGTTCTCTCCAAAATGAATGAGTAAATCTTTAAAAAAAAATTAAAAACACAAAGTTCATTCAGCTGAACATTTTAGTTATAAAAAATATGTATTTAATTACTTAACATAGATAACCAGGTATAAAAATTTCTTCTCCAAATAAATTATTATAATTTATTGAAATATAATATCAATGAATATCCCAATAAGTGGTTACATAGCTCTAAGTAACAAGTCAGACAATATTATTTATCCATAGGACACAAGATAAAAAAATAAAATGTGGGATGTCTGGGTGGCTCAGCAATTAAGCATCTGCCTTCAGCTCAGGGAGTGATCCTGGAGTCCCAGGATCGAGTCCCACATCAGGTTCCCTGTATGGAGCCTGCTTCTCCCTCTGCCTATGTCTCTGCCTTTCTCTCTGTGTGTCTCTCATGAATGAATGAATGAATGAATGAATGAATGAATGAATGAATAAAATGTTATTGAACTACAGCAATACTGGGGCGCCTGGGTGGCTCAGTCAGTTATGCATCTACCTTCCACTCAGGTCATGATTCCAGGGTCCTAGAATCAAGCTCCACATCCGGCTCCCTGTGCAGAGGGGAGTCTGCTTCTCCCTGTCCTTCTGCCCTCCCCCTGGCCTGTGCTCACTCGCTTGCTCTCTCTCAAAGAAACATTAAAAAAAAAATAAACAAATAAACTATAGCAATATTTACCCAAGAGGTTAATAATTCCTTCATTATATGCTGCAAACAGTCTAATGGCATCTTTGAACAGGAGCATGAAGGCAGCATTTATTACCCCATTTGTAAGTTCATTACTATTAACCTGGGGAAAAATTAGAAAAAAAAAAAAAAAAAAGATGAGCTAATCTTATGTTTTAAATGACAATGACTTCCCTCAAATGAAAATACAGTAATTCAAATATTTAGGTGTATTAGAGAAAAAGATATTTATTCCTTGCAACCAGAGTTACATCCATATAGTATTAAAAAATCTGAAGAGTTTAGATTTATGTAAAAGGCACAAGCAAACAAAAATTCTGTAACATTCAATTTAACTCAGAAATAGTTCACAAAGAACAGAAATATCCTTTAACTTCTGAGATTCCTAGGCAATCACCTTAGCACAAAGCTAAGCTAGGTAGAAGAAACGTATTTTTTTTAAATACACCTTTTCCCAATATTATAAACAAACTCACCTTCAAAATGGTTATGGTAATATTTCTATTTCATATGATTACAGGAGAACTGATGATATAGTGTAATTATAAATAGCACAGTACCTTACACATAAAGAATATTACTGAATTATGCTATAACAAAAAAAAACAGCACCTATCAAGAATATAAGAAATACCTTTAGTTTTATCTCAAGAAATGAATCAAAAGGATGAGCCAATTAACTTGTTTTTAGGTATAGAAAAAGATAAGCACAAAACTGAATGGTAAATATCAAAACTGGTAAATATTTGCAAAATATCTAACAAGGCTGATTTCCATTGTAGGGAATCCCAATAGTAAACTAAATGACAGACAATTCACAAAATAAATACTTATGATTAATAACATGTTGAAAAGACTTCACTTATCAGGAAAATTAACATATAATAAATTATTGAACTATCCTTTCTAGAGTACTAGACTAGTAGGTACAGAATAATCAAAACCAAGCTATTATTCAATGCCAAAAGGAGGAAGAAAAACAGGCACCATTTGACAAGTGACTGGGCTTAATCCTTTTGTAATGTAAGCAGGCAATATTTACTAAAAATTTAAATGTCTGATCCACCAAATTATTTTTCTAGGCATTAACTTTATAGAATTAGGTTTACAAATGTGTATATAAACATTAACACACAAATAGCATTTAGTATATCCCCCTTCTGTTTTTTTTCTCATTCATTTTCTGAATTTAAAAAATCAGAAAAACTCTAAATCTGTCAATTGGAAGATCAGGTAAATTGTTACATGTAATTAAGGACAATAAAGACACAGAAAAAACACACACACAGTTTTATAAAAGTATTCATAACATATTAGGTGAAAAAGTTTCATGGTTGGACCCTCTCTCTAATAATAACCAAAATAAAGCTCAGTAGCTACATCAGTCCCCTATGTTTTCCACACTAGGCATCAGCAAACATTTTTTGTAAAGGACTTGAATGTAAGTATTTCAGATTTTGCAAGCCATATGGTCTCTGTCACAACTACTCAACTCCGTTATTACATGGGAAAAGCATCCATTGACAATATGTAAACCAATGAGACTGGCTATATTCTAAAAATATTACCACAGAAATTGAATTGAAATTTCATATAATTTTCACCTGTCAAAAATATTCCTTTTTTAAAATTGTTTTCAACCATTTAAAAATGTAAAAATCATTCTTAGCTCAGAAGCCATATAAAAACAGGCGGCAGAGACCATAGTTTAATAACCTGTTCTAGTCTATGAAGCATCTATAGAATTCATTTACTGAATGATTGCTGAACATGCATTCTATGTGCCACACACTCGTGACAATGGAGACACAGCAGAGAAAAAGCAAACCTGGTCCCTGTCCTCAAGTAATTTAAAGACTACCAGTTAATAGTATAAGTTAAAGAAAAAATCTATTTGAGCATGAAATTGTCACAATTTTATTACTAACTTGCTCTAATAAACTCTAAAAAATAAAATAGCTAAAAATAGATGCTCCCCAAAAGAACAGACTTGAAAATGCTATAATACCTAACATATTACAAATGACAAAGTTAGCAATTAGGTTTAAATAATGGCCATTAAAACAAAAATTCCAGGGAACACAATGCTCTTCAGCAATACACACACACACACACACACACACATATGTGTGTTTTATATATATATATAAAGCAGGGTGTACAAGTGTACTTGAACTTCCCTGTATCTGTTAATAACTGACATGCTTTGAGTCCTACAATGCAGACAGAAGTGTAATATTAAATTGGCTATTCATGAAGAAAATCTGTATACATTTTTAAAACCAAAAACCATTATCAAAGAAAGCAGATTTTCAGATCTACCCCCTTATAATTCTAGAGCTCCAGAAACACTAGCAAAGAAATGAGAGAAAATCTAAAAAAAAGAATCATAAAAATACCAAGTAATCTGATTGGGGAATCACATTTATAGAAAATTCTGAGCCAAACAGAATATTAACATGAAAAAATTAGAGTTTATGAAAACTTGAGAATAAAGACTGACCAATTATATTTTTTAAATATTAAATTTTTATAAAAGCATTTGTATAATCAACTTACATTAAAATCAAGAAGGGCATCCATTTGATTTTGAATAATTGGTACAGTTTTTAGGAGTTTTTCTGTGTTCATTGTTCTCATAACACCATCAGCCCTGTTTTTTTAAAAAAAGAAATAATTGTTATTATATCTACATTTTAAGCTCTCATCTGGTTCTCTATTTAAAGAGAACAAGCTGCTATGAAACATCACATTTTTGTCATTACTGAACCTGACACCTCAAGCAAAAGTCATACAGAAAAGACAAAAACAGGAAACGCTTTATATCCAACATCAAGGAGCTAAAAAAAAAAGTGTAAAAACATGAGACATAAAAATAAAAGTGAGACTTATAGCATATTCTTCACATGAGGAAATAATCTGATCCTCATACATGTAAGGGGCAGTTCTACAGATTTTTTTTTTTTTAATTGAAAAAAAAGAAGAAATCATTGGCCTCAAATCACTAAACAGGATATAATGGCGGCTGAACTCAAGCCATGTCAGCACTGCTTTATTTAAAGTATTTTATTTAATGACTCAAACAGCAATGACTTGTAAGCCATTAAAATATGTGATACTTAAAAGACATGTTTTTAAATAAAATATTGTTAAAATTTCCAAAAAGAATATTGCCTTAGATATTTCTAAAGATACAAGAAATAAATTAGCAGTATCAAAATAAACCAGGATTTTACAAAAGTGGTACCAAAAACACTAGGTAAGAGGTACACAATGAACATCAGGCTCCATATTAAGGGTTTGATGTATGTTTTTCAAATCCTCACAAAAAATCATATAGATACTTTTCCCATTTTATAGATGATGAAGTTCTAGGTTCATTGAGATTATATATGACTGTCTATGGTCAGAGAACTAATAGGTGGTAGGGCCATTATGTAAACCCAGGTGTATTAGACTCCAAAACAGTGTTGTTCATAACCTTTTGTTGTAATCACTTCCAACAGGTGTAGATTTTCTCTACCTACACTTAATTATAAATAGCCACTCTACCCTGGGCTACTACCCCTTCAATCACAACTCCAGATGCCAGAAAAACAACTAAGCTACGAAAATCAACAATACTGATTTTGCAAGACAAAAATGAGTTTAAAGAACACACACTGGGCTGCTTTAGGTAGACAACTATTACCATCTTTAGTTCAATAACTCTCTCCAGTAAGAAGTATTAACCCATGGACAACAGTTTCCCCACACATCCTATTCCACTGGCTGCTGCAGTTTGGCATGAGGACACCACTTCCTTTCTACCATCATTTTTTTATTCTCATACACCTCACTCTCATTTTATCAGTCATCATTAGTCTTTTATTTCTCCTTCCTCTCCTTGCTGAAATCATTTCTGACCTGCTGGTCCTTTCCTCTTTATCAGTTTTTTCTGGCTGAATCCTGACTCAGTTTTTCTTGGTTAATTTCAACACCTTCATGGTGTTGAAACATCTTGATCTCAAAGTCCCTGACTAGAGTCCCTATTCCTATGGTCAAATCATGACCTTATTGCCAGGACCCAGAAACCACATTATTCCTACCTACCCCCCAACCACCAGTAAGAGAAATAGATAAAATTTAGACACTTTATCCTATGACAATAACCCTTTAACCTCCCAGTTGCTTTGGTCAAGTATCCCCATCACAAAAACTATTTGACTTCATCATAAACTTCATTGTATCAACCCCACCACTACTCTTCTCATTGACCCTTTTCATTTTTACTTCCTTCATCTAGCTTAGAATTCCACATTATCATTATTGTAATCACTGCCTTGCAAATACTCTCAACTCTCTTGCAGTAACTTGGCAATTTCACAATCCTGGCTAAGCAGTTAAGTGCTGGTAAAGAAAACCACACAACAGAGCAAGCTAGTAAAACTCTAAAATTTCATTATCATCAACCCCAAATGAGGATTTGTCATTGCCAGCAATCTTCTTAGCCTTCTCCAGTGAATTCCTCTAAGTACTTTCAAACCTAATTCTCTCATCTGTCCTTCCTTGCCTCCCTACACCCAACACACAAACTCTCAGCTCCTAACTCCCAAATATTTCATTCAGAAATAGAAAATGACAAAGAGAGGTTGTCTGGTCATCTCACCAACAAAGCTACATCTATCTGGGCTGGTCCTATTCAATGGAGGAAATCTATCTCTTTCTGTGAAATATAAATACTAGTCACAAAGGTCGTGTGGATCCTACTCTGTAATAATCCTTTAGTTGTCCTCTTTTTCTCTAACACAGAACTGTCCAATAGGAGTATCTGCAATAGTGGAAATGTTCAATATATGCACCATTCAATATGGTCACCACTAGCCACATGGGGCTATTGAGTATCCAAAATATGGCTGATGAAACTGAAGAAATGAATTTTGTATTTTACTTCACTTTAATCTATTTAAATTTAACTAGCAACATATGGTTAATAGCTACTGTATTGGACAGTGCAGCTCATTAATCTCTTCTTTTATACTACACCATTCCCACAAACATGTTGGCAAATGCACTATGATCTTTAAACATACACAATCCACTAAAGCATATTCCCATTCAGCTACCATTTGTCTTTCAGAGCCAAGCATACTTCTCAAAAAAAGTTCCACACTCACTTTTCATTCACTATTCAATTCTTTCCAATAAAAAACCCTTTCCAATCAACTCCAGTTAAAGTGCTCATGTTTAGATCATGCAGAATTTCCATAGTGCTTCTCCAATGGGAACTTGTCTAACATTATCTGATCAGACTTCTCAGTATTTTCTTCACTATCACTTTTTCAGTCTCTTGTTGGCTCCTTGATCTCTAAAATACACATTTTGTATCTCAAGGTGTTCCTCTCATTCTATACTTAACTCATTCCCAAGACAGAAATCCCCAAGATGCCAAAGACATACTTATACTCTTAGACCAGAACTCTCAAGTCCCAAGTTAATATCTCACCTTGTACAAATCGCAGACATGTCAAAACTATTATTTCCAAAACTAAATCCTTAATTTTTTTTTACCACTATGCCCAACCCTATTCCACTCCAAAATCTTCCCAATAAAAGGTACCCATCTCCCCAGTGACTCATACCAAGAACCATCAGGACAATTTTGATTCCTCCTTCTCCCACTAGCCCCTACATAATTTCTTTCCAAAGAACTTCAAATTTCTCAATTAAGAAAAATCGTAAGTTACCAAATTCTTATATTAGATTTTAAAAGACTTGAGTAATTGACAAACCCAAGTGCTTGAATATGATTCAGACTAAATACATGACAATTCATATTCCATGGAAAACACAAGTTTTATGACCTTTTAAATACATTATAACTAAATTCAGATACTTCCTTCTCAAATATGAAAACAATGGAATAAAGGCTGGTCATCCATATCCTTATTTACAGAAAACATCTGGATTATTCGGTCTTTTGCTTATTATATAACAGTATCTTGATACTTTGAACCAAACCAAGTCAGAAATGAAGATAATTCAAAATAAATTAATACTATCAAGAAGTGAAATGGCAAACAAAAAGAAAATGTAGAGACTGATGTTTAACAACCAACTGAAAAGATAAGTCTACAGGCAATTTACGGAATTCATTTTTCATAGAACCGTTTAACATACTGTTTACAAATGATGTAGCTACCTTTTCAAAAACAGCTAAGCACCTACCATCTATGTTCAGACACTGTCGTAAGTCCTGAAGATATAACTATAACTAAGGTTATATTGCCTTGTGTTATAGAAAATCTAACAACAGAAATAAAATTTCCTCAAAGAAATAATGTTTGAGTGAATTCTTTAAGAATGATTAAGTATTTACCAAAATAACAAAAAAGAAGCTTTATAAAAGAAGGCAGTATATAGAAGTCATTTAACCATTGCGGGGCAATAATTCATTTTAATTTCTTAATATCATTTATTTCTATTAAAAATTACAGTTGATCTCCACCCCCCTTTTATACCAAGATATATATTCCAAATGAATCAAAGACTTAGACATGAAATACTGAATCCATAAATATATACGACGAATACACGAATAGGTAATTGATCATTTGGGGTGTAGAAAAGCTCATCCTGAGCGTCCTTAAAAAGAGAAAAGTTATAAAAATACTTACAATTTTTATCATGTAAGATTTTAAAACTTTTAATAATGTTTTAAAAAGAGAGAAAAATATTTGTAACTCATGACAATTTATTTTCCTAATACACAAAAAGCTTGTTAGTGTTTGCCATGTGCTAAGCACTACATACAATATTTAATTCTCTCTACGATCCTTATAGACAAGTGCTAATAACATCACCATTTTATATTTTACAGATGAAATGATTCAGAGCTTAAGTCAAGGCTTCCCAATTGTGCCAGAGGAAACAGTACAGATGGGTTATATATGAACCAAGAAGACATTAATCCCTAACCCTTCAGCCTCAAGAAGTATTCTTAATTTAACCCACTGACCTGTACAAACAGTATCAGTTTATGTGCCACGATGTGGAAAAAATTAGCAAGCTAATGGACATGTAAATAAAGGATCCTTGTTCTTAGAAATATACACTGAAGTATTATGGGATATAAAACTATAAAAAGGCATGAGGTATGTAAATCCACTCTCAAAGGTTCAGGAAAAAAAAGTATATGCACATGCTAAGAATAATTAAGCAAATGTGAGAAAATATTAAAATATTAAAATCTGACTAAAGTATATATTGTCATCTGACAATTTAGTCAGATGAATCTGACTAAAGTATATACAAGTTACCTATATTATTCCTACAGCATTTCTGGAAGTGAAATTATTTCAAAATAATGTTATTTTTAAAAAGTCAGCAAGCTGGCTGAAGTATGTTACTAAAATTCCTCAGCTAACTGGAGTGAAGCTAAAATTTAAACCTAGATTTATCTGACTAAACAACTTGTGAGCTCTTAACATTCAACATAATAGGAAAGAATAAAATACCCAATAGGGAAGGGGGCAAAAAAAATATTGTAAAGCAATGAACAAAGCATGAATGGCATTTTAAGAGAGAAAGAGGTTCAATATCACCATTTATCGAATTAATTGCTCAACGTAAAATGAACACTCGAGATACCTTTTCGTAAGGATGAAAGAGTACAGTGAAAGAGGTATTTATAACTGTATTTAAGTCAAAATTTATTCTACAGGAAACTTCACTTAAGAGTATGACAATATGTAAACAAATGGTCAATGCATTGCTTTTATAAGAAATGAAAATAAATCAAAGGTACACCAAGAACATAATCCCATAGCCTTTCAAAAAAAAGAAACAGATCTACAAGAACAGATTGAATAACGTAATCCAGCTTGTTACATGATTTTCTATGTATCTTCATACATATATTTACTTCTATTATAGATTGCATATATCTGGTTACATACACCAAAATATTAACATTTCCTACAAATTACAACATAGGTTGCTATACTGCCTCAATTTTAAAGCTTTTTAGTTTTGTAAACATAAAATTACTCTAATAAATAAAACTTTACTATTTACCACACAAATGCTCTCCAAAACTCAAAGAGTTCACTGAGGTTTAACTATGATATATAATAAATTTTAGTGCTGTCACACTCTCAACTGACACCCTAATGCCCTATATTTTTTTTCTTTCTTGTGTATACAATCTGATATATATGTATGTATGTGTATCTGTGTGTACTTGTCAATTTTGTGCTTCTTGGTTCACTCAGTTATGATTCCTTTGATTCATTTTCTTCTCCCTTTCAGAATAACTTCCTTTAAGTCAATAGTAAATATATTGTGCATAATCAACAGCTGTTCTCTGCCAAATAGTTTGCTCTATTAAGTACAGAGTGCAGCAAACTCGCCTTAATCTCAAAAGTAGCCTTTAGGATTAGGAAAAAAATTATTATTTTAAAAATCTATTAATCTGAAATCTACAAATACCCTGAAGATTAGTTTTACTGATCACACTTTACAGTGAAATATTAATATAGGCCCAAATGGAAATGGTTCACTGGACAGAATACTGGATTTAAAAACCAGATTTGTAAGATGAACTCCTCAACTATCATCTTATAAACAACAAAATACTTAAATAAAGGAAACAAAATCTGTGAAATTTAGTTTTGCTAAGTTCCAAACTAATCACCTATTTATTTGGAATGGTGACACAGAATATCTAGGTTCAGTTTTAAAACACTTAGGGACGCCTGGGTGACTCAGTAGGTTACACATCTGACCCTTGGTTTCAGCTCAGGTCATGACAGTCTCTGCATGGGATCAAGCCCCGTGTTAGGCTTCAAGCTCAGCCGGGCTTCTGTTTGGGATTCTCTCCCTCTGTTCTCCCTACCCCTCCCCCTTGCGTGGGTATAGGCACACTCTCTCCCTCTCTCAAACAAAATCTTAAAAAAATAAAAAAGCTTAAATAACTAAGGGGTTATTTCAATAACTAAGGGATTATTTCTACATGCACTAAATTTTCCAGTACAGTCTAGTAATTTAACATTTCAAGGGAACAATGTAAAGAAAACATTAACTGCTTAGATATCTGAGCAGCAGAGAAATTCAGAAAGGCATTCACCAAAATATTTCTGCAGAAGCCAAATTCCCCTCAGGGCAGTCCTTCAGAGCTTTAAGGGTCACCAATGTCCCTTACGAATGTCTCTAGTGGCTTTTTCCCCAAGGTCTTCTCATATATCCTAAGAAAAACCTGGATACCAGACTGTATCAGGTAGCAAACCACACAAGAATGCTACAACTTGAATACATTTTGCTACGTGACAAAGGCCAGACTCAAAAGGCCACATAACGCAGGATTTCATTTATATAAAATATCCAGAATAGGCAAATCCATAGAGACAGAGTGTAGATTTGTAGCTGCCAGGGTCTGAAGGAAAAAAGAAATGGGAAGTGACCACTAATGGGTATGAGGAATGATAAAAGAGTCTGGAATTAAACAGTGATGTGGCACAATTTTGTAAATATACTAAAACCCACTTATATAACTTTAAAAGGATGAATTTTATGTCATGTGAATTGTATCTCAATAAAACTATTATAAAATTAAAAAGAGATCCCTGGGTGGCGCAGCGGTTTGGCGCCTGCCTTTGGCCCAGGGTGCGATCCTGGAGACCCGGGATCGAATCCCACGTTGGGCTCCCGGTGCGTGGAGCCTGCTTCTCCCTCTGCCTATGTCTCTGCCTCTCTCTCTCTCTGTGACTATCACAAATAAATAATAAAAAAAAATTAAAAAAAAAAAATTAAAAAGAACTTTAAGTAAGAAAAATCCTAGCACAAAAAGCATATTATATACTTCAAAGAAAAATAAAATTCATCTTTTAAAACTGGCCTGACATTCCATAATTCAATCTACTAATTTCTATGGCTTACATTTTAAAATAGTCAAATCCATCAGATACCCAAAAAAAGGGGAAAGCTTAACTCACCCTCTTTTCACTTTTGTGAAATCAAATGCAACTTGTCTGTATGAAACTGCTTTTTCATTAAGATATCTACTATACCGCCTAATAAATGTAGACATGTCATATCCTGCAAGAAAAGAAACAGAAAATGTTGTCACAAATTATTAAAATACCAATTCATTTAGAAAACCAACTCATTTCATCCAATAGCCATAATATCTTGGCATCTCAGCTCAATCCAACGATATAAATTAAGTGACTAATAATGAACAGTATCACATTAAAATCTGTAAGATCTCAGATGTTTTAAGTCAGGTAGTCATATGCGACTTTGAAAACCCCCCCTTAGAATTTCACTAAAATATTTCTATTCTACTTCTGATTAACATTCCTACTGGAATTAGAAAACCATGTTCTCTTAAACACTACTTGCTAAACCTCATAACCTCTTAATTCAAATTTAACTTCCTATGGAACCATATGCCCCTCTTCAAATCATTAAGCAATTTTATAACTTTCATATTTATGAAATCTTCAGTTGTCTTTTATTTGAACCAAACTTACATATGCCAACCTTATAAAAAGTCCATAAAATTACTGTACAGTACAACGAAGGAAATGGCAATATGCGAGTTTAAGGTGCAACAAGAAACAACTATATTGGTATTTTCAATAAAACTTTCTCTAAGACTTTCTTTCATTATCATCATATTTGAAAACTTCAGCAACATAAGATCTAATCAATGTTATTTAAAAAGCAACCTATTTTAATTATTGCCTTGCTCAAGGAAGTCTATAAATTTTTACTACTCATTAAAAAGCAGGCCCATTTTATTTTAGCTCATCTTCATCTAACAAATTTCATTTATTTGATAATCTCTACAACTCTAAAAAGAAAATACCAAAAGAATAACAAAAATGTAAAGTGACTGGTTTTAACATCATTACCAATTCATTTATTCAGCAAATACTTTAAGTGTCTACAAAGTACTACTGGAGAAAAATCAAAGGACAAAATAGAAAAAAAAAATGATTGCCCTCATGTGCCCTCATAACTAATACTATATTTTATAAGGTGTTACATACTCATATTCCCTAGCTCTTTTAGTTTATACTGTTTCCTTTAATCTACTCTACTCTATCCTCCTTCCTAGAAGAATACCTGCCATCTTTCAATCTCTGACACTTCCCCTGAACTGTTTCCACATTATTCTTATTCCATATTCAGTTTCTAGCTATTTGATGTACATAGTCCTAACTCACTAGACTAGAAGCTTATTTATATACACCCTGTATAATAACCCGTATATATACACATATATATAATACACAGACTCCAACAAAATACATGATCAATCAAAATTACTTGTCAAAACCATTGAATTACATGCTTTTAATTACTGAGTTTTCTCCTTAATAATATCTACAGAGTATGAGCTTCAAATAAAAGGCCTAAAAAATATTCTCTACATGAAAGGAATAAATGTCCTAAAACCTTATTACTAAAAGTGCTTAATTTGGGATGCCTGGGTGGCTCAGGTCATGGTCCCGCAGGGACCTCTGCCTGTGTCTCTACCTCTCTGTGTCTCTCATGAATAAATAAATAAAAATCTTAAAAAAAAAAAAGTGCTTAATTTCCATCTTAAGAAAGTAGAAAATCAGTAGCTAGTAAGACACCAAAAAAATCCTCA
Source organism: Canis lupus familiaris (assembly GCF_011100685.1). Classification (NCBI taxonomy): domain Eukaryota; kingdom Metazoa; phylum Chordata; class Mammalia; order Carnivora; family Canidae; genus Canis; species Canis lupus. The sequence goes on along the minus strand of NC_049242.1, from coordinate 13,571,759 downwards.
TTTGGGCAAATGCATATACTCTGCTTTAGAGTAGTTTGTAAATCATTTCCCATAGACTCTTAACATTTAAGTGAAGTAAGGAGCAAAAATAAAAATACAAGTAAGTAGAGTTTCTCCCACATCCAGTTTTATCTATTACATATTACTGTTTTCTATTTAAGGTTATTTTTTTTGTTGTTAAAGATTTTATTTATTTATTCATTCATGAGAGAGAGAGAGAGAGAGAGGGAGGCAGAGACACAGGCAGAGGGAGAAGCAGGCTCCATGCAGGGAGCCCGACGTGGGACTCCATCCAGGGTCTCCAGGATCACGCCCTGGGCTAAAGGCGGCGCTAAACCGCTGGGCCACTGGGGCTGCCCTCCATTCAAGGTTTTATTTGAAAAAAATAAAAAATAAAAAAATAATAAGGTTTTACTTGGAAAAAAAAAGTTTTATTTGAAAAAGGTATTCCATTGCCTAATTTATTTTTAACTTCTTAGAGAACTACTCCTCTTACTAATGTAAAATCAATCTTCTCACACTTGGCCCCGTATATAGATCACTGGCCTTCCAAAATCTCTGGAAGACGGGGTATTTAATTCATTCTAATTAATACTTTCATCTGCCCAAAGTGAACAAGTATTGAACTGGACAGCCCCTGCCCCAAACACTGCTAGTTACTAAAATCCACTGATGTCACTTCCACAAGACATAATTCATATCCCTGTTAACTTTCTACCAGATGACCAGAACAATGACCAGAAAGTCTTAATGTCTTCAAGACTTTGTAACTCTAATCCAACTTGTACTAAACTGTGGCACGTTCTTTATAACACACTCCCTTCTCCCCTCCTCCCTCAAATCAAAAAACTCTGATGGTTTCTCACTGCCTTATAAAATCCCAACTCTTATCAAAATCTTCCATGTCTGAATTTGGCCCCAGCTTCTTGAGGGCTGCCACTGCATGTTCTGCAACATATCATCTGTAAATTCTATTCATATTCATTTGCTCTGTAAATCTTCAATATCCCATGCTCTTTCACATCTGTGTACATCTTATCTATCCTTGTCCTCATCCACCTTTCACAGCCTGGCACAAAATCTCCCTTTCTCCAAAGACATTTCCCAGATTGAGCTCTACTGCTGAATATTCCTTAGTCATCTGGTATGTATGTCCCTTATGATTTATTCTTAGAGCTAGCACTATACAATCATAACGGCCTAGTTCTGGAACTAAGTACAATAGATTCCAGTAAGACAGAATGTACATGGGGCACTACAATACCAGAATATAGCAACCTCAAGTTACTGAATTAAAAGTAAAATAAATGAAATAACACTGAGTATCAATGAGCAATTCATCTGAATAATAAACCATACTTACCTTTGCTAATAGAATGTATGATATTCCCAGCTACATTTCTTAGGATAAAGCATAAAATAATAACACTGACAATGAAAGTTCATGCTTACATAGTGTTTCCTGTGTGCCAGGCATTATTGTAAGCACTTTACATTTTTGACAACCCTATAGGGAAGGTGCTATCATTGCTACTGTCTTTATAGACGCAGAGAGGTGAAGTAACTTGCTCAAATTCATGCAGCTGGTAAGCAGCAGAGATGGGACTGAAACCCAGGCAGTTCAATTCCAGAATCCATGCTCTGAAACCACTATTTTACGCTATTTCTGAGAGTTCTCAGTGTCAAGCATTGAAGTCTATCCTAATCTTCACATTAAGAGATAGTTTTTTCATCCCTACACCTTTCACTAAAATATAAGGTTCCTCCATAGTTAAAGGACAGAGTTCAACTCTGCACTAATTATCATACAGGGTTGATTTTCTATAATGAGTAAGTTGTCTTTACCTTGTAATCCACTTTTATCCAAAAAATTGCTTAAGTTAAACAACGTGTTTCTTGAAGCCAAATACTGAATAAAACGCTGGAAAACAAACAAATAATTATGTCAAATTAAGGTAATGCCAACCAACAAACTCTAACTTGAGAATTGGGGGCGGGGGGGTGTTTAACACATTAAGCATATCTAGCTTAAATTTCTCATCCTGAGTCCCACTAACTAGGTTAAACAGAAATAAAAGCATAATCCATATATTTCACAACACACAGGAATTTATTAAAGCCTAATGCGCATGGCTTTGGAATTAGAATCAAAATAAAAGGAAACAGGCATTTTTACCCTGGAATAGTAATTTTGGCTTTACTACAGCATATTAGGGCTATAGTTAATCACGCTAAAGTGGCATCTTTACTTTGAACAGCTACCTGGTGACCCAAATTTTTATGACCTTTTTGAAAACAAAATACTGATAAGCATACAAGAGAACAATATTATAGACCTCCACTTACCGAGTGTCCAGATTAAGGAGACTGCCATATTTACTTTAGATCTTCTTATAGAAACAAAAGATTAAACTCTATTGAAACACACCTTCGATCTCATTTCTTCCCTCTTCAAAGGCAATCACTTTTCTGAAGTGGTTATCTATCATTCACACATTTTTACAACTTCTCTCTCTCTCTCTCTCTCTATATATATATATAACCTATAAACTGTACAAATTTTGTTTCCCATTTTAAATTTGCAGAAAAATTATACTATATTCTTTTCCAATGTACTTTTTAACTTTTTCTCAAGAATTATGCATTTAGTACACATAGATCTAATTCATTCATTTAAAATTATGTTCTAGTATTTCAATGACCTACTATATCATTATGTATCCATTTCTTTAAGGATGTTTAAGCTCTTTCCAATCTCACTATTATTAACAATGTTTCACAGGCATCTTTGTACTTGGTCTCCCTGGGCAAACAAAGGAGAGTTTCTCATGATACAGACTTAGGGTTGAATTGTTTGATCAGCATGTATGCAAAGGTTATCTTCTCAAAATGACTGTCAAAATTCTCTCCAAAGTGCTTACCACAGAATACTACCTTAACTTCCCTTTACATACACTCTCTAAAATTGAGAGCTAATTTCTTTCAATTTCATTTCTCCTTAAGATTTCCTTTTTTTTTTTTTTTTAACGTGTGCAGAGGCTTACTATCAATTAGGGTGTACACCATGAATTCTCTAATTCAATCTTGTTCACCTGCATTCACCCCAAACAAGCCAGGATTTTGAAAAACAGTTTGTAAACTGAAGACTCACCTTTCATCACTTATCCTTAAACAACTGGTTTATAAAAAGTGTTAAAGTATCCTAAGACAATATTAGACTCCATAATTTTCATAAGCTGTGATAATTCTTTATTGTAAGAAGCCTTCCCTGTGCATTATTATATGTTTAGAAGCATCCCTGGCCTCTATCTAGGGATGCCAAGAGTATCCTCATCATTTTTGACAAATGTCCCCTGACAGAGACGGGACAGGGGATCACTTTCTTCCCTGTCCTATGATATTCTCATCACCACAGCATGCATCCCTGGCCTCTATCTAGGGATGCCAAGAGTATCCTCATCATTTTTGACAAATGTCCCCTGACAGAGACGGGACAGGGGATCACTTTCTTCCCTGTCCTATGATATTCTCATCACCACAGCATAGTAAAATCCTATGCATACTATCTCACAAACTAATAAACCTGTCAGTAGGAAAACCATCACATCTGTCTTAGCTTAAGGGAAATTAAACATATGTTTATCTAAGAACCACACAGAAGTGCTATCAACCTTTCTCCTCCTGTCAAACGTAAGGACATTTCTTTTCCTTTATCGAGGTTTTGCTTCTAATATATTATCACCTTATATACAGTCTCTAAAAGCCACTGCTAACAGTTTTTCTCTTTATCTGGCATTCCAATTGGCTATATATGCGGCTTTTTCTTTTTAAAGATTAAACTATACTTTCTTTTTAAAAAGTGAAAAATACTTTAAACCTGAAATTCTTCAGAATGATCATGATCTTACATAAACACAGTCCCAATAAAAGCAGAAACTACTACCCTAGTAAGATCAAAATGCTTCACATTAAAGCTAGTATATGCAAATATTCCTACTGACTCTATACATTGGTTATAATAAATTAGAAAGCAATTGAGTAACACATATCCTAAAAATGGTCATGTCTGTTGACTAAGCAATCGTATTTCAGGTAACACTTCTAGAAATAACTTACAAAACTTAAATACTACCAATAAAGTCCCAAAATACCAGTGTGGTACTGCTATTAACAATGAATAATCAGAAAGCTGAATTTCTAGGAAAGGGGCAGTTAAAAAATTATGGAATATACAATCCATTAGAGATTGTCATTAAAAATGATAAATATAAAAAATATCAACCACGGAAAACCTTACGGTGTGATGTTATATAAAAAAGCTAAATATAGGGGATCCCTGGGTGGCTCAGTGGTTGAGCGTCAGCCTTGGGCCCAGGGCCTGATCCTGGAGACCCAGGATCAAGTCCCACATCAGGCTCCCTGCATGGAGCCTGCTTTTCCCTCTGCCTCTCTCTCTCTCATGAATAAATAAAATATTTAAAAAAAAACTAAATATATTATCTTCTCTAAATTATGATTGTAGCCATGAAAAAAAATCACTCCTGGACAAGGATCAAAAGGCAACACCAAAATATGCATGTAGTAATAAGATATACTGCAATGAAAGAGTTGTAGGTGAATTCTTGCTTTAATTCTGAACTCCAATGATGCTCTATGGATATTTGCCAAAGATGACAGCAGAGCTTTATCACTGAGAAGTCTAAAATGAGGAAAGTGATTGATGTCAGAAAGTCATGCTCTGAAGTCTATTATCAATAAAAGTCCTTCCTCATCTCCGGGAGTCATCTCTCAGCAATCAGTGGGCTGCATTTTTCTAAGGTGCACACTAAACATGGATTTATTTAGTTGCATTCAACTATTAACACAATTTTGCATGTTCCTTTTAACTCAATTTTGGAAGCATATAAGTATATGCTAAGAAAACCATTTAAGGTAAGAACTCAAAAATCAGCTGCTAGGCTATCATGTTAAACAAGATGATTCTCTCTAAACATTAAAATGGAAACGCTTATGCATCTTTCTGCCACCCTTTCTGGCAATGAAAACTTCAATGAAGGCTTCAAACACACCTCTCTGCTTAAGAAGGCACTCTTTCAACAGTCCCTCTTAGCAAATGTCATCTTAGCCTTCAATAGAACAGTTTTTAAGTACGCAAAGTAGTTCCAGAGACAACTACATGAAATCAGACAGAAATCTGATGGAGTCATAATAAAGCAAAAGACAAACATGTGGTTTATACACAAGGCCTACAAAGACCAGTGCTGCTTACAGAACATACCTCTAGACATTAAACCCTGCTTCTTGATCCCATTATTATAAGTCCTCTGTGCTCTGACCCACTTTCTGCTTCCCAACTTATAGACCATCCTTTCTCAAATTGTAAATTCTACAATTTTATTTCTGCCTATTCACCTTGTTCTTTTAACCTTTATAATTTGGTTGTTGAAGCCATTCCTGAAATTTCAGCAGGAGAATCAAGCTCAAACATCAAACCAGTATGCTTGTTAATTAAAAATTTGGCTTACCTCATTTCCATATACCATCAAATGATGAGTTGTAATGAGCGATTTGAAGACCACCACCCAACTACTGTTAGTAGTTCTTTCAAATAAACTGTCTGCCAACTGTGGGATGTTCACATTCATCTCATTTGTGCACTGAATTAAGTCTATAATAAAAAAAAAAAGATTTACTATCTTTAATTTACTATTAAAGACAGACATGCATGCTAACAGTGGATCAATAATAGTCTGAAGAAGTTATTAAAAATCTATTAGGAGAACAACTGAGATCACTATAATCTACTGAGAAATAAACAAGATGTTGATTAGGATCACATAAATGATCAACAACAGAAAGTAAATCAAACTTCCTCAAAGAGTAATTCAATCCTCAAGTATTTTATTTATCTCAAAGCCTTGAAGAACTTTCAGTTCTCTTATTACTCATAAACCTTCAGAGCTACAATGCTAGGATTATACATTCCTACCATTCAAAAGAAAACTTAAAAAAAAAATCATACATATGGAAGGAAGCACGAACAAGTTGAAGGTAAACTACCTTTATTATTTTTTTTCAAACTACCTTTATCAATATTTCCCCTAACCTGCTGTCTTTGCACTATTAAGAAGACAGAGCAGATATGTGGTTTGTGAGTGGGTAGGATCTCAGTTTGTTTATACAAAATTTTCATTCTTCTCTCCCTTCAGTTTTACTGAGTTAAGCTCACTTATTAGTTGGTATCAACTAGCTTAAACAAACACAACTGGAAACAAACTGAAGTTTCTTGTTGCATAAATTTCTAAATAAGAAAGGACCCAGAAACTCTATATGCTATTACTCCAAAAACAGTTAAAACAATGTAAGTTCCAATTTTATATTTTAAGTGGGAGAGTACTACTATAAATGGTCTAATGTACAATTGTTTCAGCACCTAAATGGGGGTGGGGGGGGGCTTTTAATAGACCCCAGAGTATTACCTCCAATCGCTTAAGAGATATTATTGGCAAATTCAATGAAGAAATACAAATCCAAATTTGAGAATACAATCCAATTTTGAGAATAGAGAAGAAATACAATCCTATGTAGAGAATAGAGAAGAAATACAATCTAATTTAGAGAATAGAGAAGAAGGCCTAGAAAATGGGTTTGATTTACTATTTAAAGTATGTATAAAAAATATCTCAGCTGTAACTACCATAAAGGGGAAAAAAATAAAGTCATTCACGACTCATAAACAGTTTGGCTACTTTTAATCTTCAGCATGTAATAATTAAGTAAAAATTCAGGTGACCCAACCTGGCTTTGATCCCAAGAAAACACCAATGTAACTATGACCATTTATATGCTTAAAATCTTTCAAAAATATCTGTTCTAATAGGTTCAATTATTATACAGTAACATCTGATAAGCAAATGAATTTTAGATAAGCAGTTATCCTAGCCAGAGTACTCATGGAACAGGGAATGATAGATACAAGGCTTTCAAGATTCATACTTGCAACAAAACTGGATAGTACTTCCAATTTGGTGTGTATGGTTCAATTCCTGAGAGTAAAAAACAGAACTTGATTTCTGCCTTCTCTGTTCCTAAATAGTACTTCATACCTGTCCTACAGCACTAAATACATTATGTACATCTTATACCCAAAGTTAAAAGCTTTCTCAAAAAGCAACGTCTTGCTCCTTTTAAATCCTTTAAAACTTAAAACACATTGGTCAAGTTCTGAACTCAGAGGAGGTTATATTCTTAGTTTCTTTTCTTCTCTATCTTGATACACTACATTTTTCTGTATCCTTCCAGAAATGGTTTTGATAAGCTATTCCATTCTTAAATAGTTACTTCCCCTTGATGGCATCAAGTCATTTTACTCTCCTCAGAATCTTACTTTTTTTTTAGTTTTCAAAACTGAACATGTCATAAAATTTGTCACAATATTACCCCAAAGGTGTTCCTACATCTCTGCATTCATATACACTCCCTAGGTTCCATCAGTAACCAAGTCTCCTAAATCTCCAACAATTTTACCTATTCCTCTCCATCCCATATCACTGCCAAAGCCAGAGTTTAAATTCTATTTATTTCTTAACTAGAGGGTGCCACTTCTCCTGGAAGTATATAGAAATTGGGGAGGGAGATTAACACAATGAGAGATTTTACTGGCATTTAATAAGGGAGGATAAGGGGGATTCATTGTCTTGCAATGCAAAATCAGCACTTCACAATTTAAAACTGCTCTATCCATCAGGGAGCCTGGCTGGCTCAGTTGATAGAGCACGTGACTCTTGATCTCAGGGTTGTAAGTTCAAGCCCCATGCTGGACGTAGAGCCTACTTTAAATAATTAATAAATAAACACACAAACCTGGCTCCACCCAAAACTGCCGGACTGTCGGGTTGCTTCTTATCTGATGATACCTGATTTGGGGTCTCGCCCACCTCATATCCCCAAACATTCTCTAAACCGACCACAGAATGATTTACGACATTTTCAGTGCTTAACCTCAATGAAGTCCCTACTACTTAGATAACGTCCATTTCGTCCTTGTCAATATCCTCCCTTCTTCAATCTTAGCTTCCAACACAGAACCACTTTCCATTGTTCTGACGTACCTTGCTGTTTCACACCTGCATCTTTACATTTTTGCTCATTCTTCAAAATGAATCAAATCTTCTCTTCACATACTAAGGTACCCTCCAGTCACTAAAGCTAGCACATAACTCTACATAATAGAACTATTCTACACAATTTTTTACTTCTAAATCATTAGCTTCTAACTAATTAGACCCTAAAGGAGACTGCAAACATTTTTGTGAATAATTTCCATATTCTTCATCACAGAGGATGTAAACTACTACACCAGTCAGAGAGAGCTTGATCTTAAATGAAGCAAAAGGTATAGATTTTAGTTTCAACTACTGTAGTATTTTATGTTATATAAACCCTTTGTGATCAGTTCTCTCTGCATCACTTTACTTCAGTTACACTGACATCTCCTTTGTAATGCCTCCCACAAGCCAAGAACTCTTAACCCCAGGTTAACAGCACTTGCTGTTCTTTCTGCCTAGAATACTCTTTTCCCAGATATCTATCTACATTTTTTGCTCCCACACTTTAATCTTATACTTTGCTCAAATGTCACCTTATCAGATGAATTCTTCTGAATAATTATACTAAGTAACAAAGCCTCAGGGCACTTGCCTGCCTCCAAACTCTCACTATCCATCCTTACTCACTTTGTCTGCAGAGCATGTACTACCTAACTCATCTTAAGCTGTTTCATGTTTTTCTCTCTCAATTAAAATGTAAGCTCCACCCACTCCTGACACCCCCCCCCCCCCCAAAAAAAATAAGTTCCATGTGGGCAGGCTCTGTTTTGTTCTCAATTGTATCACCAAAGGCCCAGATACTGCCTTGTATACAGTGGTCACTTACATTTTTTGAATAAATACATTTTAATGAGCATATGGACAGCCCTAACATGACTTTTTAAATAAGCATCCAAAATGGTATTTTTTACATAGACTAAGACCAACAATTTCTGTTTGCACGATCATCTATTCCCAAAAGAAAAAACAAATCTGAGCCCATTACACGTGAAAAATTTCAAATTTCAAGTTAGAGAGGATGTAACAAATAAAGGTTTTTATTATAATGCTTGTGAAAACTATACTATACTCTAGAAATGACCACATAAAAAGTGAAAGTAATTCCAAAAACGAAAATACAGCACTTGACATTAAACAGGAAGAAGAAATAAGAATTCATGCTGAGATTATGAATCCACAGTAGACCAAATGCAAAACCAAAATTATATAAATATTCCTGGGAGAAGAAACACTGAATTGTTACACCAAATCTATAGAATATACTTCCCCTATAGTATTTTGCTCAAGCAGTACTCCAGGCAGTAATTTTTCCTCTGTACAATGTCTCTACTACAATAGTTTGAAAATGCTTCCAAGTCTGAATTTCAACAAAACTGAGGAAGGAAAAGCTTTTCCCACCTCTGACTAACCAAAAGCAAATCATTCCAAATAAGAATCATGCATATCATGGGAATCATGATAGCTACTGCTTTTCCCATTCCCAGTACAGAAGACTTCAGTTCTTAAAAACCACCAACTTGGTATTAAATTTCCCTTACCAACCAAAAGGGTTCCAAATGGAAACACATATTTTCTTTTAGTTATTTACCTTAAGAATATAAAAAGTAAAATACCTTCTTAAATATTACACTATTAATAAATCCTAAACTCCATACTTTTTATTTTTTAGTACAATTACTAAATTTTTTTGTAGTACAATTACTGCATGGAATGTAGGTTCTTTGCTTTAAGTATAGATGAGAATTCATGAAGATTCTAGTACTTAAAGGTAGGAAGAAACAGGCCTACCACGGAAATACAAGAGCATTTTTCCAGAGACAGATGAAGGAACCAATCTCTACTATACAAACAAAATACTCTCACTTTTGTTATCAAATATGCCCCTCCAAAAATGCCTGAGATCGATAAAGTAGACATGACCTGTATGAACACAGGTTAAGACTTTCCCAAAGGTAAGTCACAGTAACTCACTACTATAGTAGCGACAGATTTATGAACAGAATTACATTTTTGTAAAAGATAAGGGTGCTTAGAAACAGATATACTAAGTGAATAGCCATTTAGTGCAAATCTTAAATCTCTGTTCAATTTAAAACAAAAATGCAAAATAGAATTTTTGTATTCAGGGAAAATGTTCATCAAAGTATCAAAACTTTAGTAGTAACCAATTACTAGATGGCTTCACTAATCTTGCAGCCATATTTCTAGTGCAGGCCACAAGCTTATTTACATCTTTCAAGGCAGAGGTCACCAACTTTAGAAACTTAAGCCAGTTAGGGTTAACTTCCACAGCAATTCAGGCATGCACCATTAGCAGAATGTTGGGGGTCTCATGTTCCCAACTATACAGGCATTCACTAAGCTATATATATATATATATATATATATATATATATATATATATATATATATATATAAAATATATAATTATATTATATATATATAAAATCATAACTATGTGGATACCCAAGTAGATTTTCTAATAAACTTGGCTAAGAACAGTATTAGTAAGAAACAAACAAACAAACAAAAAACCCCACAATGTATCATAATCATTTAGCCAAATGCTACACTATCTCTTTCAAAAGGATCACTATGAAACTTTTTTTTTTTTGGTGTGTATGTGTATCTACCTCATAAGATTGTTTTGAGGATTAGCTCTTGCTGCTGGAACTATAAAACACTAATAATTAAATACTATTCTTTTTTTTTCAGTGCTCTTATATACATTACATATAATATACCTGTGTCACATATAGTTACATAAACATATAAATATTTTAAATGATTCAAAATTTGTTTTATATCACTTGCACTTTTTTTTTAGCCAATAACCCATTTCTCCCACTCTCATTCCCCTCTTCTTGCAACCACCAATCTGTCCCCTTTATCAGCTTTTTTTTAGACTCCTCATGTAAGAGATAATGGTACCTTTCTCTGACTTATTTTAACTTAGCTTAATGCTTTGGAGGTCCATCCATGTTGTTGCAAATGGAATGATTTCATTCTTTTTTATGGCTGAATAATATTCCATTGTGCAAACATACCAAATTTCTTTTCCATTCATCCATCAATGGACACTTAGGATGTTTCCATATCTTGAGATCGCACATAATACTGCAGTGAACATAAGGGTGCATTATCTTTTCAAGTTAGTTTTCCTTTTCCTCAAATACCTAAAAGTGGAACTTCTGGATCATACAGTAGTTCTTTTTCAATTTGATGAACCTCCATACTGTTTTCCATAGTAGGTACACCAATTTACATTCCCACCAATAGTGCACAAGGATTCCCTCTTCTCCACTTGGTATTTGTCTTTTTGATAAGAGGCAGAGGTGATATCCCACTGTGGTTTTGACTTTCATTTCCCTAATGATGTTGAGCAGCTTTTTACATTCCTGTTAGCTATATGTTTTCCTTGAAAAAAAAAATCTATTCAGGTCTTCAAACATTTTTTAATTGAACTGTTTTTTTGCTATTGAGTTGTATGCATTCTTTATATATTTTAAATATTACCCCTTTTCGGGTATATGATTTGCAAATATTTTCTCCCATTCTTAGGGTGCCTTTTCACTTTGCTGATGGTTTCAATTGCTGTACAGAAGCTTTTCAGTATGATATAATTCCACTTATTTTTGCTTTTGTTGCTTCTATTTTTTTGTCAGGTTCAAAATAATCCAACACTGTGCTCATTTCAGCAGCACATATGCAACAAACCATCACCAAAACTAATGTCAGGGAGCTTAACACCTGTTTTCTTCTAGGAGTTTTATGGTTTCAGGTCTTACATTCAAGTTTTTAATCCATTTTGAGTTCATTTTTGGGTATGGTGTAAGATAGTAGTTGATTTTCATTATTCTGCATGTGGCTGCCCAGTTTTCCCAGCACCATTTGTTGAAGAGATTATCCTTTCCCAATAGTATATTCTTGGCTACCTTGTCATAACTTAATTGACCATATATGCACAGGTTTATTCATGGGCTCTCTATTCTACGCCTGCTTTTATGACAATACCATCCATTTTAATTACTATATCTTTGTAATATAGTTTAAAATCAGGGAGAGTGTGTGAGGCCTCCAGTTTTGTTCTTCTTTCTCAAGAAAACAACCGTTTTGGCTATTTGTGTAGTGTGTGTGTGGGTGTGTGTGTGCATGCACGCGCACCGGCTGTGTGGTTGTTTTTTATAAATTTTAGATTTGTTCTATTTCTCTGAAAATAAAAATCCCACTGGAATTTTCATAGGAACTGCACTGAATCTATAGATTGCTTTGGATAGTACGGATACTTTAACAATATTAATTCTTCCAATCCATAAGAGCACAGAATATCTTTACATTTGTGTCTTCTTCAATTTCTTTTATTAAACCCTGTGGATTTCAACATATAGGTCTTTCAGGTCCTTTGTTAAGTTTATTCCTAAGTATTTTCTTTTTTTTTATGCAAGTATAACTAGGGTTGTTTTATTTTCCCCGTAATTCATTATCAGTACACAGAAATACAACAGACCTTTTTAGTGTGTTGATTTTTTTATCCTGCAACTTGACTGAATTCGTTTTTTAGTTAATAGTTTTTTTGTTGGGAGTCTTCGAGTTTTCTATATAATATCACGTCATCTGCAAAGTGTTCTACTTCTTCCTTTCCAATGTTGATGCCTTTTATTTCTTTTTCTTGCCTAGCTCCTCTGGGTAAGACATCCAGTACCATGTTGAATAGAAGTGGCATAGAAACAGCATCCCTGTCTCGCTCCTGGTTTTGAACTTTTTACTCCTGAGTATGATGTCTGCTGTGGATTGACGAAATATACTCTTTTTGCAATTGCTTTCAGGATCGATTTTAGTAACAGGACTGATTTCTTCAATTATATAGAAAATTAGAGGTACACTCATCTTGAAGGCAAATTAAGTGGATCATCAAATGTTGCTTCACTAATCAGATCTTTGAAATCTTTCCTGGGTAGGAGTACAAATGGTAGGAACCACTATTTACCAAGAAACAGCAATAAAAACAGTAGTCAAGAAACAGTAGAGGACAAGAAAAGTTTTTTTGCTTTTTAAAAAGTAGCAGCAACATTTTCCTCATTCAGCAAAAATCTGAAGGTATAAAACATGCAAAGTTGAAATCAGACTTATGCCAAAATAATTATATACACAGAGGCACATCTGCCCTTATTATAATATCAAATGTCTGGGAAATGGAATGAACAGTCTTGAATCTTAATTCTACTCAATTTTTTGTGTAAGGGGTCACAATCTATAGCCCAAATTAAGATGTAAGTGTTATCATTTGATCTTTATAGTTTGCGGGGTCCTCCATGTGAAACACAATGCTATCCTTGTATTAATTCCCAAAAGAATTAATTCAGAAATATGGTCTTCATAGACTAGCTTGTATCTTAAGAAATAAATCTAACCAACTTATTAATGGGATGTAAAGGTAAAAGCTGGAGAAAGACTTATATGCTACAGAATGTTCAGTACAAGTAATAAGGATTGAACTAATCTGAAAAGAGAAGGGTGCATTTCAAAGTATTAAAAAGAAACGAAGATATCCAAATGGCTTTGATTAAAGTACTATGAAGCTAAAGGAGCTAAGTCACAATATAAGAGGACATGTTCAGCTCAGTGGTTTAGCGCCGCCTTCTGCCCAGGGCCTGATCCTGGAGATCCGGGATCAAGTCCCACGTCAGGCTCCCTGCAGGGAGCCTGCTTCTCCCTCTGCCTGTGTCTCTGCCCCTCTCTCTCTGTGTCTCATGAATAAATAAATAAAATCTTAAAAAAAAAAAAGGACATATTCAATAATAGAGGAATAGCTCATTAAAAGACAGCAGTCTGGCAATGAAATACTATGAAGCTAACAAACACAGGGCAAAAAAAGCTGATGGAGAAAATGGTCAAAGTACATTAAATCAAAGCCAAGTTAAAGAATACAGAGTATGATACCATTTTTAAAATTGTAGACATATAATATTTTCTGATATATACTGATGTGCCTCAATAGGTTGATGTAAAAAGAACTGAACACTTTCAAAATTATTCAGCAACTAAGTCATATATGAACAGGTAGTCAAAATCAATATGTAAAAGAATTATACCATTAATCTCTATAATTTTACAAATTTCAATAAGCACCTCTCATGTCACAAAGCAAATACCAATCATATACCAACTTATTAACTGGATGTGAAGATAAAAACTGGGGAGATTCACATATCACAGGATGTTTGGTACAAGTAACAAGGATTGGAAAAATATATATAAAGTATTGAGTTAATTTGAAAAGAGAGAAGGGTGCATTTCAAAGTATTAAAAAGAAATGAAGAAGGGTACACGATGAGATGAGCACTAGGTGTTCTACTATATGTTGGCAAATTGAATTTAAAAAAAAAAAAAAAAAAAAAAAGAAATGAAGATATCCAAACGGCTTTGATTAAAGTACCAAGAAACTAAAGTAGCTAAGTCACAATATGTAAGGACATTCCTTCCAGACCCTTTGGGGCATATCATGATCAATGGCAGAAAAGGACAGCCATGATGTGTTATTTCTTCAAGCATGTGAGGAAGAGGTGGTACATGAACAAGAGTTGCATGGTTTAACAGCTGAAACTTTGGTAGCCACTATTCCAGAGGAGGGCCAATACTGTGAATACAAGTTCATTCTCTCACAATGATAGATGAACCTTAAATTACCTCCAGAATCCACAAAGAAAGGCAAAGGCCCATCTTACTTAAAAAAAAAAAAAAAAATTAGTTGCAGCTGCAGGAAAAACCAATCTGTTAGCACAACTAGATATGCTATTTCTGTCGCTGGGTTCTCTGCAAAATGAATGAACAAAAGACTCACACATGTGAAAACTAACATATGTAAAGATAACTCTTTGATAATAGTACATGTTATATTTAACCTGTTTATTCCATAGTAATTTTTCTTTCCCTTTTTAAGTTAGGTTAATTCAAGTAATTTCTATACACATGGTGGGGCTCAAATTCATGACCCCAAGATCAAGAGCCACATGCTCTACTGAGTCAGCCAGATACCCTAGTTTTTCTTTCCTTTCAACTGATTTATTTAATCACCATATAAAACAAGAGGTTTTCTTCCCTTAAAAACAATTCAACAGAAGCAAGCCATTACAAATTCTCTCATTATCTGGCAATCTCTATTTATTTTAAACAAAGGTATTTTTTGAAGACACATTAACCCAAAAAGACCTGCCTCCCTCAGTGCTAATTTCAGATGCTTATGGAGGCCATCCAAAGGAATCCATTTTCTTAAAAGAGGAATAAAAAACTTTAACAGATTTAGGAAGTACTTTTAGTGGGATAGACCACGTGTCAAGTGTTGAGTGTTTTCAGAACACTTTAGGGAGTAGCAAAAAAGAAAGGATTGATTTCTTTCATATCTGTAGGAGAAGAAAGAAGTGGAACGACACAAAGAATACCTAAGAAAACAAAGAACTCAGATGGAGCTAGGTAAACAAAGCCAACCCCTAAGACACTGTCAACAGCTAGCTAGCTGAAATTTAGCCTCTTAAGTCATAGCTGAACACAAGCCAAGTTTGCTGAATCGTTTGTACTTTAATTTTTAAAATGCAAAATAAATTGTTTTAGTTAATGGAATCATTATGTAGTTGCTCTAAAATTTTAATCAATATACAAGTATCTTTTTCAAATTAGTCCAACCTACTGTCTCTTAAAATCATCTATCATTATTTATGCATTTGCCTCTTCACCAACAAATCTGTTATAAATACATAAATCTTACAAGAGCAGAAAGTTTGTCATAAAAATGCTCTACAGAAAAACACATATTCTTTGAATACTCTCAGAATTCACTACTACTGATTTATATCTTCAAGTGAAAAGGTCATCCTTTTTCCCCCATTATCAAAATATTTTAGCCTGCCATGTCAGCTTTCTTAATATTAAAAAAAATCTGAAAACCTACAGCTTCTCCTTAGTGTTCTGGTGTATTCTGCATTCCTACCACTAGATGGCAGGCTGTACAGCGAAACAATAGGACTCTAGCAAAAACAAGGATTCAGGTCTCCGTAATTTTGAGGCTGTTTAGGATTCCATTCTAGTACTCCAAAGTGGTGATTTCCAAACATTGACACCCTATTCCCATCCCAGATTCCAAATAAGGATCTTAAAGGTGAGGAGATACATATGTTATTAAATACTACTCCAAAGACAACCATTACTTCTGTTCATTTTTACCAGAAAGTAAATGATAGTTACTTAACAGAATAAAAACACATCACTTGATATAAGAACAAAAAAGATTTATTTATATGAAAAGAAAATGAAAGCATTACAGTGCTCCAACATAAAAAAAGCAATATATCCATGATATAAACACAAAGTGTTTTCCTTCCCTTCTTTGAAGATCTGAAGTTTCAGAATTACCAATCCCACCTGTAGGAAAGGACACGTGTTAAGTATCAAGTAATTTAAGAGTAAATGCAAAATTACAACTTCACTCCTTTTGTATTACATTCTAAGAATTTACTACTAATTAGCCCAGTTAAAGAGATATAACCAGGATTCTTAATAATCTAATACTGGATCAGAAATACGCAAAATATAATCTCCTAAGTAAAATAAAGTCAATGAACAACTCAACCTAGTATTATTTATCACCACCAAACAGTTCAAGGGAACAGAAAAAAATTAAAAGAATTCTTTCATTCCAACAAAACCAAGAAGCAGGAATCAAAGCTTAAGAACCTTCTCAAGGGACACCTGGGTGGCTGAGCAGTTGGGCGCCTGCCTTTGGCTCAGGTCGTGATCCAGGGATCCAGGATCGAGTCCCTCATCAGGCTCCCTGCCTATGTCTCTGTCTCTTTCAGCCTGTGTCTCTCATGAATAAATAAATAAAATCTAAAAAAAAAAAAAAAAAAAAAAAAAAAAAACAGCTCCTCAAATGCAGATCAGCGTACTGTATAGGAAAAAAAAATTATCTGGAGTCCAAGGAACTAGGACTAAGTCTGGAGAAAAGTATGTTATTAATAGGGAGTGATCAAGTGTCCTGGTTTTCCTGAAACAGTTCTGGTTTACACGTGTTGTCCCAGTGTCCCATTCAGATAGCACATCCTTTCATTCTCAAAAGTGACCCAGTTTGGAATATAAATTCTATGTCACCCTAGTTTAAGTGACCTAATAAAAGTCTACATGTAGCTAAAGGATTAATATACTACCACCATGTACTCCTGGCATATTTGCATTTTTCTTTCTGGAGTGCTGTATTCTCATTCTTCCCTAAACACAAACGAACTTCCATTCCATTCATTTTATCCTCTGATCCCCCAACCCAAGGGCATTTTCCTAACATTAATCTCTGATTCTAATTTTTTCACCTTGACAAAACCATCTTTTAACTTGAACAAAAACCACTATCCAAATGATAGTGATTCTCAAGTGATTCTCAATTTTCTTCTCTGAAAATCAGTCTAAGGTCTTCTGGGGAGTTGGAGATTTTCACCTCTATATCCAAAAACATCAGGAATATAATCTCAATTTACCCCAAGTATTCCTTTTCTGTTTTTAGAAATCAAGACTCATTCTTTGGGCAGCCCCAGTGGCACAGTGGTTTAGCACCGCCTGCAGCCTGGGGTGTGATCCTGGAGACCCGGGATTGAGTCCCACATCGGGCTCCCTGCATGGGAGACTGCTTCTCCCTCTGCCTGTGTCTCTGCTTCTCTCTTCACTCTCTCTGAATGAATGAATAAATAAATCTTAAAAAAAAAAAAAAAAAGACTCATTCTTTACTTTGTTAAAATGAACTCATGAGTCTTTTGTTTTCTTATATCCTCCACAATGTGTGACATGATGCTATAAATATTTATAGGTGAAACAAAAGCCCATTTCTCCAAACAAAAAATTAGTGAGGGCAGAGGGAGAGTAATAGGCAAAAAGTTGTCTTCACAGCTAAGTTATACTTAACAGTCCAGCCTATCTCTAAAACTTAAACAGGAATCCAGGAGTGGGGGTGACTGGGTGACGGGCACTGAGGTGGGCACTTGACGGGATGAGCACTGGGTGTTGTATGTTGGCAAATTGAACACCAATAAAAAATAAATTTAGATATATAAAAAAAAGGAATCCAGAAGATTTTCATGGCTTTTTGTAACAGTTCAAATTCTGCCTAGTCAGAGTGAACAATGAATTGCAGTCAGACTCTCTGCCACAGTCTACCTCATTCAGAAAACACAAGTTCATGTCCCAGATGCGATGAGAACAATAGAATCTTTATGTTTCATCTTCCTATAGCCTTGTAGACCTTAGTAGGAACAAGTTGAAATTCCATATATTTCACAATATTTATCACATACTACAATATGCCAAATAGTCTTAGGCCTTGGAAATAGGCAACAGAGGACAAAGCTGCTGCCTTCAGGAAGCTTATAACAATAGTTGAGGAGAAACTAGTTGGGGAGAAATAATCAGTAAACAAATGAAAAATATATGTCAGATGGTGATAACTGCTAAAGATTTCTTAGCACCTAAGAAGGATGGGACATGTGTTGTGGGAGGCTGCTAATTACACATGATAATCAGGAGTCTTTGGATAAAGAGACTTTTGAAAATTACAGTAACAATGGTAGTGTGTCACCAGTGGCCTCTAGGCCTATGGAACTGACTACCATAATCAACTCCCATTTTCCAGAGAGTGGAGAAGTATGGAGGTATCCTATTCATCCTACATCACACATGTCTGCTTCACCGTTGCTAAATCAAAGCCTTATTGAACAGAATCTTCTCTTGTTGATTCTACAAAGCCTATAGTTTTATGTAGATAATAAGTAGGGTCTGGGAATCTCTAATTTATATATTTGTACACTTCACAGTTAAACCAAAACCTTGAGTCAAATTACACCAGCCATTTACTAGGTATCAAAAGACCCTTCTAAACCACTAACAAATGAAGGCCACTTCTAAAAAAATTTTTTCAAACTGCTGTAAACATTCTGATATAGCCAGAAATAGATAAGCACAAAATAATTAAGCTATCTACACAGCTTTAAGTTTTTAAATAACGCTAAGTGGAAAATATGAGTAATTAATTATTAAGTCACCATAAAGTAAAGAAGTATTTTTCCTAAAAAGCTGAAACTTAAGCCTTTGAGTTTCTACAAGGAATAATCACTGAGTGTTTCAACAAAAAATATCTCCACCCTCACACATTTTGTAACTATACAACCGTTCTTATAAAATTCCATTATGATCCATGTTTGCCTATTTCTCAGCATTAAAAAAGCCTGATAATTTCATCCTCTGACAAATGCCTTTTTAAAAGGCATTATCTTCTGAGGTAAAAATCTGCTGTATTAGCTGTCAAAATTAAGATTGAAAATGCTTTTGTAACTTAACTTCCATGTAAATTATGCCTCAATAATGTTAAAGGGGGAAAAGCTCCCCCACTAGTTTGAATCTGTAAGACTAGGCTTTTGCCATAACTGTTTGATCTAAGAAAGACTTTTTCAAGAATTATGTATGAGTATAGGAAATTTGGCATGTTTTATTTAAATTCCAAAATAAAGCTATTATTTGATTAAATCTATGTTTAAAAGTCACCGACCTAAGTATATTACAGAAAATATTTAAGAGTTAATATTTAATTAGTATTTTGAGGATTATCTCTTCTATTAAAAGTTGACATGATCACAATGTATTCTACACACTGCGCAATTAATTATGGATTTATTCCTTCTAAATATAGGTTTTAAGTATTTCTCAATACAAGGTACTCTGACCTCTGCTGCTAGGGAATTTAGAAACAATGAATTTAACACTCAACATATGTCATACGTAATGCTTACAATGGGTTTTTATTTAGCAGTTCTGCTTCTATGTACCAGTGATAATAATGCTAATAATAAAAGGCTAAGAAAAGTCTTAGTTGATGCTTTCATATAAGTAGCTATTTCTATTTATTTTAATAAAATAATACATATATTTTCAAAATCTATATATTCTAACTGTAGATAAATATCTAAAAAGTCTCTTAAATTTCTGAGATAATATATATTTCTCTTGGTTTGTTATGAGAAGGCAATATAAATCTTAAATGGTCTAGTCAAGCAGCAAAGAAAAATTCAACAACCTTTCTCCCTTTTCTAGAGTATCAACCTTTCACCAATTTTCCTTTTGCTATGATGATAAAGGCTCCCCCAAACAGGCCTCCTACACAACTAAAAGACTACTACTTTGAATAGTACTACTTTTCAAAGTATGATCTCCCCCTAAACTTGACAAATACTGGAGAACATTAACTACACCTTCCAGAATGAACGGATTGGCAGATTGGGAAAAGGGGTGTTTTTAGTTTTTTCGATTCTTTTTAAGTTCATTTCTCCCTGTGAGAGCTCTTATTTGACTTACATTCGTTTGATAGTCTATCCTAAGTATTATTCATTTCCAATCTCTGCTTCAAACAGTTATGATGAAGACACTAATCTACCACTAAAGCTCTACTCTAGGCTCTCCCATTTCTTTGCATGGTGCCTGCCATCCATATCCATTTTGATGTGCTAAGACTATACAATAACAAGAGGAAGTGACATTAGAATAAGCAAAGGATCTAGAATCAAATTACAGAGTCACTATTTATAATTACAACCTCATGCACGTTAATTAGCCATTCAGTTTCAATATCTCTATTTTAAAAATAGGATTATCACAATAGTACAAAAACATACTTAAAATACTTTATAAACTTTAAAACAGTATTACAAATATTAGTTTTATTTAGCATCTTATTTTATTGATGAGTTTTCCCTCATCACTTTTCCAATACAGTATTATGAAACCACCTCAAATTCAATGACTTCTGTATAACCTTCTTTAGAAGGTATATAAAATTCAGTTTCTTCAACTGGGAAGTGTAACTATAGATACATGCATACATGGCAAAATCTTTATATATGCAGATCTCTCTATACAAAGTTCTTTCATACCCTTAGTCTTCTGATTATTACAATAGCCTTGTGACAAGGCAAGAGATGCTCTATTATCTTCACTGTAAAGATTTAAACACTTGCCTATCTAAAGTAACACAATACAATGGCTGTGATGGAACTACATTCTGTAAAACAGTAATCTTTCCACTAGAGGGATGAAGATACAAATTTTCTCTCCATTCTCTCTCTTCATTCCAAGTAGTCCGAGTCTTGTCTTCATTTTCACTATTTTAAAATTCATTCACCTCTCTTTTTCTCTCTCACTATCTAATCCCCAGTACAGACAATAACTACTTCTTGTTTGGCATAGTATATTCTGCTCATTGGCACCATCTTCATTCTGGCTACCATCAACTGAAGTTGACAAGGAAGGTCATGTCATTCAAACCAATTTCACTAGGAACAGGTTTTAAGAGTTTTGGACAGCCCCATCTCGAAGTGTCACAGAAACTGTAAGCTTTAATTTACAAACAAGCTTTAAAAACTAACAATGTTATGAAACAAAGTTAATTCACCAGATTTCAGGTGAAGAGGGCTTACATGATTTCCCATGAGAGGAACATGCAAACAATTTTCCAGTCATCTAACCCAGAGATGTAATCATTCCCAATTCTTAAAAAACAACAAAACAAAACAGGCTCAAAAGCTACAGGTTGGTCACCATGTTAGGAAGACACAACTCTGATGAAGAAACTCAAAGAAAAAAGCATTCCTAGGTTAGGTCTACAAGCCCAAAGACAGGAAACTACTTACAAGTTTTCCATCTCCTGATAAATGATCTTCACCTCGTACAGCACCTTCAGCAGTCACAGAATGTCTCAGCCTTCTGGGCGGCTCTATAAAGAGCTTTCTAACTTAGCTGTCAGTTGCAACTCTATAACTAATTCTTAATTCAGTACCTGCTATTGTTCTTTATTCCCACTCAGGTGTGTTGTGGGATGTTTCCGGATGTGTTAGAAATCTGAAAATAAGGCCTTAATCCCCTCTAGGTCACCAACTCAAAACAATATTTTGCAAGAATATGAAGAACAAAAACAAATGAATGTTTATACTGTACCAAGTCTAAAATTTTATACTGAATGAATACCTAACACAAATTCCAAACCTCATAAATAATACACAACAGTTTGTCAAAAATAATACACACATTAACTTACAAAAGCTAATTCTGAGAAAAGAAAACAATGGAGGAAATACTGTTAGCTAAGCCTTAATTTCTCGGTCATCAAACAGCAGGTTTTACTTCTAAAAGTACAAATAGGTATAAGGATAATGTGGTTACATCTTCCAGATCTGAAAAAGTGATCACATAAAAAACAAACTCGATCTTTCCTCCTGTTTCATACCAAAAGTTCAAATGCAGCTATCTTATACATATCTTCTTTTTAAAGATTTATTTATTTATTTACTCATGATAGACACACACACACACAGAGAGAGAGAGAGAGAGAGAGAGAGAGAGAGGCAGAAACACAGGCAGAGGGTGAAGCAGGCTCCATGCGAGAGCCGGACACGGCACTCGTTCCCGGAACTCCAGGACCACGCCCGGGGCCAAAGGCAAGTGCTAAACCGCTGAGCCACTCAGGGATCCCCTCTTACTCATATCTTATATCTTTCCTCTTGAATATGCAGTTTTTAAAAACAAATTAACTGTAGAGCAACACTCAATTTTGTATTCATCAACAAATACTCATACGGGCCTTATAAAATCAAAATTAGACCAATTCCCCCATGACAGCTGACCTGAAATAAAGCTAACAATCAAAATTAGTGAAATCAGTTTTATCTGCTACTCACCGTAAATGCTACACCTTTCGAAAATCCTGCCCCTCTTTTTCCAAAGATGCTATCTGCAGATTAACTTAGCAGTTAGAAAAAGTATAAGCAACTATTAAAAACAAGTTTCCTACATATAATTATGAATTGAATACAACTAAAGATCATTCTAAACTATACCAATAAGTTGCTTATTTAATTTCATGACACAAAAGGTAAAAAGATGACCAAAGAGAAAGATAGCTCACACTATATTTGACAAGTATTTGAAAGTCAACCCAAAACTTGCTACATGTATGTACAAGTACTGCAAGTAAAAACGTTGAGACCAAAAATGAGTAAGCAGCTAATCAGAAAAACTGATGCAACTTTGGGCCTATTCTAAAGTTCTAGTATTAATAAGTAGATATATCCAACCCCCATCCACTATATATATATATATACACACACACACACACACACACAGTATACATATAGTTCAGAAACAAAGTCCTTCCAACAAGCAAATAATTAACAATCTTAAAACAATAATGCTTAGATTTCTATGGTTCTATGAAGTTAGAATAAGGGATAAAAATAAGGTTTGAGAAATAATTCACAAATTTATCACTAAACCAAATAATTTTATGATATTGCAAAAACATGAGCACACGATGATAGACTAGTGATGCTTCATTATATACCCACAACAGATCTCCCATCATGACCAACAGTCATCAAATCCAAGACATTAACCAATGTAAATCATGCAGTCTATGGCAATAGTTAAGTGACCACCATCCTCACCCTTTTTCAGGTATCAATTTATAATCCCAGCATGAATACTATAACCTGATCAAGTGATCCAGCTAGCTTAAGATCAAGACCATATCTGAATATTTTCAATATAAAGATTAATTCTATCCAAGAAATACTTCATATTTAAAAAACAAAAAACTGTTGACTACACTAAGTCCATTATCTTCATTAAAGATTTAAGTATGCACTAGGCATTACATTCTGGATATTGGGGATACCAGGGTATATAATGCAGAGTCCCTGTTTTCAGGAGAGATAATAAACATTTACAGGATGCTATGAGAGGGAAGGAAAGCAGGCAGGCAAAGAGCGAGCAAGTGAGCAGCCTCTGCAGAAGCAGAGAGGTGCAATTCAATTACAAGTGCTATCCAGGTTTGGCTCATTTGGCAGGGGGCAGAGGGGACAAAAGTGTACAGTCATCCTTCACTTAACAGGACTATCCTATGCAAATATACTAGACCAAAGGGGGCAAACCTGAAAGAAAGATAAATACCCTGTGGTCAACATGACCAACTGAAATGAAAAAAAAAAATCACAAAAAAGCAAGCACTTGATACATGGTTTGAAAGAAGGCTCCTATTATTAAATTATCTTTATATTTTATTATTTATGTTTTAAACAAGGCTACAAAAAAATTCACATTTTTGTTGGAAATTTCCTCTTAAAGACACTTAAAACAATGCTGCCCCTCCCTCCTAATGACAGTAAGATGCACAAGTTCAAATTGTTTTCAAGTAATGATATAGTAGTAGGTGGGACACTCCAATGGAAAATGAAGCAAAAGCTCATGTAGAAACTGTCCATAATCTTAGCTGCCAAAGCACGAAACCAAGAACACAAAAGCTAGAGGAGCACAAATATATAACATCACACAACAGCAGAGTAGGGAGGCAATTTAGAAAATAAGCAATTTAAACCAGTAATGGATATCCTTAAGGTCAAATGGAGCTGGGACAGCCTCCCATATATCAGTTCAGGGATTATTCCTCTTGAAGCATATTAATAATTTACTCCAAAAAGTACAGGAAGCTACTATTTCCAAATGTAATCTTACATATTTATGAAATTATATTTCTGAAAAAAAGATTTTTTTCCTAACAATATCCTGTTCCCTAAAAGTCCTCTATGAGCTAAGAAGTCCTTTAAACTGCCTGGCATCCACTTAAAGTTCTTTGTTGCATTTTAATGCTAAGTCTCTATATGCTTCTACTAGTAGTATCTCAATTTATGCATTTGTACAACACAGATAATAAGCCATATATACTCAATAGGTTTTATAAGGATTATGTTATGCTTCAAAACAGAAAGGATTCTTTAAATCTTATTAGCTATTATCCCTATAATGCAGATTATATCCTAATTAAACTGATTTGATCAGATTTTGTATAACACCAAGTCTGAAAAGTCTCCTTAACCTTTTATAAACTCTCTATGTCAGGGCAAAATTAGGTATGTAACATCTCTGTTCAGAAGACTTTTTCAATAATTCCTGCACAATCTATGGACTCAGAAATCCCAAGAATCTCAGATATTGCCACTGTCGATGCAGTCTATAGTAATCAAGCTAATATAAAAAGCACGAAGCAGCAAAATCTCATTTTCAAGATCAGCAAAACTCTTTTTATCTACCGTATTTTTACACTAGCAACAGAAAAGAAAGATCTAGTATAATCTCGAAAATCAGCTCTCTGGTCCAACTTCACCCACAGTAGTCAAAAGCTACATAGAGGTGAGATATATCTAAAGTTTATGATTGAAACCCATACGTCATCCACAATCTAGCTTAATTAATTACTCCCAAACCTATCCCTCCGGAAGCCCCAAAGGACCCCATTCACCCTCTATAATTAGACTCCTTTGTTCCCCAAACACACTTCCAGCCTTCCTACCTGCAAATGTTTGCTCATGCTGTTTCCTCCACTTCAAATACCTATTGCTCCTAACTACGTATCACGTAAGGTCCAGTTCTCCCCCTTATCAAAAGCAGTATCTTTCTCTCCTGTGATTTTCAATGACATTTGACGTGAACTTTATCTCACATTGCCTGGTAATACAGCTATCTATATACGTCATCTTCCCTTCTAGACAGAGGACATGATCAGAAATCTTACTTTTGGATTTCTCAATAATCTCTACACAGTAACTTAGATACAATATGCAATTGCTAATGAGTGTATTAATTTCCACAAGATTAAGAGAGTCTTGTTTGGTAGAGATCAAGCTTTAAAAACCTATGCAGGGATCCCTGGGTGGCGCAGCGGTTTGGCGCCTGACTTTGGCCCAGGGCGTGATCCTGGAGACCCGGGATCGAATCCCACGTCAGGCTCCCTGCATGGAGCCTGCTTCTCCCTCTGCCTGTGTCTCTGCCTCTCTCTCTCTCTCTCAGTCTGTGACTATGATGAATAAATAAATAAATTTTTAAAAATAAATAAATAAATAAATAAAAACCTATGCATGCAGAATAAAAAAACCTATGCAAGACTAGGATGACTAGGTGGCTCAGTCAGTTAAACATCTGCCTTCAGCTCAGATCATGATTCCAGGGTCTTGGGATGGAGCCCTACATCAGGTTCCCTGCTCAGTAGGGAGTCTGCTTCTCCCTTTCCATGTGCTCATGCATCTGTGCTCTCTCTTGCTCTCAAATAAATCTTTAAAAAAACAAAACAAAACCTATGACTTACTAATAACTAATGTATCATTTGCAGATAAATACATGTTAGTAGTTAAATCCCATAAATCAAACATGCCCCAAGAATCTCACTTTAACTGGTTTATCAAACCTTTTGTATTCATAATGACCATATTTTGTGTTTAAGTTCATTCATAAATTTGGAACTCAGAAAACTCAATTTCCAGACAAACTCACAAAAGCCATGAGATCAGTGTAGCTGATTTTATTTAGCAACCCAAGCCACCATCTATAACAATATTCAGAAGTTCAATTTCATATACCAAGCTTATCTAATCCTTTGAACAAATGGTCAACAGGACTGTGCATGTCTTTCTTCCTATCCCTTTCAATAACCCTACCACAAATTACTTCGGAAAAGGAAAGAATACTTCCCCAGTTCCACAGCACTGATTTTGAAAGTAGGAAAACAGCTAATAAGCAGGAGGAAAGGGGACTCTAAAATAAGAGTCTGGAGAAGAGCACTGAAGAGATCAAATCTACCAAGATAACTCTTGCCTCTATAAGACCTTAATTACTCCTTCTCCAGCCTCATCTCCCTCTTTCATTAACACTTTGCATTCCACCATACAGAACTACTAAGAGTTGTCCCCAAACACATCATAATGTTCTTTTTTGCCTCCATGTCACTGCATGTGCTAATCTACTTAGAAGAAACTTCTTTGTCCATCTGGCAAATAACTATTCATCCTTAAAATCCTTGCTTATCTCCTCTAAGAAGCTGTGACTAACCTTCAAACTCCCTTAGTTCAGCCCTTACTTTGAAACTTTATGTAAAAAGTACTATGCATTTATCTCAATGTATTACAATTATTTGTTCACATCTTCACTATTTGATGTCATGTTCCTTTTAAGGTAAGGACCAAGTGTCATTCATCTTTACATTCTTTTCTCTATTTTCATCACTTTCTCTCAGCACCCCACTAACTGCTTCTTACTCTTACTAGTGTCTTTGTTGGTATTCCTCAATGTTAAACAGAACTCTTAGAACTTCTGCCCCATAGTCTTACCTCATACACCAAGTAAAAGATTTTGATAGTTTCCTAGAGAATTTTAGTAACACCAATTTAAAATATATATATATAAATATGTATTTGCTCTTACAATTCTCCCTTTTCTACTCAGACCTTTTCCAAGAAAAAAAAGTCATACAAAATGATTAACTCTCAGGTCATTAGGTTCACAAATGAATTAAGACTTACCTACATTTCACTTTCAAAAAAAAAATTAATTTGGATTTTCACAAGCAATTCACCACAGAGTCCTAGAACTAGGAAAGGGAATAGCTTAAGGGGGTAGTAGGAAGAAACTAATCAAGGTCAAAGCTTAGCTCATTCAATAGAGCCTATTAGTCATATACTTCATTTCTGAGTTTCTTTATTCACACTTCAAAAGTTTTGCCAATGTTTTATAACAAACCACACAATGCTTAGCAAACAAGGCCTTATGGCATTCTGCTATCAGATGTGGACTGCTGCAGATAAAACTAAGTTTAAAATCAAGGATTGGGGGATCCCTGGGTGGCTCAGCAGTTTGATGCCTGCCTTCGCCCCAGGGCGTGGTCCTGGGGTCCTGGGATTGAGCCCCACATCTGGCTCCCTGCATTGAGCCTGCTTCTCCCTCTGCTTGTGTCTCTGCCTCTCTCTCTCTATGTGTCTCTCATGAATAAATAAATAAAAATATTTTTAAAAATAAAAAAATAAAATAAAATAAAGGATTGCTTAGGAATTCACTTTTAACAATCACACATAAGCAAACAATAATAATAATAATAATAATAATAATGGAAAGAAAGATAGGGAAAGAAGAAAACTCAATTTGACTAACTTGAACTCATCTGTTTGAAATTAAATATACCAATAATAGGTAGGTTCTGGAAAGAGTAACATTTTACTGTGTAGCTCTAGTTATACATAATCCAACTTTGGAAGTTTATTTCCCAACTTCCATAATTTCTCACATCTTCAACCAATAAAGAATTTACTTGATCATGGAAATGGAAGTTTAAACAACCACTACTCATAGCAGACTATTGCTTCTACAGCAATCATATTCTTCCTTAAGAAACCCTAAAACACTGTTTGAAAGCAAATTAGAAACCCCCCCATGAAAATTTCATTCCTCCTTTATTCTTTCAGCATCGTTTTACTGCACACTTGGTATATGCTGTTTGTAGCACAGTAGACACTTAAGGGCTCTTTGAAAAAATTCTAATTATAAAAGCTATAAAAAATTACAACATAGTGCTTACAGGAAATTACAAGGCTCTTTGGAAATGTACACACTATTTTATGGAGACAAAAGTACTGCTTATTGATACACAACGAAGTATTATCTCTCCACACATTTAAAAGATTATATGAGAACCTAAAAAACAAAATAAAATAAAATGTGTATCACATTAGATTAAGTGACCTATCCAGTTGAAAAAATGTTTGACTCAAATATTTTCATTTATCAATGAACTATGTAACTTAGTACCAACAAGGAAATCTTTTTTTCTCCCTCACTAATGTCAATATTCATATTACACAGGGGCATAGTAGGGTTATACCATATGACAACTTTAAAAGAAGGCAAGAGGAATCCTTAATTTTCCTTAATACCACCTTGCCCTCAAACCATATACAAAAATTAATTCAAAATTGGGACGACTGGAGTGGCTCAGTGGTTGAGCATCTGCCTTCAGCTCATAGCATGATCCCTGGGGTCGAGGGATCCAGTCCCTGTGGGGATCAGGCTCCCTGTGGGGGTATGCTTTCTCCCTCTGCCTGTGTATCTCATGAATAAATAAATAAACTCTTAAAAAATTTAATTCAAAATTGATCAAACCTAAAAATAAGAGCTAAAAACTGTAAAACTCTTTAAGAGTAGTTTAGGTATAAATCTGAATAACTGTATAGCAGCCAAAGGTTTTTTAGTTATTATACCAAAAGCACACTCAAAATAAAAAACAAAAATTGCAACTTCAAAATTAAAAATGTTTGTGCATCAAAGGGCAATACCAAAAACAGTGGAAAGACAAACAACAGGATGGGGAAGGAAAAAGACCTGCAAATTATATGAAGATCAAGCATCCGGAAAATGTAAAGAACTCTTCTAGTATTGAAATATATAAAGAATCAAATTTAAAAATGAACAAAGGACCTGGACATTTTTTCAAAGATATACAAAGGTCAACAAGCACATAAAAAGATGTTCAACATCATTAGTCATTAGAGAAACACAAACCAAAATCACAAATTATCACTTAACACCCATTTATGGAATGGGTACAATATAAATTTTTTTAATTTTTAAAAGTAACAAGTGCTGGCAAAATGTAGAAAAACTGAAACATTTATACACTGGTGTTGGGAATGTAAATGGTGCAGTGGCTGTGGAAAAGTCTCGTCATTTCGCACAAAGTTTAATATTTCTGTATGATCCAGTAATTATTCTCCTAGGTATATACTCAAAACTAAAAACATGTTCACACAAGCACTCATATAGGAATGTTCTTAATGAGTTTTAAGAGGTAACCAACCCAAATGTCCATCAATGGACATTGATAATGGAATGGATAAACAGAATGTGGCATATCCACCCAAGGGAATATTATTAGGTTATGATAAAGAATCAAGTACTGTTATATGCCACAACATAAACCTTGAAAGCATTAAGCTGGGACGCCTGGGTGGCTCAGCAGTTGAGCATCTGCCTTCGGCCCAGGTCGTGATCCTGGAGTCCCGGGATTGAGTCCCACATTGGGCTCCCTGCATTGGAGCCTGCTTCTCCCTCTGCCTGTGTCTCTGCCTATCTCTCTGTGTCTCTCATAAATAAATAAAATCTTAAAAAAAATAAAAAAAGAATTAAGCTAAGTGAAAGATATCATACATAAAAGGCCACATATGCATGATTCCATTAACATGAAATGTCCAGAAGAGGAAAATCCATAAAAGTAAATTAATGGTTGTTGGAGAATGAACGTAGGGAAAATAGAAGTGATTGCTAAATTTGATTTCTTTTGGGGCCAATGGAAAATATTCTAGAATTAGATAGCGGTGATGGTTGCATACAGCACTATACAGATACTAAAACCCACTGAATTGAATACTTTAATGAATTTTATGTTGTGTGAATTATCTCTATGTAAAAATGTTTAAAAAAATCACTTTGCCTCATAACCCCCTTTCTCACATTAGATTTGGATTAAATAATATTTCAAATTACTCAATATCCTGCATGAATCAGATTCCTGCAAACTGTTTCAAGTATGTTAAAAAAGTCTGCTGGGGCGCCTGGGTGGCTCAGCTGGTTAGGCATCCACCCAACTCTTGGTTTTGGCTCAGGTCATGATCTCATGATTGTGAAATACCCGGGGTCTATTTGAGATTCTTTCCCCTCCCTCTCTCTCCTCTTCTGCTCCTCTCCCTGCCCATGCGCTCATGAACACACATGCCCACCTGTGTCACTCTCAGAAAGAAAGAAAGAAAGAAAGAAAGAAAGAAAGAAAGAAAGAAAGAAAGAAAGAATCTTTTAGAAGGGGGAGGGGTCTGCCAATCCTCTGTGAATGATGTGAATACAATCTTGCTACTTAGTTTTTGGTATATACTTGAATTACAGTAAGACTTTCACACATTAACTGTATTCAAAATATGGTATATTCATGTTTCTTAAGCATCCACAAGATAGCTATTACAACATGTAATATTTTTAACATCACATATACACACCACAACCCTTGTTCAGAGTTTAGTCACATGAAGAGATCTATAACCAATAGAAACATGTTCATTAAGTATAAATATGAAGTCACTTGTACAATATGTCTACAATCTTTAGTGAGAAAAGAAATTTGGAAAGCAATGCTAGCTGCTTCGACCACCAACTAGAAGTGTCCCCTGAGCAAAATTAGAGCCCCTAAGGATGCTTTCAAATAGTAAGTTTATCGCTAAAAGTATCAGCACCATTTTGGAAATTACTGCTAGAATTCCAAATGTTCAAACGTTCAGTAATCCCCACTAGACCCTAGACCCACTAGACTTCTTGAGATTTAGTGGTCCTACTATCACAATCATCACTACTAACACCTGCCTCCTATTCCATAAAGCTTCATTTTAAAACAATCATTTCTTTCCTTTTGCATTTTGACATTAAGTGTACTTTATCCTTCCTTACATCTAAAATGAATCTGCCATACAGTTAGTACTCTCGAGGGCCCCTGCACACAGACTACAATGTGATCACCACCTCCTAGAATTGTTCAAGGAAGCAACTCTGAAAAAACATTTCAAATCTATATATGGTCCTCTCCTTAATTCTTAAAGTTAATTTCTACTTTTAAGAACATATCCTCAAAAACATGTCTCAATACAGTTTTCAAGGGGATCCCCGGGTGGCGCAGCGGTTTGGCGCCTGCCTTTGGCCCAGGGCGCGATCCTGGAGACCTGGGATCGAATCCCACGTCGGGC
This sequence comes from Canis lupus familiaris, assembly GCF_011100685.1. Taxonomy (NCBI): domain Eukaryota; kingdom Metazoa; phylum Chordata; class Mammalia; order Carnivora; family Canidae; genus Canis; species Canis lupus. Next base: position 13,539,976 of record NC_049242.1, on the reverse strand, counting down.
TCCCTGCGTGGAGCCTGCTTCTCCCTCTGCCTGTGTCTCTGCCTCTCTCTCTCTCTCTGTGAGACTATCATAAATAAATAAAAAAAAAATTAAAAAAAAATACAGTTTTCAAACTGAGCAATGCTACCCCCAGTTTTTTTTTCTGGGATACTGTTTTGAAAACATTACCTACTATTTCAACAAAACTAGCCCTTTTAATGCTAGGTTCCATGAAACACATAGCCATCTGTTACATTTTTTATCAGTGCTACATTTTTATATTTATATTTATATTTATAAATATATTTTATATTTTTATATTTAATTTTGAAACCAGGTAATTGCCATTCAGGCCACTAAGAAAATCACCATAAATTTTTTAATTAGGGCAGCCCAGGTAGCTCAGCGGTTTAGCGCCGCCTTCAGCCAAGGGCCTAATCCTGGAGACCCGGGATCGAGTCCCACGTCGGGTTCCCTGCATGAAGCCTGCTTCTCCCTCTACCTGTGTCTCTGCCCCTCCCTCTCTCTCTCTCTCTCTCTCTGTCTCTCATGAATAAATGAATAAAATATTTTTAAAAAATTTTTTAATTAAACGCTTATTGGAATAGATCTCTATACTGCGTCCCATAGTTGTTCATGTAACAGTCTGAGCTGTGAAGGGAGATTAGGTGTAATCATCCAATATTTACTGAACACCCACAGAGTTACTGATTAGGTACTTTGAGATGAGATATAGAACAGTACAGAAAGGTACAGTTCCTATTCTACAGAGAAAACACAGGTGAACCCAAAACATATATAAAAGCATGATACTAACTACAGTTTAACAAAATTATAAATTTTAAGGGGTGATGACAAGGTTGGAGTAACAGGATCAGGGGAAGTTGTTCAGTAATGTCTTTAGGAAAGAGGCTACTTTAACTGTGAGCCTTAAGGAAAGCAAGTTTTTAAAAGGTTTAAAAGGAGGAAGGTATCTGTTTTGACACAGAAAAAACTATTTTGTGTCCAAAGAATGGTATGTGCAGTTGCTAAAAGTTTGAGAGTCAAGAACTTATTTTGGCACAACAGGTTAACCGAAGTGCTTGGCTGAAAAGAAATAGCTTAGATGTTTAAAAAAAAAAAAAAAACAAACGAGGAAAAATGGATCGAGTCCCAATTAATGATGAACTTTTATTAAGGTCTTTTAGGAAAAGAATTAGGTATTATTGTTGGATTGTTTTTGCTTCCAGCGGTCTCCAAGTCACACCGCACTTTCCTTCCAATCTACTTAGCAGTATGTCATAAATTATGCCACATCTCTTGCTCAAAGTCCTCCAAAGGTTGGGTCACTATTAACTACCAAATTACTCCAAGTTTAAAACATCTCTTAAATCTACTTCCTCAGTATCCTTTTCTCCTAATACACACTCTTCCTTAGTTCCATTTTCCAGTCTCAAAACTTTTCCAATCTTAAAAACTGGAAACGCCCAATGAGATCCTATTTATGTGGGTTTTCTCAATCAATATTTACTATATTAGGAGTTAAAACAGAATTTTAAATACATCTACTAATTCTTTTTAAAATAACAAATCTCATTCCATGTTAATAATTTCCATGAAAAATAACTATTTTCCAAAACTAAAATTTAGAACAGGAGTATTGTTTTTACCTTTTTACAAAACTTTTTACTATCTGGCTTAAGAAAAAACTGTTGGATTAATCGTATCTGTTACTACATTCAATCTTGCTGCAATATCATACCTCTCATAGCCCCCAGAAAATTCTACTGTACATTAGTGAAAGAAGAAAAATGAAAAAGGCAAATAATGTCTTAGTATAGGAATATAGTTTTGACCGCACAAATAAGCTGAAAGAGTCTTGGGAACTTCCAGAAGTGCCAGAACCACACTTTTAAGAACCACTGCCATGAATAAATGAATATGGTTTATTCATTCCCTGGAACAGAAAAGCATTATGTAAAATGTCACACTGAGATGAAAACACAAACCTGATGCTAGACTTCCTGGGTTCAAATCCCAGTTCTCCTCTTTCTGGTTATGACTAAAATTAAACTTCTCAGCACCTTAGCTTCTTCAGTAAAATAGTGATAATAAAACCTTTCTCACAAAGTTGTTGGAAGGAATAAAGTTTAAAGTTAATAAATGTAGGGATCCCTGGGTGGCGCAGCGGTTTGGCGCCTGCCTTTGGCCCGGGGCGCAATCCTGGAGACCCGGGGTCGAATCCCACGTCAGGCTCTCTGCATGGAGCCTGCTTCTCCCTCTACCTGTGTCTCTGCCTCTCTGTCTCTCTCTGTGTGACTATCATGAATAAATAAATTAAATCTTTAAAAAAAAAATAAAAAAAAATAAAGTTAATAAATGTAAAGTGTTTAGTACATACAGTGAGTGCCCAGCACAAAACAAAAACAAATAAATAATAGTTAAATAAATATAAAATCAAACAATACATAAATACAAAGAATATGTGTTGCTGTACTGCCACTACGTTCTAGTATAACTTGAAAAATCCTTAATACTGTATTCCGATAACCTAGCCAATTACAACTCTGAACATATTAATACAACAGTTAGGTTCATCAGAATTCCCTTTAAGGAATATCATTAGGAAAATCGGACTACCTGGAAATGTTTCTCCATTAACCATATACACAATGAACATATAAAATTCTAAAAGGTCAAGTCCAAAAATTTCAATTCTCTAGAGAAATATATAAAGCAGTTTAACAGGGAACATACTGAGACAGAACACAAAGTAACGGAAATGCCACTTCAGTCACCAAAAGAACAGGAAGAGCAAATACTAAGACTGTACTTTGAAAATCTAACCCTATTTCTTCTTGGTAGGGCTCTAACGCCTTGCCAAGAAGCCTTTAAGTTTATTTTTCTTACTTCTTTGATTTTAAAGGGGAAATCATGAAACTAAGCAGTTTGGAAATAAAACAGAAGAGAAGCACTTTTATGTGCATCATGGTAAACTTTTACATCAAATATTTTAAATGATAATCAGGGTCAAAATAAACAATTTTATTAAAAATAATGCAATTCCGGTGATTAAAATAGGTATTTTAACTATTAATGTACTTTTAACACATCTAATTAAATATTTCAATTAAGTGTTTCACAAATCAAATAAGGAAAAAAAAATCCTAGTCACCTCTAATGAAGTGTTATTTATCTGCCACTCTAAATTAAATCTGAAAACACCTCTAAAAATATATTCAGATATATAAAATATAGAGTAAACATAAAAAGCTTTGCTATAAGTATTTTTTAAAAAGATGCCTAGAGTCCAACATTATTTTTAAAAATAACAAGTCCACTAGTGAAGCCTAAGTACTTTTCAAAGGTATTTTAAGAATTCATTTGCTAATTACAAATAAGGCAGCTACCAAAATGGTTATATATCAAGGTCTCTTCTGAGTTTCTCTTTTAAAATGCATACAATTCAGAGGTATAACTATATATATCAAGGAGGAAAAAAACTCCATTTGTGTCATTCTACTACATACCTAAGGCATTTGACATACTTGATTCCACTACCATTTTCCGTATTCCAGAACTATTAAAGACTAAATAGTAAGAGACAGAGTAGGTTAAATAATGAAAAGTGAAAATATAAATCATATGGTTAACTTTTATGACAAAGAATAGCAACTCCATACATTAACCACAAAGCAATTGCCTCTTTAAAACAAGATCCATTTGGAAAGCCTCTTATTACTTTATTTCTAAACAAGACACACCTTGGGGCAGATTTCCCACTTAGTATCTTCCTCACATGCATCTTCTTGCAAATCCGATCCCAGTTACTAGATACCCTCCCAATATACAAACAAAGCACCCACTGGAAGTCACAAATCAAAATATTTGATTAAAAAGGTAATTGCTTCAGGTACTTTTTGATATTTTACATACATTTTCAATGGTTATACAACCACTAATCCAAAATACCTTCTACATATTCAATACATGCAAATTATTACTTAAAAAAAATGGTTTCCACAATTAAATTAGGCAAGGTAAAGATCCAGTATACAACAGGCAAATCCCCACCATAGCTACACAGAGATACACTTAAAATCGGTGCTTAATAAGAGCAAGATCTTGATTTGTTGTCAAGACCTAAGGCAGATGACAGATGGAATGAAGTATCCCTGGAAATTAACCAGGAAAAAAATAGAGATAAAAAAGTGAAACCATTATTGCCATTAATATAAATATTATGTTTCAGTGCAGCATGTAAATGCCCAAGGACAGTAAATTAAACAAGCATAGGAAAAAGAAAATTAAGCATTCATATCAAAAAACAAAATAAGACTAAAGGTTATGAAGTCAGATAATAATGGTTTTTGAATTAAGAATTTATAAATTTAAAAAAATTGTGTCTGGGGCACCTGGGTAGCTCAGTTAAGCGTCCAGACTCTTGATTTCTGCTCAGGTCATGGTCTCAGAGTCTTAGGATTGAGCCCCACACTGGGCTCCGTGCTGGGGGTGGAACCTGCTTAAGATTCTCTCTTCTCCAACCCCTCTCTTTAAAAAATTAATAGAAAGTAAAAATTGTGTTTTGTTTATACTTGATTACGGATGTTTGAAGCATTCTATATCCTCTTTAAATGGAGTTAGAAACTACTTCCTAGGCATATGGCTTGCCTCTCCCACAGTCAAAAGGGAAGATTAAATTAGATCATGGTTAGTCCCCAGCAAACTGAAATCCTTCCATTTAAGGTTTGCTATTCTACTTTATGACTATTAGAGGCCTGAAACTAAACACAGATTGTATTTATTTTTACATATATGTTTCAAGTTGGACAACTCTTCATAGTAGGGACCCTAGTTAACACTATTATCTATAGACATCTATAAGCAAAGCAAAAGATCTTTCTTTTAAAGCTTTTTTTTTTTTAATATTTTATTTATTTATTTAGGATAGTCACAGAGAGAGAGAGAGAGGCAGAGACACAGGCAGAGGGAGAAGCAGGCTCCATGCACCGGGAGCCTGACGTGGGATTCGATCCCGGGTCTCCAGGATCGCGCCCTGGGCCAAAGGCAGGCGCCAAACCGCTGCGCCACCCAGGGATCCCCAAAAGATCTTTCTTAAACAAGTATACAATGTAGTATAAATTAAACTATAATTCATAGATTATAATAATCACTTCCTAATATGGAAAGACCTTGGCGAAATACATAGAAACCACTTCCACAGTGTAAAGGCCTATAGGGAAAAGAACAGTCCTAAGCATATTTTTGTTAGATAGTATTTTAAAAATGAAATTGCTTTCACTAAGTTCAACTAAGGCAATAGTTACTCAAGATATTAGAAGGTGCAAAAGAACTAACCCCTCGCTAGGAAGAAAAATGCCTAAAAAAGAATTATCTCTACATTAAAGCCTGAAGTTCATGGTGTCAAGACACAGAACTGTCTGTGAAAGCCTTTTTAATTTTCTGGAAGCATATTAAAGTGTGTGGGGGAGGGAAGGTGTTCAGAAAAACCACTCATTGGCCAGACTTTACTTAGTATAAAGTTACATCATTACTGAAAACTTGCTATATGGGCATTTAAAACAATATGGGGAAAAGAGTATTTTAAAACCTTACTGAAAGGAACTCCAGTAGTGGCAACTTACATGGTTTTAAAGAAAAAAAAAAATCACACATTATCAGGAATATTCAAGTTCTGAAGTGGAAGCTTATAAACACAACTGTGGTAGAGAACTACAAACGTGAGTTTACCCTCCAAACCTAATCCCAACTGGCATGTACAGTAGCTGCTATTACATGAGAAAAAGGCTAGCACTAATAAAACCACAAGAAAATATCACTCTCCTAACCCTATTTAACCTATTTTCTACCCTTCTTGACATGTGTTAAAATGACTACTGCTACATTTAAAATACTGCAAAAACCTTTATAAAGACTTATAAAAGCCATACATTTCTTTAAAATGTATCATTTTCAAGTGAGCAGAGAGGAAACTAGTTCTTACAGTAACAAGTAGTTTCTTCACCTACCCCCAAAACCAAAAAAGAAAAAGAAAAAACAACTAACAAAAACTGACAGTCTCAGGGCAAACCATAAGATTAGTTACAGCAAGCCAAGTAGTCACTTGAAAGGAAGTAAACCGTAAAGCTGTCTACTCCAAATATCAGATAATAAAAAAATCACATTTGGCTTCACAAATTCATTTTAAAGAAGTTTCCATTTACAAAAGTGTCATCATTTAAATATATTCCACATTTTCTAAACAGTCAAGGACTGACAGTTAAAAAGTAGCCTGTATGATCAGCGCATTAGAGAAAAACCAAGCAGTAAGGATTTATTTTTTTTTCACTTTCCCACAGAGAAGGAACAAGTCACAATGAATAATGGGTTTGTCTGTAGCAATAACTTGTTCTAACAGAACTTCATGAGCAAAGTATCTTGAAAGAATTCACATTTTGTACTTTTTTTTTTTTTAAATGCAGACCTTACGGCCAAAGTCCAAAATGAGAAATCAAAACAGGACTCCTGTCAGTGAATTCCCTTTCAGGACATGCTCACTCTTGCTTCAAACAGTAAAGCAAAGTTAACTTTGATGTAGAATAAAATTCAGGCTAGTGTGTCCAGTTAACATTTTAAAAAGGAATTTATTATTGTGCCTATTTCCCTGTTTTTCTCCTGAAAAGTTTTAGGCTGCTCCACTGAGTCAAAGCTTGAGTAACCATCCACTGAGCTTTGTACCTCGAGGTAAAGAAAAGAAAAATGAGGATATTACAAGTGGCTTCCAGGTTTGGAAAAAGTTGGGAGGAGTCAGCTATGGTAATTGTATGTAAGTTAGTGAATGGAGTAATATTACGCCGGTTAAGAGAAAATGGTCCCCCGAGATAACCAGCATAAGTAAAAAGCAGTCTGAACTCGAGCATCATCAATCACCTTTTCTGCATTTTTAAAGAGAACGTATGTTATCCGTAGGTTTGATGTTAATCCATCTTTTATTCCAATAACCTACACTTCATACTAAACCTTCTAAACTCAAACCGCCAGGGTTAACAGTTCCAGAAAATGATACCACTATCAGCCAATCCTTCTGCAGATTCCCATTAGAAAAAGAAATATGGGGGGCGGAGGAGGGGGGGGCTGACATGCACAACTACCTAAAAAGCGTGAAAATAGAATGATCAAATTCCACCAGAGGCAATTAAACGCTTCCCACAAAGCGTTCCCAACACCCAAACGGAAAACCTTTACTTTCACTGTCACAAAGAAAGTAATTTGGGATAAAAGTCCTATTGAATAGGATGCATCTGACATAAAAAGAGACGAAGGGACCTAACTGAACCTACGGATGCAAAGAAATGTAACCCCAAAATGAGAGAGGACAGAAAAACCAGAGAAGCGAAGGGGCAGAAGAGGCCGGAGGAGCAAAGGAAGTGGGGATCGCTTCAGCCGAGGCAGCCTCCAGGACCGCGGAGAAGCCGGGATCCAGGTCCGCGGAACCGGGCGTTTACGGAACCCGAAGGCTAACGGGGAAACAATGGGGGCGGAGAGGCCGGGAGCGAGCGGAGACGTTCAGGAGAGGGCGACGAGGGAGCGCGCCGGGGGGTCAGCGGGCAGGCGGCTGCACAGGCAGAGGCGGCAGCGAGCGCGGAGAGGCCGGGTGGAGAGGCAAGTCGGTCGGGGTGACGGGGTGACGGGGCGTCGCGGCGCCCCGGGCGGGAGAGCCAGGGTCCCCCAGGCACCTGGGCGGGGGAGTGGCTTATCCGGGAACGGAAGCCGTGAAGGCAGGTGTGATGGAGGCAAAGAAGAATACACCTCGGAGCGGCCCAGGACCCGCCGCGCCAGGCGAGGCGCCGGCGAGGAGGCGGCAGCACAAGGGGGTAAGAAAACAGAAGGAAGGGACGCGGGTGGCGGGGTCGGGGGCCGCGGTCGGCTTCACTCACAGTCCAGGTGCTTTTTCTTGGGCCCCATGATCTCGTGGGTCGTGGCCTTGCATACTGTCTTGGAGACGGCGGAGCCGGTGACACTGTGCTGGGCGGCGGTGATTCGGTCCGTCAGGCTCTGGCCGGACATCTCTGCGGCTCCTCCGCCACCCCTCCCGCGCGGCAGCCGGCGGGGACAGGGACCCCCAAGCGCCGGAGGACCCCCACCCCCCACCGCACCCCCTACCCCCACCGGCTCCTTCTCCGCCTGCCGGCCTGGGGCGGGGCTCAGGGCCGCGCGCTGCCACCCAGCCCAGAAAGAACCGGCTCGTGTCACCCGCGGGGTCAGGCACGGTGTCGGGCACTCCCCTGCCCCCGCCTCAGCTCAGCCCACCCCTTCCCTGGTCAGCTGGAGCCGGGCAGGGCAAGAGGGACAGGCAGCTGCAGGAAAATGGCGGCGCCAGGCTCCTCCTCGGAGCTTTCCGGGCTGTCCCGGGTCACGTGACTCGGGCGCCGCCCCTCCGCCGCCTTCTCCCGCCCCTTTTCCCTTCCCTTTCCTCTTCGACGCCCGCCCTCCCCTCGCTCAGCGAGGGAAGAGCGGGGCGGCGCCCGCGCGTTACGTGATGGAACCCGCCCGGCGGGCGCAACAGGAGGCCCGCCCCGGGGCAGCGCGCGGCCGGCCGCGTCACGTGACGCTCCCTGCCAACAGGTCGCCCGAGGCGGGCCGCGGGGGTCACAGAGGGCAGGGGCGGCGGGGGAGGGGCGCGGCGGGCGCGGCGGGCCGGGAGCGGGCGGGGGCAGGTGGCGGCCGCCTCGGCCGCGTCTCCCCTCTCCCGCCCCGAGGGTCTCCTGGTGCGGGTGGTTGAAACCAACAGCCTGACAAAGAGGAGGTGCGGCTGCCTTCGCAGCTCCGCCTGGGCCAGGGTCGGGCAAGGGCTCCGGATCCCGGGACTTCAGTGGCCGAGTCAAGATTTTGCTGAGGGACTCCCCCGAAGGCGTCCGCCTGGTTTTACGGAAAAGGAAGACGCTTCATTCGGCCCATTTCCTGAGCCTGCCAGCAGGCCTCTCCCTGCCGTGGAATTGTTGACGCTCTCCCTGCTTCCCTACTCCAGAAGGGATGGGGTTCCCCCCCCCCATTTTCTTGAAAGGCTTGGAAATGTCACCCGTTTCTGTTTATTTCTCCTCTGAAGACTCAGACACGTTGCTGCCGGACTAAATTTAGAGACTAACCGGCCTGTATTCCTTCTGTAGGGTGTCAAATAGGACAGGAAACACATAACTTCACTGGAATTTGAAAAGGGAAGTAGTAGGATGATGTCAACAAATTAGCTTGACCCTACAAGGCCGAGTGCCTTCGTGACTTAGGTCCAGACCATAGAAGGAAGTGAGAGGGCTGGCAAATGGAGAAGTCCCATTCAAAGAATTGAGACATCACTACCTGCCATCACCCCCTGCTTTAGTCTTTCTTCCCTTTGGCCTTTTTTCTCTTGGGTAAACCGGATTTTCAGAGGAGACACGGACACTGACCTGTAGACATTGTAGAGAAATGAACTGTCCTGTGAATCTGTTCTAGGAGATGCATATCTTTAACAGAGCCTTTTAAAATGTCACTAGGGCCACATTTATCTCAAGTTTAGGGATAAATTTTAAAATCTCTATGAATGTTAAATTACCGTGGTAGTCCTACGTAATCTTGCTAGTTTCAAATGAAATGCTAACATACTCCAAAAGTCTGTGTACGCCATCTGCCAGCCAAATCCAAAATCCGTGCTTCAATCTGGTGACTCTCAGAAGATGCAAAGCTAATAGTTAACATTTTATGTATCATATCACAGATTTTGTGGTCTTCTCCCATTCCCTCCCCCCACTTTTTTCACTATGGCTGGTGAAATTCTGCAGCACCATGGTTTGCCAAGAACATACAGTCTTGAACTAGCGGCTTCATCTTTGTCAAGCCAGTCCCAAATTTCACAAAACGGCAATGACTTCCTTCAGTGCATCTGCAACCCATCTGCAGTGTGGTGCTGCCCCATGTCCATCCAGCAGTACAGTTACCCAATCCTCAAGACATGTTGTCCATCATCCTTGCTACCTTTCTGTGGGTTCCACTGAGTGAATTACCAGGTCACCTGAGCCTCTCTATACTAATAAACCCCTGCTGAAGTCAGTCAACATGAGCATGGCATTTAGCTGTCAATAGCCAAATATTTCAACCTTAGGAAAAATGTAGACATTGTTCCTAATTACACAGCAGGAAACTTGTCTTTTTTGCACTACTATGAATGATATTATAGGCAAATATTTCACTGTTACGTTTACCAAAGAGGTTCTTACAAACCACCTTTATTCAAATTGTGGTCATATTCACTTTAGTATTAAACTAGCTTCTGTTAGGAATATCACTGTACTTTCAAGGATGCATTTTACAAGTTTCTAATTAAGTAAATAATCAGTGATCACTGTAGAAATTTATGTACAATGGTGAACTGAAAGATATGAAGAAATTTAGAAGATAGTGGGGAAGTATTCTAAGGATACGAGTTACTGACCTGCCTGCCCTGTCTCATATACTTAAGTTTTCTCTGTGTTCTGCTTTCCTTGGTATGTTCAAGAAATGTCTTTATACTTGTCCCACAGATACTTCAAGCTCACTATAGCCAAAAATGACTTTTCTTATCCTTGCTCATTCCATATCCTTAATCCATACGGACCTTCTTTTTTTTGTTCCTTATTCCAGGAAGGCCTTACCACCTGCCCAGAAGTCCAAATCAGAAAACCGTGACTCTTTTAGCTCTCCTTCTCTCTTACTTCTCTTACTTAGTCTAATCTAGTTATATCCTTCAAGCCTATTTTCTTTCTAATACCAGTTCTATTGCCTTAGTTCTAGCCTTTATGATTTATGATCTCTTCCCCGTGTAGATTTTCCTAATAACTTCTTAGCTGATTTCTCTGTCATACCTCAACTCTCCAGCCAGATCTTTCTGAACCCAAAATGTGTTTATATTTTCTTTGCATTAAAACCCTTCAGTAACACCCCAAGCACTACTCTAGAGGATAAAATTTAGGACTCTCAGCTTAGCATACAAAGCCTAACATGATCCAGAGTCTACCTAACTATAGTTTGTTGAGCCTTATCTCTCTCCAGTCTTCTGTGTGCACTCCAGCCATTGTCACAGTACTGGGTATGCCATGCTGTTTCACACTCCCATAAGTAGTCCGCGGTTTCCTACTGTTACTTATATAGTATCTTACACATCTTCCAATTAATTATTTTTGTAATTGCTTTATTGTGCTAGCATGAGGCACAGAGATATCTTCTTGCTAATATTGTGGCTGATCCATAGTAGACACACACTAGAATGCTAGTTGAATGAATGAATGAATGAATGAATATACTTTGAAGTCACTCATTTGGAAACACTACTCTAGACCTCTCACTTGATAAAACCTGCCCCCTTTTTCACACTTAGAGCGTGTCCATTCCATAATTATCCATCTGGAAGATCATTTTTATTTCAGAATTTTATTAATTGATTCACAAAAATATATGTATTGAATACCCAGACTCTTCCACCTAAAATTTGAAGCAACTACCAATGCAGATTACATTTATTCAACAAATTCTTCTTGCCTACATACTATATGCTAGGTATTGCTAGATGCTAAGATATAATAATGTGTGAGACAAACGTGGTCTCTGTTCTTAGAGTCTTCGAATATTTTAAATGGTTGGGATGCCTGGGTGGCTCAGGGGTTGAGCACCTGCCTTTGACCCAAGGCATGATCCTGGAGACCTGGGTTTGAGTCCCACATTAGGCTCCCTGCATGGAGCCTGCTTCTCTCTCTGCCTGTGTCTCTGCCTATGTCTCTGCCTCTCTCTCTGTGTGTCTCTCATGAATAAATAAAATCTTAAAAAAAAAAAAAGAATATTTTAAATGGCAACAGAGGAGAAAATAAGTGGGGTGAAGAAAACTTCTTGCACCTGAAGAATCTTCAAGATGTCTAAAGTTAAAAGCAAGATAGTAAGAGAGGAAAGAAATTTTTTTTTAAGATTTTATTTATTTATTCATGAGAGACACAGAGACACAGGCAGAGGGAGAAGCAGGCTCCATGCAGGGGGCCCGACATGGGACTCGATCGCAGGTCCCCAGGATCACGCCCCAGGCTGAAGGCAGTACTAAACTGCTGAGCCACCCAGGCTGCCCTGGAAAAGAATTTAAGAGAATTAACCAGAATTTTTACCCATTATTTCTTAAGTTCATTTCCAAAGCCAAAGAATCTACTAGTTTACCCTATTCTCACTCTTCTTGGACATTAGAGTTACCAAAATTACAATGTTTTGACGTTCTTTTAGCTGAGCTGATATGAACACCTTAGCATTCCCTTCCTCTCTCACCTTTCTATGTTTATATCTTCTGATACTGCCAAATGAATTAAAAATCATAATCTTTGAAAGGTCAGAACTTTTTTTTTTAATTTTTATTTATTTATGATAGTCACACATTGAGAGAGAGAGAGGCGGAGACATAGGCAGAGGGAGAAGCAGGCTCCATGCACCGGGAGCACGATGTGGGATTCGATCCCAGGTCTCCAGGATCGCGCCTGGGCCAAAGGCAGGCGCTAAACCGCTGGCCACCCAGGAATCCCACTTTTCTTTGAATGTATCTGAGTTCTCTTACTAGAACCTCCAAGCAAGTACTCTACTTCCCACTGCAGGACACATATTCAGAGTATTTGCATACATATTTGTGATGATAATAGGAACATGTAACTTCATTGGTGATTTGCCCTGTACTAAACACATTACATGCATTATTTCAGTGAAATCCTAAAATAACCTCATGACTTTAAGTGGCAGAGACAGCTTTGTGTTCACCAAAGTCTGTTTCTGTTTCTCCACAGCGCACACACCTTGTATTTCCCAGCCTCCTTTGTTATTGGTTGGGGTCATGTGACTGATTTCTGTCCAGTGGAATAAGAATAGAAATGATGAGAGCCATGTAAAGGTTAGCCCACAAAACCTCTAGAACATCCTACACATGCCCCATATTGTCTTTTTTTCTATACTTACCAATTGAATGAAAACTTGAAAGAATTTAGAGGAGGTCAAAACCTTAAAATTCGAGAAGCCTGGGGCCCCAAATTAATCTTTGAAGAATGTTGTCCAAGCGTGGTAAGGAACACCTGTGTTAGATTTTACTTGTTTTATTAAATTATGCCTCTGAAATTATGATGCTGTATTTTACAGTAATTAGCTACCCTGCCTAATATATTTCTTTTCATTTTACTGGTGAAGAGATTGAGGCTTAGGAAAAGTTAAGTAACTTGATTAAATTTGCTCAGCTATTAGATGGAGGAACTAGGATTAGATCTCAGGTCTGACTGACTTTAGAGTTAGAGGTCTCACTGCTTAAGTTTCTCATGATACTATTTTTGTACTTTTAAAAATTTCATAAAAGGGGACACACCTGGGTGGTTCAGTGGTTGAGCACCTGTCTTCATGCTCAGGGCATGATCCCAGAGTCCTGGAATCAAGTCCCGCATCAGCCTTCTTGCATGAAGCCTGCTTCTCCCTCTGCCTGTGTCTCTGACTCTATCTGTCATGAATAAATAAATAAAATCTTTAAAAAAAGTCATAAAAGTTTCATATGGCCTTTATTATCCACTATTCCACCTAGCATGCTGAAAAAGGAAATAATCAGGGTGACCTCCAGGTTCTCTCAGATATAAGATATATTTATATTAATTTTACAATTTCAATATGATTTACAGTATATTTGGACCTTATATACCTGTTGAAAAATGATGTGTAGATTAGTTTTTATGTATCATCCTTCCCTTAAAAAGGAAGATTAACCTAACTTTGACCCTGAATCACCATCAAAAACTGTCTAATTATGAAGTAGAATAAAAATAGGATACCTGAGCTGTTAAGATATCTAAGGTCTATTCGTCTTAGTAATCTAAAAAGCCTGGATCAAGTACAAGTACAAATGTATTAGAACATGCAACACTGAACTAAAATAAGAACAAAGTTTTAATGTTAATGTTAAAATTAGGATATTGAATTTTGGTTGAAATATATCAATAAGAAGGAGACTTAGTAATTCATTTGAGGCAATGGGGAAAGTACTGGATTTGGAGATAGACACACAGGTTCAAAAACTCTGGACAAGTTATTCAGTTTCCTCATATATAAAACAGGAATAACAGTACCTATTTTATAGATTTCTTATAAGAATTAAAATGACATACATAAAAAGGCTAACACAGTGTTTAACTCAATATATAAAATCATGCAATATTTATTCAAAATTCACTGTGGGCAAAGCACTCTGCTAGATCCCTAGGATACAGTGATCAATTAGACAAAATATTAACAGAATATATTAAGTAATGTGATAGAGATATGAATAGAGTACTATAAAAATGGAGGAAAAGGACATCTAGTTCTTCCTGGAGGGATCAATGAAGGTTTCTCAGGGGCATTGATAACATAAACTGAGTCTTAAAGAATGATTAGGAATTGTGAGCCAGTCAGAAAGAAGTTAATCCTAGGCAGAGGAAAATTGCATATGCAAAAGAAAGAATCATTTGAGGACTGCAAATAGCCTGTTGTTGTTGTTTTTCGGTAGGCTCCACACACAGTATGGAGCCCAATGCAGGGATTGAACTCGGGACTCTGAGATCAAGACCTGAGCTGAAAATCAGGAGTTGGACTGGATGCTTAACCAACTGAGCTACCCACACGCCCGACTGCAGAAAGTTTTCTATGACTGAAACATGTTATGTATGAGGTTTTTATTTATTCATTTGATCAGCAAGTAATTATTGAGCACCTATATATACCAGATAGTGTGCTGGGTCCTAAAAACACATCGGTGAACAAACAGAAAAATCTTCTGCCTTCTGAAATGGTGGGTACATTCAAGAGGGGCATATAACAAACAGATAAATATGAAACAAATGCAGAGAGTGAAGAGGGAAGAGGGCTATGAAGAAAATTTAAGCAGGGTAAAAGAATCAAGAATGACAGAGGACTTTAAATTGGATGACAAGGGAAAGCTTTTCTGAGGAGATGACATGTGACTTGAGTGGATTGTGGGAGTCAGCAGTGCAAATATTGGGGAGAATATAATTTTGCAGAAAAGGAACAATAAGTACAATGGCTGTCAGGCAGGAACAAGATTAAGTTGTTTTCAGAACAGCAAGGCCAGTGTAGCCAGAGATGGAGTGAAGAAAAGAAAGAGAATTAGGAGATGATCTCAGAGATATGGCCAGATCATGAGGGGCATGTTGAGGATTCTAGATAATATTTAGAGGTAGACGTCCCATGAGAATGGACAGCTAGGCCTAGATCCTTAGAACAGGATCCAGTAGGCTGTTTCCAATCAACACCGCTGGAACAAGAACCCACTGATTCCCATGTTCTTCCACGTATGCATATCCCCTTGGCTCTCATCTTTATTCTTTTGGTTATTTTCTTCCCCCTCTTCTTTTTTTTTTTTTTAAGGTTTATTCATTTATTTATGATAGACATAGAGAGAGAGAGAGAGGCAGAGACACAGGAGGAGGGAGAAGCAGGCTCCATGCCGGGAGCCTGACGTGGGACTCGATCCCGGGACTCCAGGATCACGCCCTGGACCAAAGGCAGGCGCTAAACCGCTGAGCCACCCAGGGATCCCCTCTTCCCCCCTCTTCTGGATTAAGGTCCTACCTAGATTATTGTCAGACATCCTCTTCCTTTACTAAATACATAGTATTCCCAAGACTTGTATCCTTGAAAATTATTGGATATAGGACTAATTCTTCATTTATTGGTAAAGTTGAACAAACCCCACCTAAATGAAAGGAAAAATGAAACTTAATTATATTAGGAAGAGTATGTCACAGGTCCAGCTTTTTTTTTTTATTTCCAGTATAGTTAATGTATAGTGTTATATTAGTTTCAACTGTAACAATATAGTAATATGATAATTCTATATCCATTGTCCAATTTTTAAAATCTAGGAATGTAGCTTTGAAATGCCTTACAAACTCTAATCATTTTTGTCTTAGTGTCTGTCTGCATTGCAGTTACTAGATTTATGATCTTTAGAGTCTTAAATGCTGCTGCACAGCCTCTGCTACAATAGATGATTTACAAATGATTATTCGACAAAAAGAACAAGAAAGCCTGATACTTCTAGAGGTTAATAGGACTACCATGAAAAACTCAATACATAACTGCAACTTGTTAAATAGCAGTGCAGATCTGAATTGATCATGTTCCCCAAAAAATAATGGTCTTTCTTCCAGCTTAGGCTAAAGAATGACCAAAAGAAGGGGGACTGAGAAATGAAGCTAAAACTAAAACTATCAACAGTACTATTTATTGATAAGCAACACAAAAAAAATTCAAGTTTTAACTTACTGTAAGTTTTAATACCAGCTTTAGACTCGTGTTACAAGATGATAAACTGATCTAACTGTAACTCTGCACACTCATATATTCTAGTAATTCACTTACTTTACAAATTCTTATCAGATCCCTGCCCAAGCTAATAGCATCCGCTTACAAAGACACCCTATGACTAATACTAGTCCCCTCCCAAATCCTTTAAGTATCTTTCCCTAACTACCTACTTTTGAGACATTATTAAGACTGTGTTACTGTGATGCTTCCCCTTATCAGCAACTTTAACATATCTAGAGTTTTATGATCAATAGGTTTTCAATAGTGCTATGTTTCAGTTTGCCTTTGGGTCAGCTTGTGCCCATGGATTGTGCAATTTACCAGTATTTCTCAAATATTTTTGTATTTTATTGAAGTGTAGCTGGCACGTAATGTTACTTTAGTTACTATGTACTATGTGTACAACATAGCGATCCTACCACTCTATTTTTATACTATGCTCACCACAAGTATAGCTACCATCCTACCATCTGTCACCATACCATGCTATTACATTACCATTGACTATATTCCCTATGCTATACCTTTCATCCCTGTGAGTTGTACATTCCATAACTGGAAATCATATATCTCCCATTACCCTTCACCCACCTTGCCCATCCCTCCCCCACACTTCTCCCCTCTGGCAACCACCAGTTCTCTGTATTTAGAGAAGGTCTTTTTTTGTTTGTTTGTTCATTTGCTTTGCTTTTTTGATTCCACATTTAAGTGGAATCATGGTATTTGTCTTTCTCTGTCTGGTTTATTTCAGTTAACATAATGCCCTCTAGGTCCATCTATGTTGTCAACAAATGGCATGACATCATTCTTTTTTTTTTTTTTTTTTTTTTATGATAGTCACAGAGAGAGAGAGAGAGAGGCAGAGACACAGGCAGAGGGAGAAGCAGGCTCCATGCACTGGGAGCCTGATGTGGGATTCGATCCCGGGTCTCCAGGATCGCGCCCTGGGCCAAAGGCAGGCGCCAAACCGCTGCGCCACCCAGGGATCCGACATCATTCTTTTTTATGGCTAATATTCTATTGTGTATATATACCCTGTCTTTATTCATTTGTTGATGGACATTTTGATTGTTTCTATATCTTGGCTATTGTAAATGATTCTGCAGTAAATATAGGAGTGCATATATCTTTTTGAAATAGTATATTCATTTTCACCCAGTAGTGAAAATATTGGATTGTGTGGTATTTCTAATTTTAATTTTTTGGGGAACCTCCTACTGTTTTCCACAGTGGCTGCACCAGTTTACACCCCCACCAATAGTGCATGAGGGTTCCTTTTCTCTACATCCTTATTAACATTTGTTATTTTTGTCTTTTTGATACTAGCCATTCTGACTAGCCATTCACTGCAAGATGATATCTTGTGGTTTTGATAGGCATTTCCCTGATGATTCCTGATGTTGAGCACCTTTTCATGTGTCTGTTAGCCATCTGTGTGTCTTCTTTGGAAAAATGTCTTTTCAGGTACTCTGCCCATCTTCTAATCAGATTATTTGTTTAGTTGGTATTAAATTGTACAAGTTCCTTATATATTAGATTTTAATCCCTTATCAGATATATCATTTGCAAATATCTTTTCCCGTTCAGTAGGGAAAAGGGGTTTCTCCTTAGTTGTTGTTTTCTTGCTTATGTGGGACAGGGTAGACAGAGGGGGCTGGAGTTGTCTCTTTTTTTTTTTTTTTTTTTTTTCCTCCCAGGTAGTTTAGCCCCTGATAATGTCACAGCAGAATAGACTAGGTAGTTTCTCCTGAGGGTAGAACTCCTTCTCCTTAAGAAGAGAATGCTCTGGCATGTATTGAAATGGTTCCTTTCCCCTCCTCCTGCTGGAAACACCAGGGGAATTTTCTCTGGTATTCACTAAGGGGGCATGGTAGAGCTCTCAGAGGTAGAACTAACAAAAGTGTGGGAACTGCCCCCATACCTTGTCCACATTGAGCCTCCAGCAATTTGTCAATTACATTTTAGGTCTCCAAACTCAGGACTGGTTCCTGTGCTGGCTTCTGCTTGTGGGTCCTACCCTTGTAAATTGTGATTCTCTGTGTTCACCTGTCTGTCTCTCTGGTTTGTGGGGGGAGCAATGATTTGTCCTGTGACCTCACTTCTCAGATCTAAAAAGAGTTGATTTTTCAGTTTACTCCGCTTTCTCCTTGTTACATTGGAGTGGTGCTATGGGATAAGAAACCAGAAGACTGGACATACTGCTTTGGGGTACTCAGAAGACACACAAATGGACCTATCCAGTATACCAAAGGATATTAATATGGATTTTGGTAAGCTAGAGGTACAGATCCAAACAATATGAGTATATAAGTAGTTGGTGAATCATGGAGTATATGAAGTTAACCTGGGAGTAAGTTCGCAGGAGTGAGACAGATTCCCGGGGAATTCCAGCATTAAAGAGGCAGCATACAATTTTGAAGGAGCACTAAAGATACAGCCACTCTCTGATAAAAATAAGTTTTCACAGGTACCTTATTATTGCTCATATAAATTTATCAAAGTTCATTACCTTTTATTCTTTCACACCCACACCTCCCACACCCCAATTAACTAAAGCAATTATATTACATAATCTGCTCATCCTGGGGCAATTGTTAACATGGAGACTTTTCAAAAGCAGAATAAAATATTTCAAACTACCTTTTAAATAAGGTTCTATAGAGTGTTCTGTAAATCTCCTGTTTAAAAATATCACTTTAAAGCAAAGATATTTTATTCCAATTGGCAGTCCAGAGAAAGTTTTGAGTACCAAATTCTAAACCTCCAAAAGTAGAATTAAAATTTTAGATACTGAAAGATTCCAGGAAATGGCTGCATTTCTGCATGCTACAGTAGAATGAAGGCAGGAGAGACACATATGCCAAACTTTATATTATAATTAAATCACTTTGTACTGACATAGCTTTATTTTAGAGGAGAATGTTTGTGGGGATTTTTAATCAGATAAAAATAGGGCTGCTGTTTTCTCTATACCAATTAACATAGTTGACATTTAGCCAGATCTGCCCTGGACACAGCAGGGGATGTACAGTTTGTCCTGATTCTGTGGGAAATGAAAAATGCAGTACTTGGCACAAGAAAAAATATGTGAACCCAAAAAATGTTGTCAAATATAGCAAGTCAAATTAAGAAAATTGATTTACTAAAGGGCAGTCTATGCTTTCTAGAGAACAAAGGAGAAAGGAAGACTCTCTGGACTACTCAAAAACATGATAGACGTTGAGTTTAACTATAAATACTATATGCTAATGAATAAGCATATTTAGTTAAAGACATTTTTCTACAACTCAATTAGATATGCAATTTTTCTTGCCATGAGTTGGAAGAAACTACTAGTGGCTCACGCAGAGAGTATAAAGACATTAAAGAATTTTGCACAGTAAGTCTGCTTAGATGACATCTAATCAAATTCTTTCATTTATGGATGAGGAAAATTGGTCCCAGAGATGTTAAATTACTTTCATGAAATCACACTGATACATTGCCCTCACAGATCCTTTGGTTCTCAGACTTTATGGGCACACCAAAGCCATGGTAACATTTCAAATAACCAGGGTTCTTGAAGAAGAGTTTATGCTAGTTCATTGAAACTTATGATTAACTAATGATATGAAAGGAAAGTGGTTTTTTATTTATAATTTCTTAAAAATTGACCTAAGGTATTTTACTTCATCATCCTACCTTCGTAAGTAGTAGGTTGAAATTATAAAATTGCTGATATTGGATAGTTATTTACTCACAAAAAACAGCAAATTTCATATGGCTCAGCCTAAAATATGAAAGTAAACTGAACTGAATATTTGAACAACTTGTGATAACTCAAGTTCATCACTGCAAAGAGCATTTTATACAATTGAGCATTACGGCTCCAAGTATAGATGGTTCTGGTGACTATGTAGAAAATAGTCTGGCTCCCTATATACCCTGAAAAAGTTGTGACCTGTGCTAGTCAACTTCCAAGATGGACTTCAGTGATCCTCACTTCCTGGTTTTTGTGACTTTGTATAATCTCCTCTCGTAGTGAATAGGAATGACCTGTATAACTAATAGACTCTTGGGGAAATGATAGTTTGTGATTTCTCAGACTAAATCATAAAAAATACTGAAGCTTCCACTTTACTCTGTCTCAGCTCTCTCACACTGGCAGAAGTCAGCCACCAGGTTATGAAAACACTCAGACTCCAGTGAAGAGGTCCACGTGGCAAAGAACTTAGGCCTTCTGCCACCAGCCTGCATTAACTTGCCAGCCTTGTGAGTGGGCCATCTTGGAAGCAGATCCTCTGTCTGGCACCACAGCCAAGCCTTCAGAAGCCCTGACCAACATCTTGATTTCAACCTCAGGAAAGAACCTGAGCCAGAACTATTTAGCTAATCTGTTCCCAAATTCTGACCCACAGAAACTGCGTGAGATGTTATTTTAAAGCCTCTACATTTTGAGATGTAGATAACTAATACATGGCTTTTAAAAAAATACATATGCCATATGTATTAGTTTTCGTAGGGCTGCTCTAACAAATTACTATAAATCCAGTGGCTTAACACAATAGGAATTTATTCTCTCACAGTTCTGGAGGCCAGGAGTCTGAAATCAAGGTGTTGGCAGGACTATACTCCCTCAAAGTCTCTAAGGGAGAATACTCCCTTGTTTCTTTAAGCCTCTGGTGGCTTACAACAGTAGGAATTCTTTCTCTCACAGTTCTGGAGGCCAGGGGTCTGAAATCAAGGTGTTGGCAGGACTGTACTCCCTCCAAAGGCTCTAAGGGAGAATCCTCCCTTGCCTCTCATTCAACTTCTGGTGACTACAAGTGTTCCTTGGCTTGTGACTGCATAACTTCATTCTCTGCCTCCATTTTCACCTTCATTCTCTGCCACCATTTGACCTTCTCTTTTCTGTGTGTCTCTCCTTTGTGTGTCTCTTACAAGGACATTTATCTGGATTTAGAACTTACGCACATAGTCAAGGATGATCTCATGTCCAGATCTTTAATACAATTACAACTGCGAAGGGATTTTTTTTCCCAAATAAGATCACATTCATAGGTTCCAAGATATGGACATATCTTTTTTGCAGGGAGGGGGGGTCACCACTCATTCTCCTACAACACTATATGAGTTTATATATGTAGTTTAAATATATAATTTACTTAAGTTACCTAGAAGAGTCATGAAGGCAAAATAATGATAAGATGATAATAATAGTCATAATAAAAGAGTGCTCTAGTGGACGGGTTTGATTACTCAAAGCTGCATCATATCTTTTTTTAGAAACAGAAATTAGGAATCCTGGGATCTAGCCTCCACTGGTTGTATGGTCTTGGCAAAAAACTTTACTTCCATGACCTTTTCTAGACGGAGGATCCTTTCCTTTAGCCTCTATGTGCAAAGATACCTACTAGAGTAACACATCTGGCTTCCCTTTGCCTCCATACCCACTCTCCTTAGTGACTTCAGGAAAAAAGAAATGAGTGTGCTTGGCCAGGGCCTGGACTAGTGTGAGATCAGAGAAGAACTCGGGGCACAAGATTTAAGAAGTCTCTCACTTTTATGGTCACGAGGCAGACATTTTTCAGGGATTATATTATGGGCCTTATTCCATTGCCACTCTATGAAGCCCTCTTTGCCAAAGGATTCAAGATCACATCAGTCTTTCTCTACTTTCTCTACTTTGATGCTCCATAATAATTGTTTGTAGCTCACAGTTCACAGTTTTTATGATCTATTCTCTAACTGTTCCAAGTAGACATCATTTATCTCTTCATTAGACTATAATGTTGTCTGACCATGTTGGGGCATATTACATGAGCATCACTACACATTGACTGATCAAATTAATAGAAACACTTCCTTGAGAAAACCTATTTAACATGCTTTTGCTCCTTGAAGATAATTTTGTCTCAGAAATCATTATTTATTTTCCAACATAGTACATTTTCCACATTGACTGTTTTCCCCATGGATATCATGTAATATTTAAAACACCTAAATCCATCATGTAATCTTCTTCAAGTTATTCGTATTTCAGAAATGTGCTCAATTTTTTGGTATTAATTTGCTTTCCCAATTTCTTAATTTATGAGTCTATTTGTGAAGATACTCATCTAATTGTTATTTTAGACAGACTAAAATACCAGGTAGGCCAAAAAGAGCTTGCTTTGGCAACTGTATAAACTCTGCCTAAAGTCCCACCCCTAACACTGTGGAGATGGAACCAGACCATACGTAGAGACTCCCATATCATGTGTCTAAATATTTAAAACTTACATATCAAGCTCTCAAACTTTTTTTAAAAAAGATTTATTTATTTATTCATTCGTGATAGACATAGAGAGAGAGAGAGAGGCAGAGACACAGGCAGAGGAAGAAACAGGCTTTATGCTGGGAGACCCACACGGGACTCCATCCCGGGACTCCAGGATTGCACCGTGGGCCAAAGGCAGGCGCCAAACCGCTGAGCCACCCAGGGATCCCCTCAAACTTTTTTTTTTTAATTTTATTTATTTATTCATGACAGACACAGAGAGAGAGAGGCAGAGACACAGGCAGAGGGAGAAACAGGCTCCATACAAGGAGCCTGACGCGATACTCAATCCCAGGTCTCCAGGATCACACCCCGGGCCAAAGGCAGCACTAAACCACTGGGCCACCAGGGCTGCCCAAGCTCTCAAACTTTTGATGAAAAAGTTCTATCCTTCTACCTTGACAAATATATTTTTCTTTTCTGAATTTTACTTTCATATTTTCCATTTCTGTCTTGGCCTTATACTCTTTCTTAATGCTCTAAAAGATTAAAAAACAAATGTAATTATGCTCAAAGTATTCAAATTGTGAATATATTTTCCATCAAAAACTATAAAGTGAACATAAAAAACTGAAAAGTTACAATTATTTTTGGATGAAGGCAATCCAAAGTACAAACTTCTAGTTATAAGATAAGTAAGTTCTGGGGATATCATGTATAGCATGGTAACTATAGTTAATGATACTGTATTGTATATTTGAAAGTTTGTGGGGTTTTTTTAAAGATTTTATTTATTTATTCACGAGAGAGGCAGAGACACAGGCAGAGGGAGAAGCAGGCCCCATGCAGGGAGCCCGATGTGGAATCCATCCTGGAACCCCAGGACCACGCCCTGGACCAAAGGCAGGAGCTAAACCCCTGAGCCACTCAGGGATCCCCGTATATTTGAAAGTTGCTAAGAGTAGATCTTAAAAGTTCTTATCACAAGAAAAATAAATATGTAACTCTGTGAGGTAATGGATGTTAACTAAATTTATTGTGGTAATCATTCCACAATATATACATATATCAAATCATTATGTTGTATACCTTAAACTTCTGCAATGTTAAATAACAGTGTATATATCTCAATACAACTGAAATAAAATTATAATTATTTTATATGTTTAAAAATGACTTCCGTAAATAATCCAAAATAATATCTTTTAAAATTGAAAAGGAGGGCAGCCTGGGTGGCTCAGTGGTTTAGCGCCACCTTCGGCCCAGGGCCTGATCCTGGAGACCTGGGATCGAGTCCCGCATCAGGCTCCCTGCGTGGAGCCTGCTTCTCCTTCTGCCTGTGTCTCTGCCTCTCTCTTGCTCTCTGTGTCTCTCATGTATAAATAAATGAAATCTTTTATAAATAAATAAATAAATAAATATTTAAAAGGAAAAAATAAATTATAATTATTCAATATCAAACTTTTAACTCAAAATTATAGGAAAAATTTTAAATTTATTTGCATCTATTTAAATTTTTAAAAATATTTTATTTATTTTAGAGAGAGAGTGTGCAAATGGGCGAGAAGGGCAGGGAGAGAGAGAGAGAGAGAGAATCTCAAGCAGACTCCACACTAAGAACAGAGCTTGACACAGGGCTCAGTCTCATGACTCTGAGATCATGACCTGAGCTAAAATCAAGAGTCAGATGATTAACCAACTGAGCCACTCAAGGACCCCTCTTTTTAAATATTTTTATAAAATTAAAGCTATTCTTTTTTTAAAAAAGATTTTATTTATTTATTCATGAGAGACAGAGAGGCAGAGACACAGGCAGAGGGAGAAACAGGCTCCATGCAGGGAGCCCAATGTGGGACTTGATCCCGGGACTCCAGGATCACGCCCTGGGCCAAAGGCAAGCGTTAAGCCCCTGAGCCACCCAGGGATCCCCGATAAAACTATTCTTGATTCTTGCATTGACTGTCTAGTGGCGAAAGGGAAGAATTGATAGCATGTTTCATGCATATTATGCTATGTCTAGCCTACCTATGCACATATTGAAGGGTATGAATTGTTTTATATTGCAGAATATCCCTCAGCAATCATGTTTAATTGTTGCAGATAATAAACTAACTCATGAGTACTTCTGGAAACATAAAACATAAAGAAAAGCAAGAAAATGGATGCTGCTGCAATGAAAAAGACACTGCACTATGTAAAAATCTCTTGCACTCATGCTCTTTAAGAGGAAGGAAATGAAAAGTTCATATTTTCTCCCCTTTAGATGCTTCGGCTATTCAGATCCACCCAAACTGCTGGGGTTCATCTCCAAAGTTGGTGGCAGTACTATCAACAAAACTTCACAGCATTTAGACACAGTTGCCTTTTCACTCAAGGACATAGGACAAGAGATGTAAAGAAGCCTTTCCCTGAGGCCTGAATGTGGTTAAGCATGAAAGTGGATATTTAAAGACGTATGTGCCAATGCTGAGCACCAGATCTCAAGTGCCAGAGGTGCCCATGTGCTACATTTAATAGATTTGTTTTTTATGTTTGTGATACAGGTGGCCTTCTATAACACAGGGCTTAAAGCAGGGCCATCTTGCCTGGGTGGCAGAGTTGATTGTACTACTGTACCAAAAGTCAATCACTGAATGTTAGAAAGTTCTTTCTAGACCCATATAGGACTTATGGGTTAAATAATTAAGTAATTTGTAATGATACAGTATAATAGTGAGAGCACAGACTCAGGAGACATAGTGATTGGGTTCACATCCCAATATTGCTACTTAGTTGTAAGTAAACTTGGGCAAGTTACTTAACCTTTCTGTGCCTCAGTTTCCTCATCTGTAAAATAAGGATAATAATGATACTATAAGGATATTTATAGTTGCAATGTTTAAGGATATTAATGTTAAGGATTGTTGCAATGTTTAAAAAACACCCATCTCGCCAAAAAAAAAACAAACAACAACAACAAAAAAACACCCATCTCACTGAATAAAGTGAGTGAATAGATAAGTGAGAGAATATATAGTGAATATATTTTCCATCAAAAAATGTAAAGTAGGGCACCTAGGTGGCTCAGTTGGTTAAGCATCTGCCTTTGGCTCAGTCATGATCCCAGAGTCCTAGGATCGAGTTCTGCGTCTGGCTCCCTGCTTGGTGGGGAGTCTGCTTCTCCATCTGCCCTTTCCCCACTCATGCTCACACACTCACTCTCTTGCTCTCACTGTCTCTTTCTCGAATAAAAAAAAAATTTTTTTTTAAAATAAAGTAAATATAAAAGATATTTTGCAATATAAAACAACTCATGTTACTCTTAAATGTGTGCATATGTAGGCTAGACAAAGATGTATATCTTTATGTATATGTAAAATTATGTGCATCCTCCAAAGCATTTTGTAGAACCAATTCACTCTTGGAAATAGTGCAATAAATAATAATAATTACAATAATTACATCCAGCTTTTGAGTGCCTTTTATGGCCAAGCACAACATTTACATTATATCATTTAATCCTCAAAACAATCCTGAAAGATCCTCAGTCTTCAAAGAAACAAAAATTAAGAAAGTTTAAGTGATCTTCTCAAAGGGCAAAGGTAATAAGTGACAGGGCTGAACTTCAAATGAATGTTTTCTGAGTACTAAACCTAAGCTCTTTTCAATTTGTTCTTGGTGAGCCAACCATGTCTCTTAATCCCAAATTCTTAATTCTAAAATCATAAAGTACAATGGTACTGTTATTGGTAAGGATGAAAATTATAAATAACTTGCCACCACCAAACTTTGAGGTCTTTGAGGACACAGGTTGTTTTATTCAACTCTTAGCACAATGCCTGGAACATTGTAAACACTCAATAAATGTTTGTCAAACCAATAATGATTAATCTGGGGCCAAAAACAGGCTAGAGAAGTTAATACACTATCTTATTAATTAACAGTATAAACTAGATTCATTGATATAACTATAGTACTCCTTCTACTTCATGTAACAAAATTTTGTATGATTAATATTTTTTAAAGTTTAGTCATCTCAATACCCTTAGATCTTGTTTTGACATTCTTGACCATGGCCTATGGAGCATAACTTTGACTCTTCCGTAAATCTTTTTGAAATGAAGACTCAGTTTATTCAAATTTATCTAGCTTCCACTATTATTCCCATGGTCTTTGCCAGAAAAAAATTACAGAATGTTTGAAGATAATTTCCTTGTTTAGATTTCAACTACATGGGGCATTTTTCTCAGAAAAATCTCATGGGACACATAGGTTCATACCAGCCTAGAATATGGTTATTTGGCCCATCTGCCATTTTCAATAACACTTAAATTCAGGTTTGTGTATTTAGGGACATAATGCTGATGCTATAGAGTTTTATCCTGAGTTTCAGTTCTTTTGGAGTTCCACAAGGAACAATCTGCGTCTAGTACTGAACCACGTCTTAAGATCATGCATTTCCCAGAAAATGGTAGGGGAGAAAAATGAACTCCCTTAAGTTCACCTCTCTTCTACTGGATGAGAAGCACCAGCTATTTTATAATTTAGTCCAGATTGGGAAGATAAGGAATTTCAGACAAAGTCATGTAGCCTAAGCCCTAGAGGTTAGCAATAGTGGCGGAGAAGGAAGACTTGTGTCAGACACAATCCCAAATATCCATTCTGTCATCTTTGTTTGGTGAAGGAACATTCATTTTAGCTCGGTTTATGGCTACCCCAAAAGAAAACCAAAAATAAACTTTCCCTTGCAGTGGATTGTGTCCATGTGACTAAATTTCATCAGTGAGATGTTAGCAGTATTGTCCTTTGAGATCTCCTTAAAGGGAGATTATGCAGCCTTCTTCATCTCTATCTCCTTCATTTGGGCTGAAAATGAAATGTGACAGCTGAAGCTCCAGCAATAATTCTGGGCCACTAGGTAGAAGCCACATACTGAGGGTAGCAAAGCAACAAGGTAAAAAAAAGTCCTTGATGATTATAAATCTGCCTTACCAACCCTGGACCGTTTACTTCTAGATTTCACTTATGAAAGATGGAAATGAATTTATGTCTCATTTAAGCCACTATTATTTGTAGATTTCTGTCTTTCTCACTTCTACCTAATTCCAAGAGACAGCATCTATTAAAGTCCACAGAGGTTGTCTTCTCTTGGGCAAAGAAAAGAGAAGAATCTGACTTCATCTCCATGATCATCTTCTTTTTCTACTGCCAACACCAAATATCATCTTATTTCCATTTGGCCTGTAGAAGCCAAAGGCATTTAAACAACTTCCATAAGAAGAGACAACTTGTTAATTAAGCCTAGCATATGAATACAGTAGCAGTTACTCAGATCATATGCTCATATTCTCCAAGATGAACTAATTAAACACACCAAGTTTTGTTCTGTGAAATTAGTTTAAATGATTATCCTGTATTTTACACACTTCATGAATTATATACCTTTAAGGGCTCTAGAACCTTTTCCTAGAGTACTAAGAAAGGTAAGCTAGCCAAATGTGACTTCCTTTTTTTTAAGATTTTATTTATTTATTCATGAGAGACACAGAGAGAGGCAGAGAGAAGGCAGAGGGAGAAGCAGGCTCCCCACTTGATCCCATGACCTGGAGATCATGCCCTGAGCTGAAGGCAGATGCTCAACCACTGAGCCACCTAACCACTGAGTGTCCCCAACCCAATGTGACTTTTAACCTCAAACTTCAGACTGCTCTATATATTATACTGAAAAGTACTGCAGAGCTGGTTTCCTGGAAAGCCTAGGTTTTTTTTTTTTCAAATCTTCCCTCATTTTTATTTATTTATTTATTTTTTATAATCTAATCTCTAACATGTTTCAATCTATTGGTATATATTGAGTTCTGTGTTGTAAGGTTTAAATTAATTTCCTTTTAAGTTTTCTTTTTACCCTTGAAAAGATATTTTACATTTTCAATAGTGAATAATTATTAGTGAGATAAGAGTAGAGTAGAAGATGGGAGGAGAAAAGAAAATGAAGAAAACAATTAGAATTTAACACAGAAGAAAATGTATCTAAGCACACATTAAACTTTTGGCTAGGTAAATTCTTATAAGGAATACCAAAAGATTTTTAACTGGCAGGAACAAAGGCTTGACAAAACCAAAAGGCAGGTTTCCTTATGATCTAATAAGATAATTTTGTCTTCATAATTAGCAAATTGATGTTGCTAAAATAGCACATGGAAAAGTATGCTCAAATGTTCCCCCAATGGGAACAATGTGCATGATTCAGACTGTGAGCAATGACAGCATAGGACAACTTTGGGGAAATGCACACAGTTGCTAAATCATATCCTCAGGCACCAGAATGTGTGAGTTCTCTACCCACTACTGGTTCCTGTCTCTTAAATATGTTGACACATTTATTTGTCATGCGTCTTTCTTCAGTCTGCATGGTGGTGTAATACAAAAAGTACTGTGTTCAAGGTCAGAAGACTTGAGCTGTAGGCCACCCTCTCACACTTATGCCCTTGTGCATGCCACTTGACCTTCCCCAATGTCAGTTTCCTCACCTGTAAATTAGGGTTAATAATACCTGCACTGCTGGCCTCCCAAATCTGTTGTGAAAATCAAATGACATGTATATATTAGTGCTTTGTAAACTATAAAAAGTAAGCATTCTCCTACTGCAGGTTTTTCCACCTATACCTTCTACTTATATTTCTTTTTCTGAAAAATTTTTTTGAAAATTAAGGGCCAATCTTGATCTTCTAGTGGCCTGTCTCAAGAGCAAATCCCTTCTCTTCTTGAGCCTCTTTATCTGTAAATGAGGAGTTGGACTAGAATGATAGGTCAAAATTTTATTTAGCAGCAGAACATTTTTTAAAAGAAACTTATTCAAAAGATCAGCATGTAAAATTAACAAAATCAAGTTTGCTCTTAGTCAAGATGGTTGAAGCTGGAATGAGGGTATTCAGAGTACTGCCTAATTAGACATCCACCCAAACACACACACTCTACCCCACTTGGGCAGCCCCTAAAGTCACTTACAACAAACAAGCCTTAGATCCTCCCACTCTAACCTGTAATGTTGATGTTATGGTTCCAGACTTATGTTTCTGTGATTCTTCAAGCAAAGTTACTATATTATAAAGGAGTAGAGAAATGCTATAGTATATTATGGATGGATAGATGCCCCAACGTCTGAACTCTTGTTAACAGACCAACAAATTTGTTGAAATGTAGCCAAGTCAGTCTAATCATTTAAGTACCAAACTCCTTGAGATGGAAGATGTCTCTAAGAAACTATGTAAAATATCTCAACAGTCCTCATGGAGCAGAGAACTCTGCCGAAACTATAAAAGTAAATATTGAATGGGCAAATCTCCAATTTGTTCTTCACTAAATATACAGCAACACTGAGTCTCTTTGAAACTGTTTTCAGTAAGAATGACTCAGAGATGAAGAAGCCACTTATAACAAAGCAAGTAATGCAATGGCATTTCTCAATGCCCCCAAACAAGTGAGATTGCATATGGAGGTTGACTTTGGTATACACAAATCATATAATCACAGAATGTCAAACCTGGAAATAATGTTAGAGAACAACTGATCTATTTTACAAATGACAGATGTGAAATCCAGAAAGACTGTAAGCTGCCCAAGCTTAGGAATTCATTCAAGCTTCATTAAATAAACATTAGCTGAGTACTAACCATGTGCCAGGTGGTATGGATAGGAAGACAAATAAAACATGATCTCTGTCCAAGTAGTGGGAGAAGTCAGACAAATAAATCTGTAATTGCAGTTAGATTGTTGCAGAACCAGGACGCAAAACTCCATGTCCAAGTTCTTAAGCCAGTGTCTGTCCTATCATCTCATACTGCCTCTCAAAAAACGTGAGAAATTAGTAGTGAGGAACTATGGCCAAACTGATCCAAAGATATATTAATGTCAACTAAGCTTAGGTTTTAGGAGTGCACAAGTTCTTATTCACATCTCTTGAGGACAGAGAGGTAATTAAGAGAGTTCTATCCTTGTATGAAAAAAAATACTTGTAAGGACTTCCTAGAACACTGAGGAAATCATGAATGGAAAAGCCCTGCAAACTAAGCATATATAACATGGCCTTCCTCCCACTTTTGAAGAAGTTGCCATCAAGGTCAAAGTTATGAAAAATTCCATTAGCTACTGGCATACTTTTCAACCTACTTAAGCAAGAAAAGGAAATTTTAATTAGCTGTCTTCATGGGCTTATTATTTTTCTTTAGTATATAAAATACTGAAGAAATATACAAGATTTCAAAGATCTATGCCATCATCCAAAAAGAAAAACAAAAACAGAAACAAACAACTCATGACCATACCTTACAAAATTTCGTTTCTTCATTCTTAATAAGATTCTAACACGAATTATTTTGAATTCCTGCTTATTGTCTTTTCTAAACTGCTTTGTGGTTTTCAACTACAACAAAGTAAAATCAGGGGGATCCCTGGGTGGCTTAGTGGTTTAGCGCCTGCCTTCAGCCCAGGGCGTGATCCTGGAGTCCCGGGGTCAAGTCCCACATCGGGCTCCCTGCATGGAGCCTGCTTCTCCCTCTGCCTGTGTCTCTGCCTCTCTCTCTCTCTCTCTCTCTCTCTCTCTCTCTCTCTATCATGAATAAATACATAAAATCTTAAAAAAATAAAATAAAATCAGCACAAATACCTAACGAGAAAATTTTAGGGTACAATATCAATCAACCTACATTTATTTGACAAAAGTCTAACACTAGAAGATCTGAGGTTAGGCGTCCTTACAAAAAAATCCATCATTTAACCATCCGTTTATCCATTCATTCATCTAGGATACATTTAAGTACCTTCTACATGAATACCACGATATGAGGCTATGTAGAATACTAAAAAAATAGAGCAGTGTTTCTCAAAGTGTAGTTTGAGGACCCACATGCATCAGAAGCATCTGGAGAAATTGCTAAAAATGTAAGTTACTAGACCCTACTAGTGTAGATTTTCTTTATTGGTTTAGTTCCCCTTGCAAACTACAGAAACTAATTCATGCTCCCTTAGACAAAGAAGGAACTGACTGGAAGGATGTCAGGGATTCACAAAATTGACCAGAGATTGGAACTGAGGAAGCTTTAGAGGAACCACAACAAAAATCAAAACATGGGGATAATGTGGTCTTCATGTGGACTCTATAATGATTGCAGTTCCAACTTTGTTGTTGTCTTACTACTCTAGACTGAAATTTCCAAAATAGAGACTTCAAATGATGGAGCCTCAGGCCCAGGCCCTGGTGACACTTCCTAAAACTGTATACAAAGGGAGATTCTTCTCAAGGGAAATTAGGATGAAAATGGAAAGTGAAGTTAAAAATAACAAATGCCTAGTTATCTATTAAATCAGAATCTCTGGGGGTGAGGCTCGAGGGGGGGAGGGTTACATTTTTTAAACAAGCTCTCAGATAATTATGAAGTATTCTGAAGTCTGACAAACACTGATGTAAAAGATATGGTCTATATCCCAAATCTAAATTAAATTTAGATTTAAATTAAAGTGAAAAGCAAAAACACCTTATTTATGAAACTGAAGCATAATTCCAAGTTCCTGATCAAATGTTGTCTCCCTGTGTTTGTTGCCCCCATCTCCACCCCTTGCCCTCAACAGTGATCCATTCAATCAACAATGAGTATCTTTATAACAAGAGAAGGTATGGGGCAGCCCTAGTGGCTCAGCGGTTTAGCGCTTCCTTCAGCCTGGGGTGTGATCCTGGAGACCCAGGTTCAAGTTCCATGTCAGGCTCCCTCCACGGAGCCTGCTTCTCCCTCTGCCTGTGTCTGTGCCTCTCTCTCTCTCAGTCTCTCATGAATAAATAAATAAAATCTTAAAAAAAAAAAAAAGGGGATGGTATGTTTATCACAATAGAAAGTAAGTATACACCTGTTTTTATAGAAAAAATAGGTGCATAAAAAGCAAGTTTGGAAGGCTACATACCAAAATGTAAATAATGAAAAAGAAAATAATTCCAAAGAAAATATAAACAAATTCATGACAGTTATATAGAATAGATGTACTTGATATAGATATAAAATAAAGATAAATGTAACCGAAATCCTTTATTTCAAACTCTTATGTTTACTTTCTGTATTTTCCTAATTTGACTCATTGGGAGTATAATTGATCATTGTTAGTGACCATGTCCAGACTTTCACATGGCTGGTAGTTTCAGCCATGTGAAATGTGAAATTCACATTCAGCCATGTGAATGGTAGTTTCAACATGTCAGATTTTCTTAAATTATAGAAATTTTCATCATTATCACTTACTGTTAAGTCAAATGAAGGGAAGTGGTCATCAATAAGCTCCTGTAGTACAGCTAATGAAGTAATATGTTTATTTACATTTACTCATTCCAAACAACATTTGAGGACCTTTCACACGTATAATTTTATCATAGGAACTATGTTGTAGGAAGAAAAATGTAGAAGGGTACTAGCTAAAGAAAAAAGATAATTCTAATAGAAATAAGTAAAGAATCATGTGAAAGAAACTTATAAATAAATTCATGATGGTAGAATCTAGATTCCAGACAGTGTCTAATGTCTGGTTTCACTGCTGTAAAGCATGTTCATCTCAAACTAACCGGTGCATGAAAACAAGATAAACCAGCCGCATTTTTTGTTTTGTATTCATATGCGATAGACATAGACATAAAAGACTTACAGGCAGTTCTGAAGTAGGGTATCAACCACTGTGTGGTAGCTGTGATCCAAGACAACCAAGAACAGCCTGGCTCTTCTTAACAGGAAAGTGTCTACCAGTTACACCAATTGCTGAGCCCCATCATGCGGCTCAGAGGTAAAACAGTGAACCAACACAGCACTTTGTAGCTACGTTCAGGAATTAAGATGGTAGCTGGCCCCTAATAGGAGCTCAGAAACCATTCCTTGTTAAATAGTCCATTTGGAAAGAGCTGCCACTGTTAACACTGATTTATCCAACCCTTACCCACCGTTTCCTCCTCATTTTCTCCCTCCTCTGAGTCCCTGCCACATACAATACAAGGAGAGAATAATCACTATCCTCAGTGTCATCTTTTTTTTAAATTTTTTTTCTCAATGTCATCTTTAAATGAAATATTTAATGTATACCTAGAAGCCAAATACTTAAAAATACATTGCAAAACATAACCTAAAATGTGCATTTAGATAGAGGCCCATCTAAAAAAAGAAAGAAAGAATAAAAAGTAAGTTGGGTTCAAGGAAGAAGGGATGTTTGTGCTGTTTCTATGCATAATATTTTAAGCTTTGCCTCTATGAAGCTTAGAGTTGCTAAAAGCATATTAAAACACAGCTAGCTGGTTAACTCTCAAGTCAAGTCTTCTAGATATAGACCATTATTTTATAATTAGAACACTTATTAATATTATAGTAAACATTTATGTAGTGTTGTACATCACCAAAATGCTTAAAATTAGTTAAAGCCAAAAGCAGTATCATTTTTATTCACTAATGAAAATGAAGTTTGACTGTTTTGTGGAACCTACAGAGAAAAAGACAGATGGACTAGAAGTTTAAATATTTGATGTAAATATCAGTTAAAATACTCTGCTGTGTAATTTAACTAAAGCATAAAAGGCTCCACCCCATTAAAAAATCAAATTATTAAAATAATGTTATCTTATTTCAAATGTTGCTCATAATTACAGAACATAACAAAAAAAAAAAAAAAAAAGAACATAACAGACACTGATAGTCTATATCAGTGTTTCCATAACATTTCTGATAATATGAATCACAAGGAATGTTTGTAAAAAGTACAATTCCTTAGCTCCAGGGCTTAGAGTTTCTGATTCATCAGGTCTGGAATGAGACCAGACAAATTGTATTTTTAACCAATACCATAAGAAATTCTTATTATCAGGGAAAATCAGGAAACAGTAGTTTCTGTGAACTAGTATCCAACTCCAAGATCCCATAGAAACTTGGAAAATATAAACTTTATAATCAATCAAACTTTACTTGAATAATCAATCCATCAAGTACTGGGCTTAAGATACTCTGCATCTCTTTTGATCTTCATAACATTCCATAAGATATCATTGTCTGGGATCAAATTCTGAAAAGCTGAGTAATTAGATGAAAAGAAAAATTGAATAATTAGATCAAAATAAAAACGCCAGGTCTACCTGGCTCCCTTGCATATGCCCAATCAGTGTGTATTTTCTTTTGCATATTGCCAAATCCTGCATCTCAGGAAATACAAGAAGGGAGAAGGGAAAAAAAAGTAAAAGAAATGCCAGGAAGTGCACTCAAGCTTTTCAAGAGATTATTGAATATACATAGTAAATTAAAAAGTTAAACCTGCCTTAAATTCTCCAGTTGAAATATAAAATTATTAAAAATTGTTAAAATTTGTTTAAAAATTGTTAAAATTAGGGCAGCCCCGGTGGCTCAGCGGTTTAGCGCTGCCTTCGGCCCGGGGCGTCATCCTAGAGACCCGGGATCAAATCCCACGTCAGGCTCCCTGCATGGAGCCTGCTTCTCCCTCTGCCTGTGTCTCTGCCTCTCTCTCTCTCTCTCTCTGTTCTCATGAATAAATAAATAAAATCTTTTTTAAAAATTGTTAAAATTGTTAAAAATTGTTTAAAACTACATTCTCCAGTTGAAATGTAAAATTGTTAAAAAGAATCATGTCCCAGGAGAAGACCAAAGGGAATAAGATGATCATAAAATAAATCAAAGATTATAGTTGATTTACATATTAGGGTTAAGGTAGATGTTATTTTATTAGGAAGTGTACAGCCTCTTTTGGTTGAGGAAGTAGAAGTAAGTAGGTCACGATACATAAGGTGATATGGTATATTATTTCTCTGAAGTTGGCAATTTATAAGGAGAACATTCTTTTCTGATGACTGCAACTCTTAATCTTGACTAAAGGAATTAAGGCAAAAATAATGTACGGTCTATACCTTTGTTTTGCAATAGTGATGCTGAGAAGGGAGATTCTCCAAAGTCTTTCAATAAGCAAGCCTAGTTGTAAGAATCAGGTTATCTTGTACAAGTGCAAGAAATAATTGACCTGAGTTGAGCTAACTTTTTCAGAGAACACAAGCTGAGTTGAGCTAGTTTTTGTACAGAACACAGCTCTAATGTTACCTTGAAAGGCCCAGCAAACAAAACCTTCAGGCCTTTGATGTAGAAATGGGACAGATAGCTCATGACAAGAAAGGGTAGACTCCATCAGCAAATTGTTATTGAAATTAATGCTCCTCCCATTTTTAGTTTATGGCACTGGTCTGAATGTAGACAATGGTGATTGTTTCTCAGTGTTGTTATAGGATGTGGCTACTTCCTTGGCTTTCAAAAATTCTACTTCTTTGGTTCCTTCATTTCAGTATATCACAGTATTTCTGCTTTAGGGTTAGGGGAGGTGACCTTGGAAATAGACTTAGTCAGGGAGGGTATTTATAGCTTAGAAGAGAACACAGTGTGGATGAGCTTAGCTCAGGAGAGCTTCCAAAAAGGTAACAGACCCATCAACCAGTAAGAAGACAAGTATAGGAATGAGTCTGTGTAATGAAGGGGCTATTATAGAAGAATCTGATAAACTGAAAAGGCCTGGCATAAAGCAACATCAAAAACCATATTAATTCTGGTATTTCTTATATAGATGGGATAGGTCAGAAATTAACAACTTTGTGTTAGAAAAGCAAAATGATAGGGGTACCTGAGTGACTTAGTCACTTAAGCATCCAACTCTTGATTTCTACTCAGGCATGATCTCAGGGTCATGAAATCGAGCCCTGCCTCAGGCTTGGGGTTCAGCATGTAGTCTGTTTGGGATTCTCTTCCTTTACCTCTCCTTTTGCCCCTCCCCCCCCCACTCACAAAT
This sequence comes from Canis lupus familiaris, assembly GCF_011100685.1. Taxonomy (NCBI): domain Eukaryota; kingdom Metazoa; phylum Chordata; class Mammalia; order Carnivora; family Canidae; genus Canis; species Canis lupus. The sequence goes on along the minus strand of NC_049242.1, from coordinate 13,503,576 downwards.
GCATATGTACACACTCTCTCTGTCTCTCAAATAAATAAATAAATAAATAAATAAATAAATAAATAAATAAAATCTTTAAAAATAAAGAACAGCAAAAATGATATCCCAGGGGAGATGTTTAAACACTAGGGCTTAGGGAGTGATGGTTTTCTCCTCCAAAGCACACTTTGCATATAAGGAAGCATCCTAGTGATTATAAATTATTTTAATGTTTGTCTCTCTTGAATTTATTTTATTTACACTTAATTTTTTAGCTGAAAATAGATTTTGAAGACCTGAATGTGTAAAGTAAAAATGATGAAGAAAAGGCCTACTTCTCAAAGGCAGAAAGCTCTATTACAAAAATAGACTAATGATTAATAAAACACTACTGAATCTAGTAGTGATAATAATAGAGTGAATAATAGTGATTCTTCTAGGAAGTGACTACCTTAATATTTTGTGTGTCTGAGATCAAGGGCTACATCCATTGCTCTTTAAATCCTCCCAATTCTAAGAACTATAAATTTATGAACCAGAATCTGAAAGAGAAGTAAAATAAACCCTTTTCTCTTTAGTATGTCTATGCCTAAGAATCATTTTCAAACCAGGTTGTATTATTTCTTCATGCCATGCCATATTCTATCTACATGCCAAGTGGAAAACGTAGTTGAAAATGTTCTTTGGCCAAATATAACTCTGTTCTGGGAAACTGCTTCCTTTACCAACCACAGCTATTCAGACACATCTTATGTAGTATAGGTATCCAAGGAATACCCACCATGGTCCCTCAAGCCCCTGATTTAACTCTTAGGAAAAATTGAAAATTGATTACAAAGGCATCTGGGACTGGCATGGGGGTCTTTTTTCTTGCTTACTTCAAACATAGCCAACAAGTTGGTTGTGCATTGTGAGAGAGGACAATGGAAGCATCTTGTAATAGCCAAGCAAGTCATCCTTTTAGACATTTCCATATGACTGTCTCAAAGGTAGGTCTATCATCAAATCAAAACCAATTCCCCAAAAAATTGTTCTACTTGTGATCTTTCCTTTCTCAGTAAATGGCACCACCATAACCCAAACATTGAAATCCAAACCTAGGACTTCTTCTAGTTTCTGCTTTTCCTCACTCCCCAAATCCAATTTACCAACAAATTCTGGAAATTCTGAACAAATTATTCCGAAAGAAATCCTGAATTTCACCATCATTGCTGTTATTATCCTGCTCCAAGCCACCATCATCACACATCTGGGCTACTATAAAAGCTTCCTGTTTTCACTGTTCCTTTTCTATATTCCACCCTGTAGCCGGAAGACAGAATAGTCTTTTTTTTTTTTTTTAAAGATTTTATTTATTTATTCATTGAGAGACACATAGAGAGAGGCAAAGACTTAGGGAGAGGGAGAAGCAGACTCCCTGTGGGGAGCCTGACATGGGCCTCGATCCCAGGACCCCGGGATCACGACCTGAGCCAAAGGCAGACGCTAAACCACTGAGCCACCCAGGCACCCCCAGAATCATCTTCTTAAAAACATAGATCAGTCTATATCTCTTCCTGGTTTAATCCAACCCTGTCCAAGGCCTCCCACTGTAACTGGGAGAGCTATATGGTCTGGCCTCTGCCTACATCTTCAATCTCACCTCTTACCTCTCACTTCTTTGTTCAGTTCACCCCAGCTACATTGTCATTTCCTCTATCCCATGGGCTTGTATACCAAGCTCCTCTGCACTCAATGCCCTTGGATTGCTGTTTCCTTTTGCCGATACACTTTTCCCCAGGCCTTCTTCTATATGTCTGCTACTGATTCAGGTCTTTGCTCAGTTATTAGTTCCTCAGAAAAGCCTTCCCACCTTTCCTCTCCCTATTAATTAGATTTTGGAGGAGAGATTTGATTTTTTTTTTTTATCTATGTGCATCTTTAACTTTGATTTGTAAATTAAAGTAAAAATAAATGTATAAATAAACAAAATGGCTTCTTTAATCACTATCACTTTGTTTTGCTTTCTTCATTGCAATCATCATTATCTCAAATTAATTTTCTTTATTTATGTGCTTTCTTGTTTATTGTGTTTCCTACTACAATGTAAGCTCCATGAGGGAGGAAATTTATTTCAGTGATGCATGTCTGCCATATCAACCAGTGTATCCCAGCGCCTACACGGTCTTTTGTAAATTATAGACTTTCAATAAATATTTGTTAAATGAATACATTTCAGTTGCCTAAGAGAGGTTGTTTCCTTTGGTTGAGAATGGTCTTGTGCATTCATTTGAAAAGAGTGTTTAGTGAAATATTTTGTCTAAGTTGGGTTCTCTTTGCATATTAAGATACTACTGCCAATACCCATGCACATCATAGTTTGTTGACACAAATGAGAAATTGTATGCATGTGTACAGAGCTTGTAACAAAGATGACAAATAGATGGATCTCTATATCTGTTTAAGCATATTAGTGGAAAGGTTCACATCAAAGTGAAAATTGAAAAGCAAACTTAATGTTGACTTTGATCTAATCGCTAATATCTGAGTTCTGCTTTCTAGGTAGTGGTGAATTGTGTGGAATTGCTGATGCTGGAGATGAAACCAGAATATGAGGATACTCTAAACTGATTTGTAGCACAGTAAAAATGGAAGAATAAGAGGTAAGGATAACTGCCTAGACACTCCAAATAGGACACAAAGTTATGAGAACATGGTTATGACAAGTTGTTTAGAATCATGGCTTTGAAAAATAAGAATTATAATTGATTAAATGCCTACTGTGTACCAGATCATTGTCTAGAATCTTTATACATACAACATAAGTAGGTATGGTTTCCCCATAGCTATGTGAAAAGTAGAGCAATAACTTAAATTAGATTTTTCAAATCCCGAAGCTGACATACTGTCCACTGCACCACCCAGTCTTCTGATGATGCACTCCATTTATTTCTGTGACTCCTGGCACAAGTTTAGAGTCTGGCACAGCATCCTAATGGAGTCATGCCTAGCTGGGTGGTAAATGCCTTTGCTGCCAGCAGAGGGGACACCTAAATGTCCAAGCTAAGCTGGGTCCAAGGTTTGCTGATTAAGCAGGTTTCAAGTCTTGTGCTCACTCTTCTTCCTCCTCTCTTTCTTTCCCAGCTTCCCCTGCAGCTCACCTCTGCCTCTGTCCACTGGGGAAAACATCTCCAGGTGCTAATAAAAAAGATAACTCTGGCCATGGTGTGTGAGGTGAAGAGGCAGCTCAGCAAAATCACTACTGAGAACCTGGGCAGGCTTAGGCAATGTGACCTGAAGAGCTGAAGTGTGCAGTCCACAGAGAGGAAGAATTGGGCAGAATGCAAAATTGAAGTGGATGCGCATAGAGGAAAATCTTCCTGACAAAGATTAATTAGTTATGAGACTAACTCTCCAAGGTAAGGGATGTGGCTCCATTTTCTAACTCATGAGCAGAAGACATGCTAGAGAGGACAGGAAAGAGATGGGGAAGAGGGGGAGGCATCAATGACTAATAGGTGCTTTCTACCTTTGAGTTTTATGAAGATGAATGGAGCATTTTTGAATGGAAGAATATAAAATAATAATAATAATAATAATAATAATAATAATAATAATAATGGAATAAAGCTGACTAAAGCCCTGCAAAGATAAAGAGGAATAGAGGCTTTGGGCCCCATGCTGATTGAGAAAAATCATTTCTTCCAACTGGGAGATGTAGAGGCAAGTGGTTCAGAGTTTTAAATTTAGAGTTCAGACTCTGCCACTTGCCCATTATACAAACCTGAGCAAATTACTTAGCCTTTCTAAGTTACAAAGTAGGAATAATACCCAATTTTTTTTTGTCTCTCATTATAAAATAAGGATAACATTGCAGAGGATTCTTATAAGATTGAATGAGATAACTCATGTAAAAATCAGTCTAGCATGTAGAAAGTACTCATTGAATGATGGCAATTATTAACGGGCCAGGGCTTTGTGCAGAGGGGGAATATAGCCAGGTCAGTTATCAAGGTCAGATTATGGGAACAATCCTTCCCTTTAAACTTAAGGATGGTGCCTTCCTGGCTTAATTATTTGCTGTGTCGATCGTCCACACTTCTACTGACTTGGCTTTTAGCTCACAGAGAAGATAAAGCCCAAATATGATTGATAGCCCCCTACTTGGAGGCAAGTTTGTCAAAGAACAACTCAACACATGTTGGTACTCTGCATCATTCTGAAGATAAAACCATCTCCCCATGGAAGTGTGTTATGCACAGAAGATAATACTAATTACATTATGCATTTATTCAATCTTTTACAGTGTACAAAGCACTCTGACTTGGGAAAAATTACTATTTCTATTTTACTTTTCAAGTTTTATTTATTTATTTGAGAGAAATGAGGGATGGGAGCAGAGGGAAAGGGAGAGAAGAGTCTTAAGCAGACTCTGTGCTGAGCTCAGAGCCTGATGTGGGCTTTTGTTTCATAACCTTGAAATCACGACCTGAGTGGAAATCAAGAATCAGTTTAACCAACTGTCCCACCTGGTGCCCCGGCTATTTCTATTTTATAGATGAGGAGACAGAGAGTTAGAGAAGTGAAGCAACTTGATTAAAGTGGCATAGATAATTGGTGGGTGGAACAGGAATCCAACACCCAGCTCCTCCAGACTTCCAGTTTGGAGCTCTTTTATACCACAAGATGTCATAGGCAATGGGAGCAGGTAGCAGATTAGAAAACTAGTTGCTTCCCATCATGAAAGCATTGGATTTTAGGACAGAAAGTAGCTTTCAGATTACCTAATACCATGGTTTTTAGGCTGAAACCAAGGAATCCTGTAGGAAGTGGAGAAAACCAGCAGGAGGTAGGACTATATGCATCTCAATTTTTCTCAATTAATTTTATAACATTACAGTGCACTTTGAATGAATCTCTAAATCATTAAGACTTTCCTTTAAAAGGAACAAAGTTGGGGTGCCTGGGTGGCTCAGTCAGTTAAGTGTCTGCCTTCAGCTCAGGTCATGATCCCAAGGTCCTGGGATTAAGCCTGCTTCTCCCTCTCCCTTGGTTGCTCCTCCTGCTTGTGCATTCTCTCTCTCTAATAAAGAAATAAAATCTGGGTGGGGGGTGGGGGTGACTGGGTGATGGGCACTGAGGGGGGCACTTGATGGGATGAGCACTGGGTGTTATTCTATATGTTGGCAAATTGAACACCAATAAAAAATAAATTTACAAAAAAATAAAATCTTAAAAAACAATAATAAAAGAAAAAAATAAAAAGAATGAAGTTGAAAACTCCTGATCTAGTTCAACTGCTTCATTTCTCCAAGAATGATACTGAGGCCCAGTCTGGTTAAGTAACTTGTCCAAATCTCATAACTAGTTAGAAGCAGAGTGAGGAATAGCATTGAATCTTCTTTACCTGCACATTTGATAAGCATGCCATAAATGTCCTCATTCTCCAAATATTTTCCTTTGATTACCTCAAGCAAGTCATTTAAATCATCAAGAAGAAATAAGCCCTGAGGTTAGTCTCTCCTAATGACTCACTCTGGGACCTTGATCAGTACACTGATCTCTGAACCCTTGGTTTTTCCATAAGTAATATGGGATGATGATTCCTGTCTAGGAAGCTCTCAGTGGGGATGTTGTGATGACTGTAAAAAAGAACATGTGAAGGTTCACAAGGTTCTTCTGGGGAAGGACTCAGCAAGTTCAATATCTTATTTACAAATGCCCACTAAGGATGTCATTGCTTCTAAGGTGATCTCTATAATTCACTGTCCCTATGTATTTGTTGTTTCTGATTTGAGAAGGCAATGTAGTTCATTTTTGTAATCATGTTAAAGTTTATGAAATAGCCTCAAAAACTTCTTATCACTTGGCTTTCTGAGAGGACTGTGAGTTCTTACTACTTGGAGTTGATAGGTAAATCTTTTAAGGTTAAACTCCTTTCATTCTAGATATGTTATAAAGGAAGCTATCAATACTGGGTTCTAGCAAACATGGGTAACCTAGAGCTATATGAGATCAAAGGCCTTTTGTGTAAGTTACAGAGTGTAGAATCCTTCCACCTAAGTGGCAGTTTTTCCTTCTTCCACAAGGTATAGTAAGAAAATACTATCACAGACCTTCAAGTTGACCTTGAAAGCAACCTAATGTATTTGTGATCTTTCTTTATTTCTCTGAGCTTGTTTTCTCACTTGTAAAAGGCAGTGTTGACCTTACCTTTCTACCTCATAGGGCCATCAACTGTCAAAAGATAGAATACAGGGTGCCGTGTTTTAAAACTGTGAAGTATATGCTTACTAAAAGGATTGTCATTTTTAAGAATGCATAAAATTCTACAGTTGTTTGTATGTACATATCAATTAAATCCTCTCAATTTATTAGAAATACCTACTTTGGAATGATCAACTACTCAGGGTAAAGAAAGATGTTTTGAATTATACTGATCTCTTTTATAGAATGTAAAGTGGCCTTACTGAGCAAGGCAAAGTTAGAGCTAAGGAATTACCTCCTTAACTGGCATTATCACAAAACCAGAAATATTTTCCTATTTTCAATTAAGAATATTTTAAATTAAAAAAAATAAGAAATTAAACAGATCTTTACCAAAATTCTCCTCTGGATGCCTCAAATTTCTAACTATATCTTTTGGAGAACAGCATTTCTATGATTATTCATGTTGATACTTTAAAAAATCTGGACCTAGTTTCCATCATGCAGACAAGCCACAGAAGCCGACCAATATTTTAAGACTGCAATGTTTACTAATGGATGTCTGGCTAGAAAAAGTGTTGGCAGAATTCTGGCGGAGGCATTTACTCTCACTAATGATGTGGAACAGGGCTGCGTAATCGTGTCCACTTGGATTAAGTCTACCCAAAGCTGTCATATTTTGAAATGGAACCAGAACAAGCACCCCCAAAAGTCCTGGGATTTTCCTGGAAGAAGCATTACATCAGAGCTAGTTTAGACCTTCCCAAAGTCATCATACCAGCCATTCCTTTCATTTGAGACCCTCTTTACAAAAATGACTTCACAGAGTAGAGTGAATATCAGACTCTTTTGCAGAATGTTTAGAGACATAAAAACAGTGTATCCTATATTTGGGCCATCCTGGGTCAGGAAAAATCTTTCAAACATTTCCTTAGAAAACACATCAAATCAACTACTTTTCTTGCTCATATACTAACATATCCCAAGGGTAAAGGGACACTCGATCCACACCCCCATCCCTCAACTCCATGCCCCAGGAAAGAAAACTATTCCCAGTTATGCATTATCAATTTCTTTCCCAGCTATACCTGAATCTAGAAGCATCAGTAGTTATTCATCAATAAGGAAGAAGGGCAATGACATTCATTTTGACTGTCTGGACATTGTTGCTGTATCACTCTTCTGGGGGAAAGTAATTTCTGTCTATTAAAAGAGACAGATTCCAAACTAAGATATGTGGGAAATCATTTAGTATTTAATAGAATTCAAGTCATGTACATAGCCTAAAAAATTATAATTAAAAAGGAGCCAGGCAAGGAAAATTAATAACAGCAAGCCTTTAAAATGGAAATCCTTAGAATAAAGGAATAGCCTTTGTTATCATATTAGTATTACTCTGTATTAAAAATGTCAAGATACTGTCATTGAATTTCTTTCCCTTCTACCTAGTTTCTAGACCTCCAAGGAATCTTCATTCTATTTTCTGAAATTAGATGCTGCTTCAAAGATTTTAGAAGTAAACCATGAAATGAGTACCAAGAAAGCATTAATTTTTGCAGATCATTATTAAATAACATTTTTATCCCACATTAATAATGTAATCACAACGTTTGTCAAATATCCCAAGATATGCTTTCAACAAATGTCTAATGTTTTCTGCAACCAAATCTGAATGTTTCAAATGGTTAGGAACTTAGATTTGGGGTAGAAAAAGGTCCTGTATCTCTCCCCTTATCCCTCCCCCCTTTTCCCTCCCTTCCTTTCTTTCTTCCTCCCATTCATCCTTCCTTTTTCCACTCATATGGCCTTTTGATGTTCCTTATCTATACCAGGGCAACATTTCAGTGGAAGGGATACCTCGGAAAACAATGTGCCAAATGCTTGTGTGGTAGCATTCAGACAAGGAGATGTATTTGCAATGTGTGATACTGTAGTCACCGCTGCTCCTGTATGTCCTCTCTCAAGATGTTTGTGCCTGCATTGTTGATCAGATGTCATCAAAGATTATCCCTTTAATTTTTAACATTGTCAAAGTTAATATATGCCCTTTGCTTTTCAATATCATCAGTGTTAATGCAAACCTTTTAATTTTTAACATTTTAAAGTTAATATAAACTCCATTAATGCTTCTCAGCTGATTAAACACAGGAATGATCACTATGAACTAGTCATATTAGTAGTTTTTCCAGTAGGTAGTAAATTCTTTTTTTGGTGATAACATTGTCAACAGTTATAATGATATATATCCTTATTTACAATATTATTTTGTATGCAAATTACTATCATTCTCAGTACCTCATTGGGGCTCTCCTCACAGCTCACCACTCCAGGCTTCTTTCCTGTCTGTGCTATCTTGTCACCTCTCCCCCATGTCACCTCTTCCTCTTCCTCCTTTCCACCTCTCCCTCCCCCTGGAGCTTATTGTCTACATGTGCATCAACTCCTGCCTTCATCCATCTAAGTTTTGTTAACACCTGATAGTATATATAGTAAACTTTACTGTGTTGGTTTCCTAGGGCTGCCATAGCAGAGGATTGCAAATTGAGTGGCTTAAACGGCCTAAGTTTATTATGTCAAAGTTCTGAAAGCTAGAAATGTGAAATCAAGTTGTTGGCAGGGTTGTGTCTTCTGAGAGCTGTGAGAGAAGGATCTGTTCTAGGCCTTTCTCCTTGACTTGTAAATGGCTGTGTTCTTCCTGTGTCTCTTAACATTGTCTTCCCTTTATGCATATCTGTGTGTCCAAATTACCCCCTCTATAAGAATACCAATCATGTTGAATTTGGATCCAACCTAACAATCTCATTTTAATATGATTATCTTTATAAAGATCCTATCTCCAAATAAGGTGGCATCCTGAGATACTAGATGTTAGGACTCTAACATATCTGTTTTTGGACACAACTCAACCCATAGCACTAAGGTTTAAAGATAACACACAAGGGGATCCCTGGGTGGCTCATCGGTTTAGCACCTGCCTTCAACCCAGGGCATGATCCTGGAGACCCAGGATCGAGTCCCGCGTCAGGCTCCCTGCATGGAGCCTGCTTCTCCCTCTGCCTGTGTCTCTCCTCTCTCTCCCTCTCTCTGTGTATCTCATGAATAAATAAATAAAATCTTAAAAAAAAATAAAGATAACACACAAGAAATACAGCATAGAAAAGAAAAACTTAAACTAAATCTTAAGCATCTTTGTTGGAGAATCTATTGGCTATGCCTGGTATAGAGTCTGATTCTGTCTATTCTTCTGTCCAAACTGCTACAATATTTCTGGGGCCACCTCACCATTCTGCATGGAAATCTGATGGTATACATGCCTCTCTCCCTGTGATGGTTAATTTTATATATCAGGCCGACTGAGCCACAGGGTATTCAGATATTTAGTTAAACATTATTCTGAGTGTTTCTGTGAGGGTGTTTTTGGATGAGATAAACATTTAAGTTAGTAGACTGAGTATAGTATATTGCTCTCTCTAATATGAGTGGGCTCCGCCCAATCAGTTGAAGGCCTGAATAGAACACAAGTCTAACCTTTCCCTAAATAATAAAGAATTCTCCTCCCTGACCTGCAAACTGGGGCATCAGCATTTCTAGATCTACAGCAGCTACCAGCGTAAGACTCCACCTGGGACACTGGCCCTATAGAATATGCATCTCCCTACCCCCTCACCCACACACATATATGCTATTGGTTCTGTTTCTCTGGAAAACTTTAACTAATACATTCCCTAAGACCATGTCCTACCTAATAAAGAATAACTACAAATAGCATAAGTATCACTTCAGGATTGCAATCTATCTGCTACAGTGCCAGCCCTTTTTCTTACTAACTACTCTACCCAAATCCTTCAGTCTTAAGTGTTTATATCTGGGTTATTCCCCTGGCTTTCACTCATCTTTATGACTGAAAATGCTCCCCCATTGGTCTCTCCAAGAGCATACCTCAAAGACAAAAATCTAGCTCTCAATCTTAGTGCCATCATGGATTAAGAGATACTGAGATCCAAACTCAGAGCATTCTGCTATGTGCACAGAACTTCTCACATACTCTTTGCATACATCTCAAATCATAGAATTTCTCAAGCTCTCCTCATCTGATTCCATCTAAGGCTTTTTGTGCAACTATGTAATTCCTGCTATAGCTTAATATTTCATGGGTATGGCTTTATAAAGAATTAACCTTGTCTGTTTAGGACTCAAAACTCTCCAAAGTTTAAACAGATCAGCGCTACACCAAATCGAACGCTTGGAAGAGTGTTTCTATGTTGGAAGGGGCCACATGACACCCCTGACTCCATGCTTGACTTTCGTCTTCACGTTGGGTTTCTGTTTTCCAGACTCCCTAGGCTACTACATCACCTGGTCCTGTCTTACACAAAGCTGTGCGGTTCCCCTTTAAAATTTTCAATGTGGACAAAAATGTTTTTTCTTGGCATAACTAAGACAGGCTGGTATTTTCAAGAACAGCTTTACTAAACATGAGGGAAAACAGAAAACAAATAATTACAGAAAACATACATGGTATAAAAATAGCCAAGTTTCCAACTGCAGGTTTCTGTTTCTAAAAATTCCATTAGAAGCAGGAAAGTTTTACTGGGCCTCAATCGCATTTACCCTTAGTCAACCACATCCCTTAATTTTGCCATATCCTGTCTGGTCTCCTTCTCCCCCACCTCCAACACCTCATCTATCCCTGGGCCCTATAATCTTGAGCTGCTAGCTAGTTTTTTAAATCCATATCCCAAAGAAAAAAAATACCCTATAACTTACCTTTTAAAATTATCATTCTCCTATTAAAAATATTCTGCATTCCCAAAGACTTGCCAAAATGCCTGCTTGTAAGAGATTTTTAGGTTTTGATGTTGAAGATCCACTGGATCTCAAACATTAACTCTTCTCAGTACTGATATTAAATCAGCATAAAATAAAATGATTCCTGGGATAATGAATATTTACAATGGCAGATAAATAAATTTGAGCTCAAATAAATTTGAAGAATGTAGGGTTAAACTAAGTTTCAGTTTTTCTAATACATAATGTCTCAAATCATTTCATGCTGTCACCAAATACTTGCTGAGCACCTATTATGTGCCAGGCACTGCTGTAGGTACTGAAAAAATCCTGATGAATAATGAGCAAAACAGATAAGATCCCTACCTTGCCTTCATAGAATTCACTTTCTAGGTATAGTTCACCAAAAAAGGTGAATGACCAAGCAAACAAGATTTCAAATAATGGTAAGGACTGTGAAGATATTAAGGGATGATGTCATAGGGAAGAACTAGAATTGGGGAAACCCAGGTGGCAGAGGGAACAATGAGTGCACAGACCTGGCAGGCAAAAGCTTGACCTATTGAAAGAAGAAAGAGAGCCTCTGTGGCTGGAGCCAAGAAACTGAACAGGAAAGTGCGTATGAAGAGGTATGATCTTAGAGGCCATGGTAAGAAGGAAGATTTGATCATTGGTGTGATGGAAAGCAATTTGAAGGCCTTTAAGCCTTAGCATAATCTAATAATACAATTGGAAAAAATAAATCTCCTTGGCTCTTATGTAGAGAATGGAATCTATCTATCTATCTATCTATCTATCTATCTATCTATCTATCTATCTAAAGAATGGAATTTAAAGGCCAAGATTACAAGTGGAGACCAGTTAGGAGTCTCTTATAATAGTTCACTTGAGAGGTAATAATGGGGTTGTCAGAACAGGAGAGAGATGTGGATGGCCTCAGCATGTTTTTCAGGAGTGGAGACAACAGGGCTTCCTGATGAATTAATGTTGCAAATAGGGACCAGAGAGAAGACTGTGATGACTTGTAACTTTGGGGCTTGAGCAGTTAATTGGTGGTATTTTTGACTGAGCAAGAGAAAACTAAGGAAATCAAGAGATTGTTTTATCCATGTTCTGTTCAAGGTACCTATTACACACGTAAGAGGTACTATCAAGTAGACCGATATATGAATGTGGAACTTAGGAGAAAGATTTGTGTTATAAATTAGGAAATCATTGGCATAGAAATGGTATTTAAAGTCATGGATCTGGACAAGATCACCTAGTGAGAGTGTAGAGAGGAGTTAAGACCCAAAGCCAAGCCCTATGGCACTTCAAATTGAGAAATTTGCTACAGAGGAGGAGCCAGCAGGGAAGATTTTTAATGCGTTCATGTGCATTAATGACTCCTTAAGTGGCAATACAGAAGACAGCATTTCCCAGACTTATTTGACCTTGGAACCTTTTGTCACACAGCACCTCACAGAGATAGGATTCCAAGGAAAACATTTTGAGAAATATTGTTCATAACCTTCTAGCTGCACTCCATTGTAGCATAATATGTTAACTTCTAAGGTGACATAGGCAGGTCTTCTCCCTCTAAGAAGAGAGGTATTTCGATGAAAGTTGCTAAGCAAAACACTGCCCTGATGATCCAGGCCAAAAAATGTACCTGCAGGAAGCACACATGAGCCAAATGCAGTCATAAGGAAGGAAGGCTGTTCCACCATCGTGTTACTGAGCCAAACCTCACATGCTGACTCTTTTTAAGTCTTTTTACATTAATAGTACTTATTTTGCTGGAGGAGTGAGATTGAAGGTCTGAGGAGAGGCCCGGGGGGAAATGCTCTTTTCTTTTTTTTTTTTTTTTCTTTTTTTTTTTTTGTGAATTATGTAACTTTTTTCAAAATGCTAACATTTGGGTGTTTTACCTATAAATAATACCAGGGTATCATTTGATACTCTGGAAAAAAAGTTAATTTAGATAAAGATTTTTCTCTATTTTTTATTTATTTATTTATTTATTTATTTATTTATTTATTTATTTATTTATTTATTTATTTATGATAGTCACCCAGAGAGAGAGAGAGAGAGAGGCAGGGACACAGGCAGAGGGAGAAGCAGGCTCCATGCACCGGGAGCCGGACGTGGGATTCGATCCCGGGTCTCCAGGATCGCGCCTTGGGCTAAAGGCAGGCGCCAAACCGCTGCGCCACCCAGGGATCCCGATTTTTCTCTATTTTCTAGTTAGCTAGTTTTTTCATTTTTGTTATAAAGAACAGAAACTTACTCAGGTATATTATTGGGATCTGAGGCAGCCCTAAAGATAATTTCTCTCTAGGACCCACTTTCCCTCCCCTTCTCTCTCTCTCCTTCTCTACCCAATCCTTCCCTGGCGAAATAGGCTAGAGTCCCTATGGTCTTTCTCTCATAGTACCTCAGAGATACTATGAGACACTTTACAGTTCCACATTAAGAAATTGTAATAAAAACCTCTACATTTGTATAGCACTAAGTGGACCACACATTTTGTGGACTGTTTGTATTCCTGTAAAATCCATATGTTGAAATCCTTAACCTTCAATGTGATGGTATTAAGAGGTGTGGTAGTAATTGGGATGTAATTAAGTCTTGAGCATGGAGCCCTTGTGGGTGAGATTATTACCCTTATAAGAAACACAAGAGCAAACTGATAGTTGCCAGAGGGAGTGGAATGGGGAGAATGAGCAAAATAGATAAAAAGGAGTGAGAGATACTGGCTTTCAGTTATAGAATGAATAAGCCATGACAATAAAAGGTAGAGCAGAGGGAATGTAGTCAATGGTATTATAATTGCATTGTATGGTGACAAATGGTAACTACATTTGCAGTGAGCATAGCATAATGTGTAAACTTGTTCAATCATACATATACGTTGTATACCTCAAGCTAATGTAACATTATATGTCAACCATACTCAAATTAAAAAAAAAAAATTAAAAACAAGAAGAAAAAAACCCAGGAGAGATGATCTTTCTTTCTCTCTCAGCTGTGTGAGGATACAAGGAGAAAGCAGTCATGTGCAAACAGGAAGAGTTCCCTCGCCAGACACCAGATCTGCTGGGGCATTGATTTTGGACTTCTAGCTTCCCGGACTGTGAGAAATAAATGTTTGTTGTTTAAGCCACCCAATCAGTCTATGCTATTCCTCTAGAACAGCCCAAAGTAAGAGAACATGGTCTTGGAGGTTTGCTTTGTAAACAAGGAGACCAAGACCTGGGGAGGAGAGACAACCCAGTGGAAGGAGCCCTACATGGGCCTGATAATCCTAAATTGTTCTTTTGTGTGTCTGCCTGCAAGTGGCTTCATTTGGGCTTCAAATTCCTCTTCTGCAAAAGGAAAAGATTAGGAAGGGGTAAGTAATTTTCAATCTGCATTTTCCAGCATTTACAATCTGATTTTATGATTTTGAGATGGAGTGTCTTGGCTGAGGTTATACGGTAAGGTGGGATATACTTGTTCTATCACCTCGTTCAATGTTTTGCTTCATGACACCACACTGCACTTCCATTAAAAAAATATATATTTCAAATTCAACTAATCTTTTTCATCTTTTTGGATTGCCATGAAAACACTGCCAGAAGGCAGCATTGTGCAGTGCAAAAGCATAAACTTTGAAACAAATGGCATGGGACCTAAGTTTGGATGTAGGTCTACTTTTAGGTCTGTGACCTTGGAGCACCTAGTTAACCCCTTCTCAGTCTCATTTTGTCATCTGTAAGACAAGTGTATGTAATACCTGCCTTATAGGATTGCTGATCAGATTGAAATTGTATCTACAAAACATTATGGTCATAGCAGGTACAGGCATTCTTAGTCCATTCAGGCTGCTAACAGAAATTTACTTCTCACATTTTTGGAGTTTGAGAAGTTCAAAATCAAGGTTCTGACATATCTAGTGTCTGGTGAGAACCCACTTCCTGGTTTGCAGATGGCAGAAAAGGGGCTAGCAAATTCTTGGCCTTTGCTTATAAGGGCACTAATCCCAGTCATGAGAGCTCTGCCCTCATTACCTAATCATTCCCCAAATCGTGCCCCACTTCCTAATACTGGGGATTAGGATTTTAACATACGAATTTGAGAAAGACACAAGCATTCTCTAGCACAGTCCATCTCACATTTCACAGCTCCCTCCTTCTTAAGGATTTGGGCAGATAAGGAATTACAGCAGAGTTCATGAACCAGGATGGGGATGGGGCATGCATGTTCCGGATAAGTAATATTTATTCGGGAAACCATCTTAGTTTAATCATTCTTGTTGAAAACCTTTTCAAAATATTGCTCCGTCCTCCTACTTTGGAAACCACACACTCTGAATGTAATTGAATCTTTCTTGATGATTGAAGACCTTGCCATGCCTCAGGCTTATTATTCAGAACTTATTCAGCTGCTTGGATAAGTATGCAGAAGGTGCAAAACTTAGTTGGAAACATGTTGAACTCAGGAAATCTTCTAGAAGTTTGTTATTTAGTTTGAATTGAAATCTTTGTTAACAGTTTTTTTGTGGTTCAGACTTCTAAATACTGTAAACATTCCATTTATAGATGAGGTTATTAGATATTGTGTGCTGGTTAAACAAATGATCAACAGATTTTTTCCTTTGAATGACTAATGTATTGAAGGACCTGAGGCAGACATCATTTTGAAGATGAGGAAATATGAAGATTAGTTTGAGGCCTTAAGGAATGAATACCCCCATGGGGGGAGGGGCAAAACATAAACTCATAAAAAAGTAACTGTAACAACAAGAGCCAAGTGAAAAAGAGAAGTCTTCATAAAGAAGTCAGTAAGTGAAATGGGACTTGAACCATGTAGGATTTGGTCCAGTTGTGCTCAGTGGTAAGAAGAATGTTTGATAGGGAAGGGGTTTTTAAAGTAGAGGGAATAATTTGAATAAATACATAGGGATGGGATGGGGAAGCTTGAGGTCTATCCAAAGGACCATAAATTGTTCAGAAATAATTAAGGCTAACAAAATATATTTAGTTGGGACATTACTGGTTTTTGATAAAATGTGCTGAATAGGCCAATGTCTTGAAAAGTGTTTCTCAGGCTCCTGTAGTTGTGGGAAACTATTATCTACTGTACATGCTTTTGTTGTTGTTTTTTTTTTCAAATATTTTATTTATTTATTGATGAGAGACACAGAGAGGGAGCCAGAGACATAGGCAAAGGGAGAAGCAGGCCCCATGCAAGGAGCCTGATGTAGGACTCGATCCTGGGACTCCAGGATCATGTCCTGGGCCAAAGGCAAGGGCTTAACCACTGAGCCACCCAAGCATCCCTACTGCACATGCTTTTGTAAATTATTTTATTTCTGTGGGCCTATAATATATATTTTACAAGATAATTCATAGGGCTTCCAATTTGCCTGTTGTTAGAAACCTTAGAATCATTTCTTGGACACCAAAGATGTCTAGTACACCAGAAAACCCTACCAAGATCCAATTTTCTTTGTAGAAAACAACCTTTAGAGCCACAGGATAGGTCCTGTTTAGACCTCATTGCCCCTCCTTAACCACCTCAAGTTAGCAGTGTGGAGGAGAGAAATAGATTTCTCTATTCTCCCCACTTGCCTCACCTGCCCCTCATTTTCCAGCCCAGCCCTGTGCCCCCTCTGATCCCATACTGGATCCTTAAAAAGAAGGTCACTTTCCTCAGAGGGAAAGACAGCCTTTCATCTACTGATACATGGACTTCCATACTCCTTTATGAAAGTGGAAAATGAGAAAAAGAGAAAAATCTGTGCAGGACCCTGGTGTTATGGGACATAGTCCACTTTGTGGAAGTCATCACTCCTAGCAGAGGTAAATAGCATGACATAACAATGTGTATATTCCACATTAAATTATCTGAGTAATGAGTCCCTTGTTAAAAATCGCTGGATAGACCATCTTGTTAACATTTCCAAGTATTGGTTGACTCTGATAAGTAAAGAAAGACTGATGAGATTCTCAAACTCAGCATTCCACACGTAGAACAAACCTAGGCTATGCCAAAGAACATGACCTTTTTGCTTTTTAAGGAAGCAAACATCGTATCCTGAATACCAGATGAGGAGGGCACTTGGTGTTGCTGCCTGAATAGGGCCAAGGTTCCCTTCTAGTCTTCTTTTTTCATTGTTGTTTTTCCATATTTGACCTCTTTGTTCCTGCCATTCACCTTTGATCATAAACATAAAACTGCTCACCATATAATGAAAAGCTCTTTTCCTAACAAGGCACAGGGCCAGAGTGGTAGAATTGGAAGGAAACTCAGAAGCATTGAATTCACCCTTCTGCCTTTTGAGATAAGGAAAACGAAGCCCAGAAAGATAAAGTAGCCTTATTGAATATGGAGACGATACAGATGGAAGCAAGTGGTATTTCAGGTAGTGTTCGTACAGAGTGTGATCACACATGTGATCGCATAAAAAAACCTGTGATGTAGGTGACATTATTAGGATTTTTTTTTTTTAATACATGGGGAAACTGAGACCCAGAGAATTCTCCTGTAAGGAGAAAGAGCACATGCCTTTTCATCAGGGAAACTGCCATGACAATGCCTAGTGGCTCTGAAATGCCAAACTCTGCTCTGAAGGGCTAGGCATTCAAAGATTGATAAGATGCTGCCCATGTGCTCACATCTATGAGGGGAGGGTTGTCAGCCCACACACAGGGCTACCCTAATACTATCATAACATTACCTGAATCCTGGAAGCCTAAGTTCCATGCAGCCATTTGATGCCCTCTAAACATGGTTTTGTGGAAACCTTAGAAAGAACCAGCTCTTCTGCAGAGGAATCTATATTTTAAACTAGACAAAACTAAGGGTCTCTGTAACATGAAAAGTAAATAAAGTTGGCTCAAGATTACAGAGGCATTCAGAGTTTAATTGGAAATCGAGGTGGAATGGGGATGAACTACGGGCTTTCAGGACTCTTTTTGTTCTTTTACTGTTCTTTGTGAAGAGCACCTATCTCTGTGACCCTGCCTTTTCAAGTGGCACTGACGAGCATACACTCTTTTTTTCCCCCTTTTATTCTTTTTCCCCTTTTTATTCTTGGGGAAAGAATCTGATCACTAACTAGATGATACTTTTGTGGATGGCGAAAAATCATTTGGAACTTATGGTCGTCTAAGACAAGGATCAGCAAACCACTCCCTATAGGCTAAATCCAGCCTGCTGCCTATTTTTGTAGGCTTATGAGTTAAGGCCAGTTTTTACATTTTTAAATGATTAGAAAAAATCAAAAGAAGAAGAATATTTCATGCCACATGAATCCTATATTAAATTTAAATTTCAGTGGCAATAAATAAAATTTTAGGGGAATACAGATATTTTTTATCATTTCCATTTTATTTATGACTGCTTTTGTGCTACAATAATGGGATTTAATAGTTGCAACAAGTTTTATGGCCTGCAGAGCTTAAATATTTACTGTCCAGCACTCAACAGAGAATCTTTGCTAACCCCTGTTTTAGAGCACTAATCATATGTAAAAAAATTGTTCTATTCATATTCATCTCCTAAACTAGACTTTTGAGCTTGTGAGGGACTCCACTTTGCTTAGAATGAACCTTTACTCTTGGTTGGTACTGTACATGTCTGTAGGGTGAAAAGAAAAATAAATAAATGATGTAGGTTTCACCAAGTTACTTCTCATTTCTGAGCCATAGTTTTCCTCTTTTTTTTAAAAGATTTATTTATTTATTCAGAGAGAGAGAGAGAGAGAGGAGAGGCAGAGACACAGGCAGAGGGAGAAGCAGGCTCCATACAGGAAGCCTGACATGGGACTCGATCCCAGGTCTCCAGGATCACACCCCGGACCACAGGCGGCACTAAACCACTGCACCACCGGGGATGCCCCATAGTTTTCCTCTTTTGTGAAATGAAAGAGTTGGCTAAGGTGACCTTGGTCCCTTCTAGCTCTGAATGTTTGCTTCATAACATTCTATGCTTTAATGTTACTGCAGCCAAAAATAAGTATTATGTTCAGTTAATTGAATCTTCTTTTTATAACTTTGGGTTCTCCCTTAGTGACTTTCTGAATATTGGCTGGTTTCTCAGGTCTGTCAGTACCATGAAGGGAATGCCCTTACTAGCTAACTTTACTGGAGCATATGATGTTAGTATTGTGTACAATATCTATTGTGTGGAAATTCATTATAAATCAGTAACTTCCTTTTCTTCATAGCTGCCTGTCTTATGTGAGTCTGGTGACATGAACAATTTTCTCAGGGCTTGGTTACTATTAAGAATCTGAACATGTGAAGTCCAGAGACCACATTCTGGGTTTATGACCACTCTTACCCCACTTCCATCAAGATGCATCCACATGGCCTAGAAAACAGCTATCTGACGTTAGTTAGAACATCTCACTACTTAGAAAAATTTAGTATTTGGAAAATAGTGGCATTTTTAAACCAAATGGATATAAAAGTTCTCCTCCAAACCTCACAAGTGCACAGGGCCATGCCCTCAGGTGGTGGTCAGTGGACACTGTCATGGAGCAAGGTTATATGGCCTGATGTGTTATCAACGGGATTTGATTTGAATGATTATCATGCACTGTTTCATCCCAGAAGGATCATTGCCTCTTCCCAACCCCATCACTGGTAAGGGGGCAGAAAATCTTAGAATTAAGGCACATATGATATGAGGAAGCATGTTTGCCCTAAGTGTGGCCCAATGAAGGCTTCCTGTGCAGCAGCCAAGACCAGCCATCATGTAACAGGTGAAATTTGTTTTTGGACTCTTCTGTTCCCTTCTCTACTTCTTCCCCAAGGTTTCTAACACTGTCCATTCCACCTTGGACCTCTGCTATGATGCACTAGGCATAAGAAGCACCCAAACTTTAAGTTCAGTATCTCCTTTCCCTTTCTCTTTTAAATGAAAGGTAGTGAGGTGTAATGGAAAAGGGTAAAGCACTGAAAATCATGTTAGTCTGAGATCCAGTTCCTCCACTCAGGGGTAGAGTCTCAGTTCCTATTATCTACTTAGTGAAGATGATACTTACTACCTACCACTACTTATCACCCAGAGTCCCTTACAGGCAAGGACCATGCATTATTTATTCTTCTTTTTATCTTGCATTGCTCAGTACATAGCATGCAGTAGACATTTGACAAGTGTCTGAGCAAAAATTGAACTGACTTTTCACATAATCTTACATGGATCATGACACATGGAGTGTTCTACTCAGTTCACTGTCAGCAAATACTAGGCAGACATGTCCCACTTCTCACTTCTTTGCCAAATGGTCTAAAACAGTTACTATATTCTTTCCAGCTGAGTGTCTTCTTTATCTAAGTTTCACAATCTTCAGCAAAGTCCTCTGGAAGGCCACTGTGATTTGACTGAAATTATCACTGAAGGAAAAAACAATTAGATACAATTCTGGTTTGAATTCAACCTCCACCTTATAAATGAAGAAACCTAGACCTAAGAAGATTATGTGATTTGGCAGAGGTCACAGAACTAATTGCAGAGGGAGTTGGAACTAGAATATCGGTCTCTAGGTTCTTCACCCAATTCTCTATCGACTATATAACATCTGTGTTCTGATAGAAGTCTCAATGCCTTCAAGCCAAGAAGTGAGCACTGGGGGGAATAGCTAGCAAGGATGAGTATGGGAGGCAGGGAGGGTGGGAAAATAGGAGGGCCTAGAGTCACATAGCTGTTTCCCTGTCAATTCAGAAGGCAAGCAAGTTATTCAGCAACTTTCACTGATGGCCTCTTTCAGGCAAAGGTACAAGGCCCCAGAGATCTAGATAGATAAAATGAGGACTCTGCCCCAAGACTTATAGACCCATAAACAGTGAAAAACAAAACAGGATGATAAGTTAGCTAACAGAGATTTGCTAAGAGCCCTTTAAGGACTAGAGGGCATGACCCAGAGAAGTCAAGGAGGGCTTAACTGAGGAAGGAACTTCTGAGCTGATTCTTTCAAAAAGAGTTACGGTTCTCCAAAGCAAAGAAGGGAAAGCGTCTTCCAGCAGAAGGAACTGTGTGCAAAGACATGGTCTAGAAAGGCATGGCTTGGCATATATAGGGACTAACAAGAGTTCTTCATGGAGACAACATTGATATATGGTAAATGGGGGAAAAGAAGGGAGGGGATAAAGAACAGTGCCAGGAAAGGGACCTAGGAAGAAAAGTAAATGCAGCCTGCTTCAAAGGAGACTACAGAGGTTGATAATATCTTTATGATATTATCTTTGGATCATATCTTTAACTTAATATAGCAGATCCTAAATCCCAACACACTGCCCAGTGGCATGCTATTCCCATTACATAACACGTTGTATATTTTGTTCTCCATTCTATTGCCAGCACCTATAGGTGGCAAATAAATATTTGCCATGTCTGGCACCTAGGAAATATCAAATAAATATTCTATAAATATTTATAAATATTCTATATATTTCTCTACATATATTCTATATATAGAATATTCATAAATATTCTATAAATATTTATTTGAACCATGCCTAGAACCTAGTAGATATTAAATAAATATTTGTAGAATTAGTCTTTTAAGTGATACATTTTTACCATGGCAACCACATACAGAGTGACTTTAAAATATCCTGTCTTTTAGTTGTCATTAGTACAACTGTATTTGCAATGCATTTGGAGTTCTGACTTAGAAAATATGGTAACAAAACTCATAGATACAATCTCATCAAAAACTCCCTTGCCAGCTCGAGTATTTGGGAGGGATATGGGAAGGGGATGTGGTTTTATGTAGAGCACACCATTTCTGGGCTAGAGGCCTCAGCCACTCCCTTCTGCATGGCTACTCGCCCATGTGGTCTCAGATGAGAGCAGCCCTTCTGTCTCATTCTTTGCCCACTGAACACACAGGCTTTAGGAGTCTTGGATGAAAGTAGAAAGCATTAGCATCTTGGAAAGGATCTAATTGGGGTGCTTGTGGCCTTGTACGGGTCTTTCCAAACAGGTTTCTGGCTGTCCTATTGGGAGAGGAAATCTCCAACATCTGCAGAGATGAGTGTGTTGTTACAAACTTAATATCTGCCCAACACTCCCTGAAATATACTATTTAATGTGCTTGATTAGTACTGTCAAGTGGATCATCAGCGAAAACCATTATCAACCGTATAATGCTCATTTTGTTCTCATTCTTCCTCACCTTCTTCCTCTTCACTTCATTCTCCTTCTTCTTCTTCTACTGTCTTTCCATTTTTGTTTGGTTTTAGATTCAGATGTCAAAATTACTGACTGTACATATATTTTTATTTTAGTTGTGGAAGAGGCTTGCATTATGTTCTGACTTTTCACAGCCTATCTCTATCTCCTAGAAAATTTTACATCTCTTCTGCCTTTCTTAATGGTTTTACCATTCTCCCATTCACCCAAAATAAAAATCCTTAGAACTTTCTCCTCTATTTCTCTCACCACTTCATTCTTGAGTCCCCTTAATTCTACCCCAAATTTTCCTCACCTGTATGTCTTCTTTTCTGTCTTCTTTTCTTTCTTTTCAGGGTTGTTCAAACAGCATCTTAACTGACTCCAATATCTCCTAATCAGCAGCCTTTGCACTGCTCACTAAATCACATTGGACAGTGTCACTGTCCTCCTCTGAAGCCATGGGCAGCTCCTCATCATACAGGGAATAAAATACAAAATCTTTGGCGTGCTATTCAAGACCATGTTGAGTCTTGACAGTGCTTTCCAGCCAACCTTTGGAAATGAAAAATCCACAGAAAAAAATAGCTGTATAAATAGATGGATAAATGTGTGTGTGTGTGTATATATATATATATATATATATATACACACACACATACACATATATGTATGTATATATATGTACATACACATATATGTGTGTATACACACATACACATATATGTATGTATATATGTATATATACACACACACACACATATATAGACACACACACATATATATAGACACATACACACAGTGTTATAAGTGGTTATTAAGATTTCTAGGCAAGCCCACAGAAGTCTGTTCAATGTATAATTGTAGGCAGACTACTGTGCATGTGCAATTTTTTAAAAAAATTACTTAGCAATGCCAATAAATATAACAGGAAAACCACTAAAATTTTTAAATATTTTTAAGCAATAGATCCTGACTACTGGCCTTTGGGGTAACAAGTCTTACTAGGTGACATTTGTTATATGCTTGCGATATGCCAGGCCATGTACTAAGACCTTTACAAGCATTAGCATTACAAGTGTTTGATCTCACAATAACCTTATAAAATAGATTTCATTCTTTTCCCCATTTAACAAACAAGGAAACTGAGAAACAGGAAAGTTAAATAACCTGCCCAAGGTCACATAGGGAGTGGTAATGGTGAGATATGAATTGAGGCAGCTTGGTTCCAAAGCTCCCACTGTGAATGACAACCCTAGATTAAGAACCACTGGAGAGTTCTCTGGAAGAGACAGGGCCAGTTAATAGTGGGGGATGCACAGGAAGTTTCTAAAACTGACTGACTGGGGACAAAGCTGGGTAGTCAGGATAGGGTACTGGGTGTATGTTTTTTGTTATGGTCATTTTGATACTAGTGGTATTTTGACATTCATACTTAATTCATTTCTATGAAGAATAAAGCATTAAATTTTCAACTTAAAAGATCGTTAAGTACTCTGCAGTAGAAACTCATTCTAATATCACGATGAAGTGGGGGCTGGAGTCAGAGATGTGGTAAGAGACAATGAAGCCTAGAAATCAGGTAAGGTTTCATACACATTATTTGTGCATTTGTTTAAAGAGATTGGCTTGATACATAGGATTACAGAATGTCCATGGTGTCAAAGTGGTCTAAAAAAAGGTTCTACTTCAAAGAGACTTACAGGAGGAAGAGGTTAAGCAGTGAGCGCTAACCACAACCTGCCTTGGGCAGAAGCAGAAGGAAGCCTCAGGCCAAGTAATGGGAGGAGAGTCACTTTCTGTTCTGGTCTTCAGAAAGGGCAAAGAATCAAAATACCATTTTTGCAATGGATGAGTTTACAAAATTGCAGGAAGTGTGACAAGACTTGAAAGACAAGACACATTTTTTTTTAAGGAGTTCAGCTTTTTATTGAATAGGTTACAGAAGAGGTTTAGTTAGAAAGACCAAAGCCCATGTCATCATCAGACTCCTCTGAGTCTTCTTTGCTTCTAACCTCCTTTTCCTCTGCTGGGGCAGCCATGGTGCAGAGGGTGGGAGCTGCTCCTGGTACAGCGCCGGCTGCTTGGGAGGGTCCACCGCCCCCTATATTGCAGATAGGGCTCTCGATGTTGACATTGGCCAGGGCCTTTGCAAACAAGCCTGGCCCAAAAGATCCAACATTTATACCTGCTGCTTTAATGAGGGCAGTGCTCTTATGCTCCATGACCATCACCTCATCGTGGAGCAGGTCAAGGGCCAAGTATCCTACTCTACCACTTACCAGCTATGTGTCTTCAGGCAAATCTCAACCTCTGAACCTTAGTTTCTTCATGGAATCAAAGGGAGTAATAATATTGCTTAATTCCCAAGATTATTGGGGGCCTTAAATTGTGCCTCAGCTTGTCAGCATTCAGTAAATATTTATCAAATGGCAAGAGCAGTTAGTGGCATTACCACTATTTTATTTTACTTTTTTGTATTTCTTAAGTTTTCTATCACAAACGTATATTGCTTTTGTAATTAGAAACAAAAACATGAAACTTACTCTTTTTTAAAATAACAAACATAATTTCTCATATTTTCACATTTGCTCTCTTCACCTTCGTTTCTTTCATTTCCCTTGCTGCTATATATAAAAATGGGTCCTCTCCACCCAGCAATATTCAGGAGATGCTATGTGACGTCAGTTATCATCTATACTCCAGCATGGCTTTAAGGGGTCAGCTCAGGGTACCGAGGCCTACAGTACTTAGATGAGGCTGAGATCAGTAGTAGCTCGTTGCCATGGGAGCTCTGTTCTCTCCATTACCCATCCATCCCTGTCCAGACACTGCCAGGCCTCAGAGAGCTCCATTTTTTTTTTAATCCTACTAGTTTCATTTATTCAGCACCAAGACCCAGAGTTACTGACATAGGCTGTAGGAGTCAAGCCTACAGTTGGTCTTTGGAAACCAGGGAGAGCGTGGGTGAAATAAATAAAGCAAAGTTCTGGCAGAAAACTGGCTTTTAATCTTGAAGTGTCCCCTGATTCTCTTCTTTTCTTTATAATTTTAGGTTTGTGGGTCCCAGATCTCCATATTTGCCTTCTGGTGCTGCCTTAGCAATAATAAAAGATGAATGCAGGGATTTAAGGCTGAGTTTTATCAGCTCCTAAAGCATTCTCTCATTAGAAAGCATAACCAGGGGTCTCTGTCACATTTGAAGCTACCTGGTCTGCCCACCCTCTCATGCAGTGGGCCTTTTCTCACACAAACAGGTAAGGGAAGAGCCGAAGGGCCAGGATTTTTCTCAGTGTGTGGGCTTCTTGGAGCACAGGGTGTGGTTCATCAGCTTCCTCTCAAACCCACTCCTGCTTGCCTGTTCCTATTTCAGCCAGTATCACTGCCATCCACCCAGCTGCCTAGGTTAGAAATCTAGGTGTCATCCTTTCCCTCTATTCACACCCCACATCCCATTATACATGTAGTCCTACTTTCTCTACTGCTACAAATGGCCCTCGAAGTCATCTGGTTCTCTCCATTTCCACTACTACGAACTAATCAAGACAACCATGACCTCCTGCCTCTATAATTGGTATCCCCCAAATAGGACAGTTGTTTGAATGCCGGGTAGCCCCAGATGACATTTATAGAGAAGATAAGGAACGTGTCAGGGTTACCGAGGCAGTCAGTGACAGCAGATCCAGAGGAGAGTCCAGGCTTTCTGGTTCCAAGTTGAGCACTGCTCCTGGACACCATTTGTTCATTCATTCACTATGCAGTTAACCCTTGAACAATGCAAGGGTCAGGGCCAACCTCCCACACAGTTGAAAATTTACATTTAACTTTTGACTCCTCCGAAACTTAACTACCAGTAGCCTAGAAGCCTTGCTGATAAGATAAACGATCATTTTGTATATGTGTTGTAACTATATTCTTACAATGAAGTGAACTAGAAAAAAAAGTTATTAAGAAAATCACAAAGAAGAGAAAATACATTTACAGTACTGTACTATATTAATTGAAGATAAAACTGCATAAAGGTGGACCCAGGCAGCTCAAACCTGTGTTGTTCAAGGTCAACTGTATTGCATTGAGACCCTGATTGGTGTTGGGCACAGTGCTGGATCAAATCATTATCTCCCTCTAGGGTTTCTTCAGTGTCACCTCTGGGGGTGACTCCCCATGTTGGATTAGGGTCTTCAGCCTGTTGATTTATGGCCTGATCACTCTTGCATATTCTCAACTACATTAGAGTAGGGCATATCTCAGGCCCCTGCCACTCCTCTCATTCTGACATTCCACGAGTGAGACCAACAGCAAATGCACACATCGAGGCACTTCTCCCAAGGAAAAGATTCTATGTGAGTTCAATATTTACAGCACAAATAAGTGGAAATGTTTCCCTTTAGACCAAACTTATAACCTACATAGGAAAGGGGTACAGGAAAGTTGATCTGGTTCAGCTTTCATTCCTATGACACTCCATAACTTCTTGGAAAGTCAGTGCTCAGAGCATGCATGATAAGTTCCTCAGTATACCCAGGGTTCCAACTGATTCACCTAACACATGTTACTAAAGGTGTACTATGTGCCAAACACAGTGCTGGTGCTGGGAACACAGTGCTGTATAACATAGACAGACATCTTACTTTAGGGGACCTCATAGGCTAATGGAATCTGAGCTAAGCTGTTACCTAGTTTCCTTTTAAATATATTCTTGTCTGGATACCATCTTTACAAATGTCAAGTACTGGATTATAGAATCATAGATTCTAGGAGACAAATAGGAGATATTCACTAGCCTAATGCCTTTCTCCACTTAGCCAATGTTTAAACCCCTTTTATAATATTCCTGTCGAGTGATCATGTGGCCCCACTTTGGACATTGCCAATAGTGGGATTTACTACCTCCAAAGTGATCTTTTCTATTTCTAAACAGCAGGAGGAATTCCATTGTTCTTCCCTATGTCAAACCAAAATTGGTTTCCCTAAAGCTTGTACTGTGTTGTGGCCTTTAGGCTGACGTAGTCAAGACAGTCTCTTCTGCTCTGAGTCAGCCCTGAATGTGAAAGCATGCTTACTATGTCCACTGTTTCCACCTATCCCCATAAATATGGTTTCAAGCTTCTTCTCGAGTCAAATGGCCAACAGAGCCACTTCTTCCCACTCTGCCAAAGCAGGAAAGCATCTTTACATAAACAATATTATTCTTCTTGATTCTCCCATGTTAAGCTCAGAGATTATGTGAACATAGAGCAAATTTCTCCCACACCTGCAAAACCCCATCACATACATAATTGTGTAGATAGCTTTGAAACAAGCAGGTTATTATTAAAAAAACTAGAGCTAATAATATTGAGCTGTCAGGGTTGTTGTATTAAAAGAGATAACGAAGGTTGAATTAAATATTTCAACAAATATTGATGTAACACTCATCATGTACTGGGCATTATGCTGGACTCTGAGTATAATACAGTCCTAGGATGATAGGAAAGACCTCTATCTTTATGGAGCCTGGAGACTGAATATGAGAGGCTCTCTAAGGGTCATACAGTTTGAACTGAAGCTCAGTTCAAACTCTCCTTGAAGCCAGTTTGAATTCTCCCTTCCAATGACCTAAGCTGGAAGCTCAAAATGGTACCCACTATTAAGATTATCATCATCATAAACATAGATACAACCACATTAATGCCAATAAACCTTTGGATGCTATAATTTCCTTATGAAAATAGTGCTTTTAGAAACAGAGCAAAAACCGTAGTGGCCTTTCTTATGAATAATAACCATTATATCACAGATTGTCTCATTTTCTCCTCCTAGAAACCACATATTTCCTACAAATCAAGGATTTTTATAATAAATGATCTGAGTTAACCTCTACACAGTGACTGTTTATTCAAATCTGGATTACTTGCTTAACTTGGGCAAACCAAATGAGACATTCTAGAGTGCAGAACAGCAGCTTCATCAAGGAAGGTGCACTTGCACTTACAGGTACAGTGCCAGGCCCCCTTCTTTCATCCATCTGTCTGCTAGAGCAATTATCCTGTCCGTGAAGTTGTCTTCAGCCATCATCTTATTCAGTACACTGTGGATGACAGGATGTGCTTCCAACATCAAAGAGGCTTTCAGCTTTTCCAAAAGCTATGTCTTGGCTTCCTTATCATTTTATATCATAATTTGTTCAACATTTGGTCAAGGAACTGATAGAAATGGGAGAGTTATTTACTGTAAAACACCCGGTCTCTGCTCATTTAAAACCACTGATCTTCCTGTTTCTCTGTTACCGTCAGATAATCCACCATTTTGGGTGGGGTTAGCATGAAACCACCACCTAATATCTCAGTAGGGGAAGGGAGTGACCACAGGATGTCATCTGCTATGTCAGAAGAGTGGTGAATATTTAGCAGGATGGATTTCACATTTGCATATCTGAGAAGTGCTTCACGTCTATGCTATGCTGCTGAAATGAGAATTAAGATCTCTTCCATCAAGCCTGCCCCACTGACCCTATATGGTGACAAGAGTTTTTAATACTATCTCCATCTTGTTGTATTAATTATACTCATATTTCCAGTGGCTAATGTTTGTTAGCTACAGTTAGTCCGGTATCATGCCAGGCACGTACTTTATCTCAATTAATCCTCACAGCAATCTTGTGATATAAGCATTTTTCTCTTTTTTCATATGAAAAAAACTTGTTTAGAGAGGGTAAATAGCTTGCTCAAGCTAATTTAACTAATAAGTACAAGTGCCAGTATTCAGGCCCAGTCAAGTGCCCATTTCTTTTTATTCTCATACACACCACCCTAAACACTTGAATCTTAATCCAGAATGAAGGGAACCATGCTCAGAACACCTTTCCTTGCCTACTTGCTCTCTCCCTCCCATTGTTTGTGTCCTTTTCTATCTCCTACATAGGATTTCAGTTCCTATGAGGAAAAGAGAACTTATTTATCTTTGTTTTCTTCCTCAGAGAATAGAACATAGTAGTTCTCATAAGTACATTTTAAGTGAAAACACACACAAACCAAAATCCAATGCTATTACTAGAATTTCTGATTCCTACTTCAAAATTATAGAAAGGCTCCCATTTTAAAGTTAATAATGAATCAAATCATTACTGATCCTATGTGATAGTAGCCATAGAGTGACTGAACAATGAAACCCCCTTTTTGTTGTAGCTCCAAATTGCACATCCATTGGCTGTCCAAAGCCAGAGAGAATAAAATCCTCCCATCCTTATTATGACACTCAAAAGTAGTTGAGCAGAGACATGCAGTTGTTCGAATACAGTTGGAAGAGTATGCTCCTCTGCACAAATAACAAAGCTTCCCCAGACGTACAAGAAGCTGGTGGGACTCATTGTTCACAACACATGGGAAGAAAGCTTTCCCCTTTATATGAGGTTTGCCTTACTTAGAGCAGTTGCAGATGGAGAAACAGAGTTCTTGGCCTTAGTGTTTAAGACTCTGACACCTGAAAGTCATCATTCCAGTTGGAATGGAAGCAGCATGGAACAAATAGGTGTGGAGGGATCAGCAAGCCAGGAAAGAAAGACTGACATGGCAATAACAACTCTCCACATTTATACAGAGTTTCCTATGTCCCAAGTGCCTACTTACATTATTTGTTTTAATCCTTACAACAGTCGGAGGGGTAGGTACATTTTAAAGATGTAGAAATGAACTTCAAGGAGTTCAGTGACTTGCCCAAGGCCTTCTTGTTGGTCATTGTAGAGCCGAGAGAATTGAACTTAGGTCTCTCTGACTCCAAAGTCTAAGCTCTTAACCACTCATGCTAATCATTAACTGCACTTGCCTAACTGTTGAATCTGTTCCTGGTGATCAATACTAAAATTCTAAATTCTAGACACACGCTGCCTTTTGTTTATAGCTTTATTTTTATTTATGTCAAAGCTAAATGTATACTTCTCATCCTGTAAGATGAATCCTATCATTCTCAACTAATCTTTTAGTTGTCAACACAAGTCCAGGCTAACAACCTTCTCTAGATAATATACAGGGATATTTGGAGTCAGTATCTTCAAACTGACAATTTTACTG
This sequence comes from Canis lupus familiaris, assembly GCF_011100685.1. Lineage (NCBI taxonomy): Eukaryota > Metazoa > Chordata > Mammalia > Carnivora > Canidae > Canis > Canis lupus. Next base: position 13,473,427 of record NC_049242.1, on the reverse strand, counting down.
AAGAAACTGATGCCCAGAGTGGGCAGACCAGATAAGCAGCCGCTGTTACAACTTGAGTCTTTTGAAAAAATACTATTTCACTTATATCTGTAGACTGTGTTATGGTTACCAGGCATGTCATATATATTATTTTATTTGATCCTACAGAAAATTGTGAAGTAGATAAAGTAAGTAATATTATCTCTATTATACAGAAGAAGAGGCATGCCTAGAATTATTATCCTATTAAATTCTAGCCTTGAGAATCCAAATTCCAAATAAATGAACTTCTAGCCCTTTTAACCCTTCTGCAATACATATGGAACTGTGATCAAATCTTGACTCTACCCACACATCTCTCTGAGCCTTCAGTTTTCTCCTCCGTCAAATAAGGGATGAGGATGTCTACCTCACAGGATTGTGAAACTAGGTAAAGTAATGTAGGTAAAACAACAGACGCAGATCCTGTCCTTATGGACCTTAGAGTATGGAGTTAGGAGGCGAGGGTGAAAAACAAATGTTCAGTGATTACATACTTGACGATCAGGTTACAATAGTCCTGTTATAAAGGGAAAAGATAGAATGCTGTGCAGGCAAACCATAGGGTGAGCTAGCCTCCCGTGTGGCTGACAAAAGACCACCCTTGGCAGTGACAGCCAAGCTGAAACCTGAAGGATGAGTAGCAGTGAAGCAGGGGGTGTAGATATGGGTTGCAGCAGAGTGTATTCCAGGCACAGGGAACATCACTGATCAAGAAGCTTCATGATCTTGAGGATCAAAGAAATGACTTCTGTGGCTGGAATGTAAGGAGCTCCAGGAAGAACAATGTGAAAGGGTGTTGGAGAAAGAGGCGCTCTCCAGGCCATGTAGAGGGAGCCTCGCAAGACAAGTTAAAATTTTTGAACTTTGACACAGGAGCAATGAGAAGTCATTGAAGGGTTTTAGACAAGGGGCAGCATTACATCAGAGCTTTGAAAAGTCCAATTCCAAACTAGGGAAAGTTGAGATCTTTTTCAAAGCTTGTCTTTCTCTTTTTAAATAAACACTTCTTTAGCACCCTTTACATTGCAACAGTGATATAGACTGTGCATTTGAAATACAAAACGAAAAGACTTAGACCCGGGTAAGTACAGCTCCTCCCTCTACCAGTTTCAGGATCTAGGACAAGTCACCTCAAAGACTATCTCTGCTCTTGCTACCTAACACAGTTTCTTCTCTCTCTAAGCAAAAGTTAACCTGCAGATCTTTAAAGTACTCTGATAACCAGTATACACACTTCTGGGAAACTGATTTATTCATTGTTTTTGTTGAACAAACATTTATTAAGCATCAGCCATATGCCCAGCATCAGTATTAGGTATTGGGGGTTCAGAGATGGAAAGATAGAGACTCTGTACTTTAAGAATTCACAGTTTGGGGTAGACATAGGTTAGGAAAATAAATAAGTAATCACTATGCTGTACACCTGAAACTAATGTAACATCATGTGTCCACTATACTCCAATTTAAATTTTTTAAATAAAGAGGGATGGAAGAAAATACATACATGCATACATACATAAAAAGTAAAGTAGAGTCTACTACAAGAAAAGAAACAAGGAGAGAGTTACAGAGCCTACAGTTGGGAAATTTTTAGTAGAAGTGATATGCACATAGTATGTGCTTAATACATGTTGAGTAATATATGTTGAATGAAAAGTTTGAGCTGAATCTTTTACTCCCAGCTTTATTGATATATAATTGACATATAACATTGCGTGAATTTAAGATATACCATGTGTTGATTTCACAGACTTCTATATTACAAATGATTACCACCAAAATAGTGTTTTTTTTAGAGATTTCATTTATTTATTTAGAGAGTACATGAGCATGGGGGAGCTGTAGAGGGAGGTAAAGAGAGAGAATCTCAAGCAAACTCTGTGAAGAGTGCAGAGCCCAAAACGGGGCTCAATCTGACAACCCTGATATCATGACCTGAGCCTAAATCAAGGCTCTGGATGCTCAACCAACTGAGTCACTCAGGAGCCCCTATTATGATAACATTTTTGATCTGAGTCTTAAAGGATGAGGGGAAGCTTACCAGACAATAAGAGTAGGGAATGAATAGGATCACAGATGCCATAAAATTGACTTTTTAAAATTACTTTATCAGCAGTCATCTAGATAGATTGAAAGGGAGAGATTGTAGATGAGACCAAGGGAAAACCTGAGGCAGTAATCCAGGTGAAAGGTACAGAAGGCTTAGTGTTCACTCAGCAGTATTGGTGGCTGTACTCAGTTTTCTTGACACTAAGTTTTACTTAGTAGTATAGTGTATAGCTTGTAAGTGTTAATATATCTCCCCATGAGTAGCTGTCTGTTCTCCTTCACAAGGGTAGAGACCATGTCATTTACTGAAACCCTAATAACACCTAATGCTATGCTCCGTATCCCATGTGCACCCATCAGAAGCTGGGTTGACAGTTGGATTCACTGAGCTGCGTTGGGAACAGGGCAGCTGGAACCAGAGAAGTGGGAGAGCACTCCTCATCTGCTGTGCACAGAGGCACTCTCCTCTTCTGTAAGACAGTATCTTAAACTCAGCCAAACCTGCTTGTTATTTTTCCCAAGAAGCCTGGTATATCCTTGTTCTCCATATCCATCCACCCTAGCTAGAAACCTCAAGATAATATTGGAAGCCAAGAACAAAGTTAGGGGGAAATCATTTTTCAGGTTTTTAAGAGCTATGCTTTTTCTTCCAGGATCCTCAAAAGAATTTTTCCTCTCATTCATACATAGAAAGAAGTCAGTGATCCTAAGATTCAACAATGCCACTTCTCTGAATCTACCCTAAAGACACACTCATATGTGTACATAAAGAAGCATGTATAAGCATATTTTTTGTAAGAGACAAAAAGTGAAAATAGTCTAAAAGTCAATTCATGAAACACATGCTAATAAATCATGTTCTATTCATGACACAAAATACTACCAACAGCTAAAATAAATGAAGTAGATTTATAAGTATTAATACAGAAAATACTCCAAAATCGATTGTTTAAGTGAGAAAGGCAATTTGAAGAAATGATAGGTCTTATACCATTGGTGTAAAAAATAACCATCAATGAACCAACAAACTGAAGTAGTAATTTATTTCTTATAGTGCATATGCACTAAATGAATAAAACATGGTCTGGGAGAACATATACAAATCTGGTAACAGTGGTTACTCCTGGGAGGCTGGGATAGGAACAAGGACTGGGAATGATGGTCAAAAATACTGTTTTCTGTATCGAAATTTTTTTCACAAATGTAATAGTGCATTTATGATTTAATGAAATAATTTTTTAAGGTAAGAAAATCATTAAGTGCAGTGCTGTGTTTAGCAGTGAAAAGTTTGAACTACCTAAACATCCAGCAATAGAAATTTTATTAAATCAATCATGGTAATATCTACATAGCAGAATTTAATAAAATATTTATTTTAATATTCACAAGTATAAAGAAGTTAATTTATAGTTCCATTTAAAAGGAACTACTTACTAATTATAATGTTCTGAATTATCCCATTTTTGTAACAAATACATACACAAAAAGTTTGAGATGATGCTTTATAAAAGGTTTATAGTTGTTTCTACAAATCAATGGGATTCTGATTTTCTTTTAGTTCTGTATGTCCTAATTTTTCTCTAAGGTGTAAGTACGTAAGAAGAAAAATTCCATTTTAAAACATGTAAACAAAATGAGAGAGTTGAACTGGGAGAAAGGTAAGAGGAGGAAATGTGTAATGGTGGATGGGAATAAGAAAGTAGGAAAAGATGTTTGAGGATTTTTTTTTAAGAGGTTTTTTTTTTTTCCAGAGAGTTAAGGGGAAAAATATTTTTGTTCTCAGAGTTTTTCAGTATACTTTCCAAGCCATCAAGTTCCTAAATATAACCAAAGATGATGATTTTACGAGCAAGCCAATATAAACATAGTAGATGTTTATATTTCTACATTAACAACATGACATTGGAGCTGCAAAAGTTCTTTTGAATTGGCTACATTTTATTTTTCTAAAAAAATAAGTCCCCTTTTAAAATATAACACCACCCCCACCCCACCATGGCTTTAAATTTCTGTAAGAGGCTGAATAAGATAGCTGCATTTAGGAATGAGGAGAGAGGGGTGGAGGAGCAGGAGGGGTGGGAAGTTAAGCATTTGGGCAGGAAGGGGAAGGGGAGGACTTTTTGCAGAGTCTTACCTAAAAGTAGTACTGCTTAGACTTGAGTGTGTATTTGGATTCTCTAGGGATCTGGTGAAAGTGCAAAGTCTAGGATGGGACTCCCAGATGATGCCCAGGCTGCTAGTCCATGGATAACTTTGAGCAGCAAGGCCTTAGAATCCAGGAATTTGCTCTTCCACCCTGGTTGGCCTGTGTTTCACACTGAAAATCTCTGGCCATGACTTCTTTCTAACCCAAAATTTTTTGGTCAGTATACCAAAAGCAGAAACTTTTCAGAAGGTCACTTTACCATATACAAGGTTCAGTTTAAAGTCCTATGCATGGAAGTAAGTAAAATGGGAAACAGAATAGGGAATGGGCAGGAGCCCCTGATACACAAATGTTATTTGTTATAAAGGGTGTGTTATTATGGAAAAAGCTCTGGACTGGTTGTCAGAAGACCTGGCTTCATTAACTAGCTGTGTGCCTTTGTGCCAATCCTTTCTTTCCAGTTTTCTGTTTCCTTTCCTGTCAAAAGAATTGGTCGACATGGCTTATAAAATTTTTTCAGCTCTTACACTTGAGTTGTCTATAAAGAGAGCCTATATCAACAGGAGGGAAGAAAAGAAAGATGTGCCACCACACACATAGTTGCCAAGGATCCTGTACATGTGGTATTATAATGGAAGAATTTTCCCCTTGTCTGCCCAGATGCAGAAATGTTGGAGTGAGAGACTGGGAAACATGCCTAGTATGAAATCCTAGTACCCTGACTTCCTGGTTTTGGCAATTTAGCGTCTTGGGAATCTGTCCCAGGCTCTGTAAAGTAAGACAGACCATGAAAACAGGCCCTCTAAGAACTGCAATGTGGCTCTGGCAGCTTTCAGATTCCAAGGTCCTCAATCCTTGGGGCCACCCTCAGGTTTCACCTCATTCCCCTACACTGATCAGCAGCCAAATTCTGAAGCCACTTGAGCTTAAAGTTGCAGCCAAATGGCCCTACTGCCTTCCTGTTTGTGAAAGTCTCCAATTCCCAGCCTATGGCCAAATCCAATTTTCACAGCAACTCAACCCTTCCCCTAGGCTCACCCTCTGGACCCAAGACTCCCAGATGCTGCAGACTCTATTTGGGCCTGCAGCAGCCAAGTCTAAGAGAACTGGGAAGACCAGATGGTGACACTTCTTTCTCTACATTGCAGATAGTCCTGTGCTCAAAGTGAGGCTTGGCACCTAGTTTGATAAGCACAGGGTGGGAAAGTGGCCTGCTTTGGTGAGATTATGCAGACTCTGGGGCAATCTCCTACAGTTCTGCCTCATACCTCAACAGGCCTGCACTCCTCACCTTTTCACTTACTCAACAGGCCTATGGCTGTTCTAGCAAAGACTCCCAAATCATCCATAAGCATGCTAGCTTCAGGTCGCTTCCTGTGGTTTAAGGGCAGTTGGCTTCCATCCCTGTTCATGAGACCCTGACCCCCAGCAGACATTCTCTCAGGGCACGGCCTCCATAGACATCCATTTGGGATGCAGGGACCCTGTGGACTGCAGGAGGAGTTATTTTTCCCTCCAGCCCCAGGCTAGCCAGTGCTGAATGATGGGGCTGGCTAGTACAAAAACTGTTTTTTATAATGTTGGTCCTTGGCATTTTTGGTGTCTGGAGAGAGCTTCCTCTCCTCCCACAGTTAATTAGCAGCATAGGAGCATTTCCCTTTCCTCAACAGAAACTCTGTCCCTGTCCATGGGGCCAGACAGAGGGGTGGCAGGTATGGCTAAGTGCTCCCTGAGGTTAACCTCAAACTTAAACTTAGAGCCATACTTGACTAGAAGCAAAGTGAAAGGCAGGATTCGCTTCCATGGGGCAGAGTCAGCAAGTGGGTGCAGGTCCCTGACAAGCCAGGGGATTGTTTTCTAGTCTCCCAGTCAGGTGAGGGGACAGGAGAAGAGAGTGGGGAACCAATGTGTGTTTGACACGTTTGTGAATTGTTCCTATAACAAAGGCTTTTTAAAAAAAAACAACAACAGAGTGGAGCTTTATATATTTGAATGAGAGGCGCACAGAAGGACCTATTGTCAGGAGGAAAAATTGCATGAGTAATTGTGCATGACTTCAGACTTCCCAGTTGAAATGTTAAGCGTGTTAAGGATGATTGTGGACATCCCAGTGTTTTCAGTGTTGAGGAAGAGGGAAGAAAGAACTCCTGGGAGGTAAGGAGGCAGGTTGTTTAGCAAGGCAGGGGAGATAGGAAGCTAAAAAGCTCTTCTTCTTCCTTGCTGGTTCCCATTCTTCCTTTACTTAATTAAGGTACCAACTCCTACAGGAAACCCGCCTGCCCCTACCTCCTTCTCTCATCTCTCACGTTAGATGTTCTTGATAGGTATCTACCATCTTACTATTTACTAGACCATGATACTACTGATAGTTCATAGAGCCGTGTGCATGGATTCCAGGACTGGATCCCACCACTTACTAAATGTATAACTCTGGCCAAATTACTTAATCTCCCTGTGTCTCAGTTTCCTCACCTATAAATTGGAGTATACCTACCTTTTAGGGTTGCTCTGAGGATTAAATGTAGTGATACATATAACATAGAACAGTGCCTGATATATACTATGAACTCAATAAATATTAGCAATTATTATTTTTATTTGTATCCCCAGTGGTTAACACAATTTGTAATATATCATGGGCTAGTAGTTTTTCAACTCTCGTATTCATCATCATTGCTGAGGACCTTTAAAAATATATGAATCTGGCCTCTACTCATCTAGGAGTGAAAATTGATCATGGTATTTGGTAAAAGTTCCTAGGTAGTTTTATTATGCAACCAAAGTCATGAGTGCCTAATGAATAGATGAATAGATGAACCAAATGGGATCAGAGCAAACCAACCCAGGTGATATCATCCTTAGGAAGATCAAAGCATGATTCTGTCTCCTTCAGAAACTTTGTTATTCCTGAGATGGACTTCCAGAGAATGATATGACAGTGAATGTAATGGAATACATGAAAGAATGTTAATTCTAATCATTTCAACATATTGCTCTATTGAAATAGATAATTGATTGACTAGAGCTAATATTAGAGATCAGTTTAGGTCTTTCTTCTTGTGCTGTCTTCTGTTTATGTCGACTTATTGCTCAGAGAGTTACCATAACAACTCCAACCAGAGCTGAACTTTGACCTTTCTTCCAGTTTTAATTTCGACTTGCAGCTAAAGTCTTTAATTCAATTGACATAATAAAACACTTAAAGATCCCAAATAAAGCATTTCTACCCCTATAATGTACAGTTGCTGTATGTTGTTATCATAAAATATTGTAATTAGTTGTTTTATCAAGTTGGTTTACAAAATTTAAACTGCTGCTTGTAAAACACAAAGTCAGGCACCTCACAATGGAAATAATGAACTCTAGCCAGGGCCCTTACTCTCAAGGCATGTGTATATTAATGGGGGAAGTAAAGATAAACATACTGAAAACTAGGGAAAATGAATACAACAGAGACATTTAAATAGTAATGTAGCAGGATAAAGTGGGCTTGGATTCAGATTTAGGTCTATTTCTTATTAGCTATCTGACCTCAGTTAATTCAGTTAAACTTCCTGAATTTCAGCTCCCTTGTCAACCAACCAACCATCCAAATGTGGACTCTGATGCCTATATCATTCAATTACTTCAAAGCAATAATATATGTAAGTGTCTGGCACTTTTTTATTAAATGAAAATATTTTAATGGACAAAGAGCTGTATTCCAACAGCACAATTTGTTGTCAGCAATTTCATTATCAAGAGGAGAGATCATATGGAACAGGAGGATTCAAATCAAAATGGAGAACTAAGCATGAACATATATCTACCCTCCCACCATAAATTCCTCAAAGGACAGAAAAGACAGCTTTTAAAATCATTAAGTCTACCCACACCAGCAAACCAGAGGAGGCAGAAATTATGATAGAAATCTGGATAGAAAGCACTTAGGGTCAAACAGATAGAGAACTCAGGGCAGGGTATTAACATATTCCAAAACACTTTTTTTTTTTTTAAGGTTTTATTTATTTATTTATTTATTTAGTTAATTATTCATGAGAGACACAGAGAGAGGCAGAGACATAGGCAGAAGGAGAAGCAGGCTCCTCACAGGGAGCCCGATGTGGGACTCGATCCCCAGACTTGATCCCTGGACCAGGATCACACACCCTGAGCCGAAGGCAGTCACTCAACCACTGAGCCACCCAGGTGTCCCTCCAAAACACTCTTAAGGTAAATTTCTTTGAAGGTCGGGGCAGAGAATCTCCTTGCTCAGAAGGAGCACATAGAAAGAATACAAGGGGTTAGGAAGCACTCACTAAGGTTATTAATTTTTAAACTGCCCTGTGAACAACAGACCTCTCTCCTCTTCCCTCCACTTCAGGGAACTTTAGTTCAGGCATAGGTAGGTGGTGGGGTGGGGGGGTAGGGGTCAGGAGGGTGAAATAAAACACAAATCTTCATTCTAAGAAAGGAAGTCCCCTGTCTGGGGAGGGTGTCTGTTGGTGTGTAAGGGCCTATGGGAAAAGCAGGGTTGGAAAAGTAACCCTATCCAACTTCCACAGACACAGAAGAAAAAGACAAAGCTGTTCTGCCCAGCCTGTCAACTGTGCCTTCACTGAAGTAAAGATCTCCTTATTTTGCTCTAGGGAAGGACGAAGGACCAAGTAGGGAGGACAGTGGTCCCCAAGCCCGCCTCTCTGTCTGCTCCGAGCACCTTACTGGGAATTCTGCAGTCAAAATGACCTACTCACAGAGTCCCAAGCAACCCTTCACTCACCAAAGGAAACCAGAGGGGAAACGGACTGCTCAAAACTGAAGTGAAACTTAAACAAAATACCTGAAAATTAACCCATTCTTCAAACATAGATATGATGAGAAACCAAGGATCACCAGGTATTTGAGGAAATTCAAACAGCTCTAAAGAAAAGGATTAAGATAAACAAACTGAGAGGCAGCTGGATGGCTCAGTCAGTTAGGCATCTGCTTCAGCTCTGGTCATGATCTCAGAGTCCTGGGATCAAGCCCCAGGTCAAGCTGCCTACTCAGCAGGGAGTATTTCTCCCTCTCCCTCTGCTGCTCCCCCAGCTCATGCTCTCTCTCCCTCAAATAAATAAATAAAACTCTTAAAAAAAAAAAATTTTAGTAGGGCAGCCCAGGTGGCTCCGGGGTTTGGCGCCGCCTTCAGCCTAGGGCATGATCCCCACAGTTGTGGGATCGAGTCTGACATCGGGCTCCCTGCATGGAGCCCGCTTTTCCCTCTGCCTGTGTCTCTGCCTCTCTTTCTATGTGTCTCTCATGAATAAATAAATAAATAAAATATTTTTTAAAAATTTAGTACGTAAATTTAAAAAAATTTAGTAAATAAAAATAAAAATTATGGTAGCAAAACTAAAAAAGTAGTAGATGGGATGAATAATAAAATGGATATGGCAAAAACTGAGGATATTATCCAGCAGCTTAGTGTGAGATCTCCCTGAATATATGGAAGCAATCAGAAATGGAAAATTTGAGAGAAAAATTGAGAGACTGCTATGGACTGAATTGTATGTTCCCCTGAAATTCATATATTGAAGCCCTAAACTCGTTGTGACTGTGTCTAAAGATAGATCCTATAAGGAGGTGATAAAGGTTAAATGAGGTTAATTCAATAATTCAATAGGGCTGGTGCTCCTATTCAAAGGGTAAGAGAGCACAGCTATCTCTCTGCTGTGTGAGAACACACCAAGGGCACCACCAGAAGGCAGCTGTCTGCAAGCCAGAAGGAGAACCCTTACTGGAAACTGAATTGGCTAGCACCTTGATCTTAGCCCCCAACACTGTGAGACAATAAATTTCCATTGTGTAAGCCACCCAGTATATGGTATTTGACTAAGCCTCAGCAGAGTAATAGAGAGACACAAAGGATTGATTCAGAAATACCTCCTTTCATTGGAAAGAAATGCCAGGAAAGAACTGAACATTGGTGGGGAAGAGATTCACAACAAAATAATCAAGGAAAATTTCCCCATCCCAAAGAAAGGCTCAAGACTTCATAGGGCCTGCTAAGCTGCAGGCAAGGAACATTTTTAAAGGGGCTTGCTTAGACAAACACTCAGAATGTTTCAGAGCCAAAAGGACAAAGAGAAAACTCTCAAAGTATTCAGAGTAGAAAAACAGGTTACCTACAAGGAACAAAAATGAATTGGCTGTCAGACTTCTGAAAGGTCACTCTGAATCTGGACTGCAATGAAGTAATAACTTCAAACTTTGAAAGAAAATAATTTTGACCTAAAATTATATACCATGCTAGCCAAACTAGCTTTCCAATGAGGGAGCAAAATCAAGACAATTTTTTTTTTTTACCCTCAAGATGGTAAAAGATGAGTAAACTTGGCCCTCTCAAACTCCATGGGAGTGTCAATTGGTACCTCCATTTTGAACAGGGCAACTTGAAAGTATGTATCAAAGTTTTTCCTCTCCAGCTATCTAACCTGGAGAAGAGTTTGTACAAATGCACAAGAGGCTTGTACAGCACCGTGGGGTCATTAGTGCAAATCCTGGAGTCAGAGTGCTATGTTCAAATCCTAGCTCAGCCACTTATTAGTTATGGGACTTTGAGTAAAATTACCTTAATGCCTTTCCAGTGAAATGAGGATGATAATATGTACTCCTTATTTCATAGGGTTGTTCAAAGAATTGAGTGAGTTACTACATGCAAAGTGCTTAGAACAGATCTTTATCAGATTAAGCACTTGATAAATGAGTTTTACTGTCATGTATCATATATAGCAATATTAGATGTTATCTAAGGATATTAGACAGTAGACTACTCCCAATTCTGTGCCACTGGAAAGAAATCATGCTGTGGTGTTTGATATGGAACAATATTATAGGACCTAGCATCTATAAGTAGAAGGATAGTAATAGTACAACCATACTATGGAATACTATGTAGCTGTTAATTTAAAAAAAAAAGGTAGAATTATACTAGTTCTATGTGCTATCATGGAAAGATCCCAAGGATATATTGCTAAATGAAGGTGAGGTGGAAAAAGCAAATTGCTGAACAATATATAGAGATTATCCCATTAAAAAATACATGAATGTAGGGGATCCCTCGGTGGCGCAGCAGTTTGGCGCCTGCCTTTGGCCCAGGGCACGAACCTGGAGACCCGGGATCGAATCCCATGTCGGGCTCCCGGTGCATGGAGCCTGCTTCTCCCTCTGCCTGTGTCTCTGCCTCTCTCTCTCTCTCTGTGACTATCATAAATAAATTAAAAAAATTAAAAAAAAATACATGAATGTACACTGGACATATGTAAACAGTGGCATACCACTGTAGGGCATAATAGAGGGAGCTGGCTGTCCTGGGTGTAGTTAGTAAGTGAATATATGAACTCAGGATAATTTAAAACAATAATTTTAAGGAATAACATGAAAACAATAATAAATGATAGTAAAATCTACTTAATCTACTTCTTATTATCACCATGAGCAGTGGAAACAAACTATGTCAATGATGAAATACTCCTCCCACCAGAGCAGTCTGCTCTTCCTGTCAGCCCCCCAACCCCTAATGCTAGATGCTATTGCATCTTCCTACGTGCATACAAAAACTTACAGCAGAATCTTACAGTACTGACTAAATAGGATAATATACAGAAGGAAGTGAGGTTAAGTGGGGGTATGTGAGCAGCATTCTTACTTTTCACTTGCTACTCATTTAAATTTTTTTTGCAGAGAATATACTTATATATTTATAGTTTGCACTTGTATAGTTAATATTTTTTTAATTTGGGAAAAAAGGTAACATGGTAGGCAAAAAGATTTATTCAAGGAAGTCAGAAAAAATGAAACCCAGCGAAAGCCTATAATAATTCCTCCAAATATTTTAGATTATGGAATATGGATTAGGTATGGCAACTGCATTTTCAGAACTAAAAGTTAGAAGCCAGCATCTGCCAAAGCATTTTTGGTACAACTTCTGAGTGAGAGAGGCAGCCTGAGACATGCAATCTGGGTGCCAACATAATGGAATTTCTGGGACCATCGAATGGATTATTATTACAAATAGACTGTCAAAAACCAGGCCTGTCCATAAATCCCGAATCCCACTCCGTTTTTGGATCCTTTTGGAACTGAACTCCTGTTATGATACCAACTTCAAACCTAGTGTTCAGCCTGCCTTACCGTGACTCCCCTGAGTTCAAGGCTTGAAGCCTTTGCTCCCACCGAGATCTGCCACATCTCCTGGCAGAGTACTTCCAACTTTTCAGTTGCCACAGCAGCATCCTCAGGCATGCTATCTGCCCTTACAGCCCCCTGATTTTCTCCTGGACTCCCCACCCTCAGCTCAGCCGCCTTCTGCACTGCCCACACTCCCCACACTTCCTCCCACCCTCTCCACCCCACCCTTTGTACGCAGCTGAGCCAGCCTGGCCTGGGGTACTGTTACCGGTCCCAAGCACAGGGTAAGCTGAGGCTGTGAAAATGAAATGGCTAGGTACAGAAAGGAAGAGAGTCATAGATCCAGACAAACAGGAAAGGTTTGCCAGGAAACCAGACTGATGTGAGCTGAGTGGAAAGGAGAAGTTAGAGCAGGACTCACAGAACATCTTGGGGCCAGTTGAGGAAGTAAGAGACTAAATGTACCCAGAAGTTCTAGTTCTCAGCATGAAGAAGGGTGTCAAGGTAAGTGCATGGATATTCATCACTGAGAAAGACCAAATGAAAGCCTCCCATGGGCCCCAGAACATTCTGTGGGGAACAGGGAAAGAAATTGTGTTAGGAACTCATGCTCTTCACCCAGGCTATGTGATGTCAAGCAAATTCCTTAATCTCTTGAGCTTTTTCTGTAAAATTGGAGTCCTTCTAAACATTAAATGGATTCAGGTAAGTAAAGCTCTCAGGCCAGCATTCAGTATATCCAAATTTCCTTCTCCTTCCATCAAAATGTTGATGATGATGATGATGCAGCCTCTCACTACCCATTCTATCCTCAGTGTGAGCAGTGGACACACTAAATAATAGTGAATTATGATAGCTAACATTGATTGAGGGCATATTATTTGAAAGCTTTATTTTAAACTCTTGGCAGCATGACCTCAATCCTCACAACTCTATAAGGGAGATAATATTAGTAGTCCTTGTTTACAAATGAGAAAGTCAAGGCTCAAAGACGTAATTCACCCAAGATACATAGCTAATAAGAGGCAGAACCAAGATGAAAATCCAGCTCTTATTGCAAAACCCATGCTCTTTACCAGTGCACTATTCCTTCCCATTGGTAAGGCAGAAAACAGAGAAAAGGTTAAACAAGTAAAGGTCCTATCCAAGGCATTGATGAAGATCAGTAGGATGGTTCCTATTATCCTATTTCCCTGTATGGAAGCAGCTGCTGTAGGAAGCTTCCTGGAGAGTTCCCGCTGACCGTGGGACCCAGAAGAGATGCTACTGCTGAAATGAAGTCATAAACCTCCCCAACTGCCAGAGATGAGTGATGGCATCCAAAAAGCAAGCAGATCACATATGTAACCAGTACAAATAAAGCTGTAGGCAAGGGCATTGCCTCGTGTTATGAAAGTATCTTGCAGTCAGAATGTGGTAATTGAGTCCAAACAGAAGGGTGATGACTTGGCAGGCCGTCTAGAACAAGCCAAGTTAAAGTTTGCCCATGTGTCTGTAGACAGCTGTAGCTCTATCCATTCTAATTTTAAATGATCCATAGTGGTTCTGTGGGCAGAAAGCCCTGGGATGAGAAGGGCCTGAAGGAGATGCTGCCTGGGGAAGGCCAAAGCACCAAACAAACAAAAGAAATTACTACTGTTAAAAAAGAAAGAAAGAAAGAAATTACTACTGTTAATTTATTTTTATTTTTTTAAATAGTATTTTTTAAAGTTTTTATTTGAGAAAGAGAGGGAGAGCGAGAATGAGTGGAGGAAGGGCAGAGGGAGAAGCAGACTCCCCACCAAGCAGCCAGATGCAAGACTCAATCCCAGAACCCCAGAGTCCCAGGATCATGACCTGAGCCAAAGGCAGATAGATGCTTAACCGACTGAGCCACCCAGGTGCCCCACTAATGTTAATTTAATAATGCCAATGACATTAATAATGCCAGTGGTTTCATTAATGTTTTAGTCATCACCACCACTTCATTTATTCACTCACTCATGTATTTATTTATCTAGGAAACATTTATAGAGAGCCTACTGTGTTCCAGGCCCTGTGTCAGGTGCTAGAACATTAGGGAGTTCCCAGGAGCTTACAGGGTAGTCAGAAGATGGTCGTTAGCAGGCCCTTCCAACACAATCAAGTAAAAGCTCTACTGTCAGTGAGGGCCTGCCATATGCAACCACGTTGTCTCCCTGCCAAAAGGTAATTGTGCAAATGGGAGTCAGGAAATACCTCCTATGATATGCAAGTCAGAAAAGGACTTTAAGAAGTATTCTAGCTCCCTCACTATGTTAAGAAGGAAGCCATGGACCTGAGTTATAAAAAGGATATACTGCAAATCAAGACTACACATAGTATCGACTGAATGGCTCTATCATAAGTGCTGCAGGAGTTTAAGGGAGACAAGTATCACTGTAAGTCAAAGAAGGCTTCCTGGAAGAGGTGGGACTTAAACTGGGCTTTCCTGAAAAAAATAAGGAGTGTATATGTCTGATGGGGGGGGGGGGGGAACACCTGTTTTCTTAGATATTGATCAAATTGTTCCTTAAGACTATAATTTTTTTATCTGTTTGTAAATAACCCCAAATTCTTGAGATCTGCAATTTTTTATTTGTGCATTTGAGAAGATCTGCTACCAGATATATGATTAGTTAAATAGGCTTTGGAGTCTGACAGACCTGGGATCAAATCTACACTCCACTGTTTTCTACTTGTGTAACCTTAGTTTCCTCATATGTTAAATGGGTTAATAATGCCTACCATAGGACTGTGTTGAGTGTTAAATGATGTAATATATGTAAAGCATGTAGCATAGGACTTGACATTCAGGAAACACATAGCATAGCTTCTTTTTTTTTTTTTAAAGATTTTATTTATTTATTCATGAGAGACGCGGGTGGGGGGGGAGCAGAGGGACAAGTAGGCTCCCTTCAGGGAGCCTGATGCGGGACTCGATCCAGGGACTCCAGGATCATGCCCCCTAGGTGGAAGGCAGGCACTAAACCGCTGAGCCATCCAGGGATCCCCCATAACATAGCTTCTTAAATGTCATGATAATTACTTACCTGCATGGACCTTATGACATGTACAGTATATCCTATATTTATTCAATTTCTGTTAATTCTTTTATCAAATAGTTAGGCACAGTGCCAGGCATGATGCTAGATGTGGGACAAACTGTGTACCAGACAGACAATTTCTCTGCCTACTTAGGGCAGTTTAAAGGAATATGAGACATGTAAACCACAATTGGGGTACAATGTGAGTTGCACTGTAATAGGGGTAGGTACTAGTCATTATTGGTCAGCACTGGGAAGGCTATGAACTTTAAGAGCTATATTAGGGATTTCAGGGAACTGACCTCACCAGGGTGCAGTTGCTCTGAAAATGCTCCCACCAGCAAAGTCATTACCACTTCATTATTATTATTATTATTATTATTATTATTATTATTATTAAGTTTTTTGTTTTAATTCTAGTATAGTTAAACTACATATTAGTTTCTTTTTTTATACATATTAGTTTCAAGTGTAAATATTGTGGTTCAACATTTCTATACCTTACTCAGGGTTCATCATTATAATTGTACTTTTTAATCCCATCACCTGTTTCACCCATCACCCTACCTCCCCTTTTGTAAATAAGTTTGTTCTCTGTAGTTAAGAGTGTTTCTTGGTTTGTCTTTCTCTCTTTTTACTCTTTGCTTGTTTGTTTTGTTTACTAAATTCCTAATATGAGTGAGATCATATGGTATTTGTCTTTCTCTGCCTGACTTATTTTGCTTAGCATTATACTCTCTACCTCCATCCGTGTTGTTGTGAATGGCAAGATTTCCATATTTGTTATGGCTGGATAATATTATGTTGTATATATGTAAATTACTTCTTTATCTATTCATCTTTTAATGGACAGTTGGGCTGCTTCCATGATTGAGCTATTATAAATAATGCTTCAATAAACATAGGGGTGCACGTATCCTCTTGAATTAGTTTTTTTTTTTGTATCTTGGGGGTAAATACCCAGTAGCACAATTACTGGATCACAGGGTTGTTTTATTTTTAACTTTTTGAAGAAATTCCATACTGTCTTCCACAGTGGATACACCAGTTTGCATTTGCAGCTACAGTGAATGAGGGTTTCTTTTTCTCCACATCCTCACCAACACCTGTTGTTTTCTTGTGTTGTTAACCTTAGCCATTCTGACAAGTGTGAGGTGATATTTTGTAGTTTTGATTTGTATCTCCTTGATGATGAGTGATGTTGAGCATCCTTTCATGATTCTATTGGCCATCTAGATGTCTTCTTTGGAAAAATGTCTATGCATGTCTTCTGCACATGTTTTAGTTGGATTATTTGTTTTTTGGTGTGTTGAGTTGTATCAATTCTTTATATATTTTGGATACTAACCCTTGATTGGATACTTCATTTGTAAATATCTTCTTCCATTTAGGAGGTTGCCTTTTAGTTTTGTTAATTGCTTCCTTTGCTATGCAGAAGCTTTTTATTTTGATGAGTCACTACCACTTCTTGATAGTTCTATGTTTGCTCTATACTTTGTACAATGTCATTTCCACTTAATAGCAGAGTAATCTGGATAGAAAGGGATGTCTTCTCTTAATAGTCCAGCATCCAGCAGAAATTAAAAGAAGCAGTAAAAATACACCTGAGCTTAAGCTCTAGACAATTTTCCAGGCTCCTCTCTCCCAGTGCATTTAGTACCTGTGGCAGCAAGCATCCAAAATGGCTCCCAGTGATCCCCACCTCCTGCAACTTATACCCTGGTATATTCCCCTTATGCATTATATCATGGCTGTCCTTTGTAACCAATAGAAAATGGCAGAAGTGATAGCATGGCACATCTAAAATTAGGTTATAATCTTGGGTGCTCTCTCACACATGCTCTCTTTCTCTTTTATGACTTTCCTTGGAGAAAGCCAAGTCTTGAGCAGATCTATGGAGAGGTTCACATGGCAAGGAGTTGAAACCTCCTGCCAACAGTCACATGGGTGAACTTGGAATTGGATTCTCTAGCCCTACTCAAATCTTCAGAGACTACAGCCTTGGCCAACAGCTTGACCTCATGAACTACCCAGCTAAGCCATTCCCAGATCCTGACTCCTAGAAATCATGTGGGATAATATAAATGCTTATTGTTTTAAGCTACTAAGTATTAGGGTAATTTGTTTTGTAGCAATGAGTAACTAATACAGCGCCCCTGGATGCTTACCTGTCATGGCACTTACCACACTGTGTTGTAATTACTAGTGTATGCTTTCATCTCTTCCTCAAACTGTGAGCTTAATGGATACCATATCTTACTGTCTTTGGATTTTCATCAGTTGGCACATGTCTGGCCCATAGCAGATGGTCAAACAACTTTGTTGGATGAGTAACTTGCCTTTGTATAGCACATTAGAATTTATAAAGCATTGATACATTTAGATAGTCCTCATGGCACCCCTAGAGGATAACTACTAATATTATTCCCACTCAACAGATGAGGAAATTGAGGCTCAGTGACTCAGTTTTCTCACAGCCAATAGTTAATAAAATCACGACTCAAACCCAAGTAATCCAATTCCTAGTCTATGCTCCTGCCCCCGTACCAAACTGCTCTTCATTTACCTTGTAGGGGAGGAGGGGAGGAGAAAAATTATTCTAAAGACTGGGGTGCTGTCCAGTCATGATGGATCTCTGTAGAAAGGGCAATGGACAAGAACATGGCTCACTTATGAATAGGCCAGATCTCTGTGGGCCTTCCCGACACCCCACATGCAGTATTTCATTTAATGATCATAAACCCAAAATAGGAAATTAATCATTACTATTCCTACTTCACAAATGAGAAAACCAAGGCAAGATCTCACGTATGTTAAATAGTAGAGCTGAGACTCAAGCAAATGTATTCAAACTCCTAGTTCAAGGCTCTTCTTATAAAACTCAAACTGTTTCCTTTTCCTAGTACTGGACAGATGGATTTGGGGTCCAGATAGAATTCTTAATTCCAGCAGGGATACACAGGGCAAGATATCACAGAGTCTCAGACAATGAGCAGACATGACTAATATAAGGACACTACCTGTGTGGCTATGTTACACCTCACCCTCATGTTGAGCTCCAGTCACTGATAATCAGTCCAAGGTTTCACAAGATCCCTTTTATCAATGAAAGGAAATATGCTGCTGTTGTGGTTAGAGTAATTTTCAGTTTACATGTCTTTAAAATGGGAAAAATAATTGTAGTAATGGTTAAATGAGATGACGTATGTAAAATGGCTGGCATGTAATAGATGTTCACAAGTATGTAAATACTCTTCTCCCTTCTGGCTCTATTCCTATGGGATAATTTTGGGACAGGAGCACATAGCGTTTTGTGAGCCTGTCTTTTCCCTATAAACTGAAGTCTTAACAGCAACAGTGGAAAGCAGAGGGAGAAGAGAATATTTCTGAAGACTCTGTGCAGTCTTCAGCTTGAAGGGTGCACTGCAGTGGGATTTCTGCTCTGTGTCAGCTGTGCAGTGGGGCAGGAAGACCTCCATTCTTGGAGGACAGGTATCATGCTGAGGAGAAGAAGCCCCAGCTGCTCTGTGGGATCTGATGGAATGTGCCTCTGGGCTGCCTGACGCCTTGCTGGGTTGGGTAAACTTGGCCTGTTGGTTTCCATCCAAGAGACCTTTCACCTTAAGGACTCAGTGACCAGAAAAACATTCCAGAAGCCAATAATTTCTCATTCTCCAGGGAGCCAGGGTGCAGACAGTTTCTGGGCTGGACACTGGGGACAAACCCATGAGAGGCCTCTGTGCTAAGGGCTCCATCTGATCCCAGGAAATGCAGTACTGGTTCCATGTGCTAGAAGACACAGCCTCCTGCCAGGAAAAGGATCTGGGCTTTGTCTTCATTCACTCCAGCATTTAAATGAGGCTGTCTAGGGTTTCATAGATGGGCTGTGAAGATGGCCAGTCCACCGCTGGAAGTCAGAGTGAGCCTGACTCTTGCAGTCCTGTTCAATGCAATTCAGAGCAATTAGACAACCACGTGAGAACCAGGCGCAGGCCTTTGAGGACATAGGTGACATTGTGAAAAGACTTTGAAGTTGGAGTCTTTAATTGAATCCTAGATCTACCATCTACTAACTATGACTTGGGAAAGATATTTAACCTTTCTGGGCCTCAGTTTCTTTATCTGTAAAGTAAGAGTAATAAAGTAAGAGTAATGCCTGCTCTGCAAGCCTGAAGTAAGGATTAAATGAAGTTGTCATGTGTAAAGGGTATAGAAAAGTGCCTGCTGCCTGATGAGCGCTCAACAAACCAATCTGTATTACTACATTTCATGTGGAGACAGACAAGAGGCAAAAACAGCCACAGTAAAAGAGACAGTATATGTAAAATTCAATATAACTCCTTTGATTTTTTTTCGACTAGCATATATTGTGGAACCTCCTAAGTGCTAGTGACTAAAGAAAGATATAAGGACAATGGCCCCGACCAACAAGAACTCAGAATTTTACACCTAAGATGGATAAGTAAGCAAACAATTTCTATTGGATTTACCTGTAATCTAAGATAAAGGATAGAAAATGCTGTTGGAGCAGGATGGAGAAGGTGCTCACATTGTCTGAAGGAGTTAGGGATCTTGCTGAAGAAGCAACAGTTGGGCTCTGTTGGCAGTCTTGAAAGATGAACAAGCAGGCGTTCACCAAGTGAAATGAGTATAGAACGTCATTGCTGACACTGGGGACAGTGTATGGGAAAAACATAAAGGCATGAAAGAGTTTGGTTAGAGGAATGGGACCTATGGAATAACTGGATATAAGGGACAGGATAAAGGACCATCAGCTTTGAGAGATACTAAAAAGACCTTGTTTGCCTGCTGAAGGGTTAGGACTTTGTTCTGAAGGCAAAGGGGGATTAAGAGCAAAAAAACAAGATGATTAATTTGTTTTTAGGAAAGATAACTGGGTGGCAGTTGGGGTGCAAAGGGGAAAGACTAGAGGCTGGGCCACTGGAAGCATCTGAAGATAAAAGCACATCTGGGTTACATAATCAGGAAGTTGATGGGGTCTCAGGAAGAGAGGCTAGACCTCTTGGCTCCTGGTTTGAGCTTTTTCAATTAGATTACTCCTCATTCCACATCTTTGAAACCTGCCTACTAAGCAAACCTTGGCCTAGAATTATAGTGCTCATGTGAACAGGACAATAAAGCATGCCAAATTGCAACTAAGTTTGATTTGGACCAAGGCACCTGCTTTTTATCCATGGTTCACCACAGCATTAAAATATGTTCAACATTTTTCTGAGCATTTACTCCCTGAGGCCTATATTCCTAAGGAGAATGCAAATTGTTATTGATTTGGGCCAGTCATTTATCCATTTGCTCATTTTATCTATTCACAGAACCACAGAAATATATCAGCAGCTACTGTGCTCTAGTCTGGCTAAGTCCTGAGGATATGGAGACGGAAGGCAATCTCTGCCCTCAGAAAGCTCAGCCTGCTGGAGGGAAAAGCAGAAAAGTAAATACACAGGGACAATCCAGTGTGATGGTTGCTAATCTAATGAGAGAGAGGTTCTAATTGTTATGGGAGCTTGGAGCAGGCATACTCAACAGTCTGAGCCATCAGGGAAGTAGGGGACACTTGTTTAAGGCTTGAAGCACAAAGAAGAGGGTGCAGAGCTACTCTGAGTAGAAGGAAGAGCATATGCTGCTTGGAGTTACAGCGCAGTGTCAGGAATGATGAGAATTCGAGAATTCAACAGTCTTCTAGCCCCGAAGCCAAACACATGCTCTGCCTGTTTTAATCAAATAAACCATATTAATTCAGATTCAACTTACGACTTCCTTCTGGTACCTCACTGCACAAGGCTAAGCCAGCGCCCACTTTCCTTCAAATTATCAAATAGGCAAAGTTTGCCTGGCGTTTTTGACATCCTCTTTCAGTGCCTGTCTCGGGACACCTTGAACTCTGGCCCTGGTGCCTGAAGCTGTTCTTCCAAGAACCAAGAGCCACCTCATCTCCCGCCCTTACAGGGGCCCAGGTTCCCAGTCTCTTTTCTCACTCGCTTCCATATCAAGTCTTGGCTTGTGGGACAAATTCTGCCCAGCTTTTGGTTGGTGTTACCTTCTGAACCTGAAAGTCTACCACACACTTTAATTGTTCATAACCACTAATCGGCTTAAGGCATTCACCCTTGTCAGAGTTATCTACTCAACATGGTCTTTCCTCACTTTACTTGTCCTCTGTGAGGTACATGATCTCATCATTCTTCCACTTGTGATTTTTTATGAAATCTCTTTCTCTGGGGCCACCTCCTACTTCTCTGGCAGCCCCATACATAAAGCTCTGTCATCACACTTTTCAAACATACAGGTTTTTTTGTTTTGTTTTTTAAGATTTTATTTATTCATTCATAATAGACACAGAGAGAGAGAGTCAGAGACATAGGCAGAGGGAGAAGCAGACTCCCTGTTGAGCAGGGAGCCCCATGCGGAACTTGATTCCAGGACCCCAGGATCACGCCCTGAGCCAAAACCAGACACTCAACCATTGAGCCACCCAGGCATCCCAAACATACAGGGTTTTAATGATTTCCCTATTTTTGTCTTCATACTAGACAAAAAGCTCTGGTTTTACTCACTTTTCTTTCCCTAGTTCCTGGATGAACAAATGAATTAGTAAGGAAAAGGATTGAAGTCTCTGGAACAAACTTCTGCCAGTGGAATGCCACTCTAGATGTAAGAATGGCAAACATAAGAGGTATGTTGGAGAACCAACTTTCAGTACCCCTCTATGCTATCAGCCACTGCCTACTTTGCCTGGGTCTAAGGTAAGTTGTGAGAAAAGAAACGATGTCCCTGGAAACAGAGAGAAGGCAGCATCTTCTACCTTAATTTCTTTGAGCCCTGTCTAGCCGAATTTCCCTAGGCCCATTTCTGTGGGCCTGTGCTACTTTGCATGGCTCTTATTCATGAACTTGGAACTATTAATGACACACCGGAAGCTGATATTCTACTTGACCTGAATTATGTTTTAACATTAATGCTGTGAAACTTCACAGAGGAGAACTAAACTGAAGTTAATACTTACTAAAAAGAAAACGAGGAGTCCCTGGTTTATTATTAGAAAAATTCCAGCCTTTGGTCTGAATTATTTTCCAGTTTTACTGAGAAATAATTGCCATACGTCATTGTATAGGTTTAAGGTGTACCACATGATTGTTTTATTTACATATATTGTGACATGATGACCATAATAAATTCAGCCAACATCTATCTGCTCATATAAATACAGTAAGAACAAAAGGGAAAAATGTTTTCTCCTTGTGATGAGAACTTTTAGGATTTATACTCTTAACAGCTTTCCTATGTATGATACAACAGTGTTAGCTAGAGGTGGTGTGTTGTGCATGTCATCTCTAGTATTTATCTTATAACTGGAATTGTGTACCCTTTGATCACTTTCCTCTAATTCTCCCTACCGAGCCCCTGCCTCTGGTAATAAGTCTGACCTTGTTTTTTTTAAAGCAAGGTTGTTTGTTTGTTTTTAGATTCCACATGTAAGTGAGATCGTATAATGATTGTCTTTATCTGCCTGACTTATTTCACTTAGCATAATACCTTCAAGGTCCATCCATGTTGTTGCAAATGGTAGAATTTCCTCACTTTTTAATGGCTGAATAATAATGCGTTGTATTTAGATACCACAACTTCTTTATCCATTCACCCATTGAGGGATACACAGGTTGGCTAATGTAAATAATGCTGTTATGAACAAGGGGATATAGATATCTTTTCATATTAGTGTTTTTGTTACCTTTGGAGATATTCCCAGATTAATTTCTTTTTTGTGTTAAGATCCAAAAATACCAAAAAGTATGACTGATTAGCCACATAAAGCATATGCTGAGTGTCCTCAGCCAAAGCCAAATACGAGAAAAGTCAAACAGTGTATAGAAAACAAATAAATGAATCACAGTATTGGGTAAACTGCTGTTTGGCACAAATCCATGTCACAGACCAAGAAGTATCTCTGCAAAAATGTGAGAAATTAAAAAAAAAATGTGAGAAATATCTGGAAAAGATGTGGAAAATATCTCAGAAACAGATCTGAATTTGACCTGTAAGCTTGACTACAACTGAACTTTGACCCACAGGAATAATACATGATGTTTTCCTTTAGTACATATTTTGTCATCACTGTGCATGGCCAGCTGGAGCCAGGTTGACCCACTGCCATAGGAAGCAAAGGTAACGGAACTGGCTGCTTAGAGCAGTGGAATGGAAGCAGGCACAGGAGCTGGGAGCCCTGAGTCAAATAGCTGTGTACCACATGTAACATTCTTTAAAAAGCCCTAGCCTTCCACATGCATTAACATATAACTGACTACAGACTGTTTAGTCTAATGTCCAATTTTTAAAAAATATTTTATTTAAAAAAAAATATATATATATTTTATTTATTTGTTTGTTTGAGGAGGAGAGGGACAGATTGAGCATGTGTGTGTGAGCAGGGAGAGGGGCAGAGGGAGAGGTAGAAGGAAAGAATCTCAAGCAGACTCTACACTGAGTGCAGAGCCAGACACTGGGCTCGATCTCATGACCCTGAGATCATGACCTGAGCCAAAGTCAAGAATAGGTCACTTAACCGACTAAGTCACCCAGGTGCCCCAGTCCAATGTGACATTTAATTACAATAGACTTTTAAAAAATTACAATAGACTTTTTTTAATTCACGGAATTGCTTATTCTGTGGTTAAAGTCACCTTGTGAATATTAGGGATGAAAAGATAGGAATGACTGGGACCTAAATTTTCCAAAATCTGTCAGGTAACTAGTTTTATGTGCTAAGTTCTAGGCACATAAAGAGCTACAAAAAATCAACAGGCACAAATCCTTCTGCTTTCAAAGAGTGTGGAGTCTAGGAGCACAGTGGTCAGGCACAGGAACTGCAGTCACACTTGAGTTCAAATCTCTACTGGAGCCTTAGCTGTGATCTTGGGCAAGTTATAAGCCTCTCCTTGCCTCAGTGTCCTCATCTGTAAAACAGACCTAATAGCATAAGGTTTTTGTAAGATTTAAATGAGCCAGTACATGTAAAGCATTTAGAATAGTGCCTTGCCCATAATAAGTGTTTAATAAATGCTAGCTATCAGTACTACTGTTTCCTTCTACCTTATTTCATAGGTATAACATCACTCTCTTACATTTCCTCCTAGACAGGGAATCGTCTGAGAGGTGCATATCAAAAGCACATATGTAAGTTCTGGAGGCTTAGCTGATGGAGATATTCACTGCACCCTTGGAGAAAGATTACCCATGTTTTGTAGAGACATAACATTACTAAGGTTTGAAGGAAGGGGAGGATTTGCATATACCGATGTTGGCAGTGGGATCGGAGGAAGAATTCAGAGAGAAGGTTTCCAAGTTGAGAGCAACATTAGCAAAACACGAAGCAGTAAACATGCTGGATCTGAGGAAACAGCTGAGGTCAATCTTGTTGTATCAGAATGTGTGAAAACAAAGGAGCGGGAAAGGGCTAGAGGGACTGCTGGGGCTAAACCCAAGAGGTTCGCTCACAAAGGTGATTTTACTCACCTGTTCCCTGTACTTTGCCAAACTAATGAACTTATCACCAAAAACCACTCTCAGAGGGAAACTTTGACAATAAAAATGAACAGATGAGAGAGCTTAAAAAACAAAACATGTCCCTTTCCCCCAAAGACCAGTAAGCCCAGGGAAACTCAAATTCTGGTTCCAGTTTTCACTCATTCATTCATTCATTCAAGTGGGGGAGGGGCAGAGGAAGAGGGAGAAAGAATCTTCAGCAGGTTCCATGCTCAGCACAGGGCCTGACGCTGGGCTTCCATCTCGTGATCTTTTTTTTTTTTTTTAAGGTTTTGTTTATTTATTCATGAGAGACAGAGACACAGGCAGAGACAGAAGCAGGCTCCATGCAGGGAGCCCGATGTGGGACTCGATCCGACGACCCTAGGACCATGCCCTGGGCTGAAGTCAGGTGCTAAACTGCTGAGCCACCCAGGGATCCCCATCTCATGATCTTGAGATACTGACCTGAGCCGAAATCAAGAGTCAGACACTTAATCACCTGAGCCACCCAAGTGCCCTGGTTGCAGCTTTCTGCTTGTCAGCTGTGAATATCCTTTCCAGTGTTCCAGTTCAGCTATACTCTGTCAAACCACTAGATAAATAAGTGTACACATCATAATAGAGATGGTAGTTAGATTCACGGCAATAATTCCTGATAATTGTGAAGAGTTCTAAGGCTTTGTTAGAAATAATTGGGGTTTGGGATGCCTGGGTGGCTCGTGGTTGAGCGTCTGCCTTTGGCTCAGTTCATGATCCTGGGGTCCTGGGATCAAGTCCTACATTGGGCTCCCGTGGGAAGCCTGCTTCTCCCTCTGCCTATGTCTCTTTATCTTTCATGAATGAATAAGTCAAATCTTGAAAGAAAGAAAGAAAGGAAAGAAAGAAGAAAGAAAAAGAAAGAAAGAAAGAAAGAAAGAAAGAAAGAAAGAAAGAAAGAAAGAAAGAAAGAAAGAAAGAAAGAAAGAAAAAAGAAAGAAAGAAAGAATTGGAGTTTGACTTGCTGTTATAGCCATGCAAAAGAAAAAAGTAAGTCCATATGCTTATTTTAGAATTGGTAGGGCCTTTCAAGCCCTGTAGACTATGCCCACTCACAGTGCAGAAGAAGGAAAAGAAGTTTGAAGGTTAAATGGACTTACTCCAAGTCACCCAGCAATCAATAGCAAAATCATTTTCTGAACACAAAATTTGGGGGAAGCCAAAAAAAGCTTTTATGCACACTTGTAAAATCTATACAAGTGTATTCAGTGTTCTGTCCCACCCCTCATCCATGAATCTTTGAAATTTAAAGTACAATATCCCAACAGGAGGCTTTTAAAAATTGGAACACAAATTTTTTTATATTTACAAAAGTGATCTTTGTGAATTTATATAGCATGCTATAAAATAATTCAGTAAAGCTATTAAAATTAACTATAGCTGACTCTGAGCACTTGTTCTTTGGCAAACATTGTACTGAGCACTTACAATGCATTATCTCATATCATTAGAACAACAACTCTCACAAAGGTACTACTGTTATCCTCGTTTTATGGTTGAGGAAACTTAAAGAGATTTAGTAACTTGCTCAAACTTACACAGCTAGTGAGGACCAGTCTGGACTCAAAACTCCTGACACTCCTATTAACTGTAAAAAGACTGAATCTTTGTAGCTAGTAGTGGATGATACCTACCTTGTACCAGTAAGTCAAAATTATCCAGCCAAGGTGTAGAAACTAGAAGATTTAATCTTTAAAAAATTTTACCCTAATAGGTAAAACCTCTGATAGGTAACACTTCTAATAGGACTTCTTATCTGTTTGTCACAACCACCCATTTTTACTGCACTTTGCTGGAAAAACAGATGCCTGTGGTTTATCATAGATTTCAGTGACCGTTAATAACTGTTAGCAACCTGTGGCCTTCCTGGTGCTGTGACCATCAAACATTGCCCTGCTGTGAATGGAGCCTGCTTGATTAGCCTGGGATCCTGGCAGTGTCTAGAGTCTTGAGAAGTAGTACTTTGGCTTGCCTCGGGCCCAGCCTTCTGCCCCACCTGGCCTCACCTAGCCATGACCTGGTCATCTGGTCATTCCACTGACCATAGGCCCCATTCACTGCATTACTCCTGCTTCCTCTCAGTTCTACTGCCCCTACCCTTCTCTAGACATCCATCAATCACCTCTTGCCAGGACTACTGTAAAATCTCCTACATCCTCATGCACTTCTTGATTTCTTCTAGCCCATCCTCCTCTGCTACCAGATTAATCCTCCCACCAATCATGTCTATCCTCTGTTCTGAACTCTTTGATGGCTTCACATTGCCTTTAAAGTAGAATCCACCCTCCTAAGGATGGCATTCAATACCCTTCACAATTTGGCCCTTCCTTACCTTCTGGGACTCAACAAATATTTGGTTGATCAGTGAATGCTTTCTTTAGAAATCCTGTTCGCAAACCTTCCCTCCACATGTTATTCAACATCCACAATGTGTTGGATTTTAAGAATTTACTGGTTTTTTTTCATAGGATAACGGTCATAGTTATGGACACAGAAACTGGAGACCTTGGGTTCAGGTGCCACTCTGGCCCTTTCTCTCTATGTGGATTAGGGAAATAATTTCCCTCCTTTAAGCTTAATTTTCTTCATTTGTGTAGAGGAAAGTAGATCTAAATGATCTTGAAGACTCTTATAGCCCATGTGTCTACTGGCCCCTCATACTAGAGTCCCCTTGAAGGAAGAACCAAGAATGTTAGCCCCTAGCCAGCCAAAGATATGTGTTCCACAACTAAATCCTGTGCTCAGCAGCTTCAAGGCATCCTACTTTACCCCCCTGCCCACTTAAGCACTGTCTCTTGGAATCTCCTGACTGGCCCGGTACTGAGTGGCAGCACTGGCATTCACATCTTCAATGTATCAGACCCTGGGGCTGAGACAATGGAGCTCATAGACTTCAGCTATGATCTCATCTTCTGACCGAGATTTTTCTTGGCCTGTGATTGCTCAGCCATAACTAGGGGAGTGCGGGGGTGGGGGTGGGGGAGCCTTTACTCCAGGAAGTGCTAGTCCTGACTCAGCATGCCTTAGGTCTGAAATTTAGAGCAGGAACTTGTGTGAACTGGCAGGAACCTTGTAGGTTCCAGTAGGAAAGAGAGGAGGAATCCAGGCAAGCCCAGGAGAGACAATCCTGAGAGCAAAGAGACTTGAAGAGATGGAAGGTAGCAGGGTTGATGTGAGGAAGAACTCTTATCAAGAAATGTCTGCATGCCAGGCACTTTGCATCTGGGCTACTACTTTGCAAGGCTACTTCCAAAGCTCAAAGAGATAAACTTTTCCAGAACCACATGACTAGTAAGTAGCTGTGGGATTCCAATCTGGGTCTTCAAAAATCAGTGTTTTTTCTTGCACACACCCTGAGAAGCATCTGGGAGAAACTTAGAAAGTCTTGAGAGTAAAGCTTTACCCTTGGGAAGTACTTACTGGTGATTATTTCTAGGAAAGGGGCAGAATACTAATGGGATATTTAGTCTCAAATCACCAGCACTAACTATGAGAAAAGGTAGAGTTATAATCATCACATGAAATAGCTTTAGGTCATAGATGAATGTTGTCCTTTGGGGAGATACAAAATGATGTCGTTAATTCCTTGATCATGAATGTGACTAATAAACTAGGTGTGGCATCAGTCATCTCATCCACGCAGCTGTCTGGGTCGGCTAATCTGTGGTTTGAGTCTCAGCTGCTGTCTGCCCAGTGGCGTGCTACACTCTAATCTCCTGGCTTCACAGTTAACTTGACAGTTTTGCTGAGTCTGACTCACTTGCTCCCAGCCTCAATTGTTCTGTGCCAGTGCAGACTTCTTTCACAGTTGGCCTGCTTAGAAACACAGGATGTTAGTATTGGAAGGAAGCTACCTTAGAAATCACCTAGTATAACCCCCTATGTTACAAAGGCCCCAGATGAGGTTTGGTGATATCTGAACTGGGGTGGGCCTAAGTATGAGATATGAGGGGACCTTAGTGACATGGGCCAATTTGGCAGGAGGAAGAAGCTGGGATCAAGAAGCACTAGAGCTGGCAATCCTGCTGCAGCAGGATTTGGGGGGCCAGGGTAGAGCACAGGGAGCAGACTCAGCCCCTTGTTAGAATGGCTTGGAATAGGAAAGCAGAGTGTCAGGACCTCAGCCAAGCAATCTGGAGTTCAGGGCAGGGCTTCTGCCCCAGCAGGGAATTGTGGGACTGCGTAGGGGAATTAGGCTGCAGGTCAGGTTATGAGGACTAGACCAACTTGGCAAGGAGCATGAGGAATATAAAAAGAAAAGTCATAACTGAGAGCCTATCAAGGAGTTCAGAGTTCACCGAGCATAATAAAGTCCAAATTAGCGGCAGCATGCACCATTGCCATGGTGGATGGTGACTGATGAACTTCTCATCAGGAAGACTCCCACCTGCATCTGGAAGGAGCAAGCAACCCCATGCCATAGCAGGGAAGTCAGGGAAGACAGCACCAAATCACTTCATCCATTCTGCCTCCCAAATGTCTCTTGGATGCTCCTTTCTTCCATTTCTACCTTCATCATCCTGAGCCCTGGTCATCATTCCTTCGAATTATCGCAAGAGAATTTTATTCTACCTGTACTCTTTCTAAACCATTCTGTTCATTCTGTCTCTTTCTTGGCCTTGCAGAAATCTTCCATCTTCTTTCAAAGCCTAGCTCAGATGTTACCTCCTCTCTGAAATGGTACTTCTGTACCCCTTGAAGGTTGATTAAATCGTCCCTCCCGCTGTGTACTCTTATGTGCATATGTGTGCCACTGTATAGCACACTGTTCACAGTGGAGGTTTACTTCTCTGTGTGACCTACAAAACTTTGAGTTTCTGCGCAATAGGCAACATTTCCCCCCCCACCCCACCCCAACCCCGCCTACTCCCCCCTGACCTGAATAGATGTTTATGGAACTGAATGGCCCAGAGCTCCCGGGTAATAAAAAACGTTAATTCTGGAACACAGAACTCTTGACTTATAGTCCATCGTTATTTGAGTTCCTACACATGACCACAACTAGATCAAATGTTAAATATGTCAGTTTCAGATATGCAGGTGTGCATGGTGATCGTGTGGGCTGGGAGAAAACTTCCTAAATAATTACTGTCAGAGTGAGGGAGTAACAGCTGGTAGGTCCCACTTTGAAGGGAGAGTGGAGCCCGAATGATGTTAGGTAAAGTACAGGAGTAAAGGCCATCAGGAGTATGCATAGCACCAACTTTATAATTTTTCTAGGAAACAGGAAGGAGAAACAAAGGAGAAAGAGTTGGCGGAGGGTTTAGGTGAAGGACACATACGTCAAGGACCAACATCTGAAATGACTCATCAAAGCCGAAATCTGATAATAAAGAGAACTTAGAGTTGTATGGTGTAGAATACCGTCACAGAAGTGATCTCATTTAACTCTCAGAATAACGCTGTGGCAGGCGGGGGTGGTGGTGGAGTGAGCGTGTGCACAGTGTTGTTACAGTCCCTCCTGTACGGAAGAGACGGTTAAGGTTCAGAGAGAAGTGATGTGTCAAACACCGACTACCCCTAAGTGAGGCAGCTTGAACTTGAAGACAAGCCTGCATGCCCCAGAACCAGGCAGGACCACATTCACTCTGTTTGAGAATGGAGAGGCAGATGATGGCTTTATAAAAATCAAATAGGATGACATACAGAGGTTTTTCTGAGCCATGACTCAGAGAGACTCTCGAAAAACTCAAGGCTTTTCTAGGCTGTTTTCAAATGAAGATAGAAAACCATTAGTCAGCTGACTTGCAGGGAGTTGGCTGATACAGAGCAATTCTTGGCTTGAACTGGGCAAAAATCTGACTTGACTCAAGAATCTGGAACAGGACAGAAAAGCAGAGGGTGGTTTGTTTTTTACCTGCCAATGGCCCCAGGAGGGTAAAGAGGACAACGATGAGTACCCCGCCTGCTGTGCTTTTTGGTCCCAGCTTGGGTTGGACAAAGTGTCCAGGAGCTAGAGTGGAAGAGTCAGGAACCACAAGAGGTCTCTCAGCTTGTCTCTCCCTCTCAGACTTCTCCAAGAACCCTGCAAACTGTGAGATCTTAAAGTATAAGTACCATTGACCAGGCTCTGCTGCTGATTCCTTCCGTAGTTTTGCATCTGTGGTATGCATTTCCTGTCTCCCCAGCAAAAAAACGGTAAGGCCCTCAGGGGCACAGAGTTGGTTTAAATAACTTTATACTCCACTGTCTGATGCTCTGAATATTTAAAACAAACCTCAGGAAATGGCTCTTTGGTTACAATAAAGATTTCAAGTTTATTAAAAACATCTTCTATATGACTCTATGGAATGAGATTCCTTGATTTCTCTTTCCTCTCCTTCAGAAGTTACCTAGATAGTTTATTCAATCCTTACCTATTCATTCTATGCTAGTACTTCCACTAACATTCTAGGTGTTAACTATGTGTCAGGCCCTATGCTAGGTGCTAGGTACCTGGAGGAAAACAAGAGGTGATCCACCTTCGTGGAGGTTAGAATTTGAGGTGACACAGACTGGCATGGTTGAAAGAGACTGAAGAGACTGTCTAATTCAACTGCCTCATTTAACAATGAGAAAATGAAGGCTCAGAGAAAAGTAAAATGTTGCCGAAGGTCACACAGCTAGTCCATGGCAAAGCCAGATAAAGAAAATAGTTCTACTTTTCAATTAAGATCCTGATCTGAAGTTATCCAGGAGGCCAAAAAAAGCATTATCTTCCTTCCCTTCTGTCCCAACTTAGTAAATCTCTTTCTTGGCTTCTTGATTGTTGGAGAAAGTGAGTATTTTCCTGCCCTGTCTGTTCTGGAACTAAGCATGGTCTGTTAGTAATAAACTAGAGTTTCCTCATTCTCTGGAACTCTATCTTCTCTGTTCTTTGTAAATCCCCCTTCTCCACAGAGGCTCTCAGTCTTATAACTGGAACCCCATGACCAGAAGAAACATGCTGGAAACTTTACTTTTTCACAGGAAACAGAACGTGCAAACTCTCTCAAAAAAAAAAAAAAAAAAACACCATGAACTTCTATTTCACTGATTGCCTTCTGCATGTGGATATTTACATTACACCAGGGGAGGCAGAAAATGAACAACATAAATAAGTGAAATACAACATATATACCATGCTAATAATGAATGCTGAAGAAAAGAATAAAGCTGTGGCAGGAACTAGGAAATGGGGAATGGATGTTGCCATTTCAGATAAGAGGCTAAGGAAGACGTCACAAGGAAAGTGATATTAAAGACCAGAAGGAAGTGAGGTGGTAATGCAGACATCTGGCGAAAGAGCATTTCAGACAGAAGGGACAACTGCAAGGGCCATTGTTGTGGGCTGAATTATGTCTCCGAAATGATATATTGAAATCCTAAGTCCTTGGTACCTGTGAAATTTGATCTTATTTGGAAATAGGGACTTTGTAGATGGAGTCAAGTTAAGATGAGGTCATTAGAGATGGCCAATCCAGTATGAATGACTGATGTCCTTACAAGAGGACCCAGAAAAAGAAAAAGAAAAAAAAAAAAAGACAAAAAACAAGAGGACACAGAGACACAGATATTTAGGAAGAGTGCTTGCTAAATGATAATTATCAGAGGTTGTAGTGACGCAGCTGTAAGTCAATGAATGCCAAGGATTGATGACCACTATTAGAGACTCGGAAGAGGGCGGTGCCTGGGTGGCTCAGTGGTTGAGCATGTCTGCCTTTGGCTCAGGTCGTGTTCCCTGGGTTCTGGGATCAAGTCCTGCATTGGGAGTCTGCTTCTCCCTCTGCCTATATCTCTGCCTCCATGTGTGTATGTCTCTCATGAATAAATAAATAAAATATTAAAAAACAAATATTAGGAAGAAGCAAGGAATAGTCTCTGCTACAGGATTCAGAGGGAACATGGCGCTGATAACACCCTGATTTTTTTAACTTCTAGGCTCCAGAACTGTGAGACAATAAATTTCTGTTGTTTTCAGCCACGCAGTTCATGGTACATTATTATGGCAGCCCTAGGAAACTATTACAGCCACGGAGCAAGAATGTGCCTGGCATGTTGAAGGAATATGGAGGCCAGCATAGCAAAGATGGGAATGATAGGAGATCAGAGCAGTTACATAACAGATGGTGGATCAGACTGTGCCTTCCAGGTCAGAGAAGGGACATAATCTGACCTACCCTTTAACATGTTTATGTATAGTTATAACTTTGTGCTGTATTTATTTAGGGCTGAGCAGAAATGTATAGAAGAACCCAGATGATATTAAGTTGATGAAGTAATCATAAGTAACAAGATACCAAATTGTGTAAATACTAATACTTAGAATTAAATTTTTCATTTGCTCTTTCAGTCTATTTTAATCTATAGTATTGAAGCATAATTAATTTTACAAGGATGAAATTTGAGGGGGCACCTGAGTGGCTCAGTTGATTGGGCATCAACTCTTGATTTCAGCTCAGGTCATAATCTCAGGGTCATGGGATCAAGACCTGCATCAGGCTTCACACTGGGCATGAAGCCTGCTTAAGATTCTGTCTCTCCCTCTGCCCCTTCCCTCTCTCTCTCTCTCTCTCTTTCTTTCTCACACACACTCTCTCTCTCTCTCTCTCTCTCTCCCTCAAATAATAAGTAAATCTTAAAAAAAAAAGGTGAAATTTTATTTTTAAAAACAGATCAAAGTTTTTAAATAAAAAGTGTGAATTCTCTTGTATGATCTCAATTGACCACATAAGTGGTCTACTGGGTTTAGACCATAATCACATAACTCAAAACAGAAGTCTCTAAATATCAGCCTTATTCTCTGCCACCTTGTAGTTCCAGCGTATGCAGCCAACTGGTGCAGTCCTCTGGATTCCCAAGAGAGATGGTCTGCCCAGGCTTCCTCCTGGGTCAGATATCTGTCCACTTCTGAGCCCATCAACCATGGTTGAGGATTGGGTTATTTTGAGTGGAAAACCTCTCTCCCTCCAAGGCTGTAGAGATAGTTTATTTTCTAAGCAGAAGATGTGGAAGTAGAAGGGATACAAAGGCCATCTCTAGCACAAAACCCCTCAACCGTATCTTCAACTTTGAAGCAAAGGATTGGTTTTGTGTTTCTTTGACCACATATTAATTGTATGACCTTGAATGTAGTCAGCTCAAGTTCCCAGCTGTTTCCTCAACTGAAAAATACAGATAATACCCCTACTCCGAAGGTTTGTTTACATTCACTTATTTAAAAGAAATAATTTGGGCGGCTCGGGTGGCTCAGCAGTTTGGCGCTGCCTTCAGCCCAGGGCCTGATTCTGGACCAGGGATCGAGTCCCGCATCAGGCTCCCTGCATGGAGCCTGCTTCTCCCTCTGGCTGTGTCTCTGCCTCTCTCTGTGTGTCTCTCTCATTAACAAATAAATAAATAAATAAACTCTTTTAAAAAAATAAAATAAATAATTTTACATTTTTTGAGATGGGCAATAGCCTGGGCACCAGAAATAAAAGACACAGTCCCTGCTGCAAAGATGCTCACAAGCTAGTGAAGGAGGCAGGTAAGAAAGCAAATAATCACAATTGTATGGTGCTCTGCAGGAGGGAGAACATCACATCTGGGTTAGGTGCTCTCTTTTCATGGCCCCATTGTGGGATGTATATGTGTTTTTGTGTGTATGTGTGGTGTGTGTAGTATGGACGAAACAGAAAAGGAAGGAAGGATAGTTGAGAACATTTCCTAGAAGAGGGAAAGTGGGGTGGAAGCTTGATAGACAGGTGGGCATTACTGGGAGATGAGTGTGGGGAGGGGGAAGCATGTGTGGCAAGGAGGGCAGCACGTGCTGAATCACAAATATGTGAGAGAGACTGGTCGTTTTGGAATGTGCTCATGGGAGAGCAGGGCTGAAGCATAAAACGGCATCTGTCATTCAGCGAGACAGGAAGTTTGGTGGGGTGGCTAGTGGTGAAGCTAGAGAGGACAGCCAGGCTCCCTGATTGTGCAGGAAGAAGTCGAAGAATATGTGGCTCACTTCTCTGAGAGTACAGACTGCTACATGCAATAACAATGGCTAACACTAATCGCTGATTATATGCCAGGAATCAGGCTAAATTCTTTCATGGAGTCACACGTAGGAGGCAAGTAATATTATCTTCATTTTGCAGGTTATTATTTGAGTCATTTTCCCGGGGTCATATGGTGTCTTAGTTTAGTTTCCCCCCCCAGAAGTAGACTATGAGAAAAGGATCCAAGTAGAAGCAGCTTTTGGCAGGGTGGGACTGACCCCACGAAATGCCAGCTCAGGAGTAGGGAAATGAGTGGCAAGGAGCCAGGCAGGTGTATGCTATCAAGCAGGTTACCACTAAGGACAACTGGATCTCAGTCCCTTTGGGGAATTTTGGGAGACTATGAGGAATACTCTTTAGAGTTAATTCCCACCAAGAGGTGAGGAGGCTGGAGTATGTCTCACCAATCTCTATCGTTGTTTGAGGACTGTTGCTCAGGATGTTAACTCTGGCTTTCCTAGTTTCCCCTGCACAAAGGCAAAGTGTGCTCTTCATGCAGTGAGTTGTAAGTACTTTCTGTAAGTAGACTTTGGGGGTCGAGGTGAGTGCCTAAAGGTTATGGGTAGGAGGCTGAGGATGTGCAATACACAAGCTCTAAGAGGGAAAGTCAGGATTTTCCCCCATGCAGTCTGGCTAGTTTGGTTTTTGTTTTTGTTTTTGTTTTTTAAGATTTTTATTTATTTATTTGAGAGAGAGAGCATGAGCCAGGGGAGGAGCAGAGAGGGAGGGAGAAGCAGACTCAGCGCTGAACAGAGAGCTTGATGCAAGGCTGGATCCCAGGACACTGAGATCATGACTTGAGCTGAGGGCAGACGCTTAACCGACTTACCCACCCAGGCACCCCTCTGGATAGGTTTTAACAATATTATACTGCTGCTCAAATATAAGTTATATTTATTATTAATATATTATTATATGATATATTAACATTAATAAATATATTTATTTATATATACACATATTTATACTAATAACAATACTTTTCAGAAAACAGAATATTGAGGCTAGAAAAAGATGAAACCCATTGTCCTACTCAATGACTGGCATATAACAGATCCTTGATGAATATTCATGAATGAATTCTTTAAAATTCAAGCAGGTTAGTCATTCAGTGTTATCTAAGTGAAATCCTCTGGCTAGAAATCAAGAAATGAGGATTATAGTCTGGGTTCTGTCACTAATTTGGGGACCTCAGGGAATCCATTTAGTTTCATTGAGCTTTACTTTTCTCATTTTAAAATCTTGTTTTATGGTGTGCCTGGGTGGCTCAGTTGGTGTAAGCGTCTGCCATCAGTTCGGGTCATGATTCCAGAGTCCTGGTATCAAGCCTTGTGTCAGGCTTCCTGCTCAGCAGGGAGTCTGCTTCTCTGTCTCTGGCTGTCCTGCTCGTACTTTCGATCTCTCTCAAATAAATAAATAAAATCTTAAAAAAAAAAAAAAGTCTTGTTTTACTACTCACCCACCTGTCTATATAGGTAGAGATGTTGTGAGGACAAAGTCTGATCATGGCAATGGAAAACACAGTACAGCAGACTGAAAGGTAATCCTGTATCTCTGTTTTGGCATTGGATCAGGGACAAGTTACTTGTTGGCCTTTGGCTTCCCAGAATCCAGGATCACCTACATTAGGTGTATCAGTCAGGGCTCTCAGATGCAAATAACAGAAGCCAGCTCTGGCTATTTTAAGCAAAACAAGAGTTTCTTTAAGAGATATCAGGAAAATCACAGAATCGGCTGCAAGGCTAGAAAATCAAGCTTGGAAAATGGACATGAAGCAAAGGAGGCCATCTCAGAAGACAGAAAGACTGTATCACAGAAATATCTCAAAATGCTGCTGCCACTCCCATTGAGCAGTGGACACCATTGGTGCCACCAGCCCCAATTCTAAACTGTCCCTATTTCTTGGGTCATTCACTTCAGAGTCAAGCTTTGGGCAGAGATATCAGCTGGGCTGAGCTTAGCTCTAATGCTTGCACTCCAGTTGCCAGGGATCTAGGAGGGCAACTGTCTGGCCTCTTTCCCAAATTCCATAAAGGGAAAACATATTCTGCCTTCCATGAGACCCATATTTCACAGCCAATAAAAATATGTAATCTCTGACAACTATCCTATCTAAGGCACTCAAAAGTCCCATCCAAGTCAGAATGCTGGGAAAGTGAGGATACTGGCTTGAAATTGGAAAACTTAACAATGGAATACTACAGAGCCATCAAAAAAAGAAATCTTGCCATTTGCAACAACATAAGTCAATCAGAGAAAGACAGTTATCACATGATCTTACTCATATGTAGAATTTAAGAAACAAAACGGAGGATCCTAGAAGAAGAGAGGAAAAAATAAAACAAGATGAAATCAGAGAGAGAGACAAACCATAAGAAACTCTTAATCATAGGAAACAAACAGAGGGTCACTGGAGGGGTTGGGGGTGGGGGGATTGGATGACTGGATGATGGACATTAAGGAGGGCACGTGATATAATGAGCACTGGGTGTTATATAAGACTGATGAATCACTGAAATCTA
This sequence comes from Canis lupus familiaris, assembly GCF_011100685.1. Lineage (NCBI taxonomy): Eukaryota > Metazoa > Chordata > Mammalia > Carnivora > Canidae > Canis > Canis lupus. The sequence goes on along the minus strand of NC_049242.1, from coordinate 13,435,929 downwards.
CCTCTGAAACCAATAATACATTATATGTTAATTAATTGAATATAAATAAAATTTTTAAAAATAAATTAAAAGAAAATTAAAGTGGAGAACTAAGATTAGAAGGTCATGAGATTCTTTATGTACCAGGAACTGTTCAAGGTACTGGGTACAAAGATAACAAAGACAGGGCACCTGGCTGGCTCAGTTGGTAGAGCACGCAGCTCTCGATCTCAGGATTGTGAGGTCAAACCCCAAGTTGGGCATAGAGATTACTCTAAAAGAAAAAAAAAAAAAAGACACAGGTGCTGGGCTCAAAGTGTTCTGGCCAGGTAGGGAAGAAAGATAAATAAAATACTAAAATAAAATGTGATAAGAAAAGGCTGTAACTGAGATACAACAAAGTAGAAAGAGAACATTGAGCAAAGGATAAATGCTGAGGATTGCGTGGGTGGTCAGGAGAGCTTTTACAGAAAAAATGGGTCTCGAAGGGTGGAAGGGGAGAGGGGAAAAGAGCATTAGAGGCAAAACTAGCTTTGGTATGGGTTAATCTTTCTGATTAGCCAGAATCTGGTTCTGGTATTTCCTGCTTACTCCTTTCCTACTGCCATTAACCATGACACATATGTTACTCCAATTAAGGTCTAAAATTAGTAAGGTCTAAGCATTATTTGGGTATTGTCAGAACCAAGTTTTTCTCCCTTTGCTCTCCCCAAATCTCTAGTGCATAATAGTGTTGGCACCAGCTTAGCGCTGCTGCTGCTGCTGTTTTTAGCTCTTTTAGATGCAACCAACCATATATACTCAGTCAGACCTGGTTTAAAAATGGTGCAGCCACTGACTAATTATAAGACTTCTCTGAGTCTTAATTTCCTCAAAGGTAAAATGAATCAAAACTACTTGCCTTCTAAGACTGTTCTGGGGATTAACTGAGATAATGTTTGCAAAGTGCCATCACTCAGCAGTTAATAGGTGCTGTGATGGCTGGTTCAAGGACATTCACTGCAAGTCTGGTGATGACCACCTTGGTCTTGTTCTCTATTCTTCATCTTTGACCTGAGCATTTCACAACATGGCCAAGGAGATCACAAGAAGGAAATATCTTCTGGAAGGGAGGTGGCCCACGAGTTGTGTCAAAAATGTGAGCATATTTGTGTGAGGAAGGAATGGATACAGAGTTCCTCTTGAGTTCTGAGCCCTTTCCAAAGCCTGACTCCACGGTGGGATTGAGAGACTGGTTCCTGAAGTTGAGGAAGGTTTGCCAACCTCTGAAGAATGATTTTGAAAACAGCCCTTCTGGCAGTAGGGATATTTGCCTCTGCCCATTAGGAGGAGGAAACGATTTACCCAGATGTGGGCCTGATCAGGCTCCCTCGTCTGTTGAGATCAAGCCACAGAAGTTGGAAGGGTAGAGAACAGCACATCCATTAACTGGTCATTTTTACATATTGTTCCTGCACAGCATTTGAAAATGTGTGCAATATAACAGGTTGAATAACACTGGTGGGGTAACACTGTGTCCTTTCAAAATAATAAGCATGACACTTGAGGGGAATTTGCTACGGGCTGAAGCAGTTTAATAAATGGGGCAGATCCAGATGTGGAAATGCTGTGTGGCTTGGAACAGACACCAAATTATGTGGAATATGATTTTAGAAATCCTTTCTGAAATTCCTGATGCACATTTTATTAGTCTCTTCTGCCTTATAAACAATGGTGTTCCATTTCAACCTTGGGCTTCTAGGTAAATTCTGATCATTCATTCACTGCATGACCATACATTGACTACCTGCCACATGCCAGGCATTGTGAGGGGTATAGACAGGATCTTGAATTTGATTCTGAAGAAAGAAGTGATTGTTTTTTTAAAATTCAGAGAGCTTCTCCCTTCAAACATTATTTGTAGGGAAGTGTAAATGCCTTCCCTATCTGCATATGGAGAAAATTTCATGTAGAATGGCTTAGTTCCCGTGTTCGTCTCATCTGGGGGTAGGCTCAGGAATGGGAGGGATAGAGCAGCAGAGCATGTTGCTATGGTTACTTGGCATTAACACACCTTTAGCTCCTTTGTGTCGCCCCCAAATTACCTTTATAACTAGTGTTTCAGAGAGTGGAAAGCTTTTCTTAATTTCCACACAGCGAGTGATAAAGATATTTTCCAAGGCACTAGGCAAAGAAAGGGAGGGTCCTTTCTTTTTAAGGCTGAGGCTTTGTTCATGCTGTTTCCTAAGCTACAGTAAAGAATCAGGATCCAGACTATCTTATCTTTTTATGGAAGGTTTCACTTTCAAATGCCTTTAACATATGTTATGTCACTTTTTATTGCCACAGTCTTTAACCTCATGTTTAAGCCATCCAAAAGGGCAAGAAAATGAACCCACTAAACATTTATGCCTCAAAATAACCATGTAAGGTAGGGACTAATATACCTGTTGTACAAATGGAAGAACTAAAACTCAGAATTGCCGTAACATGCCCAAGGTCACATTGTTAGAAATGGCAGGATGAGGAATGGGACCAGGCCTTTAGATCCCAAATCAAATGTATTGCTATTAAACCGCTACTGACCTCCAGTCTCTTTCTGCCTTTTTAAAGAAAAATACAGATATATATAAAATAGCAACCAATTTGTGCGTTGCTTTAAAAAAAAAAAAAAAAAAAGCTTTGGCCAGCATGGGTGGCTCAGTGGTTTAGCACCGCCTTCAGCCCAGGGCGTGATCCTAGAGACCCAGGATCCAGTCCCGCGTCGGGCTCCCTGCATGGAGGCTGCTTCTCCCTCTCCCTCTGCCTGTGTCTCTGCCTCTCTCTCTGTGTCTCTCATGAATAAATAAATAAAATCTTTAAATTAATTAATTAATTAAACATTTTTAAAAACTTTATTGAAGTATTATATATATTTTATAATATTCACTCACTGTGAACATACAATTCAATGATCTTTTTAAAGAATTTTTGCAACAGTTTTATCGATATAATTCACATATTCTACCCATTTACAGTGTACAAGTCAATGGTTTTTAGTACAACCATCACCACAATCAAATTTTAGGAAATTTTTTTTTAAGATTTTATTTATTTATTCTTGAGAGACACAGAGAGAGAGAGAGAGGCAGAGACACAGGCAGAGGGAGAAGCAGGCTCCATGTTCCCGACGTGGGACCTGATCCCAGGACTCCAGGATCACGCCCTGGGCCAAAGGCAGGTGCTAAACCGCTGAGCCACCCGGGCTGCCCAAATTTTAGGAAATTTTTATCTCAAAAAGAAACCGAAACCTTTAGCAATGACCCACTGATCCTCCCATTCTCCCCACCACCCTAACCTAAAACAACTACTAATGTACTTCCTGTCTCTATAGATTTGCCTATTCTGGACAGTTCATATAAATGCTATCATATAATATGTGATTTTTTGTATTTAGCTTCTTTCATTTAGCCTAATGTTTTCAAGGCCCATACATGCTGAGGAATGTAACAGCAATTCATTCCTTTTTGTGGGCAAATAATATTCCATTAGATACACCACCTTTTGTCTATCCATTCATCAGTTGATGGACATTTGGATTGTTTCCACATTTGAGCGATTATAGTGCTGCTATGAATATTCATGTATAAGTTTTTGTGTGGGCATATGTTATCATTTCTCTACGAGTGAAATTGTTGGGTCAAATTTCATTCCTGTCTCTCTAGGAATAATTTTACATTCTGACCAACAGTATATGAGGTTCCAGTTTCTCCATATCCTTGCCCAAGTTGGTGTGCTTTGCTTTTTTTGAGTTACATTATTTCTCAGTCATATTTTTTCTTAGTTACATTTCCATATCCAAAATAGTTGTCATTTTTAATGGCCATAAACCATATTCCGAAGCAGTTACTTTGATATTATTAACACATTACTTTAGAATTGAGGATTTGTATTGTCCTCAGGTTTATGCTGTTAGAAGTAGTAGAACTAGGCTCTGTGCCACTTACCCCTTCTTTCCTTTAGTTTATTTCCCTGAGGTACATTCCAGAGTGGAACAAAGGGCACACACAGCTCTATTGCGGCTTCCCAGGTTACTCTGCAAAGGTTGACTGTGTATAAAATGTCAGTTGCCAAATTCATGCCTACTTGCTTCCCCACAGCCTCTGCCAACAAAGGGCTTTATTGCTTCATTTCTGTGCATTAATATTATAGATATATGATAGAGTGTGAAGGTTGTTTTGATTGGCATTTCTTTTACTATTAGGAAACTTACAATATTTTAAGGGCCATCACGTACTCACTGTAACTGAGTCATTGATCCGAAGAGGGAAGCTAGTGCAATAAAATATAGAGGTTGAAGCAAAAGGTAGCAGATGAAATTAAAGGAATTCTCTGGGTTTGTGAACATGGGTTCAGTTGTGTTTGATAGGGTGATTGCAGCCTCAGCCATAGGTGAAGAATGCTCCTTAACTGGTCAGTTTTTAGACACCTACATTTTTATACTTTACCCTGATTTAGCTCCTCTCCCATTTCTGCTCCCCCATCTCTGACCTTTCCTTCTCTATCTCCTTTGAGAGTTTCTTTTCCTTTATCTGCCTCCTAGAGATTGGTATTCCCCAGGATCTGATTCTCAGGATTTTCCTTTTTTCATTTAACACTCTGGCAATCTTATCTACTCCCATGGCAATCATGACTATGTAAATGCTGGAAACTCCCAAAATATTTATCTCCAACTTCAAATTGAATTCCAGATGTGCTTCTCCAACTTCCAACTGTACATGTCTATTTGAATGGTCCCTGGGCTTCTCAAGTCCAGCATTTTTACCTCCAGACACTCCTTCTTTTCCCATTTCCCTATCTTTATGATGATAGCAACCCAATTGCCCAAGTCAGAAACCTGGAAGTCGCTCCAAACTCCTTCACCACCCTACATATTCTTAAATGTCTCTCAAGTACTTCTTTTCTCCAAACCTATCACACTAATTTCATTTGTGTTTTCATTATTTCTCCAAATAATTGTGACATTTTTACATGTATTAGTTAGGATTCTATTGGTTGTAATTTTGTCACTTTAGGAAGGAAGATGAAAAGATTTATTGAATGGATACATGCATGGGATGAAAGGAGGGAATGGGTCACCGTGGAAAGGTAGGTTCTAGGGCCATTCTAGGGCCCCAAACAGCAAGCGGGTAGCCCATGGGCCTTCCCTACAGGGTCTGTTATGGATATGACTTGGTTCCAACAATCCTCAGCCTCTACATTTCTCTCATTCATCAAACTAATACATTTCTGGGAGAGTCTGGGGATCAAAAAAGATCAAAACAGTGGAGAGGCTGCATCATGTGATGGAAATACAGCTGCTAGAGGATGACCTTCATGTATTAGAGGCAATTATCAGAGAAAAAGAGAGGGCATGAGATGGGCCGTCTTTCCAAAGTTGTCTACTACATTGCCACAATTTCTGAACTGGTCACCCTGCCTCTAGTCTTACCCTCCATAATCCCCTTCTGCCAGAGTAATCTGCCAAAATACAAGCCCAAGAGAAAGGAGAGGTAGTGTGGAAAGTATGGACATAAAAATTCACATTCAGCTCTTGCTAAGTCTGGGACTTTGAGCAATAATAACTATCACCTATTTGAGTCCCTACTCTTTGCCAGTGCTGTGTGACAACTCTGTGAGGTGCATATTATAATTACTGTGCAAGGGAGGAAACTGAATCTCAGAAAAAATTAATATACTTGTCCTAGGGCCCATGACTGGTAAGTCATAGAATCTGCCATCTGACTCAAGGCTTTTGTTACTGGGCTATTCTCTCTCTCTCTCTCTCTCTCTGATTCCCAATTTCATTTGCAAAATGGTTATAACCTTTACTTTTAAGGATTGTTGTTAGGAATAGGCAGGAATGGCTCTGTATGTCATTTGTGGAGCTCAAGTGCAAAAGGAAAATGCAGGATGGCTCCTTGTTAAATAATTAAGGGTTTCAAGGCAGCAACAAGTCATTAAACCAAGATCAGGACCCTTGTAAGCGTGGAGGCTTCTGTGACAGCATAGGTTGAATACCTATGACGTTGGCCCTGGGGTTAGGGTTAATGTATATAAGATATTTTGTATGGAATAGATAGATACACATTAAATTGTAGCTATAATAATTGTATTAGCTTCCTCTGGGTGCTGTAACAAATTATTATAAATTTAGTGGCTTAAGACAACACAAATTTATTATCTCACAGTTTTGGAGGGCAGAAGTTCAAGAGGAGTCTTAATGGGGCTAAAATCAAAATATCAGCAGGACCACATTCCTTTTGCAGGTCCTAAAGGATTTCCTTGACTTTTCCACCTTCTAGAAGCTGTCTGCATTTGGTTCACGGTCCCTTCCTCCATCTGCCAAGTCAGCAAGGTACTATGTTCCAATCTCTTTCTTTCTGACCTCTGCTTCCATTGGCACGCTTCCTTTTCTTATTCTAACCCACTTGCCTTCTCCTTTGAAAGACCTTTGTGATTACATTGGGCCCATCCAGAGTTCCTGGAAATCTCCCCATCTCGAGATCCTTACTTAACCATACCTTAACCATACCTGAGTTCTTTTTTACCATGTAAGGTAGCATAGTTGCAGGTTCCAGGAATTAGGATGTGAACATCTTTGGGGAACCATTATTCAGCCTACAGCAATAACAATATCGTTGTTATTTTGTTGTTGTTGTTGTGATGTTAATATCCTTTTTTAATCCTTCAGCAATTTCAGGATAAAGTCCAAACAACCCATTGTGATCTTTCTAGTGTCAATTCTTTCTACTCCCCTACATGCATCAAACACTCCAGTGACATTGAACCACTAACAAAACTGACTCCTGTGCCAAATTTCCTTTTGTCTTCCTTTGTTCTGGCCACTGCCTCTTTTTTCTTTTCTATTTCCTTCTCATAGAAGTCATCGCTTTCTGTGTCATGATCCCATCTCTTAATTTTTAAAATATAGTGACAGTCTTTTTCTGAAAAGTTGCATTATTGCAAGCTTCCCAGAAAGTAGTGTACTGTTACCCGTAAAAAGGGAAGTCCCACCCTTCCTTTTACTACCTGTACTGCAGCCCTTTAAGTGACCAGGATATCTGGAATCTTAGCATCAATGTATGATGTCCCCACAGGTTTGCAGGTAACAGAGATGCTGAAGTTAGACACGAGGTTAGAGTATCCCAGTTACATACTCAGGAATTATTAGGAGTATGAAGTAACTCGGGCCTGTGTGCTCTTTGAACTCAGACTTGAGGAGGCATGGGGCTCTCTAATATATTCATGAAATCATTTATTTGACAGGCATCACAGTGATCTGGATCCCATCCTTTCACTGAGAGGTAAGAAGCTGCACAGCTTTAGTGGAAACAGTGCTAACTTTAGAGTGAGGACTTGACTTTGAGCCCACTGACCTGGCTGGCTGCTTTTTTTGACAAATCACTAATATCTGTAAGCCTCTGGGTCTTCACCTTTAAGGTGACATTAGACCTTCAGCTCAGGTCCTGATCCTGATCCTGGATTCCACTTACCTTATGGGGTAGATATAAACTTTTTAAAAGAATATAAAAATACCACTACTTACTTATTGGGCATCAACAATGCACCAAGCACAGGTAGGTACATTTAGCCTATTTTATACATGGTTTATCCAAGGTTCAGGGACATGTCACATAGTCACTCTGTCAGCAAATGGAGAGCCAGGGTTCAAACCCAGGTCTTTCTGATTACTGTTGTTCTTGTTGGTTTCCCTGTAATTATACCAGACTGATACTCATGAGTCATGCAATCTGAAAACATTTGGGGGAAAAAAGTAAAGTCCTGTACCACAGAGGATAATTATTATTTTATAGATGAAGAAACAGACCTAGAGAAATACAGCAACTTCCCTTAGGAGTTGGTGGGAAGTTTTTATCCAAGTACTCACCGGGGCAAATAGGTGTGCAGATCATTCAGGAATGAAGGTTTGGCTGCATCCAGGTGAAAGAGGGAAATCCAACAAGGGTAGTAGGTATTTAGGACTATTTTCACATGTTTTCCACTTTGTGGTTGCCCTCAACAGCTTTAGGACACAATCTCAGTGACACTCTCAGGTCAGAAGAGTTTCCAGATTCCTTATTGTGGAACACAGGAGGCCCTCTGTGATTTGACCCTGGCAGAAATCTCCAGTGTCATCTCTTATCAGGCCTCCCCTGCCACCACCTACCCCCACACCTTCTCTTTAGTCAGAATGACTACTTGCAGTTCCTGAAATGCACCCTAGGCGTTTGTGCCTCTATGCCCTCCATTCCTTTGCTTAGAAGGCACTACTTCACCCTCTGAGTATCCAGCGGGCACCGACTAATTTTCTAAGACTGCTTAAATGTCACTACCTGAATGAAGTCTTACCTGGTCTCCCCCGCCCTTCCCTACTTTAGATATCAACCTATCTCCCCTTTGGGTTTCTAATATCTCTTCTATATATCTATCCTACAGAAATACCAGCATGTTTGTACAAAGACATATGTGTGTGTGTGTGTGTGTATAGTGTTTTTTTTTTTAAGATTTTAAGGATTTTATTTATTTTTTCATGAGAGATACACAGAGAGACAGAGGCAGAGACACAGGCAGAGGGAGAAGCAGGCTCCACCCGGGGAGCCCAATGCGGAACTGGATCCCGGGACTCCAGGATCACGCCTTGTGCCGAAGGCAGACACCCAACCACTAGGCCACCCAGGCGTCCATCCCGAATGATTTGTTTTAGAATTTCTTGAAGGTAAAGAAAAGATAGAAACAACTTAAATGTCCATTAAGGGATTGACTCATCCTCTGGTATATCCTGCAGTCATTACTGATATTGAAATATTTTCAAGATATATTAAAGTAATATATCATTAGCATCCATTTTAAAAGTAATTCGCAAACTACTATTGAAAGAAAAACTGTATAGTTATGTAAAAATATACATATGTAAGTATGTAACTGTGCACAAAAATGCCTTGAAGGAAGACTAAGAAAACCTTAACAGTGATTACTTTTGGGTAATGAGATTGAGGGAAAGAGAAGCTTGACTTTTTACTTTGTAAACTTGTATACTGTTTGAATAATTGGCAAGTATTTATTTTTATTATGTTAAAAATAGAGAATAACATCTGTCCAAAGAAGATACACAGATGGCAAGTAAGCTTATGAAAAGATGCTCAACATCATATGTCATTAGGGAATTGCAAATTAAAACAAGAATGAGGGATCCCTGGGTGGCGCAGCGGTTTGGCGCCTGCCTTTGGCCCAGGGCGGGATCCTGGAGACCCGGGATGGAGTCCCACGTCGGGCTCCCGGTGCATGGAGCCTGCTTCTCCCTCTGCCTGTGTCTCTGCCTCTCTCTCTCTGTGTGACTATCATAAATAAATAAAAATGTATTAAAAAAAAACAAAAAACAAGAATGAGATACCGCTACATATTAGAAGGGCAAAAAAATAAAACACTAACACCACCAAAAGCTGGCAGGGATGTGGAACAATAAGTACTCTCTCACTTGTTGGTGGAATGAAAAGTGATTCAGCCACTTTGGAAGGTCGTTTGGCACTTTCTTACAAAAATAAACATACTCTTAACATATAATCCAGCAACAGTGCTCCTTGGTATCTACCCACGTGAATTGAAAACTCGTATCTACACAAAAACCTGCACACAGATGTCTATAGCAACTTTATTCATAATTGCCCAAACCTTGCAAGATGTCCTTCAGTAGATGATCAGATAAACTGTGGCACGTCCAAACAATGGAACATTATTCAGCACTAAAATGAAATAAACTATCAAACTGTGAAAAGAAACTTAAATGCATATTGCTAAATGAAAGAAGTCAATTTGAAAAGGCTACATACTGAATAATTCTGACTATATAATATTCTGGAAAAGACAAAAAAGGGATCGTAAGTCTTGCATTATATTATTTCCATCTCGTATAGTACCCCTTCAACCTGTCCCACAGATCTCTTTCTAAACATAAATATTAGCAGTCTTTTCATTTATGGATAATTGTATTAGGAAAGATAGCTTAGCTTATACTTAAATCCCCAATCTCAGTGGTTAAAACGTAATTCTCACTCATTCTACATGTTTGTCCCTCCCACTCACATTTTATTGGCCAAAGAAAGCCACGTAGCCACATCAATCTTTGAAGGAGGTGGGAAGTTCAATACTATCTTGTGCATTCATGGAGGGTGGGAATTTCTGTGAATAGTTCTAACAATAACCATAATAACATTTTCCCTTAGACACCTTCAGTAACCATGTCATTGCCACCCGTTTATCTGTATCATCAGTACAATGTTCCTGGTATTAATATTTTATAAGCAGTGGTACAATAGCAAAATTCCTATGTGGAACATTCTATTTCTTTTGTTTTCTCCTTGTTTTGATGCTAAGCCTTCCTTTGGTTCTATGGTTGGCTCTCTTCTTTCCTTCCCCAATTCTTGAAACTAAGGAGACTCTGGAAAATGCTACATCCATGATCTTTACCCCCTTTCTCCTGCATTTGGTTCCACTTCTCCTCCTTTTTTTTTTTTACAAGAATAAATTCCTTCCCTCACAAAAATAAATTCCTTCCCTCAGGGTCCTACCATACTTCCTTCTTCTACTTTCTCACTTCCTTATCACTCAGAGTTTAAGGCCATTGCAGGGCAAAATAACCAGCTGACAAGTAATAGTTATTACTCAATCCACTATCTATTCTGTCCAACATTAATTAGCTGGTTGCCCTGATTTGCACACCCTGTGTGCATCCCATAAGTCGTTGACTTGATTATTCTAATTAGAATTAATATTTTTTTCTGTCAGTATCCCATAGAATATTGTCTGTACCTTCAATATGATTATCACAGTCTGTCCTGTCTCAAAGTTATATATGCTCCCTCCCTAAATCATGACATCCTTATAGATTGTTATAATTTGCATGTAATAGATACTCAATAATTGTTGACTCACTGATGAATCCTATATTTTACCAAATGGACCATTGGTTTTGGTAACATTTGGATATATCTTGATTCAGCAATTAGTACTTATTAGGCTCTTGCTCATATCTAGAAAAAACAAACACTGAGATGGGAAATAAAATTACTTACTCTAGAAATTGCCCAAGAAGTTCAATACTATTGAAACATAACACAGAAGTTGAAGGATGGCAGGAGACAAAGCTAGAAGATGAGCAGGTGTCAGATCTAAAGGGGATTTGTGTGTTAGACTAAGGAATTTTAATTTCAAAGCTATGGATCATGTCTGAAGTCCTCTCCCAGGCAAGTAGGATCTAGGATGCCCTTCTGGGATTGTATTTCCAGAAACTAGGTCTGGTTATGAGTAGGGTGAGACTTCTCCATAAGGTGCAGAGAATGGAACTGAGAGGATCTCAAGTAGAGACCCAGAGGCAAATCTAGGATTTGCTCAAAGTTGAGAAGGAAAACAGCAATAATTAATATGAAACATAAACTGAAGGTAGTAGGATAGAGCAAAGAGGTCAAAGCAGAAAGCCAGAGGCACAGCCTCACGTGGATTCTTAAAGCTCCCTCTTCCCTTTCTGGGCTCTTTCAGCCAATTCTCTGGGCAGGAGAGGAATATTCTAAGCCAATTTGGACCCAAGGCCCTGCAAGGATTTTAAACAAAAGGATGATCAGGACTGCCTCTGACTTCTTTACTTAAGTACACAGCATCTTGTCATGTCTGAGCCCTCCCTTGTATGTATCTGTCCAAGATTACCTCCTCAGTAAACATTTAGTGAGTAATATGGACTTACTGCTCATTGTTAAGCACGGGAACACATTTGTTTAGTCTGTTCGTATGTTGTGTGAGTATAATGCCACAAGAAAACTGATTTCACACAAAGCCACAAAAATTCTTTTATTTATTTTAATAAATGCTGACTAAAATCGTATTATTTCCCAGTCATTCAAATGTAAAACTAACCTTTTCTTCAACAGTGTCTCAGGTATGCACACTCAAATCCTATGTATTAAGAAACAAAACAATAGAAAAGAAACCCCCCAAAAATGAGAACCAAATGAGACATAGGAATACTATAACACAAGTAGTCTAGCAGTAATGTGGTGTAAGTCTCCATAACAGTAGTCATCCAGAAACAGTGGCTGAGATGATTGTAAAACGTAACTTTAAACAATACAATGCTACTCCTAAATCTTGTATGTATATATGTGTGAGCTGCCAATCATAACTCAGGTTGCATGGCTAGAAGTAATGGTGGCAATAGCAAAAGCTAGAATCTCTTGGGGAGAAGCCTACCATTCTAAAGTTCTGGGTAAACGGGTTAGCCTTGGGCCCAGTTTATCAGAAAAGAAGGTTTTAAAGAAATAACAGTTGAACAGGGTGTGACCAGCTTGTACACATGTCACAATGGTGCCATCATGAGACAAGTCCATGTAACATAAAAATCAAGGGAGGAAAAACTCCAAGTGAAGATAAAACTGGTAAGAGCTGCAGAGGACTACCTTTTTCCCACACCACGCATCAGCTACACCTTGCAAATGTGCATATGCAACATATGAATGGATGTGTATCATAAGTCAACAGGTACTTAAACCTGCACTATGATTTCAATTATTTATATGAACTTTCTGTCTCAAATTCCAGGATGATTCCTTCATACATACAGAAAGCAGCATTCTTTCTCTGCAAAGATATCCCTTGGGGTACAATAAAAAATAAGTATTAAGTCTTTGTCCCTTGTTCCTACCCCATGGCTCCTAAACCCTTGAACCCATATCTTTTGTATGGTAATGAGATACATTAATATAATGAGGCCCTGTAGTTTCCAGATTGGCTGGGAGGGGGGTTGGCTAGAAAGATGGAGCCTTGATTAGAAGCTTGGAACTTTCAGCCCCAACCCTCAACCGTAGGCAGGGGAGAGGAATAAAGATTGAGTTCTATCACTAATGGCCAGTGATTTCATCAATCATGCCTATGCAAGGAAACCTCCATTAAAAAACCCTAATAGATGAGGCTTGGATAGCTTTCAAGTTGGTGAACACATTGAGGTGTTGAGAGGGTGGTACACCCCAACTCCAGGAGGACAGAAGCTCCTAAACTCAGGATGCTTCCAGACTTTGCTCTATATATCTGTGCAACTGGACGTTCATTTGTATCCTTTATAATAAACTAGGAAACATAAATGAAGTGACTTCCTGAGTTCTGTGAGCCATGCTAGCAAATTACTGACCCTAAAAAGAGAGTAGTGGGAATCCCCAATTTATACCTGGTTGTTTAGAAGCACAAACATGGGTGGCTTGAGACTTGCAATCGGCATCTGAAAATAAGCAGCCTTGTAGGACTGAGCCCTTAAATCTGTGAAGTCTAACAAACTTCAGGTAGTGTTAGAATTAAATTGTGCGACATCCAGCTGGTTTCCAAAGAATCAGAGAATTGGTGTGAGAAAAAAACAAAAACAAACCAAAAAACATACATCTGTTTGGTGTCAGAAGTATTGAGTCAAAACAGCTCACCTCTGATTAAATATATCTTTCTAATCTTATTATTTTATCTATTTGTTGAAAATTAGTATTTAGGAAAATCTCATAGGATCTCTGAGTATATGTGTGTGCATGAGTGCACACAAGCATGCTATCCGGTGAGGTTTGGAATAATGACGTTGGTAGGTATAGAGGTGAATCTGGGCTTTTTCCTCTCAAACATTTCAGGTCTAGATTTAATGCTGCTCTGTTCTTTCTCCTCCATATTTCCTTACTTCCTTTAAGTAAACTTCAAGTTAATTCATCCCTTTTGGAAGCTGATATCAACCCCACCCTATTCAGTTACCTCTCTACTTGGTTCTGCAGATACTCCATTTTCTAATACATTCTGTAAGGCAGTGAAGAGTCAGGAATTGTTCCAAGCCTCAAAGACATGGTAGGATTTACCATGTGATTTTAGGTAATCACTTAAACCAGAGGCTATGCTATGAAAAAGGAGGCTAGAGGTGTCCTGCATGAAAGCACAGGTTCTGGAGTCAGCTAGACCTGAATGCAAATCTACTTTCTAACTCTTACTGGCTGTGTAACCTTAAACAACTTACTTTTGCTCTCCAAACCTGCATTCCTTCATGAAGGGGCTATAGTAATGGTTTTCAACGAAGTCATGTTTATAAAGAGCTTAATGTGAAGACTGGCACATAGTAAGCACTCACAAATGGCAATCATTAAGTTTAATTGTTGTGTTGTTATGTGAATGTTTTTCGATTGGATCTTAGCTAGATTTTTAAACTCTTTCTTGTCAGCATCTCTCTTATTTCCTGTTAAGGGCACCTGATGCCAGAATGTCTGCTCTCACTGTACCCCCATCCCCACCCCCATCCTGGCTAGAAGGTTATTTGAGTATCATCCCATCCCAAGTGTGTAGCAATCTTATGTCAAAGGAATGTAGACTAGGCCAAGTTGGTCTTTGATACTCACTTCTTCATTTGGTAACCCCTGAAACCCATTTCCCTTCGGCTTCCCCTTCTGGGCTCAAACCTCATTCAATGCCGTGGACACACACCACTCCTGACCAGCTCCAGCCTAGAACAAATCTTTCATTAAATTTTCTCTAACACATGGTATACTTTCCAGCTCTGTCTGCTTACTAATTCTTTCAATACTTCAACAAACTTCTACTGAGTGCTTATAACATGCTACGAGCTGGGGAAACAAAATGAAAGCAGTTTAGTCTTTATACTCCAGTAATTCATACTCTGCTTATGATGTGATAGTTCAGTGGGTCTCAGCCTCAGAATTAGAACCACTTATTGAAGTTTTAAAGACTGCAAATGTGGGGCACCTGGGTGGCTCAGTTGGTTAAGTGTCTGCCTTCAGCTCAGGTCATGATCCCAGGGTCCTTGGGATGGAGCCCCATGCCAGGCTACCTGCTCAGTGGGGAGCCTGCTTCTCCCTCTGCCATTCCACTGCTCATTTTCTCTCTCTCTCTCAGGTAACTAAATAAAAAAATTTTAAAAATAGACAAAAACTGCAAATGTTTATGTCCCACCTAATTTAGTAAATGTGGGTGGGACTCAGATATATAAAATTTGTAAATATTCCTCAAGGATTTTACTGAATAGCCAGAGTAAAGAAGAACCACAGGATGTGCTAAGAATGGAAAGGTGGTAGGAATATGGAAGTGTTGTGTGGACTTCATATTGAAAGTTTAAATGCTGAAGGATGAGTAGTTTTCCAGGGAGAGAGGAGAACTCCAGGAAGAGGAAAAGTATGATGCCTAACCCTAAGGCATTTTAATTTATCAGTATCATTTTCACTAATACCCTCATCGAAGAGGATTACAAGACTCATTTATTAAATTACTGGCATCTGTGCATATGAACTATCAATTTCAGAGGAGAAATGCCCTTCTGCTGGGTCTTCCTCTCCCCTTCCACTGGCTTTCAGCTCCCCTCCTCTCTTAAGGTCGGAATGCCCCAACATGGGGCCAATCACTGTTCCAGCTCAACCCTTCTCTCCACTTAATCATCAAACACTTTCTCCATCTTACTCAGAAAATAGCTGAGCCCCTTTGAGGGCAGCAAGAACATAGCTCAGAGTGGAGGAGATGCCCAGACCAGGGGTGAGGACTGGGCGAAAGCCTCCATGTCACTACAGTGTTTCTCCTTTTCCTCTTCCTTGAGGCTTTTCCTGTATGTGGCTGGGGAAATCCAGCCCAGTCATCTCTGAAGACTTTCAATTTAAAGCTTGATCTTCCACTATAGTTGCTTTTGGTGAAGAGAGTTGGCTGAAGCAACGGTCCCCACCCACAGCCAACATTCATCTACTCAAGCTCTCCGAAACAGTCTATCCTCTCAGAGAAAAATATACCATCCTTGTAAGCCCCCAAATTAGTCAGAACAGCAGACTCAGCCTTCAAAGGGGTATTTACATAGAATGCTTACGGTCTGGCACAGTCTTTCCATAATGTCCCTTGGCCAGTCACCAGTCACCTATTAAAGTCACCCATCAGCTTACTTCCCCTCCTACATCCCCTGAGTATTCATGAGGTCTGGCTCAACCCCTTACCAGGTCACTTAAAATGAGTTTCTCAAAAAGCTTAATCTGCAGAATGCCATCAATAGCAGGTATTAAATCCGTAGATGGATTGTGAAAGCCGAAAACTCCTCTTGAATCCCTTCCACTTCTCTTGTGGCTGATGATGAGATTAAGAATCTTTCCGCAAGGTCTTCTATCTATAGCTCCCCCAGTGCCCTCTGATCCATTTGTGCCTCTGGCTCTGGCCTTGGACCTCAGCTGTGGGCTCCCCTCCTAGTTCTGCCATCTCAGGTACATTCTTAGGTGACTATTCAGCAACTTAAAATTTTTGAAACCCACAGCCTACATGCAGAACATTCAAACTCTTAACTGAAAGGAATTCCAAAATCTGTATTGTGTTCCCTCAGTGCAGTTGTCTTTATCTTCTTCTTGACCCAATCATTCTGGCCATCATGTGGTTTGTTGTGTTTTTTTTCCCCCCCAAGAATGGCACTGACTTTAGGGTTGGTGCCCTTAGAAGATTCTCTTCTATCCCTTCTTCCTATTGACTCACAGAACTCCATCCCTACCCAATGATAACAGCTCTAGCAAGCTGAATAGTGGTGCCCTATTCACTGGAGCCTAAAGATGTCGCCTATTTTGGAAAAAGAACCTTTGTAGATGTGATTAAATTAAGGATGAGAAAATTATCCTGGATTGTTTAGGTAGGCTTTAAATGCAATCACAAGTATCCTCCTAGGAGAGAGGGCAGGGCAGGATTTGACATAGAGCTAAGAGATTTGAAGATGCTGGCCTTGAAGATTAGAGTGATACAACCATAAAAACATGAATGTGGAAAGTCATTCAAAAGCTGGAAAAGGCAAGGGACAGATTCTCCCATAGAGCCCTCTCCTAAAAAGGAGAATGGCTGGGCTCACACTTTGATTTCAATCCAGTGATTTATGCTTCTTTTTTTTTTTAAATAGATTTTATTTATTCATGAGAGACACACAGAGAGAGAGGCAGAGACAGAGGCAGAGGGAGAAGCAGGCTCCTTGCAGGGAGCCCAATGTGGGACTCGATCCTAGGACCGCAGGATCATACCATGAGCCAAAGGCAGATGCTCAACTGCTGAGCCACCCAGGCGTCCCAATGATTTATGCTTTTATTTAAACTTTTCTGTATTTCACTTAAAGATACATACAAACATATTTAAAGTTTATTCAAAGAAACAACAAAATTATTTTTATTACCTGCAAAGTAAAAAGAGTAAAATGCTTCCGTAATATTTGAAACTTTATAGTGAAAATACATTGAGTTATTACTTATATAACTTTTAAAAACAATTGACAGGATATAGACTAAAATATTAAAAGCAATTAATCTCTGGATGATAGGGTTCTCAATGACTTATTTCCTTCCGTACAAGTTTTCTCCATTTTCTAAGTTCACAACAATGTACAGCTAATACTTCTGAAATAAAAAAATTATAAAGAAAAAATCTTGATGTAGATCATTTACTGACATTGAAAAAGTTCCTGACAAATATACATTAGTCAGTAGAAAGAAAAAGCTACAAAACAATGTAAATATCATGGTGATTTTTTTTAAAAAAAGATTTTATTTATTCATTTGACAGAGTGAGAGCACAAGTAGGCAGAGCAGCAGGCAGAAGGAGGGAGAAGCAGACTCCTGTCTGAGCAGGGAGCCTAATGCAGGGATTGATCCCAGGACCTTGGGATCATGACCTGAGCAGAAGGCAGACACTTAACCGACTGACCCACCCAGGTGCTCCTGTGGTGATTTTTATTTCAAAACATGCATGTATATAGTCAGAAACAGTAAACATGCATACATCAAAATTATCTTTGATACAATCATGGCTAATTTTTGTTTTACATTGTGTTTTTTTGTGTCTTCAAATATTCCGCATTATTTGTGGATCTTATAATGAGATCAAATTGCTATCAAATAAGAAAAGTTAGGAGTATATAAATGATAGAATAAAAGATTTGTTGGGTCAGAACACATAGACCTTCATATAAGAATATCAGATGGCATGCTAGAATAATAATGTAGCTCCTATAACTGGAACATAGAAGACAGTTTTAAAAAATGCTCTCTGAACGTATGAAGATAAAATAAGATTAAAATTGTGCCATTTTGGCACCCACAAGCTAGGGTAAGTCCAACACCTGTGTAGGCTGCCTGCTTTCCCAGAGATTTGCATCTAAACGCTGCTGTGAACTAGTGAAACTAAGAATTTACTGTATTGTCATATCTCTTCCATAAATCATTCACAGGTCTCCTTTATTCCTGTAGGTTAAACACCTTTCCAAGGTCCTAGATTTATGCCCTCACTATTGGCATTTCCAGCTCCTCACTCCTAAATTAAGTGAGGGCCAAGAAGATAGCCCTCATTTTAGAGAAGGTGTGTGCCTCGCAGTTGGCTTTGCATTTCTTCAAATTCCAGGCTTCTGCTGATGAGATTATTTTGGTCCTAGAAGCGAATCCTGGCCAAGAGCAGGTTCTCTCCCACCATGAAGGATGATGCATTTAGGTGCTTTTGTATTCTTAGTCTTTCACGGATACCTTTTCTGGTGTCAGAAATAGTCCTCTTTGCCTACTGGTAATCAGTAGCTGAAGCGTTGAACAAGAACTCTCTCAGCAAGAAGTCTGCCCATTAGGATCCTGCCTTCTAAGTCCTTGCGCCCTATGTGACCACATGAGATGCAGGTCTTATACAGTTATGTGGAAACAATTTGACCGGATCCTGATCATGCATGTAACTATTACAGGCTCCTCACCAGACACATGTACAAAGGATGCAGGGGCATTCTGCCCATTATCTTTAGTGCCAGCTCATGCTGGTTCCAAATCCTATCAAGCTGGATGATGTGGACTCCCCAGTGATATTTTTGCCCTTCTGACTCAGAACAAGGCAGAGAAGAGATAGAAAGATAAGTACAAGAACTAAATAAAGCTAAGAATCCCCAGAAATCATTGATAGGGAAAATATTTTCTCAGCTCACTTCCATTTATTATGACTGGCTTCCTCCAACAGGATCTCCTGAACAATCATTGTTTCTATAAAATCTCCATTTTGTTCTAGATTCACTTCAGTTCCTTTTTCTTTGGAATGAAGGACAGAAACCGTGAGCTCCCCCTGGAGGTAGGAGTGTGCTAATAAGAGTCTCCTTGGACTCGCTCTTGACTCCTCCTACCCATTTCCAGTCAGCTTCTGGGTGACCTGTCTGCAGCCTGATCAAGTAACATCTGACTGGGGCTTCTATTCTCTTTGTATTTTAGCTACTCTGATCTTAATAATAGGAAATGCTCCTTGCCTTGCTGCATAAAGAGCACAGTCTGTTTCCATCTTGTCTCACATTTTTTCTTTTAATATAAACACTTTGTTAGTCATATGATTCTACTTGACGTCTCGCCAATATATTCCGTTCCTCTTTATCCTTATTATGGCTCTTCATCTTCCTAGAATTCTTTTCCTACGCTAAGCCCTTGTCTCCTTGTAAAAATCTTTTCCATTCATTTAAAACCCAAGTCCTGGGCCAGCTTCCCCACACCCACATCTGAAATCCTGTAAAACTTGTTTACAAAGCCCTTCTGTATGCTCCTTTGTATTTTAGTTATCTCTACATTGCTTATCTTACTCTAGCCAATCAAATGCCTAGCATAGTGTCAAGATCTGGTGTGCAGTAGATAATCAGTAGATAAATGTTGAATGAAGTTGTTGAAGGATGATTTCAAACAATCCATTTTCAAAAAAACAGATAACCACATTATTGAAAAAGAAAGAAAGGAAACAGAAAGAAGAGAAACATGTCTGGAGGAGAAAGGTCATAAGAATCCCAGCATGCTGTAGAGAGAACACTGGATTAAGGATCAGGAATGTGGGCTTAAGTCCCACATAGCTGTAAATGAGCTAAATGACCACCAAACTGCTCTCTAGACAATCAAGGCAGTGGATTACATGAACTCTCGTTTGTCGCCATGATGAAATGTACGACCATCTCCCCATTTAGGCTCCTGATAGCTAACTAATAAACAAGATAGCATTCAGACTGCACCTGCCACAGAGCCTAGCATAACATGTGTGCTAATAAATATTAGTTCCTCTTTTCCTCACATACAATGAAAACATTCTCTCCATAAGCTGAACATGTTTTCTTGTTATTTTTTTCCTCTAGCCCTTGCCACGTGCCATTTTAGGTAGAAGCTTCCAGTCCAGTAACTAAAAGGAAAGAGCTATGCCAAAAGAAATTCTTAGTCAGCTACATCACAGTCTGGGAAGATGTGGAAATCATTTGACAAAGATTATTCTACATGGTAAGCAAGAAAGAAGAAGGGTAACACTTGGAAGACAATTTAAAAAATGGGAAAGAATTTAAATAAGATATGCCAGGAAAATAAGCAGATTCCAAGGAATTGAACTAAGGAATCTGGAACTTAGGACACTTGCAGATGTTCAGATTAATACGTGTAGCAACAACTCCTTTTTTTTTTTTTTTTTTTTTACCAAGGATTTTAGAGAAATGAGAACTTCTACCGATGACACTTTTAGATTTCACTGAAGTTTATTTTAATTCTTTGTATTTTTGGAAAGCTAATTTAATTTCACTATTTTATTGTGATGTTTTCCTGACTTACTTAAAAGACTTCCAAACCACCCTCAGTCCCTGCAAATATGCAGTGTTCTTTTATTCCTCTCTGCCTTTGTGGGTGCTGTTCCCTCCTCCTGCCATCCCCTCTCCTCTTTACCCTTCAAAACCTATTTGACATGTCTGACTCCACTCAGCAAAGTGAGTCGCTCCCACTGCCATCCAGTAGTCTTGGCTCATAGCTCTATTCATAATTTTCCCAATCACTAGGGCCCTAGCTGGGTGCACCCAGTTGGGGATCTGCCTGGAAAGTGAGGAGGAAACAGATTAGGAGAGCAGTTCTATGCTCAATTATGAGAAGTTAGGGGCCTTTCTTTACTAAGCATCTAATGCTATTATCTGGTTGTTGTTGTTGTTGCTGTTGTTGTTGTTTTTTAAGAAGGCTTATGAAAAGGCTTTTCTTCCAATGCTGTTCTGAGTATATGCTGAGAGGCTCTTAATAGCAGCCAAATTGTGTGGGGGGGAGGGGGGGATAATCTAGAGGAGGAAGGTGCTGAAATAGAAGAGTGAAGAAAAAGAATCCTCAGTCTCAGAAGACTTTGCAAGAAGTGACGTTTAAGTTTGCCCACTCCCACACCTTCACTTAGTTATCCTCCCACAGGTCTTTAGATTAGCTTCCTTAGGAAAGTGTGTCATGCTTTTTCTGATGAGAACAATCAGAGCATCTTATACCTCTCACTTACAGCATTTACCACAGTTGTAAATCTATATGTATATGTGATGCTTTGATGGATGTCTGTTTTTATCACTAGGCTCCTGAGAGTAGGGACTCATACGACTCAGTAGTAGTGGTGTTCCTCACCACTATTCCCTAGGTCTTAGCATAGGCCTGGCACATAACAGGATTTCAATTTTTGCGGAGCAAATGAATAATGTTGCATGAAAGGCAATGGGGAAAGGGAATCGAAACAGATTTAAAGGGACACTCTAAAGTAACTTAGCACTGCTAACAATCAGCATGCTGTGATCAATATAATGATCAAGAGCATGTGAGGTTTTTTTCCTCCTGACGTCATATATCTGATGTCTTTTCCAACACTACCTCCTTAATTATCTGACACCAACTGGGTAACCAACAATTCAATTCAGTTCTGGCACTATTTACTTGGAGTTAGCATCACATCTCATAAGTTAAAGGGTTCAGCCCCAAAAGACTACCTCTACTTCCAGATGCCTATCATAAGTCTCAGACCACCTGTGCTTTGGATCTACCAGATATAAATTGAGGATTCCCATGACCCTCTCCTCAGGTTGGATGTTTTGCTAAAATGGCTCACAGAACTTAAGAAAGCACATTACTTACATTTACTGGTTTATTATAAAGGATACAAATGAACAGTCAGATGAAGAGGCACATAGCATGATGTCTGGAAAGGTCCCAAGCGCAGGAGCTTCTGTCCCTGTGAAGTTGGGGTGGGCCATGCTCCCAGCACTTAGAAGTGTTTGCTAGCCTGGAAACTCCGGACCTCGGACCTCGTTGTTGATGGGTTTTTATGGAGGTCTCATTACGTAGGCACAATTGATTGAATCACTGGGTGTTGGTGGTTAAACGTAATCTCCCTTTCCCCTCTCAGGAAGTGGGGCTGAAATTTCCAAGCTTCTAAGCTAGGTTTGCTCTTTCTGGCTTGCAGTCCCCTTGCTAAAGCTATTTAGAGTCTCACCAAGATGGACCTCATTAAAAGATGCTCCTATCACTCTTATTCCAAGAAATTCCAAGGGTTTTAGGAGCTCTGTGCCAGGAACCAGGAACAAAACCAAAGATCTTTCTGTGATACCACAAGGTGGGAATGAATTTAAGGATATAAATAGAAGGGTATATTCAGTTAATAGGTAGATTGTAATGATGATGCCAACAATGATGATAACCAAGGTCTCAATTATTCAAGGTAATAATAAGTCATTAGGTTACAATTGAATTTCATTGCAATTTATTTCCCCACTAACTTCTTACATAGGCATATTAATGACATCAGTATGTCTTCACTCAGTAATTATAGCATTCCCCTCCCTACTTTATGTAAGCCCAATACCATCTTACTCTGAATCATTTATTTGATAATCAGATGTTACAGATGCTCATGAGACTGTACAGCTGAATTAAATATTCTGGCACTGTGTTTTCTGGGAAGAGAAAAGTGTGGATGTCTTTTTTTTTTTTAAAGACTTTATTTATTTATTCATGAGAGACGCAGAGAGAGAGAGAGAGAGAGAGAGAGAAAGAAAAAGAGAGAGAGAGAGAGAGAAAGGCAGAGACACAGGCAGAGGGAGAAGCCGGCTTCGTGCAGGAAGCCTGATGTGGGACTCGATCCCAGGACTTGGGGATCACGCCCTGAGCCACAGGCAGATGTTCAATCGCTGAGCCATCCAGGCATCCCAAGTGAATGTCTTTTAACAACCCTGGGTCCCACACAAGACTTATGAGTTTAGACCTGAACTCTCTTTGTTTCTCCTATTCTCCAACACTTAAATCAAAAAACATTTTCCAACACAAACTATAAATAAGCTGACCACTAAAGTAAATTGCTACTGACAGTGTAACAGAAGGCAAATTATATACAATCTATTGATGGAATCATTCAATCATTCATTCCCTCCAGTGTTTGTTGAAAGCTTTCTGCATGCCTGATAGGGCATATAGGAGACCTCTACGATGAAGTTAAAAGACGTCTGTAGGATATGAATAAAACTCAACGCATACCCTGCCCTCAAGAAGTTCCCAATCTTGCTCAAACAAAAGATCATGGAACAAATTTTAGACCAAAATCTATAATTAGAGACTAAGATAAAAGAAGGATTCTACAGAAGTGTGGGGGAAAGGGCAACCAAGTCAGGTTGGGGGATTGGGGAAGGTTTCCCAGGAAGCTAATTTTGAAGGATGAGCTAAGAGAAAAGGATGAATTAGGAAGAAGAGGGTATTTTTTTTTTTTAATTTTTAGAAGAGGGTATTTTAAGCAAAAGGAAACATGTATGAAAGAGCTCTCAGCCTAATCAGTAAACTACAAGTAATTCACTACATATCTTTACTCAAATACTTTCTATTTATGAACATTCATAAATACAAAGCTCTGCTTCCAAGCAAAGACTCATCAACTCTTTCAGACATGCCAGAAGGAGTTAGTGGTCAGGTGAGGTAATTTCAGTCCTGGTCACAGGTTCACTGGGTTATTCCTTAATCCATTTAATTATTCCATTGGGTTATTCTTTAATCCATTTAATTAATATCTTACCTTGCAGTATGGCAAACTCAAATACCTACCGTGAGTACAACTGGCAGGATAGGGTCTGAGGTAAACTGGAATGTGAGGTGTGAGGTGAACTGTGTCCAGCTACGGAAATGAGCAGCCTCAGGCTTTCGCTGATTTTACTTGGCCAGAATGTGGTCTCAGTGCTGCTGTGCCTTTGCTCTCTTAAGGCAAACCAGACCTCCTTCAACTTTGAAATTCTGAGAACAAATTCACATTTTTAAAGTTATATGCAGGCCAAACAAAAAACTTAATGAAGGCTGAATTCAGTCTGCTGACCATCACTTTGTTACCTTGATCTTTGTATGTTTGATGTATTTGCTTTTGGTTTTCAGTGTTTTACAAAAATTACAAATGTTTTTGAGAAGTTAAAACAGATGCAGCTGTTATTAACATTAATAGTGTTAGTAGGAAGAGACATGCAATTAGTATAAAAACAAAAATAGATGTAGTACACAATTGGAAATGGCAAATTTACATACTTATAGGATAAATCGTTTCAGTGATAACGACAGTTCTGAAGAACAATGATCCAGTCATTGCATCATCATGCACACACCTATGCCATCAAAAATAATGAGCAAGACGAAAGTCATGGTCAGAATGAAAGGCTTTATGTGTATGTGTATGGAGGAGGGAGAACAATGTCAGATACCTAAATAAAGTTAAATCTGGAAATATAATCATTTATTTAGGAACTTCAAGGCTGGACAATGGGAAAACCACTGCTCCTGAAACTTCGGAAACAGCCACAGTTAAAATTTCACTTTTAAGGACGTCGTGGCTGCCAAGGAGTTTTCTATACTTGCAGCCAACCCCAAAGAGCAGGACCACCTACCTCAACATATGTTCAGGGTGTTAGGAGAAGGTAGCCCATAGATTGTACAGAAGGTAGGAGAAAAGAGCATACCGGATTTGTGATTTTAAAGACTAATGAATTTTTTTTAAAGATTTTATCTACTTATTCATGAGAGAGGCAGAGACAGGCAGAGAGAGAGAAGCAGGCTCCATGCAGGAAGCCAGATGTGGGACTCGATCCTGGGACTCCAGGATCATGCCCTGGGCCAAAGGCAAGCACTTAACTACTGAGCCACCCAGGCGTCCCATGAATTGGTTTTTTAAGCAATAACTGTAAGTGTTTAAAAATTCAAATAGTGTAAAAAGATATACAGTGCTA
This sequence comes from Canis lupus familiaris, assembly GCF_011100685.1. NCBI lineage: Eukaryota > Metazoa > Chordata > Mammalia > Carnivora > Canidae > Canis > Canis lupus. Next base: position 13,410,917 of record NC_049242.1, on the reverse strand, counting down.
AACAAGTCTTCCTTCCTCCCTAGACTGTGACTTCTACCTAGAGGTGATCATTATTAAGAGTTATAGGGGCACCTAGCTGGCTCAGTGGGCAGAGCATGCAACTTTTGATCTTGGAGTTGTGAGTTCAAGCCCCACGTTGGGGATAGAATTTACTCAAAAAAATAAAAAAAAGTTTCTTATATTTCCTTTCAAATAAATTAATGCGTAATATACACTAATTTCTGCAATTTTTTTCCTATTTAAGTGTTTTGGAGATTATTCTATATTAGTTCATGTAGATACTCTTTATTCATTTTCACTTACTTATTTACTTGTTTATTTTTTAAGATTTTATTTATTTATTTCAGAGAGAAAGTGAAAGAGCATGAACTGAGGGAGAGGGACAGAGGGGGAAGCAGACTCCCCACTGAGCAGGAAGCCCAATGGGGGCTGAAACCCTGGGATCATGACCCGAGCCGAAGGCAGACGCTCAACTGACTGAGCCACTCAGGTGCCCTTTTTATTAATTTTAAAAGCTACATATAAAGATATATCATAACTTATATAATCAATACTCCATTGATGGATTTATATTGTAGTCTTTTGTTATTATAAACAATTCATCTGTCTTGTTTGAAGTCTCCAAAGAATCTATTTGGTGAAACTGCATCCTAAGCCTGCAAGCCTAAACATCTCTTGGTCCTGATGGGCTTGGGAACAAATGAACCTAAGAACACTTGGAAATGAACTTGTTGATACATAGAGAAGAATCTGTGTCTGGAAAGAAGGTAAATGTGGTGGGATGAACAGCAACAAAACTGAATTCAAAATTAATGGGATCATAAAGAGTCTCATGGGATAACCTAAGGAATTTAATCTTCTCTGGAAAGATAGAGCCATTGACTGGTTTTAAGCAGAATGATAATATAACTATACTTCTGTTTTAGAAAACTTATTGTGGGGATCCCTGGGTGGCTCAGTGGTTTGGCCCCTGCCTTTGGCCCAGGGTGTGATTCTGGAGTCCCGGGATTGAGTCCCGCGTTGGGCTTCTTGCATGGAGCCTACTTCTCCTTCTGCCTGTGTCTCTGCCTCTCTCTTTCTCTCTCTCTGTCTGTCTCTCATGCATGAATAAATAAAATCTTTTTTTAAAAAAAGAAAACTTATTGTAACAACAATGAGAATAGATTAAAGGGAACCAGAAAAGAGGCAGGAAGATTGGAAGGCAGGGCATTCAAGTAATCCACAAAATAATTTTTTAAAAGATTTTATTTATTTATTTATTTGAGAGAGAGAGTGAGAGCGCACAAACAGGTGGAGTGGCAGAGTGAACAGGAGAAGACTCCCTGCTGAGCAAGGAGCCGGACCAAGCCCCAGGACCCTAGGATCATGACCTGAGCTGAAGGCAGATGCTTAACTGACTGAGCCACCCAGGCACCCCTCAGGAAATAATTTATGAGGATTTTAACTAGGTGACAGCAGTGGGAATGAAGAGGAGGAGATAAGATGTTAAACAACTATTAGAGAGTAAAATCTACAATACTTTGGACTTCTTGAGTAAAAGTGTGATTGAATGAGCAGAATCTAAGATGAATACCAGGTTTCTGAGTGGGTCCACTGGTAGATAGTGGTATTAATCACCAAGACAGGAAGGAGCAAGCATAGGGAGAAAGACAGTTGAATTTTGAACATTTGACCTTGACCTCTTGAGGTAGTTTTGTCCAATAGGCAGTAAGACACACAGATCTTAAAGCTCAACGACAGTGCTACATACCAACAGCAGACGTCAACATATATTTAATAGCTGAAGCTGTGAGAATAGAATAGGTCACCTGAGGGTTACATACTCACTGATACAACAAAAGGAAGATATGGCAAAACTCTAAGAAAAGGAGGCAGATAAGTAATACATGGAAGAAGAGGAGCCAACCAAAGAAGAAACGGCCTTTTATGAACATTCAAAAATTAAATAAACTGGCACAACAAGGATTCAAGTAATTTTATCTTATTTGAAGCTCAAACAATTCCATATTCTAGGTAACTTAATTAAGCTCATTTAGAGGACTGACCCAAGATTTCACAGTTGTTAAGTAGCAGAGCTAGGACTTTAACACTAGCCTTCCCCAAATTCCACAGATCTTCATTCTACCTTGCTGGCTCCAAATTTCTTAATGATTCGCAGACTAGCAAAGCCAAGAAAGCAGAAATAGGAAAGAAATGATACGAGTACAACCAACCTTCTGCAACTCTCCGTAGTCCCATGCTTTTTACACAATAGGAAATAAGGCTCAGAGAAGTTTAAAAAACACGTTACTTAAAGCTCCAGTCTTTATTAAAACTTACCTAAAACCGCAACCCCATCCTTTAGCATTCACAGGCAAGGAGACATTAACTATTTGTTTGCATAAGGGTCCACTTACTCAGGACTTTCATAATAAAGGCATCAGAAACCAAATAGTATCTTTTCAGTACTATAATCATTAGAGAGAAAAACTATGGGACTTCTTAAGGACTTGCTCTGCCCCACATAATGTTCTTTATTTTATGCAAATGAACTGGCTCAGGCAAATATTCTAGGTGGTTTTCAGGAGTATGACATGAATGAGTGTTAGAGATAAGTAGATATTGGCAAAACATTTTTTATAGTGGATATTGGCAAAAGAGTATTATTATTATTATTATGGGCCCACAAAAGCTTGGAAAATGTTTCACTATAATCCATCTTTTTATAGTGAAAACTGTTTTACTGGAATCTCACCTGAAAGAATAGAACTTGGTCACCAAGTTTCAACAACAAATCTTGTTAAAAGAGTACATTTCTCCTGCTGATAAGAACAGGGATTTTCTAAAAAACTTTGATATGTATACTATAAAGCCAGGTTATGCAAGTGTGTTGCAATTGAATAGATTCCAAATGTAGGTTTGAATATGATTATTTCAAGATCTCTTTACTTAGGTGTATTAGTGAGCCTGTGCAGGAGATCTCTGCCTAGAAGCTCCAACCTGTCAAAGTGGTTTCAGTTGCTCCAATTCTCTTCTCACCCCAGGTAAAATCTCAGTCCCTGTGATAACTCCAGGAGCTCACCTTCTTCTTCTTCTCCTTCTCCTTCCTCTTCTTCTTCTTCTTCTTCTTCTTCCTTTTTAAGATTTTATTTATGTATTCATGAGAGATACAGAGAGAGAGAGAGGCAGAGACATAGGCAGAGAGAGAAGCAGACTCCATGCAGGGAGCCTGATGTGGGACTTGATCCTGGGTCTCCAAGATCCCGCCCTGAGCCAAAGGCAGAAGCTCAACAGCTGAACCACCCAGGCATCCCAGGAGCTCACCTTCTTTAAAGTCTTCAAGAAAATCAATAAAGTTAGGATAGTAAACATAGAATTGATTTCATTCATTCAGAAAATATTTATTGAGTGTGAAGGCACTGAGGATATCGAGATGAATCAGAAATGGATTCTGCCCACAAATAATCCAGCCTGGGGTGGGGCTGTGGCACAGTTAATTAGCTAGGTTAAACCTAACATTTCTGTTGAGAACTTGAAGTACATGTATTTTGTGTTGTTGATCCATGGACTTTGAGGTATAGACCAAGAAACAGGTAGCATATGGCAAAGTTAGTGTTCTTTTTAATTTTTTTTTCAATGTTAGCATTCTGGAATGAAAATCGAAAAGCTTGGTTGGTATTTTCTCATTGTTGCCTGGAACTCCTCCTCTTCCTGCTCTCAGTGGAGGGGTCTTCCCCTGCAATTCTGGCAGCCCTTTCAGGATCTGGCCCCTGCGGGGTTACAGATCTTTTAGTCATCAAATAGTAACCTAACTCCATTGTGTGTTAACTTGTACAACTTTACCAGGGTGAAATGTAACTTTGCATGAATGATTTAGCTTCTCTCCCCCTTCAGGAAACAATCCCAGATGGATATAAACATGTATCTGCATAAATTCAGAAACTAGGGATCCCTGGGTGGCTCACCGGTCTAATGCCTGCCTTCAGCCCAGGGCAGGATCCTGGAGTCCTAGGATCAAATCCCACATCGGGCTCCCTGTATGGAGCCTTCTCCCTCTGCCTATGTCTCTTCCTCTCTCTGTGTCTCTCATGAATAAATAAATAAAATCTTAAAAAAAAATCAGAAACTATTTAAATGCTGAACAATTGAGGTGTGCTTAATTACATTATGGATATTCTTATGATGTATTACTATGGAGCCATTAAAATGATATTTTAGGAAGATATTCACCCTATGTTGTTGTAAAAATTACTTACAAAACCATAATGTGATATCATTACATTTTCCAATATACACATATATTCATGTGAATCCACAGAAAAGGATTAGAAGAATAGAAGGCACAAATATTGTGGTTACCTTTGAGTGGTAGAACTATAGAAGAGTTTTCTTCCTTGTGGTTTTCTTGTATTTTCCAAATTATACAAAATGTACATGTGTTACTTTCATTATTCAAAACAAATCATATTTTTAAAAAGAAAGACCAAAAAGTAGTCTAGCTCTTCCTATTTTGTATCTTTTTTGGACAAAGAAGTTTTACCAAATTCCCCAAGGACTGGAAGGGAAGGCTATTTTAGAGACACCAACTGTGCCAACTCAAAACCTTACTCACAGAACTTGTATCAAGAGGCAAAGAAAAGCGTCACTTCCCATCCCATGTGAGGCACACTCACCAGAAACTGCAGCGAGTCTTCCTACCTCTTTTTATGTTCAAGGGTTTTAAATTATGATATCTCTGGGGCCTCACAAGCAATGCTAAAGTCTTCACCATCTCTTCCAGTGTACTAGTTGGCCATGTGCAAACAGGTCTATTGATATCCTTTGGTAGTATCCCAGAGTTTCTGAGAGAGGCCAGCAACATAGGCACTATTTGGAACAGAACAGCATATGAGTCAGGAACACAGACTCTGGAGTCAGAACTTAGTCAGAATCTTAACACTAAAATTTACTAATCATGTGGCCTTGAGTACATTACTTAATCTCATTGTGACTCAATTTCTTCATCTGTCAATTATATCATAATAATGTTTACCTTATCATGTTTTTATAATGATTAAAAATGATAATGTATGTTAAGTACTAAGCACAATGTCTGTCACGTAGTAATCAGTAAATGTAAGCTATTATATTACTAAGATAAATACAATAGAGAGATAAAAATTAGTGTTATGAGATTTCTAGAAAAGGCACAATTACTCCTGGTTGAGAAGATTGCAAAAGGCTTTGTGGAAGGAGAAAATTTAGATATTCTAAGATGAAGGGGGAAAGGCATTCAAGTGATGGCAGCATCAGAGCATAGAGGTGAGGAAGCTATAGAACATAGTAATGAGCAGTTTTCCTGGAGCATCATATATATGAAGAAGTCTTTAGGAAACAAGAATGCCAGCTAAACAAGTTTAGACTTAGCTTATGGATAATAAGGATATGTTTCATCTGTTATAATTTTCATCCCAGAATAATCTTTGTAACATTATACAGGAATCTCTTTTTTGCAATTCACCTGAGCATGTGTACAACTACCCCATTTACCCATCTCATGACCTTCCATATTGTCTATTAAAACCAAGTTTTAGGGAGGTGCTTGGGTGGTTCAGCCAGTTGAGCGTCCAACTCTTGATTTCAGCTCAGGTTGTGATCTCAGGGTTTGGGGATCAAGCCCTGCATCAGGCTCTGTGCTCAGCGTGGAGTGATTCTCTTGCTCTTTGCCCTACCCCCACACCCCAGTCCAGGTGGCTCAACGGTTTAGTGCCTGCCTTTGGCCCAGGGTGTGTTCCTGGAGACCTGGGATTGAGTCCCACATCGGGATCCCTGCATGGAGCCTGCTTCTCCCTCTGCCTGTGTCTCTGCCTCTCTCTCTCTGTGTGTCTCTCATGAATAAATAAATAAAATCTTTAAAAACAAAACAAAACAAAAAAATTTTATTAAAAAGAAGTTTTAGGGGTGCAAGCCTGACTCAGTCAGAAGAGCACGTGACTCTTGATCTCGATGTTTTGAGTTCAAGCCCCATGTTGGGTATAGAGATTACATAAAAAATAAAATCATTAAAAAAAAACACACAAGTTTTTGCCATTGATAAGTCAAAGAGTCTCCTAGTCAAAGTACAGAGTGGTCTCCTGGGGCAGGGAAGAAAATAGAAATAACAAGAGTAGGGATAGCATGATCCTTTATTTTTATAGCTTTTATAGATATTGTAAAGCATCAGGGGTATGAAAGGAAACAAGATTGTGCTTGGTCCTGGTAAGTAGGATCATCTTTGGGATAAACATTTATTTATTTATTTTTTAAAATTTTATTTATTTCTTCATGGGAGACACACAGAGAGAGGCAGAGACATAGGCAGAGGGAGAAGCAGACTCCCTCCAGGGAGCCTGATGAGAGGCTTGATCCCAGGACTCAGGGATCACTCCCTGAGTGATCTGAGCTGAAGGCACTCAACCACTGAGCCACCCAGGTGCCCCTGGGAGAAACATTTGAATGACATAAGAAGCATATGAAAAAAAAAACAGAGTTCAGGACAAACAAGATTCACTGTAAAGCTTCAGTAATGAAGACAGTGTTGTACTGGTGAAAGAATAGATGTACAGATCAACAAAATAATATAGAAAGCCTGGACAAAGAACCATACATAGGTTGTCAGTTGATTTTTGACAAAGTTGCCAAGGCATTTAATGGGGAAAGAAAAGTCTTTCCAATAGATGATATTAGAACCACTGGATATATATATGGAAAAAAGAAAATTAAACCTCAATCTTCATCTCACATTATACATAGAGATTAACTCAAGAATGTCATATGGATCTAAATGTAAAAGCTAAAACAATGAAACTTTTAGAAGGACACATAGAAGAAAAATCTTTGTGACCTCAGAACCGAAAAAGAAGAGATCATTTTACAATCAATAATTTGAACTTCATCAAAACTAAAAACTTAAGAGATATCATTAATAAAGTGAAAAGATAGTCATAGATTATAGGAAACATTTTATGTACATCTGCCAAAGGATTTATATCTAGAATATATAAAGAGCTCTTACAACTCATTAAGAAAGGGTAAACAAGTTTTTAAAAAATGGACTGAAGGAATGCCTGGGTGACTCAGCATTTGACGGTCTGCCTCTGGCTCAGGGTGTGATCCCAGAGTCCCAGGATTGAGTCCCACATCGGGATGGATAGCCATGGTTTCATTAATGAACACCTCAAATCTTAAATATTTCAAGTATGTGCATTTTAGAATGGCCCTGAGCAATTTACTGAGCATCTTTCCTCTGCACATTTAAACTTCTGTGCACTTTGAGGAGCGCTTTTAACCTCATATGCACATAATCCCTATGTTTCTGATTCACTTACACTTAACAAAATTCTCATCTAGCAATTGTCGCTATGAGCCATCTGGATGCTTGAACTTGGCTCCATCAAGTCTCTGTTCTAAAAACCAGAAGTCACCTTTTCTATTGAAATAAAATAAAGTAAGAACCCAAGTTGGAATAAACAGTAGGTACAATTTCTAATTTAGTTCCTATTCCCTTTTTAAAAGCATTTATTGTTACTCATATTCATTTGGAAAAAAACTGCTGTGTACCTAAAACCTATTCAAGGTTCTCTCACAGACACTTTAAAATACATACATATCTTTGTTAAGTTTTTTTTAGTAACTAGACGGAAATGAGACCGCCAAGGCAAGCGAGGGTCCAAGAACAGATTTTATTGCAGGCACCCTCGGGCGAGGTTCCACGACTCACGGGGGAAAGAGAGTGAGTCGAGGAAGTCGCGCCAAGACAAGGTGGTAGGGGGTTTACATAACGTTGTAAGGCAGAACGGTTTCCTATTGGTTGGCTCATATGCAAAGGAAGGATTGCAATCCAACCAGTCAGAGTGACCCTCACTATGCAAAGGAAGGATTGCAATTCGACCAGTCAAAGGTGACTTCATCCTCTGGGGTTTGAAGGGCATTGGGTTCGGTTGAGGAAGTCCAAAGGAGAGGTGTAAGGGTCTGCTCAAGCTGTCATCCCAAGTGGAGGTGGTGACAGGAACTTCAGCCATTTTGGCGTATCCGCCATCTTGAGGAGTTTCCCTTCCCGCCTGGCCCCAACAATCTTCAAACCCAAAGCAAGAAGTCATTTTTGTATAAAGTATATTTGCATTAAGTATATTTCTTTCCGGGCCTTGGTTATATGCATCAATGGCAAATTATTAGCGTCAAGTTCAGTGAATCCAAGCGTAACCTGTTTTAGAGGGGTTTTTGTTTTGTTTTATTTATTGTTTCCCTTTAAGTGCCTCATGTTATTTTGCAAAGTCCATGTAATTTAATCTAATTATCCTTTCAACAGAAAACATCCCTGATGTTGCCTTATTCCAACAAAAAGAGCACTATCTGATCCAACAAACTAATGCTCCTGAGACATCATACAATAACAAACCAATATGAACACGGGAAAAAGGAAAACCAAATATTCACAAAGAGAATTAGAAATGCAGTTTTGCACTTCGAAGGGACTAACCTCACATTTCTTTTAAACATCAGATCTCAGGGCTGTTTGTTAGGGCTGACTTTAACTTGTAGATAGTGGCGAATTTCTTAAGCTTGCTTAACAATTTTTCAGATAATGTAAAGGTTACAAATGTTAAAAAATAAATAAATAAATAAAACCCCATACTCCTTTTTCTCTGGCTTTGACAGCTTAAGTTTTATTTCAGTATTGCACATTTATCTGTAAAATTCCAGACTCTAAGATAATGACAGTTAATTAACCCAAGAATAACTGTAGTCTATTTTTCAGAGACTTAAGCACACATTATGAACCATGCACAAGACAAAACTTGGTCTTCCAACAGTAGTGTACATAATGCTCCAAATCGAAATTAGATACAGAAGTGTTCTTTTCAGGGAATGAATGAGCATTGGGCTATTTAAAATAAACTCACTTATCTGATTGCTTTCTAAATTAAAATAACCTTTTTCTCTTAACCTCAAAGTAAGGTATGCTTATTACTAGAAATACAGAGAAGTAGAAAGAAAGAAAGAATACATGCAGGTCAATCCACCCAGGGATAAACATGCTGATGACACAGTAGGAAGCCATACGGTCGGTACAAGGTTGAAGAGTTCAACACACATAGCTAGGCTGTGTGCGGTCATACCCAACTCCAGCACTTAACAACTCTGTGCTGAGCTAGTAATTTCATTTCTCCACTTCATCTTCCTCCATCTGTAAAATAGAGGAGCAAGGATGTTGTGAAGATCAAATGAAATAAATCGTAGTGTACCTTGCATGTAGCAAGGCTTTGATGTATGTTAATTATTAGTTCCACTTTTTATTTTATTTTAAAGATTTTATTTATTTATTTATTCATGAGAAACAGAGAGAGAGGCAGAGACACAGGCAGAGGGAGAAGCAGGCTCCCTGGAGGGAGCCCCGATGTGGGACTTGGGATCACGCCCTGAGCCGAAGGCAGATGCTCAACCACTGAGGCACCCAGGCGTCCTTCAAATAAATAAAATCTTTAAAAAAGCAAACCAGGGCAGCCCCGGTAGCTCAGCAGCTTAGTGTCGCCTTCAGCCCAGGGCCTGATCCTGGAGACCTGGGATCGAGTCCCACATCAGGCTTCCTGCATGGAGCATGCTTCTCCCTCTGCCTATGTCTCTGCCTCTCTCTCTCTGTGTGTCTCTCATGAATAAATAAATAAAATCCTAAAAAAATAATAAATAAAATAAAATAATAAAAAAGCAAACCAGTAATGTAAACATATTTGAAAACACTAAGACAAAAAGAATTTTAAAAGTTGAACTAGGGACACCTGGTGGCTCAGCAGTTAAGCACCTGCCTTTGGCCCAGGGTGTGATCCCGGAGTCCAGGATCAAGTCCCACATCAGGCTCCCCTCATAGAGCCTGCTTCTCCCTCTGCCTGTGTCTCTGCCTCTCTCTCTCTCACTGTGTGCCTATCATAAGTAAATAAAAAGTAAAAAAATAAAAAAATAAAAAAAAAAGAAGTTTATTTATTTGAGAGGGAGAGAGCATGCACATGCGCACACCAGTGGGGACAGGGACAAAGGAGAGGGAGAAGCAGACTCCCTGCTGCAGGGAGCACAACCCCAGGCTCAATCCCAGAACCCCAAGATCTTAACCTGAGCCAAAGGCAGATGCTTAACTGACTGAGCTACCCAGGGACCCTGGGACATTCCTGGTTTTGATTTACATTCGAAAAGGGCCCTGAGAGTCTCAGAAGATAATCACTTCTAATCATAATTACCTTTTTCTTCATACTGTTTTTTCAAGATTGTATTAGGAGAAAATTGCATATAAAATGATACTATTTTTAAAATCAAGGCTGGTGATTTTTAAAACGAGCAATCTTTTATTTCAAAAGTCAAAATTATCATTTAACCTTTTTCCATGCAATAATGTTTCAAGCTATTCCACACATATTGTCTTATTTAATGCACACAAAACTCTTGGAAAGAACAAGACATCAGAATTATCTCCATTTTTTTGAGCTAACTCTTCCCTTACACTAGTAATAGACCATTGTCATTTGCATTTGCCCTTGAAGACTATATTTAGTTTTGGGGAGAAATAAAATTACATGTCTATCTGCTCAACGCTAAAAGCTAAAAATTCCACCTTCTTCTCCTCCTCTGTTCCCTATCTTATTTAGAGATAACACCATCCAGGAAGTCAGCCCGACTCTAAACCTGAGTCATACTATGCCTCTCTCTTCACTCCTCACATTCCATGAATTACTGAGTCTTGTTGGTTATATTTCTTTTTTTTCTTCAAGATTTATTTATTTATTTATTTATTTATTTATTTATTTATTTATTTATTTATTTATGAGAAAGAGAGCAGAGGCACGCAGTGAGGCGGTATTGGTGGTGCTGAGGAAGAGGGAAACAGACAAGCAGACTCTGTGCTGAGGGCAGAGCCCAACATGGGGCTCAATCCTACGACCCTGATATCATAATCTGAGCTGAAACCAAGAGTTGGACACTCTGCTGATTGAGCCACACAGGCGCCCTGGTTATATTTCTTAAATACCTCTGGAAACAACCCCTTACTTTCCACCCATCTTCATTGGCATTGCCTTAGATCTAGGTTTCCTGTGTTGTGGTCACCTTGGAGCTCACTTCCCTGTCTCCAGTCTTACCCACTGATGTCTGCAAAAGAGAAAACTCTTTGGCCACCCACTACATACAGACCAATGGCATTTCACGATCTGGCGCCTTCCAAAGGAACAAGGTATCTATTTACAAACTGTATACCCAAGTATTAAAGTGATGCTGTGGAATATTCCTCTCCAGTGACTAAAATACAAATGTCCACTCATTAGGGCACTTTCTTCCTGTTATCAAGAAAACCAGAAAGTTGAAGTGGTAATCATAAGGTAGTACTTAGTAAGCAAAAGCACTGTATAATCACTAGGGAAATTGCATGCAGACTATAATTGATCTCAAAAAACTTTCCCTCATCCACAATAGAGTGTGCTTTTTTAGTGTTTGGAAGACAGCATTTGCATCCACTGGATTATCTCTGCCTCTCAGACTTCATTAGGGAAACTCTGACAAAAATTTATTTTCCAAGCTAATTCCCACCTCCTCATGAAGACTTCACATATTTTCACCTAGTTAAGATTATTTGCTGTCCTACCTGTCCTACCATAGAACTGTAATCTGTGTTGAATATTTCTACTGTAGGATTTGTTAGTATTTTTAGCACTAAAAAAGATTTATGAAGGTTCATTTCTTTTCTTTTTTTTTTTTTTTTGAAGGTTCATTTCTTCTAAAAAGCTGCAAGTGTTAGTGACTAAAAGGACCAGCACTTGGGTCAACCAGATCTGGGTTTGAATTCTGATTATTTCACTTACTTGTTGAATGGCCTTTGTCTAGTCCCTTAACTTCTCTGGACTATACAGTTGCCTAATCTGTAAAATGTAGACAAGATGATCCTAGCTTCATAGAGTCATTGAGAGGATTAAACGTCAAGCTTCATGGGAAGCACTTTGTACAGTACTAGACCAATGGAAAACACTCAATAAAGTAGATCTTACTTATCATGTTTGCATTCAGTGTGGCGGTGAGGAATCCTCTGTCTAGGGTAAGACCGATTATAAAGCCTTGCTTTTATTCTTAGTGATTCTTAGTGATTTTATTTGTGGAGTGCCTGGGTTGGCACCTACTACCTACCTACTCAGTAGGTTGGGCGTCTGCCTTCAGCTCAGGTCGTGATCCCGGGATCCTGGGATGGAGCTCCACATCGGGCTCTCTGCTCAGTGGGGAGTCTTCTTCTCCCTTGCTCTCTGCCTGCTGCTCCCCTTGCTTGTACTTTTTTTCTGTGTCAAATAAATAAATAAAATATTTTTTTAAAATGTTTTTCCATTATTTAGTGAGCAGACTTTCTAAGACAGCTAGAAATACCCGTTTGGCTTACCTCTGTCTCCCCTACCTGACTATAAGTTACTAGAGGAGAGGAATGAAGTTTTAATCATTTTTGAATTCCTAGCAATGCCTGGCAAACAACAGGTACTTAAAGAAAATGTTTACTGAATAAATAGATAAATGTCTAGAAACTATTTATGAGCCATTTCTCATTTTATCATCTAGACCAGTGATTCTCAAAGTGTGATCTTTGAATCAGCAGCATGGACATCACCTTGAGTTTGTTAGAAATGCACATGGAGTTCTATGTCTTGATTAGATATAGATTATAGGAGTATGCCTATGTCAAAACTCATCAACCTGGGGATGCCTGGGTGGCTCAGTTGGTTAAGCATCCGATTCTTGATCTCAGTTCAGGTCTTGATCTCAGGATCATGTGTCAAAACTCCATGTTGGGCTCCACGCATGGAGCCTTCTTAAAAAAAAAAAACAAAAAACAAAAACCTCACTGAACTGTATTCTGAAGTGAAATACTAACAAAAAGTTAAAAAAAAGTATTGCCATTTTAATTCCTTCTGATAAGTCTTATCAGCAGGAGATTTTTTTGCATGGCAGTCTTAAGATGGTCTACAGGGTCCTGTGAGATCTGATCTCCTACCCACTTTTCTAGACTGAACTGTTACCACTGCGCCAGTCACTTTTTCAGTCCTTCACCAACAATGTCCTTTCAGTTTCCCAAAGGCATATATTTCTATCCTGCCCCAGGGCCTTTGCACATGCTGTTACCATTCCCTAGGAATGTTTGTCCTTCCTCCCTTTCACCTGTTTAAATCCCATTCCTCTGGGGAGCCCTGGTGGCTCAGCGGTTTAGTGCCGCCTTCAGCCCAGGGCCTGATCTTGGAGACCCGGGGTTGAGTCCCATGTTGGGCTCCCTGCATGGAGCCTGCTTCTCCCTCTGCCTCTCTTTCTCTCTCTCTCTCTCTCTCTCTGTCTCTCATGAATAAATAAATAAAATCCTTTAAAAAAGTTAAAAAAAATCCCATTCTTCTTTCATCTCTCATCTTCTGTCTGTTCCTCAGAGAAACTTTCTCAAATATCACTTTTTATATGTCCATGGAACCTTTTGTAGGGCTCCTGGGTACCTTTCTGCATGTTGTTCACCTAAGTAAAGGTTCCCAGCTGAAATGATAGTAGATGAAATCCAGTTTGTGCTACACTCACAAAGCCTTGACTGTGGAGCTGGGCTGTGTCAATCTGGAAGAAGGGTTGCCTTTTTCTACTTCATCAAAGGCATGGTCTGCTTGCTAAGCTATGTCTATTCCGGGTTGTTTCTGTCTATTGGGACACCTTTTAAAAAAATAGCATACAGATACTTTATGGGCTAGCATCAGCCCTGATGTTACACTTCCCCTTAATAGTACTTACCACAGCTGTAATTTTACAATTATCTGTGTGATTATGTGGTTAATGTTTGTTTCCCCCACTAGACAGTAAACTCTGTGACAGTAGGAAAGTGTCTGGTTTTGCTTGTTATCAGGTATTCCCAACACCTAGAATAGTGTCTAAACATAGTGGGTAATCAGCAAATGTCTATTAAATGCATAAGACATTTGGCAAGGAGGTTAGATAATGTTCCTTTTTCATTATATACTTACTTAAATTACAAAGTAATACAGGCTTATTATAAGAAATTCAAACAATAGAGAAGCATGTAAAGAAAAAATGAAACTCTCTTTCTCCATCAATCCTATTTTCCAGATATAACTACTGTTAATGTTCTTCAGGATTTTCTTCTTCTAAGCATATATAATCAAATTCAGTCTTTTTTAGTATTTTTTAAGAGTGAAAATGCAACCTATTCTACTCCTTGTTCTGTGACTTGTTTTTTCCACATCTCATCAATAATTGGATTTTTTAAACATCATTTTTAAATATTTTATTATTTTATTTATTTAATCATGAGAGAGACAGAGAAAGAGGCAGAGACATAGGCAAAGGAAGAAGCAGACTCCCTGCAGGGAGTCTGATGTGGGACTTGATCCCAGGACCCTAGGATCATGACCTGAGCCAAAAGGCAGACGCTCAACCACTGAGCCACCCAGGTGCCCCTAACATCATTTTAAATTTTGTTTATTATTATTTTTTAAAGTAGGCTCCACACCCAGCATGGAGCCCAATGTGGGGCTTGAACTCACAACCCTGAGGTCAAGACCGGAGCTGAGATCAAGAGTCGGACACTTAACTGACTAAGCCATCCAGGCATCCAGGTAGCATAATTTTTTTTAAACTAGGAAAAAAAATAATTATTTTTGTTTGGGGGAATAAAAATGATCAACCAGGAGAGAACAAAGTGCATGTGTGCTCTGAGTGGCCTAGTGGAGGGAGGCACAGGATAGCGACTTCCTAAGTGTAGGTCATCATAATGGTGAGTACAGGTGGGGACCCAGACACGCCCAGTCACTTCAGGAAGTTGATCCCTAAATCTTCAAACCCAAAGAGGAACTGCTAGAACTCAGCCTGGGGCTAGGAAGGCCCAGACAGTGGGCTGTGGGCTGCCCCCAGAGATGCCCTCCCTGTACTAGTGCAGCAGCCCAGGCTGTAGGTTCCACACGATCAAGGAGGACAAGGCCAAGGAAGGCTACTGCACTGCTGTTTGGGAGACCAGCTGCTACATGCCAGTACCCACCCTTCCCCTGGGTTTGCTGCAACCCCCTCATGAAAAGCACCCAAGTTCCTTTCTCTTTTTCTCCCCTGGTTCTGTCAGTTGTCATAGTCCTGGAGAAGGGGCTCTGTGAGGGATCAGAAGTGATTCTGGAAGTTCATTAGAACCCTGAGAGAAGGGCCAGGCGGTCTTCTTGCTGCTGAGTCCTGGAGAGAAGCAGAACGACAAACCTGTCACTATGTCTGCCCTGGCAAGGTAAGAAGGCAGGTCTGGCTACAGAGACCCACAGCCCGGCAAGCCAGAGCAGAGCTGTGCCTGCCTTAGGTGAGCCCTTTGCTTCCTAGTGAGAGAACTATGAAGAAACTGAGCCAGAAGAACCTCTTGCTTGGCAGATCACTGCAGGGAATTCAAAGCTGCCCAGTAACTGCCCCGGAGAGCACGAGAGCATGCCCTGAGGTGGTGTTTTGTCCTGTAGTACTGGCCCAGGGCTGCTTCCACAAGCTCACTGTCTGGTCCTCTAGGAAGTTCTTTGAAAAAATCAGTCATGGGGACATCTGGGTGGCTCAGTGGTTGAGCATCTGCCTTGGGCCCAGAGCGTGATCCTGGAGTCCTGGAATCGAGTCCTGCATCTGGATCCCTGCAGGGACTGCTTCTCCCTCTGCCTCTTTCTGTGTATCTCTCATAAATAAATAAATTTTAAAAATTTAAAAAGAAAAAGAAAGAAAAATTCAGTCATGGTTATCCTTTTGGTTTTTCTTTTCTAGTAATAAAATCCATGCTCTGTGCAGACAATTGTAAAATGGCAGGAAGATACAAAAAAAATTTTTAATGACTCATAATCCATTACCCTAAGATGGCTTCTGAGTATCTTCATGTATGTGTTCCATTGTCTATAAAGAGCTGTAATATGTTTTTCTCTTTTTAAGTTGGTTTCCTGTGGGATTTTTTTTTCACTATGCTTTTTAAATGGCAATGTGAATAATATTAAATGATCCCATGTATTATGCCAGGTACTGTACTAGGGGTATTAAAATATTACGAAGTAGATATCACTATTATCTCATTTCAGAGATGTAGTACCAAGTTTTGGAGATGTTCAGTTTCAATCCAAGGCCCCCGGGGTCCTCCTGCAGGTGGGGGCTGAGCTGGCAACCTGCCTCTCTGGCTCCCCCTCCCATCAGAGCTCTCCTCCAGCCCTCTTCACCGAACACTCCTAGCTCTCCATGTGTGCTGCTTTGCTTGCCAGAGGCCTTTCCTGCCCCCTTCATGGAGCATCCCTGAAATGCAGGTGCTAGAGACGAAGGAGCCACAAAATGCTGGAAGAGCCAACCGGTGAAGACTACACAAGGGGCCAGAGATGAGATAACTAGTCCGAGGGTGAATTACCATATTTTAATACCTGTATGGAATAATCTTTTTCTACTGAAAGCATTTCGTGCAGTTCTCTAAGTAAGATACAGACCCATGGAAGCTAGAAAAAATTGCCTCAAATCATGCAGCAGCTCTGCAGGAGATGCATTCATCCCTGCCTCAACAAACCTCTAAGTACTGGGGTCCCTCTGTTGTGGGCTGGGGCCCAGGCCCCAGGTAAGCAGTTCATTTTACAGGGCCTCTGGATATGTCACAGAGATTTAAAGATGGAGACCTCTCCACATGGTAGTTATTCAGAAGTGGAAAACTCTGTCTAAGACAGAGGTCAGCAGACTTTTTCAGTGAAAGACCAGGTATCAAATATTTCAGGCTTTGAGAACCATATACCTCTGTCAGCTCCACTATTGTGGCATAAAAGAAGCCATAAATAATATGTAACAGGAATGGCTGTGTTCCATTCAAATTTTATTTACCAAAAGGTGGCCACCAAACATTTGACCCATAAGCAGGGTTAGACTGACGAAAGGCAGGAAGAGAAAGGAAAAGGTGGGAAGAGTCCTTCCAAAGGGCAAGAGAGGAAAGCCCTCAACCTTTCAGGCAAGTCCAGCTGGTTCCCCCTGGGGCTTCAGATGCTCACTGAGAGCTTGTCTCTGTCAGAGTTTGTCAATTCCTCAAGGAGTGCTAGAATTGGTCCAAGGGAAAGCCTGAGAAATTTCTGGAGAATCCAGGGAGTGCAGCAACTGGCCAAGTCTCCCCACCAAATGTGGGGTGACCCAATTAGGTGGAGGCCAGCGGCTCAGGCCGTGAAAGAAATCACCCAAGCAAAGGATGTAGAAATTTATTGAATACACTGCAAGGGGACAGCAGGCAGGACAGCAAAGGAGAGACTGTCTGCCAGGTGCTGGGAGGTTGTAGTGAAGGGGGAGGTATGGGAACCTATGGGATTTTCCTTTTTTGGTGCCTAATGCCCAGGTGTAAGTCACCGATCAGTCAGCTAGGGCTTATTAGGGTTAGACATGGGTCACCTAATGGGCCTGTTTGAGTCAGCCTGGTCATCACTGTGGGCCCTTTTACCACACTCAGGTTTCCATTGCTCACGTTGGTTGCCTAAAAGCAGCCTCTACAAGCTGTAATTTGTCAACCTCTGCTTTTATGGTTTAAAAAAGTCTTCCCTAAAGACACCTAGATTTAGATATTGGATAGATCATAATTTATATGCAAATCACTTACGTTTTAGAGCATAAGTTCATTTCTGAGGAGTTGACCTGTTTTTCTTCAGTGGTGTGGGAATATAATCATTCAACTATTAATCTAAAATCTTGGGGAATGGGCGGCCTGGGTGGCTCAGAGGTTTAGCACCGTCTTCAGGGCATGATCCTGGAGACCCAGGATGAGTCCTGCATTGGGCTTCCTGCATGGAGCCTGCTTCTCCCTCTTCCTGTGTCTCTGCCTCTCTCTCTCTCTCTGTGTCTCTCATGAATAAATAAATAAATAATAAATAAATAAATAAATAAATAAATAAATAAATAAATAAATAAATAAAATCTTTAAAAAAATAAAAATAAAATCTTGGGGAAGTGCAAGGAAATCAGATTATGTTTTGCCTTATATTGCAGCTGGTCGGTATTAATCACAGATGAAGGAAATATTATACAGATCCATAGCAACTGGAAAAGAAGATGAATCAGGCTGAGAGAAAGAAAACATTAGGAAAATAAAAAAGTGTGAGGAAGAAAAATGAGGCAGCTCCATTTGGCTTTAGTTAGCCAACTGAGGCAATGGGCAGCTTATCTAAACCAGGAAATGAAGGAACTCGACAGCTCTCATTGGTAATGATAGGGCATCTCCTTTCAGAAGACTTTAATTGAGGCAAAGATATTAGATCACATACATTTGGGACATTTGGAGAGAAGAATGCCATGTAAGCTATTGATTAGAAGTAATTCAAGTTCAGTCCAGGAATATCTCACACCTGGTGACATGCTCTCCGCTCCTCACTCTATCTTCCTGACTTCCTTCCTTCACTTGTAAAGCTGGGATGAGGTAGCAAAACCCCATCTACCTCCTGGATCTGGAGAGACAGCCTGTGATGTGCTGTTGGGCATGGGTATGCAGAAGCTGCTAACACGCCCAAGAGAGAAGAGGCATCCCCTCCCTCAGCTGGAGACCTTTAGAAGAGGCAGGCTGGGGACAGGCTTATACTGAGTCAAGCAAGGTCCTAAGGCTTAGAATTGCTGAGCTGACAAGAGAATCCATGACTCTGGGGGGCCTGGGTGGCTCAGTGATTGAGCATCACTTTGTGATCCCCAGGTCCTGGGATCCAGTCCTGTATAAGGCTCCCCACAGGGAGTCTGCTTCTCCCTCTGCCTATGTCTCTACCTCTCTTTCTGTGTCTCTCATGAATAAATAATTAAAATCTTTAAAAAGAAAAAAAAAAAAAAAAGAATCCATGACTCTGATGGCTATACTCCAGCACCAGCACCGTCTTGGAAGAGCTACTCTCAAAATGTAGGTAGAAAGTCTCCATGAGACATTTTTCAATGCTGGAAGAATATTAGAGTTTTTGAAGACAGGGACTGTGTCTCATTTTTCCCTTTTTAATCCCCACCCCCCCCCACACACAATTACCATAATGCTTTGCACATAAATGGCATTCAGTAAATTCCTCCTGATTGATTTTAAAATGTTCAAAGAAGCCATATGATGTTCTGTTCATAGAAAACTGGATCTGCAAGCGTATGATTACACAGTGCATGAGTGATGATGAACAGCTGCTATTTATGAAGCAGAAGAGACAAAAAAAATTTGAATGAATGAGAAATAGACTTCAACTGAAATGGGAAGGATTTAATTCAGCTTTTGAAACTCATTTCCTGATTTGAAGCTTACATGATACTAGAAGACAATAAGGAAGACTGTAAAATTTATCTTCTTTATAAATAAATGATCTTTGAAAGTTTTTCAAAATAAATCAACCCTTTATTTGAAGGCTAAGGGGTATTTCTGACTGGTATTCTCCATAGCTGAATATGAGATACATTTTTCTAATAGGGTTTTTGAAAAAAAGAGAGGGAAGCAACCCATAAGAGACTCTTAATGTTAGACAACAAACTGAAGGTTGATGGAGGAAGGTGGTTGGGGGATGAGCTAAACTGGTGAAGGGCATTAAGGAGGGCTCTTGTGATGATCACTGTTATATGTAAGTGATGAATTACTAAATTCTGCTCTTGAAACTAATATTATACTATACTTTTTTTATTTTTTTAAGATTTTATTTATTTATTTATTCATGAGAGACACACAGAGAGAGGCAGAGACATAGAGGGAGGAGAAGCAGGCTTCCTGCAGGGAGCTCCATGCGGGACTCATCTCAGCACTCAGAGTTCACAGCCAGAGCCAAAGGCAGAGGCTCAACTACTGAGCCACTCAGACTTCCCTTCACTATTTGTTAACTAATTAGAATTTAAATAAAAATTTGGGGAAAAAATAGGGTTTTGGCATGTGGGGGATAATTTTACAGAAAAGTTGTGAAGATAATATAAAGACTTCCTGTACACCCGTTTCCCTCGTTGTTAACATTTATATTACCACGGCACATTTGTCAAAATTAAAAAACAAAAATATATCCATAACTGTTTTTTTTTAATTTTTATTTATTTATGATAGTCACAGAGAGAGAAATAGAGAGAGGCAGACACATAGGCAGAGGGAGAAGCAGGCTCCATGCACAGGGAGCCCGATGTGGGATTCGATCCCGGGTCTCCAGGATCGCACCCTGGGCCAAAGGCAGGCACCAAACCGCTGCGCCACCCAGGGATCCCTATATCCATAACTGTTAAGTGAACTCCAGACTTCATTTGGATTCCCTTGTTTCTCTAGTTGTTTTCTTTCTGTCCCAAGTTAGGTAGCTTTTTAATGTTCTTTGATAGTGTATAAAAGATTATGTGGTCTGAAGACCAAGATCTGTGAGTAAAATTACATAAATCTAGAGCTGCCTGGGTTTTTTATTCTGAGGCAAAAGCGCTTTGGCTTTCCAACCAATCATATATGAATATGATCCCTAGCTTTGCTACTTTGAAAAGCTGTGTGTCTTTGTGAAAATTGTTTAACTATGCTAAGTCATAGTTTCCACATTTGTAAAAATGTGTGTGGTAAGACTTCTCCAATTGTAATGATTCCTGAAATCCCTCACAGTAATTCAGTGTCGAGAAATTTATGATTTTTAATAATAGTCTTTTGTATTTAAGAAATACCAGGAGGATAGCACTTCAAGTAAGATGCATGATATATTATATATGTTAGATTAGTCACAAAGACTCTCCTCTTGACCAAATGGTAGTCAGGCTCCTCTGAGCCCTCTTCTCAAGTAGGCCTCGTCCTTGGGACCTGTCTTTGATCTTCACCTTTGATCTCCACCGTTGATAGCTGATCAAATTTTTTTCCCCAACTCTGGATATCTGATCACTCTGGCAAGTCAGTTTAGAAAGAATCCTCCTACCCTGAATGTTTATTTTTACTAAGTTTCCACTACCTCCTACCCTCTCCGTCACACAGTGGAGGAAAAGCCTTTCCTCTTACCCTCCTAGGTTGGATAACTGAGTCTATGAAATAAAGTGATAACAAGCAGATTAACAGGAGAAAAGGTATACAATTTATTAATTTTAATATAACATGCGTAGGGGCATCACAGGGAACAAAAAGTGAATACCCCAAAAAGTAGTGAGACTTGAGCTTATACCATCAATGGGGGAAGGGGCTGGGAGATGTATTTCACACAGAGAAAGTAAATGATTTTTTTTTTTGAAAGATGAGAGTAAATTATTATTTTTTTAAAGATCCCTTACAATAGATGGGAGATATGACAGTTGGTGACAAAGTTGGTGTGGGTGTGGTGTGACTTCTAGTCTCCTCTTCTGTGATAAGAGTCAATCTTCTCTGGTTGATGAAACTCCTGGGTAGGGGATTTATGACAGTTGAGCTCCTTTGGAGGATCTGTCTTTAGGCAGATAAGAGGAGTTCAGAGAAAGGCTTTTTTTCAAGTGACCTCAGCTCAAAATAACCGATATACTAAAGAAGCATATTGTGGGTGGTATGTTCTAAACTCCTTCACCCCCAACTCCGTTCCTTGATTATAAATCTCCATCCTTGCTTGCTACATTTCAGAGTTGAGCCCTAACTCTTTTCTATTGGCAATAGTCATGATACCCATTACAATAGTCCTGAATAAAGTCCCTTACTATTTTAACAAGTGTTAGAATAATTTTTTAACACTAATGAGCATTAACTAATTTCCATTCATTATCCCTGACTCATCAGAAAATTTTTAAAAAATATTCCTCCAAGTTTTAATAACTCTTTAAAAACATTTTTGCTTTGTTACAGATAACATGCATACATAGAGGCATTTTCCTTCCATATGTGTCCTGTATTCAAATGTTCAGCAACTTTCCTAATTTTATGACCAGAATTTGACTCCCACTTTCCAGTTCCCACTGATCCCAGACACACAGTGTAATTCGGGTTGTAAATGCTTTAGTTGACTATCCTTTAATTGTAGAGCAAAATTTCACAATCTTCTCAACAGACAGGAAGTTTGTCTCTGCCCATGAAAATGTCACACTAAGCACATCTTACTTTCTCAGTTGCTGACTCCATACCAATCTCATCTCTTTCTAACTGAGGAATGCCTGGCATATTAGAAGAGTTTAACAAATAACTGCAATTCTTATTTTTTAAAAACTATTTTGTGTATTTATTCATGAAAGACAGAGAGAGGCAGAGACATAGGAAGAGGGAGAAGAAGGCTCCTCGCAGGGAGCCGGATGTGGGACTTGATCCCAGAACCCCGGGAGCACACCCTGGGCCAGATACGCAAATGCTGAGCCACCCAGGCGACCCTGCAATTCTTATTATTAAGACTTGAACTTTAATTTTTGTTCAGCCTCCTATTTTTCCCGAGTCTTCATTGCAAAGACCTCTTATTGTGCCCTGCCTTTGCCTTACCTTCCTTTTTTTTTTTTTTTCATACTCAACTAAGTTCTCGCCTTGTTTCCGAAGGAAGAGTGACTTCCAATCTGCAGATAATGAAACTGACCTTCTCTCTTAAGGCATAATGCAGAAGTAATTCAAGTACACAAGAATTTTATGGATGGGACACTCTAAACAGGTTACCCATTGGGTGATGTAATGAGGTCTAACAAAGAAAAAATACGTAGTATCAAGTAGGTCCTCCGGAAGTGTCCGGTCCCTTCCAATTTCCTCATTTTCACAGATGAGGTCAATGAGGCCCAGAAAGATTAGTCCCAACTAAAATCTACCAAAAAGGGGGTGAGGGTCTGGCTTTTACTTTTACTTCTTGTCAAGGTTCTCCTTTCCTGCTGCTTCTTTATGTGCCTTAATGAACCATCTAACAAATCCACAAGTTTCTCCAATTTTACTTGACACCTGTCAAGCGCCCAGATATACCAACAGTGAACAAACATTTTGGTGAAGTATAACAGTTTTGCTGCCTTTCCCTAAAATTTTCTCGTATCTGGTGTGTCCTTAAAATTTTGTCCGTCAAGTATCACAGTCATACACAGTCGGAGATAACTACTGATTTTTAGGCCTTGGCGTTGTTCAGGGCCTTGACAATTTCTTGTTAAAAAGGGCACTTTAGACTATACGACTCCTTGGAGTCTAGAATCATAACAGCAGGATGTTGCTAATTTAAATGATACTCAACATCGGCACAAGTGGGTGAGAATCATCACTGATTAAAATAAATATTCATCGGCTTAGACAGTCATCAAGAATTTAGGACGCATCCCGACAGTCCGCCTCGCTGGTGCTTTGAAATCCACCCCGGGCTACGGAAACCCGGTGGAAGACTACCTGGTCCGGCCGACGAGCTTTCGGAGAGGAGGGGCCCCGGGAGGCGGGTCTGGACAACCCAGCGCGAGAATACGCCCCGGCGCATGCGCAGGTCTGAGTCGGTAACTTCCACTTGCTAGATGGGGGAGGCAAGTGAGAGGGACTGCACGGTTTTCGAACTCCTATCCACAGCGAAACACTAGACCTTCCAGAGCCCCCCGAATAAAGCGAGAGTATTGTCCTCCGAGCTCAAGATTAAGGACACTTGGCGTACGCCGCTAAAGCAAGAGGTGACTTCTCGTATCTCCCCCCATCCCCTGGAACATCGGTGGTCTAGTCCATTCCACAGACTTTCGAGTCCTTGCAGCGGGTCGGGGAACGAACGATTGGGCCGATTGCGGCTGAAACGTCTTTGGAAGGAGGAAGGGGGTGAGGGCGCATCCCTTTGAGTTCCGCCTCTTCTTTTTCGAGACGGCAGTGGGGAAAGGGGACGTACGAAATACTGCTCTCGACAGCCAACGGATCCCACCTCTCCGTGCAAACTGCCGGGAGGGCGGCGGGAAAAGGGCAAGACGGGAGCAGGGAAAGGGAACGAGCCAGGAAGCTGCGCGGGAGGGCGCGCACGCGCGCCCCTTTTTCAGCAGTGTGGCGGGGTCGCACGCACGCCCGCCTCGGCGGCTGGGCGCGGTTTGCGACAGTGGGGGGAGCGGTGGGGGTGGCGGCGGCAGCGGCAACTTTGCGGCAGGCTCCGGCCGGGCTTGCTTGACGGCGGTGTGGCGGAGGCCCCGCCCTAGGCGGCAGGAACCTGGAGGGAGGCGGAGGAATATGTCCGAGAGGGAAGTGTCGACAGCGCCGGCGGGAACAGACATGCCTGCGGCCAAGAAGCAGAAGCTGAGTAGCGACGAGAACAGCAACCCGGACCTCTCTGGAGACGAGAATGTGAGTGTAGCCCAGAGCAGTGCGGACGGGACTCCGGAATGAAAGTTTTAAGTTCTTTTTTAAACTGTCGGCGTGGGGGCGGGCGGGGTGGCTGCTGTGGGGGGAGGGAGAGGTGTCACCCTCAGGAAAACGCGGGCGGGGAGGAGAAAATCGAACTTGTCTCTACGGGGACTTCGAGCGGGGGCCGAGAGCGAGCAGAAACTTGGCGGAGGAGAGAGGGCTCAGAGAGCGTGGTGGGCGGGGGTCCCGAGGGGTCTGCGCTGAGACCCCCGGGCGAGGTCGGGGGGGCCTTTGGGAGGCTTGGCGGGGGGAGTGCAGATCTGAGATTCCCGGAGTTTAAAAGGCAACTTAGAGGTTTTTCTGAGAAAGTTGGAAGGAGGAGCCAGCGTGAGTTAGCGACTCTTAAGAAGGAATTGGATCGTGTCTCTCCTCGACCCTTACCGATTGTCCAGCACGGGAAGCGCAGTTACATCTTCAACTTCACGGGGTTTGGGTGACTCCTCTGAAGATGGGATTTTAGGTCTGCCCCTGCCCTGTGGGTGGGGATGGATGGGGCGTCCCTGACAGGCGGCTTTCCTTCCGGAGCAGAATTGAGAGGGTCGTCTTATGAGTCGGAGGGAAACCACCTTTGCTGTAATGGGAAGAATCGGTTACTATTTTTAAAGTTTTACTAGAGTAGAGGGATGACCTGGAAGATTTTAGGCAACGGTGGGTAAAGACACATGGCTTCAGGTGTGGACTCGTCGTTTCGCAAATCTAAGATATTTTGGAATCAGAGTTTTTCTTTTTAAAAACTCCGAAATGGATCTCGGTAATCATTCTAGTGTTTAGGTAAGTCGCCAGGAATGACTAAAGTGACATTAATTTTCAGTTTTCAGTTTATACCAATAAGGTCAGCAAAACGACAATTCAGAGTTATCCAAATGTGGATTTTCATCATGCATGGCAATAATATCTGAGTATATTTTTAAAACCTTCAAAGTGTTGTGGGAGGGTGTTGTTTTTTCATTTTTTTTTTTTCAGCTTGTCCAGTTTTAGGAATAAACGCCGTCTTACCCATTTCCTAAATTCTACATCGTTACATCACTATCTGAGGCTTACATATGGCACGGTGTCATGACCAAAATTTTCACTGGAGAGATGGAAAAGAATTTTTGTAGACAGAAGAAAGGTAGTTTGTGGGATTTGGACTTGAAGTTTCTGGAAAGTTGAGGTGTTGAACGTTACTTTAAATCTTTTTCCTGTTTGTACTTCTCAATTTTATATATTGCTTTCTAACGCTTTTGGCCCTCTTCATTTCAGTCCTTGGAGCGTGTTTTATTTCTGGGCAAATTAGGTGAGCCATTAGGAGTACAGATTGGATCCACATGTTAGGTTAAAATTCTCAATCTGCTTACTGGCTGCTTGACCTTGAGCAAGCTACTTGATCTAGTTTTCTTAATTTTTTTAGAAATGGAGATAATAATGCTATTTACCTCAAAGAGTGTTTGTGTGGACTAAATGAGATAATACAGGTAAATTGCATAGAAGAGTCCCTGCTCCACTCTGAAGTACTATACAACAGTTAATTACTATGAAGACTTATGCTTCTGGCCCTTGCACATATTAAATAATCGAGCAGAAATGTAATGAAAATGTCAGTACTCTATTTAGACTGAGGAAAATTTCAGGGGACCTAATAAATTGAAAGCCTTTTTGGTAGACCCTCGAGGATATATTCTTTACGTTCTAAAGCTGTTTGGCACCAAACAGTGGATTAAGCTTTTGTTTTGGTTCTCTCATTTGAATAGGGACTTTAAACCTTTTTAGTGCTTTGGACACCTCAATGCATTTGGGTAGCCTTCTCAGAACATTTTTTAATGTATAAAATACAGTATATAAGGCTGCAAATAAACTAACAAAATGATGAAATGTTATTAAAATGTTCTTCAAAACAAATTTAAGGTTTGTTTTAGTAAGTTGCTTTAATATAAATGTTCAAATAAGTACTTTTTTTAAGTTTTTTTTTTTTTTTAAGTAATTTGTTCACGCAGCATGGGGCTGGAACTAAAACCCAGAGATCCTGAGCCCATGCCCTGCCTACTGAGCTAGTCTGCCCCAATTACTTCATTAGCACATTAAATAACTGGATCAAGCGGAGGGTCTGGTAGTAGCGATGGTCATAAACAAGTTTTTTGAGATCTGCAACTACGAGAATAATATAAAAATATTTGATTTCCACTGATGAGAAAGTCAGAGCTATAGTAGTATTTGCATGTATGTTGCCTTCTTTTAATAGAAGGAAATGCTAAATTTCAGTTAAAGATGGTGAAAATTAAGTAGGTTTGTTTGTTTTTGCCATTTAAATTCACAGGCCCTGTGAATTCCACCCAGCAACCCTAAATGAGGACATGGGTTAGAGGGAAGCAGTGAGGAAAGGCAGTAAAGAACACTGTAGAAAATTAAGTTCAGAGAAAGCTAACAGGGGTAGTAGTGGTCTTACTCTTGAGGAAAGTGAATAATGAAAAGCCAAAAGCAAGTGAGTAAAGAATGTGGTGTTTTTGAGTTGGGAGTTAAGGTAACCTGAGCAATTATTACTGTGGATGTGAATCAAAGAATTGAAAGGACGTATTTTAGGGGTTTTGTATATGTATATGCCATTTTATTGAATTTATAAAGGTCTTAATGACTGCAGAGTATTTATTTCACTTCTGGAAGAGTATTAATGGTTGCCTAGTACAGGGATGAATCTAGAGATTTATACTTGGCTTAAGTAACCTGTGGCAAGATTAAGGGACAAATTACTGTTTCCTCGTTGGGCAAAAAAAGATGGTAGTGCCATATCATCTTTTTGTATCTTGAGGAGGTGCCAAGGTGGAAGTCAACCTATACACAGATACTCAGCAAAGGTTTGATTTTAATTTAAAGATAAAACTAAAGCATTGTGACTGTTGCATTTCCATTGGATTCCTTCGTGATTTTCCTTTGGAGATGAGTAAGTTAAACAAAACAGTGTTTCGTGTGGTTTCTTGACTTGCAGTTGAATTTTGGGCCAGAATGTAAAGAAGCCGGTGAATAAATGTCAGTCTTATTATTTTACTTCTCTAGTGTTAAAAGACAATTTTCAGAAAAAGGTAAGTGAAACATGTTAATTTTTATTTACTCATATGAGAGAACCAGGCAAGTTTAAGTCAAATAATATACATTTATGCATTAAAGGAATGGAGAGGTGAAATTGCAGATGGAGGCAAAAGTTTTTTAGAGAGTGGAAGGGAAGGCATTTTGAACCTCTTCCTCAGTTATCCACAATATAAAATGAATTTTAAGGTTGTTCAAAGGCAATGAAGAGGGCTAGAATCTGATATCATGGAAAGGTGTGCTATAGATAGTACATAGTTTTTCACTGAAGGTTGGTTATTTTCTACACTAGATGTTAACTATGTGAAACTGGGAAAGAGGGTGAGAAATAGAGATATAAACCGTGATTTCAGCCTAGGAACTGAACTTTAGAATTTTACATTTTTTTTGTCTGATTGTATTTACATTAAATTACAATTCAAATGTTGAACACTTACTGTGTCCCATCTATCCAATTTTTTATCCTAATTGATACATTCAAGAATAATTAGTGTTGTCTTTTTTGTTTTTTTTTAAAGGTAGGACCGTTTGAAATTTTGAAAAGTATCCCCAAGAATAACTGTATAATACCATCCTGTTTTTAGGTGAATTAGTATGAATTTTTTATATGCTTTTGGACACTCCCGTTAATTTTTGAAACTTCTGTAAATATAAAACTCAGAGGCAGTCATTTAGAACTACCCCCTAAGGCAGTGTTTCCTAGACTTGTTTTAATAGATATTAACAGGCATTCCTTGAAAAAAAGGCTTCCTCTGGAGTGAGTTTAGGAACTATTACCCTAAGGCAATAGGTTTAAAGAAATCTCTTTATTCCAAAGAACACACTGAAATCTGTAGTCAGAGGAGGTAGTTAAATCTTAGATTAAAGAGCCATGAATGTATTTTGGAGACTGGAGATAGGGTATACATTAAGTGAATTTTCATGATTTTCTGCAGTCATTTCTACATTTGGAAGGACTTTAAGTATAGAGAGTTTCTGGAATTCTATATAAGCATTATTACATAAGAGCTGTGAGGCAAATGTCACTTGTAAATAGCACAGAATATGTAAGATTTTAAAGAAATCCTAAATGGTCGTATTCTGATTAAGCGTAATTTGAATGATAACAGGATTTTCAGAAACTGTATCTAGAATAAGAGGCAGTAGTACTCCCTGATCCTCAGAGGGCCACTGACCACTGTATTCCAAGCTGAGCAGCGGTCAAATGAATTATGAAAACATGTAGTTGAGTCAGATTTAGGAATCACAGCTTTGGTTGGAATCCCAGCAACCCTAAGCAGCAAGAGACCACTTAAGCTTTCTAAACAACACTTCCTTATCTAAAAGTACCTTCTGTGAAGAGTTGTAAACATGAAATGAGCCAGTGTATTAAGGTGGCTGGCATAGAACCGTGCTCTATTATTTAAAGGCAATATTATTCTTACTATTACTCTGATGAGCTTTTCTTGTTTATATTATTGCTGAAATACCCAAAATCCACAAATAATGTGTAACTGGTTTGCTTTTTATCCTTATTTGGAGATAGGAATCATTTTTTCCATTTCTTGTAGAATTTGTTAATTACTACTTCTGGGTCAGTCAGCTACCCAGCACAAAGTCATTTGCTGTTACAGTATTGCTGTATCACGTAATTTTTCCTAATTTACTGGTTACAGGATGATGCTGTCAGTATAGAAAGTGGTACCAACACTGAACGCCCTGATACACCTACAAATACACCAAATGCTCCTGGAAGGAAAAGTTGGGGGAAGGGAAAATGGAAGTCAAAGAAATGCAAATATTCTTTCAAGTGTGTAAATAGTCTCAAGGTATGTGCAGAAAGACAGATCCTGTAGTCTGAGTGCTCGCCTTCAGAATAATTTTCAGTGGTAAACATTTTCTGCTCAGATACTTTGTCAAGTTTTAAATTTTTTAAAAAGTATTTTGAAGGTTTTTGTTGTTGCCTAGACTGCATAGTTATTAAATTTGTTTTGCTTTATTTGTTTTAATTTAAATGGGTAATACCTAGTATTACGTACTGGGTTTTCTTTTTTATTTGTATTAAGATAAAAGATTTTGGAATGTGTTATTCTTTGTATTTTGATTAAAACTTTCAAACAAAGCCACTTCTTGATGCCGCTACTAAAAAGAACTGAATGTGATCTATTAACTTTCAGTCAACATAAATTGAAACAGATGTTTTCGTGCAGTTTTTAAATATTTAATCCTTATCATTTGTGGTAAATATTCAGAAAGCATAAAAAACTCTGGCTATATGGAAATTAATTTTCCTGTCTGTGTAGCAAAATACATTGCTCAGTGTGTCAAATTATATTCTCTTAAATGGAGGGAAATTAATTTCCGTATTTTTATTTTATTTATTTATTTATTCATGAGAGACACAGAGAGAAAGGGGCAGGCTCCATGCAGGGAGCCTGATGTGGGACTTCATTGGGGACTTCAGGATTATGCCCTGGACGGAAGGCAGGCGTTCAACCTCTGAGCCATTCAGGCGTCCCTGTATTCTTTTTTTTTTTTTTTTTTTTTTAAGCAAAGTGTCTATTATAGTTTTGTGTTAATAGTTATTTTAACCTATTTCTAGGTAGTATGTTTGGGAGGTGTTGGTTTTCCTGTTTAAAATGATTAAATATTTCAAAAACCTAAAGCTGTGACTTAAAGAATGAGAAATGAAGGTTGTTAAAGGTGAATGTGAAAGTTAATGTTCAGTGCCAGGAGATTGACAGTAAAAGTCTAAGGCTGAAAAATAATATTGTGAATAAAAGTGAATACTGTTGACCCTTGAACAACTTGAGGCTTGAAGTGCTCTGCCCCCACCTTTGTGCAGTAGAAAATCTAAGCTTAATTTTGGATTCCCCCAAACTTCACTACTTAATATAACCTCTTGTTGATCAGAGGTCAGTAATATACCCTACCAGTAACATAAAGTTGATTAACACCTCTTTTGTACATGTGTGTATTTTATACTACATTCTTAAAGTAACATAAAGAAAAAAATGTTAAGAAAATCATAAGAAAATACGTTTATAGTACTGTATTTAAAAAAATGTGTTTAATTGGACCTCTGCAGTTCCAACCTGTGTCATTCAGGGTTCAACTGTACTTGTATTTTATGTACCTCCGTAATAGCCTCTTGGTAACTGATGTTACAGTCCTTTGCCTCCCCTGGTCAACACTGCTCAGGTATTACTGTTTGTTATCAAATTTGGGATTTTTTTTTGGACCCAAATCCAAGATTATTTGAAATTGTTTCTATAGGAATAATGGAAAGCAGTGATTTGAATGGAGTCTGATATACTTCATTTTACGGGGAAAAAAATTAAACCTAATAAGGTTTAGTGAGTGTTAGAGAAGCTGTATTAACTTTTTGTATATTTGTTCATTTCCTGTTTGGGAAACAAAAGTTAATGTCCGTATGTCCCAAGAGATTAAATGCATCAATGATAATTATCCAGTTTAATTTTGATCAGAATATGATTGGGTTTAAGAAAACAGAAGGCAAATATCGAAGTGTTTTCACAGATGAGTTCTCATTTCCTGATCTCTACTTTAAATAGTGGCCTACATTTTGTGGCAGGTGTGGGAGGAGTTTAAGGGGAAATGAAATGGTCAGTTCACCATTCTTTTGTTTCTAAATTATAGTAATTTTTCTTTTATGATTTTTTTTTATAGGAAGATCATAATCAACCATTATTTGGAGTACAGTTTAACTGGCACAGTAAAGAAGGAGATCCATTAGTGTTTGCAACTGTAGGAAGCAACAGAGTGAGTGTTCAGGGGTCTGTTTGGCATTTGGTTTGATTATTAGACTTCAGTGTTATAATATTGAAGTGTAAAAAAAAATAATAATAATAATAATATTGAAGTGTAATTATCGTGAAGTAAATTTGGCATAGCTGGTTTACTAATATTCCTTATGTAATATTCTAGAAATTGTCACAAACTAGTTGAAAATGTTGAAACCTGGTATACATGACTGACAATACGTCTTTATTTCATTTATTACTCTCAGTTGTTTATGAAACAGCTTTCTGTTTATATTTTGTTCTCATTAATATTTCATTTTGAATGGCTGAAAAAATTGATTCCTGTTTTTGTGTATCATTCAAATTAGGATATAAAGTCTATAGTTTCTTAAAAATAATAAGCTTAGTGGCTCTCTGTAAATTCAAAGCATAATCCAGTGGCTTATATATTAGGTATTGAAAGTATTTTTTTTTTGAAAGTATTTTAACTATTTGCAATAAACATGTTAGATTTATTTTTATTTAAAGAAGCCAAAAAGTATCTTGAACTGAGAGAAGTGTATGGAAGAAACATGGTGACACATTTTAACATAAACCATTTTGAACTTTTTAGTTTAAATGGGGGCTGAACTGGTGGACTGCAAAGACTTATTTATTCTGTTGACTTCCAGATGAATGGAGAACTGGAAGATTCCTTAGTCCTTAGGGAAAATTGTCCTCTTAAGTTTGCATTAGCTAACATTCTGGTTATCCATTAATACTATACTAGGAATTAGGAGAAATACCATAGAAATTAGTTGTTAGGTTTGGAAAAAGAAAAACTGAGGAAATAGAATGATTAGATACCGTTTAACAACAAATACAAGTTACTTCCTCTGCCTTTAGCTTAAGAGGTGAAGAGGAGTGAATCTGAGAGATGATCCATACATTGTTACTTTGAGTAAAATAAAATTTTATGCTTCTTTAGTGGTTGTATTAAGCTTCTTAGGCAATAAAAGAATGTGATTTTAATGCATACTGTTTTCTATATTTGATTTTTGTTTCTCAAGTGTTGGTATTCTGTTTTCAAACAAAGTAACCTTACAAGAGAGTTGTGAACTCTGTATTTTTCAAATGTCAGCATATTTTCAAGTTTTTTTTCCCTACAAGTTTAAGAAACATAATAAACACATGCATCCATTCTGGGCTAGATCCTTTCTATTCCATTTTTCTAAAAAGTAAAATTTGGCTTCAGGTAGTTTTCTATAAAACTTTCTTTAAGGAAAGTTTCATTACATTTAAGGCTCTGGTGCTTTTACTAGATTGTTGAAATACTGAAAATTTGAAACTTGGCTACTGCAATTGATAACATGGAATAATAGCTTTTTTTGGTGTTTAGCCAAATGTGGCTTGTGATACGTGGCTTCTTATAGTTGTCTGGTTCCTAAATTCTTTGGGGGAAAAAAAGTCATGGGGAAAGATACAGGTTCAAGAAAAAGATTAGGTTATTTTTTCCTAGTTGGGAACATAAGTGCTTTGATATGAATCTATTTTTAAGACATAACTATAAACCTAAGATTATACTTCACTAACTTGGCCATGATAATAGAATTAATTATAAGTAGTGCTTCAATATACTTATTTAAATGTTCCAGGTATTCTAACAGAAAGTATCCCTAGTTTCATTTAAAATGACATGAAAGGCCATTGGATAGTTTACTGAATTTTTACAAAAAATTCTGTTTGGATTTTTGTTTGTTTTTAAGATTTTATATATTCATGAGAGAGAGAGAGGCAGAGAAACAGGCAGAGGGAAAAGCAGGCTCCCCTGCAAGGAGCTGGATGTGTGGGACTCAATCCCAGATTCCCGGATCCTGGGGATCCTGCGCTGAGCCACACGGCAGACAGACGCTGAACCGCTGCGCCACCCAGGCATCTCCGGACTTTTTTAAAGAAAAAAAAAAAACTCCACAAAATTCTAGGACATAAACTAGTTTAGCACTCATAAGGAATATTTTTTAGACTATTAGAGTGATTTTATTAATTTTATAGGCAGTGATAGATGATTTATAGGATCTGTTAAAATTAATAAGTATTGCTAACATGACTATAATCTGTAAGAAAAATAGAAAATTTATTAAAGTTTTAATTGTATATAGTTTATATATTAACTTTAGAATATACAGCAAATAAAAGGACAGCCATACATCAGAAAGTTAATATTTAATGAGCTGTGTTCATGAGAAAAACTTAGTAGGCAAATTATAGACTTTATTATTTGTAATTAATATGTAAGTATTCATAAACTACCAAAGACTTTAAGAACTTGATTTAAAAAATGATAAACTACAATTTTACTTTGAGGAATTCAACTGTATTCACTTTGAAGAGTCGGTGCAATTACATGAATGAGATCTAAATTTAAATTAGATCTATTGGAAATAGAAACCATTATTATTGCTACAATATTTATTATACTAAGGAAATTATGTAATACATTAGGCTTTATAAATGCTTCCTTTTTTTAAATTTTTTTTTTAAATTTTTATTTATTTATGATAGTCACAGAGAGAGAGAGAGGCAGAGACATAGGCAGAGGGAGAAGCAGGCTCCATGCACCGGGAGCCTGACGTGGGATTCGATCCTAGGTCTCCAGGATCGCACCCTGGGCCAAAGGCAGGCGCCAAACCACTGCGCCACCCAGGGATCCCTATAAATGCTTCCTTCAGTTTAAAGAAGCTATTCTAAAGCAATTTCTGTAGTATCTTTAAGACATCTGTGACTAAAATATGTTTCAAAGGTGAAGAAATTGTGGTTTCTGTATTTGAGATGCAATTTACTATATTTTTGTTTTTATTAGGTTACCTTATATGAATGTCACTCACAAGGAGAAATCCGGTTGTTGCAGTCTTATGTGGATGCTGATGTATCCTTTCTTGGGTTTTCAATATCTTTGGCTAAAGAAATTGACTTTTAATAAGTGCACCAAAACTTTTTCGTAGTTCCCAAAGTTATGGTGTCCTTTCTTTAACCAGTGCTGTTTCTTAACTATCACCCAAGAAATTTGTCATACCTAGTTTATCTAATTTTCCTGATCCCTAGAAATGCATTGAAAGGTGGATAGAGGTGCCTGAAGATGTGCTTTGAAAATCTGGTAATAGAAATGATAGCAGAGTAGCTAAAACGTCTTGTTTCTTTGACCTTGCTTAGAATTTTATCACTTCAGAGTAGTTAATATTAATAAATAGGGGCCGATAAGAAGCTGTGACTGGCACTCATACCAAGTACTTGAACAACAAAGCCTATAGGGAAAAAGTAAATGTGCTGTTTGTTTAGGAAATAAAATACTGCAAAACATGAGTACCTAAAGAAAAAGAAAGATTTAAAAAGCCGAAAGTTAGACAAAGGTTGATGATATGGTATTTCTTTCAGATCCATTTGAAAACCTAGCAAACAAGAAAAGGAAAGGATATTCATTCTTCTGTAGTTTATGCAGAAAGAAGTGACCTGTAACCATGTTGGGAAAGTTTCTCACAGGAAAAGGTGGAAAACTAAACAGTTAACTCTTTATCTAGCAAGGCATAGTCAGAAGTATTGAGATAAAAAGGGTTAGCAAGTTCTAGCCTGTGGGGCTAGCTACCTGTCTTTGTAAATAAAATTTTACTGGGACACAGCTATACTCATTCTTTTGCATATTGTCTATGGTTGCTTTCAAATGACAGTGGAGTATTTATGCAGGGATCTAAATAATCATCAAAACTGAATGGAAGGACTGGCTTTGTTTGACCGCATGGTATAGATTGTAAACCTAAAATGTCCATTGTTTAAATATGGTTGTGTAAGGAGAAACGAGAACTCCTGTGTCAAAAACTTGAGCATTTCTTTAGAGGTTTCCATGTATTATACTATAATCGTTGACATGTTTACTTTTCAAAAACAAATTCTATTTCTTAACTGGCATTTCTTAGGCTGATGAAAACTTTTATACTTGTGCATGGACATATGATAGTAATACAAGCCATCCTTTGCTGGCAGTGGCTGGATCTAGAGGCATAATTAGGATAATTAATCCCATAACAATGCAGTGCATAAAGGTAGGTTTTTGGTTAAATTATATACACACTTTTTTGAATACAGAAAATTGTGTGAAAATGTGTCATTTTTAATTGAAAGCTAGTGGAATCAATATCTTACAATCTTGATTTGTACTTTTTTTTGCTTTTTGCTTCTTTTAGACAAGTCTTTTGAGACCTTTGTTACATTTG
Organism: Canis lupus familiaris; assembly: GCF_011100685.1. Classification (NCBI taxonomy): domain Eukaryota; kingdom Metazoa; phylum Chordata; class Mammalia; order Carnivora; family Canidae; genus Canis; species Canis lupus. The sequence goes on along the minus strand of NC_049242.1, from coordinate 13,375,641 downwards.
ATAATACAAATTAAGGAATAAGCGGGAAGTTTTTATTATTTGCAATTTAAAAAAAAAAAAGTAATTTCTCTTCTGCCTTGCTGTATTCTGAAAGGGTCTATATGAACTATAGGGGAAGAGTAAGTACTTTTTCCAAATATCCTGATCAGGGATGTAAAGAACTAACTGAAAGGTGAAACCTGGGAATTTGATACTAAGAAGTTTTGCAAATCACCTTAATCAGAAGTTTTTAACTCTGGGGCACATTAGAATCACCTCAGTATCTTTTAAATCCTTGCCTGGGTCCTAGCTGATCCAGTCCAATCAGAGTACCTGCAGGTATAAGACTTAAGCATCTTTTTTTTCCTTTGACTTTGTCCGTTGATTTTAATATGCAGCCAGGGTTGAGAACCACTACTTTAAGTGAAACTATTTTTCCATTCTCTTAAGATTAATGAAAGAATTTATTGATTTTAATATGAAAGTTGAATGTTATAAATTTATTGTAGCATTATGTTGGCCATGGAAATGCTATCAATGAGCTGAAATTCCACCCAAGAGATCCAAATCTTCTCCTCTCAGTAAGTAAAGGTAAGAGAAGCAAATGTTTCTTTAGTCCTATTTATTTGGGAATTATTTTTTAAGGGACAAAGAGTTCTAAGGTACTAGAAAAGAAAAAAACCAACAGCCAAACTTGAAAAGAATTATAAAGTAGGGACGCCTCAGTGGCTCAGCGGTTGAGCATCTGCCTTCAGCTCAAGTCGTGTACCCGTGGTCGCTGTATCGAGTCCCACATCAAGTTCCCTGCATGGAGCCTGCTTCTCCCTCTGCCTGTGTCTCTGCCTCTGTGTGTGTCTCATGAATAAATAAATGAAATCTGTTTTTAAAAAATGAACTTACAAAATACATTTTATTTTTTATTTATTATTTTTTATTTATTTATTTTTAAATTTTATTTATTTATTCATGATAGACACAGAGAGAGAGAGGCAGAGACACAGGCAGAGGGAGAAGCAGGCTCCATGCAGGGAGCCGGACGCGGGACTCTATCCCTGGTCTCCAGGACCAGGCCCTCGGCTGAAGGTGGCGCTAAACCACTGAGCCACCAGGGTTGCCCACAAAATACATTTTAATAGAATGTCAGGCTATGTTAGCATCCCCAGGTCCAAAATTAGGTAAAAAGACCATGAAATATGCTTTTAATATCAGACATAGATAAAATAATTGGTACTGAAGATTAAGCATGTATCAACCTTAATCACGATAGTGCATTATCATCATTTATCCTCAATTGGATTATTTTAAGCTATATTAATTTTTAAGTGGCAGATCACCAAAGTTATAATATTAAGAATTCTTAAAATAGTTTAGCAAGTCCTCTTATCACTGACCAGCCATGTAGTTAGAAATAATGCATCTGAAAATCTGTTTTGCTTTTTCATGTATAAAGTTTTTGTTTTATAAAGGATTCTCTAATAGAATTCCTTAAAATGCTAAGTTCTCCAGCATAAGCTCTTTGAAATATTTCCCATACATGTAAAGAAAAAGCCCTGCCTTGCTCTATATGCTTATGTTGGGAATAGAAGTTATTCAGGGTTCAGAGAAGCCTTTTACTAATTTCTGAGCTTTCTGAAATCAGCTGTGTTCTTATTTCTACATTCTGTTCTTGATTGCCTTTTCTCTTTTTCTACATTATTATTCTAGTCAAGTTTATTCTTAAAGGCTTGTCAAACCTGTAACCTTCCCTCACAATCTGCAGGTACTAAAAAATGTTCTCAAATCAAAACTCTTCCATGAAAATGCTTCTGTGTGATTTTTCGTTATCTACCAAGGCTTAAGTTTGGAAATCAACATCTAAGAAGAGTTGATAACTTTTTCTCTTTTCTTGATAATAGCTGGGCCCAAGTATTTCTTTACAAGTGATATAGGTCATAATGCCACACTTTCTAAATATTACAGCTCTCTAACCCAGCTCTTGCTCTGTTGTGTCAGTAAGTGTAAAGATAACCTACAGTTATAGATCTAATAAGGGATTTGTATCAAGAGCTCTTAAAATTCAGCAAGACAACCCTTTAAAAAATGGACAAAGGTGTAGAACAGACTTTCTAAAGAATATACACAAATGTCCAGTGAGCACATGAAAAAATGCATAATATCGTTTCATTAGGGAAATACAAATCAAAAACACAATGAGAGGGACATCTGGGTGGCTTGGCAGTTGGGCATCTGCCTTTGGCTCAGGGCGTGATCCTGGGATTCCGGGATTGAGTCCCACATCAGGCTTCTTGGCGTGGAGCCTGCTTTTCCCTCTCCTTGTGTCTCTGCCTCTCTCTCACTGTGTCTCTCATGGATAAATAAAATCTTAAAAAAAAAAAAACCCACACAATGAGACCACTTTATACCTACTAGGGTTTTGACAGTAATCAAAAAGGCAGTAACATATGTTGACTAAGAGGTAGATAAGTTTGAAGCCCCTTACACATTGCTGGTGGGAAAGTAAAATATATCTCCCTTAAAAACCAGTCTAACCTTGCAAAACTCATATTTAACATTCAACAGTTGGTGCTGCTGGCAGGAATATCACTCAGATATAAAAATTTCTATTAGTCATGCTATTTTGGGTGGACTATTATCAAAACCTAAGCAAATGGCGACCTGGATTAATTCAAACTTCATTCAAGGTCTGATTTTTGTCCTTTGAGCCTGCTAAGACCCTTAGTCTAATACTCAGCACTTAATCAACTTCACAAAAGTATCATAGTAACATGAATAGATAATCTAAGACCATAAAAAAACAGTGGCATTTCCTACAGTTTAATTACCATAATGATCTGCAAATGTAGAAACATAGGTCCAGAAAATTTTGGGAGCTGCTTTTGTTAAATATTAAGCTTTCCAATATGTTACAATAAAATTTCCTGTGTTCTTTTAGTTTCTAAGTTGTATCATAATCGGGCTATATATTTTGTTTAGACCATATATTTAGAGACATCTGATTTCAAAAAAGCAAGCAACAGCGCCTTGTGAAAATGTCATATAGGTTATACCATGGCTGCACATGCTGTTATAGACCATTAATTAAAATATGATCGCCTTTTTAAATTAAAGAAGGAATCAAACATCACTGATTAAAAGTAGATACTATTTTATTGGAAAAAAAAAACAGTCTAGCAGTTCCTCAAAAGGTTAAACGTAGAAATACTATTGCTGTGTGTGTATGTAGTCAAGAAAAATGAAAACAAGTGTCTACACAAAAAATTGTACACAATTGGAATCAAGAAATAATTTTTACAGCAATGTTAATTTCTACTATTAAACACAATTTATAATTGCCTTCTAGTGTATGGAATATGTTAATATTCATATATAGTATAGGCATTGTTATATTTCACAGAATACATTTTTATGTTGTTGCTATATATTTTGCTGCTAATGTTTAGTGGAAAATGAGATTGTTCAAATTACAGTTATATTTCTAGGAGGTCTATAATACTATAAAAGCTTGTTGTGGTGTATGTAGTTTTTAATCCTATTTTGGGTTTACTTTAGAAATCTTGCAGTCCCCTTCAATTTGTAAATGTGGATTCTGTGGAGGAAAAAGCTTTATCTTACTCTGTGTCATAGAGTATCTTACTCTGTGACATGTAAGTTTCAATGTGAAACCTAAGTCAAATCTCTAAGTATTATCTCAGGAGCATGAGTCCATCAAATTAGGATATGATTTGAGGTAAATAAGCTAAACATATTTTAAGACGACATAGATATTTCTTTCTGATCTGAAAAGTTTGAGCTCATACTTAAGTCTGCATGTTGATGTAAATTTTTTAAGCAGTTATATAATGTAGATTACATTCCCAGTCCTCCCTGTGTATTGCTGAAGTCCAAACTTTTGTAGTTTTTACTTCTTTACAGAGGTTTTGAGAGTCCAGAGTAAATGAAGGATAAAAGTCCATTTTAATTCTTTTTATGTCTAGATCATGCCTTACGATTGTGGAATATCCAGACAGACACTCTGGTGGCGATATTTGGAGGCGTAGAAGGGCACAGAGATGAAGTTCTGAGTGCTGTAAGTTGAAAGCTGCAGGGCAGTGACCATCAGGTGTACAGAGCTCTGAACAATCCTCATGGAACTCTGACATGAAAGCATATGGTTGGTTTCATATAGTCTGCCAGCCACTCATTTTATTTACTTGGAACATAATAAGGTTTTTAGTTTACAGATGAAGGAATAAAGCAAGTAAGGCTCTTTGTGCTTTATCTGTACTCTTGCACTTTATACCAGCACCTAGAATCTCATGAAACAATACCATGAACTTGTTCAATCAAAAATCACCAAGGTAACTTTTGTTTTGCTGTTTCTCAATTACTGAAGAAAAAGGTTAAGCTGCTTAGCAATTGAGATCGGCTTTCATTTTTTATTTGAAGCTGAAATATAAGATCTATTTTTAGGAATTGTTTTATTATGCTTAAACTAAGTTTCAGGTAACCCTTTGGTTTCATGGTATCTTTATGTTTTATAATTTGTTGATTCATTTTAATGATAATGATATTTTTGGTCAGCTAGTATTTTCACATTATTTTAGCTTTACTTACATTTTATTTTATAGCTTATCTAGTGGTTTTACAAGTCTTCGGTATTTTATTAAACTGTAAAGAGGCACCATGTTTTGAAGCAGGTAGCGTTTTATTTGAAAGGACTTAAATATTCCTGTAGTTAGAGTTTATATTCTTTGGAGAATCATACCTACCTCCTCAGCTACCTTGTCACCTTGGATTTTCTAAAGTTGCAGTAGCATTCTCCCATCTGGTTTTGTGTCCTAAAAGCCATGACACCATCCGTTAAGAATTATAAATTCGAGGGATCCCTGGGTGGTGTAGCAGTTTGGCGCCTGCCTTTGGCCCAGGGCGCGATCCTGGAGACCCGGGATCGAGTCCCACGTCGGGTTCCCGGTGCATGGAGCCTGCTTCTCCCTCTGCCTATGTCTGCCCCCCTCTCTCTCTCTCTCTCTCTCTCTCTCTCTCTCTCTCTCTGTGTGACTATCATAAATAAATACAAATTAAAAAAAAAATTATAAATTCGAGCTACTGATCGTAAGGGTGTCTTATTGCTGTTGACAGGTAATTAGAAGTAGCAGCAACCAGACTTGTGAATTCAGTGAACACCAAACCTAAAACCCTTAGGCTCTTGTAAAACAGTATTCATGACCAATTCAAAGGTTGGAGTACACAGAAATATCTAGATTAATAAAGAAAATATTCTCTTCCTCAAATAGAACTCTGTACTGTTTTCTTCCCTTTTTTTTTTTTTTAAATCTTCCCTTTTTTTAAAGGTTTTATTTTAACACATGAACCATGTGCTAAATTAAATAGCATCTTGGTGCCTCATTGTTTTATCTATGAAATAAGGTGGGATAAGGTTGTTATTATAGATGTTCTGTTACGTGTCTTCAAAATTAGTAGGTAGCAAATGAAAAAGTTAAAATATCTTGTCCCTTTTTTAGACCTTTTTTTTTTACCTTTTTTCTTTTTAAAAGTGAACTTATAACCTATATAACAAGTATTTTACTTAGGTACACAGATAAAAGTAAAATTTCAGTTTTGTTCAAGGACTCATTGTATAGTTTCACATATAGCTGTCAGTTTCATTGTTTAATCAGGGTTGGACAAAGAAAACTTACATAGGTCTTTGTGTCATGGAATAATTGTTTCAGTTTATAATACATGTAATATATAATGAATAATTCATTCAGTTTACTTTCAAAATCAAAGGAAATATTTAAAGATAATTGAATAGATAAAACTAAATTCAAATAATTTACTTATATATTGTATAAGCTCACATATTGTGATCATGACAAATCAGTTAAAATAAATCTTGAAAAAAATCTTGAAAGCAGCATCAACTGATTTATGGACTACATAGATAAAATGTATGTATATGACTTGAAATACGGTTTTCATTATGTTGTACATCAGATGAAAATTGGATAGTTTAATTTTGGGCAATTTTGGATATTTAAGCTTTTCTGTTTTACATACAGGACTATGATCTTTTGGGTGAAAAAATAATGTCCTGTGGTATGGATCACTCTCTTAAACTTTGGAGGATCAATTCAAAGAGAATGATGAATGCAATTAAGGAATCTTACGATTATAACCCAAATAAAACTAACAGGTAAAAACTGTGCTATTTAAAACTATTTCATGCTGTTGGATAGATGCATTTTACTTTCTCTGGAATTTTTAAATAATTCTCCAACATTGAGTTTAGAAGCCTTTTTTAAATAACTTTGAGGTACCAGTTTACCATACCATAAAGTTTACTCATTTTAAATCAAAGTCTTATTTTTAGTCTAATGTTTGTGGCTCCTTTTTCAAAATCCCCCTTAAGTTGTGGTTTCATCTTAATTTAGTGGTACTTTTCACTTATTTTTATTTAGGTAAGCACATGCTTGGCTATTACATTATAACAGTTTTAAGCTGCTTAAACTTGGTGTGGGATAGAGTAAAGAACCTTTCAGAATAATATTACTTGTATTATTTGTCAACAGTCTAATAAATTCAAAGTCAAGAGAGTAAATCGTGATTTTTTAAAATGGGTTTCTTGGCTTTTATTCGTGGTAATGTAATGCTTTCCTTTAAATGATGATCCATATTTTAGAAGGAGAAAATTCAGAAGCAGGGAGGGCCTTGCTTCATGGGACTCTGCGAACTTTAGAGTTTTCTTACAAAAAAATATATGTGTGTGTGTGTATGTGTATATATGTATACACACACATACACACATACCCAACATGCAGCTCAAGCTTAAAGCCCCAAGATCCAGAGTTGCACGTTTCACCAACGAAGCTAGCCAGATACCCCTCTTAATATATTTTTGAAATGCTTCAATTCTTAATTCGGTCATTGTCTTTTCAGAATCTTTTCAGGCTATTAATGTTTTCACTGTAACTGTCATGTCTGTGTATATTAACTTTGCACTTCTGTTTTAACAAAAAAGCTAACATTTATTTTCTGGTTATCAAACCAGGTTATTAATAGATTGTCAGTTAAATTTATAACTGTCAACAAATATTTCAGTGCACTAACATATATATTTGGCTAAAAAGCAATTAACATAATTATAGTAGAATTGAGAATTTGTATCAGATCATTAATAACATTTTAATGTTTTAATAAAGAAAAGCTCCCAGAATTTGAACTGGAAGGAATGTTTGAGATGATTCAGCCCAACATCCTTTTTACATATGAGAGAAAAGTAAAGAGAGGACATGTGAGTTGCCCAAGACACAATTAATTCATGGCATCATATCATTCTTCTACAGTTATTTCAGTATAAAACTGAATCATTAGATTAGAAATGTTAGGTATACTTTTAATTATAGAATTAGTAGCAATTTCTATGCTTGGTGGTCTTCTCACAACATTTTTAAGGAAAAAATAGCACTATGTTTCACTTTCCTAAATAGAGGAAAAGTCTTAATAAATGCCAGATTCCTGTCAGAGGTCATTTTTAGAAATTGTTGCTCAAGGCAAGACTCATCTAACCTTATTTTTAGCAGCCTTTGGAATGATGTGTCATTGTTCCTAGAAAGGTGACTATCTTTTGAAATAATTTAGATATGTTGAGTTGCATAGATTGTTAATGCTTAATTTTAAAGGATTGAGTAGATAGCTTAATGTTTTCCATGAGAAACTTTTGGTGCTGTAATCGGATGACTGTGCTTATCATTGGTTAGGATAGCCAGAATTGAAGTGATTAATTTTGGTCTACATAGTAAGATAAGCAGGTATAATTTTTATAAATGAAATTTCATAAGATAAAATTGAAGGCCGATAATGGAAAAAATACAGAAACAAATACATGAAATGAGACTTTAGCTCTCGATAAACAGGAAAGTTGGCAGTTTTCTAGGAACACAGAGTTAATAGTCATATATTTCATTTGTCAATGTTTTATAAATCTGAAAGTGAAAATTAATGTGATTCTCCTATGGTAATTTTTTTTTTTTAACTTTTTTCTTTTAACTTTTGGCATTTCCATTTCAGGCCATTTATTTCTCAGAAAATTCACTTTCCTGACTTTTCCACCAGAGACATACATAGGAATTATGTCGATTGTGTGCGATGGTTAGGTGATTTGATACTTTCCAAGGTATGCTAACTGCTGTTAAGCTGTACTTCTATTTGTGTTTGTGTGAGTTGGAACTTTGCAGGGAGCACAATTTATTTTATATTTTGGTAAATTGGATGGCAGATGGGAAATTCCCTCCCCTCGCCCCTCCGTAAAGTCTCATAGATTTGGAAACTTGTTTTAGGCATAAAACATCCTGATGAATTATTATAACTTGTGCTGCAATAATAGGAAAAACGTTAACTTGTAAGATGATATTCTTCTGATATCCAGTATTATAAAATAACCAATATCTAAAGCCATAGTGAGTTTTTTGTTATGTCGTGTCCATTTCAGTAAATTTGTATTTACAAAAACAGACAGCTGGAGTTGGCTATGGGCTGCAGTTTGCCAACCCCTGCTCTCTAATGTGTTGATGTACATTTACATATTTTTTGCTGATAATTTAGAGTATTGTTGGTGATGTTATCTGAACATTTAGGATTGTCATATTTGGAAAAATTGCTATCCAGTTTCTTTTCTTGATGTGGATTTCAGGGCGTTTCATATTTTCTTGGGCAGAGCCTGACTTTTTTTCTTGGCCTTTTTACCCTTTTTTTTTTTTTTTTTTTTAACTTTTGATCTTGAGATAATTAGATTCTCAATAAGTTTCAAAGAAAGTACAAGAGGAGTCCCATATTGCCCGTCACTCAGGTTCTCCCACATACATCTCACATAACTGTAATACAGTATCAAATTTAGCAAATTGACATTGTACAATGTGTGTGTAGAGTTTATGTTGTCTTTTCATCACATGTGAATTTTGTCATTTCAAGAATGTTACTGTATGGGACCCTTTAAGATTAGTTTTTTCCACTTAGTATAATGCCATCCAAGTTGTTGTGTGTATCAGTCGTTTTCCTTTTTTATTGTTGAGTAGTATTCCATGGTATGGATGTACCACAATTCATCTATTGTAGGACATTTTGGTCCTTTTCAGTTTGGGTGTATTACAAATAAAGCTGCTAATGAACAATCGTGTACAGGTTTTTGTGTGGACTTAAGTTTTCATTTCTCTGGGATAAATGCCTAGAATGGCAATTGCTGGGTCATGGTTAAGTTTGTTTAGTTTTTTAAGAAACTGCCAAACTATTTTCCAGAGTGGCCGTGCCATTTTACATTCCCACCAACAATGTATGAAAGATCCAGTGTCTCCGAATCTTCGCCGGCATTTGGTATTGTCACTATTTTTTATTTTAGCTGTTCTGATAGGTGTGTAGTGATATCTCATCATGGTCTTAATTTACATTTCCCTGATGGCTAGTGATGTTGAACATCTTTCATATGCTTATTTACCATCCATATATCCTTTTCGATGATGTCTCTTCATATCTTTTCCTCATTTTCTAATTGGATTGGTTTTGTGTTTTTTTATTGTTGAGTTTTGAGAGTTCTTAATATATTCTGAATATGAATCCTATGTCAGATACGTAGTTTGCAAATATTTTCTTCCAGTCCATAGCTTGTCTTTTCATCCTCTTAACAGGGTCTTTTGCAGAGCAAATGTTTTTAATTTTGATGAATTTCAATTTATTGATTTTTGCTTGAAAAAAATTATGGATTGTGCTTTTGATGTTACATTTAAAACCTCTATGCTCCGGATTCTAAAGGTTTTTTCCTGTTTTCTTCTAGAAGTTTTATAGGGTTATGTTTTATATTAAATGTATGATCTATTTTGAGCTAATTTTGGATGAGGTTTAGAAGTAGTTCATTTTTTGCCTATGGGTATCTAGTTATTCAGCACCATTTGTGGAATAACTGTTCTTTTTCCTTTTAATTGCTTCTGCACCTTGGTCAAAAATTGTTTGGCCTGTTTGTGTGAGGCTGTTTCTGGTTTTTCTGCTCTAGTACCTCTACCACTAGAATATATATACAGTCTTGATAATAAGTCTTGGAAACAGTTACGTGTTTTCTTCCACTTTATTATTCTTTTTCAAAATTGTTTTAGCTCTTTTGATTCCTTTGCCTTTCTGTTTTATATCCGTTTGATGGGGGAATTAATTGACATCTTTGCTCTCCAGTCCATGAACATAGTATGTCTCTCCATTTGGATCTTTTGATTTTTATTATCAGCATTTTGTAGCTTTTAGCCTGCAAGTCCTATACATACTTTGCTAGATTTATAATTAAGTACTACTTCTCTTTTTTGGGTGATTGTAAATGGTATTTCTAATTTCTGTGTTTATTGCTAGTATACAGAAATGCAATTGATTTTTCATATTGACCTTGCATCCTGTGACCTAGCTATGCTGCTTACTAATTCTAGGATTTTTTTTGTCTAGTACTTGGGGTGTTTACGTAGACTATCACCTCATCTGCAGGTAGGGACAGTTTTATATCTTCCTTTCTGACCTTGCCTTATTGCACTGGCAAACTTCCAGTTTTGTGTTGAATAGCAGTGTTAAAATCCGACATTCTTGACTTGTTTCTGATATTAGAGGGTAAGAATTCTGTGTTTCACAATTAGGTATATTAGCTGTATGGTTTTTGTGGATGTTCTCTATCAAGTTGAGAACTGTACTCCTTACTAATTTTTTGAGAGTTTTATCATGAATGGGTGTTGAATTTTGTCAAATGCTTTTTTCTGTATCACTTCATGATACAGATATAGTTTTTCTTCCTTAGCCTGTTAGTGGATGTATTTTATTGGCTTTTCTGTTTTTGTTTTTGTTTTTTTTTTTTAATATTGATCTGGTCCTGTATCCCTGGAATGAGTATATTTGCTCATAGTGTGTAATTTTTTAAATGTGTTGCTAATAGCTGATATTTTGTTAAAGATTTCTGTGTTTGTATTCATGAGGCTATGATACTAGTCTGAAGTTTTTGTAATGTCTTTGTCTGGTTTTGGTATTGCTAATACTGGCTTCATAAAATGAATCGGCAAGTTTCCTCTGATATTTTTTGGGAAGAAATTATATAGAAATTCCTCATAAATGGTTGTTAGAATTCTCTAATCATCTGAGCCTAGAAATTTTTGAGAGAGAGTTTTAAAGATACAGATTCCATTTCCTTAATAGTTAAAAGAGCTATTCAATTAACTATTTCCTATTGTGTGAGTTGTGGTAGTTTGTGCTGTTTAAGGAATTGATCCACTCCATCTAAGGTAAAATTTATGTGTAGAGTTGTTTGTAACATTCTCTTATTTTCCTTTTGACAACTGCAAAGTTTCCTGATAGCTCTGTTTCATTCCTGAAATGGTAATTTGTCTTCTCTTTTTTGGTAAGTTTTGGTAAGGGCTCACCAGTTTTTTTTTTATCTCTTCTTCCTTTTGTTTGCTGTGCTATGTTTTGCTCTTTGACTAATTTCTTAAGGTGTGGGAGCTTACATTATTGAGTTGAGACTTTTTCTAAGATAAGTACTAGATGCTAGAAGTTTTCTTTTCAGCACTTCTTTAGCTGCATCTCACTAATTGTGATATGAAGTGTGTTTAGTTTCTAGGTGTTGGAGATTGTGTTAATCTTTATCTTACTGATTTCTAGTTTGATTTCATTGTGTTCAGAGCATATTCCCTGTGATTTGGTTGTTTCTGAGACTTATGACTATCTTGAATGTGTTCTGTGGGAACTTGAAAGGAATGTGTAATCTGTTTGTGTGGAGCTCCATACGTGTCAGGTGCTATTGGTTTGACAGTGGTTGAATCCTTATATAACTTCATTGATTCTTCTCTCGACTTATTTTATCAATTATTGAGAGATGGAAAAGTCTCCAGCTGTAATTGTGCATTTTTTTCTTTTTGCTTTCAGTTTTATGATGTTTTGCCACTCTGTGGGTTGCTTGTTGTTGCTATGTCTTGGTGACTGGGCCTTTTTTTTTTTTCTTTAATTAATTTATCTGGGCTTTTTTCCTATTTTCCTGTAGGTTACATGATTTTTTGTTTTTTTGTAGGCTCTATGCTCAGTGTGGGGCTTGAACTGAAGCCCTAAATCAGGGTCTCATGCTCTATTAATAGTCAGCCAAGCAGTGCTATATAAACATTTTTTAGAATCCCACTTAAAATTTTTTTAAAAAATTTGTTTGAGAGCGAGCTCACATAAGAGAGAGTGTGAGCGGGGAGAGGACCAGAAGGAGAGGGAGAAGCAGATTTCCTACTGAGCAGGGAGCCTGATGTGGGGCTCTGTCCCAGAACCTCAAGATCATGACCTCACCTGAAGGCAGATACTTAACCAGTTGAGCCATCCAAGTGCTTCTAGAATTCCATTTTATCTGTAATACTGAGTATATTTCTTTAGGTAGCTTTGTTGATGTTTCCTCTATATGTTACATTATATATGCATATTAACTGTTTTGTTACCTTTTGCTATATACTATGTATTTTCATTAATGCCATTATAAGAAAGTCACTTCAGGTATAAAATATATGTAGGTTCAAAATAAAAAATTGCTGGAGTGCCTGAGTGGCTCAATTAGTTAAGCATCTGAGTCCTGATCTCCGCTCAGGTCTTGATAATCATGGTCATGAGTTCAAGCTCCACATTGGGCTCCATGCTGGGCACGGAGCCTACTTTAAAAAAAAAAAAAAAAGATTAAAAAATTGCCTCAAGATATACCTACCATGCAAACATAAATGGAAAAACATATTTACATAATTTGTGTACATTTTACCACTTGATGTGAAGTGTAGAAACCTTCCCTTTATGTTGCTTTGTCCACCATTTACAGTATAATTGTCTTAAATATTTCCTTTATAATTGAGAACATCAAAAAATGTTACCATTTTTGCTTCAGCCATCAAACATAAGGAGAGTATTGTATTCACTCGTTTTGCTTTTTCCATTGTTCTTTTTCCTTCCATTGTTCTCTTTCCTTCCTTCTTTTTCCTCTCCTGATGTTCTAAAATTTCTTCTTAAATTATTTCCTTTGTTGCTAAAACCCCCTATAACCATTCTTTTAGGGTAGGTTTGCTAATGACAAGTTCCTCCTTTTTCTTCATCTGAGAATGTCTTCATTTCTCCTTCATTGCTGAAAGGTATATTCACTTAATACAGGATTTTGGGTAGACAGTTGTTTTCTTCTTTCCAGGGCCTGTGGTTTTGATGAGACATCTGCCATCATTGGATTTTTTTTTTTCTCCTAAACATAATGTGTCCTGTCTTAATTGCTTTCAGGATTTTGTCTTTTTAATTATCAGAAATTTAAATGTAAACATACCCTAGTTTCTTTGAGTTTATCTTTTGGGGTTCACTCACCTTCTTAAATTTATAGTAGATTTATGTTTTGGGGGGCCATAGTTTATCCCAAATTTGGGAACTTTTCAGCCATTATTCAAATTCTTTCTCAGACCCACTCTCTTCCTCCCTTTTGGAATTCTAATGATACGAATGTTAGATTTTTATTTAACCCTTGGGACTCTCATTTTTTACATTTGTTTTCTTTTGTATAGATTGGGTAGTTTCTGTTTTTCTAACTTTAAATTCACTGACTCTCTTCTGTTGAAACTTTCAGTTGATTTTCTTATTTTGGTTATAGTATTTTTCATTTCTAAAATTTCCATTTGATTCCTTTTATTTCTTCGTTGACTTTTTTATTGTTTTAAATGTGTTTGTAATTGCTCATTGAAGCACTTTTTTTTACCCCATGGAGGTATTTTTATGATGGCAGCTTCAAAATCCTTGTTAGATTGTTCTGTTATCTATGTATCTCAGTGTTGGTATTTATTGTCTTTTATGATTAAAGTTAAGATTTTTATGATTCTTGGTATAATTGAATTTTTTTATTGAGATCTAGATATTTTAAGTGTTGTATCACAAGACTCTTAACTTTATTTAGATCTTTTACAGGAGGCTTCCTCTGATTAATTTTCATTAGGGGAAGGGGAAGCATTGCTTCATGATTGGCAGGTGATGGGAAAGTGGAGATGATGGTGTCTCATTACTATTCCACTAGCTCTCCCCTGACACTGGGGGTCATGGATGATTGTAAACATGCTCTCTGCTAGGTCTGCTCTGATAACACCCCAGCCAGAGAGTAGGAGGAGTTACCTCATTAGGATGAGGGGTAGAGAGAGTCAGTGAGGGGTAGAGAGGTTCAGGTATGCACTTGAGGTGCATAGTTGCCACCTGAGAAGTGCTCCCCACTTAGCCTTTGCTGGTTCATGAGAGGGTGGGCCCAGTTTTTTCTGTGATGTTGGACTAGAGTGTTTGAAAATTTTCTCTCCTGCTATGTTGTCCCTTTCCTGGTTCTTTGGTTAGAGCAGGCTTTTGTTGGTGGGGGTATTTTTGGACTTAACCTGTGAGTATTGCTGAGCTGCTGGCTGCTCTATCTGGTGTCCAGTCTGGGGTACATAAACAAAGCAAAAGAAAGCCAAGGAATTCAACATCTTCATGTCCCAGGGTTCCTAACCAGTCTGCCTTCTTTCTACCTTCCAAAGTTTTATGTTTGGTTTATATTTGGTATTCAGTCTTTTAAGTAATAGTGAGGATAAATAGGGGGGAGTACATATACTCCGTTGTTTTGGAAGTGGAAATAAAAAGCCACTAGCTCTAAAATTTTTCTTAGAACTTAATTAGATGATAGGAAAGGATTTCTGCATTTTAGGTTTCAGGAAGCTGACCTGAGTGAACTATATTGGCAGTCGCAAATCTATTTCTGCATCAGAATCACAGGGAGAACATTGTAAAAATAGAGACCTAGGCCACCATCCCAGAGATCCTAAATCTGGCAGAAGGACTTGGGAATTTGTAATTTTAAAAAGCTCTCTACATGATTTTCAAGTGCAGTCATCCATTACAGTGAACAAATTCTTTTTCCCTCCCTAAGTTTTAGTTCTCCCTGCGAGGACTTTATTTATTAAGGATCTTTTACCAGTGTAATCAGTGACAAGCACTTGAAGAACTGTGGCAGTTTTTCTGCGTTGGCCTTCCCTTGTAGAGATTCTGATTCATTAGGGTTGGGACCAAGAGGAGTCTTTGGATGGAAGTCTACAAGCTGTCATTCCAGTTGTACATTTAGTTAAGTCATCAAAGTAGGTGATGTCTAAGGTACTTTACAGTAAAGAACTTGTATATCAGATATATAGCCCTGGGATTTTATATAATCTAAAAAAGAGAAGAAAAATGGGGGGAAGTGTTGTCCCCTCCCTAATCTTCCTTTGGCCCTGCTTTTGAACCATTCATATGTTAGTGAAACGGGCAGAGCTGCAACATGTGGCTGTGTGGGCTGTGTCCTGTAAAACTCCGGAAAGCTCTCTACCAACAGGAATTTCTCAGTCCAGGTTCTGTTGAAATACTGGGCTACACAATCTTTATTTTTAATGGGAGGGGCCATCCTGTATATTGATTGTAGGATGTAGCAGCATCTCTGGCCTCTACCTGCTAAAGGCCAGGGACATTGCCAAATGTTCCTTAATTGGCACACCACTGACCTATAATATGAATAGTGCCCACTGTGTTGCAGTTTTTTTTCAGCAAAGATACTATGTTACAGAATAAGAAAAGTATAACTTAGTCTATTTCAGTCGTATCCCCATATCAATGTCTTGATTTAAACCACTGAGTTTATTACCTTCTATATAATATGATTTTTAAGGCCTCTAAGCAGGGGCCATACTGAAAAGCATATTTTTGTATAGAGTTTTTATAATTTTATCGTTTATAATTTTATAAATTATAATTTTATATTTTATAACATATAATTTTATATATATATTTTTTAATTTTATATTTTATATTTTATAACAAATGTTATAAAACACTCAAGTCTCTGGATGCCAGAGTATTGAGAGCTGAATTTGGTTTGGAAAAGAAATTCTGACTTCAAAATGGATATTCCAGATAATATAATGCTTTTTAATATTGTCAAATTCTGTTGTAAGATGACCTCTTATCCTCAAGTGTGGACCTTGACTCTGTAAATATAAATAAATGTATATCACTGTATCTACTAGATGGATAACCAGGTCTTAAGACTGTCAATTCTAAAAAGATAATAGAGAAAAGAAGGCTTTGTTTTAAGTTTTAAATTTCAGTTCTATATGTAACAATTTTTTCTCATTTCTGTCTTCTAAAGTCTTGTGAAAATGCCATTGTGTGCTGGAAACCTGGCAAAATGGAAGATGATATAGATAAAATTAAACCCAGTGAGTCTAATGTGACTATTCTTGGGCGATTCGATTACAGCCAGTGTGACATTTGGTACATGAGGTTTTCTATGGATTTCTGGCAAAAGGTAGCAACATATTTCTACATTTTAAAATTACTTCAGACCATTGTAATTTCACTTTTCTCTGTTGTGCATCCATGTTCAGTTTCCTCTAAGAATCTACCTTGATATCTTGTAGTGATTGATTACTTTAGCCGTTGATGTTATTTATTCTATCTTTATAGAGTAGGCTCTCCACACCATTTGCAGTGCGTATTATAAATGCAGTTGACAGGTGTCAATCTTGGCAATGGTGCTTACTTTCCATAACATCTGTTACTAAGATTTAATGTTATGGTGATTGAATGTTAACTTTTTAAATAGCTTTTTTGTAGAAAAGCTTAGAGAAATTTTAGAGATTGGTGTTATGAATTTGTAGTAACAAATTATCTGGGTATTTATTTCTATAAGAAAACTTTGGAGGAGCTGTCTGTAGCTTTTGCTACAATGTAAATTGTAAAGTCCTTCATAAATTTGCCTTCTAATTTGCTCAGGATGCCTCTGAAGTATAAGTTGCTGTTATCCATTTACGAATCAGAAGTATAAGATACAAAGAAATAGAAATAATCAGGAGTATAGCCATAGTCTGGAACTGAGGTTTTTATGAAATATGAATATATCTTAGGAATATTTGAATGCTCTATAGCCTATTTTAATAATTTGGTGTTTTTAAAAATACGTTTATACAGATGCTTGCATTGGGCAATCAGGTTGGCAAACTTTATGTTTGGGATTTAGAAGTGGAAGATCCTCATAAAGCTAAGTAAGTATTTAGAAATTTTTATTGATAATTTCTGTCTTTTTCTCAAACGCTATGCCAATATTTAATTTATTCATGAGAGACACAGAGAGGCAGAGACACATAGAGGGAGAAGGAGGCTCCGTGCTTGGAGCCTGATTGGGACTCAATCCCAGGACTCCGGGATCACAACCTGGGACGCTCAACCATTGAGCCACCCATGGATCCCTTGAAGTATCATTCTTAAATCATTTTTAACATTTATATGACTCAGTTATTTAAAAATATTTTTTATTCTCATAATGGCTGTTTATCATGAGTACTTTGGTGACAAGTTACACCTTTCTTTTTATTAATTTAAAATATACCCAAATGTTATGAAATTAGAGATTGAGCTCTTAGTGATATTTTAAATGCTTTCCATATGACTTGGAACATCTGTTTGTTTTCTTATTCGTTGGTTTAATTTGCTACTGACAATATTTATGAATGGCTTTTAACCTATTGTCTTGTTTTTTCCTAGATGTACAACACTGACTCATCATAAATGTGGTGCTGCTATTCGACAAACCAGTTTTAGCAGGGATAGCAGTATTCTTATAGCTGTTTGTGATGATGCCAGTATTTGGCGCTGGGACCGACTTCGATAAAATATTTTTTCCTTATCAAAATTAGAGTGTGTTTTCTGTGTATAATAGAATTAATGTATCTTGCTAGTAAGGGCACATAGAGCATTTAGAGTTGTCTTTCAGCATTCAATCAGGCTGAGCTGAATGTAGTGATGTTTACATTGTTTACATTCTTTGTACTGTCTTCTGCTCAGACTCTACTGCTTTTAATAAAAATTTATTTTTGTAAAGCTGTGTGTTTATTTTCATTGTGATAAAAAGAAATGTTGAAAGTAATAAAAGTATTCCCTTTCTTTTTTGTAATGATCATTTTTGTAGTCCTTTTAACTGAAGAAAGCTATATAATGTAGTGATTAAGTGTAAGCTCTAGGATTAAGCGGACTTTAGTCTTGGCTCTGCAAACATGAGCTGAGCTAAGTAATTTAACATCTACCTCAGTTTCTTCTTGTGTGAAACAGGGATAAGAATACCTACCTCATAGGGTTATTAAGGATCAAATGATTAAATAAGTGAAGCAGCTGGAATAGTACTCAGATGTACCCTAAATACATTGTTGCTTCTTTTTTATAAAGATTTCATTCATTCATTCATTTATTCGAGAGAGATCACAAGCAGGGGGAGTGGTAGAGGGAGAAGCAGACTCCTTGCTGAGCAAGGATCCTAAAGTGGGACTTGATCCCAGGATCCTGGGATCATGACCTGAGCCAAAGGCAGACGCTGAACTGACTGAGCCACTTAGGGACCTCATTTGTTACATATCAGACATTTATGTATCAGACATTATATTTCAGACATTGTATTTCCTAAGTCTTTGTGTTTCTTCTATAATAACTTTATAGTAATTATATTTAAAAATCTGGGGAAGCCTGGGTGGCTCACTGTTTGAGCATCTACCTTTTGTTCAGGTTCTGATCCCGGAGTGCCGGGATCGAATCCTGCATCGGGCTCCCTGCCAGGGGCCTGCTTCTCCCTCTGCCTGTTTCTGCCTCTCTCTGTCTCTCATGAATAAATAAAATATTTTAAAAATAAATAATAAAAATCTGTAGAGTTGGAATACATAATGAATTAACTGAGCTGTCTAGTCAGTTAAAAAATACTATTTGGTTTGTAGCTAGACCATTAGTAACCAATGGAAATATTACCATTAGAGCAAGTGAGAGACATGGAAGCTTGAATGCAGTTGAAGAATGAAAGAAATGAGTGTGTACAGTGTTCCATCTGCTTTTCTAGAAAGATATTGGCTAAGAGAAGTAGATTGAGGGAATCAGAGTAGTGGATCTTTTTGTTCCAAACATAAGGTGCTTTGTTTATGAACAAGAAGAAACAGCAAGAATGAGCCTGATAGACCAGAAAATCCCCCAAAGAATTAGCACCAACATGACATATGGAGAAGTTAACCTAAAGCAGAGGGAATAAAGAAAACCTGAGTAATCATAAGATAGGAAGTAAAATGAAGGGTGCCAGGTAAAATACAAGGCTGAATATCAAGTTTTGAGATTCTCGTGAGACTTGTTTTTATAAATCTCATAGATTTCCATGAATGTACTAGTATTGAACACCTTTTTGGATGTGTTCATTGCTCCTCGGTTTTTTGCTATTGTGATGAACAAAATTTTGAGTTACAGCTCAGTGTACAAGTCTTCATTATCTCTCGATGATTTACACCCTCATCTGTCAGAATTAGTTCATGAGAGGGTATTTCTAGTAATATTGTACCACTTGCTCCAACAGTGTATGTTGGTACCCATTTTACTTTTATCACTAATTCCTGTGTGTATCTGTAGATAAGCAGTTGGCAAACTTTTTTTGTAAACCGCTGGATAGTAAATGTTTTAGGCTTTGTGGGCTATATTCTCTGCCACATCCATTCAACATTGCTACTGTAATGTGAAAGTGACTAGACAATAGATGAATGGGCCTGGCTGTGTTCAATAAAATGGACAGAAACACGCAGTGGGCCATATTTGGTTCAAAACCATAGTTGGCCTACTCTTGCTGTGGATTCCAGATGCTGAAACTAACCACTTCAGGAGGCTCCTCTAAGATGCTGAAAATTTAGATCAAATAACTCATGAAATCACCAGATAGGCAATGAAATGTGCTATGAGTGATAGTTGAAACAGTATGTAATAGACCACCAAAGACGTCAGATACTGTAATTAGCAGAAAATGTAAAAGAGCCACATGTAAAATTATTTTCTCTTTCCCTGTACTCCACCCTTTCCTGGCTTTCTTACTGAACATTTAAATGATCATCTAATATACTACATAATTTACTTTGGTTGGCTGTATTTCTCCTTCTACTGGGGTATGTAGTCTTTATAAGGGTGATTTTTTTTTTCACTCTTGCTGGTATAACCCCAGCACTAGAACAGCGCCTTGCACATATGTACTCAAATATTTGTCAAAATGAATAAAAAGAATAAAATTGCAATCTCGAAAATGAGCAAGCAGTAGGAGAATACGAAGACTGACCAGGAGGATTTATTAAAGGAAACAAATAGAACCTTCAGAAAAGAAACAAATAGAACCTTCAGAAGTGAAAAATGAAGTAAAAGTGAATGATTCTAGTTAGATACAACTGAATAGAGGTTAGTGACCCGGAAAAAAATCCTAAGAAATTACTTGGAATGTGTCAAAAGGAAATGAATATGAGGAGTTATGAAGTACAGAGCATAAAATGAAAAGATCCAGTGGTAACTGCATATCCAAAAAAAGGAAAAGCAATATTTGAAGTATTTTACTTGCTACCATGAGACCTGAGTGTCGTAGGCAGGGAGAAAGATGCTGGTTCTGGCCTGTAATTTACCATCATGTCTCCGACTTGCATTGGAGTCCTAGCCACTAATGTGCCAGTCTGTTTCAGTCACCACTACCAAGCCAGAACATTGCCTCAAACTGTTACGTCCTGAGAAAAATCTGCACCCCCACCTCAGTTGAGGTACTAATAAGCAGTATAACTGTCCATGTAGGCCAAGACTATGCTCATTGCTTCCAAGAGAGTCCAAGTCATGATGTGCTCCAGAGCTTGGGTGGGTGAGTGACACAGAATTTTTGTCTATGGATTTCAGGATGACGTCTTCCTGAAGCCCCCTGTACTTTAATGGACCTCACACCCAGTTCTTTGGGAAAGAAATATAGAATAATTCCAGAGGAATAGGATGCTAGTGGTCATTTGCAGGGCCCACTGAAAAAGGAAATTGCAAGCCTCTTGTTTAAAAAGCAGGAAAAAGGTGCCATTAAGGGGACTGAAAAATACGAAATATTTTTTTTCTGTGATTTCTCAACTTACAATATTTTAAAATTTGCTTTTAATGCCATTCTAAGTAAAAACACCATTCTAAGTTTTTATATTAGCTTGAATTTTGCCGATCATCTTCATATGAGTTTTCACTGCAAACATAAAAGCATTGAACTCCAAATTGAAATAATGCAACTAGCATTTTGTAGCTTGTACTTAAATGTGTATTTAGTTCTTGCCAGTACAGTGAAAATGCAGCACAAAAGTAACAAAAAAAAAAAAAAAGGATTTTATTTATTTATTCATAGGAGGCACAGAGAGAGGTAGAGACACAGGCAGAAGGAGAAGCAGGCTCCAGCAGGGAGCCCGGTGCGTTACTCAATCCTGGGACTGGGGGGATCACACCCTGAGCCAAAGACAGGTGCCCAGTCGCTGAGCCACCCAGGTGTCCCACAAAAGTAACTTTTATTTCACTTACTGGTATTACACATTCTGCCAACATTCTCTGCATTTGACTTACTGATTTTAGGACAAAGGAAAACAACTATCCATTGTCCTATCTTTCCTTTTTGTTCTGTGGTGTTGTTTTAAAGATTTTATTTATTTATTCATGAAATAGGCAGAGACATTGGCTGAGGGAGAAGCAGGCTTCTTGCAGGGAAGCCCGATGTGGGAAGCAGGCTCCTCGCAGGGAGCCCCATGTGGGACTCAATCCTGGCCCCCTGATCACTCCTTGAGCCAAAGGCAGACGCTCAACCGCTGAGCCACCCAGGCGTCCCCATTTTGTTCTGTTATCTTCAGTATTAAATGGTTGACTAATACAAGGAAGTAATGAAGTAACAAGCAGGAATAGTGTTCCTTAGTTGTTCAAGTTTCTTTTGTTGTTGTTGTTGTTGAAGTTTCTTAAAATGCTTTTTGTCTTTGTTCAAACCAAGTTCTGGTTCAAACTGAAAACATGGCCTCTTGGGGTTGTCAGGACCCCTGCCTACTCAATTGTAGAGGAAAACACACTTACCTTGTCCCATTGGAGCTTACTTACAAAATCCAAGTTCAAAGAAAATTACTAAGAATGTCAAGATGGGAAGGGTGGAGACATTTTACTAAGTCTGTACTTAGTTCTTTCTGAGCCCAGTGCCCTGTACTTATTGCAGTGGTCACACACCTATGAAGCTGTTCCTGCCTGGGGCTGACATGAGGTCCTGTGCCTCCCTTTTCTCAGAACCAATTCTGTTAATAGGGGTTCTCATTTATTTAAAACTATTTAGTCTTTTTATCAGTCTCTTTCTGGCTCTATCTTGGTCTTCTTCAGTCCTTTTAAGTAAAATGAATAGAGTGATTTTCCACTTCTCCCCACATTGATTTCAGCAATAGGAAATAGGGCAGAGGCTGAGAGCCGTATTGTGCTCTGTAGGCAGGGACCTAAGTGTGAAGAGATCTACAAAGGAGAGTAGATGGTTGCTATTGCAGAGATGGCAAGTACGATGAAGTCTTGAGGCATTTAGAAGGAAAGAACAATTTGGCTAAGAAAGGACTGGAATATGACTTTAGGTGTATCATCCTACAGAATACTGGGAAAAGGCTGGATAGAAATTAAATGATTTTATTTTTATTTTTATTTTTTTTAAGCAAATGCTTGAGAAGGGTAGAGGCCTAAAGAATTGATGGTCAGGTGGGTGGGGGTGAATGGGTGACGGGCACTGAGGGGGGCACTTGACGGGATGAGCACTGGGTGTTATTCTGTATGTTGGTAAATTGAACACCAATAAAAAATAAATTTATTTAAAAAAAAAAGAACTGATGGTCATATTGTACAGAAGTGCTTAAAGCCTTAAAACTCTCACTTGAGGCAAAAGGGGATAGTCATCTGCTTAATTGCATCATCTAGAAGAGCAATTTAAAAAACATTTTTTTAATACACCCTACAGTAAGAAATAGATTATAGTATCCCAGCTACACAAACATATATATAAAACCAAAACAAAAAGTTCCATGAAACAATACACTTATCATGTATGACGTATTTTTTTTTTTAAGATTATTTATTTATTTATTCATGAGAGACAGAGAAAGAGGCAGAGACACAGGCAGAGGGAGAAGCAGGCTCCATGCAGGGAGCCCGACATGGGACTTGATCCCGGGACTCCAGGATCATGCCCTGGGCTGAAGGCAGGCACCAAACCGCTGAGCCAGCCAGGGATCCCCTGTATGATGTATTCTAACATTTCTATTTCTTTCTTTTTTGCTTTTGGTAATGTGGTTGTGACTAAGTTGATTGCACAACCTGGTAATCATCTTTTTTTTTTTTTTTTTTTTTGTATATTTTTTTTGTTGGAGTTCTATTTGCCAACATACAGTATAACACCCAGGGCTCATCCCATCAAGAACCTAGTAATCATCTTAACCTACACTCTGGCACACACTGATCTAGGGAAAATGAGTCTAAGAGATTGGAAACAAGACCCACATTAGGGCCTCCTGGCGGTTCAGTCAGTAAAGCATGAACTCTTGATCTCAGGATCATGAGGTCAAGCCCCATGTTGGATGTAGAGCTTACTTAAAAAAAAAAAAGGTGCTAGATGGTCTCTACCCATAGAATATAGCTCTAGGGATGCCTGGGTGGCTCAGCAGTTGAGCGTGTGCCTTCAGCTCAGGGCATGATCCTGGAGTTCTGTTTTGAGTCCCACATCGGGCTCCCTATGAAGAGACTGCTTCTCCCTCTGCCTGTGTTTCTGCCTCTCTTTCTGCATCTCTCATGAATAAATAAATAAAACCTTTAAACTTTTTTTCTTTAGAATATAGCTCTAACACTATAAAATGTGTAACTTCTCCTAACTTCATTTATCATCTGTGGGTTTCCCTTGCTATGTAGAAAATGACTATCATTTTGGTATTGAATTGATGTTTTTTTAAAAAAAATTTTTAATTGATGGGTTTCTAAAAAAATTCTTGGTATTTTGTGGTTATTTTCTGAGACAGAACAAAACTTTAGGTGAATGAAAGCAGACTCATTTCACTTTTTCCGTTTCAGTTACCCCAGGCTGATGTGAAATTTAGCAAGTTGGGTGATTTCTGTTAATATTGTGTGCAATGAGTTGAGGGAGTGTTTTTGTGTTCAATTCTAAAACCATTACATTGTAGGTGGTCAGAAAGTCATTGATTTTGAATATTGGCCATTGTTTAATTTTTTTTTATTTGATGCAAAATTTAAAACTGCTAAAAATGTTTAAAATTTAAACTCCTAAAATTTTGTATACATTTTTTTTTTTGTCAGATCGTTTTCTCTGAAGTTTTAAGATGGTTGCTTGCTACAACTTCAGGTGTCACTTTCAGTTATGTCAATGTATAGAAGGAAAAAGTGATCATCTCGTCATGTGATTTTCTTTAGAGTGAGAAACCTATCCCAGCAACCCCCAGCAGATTTCCTTTCAGGTTTCACTGACCAGAATTTGGTCGTGGGACTGAGTCTAAACCTACCACTGCAAAGGGACAGGAAAATTGTTGGTTAGATTAAGCAGAGTCTTCCTCTGGGGCTCTGAGCCTCCTGGAAGAGGGATGGATTCCTGAACAAAAATACGATGGATAGGGCAGCCCCGGTGGCTCAGCGGTTTAGCGCCGCCTTCAGCCCAGGGCCGGATCCTGGGGACCGGGGCTCTCTGCATGGAGCCTGCTTCTCCCTCTGTCTGTCTCTGCCTCTCTCTCTCTCTTTCTGTGTCTCTCATGAATAAATAAATAAAATCTTAAAAAAAAAAAATGGATGGATACCTGTTTACAAGAAAGAAGAGGGAAGTGGATGTTAAATAGATAACTACCAGTAATTGTTACAGGGAAAGAAAATTAATGAATAAAAAGTAATCACAAATTGTGAAGGAACCACACAGAAGTTAGCTTTTGCTGCATAACAAAACATTTCAAATTTATTTAACTCATGATTCTATTTTGGCTGAGCTTGGCTGAGTGGTCCTTCTGGTCTTGACTGGGTTCACTCGTCTCTGGTCAGCTGCAAATCAGCTTAGTAGCTCTGTTCCTAGGAGAGAACAGACTACTAGGGTTTGACTGGTTGTTGTTTGAGGCACGGGGGCCAGGTTTCTTTCATTATCCAGCAAGCTATCCTTGGTTTGTTTCTGTGGTAGACTGTCAAAGTTCCAAGAACTACAGCAGACACTTGCAAATATTTTTGAGACCTAGGCTCGGAACTGGCACATCACTTCTGCATTCTTTCCATCAAATCAGGTAAGAAGGCCAGGAGGCTGAAGACATAGATTCCATCTCTTGATGTGAGAAGCTGCAAAGTCACACTGCAAGGTCATGGACACAGGGAGAAGAAGAATTTGTGATATTTTTGCAATCTGGTATAGGCGATGAGATAAGCAACGGGAAAGCCACTCAGATCTCCCTTCATGAGAGACTGTCACTTGGAAAGTTTCAAATCACCAGTATGTCTTTTTCTGAGCTGAAGTTCTTATACCAGTATGATTTTTATTGATGATTTCCTGATAGTGTTTGTTTTAGGCATCAGAATTTCAGCGGCTGTGATGCTGGTGATTTCAACAATAATGTTAAAGAGGCATGAAATCATGGCAGTGCAAGGAATTTTAGAGATTAGTCTGATTCATTTTTTTCACTTTTATAAAATTAGATTTTATAGATTTTATAGTAATTATAAAATAATATAGGCACATAGTTTAAAAAGTGAAACAGGGGCAGCCCTGATGGCTCAGTGGTTTAGTGCCGCCTTCAGCCCAGGGCCTGATCCTGGAGACCTGGGATGGAGTCCTGCGTCGGGCTACCTGCGTGGAACCTGCTTCTCCCTCTGCCTATGTCTCTGCGTCTCTCTCTGTGTGTGTCTCTCATGAATAAATAAAATCTTAAAAAAAAAAAGTGAAACAGGATAAAAAGGCTTTTACACAAAAAACAGTAGTTTTCTGCTCATGTTCTACTCCACAGAAGCAAGCACTAAGTTTTTAGCTATTTCTTCCTGTGTTTACCTGATCATTCTAATATGCAATTGTTATTCTCTTTTGATTCATTCGTTTTGATATACATTGACTGTGTTTGAGGAGAATTTTAGTTGTCCATACCCATACCTCCTCTTCCTCTTCTCTTATCTTCTTAACGTAGTTAAATAACAATTTTAATTTAATCTACATTTGGAGTTTTTATTAAGATAATGTAGAAGGCTGAATAATGTCCTCCCAAAATGGTCAGGTCCTAATCCTTGGGACCTGGAAATGTTACTTTACATGGAAAAAGAGACTTAAAAAAAAAAGAAAAGAAAAAAAGAAAAGAAAAAGAGACTTTACAGGTATAATTGTTAAGGCTATTGAGATGGGGAGATTATTCTGGATTATCCTGGTAGACCCTAAATGCCATTACAAATATTGGTGTAAGAGGAAGACAGAGTGAAATTTGGTACAGAGAAGAAGGCAATGTAAGGAATGGAGCAGGAAAAAAAAAAAAAAAAAAAAAAAAAAAAAAAAAAAAAAAGGAATGGAGCAGGATGTTACACCGTTGAATTTGAAGATGGATGAATGAGGCTATAAGCTAAGGAACACAGCTCTAAAATCTGAAAAAGGCAAGAAATGGATTTTATCTTAGAGCTTCTGGGAAAACTGTGGCTCTACTGATGTGAGTTTGTCCAACCTCTGACCTCTAGAACAGTAAAAGAATATGTGTTCTTTTAAGCCACCAAATTTGGGGCAATTTCTTACAACAGCCAAAGGGAACAAAACATTCATGTATATATTATTTTGTGCCAAGTCACTCTTTTTTTGTACAATTTTATTTCTATTGGCCTAAAAATGGCCTCTTTCTGTTTTAGTTTGAATTATCTGATTGATGCTAAATCTTCATCCATCCATAAAACACCTCTCTGTATAATTTTTCATGTCAAAGTATCAAATAGTTATATTTTCTATTTTTCCCCCTGAAAAAACAAACCCCTCCAGATGGTCCCTGGATTGATAGCTCTCTGCATATGTCCTGGGACTTCCTTTTGCCATCACCTTTAAAATTCTCTTTATCACTTCCCTTGGTTGACCATCCTGTACTCTGAATCTCATCTCATGTCTTCTTTATTTTTTTTAACTAAGTAGGCTCGGGCAGCCCGGGTGGCTCAGCGGTTTAGTGCCGCCTTCAGCCCAGGGCCTGATCCTGGAGACCCAGGGTCGAGTCCCACATCAGGCTCCCTGCATGGAATGGAGCCTGCTTCTCCCTCTGCCTGTGTCTCTGCCTCTCTTTCTCTCTCTCTCTCTCTCATGAATAAATAAATAAAATATTAAAAAAAAAAAACTAAGTAGGCTCTATGCCCAGTGGGGAGCCCAACATGGGCCTTGAACTCATGACCCCCGAAATCAGGACCTGAGCTAAGATCAAGAGTTGGATGTTTAACCAAATGAGCCACCAGGCGCCCCTCTTTATTTATTTTTTAAGATTTTATTTATTTATTCATGAGAGACACACAGAGAGAGGTAGAGACATAGGCAGGCTCCCTGCAGGAAGCCTGATGCGGAACTTGATCCCAGGACCCTGGGATCATGACCTGAGCCAAAGGGAGATGC
Organism: Canis lupus familiaris; assembly: GCF_011100685.1. Classification (NCBI taxonomy): domain Eukaryota; kingdom Metazoa; phylum Chordata; class Mammalia; order Carnivora; family Canidae; genus Canis; species Canis lupus. The sequence goes on along the minus strand of NC_049242.1, from coordinate 13,348,187 downwards.
TCAACCATTGAACCACCCAGGTGCCCTCTTTATTGTGTGTGTGTTTTATGTGTTTTTAAGTTTTTATTTCTTTATTCATGAGAGACACAGAGACAGGCAGAGACACAGGCAGAGGGAGGAGCAGGCTCCATGCAGGGAGCCCGACGTGGGACTCGATCCCGGGTCTCCAGGATCAGGCCCTGGGCTGCAGGCGGCGCTAAACCGCTGAGCCGCCCAGGTGTCCCTCTTTTGTGCTTTCTATACACAATTCACTTTATTCACTCTCTGCAACCCTATAAGATAGGTACAATTATTATTTTACAAATGGAGACAAAGTTATAAAGTTCTATAAGACCTTGCTTACAGTTTTACAGAAAATAAATGGGGGAGTTAAGTGAAGCTGAAAAGAATAACAACTTACTACAACAACATATACATGTTGATATATAATAAGTATATATATAAGATTTACACATTTCTATACCTGTATACATATTTATATATAAATAATATGTAATATGTAATAACAATAAAGTTGTCAATAAGTACCAAACAGCTGATTGAAAATTAGTGCTTCTGTGACAGTGCGGAGCCGAGAGAGCCTGGAGTTGAAACCGGACTTGGATTCAAGCTCCGACACTGAGCGCCGTGTAGACTGGGAGCTGGTCACTCACATACCTAAATGGAGACAGCAGTACCTACCTCATAAAGTTTTTGCCAGGACCTAGTGAAGTGATTGTTGTAAGGACGCTGTAACCTCTAAAATGTCACACAAACATGAGAAACACCTACTGGCGCTGAGTTTGAAAACCTGGGATCTGGACCGTCGTCAATCCCGAAAGCCAGATCCTCCTGACGCTCCTCCCGGAACCCGGCGCATGGCCCTCTGGGACTTGTAGTCTCATACTGGTTCTGGCCCGTCTTTCTCCCTTAGTGGGGGCGGCTGGCGTAAGCTCCGGAAGTACTCGCCGCCTGAGGGGCGTGCTGGTTAGGACGTGGGGTCAGAGGTCGCGGGGGCAGAAGGCGTTCCTGCCGCTGGCCTAGTCGCTATGTAGTGGAGGGGCAGGCGTCCTCCTGCATGTTCTGGAAGGTTCTTGGGCTCGACTAGGGCCGTAGCCCGAGGACTCGTAGTCGCCGGCTTCGGGTCCCCGCCGGCTGAGCGGAGTCGCCGCCATGTTTGGCTGCTTGGTGGCAGGGAGGCTGGTGAGGATGGGGCCGGGTGGTATCAGGAAGGGGGCAGGACACCGGAGGGCGAGGCCCGCCAAGGGGAGGGTGCGCTGGTGCGGAGACGCGGGGAAAGCCCCGCAGTGTACTTTCCAGCTAAATGGGAGGGTGGCGAGTGGGCGCTGGGGTGTTGGTTCTCCTCCGCCCTCAGCTCCGCAGTCATTTGAAGAGTAGCCACTTCAGGGGCTGTTTGTCGAGCGTGCCTCATCCCTGCGCCTGGCAATGCCCGGCTTTTGTCCATTTCTCATAATTTCAGCCTTCCGGGTAGCGCTTACCGGGCACTTCAGAGTTTACCCTCATAACTCGTGGGGTGGTTATTAAAATCCTTATTTTGTAGTTGAGGAACGTAAGCTCCGTTGGCAGTGTAAGTTCTTGTCTGAGCTCGCGGAGTGAGTTAGAGGTACACCTGGCGTTTGACTCTACTCCCTAACATCCTGTTTCTGAAAGAAGGTGGTGCTGGGGGCATGTATACCTTTGGGGTCTTTGTGGAAGGACCCCAGTAAAAAAAATATGCTTAAAGTAATTGGAAGGTGGCTGATAAAGACGCCTAAATTTAAGTGTGAGTCGTGGCCTGCGAAAATCCTCATTGGTCAAAAGAGATAATAACCTGCCTTGCCAGATAATGAGAGTTAAATGAGATCAGCACCTGGAACTGTTTAGGAGTGAACTAGGGGATGAATGTTGCTTGCCTCTTTGGAAACCACCCGGGAATCTTTTTCAAACTTAACTCCTTTACATCCAGAGTTCTTTATTTATTTATTTATTTTTTCGCCCTGCTTTGTTAAATTTTGCAGCCCATTTGTGGAATTACAGTCTTCATCAACTGTTGGTAATGTATTCAGTACACAGTGCCAAGAAAATACAAAGATAAATTGGAAACGAGTAGCCTCAAAAAGTTTGTCTGGCTCTCGAATAACTGGGAGGCCACTTTGGCGATGGTGGTAATTGGTAATATTGGTGAGATAACTTTGGATGTCTCCTGCTGTTGGCAGGGAAAATGAAAGGACCAGCCTGGGATGAGTGTGGGACTCTGATGAGTGAGTGTCGTTGATGAATGACATTTAAAATGTGTGTGTGTTCTATTTTTATTTATTTTTAAGTAATCTCTACACCCAACGTGGGGATTGAACTCACCACCCTGCGATGAAGAGTCACATGCTTTACCACTGAGCCAGCCAGGAGCCCCTCTGTGTGTTTTTATAAAGAAAAGGCCACATGGATTCCAAGTATCACATGTTGTCAACTAACTTGGAAGGAAATTTAGTTAAAGTAGAACCTGTGTCTACTTACCTAACACCTAACCTCTGTAATGGATATCCAGTAGGAGTTCCTAAAAGATGAGATTTTTAGGAGGTGTTTGACTCTTTGTTAATTGGAGAACATGTTAATCAAAATGAAGGGCAAATAGACCTGGAGACATCCAAAACTTAGCTTCATTATCTAACTAGAAAAATCTACTTATTTAAGTTTATAAACTCAGTTTCATTCCTTGAAAATTTTTTCTTAAAGTTTTCTTTTTCCCTAAGGTTAAGGATTAGTGTGTCATAATACAGATTTACAGAATGTCTTGTGCTTGGTACAGAGTTGACATTTAACAGATATTTATTTTGCCTGATGGTTATTTCATGGCTTGTAAATACCATCATTTTATATGTTTTTAAGATTATGTGCATGCCAAAAACTGGTGAAATCGGATTTGATACTAATACAGGCAGTTTGGTTTTATATTTATGTTTTTCTTTTGTTTTATTCTCTATGTTAAACTGGACAGTTTTTAATGGGGTTGGAAAACTTAAGAGGAGGGAATCAGAACTTGATTTTAAGAGCATTCATTCTTGTCTCTTGGGAATAAATTTAGGACAACTATTACTTGATTGATAATACAACTATAACGATTTTAAGTTTCTTTGTAGTGGCAAGGATATTATAAAAGAAAAAAGCTAAATATTAGTACAACAGCAACTATTAGCAGACAAAAAAAGGTTACGTTCTAGGTAATAAGATTTGACCATTTACAGTCTTAAAATACTGGTAGTAATTCAGATTTGGTGTTACGGTGAATGCAGTGTCAAAAGCAATTAAAAAGAAAACCAAAAAATTTTGTATACGTAAATTCCTGACAGCCTTTTGACCTGAGTGCCCTCAGAATTAATACTTCATTTTTGCTAATGGATGTGATACAGCAATTATCCATCATTTTCTGAAAGTGGATAAAATGAGTTTTCTTTGTGGAAATAGATTTCTCAAACTTTAAGATAAGATCTCATTCTAGAAACTGACATTCAATTCTAGACCAGAAAATTAGATTATGAAATGAGTCAAGAGGAAACTTTTACAGGTTCCCACTCAGCATATTCAAGGTAGGATTTTTGCTTTTTATATAGTTGATTCTCGTTATTCACAGCAGTTCAGTTCTGTGAAGTCAGTGTGAACACTCAGTTCCTCAGTTGGTAAATACTGATTTGTTGCTTTTAGGGGAAATACAGAGTTAGATTTTTTTCAGGCTTCTGATGACAGTTTTTATCAGCCTATCATTACATAACCTTGTTTTCTACATGTTTCTGTTTAATGTGTTGTTGATTCATTAGTTGAACTTAACAGCCAAGACACCATAACTCATTTCTGAATGCAACTTATGTAACATTTTCTCAGCATGGCACATAACAGCTGTTTCAGACCTAGGAATACTAGCCAGCATTTCAGCTTGGACATTTTAAACATCAGAATCACCAACAAAACACAAAATACAAACATGGCACTAAATTGTGAAAAGCACATTTGTTTATGGTATGAGAGCAGAAAAAAAGGCACAGCTAACTTTTTTCCACCTCTCCTAGGAAAACGTGCATTAGGCAACTCCAGATTTTTGCTGCTCTGCACACGAACCTGTTCATGAATGACCAAAGTACAATGAATATCGATTTTGTGCTTACAAATAAATTCTAGTGAGTAGGCAAATTAATAAATATGGAATTTGCAAATAATGAGGATTAACTAATTCCTTCTAGATTGCTTACCCATTTTAATTCCCCGTGCTTTACCTTCTTTACCTACCTAGAGAATAAGGTTTTGGTGGTGTGGTATTTTGAACAGCCTTTCGTTTCTTTGACATTCTGAAGTGGTAGTGATTTACTTATGTAAGTAAATTCCTTTGAGGGCACTTCTGAAATAATTTAGTTCTATTTTTTAAAGGTTACATTCATTAAACGATCATTTTAAGGCTGAATATATATATTCTTTTTATATTTGACACTGGTATATTTGGATATTCCATATAGACTAACAGATTAACCCAAGGCTATACTGGGTATAACGACTATAATTGTACCTGATAACAGCTTACAGGAACACGTTAAGGGTTATAGAAACTCCTCAAACTCTTGAACTAAGACAAGTTTCTTATTTTCTAGGTGCAAACAGCTGCACAGCAAGTGGCAGAGGATAAATTTGTTTTTGACTTGCCTGATTATGAAAATATCAACCATGTTGTGGTTTTTATGCTGGGAACAATCCCATTTCCTGAGGGAATGGGAGGATCTGTCTACTTTTCCTATCCTGATTCAAGTGGAATGCCTGTATGGCAGCTCCTAGGATTTGTCACAAATGGGAAACCAAGTGCCATCTTCAAAATTTCAGGTCTTAAATCTGGTAAGAAAAATATTAATTACATAATTAAGCTGTTTTCTTAATAGTATGACATAGGATGTGGCGCTTATTTTTTAACTTTCCATTATGTTTTACTGGTTGCTAGAGTGATGTATTATTTTTTAAAAATTCATATGATAAACTGATACATTTGAAAAGTAATAAGCAAAAGACCTTCTCAGGCTCCTCACATTTCCACTCTCTGTCCCTGGAGAGAGCCACTCACTTTTGTATAGGGATTTTGTATACTTTTGTAAAGGGATTTTATTGGGTGTTTTAATAAATAATGTCAAGGAATCTTCTCAGAATTTGTAATATGCACATCTGTAAGTAGATGAAGCAAGTAGATTTGGATAGAAAAATGAGTCCTTTTTTTCTTTAAATGATGGTTTTGAACTCTTAGATTTGATTATCCCTCTGATGTTTTTCTCTTGGTTGTAATGATAATGCAGGCATCAGACCTTATAGGGGCGTAATCCTTGCTTTGAGGCTTTGAAGTATTTTGTGGAGAAATGTGAGAACAAAACTAGATTAGATGCCATTTACTCTCATTGAATCTCTGGTTCTCTTGAAAATCTACATGAAAACAGACATGAAAATTCTTAGTACATTCTAGAAAATGTCTATAGAGTCCAAAGAAAAATTATATTTGGCAACATGTTTATTTATTTAACAACATTTTAGTATCTACTATGAGGATTTAAAAATGGTGATTAAGTTCTTGCTGGAGATAACTCATATTCTTACAAAGGAAGATAGTTTTGTGGACCACTAATTAGAAGGATGAAGTCTAATAGTGTATGTTTGTATAAGATGCTGAGAGAGAATAGAAAGGGGAGCAACTAACTCTCAAGTGGGTTGAGAAGGCTTCCTGGAGGAGGTGGTATTGGACCTCTTGGGAAGAGAAGAAGTTAATTAGACCTGGGAGAGGCCTATTGGGCATTCTTTTCTGGGTGGAGGTAGTATGTGTAGAATGAAGAAATTTTGGAAGTATGATGTGTGTAGGGTGGTTCCAGGATAGATTAGGCAGGCACGGATCAGGAAAAGCTTTATGTGTCATATCGACTCATTTGAATTTAAGTCAGCAATTTTTAATGTGTTTAGATTACAGACCTATTTCGTAGTATTATGAAAAATATGTGTAACCTAATGTAAATACTCAAAAGTATGCATGTACTCTGAAGCACATCCATATATCTCTCCACATAAAGAACTGTTCCTATAGGTATAAGGGAGCGAGTAAACTATCTTGGGTAGGGGAGATGATATGAACAAATTTTGGTTTTAGCCTGAGGGCTGTGTGAAAATAAATTGAAGCAGTTCTGGCAGGATGATGGACTGTTAGATGCTGTTATTTTATGTAGTTGGAATTCTAGAAGAAGTGGGAGAGAAAAAAAAAAAAAAAAAGAAGTGGGAGAGAGCAGTATTTAGAGCTAAATTCTGTTTAGAATTGATGATAAATACTAATCTTTACATTTAAGAAGCAAGACAAATCACTGTGGTTCTTATCAACTGGGATTCCATGAGATGATTACCAATAATCCCTAAGACAGTGATTTTTTTTTTTAAGATTTTATTTGAGAGAGAGAAAGTGAGTGAGAGTGAGTGAGCATAAGTGGAGGGAGGGGAGAGAGACCAAAACTCCCCACTGAGCAGAGAGCTGCAAGCAGGACTTGATCCCAGGACCTCAGGATCATGACCTGAGCTGAGGGTAGATGCTCAACCAGCTGAACCACCCAGGCACTCCAAGATAGTGATTCTTAAATCATGATTACCTGAGCACCAGAATTAACATTAACATCATCTGGGAATTTGTTAGAAATGCAGATTCATGGCAGGACCCCAGACCTATGGATCAGAAACCTTGGGTAGAATCCAGTTCTCCAGGTATTGTGCATGCTAAAATTTGAGAACCACTACCCTAGGGCATCCACTGTATGTAATAAATTAATGCCTCATACTTTTAGCATGGAGTTTGAGTTAGTTTTGAAGTCTTTGGAAGAATTAAGAAAATAGTCATTCTCAGATCACTTTCTATTTTTTTTGTGACTGTGCCTAAAAACAAACAATCTATAAGTAGAAGGAATATAATGGGGCAATTCGATACATTATAGTGAAATTTCTGGGCATTTAATATAAAGAGAAAGTAATAAAGGAACCAGAGAGACAAGTCAATCATAACTGGATGGCAGTTTAGCAGACTTACCATGAGCATGAATAGAGGCCAAAACTAATAGATTAATATCTTCAAAGTGCCAAGGAAGAATAAAATAACTCAAAACTATTATTCTAAAGTGATGGAGAAATATATTTTGCTGATAGAGATGGAAAGTTTACTACTCATAGACCATTACTGAAAGAACTACTGAAGGTAGATATACTTTATAAGAGGAAATTGAACTCAGGATGTAGAAGAGCATGCAAGATGCAAAGTTAAAGAATTGGTAAACATGTAGCCTAATTTGGCAACCTTACTGTATAAAACAACACAATAAATACACAAGGATTAAATATACTGGAAAATAATGAGTAAGAAAGGAGAGGTGGTGATTGGAGTAAAAGATTTCTGAGGTCTTATTGTTAAGAGAATAATCATACTGATTCTACTTTCAGGTAATCTTGTTAAAAGCTTGAGGAAAAGTTAAAAAAAAAGGAAAAGCAAACTAAAGGCATAGTATATTAAAAGCAAAAGATGGTGGAAATCATTTGAATTATCAGAAGAAATGTAAACAGTACACTTGTGAGGAAAAAAAAAAAAAAACATGGAGACTCCAGGATAGGATTTCTTTTAAAGGGAGCAAACAAATAATTATACTGCTGCTTATGAGTAATAGGTCTAAAATATTTTAAAATGAAGAACCAAAAAAATGCCTGTCATAAATAGACTAATTTTAAGAAAAATTAGACTAAGACAAAAACATCAGGGATTAAGAAATTCATTCAGTAGGAATGAAATAATTCATTAGGAAAGCCAAAATATTTCTAGGAAAATATAAATCATGAATTTGTATATGTAACTTCAATATATATTTTAAAAAATTGACATTTAGAATGAGAAATGCTGTTAATATTTTATTCACCTAGGTAATCAGGTAAATAAAATGTTAGTAAAATGGAAGATTTGGATAAAAGAGTTAACAAGTTTGATCCAATGGACATTTATGGAACTCCACACCTAATTATTAGATCATATACATTTATAAATACACAGAATATTTATGAAATTTGACCATATACCAAGTCACGAAACAAATTGTAGTAAATGGCAGATAAATCAGTATGCAGCTTATGGTGCTGTATAATTACAAGTCAAAAGATAAAACATTGTGGAAATCCTCCCTTCCACATGTAGCTATCAGGCCTAGATGGTTTTACAAAGTTCACCTAAACCTTTATGAAACAAATTATTTGTATCTTATATAAACTTTTAGTAGAAAGAAACTTTTAGTTTATATATATATATATATATTTTTTTTTTTTTTTAGTTTATATTTCTAAGCTAATAGAATATTCATACCAAAAAAGGACGAGGACAGTATAGGAGAAGAAATTTGACCTATGCCAGTCTTATTTATTTAGGATTTTTATATTGATGTACATAAAAATAGAAAGTGAATTCAACAAGATATCTTATTTTTTATTATTTTATTTTTCATTATACAAAATTCAAGTATATACAGAAGCTGACCAAATAGAATATTGAACCATTCTCTACTCATTACTCAATTTCAAAAATGACTAACTCATGAATAATATTTTTTTTTTAAGATTTTATTTATTTGGGATTGAGAGAATGTGCACGCACAACCCAGGGGGGAGGGGCAGAGGGAGAAAGAGAATCCCAAGCAGACTTTGGCCAGTGCAGAGCCCAGGGCAGGGCTAGATCATATGACCATGAGATCATGACCTGATCTGAAATTGAGAGTTGGATACTTAGTCCACTGAGCCACCCAGGTGCCCCAGTGTTTTGTTTTGTTTTGTTTTGTTTTAAAGATTTATTTATTTATTTTTATTTATGATAGAGAGAGAAAGAGGCAGAGACACAGGAGGAGGGAGAAGCAGGCTCCATGCAGGGAGCCCCACGTGGGACTCGATCCTGGGACTCCAGGATCGCGCCCTGGGCCAAAGGCAGGCGCCAAACCGCTGAGCCACCCGGGGATTCCCCCCCAGTGTTATTTCTTTTATAATCCCACTCACTTCTTCCTTATCTTATTATTTAGAAACAGATCCCAGAATCATAACATGTAATCCATAAATACATTAATAAGTGTCTTTAAAAGACAAGGTCTTAAGAGTGTGATTCTGGGGTCCTGGGATTGAGTCCCGCATTGGGCTCCCTGCAGGGATCTCTGCCTATGTCTCTGCCTCTCTCTGTGTGTCTCTCATGAATAAATAAATAACATCTTGAAAAAAAAAAAAAAGGTCTTTTTTTCTTTCTACTTTTTAAAACATAATCATAATGCTTTTATCACATTTAAGAACAAAATAATTCCTTGATAGGGAATTGAATGTCTAATTATAGTGTTCAGATTTCCAGTGATCTGAGAAGTTTTTGGTTTATATATTTTAAAGTTGTAAGTACTTTTTTTTAAAGCTGTACTTTGGATCAACATTGTACATTGCAACTGGTTGATGTCTCAAGTATCTTTCATAAAAATTAAAGGTGTAATATATTCTCTGTCCTCTATTTCCAGTAAATTACTTGGACTAAGAGATTGATCAGACTTCCTTTGAGTTTATTTAAAAAAATTTTTTGGTGGGATTATTATAGGTAATGGTGTGTTGTTTGATTAAGAAGTTCATACATGGTTTTCTCTTTTTGTGAAATTAGCCATATATATGCAATGCCTACATTTGGTAATTCAGTAGGGGTTCAAATGATCATATTCTAATTCAGTGATTTCATTTACTAGCGATAAAGAGACTCTCGAATATCTACTATTTGGTTACTCAGAGGTAGAGTCATAGGAAAGGCATGATAATGCTTGATTGATCCTCCTTGTATGCCAGTGTTCAAAATATGAATTGATTCCCTAATATCCTCCAAAAGTATTTTTTAAAGTATTATAAAATCATAGATATATGTGTATACATATTTATTTATATTTGATATGTTCTAACCATTAGTATACCCTCAGGATCCATTAGAAGTAATTAAAAATTTTTTTTTCAAGATTTTTTTTTTCTCTATATCCAATGTGGGGCTTGAATTTACAACCTTGACATCAAGAGTCCCATGCTCCACCTACTGAGCCAGCCAGGTGCCCCCTAATTTTAATTTTTCTTTTCTTTTTTTTTTTTTTTTTTTAATTTATTTACGATAGTCACAGAGAGAGAGAGAGAGAAGAGGCAGATACATAGGCCCGAGGGAGAAGCAGGCTCCATGCACTGGGAGCCTGATGTGGGATTCGATCCCAGGTCTCCAGGATCGCGCCCCGAGCCAAAGGCAGGCGCCAAACTGCTGCGCCACCCAGGGATCCCTGTAATTTTTCATTTTTTTTAGGCAGATACTATTTCATAATTTTTATCCTTTCTTTTTTTTTAATTTTTTAAATTTTTATCCTTTCTTAAGAGATCTTCCAAAGAACAGAGAAAATTTACTTTTTATTAACAATTTTAATAATTTATTAAGATATAATTAACATATAATAAATTGCACAAATTTAAAGGATACAGTTTGATAAATTTTGATATATGTATATACCTGTCTGTGAAACACTACACTGAAGATAATGAGCATATCACCGCTAGAAGTTTCCTAGTGCTCCTTTGTAATCCTTTCTCTTGTCTCCTCTCCTGCCTTAGGCAACTACTAATCTAGTTTGTTTCATTGTAAAAGTTTAAATTTCTAGAGTTTTGTATAAATGAGCACATACAGTATGCTTTTTTGTTTAGCTTAACTCAGCTGAGTTATTTTTAGAGTCATCCATGTTGTAGTAAGTATCAGTAGTTCATTCCTTTTTATTTCTGGGTAGTATTCCATTGTATGAATGTCCCACTATTCGTCCATTTACCGTTGATGGATATTTGGATTGTAGGGGTTTTGATCTATAAAAATAAAACTGATATAAACATTTATATATAAGTCTTTGTATGGGCACATGCCCTCCTTTCTCTTGGGTAAATGTCTAGGATTGAAATGGCTGGATCATATGGTACCTCTATATTTAATTTTTTAAAACATTGCCAAACTATTTTCCAACATGGTTCTTCCATTTTATATTCAACTAGCAGTATATGAAAGTTCTAGTTTCTTTACATCCTTGCCAACACTTGGTTTGTTCAGTTTTAGGCATTCTAATAGGTGTATAGAGGTATATATACACTTTTAAATTTAATGATTAACGATGTTCAACATTTTTTTGTGTGCTTATTTGCATATCTATATATGTTCCTTGTTGAAAGGTCTACTTAAGTCTTTGGTTTTTTACTTAAGTTGGGTTGTTGTTTTGTTACTTAAGTAAAAAGTTTTTTTTACTAGGTTTTATTATTGAGTTTTGAGAGTTTTATATATATTCTTGATACATATAAGTTCTTTATAAGATATGTGATTTGAAAATGTTTTTTTTCCAGTCTTTGACTTGTCTTTTCTCTTAACAATGTCTTTGATAGAGCAGAAATTTTTAATTTTGATAAAGTCCAGTTTTTCATGTTGTTGTTTTATGCATTGTGCTTTTGGTATTGAGCCTAAGAAATCTTTATCTAATTCAAGGTCACCAAGGTTTTCTCCTTGTTTTTTAGTTTGAGATTTTATACATATGTCTGGGATCCAGTTTGAATTAATTTTGTATTTAGTGCGAGGTATGGATTGAAGTTCTTTTTTTTTTTTTTTCCATATGGATAGTCAATTATTCTAGAACCATTTGTTGAAAAGACCAAGTAATGGCACATTTTTCTACATCTTTGTTCACTTTGATATTCATTTGGGGACTCCCAAAATCCTCTATTTGAAAATAAAATATAAACATACATAAATGAATATTTATATATTGGTTTAAAAAGAAATGGAAATAGATATTTTTACAGCGTTTTTTTTTAAACAGTAAATCACTAGTGTGAAGACATGCTAGAAGGTTAGATACTGCTAAGTATTTAGCAATATAGGAAGAGAAACAGCTAATTACAGGGGGAAGAGAGGTGATGTTTTTGGTTTGGATTTGAGGAGCCTGTGGGACATGATAGCAATGCCTTAAATATAAAGTGGTAGGTTTTGTTTGTATAGCAGTAGGCTAGTAGCCAGCTAGCTGTTAACCTTTTGCATAGGTGGAAAGTGCAGATTTATATTGTATGTAGACTTTAATCAATGTATATGCATCGGGGCAGCCCCGGTGGCTCAGCGGTTTAGTGCCACCTTCAGCCCGGGGTGTGATCCTAGAGACCCAGGATCGAGTCCCACGTCAGGCTCCCTCCATGGAGCCTGCTTCTCCCTCTGCCTGTGTCTCTGCCTCTCTCTCTCTCTCTCTCTCTCTCTCTCTCTCTCTCTATCTCTATCTCTCTCTGTGTGCCTCTCATGAATAAATAAATAAAATCTTTAAAAAAAATGTATATGCATCGATTAAAGTAAATATTAGCAACCAACCAGGAGACTAGAACCCATTTTTTGTTTTTGGAGACATAGCAATTTTATTATCAATTTAATGCCCACCTTTTTCTCTCTCTCTTTGCCCCAACTTTGCCAACATTTTATGTCTGTTTTTCATTTGTGATCATCACTGTATTCCTTGCAGGACATGGCTTTGGGAATAGTGAAGAGTGCATTCTTCTATCTTTTTTGCATTGTCTTTGGCCGTCTTTTCTTTTATGATACCCAACAAGTTGAAGGTTGGGGTGAGGGTGACATTTGGGGTCATAAGAACCCAGATGTTTCCTTAATGTGTTATTTTACAAATTTGGAGAATATTCAGCAGCCAAAAATGGGTTAATCCAGTTCTTGTAAGTGGAACAGTAATAACTCAGAAATGTTTTCTGTTATGGGGCTAGGTAAAATAGTCTAAAACTTAGTCTCAGAGTAATACCTGATTCAGTACAAGAATGGATATATTTCCATTATGATAATAAGATTAGTTCTTTTATTCTCCTGCCATTTTAAAAATGAACGGTTTGTCATCATTTCCATTATAACATGGCTATTGATAATTTTATCCATTAAAACATTTTCAAGGCAGTATTTGTGATGGGTAAAGCATGATGTTCTTTTAAAGAAAAATAAAGCAGCTTACCATGCTTAGCGACTTAGTGCATATCAAACATTAAGCAAATGATAATATGCTGTTAAATGTTTTGGTTGGTTCTTTCACTAGTAAGTTTAGAAAGACACTTTTTGGATGTTTAAAGTATCAGAATTTTTAAGAGTATCAGAATTCTTAATTTATATATATAAATGTTATTCATATTAGAGAATAGTGTATTATTAAAGTATAAGAATAGATTGACTTTTAATAGATGTATATTTTTGAAACCTTAAAGATGCTGCTTTCAAGCCTAAGTGTTTAAGTTTATTTATTGGGCAAACCTAGCTAAGTAGAACCTCTGAGTGAGACAGACTCGTTGAAGCAACTCTAGGCAGTTGTAATTGAATTGAGATGTTATGAGTAAAATTGTAGGAAAGCAAGGAGGGTAGAAAGTTCGAGTGAAACAAATTTCATTTCAAAAAACTTTGATAGTGTTCTAGCTGTTCTCTGCTAGATGATGAAAGATTACTTTGTATAGAACAGTTTTGATTGGGGAAAGTTAAGAGAGCTCTATTGGGAGAATTGTGGTTAGTAGGGAATCTTGAAGCCAGTTACTATAAGTCTTATTTTGATTGAGAGAAGATTCTTTGTGATTCTTGGAATCTGAAACGAGTTATATGGTGAATACATTTTTAAGCTGATGCTGGAACAATATGGGGGTTTAACAACAATCTGTTTAACAACTAGAATAGGATTAAACTTGAAAATATAAAATGAAGGATTTGAGATTAAGAAACAAAAAGAATCTTTTTCTTTCTCCTTCCTTTCATTTCTGCCTACATGGGATATAAAAATCCTAAAAAAAAAAAAAAAAAAAAAAAAAATCCACAAACTTAGGAGATATGATTTGGTGGTTAGAGAATTTGGGAAGTTTATTTAAATGAGTCTTTTGCAATTTTGTCTTTAGACGCTGTCCTTGGACTTCATAATGTGGAAGAGATATTTAACCAAAAAATTAGTAAAAATTATGAAATACTGGGAGTTGTATGTAAAGAGATTCTTCTCTTTAGTAGGAAGTGTATGATTACTTTTCGCTAAGATCAAGTGTAGTAGGAAATGTATGCTAACTCAAATTTAGGACAAACAAGGAAATATTAACAAAATTAAAACTTGTTTTATGGAACTTCTAAGAAAAGTGGGTAGCTATAGGTACTAAGTTGTTCACTATACCATGTTTTTTTTTCCTGTCTCTGTATTTTGCTTAGAGGGTCCAGTGAACTATTGTTTATATATGTATGATATAGACTTAAAAGCATTCCCCAGTGTTACTTTTTCTATTATTGCTCCTCTTTGGTACTTCCTTCTACCTCTAATCATGCTCCCCATCCCTACCAGCAACTCTTAAATAAATTCTTATCTTTCACGATCAAGTTTTTTTATTTTTTTAATTTATTTTAAAAGATTTTATTTATTTATTCATGAGAGACACAGAGAGAGGCAGAGACACAGGCAGAGGGAGAAGCAGGCTCCCCGCAGGGTGCTGGTTGTGGTATTCAACGGGGACCCAGAGATTACATGCTGAGCTGAAGGCAGAGGCTCAACCACTGAGCCACCAAGGCATCCGTCTTGAATAAATTATTTCAGATTGTGAACAGAAGCCTCTTGGTGAACACAAACCAAATACTATAAATCAAAGCAGAACACCAAATGAAGTAGACCCTGAGTAATCTAGATTGTTCACTCATGTTAGGGGTTGATTCAATATTTGCCCCTTTCCTCTTCAAACTATATAGATCCCCAGGCTTAAGGTAGGTGCTACTCCTTTTGTTTCCCATTTCACACTGTGGCTCTCAATTCCTTTTTTAGGGATTGTCTTGCACTCTTCTTTTTTTTTCTTTTTATTGAATATTATACCAGTTTTAGGTGTACAACATATATTTTTTTAAAGATTTTATTTATTCTTGAGAGAGACAGAGAGACAGAGACATAGGCAGAGACCTAAGCAGGCTCCTGTGGGGAACCTGATGTGGGACTCAATTCCAGAACCCCAGGATCAGGACCCGAGCCAAAGGCAGATGCTCAACCACTGAGCCACCCAGGTGCCCTGGTGTACAACATACTGATTTGACAATTCTACACACTACTCACCATGATAAGTGCAGTCCCCGTCTGTCACCATAATGTTAGTTACTACAACAGTAGTGACTATATTCCCTATGATGTATTTTTTCATCTGGAAACTTCTTATGGAAGTTAACCCAAGTATCTATCAATAGATAAAGATATATGTATGTACACACCCACAATAGAATAATAGCTATAAAAAAGAATGAGATCTTGCCATTTACGACAACATGGGTGAACCTAGAGGGTATCCTGCTAAGTGAAGTAAGTCAGATTGAGAAAGACAAATACCATGATTTCACTAATATGTGGAATCTTAAAAAAATGCACAACTGAATGAACAAAATGGATTCTTAAATATAGAGAACAAACGTGGTTACAAGAGATGAGGTGGATGGAGGGATGTGTAAAATGGATAAAGGGTATTAAGAGATACATACTTCCAGTTATAAAATAGATAGGTTACAGAGATGAAAAGTACAGGATAGGGAATCGATGGTCAGTAATTCTATACCATGATTCTTAAGTTGTCTTTCTACATTGTGAAAGCTTGGGAAATATACCAGAAATTGCTTTAGGCATTTCAATTAAATAAATTACAGAAAAGTACGTGCTTGTATAGTTTAAACTTTGTTGTATATCCCATTCCTCAACTAATTATTGAAAATCTACTTCACTCTTAGCACATATGTGTCAAGTTGATGACTGTTCTGTTAGGTTCAGTGTGTGTGTGTCTGTGTGTGTGTGTGAATGTGTGAATATTAAAATCACTCCAAGATGGTATTCAAAGGACACAGATTAGTAAACAGTTAATTTAAAATGGCTTTGTGAAAGATTAGTGTGCAATATGTATTTGAAGTATGTGAGTAGGTTTGGATGGGATGGCAGTGAGAGGATGAGAATTACACTTGGAAATGATCAGTCATAAAGGTAGTAATATGGATAGCATCTCCAAATGACTGAGGAGGCAGACTTTTAAGTATGGCATGGTAAGCTCTTATTTGAGAGGTACGAGGGGTAAGGTTTTAAAGGTAAAGTGAAGCTGTTGTGTGATGGTCAAGCTATATGGGGTTTAAATTTTTCTAGTAGACAAGTTTTTGAGCAAAAGAATGATAGTATGAAGTTGATGTTCTAGGAAAATTATTGTCCAGAATGGCTTGGAGAATCTGTTGAGATTAGAGCCAGAGAAACCAGTTAGATTTTATAATGTTTGAAGGGTGAAGAAAAGGATAACATATATTGAATATCTCCTTGTGCAGTTCATTGTACTAGGCTTTAACGTGTATAAGTAGTTAATACACATGAAAGACTAGAAGGGGATGTTAGGATGTCTGGTTTTTAAGAGGCTGGATTTTAGAGAATTTACAATATTTTGCTAAGAGAAGAGAGTCTGTTAACTTTTAGGTATTATGTATAAATCAACCTCTTTGAAACCATTGAATGCTGTATGGCAATACCATCATTTGTTTAACTAATTCCCATTGACGGAAATTTGGGTTATTTCCATTGTTTTAAATTGTTTTACTACCAATGCTACAATAAAAATTCTTACACATATCTTTGTACGTATTTTCTAGCACTGTATTTCTGTAGAAGAAACTCCTAGAAGTGGAACTGAATTCCTGGAATAAAATGGCCTTTAAAACAAATGGTATAGGAGGCCTGGAGAAAGGGTACTGAATGTGGATAATGGATCATGATTTTCATGGCAATTTTTAGAAAGTCATAATAAAGGTACAGTGTACTTGGTACTACATAAAACAACTAGTAGAACATATCCTTGCCAAGTATAATAACAGAGTAAGCCATGGGATGTTAGAATGGAAGGCCCTAAAAATAATTTAATCTGGGGCATCTCGGTGGCTCAGTTAAACATTTGACTCTTGATCTCAGCTCAGATCTTGATCTCAGGGTCATGAGTTCAAGCCCTGCATTGGGCTCCATGCCCAATTTTTTTTTACCTAAAAAAAAAAAAAAAATTACTCCTTAATTTTACTGTTGAGAGTCTTGAGATTTAGAAATTTTTACAGTGTTTCTAAAATAGAGCAGGAATTAGTATCTAGATTCTCAGATTCTTAGTTCACTATTCTAAGCATAGTCTTTTCTCCTCCTAAAGTAAACTTAAGGAGAAAAATACATTCAAATTTCCATTGTCTTATATATACGTATAGTTCATATGCCTGTAACTACTGTGTTCTGCCATTTTTGCTTAGTAATACTTCATAGGGGTTATGGATTTTTGATATGTTCTAAAAGTATTAAGTGTTTAGTTTTTCCTTCTTTTCCCTCCTTTTTTCCCTATTAACCCATAAAGTTAGAAACTTCCCATAAAGTGAGAAACACATTCTGATCTTCAAATGGGCTGGACTGGTAATAGAAAATGAGATTTTTATGTTTATTTAAAGCAATAAGGTGACATGAGTTAAAAAAGGCTCTCAGAAATACCGGTATAGGGGCACCTAGGTGGCTAGTTGGTTAAATGTCTGGCTTTGGCTCAGGTCATGATCCCAGTGTCCTGGGATCAAGGCCTGCATTGGGCTCCCTGCTCCTCTCTCCCTCCTGCTTGTATGTGCACGCTCTCTCTTAAATAAATAAATAAAATCTTAAAAAAAAAAAAAAAAAAACTGATGTAGAGAGGTATGGTTCTTTTTTTTAAACTTGTTTTATTTTTTTAATTAAATTTTTTTTAAAGATTTTATTTATTCATGAGAAACAGAGAGAGGCAGAGACATAGGCAGAGGGAGAAGCAGGCTCCCCATGGGGATCCCGATGTGGGACTCGATCCCAGGACCCCAGGACCATGACCTGAGCCAAAGGCAGATGCTCAACCACTGAGCCACCAGGTGCCCCTAACTTGTTTAAAATAATAGCATAGTATTACATTTTGATGATAAGTTATGATTTGATTACTTACTCTTTGTTGGACATTTTGGCTTTTTATTTTTTTCCACAAGTCTCTGAACATCCTGTAAATTATCAGTTGTTTTATTGCTAGTATATGGAAGTACAACTGAATTTTTAAAAAGACTTTATTTTTTTGGAGGGAGTTTTAGGTTTACAACAAAATTGAGAGGAAGGTACACAGATTTCCCATATACCCCTATCCCACACCAGGCATAGCCTCCTTTCATTATCAACATCATTCACCAGAATGGTTATGGTTTTGTTTTGTTTTGTTTTTTAACCAAGGATGAACCTACATTATAATCACTCAGACACATCGTAGTCACTCAAGGTGCAGTTTACTTTAGGGTTCGCTCTTGGTGTTATACTTTCTGTGAGTTTGGATAAGTATTTAATGACATATCTATAGTTGTACCATAACACAGTATTTTCACTGCCCTAAAAATCTATTTATTCACCCCTCCCCCCCCACACACACTCCCCCTAACCTCCAATCTGAGCAGCCACTGAATTTTTATTGTTTCTCTGATTTTACCTTTTCCTCAGTGTCATGTAGTTGGCATGATATGTATGAAAGCCTTTTCAGATGGCTTCTTTGACTTGATAGCTCATTTCTTTGTAGTGCTGAATGATGTTCCATTGTCTGGATATACCACAGCTTATCTATTTACCTACTGAGGGACATCTTGGTGTTTTCAATTTCTGACAGTTATGGATAAAGCTACTTTAAAACATCCATGTGTAGACTTTTGTGTGCACTGAAGTTTCCATCTCTTTTGTGTAAATACCAAGGAGTGTGATTGCTAGATCCTATGGTAAGAATATGTTTAGTTTTGTAAGAAACTGCTGAACTGTGTTCCAAAGTGGCAGTGTGTATTTGTATTCCCACCAACAAGGAATGAGTTTGTGTTGCTCTTCATACTCAACAGCATTTCAGGTTATCACACAACTGAATTTTGTATATTACTTTGTATCCCGAAAGATGAAGGAAAGGGTAACATATTGACTGTCTTACTAAACTCCATTATTCTAATAACTGCCCAGGATTTCCTAAATAGGTGATCATAATGTCTTTGAAAAAGACTATTTCTTTCCTTCCAATTTCATATTTCTTTTATTGCCTTACTACATTGCCCAGGCCTTCAAGCACCATGGTGAATACAGCTATTAAGGAGTGCAGTGAGATTGGAAAAGAAATAAAAGACAGGGATCCCTGGGTGGCGCAGCGGTTTGGCGCCTGCCTTTGGCCCAGGGCGCGATCCTGGAGACCCGGGATCGAATCCCACATCGGGCTCCCGGTGCATGGAGCCTGCTTCTCCCTCTGCCTGTGTCTCTGCCTCTCTCTCTCTCACTGTGTGCCTATCATAAATAAATAAAAAAAAATTAAAAAAAAAAAAAAAAGAAATAAAAGACATAACAATTGTTCTCTCTTTCTCTGTTTTATTAGTGTATAAGATTGATGAATTGGCCTTTTTGTCTATATAAAACGCCCTTTACCTCTGGTAATGCTACTGTCTTGAAGTCTACTTTGTTTAAAATTTATTTATTTATTTTTTGTTTAAAATTTATATAGCTTTTCTGGCTTTTTCATGGTTAGCGTTCACATGCTATATTTTTTCTACATTTTTACTTTTTGACATAAATCTGTGTGTTGTAAAGCTTTGTTGTAAAGAGTTTATATATATAGTTAGGTACTGCTTTTTTTTATTTTTTTTTTTTTAGGTGCTGCTTTTTAAAAAGTGTTCTTACATCCTCCGTTTTTAAAATAAGATGCTTAGTCCATTAATATTTAATGTTATAGATATGTTAGATTTATTTTTTTTTAAAGGTTTTATTTATTTATTCATGAGAGACACAGAGAGAGAGAGGCAGAGACACACAGGCAGAGGGAGAAGCAGGCTCCATGCAGGGAGCCTGACATGGGACTCAATCCCGGGTCTCCAGGATCAGGCCCTAGACTGAAGGTGGCACTAAACCACTGAGCCACCCGGGCTGCCCGATATGTTAGATTTAAATTTTTACCTTGCTCTTTGGGTTGTTTGTTTTTTTTTTAAACCTCTTTTGGATTTTTTTTTTTTAATTCATGTTTCTTCTCTCTCTCTCTCTTTTTTTTTTTTTTGCAAAGATGTATTAGTTTTTTTTTTTTTTTTAAGATTTTATTCATTCATGAGAGACACAGAGAAAGAGGCAGAGACATAAACAGAGGGGGAAACAGGCTCCCTGAATCTTGCTATTTTTATAGGGCCTCCAGTTTTCCTTGTTAAATTGGTCTAATTAATGAAATTTCTGAATGTAATGACAAAAATCACATTTTGGTGATTTTTTTTAATGATTTTATTTATTTGTTGGGAGTGGGGTAGGTAGGGACAGAGGGAGGGAATATCCAAGGAGACTCTCACTGAGTGCAGAGTCTAGTTGGGAGTTTGATCCCATGACCCACAAGATCAGGACCTGAGCCCAAGTCAGATACTTCGCTGACTGAACTACCCAGGTGGCCTTTGGTGATTTATTTTGAATTAAAGATGTTTATCTCCCATTTTTATCATCTTCATACCACAGTTCAACATTGCAGCTCTTAATAGCATGCGAGTCAGATCTGGATAATTGGAAGTCCAAAGGTCTATTGTAAATACTCTGTATTTTCCCCAGAGTTTAGAATTTTCACATGTTTGAGAGTTGAATAGCAGAGGCAAACAGGATTATTTACTCACCTTTGCCTTCACTAATCTGGTTAAGAGAAGCATTTCATGATCAAGTCTGGTTGCGTTGGGAATTTTTTTCTCCCCCCCCTCCAAATTTTATTTAAATTCAAGTTAGTTAACATATAGTATAATATTGAGAATTTTTTCCAGTGGACTGCATCTTTAATTTTCTCAATGAGGTCTTTTGGGTGATAGTCTGTTTTTATTTTTTTGATGTGTGTCCATTTCATTGGAAACTCTACTTTCCACATCCTTTCTGTATTAATACTGTCAGATTGCACAGGCTTTTTGAAATTTTTTTTAAATTGTCTTAACCTGGTTCTGAGAGTATTATTTAGCCTCAGCAGGATCGTTAAACTGTAAGATGACTAAGAAAAATCACCATTCATGTAGTAGGTAACTAAGTGCTCATGTCCATTGATAATAACTTAAACATCTATTAAAACCTATTACAAGTGTGAATAATGAGATGCCATATAATGTTAACTTTAAGAAGTTTTGGTTCACAATATATAAGGAACATGAGTACAGTATCTTTTAAATAAAGGTTAAAATTTTGATTCTGAATTTAGAAGTTGGAAGCAGTTTCTCTTCCCAAAAATATGTAACTGAAAGAATTTATATTATGCACATTTATGCATACTTATATGCATGTCTGTCAAAGGTAAATATTTATGGAGTTCTTATACTATTTGAAGAGTTTGTTTAAGCCACATCCACATACTCTCATACATACAGAGTTCAACTTAAACCTTCCTTTTCTCTGTAGGTTAACTATTTGTAAAGTGTTTCACGAGACAATGAGGAAATGGTTCAATGCCTCAGTCAGGGAGAATTCCAGTGACATCTGCAGTGGAGAATTATATGGAGAATGGGAAACAGAAGAGGCCAAGATTGGAAGAGCAGGTGGGGGAGTAGGACATTAGGTCAGATGTAATAAAAACTTATGTGGAACTTTACAAGTATTTTTTATTGTGTCTGTAGTACTTTAACATGTGATTGTACTTAATAGAAGAATAAGAAATAGTTGTTCTGTTCACCTGTGGTATAAAGAAGAGGGATCATATATTTATCTGAATAAAATAGAGTACTGAATGTAGTAGAGCTTTGTAGAATACTTTTGTTATGAGAAAAGGTAATATTTTAAGGTTTTAGGCCTTCAGAGTAAATCGGGTACCTTATGGTGGGGTTTTTACCTTTCCTTTTTTGATCCTGGCCCTACTGTGAGGTAGTGTTTAGAATGAAATTCTAAAAGTATCCCCAGTCTGATATTTAAAATTCTTTTTTGCATCAGGGATTTAAAGCAACTTTATTTTGTAATAATTTTATTTACTTATTTAGAAATAATTTTAAAATCAGAGAAAAATGACAAAAATAGTATGAAGTATTTCTTACATTGTCCCACATTCTTTAATTTTACTACATTTTATTTATCATTCTCTAGAAATCTATATATGTGCATATGTGTGTGTATATATGTATTTTTTCCCCTGAAACTTTGAGAATAAGTTGCAGACATTGCTCCTTTACTCCTAAATACATCAGAATGTGTTTCCTAATACAAAAATATATATTATATATATTTTATATAATCATAGTATAATTATCAAATTCAGCAAACTCCGCATTAATACAATATTCTTGTCTCATATACAGTATACATTAAAGTTTTGCCAATTTTCTTAATAATGCCTTTAGTAACAGGCATTATTCCCTCCACCTAGGATTCATTTAGGATTGTACATTACATTTAATTGTCTTTAGTCTTTAATCTGGCACAGTTGCTCAGCGTTTGTCTATTATGACAGTGACATTAAAAATAACCGTGAAAAAAGGCTTAGCACCCAAGAGGAATTTTTAAGAAATGTTAAAATTAGAGTTTATTATAAATCATCATTTGAATTTCTTTATAATTCTGCTCTTTTCTTTTTGGGCTTGCTGCCATATTTTAATGTCATCACTTTGGCTTTCTCTGCACATGACATATATAGTCTCCTTCTAATTTCATTTAACTCAGTTGCCGGGAGAAACTTTTAAATTTATTCTAGTTTTTGTTTTAAAACTGGGTTGAGCTTGTCAAGGGGATTAGGAAGGACAAAAGAGTTCAAGATACTACTCATAAGTCTATTCACGTGAAACAGAACTAGTGAGCCAGAATGGGAGGGAACCTTTTACTGCCTGACATTTCTTGACTTGCTTTCTTAAATGGCTTATTGTGAAACACAAAATCAGTGAAGAGTTCATATCATGGAATCTGGTATAAACAGGTAGGATAATGAACTATAATGAGCATCAGCTTTAGAGCTTGATAGACCTATTTTGAATCCCAGTTACTAGTGTGTTGTGTTGACCAAATTGTCTCACCTTAGAGGGGATTTCAGGTAAAATGGACTTAATAATACCTACAGTGCAAGTGTTTTTGCAAGTATTAGAGATAACAAATGTAGAATGTATAAAAGTGTCTGGCATATAGTTGGTACTCAAGGAATAGTTAGTATGTTTTTATAAAATTTAGAAAGACAGATCTAGGAAAGATCTTAACAAAATGAAGCCTATTCAGAAAGGTTAAGTAACTGTTACTGTCCTCATTAGAATGTAAGCTCCTTGAGAGTAGGGACTATTTGTATCTTTTACTATCTGTTCTTTAGAATGTATAGAGCACAGTAATGAACTTCAGATACTTGGTAAATATTGCTTAAATACATTTAGACATTCAAATTCAAGAGGTTTTATAATGTCAGATACATTATCATTTTTATCTAGTTTAAAATATTTATTGTTGATAAACCTTTGTTAGTCACATTGCTCTTGAACTATGCATGGGTGAAAAATGTATTCAGGCTTGTCAGGCTATCAATAGAAATGAGGTTTTAGAAATATATATTTTAGAAATATATATTTGATTTCTAATTATATTCAATACCAAGAAGGCTTTTACAGGCATAATTAAGCTGCTTTATGTAGCTCTTTAGCATATGTCATGTTCAAATGCCACTTCATAGTGAATTACTTATTCTTGGCATAAATATTTTCTTTAGTCATATCTGTTGCCATGTACATATACGGTATCTTCACCAGTGGACTTGTAGTTTTTCAGTTTCTTTTTAGGGGCATTTATAACTCTTAGAAAGATTGACACTTTGTGAGTTTTATTCTTTTGTAGAAATCTTCTAAAGAATAGAGAGAACATTTTCTTACGTATTTTTAAAAGTCATTCTGTCTTGCAATTACCATTATAGGTCTACCGGACCATCTTACAAATCTAAGATGTATTTGGTGATACTGGTAATCTTATTTTTCCTATATCATGAAATATTTTACTATTTAATCTAAGGAATTATTTCATCATTACTCATCAGTTGCTCTCAACTATGCCAAAAAAAAGGGCTGAAATAATAAGAAAGTGGAAGAATGATGGAATTAATTAGAGCAGAGGTTGGCAAACTTTTTAAGACTTTATTTATTGAGAGAGAGTGAGCATAAGCAGGGAGGGAGGGGCAGAGGAGAGAGAAAAGCAGACTCTCCGCTGAGCAGGGATCCTGAATGCAGAGCTCAATCCCAGGATCATGATTTAAGTCAAAGGCAGACGCTTACCCAGCTGAGCCACCTAGTTGCCTCTGGCAAATGTTTTTGAAAAGGGTAAGATAGTATATATTTTAAGCTTTGTGGGCTACATATGGTCTCTGTAGCATATTCTTCTTTAAATAACCTTTAAAAATGTAAAAACTATTCTTAGCTCACAGGTCTTATGAAATTAGGTTGTGGGGCCAAATTTGGCCTGTGCCCCTTAGTTTTACCATTACATTATCATAGAATCTTCATATTGCATTGTTTAAAAGATTATGTCATCTTTTAAGAAATGAGAAAGGAGACTGCAGACACCATTTTTATGGTCTGCTGTTTGCTTTTATTGAACAGAATTGGGAATTCATAATTTGTTATATTTTGTTCATAATTGCAAAGAGAAGAAAATTGACAGGAACAAGTTTCACCATTATTGTATGAATCAAAATGAATACAAGGAGACAAATAGCATGCTAGACTCTCATGATGATGATGAAGTTGATCATATAAGCAAAGTCTCAGACTGAATCTTCAGATGATGGTCTCTTAGGTGAATTTTCTCATACTAAAAGACTGATGATTGAACAGTGTATTTCTGAGGACCAAAAGAAAATATGGTATTCTTACCAATTTAGTCATTTAACAGAGAGGAATTAATCACAGTATTTAGTGACAAAATCTTGAACATGTAGTAAGATAATGTATCTGGTATTCTTCCATGTTTTTACTTTAAAATGGACTGGATACAGCTTGTAAGTGGACGTGGCTGAAAGTGGGTGTGTAAACAAAGGCAATTAGATGGCAATAGCTATAGAAATGAAACATTAATTGGATTGGTTATTCTAAATAATTTTATAAATATAAAAATGACAATGTTTTACAGACAACTGGGTGGGCTCAGACCATGATCCCGGGGTCCTGGGATCGAGTCCCACATTGGGGTCCCCACAAGGAGCCTCTTCTCCCTCTGCCCCTCTCTGTGTGTCTCTCATGAATAGAAAAATAGGATTGTAATAGCTAACTAACTAACTAACTGTTCTACAAATTATGATCAAAGAAGATACCTGTCCAAATTATGAGCCATTAAGTTTTCAAAATTTCAGTGTTTGAAGTGTTGAATTATGATAATGCAGTTGCTAGTAAAAGAACCCAAAGTATTGATAAGTTAGAGCTGTTAGAAGATTTTTTAAAAATCAGCAGTCATATTTATAAGATGGATATATTCCACATTTATTCACTAAAGTGAACAGTGGTATTCAGAGAAATGTGGCTCATTTTGGCATTTATTTTTATTTATTTATATTTATTTTTAAAGATTTTATTTATTCATGAGAGACACACAGAGAAAGAGACAGAGGCAGAGACACAGGCAGAGGGGGAAGCAGGCTCCATGCAGGGAGCCAGCCCAACGTGGGACTCTATCCAGGTCTCCAGGATCACGCCCTGGGCTGAAGGTGACACTAAACTGCTGAGCCACCCGGGCTGCCCCATTTTGGCTATTTATAGCTTAAAAACGTGGGAGATGTACAGTGAATATTTGGATTTGTTGTACCTCAGTACTTGCTAAAAATTTTAATAAAATTGGTTTTCACTATTTTTCTTCTTGTGAAATTTTTTTGTAAAATGACTTAAAATATATTTATTTTTAGAGAGTCTGTTAGACCCAAGCAGTAAATGATGATGACTGCTTTTTCTTGTGTACCAGCAGTAAAAGACTAGTTTCTTGTAGGATTTCTTCCTCTGAGGTGTGCCTTGTGTTAGGTTCTTGGGTTGCATTGAGGAAGGGCCCTTTGAGGAACACCTTTGAAAGATTTTCAGCTGCTTTTACACTAATAGAATGTTAATTGAAGAACTTATCTAATTTTTTTCCTTAAGACCAGGTCAGATGTTTTACTTTGTTTTTGTTTAATTTTTTGACAGTAAGGCTCAATGTAATTGATTTTTTTTTAACTTTTGCTGTCATGAATTCAGATCCAAAATTAAACACTAAGTTTGCATATTATGTTCCAGTGTTTCTTCCCAGTATTTTATGGTTACACACAAGAACGTTTGTATTTGAAGGTTATCACTACTCTGTCAAGCCCATTTTGGGAAGAGTGACTGAAAGAATGATTTTATTTTTTTATTTTATTTTTTTCTACTTTTTTATAATAAATTTATTTTTTATTGGTGTTCAATTTACCAACATACAGAATAACACCCAGTGCTCATCCCGTCAAGTGCCCCCCTCAGTGCCCATCACCCATTCATCCCCACCCCCTGCTCTCCTCCCCTTCCACCACCCCCAGTTCGTTTCCCAGAGTTAGGAGTGAAAGAATGATTTTAATTGCACAATGGATCTCTTTGAAAATATAAAGATTACTGAAGACTTTTGAGTCTCAAGTTGTCTTAGCCTCAGAGACCTTTAAAATGAAGTCAGAATATTTCTGTAGTCCCATCTCTTAGAATGGATCATAGCCAGTTTTATTTAATCATTTGCTAAGAGCTTCCATTTGATAAAGGAAGCTAGAGATGACAAGTCTTTCTGTTTGGGCAGTCACTCCCGGAGTAGTTAAAACTAAGTCACTTAAAGGTTGTATTGAACCTTTTTCCTGGATTGAGGTCATTGGAGCCTGTTATGCAGACAAATAGCAGTACATTTTCTGGACTTAGTGTAATTCTAGGTTTAAAACAATTAACATTTTGATAGAGTAAAGAACTTCACAAGTCCATCTCTCCATAGCCTGTCAGAATCTTTTTCAGGACTCTGGAAACTAACCAAAACTTTGTAGTAACCAGGGACGCATTTAATCAAGAAAACCACTGAATCTTGATAAGAACAGTGAGCTTTGTGGCATTTTAACTTATAGTGGACCCATCATCCCCTGTTCCTCAGCTCAGTGGTAGCCTTGAAAATATTAGCTCATGTTCTTGGTACTGGTGCCAGAGGGAGCAGAATGGACCTCAATCACAACAAATTGTAATTATAGTTGACACTTAAACAACATGGGGTTGAGGCACCAATCTCCTGTGCAGTAGAAAGTCTGCATGTAGCTTTTGATTCTCCAAAAACAGAACTACTAATAGCCTATAAGTTGATTGGACCACCTTACTGATAACATAAAAGTTATGTGCAACATGTATTTTGTATGTTATGTGTATTACATATACTGTATATGTAATAAGTTAGAGACAAAATAAGCTCGAGAAAAAAAATGGTATTAAGAAAATCATAAGGGGAGGGCAGCCTGGGTGGCTCAGCGGTTTAGTGCCACCTTCAGCCCAGGGCCTGATCCTGGGGACCCAGGATCGAGTCCCATGTCGGGCTCCCTGCATGGAGCCTGTTTCTCCCTCTGCCTGTGTCTCTGCCTCTCTCTCTTTCTCTCTCTCTCTCTGTGTGTGTCTCTCATTAATAAATAAAATCTTTTACAAAAATCATAAATATATTTACAATATTGTGCTGTAAAAAATATGTGTATAAGTGGACTCAGTTCAGACTTGTGTTGCTCAAGGGTCACCTGTATTTATTTTGGTTTGTCTGGTGGTTCCCTTGGAGATTAATTGAAGAGACTTTCCTTGGGACGCCTGCGTGGCTCAGTGGTTAAGCGTCTGCCTTCAGCTCAGGGCATGATCCTGGAGTCCTGGGATTGAGTCCCACATCGGGCTCCCTGCATGGAGCCTGCTTCTCCCTCTGCCCATGTCTCTGCCTCTCTCTCTCTCTCTCTCTGTCTCGTGAATAAATAAATAAAATATTTAAAAAAAGAAAAGACTTTCTTTTATCTTACTGAAGTGACAACCTTGGGAGTGTTTGTCAAAAATATTTACCTGCAAATGTATTTGTCACTGATGCCTGAGGCACTGACAACAATCAAGGCAAAAATAGACTGACTACAAAGCTTGGGAGGAAATGCTGGGAGTAAAATAGTTTGGGGAATAAAGGCTTTGAGTTCTTGGACCTGGGAATTTTTGGAAACCTCAAAGTTAATAGTTAATATACAGTTAGGGCTGTGCACATGCTCAGGAAAGAATTAAGAAGGTCCTAAGTTCCCACTTCTGGCAGACTTTGGGGCTCTCCATAAGCAGGAAGTGAAAGGTAAGGCAGAGTTGTAAACTGCCTTGCTAGTATTAAAGGGATGTCCCAACACACAGAACCTATCTGCAAAGACTGGGAGAATTTTTGGGTTCCAGGCTTTTAAGGAAATGCCTTTTCAAAAACTAGCTGATCACTAAGCTAATAGAAATGTCAGTGGTCACATGGGACAAAAAATACAGACTTTAAAGTATTGGTTCAGAAAAGTCATTAGGAAACAACAAATATTAACAACAGACTCTGAGGAGGGGGAGACATCTAATTTCTGGATTTGCTGCATTATAATATTTAGCATCCAGTTTTCAGCAAAAAGTTAGGAAACATGCAAAGAAACAAGAATGTAAGGCTCTTTCAGAGAATAAATGAACAGAAACTGTCCCCAGGAAACAACATTGGACTTACTGAGTGTTGAAGGAAACCAGGAAAATGATGCGGCATCAAATAGAAAATATTAATAGAGTGATTATCAAAAGGAATTGAATATAAGTGATAGAGCTGAAAGTACAGTAGCAAAGGAGTTCACTAGAGGGTTTCAGTAGATCTGAGTACTCTGAAGAAAGAATCTGCGAACTTGAGGAGAGATCAATTGAAATACCTAATTTGAAGAGCTGAAAGAAAAAAGAGGGGCACCTGAGTGGCTCAGTGGCTGAGCATCTGCCCTTTGCTCAGGTAGTGATCTCAGGATCCTGGGATTGAGTCCTGCATCAGGCTCCCTGCAGGGAGCCTGCTTCTCCTTCTGCCTATGTCAGTGGCTTTCTCTGTGTCTCTCATGAATAAATACAATCTTAAAAAAAAAGAAGAAAAATGAACAGTCTCTGAGATCCCATCAAGTATACCAACATATGCACAATAGGGGTCCTGGAAGGAGGACAGAGATGGGGTGGAAGGAATATATGAAGAAATAATGCCCTAAAATATTCTAAATTTTATGAAAAACATTACACAATTAAGTTTAGTAAACTTCATGTAGGATAAGCTCTATACCAAGACATATCCTAATCAAACTGTCAAAGATAAATTGGTAAGAGAAGCAACTCCTCACACAGGATTCTTAATATGATTAACAGCGGATTTCTTATCAGAAACAATGGAGTCCAAAGGCAGTGGGATGGTATAAAGCACTGAAAGAAAAACTGTCAATAATTCTCTATTGAAAGTATCCATCAGAAATGAAGGGTAGGAGTGCCTGGGTAGCTCAGTCAAACGTCTAACCCTTGATTTCAGCTGAGGTCATGATCTCAGGGTTGTGAGATCCAGCCTTGCATTCAGCTCCATACTCAGTGTAGAGTCTGCCTGAGATTCTCTTTCCCACTGCCCCTCCCTCCAACGTGCATACATGTTCTCTCAAAATTAAAAAAAAAAAAAAAATGGAGAAATGAAGACCTTCTTAGATAAACTGTGAGATCATTACTCAAAGACTCAGCCATAAGAGATTAAGAGCACTCTCCAGGCTGAAAAGAGAGGGCATGAGACAGTAATTTGAATTCACATGAAGGAAAAAAACACAGGTAAAACCTATGTAGTTAATCATAAAAATCAATATTGTTTTGTTTGTAACTCCTTTCCCCCCCCACCCCCTCACCATTTGATATAAAAGACAACTTCATAAAATGGAAATCATTAACCTATGTTATGGACATGCTATGTATAAAGAAGTAATTTATGACAACACATAGGGAGAGAAAGTACATAACAAAGTTTTTGTGTACTACTGAAATTATTGGCATGAATCCAAATTAGATTGTTGTAAATTAAGATGTTTATGGTAATCCTTCCTAGTGCAACCACTAAGGAGATAACAAAAAATATAGAGTTAAAAAAATGGTAAGAGAATTAAAATGGTACACTAGCAAGCATCTAGTTAACACAAAATTAAATTCTCCATTTAAAAGGCAGAGATTTGAGGAATGGAAAAAAAAGAAAAAACATGATCCAACTATTGATTGAAACACAAAGTGGTTTAAAGTACAGGATGAAAAAACGATACATGCAAACAGTAAAAGCTTAAGCTTAAATGGATGGACTAAAATCAGACTAAATAGATGTATGACAAAAAATATTAGAGGTAAAGACATTATAAGATGATAAGAGGGCCATTCAGAAAGATAATAGTTATAAACTTGTTTGCACCTAACAACAGAATCTCAAAATTCACAAAGCAAAATGTGGCAGAATCAAAGGGAGAAAGTAGTTCAACAACTGGAAACTTTAATACCCAACTTTCAGTAATGGATAGAATGTCTAGACAGAAGGTCATTGAGAAAATAGAAGACTTGAACACTGTAAACCACCAAGAGCTAATACACAGAACATTCTACCCAACAGCAGCAGAACAAGTTCTTCTCAAGTGCACAATAGAGCATTTTCTTGGATAGACCATATATTAGGCTACTGTAAAACAAGTTTCAATATATTCAAAGGCAGAAGTCATACAAAATATGTTCTCTGACCACAATGATAGAAATAACATCTGGAAAATTCATAAATATATGGAAATTTAGTAAAACAATTTAAATATACTAAAACTATCTTAAAGTAGTCATATTTAGTGAAAGGTGTATATATTTTTAAATCACAGAATACATTGTAAGTTTTTATTCATAGCTTAAAAACTTAAGGAGAGGTTTTTTTCTTTTCTTTTTTTTTAAGATTTTATTTATTCATGAGAGAGAGAGAGGCAGAGACACAGGCAGAGGGAGAAGCAAGCTCCATGCAGGGAGCCCGACGTGGGACTCAAACCCGGGTCTCCAGATCACATCCTGGGCTGAAGGCAGTACTAAACTGCTGAGCCACCTGGGCTGCCCAAGGAGAGTTTCGATATTTGTAATCAGTGTTCTAGTTATTAGGAATAATATGTTGCTCCAGATTTTTGTTCTTCAGTATTTGATTAAATATCTTAAAGTCCTATGAAAACAGCAGATAACCAAAAATCTATTGTATGATTTTTGTCAGACTAACTTTTTAATTGTCTTATGTGGGTTA
Organism: Canis lupus familiaris; assembly: GCF_011100685.1. Classification (NCBI taxonomy): domain Eukaryota; kingdom Metazoa; phylum Chordata; class Mammalia; order Carnivora; family Canidae; genus Canis; species Canis lupus. Next base: position 13,316,823 of record NC_049242.1, on the reverse strand, counting down.
AAAAAAATTGGCCTAAATTCTCCACATGTAAGTTAGATGGCACTTACAAGCTCAGGTGTATACTAAATGACACATTGAATTTTAAGGGGAAAAAGTTATTAAGTATTTTCTATGAATAAGCTTCTTTACTGCCTGTTTGATAACATCAAGTGACCTTGGGGTGATCCGTGACATTTAGTAAAATATGCTATGTCATTTATCAGTTATAATGGTAATTTAAGATCTTTCTATAGTGGAATAATGAGAAAATACTAAAACTAGTTTAAAAAATCTTAGAAAATATCCTTCCTTTGGAGTTAGCATTGATAATTTTTTAATGTGATTAATGCTTATTCATTTATTTTTCTCATTTTGTTACTTTCCATTTCTACCTAGCAGTAATTTTAATAAGTTTTAGAGAAGTCATAGCTGTTTTTCTGGTGGGAAAAATTTTAGTTTTCTTATTCTTTGTTAGTGTGTAAAAACGAGCCTTTTACATTTTTCTGAAAAGAGATAAACTATGTAACAACTTTTTAGTGCATGTAGATCGGAGGGTTTTCACATATTTACAAAGGAATATGTGTGGCTACAAGTTAAACTTGAAATTTGTGGTACATATTAATTTTTTTCAGGAGAAGGAAGCCAACATCCTTTTGGAGCCATGAATATTGTCCGAACTCCATCTGTTGCTCAGATTGGAATTTCAGTGGAATTATTGGACAGTTTGGCTCAACAGACTCCAGTAGGCAATGCTGCTGTATCCTCAGTTGACTCATTCACTCAGGTAATGTGGTACACATTTTCTAAAAAAATTTTAAAACCAAATTCTATACTTTAAAATTTAGCCTGGTAGTAGAAAACATGTAAAAATGGAGGTAAATATGTATGGCATAAATTGTTGGCTTCCATGGATGATTTAAGCTTGCCTGCTTTCTTCTATAGGTATTTTAAAATTTATAAATGCTTCGATGAGACTTGTTTTTATAGTGATGAAATAGCTCAAAGTGATTTAAAAATGGAATTAAATATTAGCATTTTCTTTTTTCCTCTCAGTTAGTTAGGCTGTGGGTATACAGTTGTGAACCTGATTAGTGAGATCCTTGTCCTCATGGAGCTTTAAGTGACATAATTCCATGATGGTTGACTTTTAAACTGTACAGCAAAGCCCTGGATGGGAGAATGATACAGGCAGAGGTGTAGCTAATGCAAAGGCCTGGAGGTAGAAATCTGTTATTCGAAGAAAAATATGAAGGGCTTTGTGGCTGCTGTAGTGTGAGCAAGGGTGAGAGATGGGAGATGAGATGAGAGGTAATTGGGGAGGGAGCCACAATATAAATTCATATGGTAACCTCATTGGCTTTTATAAAGACTTTGACTCAAATTCTGTTTGGAAGAGAAGAGAGTTTTGAGCAGAAGAATAATAGAATTTAACTTATATTTTAAAAGGATCACTTTTGCATTTTTGGACGGACACTCTAGTAAGAAGGAAGATCAATTTTAGGAGGCTCTTTGTTTTTTTTTTTTTTTTTTTTTTTTTAGGAGGCTCTTTTGAACATCTAGATGACAGATGATAATGACCTGAACCAGGGTAGTTTGGGGAGGTGGAAATGAAGGTGATTAAAAGTACTGGCATACCTCGTTTTATTGCGCTTCACTTTATTGCGCTTCGCAGGTATCATGTTTTTTTTACATACTGAAGGTTTGTGGCAACCCTGCATGGAGCAAATCTGTTGGTGACATTTTCCAGCAGCATTTGCTCACTTTGTGTCTCTGTGTCACATTTTGGTAATTAGAACATTTCAAACTTCTTCATTATTTGTTACAGTGATCTGTGACCAATGATCTTTGATATTACTATTATAATTGTTTTGGGGCACCACAAACTGTGCCCTTGTAAGATGAAGAACTTAATCGATAAGTGTTGTGTTTTCTGACTGTTCCACCTACCAACTATTTCCTCATCCTCCTCCCTCTCTTTGGGCCTCACTATTTCCTGAGACACAACAATATTGAAATTAGGCCAATGAATAATCCTACAGTGGCCTCTAAGGGTTCAAGTGAAAGAGAGAGTCAATCTATGAGGCAAACTTCATTGTTGTCTTATTTTAAGAAATTGCCACAGCCACCCCAACCTTCAGAAACCACCACCCTGATCAGTCAGCAGCCATCAACATCAAGGCAAGACCTTCCACCAGCAAAAAAGATTACGACTCGCTGAAAGCTCAGATGATGTTTAGCATTTTTTAGCAATAAACTATTTTTTAATGAAGGTATGTACATTTTTTAAAGACATAATGCTATTGCATACTTAATAGACTATGGTATAGTGTAAACAAAATTTTTACGTGCACTGGGAAACCAGAAAATTCATTTGACTCACTTTATTGCAGTGGTCTGGAACTGAACTGCAATATGTCCGAGGTATGCCTGTAGTTGATTTCTAGAGATAATTTGAAAATAGAGCCAATAGTGTGTTTCAGCATGTGGATCACATTTAGGGTCTGAGATTAAAGAGAGACATCAACTATGGCCCAAGGATGTTGGCTTGAGGACCTTGAACACAGGAATACTATGAAAAGAGCAAGTGCGGAGTGGAATCAGGAGTTGGATTTTGGTTGTACTATGTTTGGGATACCTGTTAGACATCCAGCTGAAGATGACAAGTCTAGAGATCAAGAGACAGATCTGGGATATGGATAAAAATGTGGCAGTTATCAGTGTAGAGATAGTATTTAAAGTTTTGAAGGGCATATGATTACTAGAGAAGTAACTAAGTGGAAAAGTTGGCCAGTGACTGAGCTTGGGGCCATTTCAAATTTGAGAAGCTTAAGAGATGAAGAGAAAGAAAAAGCAGGCTGAAGTAGAAGGAGACCCAAAAAGTAATGTTTTGGAAGCTAAGCAAAGACTGGTTTTTAAGAAGGAAGAAGCATCAATAGTATCACACTGCTGATGGGTCAAGATGAGGGCTAAGAATTACCTACAGGATTCAACAAGATAGAAGTCATTAAAAAGTTAGCTAAGAGTTCAGAGAATTGGAGTTTGGAGTGAGTTGGAGAGAAGGAAGTGGAAACACTGAATATAGATGAGTCTCGATGAATAGTTATAGAGGATAGCAGATAAATCGTTTGGTTGCTTGAGGGGGCAGTGGGGACAAGAAATTTTTTTTTTTTTTTTTTTTTTTTTACCATTTTTAATGGGAAATATTACATCATGTTTAACGGGAATGAAGCATTCAGGAAAAGAGTTTGGGAGAGTTGCTGAAGAGTGTTTGAATAGGAAATGAGAGACGTTAGATAGGATAATAGACCGTATTCAGAGTAATGGTCATATGGATACAGATGTAGGTGGTTGATAAATGTGATGAGAACTTGGGCATGTTCTCTCTTGATACCTTCTCTTTGCTCAGTGAAACAGGAAACAAGGTTGTCAGCTAAGATTGAGGGGAAAGGAGTATAGGAAATATAAAGAAAAAGTAGGAGAGGAGGAGGGTGAGTGGACTAGAAAACCCCTGGGAACCCCTTATGAGTTTGCTGGGCAGCATACTCTTGAAGTTTGTGGCCATGAATTTAAAGCAGACTTGTCACATCTGAGAATAGGCTGAATTAAGAATGACAGAGTCTGGGTCTTAATTTTTTTTCCCCCAGTAATTAAAAAAAATCAACTGCTGTGCTAAAAAGAAAAGCAAGTTGTAAAGCAATAGTTAATAGTATCCTATTAAAATGTCTGAAAAATATTAGAAAAATGTATTAGAAAAATGTCTGAAAAATACATATGAAAGTGATGTTCTCCCTGGAAAGGGGCAAGGAGACTTTTTACTCTATATATTTATAAATTATTTGAACTTCTTAAATAAAGCATATATATTTTTTATCAAGCACTTTATTATTATGAAGTGTTTTAAATATATAGGAAAATACATTCCACCAATATTTTATTATATACCTACTGTGTGCCAGGACTTTTCTAAGCACAAAAAATAAAAATAGGTAGACAAAATAATAGCTGTTCTTATAGAGCTCTCTTTATAGTGCAGTACATACAAAGACTTCTGAGTGATTTCCATCTAGATTAACTGATATTTGCCATATTTGCTACTAATTAAAAAAAAAGTATTTCTGATACAGCTTGCTGGTCTCACTGTTTCTCTTCTTCCAATTCTTCTCCAGGTAGCTGCTCTTCTAACTTCATGTATCTTTGCCATCCTATGTTAGTACTTTAATTAAGAGAAACATTCATATATATATCCACAAAATATATATAACATTATTTGTTTAAACATGTTTGTAAAATACACTTAGTTATTCTTGTTTCATTTAATGTTTATTAATAGTACATATACATGGCTTAAAACGTCAGATAGTTTTATATGCAAAACAGTTGTTGGACAGCCCCGGTGGCCCAGCGGTTTAACGCCACCTTCAGCCTGGGGTGTGATCCTGGGACCCGGGATCGAGTCCCACGTCAGGCTCCCTGCATGGAGCCTGCTTCTCCCTCTGCCTGTGTCTCTGCCTCTCTCTCTCTTTGTCTGTCATGAATAAATAAATAAAATCTTAAAAACAAAAACAAACAGTTGTCCTCTGTTGTACTTCTTATACTCTGCTCTTACTCTCCTCAAAAGCATTCACTTTCAACCACTCCCTCATTTTTTTTTCCTCTACCTGTATTTACAGGTACTCTACCTGTATTTACTTCCTTGTGGCAGAAAAAAACTTGCTTAATCTGTTCTTAATCAATTTATTTGTTGTAGGTATTTTCCATTGACTTACCAGTGCTGTTCCCCAGCATATAGAGTTTTTTCTCTCCTTTATAAAAGATTAAATTTTAAAAAATGTTTTATTTTTTAAAAAAGATTTATTTATTCATTTTAGAAAGAAAATAAGGGAGAGAGCACACCTATGGTGGGGAGGAGCAAAGGAGGAGGGGCAGAGAGACAGAATCTCAAGCCCGGTGAGTGCAGAGCCTGATACAGAGCTCAATCCTACAAGACCAGAGCTGAAACCAAGAGTCAGATGCCTGACTGCGCCACCCAGGCACCACTAAAAGATTTTATTTTTAAGTAATCTCTGCACCCATTATGAGGCTTGAACTCACAACCCAGAGTCATATGTTCCACTGACTGAACCAGCCAAGGCCCCCCCTTCCCCCCCTGCCTTTTTATTACAGGTTTTCACTAAATTAATATTCAGAGTTTTAGTATTATGATCAGGTAAATATTTTTCAGAACTGAGCCAGATGTAGGTAGTACTTTGATTACATTTCCTTTCTTGTATGACTTTTATTTTTCTTGGTTAATAAATACTTCATTTTTATGTTTTGCATGGATTTCTATTTCCATGTCTAATTTATGCCCAAACTCTGCCAAGTATAAATTCCTATTCAGTATATTTTTAAAAAGCAATTTTAACTTTGTTTTCGAAACATCCTTCTTGAAACTCTCTTTTTTGTTCTTCTGTGGACTGATTATTCTCTGGGTCTGTTGCATAACTGTAGTCAAGGTATTATTTTCTTACACTATTATTGTAGAAGTTCCTTTTATTTCTCTTCTGTGTTGTAGTCCTTTTTTGTTTGTTTCCTCTATTTTCCATTCTTGTTGACTTACCCCTTTGTATGTTTAAAAATGATTATAAATGGTATACTCCACAAATTTCTACAACTTGCTATTGTTCACTCAGCATGATTTTTAAGACTTATCTGTGTTAGTACATGGAATAAATCTAGTCTTTTAATTGTGTAGTATGCCATTGTATGAATGAGACAGTTTTTTCATTTCCATATTGATATGTATTCTCACTAATATTTAAGACCTTAAATTTTTGACAAACTGTTGGGGTGAAATTTGAATATCACTTGGTTTTGGTTTGTATTTCTTGATGACTGGTGAAGTTGAGCATCTTTTCTCATTTTGACCTCATTTTTTTTTTTTATTGGAATTGATCATTTATGTATTTTACCCAATTTTCTGTTGTATTATTTGGCACTTTTTAATGTAATTTAATTTCTGGGCAAAGGCCTTTTTGTATTCTGGGTAATAATACTTTGTAATTTTCTATATGTTGTGGGATGCCTGAGTGGCTCAGTGGTTGGTCGTCTGCCTTCGGCTCAGGGCTTGATCCCGAAGTTCTGGGATTGAGTCCCACATCGGGCTCCTTGCATGGAGCCTGCTTCTTCTCCATCTGCCTATGTTTCTGCCTCTCTGTCTCTAATGAATAAATGAATGGAATCTTTAAAAAAAAAAAAAACGTTTTCTATATGTTGTAATTTTCTTCTTCTAGTACGTTGCTTGTTTTTTAATACTATTTTTGGTATCTTTTTCATGCAGACATTGTATTTTTGTGTTGATAATCTTAACAGTTGTTTCTTTTCTGTTTTTTTTTATATATTGGAGAAATCTTTCTTATCCTATTCTAATGTGTGAAGGTGTTCTCATAGTTATTAAAGCTTTTATTGAAAGCTAGTCTTTTTCTTTTTTTTTACTCTGAGCTAATTGCATCTTTGTTATATATCATGTTGTCTTATATGCTTGGATTTGTTTCTGGGCTCTCTTCTATTCCAATTAGTTTATTTGCCTGTCCCTTTGCCAGTAAAAGTCTTAATATCTGGTAGGCTAAGTCCCCCCTCCCCCCTCCCGAACCCCTTACTCATCAAATAAGCTTAGATATTCTCCATAATACTTTTAGTATCGGCTTATTAAGTTTCGTGAAAAACCTTACCAGATTTTGTTGGAAATAACATTGGATTTATAGGTTTAGTTTGAGGAGAATTGCTTCCGTTACATTATGTCTTCCCATCTTAAAAATATTCTGTCTTTCCACTGAATGTGGTATATATAGGCCCTTTAATTTGTTTTCTTTCCTGTCTCTCAAGGCAGTCTTGAAATATTTTCCTAGGTATTTACAGGCTTTGTTTCTATTCTGAATTGGATCTTTTAAATAAAAGTTACATTTTAAAATTTTGTTGTTAGTGTTGAGGGTTACTGTTGATTTTTTTCTCCTGATACTGATCTTTTAATAGTGATTTTATTGAACTCTGGATATTAGTTCAAGTAACTTTTAATGATAGCCTCCCGTATTAAACTACCTTGATATTGTTAGGCAGAAAGATAAAAGCTAGTAAAGCATTTCCTCTCATTATATTTAAGCTTTTATCTTACTGGCAAGAAGAAGACTTCTTAGTATTTTATATGAGAAAGTAGCTTGATTTGAGGAGGGTGGGATTTGAGGGAAGGGGTCATAGTAGATGTAGAGGCAGACATAAAAGAAGATATTTTGAAGGAAAAACATTTTTCCACCCAAAATGAATGTTAGGAAATTAAAATAGTTAAAAACCACAGAAATTCTGAGATATAAAGGAAGTACAAAAGGTAGGTTATTAAGATTTTGTGCCACAGTGTCATTTTATAACTTTCCTTACAGCATTAGACTTAGAACTCATGATCCTTAAAACCAAGTATACTGGAGGAATAGTTTTAATTAAAAGTATTAAAGTCTGAGTGGAATATTTAGTATAATTCATTAATCCGTTCATTATTAACTTTTCAGTTCACACAAAAGATGTTGGACAACTTCTACAATTTTGCTTCATCATTTGCTGTGTCTCAGGCCCAGATGACACCAAGTCCATCTGAAATGTTCATTCCAGCAAATGTGGTTCTGAAATGGTATGGGACATCTTGTATCTTTAATATTAAGGCTTTTAATAACCATATATTGTTTTGCCTGTGAATGTATTTCTTTTTTGACATTTAAACATATTCTTTTATTGTGGACATCAGCATACATTAATTAACATTGGCATGCCATTTAAAAGCATACTGTGGAGTTTACATCAAAGAATGTTCTTACCCTCAATATTCTGTTATATAGTAGCCATTTTGAATTTATAAAGACAGGAAAATACAATTGCTTATTTTTAGGGGCCACAATTAAAGTTGTAAATTTTTCAATATTTTTATTTATAAGTAACCATATTTGAGTCTTGAAATACAAAGCAAAATTTTTTTGTGAGTTTAGAAAGTCTTGATCTGAAGTAGAATATACGTAAGGCATCAGGGTGGTTTATACTGCACCCTATACTTAAATGATTAATAAAATTGATTTCCTTGGCTTTCCCCTGGTTCTGTTTTAATTTAATTTAATTTATTTATTTGAGAGAGAGAGAGAGAGCATGCGTGTGCGCATGAGCAGGGGGAGGGGCAGAGTGAGAAGGAGAAGCAGGGAGCCTGACAGGGGGCTCAGTCCCAGAACCCTGAGATCATGGCCTGAGCCAAGGCAGATGCTTAACTCACTGAGCCACCCAGGTGCCCCTCATGATTCTGTTTTATAGGTGTTCTTTTCACTTTGACTATCCCAGAGTGTGGGGGTGGGGGATACAAGAGAATTTGTTGAACAGCTGGTAGCATGGTGTAGCATGGATCGATCTGGAAGATACTAGGTTTGAGCTTTGTTAAAATATAAGTATTTGACCTTAAGCAAATTCCTCTCATCTACTCATTTATGAAATGAGGGAGTTAGATTTGATTTTTTTTTCCTCCTTGGGTCTGTCAAATTTTGCAGAAGATAAAAGTTAATAAAATTTATTATGATTTGTGCTCTGATATAAGCTAGTCATACTTAAATCACTATGCTTGCTATCCTTTTATAAGAATAATAAAACTTTCAGATTAAATTTTTAGCTCTTTTGTTTTTTTATCTTAGCTTTTTAGAAGTGACATCTAAAATGTTTGCTTTTTGATAAGTCATTTGGTAGATTACAAAAGATTTTAATTTTCTTGTAAATATATTTTTTCTTTTGTAGGTATGAAAACTTTCAAAGACGACTAGCACAGAACCCTCTCTTTTGGAAAACATAATTTGAATAAAATAATTTTTGATGGATTCCGAAATTTGTCATGTTTTGAAGAGAAATGCCTCCATTTAAAAGTACGAAGTCAAAAGGATCATGAAGCCTAAGTTTAAGAACTACTTATTGACTGAAACTTAATGAAACTCTTTATAAAAAATTAAAAACATGGAAAAATGAAAATATGTTCCTTATTAATGAGTTTTTTTTTCCTTAAGCTTAAAATATTCAGAGGCACACACTTTGTTTTGGCTAGAATTCATTTTTTACTTAAAAATAAAGCATATTCACAACAATAGCGTGCCAAATGCCATTGAATTTATAATCTTCCATTTACTTTTATGATGCTTTGCTAGAGTAGTTAACTTAAAATCAACTATCAAAATCGGGATTTTTTGAAAAACATCAAATATACATTTTTGCATATGGAGAAATTATTTTTAGTATTTCTTAAGATTACAAGTTTTTCCATTAATATGGATTGGTTATCAGTTTTATATCTGCAGATTCATACATTTTTATTTAATAAAATTCCCATGGTTAATATTGATGAGGTTTTATTTAATACTGGTGATTTGAGACATTTATGTGTAGAATATAGGATTGATTTAGTACCTTTTCCTATTAAGTTAAAGCCATTGTGTCTCATTCAGAAAGGAACTTTAGCTCATTTTATACTGGTGACATCCATTGACCAAAACCCACTACATAATCAAAGCTAGGTTTATTAGCTTGCTGCATCAAGTAAGTACAAACACCAGAGGTGTATCTCCAAAGGAAGGATACATATAGGAGTTTGGGGTCTCTGGTTAGTTTTGAAACATTTTGGCAAGGATTGGTGAAAATTGTACCAGCAACTCTCTAGTTCCTGGTACAGTGTCATTAGAACACATGAGCCTATGCAGAATTATCACTTGATGAGTTTGTGATTTTATCTTGAAACATGTATCCAATTGAGCTACCAGTAAGAATTTGAGTTCAGGCGATTTTCTTGAGTGTTGTCAAAGTTTGGTAGACTTAGGCATTTTGCAGGTTGTAGATTTTTGCAAATTGTAGTTTCTCTTTCAATTCTCACTTTTCTTCTGGTTTTTCTTCAACCTGTGTTGAAGGACAGACCATTACCTTCTGCAATTGTAATCAAGCCAGATTAGTATTGCTTTTTACCAGGTTATAATTGTATATCAAGTATTCAGTGGTAGTCCTTACTGAATCTCAGATCTTTATATTAATAATAGTTGATTGTTGAATCATGTGATTTGGCAGTGACTACATAACAGCATTTAAGTCTCAGAACAGAAAGCATCTGCCACCTATAAAATATCAGAAGCAAAATTAGTATTCTATTAGAATGCAAAGCCAGGAGCCTAGGTTACAAAACCCAGACTACAAAAATTTGTAGCCCAAAGTCCTGCTGGGTCTTATTATTATTTTTTAGAATTTTAAATTTATTTATTCGTGAGAGACACACACAGAGAGGCAGAGACATAGGAAGAGGGAGAAGCAGACTTCATGCAGGGAGCCCAGTATGGGACTCCATCCCCGGTCCCCAGGATCAGGCCCTGGACTGAAGCTGGCGCTAAACTGCTGAGCCACCTGGGCTGCCCAGCTGGGTCTATTTTATAGAGTCAGGTAGCTTCTTTCTTTAGCTTAGTTGAAGACTATTGTACCTGTCTAGTGATTTTTATAGACCTTTATATATAATATAATAAATGCAAATTGCCTTTTGGTTTGCCAAGAGGAAATAGAAGACTATGTCATTGCCCATGACAATCTTGGAGAGTGAACTCAAACTGGTTGTTGGGCTTCCACAGCATGAGTCAAAATTTGAATCACCTTTTTTAGTTGTGTTCATAAGAGTTAACACTTTTGAGAACTCTCCTGAGTAGCCAATTCCTGCTTCATTTTGAAAGTCTCTGGTTATCCTTCCCAAGGAAACATGCTCTGAATAGAAAAGGGCTTTAAATATCTGAAAGCTTCTTAATTATTCTGTACACACAAGATAGATTTGGGTTTAGGAGGTAGGCAAAAGCCTGGTGTAGACCTAAGAAACTCCTGGTGAGTTACAGATAATATTAGGAATATAAATGATAATTTATCACAACAGAAATGAGCCAGTAATTGTTTCCTTGAGCTGAGCACATTGTCATTGGGTTTAGTTCTTGCATAGAAGTCTGGAAAATCTTCAGAGAAAATGACTAGTGCAGTGAGAATAGCTGCAGGATTTGGTTGGTCCCTTCTCTGGTGAATCTGACAAATGCTGTTATGATTATAGCAGAAGCATTTTGTTGACTTGGAGTAAATGTCTCAATTTTTACAAAAATGAAGGCTGGGGCTATGATTAAGAGGAAAACTCAAATATCAAGAGACCTTTGGGAGAAATTGGTCTTAGGAGTTTAAAGGAATAGATATTACATCTTTTACAGTGGAATTAAAAAAATAATATTTGAGAGAAAGAGAGCATGAGTGGGGAGAGGCAGAGGGAGAGGAAGAAGCAGGCTCCCTGCCAAGTGCAGAACCAAGTGCTCCAGGCTCTGGGCTCAATCCCCAGACTCCAGGATCATGACCTAAGCTGAAGGCAGATGCTTAACCAAGGTGCCCCTTTACAGGGGAATTTGACAGTTTCAAAGAGTAGCTGTGGAAACCAAAAAGTTTTGCATTTCTTAAAGTGCCCAAAAATGACCTAGGGGATTAAGAATAAAATCCTTAAATGATACAGATATGTAAGAGCATACTGAGAAACCTTTAGGGTTATCTCTAGGAGGTGCCAAACTATAATAAGCAAAAGGGAAAAAAGAGGCAGGGTATTAGAAAATTAACCATGTTTTTTGCTTTGAGCAGAAGCGGTTCATTTTCTGTTGTCATCTGCTTGATGTGAGGGTTTGATTAGCAGTCTTCCTTTAAAGATAATGGCTTCTGTAAGGAGGGCACTTGTGATGAGCACTGAGTGTTATATGTAAATAATGAATCCCTAAATTCTCCTGAAACCAATGTTACACTGTATGTTAACTAACTAGAAATTAAATAAAAATTTGGAAGAAAAAAAGACAATGGCTTCTGGAGAATCCCTGAGAATCACTAGTTGAAAGTCTCCTGATGGAACGGTTGTCCAGCTGTTGGGAGAAGCTATTTGTCATTTAGTTGGGAACATGAATCCAGGAATCATTGTCTTGGACTTTCATTGCCACGCTGGTTAAAGTATCTGATAAGCTTATTTTTCATTGAAGGCAGTTTTTCTCTGATGTCTCTTCCAGAAGACTGTATTTGCCGAGGATTGAGGATGTTATGGACAGTGATGTTTTTGTAGAATGGAAGAGAGTTGAATTCACTATTGAGGTATAGCACAATTATAAGATAAATGATGATGATGAGGGGCACCTGAGTAGCTCAGTTGGTTGAGCGTCTGCCTTTGGCTCAGGTCGTGATCCCGGGGTCCTGGAATCGAGCCCCATGTCTGGCTCCCTGCTCAGCAGAGAGTCTGCTTCTCCCTCTGCCTCTCCCTATGCTTGTGCTCTCCCTCTCAATAAATAAATAAAATCTTAAAAAAAATGATGATGAGATGATAAAGGTATTATGGACAGTGATAGTTTTCTAGGCCTGTAATTTATCCCATAAAGTATATATTTTTTGGAGACAGTTATTGTATCAGTCTTTACATAAAAATGAGTATATTTCTTTTTACTTGAAATGTACACAGTCATTTGCTATAGTCTGAATGTGTATGTTCCCAAAAATTTATATTTTGAAATCCTAATGCCCAGTGTGATGGTAGTAGGGCCTTCGGGAAGTGATTAGGTCATGAGATTAATGCCCTTATAAGAGACCCCAGAGAGCTCCTTTAGCCAATCCATTATGTGAGGATACATGAAAAGTCTGTGACCTGCAAAAGAGCCTTCACTTGACCACACTGGGCAGGCACCTTGATCTTAGGCTTCCAGCCTCCAGAACTGTGAGAAACAAATTTTTGTTCATAATAAGCTACCTAGTCTCTGGCATTTTGTTACAGCAGCTTGAACAGACTAAGACACACTGAAATATTTTTTTAAAAACATTTTTATTAACACATTTTACTTACGCATCATTTAATCTAGGAAGACTGAATTCTTGATTTTCCAAGTTTTTTTCTTTTGATTTTTAAAAGCAAACAACAATATTTTTGAATTAATTAAAATTTGGAGAATGTCAAATAAGCTTAATTTTTCCTATTAAAATTTCTTCTATAAAGTAAATGAAAGAGTTAAGGCAAAACGACATCTTACAAGTTTTATTATGCCTGAATTTGGGAAAGGCAAAATCATAAGGAGATGTCAGAGGAGACAAGATATGAACATGAGTTAGAAATTCCAAAGGCAAGAAGTAATCTCAGCCAATATCTATATTCAGTATAGTAGGAAAAATAGTAACACTATTTACCATCTGTGCCCCATAGATCTGTTTTTAAAAATGTTTTTAAGTCACTTGAACAAAAAGTAAAAGGATAGTAAACAACTTTATTAGAATTTCAAGTAATGAGAAAGTAACAAACTTTGTTTCATATTTTCATAATTTTGACAATATATGTGCCTGATAAAGGCATTGTCTTCTAAATGTAACTATCAGTTGTCATGTATGAATCTGGACATGTCCATCTTGTAAATGTTAATTTTAGGTTTCAAATACATCTCTAATAAGATCTACCTTATCATTACGTTCTGGTTCTTGTACCAGCAAAATGCAAATACTTGAAGAATTAATTGAAAACTGATGTCAAATTATTTTGTTTAAAAGAGAATGGCTATCATCTTAGGTCCATAGTTGTAAGATATTTTCGATTTTAGATTTATAACTACATGTTAGAATGATCAAATAATTTTTCATTCTGTGTCTTCTATTTCTTTCCATAACTTTTATGTACACAACTGCTTTCAACATTGCCTATTTAAAAAAAGAGCTTTATTGTCATATAATTCACATACCATCAGATTCAAAGTGTATGTACAATTTTTTGTTTTATAGTATATTCACATGTTTGTGCAGCCACCATCCATGTAATTTTAGAACATTTTCATCCTCCCTAGAAATTCCATACCCATCAGTAGTTAATCCCAGCCCCAGCATAATGTTTTCAAGATTCATCCATGTCATAGTATATCAGCACTTCTTTCCTTTTTATTGCTGATATTATTCCATTGTAAGAATATATACACTTAATCCTTATGTTAGTTGATGGACATCCTCCCCCATCCCCGTTTTTTGGCTACTATGAACAATACTGCTGTGAACATTCATCTATTTTTTTTTTTTCTTTTCTAAGATTTTATTTATTTGAGAGAGAGAGCCCACAGAAGGAGAGGGAGAGGGAGAAGCAACTCTCCCACCCCCAGCCCGAGCAGAGAGCCTGACTTGCGGCTCTATCCCAGGACCCTGAGATCAGGACCTGAGCTGAAGGCAGACACTTAACCAGCTGTGTCATCCAGGAGCCCTCTACAAATTCTTTTTTTTTTTTTTTAAAGATTTTATTTATTTATGAATGAGAGACAGAGAGAGAGAGTGGCAGAGACACAGGCAGAGGGAGATGCAAGCTCCATGCAGGGAGCCCGATGTGGGACTTGATCCTGGGTCTCCAGGATCAGGCGGTGCTAAACCGCTGAGCCACCAGGGCTGCCCCCCTCTACAAATTCTTATGTGGATTTATGCCTTCATTTCTCTTGAGTATAGAAGAGTAGAGTTACTGGATTATATGGTAACTCTGTTTAACTTTTTAAAGAGCTGCTGGACTGTTTTCCAGAGCAGTTGTACCATTTTACATTCCCATCAGCAATGTATGAGGGTTTCGATGTCTCTGCATCCTGTCAACACTAGCTATTGTCTGTTTTTGGTTGTGGCTCTTCTAGTGGGTGAGAAGTGGTATCTCATTCTGGTTTTGATCTGCAATTTTCTAATGGTAAATGGTGTTGAGTATTTTCATAAGACTATTGGCCATTTATATTCTTTGAAAAAATATTCAAATTCTTCGCCCATTTAATTGGGTTATTTGTCTTCTTATTGTTGAGTTATATATGCTGGACATAAGTCCCTTTGATGTGGGAAACAAAGGCGGAAGAAAATAGATTTCCTTACTACCTACAGCCCATTGACAAATCCTTGAAACCTGCAAAGTGACATTCCTCTAGGGACTCAACTGTCTTGATGTTAATACTTTGCTAAGGGGCAGAAGGCAATCTTAGCCTGACCTCCAGGAACCTGTAAGTCTAATATATAAAAATTCCTTCAGAAATTTCCTTTATCTCTAAACCCCACAAGATATATGTTGGCTATCATCCCCTCAAGGACATGGCCCATTGATATACATCTGACGGGTCTCAAGACTAAGGTTTTGTTAGATGGTAATAAATGACCTTTTCCCAACAATAGCTAGACCCCTCAAGGTCCCAGAAACCTTGCTTTTAAAATTCTTTGAAGACTTATACTCTCCCTAACCCTCTCCCAACTTGAAAGTATATAATGGGCCACTCCTTATGACCCCCATGCAGCTATTTATGTCCACAGGTCCTGTCCCTATGCTTTAATAAAACCACTTTTTTGTACCAAAGACGTCTCAAGAATTCTTTCTTGGCCATTGGCTTCGAACCCTAACTTTCTGTCCTATATCACCTTATCAGATAGATGATTTGCAAATATCACCTTCCATTCTATGGATTGTCTTCATTTTCTTGATGAGACTATTGCAACACAAAAGTTTTTAGTTTTGATACAGATCAATTTGTGTCTGTCTTTTTGTCACGCTTTTGGTTTCATATTGAAGAAACCATTGCCTTACCCATGGTTTTAATGATTTATTCCTATGCTTTCTTTTAAGAGTTGTATAGTTTTTGCTGTTTATTTAGGTCTTTGATCCACTTTGAGTTAATATTTATGACTGGTGTTGGGTAGGGCTCCTAAATTCACTTTTGCAGGTGGATGTCCAACTGTCCTAACACTACTTGTTGAAACATTGTCTACTTTTGCTAATTTTGGTGCACAAGCATAAAAGATGAAAGAATAGGTGACTAGTATTATCAGGAACTTTAATCTTTTCAAAAGTGGGTAGCTTTTTTCACAAATGATTTAACAGTGTATATCAAAATGCTCATAAAATACTTAGTGATAAAAGACACTTCACTGATTTCAGTACAGTGATAGTTTTGCTGTTTTTCTAGAAAGAAAATCCAAATTATAGTTTTACTCATTTTATTTTTTGTGTTACAATACCTTGTATTGGCTTCACAAGCCTGTTGTCCTTGTGAATACATCCATTACATTTAACCAATTTTGTCAAAAGTTTTAACACATTTATTGATCCTTTCCAAACTATAACTTGTACCTCATTATAAACCCCAGATTAATAAAGTTTACCCCTCAAGTCTCTACACTTTCTGTACCTTCTTAAATTTGTCTTTCAAAAAAAGTATTCTTTTATAACCCTGCACAACCAGACACTTTTTAAGACAAAATATTTTTTTTATCTAGGTAGAAAAAGCATTCATTATTATACTATATGTACATCCTCTTACACAGATTCTTTTATATTCCTCAAAATGAACATGCATACCAACATAATCTAAAGGCATCTGCTCCATTTATTAAATAAGAGCACACATGGAGCACCTGGGTGGCTCAGGTGGTTGAGTGTCTTGACTCTTGGTTTTGGCTCAGGTCATGGTCTCAGGGTTGTGGGATTGAGCCCTGCTTTGGACTCCATGCTTGGTGAAGTCTGCTTGAAATTCTTTCCCCTTCCCTCTTTCTCCCCCTTTGCTCTTCCCCCCACCCCCACTGCTTGTATACTCTCATAAATAATAAATAAATAAATAAATAAATAAATAAATACATACATACATACATAAATACATAAATAAATACATAAATAAATAAAATCTGTAAATAGGAGCACATGTATAGCAAAATTATATTGCCTAGTTGCTCAAGATTACTTATTGATTAAATAAATATTTATGTTCTTAAAGTTAACTAACACCCTGGAAATAACAAATTAAGCTAATGGAGGAAGTCTTTTTGGTTGTAGCATAAGGATTCCATAAATTTAAAATCTCTAAAAAGAGTTTTAGGCAGCCCGGGTGGCTCAGCAGTTTAGTGCTGCCTTCAGCCCAGGACCTGATCCTGGAGACCTGGATCGAGTCCCATGTCAGGCTTCCTGCATGGAGCCTGCTTCTCCCTCTGCCTGTGTCTCTGCCTCTCTCTCTCTCTCTCTCTCTCTCTCTTTTTCTCTCTGTGTGTCTGTCATGAATAAATAAATAAAATCTTAAAAAGAAACCATAAAAAAAGAGTTTTATTATTATAATTTCATTTTGTTAGGCATAGTTTTATTTTTGTAATTTAAATGACTTGTGGAAACAATGTTAACCCATATAACCTGTATAATAAATGTATAAATAAAATAAGTGTTTAATAATAAACCTATATAACATAATAGACACTATAAACTATTGGGAAAAACCTCTAACCTTATACTAACTAGAATATTATTTTTTAAGGTTTTATTTATTTGAGAGAGAGAGAGAGAAAACGAGAGCATAGACTTTAAATTATGGCTAACAGCTCTGCTTTGCATTTATTTTTGTCTCGTACCTATTTGGCTTAACTGATGGCAGTCAAAAACTTTTTTCAGAGCTACAGTTGTAACAGAAATGTTTTCCCTTAGAAGAGCCGAAAGTATACTTTTTTAAAAGTCTTTTAAATTTGATTTATGAACACAGTTTTATAAATTGCATTAGAAAAAAGTTCATTTGATATTCTTAAAATATAGATGATTCTGTACATTTGAGTTAATAATATCACTTTTCTCCCTTACTTTACCACAATGTAAAAATATTCTAGTTGGAGGGGGGTTCGTGAAGGAGGTGCCTGGGTGGCTCAGTTGGTTAAGACATTGAGGTCATGATCTTAGGGTCTTGGGATGGAACTCCAAGGTGGGCTCCCTGCTCAACAAGGAGTCTTCTCCCTCTGCTCTTGCCTCCCCCCCTCCTTTTGGAGTTTCTTGAATTATTTCTTTAAATTTATGTGAGTATTTAACATAAGTGAATTAGCACAGGGATTTTTTTTTTAAATCCCTTATCATCTGATTCATTCCTCTTCTGATTTAGAGTGCTTCTCAAATGAACAATTTTGTTCATGTCAGCAATTTCCCTACGTGGGTCACTTAGAATTCAAATTGCCTTTGGTGAATTTGTCATTGAGAAGGTATGTGCAAAAATGAGAAAATAGAGGTCAGAATTCTGCCAAGAGGTAGCCCAAGTGTTTTGCAGATGAGCCATAAGACAATTGGCCTGACTTAGGTTAAAATGGAAAGTATTGCTTCTGTGAGTTTCTAGGGTCATTGATCAACAGCCTCCCGGCAGGTGGAATATTAAGAGAGTATCTTTCCTAAAACCAATTTTTTACACACAGACAAGTCTAGAGAGCATTTTTATATGGTCTTAAAAAGTTTAAATTTTTAAAAGTTTGGTATGGGTGCCTGGGTGGCTCAGTCAGTCAAGCATCTGCCTTCAGCTCAGATCATGATCCTGGAGGGCCAGGATTCAGCACTGCTCAGCAAGGAGCCTGCTCCTCCTCCCTCTGCCCCCACCCCACTTTTGCATTCTCTATCTGTCTCAAATAAATAAATAAATAAATAAATAAATAAATAAATAAATAAAAAGATCTTTTTTAAAAATCTCAAACTAGAATTAAAAAAAAAGTTTGTCTAAATGATGTCAGGTTATTACGACCTTGTGAATTCATCAGTTCCTGGAAGGGAAGTTTGGAAAACAGATTTAATGGCTCTTTAACTATCTTCTGTGAACTTTTTTGGATGTGCAGCAGTATATACAATAGACAGGCAAGATGGCTAATGGTAATTCAAAGATTTGTTAAATCTTCACCAAGAAAAATAATTAAATACCTAATTAGCTAGCTAAAGAGTCCCAGGGGAATTTCTTCCCAGGACAAAACCCAAAACCCAAAATCCAACACTGAAGAACTCATTGAAATAACTGGAATGCAATTTCAGCACAGGATTGGCTCTGAGCAAGCAGAAGCTAAGAGGAGTTCAGATGTGCACACTACTATCCAATTGATGGTCCATACCACAATATGAAGGGTCTCAGTGGAACCTAAACCTGTTAAGGTCTCTAATACAAAGACCACTAGGCATAAACTCTTATTCAAACAGGATTATTAGGGTGCTGTAGCACGGGAGAGTGCACACTGAGGGAATAGTAGGGCATCTCAAATGGAAAGAATTGGGATGGGGTTTTGGGAGCAGGAGTTAGTCTTGGATTATCTTGGCAGGGATGCATTGTTGAAACAGTGGTCTTAAGGGTGTTGTATGTAAGTGATGAATCACAAAATTCTACATTTGAAACTAATATTACACTATATGTTAATTAAGTGGAATTTAAATACAAATATGGAGGAAAAAAAAGTCAGTGGTCTTTAGGACGCAAGAACACAGGTACGGTTAATGTTAACACTGGATTGTTTGAGGTTTTACCTTGGAATATATAGGTCTGTCTGAGCTTAGGCTTGTTTTGCATGTTAAGATCTGATACAGTTTATCTCTTTTAAGAATCATGTATATATGTTTTCCAAGTTGGAGTTTCTGTTTGAATTCTCAGTACTCTAAGAAAATATCCATAGTTTGTTGTTGTCTTTTTAGACAACATTTGTAAACTAATACATTCACTGCATAAGTTAGGGTGATGGTCTTTAGCATATTTTGTTGGCTATTACTTTAGTCTTAGTTTAGTTTTTCAGTTGTATCTTAATAATGCATCAGGTCATGGAATTATGAACCTTTGTTGGTGACATTTGGAGAATATTTCCTTTGGTTTCATTATGTGCACTTTTCCCTTTATAGATTCTATTTTTCTTAACTGGTGTTGGTTTTGTTTTTGAAGCTAGTTCACATTGATTTCAGGGGTTTTCTATGATCATTATAACAGTCGTCAGTTATTAAATCTAGACTAAAAGCATGTGAAATTGGTAGGGCTTATGTACTTTATCTTCTTTACTTGATCTCCGGCCTGCATTAATGGAAATGGAGAGAAGGACTATTATTCAATAGTGGCTATGTTTAAAGAGGCTCATAATGTTGGCAGAATTGTCATGTCTGCTGCTTACCAATTTTTGTATGATTTAAGAGATCCTTTCATCATTTAAATATTGAAATCAGTCTCATCTCTTTAATTAGTCTTTGGGAAAACCACAGAATGTTATCCTCCTTCACAACTTACCATGGATTGCATCCTTTCTTGCTCAGCATTAGAAGGAAATAAATAATTAATGTCACTAAAAACACTGTTTCTTGAAAATATAGTGGGATATATTTTTTACATTGTAGCCTGTAGAGTTAGATGTCCTCAGGCATTTTTTACTTCAACTGATTATTTGGCATATTCAGTATCTCAGTACTCTTGTTCCCATTCCTTTTCTATCATCTTCTTATCACCTATCAACCTGAATTCTAAGTCCAATATATGTGCCTTTTTTTTTTTTTTTTTTTTTGGTAAAAGGCCAATGAGTGTTGCATGAGAAAAACCTGTAACCACAATTTCTAACTATATATATATATATATATATAATATATATATATATATATATTATAAACTCTTTTATCTCATTCACCACAACCATTATTTTATCCCATGGCTGCTTTTAAAATTTTCCCTTGGTCTTTTGTTTTCAACAGTTTGCAAGTGATTTGCCTAAGTCATTTTTATTTTGTTTTTTAATCCTGCTTAGTGTTTTCTGAGCTTCTTGGATCTGTGATTTGATGTCTGTAGTTAATTTTGGGAAAATCTTGGTCATTATTGTCTTCCAATTTTTTCTGTTCTTTCTATAATTCTAGTTACGTGTGTGTTAGACCACTGATATTGTCTCACAGCTCTTTTCTTTTTTTTTTTTCACAGCTCTTTTCTTTTTTTACTTTTTTAAAAAAGATTTTATTTATTTGAGAGAAAGAGAGCACAAGCAGGAGAACTGCAGGCAGAGGGAGAGGGAGAAGCAGGCTCCCTGCCGAGCAGTGAGCACAACTCAGGGCTTGATCCAGGGGCCTAGATCATGACCCAAGCCTAAGGCTGATGCTTAACTGACTGAGCCACCCAGGTGCCCCTCATAGCTCTTTTCTGTTTGTTTGTTTGTTTTCACATTTTTCTCTCTTTGTGTTTCAGTTTGGATATTTTCAACAAATCTATATTCAAGTTCATGAAATTCTTCCTTGCTTATCAAATCTGATAAGCTGGTGAAGGCATTCTTCATCTGAGTTTTTACTTTCTAGCATTTTCTTTTTTAAAGATTATTTATTTATTTTAGAGAGAGAAATCATGTACGTGAGTGCACATGGGGGCAGAGGGAGAGGGAGGGAGAATCTCAAGCAGACTCCCTGCTAAGCACGAAGCCGATGCTTGGCTCAATCTCACAACCCTGAGATCATGACCTGAGCTGAAATCAAGAGTCAGACGTTTAACCAACTATGCCACTCAGGTGCCCCTTTCTAGTATTTTCATTCAATTTTTTTTAAAGATTTCCTTTTATTATTTATTCATGAGACACAGAGAGAGAGAGAGAGAGAGAGAGAGAGAGAGAGAGAGAGAGAGAGAGAGGCAGATACCCAGGCAGAGGGAGAAGCAGGCTCCATGCAGGGAGCCTGATGCAGGACTCGATCCTGGGATTCAAGGATCATGCCCTGGGCCAAAGGGAGGTGTTAAAGCGCTGAGCCACCCAGGGATCCCCTCAATTTTTTTTTCTATAGTTTCCATCCCTCTGTTGAAAGTATCTATCTGATCTTATGTGTTGCCCATTTCTTACACTGGAGATTTAATGTATTAATCATACTTATTTTTAATTCCCTATCAGTTCCAACATATATGTCATATCTGATCCTAGTTCTGATGATTTCTGTGTCTCTTAGTAAGGTATTATTTTAGGAAGGTATTGTTTCTTTCTGGACTTTTTATATTCTTTGTCATTTTTTAATTGAAAGCCAGGCATCTTCTATAGGACTAGAGACTGAGATAAGTAGTTTATGTGTCTGGAAATAGGCACACCTGTTTTTCTACTAGACCTTCAGTGTACAGTTAGTAGTTGGGCTGGGTTTGAGATTATTGTCAGTGTACCACAGGTTTAAAATTTCCCTAGCCATACTTTGTGTTTTGGGTAGAGATAGTTTACCAGAGGTTAACTTGTTAATGTTTCTCCATTCTCACATTTAGATTTTCTATTTATCTTGCACTTCAGAGAAAGCCTTACAAGTTACTTACTGCTTAATGCAAGTTAACTGGCAGTGGGGATTAGGAGTTGGGGTGGAGATGTTCTCCATTCTAATTAAGACTCGCACTTAGGCAGTGACCATGTCTCTGGGTTTTGGGGGTATGGTTTTCTCAGTGCTCCTGCCTCCATTAGCATAGTTCTGAGCCCAGCACATTGTTCTGCCTCTATGCCTGGGATAGATTTATTTTTTTTCTCCTGTTCTCTTCCCTCTGCTACATTAGGGTTTTCACAAGTTTCCTAAGAGTGACAGTTTTTGTCTGCCACAAATTAAGGCTTTTGTTCCCTCAAAGATAGGAGCAGAGGGTCCTAGCAAGCTATTGCCACAAGTCCTCCAGTAAGGGCTGCTGTTTCCTTTCCCAAGTTTTGCACAGTAAGGAGACTTTTCCAGTATTCTCCAAATCTTTTGCATGACCATCCAGTGTGGTTCATGGAGGAAAAGCTCGTAACAGTGTTGAGACTCCCTGTGTTTGCAGCTCTAGAGGCTTCACCTATTCTAATCAGTCAATGTATCTAAACTTCTGTTCTTATTCAGCTTTGTCTAGATAAGCCAGTGCCATGCCTTGTTTCTCTGTTGGTTACCCTGCAACTTCAACACTTGGATGGATTAAAGAAAAATTTGAATTTGTTGTTTGTTTTTTCATGGTAATTTTGGCAGCATCTCTTCGTCCAGGTTTCTGCATCCCTTAAAGGACACCAGAAGTCCCACAACAATTTTTAAAATTCTCCTGCTCTCTTTATATATTTCCTACTCATTACATCCCTCTCATCAGCTGACAACTGGTCTCTTTCTGAGAAAGTAGACATTATCAAATGGAAATGCCTTCTACTTCCTGCAGCCTAACATCTGTACCTATCCCTTTCTCCATTCTTACTATCACTGTGGCTGGAGGTACTCTCTCTACCTATCCAAGGCTCATCTTCATTCCAAAGCCTATCCTGATTTAACTTCTCAGGGACCTCCCTGTATCAATGTTCCCTTTAAATAGCTAAATAGGATAGGCATATCTTATCCCTCTTTTCGCCTCTTCACAACAATGATTAAATAGATTTAAGCCTTTCCTCTTTTTTTTTTAAGATTTTATTTATTTATTTATGAAAGAGAGAGACAGAGAGAGAGACAGAGAGAGAGAGAGAGAGAGAGAGAGGCAGGCTTCACGCAGGGAACCCGATGTGGGACTCGATCCCGGGATTCCAGGATCATGCCCTGGGCCTGAAGGCAGGTGCTAAACTGCTGAGCCACCCAGGGATCCCCAAGTCTTTCTGCTCTTAAACAAAAAACCCTTCTATGACATGCCCCTGTTCTCTCTTGGTCCACTCTTCTTCATAGACAGATTTCTGAATGGAATTGCTGTCTCCACTTCCTTACAATTTATTGACTCCTCAACCTTTTGCAATCTGACTTGAGTTTGTACATTTAATTTAAACAAATCTACAAAGTTATCTTTGGCTTCTTTAGATACTCGAATCTTTATTTTACTTAGCATTGCATGTTTAAACATAGCCATCTTGAAGTGATTGAGCTTTGTCTTGATTGAGCATGCTATGTGCCATATTACCTTCTCTGTCTCTCTTTTCAAGGGCATGTCTATCTATGGCATTCCATGGAATATTATCCTAGTCCCTCTATGTTTCTCACTGCATACTTCTTAATCAGTGCTTTCCTGTATAAGGATGTGAACCATATATATAATTAAATTTTTTCTAGTAGCCACATTAAAAAAACTAAAAAGCAGACAAAGCTAATTTTAATGTCTTAACCCACTATGTGCAAAATATTATCATTTCAACATGTAATTAATAAAAAATAATGAAATATTCTACTTTATTTATACTACATCTTCAAAATCTGGTTTTTATACTTATAGCTCTTCTCAATTTGGATGCTAAATTTTTAAAGGTTAATAAAATGTAGTACTACCAAAACAATGAGCTTGTGTTTTGTTTTTTAAAGATTTTTATTTATTTATTCATGAGAGACACAGAGAGAGACAGAAGCAGAGATACAGGCAGAGCTTCCTCATGCAGGGACCCTGATGTGGAACTTGATCCTGGGACTCCAGGATCATGCCCTGGGCCAAAGGCAGGCACTAAACCACTGAGCCACCCAGGGATCCCTGAGCTTGTGTTTATTGGAAAAACATTCCACACTGCTTTACCTTTTAAATTTAAAACTTTTTAAAGGTTTATTTATTTATTTTAGAGGGGGAGAGAGAGAGAGAGAGAATGAATGGGAGGGGCAGAAGAAGAGAGAATCTCAAGCAGACTCCATGTAGAGTCTGATGTGGAGCTTGATTTCATGACCCTGAGGTCATGACCTAAGTAAGCCAAAACCAAAAGTCAGATACTTAAGCAACTGTGCCACTCGGGTGCCCCAACTTTTCAATTTAAATTAATTAAAAATAAATAAAAATTTTAAATTCAGTTTCCCAGTCACAGTAATCCCATTTCATACCTCACATGAAGCTAGAGGCTACCATTAGAAAGAACAGCTCTAGAGTGATCTAATCTATTCCAATATATTTTGATGACTTCAGATCTCTTTTCTCAACTCCTGAGTTTTATTTCTAGCTATTTCCTGAAAAGCTTCATGTTCTATAGGAACTTAAAAATCAGTAGATAGTTGACCCTTGAGTGATACAGGGGTTGGGGCACTAGTCCTCCTACGCCTAAGTCAAAAAGTAAAAAACTTCTAAATTTTGACTTCCTAAAAACTTAACTACTAATAGCCTACAACTGACTAGAGAAGTCTTACTGTTAACAGCTAACACATATTTTGCATGTGATATGTATAATATACTACATTCTTAGTATAAAGTAAGCTGGAGAAAAGAAAATGTCATTAAAGTCATAAGAAAAAATAATCATAAGGAAAATAGATTTACAGCACTGTATTGTATTTATTTTTTTAAGGGAGGAATATTTTTTTTAAAAAAAGATTTTATTTATTCATGAGACACAGAGAGAGAGAGAGAGAGAGAGGCAGAGACACAGGGGGAGGGAGAAGCAGGCTCCATGCAGGGAGCCCGAGGTGGGACTTGATCCTGGGACTCCAGGATCACGCTCTGAGCCGAAGGCAGACGCTCAACTGCTGAGCCACCCAGGCGTCCCTGTACTGTATTTATTAAAAAAAAAAAAAAACATATATAAATGGACCTGCACAGTTAAAATCTGTGTTGCTCAAGGATCAACTGTATACAAAACAGAACTCATCTCTTTTCTCTGCCTCTCTGTTCCCAGTGTCCCTTATCTCAGGAAATTGCATTAATTTCTATCAGACTTCTGTATTCTCATTGATTTCTCTTTCCTCTCTGCCCTGTCTAGTCAATGGTTATGCTAAGTACTATCATATCTTCCTCCAAATAGCTCTTACATGTATTTACTTCCTTATTTTTGTATCTACTATGCGGTTTAGGCCAGTGCTTCTTGAACTCTACTGTACCAACAAATCTTCTGGGGACCTTAAAAATGCAGATTCTGATTCAGTAGATCTGGGATGAGTCTGCACTTCCAAGCTTCCAGGTGGTGCTACTGCTGTTGCTGCTCCATTGACATTTTGAATAGAAAGGGTTTAGTCCTTCCACGAAAGTCTTTTGAAGAATTTCTTTGCTGCTTTTAACCCTTCCTTCCTCTAATCTGTTTTCCACACTGCAATCGGAGTGATCTTTATAATATGTAAATCTGATAATCTCAATCCCTAGCTTAATATCCTTCAATAATTTCTCGATTTCAGAATGAAGTAGGAAATTATTACAGATCATCCTTACCTCTTCAGCTTTATGTCCTAATAATCATCTCCCTCCACCCTAACTTGAAGGGGTCTTTGCATGTGTTCTGCATAGTATGCTCTTCTTCCATTCCCTTGGTTTCCATAATCCCTCCTTAGGTCTGAGCTTTTATTTCACTTTCCCTGAGAAGCTTTCTTTAATTCCTCAAGACTAGATAGTCTTCTTCTTTTTTTTTTTTTTTTCTCTTATAGTATTCTCTGGCATCTAATTATGCTATTTTGTTGTTGCCTACTTACTTGCCTTTTTAACTTGACAGTCAACTTGAGGTCAGGGACTATCTTTCTAATTGTCAGCAAATAGTAGATGCTCAATAGATTTTTTTTCTGAAAGATTGAACAAGATATGAGGGTGGAATGCTTTGTGTAGATTTAAGCGCTTCCCTGATTAAGTTTCCCTGGTAGCTTCCAACTTTAGAGTTTCAGAAGGATCCACAAAGGAAGAAATTGAGGTATGAGAGCTGTTTTGGGCTTTGTTTTCACTAAGAAATGATACGTTGCAAGACCTTAATTTATTCCCAGTTTCTTGAATATGGCATATGAGTGTCATATGAAATATGAATATGAATTTCTTGAATATTGCATAACATGATGATGTTTTTCAAAATGCATACCATAAAATACTAAGTCTGTTAGATGCTGTGAAGAAAAGCTTCTATGATCCAATAGTTTAAGAAATACAACATAGGGGATCCCTGGGTGGCTTAGCGTTTTAGCACCTGCTTTCAGCCCCGGGGAGTGATCCTGGAGACCTTGGATGAGTCTCACATCAGGCTCCCTGCATGGAGCCTGCTTCTCCCTCTGCCTGTGTCTCTGCCTCTTTCTCTCTCTCATTCTCTCTCTGTGTCTCTCATGAATAAATAAAAATTTTTAAAAATAAAATCTTAAAAAAAACTAACAAAAAAAATAAGAGAAATATAGCATAATCTTCCTACCTCTTAAAATTCATGGTTCTATGTATTTACATACTAAAGTCTCTGCAAAATCCTCAGTAAAGAAACATATTTAAATTTGTTTAACTTGATAGTTTTCTAGCTTATTTGACTACAGAACTCCATTTTAATTTCCCTTTGGCAAATGCAGAGATAAAAGAGAAATTTAATTGCCACTGTCCAACAATTAATAAATGTGAAATAAAATGGTTTATACATGTTCTGACTTAAACATTCACTGGAACAGTTTTAGGACCTACTGTTCCTTTTTTTCCATTTAGAACCCATTGTGGACTAATATGTATTAGACATCTGAGCCATCACCAGATTCAACTTTTCTGTGTTTAATTGATAAAAAACTGGTATTTTCCAACCAGGAACCATAGTTTTCTTAGATATCAATAGCACTAGTCATTGGCTTTCTTTTCCCAAAGACACAAAGTTGTGTTTTTGCTTTTGTTTTGCAAGGATGCATAGAGAACAATAAAACTGAATCATATGAAGTGGTCAAGGTAATGGCCTCTAGAGCCACATAACTGGAATTGAAAACTTGGCTTTATGATTTACTTACTGATGTGGTCTTATCAACTCTCTGTGTCTTAGTTTTCTCAACTGTAAAATGAAATGACAACATTATCTACCTTAAAGGCTCATTTTACGGTACAAATAAGTAGATTTACACAAAACTTGTATGCTAAAAGTGTTCATTCAAAGTATCAGAAATCAAATTATTAAAATCTAGCAGGTGGCATATCAGCCAGGGGCACTCATTGATGAAATCATCTACCATCATACACAAATTTTAAAGAACAATCAAATTGTCATAAGTTTTGGGCTTCTTTTGAATGCTGAAATGACTGATAACTATTTAAATACCAGGTATGTATTTTATTTCTAAAGGAAAATTGCATAAATAATGAGGTTGCTTAGAATAACTCAAATATGTATTTTTTTTGTATATTTTTTATTGGAGTTCGATTAGCCAACGTATAGTATAACACCCAGTGCTCATCCCATCCAGTGCCCCCCTCAGTGCCCGCCCCCAGTCACCCCATCCCCCTGCCCACCTCCCCTTCCACTACCCCTTGTTTGTTTCCCAGAGTTAGGAGTCTCTCATGTTCTGTCCTTCTCACTGATATTTCCCACTCATTTTCTCTCCTTTCCACTTCATTCCCTTTCACTATTTTTTATATTCCCCAAATGAATGAGACCATATAATGTTTGTCCTTCTCCGATTGACTTATTTCACTCAGCATAATACCCTCTAGTTCTATCCACGTTGAAGCAAATGGTGGGTATTTGTCGTTTCTAATGGCTGAGTAATATTCCATTGTATACACAGACCACATCTTTTTTTAAAAATTTATTTCTTTATTCATGAGAGACACAGAGAGAGAGAGAGAGCCAGAGAGAGAGAGGCAGAGACACAGGCAGAGGGAGAAGCAGGCTCCATGCAAGGAGCCCGATGCAGGACTTGATCCCGGGACTCCAGGATCACGCCCTGGCCTGAAGGCAGGCGGTAAACCGTTGAGCCACCCAGAGATCCCCACATCTTCTTTAGCCATTCATTTTTCGATGGACACCGAAGCTCCTTCCACAGTTTGGCTATTGTGGACATTTCTGCTATAAACATCGGGGTGCAGGTGTCCTGGCGTTTCACTGCATTTGTATCTTTGGGGTAAATCCCCAGCAGTGCAATTGCTGGGTCGTAAGGCAGATCTATTTTTAACTCTTTGAGGAACCTCCACACAGTTTTCCAGAGTGGCTGCACCAGTTCACATTCCCACCAACAGTGCAGGAGGGTTCCCCTTTCTCCACATCCTCTCCAACATTTGTAGTTTCCTGCCTTGTTAATTTGCCCCATTCTCGCTGGTGTGAGGTGGTATCTCTTTGTGGTTTTGATTTGTATTTCCCTGATGGCAAGTGACGTGGAGCATTTTCTCATCTGTTTGTTCGTCATGTCTATGTTTTCTTTGGTGAAATTCTGTTCATGTCTTTTGCCCATTTCATGATTGGATTGTTTGTTTCTTTGGTGTTGAGTTTAATAAGTTCTTTATTGATCTTGGATACTAGCCCTTTATCTGATAGGTCATTTGCAAATATCTTCTCCCATTCTGTAGGTTGTCTTGTAGTTTTGTTGACTATTTCTTTTGCTGTGCAGAAGATTTTATCTTAAGTCCCAATAATTCATTTCTGCTTTTGTTTCCCTTGCCTTCATAGATGTATCTTGCAAGAAGTTGCTCTGGCCAAGTTCAAAAAGGGTGTTGCCTGTGTTCTTCTCTAGGATTTTGATGGATTCTTGTCTCACATTTTGATCTTTCATTCATTTTGAGTTTATCTTTGTGTCTGGTGTAAGAGAGTGGTCTAGTTTCATTCTTCTGCATGTGGATGTCCAATTTTTCCAGCACCATTTATTGAAGAGACTGTCTTTTTTCCAGTGGATAGTCTTTCCTGCTTTGTCAAATATTAGTTGACTATAGAGTTGAAGGCCCGTTTCTGGATTCTCTGTTCTGTGCCATTGATTTATGTGTCTGTTTTTGTGCCAGTACCACACAGTCTTGATGATCACAGCTTTGTAGTACAACTTGAAATCCAGCATTGTGATGCCCCAGGCTCTGGTTTTCTTTTTCAATATTCCCTTGGCTATTCGGAGTCTTTTCTGATCCTATACAAATCTTTTTTTTTTTTTTTTTTTTTTTTTTTTTTGCAATTCCTATCTTTTATTTTTTTCCTTTTTTAAACATCTTTTTTTCTTCATTTTTTTTAAATTTATTTTTTATTGGTGTTCAATTTACTAACATACAGAATAACCCCCAGTGCCCGTCACCCATTCACTCCCACACCCCGCCCTCCTCCCCTTCTACCACCGCTAGTTCGTTTCCCAGAGTTAGCAGTCTTTACGTTCTGTCTCCCTTTCTGATATTTCCCACACATTTCTTCTCCCTTCCCTTATATTCCCTTTCACTATTATTTATATTCCCCAAATGAATGAGAACATATAATGTTTGTCCTTCTCCGACTGACTTACTTCACTCAGCATAATACCCTCCAGTTCCATCCACGTTGAAGCAAATGGTGGGTATTTGTCATTTCTAATAGCTGAGTAATATTCCATTGTATACATAAACCACAGCTTCTTTATCCATTCATCTTTCGTTGGACACCGAGGCTCCTTCCACAGTTTGGCTATCGTGGCCATTGCTGCTAGAAACATCGGGGTGCAGGTGTCCCGGCGTTTCATTGCATCTGTATCTTGGGGGTAAATCCCCAACAGTGCAATTGCTGGGTCGTAGGGCAGGTCTATTTTTAACTGTTTGAGGAACCTCCACACAGTTTTCCAGAGTGGCTGCACCAGTTCACATTCCCACCAACAGTGTAAGAGGGTTCCCTTTTCTCCGCATCCTCTCCAACATTTGTTGTTTCCTGCCTTGTTAATTTGCTCCATTCTCGCTGGTGTGAGGTGGTATCTCTTTGTGGTTTTGATTTGTATTTCCCTGATGGCAAGTGATGCAGAGCATTTTCTCATATGCATGTTGGCCATGTCTATGTCTTCCTCTGTGAGATTTCTCTCCATGTCTTTTGCCCATTTCATGATGGGATTGGTTGTTTCTTTGGTGTTGAGTTTAATAAGTTCTTTATAGATCTTGGAAACTATCCCTTTATCTGATATGTCATTTGCAAATGTCTTCTCCCATTCTGTAGGTTGTCTTTTAGTTTTGTTGACTGTATCCTTTGCTGTGCGAAAGCTTCTTATCTTGATGAAGTCCCAATAGTTCATTTTTGCTTTTGTTTCTTTTGCCTTCGTGGATGTATCTTGCAAAAAGTTACTGTGGCCGAGTTCAAAAAGGGTGTTGCCTGTGTTCTTCTCTAGGGTTTTGATGGAATCTTGTCTCACATTTAGATCTTTCATCCATTTTGAGTTTATCTTTGTGTATGGTGCAAGAGAGTGGTCTAGTTTCATTCTTCTGCATGTGGATGTCCAATTTTCCCAGCACCATTTATTGAAGAGACTGTCTTTCTTCCAATGGATAGTCTTTCCTCCTTTATCGAATATTAGTTGACCATAAAGTTGAGGGTCCACTTCTGGGTTCTCTATTCTGTTCCACTGATCTATGTGTCTGTTTTTGTGCCAGTACCACACTGTCTTGATGACCACAGCTTTGTAGTACAACCTGAAATCTGGCATTGTGATGCCCCCAGATATGGTTTCTTTTTTAAAATTCCCCTGGCTATTCGGGGTCTTTTCTGATTCCACACAAATCTTAAAAGAATTTGTTCTAACTCTCTGAAGAAAGTCCATGGTATTTTGATAGGGATTGCATTAAACGTGTCAATTGCCCTGGGTAACATTGACATTTTCACAATATTAATTCTGCCAATCCATGAGCATGGAATATTTTTCCATCTCTTTGTGTCTTCCTCAATTTCTTTCAGAAGTGTTCTATAGTTTTTAGGGTATAGATCCTTTACCTCTTTGGTTAGGTTTATTCCTAGGTATCTTATGCTTTTGGGTGCAATTGTAAATGGGATTGACTCCTTAATTTCTCTTTCTTCAGTCTCATTGTTAGTGTATAGAAATGCCACTGACTTCTGGGCATTGATTTTGTATCCTGCCACGCTACCGAATTGCTGTATGAGTTCTAGCAATCTTGGGGTGGAGACTTTTGGGTTTTCTATGTAGAGTATCATGTCATCGGCGAAGAGGGAGAGTTTGACTTCTTCTTTGCCAATTTGAATGCCTTTAATGTCTTTTTGTTGTCTGATTGCTGAGGCTAGGACTTCCAGTACTATGTTGAATAGCAGTGGTGAGAGTGGACATCCCTGTCTTGTTCCTGATCTTAGGGGAAAGGCTCCCAGTGCTTCCCCATTGAGAATGATATTTGCTGTGGGCTTTTCATAGATGGCTTTTAAGATGTCGAGGAATGTTCCCTCTATCCCTACACTCTGAAGAGTTTTGATCAGGAATGGATGCTGTATTTTGTCAAATGCTTTCTCTGCATCTAATGAGAGGATCATATGGTTCTTGGTTTTTCTCTTGCTGATATGATGAATCACATTGATTGTTTTACGGGTGTTGAACCACCCTTGTGTCCCAGGGATAAATCCTACTTGGTCATGGTGAATAATTTTCTTAATGTACTGTTGGATCCTATTGGCCAGTATCTTGTTGAGAATTTTTGCATCCATGTTCATCAGGGATATTGGTCTGTAATTCTCCTTTTTGGTGGGGTCTTTGTCTGGTTTTAGAATTAAGGTAATGCTGGCCTCATAGAACGAATTTGGAAGTACTCCATCTCTTTCTATCTTTCCAAACAGCTTTAGGAGAATAGATATGGTTTCTTCTTTAAACGTTTGATAAAATTCCCCTGGGAAGCCATCTGGCCCTGGACTCTTGTGTCTTGGGAGGTTTTTGATGACTGCTTCAATTTCCTCCCTGGTTATTGGCCTGTTCAGGTTTTCTATTTCTTCCTGTTCCAGTTTTGGTAGTTTGTGGCTTTCCAGGAATGCGTCCATTTCTTCCAGATTGCCTAATTTATTGGCGTATAGCTGTTCATAATATGTTTTTAAAATTGTTTGTATTTCCTTGGTGTTGGTAGTGATCTCTCCTTTCTCATTCATGATTTTATTAATTTGATTCTTTTCTCTTTTGTTTTTATAAGGCTGGCTAATGGTTTATCTATCTTATTTCTTTCAAAGAACCAACTCCTGGTTTTGTTGATCTGTTCTACAGTTCTTCTGGTCTCTATTTGAGTTCTGCTCGAATCTTTATTAACTCTCTTCTGCTTGGTGTAGGTTTTATTTGCTGTTCTTTCTCTAATTCCTTTAGGGTGAGGTTAGCTTGTGTATTTGGTTTTTTTCCAAGTTTTTGATGGATGCTTGTATTGCAATGTATTTCTCCCTCAGAACTGCTTTTGCTATATCCCAAAGATTTTGAATGGTTGTATCTTCATTCTCATTAGTTTCTATGAATCTTTTTAATTCTTCTCTAATTTCCTGGTTGACCCTTTCATCTTTTAGCAGGATGTTCTTTAACCTCCACGTGTTTGAGTTTCTTCCGAATTTCTTCTTGTGATTGAGTTCTAGTTTCAAAGCATTATGGTATGAAAATATGCAGGGGACAATCCCAATCTTTTGGTATCAGTTGAGACCTGATTCGTGACCTAGTATGTGGTCTATTATGGAGAAACTTCCATGTGCACTTGAGAAGAATGTGTATTCAGTTGCATTTGGATATAAAGTTCTGTAAATATCTGTGAAATCCATCCGGTCCAGTGTATCATTTAAAGCTCTTGTTTCATTCATGATGTTGTGCTTAGGAGATATGTCATTTGCAGAAAGCACCGTGTTAAAGTCTCCCAGTATTAGTGTATTATTATCTAAGTATGTCTTTACTTTGGTTATTAATTGATTGATATACTTGGCAGCTCCCACATTAGGGGCATAAATATTCATGATTGTTAGGTCCTCTTGTTGGATAGATCCTTTAAGTATGATATAGTGTCCCTTTTCATCTATTACCACAGTCTTTGAGATAAACTGTAATTTTTTAAGATTTATTTACTTATTATAGACATAGAGAGAGGCAGAGACACAGGAGGAGGGAGAAGCAGGCTCCATGCAGGAGCCTGACGTGGGACTCAATCCCAGGTCTCCAGGATAAGCCCTGGGCTGCAGGCGGTGCTAAACCGCTTCGCCACCGGGGCTGCCCAATAAACTGTAATTTATCTGATATGAGGATTGCTACCCCTGCTTTCTTTTTAGGGCTATTTGAATACTAAATGGCTCTCCAACCTTTCATTTTCAGGCTGGAGGTGTCCTTAGGTCTAAAATGAGTCTCTTGTAGACAGCGGATAGATGGGTCTTGCTTTTTTTATCCAGTCTGAAACCCTGCATCTTTTGATGGGATCATTAAGCCCATTCACGTTCAGAGTTACTATTGAAAGATATGAATTTAGTGTCATCATAATACCTATTCAGTCCCTGTTTTTGTGGATTATTTCTTTGGCCTTTCTCTTTCTTTTACAGAGTTCCCCCTTCATATTTCTTGCAGAGCTGGCTTGGTGGTCTTATATTTTTCAGTTTCTGCCTATCTTGGAAGCTCTTTATCTCTCCTTCTATTCTGAATGAGAGCTTTGCTGGATAAAGTATTCTTGGCTGCATGTTCTTCTCATTTAGGACCCTGATATATCCTGTCAGCCTGCCAGGTCTCTGTGGAGAGGTCTGCTGTTAATCTAATATTTCTCCACATATAAGTTAGGGATCTCTTGTCTCTTGCTGCTTTACAGATTTTATCTTTGGAATTTGCAAGTTTCACTATTAAACGTCGAGGTGTTAAAAAAAATAAATAAATGTCGAAGTGTTGAATGATTTTTATTGATTTTTAGGGGAGAGAACCTCTCTATCTCTTGGATCTGAATACCTGTTTCCCTCCCCAAATTAGGGAAGTTGTCAGCTATGATTTGTTCAAATATGCTTTCTGGTCCTCTGTCCTTCTCAGTGCCCTCTGGAACCCCAATTAAATGTCGATTTTTCCTTCTGAGGCTGTCATTTATTTCCCTTAACCTTTCCTCATGGTCTTTTAATTGTTTTTATCTTTTTTCCTCAGCTTCCTTCCTTTTTTTTTTTTTTAAATTTTTTTTAAATTTTTATTTATTTATGATAGTCACAGAGAGAGAAAGAGAGAGAGGCAGAGACATAGGCAGAGGGAGAAGCAGGCTCCATGCACCGGGAGCCTGATGTGGGATTCGATCCCGGGTCTCCAGGATCGCGCCCTGGGCCAAAGGCAGGTGCCAAACCACTGCGCCACCCAGGGATCCCAACTCAGCTTCCTTCCTTTCCATCAACTTGTCTTCTATGTCACTCACTGTTTCTTCTACCTCATTAACCCTCATCATTAGGACCTCCAGTTTGGATTGCATCTCATTTGATTGATTTTTAATTTTGGCCTGATTAGATCTAAATTCTGAGCCATGAAGTCTTTTGAATCCTTTATGCTTTTTTCCAGAGCCACCAGTAGCTTTATAATTGTGCTTCCGAATTGGCTTTCTGATACCGAATTGTAATCCAAATTCTGTAACTCTGTGGGAAAGAGTACTGTTTCTGATTCTTTCTTTTGTGGTTAGATCTTTCTAGTCATTTTGCTCAGTGCAGAGTGGCTAAAAACAAGTTGTACTTGTTAGAAGCGCGAACTCTTCTCTCTGTATCGTTCCAGCTGTTCTCTCTTTAAATCTCAGGTTGAATTCGTAGGTTTTCAGGATGATTTGAAAGTTATCTAGGTAAGTTGGTGGAGACAGGTGACTTGGGGACCCTACTGCTCTGCCATCTTGCCCCAAGCTCCCCCAAAAATGTATTTCTTGTTTGGAATTTTATTTCCTTCATGTGGTATGTGTACTTGGGTTTTGAGAAAAATGGAAAAGATGGTAGTAGATAAAAGTCCTTCAAAACTTGGGAATCAATTTGGGGAAAATCAAAAGGAAGAATAGACACTCTGTATAGGTCTATATCTATTAAAGAAGGTAAATTAGTAATAATCTTCCAAAACAGAAAGCAGTAGGCCTACATGAGTTCACTGGTGAGTTCAACAACAGAATGTTTAATGAGGAAATTATAGATTATCTACAGCCTTTTCTAGAAGACAGAAGCAGAGGGAATACTTCCTAACTCATTTTGAGGCCAGCATTATCCTAACACCAGACAAAGATATTACAAGAAAAGAAACTACACGTCAACATTTCTTATGAACACAGATACAAAAATCCTCAAAAATAAAATATTAACAAATAAATTCAACAATGTATAAAAAGAATTATATGCCATGAGTAAGTGGGATTTAACCCAGGTATTCAAGGCTGGTTCAATATTTGAAAAATCAAATTATGTAATCCATCATATCAATAGGTTAAAGAAGAAAAATTATATAATCATTTCAATAGATAAAGACAAAATTTGACAAGATTCAACACCTATTTATGACAATAAAATTCTCAGCAAACCAGGAATAGAGGGGGAATATCCTCAACTTGATAAAGGAGACTTACAAAAACCCTACAGTTAATACTTAATGGTGAAAAACTAGAAGTTTTCCTGCTAAGATTAGGAACAAAACAAGAATGTCTCCTCTCATGACTCCTTTTAATTGTACTGGAAATCTTAGTTAATGCAATAAGACAAGAAAAAGAAATAGGGGGACGCCTGGGTGGCTCAGTGGTTGAGCATCTGCCTTTGGCTCAGGTCATAATCCAGGGTCCTGGGATCAAGTCCCATGTAAGGCTCCCTGCAGGAAACCTGCTTCTCCCTCTTCCTATGTCTCTGCCTCTCTCTCTGTGTCCCTCATGAATAAGTAAATAAAATCTTTTTTTTTTTAAAGAAAAGGAAATAGGATGGAAATAGGACGTTCATAGATAAGATGACACAATGTTGTCAAGATGTCAGTTCTTCCTAACTTGATCTATTGATTTAATGTAATCCCATTAAAATACCAGGAAGTAATTTTGTGGATATCAACAAATTGATTCTAAAGTCCATATGATGAGGCGAAAGACCCAAAAGAGCCAATTTAATGTTGAAGAAGAACAAAGTTGGAGGAACAATAGTGCCTAACTCTAAATCTTATTATAAAGCCATAGTAATCAAGACAGTATGATCTTGGCAAAAGAATAGACAAATATATCAGTGAAGCAGAATAGAGAGCCCAGAAATAGACCCACATAAATATAGTCAACTGATCTTTGGCAAAGGAGCAAAGGAGATACAATGGAGCAAAGATAGTTTCTTCAACAAACGATGCCAAACAACTGGTCATTCACACATACAGAAAGAATCTAGACACAAACCTTATACCCATCACAAAAATAACCTGAAATGGATAATAGACCTAAATATAAAGTATTAAACTATGAAATTCCTGGAAGACAACATAGGAGAAAATTTCAATGACCTTAGGTGTGGCAATGGCTTTTTAGGTACACCAAAGGCATGATCCATGAAAAAAAAAAAAGACTTGATAAGCTGTGAGCAGTCATGGAGTAGGGTTCTCTTGCCCTATACCAAATACATTCTTCTAAGTACTCATTAGACCTTTATAGAACTTTACATTGTTCTTTACTCACAAGGTCAATTTACTGTTTTGAAGTCATATGGAGTCCATAGGCAGGAAGCAAGCACTAGGGTTTTCGTCTAATTAACTCTTTCCCTTGCCCTGTATAAAAGCAGAGCTAGACTGCATAAGCCATAAAGTGACAGAGTATCTCAGGAGAGATTCTCCTGGTTTCTTTGTCTTTTGGATAAGTCACTCTTTAACCCACAGAATAAAGAAATTTCAACTCTTAGTTTCTTTTGTGTCTCATAAATTCCTTGCATAATCTACTCATTGGTTATATACACGTGGTCCTTCTTTTCTCCCCCATTTGTCTCTGCAGGGAGAGATGTTCTGTAAGGTGAGAGAGAGCAAAGGGAATCCACTGAGTGCTTCCCAGCTGCAGCTGGTTTTCTTTTAAAATACCTGAAATTAGTATGCTATTTTGAGGATTGATTTCTATTCTAGGACTACCCAATCTAATCTACATTAGAAATGTCTAATCTTCCTACTGGCATTTGCAAAGGACCCTCATGTTAATTGCACATGGCTCTACTTAAGCCACCTGACTAAGCTAGGATTTAAATGTTTCTCCTCAATGCTCAGGTTTATTCTCTGATAATGGGATGGGAGGATGTATAGCCTCATATTATGCCCCAACACAAGTCTGACTTTTAGTTGTTTGACAAACTTGTAAGCAGACAAGACCACAGATACTGACTTGAACTATCTTAAGGAGAAGGGGATTATTGAGAGACAATTAGGAAGCAGACAGTGTAATCGGATCTGGGAGACTGACTTGGAATTGGGCAGGAATCAAGGGGGTTTTGAAGCCCTGGTCATTAGGAATCTTGGCACTTATCATAAGCAGAATAGTGAGGAGGGGACTCCATCCCTGAAGTGCACATCTTCCAGACTTTTCTGTTGTTTCTCTCACTGGCTTAACATTCTGAGTCTAAGAAAGAGCATCTGATAACATAATCTGATAATGTGTCACATGCTTGGTGCCTGGCTCTGCTGAGTCAAGGAGGGCAAGGATCTGTTTCCTTCAGCTTCAGTAATGGAGTGTGGTCACCAGGAATTACTGCCCCACAGAGATTACACACAGTCTGGATGTGTGAATTTCATTTTAAAAAAGTTTTTATTTATTTATTCATGAGAGACACAGAGAGAGGCAGAGACATAAGCAGAGGGAGAAGCAGGCTCCCTGCGGGGAGCCTGACACCGAACTTGATCCCAGGACCCTGGGATCATGACCTAAGCCGAAGGCAGACACTCAACCACTGAGCCACCCAGGTGTCTCAGTCTATTCTTTTTTTATTTGTTGTGTCATGTTCCAATGTATGAATGTGCCATAGTTTGTTTATACTGTTAATGGATGTTTTAGATTGTTGGCAGTTTTTGGCTACTAGGAATAAAGCTGTTATAAACATTCTTGAACAAATTTTTATAGACACACAACTCAATATGTTATTTTGGGGAGGGTATACTTAGAAGTGGAATTGCTGCATCATAAGATAGATGTATGTTTAGCTTCCTTTTTTGAGAAGTTCTTGTTCAAGAATTTTGCCCATTTTAAAAGCTTTCTTTCTTTCTTTTTTTTTTTTTTATAAGATTTTATTTATTTATTCATGAAAGACACAGAGAGAGGCAGAGACACAGGCAGAGGGAGGAGCAGTGGGACATGGGACTCAATCCCAGGACTCTAGGATCACGCCCTGGGCCTAAGGGAGGTGTTTAACCACTGAGTCACCCAAGTGTCCCTCTTTGTCATTTCTTAATGGTGCTCTTTGAAGAACAAAACCTTTAAAATTTGATAAAGTCCCATTTATCACATTTTTAACTTATGTAATTCATGCTTTTGGTGTCCTAAGAAACATTTACTTAACCTAAATATAAGATTTCTCTCTTATGTTTTAAAACATGTTTTAAAATCTTCGAGGAGGTTTATAGTTTTTGCTTCTAGATTTAGTTCCATAATCCATTTTAAATTAATCTTTGTGTGATGTGAATTGGCTAACCAAGTTATCACACATTGCCTAAAGTCATTTACATTTAAATTCTTTTCAGAGCTTTCTTATTGACCAGTAGTCTTCACTTAAAAAAAAAAAAATCCAGAAGTATTCCTTTGACTATAGAATACACATTTTGTTTTGCTCATGTATAATGGTATAATATAATAGTGAAATTAGGCAAGTAACTGTAAGTTAAGAATTTTTGGTAACTATGAAATCTTATTTTAGTTTTTCTCATTATTTCTTTTAAAATTTTGGGAATTTCCTCTATTAGTATTTATCATCATTATTCCTGTTTTTATCAATTAAAATTTAAGCTCAGAAATATAATTTTTTCAGCCATACAAAAGATTTATGCTAATATTAGGTGTTAATGCAGGTTTTCAATGCCAAACTTTTCATCTCAGCACATGTGAAATAGAAAAAAATTACAAAATGTTTATAAGAAGAGCGAGTCAGATTATTATAGCATAAATATCACCTTTCTATTCACAAACAGATGTGATATACATGGGTATTATTATCATATTTATTATTCATTGAGGTCACATCTATTAAACATGCGAAAGTCCTATCGTATGACTTATATCCTATAAATAATCCAGGCAGAATGGTGTGCTACTTATTTCTTGAAATGCTCTGTTTTCAAATAGTCTGATTTGATGAGTTTTGCTATTTTCCTTTTTGGATGATCATTCTATAGGTTAGTCTCAAAATATTCTCATTTGTTACATTAGCTAATTTACCTTTTTTCAATTGTGTTATATCTTTGCCATTTCATCCTCAGAAAGCTATAAACAGCTGTCATTGTCAGTGACATTAATCATCCTGTGGCTAGCCTTACAATGGTTAGCACTTATCCATTTGTTTATTTGTTTGTTTATTTTTAAAAACTTTATTTATTTATTTATTTGAGAGAAAGAGAGCGCGTGCACACACATGAGGGATTGGGGAGTAGAGGAGAGGAAGAGAAGCAGACTCCCCTCTGAGCAAGGAGCCTGATGTGGAGCTTGAACCCAGGACCCTTAGATCATTACCTGAGCTGAAGGGAGCTGCTTCACCGAGTAAGTCACCCAGGCACCCCAGCACTTATCCTTTTAGTCTGTTGGATTTCCTTCATTTCCCTCGGAAATTTCTCTGATTTTAGTTGCCACCTCAAATATGGATTTTTTTATGCCATGTAGTGAAATATGAGCTTCATCTTAATATAGTACTGGAGAATATAATACTCTGTGAATGATCAGGTCATCATCTTATTCCAAGGTCCTCAGGAATCATCCACACCTTCCAGATAAAGCCCAAAACTCTTTGCTTAGCACTCAGACAAATCATCTCAGTTATAAGTAATGTTCCTCTCCTTGTTATTCCATTACATTGTCTTCATACCTCTGACATGAGGGGTTGGGGAGTAGAGGAGAGGAAGAGAAGGAGGAAGAGAAGCAGACTCCCCTCTGAGCAAGGTGCCTGATGTGGAGCTTGAACCCAGGACCCTTAGATCATTACCTGAGCTGAAGGGAGCTGCTTCACCGAGTGAGTCTCCCAGGCACCCCAGCACTTATCCTTTTAATCTGTTGGATTTCCTTCATTTCCCTCAGAAATTTCTCTGATTTTAGTTGCCACCTCAAATATGGATTTTTTATGCCATGTAGTGAAATATGAGCTTCATCTTAATACAGTACTGGAGAATATAATACTCCAGTATTATATAATGTGTCTTTATAATAGAGCTGCAGTGCACAAGCCCTTAATTTATATGACTTCAAATCTAAGTAGAGCAGAAAGAAAATAAATTTAAACGGTTCAGTTTTAACCACTAGTCCTGAATCCGTTAGTGTAGACAGAGAAGCTGAAGCCCTATGAATGATGTAGCGTATGGGATTGTTATGAGCATTAGCCCTTATGTAATTGTAGGGGCTGCTTCAGCAGCCTGTCTGGTGTTGGGCCTGCAGTCAGCAGGAACAACAGTCAGGAAGGAAAGATGGTCATGAAATGGGGGAGAATAAAAAAAGATTGGATTTGGTGAGGATAAGCCAGAAACCACGAGGAAAAACTAGAACCTATAAGAACAAATTAGGACTTGCATTAGTCTCTTTTGTATCTAACTTCAGTGATACATGTGACTTGTAGGATAAGGTGGTGTCTTTGGCCACACTGTTGAACAGGCATCTAGTTTAGGATTCAGAGTAGCTGAGAGAGGAGAGCTGATGGGAGCTGGAGAGCCGTGGCCATGCCCACGTGGTAAGCCAGCAGATCAGTGCCTGGCCCTACAATGATCTTCAGAGCATAAACATATCTTATGTTTTACTTCTGCCTTTCAAATCTCACACAAATTTATCTCTTTACTAACTCTAACCTAGAATCATACAGGGAAGGGAATTCTGGGAAATGCAATTCCATCTTAGCTAAGTTAATGTGGTAGAAAGCCACCAGAAGCCCACTTCTGCCTAAGCCCTTGAGTAAACAAGGGATTGGAGAGATGCATCTGGTATATTTTCAGTCTGTCTCAGTTTCCAAGTACCTATAGTGTAAGCATCTCACTGTGCGGAGTGCAATGCTACTATTCAACTATTTAGTTGAATTTTTCAGACAAGATTGCTTTCCTAATCATAAGCCAATTGCTTCATTACATGCTCACAAGAAAGTGATTTGATCCAAAGCTGGAGGGAAAACTGGCTGGATTGGGTCTATGAACCAAGAGATGCTATGTGGGTCTCTAACATGGTACCTTCCTAAGAAGTTATTTCTAAAGTAACTTGGCTCATTTATTGAATTTTCAATTTACACATTATCTTTGGAACCCAATCCTGGTTTTAGAACTTTTTTCAATAAATATTTGTTAAATGGTGAATGAATGGTATAGGGGTTTCTTTTGTATTCCTCTTACCAACTAGCAAAGTGCTTGACATGTATTAGATATTTAATAGATGTGAGTTAAATTATTTATTGAAAATTTTTATTGTATTGTGTAATATTAAAACAAGAATATTACAAATATTTTCCTTTTTAATAGGTTGAGAAGTTGCCCTTGGTACAAACCACTGGATGTTGTGTATGTTTTGAGGTCTGGGTAAAAGTGACTGCCCATTCAATGGTAGTTTTGCAAGGTGAGTTGAAGCTTGTACAAAAGTAAATGTATATTAAAGTACTTTGAAAAACTTTGGCCCAGTTTGTTTCTATCTCTCTCTGTCCTCTGTTGCTCTTGTTTGCAAATTATCTTTAAAATATTACTACTAAGAGGGGACACCTGGGTGGCTCAGTGGTTGGGCATCTGCCTTCGGCTCAGGTCATGATCCCGGGGTCCTGGTATTGAGTCTCACACTGGGCTCCCAGCAGGGAGTCTGCTTCTCTCTCTGCTTGTGTCTCTGCCCCTCTCTGTGTGTCTCTCATAAATAAATTAATAAAATCTTTAAAAAAATATATTACTGCTAAGATAATCCATGCTCTTGGTAAACAGTAAGTAAAGGAGAAAAGTTAACCTAAAAGTTCTCTGAACTGCTCTCCACACGAAATTCCATACTATCCCAAAATAGCCACTGTTAATATTTTTATGTCTTTCCTCAAATATTCTATGAATTTATAAACATATATATGAATACACATATATATTTATATGTATACTTGAAACAAATAGCATATTATTAATACAATTCTGCAAGTTTTCACTTAATATATCTTGAAACTAAAAAAAAATAAAAAATATATCTTGAAACTTTTAAAATATCAGCACATAAATGTACAACTTTCTTTTTTTTTTAAGATTTTATTTATTTATTCATGAGAGACACAGAGAGAGAGATAGATAGAGAGAGAGGCAGAGACACAGGCAGAGGGAGAAGCAGGCTTCATGTAGGGAGCTCAACGTGGGACTCAATCCCAGGTCTCCAGGATCACACCCTGGGCTGAAGGTGGCACTAAACCGCTGAGCCGCCCGGGCTGCCCAGTGTACAACTTTCTTTTAAGCAAACTCTTAAAATGTATTCCAAAGTACAATTTACAATTTAACTAGTTCCCTGTGATGGTTATCTTAGGTTAATTCTAAGAATTAGCATTACAAACGATGTTTTATATATTTCTTTGTCTGTACCATGCAGGTGTATCCAAAGAGCAAATTCTGTAAGCAGTGGAATTACAAGGTTTGCTTGAGCTTTGTTATCAACTAAAGGGTATGTATTTTCAGGATACATGTTTATAGCTCATTTAAAGTTGCTAGTAAACACTGAGTCGCATGTATCTCCACAGCTTCTTTTGTCAAGAGACTTTTGGTAAAAGGAAAAGATGTTGAAAGAAAAGTCTTTGCCTTTATCATTTGCAGATCTTCCTTCGGTCATCTATAATTCACTAATAATTAGCACTAATTTCATAACCATTGTTTGAAAGTGAAGACAACTTTTCTGGAGACTAGAAGTGTCATCACCATGTTTAGGTTAATCTAATCTATTATTCTAAGAAACTAATATATTTTTTCAACTTCATTATCTTAAGATTGAATAATAATCCTGACATGACCACTAAAAAGTAGCTGGCTCAGCAATTGTCAAGACAGCTGTCACAAAAGAGTTTGCCCATTATTTGCTGCTGGCCCATTCCACAACCTTCCCTGGTTATTTCCCCAAAGAATTTGAGACAGCCTATTCTGCAGACAAGTGCTTGAGGACTAAACAGGATAGACTGCCCTCATAGACTAAGG
This sequence comes from Canis lupus familiaris, assembly GCF_011100685.1. Classification (NCBI taxonomy): domain Eukaryota; kingdom Metazoa; phylum Chordata; class Mammalia; order Carnivora; family Canidae; genus Canis; species Canis lupus. The sequence continues at coordinate 13,273,235 of NC_049242.1, read as the reverse complement.
GCAGAAGGCAGGTCATAAAGGAGAGAGTGGGAGGAAATTATTTTTCCAAGAAACCAGCTTATGAAAGGCCTAAAACCCAGTTCTGAGCTTCTTATTAGAAGGTGGAGAGAGAAAGGCTGAGTTATGGAGCTTGTCATTTTCCAGCACAGAGGTTCTCAGTCCTATTAGACACAACGATTCTTTTTTATAACAAATATTTTGCCTGAGCGCCTTATTACTATCTAAAGTGAAGTTTATGGATAATACAGCTTATTTACCCATACCACTTAAAAATGAATATAAATGGGACACCTGAGTGGCTCAGTATTTTAAGTATCTCATCTAACTCTTGATCTCAGCTCAGGTCTTCACCTCAGGGTTGTGAATTCAAGCCCCACCCTGGGCTCCATACTGAACGTGGAGTGTACTTACAAAAAATGAATATAAAGTCAGAGCTCTAGTATAATGTAAGTAATGTATAGTAAAATAATATATGGGAGCTGGAGAGCTGTGTGTTCAGGCATGACTATGCTGGAAGGCCAATGAAGTTGCCACATCCTTATACCAACAGGAAGAATCACTATGAATGCCACAGCTACAAATGCAGTCTGGCTTAGGTGTGTTGGCTACTCAACTGCCACCAGCCTCATCAACTGTAATGATTATAGTTTTCCTAAATAGTGAAGAATTCTTAAATCCTGAAAAGAAAGGTGTAATCTTTTCTCAGTTTACTTGGATTTTGAATTTCTAGGATATTAAGTGATATTGAAACTAAGTAAAAACTTCTTCATATTTGCACTTAAAGTGGATTTTTTTTCTAGGTTCATAAGTAGCCTTTTCTTTTCTTACATAGAAATCTGATGAGATATTGCAACATAGTACAGAATGTGGAACAGTCTTCACTGTACAGGACTGTAGTGTACATTGCAGGCCATCAGGCACCCCTAATTTCTGTTCACACTAAGTGCCAGAGGTTTCTCCCTCCAACCACCATTGCAATAGTCACTTTGGAAATCTGCTTGGCATTATATGTTAAAATCTGCATTTCCTGTGACCCATAATCTACTCCTAATTGTATACACATCAGAAATGAGTATGGATGTACATCAAAAGTTTTGTTGAAGGATGTTTGCAGCAACATTATTCCTATTAGCCCTCAAATGGAAATAACTCATATGTTCCCTCAGTAATGGAACGGATAAATAAATTGTGTCATATTCATACACAGGAATAATATACAACAGTGAAAACGAACAAATTGCTACCACCGAAACCATGGAGAATCTTACAAACATCATGTTGAGGGACAGAGCCACAAATAAAATAATACATACTATATGATTCCAAAAGTTGAAACACAGATAAAACAAATTTATAGTATTTGTTGGAATAATGGCTGGAGGAGGAGTGAGATGTTTCTGTGGTGCTGACAGAACTTCTCCCTCCCTCCCTCCCTCCCTCCTTTTTTCCTTCCTCCTTCCCTCCCTTCCTTCCTCCTCCCTCCTTTCCTTTTTCCAGTTATCATTTATTTTTATCAACACAAGTTAGTATCCTGTGGAACACACTCTGGGAAAACTCTTTGTGTGACTTTAGTTTTATTAACTCCCAGTTTTCATAGAGAACCTCAGAGGGTTAGGGTAGCCTGCCTAATCCTAAGTGAGTAGTGAGTGGTGGATGCAAGAGTTCTATTTCTTGGCCTGGGTGGGGCTCACGTGTGTGTTCACTTTGGGATAATTCATTATCAGCAGAGGGGAGACTGACTATTACAACAAGTCATCCTACAGGATGACGTTCGTGCAGTGTACAGGGAATTAAAAAATGACTGTAATTAAAGAAACGTCCGTTTCTCTCCCCAGCCCTCCAGGGAAAACCAAACGCGAGAAACAAAATCCAGTTCAAACTCCAGCCCTCCCGCAGATCTGCAGACGCAAACGTCCACGCCGGGGTTAGAAAGTATTTCCGAACGGGTGCAAGGTGGTTACAGAAGCAACCAAGTCTCTTCGCTGCCCCGGGGAAGAAGGGAAAGGAAAAGATAAACACGGAGTTACCCCCCAGCCTTGCCGTGGGCGCTCCGGAATCACCCTGGCAACGTGGGCCGCGACCCACCCTGGGGGGCGGAGCCAAGGCCCCGGGTTGACACCCTAGCAACGCCGCAAGCCTTTGTCGCGTCTTAGCAACACGTCTCGCCACCCTGCGGCTGGCCTACCCTCCCTTCCCTGCTCTGGGCTCGCTCCCGCTCACCCTGTCATTGGGCCTCTCGGTGTCCTCTCAGTGTCCCCAAAGGCTTTCATGTGCATCCTGGTGCAGGACAGCCCTCGGGGTTCCTGCGGTGGGAGCCCCTCAGGAGGAACCAGGGCAGTGGGAGGGACAGTGAGAAAGAACACTTAAGAAAGAAGGAAAAAATAAAATCAAGATTTGGTAATTTTTACTTTTAAGAGACATCCGTAGCTCTGTGGAGAAGGGATTGGAGGGTGGGAAAAATCACTTTTGTACAAACTCCATAAAAAGAAGAGACCTGTTGAGGACTGAGCACCGATCCAACTAGAAAGCTGCGATGTTGGACACTATCATCCCTTCCATGCAGGACCAGGGCAGGCAGGTGCTGCCTACCCTGCTGTCGCTCAGCCAGGAGGGTAAGTACTTGATAAGGGGTGAGTGCCCTGGGGGCTGGATCTTCACCTGCTGCGAGGAGGAGGTGGAAAACCTCCTTCCCTATCCACTGGAGTGGCTATGTTGTCTTGGAAACGGGCTGGTAATCTCAGCAGGCTCATATTGGATACCCAGAGACAGTTTCTTTATTGACTGCCTTAATGAGCGAAAGGGGCCAACTGAGGATTTTGATAAAAGAGATAATGTATTAACTTGGGGACCAGGGCAAAGTGAGTGCTCAATAAATGTTAGCTAAAAGCAACCACCCCAAATGGCTGCTCCTCAGACATCATGCAAAGAAAATGGGTCAGGTGATGCAGGGCCTAGTAATCATATTAAAGATGGTAGCCTTTATTTTAAGCCTGACTGAAGGCTGTTGAGTGTTTTGCATGGGGCTAAAGGAGGAGTTGAATGACATGATCAAGTTTGTGTTTTGAGACGATTGCTCTGGATGCAAAGTGGAGAATGAACTGGAGTGTCAAGAATGCCTAGAACAGTAACTTAAGTGAAAGTGAATAGTAGTTTGGTCTAAAATGGTAGCAGTAAAAGTGGAGAGAAGTAGACAGACCAAAAGGCTATTTACAGGTAAACTCTACAGGTAGTGGACTGGATAGGAGGGTGGGAGAGGAAGGAAGTCTCAAGGATGAGTTCTGAGTTCCTGGCTCATATAACTGAATAGATGGTGGTGCCAGTCATTGAGATCAAAACCCTGGCTAACAGCATAAGATTCAAGGGAAGGAAGGTCCTGTTTTGAGCACATGACGTGTCTTTTGTGAGATATCCAAAGAAGCAGTTGGATACACATGTCTAGAACCTGAAAACAGGGAGGGTGTCTGGGCTTCTAAAAAAAACACGTGGGAGTCATCAGCATATTGGCAGTCATTAAAGCCCTGGGTATGGATGTGACTGCCTAAACAGAGTCTGGAGTGAAGACCGAAAGCTGAGGGCTGTACATTTGAAAATTCCAACACTTAAAGGCTGAGTTGAGGAAGATTACCTTACAAAGGAGACAGAGAAGAAATGGCTAGACAGGTAGGAAGAGAACCCAGGAGACAGTAGTGTGGAGCCAATGGAGAGGTGTTTAAAGGAGGAGAGAGCGATCACTAGTGTTAGATAAGACTGAAGGGTGGGAGAGGTGAAAATTAAACATATCTATTGAATTTATGGACAAGGGGACCATTGGGGACCGCTCAGCAAGAGCTTTATTGGTTGAACAACAGAAACACAAGTCAAATGACTACTTATTAACGTTCACAGATGAACCATTGTAAGGAGATGAGGATGAACTTTCAATCTCAGCAAAACACATAAATTAACTTTTCATCATTGTATATATCAAGTTCTGTTGCTTCCACGTGTTTCACCAAAGTTTACTATAATGTAATTAGGGTACTTAGAATGCCCAGTCATCATTTAATGGATGAGAACTGTTCAAATTATTGAAGACTACATATAGCTAGCCATCTGCAGAGGCAGGAAGGCCACACATTGATCTTTCCATTGCAGTGTGCTCTGGGAGTATGTTTCTTTGTTCAAATCACTCTTGAATATTTTGCTTTTTTGTGTCAGTATTTTAATTTTAGAAGAGGTCTTATGAAGTCAGGGAACTTTTATATTTGGTATTAACATCTATTTCAAGCATATATTATCCTATAATTTACATAATGGACACTTAGTTCCTTTTTATAATGATCATATGTAAAATAAGTATTCCTGCTACTTGGCACTGTGTTTAAAAATATGATTTTGAATGCATAAAACGTTTAGAATTGGAAGTCAAATGATGGTTGAACCGAGAATAGAAGAAATGTCCAGGGATTATTTCTTTATAATAGTGATTTTTGGTATTTCAGTATTTGATTAAAATAAATAACCCCAGGTTTCTCTAAAATATAAAAGTAGCATATTCTTTAACTTGTGTTTTAGACTGGATTACAGTTTCTATTTTGAGATTTAGTGATGTCCTCTGACTTTAGGATGTCAGAAAAATCAAAGTTAAAAATCATAGTTTGTAAGATTTTCAAATCCATCTATTCCAGTTGAAGTGCAGGACCCTAAAGCTTCCTAAAGGAAATTATGTGCAGGTTTTCTTTGTCTTCAGTAAGAAGTAACAAATTTCAGTTTAGAGTTATAGACTCTCCTCTTACATAATTTATCCATTAGATTGTATAGAGTAAAACAACATGACTTGAATATACCATCCAAGTGAAGACAGATGATCCTCAAATTTCCAGTTAAGCTCCATCAAGTCTTTTCATTAGGGTTTGGTTGCAAGCGATATAGTTTCTCCTGGCTCTAATTAAATCATTTCCTTTTGGAATAGATTGCTTTCCTGAAATTTGAGTTATGTATCATGAGTCTAGGTGAAATGACTTAACAGTTTGGACTTAGTAACTTTGAAAGATCTCTGTGTAAATCCGGGTATGGAGATTCTGTATTATTAGTAATTTAATGACATTTTTGGTCATGATGAAAAATTTTATTTAGTATACAATTGGGATTGGTTGAAAGATCTTCTTAGTGCTTAGCAGCCAGAAGTAGAATTCTTTTGTCTATCGTAGTGGGAAGGAGTGGGGAATACAGTAGGATAGAGCAGGATAGAGAAAATACTTGGTTATAATAAACTGTGTTTCTGTGATTTAGTGTGAAGGGAAGAATCACTTGGCTTACTGTAGCATGCAGCCCTAGTTTTCTCGGTGGTAAGTGAATTTCCATCACCCAACTTATTCCCAGATGCCCATGAGAATCACTGGTACTTCTCATTGCCTAACCTATTCCTTTTGTAGCATATTAATAAAAATACTTATAACCTTGATATTCTGGAATTAAAAGACTGTAATTTCCCTGCTTTAGGTAGTGGTTTAAGCCATTAGAAATAAAAGTTATACCAATAAATCAAGCAGTTTCCAAAGTTGGGAAAGAATTGGTCTTTTGTCACCAACTGTATCCATATTCCAATGTGGCAACCTGGTAAATGTCACTGTTCTTGATCTTTTGTTTGGAGAATTAAAACATAACACTCTTGATTTGCAAAGAGTTCCTCACTGGAAAGTATCTTTTTTTTTTTTTTTTAAAGAAAAGTATTTTTTTTAAAGATTTTATTTATTTGAGAGAGAGAAAGAGAGCACATACTTGCCCATGAGCAGGGGGAGAGGCAGAGGGAGAGAAAGTTAAGCAGATTCCATGCTGAGTGCAGAGCCCAACATGGGGCTCAATCCCACAACCCTGAGATCCTGACCTGAGCCCAAATCAGGAGTCAGATACTGAACCAACTGAGCCACTCAGGCGCCCCTGGAAAGTATCTTTATAAGCTGAAACCCACCTTGGGGCCCAAGTTCCTGCTCCGCTGTGTCGGGTATACTTGGACCCAAGCTCGAGCTTCTTAATAAACATTCGTGTGTTTGGAAAAAAAAAAAGAAAGTATCTTTAATACACATAATTAGGTTTGGAATGGAGATATCAAGACAGACTTAATTTTCTGCATTTCCTTTTTTTCCTTTTCTAGGCTTAAATTTTTTATTTGCATATAAAAAATTGTGCATTCCCATAATTAAAATCATTTGAACAAAAAAATAGCACTCTGATTAAACTGCATTTTATAGCCTGCAGGACACCTCAGACCAGCTTCGTTTTTAGATTTTACTGTTCTCCCACCCAGCTTCTTCCATTACCAACATCCAAGTTCTTTTCCTTCCCTGCCAGCCAGCCAGGCAGATGGAAGAGGCAAGCGTGGCTTTCGTTGTCAGTAGTTCTCGATTCTTTGGTGTCAAAAGGGGCAGCATAGTCATTTAAACTTGATCCAACTTCTTTGCATCTGACAAAGTTAAATAGCTAAAAGAAGGCACTACTTGTGGAACGTGTGGTGCATACTGGCATGCATGCCTCATTAAGATTCGCCTGCTTGCTTCTTCTGTTCAGTCGTTTCTTTTGAAAGCAGTGAGTTTTTCTCCTGCGTTTCTGTCTTCTTCAATTTCAACATATCAAATTTCTCACTCTAAGCCATATTGGGTTTGTCAGACTTGGTTGCAGAAGAAGTGGAGCAAGGCACAGGAGCCAGCGAAGTCTGGTTTGCACAGTGGCCACCGCCAAGTCTTTGTATTTCTAAATATTAGTTATACCTAGAGTATACCTTTATATCACATATTTAACGCTAGTTATTGGCAACTACTTATTTTTCTACCAGTTTTTCTTTGGGGGGGTGGGCGGAAACACAACTCAGAACAAGAAAAACAAAGAAGACCTCTCTCTGATCATTCAAAGCAGAAGTGAGAAGTCTGTGCACTGATTCAAAGTAAAGTCCCTTGGGTCCCGACCCAAAGGTCTGTTGTTAAAAATTATTGTTTTAGACATAATATTAGTATATTTGTTGAAATAAAAAACATAGATCAGAAGCAGTAAATTAGGATTATGGAGGGGTTCTGCAGAGCACTAGCAGCAGAGAGAGGTGACAGCTGGTAGTCTAAGAGTAACAAATGAGAATGAAAAGTAAGTCAAGGGGTGCCTGGGTGGCTCAGTCAGTTAGGTGTCTACCTTCCGCTCAAGTCATGATCCCGGGGTCCTGGGATTGGGCCCCCTGCTCAGAGGGAGTCTGCTTCCTCTCCCCGTCCTCCACTTGTGCTCCTTTCCTCTCCCTCTCTCTCTAACAAATAGATAAAATAATTTTTAAAAAAGCAAATAAAAAATATGGTGATCAAAAAAAAATATGGTGATCATTTTGCAATATGTACAAATAGCGTATCATGTTGTACACCTGAAACTAACATAAATCTTTTTTTAAAAAGATTTTATTTATTTATTCACGAGAGACACAGAGAAAGAGAGGCAGAGACAGAGGCAGAGGGAGAAGCAGGCTCCCTGCAGGGAGCCCGATGCAGGACTCGATCCTGGGACCATGCCCTGAGTTGAAGGCAGATGCTTAACTGCTGAGCCACCTAGGCGTCCCTAAATCAACATAATCTTAGGTGTCAATAGAATCTCAATTTAAAAAATACATTGTTTTATAGGTTAGTAATTATGTTATATGGGCATAAGACATTTAAAAAATACTGAAAGCTACTACATACTACTCAGTGTTGATAGATTCAGTTCACCAACCAGTATAGGTCCCTGCTGTCATGGAGTTTATCATATGGGCAAGGTTGTGGAAAAAGATGATAAATGAGTGCGTACACACACATACACACACACGTGCAATCTCTATAAAGAGCCCCCGCCCCCGCGAAAAAAGAGAATTAAGCAAAAACAGAAGTATAGAGACAGTTAATGTACAGATAACAGCCTTTCATGCCTTAATGGTGCTTGCCTTTATTTCTGTGTTACATAATGGTATAAGAATGAAGGTTTATATTGCTCAGATGCCACAGAGTAGACACTCCTTAAATCATTTTTGAATGGGTCATTAAGAAAAGGTGAGAGTGAAATAGGTAATGGGGATTAAGGGGTGCACTTATGATGAGCACCAGGTGTTGTATGGAAGTGCTGAAACACTAAATTGTACACTGGAAACTAACATTACACTGTATGTTAACTAACTGGAATTTAAATAAAAACTTTAAAAAAGGCTAGATTATACTTGGTTAGCTCTATTTATAGAATAAGAGGAACTCTGTCACACTTTTATAGAATTTATAGAATTTCCTTTATTGAGTAAAAGGAAATGTGTGATAGGGTTTCCTCTATCCTAGAAAGATTTTATTCAAAAGTTTGTTTATTATTATTAAGCACATTTTGGAACTTAAAAGGTGAGCTTTAGTCACTAGGAAAATTAACTTTGGGGAATGACCTTATTTTCTGCTAATTCTGAATAAATTAGGAATTAGTATTATTTGATTCTGCATTTCATATTTACTTTTTATTTACTAGGACTAGATAGTAGCACATGAGAGCTTAAAATATTTTTTATTTCCTTTGAATTTCAGAAGTCTCTACTATCTGGGCGAATGTTTCAGGATTTGTGGAACGGCAGCTATCCCTACACAAGGTAAGATTTATACTTTAGGTTTAATGCAAGAGTCCAAAAGGTCTTTTCTCCTTAGTCTTGTATAATTTTACTGTGAGCAAGATAGCTATCCAATTTAACTTTCAGTCCTGTAATTTTATGATATACTTATGGATAATAGATTTAACAAACATGGATTTTATTCGTAGGTAATGAATTTGTAAAAGTTCTGCTCTTGTAGTGATAGCAAGCAGAACACTGATTAGCCTGGCTATGTGTAGAGGAACTAGATGTATTCTGTTTTTCTGTGACCTGAGAGTTCCTGGCATAGCTGTAGAAGGATATGCTGTTTCCTATCTTGCGCCTTTACATGGAATGGGTTTTAACTGAAGTACAAGAAGACAATCAGGGACTGAACTCAACTTGCCAAAAATGAGGAACTTTGCCCAGCTTTGAATTTGGATGTGATAAAACTGGACAGAATCTTGAGGAGTTTGGAGGGAGTTGGGAAATTGTGGAACTTTTATATGCTACCCAGAGGTCCCAATATGACTGATAGCCCTTTGGCTAAATTCATCCTTCAGAATTACTTTGTTTGGTCTGATATTTGAATTAGTCACCACCACCTAAAATTTGGACAGTTTACATGAAATTTTGGATCTGTTTCAATCTTTTCTTGAAAAATCAGCAGATTTAATAATACCGGTTTTCCATTCCTGCACAATGACACTGGGCTGGAGCCAACAATGGGCTCTTGCCTTTGGATAGGGTTTGTACTTTCTGGCTACTGCGTCCTCTGATTGGCTACCTTCACTCCCTTACATTCTTTCATGGCGCCTGTAGGCATTTGTAATCCTTGATGTATGATATTTCCAGGGAGACAGAGACCTAGTTTGAGAGCCAAAAGCATTTGCTTCTACCCATCAGCCAAGATCACTACACTGCAGCATATGCCTTGGATGCTGGATTGTCTGATTTTAAATAAGAGACAAAACCTAAAAGAGGGAATGAGAAAGCAAAGATTCTTATGGCCTCTTAAATTCCTTCTCTGTATGGCAAATGATTAAAATTTAGAATTTCACACAACTTAGGACAAGAGGAATCTTAAACATAGATTAAAAGTAGCTGCAGCCTCCATACAAGCTTTCTTAGTCTTCACAGCCTTTGAATGATAATGGAGATGGGGGATCTGATGTCAGAAGTATTGCAGATCAATATATTATTACATTTATACTTAAATGAAAACTTAGAGTCATAACATACTATAGCTGTAAGAGATTGTAGAGATCATTAACTATTTAAGGCTTAATTCTCTTCATGTTTTTTTGGATAACGGTACAAAGGGCTATTTTTCCTTACCCCTTCAGTGAATTCTGATTGCTGCTCTTTTTTTTTTTTTGCCCCCTCCTTTTTCTTTTAGGGGGTTCAGATTCCAGGACTTGGAACTTTCACTTTCACGAGACAAAAACTTGAGGTGGGAAACAACAAGTTTATTCTGATTCAGAGGCCCATGTTTATCATGGCGGAGAAATTAGTACAGATTCATGGACTCAAACAAAACAAAATATATATTCCTGGTAAATCTCTTCAATATTTAAGACTTTCTCAGAAAGTAACTGGCATGGGGATGAAAATGAAAGGGCAAAGTTTGTTCACATGCTGTTTTATCGGTTTCTGATTTGAGGAGCTCACTTTTCAGGTGAGCTTTGGAAGAGGAAGGGGCCAACACAGGAAATGATATGCAGTCTTCCTTGCAGGCCATTTTATACCTTAGTAGCTTCAGAGCCAGGCATGGGAAGACTTAATGTGATATCAAGGCAAATTTATATAAATACCTCTTTACAGAGTTGTACAGGCTTTATTCATATTTTTAGGCCTTCAGAAGTTAAAAGTGGCTATAAAGAAAAAGTTAATTAGGGTCTCTGGTTAGAATTACAGTCTGTATTAGCTATGAAAAAGATCACTAACTGTGTTTCTATCATATATAATCTAAATTATTAGAATTTAAAAGTGAGAAGGTTAATAATTCCATAAGAACTTAATGAATACCTTGTATACCTCTCACACCCTAAAGTCTTCCTTCTTTCTCCCTGATTCTTTCTCCTTCCCTTCCTTTCTTCCCTCTTTCCACAAATATTTACTGAGGACCAACTATGTGTTAGGCCTTGTTCCAAGAGCTTGAGATACAGTGGTAAACAAAACAGACATGACACCTGACACAGGATGCTTGCTTACATTCCAGCTTTGGTGTATGGACTTCGTGATAGTTGCCCTGGTTACTTAGGGGCTTTGGGGCTTCCTTCCTGATTTTTGGACTGTGTTCCTTTTGATCTTCCTTATCATCTCCTCTTGCATCAGACTCATACATGGATAAAGAGAGATAGCCTACCCCCAATGTCAGCAGGTGAAAAGGCTAAAACTTGCTTTTATGTTAACTTCCCCAAAAGTTAATTTTCAGAGTAACTTCCCACCAAAAAATGAAAGATTGGGAAAACAATACAAACAAATTGTACTTAGAATTCATTATGTACATAAACTATATGGTAGACTTGATGGACTTTTCAGCGAATTCTACCTAGAGTTTTATGGACATATAATATCCTAATTCATCAAAACCTACCAAATAAAGTGAAAATAAGGCCAACTTTTTTTTTTTTTTTATTTACTTATGATAGTCACAGAGAGAGAGAGAGAGGCAGAGACACAGGCAGAGGGAGAAGCAGGCTCCATGCATCGGAAGCCTGATATGGGATTCGATCCCGGGTCTCCAGGATCGCGCCCTGGGCCAAAGCAGGCGCCAAACCGCTGCGCCACCCAGGGATCCCCAACTTTTTTTTTTTTTTAACAAAAATATTTGCTCCATAGAATTAGTTTTCCGTCTTGGATCTCGTAGTATAGTCCAAAAAAAGTAGTTTAGATCTAGGGTGCCTGGGTAGTTCAGTCAGTTAAGCATCTGCCTCCAGCTCAGGTTATGATGTCAGTGTCCTGGGATCAAGCTCCATATCAGGCTCCCTGCTCAGCCAGGAGCCTGCTTCACTTTCTCCCTGTGCCCCTCCCTTGCTTGTGCTTTCTCTCTCTTGTGCTCTCTCTCTCAAATAAATAAAATCTTAATAAAAGGATCCATAGTTAATTTTTTACAGGGTTGCATAATTAATTTTTAATTTTTTTACAAGGCTGAAGAAATTTCAGATTAAACATATACGCTTGAAAAAATAAAAAAAATAATAAAAATAAACATATACGCTTGAATTGATTCACAAGAACAATTCTGTCTACAGTTTAGCTTTGGGGTTATGATTCTTCATCATTAATTGACTAGGTAACTAAACATACAGTGATTCTTAAAGATTGTCAAGACAAGATCCTTGCTTTGAAGAGCTCAGAATTTAGCATGGGAAAGAAATATATAAGCAAGTGTTGCAACATGATTGAATGCTGTGAAAGCAGCATTGATCAAAACTGGAGCTGAGAGGAGAGCATGCTTAACTTTGCTCAGGGAAATTTAGGAAGATGACATATACCAGGAAGTCTTTTTTTTTTTTTTTTAAGATTTTATTTATTTATTTATTCATGAGAGACACAGAGAGAGAGAGCGAGAGAGGCAGAGACACAGGCAGAGAAAGAAGCAGGCTCCATGCAGGGAGCCTGATGTGGGACCCGATCCTGGGAGTCCAGGATCATGCCCCAGGCCGAAGGCAGGCGCTAAACCCGCTGAGCCACTCAGTATACCAGGAAGTCTTAAAGGTTGATAGGACTTTGCTGGCAGAGAAGCTATAGAAAATATTTCAGGAATAATAGGAATAATTCAAGAATAAAAGAAAGAGTAAAGCCTATTATGAGAGTAACGGGTAGTTTTGTGTGGCCAGGGCATATGATTGTTGAGGCAAGTGGAAGATGGTAAGACAAAAATGTTTGGTAGCAGTCAAATTGTAAAAGGCCTTAGGCACTATGATAAGCACTTTGGAATTCATCTTATAGGCAATGAGGAGCCATTGAAAGTTTTTGAGCAGGGAATTATGTTAGTACAGTTTTTAGTTTAGGAAGATAGCTCTTTTAATTACGGTAGTTTGGTGAAATATAGTAAAAACCTTAATGAAGGCATTGGAAATCAGGAGGAAGACGAAGAAATCTATTCATGACATATTTCATATGGGTTTCACTTCCAGTTGAGAGTGGTGGGTAGCAAGAAGAAGGAAAGTATTAAGCATGACTTAGATTTCTTGGAAAACAGATGTACATTCTTCTCATTAATGCCATAGGGAATGAAGGAGGAAAGAAGGTTGGGGGGGCAATGAAATAGTGAGTTCACTTTTGGTCATGTTACATTTGAAATTCCTGTAGAGATACTTAGGTGGAGATAATTCTAGAGTTTAGGAGAGGGGTGGGGACTAGAAGTCAAGATTTGGATAAAGTTACCTGAGAGAAGATATGAAATAAGGGGAGGAGACAGACAAGGACAAAGTTTTGTCAAAAAAAACAAAACAAAACCAAACAACAACACAACAATAAAGCCCTATCTTATCAGAAGTAGAAGAGAAAGGAAGTCATCAAAGAAGACCAAGGAAGAGGAAATTGGAGAACCAAGAATAGTGCTATGGATACAAGAGCAAAGAGAGGGCATGGTCAACAGAAGTTACAGAAGATCATGAGAGTAAGAGTTGCAATACATTCATTGGCTTGTCCATCATGAGATGATAGTATCCTTACTGAGATACATCGGCTGAAAGACAGATGGAAGAGAGACATTAGATGAATGGGAGGGGATAATCTGGAGGTGGGTAATATAGCATTCTCTTTTAAGAAATTTACAAAAAATTAGGTGGATAGAGGTGGTATAGAATCACCATTAAATCATGCAGAAGACTATGGGCTGATATAGGGAAGCTGGTGTCCTGTAGAGATATTAATCCTTATCAGCCAGCACTATTGGACACTTGAAAAGCTATAAATTAATGCTTGCTGAATGAATGTTTAGAATATTCTTCTTCTTTTTTTTTAAGATTTTATTTATTTATTCATGAGAGACAGAGAGGGAGGCAGAGACATAGGCAGACGGAAAAGCAGGCTCCTCACAGGAAGTCCCATGCAGGACTCGATTCCAGAACCCCAGGATCACACCCTGAGCCAAAGACAGATGCTCAACCGCTGAGCCACCCACGCGTCCCAGAATGTTCTTCTTTCTATCCTATTCCTCTATTAATGGGTCTTGTTTACTGCCTCTTTTTGGATTTATCATTTTGATCATCTTTATTATTTATCCCCTTTTCTGACTGGTGGTCTGTTGTAGTGGAATAGATTCTGCTTATTTTTATGCTAGATATAACCATATTCCTTCGCAATATCATTTATGGACTCATTAGGGAGGAAAAGCAAGTTATCCAGTCTGATATCCTCTAATAAAACATACTTTCATTTGAAGGTAACTTCTACTATCTTTTCAAAACACTTGACATTTATAGATATTTATAAATATAAATATATATAGATATAATATATAGATATTTATAGATATTTATAAACATTTTAAAATGGTGTAATAACTGGAGAAGATAGGCAAATATTGCTACAGTATGTCCTGAGAGATAAGGGGGCTGAAAACTTCAGAAAACTCTGATGGAGAGATGGAGTTAGTTATTAACTGTGTCTCCAAGAGAAAATAAAAGCTTGTCTGGAGTACTGCTTAGAAAGCTAATTGTTCTTATTTTGAGCAAAAATATACTTTTAGGGAAAATTGTGCTGATTAGTGTCTGTTAATAGGGTACAGCTAAGGGCTTCATGTGGACAATTCTATTTTTGAGTAGTGAGAATCATAATTATTTGTGAGTATATATGATATGTCCTTGTAATTTCCACTTCTTTCCCCCCCACCTTGTCTTTTTCCCCTCTAGGTGATATCCCGGTTGTTCCACTTAATTTTGTCATGATATCCCTGGAGGGTCCATTTAGCAGGGATACAGTGGAAGGATGTGTGAAGGAGACGTTGCTTTTTTTATCACGATCCATTTCCATCAAACAAAATGTGGAATTTACTTTCAAAGGAATTGGGGTCCTTGTGATTAGAGGCAACAAAGTGAAGATGAGATTTTATAAGGACTTCCTTTGTACGATGGATGGAACTGGGGCATTGGCAAAAGCTCTAGCAAATGTAAATTACGTTTTCCTTCTCCAAACCCCTCTCCCAAGCATAGCTTTGAATTACTGTGTGTCATTATTGAGAGAAATTCAGGTTGAGGTGCACCTGGGTGGCTTAGTCGGTTAAGCAACTGACTTTCAGTTTCAACTCAAGTCATGAGATACTAATCTATTGGGCTTCATGCTCAACAGGGGGTCCGTTTGAGATTCTTTCTCTCTCTCCTTCTGCCCTTCCCCTTGCTCACATGCACACGTGTTCTCTCTCAAATAAGTCAATCTTTAAAAAAGAAAAAGAAAATTTCATATTGACATATTTTAAATGGCTCTTCCCCCAAGTGCAAAGAAGTACTTGTTTATAGATGATTTACTCTTTGACCAAAAGGTTAGAAGGGCAAAGAAACTATAAACTAAATTTTGAATTAATGCCAACTGAAAAATACAAATAGTAATAGAAACTCATAATTCTGAATATTTTATGGTACCTCATAGTTTAAAAATTCCTCCACATATATTATTTCATTTGAGTTTCAAAACAATTGTAAAACTGGTATTATTAAAAAACAAAACAAAACAAAAAAACTGGTATTATTATTATCCTGATTTTATAAATGAGAAAAATGGGGGCTCAGCTTATGTGGGAAGCCTGAAGTCAGGGTGCTAATAAGTGGTAGAATCAGACTCTCTAAATGTTTTTTTTTTGTTATCGTATTTTACTTAAAAATTTTTTTTCAATGATTTTATTTATTAGAAAGAGTGCATGCACACACACACAAGTGGGAGCGGGGAATGAGGGGCTGGGGGTGGGCAAAGGGAGAAGGACCTGGAGATCATGACCTGAGCTGAAGGCAGATGCTCAACCCACTGAGCCACCCAGGCACCCTGGTTGTAGTATTTAATGTAATAATTTAATGTAGTATTTAAAGCCTACAATAAATCGAGTCATGGAAATGTGTCTTTAGCTTTTAATTTGCCATATTGTGGAACAGATTTCATAACTGACCCCATCATTGTTAACTATTCAGTAGTTGGTAAGGTGGACATAGCAGAGTTTAAGGAGGTGGTGAAACAATCAACAGAACTAACTGGATGCTTTGTGTGCCCTACGTACATTCCTGGCAACGACAAAGTTGATATAAGCTAATTAGATTATCATAGAATGTTGTATAATCCAAGTCCCATAGAGCAAAAGCCAAAGCCTGAGTTTTAACCAAAAGTGTATAAATATGGTCGAATTCTACCCTCAAATTTCTCCTTTCAGGGAGCTCTGGGATGGGGACTTAAGAGTTGCGCATACTGAGGCTTTGGTGTTTTTCCCATGATCTAGCTTCATGCAGAGCTTTAAGGAGAGGAACCAACCCTGTGTGTGTGTGTGTGTGTGTGTGTGTGTGTGAAGTAGACACACACAAGGGTAGAACCCTCTCTTTTTTTCCATTAAAAACACATTGGAAGCAAAGCCAAAGCACTGGCGCATCTCTAATCTTCAGGGATTCTATGAAACTTCGTAGCTTTAATAATGTGTTTAGAAGAGAGGACAGCATTTTAATTGGCCTGCCGTACTCTAAGACATAACTTTTTAGGACAGTTTTCCAGAAGTCGTCCTGAGAGAGATTCTATGAAGAAAAGATCTGGAGGCCAAAGCAGATGGCAAACTGCTACATGTATCGCCCTCGTGAACAGAGGAACAAAGCACATAGGCATATTAAAGGGTCTGAGAAGTCGGGCTGGAAAGAAGCCACTTTAACTGAATCATGAATCATGGAACTTTAGTTTAATCCTATATTGATAACATCTATAAAACACATTTTGGAAAATTGCTGTAAAGTGGTGAGAGTGATTGTTTTCCCCTCAGATGTCCCATAACTTAAACTTCAGGGCTGTCTTGCAGAATGGTTCTCTTGGGAAGCTGTGGGTTTATTTCACTGATGCTGCTTTTCCTGGAAACATATTTAAAATCTCTTTTTAGAAATTCCCTTTAAGGGGATTCCTGGGTGGCTCGGCGTTTCGGTGCCTGCCTTTGGCCCAGGACGCGATCCTGGAGTCCTGGGATCGAGTCCTGAGTCGGGCTCCCGGCATGGAGCCTGCTTCTCCCTCTGCCTGTGTCTCTGCCTCTCTCTCTCTTTCTCTCTATCATGACTAAATAAATAAAATCTTTAAAAAAAAAGAAATTCCCTTTAATATCTTTTGTAAACCATATCGTTAATGCCAAAATAATTTTGTATATTCTCCTACACTAGGATAATGTCATAATGTGATTAGTGTATAATGTAATAATAATTATAATAGCTATTTGTTGAGTGCTTATTATGTGCGAGCCACTTACATATAGTACCTCATAAAAATCCTATGAATTAGATCTTATTGTTATCCCCATTTACCCAGGGTCTAAGGCTACATAACTGTTAACAGTATGGGGATGTGAACATGAATCCACCCGACTTCAAGTCCTGCTCTTAACCACCCAATTTCGGAATTATTTGGGTCAAGAGTGAAATTAGCCTCATTTTCCTGATAGTTTCTATAAGTTGGCTCTCCTCTTAAAGATGTATAAAGGAAGCCATAAACTCCGAATGCAATTTCCACAGAGGAGATGGTTTGAGAAAAGGCAGCATCGGTGGAATTGGTATGGGACTACCCAGGGTGATAAATGAGATAATTCCCCATTGGATTTTAAGCTCTAGACTTTAAGCACTCAAAAAAACCCAAACAACAATAGAGTTCCATGGTAACCTTGCATTTGAGATAGCCTGAAGTGTGATTTGTCTGTGGCCTGGATCATCACCCCAGGTGTAACCCTTGTAACCCTTCTCTGTCTCTGCCCTCCAGAGGCCTGATACTGTGGACTCCGTGTTGTCTAGCAGAGAGATCTTAGGGAAGCGACCCAACAGTGTGCTTGCATTTCCAAGGTCAGTGCTTTGCTCCACAGAATCCTTGTTTATTTATTAATGTGATTGGGCCATGTTTCTCACCTTTTCTAGCTCATGCTCCTTTTAATGCTCTCTCTCTCTCTCTCTCATGCTCCAGCAAAGAAGGATTTAATGCATACTTTCCGTAGCTAAGTTAGAAAACAATGGGCAGTTAGACTATTTCTTTTTTATCTCATTTTTTCTCCTGATGATTTAACAATTCTATACATCACTTGGTGTTCATCATGATAAATGTACTCTTAATCCCCTTTATCTATTTCACCATCTTCCCATTCACCTCCCCTCTGGAAACCACCAGTTTATTCTCCATATTTAAGAGTCTGCTTTTTTGCTTGTCTCTTACTTTATTTGCTTGTTTGTGGAACTCATAAGTTCCACATATGAGTGAAGTGATATGGTATTTGTCTTTCTCTCTCTGACTTATTTTATTTAGCATTGTACTTTCTAGGTCCATCTACACTATTCATTTTTAAAAATACTCTTAGTTCCATGGAAATTCTGATACTTTAGTCCCTGCAATATTAGTACAATTCTCTTCACCTGCTAAACTTCCTTTTACCTTCCGTCACTTCCTCTGACCTAGCTTCCTCTTTCTGCAGTCTAGCCTATCTCCTGTCTATACTGATTTTTACCACTCAAATGGTTTGAGAGACAGATAGAATAAAGGAGTGCGGTGGGTGTTACTAGTGGCTGCTGCTGACAATGATTATTATAATGATAATGATAATAATAGTTGTCATCTATGAACACTTACCACTGTAGATGTCAGATACTGTTAAGCACTTTCTCAATATTATTGTACTTAATCTTCAGTACAACTGTTTGAGATATGTATTATAATTTTATCCATTTTATAAAGGTACAAAATTAATTGTAATTTTAATTATTTTTTTCTTTTAACAAGTGAAACAACATGGTACAATATTAAGAACACTAGAATGGGAGTCAGAAGACTTGGGTTTTATTACTAGTTTTATTTCCAGTAAGTGGCCATTCCTCACTTATCGTATGCCCTTAATTATATTCTTAATCTTAATTGCTGTGCCATTAATTACTATGCATTTCAAGTAGAGGAAGTTTGGGGAATAGCAACCAGCTTCCCAGAGGATTATTTTCTCATGGTTTTTGAGTGTGTGACATCCTCCTGTGTTTGTTAGTTGATGTAAGGACTGTATGACATATACCTTAGCAAAATCAGTTTGAGGGCCAGAATATGCATTAGAGATTAGTTAGTCCAGCCTCTTCATCTTGTAGATGAAATGGCCAAATAACCGGCTGGCTAAACCAGAAATAAAACAATGGCTCCTCACTGCTCCGCTGTTCTTTCCATTGCACCATGTTGCTTAACTCATTAAAAATAAGTCAATGGATTCAAATAAGTTTATTTTGATCGTATTTTGGAAGACAAATTTGGCTGCCCCCTTGGACATATTTTGGCTTAAGCATTCCAGGAAGGAAAAAATTGCAATGAATCAAGAAAAGAGATTGGTAGACTCTCCTATTGATTAGAGAGCATAGACATGGCTAGGAGGATTCAATGGTCAAAACAGCTGTAAATGTTTAATTTATGTCAAGTTTGACCATTGAATTTACTGAAAATATCACCTCTCCCCTATTCTCCTCTCCTCTGCTTGCAACTCTAACCCAACACTCCATACTTGAGACCACAGAAAATCTACAACTACATACACCAACTGAACAACTCCATTCCTGCATTGTGCCTTTATAAGTTCCTCACTTTTGCCTGTGGGAAAGAATGGAAATGTGGGGAGGAGAAAGAGGCAGGAGAGGAATGGTTATTTCTTGGCATACTCTGCTTAGTAGGCTATGGAACTTTGCCTTTAAGTCATCCAACAGCCACTTTTCACTGCATCGCCCCTATGGCATGTGGTTATAGAACTAGAAAAGACAAAGCTTAGATCCCATGAATAATCTATGTAACAGCTGCTTTTGAGCCCCACTTACTGAGGAGGAAGGTCTTGGTCAGCTCCTAGACAACCTCAAAGAGAGCCTCAGCAAGTCAAAGCACTTGCCACCTTGAAGGAAATCAGCTTGCTTCAGAATCAGAGAGCTAGCTGGGTTGCCTCTCAGGATTGAAAGTTCACACAGTCACCTATTCAGGTCCAGTGCAGTAAATATCATGGCTTATTTCTAGGATTGATCTCAAGGAGGTGGAGAATAAACCACATATGGAGACCATTGTAGAAGAAGGTAGAAAGAATAGACAAAGGAAGTACAAATTAAAAGACCAGCCAGACAAAGAAGAAGGCATCAGAGGTAAAGCAATTATTCTGAGTATGATCTGTCATGCTTTACTGCTTATGAGTCCAGCCATATTGCTTAATGACTTCTATGCCCAAAATAAATAAAATTAGATTCATGAATAATCACTGTATTTTTCTTTCTAACAAATATCTTCATGTTGGCAAATCAAACTTAAAAACAAATGAAAAGAAAACAAATGGAAAAGAAAACAAAAAACAAATATCCTCTATTCTTGGAATCTTATATCTCATCCTGACCACTTTCTGACTGTCAAGCTTTTAGACTACGATCTCTTTGCTGGTTCCCCACTACTCAAAGAGGTCAGAATTCAGATGCCTACATGGTCCAGGCAAGTAATGTAACTGCATGAAGAGGGCTTGGTGTAACATGATAAGGTGACATATTAGCATAAATGACAATTTTTTATGGAAAATGGAGAACAGTACTTTTACATCTTTGATATTTGGCATAATAGAAGATAGCTGGACTTTTATATCTGTGTCTTCACTTACTCTGTTATGACATATTGTCTTGGTCAAAGCATATGAAGAAAATCCTAGGACCTCAAAGACGTTTTGAAAGGGTCCTAGGGATTCTTAGGGGTTGCCATACTACCCCACTGAAGACTTCCTCTAGGAGGTTGTTGCTTTGTGAGCAACATACTAATTGCCATTGAAGCAAAAAATGCTGATTGGGCCAAACAAAGCATATCAGTGAGTAAACATTGGTTTGTGGATATTGGTTTTGCAACATGTGGCCTATAGGATTACATGTAAACTTTTAGCTTAATATTCACATATTTTGTGTCGTTAGCCTCATCTGTCTTTGTTCCCTATAGACTCCTTCTCTGAGCAAAATTGTCTGTTCATATTCTTCTTACATGTCTTGCCCTTCCCTACCTTCGTGCTTTCGTTCACTCTTTTTCTCCTGCCTATAATGTCCTTCCTTTTCTTATAGTCTATCCCAATTCTACTCTCCTCTCAGCATCCTTTTTACATCTCATTCCTCCATGAATACTTCCTTCATCACTGACTCTGAAGTATCTCCTCTCTTCTCTGACCACGGCAGACCCTTAAAGATGGCACCATCATTTGGGATTTATTTTTTTCTTTTTTAAAAAAAGATTTTACTTATTGGACAGAGAGAGTGTGCAAGTATGCGCATGAGCACACAGGTAGGTGGAGCGGCAGGCAGAAGGAAGGGAAGAAGCAGGCTCCTTGCTGAGCAGGGATCACGACCTGCCCGGGGATCATGACCTGAGCTGAAGGTGGATGCTTCACTGACAAAGCCACATAGGTGCCCTATCATTTGGGATTTAGACATTTTATATCATTGTCCTGAGTTGCTATTTATGCAATATATGTAAAGCACTTAGCATTATTGGTATATAATAAGACCTTCACAAATGAGAGCTTTCAGGTTTTTTGTTTATATCTTATTTTTCTCTCCAGCCATAGATCTTCCACAATTTAATGATGGGGTTATATCTAGATTAACCCATTATAATTCAAAACTCTTATATTGATACACCTAACCTCCTGAACATGATAGCTAGCCTATCTTAAATGTGCCATCTAGCCTACATTAGCCTATAATTGGGAAAAATCATCCAACACAAAGCCTATTTTGTAAAGTATTGAATATCTTGTGTAATTTATTGACCACCAAAAGTGAAAGACAGGTTGAATGAGTATAGAATGGCTATAGGTGCATTGCTTGTTTACTCTTGTGATAGTGTAGCTGACTGGCAGCTGGAGCTTGCTGTGCTGCCCAGCATCCTAAGAGAGTATTGCACCACATATTGCTAGTCTGGGAAAAGATCACAATTCAAAATTCAAAGTACAGTTTCTATTGAATACATATCACTTTTGCACCAACATAAAGTCAAAAAATCATAAGTCAAACCATTTTAAGGGAACCCTTTATATAGCTATTGAAAGATCTTTTTTTAAAAAAATTTATTATTTATTTATTCATAAGAGACACAGAGAGAGGCAGAGATAGGCAGAGGGAGAAGTAGGCTCCCTCTGGGGAGCCCAAGGCAGGACTCAATCCCAGATCCCAGGATCATGCCCTGAACTGAAGGCAGATGCTCAACTGGTGAGCCACTCAGGCGTTGCGATTGAAAGCTCTTTAAGGGCAAAGACTTGCCTCTTTGCATTTTCTAGAGTGACCAGCCAGTGCTTTGCACATAATGAGTATACAAAAATATTTGTTTTAACCACAGGAGGGAAAGGGACAATAATTTAAGATAAGAAATGTATCTTATGGGATGCCTGGATGGCTCAGCAGTTGAGCATCTGCCTTTGGCTCAGGGCATGATCCTGGAGTCCCAGGATCGAGTCCTGCATCGGGCTCCCTGCATGGAGCCTGCTTTTCCCTCTGCCTGTGTCTCTGCCCCTCTCTCTCTGTGTCTCTCATGAATAAATAAATAAAATCTTAAAAAAAAGAAATGTATCTTATATAAAAAATTTTCCAGGTAAAATAATGAGTTTAAAAAATCAGTTAAGTATAAAACCATCCATTTAAAGTTGAGAGGAAACTTGGTTTCATTCATTCTACAGAGATCTTATCCAAGAGACTTCAAGATAAACAAGCTATCTCCCCTCCCAAAACGACAAGCGTCAATTTGCTGAACAAGTTAGAGCAGAATAGGGATGGTGGGAAGATTATGAACCCTGAAAGGTAATACATTGGTATTTTATCTGTTGTATGTTACTAAATGTATTTTTGAGTTAAATCTTGATGCAGGGAATTTAAATGAGTGTTCATTCATTCCTTCCTTCATGCAGTGTTCTTGAGTACATTCTACCTGTTAGATGATTAGGATAATAGATTCAGTTAGGGGTCATAATCTAGTGGGAAAGCTAGAGACAGACAGACATAGAGTGATAAATCATGATTCAGTAGGATAAACAGAGGTGGAAACAAAGTAGCACAGAGGAGAGAGCATCTAAATCTCTTGTGGATTTGCAAAACTTCTCTTGTTGTTTTCGGAGTGTTTGGGCACAATATGGCACAGTTTCATATTTAGATCAAATTGGAAAGCTGTTTTGCTAAACATGGTTGGCACTCAATAAGCATTCTTCAGATGAATGAATGTGTTACAATTCGTCACGCTCATGTCTTCTAACAATATTATGTTAAAAGATTTCTATTTTCCTTTTTTCTCTTTGAGTAGGACGCTTTTTAAGACTTCAAATCAGTCAGTTATATTCAGGTATTTATTGAGCATCTACTATGTACCTTGCACTGCGCTGTCAACTTTGAATTTATTAATGTGTTGTAATGTATCAGCTATCATATGTGTGATTTATGTACTTTCTGGGATACTAAGACCATGTTCAAAACCCTAGGCACACTTGTTTTGAATAATCTCACTGTTATGAAAGAGAATTGAGAATTAAATGTTTTGTACTGTGGAATTTAGTTCAATGCAACAGACACTGAGCACTACCGTGTGCCAGGTGTTTTAGACACAGAGCTATATGACATAAAAGACATATAAACCCACTTTCATGAAAGAGTCTTTTAGGGAGTCTGATGTAAAAGAAGTAATATATATGACAAAGACAACAAAACAATGTACAGAAGCTGCAAAGAGGAGAGAATAATTAATTGTTAGGCATTATTAGTGAAGGCTTCCTATTGATGTTGATGAAATCATGGTTTTTGTGCTGATTATTAAATTAATACATGTTTATCACAGAAATTTTGAAAAAATGAGAAAAGCAGGAGATAGAAAAAAATCACTCATAACCTCATAAATAGAGGAAACTTTCTGTTAACATTATGGTGTATATTCCTCATTTTAATGTACATACAATATATACATGTTTTTATACTTGAAACATGAAAGTATAAAACACATACACACATTTTAAGTACAAGTAAGATCATATCATAAGAAGCTTTCTTATACTCACAATAAATGATAAACATTTCCCCATGGCTTTAAAGATCCCAGGACATGAACAAATAATTGCACATCCTTTCATTGATTAAACCTTTTGTTTAACCAATCTCTTTTTGTTTTTTGTTGTTGTTGTTGTTGTTGTTGATGATGATGTTTCAAAGATTTTATTTATTTATTCATGAGAGACACAGAGAGAGAGTGAGAGAGGCAGAGACACAGGCAGAGGGAGAAGCAGGTTCCATGCTGGGAGCTTGACATGGGACTCGATCCTGGGACTCCAGGATCATACCCCGGGCCGAAGGCAGGCGCTAAACCCTCTGAGCCACTCAGGGATCCCCCCAATCTCCTTTTAGATATTTTTATTAAGAGGATTTTTAGTTTTAAAATATTATAAACAATACTGTGATAATATAACTACACATAAGTGCACACATCGGAGTATCTATAGTATAAAAACTTAAAATTTTTGAGATAAAAGATGAGCTTTTTTTTCATGCCTTTGGCACATGTTACCAATTATTCTCAGGAAGGTTGTATCAAATTATCTTCCCAGTAGTGAGAATATGAGGGATTGCTAACTTCTCCATAGTTTTGTTAATACTAGACATTTACCCTCCAATGGATTCCCATTCTTGCCCAGGGTAAAAGCCAGAGTCCTTGCCATGGCCTGCAAGATCCTGATTTCTGATCTCTCTCCTACTTTTTGTTCATGATCTCATTTCCCTCTGGCCACGATGAGCACAGACACACTCCCACATCAGGGACTTTGCACGTATATACTCCATTCACTCTGCCTGGAGTGCTTTTTCCATCAAATATCTGATTATTATTATTCTCTCATTTCCTTCAGGTATCTACTCAAATGTTACCTTCTTGGTGCAACTTTCCTGGGCATTCTATTTATGGTTTAAAACTCCATCCCTCCAGCACTGCAGGGCATTTATTACCATCATTACTCATACTATTGAATTCATTCATTTAATCTTATCAGCTGGCTGTCAGTTGCCATCAGAATGTTAATTCCATTAGAAATAGGATTCCTTTTTCTTTCTTTTTTTTGTATGTTTTGTTCTTCATTGCATCTCCCATGCCTAAAACAGTATATACAGTAAGCACAATATATTTCATAGAATAAATAAATTTTATCCCCATTTCACAGAATTGGTAACTGAGACTGCAGGATGACCCAGCTTGCTTAATGGCAGTCAGCTTGTAAGCAAAAAAGCTGGGATTCATACCCAAGTTTGTTTGATACAAAGCATGGGTTCTTAACCTCTCTATGTATAGATCCTCTGAAAAACCACACTAAGATATTTTTCTTCCTCTTATATTTATACGCCTCTAAAATTATCATTGCTCATGTCAGGCTGTTTTAAATGTTAATTAATGTTGCAGTGTTTTTATAGCTTATCATCTCCAGGTTGTTTGAAAAATGACAGTGAAATGAAGTCTAAACTTTCTCCAGCCCCCGTTTGCCAGGATCATAACAAGGCAGGACAGGTACAGTGGCTTCAAACAAACAAAATCCAATCAGAATCTTCCTTTGACTTCTGTTTCTCAATAAGAGTTATGGGGATTGCTCTTTTTTCAATGTATGGATATGGCTCAAGTACTCAGGACTCCAAATTGGATGATAATAAGTCTATCTACTAGTTAAAATCTGCTACAGTTAACAGAAGTGGGGTTGGGATATCTTTCTTATTTTCAGTTGCTATAAATACCTCTGAACAAATGAGAGCTCAGTAAATCCTCTTGAATATTTGTGGGACCCAATCTGCAAATCTCATTTTGCTAATTGTCATCAATACATCCTTTTCTAAAGTATGTTGCTTGACATACTTAGCCTTTGGAGTGCTTGTGAAGAGATTGTGAAGGTAAAGAAGTAAAAGGCAAAAAGTAATTTGTCTTTAAACTTGGTATTGTAGGAAATGTGTTATGTGTGTTTGCAACGTGCACAGCGCAATTCCCCATTGTACTATAGTGAGGAGAGGAAGAGGAGAGAGATAGAAGATGAGAGGCTCATTCAGCAGTATCAAATGCTGAAGGATCAAGAGGCTCTCCTAAAACACCAGGTAGTTCAATACCTCTTTTAAAGAGTGCTTAATATGGGACAGTAGCACATGAATATAAAGTTCCATTTAAAATCTTCCATCAGGGCACCTGGGTGGCTCGGTTGGTTGAATGTCTGAATTTTGATCTCAGCTTCAGTCTTGATCTCAGGGTTGTGAGTTCAAGCCCTACACTGGCTCCAAGCTGGGTGTGGACCCTATGTAGAAAAAATATATATAAATATATATATAATATACATATATATTTGCACCTGTCATTGATTACTCCCTTACCCCAATCCCCAAGGATTGAGTTTGAAAGGTAGAATTCCTGAATTTATATGGTTTTATTTGTGATTTCTAATAAAATGTAATTGAGTCTTTTTCCCTTCAAATTCATGGCCTATCTATCTAAGCAAGTGAAGAAAGAGTGGCATGTTCACATTTGCACTACTCAGAGTTCTGTGGTCTCCCATAATTGATCCTACTGCTCTTTCTTGCATTTGTTATATCAGGTAGCCACTTGTGAAAGCTTCCATTCCCTCTTACAATCCCCGTAGAGGTGCTGCCTAAAGCTCCAAAACAGGATATTAAAAAACCTTCCCTAACTCGCTTTTATAAATCCATGAAGACATCAGAAAGTACCATTACCTCCAAAAGGCACGTTTCTGCCTTGGTTGGATTATTATAATGTAATAGAATTAAAATTTTAAAGGCTCAATGTCAATATGTGATTTTTTTTTCAAAGATGAGAAGTTTGGCTAGTAGAGAACAGAATAAAAAAAATGCTGCCTACAATCTCGGAGTTGCTGAAGCTATGAGAATCTACAAGAATGAGAAACCTGCATTTTATGTGAGACTTCCCAAAATTTCTGTTGCCAATACCTGTCCCATCTGTATTTGGATCTATCCTCTGTACTGTAGGCTGTGCCATTGTTTAAGTGGCAGAGTGAAAGGTGGGTTGTGTAAGGTCAAATCCTCGTTCTGGGTCAGGAGTTGTCCAGCATCTGTGTCCACACTCTTCATATTCACAACACAGTTCCTATTAGATACTATGGCACTTGTTAATGATAGTAATTCTCAGACAGGCCCTGGGTTGGGCGGTGGAGGGCAGTATACTAAGGTAATGCCCCAGGAGCCACAGATCTAGAGAGCCAGCTTTATTTGGGAGCTTGCTGGCAATGTAGAATCTAGGGCCCCATCCTTCTGGAATGGGAATCTACATTTAAATAAGATCCTCAGGTGATTTGTAGGTATGTTAAAATTTGAATAGTCCAGCTGCTTTGAACCACTTGCTTCACCACCGAGTTCATGTTTTCAATCACTGCGTGCCTACCTTTATTTTGCCTGAATCTTTCTCCTTTCATGCCCACTCTCTGGGTGGTCTGGCACTAGGGACATAAATGTAATAAAATACATTTTCTTTATCACCAAACATTTATTGAACTCCTCTGTGCTGGCCACCGTGCTCATGGTTAGGAGTACAAAGATGTGTAAGACAAGGTCCCTCTTGAAAGAGGTCTCAGACTACTGAAGGAGACAGGTTTAAAGTGCCAAGAGTGTGATATAATGAATGCTATGATCAGTCTTTGAACAGGGCACTGTGTGAGCAAAGAGTTAATTAATCCAGACCAGAGATCTGGGGAGACTTCCTTGTATATAGGAGTTAGGTAAAGGAGGGAATGGAGGAAGAAACTTACAGGCAAGGGCACCAGGGAGGGAGGGTGGAAGAGACACAATACTTTTGAGATTTAGGCCTGATTCTTTTCTCTTCTTACATATAAGTTCCAGACTATGCTTATTACCACCTACTTTGTATATCCTCTTTGATATATCTGCAAACATCTTGAAAGGACCAGAACAGAACTTTTCCTCTTCCTCCTCACCTGTTCTTCTCTTAGCCTCCCCATTTCAGTAAGTGGCATCACCAGGCATACAGTTGCATGAACCTCATACCAAGGAGCAATCCCAGATTGCTCCTCCTCTGTCTCTTCCATCCAAGCATCCTCAAGCACAGTTTCCTTTACCACCAACATATATCCAATCTCTTCACATCCCTTCATCTTCAGTGTTAGCACACTAGCGCAAGCCACATAACAAGGTTCAGCTTCTGAGATACTTCCCTAATTAGGTTTGCTGCTTGCCTTCTTGCCCTTTACAATCTATTTATTCTCTATACTGCGGTCAAGCACTCTTTTAAAGCTTAACCAAAGCATACCATTCTCCTGTTTATAACCTCTAATGGTGTCCCACTGAGTTAAAATAAAATCTAAACTCCTTACCTTGACCTATAAGATCTGTATGGCCCTACCTTCCTCTTTGGGGTCACCTATTTCTTTCCCCTTGCTTACTGTGCCTCAGCCATGTAGAACTTCTTTCTGTTCATTAAACATGCCTAACTTGTTTTCATCTAATGCCTTTGTACTTGCTGTTCCTTGTGTATGGGACACAGGTCACCTGGTATTTGCAGTGGAGGTGATTCAGTCAACTTTACTGAAAAGCTTCCCTGATAAGCAACCACTTTGGCTCATTCCCACCGGCTTGCTATAAGGGCTTCATAGCACTTATCACTATGATGTATCACTTACTTATTTATTATCTCCTGTACCAGAAGGTAGGCTCCATGAGCCAGGCTCTGTGGATCTCTGACTGTCTAGAATGGCCAGGCCCAGAGCAGGTATTCAGTTCTCTGTCTTCCCATGTCTGCTCTGTCCTTGCTCATGCTTTTGCACTCACTCAGAACTCCTTTCTTTCTTTCTTTCTTTTTTATATAAATTTATTTTTTATTGGTGTTCAATTTGCCAACATATAGAATAACACCCAGTGCTCATCCCATCAAGTGCCCCCCCTCAGTGCCCGTCACCTCCACCCCCCGCCCACCTCCCCTTCCACCCCCCCTTGTTCATTTCCCAGAGTTAGGAGTCTCTTATGTTCTGTCTCCCTTTCTGATATTTCCCACTCATTTTTTCTCCTTTCCCCTTTATTCCATTTCACTATTTTTTATATTCCCCAAATGAATGAGACTATATAATGTTTGTCCTTCTCCGATTGACTTATTTCACTCAGCATAATACCCTCCAGTTCCATCCACATCGAAGCAAATGGTGGGTATTTGTCGTTTCTAATGGCTGAGTAATATTCCATTGTATACATAGACCACAGCTTCTTTATCCATTCATCTGTCGATGGACACTGAGGCTCCTTCCACAGTTTGGCTCTGGTGGACATTGCTGCTATAAACATCGGGGTGCAGGTGTCCCAGCGTTTCATTGCATCTGTATCTTTGGGGTAAATCCCCAGCAGTGCAATTGCTGGGTCATAGGGCAGATCTATTTTTAACTCTTTGAGGAACCTCCACACAGTTTTCCAGAGTGGCTGCACCAGTTCACATTCCCACCAACAGTGCAGGAGGGTTCCCCTTTCTCCACATCCTCTCCAACATTTGTAGTTTCCTGCCTTGTTAATTTTCCCCATTCTCACTGGTGTGAGGTGGGATCTCATTGTGGTTTTGATTTGTATTTCCCTGATGGCAAGTGATGCGGAGCATTTTCTCACGTGCATGTTGGCCATGTCTATGTCTTCCTCTGTGAGATTTCTGTTCATGTCTTATGCCCATTTCATGATTGGATTGTTTGTTTCTTTGCTGTTGAGTTTAATAAGTTCTTTATAGATCTTGGATACTAGCCCTTTATCTGATAGGTCATTTGCAAATATCTTCTCCCATTCTGTAGGTTGTCTTTTAGTTTTGTGGACTGTTTCTTTTGCTGTGCAGAAGCTTCTTATCTTGATGAAGTCCCAATAAGAACTCCTTCTTTCCATCTCTGTGTTGTGCTAGCTCAGAACCTACTGCACGACATCCTTTTTCATCTCTCTCTCAGATAGGGGGTTTTGTCAGTTCTGCTCAGATTCATCCTTGAGCACACTTACATTATTCTGTGGATTGCCTCAATGCTAGCTGGTCAGTATGTTGAGGACTGGGCAAATACTATAAACTAATAATTGATTTTTAGTCTTCTGAGTTACCACCTTTATTCACTGTTGCTTTTCGGTATTTTAGAGTAAATGCATTGATTCTCCTTCATTCCAGAAATCCTTTCTATTTGATAAACGGCCACTCAGTCCTGAGATTAATGCTTTTAAACAAGAAGAATATTCCCAGAGTCTCCTGAAACAAATGGATAACAGACGGGAAAAGGAAATAAAGCAAAGACAAAATAGAGAGTTGATGGACCGCCTAGAACAAGTGCAACTCACAGAGGAGTGAGTCTAGCTGACAAACTCTGAAAAATGGGTTTAGAATTTTCATGTGAAGCTTATTTCCATGTGGGATGGAATTAGCATTGGTAGTTTCATTAGCACAATGGTAACCAACTGAGCAAATCAAGTCAACTAGCAGCCAGTACCACAGCATGGCTATTCATTAGTAAAATGAAAAAGCTGTCATTATTACAATGGCCATTACAGTCATGATTACCCATCTATAATTAATTATAGAGTGTCATTTTGTATTTTTTGTGATCACTAATACTGGCAGATGGAGGAAGGTACTCATCTTGAACAAGTATCATTCCCAGCTATTCCCAGTTGATCTCAAGGCAAAGCTGGGGTTTTAAGTAGGGGTGACCCATGGAATCCCAGGGGGCAGAAATGTATGGAGGACCTAATAGGACTAGAACCAGAGACTAAAAAGTCATGTAAAAAATGTTTTCCCTCTGCTCATACCCACAGCTTCTTGGTTGACATCATCTTTTTTCCAGCTCGAACTTGGATGAATGTTAGTCTCAATTACAAATTTTAGGAAAGAGAATCTGATTGGTCTTGCTTGGGTCATCTGAGGCCTGGGATAGGGTTAGAGTTCAAACATGCCTGAGGTGGTCACGCTTCTACTGAGGTCAGGAGAGCAATTAAAGGGCAACTGTGTTGTGAGATACTCCTAAAACCTTATTTGGGACCAAAACCTTACTTGGGGCCAAAACCTTACTTTGGGACCAAAACCTTATTTGTTCTATAAAATGTATATGTTCTGTTGTACTCGCTTTATAGATCATGTGGGTTCCCTGTGGGTTGCATATAACAGAATCATCATTTATAATAGGAAAGATTACTTTTCTTAAAAAAGAATCTTATGATGAATCATTTTATAGAATGAATAGACACTTCCTGCTTTCCTAACCAGATTTTTTTGAAAGCACATTGCAGGGGGATGGTGGGTGCGGAGGGGTACCTGTCTTAGTGGTAGTGACAAAATGGTCAGTCCCCTGCTTATACCTGTCCCGCCTGCCCTGTATTCAACACATTGTCCCCTAGCCTATAGATTTAAGTTACTCCTTTCTTCATTAAAATGAAAGTTACTAGAAGGAAATGTCACGTTTTATTTTATTTACCAGTCTCTCACTCCTGTTGATACTTAGGGAATAGGTTTTAGGTTTTAGTGCTGTTAGTCTGTATTACTAGAGACAGTAACAAACTGTGCCCCCCACTTCCTCTCATTCTTAACTGCCAGGCTTGCTGCACAAAGAGCCCAATATATAAAAGATAAGATGGAAGAAACGCAGTGTTATAAGAGAGCTTTGGATGCACAGGTAAGGGGACAACTGTCATTTTAAAAATTATGCAGTGCTTCAGTAGCATTCTTAGAATATGTATAAAAACTGTAAGGTTATGAGTAGCCTTATGTGTTACCCATTTGGTGGCTTTTGTGGTCCTCATTCCTTCCCCTGAGGGATTGGTATTTTACTATGCTACAGTGTTGTGCATAAAGCTTATTGCCTGGTATAATTCTGATAGGCATTACGTGTGTCTCTGTTTCAGATAAAGAACAAGCCCCTGCAACTGCCCATGTTTGAGCCAGACTCTTGTGAGCCCATCTTTGGTAAGGATGAGGGTGAGCTGATGGTGCAAAAGCGAAAGCAAGAACAGAGTTACATGAAGCACCAGCTGGAGGCTGCTGCTAGCCTCAAGAGGAAAGCCATCCTGCAACAGCTAGTGGAACAAAAGCAGGATTTGCAGATGCTTCGGAGGACACAGAAAGAGTAAGAGACCCAAGATCTTTCTTCTTCTTCTCCTGCTCCCCTCTCCAACTTCCCATTTTCTGTCTCTCTTTCTCCTACAACAGCACAGAAGCACTCATAATAGTGAACATCTTGAGGAGTTACTGTGTGTAAAATACTGTTCGAAGCTCAGCACATGCTTCGTCTTGTTTTGTCCTTACAATTCACCCTAGGAAGAAAAGTTACTGATTAAAAAAAACAAACAAACAAAAAAAACAAAAAACAACCAGACTTGATCCTTCCTCTCCCTCCAGTTATCTCTCCATATTTTTCCTTCCCTTTACAGTACAACTTCTTAAAAGAGTTGTCCAGATCAGCACTATCCATTGGAAATACAGTGTGAGCCACAGATGTGCTGTTGGGCTCAACTAGACACAGACAGGAAACTTGGGTTCTTTCTCAATTTCCAATAAACTCCTTTCGTTTAAAGAACTCTTGACATCAAGAGTTGCACTTACAATGGCAGGTGAGGGGATGGTGAAGGTGTCAGGGTAGGCAGAGCAGGACTTGATGCCATATAGGTGAAAATATCTTTAAATTCAAATATCAGACACCAGTCTCTTTCTTTCTGATTTGTTGAGTTTGTACATTATACTATGTTCACCACAAGTAAAGGGAACATCTGTCTGGTTACATTGCTATTATGATATCATTGATCATATTCCTTATGTTGAGCCTTTTATTGCCATGACTTATTTATTTCATAAGTGGAAGCCTGTATGTCCACTCCCTTTCACCCATTTTGCCTGACCCTCTGTCCCCTTCCCTTCTGGCAACCATTCAGCTTGTTCTCTGCTGATTCTGGTTTTTGTGTTTTGTTTTGTTTTTTTAAATTTTTTTAAATTTATGATAGTCACAGAGAGAGAGAGAGAGGCAGAGACATAGGCAGAGGGAGAAGCAGGCTCCATGCACCGGGAGCCCGATGTGGGATTCGATCCCGGGTCTCCAGGATCGCGCCCTGGGCCAAAGGCAGGCGCCAAACCGCTGCGCCACCCAGGGATCCCTGGTTTTTGTTTTTTTAATCAGTTTTTTAGATTCCGCTCATGAGTAGAATCATATGGTATTTGTCTTTCTCAGTCTGACTTATTATTTCACTTACATAAAACCCGTTAGGTCCATCCATGTTGTCCCAAATGGCACAATTTCATGGTGTGCATGTGTGTGTGTATACATATATATAAATGTGATATGCGTATCACTTTTTTTTTATCTATTTGTCTATTGATTGGTACTTAGGTTGTTCCATATCTTGGCTATTGTAAACAATGCTGTAACAAATGCAGAGGTGCAGATATCTTTTTGAATTAGTGTCTTCATTTTCTTTGGGTAAATACCCGAAGGTGGAATTATTGGATCATATGGTAGTTCTATTTTAAATTTTTCTTAGAAACTCCATACTGTTTGCCACAGTGACTGCACAAATTCACATTCCACCAACACTGCATGAAGGTTCCTTTGTATCCACATCCTTGCCAACACTTGTTTCTTGTCATTTTGATTTTAGTCATTCTAACTGGTGTAAAGTGATAGTTCATTGTAGTTTTGATTTGCATTTGTCTGATGATGAGTGATGTTAAACTCTGTCATTTCCAAGCTGTATGACCTGGACCAAAGCACACATGGGGTCTCTGAGACTTCTTTTCCTCACATGAAAAGTAAGGATAATATATACCTGTCTTACCTATCCTTACTGTGAGAAGGATGTGAGCGTATATATTGAGAACATTTTGGAAACTGCAGCGCTCTGAACAAATACAGACTGTGGTATTTACTTTATCTCTCTTGTTGAAGCTCTGGTCACAGACGCCCCCTTTTCTGTATGGGTCAGATCTTTGTCTTCCATTTCCATATGCTTTACTAGTTATTCCATATTTTCTCACTTATCTTCTCTTTTCCAACTTCCTTGTTCATATTAAGATGTCATCTTAGGTCCTCTTATGGGAAGTAGAGGGTCACTTTCAGAGGGATAATTTAGTCAGTGTGATCTAAACAGTCATGGTAAGTATTCTTTTTCTTTCAAGTTTTCTGCTTTTGTTTATAAAAATTAGAACAATTCATGTTCATTAAAATAAATCAATTGGTGGAGAGATTTAAAAACGATAATAATTTCCCCTTATCCTCTTTATGTTTTCCTACTCTTTGCAAATATATTCAAATAAAACCCACCTATATATTTTCCTTCTATTTTTGTAAATGGACATAAGACCTATGAGATCTTTTTTTTTTTTAAGATTTTATTTATTTATTCAAGAGGAACACACACACACACACACACACACACACACACACACACACAGAGGTAGAGACACAGGCAGAGCAAGGAGCAGGCTTCCTACCCGGAGCCCCATGTGGGACTCAATCCCAGATCCTGGGATCACACCCTGAGCCAAAGGCGCTCAATCACGGAGCCCAGGTGTCCCAGACCTATGAGATCTTATACATTACTTTGCAGCCCAACCTTTCTTTAACCTAATAATGCATCATTAATGTATATTTAGGTCAGTACATAGAAACGAAATTCATTCTTCTTTAATGATTGCATAGTATCTACAACATCGATTACTATAATTTACCTTTTGCACTATTGATGAACATTCACTTTGTTTCCAGATGGTTTGCTATTACGATAATTTTGCACTAAACATTTTTAATTTTAACTTTTTAAAAGGTTTTATTTATTTGAGAGACAGAGAGAGAGCACAAGCAGTGGGGAGGGGCAGAGGGAGAGGAAGAAGTAGGTTCCCCCTGAGCAGGGAGTCTGATGTGGGGCTCAATCCCAGGACCCCGAGATCATGACCCGAGCCAAAGGCAGATGCTCAACCAACTGAGCCACCCAGGCGCCCCTAAACATTTTTAATATATATCTTTATACTGGTTATTTTGTTTCTGTTGGATAAAATCCTAAACGTGGAGCTGCTGGATCAAGTGTATGGCATATTTTTAAATATTACCAGATACCAACAGTTTGCTTTCTAAAAAGGTATAGCAATTTGCTTCCACCAGCAGTCTTGTGAGAATCTGCATGGCCTCCCTGCAGTCTTTTCTCACTTGCTTGGCAATCTAAATTAAACTGACTTTTAAACTCTCCTTTTACAAAGAATATAATAATAGCCAAAAAGCATATGAAAAGATGCTCAACATCACTAGTCATTAGGGAAATGCACATCAAAACCACAGTGAGGGAGCTGCTTGCTAACAAATAGTCTTCGCATTCTGAAACATGCATAGGTAAGCCTTCTTCAGCCACCAACTGCCTGCCTTTGTCCTGTTTGGAATAGACACCATTTAGCACTTAACTAGATTTTTGCCTCTCCAAGGCAAGTAGTTCATGTTTTATTGAATGTTTGCTTATCTGAACCTGAGAGGGATTCTCCACCCCAGTGAATAAAGGTAGCAAAGTAGAATGGTGAGATTGCAAATGTAGCTGTGGTTTATATCACACAATTTAATAACTTAATTCCCATCACGTATCTATCCTGGAGTGCCAAGGGCAGTCTGAATGAAGTAAGCAGTTAGCAAACTGTTCTCTCTTCCCCTTGTAACTTATTTATGCAGATGTAGGAAAACATCTTATATTGTTTAAGATGTATATATATCACTGAAATATAGACAAATAAGGCAGCTATCTTTTATCCCCCCCACCCCAGGGCTTTATGAAAAGAAAACATAAGCTTGCGGACCACTGTCATAAGGTTTCACAAGTGCAAAGATAAAATGTGCTATCATTTATCTTGTATTATAATATCTGTATTTTGATTCTTTTGTGAAATGTCCAAATCAAGAATAATTATAGATTTTTTATACCACATGCATCATGAAACATTTAACAAGTACTTATTTTAAACGACTCAAAAGATTAGAAAGGAAGATTCACTGGTATGCAAAACCATTAAGATGCAATTATGTTGTGAAAGAGAAAGATAAAGAAGAGCAAAAATAACAACAAAAAAGAACGATAGTACCTCATAACCATTAGGATGGCAACTATCAAAAAACCAGAAAATAATAGGTGTTGGTGAGGATGTGGAGAAATAGAAACCCTGTGCACTGTTGGTGAGAATATAAAATGGTGCAGCTGCCATGAAAAACAGCATGGCAGTTCATCAAAAAATTAAAAATAGAATACCATATGATTCAATAATTGCCCTTCTGTGTATATATCTAAAAGATTTGAAAGTAGGATCTTTTTAAATAAATTTTTAAAAGATTTAATTTAATTTAATTAATTTATTTTCATTCCGGGGTAGTTACCATACAGTGTTATATTAGTTTCAGATGTACAATATAGTGATCCAGCAATTCTATGCATTACTGAGTGCTTGTTTAAGATAGTCCTCTTTAGGGATCCCTGGGTGGCGCAGCAGTTTGGCGCCTGCCTTTGGCCCAGGGCGCGATCCCGGAGACCCAGGATTGAATCCCACATCAGGCTCCCGGTGCATGGAGCCTGCTTCTCCCTCTGCCTGTGTCTCTGCCTCTCTCTTTCTGTAACTATCATAAATAAATAAAAAATTAAAAAAAAAAAAAGATAGTCCTCTTAAAAAAAAAAAAAGATAATCGTCTTTACCTATTTCATCCATCCCCCACCTGCCTTCCTCTGGTAATCATTTATTTGTTTTCTATAGCTAAGAGTCTATTTTTAGTTTGCTTATTTTAGTTTGTCTCTCCCCTCCCCCTTTGTTCATTTGTTTTGTTTCTTAAGTTCCACATACAAGTGGAATCATCTGGAATTTTCTTTCTCTGGCTGGCTTATTTTGCTTAGAGTTATACTTTCTAGACTCATCTATGTTGTTGTAAATGACAAGATTTTGTTCTTTTTTATGGCTGAATTATATATATATAATATTATATGTATAATATGGAGATATATATACCACATCTTCTTTATCCATTCACCTATCAATGGACACTTGGGCTATTTCCATAACTTAGCTATTATAATAACACTGCAGTAAACATAGGGGAACAAAAATCCCTTCAAAGTAGTATTTTTGTATTCTTTGGGTAAATACTCAGTAATGTGATTACTGGATCATATGGTAATTCTGTTTTTAATTTTGGTTTAATTTATATTTTTAATTTTTTGAGGAACCTTCATACTGTCTTCCACAGCAGATGCACCAGTTTGCATTCCCACCAACAGTGCTCAAGGGTTCCTTTTTATCCACATTCTCACCAACACTTGTTTCTTTTGTTTTTGATTTTAGCCATTCTGACAGGTGTGAGGCAATACCTCATTGTGGTTTTGATTTGCATTTCCCTGATGATGGGTGATGTTGAGCATCTTTTCATGTATCTGTTGGCCATCTGGATGTCTTCTTTGGAAAAATGTCTGTTCATGTCTTCTGCCCATTTTTACTTGGATTATTTGCTTTTTGATGTTGAGTTGTATAAGCTCTTTATATATTTTTATTGTGGTGTAGTCCCAAAGTTTATTTTTGCTTTTGTTTCCCTTGCCTTAGGAGATATATCTAGAAAGATGTCAGCCAATGTCAGAGAATTACTGCCTGTGCTCTCTTCTAGGATTTTTATGGTTTCAAGTCTCACATTTAGGTCTTTAATCCATTTGGAGTTTATCTTTGTGTATGCTGTACGAAAGTGGTGCAGTTGCATTCTTTTGCATGTTGCTGTTCAGTTTTCCCAATACCATTTGTTGAAGAGACTGTCTTTTTCCCATTGGATAGTCTTTCCTCTATGTCAAAGATTAATTGACTATATAGTTATGGGTTTATTTCTGGGTTCTGTATTCTGTTTTACTGATCTATCTATGTATTCATTCTTGTGCTAGTACCATACTGTTTTGATCACTACAGCCTTGTAATATAACTTGAAGTCTAAAATTCTGATGCTTCCAGCTTTATTTTTCTTTTTGAAGACTTCTTTGGCTATTCAGGGTCTTTTGTGGTTCCATAACATTTTAGAATTGTTTGTTCTGGTTCTGTGAAAAATGCTGTTGGTATTTTGATAGGGATTGCATTCAATCTGTAGATTGATTTGGGTAGTAAAGACATTTTAACAATATTTGTTCTTCCAATCCAGGAGCATGAAATATCTTTCCATTTGTTTGTGTTCAATTTCTTTCTTTTTCTTTCTTTTTAAAAATTATTTATTTGAGAGAGAAAGAGAGAGAGCATGAGTTGGGGCGGGAGGGTGATGCAGAGGGAGAAGTAGGCTCCCTGCAAAGCAAGGGACAAGGGGCTTGGTCCCAGGACCCTGAGATCATGACCTGAATGGAAGGCAGACATTTAACCAACTGAGCCACCAAGGCACCCCTGTGTTCAATTTCTTTCATCAATGTTTTATAGGTTTCAGAGTACAGATCTTCAACCTCTTTCATTGTTTATTACTAGGTATTTTATTCTTTCTGGTGTAATTGAAAATGGAATTGTTTTTTCTTTTTTTTAACTAGGCTCCATCCCCAGTATGGAGCCCAGTGTGGGGCTTGAACTCACAAAGCTGAGATCAAGACCTAAGTGGAGATCAAGAGTGGGACATTTAATTGACTAAGCCACCCAGGCACCCCATTGAGATTGTTTTTTTAATTTCTCTTTCTGCTGCTTCATTATTAGTGTACAGAAATGAAAAAGATGTCTGTACATTGATTTTTGTATCCTATGACCTTACGGAATTCATTTATTAGTTTTAGTAGTTTTTTTTTTTTTTTTTTTGGTGGAGTTGAAAGCAGGATCTTGAGATATTTGCACTCCGTGTTCATAACAGCATTCAGTAGCCAAGAAATGGAAGCAACACAAATATCCAGTCACGAGGGATGAATAAAAAAAATGTGTTATACACATACAATGGAATATTACTCAGCCTCAGAAGGAAGGAAATTATAACACCTGCTACAAAATGGATGAACCTTGATGACATTATGCTAAGTAAAATAAGCAGTCACAATAAGACAAATATTGTATGATTCCATTTCTGTTAGGTATTTAGAGTGGTCAAATTTATGGAAACAAAGTAGAATGGTGGTTGTCTGGGGCTAGGGGGAGGGAGGAATGGCAAATTATTTAATGAGTATAGAGTTTTAGTTTTGCTAGATGGAAAGAATTCTAGATATTAGTTGCACAATAATGTAAATATACTTAATACTATGTATCTGTAGACTTAGAAATGTTTAAGATGGTCAATTTTATGTTATGTGGTTTTACTTTTTTTTTTAGGTTTTATTTATTTATTTGAGGGAGAGCGAGTGCGTACAAGCTGGGCAGGGAGGGGCAGAGGGACAAGTATACTCCCTGCTGAGGGTAGAGCCTGACATGGGGCTCAGTCCCTCCACCCTGAGATCATGATCTGAGCTAAAGTCAGACAGTTAACAGACTCAGCCACCCAGCCTCCCTTATATGGTTTATACTATAAAAAAACACAATAAGAAGGAAAAAAGGTTATAAATATAAATATAAATATGTTATATATGGTCATTGAGCTCCCATTGTGTGATGGGCATTGGCACTTTTAGTATTTTATGTCATTTAATCTTTATAATGACTACACAGCAGCTGAATTGTTGAATGAATGCTCACTAGAGGAAAATGTGGCTATGCTTTCAGGGCAAGGGAACTAGCAGAGTACATTACCGATTTTATCAGAGGGTCCTGACACCTAGTGGTGGTTGCTGCCTATAACATAAAACTGCAGAGCAGGCTAAATCAGTGGTCACATTCAGTGAGGTCCTTTCTAGACTTTAATGAAAATTGAAGGTAAGAGTTTCAGTCTGGCAAGAAATAGACACGTATAAATAATTTGAACCAGGTTTAAGATGACTCACAACAGCAGTGGCTGAATGTCAGACCACTAATAGAGACACTTACCATTGGAAACTCTGGAACATGGTATTTGAAGAGAGAGACAACTGCAATCACTTCTTTGATGTCGTCATGACCTTCACCAAACACTTTCTCCCCGCCCCCTCTCTTTTTACCTTCTTCCCAATGTTAGATATTTTCTTGATTTCATTTTATTTTGCCTAGTCACTTCTGTTTCTTTTCCCCTTTCTAGCCAATCATTTGTATTCCTGTCTCCTTTGCCTTGTAACACGCCCGTAGCAATTTGTGGGCTGATTACTGACAGCTGAGAGACTGGAGTAAAAGAAAAGAAACCTAAAGTATAGGAAATCCATTTGAGATGATTCTTAAATTAGCCTCAAAGGAAATTAATGGCTTTAAAGACTGCATTTGTTAATTGGAAAAAGGTTTCAATTCTGCTAATTTAAGCCAGGATTGAAGATAAAAGGTCTAGACCCATAAAGTCTTTGGGAGCTATTATGTTTTTAGTGTTTCTCTTTGTTCAATGTTCATGCCTTTTAGTATATTTCAAAGAGCAGAGAACAAAACCAGAATGTTTCTGTTTAATCTACCGTAAAGGGCATGGGGCTCCCAAGGTTGTGTGTGCCCTTCCCGGTACTCTGAGTACAAGCAGACTATGCTCTTCTCTCCAGGCACTTGGCAGACAGAAATGCTGAGCTAGAGCGGGTGAACAGAATCAACCAGAGCTTGCAGGAAGACTGGGAAAGCAGTGCTGCAATGAAGAGGCAGCGGGATCTGGAGGAGAAGGCTTTTGAGCGGTAATACTGATTGGAACCCCAAGTGCTTTGTTCGCGAAGAAACCCCCTCTGCTCCTTCTTGACTTTCCTGGGATCCCGGGATGGCAGACAGGTTTCCAGGGCCAACTTTAGTTCATTAGTCGTGGCTACCTAGAACACCTGGTGGAGAAAAGAATTCTGCTGTGGTGTATTAGAAATACCTGTTATGGATATGGGATTGGAGAATGCTGTCGTTATATGTTCCATACTTGCCATCTCTGCCCTCATCTTCGCTTCCATGTAGGGTAGCTTTATTGTCATTTTGTGGTGGGTAGGGAGGCATGGGGGGGAGGAGAGTAGGAATTCTCCTTGGAAATGAAAGTTGGAAATAAGGAGATGGACTTTCCATATGAACACATCCAAGGCTGACGGAATGGTCATTTAGGAGCAGAGCCAGGGGTTGTGTGTAAGATTGGCAACTGGGAGACCGAGATGCCCATGGTGGAACCAACCAAGAACATCTTCCTGACATTTATTAGATCTGTACCCCCTCTCCCCAGCTCTCCATCAACAATCTAGACTTAGGGAATCTAGTTATAGCTTTGAGAATTAACACTAACTTTGGAGAGGCAGCTAATCTTTTTGTCCTACTTTTTCCTTTCGTAAGATGAGGAAAGTCAACACCTGCCTTACTTAGCTAACATAGGAGTTTTTGTGATCAAATAAAGAGATGGAAAAATATTATACTTAAAAAAAGAAAATACTTTACAAATGTATGATTTCATAGTATGTTAAAAACTTGAACAGACCAAGCCTATACAGTCAAATGTTATTAAGTCATTAAAAAAAATATTTTATTTATTTATTTGAGACAGAGAGAGCATGAGCAGGGGCAGAGGAAGAAGGAGAAGTAGGCTCCCCACTGAGCAGGGAGCCCTACATGGGGCTTGATTCCAGGACCCTGAGATCATGACCTGAGCCAAAGGCAGACACTTAACCAACTGAGCCACGCAGGTGCCCCAAATGTCATTTAATCTTGAATATACCAAAATAATATTTTAAATTCCCACTTATCAACTAATTTTTATCATAGATAGAACTTGTCATAATAAATCTTGATCTGTAGCTCCTTTTTCTTTTAAATTCATTTATTCATGAGAGATGGAGAGAGAGAGATAGAGAGAGAGAGGCAGAGAGAGAAGCAGACTCCATGGAGGGAGCCTGATGCGGGACTCAATCCTGGGTCTCCAGGATCACGCCCTGGGCCGAAGGCAGGTGCTAAATCCCTGAGCCACCCAGGGATCTCCCTGTAGCTCCTTTTTCTTTTAGATTTTCTCATCAGGCATTTCTTATCCGTCTCTCTAATGGGTAGAACCTGTATTTTGTTACAATGGCTGTAAGAGGGATGACATGGCAAATAGGTTCCAAAGTAGCAGTAGGATTGTTTGGCCTGGAGAAGAGAAAGGGGAGCTGGGGGTTCAAGGCATTTTCTCAAGGTTGGGGAAAAACAGGTAAAAGGCAGTGAGATTAATGTCAGGGGAGATTTTGCTGGATTTTGGAAGAATGCTTGGCCAACGTGGTGATAAAGGATGGAGGAGACACAGGAAACAACCTTCAATGTCAGGATGACAGGCAACCCTGTCACCTGCAGACTGAGGCCATGTGGTGGGCAGGGCCTCAAGCAGGAGCAGGGAGGAAGAAGGAATTGGTTCGTATCAAAAAGAAAACAAAGCAAAAGCAAAAACAAGCTTTACATGTAAGCAGTTAGCATATGATACTCTGTCCCAGCACCACGGCAAGCCAGGTAGGTCTCCTCCTGCCCATTATTTGTTCTTTTTCCTTGTAAGGCTATCCTTGATGGTCCTTTTTACAGAATTACACCCATGTAGTTTTGGTTGAGAAGGGGGACATACCAGGGGCCGTCTTGCGTTGAGAAAAATTGTTGAGGTGCAAAATCAGCTACTGACGTCGCTTCATCTCTGCTTTGAGTCGCTTTAGTCCTCTTCCTCTTTGACTCCACCTCCTCTCCTGCCCTTTAGGCTAGAGGCCTCTGGGCTCCTGGGACTTTTCCTTGCAAGGCTACTCCTAGCTGTCTGCTGGGGCTTAACAGTTAACCAGCAGCTTAATTAATGGCCTGTTTCCCTCTCAGTGCCGTTTCTGAGAGCCCAGGAGGTAAAGGTATCCACATGGCAAAGCTCTGTGTGCTGGCTGTGTGACCCTGGGCAAATTATGTCTTTTCTGAGGGTTTGGGTGGGCTGGTTGTGAAGGCACCAGCTCAGAGCCTTTTATTGACTGGCGATGGCAGAGGTTTGGAAGCAGTGATGCCACGCTGGGTTGGGCTGCAGGTGGAGGGGGGCGGAGGCTGTAGGGGAGCCATCACAGGTAGGTGGTAAGCACCTGGGGGGGGGGGAGCAGTTCTGCGTCTCTTCTACTGCACTGGCTTCTGGACTAGGCCCCCAGCACGGACTCAGGGAATGCCTAATAACGATTGCTTGTCCTCACCTCTCCTCAGGGCGTCAGACAAACTCTTCCTCCTGGACCAGTGTGAGAAGTATCGGCGCTGCAAGCAGTGCCAGAGGCGCACCTCCAACGTGGGCGAGAGCAACCTGTGGCCCCTGAACAAGTATTTGCATGGTTCCCGGTTGCTCGTATAAAACCCAAAGTCTGGATCTACGTTTTCCTGGGGAAGATTTTTTTTTTTAAATGTTTAGGCATGATGGTGAAACTACCTATTTTTACTTTAGAGGGAAAAAGTTATTGTGCTGCTTTCAGGAGCAGATTGCTTTTCACCCCTTGTAGAATTCACATGAGTAGGGTCTCCCCTCTAACTTCCCATTGCTCCCACAGAACCCTGCTGCCCCTGGGGGCTGGGAACAGGGGACCCAGCCTCATTCTGGCTGCGGGAGTGCTGCTGACCCTGCCTTGCCACTTCCTCTGTGACTTTGTGTAAGAGACTTTATCTTTTCTTCATCTGTAATGAATAGTGTCCTAATAAATATTTTCTATATGCCTGACTGTGCATCATGGTAAATTTTACGAGCTCACCCCAGAGAACTGTATATGTGAACATTCCAGAGGAAGATCAGGTTATTTGTCATAAGAGGTCAGAGCAATGCTTTCTGAGTTTTCTAGTTGAAGATACACCTGGGACTTTTATTTTGGAACTTCAGGGGATCTTATTATCTTGGTGCCCTTCCTTTTTTTTTTTTAAATTAAGATTTTATTTATTTATTTGAGAAAGAGCATGAGTGGGGGTGGGGAGGGTGTGAAGGGGCAAGGGCAAAGGAAGAGGAAGAAGCAGGCTCCCTGCCCAACGAGAGGGCTTGAGGTTTGATCCAGAACTAAGCCCAAGGCAGATGCTTACCTGAATGAGCCACCCAGGCACCCCCACCCCCAACTGCTTGGTGCCTTCTGGCCAACCATTCCATTATAGGTTTACTGTTGGGCTAAATGTGTGCTGGGAGGGGAGTCTGGCTGGCCTGCCAGGTGCCACCTTCCTCTCTAATTGCTTCACTGGCATTCATGTCTAAGCAGCAAGTGCTATGGAAGAGGAGTATCTTCCTGCTAAAAGACTGATTTTCAGTTAAGGTAGGGGTGTTCTAAACCAAAAGTCATTTTATCTTCATCGTTTACCTTTTCTCCACCTGCCCTGTCCAACCATCTCAGGCAAACCAATGAGCAAAGCAGAATGAAGTCTAGATTTCTGAAATACAAAAGATAGGAATACAGTCCCTTAGACTGTTTGCTTTCTGTCCGCCACATCTTTCTTAGTAAATGAGGGAAAGTATATGTGGCAAGACATCTAAAACATTGTTTCTGCCACAAATACAAAATAAGAATGTTTGGAGGCCTGAATAGTTAAAGGGAAGATACTTGGTCAAATTGATATTTGGCAAATTTTGTTTTTTTCTATGGAAATAAGCATGCTTAGTGGGGACTGGAATTGTCTGGAACCTCTCCCTAGAGGCTTCTTACATTGCCACTTCTGTTTTTTCAGAAGATCACTCCATGCAGGACCAGTCATCACCAACCAATATTGACAGCCATAGCTTTTCCCCAGTACTACCTGACTTGCCTGAAGTCCATACCTGCTACACCCTTGGAGTATGTCTCTGTCTCAAATATATAACAAAATACTATAATGGTGTTGTAGTAATATATTTTTAAAAGCATATACTGCCTTGTTAAAAAAAAGACTTAGGGAATTTCGATAAGTTTGAGTGAAAA
The DNA here is from genome assembly GCF_011100685.1 of Canis lupus familiaris. Classification (NCBI taxonomy): domain Eukaryota; kingdom Metazoa; phylum Chordata; class Mammalia; order Carnivora; family Canidae; genus Canis; species Canis lupus. The sequence continues at coordinate 13,228,583 of NC_049242.1, read as the reverse complement.
CTTTTTACTCAAACACTTTTTACTATAGGAACTGAACTTAAAATCTGTTGCCATTTATAGTGGTACTGACTCTTACTGTGTGCCAAGCACCCAGCTAATTTTTGGTGACTCGGAGATTAAGACTCATTTGTCCCTGTCTGCCTTCAGAGCACTTACTGTGTGGTGCAGAGGTGAGATATGATTTAGAAAATCGCCTTGTAACAAGGTAAGTACCCAACAGTTCTGTACATGGGTTGCTATGGAAGAACAAGGTGGAGCCCTTGTAGTCAGCTGAGCCTGGCATCGAAAGGGGAAGCTTTTGGAGGAAATGAGGCCTAAAATGAATAGGAAATAGCTAGGTAAGGGGTGACAAGGGGTCAAGGCAACAGATGTCAAAGCCCTGTGTTCCTGCTATCAAGGCTAAGATGGAAATGTGGTTATATGAGTTGAGTTATGAAACCAAATATGTTTTGTTATCAACCATTTTAAAAATCAGCCTTTATTTATAGCCTGTCGTTAACATAATTGATTTCATATAATAGAGAAAGGACAGTCTCTTTTTAGAAAAAGTCTTCATAATTTGGTATCTTTTTACTGATTTTTTTTAAAGGTTTTTTTTTTTTTTTTAAGATTTTATTTATTTATTCATGATAGACACACAGAAAGAGAGAGAGAATGGGGCAGAGGGAGAAGCAGGCCGGGAGCCTGACGTGGGACTCGATCCTGGGACTCCAGGATCACGCCTTGGGCCAAAGGCAGGTGCTGAACGACTGAGCCACCCAAGAATCCCCCTCTTTTTACTGATCTTAACTCTTAATCTTGTAGTAGTCCAACCCTGTTATTAGGCCAGAGTCAATCAGAATGGCCTTTCCTAAATCAGTATGAATTATTATCATCAAAGATATGTCATTCCCAGAGTTATGGCACTGCCAGACAAGACTAACATATCACAAGTTTGTGGACTCTTTTGAGTATCTCATGAAAATTATGGACCCTTTCCTAAAAACATGTCCATTTTCATCTATAACATTTTGCATGCAATCAGAGGTTTTCTATACCATCTGGACACAAGTTGGGAACTCCTGCTCTGGGTAGCTTTCTTTCAGTATCATTATAAGCTTAAGCTATCAAAAGTGAGTAAAGTGAGGACTTTGTTTATGAAAATGCCTTTTCACTTTTAGAGAACTATGTCCACTTTTGTCTTTCTCTTTGACTCTTCACAAGAACAGTGAGATGAGAGTTGGGAAGCTATTTGAAAGCACATACTCCAGTATTTCTCAAATCCTCTAAGACTCAGTAAAAGAAATATGTTTCACATCACAACACAGAACCCATGCTCACACATATAATTGAGACAAGAGTTTTATAGAGCTATGCTTACCCATCTATCTGCAATGCATTCTAATTCTATTTTATTTCATTAAAAATTCTGATTAGATTAAACAAAACTGACTTAAGAATTCACTAATGTAAATAGATCATTTTCAGTCTGATAAGCACACTTTTAATATAATTCTTCCCTCCACTGTCTTCTCATAGTAAGTGTGTAGTTTGCTGGAATTCATTAGTGGTTAAGATGATATTATAATGGCATTCAGCCAGGAGCTTGAGGAATGTTGAGGCTCTATCTTGTCATAACTCGACCATTTTCTTATGAGGTATCCCAAGAAAAGCAGGTAGCTCTTTGCTACCCCCTCTTCAAAAGTCCCAGAACTACTTCTTCCAATGCATTTGGCGGTCAGAGAGAAAGGAGCTAGAGATAGAACGAGTGAAAACATATGCCCTAATGCCTAGACTGCAGGCTGGGGGAGGCCTTCGAAATTTAAGAAAGAAGTGTGAACTAGTTGCAGCCTCTGTCTTAATTTAGTCTTAGTCTGTGGGTAGGAGAGGAGGAAGTGGACTACACACAGCCCAGCCTGAACAGCTGTGTGAATTGGGCTGTGTACTGAGGCGCTCAGTTCCCGGTTTTCTATTGCTGCTGTAACAGATGATCACAAACCCAGTCGCTTAAAACAATACAAGTTTACTCTCCTACAGCTCTAGAGGTCAGAAATGTGCAATCAGTCCCATTGGGTGAAAGTCAAAGTGTTAGCAGGACTGGTTCCTATGAAGGCTCTGAGAGGAGCATCCTTTTCCTTGCCTTTGCTAGCTTCTAGAGCTCTTTACACATCTTGACTGGTCCTTCTTCCATCCTCAAAGCTAGCAGTGTAGCACCTCCAAGCCTCCCCCTGCCTCTCTCTTATCAACACAGTTGTGGTTACCTTTAGGATTCACCTGATACTACAGGATAAATTCCTCATCTCGAGATCCTTAATCACATTTGCAGAATTCTATTTGTCATAGAAAGTGACATGCACATGTTCCAGGGGTTAGGACATGGGTGTTTAGGGGGACCGTTATTCAGCCTACCACAGGGTGACTGGGATCTAAAATTCAGCTCAAGCTCCACTCCACACATCAAGCCCTGCATCAGAAGGCAAGCAGTAAGACACTTGCAGCTGCTGGCATCTTTCCTTGGATCTAGGCTACATAGCTGTATCTGAGGGTTTTCTTGGGGATTTGGTTGGTTTTGGTTTTGCAGGATTATGTAGGGATAGGAGGGGAAGAAGGAAGGACATTCCACAGTTCACATGTTAAAGGCTTATTATGTATTTTTTGGTAATGTTCTAGTCATAATTTGTAATGTTCTTTTGTTTTTTGTAGTCTTAAAGTTTTGATATCAGGGTAATGACCTCATAAAATGAGTTGAGAAATGTACCCCTTTCTTCTATCTTCTGAAAGATACTATATATAATTGGTATTCTTTCTTTCTTACATACTTGGTAGAACTGAGTAATGAAACCATCCAGGCTTGGAGTCTTCTTTGCTGGGACGGCTTAAATGATGAGTTCAGTTTTGGTAGGTTGCATCAAGGACTCTCAGCTATTGTTGAATTTATGGGCATACAGTTGTTAGTAATGTTCTCATATCCTTTTAACGTCTGTGGCGTCTGTAGTGAAATCCCCTCTTTGATTCTCAATATAAGTAATTTTTGTCTTCTTTTTTTCTTGGTCAGTCGGCCTAGAACTTTAAAAAAATATATTGATCTTTCAAAGAATCAGCATTTGGTTCCATTAAAATTTCCCTATTTTTTTCTTCTCAATGTGATTAATTTCTACTGTGTACTATTTTCTATCTTTTGTTTGCCTTGGGTTTGTATCCACGTCCTAATTTTCTCCTCTTATGAGTTCTGCTGGATTAGGGTGCTCTACTGCCCTCATTTTCACTTAGTGTAACTTAACCTCTTTAAAGGCCCTATGTCTAAAATAGTCACATTCTGAAGTGCTGGATGTTAGGACTTCAACATACAAATTTTGAGGGGTTACAATTCAGCCTATAACAGTGTATACTTTAGTCTTCATTAATCATGTCTTTATTTTGCTATTATACCCGAGGGGCATTTCAATGGGAAATAGAATTTTGAATGGAGTTTATTCTATTGCTTCTGGTTCCAAGATTTCTGATTAAAAATTCAGCCTTTTGAATCATTGTCCCTCCATATGTAATGTTTCTTTGTCTGGCTACTTTTAAGATTACTTGATTTTTTTGTCTCAGTAGTCTGATTATGGTATGTCTTATTTGGTGTTTACTGAATTTCTTGAATTTTTAAATTTTGTCTTTTACCAAATTTGGGAAGGTTTTGTGCATGATTCACATATTTGTTCTTCATTTCTCTCTTCTCCTTTAGGGAATGCAATGAAATGCATGGTAAACCTTTTGATATATTCCCACAGGTCTCGAAGGCTTTATTCATTGTTCACTTCCCCCCCTGTTTTTCAGATAGGATAATTTCTGTTAATTTATCTTCAAATTCACTGATTCTTTCCTCTATTGGCTGTGTTCTGTTGTTGAATCCAGTGAATTTTGCATATTTTTTCAGTTCCAAAATTTCCTTTCTTTTGGTAGTTTCTATTTCTCTCTTGAGAACATCTATCTTTTTATTGAGATCATAGTATTTTATTTAACCTCATGGATTATGGTTATAATATCTGCTTCAAGGTCTTTTCTGAGAATTCCAGTATTGAGGTGATCTCAGGTTGGCATTTGTTTTCTTTTACCTTGAAAATAAACTACATTTTCTTGGTTCTTTATGTGTTAAATAATTTTGTAATGTATCTTAGACATTTTGAATATTATCTTGTGAAACTCTGGGTCCTTTTAAAATCCTCTGGAATTTTTTTTTCTCTAAGCAAGCAAAATCTTGATGTTCAGGATCGAGTTCTATCTCACTTTCTTCTTTCTGTTTTTGTTACTTTCAGAGGTAGAATTTAGGGATTCATCAGTTGCATATAACACCCAGGGCTCATTACATCAAGTGCCCTCCTTAGTGCCCATCACCTAGTTTCCCCATCCCTCCACTCACCTCCCCTCCAGTAAATCTCCCCTCCAGCAAAGTTTGTTTCCTAGAGTTCAACGTCTCTTATGGTTTGCTGCCCTCTCAATTTTCATCTCATTTTGTTTTTCCTTCCCTTCCCCTATGTTCATCTGTTTTATTTCTTAAATTCCACATATGAGTGAGATCATATGGTATTTGTCTTTCTCTGACTGCTTATTTTACTTAGCATAATATCCTCTAGTTCCATTCTTGTCATTGCAAATAGCAAGATTTCATTCTTTTTTGATGGCTGAGTAATATGCTATTGTATAGCTATGCTACATCTTCTTTATCTATTCATCTGTCGCTAGTCTTCTGGGCTCTTTCCATATTTTGGCTATTGTAGACATTCCTTCTATAAATATTGGGGTTGCATGTACCCCTTCCATTCACTATGTTTGTATCCTTTGGATACCTAAAAGTGCAACTGCTGCGTTGTAGGGTAGCTTTATTTTCAACTTTTTGAGGAAGCTCCATACTGTTTTCCAGAGTAGCAGCACCAGTTTGCATTCCCAACAGTATAAGCAGGTTTCCCTTTTTCTGCATCCTTGCCAACACTTGTTGCTTCCTGAGTTGTTAATTTTAGCTATTTTGACCAGTGTGAGGTGGCATCTCATTGTAGTTTTGATTTGTATTTCCCTGATGCCAAGTGATGTTGAGCATTTTTTCATGTGTCTGTTGGCTATTTGTGTACCTTCTTCAGAGAAGTGTTTGTTCATGTCTTCTGCCCATTTCTTGACTGGATTTTTTTGGGTGTTGAATTTGATAAACTCTTTATAGAGTTACTCTTTCATCTTATAAGACATTTGCAAATATCTCCTCCTACTCCATAGGTTACCTTTTAGCTTTGTTGACTGTTTGCTGTGCAAAAACTTTTTTTATCTTGTAGTTCATTGTGGCTTTTGTTTCCCTTGCCTTTGGAGACGTATCTAGCAAGACATTGCTATGGCTGATGTCAAAGAGGTTGCTGCTTGTGTTCTCCTCTAGGATTTTGGTGAATTCCTGTTTCACATTTAAGTCTTTCATCCATTTTGAGTTTATTTTTGTATATCGTATAAGAAAATGGTCCAGTTTCATTCATCTGTGTGTGGCTGTCCAATTTTTCCCAGCACCATTTGTCAGAGACTGTCTTTTCTCCGTTGGATATTCTTTCCTGCTTTGCCAAAGTTTAGTTGACCATAGAATTGAGGGTCCATTTCTGGGTTCTCTGTTATGTTCCATTCTATGTCTGTTTTTCTGCCAGCACCATACTGTCTTGATGATTATTACAGCTTTGGAATAGATCTTGAAGTCTGGAATTGTGATGCCACCAGCTTTGGTTTTCTTTTTCAACATTCCTTTGGCTATTTGGGGGCTTTTCAGGTTCTATACAAATTTTAGGATTGTTTGTTCCAGCTCTGTGAAAAATGTTGATGGTATTTTGATGGGGATTGCATTGAATATGTATAGATTCCTTTGGGTAGCATAGATATTTTAACAATATTTTTTCTTCCAATCTATGGGCATGGAATGTTTTTTCCACTTCTTTTTGTCTTCCTCAATTTCTTTCATAAGTGTTCTATAGTTTTCAGAGTACGGATCCTTTGCCTCTTTGGTTAGCTTTATTCCTAGGTATCCTATGGTTTTGGGTGCAATTGTAAATGGGATTGACTCCTTGTTTTCTCTTTCTTCTGCTTCATTGTTAGTGTATAGAAATGCAACTGACTTTTGTGCATTGATTTTATATCCTGTGATTTTGCTGAATTCTTGTATTAGTTCTAGCAATCTTTGGGTGGAGTCTTTTGGGTTTTCTACATAGAGTATCATGTTGTCTGTGAAGAGTGAAAGTTTGACTTCTCCTTTGCCAATTTGGATGCCTTTTATTTATTTCTGTTGTTTGATTGCTAAGGCTAGGATTTCCAGTACTATGCTGAACATAGTGGTGACAATGAGCATCCTTGTTATGTTCTTGACATTAGGGGAAAAGCTCTGTTTTTCTCCATTGAGGATGATATTCCTTCTGGGTTTTTGTTAGATGGCTTTTAAGATAGTGAGGTATGTTCCCTCTATCCCTACACTGTGGAGAGTTTTAATCAAGAAAGGATGCTGTATTTTGTCAAATGCTTTTTCTGCATCAATTGAGAGGATCATGTGATTCTTGTCCCTTCTTTTATTAATGGAACGTATCACAATGATTGATTTGCAGAGAGAGAACCACCCTTGCAGCCCAGGAATAAATCTCTGCTTTGTCGTGGTGAATAATCCTTTTGATGTACTGTTGGATCCTATTAGCTAGTTCTTGGTGAGAATTTTGGCATCCATGTTCATCAGGGATATTGATCTGTAATTTTTGGCGGGGTCTTTGGTTTTGGGAACAGTTAATCTGGCTTCATAGAATGAGTTTGGAAGTTTTCCTTCCATTTCTATTTTTTGAAACAGTTTCAGAAGAGTAGGTATCAATTATTTTTCAAATGTTTGATAGAATTCTCCTGGGAGGTCATCCAGCCGTGGACTCTTGTTTTGGGAGATTTTTGATTACTGATTTGATTTCTTTATTGATTATGGGTCTGCTCAGGTTTTCTATTTCTTCCTGTTTCAGTGTAGGTAGTTTATATGTTTCCAGGAATGCATTCATTTCTTCCAGATTGTCTAATTTGTTGGCATATGATTGCTCCTAATATTCTCTTATAATTGTATTTCTTTTGTGTTGGTTGTGATCTCTCCTCTTTCATTCATGATTTTATTTGTGTCTTTTCTCTTTTGTTTTTGATAAGTTGGCTAAAGTTTATCGATCTTATTCTTTCAAAGAACCAGCTCCTAGCTTCATTGATCTGTTCTACTTTTTTTTTTTTTTTCTCTTCTTCTGCTGGATTTAGCTTTATTTGTTGTTCTTTTCCCAGCTCCTTTAGGTGTAAGGTTAGGTTGTTTATTAGAGACTTTTCTTGTTTCTTGAAAAAGGCCTGTACATAGCAATACATAGAAGCCAGTTGGAAGGGCTCCTCTGGTCATGATTTTTATATTAACTCATTGAATCAAATAAAAATCTTTAAGTCAGAGACGCAAACACTTCACCTTATAGTAAACCCCTCTGTTCCTTAAAACAAACTAGATCCCTTGGGGGCGCCTGGGTGGCTCAGTGGTTGAGCATCACCTTTGGCTCAGGTCCTGATCCCAGGGCCCTAGGATCAAGTCCTGCATCAGGCTCTGCACAGGGAGCCTGCTTTCCCCTCTGCCTATGTCTCTGCCTCTCTCTGTGTCTCTCATGAATAAATAAATAAATAAAATCTTTAAAAAAAAAAGAAACTAGATCCCAAAATAAAAACATATATATATATACATACACAAAAGTAAAATAGAATAAAATAAAATACGATGAAACAAAACTTACATATATAACATATATATAAAAATAAAAAATTGAAAAAAAAAAACATAGCTGAAAAAAAAAAAAAACCCTGTAAGACTAAAGAATAATTAAAAAAACAAACCCCTCCAGGAATGGTATATGCTGTTTCCCGCACGAGCTGAAGTTCCGCCGCCGTGTGATTGGTGTCGCGCCGTCTTCTGCAGCGGGGCCCGCGGGGGAGCCCGGCTCGGTGGAAGCGGCCCTGGATTCCGCGCCCGGAGTCTCCGCCCCGGGCCGCCCGGGGGCTGGAAGTCTGCACCCGCCACTCAGGGGGTCCTCACAGAGAAGCAGCCGGCCCCTTGTCTCCCTGGTTCACCCAGCCTGCGACCCAGCATTTTTATTTTTTATTTTTATTTATTCATGAGAGACACCGAGAGAGAGGCAGGGACACAGGCAGAGGGACAAGCAGGCTCCACGCGGGGAGCGGACTCGGGACTCGATCCCGGGACCCCGGGACCCCGGGACCCCGGGACCTCGCCCTGCGCCGAAGGCCCGGGCTAACCCGCTCAGCCACCCAGGCGTCCCTGTGACCCAGCATTTTTAATCTCAGGCACTCGACTGAGTTTCAAGTTGCCAAATCTCATCGCGGAGAGCGGCCAGTCCTTCCCGGAGATCAGGGGCGTCTCCCCGGCTCCCGCCTCTTGCCGGGCCCGGCTTGGGGAGCGGTGGCCCCGCGGGCAGCAGCGGTTGCGGCTTCGCGCCGCGCGGAGCTCACGGCCCAGCTCTGCTTGCAGCCGGGGAGCGCTGCCGGGCGCGGGCACCCCGTTCCCGCTGCGGCGCTGGGGGTCCCCAGCCCGCGCCGTCGCACCTGGGCGTCCTGCAGGCCCAGACCGCGCCCCCGGAGTGGGCCTACAAGCTGGGATTTTCACTCCGCTGCTTATGGCCCTCGTCAGCAGGCTCCCTCCTGCTGCCCCAGCCTCTGCTAGGGCGCCCCAGATCCACGTCTCGGCCCCTCCTACCTTCCAAAAGGTGGTTGCTTTTCTTTTCTTTTTTTTTTTTTTAAGGTTTTATTTATTTATTAATGAGACACAGAGAGAGCGGCAGAGGCAGAGGCAGAGGGAGAAGCAGGCTCCATGCAGGGAGCCCGACGTGGGACTCGATCCTGGGTCTCCAGGGTCAGGCCCTGGGCTGAAGGCGGCGCTAAACAGCCGAGCCACCCGGGCTGCCCGGTTACTTTTCTATTTGTAGAATTGCAGCCTTTTCTCAGATCGCCGATTGAGTTCACGGGTGTTCAGGATGATATGATACCTAGCTGAATGCCAGGCACCAGACGAACGTAGGGTCCCCTACTCCTCCACCATCTAAACTCGCCTCCCTCCACCTCACTTTCTGTAGATACTAGTGATGCTGTCCGTTCAAATCTCAAAGCCCGTGTTTTCATATGTGCAACTGAGGAGTCAGCCTGAGACTTCAGTGACTCACATGTAGAATTAGAGGATTTCCTTCTCCAGCTCTCCGCACCCTGGAATTTCTCCCTTGTTGTCAAGTCCCCTACTCCCAGGGCTTCATAAAGCCAAGGTTTTGCTCAGAGTTTTGGCTCCCTTTGCTCGCTCAAAGGTCCATATGATGGGCTGACCTTGGGGCAACGCAGTAAAGGACAAGACAGAGTGAAATAATAGAAATTACTGTCCTTCTGAACACACGGGTTCCTTTTCCTGGTTTCTCTGGCCAGAAAGTCAAAGGGTCGAGGTGCTCATCACCACTGTTGCTGCCGCAGCCACCGCCGTGCAGCTTTATGACTGCTGCTGGCCTTGGGCCATGTCCGGGGAAGGCCAAAAGAGGAAACAAGGGCATTCTCTTCATTCTCCCCAGCTCACAAGGAGCCTTTCTCTTGGTTCTCTGGCTAGAAAAGTTGGTCGTTATGTCAAAGTAAGAGAAGTAAATTCACTGGCCAGTTCATCACTATGCTAGTCATTCTTCAAGTTTTGACTTCTACAATCCCTCTGCTATTGTTTACTTTTCACTGTCCTCAGGTAGGTGCTTTTTGTGTTCTCTTCGGTTAGAATCAGTTGGAGAGAAATACTATGGAGGACTTAATCCATTTTGGCCAGTGTTTTACTGTGGTTTTGAGTCTTTATTCTTCCTCCTTTCACCTTTCCCCCAAATCAGGTTGTACTTTGGTCCTTTTCTTTAAGTTTTGTTAGGATGGTATTTTGACAGAGATCAAATAACAGTGGCTTAACTAAGACGGAAGTGTATTTTCCTCTCAAGGAACAGTCTAGAGGTAAGTAGTCTAAGATAATAGGGTGGCTCTACTAGGTTCTCCTGTGGTTTCCACCCCTAGGTAAAGGCAACTGCTCCATTTCTCACCATTTCCCAACTAGCAAGTAGAGAGAAAAAAAGCAGGGGAACAAGCGTGCATTGTTAAAAGGAGTATAACCTGGAAGTGACACCATTATTTCTGTCCATGTTCCATTGGCTAGAATTTAATCACATGGCCACACCACGCTGCAAGGGAACTGGCAATTGGAGTCTTTAACTTGGTGGCAATGTCTAGTGAAATACTCAGGGAATGCTAGTACTAAATATGAAGAAAATGGAACTTGGTGGACAATGCCAGTCCGCTATAACCTGAAATTCTGGGGGGAGAGAGCTACAGAATAATTAATGACTTTCATGGCTGACACCTTTAAAGATTTCAGTCCTTCCATTTGGATTTGTCTGATTTTTTTCTCATCATAAAATTCCAGCAACATATTTTTTTTTGGTCAAGAATATCACAGGTGGGATGCTATCTGTGTTCCTTGTAATCATCCTAACAGGTGGTACACAATTCAGTTTGTCCCATTACTGGTCACATTAATTTTGATCATTTGATTAAGTGATGCCTGCAAGGTTTAGCACTATCTTTTTTAATGAAATTATTTTTGTGGTAGGTACGTTTTTAAAAAAAATTATTCATGAGATACATGTAGAGAGAGGCAGAGACATAGGCAGAAAGAGAAGCAGGCTCCCTGTGAGGAGCCCAATGCAGGACTTGATCCCAGCACCCCAGGATTGTGACCTGAGCCAAAGGCAGACCCTCAACCACTGAGCCACCCAGGTGCCCCTGTTGTAGGTACTTCTGAATGCAAATAAATATTTCTCATCAATTTTCACCCACTAGTTTTAGCATCTATTATATTTCTTTGCTGAATAAATAATTGTGACGATGATTGCTAAATACAGATTTTGCCAATTCCACCACTGCTGTTACATTTATTAATTGGCATTTTACTATAAGGCGAAGTATTTGTGTCTCCATAGTTATTTAATAATATGTCTCCATATTATCTTAAATAATTTTTTAAGATCTTAGAATGATTTTAGAGAGTTCCTTGTATGCTCCTCATCCAGTTCTCCCATTGCTAACATCTTTTATTTCTATGATACCTTTGTCATAACTGAGAAACCTACATTGGTATTTCACCATTAACTAAACTTCATACTTTACTCAGATGACACCAGTTTTCCCCTAATGTCCTTTTTCTGTTCCAAGGTCCCATCTGCGATACCACATTACATTTAGTTAGATCTCTTTAGCCTCCCTTGGTTTGTGTTCTCCATCCTTTTGTCATATTCCTATCATTCTTCGAATATTTCCTTACTTTCTGTCATAACAAGATGTTCCAGGCTACTCTTCTACTCTTGTACACACATCTATATTTCCATAACTATCTTCTCTATATCGAAAAATAAGAGTTCACACAGATACTACCAATTTCAATCCAGAATCCTAGAGTTAATTCTACTTTTCTCCCTTTCCGTATTTGTAACTCCTATCTGACAGTGAGAATACTAATTCTCATTATCCTCAATGTATTATTGGATTAACACTTATGTAACATTTATGTATGTATGTCCTCTCCACTCTGCTTGGGCTCTGATAGTCTGTACCTGGCTGCTACTACCACCCTCACCCTTGCGTGAAAGTCCTACTCACTCAGCCCTAGACTCCAGTATCCTGCATCCCTGCCTCCTGCACAGATAACTACTTTGCTCCCCCCTCCATCTAGTGGACAGAGTTATTGCAGAAGAAATGAAGGAAGGCAAAAGGAAGAATAGAGTGAAGAGGGAAGGAAGGAAGAAGAAAGAGGGAAGAAATAGAGCTTTATTGTTAAAGGCCACGCATAGGCCAGGAAACAGCCTAGACATTTTATTTTATTTTTCTTGAAGTTTGGTTGACACAGTGTTACATTGGTTTCAGCTATACAACATAATGGTTTGACATCTCTGTATGTTGATTAGCTCACCACAAATTTAGCTACCAACATACAATGCTGTTTGACTGTATTCCCTATGCTGAGACTTCCATCCCTGTGACTTACTCATTTGATAATGGAATGAGTGGGAGCCTGTACCTCTCACTCCCCTTCACCCATTCTGTCCATCCCACAATTCCCCTACACTCTGAAAACCACTAGAATGTTCTCTGTATTTATCGGTCTATTTCTGCCTTTAAAAAAATGAAATATAATTAGCATACATTGTTATATTGTTACATATATTGTTATATTAGTTTCAGATGTACAACATATTGATTCAACATATACGTTATTTAGTGCTCAGAATGATAAGTGTGGTTACCACCTGTCACCATACAATGTTATTACATTATTATTGACTATATTTTCTATGCTGCACCTTTCATCTTCATGGCTTATTTATTCTATAACTGGAAGTTTATCTATTTCACCCATTCCTCCACCCACATCTCCTCTGGCAACCACCAGTTTGTTCTTTGTATTTAAGAGTCTTTGTTTTTTAGATTCCACACATAAGTAAAATCACACGGTATTTGTCTTTCTCGGACTTATGTCACTTAGCATGATACACTCTAGGTCCATCCATGTTATCACAAATGGCAAAGTATCATTCTTTTTATGGCTGAGTATTACTCCATTAGGTATATATGCCATTCTTCTTTATCCATTCATCTATCGGTGGACATTTAGGTTGCTTCCATATCTTGGCTATTGTATATAATGTTGCAATAAGTATAGAGGAGCATATATTTTTTTCCTTTTCTTTAGGTAAATATCCAAAAGTAGAATTATTTGATCATATATTTCTATTTTTAATTTTTTGAGGAACCTCATACTTTTTTCCACAGTAGTTGTACCAGATTACATTCCCACCAACAATGCTCGAGAGTTTCTTTTCCTCCACATCCTTGCCAAACTTATTTATTATGTTTTTGATACTAGCCATTCTGACAGGTATAAGGTGATATCTCATTGTGGTTACGATTTGTAGTTCCCTGATGCTTAGCAATTTGAACACGTTTTCAAGTGTCTGTTGGCAATCTGTATGTCTTCCTTGGAAAAATGACTCTTTCTTTAGATCCTTTGCCCATTTTTAAATTGGGTTATTTGGTGGTTTTTTTTTTTTTTGGGGGGGTGTTGAATTATATAAGTTTTTTTATGTATTTTGGATATTTATAGGATATATGGTTTGCAAATATCTTCTCCCATTCAGCAGATTGTCTTTTTATTTTGTTGATGACTGTACTAAAGCTTTTTATTTTGGTATACTAAATAAAATAAAATAATAAAATAGTTTATTTCTGCTTTTGTTTCCCTTGCTTGAGGAGACATCTAAAAAAATGTTGCTAATGCTGATGTCAAAGAGACTACTACTTGTGTTTCCTTCTAAGAATTTTAAGTTTCAGGTCTCACATTAGGTATTTAATCTATTTTGAGTTAATATTTGTGTGAGATGTAAGAAAGTTGGTATAGTTTCATTCTTTGCATGTAGCTGTCCAGTTTTCACAGCACCATTTATTGAAGAGATTGTCTTTTCCCCATTGTGTGTTCTTGCCTCTTTTGTCATAGATGACATGACCATATATGTATGGGCTATTTCTGGACTGTATTGTTTCATTGATGAGGTATCTATTTTTGTGCCAGTACCATAGAGTTTTATTATGGCTTTGTAGTATGTCTTGAAATCTGGAATTTTGATATCTCTAATTTTGTTGTTCTTTCTCAAAATCACTTTGGTTACTTGGGGATTTCTGTGGTTTCCTACAAATTTTAGTATTTGTTCTAGTTTTATGAAAAATGCTGTTGATATCTTGATATGGATTATATTGAATGTGATTGCTTTGGGTGGTGTGGACCTTTTAATGATATTTGTTCTTCCAATCCATGAGCATGGAATGTCTTTCCATTTGTTTGTGTCCATCTTCAATTTCTCTCCTCATCGTCTTTCAGTTTTCAGAGTACAGGTCTTTTACTTCTTCGCTTAAGTTTATTCCCAGGTATTTTATTCTATTTGATGTAATTTTAAATGGAATTGTTTTAATTTCTTTCTGTTATTTTGCTAATAGTATGTAGAAGTACAACAGATTTCTGTATTAATTTTGTATCCTAAAACTTCACTGAATTCTCTTATTCTGACAGATTTTTGTGGAATTTTAAGGGTTTTCTGTGTACGGTATTATGTCATCTGCAAAAAGTGACTGTAATTTCTTCCTTACTAATTTGTATGCCTTTTATTTCTTTTTCTTGCCTTGTTACTGTGGCTCATACTTTCAGTACTATGTTGAATAAAAGTGGTGAGAGTGGACATTCTTGTCTTATTCCTTATCTTAAAAGAAAAGTTCTCAGTTTTTTTGGCATTGAGGGTGATATTAGCTGTGGGTTTGTCATATATGACCTTCATTATGTTGAATATGTTCCCTCTAAATCCACTTTGTTGTGTGTTTTTATCACGAACAGATGTTGAATTTTGACAAGTGCTTTTTCTGCATGTATTGGATGAACATATGATTTTTATCCTTTATCTTGTTAATGTGGTATATCATGTTGATTGATTTCCAAGTATTGAACCATCCTTACATCCCCTGAATAAATTCTACTTGATCGTAGTGAGTGAGGCTTTAACGCTTTGTTGAATATGGTTTGCTTATATTTTGTTGAAGATTTTTACATCTATGTTTATCAGGGATATTGGCCTAATTTTTTTTTTGTACTGTCTGGTTTTGGTTTCATGGTAATGCTCTAAAACTAGACAGTTTAGAAAATTCTATAGCCAGTTGAGAGGAAACCTGAAGATGAGGAATGTCTTCAAAGGGCTGAGAAAAAAGATGTCATTGTAAAATCACAACCCCAGCAAAACTGTTATGGAACCCAAATAAAAGAATTTTAGAAAAAAAGTCATTAAAGAAGCAAAAACCAAAAGTCTACCAACAATAAAATGCACTTTTTGGTAGTGAGGAATGCATATTTTTAAGAGTATATAAAATATTTATCAAAGTTGATCATAATACTAGGAACTAAGGGAGCCTCCAGAAGATACTCTTGGATAAAAAAGAATAATCTTGGGATCCCTGGGTGGCGCAGCGGTTTGGCGCCTGCCTTTGGCCCAGGGCGCGATCCTGGAGACCCGGGATCGAATCCCACATCAGGCTCCCGGTGCATGGAGCCTGCTTCTCCCTCGGCCTATGTCTCTGCCTCTCTCTCTCTCTCTGTGACTATCATAAATAAATAAAAATTGAAAAAAAAATTTAAAAAAAAAAAAAGAATAATCTTAGAAAAAAAGGGTAGAGGTGCAAGGAGGAATAGTGAGCAAAGAAACTGGTCACATATTGGGTAAATTTAAACAAATACTGATTTTTATAGACAATGTATTATGTGGGGTTAAAAGAATGCTTGACAACATTAATATTTAAAGCATTTGAGTTCCTTCAAGACATGGGAAAGGATTTTCAATATTTGACTCTTTCTAAGCTATTTAAGAAGTAAAAGAATAAAAAGATGTATGATAGGACACTAATATATATTAGAGAGGTAGGCTCCAGAGCCAGAATTTCAGGATTCAAATCTTAGCACTGACATTTACTAGCTTGTAGCTTTGGGCAAATAACTTTTCCATGGTTAGGTTAAAAAAAATTTTTTTTTTTAAATCAGAGCTATAGAAATAATGCTAGTATCTAATTCATAGGGTTGTGGTACCAAAAGAACTTATGTAAAGCCATATGGATTTAGAACAGTTTCTCTAACAATTGCTAAGCAGTTTAAACCATAATTGCAACATTCCAGCAAAGAAGAGGATTTAGAGTAGAGATTTAGAGGAGAAAAACCTTAATCCAAAAGAAATCAAGAAAGGATAAAAAGGAGATAAAGAAATATATCAAGTAGAACAAAATGAGAGCAAACTCTGCAAATATAGCAATAATTAACATAATGTAAAATAATACAATAATATAAATTAACTAAGGTCTTCAGTTAAAAGACCAATATTGTCAGACTGGATTAAGGAAAAAGTCTAGGAATGTGTTGTTCCCAAGAGACAGCTAAAACACGAAACCGCTGGAAACAGATTTACTAGTCCGAGTCAATGGATGGGAATGGATGGGAGTGGATGGGAGTGGGTGGGAGTGGATGGGAGTGGATGGGAGTGAATGGGATTGGGTGGGAGTGGATGGGAGTGGATGGGAATGGGTGGGGGATGGGAGTGTATGGGAGTGGGTGGGAGTGGGTGGGAGTGGGTGGGAATGGGTGGGGGATGGGAGTGTATGGGAATGGGTGGGAGTGGATGGGAGTGGGTGTGAATGGGTGGGAGTGTATGGGAGTGTATGGGAATGGGTGGGAGTGGATGGGAGTGGGTGGGAGTGGGTGGGAGGGGGTGGGGTTCTTCCTCCAGTCCCTGCCGGGCCTGCGCAGCGCGGTCCTCCGCGTGTCCGTCCCCCCCACCCCAACGCCCCCCGCGGCCTTCCTGCAGCCGCCCGCCCCCAGGTGGTCCCGGCTCAGAGCTTCTGCGCGCGCCCCACGGCGATTGGTGGCGAGGAGCCCACGTCACGCCAGGTGCGAAAGGGAGGGAGGGCTTGTGACGCGAGAAGGCCTCCCGGAGGCTGCAGCCCAGAGCCCGGGTCCGCTCGCCGCCCGCCGCGGGGCCCCCAGGGCAGCTCCCTGGGCCGCAGCCGAGGCCGCCGGGTCGCCGGGTCGCCGGGTCGGGCTGCAGGATTAGGCCGCAGTCCTTCATGAGGGAGCAGGCTCCTTTCTGTGGTGCTCTCCGCCACGCGTTTATGGAGCTTCCGAAGGGCCCCGGGGATCACTGCCAGGCACAGCACGACCTTTACAGGACGAGTGAGCGGTGCAGAGATCCATGGCCACCCCGGAGCCGCGTGGCCGCGGTTACCCGGACACCAACGCGTAGCGCGAAGCCACCCGAGCGGGGTCGGAGAGTCCCCAGCTGGGCGGGCTAGCCCTGGTGCCTGCTGCCCTGGTGCCCTGCTGCCTGCTGCCCTGCTGCCCTGCTGCCCTGGTGCCCTGGTGCCCTGCTGCCCTCGTGCCTGCTGCCCTGCTGCTCTGGTGCCCTGCTGCCCTGGTGCCCTGCTGCCCTGGTGCCCTGGTGCCTGCTGCCCTGGTGCCCTGGTGCCCTGCTGCCCTGCTGCTCTGGTGCCCTGCTGCCCTGCTGCCCTGGTGCCTGCTGCCCTGGTGCCCTGGTGCCCTGGTGCCCTGCTGCCTGCTGCCCTGCTGCCTGCTGCCCTGCTGCCCTGGTGCCTGCTGCCCTGGTGCCCTGGTGCCCTGCTGCCTGCTGCCCTGCTGCCTGCTGCCCTGCTGCCCTGGTGCCTGCTGCCCTGGTGCCCTGCTGCCCTTGCTTTCCGTGGGCTCCGGACCGCCGAACGAAGGGTTGCTGCTGCTGGGGAGGGTCCTCTCACTTCCTGTCCGTCTCCATTACATTTTCAAAGCACTGAGAGTTTCCAGCGGAGTATATTTGCAGGATACGTCAGTTTCTTGACATCGTGTCTGTGTTCAACTACTTAAAACTTCCCCCCCCCCCCGTAACCGTATTGAGTGTTTGAACTAAATTCACATGGCTCCAGCGAGCCGGCCAGGCCCCGTGCAAGTCCCCATCAGGAACATGAGGTTTCTTACTACACACGGTCCAACCGGTGCGACCTTAAACACATTTATAGCGGAGCTTAAGAAATACGGAGTTACTACAATAGTAAGAGTATGCGGAGCGACCTACGACACTGCTCTTGTGGAGAAAGAGGGCATCCAGGTCCTGGATTGGCCTTTTGGTGACGGTTCATCGCCATCTAACCAGATTGTGGACGACGGGCTAAGTCTCGTAAACGTCAGATTTCGCGAAGAGCCCGGTTGTTGTATTGCTGTTCACTGCGTTGCAGGTCTCGGGAGGACTCCAGTGCTCGTGGCCTTAGCACTAACTGAAGGTGGAATGAAAAACGAAGATGCGGTACAGTTTATAAGACCAAAGCGACGCGGAGCTTTTAACAGCAAGCAACTTTTGGATTTGGAGAAATGCCGTTCCCAAATGCGGCTGCGCTACAAAGACCCCAGTGGTCATAGGAACAACTGTTGCATTCAATAAAACTTGGCTCCCTGATGCTGTTGCCTTGGAAATGGAACTTGAGACAGGACTTCCTTGTGGTACGTATTAGCCGACATGTAGGCCTAATGAATGACAAGCCTAATGGAGCTTCCATAGGAATCATGAAAAAGCCACAAGCCCGACAATTGCAGCCTCTATGTTTGGCTTACCACCATTCCCATGCCAGAAATAATATGTAGGAAATTGAGAGATTAGGTGCCAACATATCCAGCACAATACTTGTATATTTTTATATCATATATAATTAAAATCCTAGAAATTATGAACAGCACTGTAAACCATATGTGGTTTATTCCTTTAGTCCTTTCAAACACTGCAAGTAGGGCCGATGTGGTTATTTGTTCCTTCATGTTTACCACCCTACAGGAGCACCAGCATACATCAGGCTTTAGCAAAAATTGATTTCATTGGATCCTTACCAAGACTTATGGGGATTATTTAATGTCTTTCTTTCTTTTTTTTTTTTTTTAATGTCTTTCTATAAAGCTCATTTTGTGCTGTTATGAAAGCCTCCATTTTGAAAAATCACAAATCTGTGGTTGAAAGTTCACATAAAATACACATTGTACAGAAGCACATGTGTACAATTCTTCAGACAAAAAAGTCTTAGAGTTACTTTAATGTTTACTCTGGGCTACAACTTAGAGGGGGAGGAGCTGAAGACAGAGTGGGAGGAGGCTCTGAAATATCTCTAGTAAAATGTTGCCTTTGTCTTGTGCAGGATGTATAGAATAGGTCTTTTATTTAACAATAACAAAAATTTTAAGGCAGAGATGCTTTGGAGCTAAAACATTTCTTACAAAATTTCTGAACTCTTGTAATTCTTCACCATGACTATTGGAAATTGTTAGCTATTTTTCTTTTTCTTTGAAGCATATTTTTTTTTTGTCTTCCCAATCAAAAAAGAAGTGGGTTTCTACTAATGAAGTGATTAGACATCTAATATTTTATATGCTTTTTTGAACTGTGTAACTTCATATTTGGATACCGGATACTTTTATCATGTAATTGATAAAATGATGACATGTATTAATATTAGTTTAACCATATATTCATACTGTCTGGGAATATATTTCTTCAGGAGAAATAATTTCAGTGTTCACCATTCACCAGCTAGTACAAGAGTTTAGCCATCTAAATAAAGAATGGATTGCAGGAGGGAGAAAGAGGCAAGATAGTAGATCTGTGTTAATATTAGTAAAAGTAGAGGCAAAGGCATTACTAGAGATAAAGAAAATCATTAAAGTTTCAGAAGTTTCAATTTACCAGAGAGTTATAAGAATTCTAAACTTTATGCATCAAAGAGCATAGGTCCAAAATGTAAAAGGCAAATATGGAGAGAACTACAAGGAACATTGACAAATTTATGATGGTGGGAAATTTTACTATCCTTCTTTCAGAAACAGATCAAGTAGACAAATCAGTAAGGATATAGGTTTGAACAAAACAATTAGCGAGCGTGATTCCATGAACATATAAGGGGCATTGCATCCAACAGTGAGAATCCATATTATTTTTGAGCGAATGAAATATTTTATTTCATTTGACCATAACAATTTCAGCAAATTTAAAATATTTAAATAATACAAACAACTTCTTTGACTACAATTCAATTAAGTTAGGAGAAAAGTTAATAATATCCATACATTTGGAATTTTGAAAATCTGTGTCCATAGAGACTGCCACTTCCAGATAGTGTATAGTAGGGTGTGGCAATCCATCTCCCACCCAGTAACAACCAGAAAAATATGGAAAAATGTATGAAGTAGTATGTTTGAAGACATGTGAGAACTGTGAAAGCGACAAGAACGAAGTGAGTAGGAATTCCAGAGAGGGAGGAGCTCTCCTGAGGTGAGTGGCCATTTCCCCACCCCCAATCAGAGGCATTCACTGATTCTGGACATGGACTAAGAGTCAGACTTGGTCCAGGTAGAGAGTCTCTACTGAGGATAAGAGAAACTCAGGCAGGCTCTTGGTGGTCATGTGGGACTGGTACAGCAGATGGAAAATTTGAGAAGTTTGGCCATTTTCCTCCACATGTTGCAAGCTGAATTCCTCAGGAAACAAACATACACTAAATCTGAGATTTGCAATTGGAGATTTATTGGGGAGTTGTCTCAACACCTGTGAGGGAGCCACAGGACCATGAAATGGCAGAAGTTGTTGAATGGTGATGCATACAGTTGCAAGACTGGCCTTAGCCAATTTTGCAGGGAACTCTGAAGCTGGGATGGCTCTTTAGAGGTGTTCCCAATTGAGGTGAAGGTGTTGAACATTTGGACTTGAATCAACCAGTCTTTGGATGCAGGCTGTCCCTGGGGATGAGGGCATACCCTTGGATGAAGTACCTTCCTTCAGTCAAGTGCAATTCCCAGAGAAGGATGCAGCTGTGAATCTTCAGCATACTTCTGGCAGCCGGGGAAACGAGTGTTTCAGATGTGCAGAGAGATCTAGATGGTGTAACCACAGCATCCACTAGACTAACTGACATATGCTGAATTCTGGGGTTACACATGAGAGCCTGGGGAGTTAGAATGAAGACTTAAAAGACAGAAATCTCCCTTAATCTCATAGGCTTTAGGAGACAAAGTTCTGTTACAGGAGGTTCCAATTTTCACCAACACTCTTTTGTATTGTAGCCATTTTGGTAGGTGTGAAGTGGTATCCCATTGAGGTTTTAATTTTCAGATGACCAGTGATGTCAAGCATCTTTTCACGTGCTTGTTAGCCATTCACATACCTTTAGTAGTAATAGGTCAATTCAAACATTTTTTCCACTTTTTCAGTTGGGTTGTTTTGTCATTTAGCTGTAAAACTTCTGGACCCAATGCCCTTATAAGGTGTATTATTTGCAAGTATTTCTCTCAGTCTGTTGCTTGTTTTCTCCCTTAATGGTAGTTTCAAGGGCAAAATTTAAAATAACTGAATTATAATCTATCAATTTTTTTAATGAATCATGTTTTTGAATTGTATCTAAAGAACTCTCCTCAATCAGAGTTTTCTGCTATATTTTCTTCTAGAAGTTTTATAGTTTCAGCTTGCATTTAGGTCTGTGGTCTATTTTGAGTTTGTCTCCTTTTCTTTCTTTTCTTTTTCTTTCTTTTTTATGTGGATATTCAATAGTCACAGCATCATTTGTTCAAAAGACTATCCTTACCCCACTGAAGTATTTTGGTAGCTTTGTTTAAAATCAATTTACCACAAATGTAAGGATGTAGTTGTGAATTCTCATTTCTTTTCCATTGATCTATATAACCACACAGTCTTGATCATTGCAGCTTTATAGTACATTTTGAAATTGGATAGTGTAAGTGTACTTTGTTTTTCTTTTTCAAATATCTTGGCTATTTTAGGCCCTTTCCATTTCCATATAAATTTTAGAATCAGCCTGTCAATTTCTACAAAAAACAAAAGCCTGAGGGATTTTGATACAGAATTGAATTATAAATACTTTGGAGAAAATTGCAGCCTTGACAATAGTTTTCAGATCCATGAATATGAACATTTCTCCATTTGTTTAGATCTTTAATTTTTTTCAGATCTTCTTTAATTTCTGTCAGCAGTGTTTTGTAATTTCCAGTGTATAAGACTTGCACTTTTTAATTTTCTAAGTATTTTTCTTTTTGATACTATTATGAATGGAGTTATTTTATTTCTAGATTGTTTATTGCTAGTATATAAAAAGGCAGGTGATTTTTGTATATTGACCTTGCATCCTATGACTTTTGTAAATTGATTTGTTAGGGGAAGGAGAAAAAGGATTCTATTCTTTGGCATTTTCTACACACAGGATTATGTCATCTGTGAATAAAGGCAGTTTTACTCTTCATTTCCAACTTGGATGCCTTATTTATTTTTCTTTCTTTATTGAACTGGCTAGACCCTCCATGTTGTCCAGAGTGGTGACAACATCCTTGGCTTGTTCTAGATCTTAGGGAGAAAGTATTCTTTTACCATGAAGTATGATGTTAGCTGTTGGTTCTTCCACAGGTTGAGAATATTCTCTTCTATTCTTGGTTTGTTGAAAGTTTTATCATAAATGGATATTGGAATTTTTTCAAATACTTTTATCACATCCATTGATTTGATCTTGTGGTTTTTGTCCTTTACTAATATCATGCATTATGATGACCAGTTTTTGTTTGTACTTATTTATTTAAAAAAGGATTTTATTTATTCATGATATACACAGTGAGAGAGAGAGAGAGAGAGAGAGAGAGAGAGAGGCAGAAACATAGGCAGAGGGAGAAGCGGGCTCCATACAGGGAGCCTGATGTGGGATTCGATCCCAGGACTTGGGGATCATGCTCTGAGCCAAAGGCAGATGCTCAACCGCTGAGTCACCCAGGCACCCTCATGATCAGTTTTTAAATGTTAAAACAACTTTGCATTCCTGGAATAAATCCCCCTCATTCATTACGTGTAATTCTTTCATATTAATGGCTTTGGTTTGCTAATATTTTAAGATTTTGCTCTGTATTTGTGAAGGATATTGGCCTGTAGTTTTCTTGTTTCTTTTTTTTTGAACTTAGAATTTAATGTTTATTATTATTGTTTTGTTTTGTAAGCTGTTTTAGGAACTTATTGCCCTTGTTGAATTCCTCACGGTATTGATGTAAAACAAGCAGCATGCCTGTCCTCCAAAGATCTCTCCCACAGTAACAGGCTAGGACAGGTACACTCCAAATCCCTGGTTTGGGGTGGGCTGCTCCCAGGATCTTCCTCTATCCTCACCATCCTCACCTATGGGGTTTCTTGCTGGAATGCCCTGCCCTCTCTTCATCTCCATGGAGCCCTGCCCTCCATGGTGGAAGCATCTTCAGAAGAGGCACCTTCAAGCCACTGTGAACACAAAGCAGAACCCTGCAATCTTCCATAGCGATTGATCACGCATGCAAATCAATAGCTTTCCTATACACCAGCAACACCTTCCCCACTGCAACCTCATGCGCCTCTATCTGGTTTTGATATCAGGGCGATAACAGGTATCCTAGAATGATTTGGGAAATGTTCTGTCCTTTATTTTCTGAAAGAGATTGTGAAGGATTGGTATTATTTCTATTTTAAATATTTGATAAAATTCACCAAAAAAGATATCTGGGCCTGTGCTTTTCTTGGTGGAAAAATTTTTAATTACTAATTCAAATTCTTTACTTGGTCTATTGATTTTTGCTCTAATTTTAACTTGCTTTGGATTTTCTTTAGAGAGTTTATGTTATTGCTTTGAGACTTTTCTCTTTTTTTCCCCTAATATAGGCATTTATTTAGAGCTATAAAATTTTCCTCTTAGCACTGCTTTAGCTACAACTCACTTTTATTTTTTTTTTCATTCAACTCAACATTTATATATATATATATGTGTGTGTGTGTGTGTGTGTGTGTGTGTGTAATTTACCCTATGATTCGTTCTTTGAAATGTGGGTTATTTAAAAATTATTTCACTTCCAAATGGTTATAAATTTCCCATTTTTTTCCGTTGTTGAGTTCTAATTTAATTATTAACTCTGTCCAGGAAGACTTCAGGAGCCAATTACATTTGAACTCCAAGAATGAATAATGTTTCCAGGCAGAAAGCTGGGGTGAGCTGCAATTTAATTGACAAAGAGTAGGTAATAGGAGGGAAGGACTTTACAGATGGAGACCAAGCATGTGTAAGGGCACAGGCCTGGAAGTGCATGTGTGCAGTGCCAGCAAGATGTTCAGTGTAGTTGAAACAAAGGAAATGTAATTTGTATCTTTTTTATGTCTTGGTCAGTATAGCTACAGTTTATTTATTTAGTTGATCTTTCCAAAGAATCTGTTTTTGTTTCATTGCTTTTCTCTACTATTTTCCTGTTCTATTACACTGAGTATAAAGGACCTGCAGTGGGGGTACAGAAGTTGTGGGACAGGACACAGAAAAAGTAGCGTGAAGGTTCTTCAGTGTTCAGATTCCAGCTTCACTTCAAATCCTCTTCTGAAGAGTTTCTCATTCTCCATGAGCTCAGGGATTACAGAACAGGGATGTTTTTGATGTTTTCTTAGGGTATGCTTGGCAGGGCACCAGCACCAAGGAAACAGATGTTGGAAGAATAAGACCTGGGCAAGGGGTGACTGATGTCTCTGCTAATTACTGTTCTAGGAGTCCAATACCTGCCACTTTTAGGTGGCTACTTAGGACCAATTCACTGTGGACAGTGGGGATCTTGAAGCTGAGCTGGCAGCAAGGGTGGGTGGTGGTAGGTCCCTTAGCATGATTTACTGTTTTCTGTGTTCGCCATTAAAATTAGAGGGTGGAAGCTGTCATCCCAATAGGTCCTAGAAATTTATCAGGGTTTTTGATTGCAGGGGTTGTAGGTTTGTCCCCACCTCCCCATCCCATGGTGTGGGTTCTCCTAGACATGAAGGAGGTGAAAACTATGGTTGAACTTGTCTAAGACACCCCCAAGATAGACCGAAGCTATTTTATAGGAATACGGCCCTGGTTTGCTCAATGCCTTCAGAGTGAAGTGGGGGGGGGGGGGGGGGGGGGGGAGGGGGAGAGAGAGAGAGATCCAGAGAGAGTTCCAGAGTCAGAAAAATGAAATCAAGTTCTTCCCTAGAACTCCATGGTTTTCTTCCCCTCACTGCCTCTCTTCCTCCTCACACCTTGGCCCGCTGACCCTCCACGCCCACGTTTCTCTAGTTTTCCTTTTAATAAGAACCAGAAAAGAATCCTAATATTCAGTAACCCACATTTCAGTGACAGTTTTTGTCAAGTGAGTTGCCTTTAGCTACTCAGCCTTCATACCCATCTGAGTCTTGAAGGGTGTGTATTCCTCCAACAGGGATTGAACTACCTCATGAGTGGGCCATGCTCTCTGGTCAGTGGCTGCCCTTATCTTCCTCATTTTCCCATGACTCCTACCTATCCTTTACCCTTGGGACTCAGTGCACACTTTTCTCCCCCTGAAGCCTTCTCTAATATTCTCATAGGGAGTATCTGCTCCCTTCTCTGAGTACCCTTGACCTTTATCTGCACTTCTTTTATGGACTTAACCACTTTCTCCCTTGTGGCAAAACGAATTGTGTTCATACCTCATTCCCTTCACTAGACTCTGAACTCTGTAAAGTCAGAGTTCTAGGAAGGATTCTAGATTTCCCACAAGGTCTAGCTAATTGTTGGTAATTTGATGAAGAAATTCTTGGGGAGGAAGTCAGAAGAGGGTTATAGAAAAGTGAATTCTCAGGGCCTTCATGGACAAGGCTCTCATTCACTGTGTGCCTGGGTATCTCCCCTTACACCAGAAAGTTCAAAGGAAAAACACAGTGACAAAGATGGCCATTTTAGAATCCATTTATATTGTCAGTGTTACTCTGGGCTTGTTCCAGCCTCACACCAGCGTCTGAAACTGCATCAGACTGTTTGAACATTCATGGCTTCCTTGGGCCAAGTATAGCTGTCCAGTGTAAAGGAGTCATAATCTGGAGTGTAGACCAGGGATCTTACAAAAGCCTCCTTGTCCTTGGGCTCCGGGTAGTAGGAGGCCAGGTTGTGTTTGTACGCGAAGTCGAGGACCTAGGGAAAAACGTATTGGCTGAGGAACTGGAACTCAGGAGGAACCTGCCTAAAAGTTGCCTACAGGTTGCTTGGGAGCCTGTGGAAGGGGAATAACCCCTGGGGAACCATGAACTGTTGTCCATGAAGCCACTGGATAGGAGGAGTTTGAGCTTTCTGCCTAGGCAGGAAGGTGCGATGCAGTGGAATAAACACTAGGCCAGGATCAAGAGGCCTCAGACTGAAGTCTGACTCTGCTTCCAACTGCCTGTGAGTCCTCAGCAGTGACACCGTCCTTGCTGAGCCTCAGTTTCCTCACTGTAAAGTGGGAGTAAGGAGACCTTTCTCTGGAGTAGAGTGAGGATAAAATTAGGTAACAGACAACATCAGGTGTCCAGTACCTGATATTTTCCCCCCCTAAATGGGGTGAGTTGGGAGAATAGCCTGGACATTATTCTGTGGGTATTAGATTTGGTTTCAGGAGACCATTAATCTCAAGATCCCCGAAAGGAGGGAAATGGACACGGTGGAGGTGGGACTATGAGCTGGACCTGTGGTCTTGAGGGCCGATTCTGGACCCTACAATGGACAGCTCAGGGGGAACACATGCTGTTGTGCAGCACACTTTCTGAAATTATTTTTAAATCCTATAGAAAAGGTAAAACATATTCTAATAAAAATGACAGTATAATAAACCCTAATGCAATCATTATCTATATTCAACAGTTATCAATGTTGGGCCAGTCTTTATTGCATTGTGTTCTGATTCTCTGAAAACCCATCATCTCTGCAAGGTGTCTAGGATAACATTTTTCCTTGGAATATTCCATGAACCTGATCATGCTGTGGCCCAGCCATTCTGAGAAAAAGGGGGAGGAATGAGCATTTACTCTATACTAAGTGTGGAGCTTTCTCACTATCCTCTTTAATCTTCAGAAGTCCAGGAGAAAGAGACTAGTGGCCCCTTTGGAAAAGGAGGAAACTGAGGCTCAGGAAAGTGAAGTGACTGGCAGAGCTGGGACCTGACAGCCTGAGTTCTTTTCATGATGCTATGAAAATTGACCTTTCTGTATAAATGGACACTTATGATTCATTTTTTAAAAATTCCACCCACATTCTGGGCCCCAAGATGATGGACTTTGATGACCTTTTTGCCTGGTGGGAAATCAGGAGCTTTTCCAGAACTGGCCTGAGTGGGTGTTGGGTGTGGGGCTTGAGCTGCAGCCTCCAGGCTCATGCAGTGCAGCCCGAGATGCTCAGGATGTCTCCACAGCTGCCATCCCCTTAGCTCTCCTAAACCAGACAGAGGAAGGGGTTGAGCCTCACTAGCCGTATGACTGGGGGTCGGATGCTCCTTACTTTGATGGCGATTCTCAGAGACACATCTCGGATGGTGCTGAGTGGTGGGTACAATCTCCCCTGGGACAAATGCTGCTCAGAGACCTCTTGGGCAATTTGCTGGGGAGAGAGAACTGAGAGTTATAAGCTGAGTTTCTGCCTTCCCAGAACAAGCACAGCTCATTATCCCAGAGACTCACCTTGTCCCTCACAGATGGCCAATTATTGCAGTTCCTGCTGTCATCTCTGCCCTCTCTTGGCCCAGGGGAGCTTAATGCTTGGGCTTTTATTATTTTTTAGAAGATTATTTATTTATTTATTTATTTATTTATTTATTTATTTATTATTTTAGAGATTGGCGGGAGGGCAGAGAGAGAGAGAGAGAGAGAGAATCTTAAGCAGACTCCAGGCCCAGTGCAGAGCCCGATGTGGAGCTCGATCTTATGACCCTGAGATCATGACCTGAGCTAAAATCAAGAGTCAAACCCCTAACCGACTGAGCCACCCAGGTGCTCCAATGCTTGGGCTTTTAAGCAAGGACACATCCTTTCTGTACTGTGAGATTGGCTGAGGCTTTAAACTACACGAGACCCTAAATTCTAGAGGAGAATCACCAAGAGCAACATGAATAAACCTGTGGCTTGTAAAGCAGACTCTAGGATCTCCCCTTGGCTGGTCCAGCCTATTGCACAGAGATTCTGGAGACCCTCACTTCCTCTCCCACTTTCTTGGTAATATCCTGGGTGCCCCCCTGGGCCATCTTGAGCTCTCCTTTCTAGCAGAAAGGCTGCTTCTGCAGTGCGTGACACCACTTTCTCTGAATGAACGTCCTAGGCACATCATCCTGGGAACAGCACCTCCCACAGCTTCCTTCCCTGGTTCAGAGCGGTCTCTGAGGCCCAGCTCTCCCCCTCAAGCCTCACTTCATCATCCAGCCTCACTCAGCCAGCTTTGAGGAACAGCCTCTGTTATGTGCTGGCTCCGAATCCACTCCCACCCAATCTTGTGTCAATTTAAATTTGGGAAAAGCCACAGTGCTCTCTCAGAACTGTGTCCCAGAATGGATGAGCCAAAGGAGTTGGTCTTGCCTCAGAGTTTGGCTGACGTTAGGGAAGTGGGTCTCCTCCTCTTCCACCTCATTTTCGTGCTCCTATCTCTCCTCTCCATTCATTCATTCAAACATTAACTGAGCTCTGTCATATGCCAGGCTCTGTGCTAGTTGCTGAGGATCCATGGCAGAGAAGCCTTTTCCTCCTATAGTCTGGAGTCAGTGGACAATTAACAAACAGGTACAAATGATTGTAACATAGAGGTGAGTGTAAGCAGAGGGGGCACAGAGGCACAGAGGAAAGCAGGGCCCGGTCTGCCATGTACAGGAAAGCTTTCCAGGGGAAGTGGGTGACACCAGCTAAGACCCGAAGGACAAAGTATGAAGTACTCAAAAAGAGAGAGGCAACAGCACATCTGATTTCTTGGAGAGAGGCAGCAGGAGGGAGCATGGGTTCTAGACTGTGAACAGAACATTGGCTAGGTGGAGGTAGGGGGAGGCTAAAGGCTGGAGAGGAAAGGAAGGAGGGCCTGCTGATGACATGCCTTGTATGGAAACCACGTGAAGGAGTTTGGGCTTTATCCTGTTAGCACCAAGGAGCCATTCAAATGTCTGAAATGAGGAGAGAGATAGACTGTTCTGGGTTTTCAAGGATTTTCTTGGGGGGTGGGGAGATGTAGAAGATGGGATCAGAGGGAAACAGGATGTCCATGGCTTGATCTGCATCTGCAAGAGTCATCCTGCAGAGTGAAGAGAGATATCATGTAGGGGTGGTCACTTCTCAGATGTTGGGCACTGGTGGTGCTTTGCTGCAGCTCTGGGGCCATTCTGGTGCCACTGCTCACAAGCCCAGTGACCTTAGACATGTAACTTAGACTCTCTGTGCCTCGCTTTCCTTGTGTGTCACATAGCAATAATCACTATCTATTTTACAGAGTTGTCAAGGTGGAAGGAGATATATAAGTCTCTTAAAAGTCCTATTATTTTTTTCCATAGGAAAATCGGATTTAGTGTCTAAACCTAAAAGTACTCCTTTCAGAAAATTAAAGACCAGACTGTCAGCTGCTAGAAGGGAGAGATCTTCACCTGTTTGCCACAAGCAATTATTAATAAGTGGATTGAGGAGAGGTTCCTGTGTAGTTGATGGACACTGTTCATGAAATGATGGAGCTGACCTGCCCCGCAACACTAGGAGGTGGGCATGTAGATGTCTCTTGGGCTTACAGGGGAAGGCTCTAGCAACCATGTTTTTGCACAACAGGGCAGTTTGCTTTTAGGTTAACTCTAAGAGTTAGGGTGACTCTAACTCTAAGAGTTAGGGTGACTCTTCCCACCCAATGGGACATTCAAACATCTCCACTCTCGGCCACAGGACACCACCACCACTGACACAGCAGTAAGAAGAAATACACAGAACTCACACAAGATGGACAGAGGCCCATGGCACAAAGCCGTAGCTAGTGTGCTCATGGCTTGGGGGAGGCTGAAAAACCTTCAGGGACACTACTTGCATGTCCTTGTGGAGGCAGTGCTCAAAGATCAGGAAGTAGTAAGAAGGAACCTAGAGCATGAGACAGTTCCTTATGGGACTCCCAGAAGTAGAGCTAGATAGGGCTGCCTGGAGGCTGTTCCCATGGCTTGCTGGTTTGGGGCTCTCACCATGGTGAGGGAAAGGCAAATGTGTCAGAAATCACAGTAGAGACTTTGGAGCTCATTGGGGATAAATATATCTAGTATTTGTTTATAGTTTTGGTTAGTTTAACCTCCCCAAAGAGACATTTCTATGGTTTCCTCAGAGTGAAGATAAATGTGAAGTGCCTGGCATTTAGTAAACGTGTGGTAAATGTGAGCCACTGTAGCCGCTAGTAGTAATAGCCGTTATTATGAATGTAGGCTGTCATTCTTAATGGATTCTTTCATTGTTTTCATCACGTCCAGTAAAGAATCATTTTGGGAGTATTTCTAGTAAGATACATGGGGAGTACTCCTGTATCTGTGCTCCAGATCCAGGCCAGAATAGGGAAACCTGGTTTGCAATCTATCCCTTTTTTACAGAAAGCTGCCCTAGTGGGGCTTATCCTACAACAGGTTGCCCTGGCAACGTGGTCAAAATCAGTGGCTGGAAGAATCCGTGGCCTGTCATGGTCCATGAGCCTAGTTGCAGATGGCTTTGGTGGCATCTCCTCTGTTCTAGGCATCATGTGGGCACTGCTGGGAAGCAAGGGGCAGGTAAGCTATGTCCCCTCACTGTCACTGCCTCCTGTCAATGCCTCGTCCCATTGGCTAGTCCCTATTCTCCCTTAAAAATTGTATGTTCTGAGAGAAGTTTAAGCATGAAGGTGATCTTGACCAAAGCTTGAGGTCAAGCATTTTGAGGATCTACTGCTAGGGTTGGGGCAGGTGGGTAGAAGAGGTGGTAGAAGGAATCTTTGGGGGCCCAGTGTAGGACCTGGTATAGATCACAGGCCCTATTGGGAGTGTGCATGCAGGGGAGCAGGGGCAGTGATACCTCTGCCGTCAGGAGGAAGATCTCATCTGGGATGTGCCGGATCCCGCCAGCAATGACTCCCAGAGCCACTCCAGGGAACACATAGGCATTGTTTCCTTGCCCAGGAATGAAGGTCCTGCCATCTTCTAGAGTCACGCTCTTAAAAGGACTTCCACTGGCAAAGATCCCTCGGCCCTGGAGTTGGGAAGAAAACCAGAGATGGAGCATTGAGATGGGTTTCAGGCAGTAATGGTGGCCTAGTTTTATCTCCCGAAGGTCAAACCCTTCTTCATTCTCTCCCAAATGGCTCAGCATTGGGCTGAGCACACTGCAGGTGCTGAAAGCACACTTGTTCATTGACCAGAAAGCTTAGCTCCCACTGAGTTACCTGGCAGCCAAGAAATCACTGACAGGTGAAGGTATTTTAACCTGTCACCTCCCGAGCGGGCCAATCCAGGTCATGACACATATGCAGGTGACCTAGAGTCTATGAATGCCTCAGGTTCTGGTCAAAGCTCTATGTTACTAGAGGAACCCTGAATAGTATAACATGATGGTAAGAGCTTGGGCTTCAAAGCTCCACTCCTTATTAGCTCTGTGACCTTGGGCAAGTTATTTCATCTTTCTGAACCTTGGTTTGCTCATCAGTGATGTGCGGATGTTTTTTTCACCCTCATAGGGTTTCTCATAATTATGGTTACTATGTCCTCTCAGCCTGGGGAAGGAAGGACTCCCCGCTGACCTCAGTGACCCGGTAGCACTTCTCAGCCGTGCACTCGGCCTTGCTGGTGGGGTTGCTCAGGGCAAAGATGATAGGGCGCTCGTGGAAGGAGGCCATGTCCCTCAGAATCTGCTCCGTGAAGGCTCCTGCGATGGCAGCAACACCTACAGGGAAAAGGGGGGTAGTAGGGATGCCTACTCTTTATAAACACCCCATTCCTCTCATGGTGGTCGTGGTGGGGAACTTGGTGCAACATGAAAGACTTTTGGAGATAGCATCCACCATATGGGTGGATGGAGGGAGCCAAAGAGAAAAGGGTCTTCTTGCGTGAGCTGGGTAAGACCTCCTGTTAATCCCTAAGGGAACACTGGTCCACTTCAGGTCTCTGCTCAGTTGAGATGTATTCGTGAAGGCATTCCTGGGCATTGTCCTTTAGGGTGCATGGCTCTCCCAGTACAGGAAGAGATGCCAGGGTCCCCTGTTTGGGAGACCAGTGCTCACTTCCTCTCGGTTAGAAAGACCAGCCCTGTGCTTTTCCACTGCATTGTATAAATCTTCCTCACTAAGCCGCAGTTTGGTGCCTTTGTTCTATGGTTTTTTTGTTGTTGTTGTTCTATGGTTTTTATATAGTAGTCACTCAGTGAAAGATTGTGGCACTGAAGTGGACATGGAATCAGGGAGGGAGCTGTGTTTCCATTGATGACTTATGCCTCCTGGCTGAGCCTTAGTTTGCACCTGAAAGTCAAGAGGGTTAGCTGGGCTGGACAGTGGGCCTCCTGCCTCCTCCTACCTATGATGGCCGTGGGCTTCACCAGCCTCACCACCTCCTCCAGGCTCTTCACTTCAGGATGGTCCTGGGCAAACATCTCCTTCTCATGGTTTAGGTGGCTCCTCCCCTGCAGGGAAAGGAAAACATGGTGCTTGGCAGTGAGAACAGCTTGGCTGGACATGGATGCATCTGGAGATTCTGAGAGCATTCCCTGGAAAGCCCCCGTGCTTTGGTTTGAGCTATCAGAAGCCTTGTAGCTCATCCTCTTGATCAGATCTCCTGGTAAAACCCAAGGTGGAACCTGAGGATTTTAATGGGTTTGTGTCACAGTCTGGGGATGTATGTGGGGATTTATTTAAGTCAAACCACACATGGAGAATCTATAAAGCCTTCCTTTGTGCTGCTAGGATCATGGCTTCCTGGGCCAGGACAGAAAGGCTCTCATGAAATGCCTGAGTCTGAATTAGACCTTTGGCCCCAAGGCTGCCAGCACTCAGGGCCAGTTGAGGGATGGGGGCCTGAGTCACCCAGGGTCAGGAAGCTAATTTGAATGTATTTTACAAGAGCCACTGACCTCCCTGTGAATAGTAATAAGCTAAGCCCCAGGACAGGCTTGCAATGGCTGGCTGTTCTCAACAAGCCCAGGATTCTTTCCATTTCCTCAAATGGGAGTCAGTGGGTGACAGGCTGGTAGATGGTACAGATGTCTCTGATGACTCCTTTGGGTCAGCTGGCCTCATGAGAGGCAGAGTGAAGACATCAGCTTTGAGAGAGATTAGAGCAGGGGTAAGCTTCATGGGATGAGCAAAATAATGTTGAAAGGTGGCAAGAGGGTAGCCTCTGGCAGCTTTTACCTTTGCCTGACTTATGTTCTAGAATGACCTGCGGTGGGGGGAGGAATCCCTTCTGGAGGTGATCTGGCTCTGTATGAGACAACAGAAGGTCAGTTTCTGCTGAGGCTCTTCTATTCTTGATTGACACCCCTATGTACTTCCTTAATTTCTACCTCTGTCATCTTAAAAAAATCTCTCACTGGCATTCCATGTCAGTGGAATTTGGGGCATTAAAGCTTGGAGCTTTCAGTGAAATCCTAAGGAAGGAGGCCATCCAGTTGTGCCCTTCACCATATTCCAGCCAAAGCCAGACTGTATCTCATTCATGCTTTCACTCATACTTCAAACATAATTACACACTCATTACATGCCAGACATTGATATGAAGACTACATAGCCTAGTGGGCAGAAAGACAATTACAAGGGCAACTGCCCTATAGTGTGGCAAGTGCAATGTGTGGAGGGGAATGGCTACATGAGCATAAATGTAGGAAATGAACTGAGACCTAGATGCTCAGGGAAAGCATCTTGGAGGAGGTAACAGAAGACAAGGAGGAAACAGATGGGGTTGAGGGTTGAGAGTGGGTGTGTGGCACAAGACAAGGGCATTTCAGACAGAGGAGCAAAATATGCAAGGATGTGGAAGAGAGAGGGCAGGTTACTTTTGGAAAATTATGATTTACTGTTGCTAGAGGTTAGTACAAGGCTTTTGGACACAGCAGTTAAGGCTTCTGCTTTGGAGGTTAGGACATTACCCTCCTGTTGCTTTGTATTTTGTCTGAGCATTTTGCCCCCTGGAGACCTCTTATAGTCCGGTTCCAATAGCTGTAGTTGTCAGGAAACCTCTAGGTCTCTAGACTGACAGTACCTTGACAATGAGTCCCTTGGAGTCCACCATCCAGATCTTCCTTGTAGCCTCCGCCTTGGGTACACCTTCTTTTTCCAGGGCCATGACAAGGAGGTGTGCGATGCCCATGGCTGCCTGGGAGGTACCATATGGTGGACGTTCAGATACAAGGCAGATAGCTGCTCAGCATTTATCAGATGCTTTACCAAGATCCTCTCTTCTCTGCACCTTTCCCCCTACTCCTTAAGGCCCAGTAAAGTCCTTGAGACACCC
Source organism: Canis lupus familiaris (assembly GCF_011100685.1). Lineage (NCBI taxonomy): Eukaryota > Metazoa > Chordata > Mammalia > Carnivora > Canidae > Canis > Canis lupus. The sequence goes on along the minus strand of NC_049242.1, from coordinate 13,194,628 downwards.
AAATGGTGTCCAGGCAGCTGCAGTTGTCATAAGATACCTTGATGGTTCCTCTTCTCTGAACCCCTAAACGCCTCCCTTTCTTCATGCTTCACCCATCATTCTCCTGATGGCACCTACCTCACCTGCACCTTGGAAAACAAACACATGATTGGAGAGCTTGTTCTTAGTGATTCGTAGAGCAGCCAGGATCCCTGCCACAGCGACGGAGGCTGTGCCTGCAACAGAGTACACTGAGGTCAGTCCCTGGCCACTGGCTTCCAATCTCTAAAAGAAGACCCTTGGGAGAGTTCCCCATGCCTAGAATGTGCAGCAGAACAAGCGACGTTCCTTGGCCTTACGGAAGTCAAATCTGTAGGCATGCTGGCTCTGGAGCAAGTGCACACCCTGTTTTGTAGCTAATTGTTCTTTTGAGAAACGGCTCCTGGATTGTTACTGGACCCTGGGAATGAGGATCAGATAGTCAGGTGCTGCTACTACCATCATTCATAAATGAAATGACAAGTATAAATTTAATAGAAGCCAAAAAGAAGTATGAGCCTCACAGAATAATTTGTTTAAGGGATAAATGGATAAAAAAACAAATTAAAAATGAGCCCATAAACTAGCCATGAGACATTAGGTGACCATGTGATCTAAGCTGCCTATCTTACCCACCAAGTCATAAGGTTGGTGTGCCCGGTAGCATACCATCATCAATGGCTTGAGGCCATCTGGAAGTACAAGTAAGTTGCATGAGCAGGTGGCTCAGACTCGTTTGACATCTTCTGCTGCTGCATGATTTCTTCTCTCTCAGTGCACACCTACAGCCTCACTAGGGATTCCTTATGACCAAGGAGAAAGAAGCGTGGGCTTGGTTTACAGATTATTCTTAATGATATACTGGGATCAATGGGAAGTTTAGGGCTGCAGCTTCACAGCCCCAATAAAAGGTAGCCCGAAAAGGTGATAGTGAGGAAAATATTCCCAATGGACGTGACTTAAAGTTGTAAATTTGGTTGTCCATTTTGGACCAAGAGATGGCTAGATCTACATTGATTCATGGGCAGTTGCTAGAGGTTTGGCTGATGGCCAGGGACTTAGAATAAAATAAATAGTAAGATTGGCGATGAAGAGGTGTGGGGAAGGGCTGTGTGGACGGACCTCTTGGGATAGATGTACAGTGTGAACATACTTGGGCCACATATGAACGTTCACCAAAGGGCATAATGAAATAGGTTCCCTCAATCAGGTGGAGAAAATGGCATGTCCTGTGTATGTTAGTCAGCGTTCTTCTCCCGCCATCCAGGGTTTACAAAATGAGTTTATGTACAAAGGAGCCATGGTGGCAAGGATGGAAGCTAAGCATGGACCTCCTCTCATCAAGGCTGACCTACTACTGCTACTGCTAAATGACTAACCTGTCAATGGCAGAGACTAATATGGAGCTCCTGGTATGGCACCATTCCCTGGGAGGACCATTTACCTGGCAGCAGGATGATTACATTGGATTCTTTCCATTATAAACAGGGGAGAGACTTATCTTCACTGGAATAAACAAATATTCTGGATATAGATTTTCTTTCTCTGTATATAATAATCTGCCAATGCCATAATCTGTGGATGTTTGGAATCTGTGGATGGCCTATTCACCATCCCAATATATTCCAGACAATGAGGCTCTAATCAAGGAATTCATTTCACAGTAATAGAAGTGAAGCAATAGGCTTATGTCCATGGAATTCAGTGGTATTACTAAGTACTCTTCCACTTAGGAGCAGCTGGCCTAACAGATTGGCAGAATGGGCTCCTGAAGACTTACTTAAGATTCAGTAGAGGTAACACCCCATGAAGCTGGTGAAGTTCTATCTTACAGGATGCAATATAGGATTTGACTTAGCAGACAATACATTGTGCTCTTTCTCCCGCAGCCAGAATACGTGGGTCTGGAAATCAAGGGGTTGAAGTGGAAGTGGTTCCTTTCACCATTTCACCTAATAACTCACTTGTAGAAACTTTGCTTCCTGTCTCCTCAATTTTGTGCTCTCTGGATTGGAGGTGTTGATTCCCATGACACAGATGTTTCTACAGCGTTCACAACATGGTTCTACCAAATTGATATCTGAGACTGCCCCTTGGCCATCTGGTGCTCTTTTTGCCATGAAACCAGGGGACAAAGAAAGACAGGATTACTTTACTGGCTGTGGTTATTCATCCTGATACTGATGGAAAACTGAGGACAGGAGGGATTAGGTCTAAGCCCAGGGGATCCTCTGGGGGTGTGTCTCAGTACTTGTATGCTCAATAGGAGATATGAATGAATAGTATTACAACAAAGGAGAGGTAGGACCACTGAGGATTCACCTTCAGAAATAAAGGTTTGGCTTATCCCACCAAAAAGTCCCAGACAACTGAGGTCCTGCCTGAGGACAAGAAAGAAAACAGGGTGATGGAAAGGCTAGGAGAAGAGGAAGGAACGCTTTTTCCAGCATTATGCCTGCCTTGTAAGATTGCCGGGTAAAATGTAGGACATGTAAATTTGAATTTTTGATAAACAACAAATAACTTTTCTTTTTTTAGTGTATGTCCCATGCAATATTAATATAAATATTCTAAAAAATTATTCATTCCTTATCTGTAATTCAAATTTAAGTAGGCATGCTGCATTTTCATCTTGCTAAATCAGTAAACTCCACAGCCTTGGCTTTCCACTTCCACAGCAACAGATTGTTCTGTTGAGTTGAATCCAGAAGCACTCTGTCCATCACTTGCGGAACGAGCCTTGTAGCGCACCCGTCAGAGATACCAATACTAGCTGGCTGTCACCTGGTCTTCCTTTTTACTCTATAGGCTCCGGGCTGGGAGCAGGTCCTTAGGGCTTTTCATTTTTTAAATACATAATAAGCAGGACTTTGTACTAAGTCTTTTCTGCTAAAGCAACTGGTGTAGACCATACCTGATAGAGAGTTCACAGTAAAGTAATCACACGGGCAGTGGTAAGCCTCCATGATAGTCAAAGAAAAGAAGTTACATGGGGACAGCTTATGGGTTGTTGACGTTGCACAAATCAAAGTAACTGATGTCATCCAAGGCTGGTGAGGGAGGAGTGAAAAGTAAAAAGTTGCAGCATAAATTGTATTTTAAAATGCCAAAAAAAAAAAAATAAATAAAATAAAATAAAATGCCACAAACTTTTTTGGAAAACTCTTTCCCAATATAGAACAAAGGCATAACATGTTCGTGCCCTTTCACCTCATACTTCGACTCCTGGGAATCTATGTATGGAAAAATCCACCACGCATGTCCTAGGATATTTATGATGGTGTTATTTATAATGCAGAATGACTGGAAATAACTTAAACATCTAACAAAGGAGTGACGGTTAAGTAGAAGCTAATGTGGACACTCAGAATGTACTGCAGCCGTTTAAAATAATCATGAAGATGGGGCAGCAGAGAAAATGCTATTAAGTTAGTAGCTAATGTCAGATATTGCTCTAAGTGTTTTATGTGTCTAACTATAAAGACATTTATTTGTTTAATCCTACCTATTATCACCCTCATTTCTCAGCCTGAGAAAATGAAGTACAGAGTCGTTTGATGAGTTGTCCAAGATTAAATAACAGAGTGAGGATTTGAAGGGTATCAGGGAATCCTGGGGAATCAGGCACAAGGCCTTGACATTAGACAATGCTTCACTGGGTTAGCTGGAAGGAAGAGAACCTTAAAAGGTCTACATATCATGATTCTAGTTGTAATGAAACACGCACTGAGAATCTGGAAGGAATAACAGAATATTAAAGGTTTGCAGAGTGGGAATATGAATGAATTTTCTCTTCACTCTTTCCAGTTATCTACGGGATTTGTATTTTATAGCTCTGGGGATGGGCCTTCTCCCAGAATATAGGCTGGATTTGTGCCTGGCTTAGAGGCCATGTGTTGGGCCAAGACAGGGGGCACATGAAACAGCCGGAGGCTAATAAGTACATGCTCATCGTGGACCTCAGAAGGCAGGACCTGATGGGGGGAACACAGAAGGAGGGGTGCAGGCTCTCCAGCCTTCACATAGGAATGGCCTGGAGGGTTGCTAAAGTGCCACAGGGTCCCACGGCCTGGGCTGAGGACTACTGGGGGGCTTTCCTGACATTCTCCTAAGGGTCCCCAAGGAGCTCACAGTGCAGGTGTGGAAGACCGTGTACCATGCTAGGCACTTGTGGAAGAGGACTCAAACATGGTCCCTGCCTCTGGGGAACTCCCTATTTACCAAAGTTTGGGCATGAATAGCTGTTACATAATCAGTAGTCAGAGGTCATTATTTAGAATTCGTTGCCTTCATTTTATGTCTTAAGCATCAATTAGGTATTGGACTCTGAGTTACCAAGGATACCATTGGTAGCAAAATAGGTTCCTTCCTGCTTAGTAAAGAAAGTGTTAACTGCAAGTATAACTTTATAAGGAAAGTGTAACCAGTATTAACTGATTACAAGTGTGATGACAACCATGAAGAAGGTGTTTACGATATGCCTCTTGTTAGTTCACGGATAGAAAAGTCTATTGTCAGCATCGACCCCCTTTTGCTTCATGCCTCCCCACATACTCCATGCAATGGGTGCATTACTGCTCATTCCTGAACACGTTGTGTCTTTCTCCCCTCCTGTGCTTTGCCCAGCTCTTTACCATCTATAGGACCTTCTGCAGTTCATTATTGATTCCTTAAGACCCAGCCCACAGGATCTCCTCTGCCAGACATCCTCTGTTTTCTCCAGCCAGGCAGCCTTAACCTCTCCTTCTCTGCCCAAATCTACTTTTGATTTAACCCAAATATAAAGAGAGGCTGTATCATGGCCAGGCTCAGAACTGTACTGTGTTCAAAAGGAATACCATGCTGACACTCAAGAAAGCATCAAAAAACAATTTAAGTAATTATTTGAAGGTAGTAAGAATTGCACGGTATGACCCTCCTCCAAATTCCTAAACACCCTGGCCTATGATATGTCCACTTATTGCATCAGCTACTCCCCATTTCCATCTTTCTGCAAACAACTTTGTGCAAACTCCACACATCCTACTCTTTGGCTCCCAAGAGCCACTTTCATTTTAGTTCTACTGGGTCAGAGTCTGTATTTCAAAAGATCTTCAGATGATGTATATGCATGCCCGTTTAAGCCTGAGATGTACCGAACTAGATGGCTTCTCTAGGTGAAGTACTGGTTTTCTTCCACTGGATAGAGAGGGGGTTTTCAATTCATCTGATTCTATTTCAGGCCATCTTCTGCCTCCTGAAAAGAGTAGCTGTGCAAGACATGCGCCGCCAGATGGCGCCAAAGATATTCCATCAGAGAATCCCAAAGACACCCCCCCACCTCCACCCCTCCCCATGGCCTGATGGGTCCTTTCCTTCTCAGAGGCCAAGGCTCAACTGTGGTTAGAACCTACAAGCCCAACAATTGGGCTTAGCTGCAGAAATTCAGTGCTGGGTGGGGACTGGAGAGAAAGGCTTACAACAGATGAGGGAACTGTCGCCCCGTCGGAAGCAAAGCAGGAACACCAGGGTGCTACTTCCTGCCCTTTGTGGTCTCTGAGGCTCAGCCACCCTCTCCTGACTCGGGACTTGAAGGCAGCAGGAAGGGCATGATGGGCTTTCCTTGGGGGAGAACTGAAGGGTGGGGGTAGTGGAAGTAGAAGGAAGTGACCTTAGGCAGGAGATGTCAATGATTCTGGAAAGGGTGGAGAACACAAAACAATAGAAAATCTGATAGGAAAGAATGTAACACTTCCATGAAAGGGTTCAAGGGCAACTGCCATCTATTGATCACTCTCCTCGCGACCTTGACTCTGTGCTAGGTGTGTGTTTAGCTCTATTTGCTCATTTAATCTTCACAACAACTCTACCAAGCAGGTATTAGGAGACCCCGTTTTCCCCCCTCTCAGAGGTGGAAAGTGAGGTTCAAACAATCAGGAGAGAACTTCTAAATCCTCTTCCAAGTCTAGAAACCCTCCAAGGTCCTCACACTTGCCTTTCCTCCTGTTACCACCGATGGGCCATCCCCGCTCCTTGCTAAAGCCACCTCCAGGTATGTGCCAGATCCCATCTGTTTTGCCCACTCAAGGAATTTGTCTCATAATCCTCTCTCTCTCTCTCTCTCTCTCTCTCTCTCTCCTCTCTCTCTTTTGTATCCTCTATTTCTCTTCTGCTGGATCACCGCCATCAACGTACAAATAGGTCCTCAAGCTCCCACCTTTGGAAGGCTTTGTCTTGACTCTGTATAGTCTCACCCTATTTCTTATTTGTAAAGAGCTGAATATACTTGTCACCTCTTTTTTCCTTTTTCCTCCCTAAAACCCAGTCCAATCAAGCAACTGCCCCCACCTCTTGGCAAGGTCACCCTTTGGGAAACTCTCTCTGCCCTTGGCTCCTGGAGCCCCACACTCCTGCTCTCCTCTCTGGGATCCTCCTCTGAGGCCAGCCTGTGAAGTGGCAAGTTACCTGATTACAGAACAACATTCAAGAGACAAAACAGCAGTTCTGGAGCAGCCCTATCTTATAAAGTCTGGCAAATAAAGTTATCTCATCGTTGACTTTCATTTTGGGTAGCTCTTGGGTAAAGTGTTAGGGATTCAAAAGTGGAGAGGAAGCAAACAGTTTAGCTTTCTGGAGGTAGCCACCTGGAGAAGCCCAGGGCTCCGGGGAGGTTGTTGAACCTGGCTGGTGCTCATGAATGCCATGGGCCATCCAAACTGTGACTGGGTGTTTCCCATTCTCGATGAAAGAAAAACAAGCTTTCCTTTCCAGAGGGAGCTTTCCATAATTACATTTCCTGTAAACTGAGTATTAGAGGTTGTACATTCAGGAAACAGCACAACAGGACAAGCTGAAAAGGTAGTTTCTAATGGTCACGTTTGACAAAGTTAAAGGACCCTTCATGCTGAACAACAGATTACTGGAGGAAAGGGAAGAATTAGCCAGTTTTCAGGTGAGGTACAACTGCTGTCCCACATGGGGACAAGGGCACGGGGTTAGGCTTGGTCAGGGTCCATTCATGGTGGCCTTGGAGGCCTGGGGCCATGTGGGGACTGTGTGTCCTACACTTCAAGGCCAGGCCCGCTCCTACCTTCCCCATCATTCATTGTCCATTAGTGTCTGTACTGGGTGCCTGTTCTGGGCCTTCAGTACACCAGGCCTTGGGTATAGAAGGGTGAATAAAACAGTCGGTTTGTAGGTAGTTAACAGCACATATGTTCAGAAAATTCAAGTTCCCCTTATTGGATACAGCCAAAGCCCTCTAGGCTACTTCAGCCCTATTTCTGTGTCATGGGAGAATTTTCTGGAATCCCTAGACTCTATAGAAGGCAGTTCCTGGCCCATGCAGAAGATGGGTTAGACCAACTCTGACACAATTTGGGAGGAACCAGAGGGAATAATTACCATCTTGTTGGCTTCTTTGAGGTTTTACCTGATGTAACACACTAATGAGAAGTCACAGGAGCCGGGAGCAGATACAAGAGACCCACAAGAAACTCAGGGCTAGAGATAGCCCTGTTAAGTGAAGAACAGTCAGAAAACACAGGACTTCATAGGAAAAAAAGAAAAAAAAGAAAGGCTGTGGAGAGAAGGTTGAAGAGGCCAGGGAGGCTTCATGATGAGGGAGAGAGATTGGAAGGGCCAGGAATGCTGCTCCATGTGTGTGGTGGTGCAGGGGAGGGGGCTGAAGCCCCTAAGAGCCGGAAATAGCTCTTGGTGTCTTGTAAACAGGAAAAACCAGCTGGACAAAGTCTTCAGAGCTTGGCCATTCCTTCCCATCTGCCCCTTCGGTATCATGACATCTGAGCTCTGGGGAACTCTGAGGCATTCTGCAAAAGGGGTAACTCCTAGGTCTGAGGAAGGGTGGGGTTAGCCAGACCCCTGTGGGACGAGCTTGGTCCTGGGCGTGGTACCCTGGAGGAGGTGAGGCTTGAGCCTTTAAGGACACACAGATGTTAGTCAAGAGAAGAGGAGAACTCTAGGCAGAGGGACCAGCATATTCAAAATCACAATTGGCAGAAAATTCATAGAATGGGGAGGAAGTCAATGGGCTAGAAGAATAGAGTGTATGTGGGAAGTGGGCAGAGGTCCTGCCTCTCTTCTCAGGCTTGCCCACTCCTGTGCTCACACGGACCTCTCTCCTCCCGTCCACCCAGCCTCTCTGTCTTTGGGTATCAGCCCTCCTTCCCTCCCTCTCACACGTATGTGTCAGGAGCCTACTATGCCTCAGAGGTACTCATACTAGGTACCAGAAGTGAGTACTACTGCCTGCCTGTCCCTGCCTGTCCCTATGACAACCTGGTGCCACAAACAGGGATAATGATGGAAACACCTCGCAGTGAATCAGTGTAGGCCAACCCGAGTCGGTGATGGCTTTTTCAAAGCATCCTGGTCGTCTGTCAGCACTGGCTGATTATCATTCCTGGCTGTTGATACTCTCATGTCCATTTTGCGGATAAAGAAAAGAAGACTGTGAGGATTTAAGCCATTTGGCCAAAGCACAAAGCAGAAAAATGGGGATTCAGACCTTGGCTTGTCTCAATCCAAGGCCTGACTGTTAAGTACTCTGACTCACAAGTTAAAACTTGAAAGCCTGAGAGGGTGATGACGGCCTGACATAGCACATGGCACCCTGACAGGCCATCTGGTTCCGGGGATGTGCTGGGACCTGGGAGCAGTGCAGGTCCAGGGCAGGCTGATGGGGCAGGAGGATGCTCTGGAACAGACAAGCCGGCTAGACTTTCGTGTCCTTGGCCACACGGTGTGAGCAGCTAGCAGTGGGGGCCGGAGGCCCAAGGTCACTAAGCCAGCAGCATCCTGGATCTGGCTCCCGGGAAAGGATGCAGCTGGCCTGTCCTCCTGCATGACCACTCTTGTTGCCGTTCCCCTTCCAGGTCTCTTTCTCCTCCCCTAAGGGCAGGGATGCTTCTCTGGTTCCTACTGAAACAACTAGACACCTGAGGCCCTGCCTCTTCCAAATTCCTGAAGAGCCTGCCAGCAGTAGCCAGTGCATGAGCAGCCCTGCTCACTGAGAACCGGCCTGGGGTGGCTGAGGCTCTCGTGAGTCAGCAGGGGTGGGGGCAGAGGAGCCTGCTGGCAGCCTTGGGGGCACCGGGCCCTTCCAGCACTGGGGCTGCAGGGGCCCCACCATGTGGGCAGCCCTGTGGGGTTGCAGAGTCCCAGGTGAGTGCTCCAGCAGCCTGGCCACAAGACAGTTCCAGTTGTGTGCCAGAGCTCCTGCTCAGCTCCAGGCCTGGTCCTGCCCTCACGGAGCACAGTCTGGGGGGACCCTGAAGCCTTTAGTCATATCTTCCTTGTTCCACCAAGGATGCGATGCTGGGCTGGTATTCAGAGCAGGCAGCGTGGCCCCTGTCTCGTTTTCCAGTCCCTACCATGTGTGTGGTTCCAGGCAGATTGTGATGATGAGTCCTCCTGGGGTGGGCTGGGTCTGTCCCCAGCAACCACCTGTGACTTGTTGTTGGTGTCTGTTTACCACTGTCATGCCTCCTTCTCTTTTGCCTGCCTCTCTTCCTCCTCCTCCTTTCTCCAACTCTCTTCAATTCTGCATGTGGATGTTTCTATTTTTGAGCATGGTTATATAGTTTTAGATTTCATTTCTCTTTACTTTGTACTTGGAGGTGAAAGGGGCCAATTCTAGCATGAGCTTAACACCTTCTATGTTGTCCCATGAATCCTAGAATTCCTCACCTGTCTCCTGATTGCCCACTTAGCACTGAGAACACACATCAGAGGCTTCTGGAGCTGGTTCCCCATCAGTAACCAGCTGGTGATGGGGGTGGGGGGGAGGTGTAGCGAGTGGTGGTGAGCCCCTTCCCCTCTCTGGGCCTCCTCTTTGGTCTGTAAACTGGGGGAGTTGACTGAACGGATGGGGAAGATGGGAGCAGCAGGCTGCTGGAGCCCAGTGACACCCCCAGTCATGTGGGATCTGGGATTTAATTCTTAGCAAGCAGACTCGCTGCACTGCCTCCCACATGCAGGGAACAGGCAGCCCGATGTCACAGAGACGGAGAACTCTGAGTTCTGAGTCAGAAATAACCAGGTTCTAGTCCCACCTTGTGCCTGTCTGGCTATATTACCTGGAGCAAAAACTAACCCTTGAACTTCAGCTTCCTTACCAGTGACGAGGGACAGCTGTGCAGCCTCCCTGGAGGGGTAGGGGCTATTTCGAAGAAGTTGTGAGATCATGTGGATGAAAAACACCTTTCACATCTGAAGTTCTGTGTACATGCAAAATGGTATTATTTGGCACAGCTTGGGCTCCCTGGGAAGCAGATTCTGAGACATGTGGAGTGTTCAGGATGTTATCAAGAAATGCCCTTGGGATCAGCACCTATGGAAGGGGGGGCGGGAGCAGGATGCAGAGGAGAAGCGGGGCTGTGATGGAGTCCCTAAAGCCCCAGCCAACCCTGAGGGGGAGCTCTGGAGTTAAAATGTCCCCTCCAAGTTGTCCTACACTGGGCCAAGATGGCTGGGCTTTTATATTCCCTCATCACTGGGTGAGGGCATCTGTGGCAGGACAGGGCCTTGGGGGGCAGGGGGTGCTCTGTAGCTGAGCCGCTCTGCCTCATGCAGCTGACAGCCCGCCAGCAGTTGGGACAAGTCTTGCCTTTCTTTCAGATTTTGTTTATTTACTTGACTGAGAGTGTGTGAGAGCACAAGCAAAGGGAGCAGCAGGCAGAGGGAGCGGGAGAAGCAGACTCTCTGCTGAGCAGGGAGCCTGATGCGGGGCTCGATCCCAGGACCCGAGATCATGACCTGAGCTGAATGAAGGCAGATGCTTAACCTACTGAGGCACCCAGGTGCCCTGGGACAAGTCTTTTCTTGAAGGAAGATCCAGGTGGTGTGCCGCCATGCCCACCTCTCTACGATTGTTAGAGGGTCATACGTAACAGGTCAGGCTGTCCTGATCAAAGACTTACAGAGATCCTGACATTCTGGTACTATTTGCTTGATCCTGTTACACATTTTAGATTAAGGACTTTAGTCTTTAATTTCTGAGAAAAGAATGGGAAATTCCTTTGCTATCTGCTGTGGGGGTCCAGAAGACTATTCCATCTGGCTTTGCCTGGGAGCGAAATAGACTCTGCTGGAACTGGCTATAAAGAGGAAACAAAACCACGGAATTTAACAATGAGTTGATTTGATTAAAAATGCTAGAAAAAAAATGCTACGTGTGTGTATAAATGAGGGTACACACGTGTAAAGATGTATATGCATCTGAGTGTGGGGGCATTTCTCTGTAAGGATGTGCATGGTGACCTGGACAACAGAGGGGCTGCAGGGGCAAGTGTCCACAGGAGCCAGGGCCACAGGAATTGGTGGGTGTGCTTATGAGAATGTCAATTTGTGTATGTGACTTCATTCATTCATTTATTCATTAATTCATTCTCCCAATATTTATGAAGCATCTATCGTGTGCCAGGCACTTTACTGGGAACTGGGGAATGAGAATAGATGACACAGTTTCTGCTTCTGGAAGCTTATTGTCTCCTGGGGAGACAGACAACTCAGTGGGGGTACCTGGGTTACAGTGTGGTAAGAGAACTAACAGGGGAGCACTGTGGGAGCTCCCCGTGGGTACCCAAATCAGACTGGGGGAGCAAAGCCTGGTGCGAGGCCCTCCCTGAGACAGGAAATCCTTAGCTGAGTCCAGAAGGCTGAGTAGGAGTTACTGAGGCAAAGGTGATGGGGAGGGAGTGGGGAGCAGAACTTTCACATGCAGAGAACTGACAAGGAGGGAGGTCAGAGGACAGAGAAGTGGGTGGGGGTGGGGGTGGGGCACCAGTAGGCAGATTCCCGAAGCCTTACACTTCTGAGGGAGAGTGTGAACCTGCTCATGAAGAGGGAGCCGAGAGCCATGGTTTGATCTTAGACATGCTCTGTGGCAGCAGCCGGGGGCAGTGGAGGCAGATAGGTGCAGGGCCCGGATGTGTCCCTGTGCCCATGTTTATGAGGATGTACACACATGACTGCGTGTGTGTGTGTGTGTGTGTGTGCACGTGCGTGCGCGGTGCACATCTGGAGTCTGCACCAGGTGTGATGCCCACATGGACTTGTTTTCCACTTCCACCTTCTGGCCTTGGCAGCCCAGTGGGCCCAGGGGGATGGCTGTCCTGCTGCTGACTCATGAGTGAGGGCCATGACAGGGGCATCGGTCAGGGGCCAGCCAGCAGGTGTTTCCTCGAGGGCCGCAGTCACACCCCGCCGTCCACGGGGCTAACAGTGAGGTGACCGGCCTGCGGGCAGGGAGTGAATGCTTCCCACCGCCAGCTGGTGCTCCTGGACCGCACTGCCCTGACTGTGCAGAGTGCCCCACATCTCTGGGTGAGGCTGGGCTGGCAGCCAGTGCCTGTCCCAGGCCCCTACATCTGGGGGGACACAATCCCCTGGGCCGGGGGGTTGCCATGTGTCAGCTTTCCCTTACTGGGTCACCTCTCTCTTCTACTCACTCTTCAAGTGCTGAAGTCATGTATTTTGATCTTAATTGTCTAATAATATGCTTAACTGTGCAATCCTGCCTCTTGACAATTTATGACCAATTAAAAAAATATTTATCACATTTCTTTACCTCTTAATGGGGGCCACAGGAAAGGAAGGGGCCTTTGGTTTTGAAATAGCATAAGGTCTAGGAACGGTATAGTGAGTGATTATGAACTCAGAATTTAGAGTCCAAATTTCAACTCTACACTTACTTTTTATGTAAGTTACTTATTCTCTCTGTGCCTGTTTCTTCATTCCTAAGACAGGGATGATAAAATCTCATATGATTAAAAGTGTCAAGTCCTTAGGACAGTGCCGGGTGTACAGTAAATATTCAGCTCTAAACCTTAGCTATTATTATCTGGGTTTGAATCCTCTAGGTTTAACCCTAACTCATCTGGTGAAATGTAACCGTTTCAGCTCTCATCTGCAAAAATGAAGGGTTGGCCAATCTTTTACTCCCAAGGACCAACACCTGTCCCCCCCCCCCCGAAACTTGTTCTTGTTCTGACATGTGTCTTTGGTTTTAAAAGATTTTGCTTGCCAAACTTCATTTGTTAAACAGTAACCTATATGTCCTCATGTTTCTCCTGAGCTTTATAAAATACTAGGAATAGCTCCCAATGCTCTTACCGAGAATGCTGAGATCAGGAGAGTTGATATGTGAGGGGACCCCCAGCCTCCAACCTCCAGTTTCATATACTGGCATTTCCACAGTAAGAAGGAGGTACCTTCAGACACTTCTGGTCCATAGCACAGATTACCCAGTTGACCCCGACCTAGAAGGTGCTTCCCATTGGCTTTTGGAGTGCCCTGGGGCCCTGGTGTCAATGTCTTTCATAGTTATCATTCTGAATAGCACACAATCAAGCCAAGTTAAGAGAAGGGACTGACCGTCCTGATTCTCTGACAAGGCTACACCTAGTGTTTGGAAAATCCAAGAATGAGTCACTGTGGCTGGTGAAGGCCATTTTTATGGTGATTGATGCTTTAGTCTGATGAGTCCTATGTGCTAGTACTTTCCATATATTAGCTCTTTAAATTTTCATAATAATCTTCCAAGGCAGTTCTTCTCATCCCTAATGACTAGATGATACAACTACAGCTCGAGTTCAAGTGATTAGGCCAAGTTCAACCAGCTAGAAAATGATAGCTTTGGTTAGTATTTCTCTCAGATATTAAATCACGTAATTCTTACTTTCCTTGGAAGCAGTAATGATGTCCATTTTATAGGTGAAGAAGCTGAGGCCAAGCAAAGTTAAGGGACTTCTCCCAAGTCAGAGGGCTACGAATCAGCCAAGTGGGAGTTGAATCCAACATGAATGCTCTTTTCCACAGCTCCTGGCAGCAGACTAGCTAGGGGGTGCCCCCATTCTGGCACCCAGCACGGCCTGTGAGAAGGCATCAGTCCTCAGTGGCTTGGTCAGGTGGGGCGAAACTTACCTTGGATGTCATCATTGAACATGCAGTACTTGTTGCGGTATTTGTTGAGCAGACGGAAGGCATTGGCATTGGCAAAGTCTTCAAATTGGATGAGGCAATTTATTCCAAACCTGTGGGAAGGGAAAGGAAAAAACTCATGATTGCCTCCCCACGGCTAGTCCCTGGCAGATCCCAGCCTGCCCCGGGGAGTGGGGAGGCACAGGCTAGGACGTAGTAGGGGTGGTACGGCTCATGCACCAAGGGTTTTGCTACCTGGCTGGCTCCTGGATTCCTGGGCTCTGCCTGGCCCATTATGATTGGGGATTGGGAAGGGAAAGAGTAGGAACAGCGGGCTTGGTGGTCAGCTAAGCCCATATCCCGGTCTCTAATGTAGGCTGGTGGCTACCATGCGCAATGGATGGCAGACCTGGAGGGGTGATGGGAAGACTGAAATGGGGCCATCTGAAATCCCAGCAGGAAGCTCACTACCCACCCAAGTGCATGCAGAGACCCCGACTCCCCATCCACTGGGGCCTAGAGAGCCTCTGCATCCTGCAAATATCTCCCAGGGTGGGTCCTGAGATCTGGAGCTCCTCCAGTAGAGACACTTCTGGATTTAGGCATTATGTCCTGCTAAGATGCAAGGAAGGTTGGCAAAGGCCACTACACAATGCTGGTGTCATCTACTAACACCTTGATAAGGGTGTTTACCAATTTGCAAGTTACTACCCAAGTATCAGTTCATGAGTTCAAAATACAGAGCCCCAGGCTCATCTGCCAGAGTCTCACTCAGTGAGTTTGAGGCAGGGCTTGGGAATGTACCTTTTCCCCTCCAGCTTCACTGTGGTATAACTGACAAATAAAAATCATACATTTAAGATGTGCAGTGGGATATTGTGATATATGTATACATTGTGAAATGATGACCACCCCAGACTGGATTCTGACAGTCGAGAGAGCTCTGAGAAATACTGCCTGGCTGGGTGAAGACAATGCCCACTAAGCTGTTTGATGTGCCTTATTCAAAATCCAGGCTACAACTGACCCCTAGATTTCAAGGTCAGGGAAAAGTTTGTATTTCCTACAAAATGACGGTGATCGTAACCCATTTTTCCTGTTGACATTGTGAGAAAGCTGAGAGCTCAGTTTTCTGCTCCTGTGCTGCAGGCAACCTCAGCTCGGCCTTTCTGCACACACCCTTCCCCTTACTCCATTCTTGCTTTTGATCCTCATTTTGATAGTTTTGTTGTATTGTGCCTTTTACTGGAAATAAGCATGACACAAATTATTAAAAATTACCTAATACACAGACATACGTACATGGGTCCATTTGTTTTTACAGTATCGGTGCTCACGTTCACTGACAAAAAGTGCCCTTACTGATCAGCCAGGAGTGTTGGGGCATGAGATGGGGAGAAGGCGTCTGCCCCTCCCAGCCTGGTGTGAACCAGAGGCCTAGGACCAGTGTGGGACCAGCTGTGGAAAGAAAGACCTGCTAGAAAATGTGGGTGGGGCACACACCTGGCGGGCTTCCTGTGTTATTGGGGCATCTTTCCCATGAGGCTGGTGGCAATGAGGGGTGAGTAGTACTGAATTAGCCCAGAAACATCTTTTTTGACTTCATAATTTTGTGCATGGATTATACTGCACAGTAAAAAATCCAGTGGCAGATAAATATTTGCTCCTGTCATGGTCCTTCCAGAACCTTAATGAGTTGAAGCTGGTGGTGGGAGGACTTGTAGGTAGGTGGGTTCATGTCTCAGGGGCAGAAATGGACAGTCTGTTATTAACGGTGCTGGGCATGGGTCAGCAGACTTGTGCACCTGACCTGGCTCTGAGGGGTCTGACACCTGTCACTTCACTCTTCAGTTCTGCCTCAGTTTTCCATCTGTCAATGGGCCAGTAATATCTGCCTGGCTAACTTCGGTGGGCATTTGTGAGGATGAAAAGCTGGGGTGATTTTTGCACCATGAAGTGCTAAACACATGTGTCATCTTGACCACAATTCTTATTTACAGTCACAGAGCTAGTGCCATTTGGGGTGACGAGGGGGGCTCACTATATGTCTGGACCCACCATCCATCCCCCTTTTCCTTATACAGTGAATAAAACTGAAAAAGAAAACCTCCTATGCGCAAATATAATGCTATTCTTGCTGAGCCAAAATTTACTGTGATTTTTTTTTCCAGGGTGTGAATTTCAAGTATTTGGATTGGGGTTAGGGGGACAGAATGTCTTTGGTTGCTGGTGACATTTTGCTATATATAATCGTCACAAGACTCCCAGTGTTGCTCCACGACTGGCCTGGAGCTAGAATGCTGAAAAGGTCAGACAGCAAAGCAAGTGATGCGCGTTCTTTCTCTCTGTCTTTCTTACACACACACACTTGACCTTTAAGCAACACTCCTCGGAGGTAAAAATAAGGCAAGAATTATAAACAAATATCTTTGTTCAGTGCACTACTCGTTTTTCATATTAAATTCGTTTTTTATGAGTAAATTTTTATGTTATTTTACTTTATTTTTTACTTATTTTATTTTTTCATTCCAGTGTAATCAACATGTAGTGGTATATTAGATTCAGATGTATGATATAGTGATTCAACGATTCTATGCATTACTCAATGCTCGTAAGATAATTGCACTCTTAATCCCCTTCACCTCTTTCACCCATCCCCCACCACCTCCCCTCTGGCAACTATCATTTTGTTCTCTATAATTAAGAGTCCGTTTTTTGGTTTGTCTTTTTTCCCCCCTTTTGTTCATTTGTTTTGTTTCTTAAATTCCACATGAGTGAAATCATGTTATTTGTCTTCCTCTGACTGGCTCATTTCACTTAGCATTATACTCTTTAGCTCCATCCACGTTGTTGCAAATGGCAATATTTCTTTCTTTTTTTATGCCTAAATAATACTGCATTGTGTATATATACCACCTCTTCTTTATCCATTCATCTATTGATGGACACTTGGGCTGCTTCCATAAGTTGGCTATTGTAAATAACACTGCAATAAATATAGAGGTATATATATATATATATATACTTCTGAATTAGTGTTTTCTCCTAATCTTTGGTTAAATACCCAGAAGAATGATCACTGGATCATAAGGTAGTTCTATTTTTAATTTTTTGAGGATCCTCCATTCTCTCTTCCACAGTGGCTGCATCAATTTGCATTCTCACAACAGGGCACTAAGGCTCCTTCTCCACATCCTCGCCAACACTTGTTTCTTGAATTTTTAATCTTAATGAATCTGACACGTGTAGGTGATACCTCCTTGTGGTTTTGATTTGCATTTCCCTGACGATGAGTGATGTTGAGCATCTTTTCATGCATCTGTTGGCCATCTGGATGTCTTTGGAGAAATGTCAGTTCATGCCTTCTGCCCATTTTTACATACATATATACATACATACATTTATTTATGTGTTAAGTTGTATACATTTTTCATATATTTTGGATACTAACCCTTTATCAGATAAGTTATTTGCAGAGATCTCCCATTCTCCCACAGGTTGTCTTTTAGTTTTGTTAGTTGTTACTTTTGCCATGCAGAAGCTTTGTATTTTGATGTAGTCTCAATACTTTATTTTTGCTTTTGTTTCCCTTGCCTCTGGAGATAGATCTAATAGAAGTTGTTTTGACTGATGTCAAAGAAATTACTACCTGTATTCTCTTGAAGGATTTTTATGATTTCAGGTCCCACATTTAGGTCCTTAAACCATCTTTTAGTTTATTTTTGTGTATGGTGTACAAAAGTGGTCCAGCTTCACTCTTTTGCATCTAGCTGTCCGGTTTTCCCAATACTGTTTGTTGAAGAGACTACCTTTTTCCCATTGGATATTCTTTCCTGTTTTGTTGAAGATTAACTGACCATATAATTTGGGGTTTATTTCTGGTCTTTTGATTCTGTTCTACCGATGTATGTATCTATTTTTTGCCAGTACCATGCTGTTTTGATTACTACAGATTTATAATATAATCTGAAGTTTGGAATTGTAATACCTCCTGTCTTGTTTTTTTTTTTTTTTTTTTTTTTTTTTTCAAGACTGCTTTGGTTATTTAGGTCTTTTGTGGTTCCACACAAATTTTAGTATTGCTTGTTCTAGGTCTGTAAAAAAAAATGCCATTGGTATTTTGATAGGGATTTCACTAAAACTGTAGATTGCTTTGGATTATATAGACATTTTAACAATATTTGTTCTTCTAATCCATGAGCATGAAATGTCTTTCCATTTCTTTCTGTTGTCTTCAATTTCTCTCATCAATGTGTTATAGTTTGAAGAGTACAGGTCTTTCACCTCTTTGGGTAAGTTTATTCCTAGGTATTTTCTTCTTTTTGGTGCAGTTGTAAATGGGACTGTTTTCTTAATTTCTCTTTCTGCTGCTTCATTAGTAGTGTATAGAAACACTACAGATTTCTGTACATTGTTTCTGTATTCTATGACTTTACTGAATTCATTTATTAGTTCTGGTACTTTCTTGAGGGAGTCTTTAGGGTTTTCTATATATAGTATCCTGTCATCTGCCAATAGTGAAAGTTTTACTTCTTCCTTACCAATTTAGTTGTCTTTTATTTCTTCTTGTCTGATTGCTGTGGCTAGGAATATGTTGAATAAAAGTGGTGAGAGCGGACATCCTTATCTTGTTCCTGACTTTAGGGGAAAAGCTTTCAGTTTTTCCACTGAGTATGATGTTAGCTATGGGTTTTTCATATCTGGCCTTTAACATGTTGAGTTATATTCCCTCTAGGCTTACTTTGTTGAGGATCTTGTCAAATGCTTTTTCTGCTTTCATTGAAATAATCATATGGTTTTTATCCTTTTTCTTATTGATATGATGTATCATATTGATTGATTTGCAAATATTGAATCATCCTCACATCCCAGGAATAAATCTCACTCGACTCTAGTGAATGATTCTTTTAATGTGTGGTTGGATTCAGTTTGTTGAGGATTTTTCTATGAGAAATACTGGCTTGTAGTTCTCCTTTTTTTCTGTGGTGTTTTTATCTGGTTTTGGTATCAGGATAATGCTGGCCTCATAGAATGAATTTGGAAGTTTTTCTTCCTCTTGTGTTTTTTGGAAACTTTGAGAAGAATAGGTATTAACTCTACTTTAATTGCTCGGTAGAATTCACCTGTGAAGCTGCCTGGCCCTGGAATTTTGTTTGTTGGGAGTTTTTTGATTATTGATTCCCTTTCACGGCTGGTAATCAGTCAATTTTTCTATTTCTTCCTACTTCAGTTTTGGTTTGTTGCACATTACTAGGAATGTATCCATTTCTTCTAGATTGTCCAGTTTGTTGGCATATAATTTTTCATAATAGTCTTTTACAATCCTTTGTATTTCTGTAGTGTTGGTTGTTATTCTTCTTTCATTTGTGATTTTATTTGAGTCCTCTTTCTCTTTTATGAGTCTGGTTTGCCAATTGTGTTGATCTTTTCAAGAATCAGCTCCTGGTTTCAGTGATCTACTGTTTTCTAGTTTTTCTACTGTTTTTCTAGTTTTCGTATCATTTATTTCTTCTCTGATCTTTATTATTTTCTTCCTTCTGCTGGGTTTGGGTTTTGTTTGTTCTTCTTTCTCTAACTCCTTTAGGTGTAAAGTTAGGTCATTTGAGATTTGTCTTGCTTCTTGAGGTAGACCTGAATTCCTTCTTAGAGGGAAGTTTTGCTGCATCCCAGAAATTTTGTAGTGTTGTTTTTCATTTTCATTTCTTTCCATGTACCTTTAAATTTCTTCTTTTATTTTCTGATTCCTTGCTTAGTAGCATGTTATTTAACTTCCACATGTTTGTAGTCTTTTCAGACCTTTCCTTTAACTGGTATCTAGTTTTGTAGCATTGTGGTCAGAAAAGATGCATGTTAAATTAAATCTGGTCCAGTGTGTCATTCAAAGTCACTCTTTCCTTGTTGATTCTCTGTTTCGATGATCTGTTCACTGATGTACATGTGGTGTTAAAATCCCCTACTATTATTGTATTATTGTCAGTTAGTTTCTTTATGTTTGTTATCAACTGTTTCATGCATTTGGGTGCTTCCATGTTGGGTGCATAAATATTTACAATTGTTATATCTTCCTGTTGAATTGTCCCTTTTATTATTATATAGTGCCCTTCTTTGTCTCTTGTTACATTCTCAGTATTAAAGTCTATTTTATCAGATGTAAGTACTGCTGCTCTGGTTTTCCATTTGGTATGTTTTTCCATACCTTCACTTTCAGTCTGCACATACCTTTAATTCTAAAATGAATCTCTTGTAGGCAGCATATGGATGGATCTTGTTATACATTCTATCACCCTATGTCTTTTGTTTGGAGCATTTAATCCATTTACAATCAAAGTAATTATTGATAAGTATGTATTTATTGCCATTTCGTTACTTGTTTTGTGGTTGTTTTTGTAGTTCTTCTCTAATCCTTTCTTCTCTTGTTCTCTTTCATAGTTTCCTGGCTTTCTTTAGTGATATATTTGGATCCTTTTCTCTTTACTCTTTGCTTATCTATTACTGCTTTTTGATTTGTGGTTACCATTTGGCTTGTATATAACATCTTCTGCACATAGCAGTCTATATTAGGTTGATGGTTGCTTACAGTTGAGTCCTTTACTCAAATTCTTTATTCCTTTCCCTACCACATTTCTGATATGTGGTGTCATACTTTATGGCCTTTTATTTTGTGAGTCCTTCAACTGATTTTTACAGACATATATTTACTGCTTTTGTGCTTCACTTTTTTTTTTTTTAACTCTTATTTATGGTCTTTCCTTTCCACTCACAGAAGTCCTTTTAACATTTCTTGTAGGGCTGGTTTAGTTGTCATGAACTCCTTTACCTTTGTCTTAGAAACTCTTGTCTCTCCTTCTATTCTGAATGATAGCCTTGCTGAATATTCTTGGCTACAGATTTTCCTCTTTCAATGCTTTGAACATATCATGCCACTCTCTCCTGGCTTGGAAAGTTTCTGCTTAAAAATCCCCTGATAGCCTTATGGGGTTTCTGTTGTATGTAACTGTCTTTTCTCCTGTTTTCTTTTCTTTCTTTCTTTCTTTCTTTCTTTCTTTCTTTTTTTTTTTTTAAAGATTTATGTATTTATTTTAGAGAGAGAGCTAAGGGGAAGAGGGAGAGGGAGCCTGACAAGGGGCTCAATCCCAGGACCCTGAGATCATGAACTAAGGTAAAACCAAAAGTCAGTCACTCAACTTACTGAGCCACTCAGGTGCCCCTTTTCTTCCTGCTTTAAAAGTTTTTTCTTTATTACTGCTTTTGTAATTTTAATTACTATGTGTTTTGGTGTAGACCTACCTTCTTGGCTTGATTTTGGTGGGGAAATCTCTGTGCTTCCTGGATCTGCATATTGCTTTCCTTCCCCAGATAAGGGAGTTTTCAGCTACTATTTCTTCAAATAAATTTTCTATCCCCCTTTCTCTCTCTTTTATTTGTTTATTTTTTAGCAATCTCTATACTCATTGTGGGACTCAAACTCATGACTCTGAGATCAAGAATCACATGCTCTTCTGACTGAGGCAGCCCCCTTATCTCTTTATCTTCTTCTGGAATCCCTATGTGAATGTTTTAATGCTTGATGGAGTTGCTGAGTTTTCGAAGTCTACTCTCATCTTGAATTCTCATCTCTTGCCTTCTCAACTTGAGTGCTTTCCATTACTCTGTCCTTCAGGTTGCTAATTTGTTCCTCTGCTTCCTCTAGCCTGCTATTTATTCCATAATAATTTCATTTATTGTGCTCTTCATCTCTGATGGGTTCTTATGGTTCCTATCTCTTTGTTAAGGGTTTCAACTGATGTTCTCCACTCTTTTCTCAAGTCCAGTGAGTATCTTTATGACCATAGCTTTAAATCCTCTATCAGGCATATTATTTATATCCATTTTCCTTTGGTCTCTTGCTGCAGTTTTGTCCTGTTCTTTCATTTGCGACATATTCCTCTGTCTCCTCATTTTGTCTAACTCTCTGTGTCTGTTTCTGTGTATCAGGAAATTCAGCTACATTTCCTGTTCTTGAAAGTAATAGCCTTATGAAGAAGAGGTCCTTCAATGTTCTACAGTGCACTGTCTCCTGTTCACTGGAACCTGGCACTTCAAGGTTGTCTCTTATGTGTGTTATGTATGTCCTGCTGCGTGTCCCGGCTACCTTTTTCCTTCAGTCCATTCATCTGCAGAGGCTCTCTATGTCTGTTGTGGGCAGGGTTTAGTTCCTGCCCAGGTGAGGCATGCAGTTTCAAAAAGGTGGGGCCACTGTTGGGACCAGGGCTGTGTGGGTAAGTTGTGCAATTTTAACAACATGCACAATTTTAATAACGTGAGCCTCGGGCTTCCACAGAGCCTGCAGCTACCACTACAGGAACAGGGCTCCTGTACTTGCCCAAATTGGGAGATGTAGTATTGGCAAGATTTGTGCCAGTCTTCTGGGGGAGAGGGCCTGCAGTGCCAGTACTGAGGCAGTGTGACTGAGAGAGCTCGATCTGCCAAAGTGGGGGAGAGCGGAGCTTGGTGTAAGCAAGTTAGGTAGTGAATGTTGTCACTGTGCTGGTTCCCACAGGTAGCCACCTGTGTTTGTTCTGGGGGTTGAGGGAGGGAGATGGCTCCTGCCAGCTCCTTTGTTCCAGGGAAGTGCCTCCAGGAACCCTGCCCCTCTAGGACTGCTCTGAGATGTGAAAATATCGCTCCCTCCTGTCTGCCCCAGGCATTTTTTCAGACTGCTGCTTCTAGGCTGTATCTCCACAGGCTGTTTGTCATGCTGTCTCTTAATGTTCAAGGACTCAGCTTCCTATCATCCTTTGGACTCTCCTGGAGCTGAGCCCTCTGATAGTTTTAAACATCTAGGCTCTAAGTCTTGCTGCATGTAAGAACTCATAAAAGTTGGCCCCTCTCACTTACAAAGCCAAATGTTTTGGGGATCTGTGGTCCCTCTGCAGGCTCTTTGGTGTGGTCACCTGTTTCTCCCTGTCTTCCACATTTGCACTTCCCGCCTGTAGATGTCCTTCATCCTATTAGCCTGTAGATGTCCTTGGTCCCATTAGCTCCCCACTGAGTCCTCACCCTTCCCACCTTCTTCAACGTGATGTCTTCTCTACCTTTAGTTGTGGAATTTGTTCTGTTAAACCTTGGATCATTTTCTGGGTTATTTACACTGATGTGTTATCATCAGTGTATGTGAGACATAGGCAGAGGGAGAGGCAGGCTTCCAGCAGGGAGCCCGATGCGAGATTCAATCCCAGGACCCTGGGATCATGACCTGAGCCAAAGCAGATGCTCAACCACTGAGCCACCCAGGTGCCCCTCATGGCCTTTCATAAAACCAAATGCTGGCTGGTATGAACCAAAGGTGGCTACTTCAGTTGCTCTTGACATTATCCATC
This sequence comes from Canis lupus familiaris, assembly GCF_011100685.1. Lineage (NCBI taxonomy): Eukaryota > Metazoa > Chordata > Mammalia > Carnivora > Canidae > Canis > Canis lupus. The sequence continues at coordinate 13,171,331 of NC_049242.1, read as the reverse complement.
CATCCATCATCTGTCCATCCATTCATCTGTTCATTTCTCCATCCAAAAGCATCTACTGAATACCTGTGATGAGGTGACAGTTTAATTGTCCAATGAATGTTTTATGAAGGGGTGGGTATATGACGGAGTTGGTAGAAATTTAGTGAGTTTGCCTGTCCACTTGTTAAGCTAATTAAAAGTCCCTCAAGAACAAAAACAAAATTTCAAAGGGAAGATTTAAATGGCTTACGTGAAAAAAATATGTTCTCATTTCATCCATGTACATTCAAATACAGGTAACAGACTTCACCAAAACACCAATTTTGGTGTTTAATTAATTATAATTGCCTTACATATTCATTAAAATACTACTATTACTGCTATTCTTACTAAAAATAGCTAAACTTTATTGACTGCCTATTACTTACTGGGCATCATGCTGAGCTACTTACATATATTATCTCAATTAATGTTCACATGACCCTTATGAGGTAGGTATTGTTTCAGGGAAGGAATCCTGAACTATAGATGTGAACTTATTTGCTCAGAGATTATTCACTCTACTGCAGTTGGAAAGTGGTGGAGCTGGAATCTGAATCTGGCTGTATCTGACTCTAGAACTTATATTAATAGCAATATTATTGTTTAAACTTAATAGCAATATAATTTTGTAGGGACAGCTGAGTTGCTCAGTGGTCAAGCATCTGCCTTTGGCTCAGGGTGTGATCCCAGGGTCCTGGGATCGAGTTCCACATCAGGCTCCCTGCAGGGAGCCTGCTTCTCCCTCTACCTATGTCTCTGCCTCTCTCTCTGCATTTCTGGTGAATAAATAAATAAAATCTTAAAAAAATAGCAATATGATTTTGTAAAGAGATACAACTAAACAGATAACAAAGTTGGATTTGTCTCTCCATCGGGAAAGACATGTGGTGAGAAGAAAACACTAGGCCAGGAGACAGGCAAAGCGTGTTCTCTCTCGGTCTCTCACATAAACTCTGGGTCTTGGGTGGGTCTCCTTTCTCTCTGGATCTCAGTTTCCTGCTCTGAGATCAGTGGACTTGTAGCATGAGCTACTTAATGTACAGCTGGAGCAGATACACTAGGAGCTTCACTCAGATTTTTCTACAAGTCTAAAGTAGAGAGGTCTGACCATTCTCGGTAAGAGCAACATGTGGCAGGAAAATCTGAAGAATGAGTATTTATAGATTCTGTTTTGAGCGGAGACACATAAGACCAGCTGAGTGGGCAAGGCCAATGCAGGCACACTCCATGTCACACAGTTGGAGCAGAGGGGTCCCTGAGAAGGTGACCTGCCCTGGCGCACAACTTGGGGATCTGGGCAGTTTCCTGGTTTTAGTGCTGGCAGCATATTGCTGACCTTCTTTCCTGCCAGAAGCTGTCCCTCACCGAGGAGGCTCCTGCTTATCTGTCCCCTTCTGCCCTTTTGAACTCTTCAACCTGAAGCCCTGGCAGGGGCTCTGTATTATCTGAGGCTTCTCCAGTGGAGAATTCTTGCAATGGAGAAAGAGGCACCTCCCCAAGCCAGAGGAGCCCAGACTTTTCCACTGTAGAGACACAGCTGGGAAATGGCCTTGGAGCTGCCAGCAAAGGCAGCTCCAAGGACAGGGCTCACTTAAAGACACAAGGCTGGCTGATGGGTGGCTGTTTAATCCCCGCCCCCCCACTCCCTCACCCAGGGCTCAGGCATGGGGAAGCCTACAATTGGTGACCTGTGTCTGGGAGCCCTAGCAAGCTGTGTATGACCATGTGACAAGACCCAGGCCAGGACTAACAGAGCTGGGTACCTGCCAACTGGGATGCAGCTGCCCCAGGATAAGGAGAGCCCAAGGTAGATGCTCTGCTCATCCCCCAGCAAGCTGACTGAATGTTGCGTGAGGGACGTGGTGACAGCAATACATTCCTGGCGCTGCAGACCTGGTTTCTCTGTTCCATAGGTCAGGACCTGCCATTCTTTCAAACACCTGGGTCTAACCTCTTTCAGGCCTGAACAAACACAAGGGACCTGGGAGGAGCAGGTGAATTTGCTTAGCCTGACTCCAAAGCAAATGACTAAAAGCAACATTCGTATTTCCATGGGAGGCCACTCTGGTCCCCCAGTGAACCCCCTGCCCCCCACAAGCTTCTCACAGCAGAATGCTCAGTGAGAACATCAGTTGTCACCCAGTGAAAAGATATTTCTTTGATTTATTTTTTCCTCCTAGAGGAAACAGAGCTGACATAATCATGAAATCTCTTGGTCTTTTTTTTTTTTTTTTTTTTTTTTTATATATTCCATTAAACTCTAGTCCCTTGAGATGTTCCCAGAAAGTTTCTGTGGCTAAATATCTGAATGTTACTTGCAACATATGCAATGTATACTGAAGGCTCTCAAAAGTCCTGCATTAGGGAACCTGTTGAATGGAGCATTTTTTTAAACTTTGTTGACCAGATACTTTAGCCTTCTGTGTCCCCTTCCCTACCTACAGCAGAGCACACTTCAACAGATACAACTCTCCACAGAAAGAACTTTGTACCAGGTGGGGCTGTGTGAATTCAGGGCAAGGCCACCTCTCCCTGGGATCACTGCAACTGCCTCTTCTGGCCGGGATCCTGCAACAATTGATCTCACCTTCTCCAGGTTTATTCCCCTTCCCCCAATCCCTCTTCCTTGTCTTTCTAGACACAAATCTGCACAGGCCACTTATTTTCTAAAGATCCATACAGGGCTCCCACTGCCTTTAGTATTATGTCCAAACTCCTTGGCTGGTACTCTGGCCTCAACCTTAATCCCCAAACCCTGCCCATGTCTTCCCATATGCTGGTCACATCCTGCTGTTTCCCAGTTACTGTGGGCCCTTACATGCCTCTGTTTTTGCTAAAGTGCCTAGAAGGCCCCTCTTTCACCCAGGCCAATTCCTATTCAAACTGCAAGGTCCAGCTTCAATGTGACCTCTTCTAGGAAGGCTTCCCTGTCCCATTGCTTTCTCTACCCTCAGGGTAGTACTAACTCTTTTCTTCTCTGGACTGCCATCATACTCTGGATATATCTTCATCATGGTATATATCACCTTGCATTACAATTACTTATTGACATTTCCATTTCAATTAGCTTTTTTTCTAGAGAGAGTGAGAGAACGCATGTGCGTGTGCACTAGTGTGTGCAGGGCGGGGAGGGGTGGGGGCAGAGGGAGAGATAGTATCTTAAGCAGGCTCCATGCTCAGTGTGGAGGCTGATCTCACAACCCTGAGATCATGACCTGAGCTGAAATCAAGAGTCGGACACTTAGCCGACTGAGCCACCCAGGTGCCCTCAGTTTTAATTATTAAAGAAATGTATCCAGCAGGTTATCCTCTTTGTGCCAGGAACTATCCCAGGTATGACACAAAAATTCAATTCAGCAAACATGTCTAAGTGCCCACTGTGAACAAGGGACTACCTTACCTGCGAGATTACAAAGGCAAATACAAGAATCTCAGTCTGATGGGGACACAAGAAAATATAAGAGCAGTTGCAACATACTGTGGCTGGAGTATTAATAAAGGTATGTGCTAGGTATTTAGGAGGCCTCTGAGGGAGCAGACAGCCTTGCTGGGTGGCGGGGGGCGGGGGGGTGGTGGCAGTGGGGTCTCACCAGTGGCCTAAAGGAAGAATAGAGGCTCATGGGAAGACTGCGGGTAGGATGAGGAAGGAAGAAGGGCATCTTAGGCAGGAGGAACAGCACATGCATGTGGAATGAGAGTCGGAGGCCTTCCTGGAGCTGCAGGAAAATAAGCAGAGCTAGAGCTTGAGTCGGGGTGGGAAGAAAGGGGAGTAGTTGGGAGACCAACCTGAGTCCATGCCTGGGTAAAGAGCCTAGATGGTCTGGAGGGCAGAGGGGCCCCACCGATGGGCTGCAGCCAGGAAGTAGCATATGTTTTAGGGAGTTCTTTGTGGCAGCAGAGTGGATGACGGGGTGGTCGGCTGGGAGGACAGACTGGAGGCAAGGAGGCATGTCAACTCCAGCGAGAGACCATGAAGTCTTCCTGGTAAAGGCAGTATGGACAGGGTGGGAGAGAAGGGGCTAGACAAGAAGGAGGATGGACAGAGTGTCAGGGAGTGGAAAGAACTTTGGGATTGATGGGTCCATCACACTGAATGTGTGACCTTAGGCAAGTTACTGAATCCCAATGTCAGTCCTCACTGATGATCAAGTGGGCCAACGATACTTCTTTTGCAATCCTGTTATTAGAATTAAATGAGATAATGTCTATAGAAAGCCCAGCATACCACAGACCCCGAGTGCCTGGAGGCTATGGTTATTAGGGACAGGAATGCATTAACAGAGGCCAGACGTGGAAGATGAAGGAAGAGGAGGAGCCCAGGATGGACAGTGATGTCCACTGCTCACCGAGGTGGGGGACAGGGAAAGACTGGCAAACCTACTCGATAAGACAGGCCGGGCACATGAGTTGAGTCTCAGGTGCTAAGATGTCCAAGTGCATTCTGTTCTCAAAGCAGGAGGCTCTACGTGAGGCTCAGCAGACAGGAACATGAAGTCTAGGGCATGGCGAATCGTCAAAGTCAGGGGGCTGGATGAAGGTCTCAGGCAGAGTGTGTGCAGTGAGTAGGAAGCAGTGTCAAGGACAGAATCCCAGGACACGCATATGCCCGGGGAGCAGAGGGGAGGAGAGTCCAGCAGAAGAAAGTAAGCAGGGAACCCAGCAAGGTGGAAGCTGGGCTGGCAGGCCAGCTGCCACAGGAGGGGCCACGTGATAGGTTCCGGTCAGGAGCGTCAGATGCTGCTGGGATGTCAAGTGAAAAGGGGATCCTGAAGTGTCTATGGGAGCCAGTGTTCAGATGATCATTCGTGACCTTTTCTATTCTTCATTTAGTAGGTGGTAGTGGTGGGGGCACCAAACTGCGGGGGGTAAAAGGTAAATGGAAGGGGAGGAAAGGTCAGGGATTATCAATTTCGAGAAGCTGGGCTGTGAAGTAGGGAAAGGGTGACAGCCACGGGGGGATAAAGGATTGAAGATTGATTCAGATTTGAGGTGAGCGTGTCCCTATGAGGTAAGGGAGCCAGCGTGCAGGAGAGGCGATGGAGGAGACCCTGGGGGATCGTGAGAGGGGCGGCCAGAGTCCAGTTAGGGCATGAGGAAGACGTGGTCCCTCCCTCGAGGACCCCTGCGCGGTGGTGGGGTGGCTCCGGCCCTCGCGCCACAGCTGCCACACACATGCGGAGTGGCTCACTCTGCCGGGGCAGGGCCTGGAAAGCGAATCACGAGCGTGACGGGCAACTAGGCAAGGGAAGCGGGCAGCGCGGGAACCACGGAGAAAGCGGGACTGTGGAGCCTGGAGAGGAGGGAAGGGCAAGCAGAATGAGGTGAGCCGTCATCTTCAGAGACACGAAGGAGTGTTCTGTGGGCGAGGAATAAAGTGGACTTCTTTTCTGTGGCCTTGGCAAGCGGAGTGGAGCCAGCAGAGGGGAGCAGAAGGCCACGGGCTCCGCGCTCTGTGCGGCCGAGATTTCGAACCCGGGTGGGAGCGGCGAGCGGTCACTGGAAGGGATGCTGTGTCACCGGAGCCCCGGCCGGCACGGAGGGGGGACGTCGGGGGCCCTTCCCCGCCCAGGCCCCACCGGGAGAGGCCGGCGGCTCCTGGGGCTGGCGTCCTGGCCTGACCGGGAAACGCCCATTGAGCAACGAGACAGTCACAGGAAGCAGCGACTTCTAAGCAAAAGTGCCAGAATGATGTGGCCATTCCTCAGTCGCTGCCCCGACGGCCACCCCTGGCCAGACGGAAAACACTGCAGGAACGGTCTGGATTTCCTCCTCAGTTTCCCAGTTTGTCCGAGTTCCTGGGCAAGCCCGCGCCTGGCGCCAGAAATCCCAGCGCCGGGAAGAGGATGGTGGCTAATCTGCTGATCTCTCGGCCTCCCAAAGGTCAGAGGTCAGTCCCGAGTTTCTCCTCTAGGGGACAGCATCTCACGCCTCAGCCTTCTGCTCACAAGGCCTGTGCACTGTTCCCAGCCACCAACGTGCCGGCTGGCTCCGCGGTGCCCGCATTTACACGCGCTCCCGTTCGCCCCAGGCCGTACATTTTAGTGGCCAGAGCGTCCCTGGTGTCCGTGAACCCGCCCCGATGAGTTTGGCCCGTTCTGGTCTCTCTCCTCAGGGGACTCCTGCCCTATGTGTACCATGCAGGCTGCCCTATCCTCACATCTCGTCCCTCCTCAGAGTTTCAACTGCTCCTCTCCCCGAGACCTGGTTAAATTTTACCTTGACGTATGACAGTCTGACGGCGGAGGGCAGTAAGGTCTGTGTTTGTGGGCTTTCCGGACAGCCGTGAGCCCCAGTTGGGGAGAGCAGGGGAAAAGGAAACTGCCATGTTAGGGGACAGATTGGATCAAAGCAGCATGTGGCAGTGTCCTTGAGGGCAGGGAGGGGTCTTATTGGCCATCCTGTGATACAAAAGCTGAAGAATTAGCTCAAGCTGACCTGAGCCCCTCTTTCCGCCACCAGCTCTGGACAGATCAGCCTCAGATCCCCGGGTGAGAAGACCAAACACACGCTGCTGCAGGCCCAGTGCCCTATGCCTGCCTGGCTGGTACGTGTTGTGAACAAATGAAACACGAATGGCTGAAGGCAGCTAATAGTGCCTCTGCAGGAGCCTACCTTGGAGCCACATGCTCCTCTTCTAGAGGCCACAGCAGCACCTAGTACAGGCCATTCCCGTGACTCCTGAGGGTCAGGTCAACATAGCAGGAGGCCCTTCCCAGACAGGAGGGGCGAGCAGACAGCAGAGGGGCTGTAGCCAACAGCCTCAGGTCTGCGAGTCACATGGGTCTGGGGTGAGTCCAAACTTGTCATTTCTAGCTGGGTGTTCTGGGACAAGTTACTTAACCTTTCTGAACCTGGGTTTCTTTATCTCTAAGGGCACTGTGATAATTAAATGTAAAGCCCCCAGCACAGAGTAGGTGCTCTGTAAAGGTGAGTTGCTAGTTCTTTTCTGGGAAGAAGTCCATGACTTTTAAATCTAACCAGATGTCCTAAGCCCTTTGACCAGCCCCTGCCATCGTGCCCAACACTGCGGGCAGGGCCATTCACCAGGTACATGCTCAATCTACACAAACTCATTAGTGAGCGTATTTCTTCTTTTTCCCCTAGTCGATTATAAACTCCTTGAGAGCAAAGTCTCTTTCTGGCTTACCACTATGCCCAATAAATATCTGTCCTCTGAATGAATGAATAAATGGATAAATACATGAATAAAAAAATAAACAAAGGCTGCCTTGAATGATTTTCTGATTATTTTCTGTGTCCATTTTACAATGTCGGGAAGAATGATTTCTTCAGGAAGGTCTGCTCTTTGTATTGGCCACACTCTGAGACACAGAGAAAGCACATGATGAATACAGGCTGAATGGAAGCTTGGGAGAAATGTCATGAATTATGTGAAAACAGAGAAAACAACTGGATAGGCTCCCCTTAATTTCCCACTGCCTTAATCATTATCTGACCCTGGGGAAATAATTTTCTTCCTGTGTCTCAGTTTCCCTGCCTATAAAGTGACAGAATTGGGTCAAGCGAACACGTTGTTTCTTGCTCTGGTATTCTAAGATTGTGAGCTTACAGTCCAGGGATGGTGAAGTGGGAAAATGAAGTAAGACATGGACTGAACCACAGGAGGCATTCCTAAAATTCAGTATACATGAAAATACCAAGTAGTGATGGTCTCTGCTGAGAGGGACTCAGAATGGGAACACTCCCTTGAAACATTATAACCAGGGCTTGGAGCAAATACTCATGCTCTTTACAATCTCTTAAAATTAAAATAAAATCTTAAAAGTTTCTTTGTAGTCTGGATGCCATAAGCTTAGAGGTTTTCCTTTGTTTATACCATTTGTTTATACCACCAGGAGAAGCTTAGCGTTGAAGAGCCTCAGCTTTTCCCTTGAGGGTTGAGTGAGCCAGGTGGGCTTGTAGTTTGCAAAAGGACCTGGAGGGGGCGCCCATCTCTGGTGAATTATGGGGCAATGGGACCACTGGCCATTTGGTGATTAAAGGAGGAACCAAGGGGCATCCGGGTGGCTCAGTCTGTTAGGAGGCTGCCATCCGGTTCAGCAGGGAGCCTGCTTCTCCCTCCGTCTCCCTCTGCCGTTCCCCCTGCTTGTGCTCTCTCTCTCTCTCTCAAGTGAGTTAATAAAATCTTAAAAAAAGAAAATAAAGGAGAATCAAGAAGAGCCAGCTAACTGACCCAGATGCTGGAGAATTTTCCCATCACAAAAAAGAAATGATAATTATGTGATGTGATAGAGGTGTTTGCTAACCCTGTGGTGATCATCATATTGTAATATATGTATCAAATCAACAGGTCGTATGCTGCAAATTTATATAATGTTACGTGTCAATTATATCTCAAAAGTAAAAAGTAGAAAACAAAGAGGGTGCTTCCCTAACTGCCAATAGCTAAGGAGTTTGAAAATGGGAGTTGATGGCTGATTCCTCCAGAGCCCCCCTTATGGTGAGGATGGGTAGGGCACTAACCCTGCCCCAGAACAAGCTGGAGAGAGTATGCTAAGTAGGATAGCTTCCAAAAGACCTCCCATTTCTCTTCCTTGACTATTGTATCAAGAAGGCTGGAGTCTGTTGGACTGTCTTTCATGTAAAGTAACAGAGAGAGTAGCCAAATTAGAGGGTGGGTTCTGGAGTTAGACCACCTCGGTTCACAGCTTGGCTCCACCATTAACCAGAGGCATGACCTTGGACAAGCTCCCTAACCTTTCTGTGCCTCAGTTTCCTCATCTGTAAATTGTGCATTCATTCAACAAGTGTTTATTGAAAGTCGACAGCACACTCAGCACTGTTCTGGGTCTTGAGATGTAGCAGTGAACAGAAGAGTCAAAGATCCCTCCCTGCAACTTTTATTTTAATGGGACAAGACAATAATTATCTACTTAATAGGACCATTGTATTAAATGACTCAATGTATGTGAATTGCTTTGTTATCTATAGGAGCCTAGCTCAGCACTGAATTCACCACAGGGAGAAGGGTGGGATCTATCTTTCTTTCTTTCTTCTTTCTTTCTTTCTTTCTTTCTTTCTTTCTTTCTTTCTTTCTTTCTTTCTTTCTCTTTCTTTCTTTCTTTCTTTCTTTCTTTCTTTCTTTTTCTCTTCTCTCTCTCTCTCTCTCTCTTTTGTGGACTGTTTTTGTTTTTAACACGAACTATTTCTGGGGAAGAATTGCTGCTTAACTCATTATAAAAATTCATTATTTTTTCTAATCACAAAAGAGATGCCTGTGCACAAACAACCAAACATTATAGAAATGAATGACTTAGAAGGCAAAAATCCCTGGTAACCTCATCTTTTAACTATAGGCACTCTTAAGAACTTGGTGTATACATACCCAGATACTTTTTTCTTTATAGACCTTATCTTGACAAAGTCTTTTGTTTTTCAGAGTTTTTTTCCCCCTAGTTATCCAACTTTATTAAAAAACAATCTGGTTAAGCCTAATAAAATAAATATGATAGAATAAGAAGAAACTCATGCGTGTGTGTGTGTGTGTGAGAGAGAGAGACAGAGAGGCAGAGAGAGAGACAGAGAGAGAGAGAGACAGAGAGAATGAATAAGACACAGAGAAAAAGAGACAAAGAGAAAATGAGAGTAATGGACTATGCTATGGGATTTTTTGGAATTACTATATCTCCTCTGTCAAGGAATGATTGGGAACTCCAGTCTTATCCATCCTTTCTTTCCCTTGAGAAATGCTCTACGTCATCAGTAGCAGTTCAGAAAAATCTTTCCTGAGGAGTGCCTGGGTGGCTCAGTCGGTTAAGTGTCTGACTCTTGATTTCAGTTCAGGTCCTAATCTCAGGGTCCTGATCTCAGGGTCATGAGATCGAGCCCGGTGTCAGGCTCCCTGCTCAGCAGAGAGTCTGAGGGTTCTTTCCCTCTGCCTCCTCCCTCCCCATTCTCTCAAATAAATAAATCTTAAAAAAAAAAAAAAAAGACTTTTCTGATAAAACGCCTTGGTGTCCCATTTCCTTTCTGGATAATCAGGCATAGGAATGGAAAGTCTCTGAAATGCCCACAGGCAGTACTTTTTGAAGACAAAGGTTTTCTGATGGTGACCTGCCCTAATACTCTCCTGGATTTCCAGGAGTCTGTTTTTCATTTTCAGAAGGCTGGTTAGTTCTTTTTTTTTTTTTTTTTTTTTTTTCGGGGGGGGGGGGTTCTTTTTCAAATTTGCCTGCTATTTTTTCCCCACAATCTTGTGTACTTTCCTTGTTACTTCATTCTTGTGAAAAATCTCTTTAATATATTTAAGCAGAGCTGCCTTATAATCTTTCTGAGAATATTCCTTTTTCTGTGGTTCTAATTCTTCTTCTGGTTTTTCCTTAGTGTGGATTGTTTCCATGTGGATTACTGTGAATCACAAATTTATTTTCACTGGAGAATTGTTTTTCCCCTCGAGGAATTCCACACAGCTTGGCTTGTGGGAGTGTCCTTACAGAGAAGTTTGACTTTGCCTTCTGCCAGGAAGGTTCTCCAGCCATATCACTGGCAGGGGACAATATTTTACAATCATTTCTTAACCACGTGTATATTATAAATGCAGACTCTAAACCCACATGTGGTGAAGGCTTAGTGTTTTGGTTTCTTCCAAGAGACATTCTTTCCCCCGCCAAACCCCTTATCGTTTCCCTGGCTTGCGGAACAGAACCCGTTTCATTTTCTCTGAGACTGTAGTAGCCACTGAAAGTTCCTAGTTTCCTGCAGGACTCTCAGCACCAACACCCTGCCTTGTATGACCCTGCTGCCTGGATGTGGACCCGTCTTTAAGCCTGAATGATGAGAAGGACACAGCCATGATAGTGGAGGGACATTTGAGCCTGGGGAAATAAGCATGAAGTCTCTGCATCTGGCTCTCACAAAATGACATGTGGAAGGAAAAGCAAGAAGGCCAGTGTGATGGGAGTTGAGGGAGCAAGGGAGCTGGCGTTGGCAGATGAAGCCTTCAAAGGCTTCCTTCTGGCTCCGAGAGCAAAGAATAGGGTGGTGGTGGGGGAACGAGTGCTGGATGTGTGTAGCCTTTTAACAAGTCAGTATCGGTAGGTTGATCTTGGAACAACTTAGTAATTTATTATCCTTGGGCAAGTTTCTGCTTCTCATTTTGGTATTAAGAAATGTTGTCCCCCAAAAGGATGTTGGGTTATGCAGGGGGCAGTGGTGCCCAGTAAACTATGCCTCCTGGTATTTTGATTCTGTGTCAGCTCCTTCCTTGGAATCTGGTAGGGATCTACGATTTGCTTTCACTAGTGGAATGTGGTGGAAATTTTATTGTGCCAGTCCCACTATGGTGTGAGCCTCAGGTATTTAGTGTAGGGTGGTGCGTGCATGTGTGTGTACATACGCGTGTGTGTGTGACAGAGGACAGAGAGAGAGAGACTGAGAGAGAGAACTAGACATATAAAGGTGGAGAGACTCAAAGAGAACGTTTTCCTGGAGCTAAAAAGCAGCCGATTTTTAAAACGTCAGGTTTCTTATTTATTTTTTTTTTTAAACTATCATTTGCCTTCTTCCTTATCACTCCTCTCAGCACCTTAGGAGCCTCTATTTTGGGGTGGGGAGCTCCAGGGAAAGGGCGAGGGTCCCTTCCCGAGTCCATCAAAAGACTGAAGCTGCTGCTGCTGACCTCAAACTCTGTCCAAGCATCCGACAGGGTATGGCTCCAGGTGCAAGAGGAAAACAAACCACTCCCATCCATTCTATTGTAAGGAACCAAAATGGAAAAAAAAAAAAAAAAAAGTAAGTGGAAATGGTGGCCAGGGAAGACTTGTGAGTCAAGCACCGTGCCTGGGTCTACACGGCAGAGAAAGAGCAGGAAGGACGGAATGACCATGTTGGCCGTGTGGGCGGTAGCCTCGGTCTCAGCTCTGAGCAGCACGTGCACGCACGTACGTGGCTATTCCTTCTGCCCTGCGGGGTCCCCAGTGGCCAAGCTCCAGGACAGTAACAGAGCCATGGTGACTCTTTTTTTGGGCAAAACCACCTTAAGATATACCCCCGTTGGGAGACAGGGGCAAGGAGGTGGAGCTTCTCAGCAGCAGGATGTTTGGAAAAAAGACAAGGCAGTTCAAGGCAGAAGTCAAGGTTTCCCAAGGTTCTTTCTTAAAATACACTGTGTTTAGCTTTGGGGCTGCTGACTCACCCCCCCATTGGGGCATTCCATCTTGAGGCTATATATTCCCCAGAGTGTCTCATTTCCCACCTACAGTATCCACAGAAACATCTGCTTTCGCTTGTTAGAGAGTCAAAACAAGCAACTGTCAACCTATCATCATTTCCACTGGAGGACACATTCCTCTTGGCTGATGTGTGCCCTCCCCAGTCCCCCGACAGCCTGCCTGTGTGTGACACTGGGAGCTGATTCTGATGATAAGTGGAAGCATCTCTCACATCCTCGTTTATCTAACCTCCTCACACGAATAGCAAGACTTCTCTTTGGGGATTCGTGCAATAACTTCTGACTCATTAGATAAGCGGTAGGCCCTGGACCCACCAAGCAGAAAGCAGGCCCTCCAAGCCCATTGCATCCCCTCCTCTTCCTCCGCGCTGTGGAAAGCAGTCTGTCCTTGGAGCCAGAGGACCCACGTTCCACCTGCGTCCTGCCACATGCTGGAGACCTGGGCCAGGGTCCTTAGCCTCTCAGGGGCCCAGTGTTCCTCTTCCACAAAAATGAGTACAGTAATACCTATCCTGCCAGCCACGCGGGGATCTTGCGTGGTCTGAATGGAATCTCAGAGTGGGAAGGGATCTTAGAGACTCTGATGCTTAAATTTCCTCCTGTCATAGCACCATTGACAACCTACACTTGAACTATTTCTGTGACAGAGAACTCATTCCTACAGAGAGTGTGGTGTGTTGTGAGACAACTCTGATTTATTTTGAGCTGAAAACGGCTTCCTTTGCCATTCTACCAATTGGTTCTTCTTCATGTGGCTATGTGGAAAGAGGGCAAGTCCCTTTCTGGAAGAACAGCTTTCAGATATCTGGAGGTGTACTGCACACTGATACAGACAGAGCAGTCCCTAACTCCTGTCACCACCAGGCTAAGCTTTTGACTCCCCTCACTGTCATGGCTACTACTCTCCAAAGGCATGTCAGGCAATTTACGATCCTTAAAGTAGCCTGTCTGCAACCGAATGTGGTGCTCAGGATGGTCTGAAAGTGGGGAGAATGAGCTGGGCCATTCGCCTCTCTTGTTCTAGACGCTACGGCTCTGTTAATGCAGCTGACCCTCAGCTGCCTTGGTGGTTATTTCTCAGTAGCAGCACCTCCTCTATGATCTCAGTTGTGGACACCTAACTTTCTGATTACCACCTTCTTCTCTGTCCAGCTCATTTTCTCTTTACCCAACTCAATAATTCTTAAGCTTCATTAGGACTTACCATCCCCTGATCTGCATGTCACTGACCTCTAATTCCCCACAATGTCCTCATGTCCCTTCTTACTCAGCATAGATCCCAGGACACATCATCATAACCATCCCCTTGAAGATACTCGCAGTTCTTTTCTCTTTCTCTCTCTTGCCCCTCAGAATCCCAGCCCGGGTTAAATCCTAATCTCTGCCTCTTCCTGTCCTACATTCTGACAGTTGACACTGGCTTGAGAAAAACACAGAAATAGGTTAAATTCATGACCAGTGATCTGCGGGGGTGCCCACGGGGCTGTCCAGCAACCATCCTCTAGCACCGTCATTTGGACATTGCAGGTCTTACCTCCTCCAGCCCTAAACCTCCAGCACCGTCCTCACTCAGAGGGCCTCCTGCCCCCCTACCTCATGTGCCCACCTGCCTGCACCTGTCCCCAGTGCTTGGCCCTCTCCCTGTCCCTGCGGCCCAGCCTCTGTGTTCATATCTAAGGCTAAGCCCTCTCATTTACTCTGGAACTTTAGCTCCCCCTCCCCCACACTCCCTTACGAATTTCTTTTCTATAGGATCCTTCCCATCCTGTGTAAGTACAATATGATTTTCTTTCATCTTAAAAAATAAAACAAAAACAAACAAACAAAAAAACCCCACTATGATGATTAAAGGCTTGCTTCTCATCGCTGGATAGGGAGATCAGATGAGGGGACTTAGAAGCTCAGTAACCTGCTCCATGACATCACAGAGGTAGAGGCGGTGGGGTCAAGAGTCAAGTCCAGTTTTCCTGCACCCCCAAAGCCATGGAGGCCAGAGCAGCGCTCCTCCAGCTCACTGCTTTGGTCAGAATGGCTGAGCGCAGGCAAGGGAGGACTTTGCCAAAGATACCCAGGCCAGCCCTGCCAGGACCTGGGCACTCTCGGGATAGCAAGAAAGGCTGGAGGTTTTCAAATGACTAGTGGACCTGCTGGGTCTGGAGGAGCCTGCTGAGCTGCTGAAACTCTGTCTTGACTGACTTGCCCATCACACTACATGTGGGTGGAGGCTGTTTCCAGAACTCTGTCCCCAGTACCACGCCAGACACAGCAGGGTGTGCGGGTGGCCGTGATGGCAGACAGATGGGGCAGTGAGGGGGGCAGAAGCTGCCCATATCACACACCCCAGCACACAGATGGCACCTCATAAATCTTGCAGGCCCACAGCCTGTATGGCCTGCTCTGGTGGCTCATTAGCGCTGCTCAGTCCTCAGATACAGGTGGAAAATGACAGCTGACATGACAAGCTGCTGTTTTCTTCCTGGGACCTCAGACACTTAACTGTCTCCCAGTCACAGGCCTTCTGTCATCAACCCTCTTCTCTGTCCTCCCTGCTCCCAAAGATTCTCCCATGGAACAAACCCATTGGCTTTGTGTCTTCCAAATACATGGATAGGGTCAAGCTGCAATTTTCAGACCATGCGGAAAAGCATGCATCTCCTGCCTCTTGTTGAAACCAGTGCTGACTTGAGTCATACCATGTCTTAAGAGTCCTCTTTCAAAAGGAACAGGCTGACCCACTTACTTGTCTGTCACAGCCTGCATGAACTCGTCCAGCAGGTCATCGTACTCCTTCCCACGCACGCGCTGGTGTTTCAGCCCAATGTACAGAGGGTCTCTGAGCAGCTCCTGGAACAGACAGCATTGTTGCTCAACAGTCCTGGGTTAGCAGGAAGGACCAGAGAGAGGAGGCCAGAGGGAGACCTCAGTAAGAAGAGCCCAGGCCACACTGTCTCTCAAGAACAACAAAAAAGAGATGGGCAGATTCTGACAGGTGGGCTGGGCCTTCGGGTGGAGAAGTCAGCACAAGGAAGGCCTCGGGGCTGGAAGCAGAAGGAGGAAGTACCTGGCGTATTTAGGAAATAGGAAGGAATTCCATGCGTGAGGGTCTCCAGGAGTTATCTATCTTTGTGTCTGTGTCACCAAAACTGTGAGCTCTGGGTTATGTGGTTATGGCTATGGTTATGCTCGTAAGCATCTGGGTTATCCTCATCTCTATGTGAGCTGCAGGATGCAGAGGTAAGGACCCCACAGCCCCACCTCGAGGGGCTTCTGTTGGAGTCTGACCCCC
Organism: Canis lupus familiaris; assembly: GCF_011100685.1. Lineage (NCBI taxonomy): Eukaryota > Metazoa > Chordata > Mammalia > Carnivora > Canidae > Canis > Canis lupus. Next base: position 13,155,834 of record NC_049242.1, on the reverse strand, counting down.
ATCCCTGACCAGCCATGTGACCTCGGGCAAATCACAGGACCCCTGGGACTTGTCTTCTCATTTGTCAAATGGGGATGAAATGTCAGCTGCACGGGGTGCTTGGGATGATTAAATGAAATAATATATGTACAAGAGCTTTGTGAATTTTAATACACGCTATGAAGTAGTGGCAGCAGCTTTAACCCGCGTGGCGCATCCTGTGTGCCACATACTAAGGACTGTTCTAAGTACCAGAATGTCTCCCCTCAGAGGTGGGACAGCCATGGAGGTGTGTGGCTTGGGACTCCCGTAAGAGAACCCGCTGAGGGCGGGGGGTGGGTGGACAGCCTCAGCTGCCTTGCTTGGCCCTGGGCTGCTCCTGGCCCTGGCTGCACACGGTGGGGCCGGGGTGCCCTCCCGCAGGGAACCTTCACTGAGGCCTGCCGTCAACCCGCCTGAGGCTCTCCCAGGACCGCACTGCGGCCTGGGCTCTTCTTACTGAGGTCTCCCTCCGGCCTCTCCTTTCACAGGTGTCACACCTGCACAGGAGTCTGAGGGCCCCACCCACCCGCCACCTCCTCCTCCTCCCCCCTTCATTCTCCATGGGTGTCCCCTGATAAACCTTTCACACCTCTGTCTTCTAGAGGGCCTGAGCAGACACAAAGGCAGGTCTTGTTATTTCCTCCATTTGACAAATGAGGCAGCGGGACACAGAGAGGTAAAATGAGCCCCCTGGACCTTGGGCCAGTAGGTGGAAGGGTCAGGAGTCACACCCGAGCTGCCTGGCTCCAGCGCTCACCACGGTCTTCACACACAGCCATACCACCTGGGCGGCTCTTTGCACATTAACCAGAACTGTCTTAGTTTTTGTTGAAGACACCGCTGTCAATCCATACTGTCTTGACAGTGCTACAGAGGTGGTTGTGCAAAGGTGTAGGGGATAGCAAAGATAGGCAGCATCATCCTTCTAAACTCTCACCCCCAGTGCTGAGCCCACATAATTTGAGGTGGGCTTACTGGCAGCAAAAAGGGGGGCCCTGCCCTTAGTTTCTCACTCCCTTCACCCCTGGATCATACCTCCCTGAGATAGGTTAGGATGCTGCCCTGGCAGGTGTGTGTGTTTGCGAGACTGAAGGATGGCGGTGGGCACATCAGTGCCCACTCTTCTCGTGCCACCTCCAAAGTGACCCTCTGAAAGCCACTTAGAGGCAGCAGACATCCAGCCAAGGGCAAAGCATAAAATAAATGTGATGACTTGATGGAAAGCTAGGCGGTTATTAATATAGGTGGTTTTTAAGACTATGCAGCCACCTGGACCAATGTGCATGAGATTATTTAAAGTGAAAAAAGGGCAGATTCCGAATTGCACAGATGTGATTTCAACTCTCAGAAACACACACATACAGCCCAGAAGGGCACACACAGAAATGATAGAAACAGTGGAACTCCTGGCACCTGCAGAAAACATTCATGTTTTTAGTTTGTATAGGGACTTACAAGGTTCACAGTGAGTTGTCACTTGTAATGCTGCCAAGTGACAGATTTGAATCACTGGTACCCCAGGCAGCAAAAAGTGAATTTCTCAGTGCTGCATCTGCGGTCTCTGGGGCAAATCCAATTCTCCAGTAATACTGTAGAATTTTAGGGTTTTCCAAAAATTTCTCAGTATACCTGGGTCAACCATAAAGAGGTACAACTGAGATATAAGGGTGGCTATGAAAGCTTTAAAACATTCTTATATTTTGCTATTATATTAAAACATTTTATGCCCGAATTATTTCATAACTAAGTACACACCCAGAAATTGGAAAGAAAGTTTCTCTACAGAGTTGGCACTAAAAAAGAGCTTCTTCTATTTGTATAGAACTTTCAAATAGGGGCACCTGGGTGGCTCAGCGGTTGAGCTCGGGTCGTGATCCCGGAGTCCTGGGATCGAGTCCCACATCAGGCTCCCCACAAGGAGCCTGCTTCTCCCTCTGCCTGTGTCTCTGCCTCTCTCTCTGTGTCTCTCATGAATAAATAAATAAAATCTTAAAAAAAAACACCTTTCAAATAATTCACTCCTGAATCAAAAGTAATTTGATCCCTCTATCTTACATATTCTCATCCCCATTTTATAGATGGGGAAGGTGGAGTTCAAAGGTTTATGGATGTTGCCCAAGCTTACGCAGCCAGGAAGAGGCTAAGCTCAAACTGAGCCTGGCTTTGACTGGATCTCATGACACTGCCCCTTTCCCCCCAGTATTCCATATTGTGAGGGCCAGGTGACCTGGAGTGGCCCCTCATGCTCTGCTTGGTCCTCTGGAGGAATTGGGTAGTGGCCGGGAAGGTGGGGGGTATCTGTGATCCTCCGATGAGGCTGGGTGGGGGGCAGTGACAGACAGAATGGCAGCTGGAGTCCCCATCCCCGGCCGATTGGACCTCCTCCGGCAGGAGGGTAAATGGCTTCTCCTAAACAGCACAGGGTAGAGCACTCATGGCTGTCTTGGCACAACACGTAGCTAGAAGTCCACGTTCTGCCCTCTGTCCTGCTGAGGGACGGGCCTGTAAGAATAGCTGCCAGCAAGTTGTGGGACGGCTACCTGGCCTGGACTCTCCTTGCAGCCCTCCTCTATTCTTGACTCCCTTACATAAACGTCTAGTTTTTAGTAGGTAGTATTGCCAGATAAAATATAGAACGCCTGGTTAAATTTGAATTTCAGATAGGCAATACATTTTTTTAAACCTAAATATGTCCCAAGTTTTGCATGGAACATATGCAAAAATCAATTAGTTATTTATCTGAAATTTAAATTGAACTGGCATCCTGTATTTTGCTTTGCTAAATCTGGTCACCGTGTCAGGAGAGGTGGGAGGAGCCCTGCAGGCTGGCAGGCAGCGTCCTGCACAGGCGAGAGCACTGCCCGGCTCCGGCTGGGTGGGCCTCAGTCTGGGACTGGCTTTAGAACCAGAAGGGGGTCGGGGCTTTGCAAATGGGCAGGCCTGGGTTTGAATTTAGGCTCTGTCACTTAGGTCTGTGACTTTGGTGGGTTTTTTTTTGTTTTTTTTTTTTTTGGATACACAATGTCAGGGAAAACAACATGGTTTCCTCCTCTTCACTGAGTCCCAGATTTAAGCTGGAAGAGACGAACCTCCTGCCTCAGAAAAATATTTATCTTGTGTAGCAACGGACACACTAAAAGGTTCTTCAGGGAGCAGCTGGGGGTCTGGGTCATGGGGGTTCCTGCTGTGGACACAGCACACTTTCCCCTCCCAGGGTGGTAGGCATGCCTACCACACATATCCCTGGGTGCTCAGTTAAGCCCAGGGGTGAGCTACAAAGATCCTAGGAAGGGCATCCTTGCAGGTCAGGTGCACATGGAGAACGAGTGTGTCTGACAGCACCGCACGGTGACTGCTGGTTGTTCAGCAGCTGCAGTCATGATGCTCTTGCCAGGTGGGAGCAGCCCTTCAGCACTCAGATCTGCTGGTGACCTCACATTTCCCTAGGAGTCCAGGAGCACCCCCAAGGTGCTGTCTGCAGGCCTGTGGATAGTCTGTTCCCGTGTCTCCCCAAGAAGCTATCCTCCTCATTAAAATCCACTGAGACTCAAGACTTCTGCCAGGTGAAGATTTCTAAGGCTCAGAGGCCATTTGTAAGCTAAGCCCTGGGGTTGCCCTACAGGACCTGTAGTGTGGAGCGGCATGCGCAGTGGGCTTGGAATGAAACCTGGGGAAGAAGCTATTTCTGCCCTGCACCCCCTTTCCTGGGTGAAACGAGAGATCTGAGCTGTACATTTGACCCTTGAATAACAGGTTTGAACGTAGTGGTCCACTTACATGTGGATTTTTTTCGATAAATACAGTAGAGTGTTGTACATGTATCTTCTCTTGTGATTTCCTTAATAGCACTTTCTTTCTTCTAGCTTATTTTATTGGAAGGATACAGTGTACGATACACATACACAATATGTGTTAACCAACTGTATGTAATTGGCAAGGCTTCCAGTCAATTGTAGGCTGTTAGTAGTTAAGTGTTTGGAGACTGAAAAGTTGTGCATGGATTTTCAACTGTGTGGGGGTCAGCACCGCTCACTCCCAGGTTGTTCAAGGGTCAACTATAGTTCAGGTCCCTTCTAACAGGGATAGTCAGTGATGCTGTCTCTGGCTGCATGTGGATGAAACGAAGAGAAACAAACCAATCCCCACACACCATGACGAGGCCCCCAGCAGGTGGTCCTCTCTGCAGGGGGTGGAGGGGTCCCCTGGCTTTGTCCCTTTGGAACTTAATCATGGGATGTCCCTCTTCATGGGATTGCTGCCCGACATATTCATTCTTCCAAACCTCCTTGGGGTCGGCAGGTAAAAGTGACTCAGAGTTTGAGGGCTGTCAACAGCAGATGTTTTCCTTCAACAGGAAATGTTGAAGGGTGTTTTCCTTGACTGATTAAAGCTCCTGTTGCCTCAGGAGTTTTCACAGAGACACACATGCAGACGGTCTGGTTATCCTGATACTACAGCTCCTCAAACAGTATCCTCCCTGCACTGACATGTAGATGGAAGTTGCAAGGTTAAGCCTCTCTCTCCTATTGCTCTGACTTGCTCTAGGGGAGAGATGTGCCCTCAAGACTTCTGGGGAGGAGGGAATCTTATGAATTGACTTATTATTATTATTATTTTTTAAAGAACTGTAGTGTGGAAGATCACATAGTAAATGCATTTGGAAAGGGTAAAACCACCGTCTTCCCAATGCTGGCCACTTTGTAACTTTGGATTTTTGTGTCTTGAATTTTGTGAAGAGGGTCTGGTGGGAGTTTGCCTTCCTCTGGGGCGAGAGGACCATGCATATAGCATTGATAATCCCTGGGCCTGGGCCTGAGTATCCGTGGGACCCTGACTGCATGAAAAAGCTCCTTTCCCATTCTGCATTACCCAGTCTACACCGCAAATCTGCACCTCTTGAAGCAGTGCGCCATGGTGGACAAGGAAGCTCTGAAGCCAGAGAAACCAGGTTCAAACCCTGACTCTGACCCTTAGCCTATGGGACCTGAGGTGAGCAGTTCACACGTGTCGGTCTTAGGTTCATCTACAATCCAGGGGACAGCAACAGCTACACAGCTGGGGTGAGAATGACATGAGAGTGAAATCCTCGAGCTGTGCCTGGCACACGGCAGTGCTGGCACTGGTCTTACCGCCCTGGGTGGGAACCGCTCTCTCTCTCCCCATGGTGTGCACCTGCTCTCACCAGGTGTATCCTCCTCTCAGTTGGGGAATACTCTGGTCCCTCCTGCCAAGAGAGGGCAGATCCAACGGAAGCTCTCTCCCTCCCACGCCCAGCAGGGAGAAGTGATGCAGAGGCCTAAAGCTCTAAGCGGAGAAGCAGACACTCGGAGGAGAAGGAACACATTAGCCATTAAAATGATCAATTAGGTGACAGGGTTGAAGCACTGACAACTAGAATATTCCACCCATGCCCTGGCTCTCATTTATCTCCCTCATGCCTAGCAGAGAGCCTGACACATACTAAACATTCAATAAACTTTTGCTAAGTAAGTAGGGAGAAAATGTTCATAAAATAACATTCATTGAAAAAATGAGAACAAAATTACAGGCACATTATTACTCCGTCTATGTTTTTGCATAGATGAATATTGGAAAGGAACATGGATGTAGCACTGTGGGATACATGCCATTTCTCTTTCCTTTTAAGATTTTGAATAATGTGTTAAGGTTACTTTAGTAAGAAACATTCTAAAAATCAAGCAATGACCTTGGCTTCTAAAGCAGTGGGCAACCCAGGCAGGCAGATGTGGTGTGGGCAGAGGAGGGAAGACACAGGTTAGGATCCCTCCCCGCCACTCCTAGCAGATCATTTGGGGCAAATTAATTTCTCTGTGCTGTCAAGCTTCAGCACGGTGGTCTGTGAAAAGTGCTTGACCATGGTTTACTCAGGGTTTCTCACTATCTCTTCTGGGGGGATTATTACAAGTTGGGGACAACTCTAAATTTCAGCATATCATTGCAGGGCGTCGGACCTTCAATGACACAGGATCTTACACATCTCCTAGAGGCAACCAGCACCCTTTCAGGGGATATAGTGCCCTTATGATCAGACTCAGTCTTGGTCAGAGCCAGCTTTTAGGAGACAGTGAGTTAAAAGTCTCAATTAAATCCAGTTGGAACATAGCAGGAGGAATTGGGTGGAAAGGACAACCAAACAAAGTTCACTACACTCTACACTCATCCATGGCTGCATGATTCCACGCATGTTGAGACCAAAGGACAATTTCTGCAAAAGCTAGGCATCTGGGCTAGGGAAGAGAACCACAGCGTGGAGCAGACCTTGAAGACTGGTCTTGTTGAGCAACTATAGGGCTTGTGCTACCATCCTGCCTCCTGTCTCCTAGGCTGGATGGGAGGCATATGCAGAAGAGCTTCAGAGGCACAACACTCAAAAACCTTCTGTTCCAGTTCCTCGTTGAACTAGAGGGGGATCTAGTCTGAATAGGCACAGGGACTCAGCTGGCTGCCCGCAGTGCTGGGACCAGGGTCCCCGCTTCCCAGGCCAGTACTTCTTCCACATCCCTGGTCTTGCCTTATCCCACACCCATGATTTCCCTGCTCTTAAGCCAGGTCTGCCTGGCTGTCTTCTCATTCGATTGCATCTGTGACTGAAGCCTGAATAAGCACCATTCCTCGCTAGGAGCTCCGTTTTCTCGTTTAGAAATGGGAATGTATGGTGTCCAGGGAAGAGGAAGGCCAGGCAAAGACTCATGGCAAGTATTTTAAAAATCACTGCAGAATGCAAATAAGATAACTTTTTTGGCAATATGAATCAAGAATCTAAAAAATGACCATTCCCTTTGCCTCAACATTTCTGTTTGTAGGAAATCACCTTAAGTAGATAATCACACATGGACACAAAGACTGATCTGCAAAAATGGGCTCAGGGTAAAACTTATATTTGCAAAAATACTAGAAACAACATGAGTGTCCAGCTGTGGGAGGTTTCCTCTGTAAACTGTGACACACTAGGCAGCTAGTAAAGTGACATTTGTGCAATAATGGCTAATGACCTGAGAGAAAACTCACCATATATAGTTAAGTTTTAAAAAGCAGGATATAAAACTATATATTCATCATAAACCCAATTTTGCTTTTATAAATGATTTAGGGGAAAAGGGCTGGAAGGAAATATATCAAAATGTAAAGCCTAATTAGTACTGGTTGTGTGACGATATTTTATTTTTTAACACTTCTCTGATTCTCAATTTTTTCCCCAACTTTTAAAAGATGAATTTGCATCAACTTTAAACTCAGAAATGGGGGATCCCTGGGTGGCACAGCGGTTTGGCACCTGCCTTTGGCCCAGGGCGCGATCCTGGAGACCCGGTATCGAATCCCACGTTGGGCTCCCCACATGGAGCCTGCTTCTCCCTCTGCCTGTGTCTCTGCCTCTCTCTCTCCCTCTCTCTCTCTCTCTCTCTCTCTCTGTGACTATCATGAATAAATAAATAAAATCTTTTAAAAAAAATTTAAAAAAATAAACTCAGAGATGCATGTCATGAAGAAAGAATCCTTGGGTAGTTTTTTGTCTTCCCTCTCACAGGGACCCAGAGCAGAACCTATAGACAGAAACCCTGGTGTCCCCAGGTGGTACCCAGAGCAGTCACACTCTTGCCTGTGGTTTGAGCTCCTTAAATCCCAAGCCATCTGGAATCTGCTGGTGGATCTCACCAACAGTTTGGGGCTCGTTCTGTCCCTGGGTTTACAGGACACGCATCTGCCTGATTCAGATATTTCAGCCTCTGGCCCTTGGTGCTTTGGGTTTTAATTCTTTCATTGCGGCAGCCTGCCTCTACAATGCTGAAAAAATACTGCCCGGCAGCCACTCCTGCTGGCATCAAGGGACCTTCTTCACTGATGAATTGGAGAGAAGTTTCAGAGGGCAGTCATGGCATGGGGAAGCAAACAAGGCCCAAGCTGGGGTCATGGAGGGTGCAGAGAGCATTGAGGAGAAAGGGGAGCACAGAGACCCAGTGGCTGGGGGAAGGGACCGGGTTGGGCAGGCAAGGAGGAGAAAGATCTCCCTGTCATAGCCATGCAGGGGAAGCGCCCTGGAGAAGGAGACCCAGGAAAGCAATGGCTCAATGCTGTGTAGCTATAACTGCCCCTTGAAGGTGCCCCCCACCCCACTCCAGCAGCCACCTTCTGGCCCCAGGGCCCCAGGGCCCAGGCAGTGCATTACCTCGTTGTTGGTGCCGACATCCAGCAGGACGGGGAGGCATTGCTGCGGGCTGACCCCTCCACATGCCGTGTACAGGGCCAGCTTGCCCACGGGGATGCCCATGCCATAGCAGCCCAGGTCTCCCAGGCCCAGGATGCGCTCCCCATCGGTTACCACCACGGCCTGGAAACAATCAGGGAAGCGCTTCTTGTGACAAAGTGCTCATGTTAGCCACCATCCCACATCAGCATTGACAACTGGATGCCCACCTTCTCTGCTGGGGGACGAAACTGCTAGTTTGGGGAAAGGCCAAGGGATTTATTCAATTACAGGTGACAGTCCTTCTCTCTGTCCCCATCCTGGCAGGCTGGTGAGAAGCCCCACTGAGCTGAGCTGACATCTTGCCCTGTGTTCTGAGGTTTGGGAGGAGGGGCAGCAGAAACAGCTGGAGGAAAACCACAACTGGTCACTCTCCCTAGAAGAAACTAAGCAGATATTCTCAGCTCAAGATCTGGGCTTGGGGATGGAAGGATGTAATGAAAGGGGACAATGAGGAACAAGTGTTCATGCTGCTGCCACAAGCCCCGGGTTTAGAGGCCGATGGAAATGCTCTCAGGACTGCTCTTGGGGTATAATGAGTCCGAACTGCAAAGGGCAGGGCTTCTGTGACTGCTGGTGTTGCTACTTCACATGAACCTAGGAGGGCTCTCAGCTGTACTGGGGTTACCTTTGTGCTTTGGAAAATAATCACGGTAGTCATATACTGTGTGCTAGTTCGAGGCTTACTCACTGTTAATTAACAGATGCTGATGAAGTTGATGGTGATAGAAATTACTATGATTCTGATAGATGTTCATTTATTCATTTCCTTACTACATATTTATGAAGCACCTACTTTGCTGACACCCTGCCAGATCCTGGGAGGAGGAGCATCAGTTTGCTCATTTGTAGTAACAAGTATGTATGAATTCAGGCCATAAAACTAAGGGGCAAAAAAAAAAAAAAAAAAAAAAAGAAAAAGAAAAAGAAAAAAGAGAGAGAAAGAGATGAAACATGTATATTTATAATTAACAACTCTGGGAGGAAAGTGAGTGCCACAGAACAGCCTGAGGGCAGCAAAGATGGAGAGAAGGGAGAGTTTACTTCCTGTAGGGTCACCCTTTGTAAGGGTGTCCACACTTCAGGCAGGAGAAAACTGTCCATAGGGGGTAGAGCTGGGGAGAAGGCGCTTGATGCAGGACATTTGGATGTAGGATAGAGGTGAGGAGGCTGTGGATTCTGTGTGGTGAACAAGGAGGTGCAGGTCACATGAAAGGAGGGAACAGAAAGTGCAGCAGGAGTCAGTGAAGGGTCTTGAAAGTCAGGGGACAGAGATCCCCTCCAGTGACAGTGAAGTTTTATAGGTCACCCCAACCTGCTCACCATCACTGCCTCCCTCCATCTCGAGTGAGTTAAGTTAGTAGGGCCCTCCATCCCTCCACTGAAGCCTGCTTTTGACCAGGGCTTAGGACCAGCTCTGAGCTATGGACATCCTGGTGCTCCTGGGCATCACAGGGCTCAGTTCAGCCCATGCAGGTGCAATAGTAAGCTCTGGGGATAAAGGATGAAGACCCATTCTTGCCCTGGAAGGAAAAGTTTAGGATTCAATACCCAAAGGTCCATGACATCTTATCATTTGTATTCTCTAGCTCTCTAAGGGCAAGAGCACACAAAGGCCGCTGCCGCCCTTTGGTAGAAATAGGTATAGAGATTCTTAAAAACACTCCTCTGCTTCTGGAAAGGTGACTTGGGGGATGGGGGAGGTGCAAGAGACCCATGAGGATCATGATATTCCCCTCAGATTGATCTGCTGCCTCTATGGAGAGTGTTCTTAACCCGCATGCCACCTGATTCTTCCCGCGGCCTTGGCAGGTAGGGGAGTCTGAGATTGTTATTCCCATCTCACAGGTGAGCAAACAGAAGCTCTAAGACCTTCACGGTTTTATATACATTTGTTAAGTATCAGCCAGATGCCATGCACTGGACTGGATGTTTCCACATCAGGTATCTTAGAAAGATTAGATGACTTACCAAAGTCACCTTGCTTGTGCACGTGGCAGGTCAGGATTCTAATCAGGCTTGTGGTTCCTGGCTCTGGGCTCCTTCTACCACCATTTCAGCTGGGTTAAAGCACCTATGCTCTCGGTCAAGTTCTTCCCTGCCTCTGTGGGGCCCTCCCCACAGCCCACCTCTGACTTCCCCCTGCCAGCTCTCCCTGCAGGAGCCTGTGGCTTCATACTGCTCTGGGTGCCTAGACTCAGGGCATTTCTCTACCATCTCTCCTGATCAAAGCTTCCTTATTCTGATTCCCATTCTCTCAGAATTTCTCTCCTTCAAGGGGCAGTGAGTTAACCAGAGGAAGTCAGTTACTACTCCAGGTTGTTATCCCTACAATTGTGGGGCCTTTCCAGATGGTGATGGGGCTCTGCAGTCCTGCCCCTCCGGCCTGAACCATGCCCGGGCACTCTACTGCATGGAGTAGAGTGAATGTCTCCTTTGAGGGAATGTCTCTCTTCTGTCTGCCCTCTACTCTCCATCGCACGGTGGTAGTGGTCCAGTTATTACAGCCGCTTCACAACCAGACTCATCTTTCTTCCTTCCAGTCTCTCCTGCCAACCAGTGTCACAGTCACTGTGTAGGAAGCCTATTTTCATTATGCCATTCCCAGGCTCAAAGACCTTGCTTGAGTGACCTCAAACCATCCATAGAATAGAGTCCAAAATATTTAACTCTTTAATGGTCTGAACCCAATATACGTTCTGACTTATCTCCTGCTGCTTGTCTGCACACAAGTGCCTACTCCAGCCAAACTAACCTCCTCACTCCTCCCAGACACACTCTGGACTCACCTATAATCTCTCTCTCAGCCCCTATATTCCTGTTTCCTAGAAGGTCCTTCTCTGTCTCCAGCAGGCAAACTCTGCCCATTACAATCTGATGCGATTTCTCCTAGCACTTGTGGCGACCACACAGCCAGCCTGCTCACCCTTCCTGTCTGCTTGCCTGCCTTCCACAAACATAGGCTAAGTAAGTACCTACTGCTTGCCAAGCCCTGCATAAAGTGCTACTTAAACATTTGGGTTCTTATTTAACATTTTAAAAAATGCTCGTTTTATCTCACCAAACAACCTGAAGGTTAATGGCATGGGTTCTGGAGTCTGATAACCAGGTTCCTTGATAATGCACCATATGTAATCTTAGGTAAACAGATAATTTTTCTGAGTTTTAGTTTTCCATAAAATGGGGGATAATCATATCTAACTCAGGAGATTGTTGTAAAGATGAAATGAAATAATATCAGTCTCATTTTAACCAGGTGCCTTAGGGAGTGATCAATAAATGGTTGCTGCTCTTATGATTATTATGATGGTTATTATTTGGCACAAGATGTCATATTGGATTTTTAATTGTTTCATATTCTCTCTAGTTCAGCATTACACAGAAAGGCCATGCAGTAAGCATCTGTTAAATGAGTGAATGAAATGGAACCAAGCGGAGACCATGGTGGCCAATGGCTGAGAAGGTCAGCCATACAAAAACTGTGGCTTCTACTGTCATCTCTAAGCAGGAACAGTACAAAGCCACCTTCCTCCATGACACTCCCCTTCCGGAAGCTGTCACTCTCTCTCCTCTGAGTTCCCATGGCATTTTTCTCTTCCAAACACCTATCCCATTCTCCCCCGTATTATAGTTAGATGAGAACTCCATCTTTCATGGGAGTTCTTACTTGCCTTAAGCTTTTTAGGGCAAGTAATGAGTCTTGTCATCTTTGATTCTTTAGTTACTTAGCTTGGTTATTGCAAAATATGATATAAACTGGATAAGTGGTGGGCAACAAAATAGATCCAACACAGACAGCAAAGGATCTCCACAGGACTGATTCAAACCTGGTGTGAATGAACAAGTTCAGGCAGAAGATGCTGGGGATCCTATTTTTCATGACATCAATGGAGCTGGATGCCAAGGGCCACTAGTCAGTAGGGGTCAAAATCTGAAGACAAACTTGAGAAGCACTGGGGGGTTTTAGAGTCCAGCAATAACTATCACTGAATTACAGGATCACAGTTTCCTTGTTTGAATGGAATCTGCAACTCATACCTCTTCTGTATTTCAGATGACTAAGAGTGAGGGTGGGCCACATTCTTTCTCTGTTTACCAAGCTTGAACCTACAGCCTTTTCTGATGTCCCTTAGCCTAGGTGGACCCAGTGGGGCTGATTGCAGACTGCCCCGAAGGTCATGACTCCTTGCTTGCTCTAGCCCCAGTTTCCTTGGACTTGTAGCTATGTCATGGGCTTCCCACAGCCCTCATTCTTCCTTTTTTCCTCCTCTTCTCTCTCTCCACAACATACATAACACACAGTCTGCAGTTTCAAAGCTTGGTTCCTTCCACCCTTCACAAGCAGACACCCAGCTTCCTTGTCTATAAAATGGGGGCAATAATAATCCCTACCACTTACAGGTCATTAGAAGTTGCTGCGGCTATCTATGTAAAGCACTTGGCAGATGCCGTGTGAGGTGGATATGGGGACGCGCTGCCCACATTTCCTTTTTGGGACCCAAGGAGTGATTCCTTCAGCTGGGCCCTCTGGTGTCGGCCAATTTTGAGAACTTTCTTGACTGAGGAGAGCTACCTTGCCCAAAGTCACACCCTGTTCCAAAGGCAGCAGCCCACAAGCGATGATTGATGAGTGCAGGGGGATAAAGGCCGGGCTCCCCAGCCCAACTCGGGTTGACTGTGCAGGACCACCCCAGCTCCAGAGGCACCTCATGGGCTCAGGTGAGTCTTCCTTGAGACTTCACTCAGCCCAACCTCTCTCTTGGCTTTCTCCTGCTTCCTTCCCTCCTAGAGGTGTTGATCCCAAGAGCACTCCCTAACAAGCTAATGTTCACCTCAGAGAGTGTTCCCTAGGACACCCACCTTCTGATACCGAGGACGGAGTGTGTTTACCATGTGTTGGGCCTGTGCATTATGGGCAGGCACCTGGCACTAGCACCTGGTCTTGGCAGGGATGCCCACATGGCTGGTGCTCAGCAGCAGAGGCTACTCCCCAGGCCTCACTGCCTAGCTGCCTCTCAGCACCTCCCCCCGAAGCCGTAGGGCCTGGGATGAGGCAGAGATTTAGGGGCTTGGGAAAGCTGTGAGGAAGAGGGCTGTTCTCAGCTGAGTCTTCCTCAGGCTCAAGGCAGTGGCCACTGTGGGAAAGAGTCAGAAAAGCAGTTCTCACTCCTCTTTGTGATTTATGCTGGACAGCTCTGGGCAGCCTGGCCCGCCCCTTCCTCCTCGCACAAGAGGGGCCCATGAAACTTCATGGTCCCCCTAGCCCTGGGCTCTGGCCTCACTTCTCTCCCTGCCTGCCTCTCCGACACCGCAGTTCAACATTCAGCTTTCTGGCTGGGAAACCACGGAAAGTCATCCTTTATCCTGTGACTTGATTCAGAAGCTCCTCTGAACCACGTCTCCCCATCAACATCAGGGTCTAAAGATACCCATGCCTTGGAAAACTGCCACCTTAACTCAGCAGCTGGGGAGGAGGTGGCTCTGCTGCAGGGAAATGCAGAACTGGCAGGAGCAGGGAGGGAAGGCCAGGGGAGGAAGCAGTAGTGGAGCGCCTTAGTCTTCTGGTCAGGCAGGATGGTATCCCAGTATTTATCTTGGGCCCAGTGAGCTCCAAGCCTTCCCCAGCAGATGTTTTGCATTTTCGCTTCACTCATTTGCAGAAGCGACAAGGATCTTAGTCATGAAAGCCCCTCATACTCATCCACAGAAGTCCCTGTGGCAGGAGGAGACCTGGGCATGTAGCCAGAGGCTAACAAGTTTCTACAAAGCTGCATGTTTAATATTTCAAAACTAATACAAACTTTACATTGCATATTATATCCTGTTTATTATATAAAAATGTTTTCTTCATAGATTATTTGAGTAAAACTGATACTCCCGGAAGAAATGGCAGGTTTATTTCGTCACTCTGCATACAACTATCACCCACCCCCAACCTCTGACTATGTACACGCTGGGGGGAAAGTACTGTTCATTCTAAGCTTTTCCTCTTACTGCAGACTGTCCCCACTATATGTCCTACTCTTTCCAAAGCCTATCTGGCCAAACGCTACTCCTTAATTCAAGGCCCTGCGCCAATGTCACCTCTCCCATGAAGTCTTCCTAGATTTCCCCTCAGGTTGAAAATAATCTCTGCCGTTTTGAATACCTTCAGCAATGTGTGCTTCATTACCCCTGACCAAGTTCCCTCTTAGTCTTTTGTGTCTCTCTTATTTTCCACATAAAAGTCAGCTACTTGAGAAGAAACTGTCTGATTTCCCCGTCTCCCCCATGGAAACTGGCAGTGTATACTTAGTAGGTACTCAGTACATGCTGAACGTGTCTCCAGACTACTACTACTATTAATAATGATAATGATAAGGGCAATTTCACATGGGTGTGGGGCAGTGTCAACCTCCACTCTGTGGTGCATTCATGCTTGGCTCTAACCAGTCCATGCTCTGGGCCCGGGAAAGCTGTGCAGTGTCTTGCCTTCAGTGGTGCAATGGCTCATTTTCTAATTGGGGAGGACTCTGGTCCAGGCTGAAAGGCTTCACCTGAGCAGTAACAAAGAAAACATGATCATACCTTAATATCGTCTTCTGGCCAAGAGTTCAGCATTGTTGCAAGATGGCCTTTGTCATGAATGGTGATGAACAGCCCACTAGGAGAAACAAAACACGGACACACAGGGAAACCAGGCAGTCAGACTAGGAACAGAGCAAAGACCACAATACTGTGTATCACTGCACCATTTCATTTTTCCCACAGACCTGGGCAAGGCAGGGCCCTGCCCTTAACAGTTTAGAGGACCATTTCTTTCTTCCAATTTATCCTCACCATAAGGCAAGGGATTCATGGGGCCGAGGGATGTGCCCACCTGGAACCTGTGCTCACCAGTGCCTCCACTCTCCCTTCTTCCTTCTAGACCAGGCACCCAGTACCCCAGAATTCTCTGAGTGACTGAGGAAACCATTTTGGCCTCTTCTCCAGGTCACAGACCACACTATGGTGGGCAGACCCCTAGGCCTGGGGCTAACTGGAGCTTGGACATGTGGGTTGTGGTGTCCAGACACAGGTACGTGAGGCCTCAGGGCAATGGGGGGATGGAGTTGGGGATAGGAAGAGGGGAGGGCTGACAGCCATGAACCACTTTTCTCTGCAGCATTGGAGTACATGACTTCTAAGTTCAAACTTGGCCTTCCAGACCAGCATGAAGATGTATCTGTAAAAGCAGGAAGGTGGAACATATTTTACTTAACAGTTTATTAGCTTGATTTAGAACTTTTATTTATGTTTGGGCCTTTGTATGTGGACCTGAGTCTTCTGCCCTGGGACCAGGGTTGTGAGAATATGTATACCTGGGGTAGTTTGTGCCACTTCCTTCTTTCCCTTTTTTTCTCCAATGAGCACAGAGAAGCTCCTTTTGCTGAAGAAGCACTCACTCTGCTTTGCCAATGTGAGTAGGCTGGGGAGGTGTGGGAGAACAGCCCCCCCGCCCCCAAATGCCCTGGCTTACTCAGACTTCCAAACAGTACTTTTCATGGCTTCGTAAGATGCTCAGATTTTGGATCCGCTATTTAAATCATGCCCTAGCCAACACGGTCAAAACCCTTGGCCCTGCAATTTGGTCTCAGCAAGTCATTTAAAACTCCCAACCCTGTATACTCCTACTCTCTCTTCCCGGTCTGCTTCACCCAGGAAGCTAAGGGCAGGTGGAGAGAGCCTTACCACAGGGCAGACAGACTGGCTCTACTATAAATTCTCCACTGTCAACCCACATGGACTCTAAACAACCAACAGTCTTTGTTCTTTCAGTGTTTCTCTGGTCAAAATTCACTCTTTCCACTCTTTGCAAAGATATTTTCAACTGCTCTGTTCTCAAACCTCCATCTGCCTCACCTTCCCCCAACTCCCCTTGCCTCTGACGTCACATGAAGCCATGGAATGGTATCTCTGTCAGCTTCCCACCACCAAACCTGCAAACCTCTGCGTCTGCAGACAATTCCTTCATTTCTTCTGTTCCAATGAATATTATAAAGTCTTAATTTTACTCTTCTTGCTCTCCTCTAGATTTTCCATTAGCTTCCCATCAGCCACAAAATATCTCCAAGTCTCTATCATCTTAAAGACTTCTGGCTTTTGCAGAACACCTGGGTGGCTCAGCAGTTGAGCGTCTGCCTTAGGCTCAGAGTGTGATCCTGGAGTCCCTGGATCAAGTCCCATGTTAGACTCCCTGCATGGAGCTTGCTTCTCCCTCTGCCTATGTCTCTGTCTCTCATAAAAAAAAAAAAAAAAGACTTCTGGCTTTTGTTAGTGACAGTCTCTTGGACAGAGTAAATGTTCTGCTGATAATGATAGTAAAACTGTTAATTAAAATTTTTTAAAAAATTATTTATTTGAGAGAGAGAGTGCACAAGCCAAGGGAGGGGCAGAGGAAGAGGAACAAGCAGACTCCCTGCTGAAGGCAGCTGGATGTGAGGCTCTCTGAGAACACGACATGAGCCAAAGTGAGATGCTTAACTCACTGATCACACAGGCACCCAAAATTGTTATTTAAAAATTTTTTAAATTTAAAATATATTATTAACATACAACATATTAATAGTTTCAAAGGTAGAGTTCAGATGCATTTAACACCCCATGCTCATTACATCAAGTGCCCTCCTTAATGCTCACCACCCAGTTACCCCATCCTTCCACCCACTTCCCCTCCGGCAACCCTCAGTTTCTTTCCTAGAATTCAAACAGGCACCTCTCTGTTTTGTTTCTTAAATTCCACACATGAGTGAAATCATATGATAATTGTCTTTCTCTGATTGGTTTATTTTGCTTAGCAGAATACCCTCTAGTTCCATCCATGTTATTGCAAATGGTAAGATTTCATTCTTTTTTGATGGCTGAGCAATATTCCATTGTATAGATATATCACATCTTTTTTTTTTTATTGGAGTTCAATTTGCCAACATATAGCATAACACCCAGTGCTCATCTCATCAAGTGCCCCCCTCAGTGCCCATCACCCAGTCACCCCTACCCCCCACCCACCTCCCTTCCACCACCCCTTGTTCATTTCCCAGAGTTAGGAGTCCCTCATGTTCTGTCTCCCTCTCTGATATTTCCCGCTCATTTTCTCTCCTTTCCCCTTTATTCCCTTTCACTAAGTTTTATATTCCCCAAATGAACGAGACCATAATAATGTTTGTCCTTCTCCAATTGACTTATTTCACTCAGCATAATACCCTCTAGTTCCATCCATGTCAAAGCAAATGGTGGGTATTTGTCATTTCTAATGGCTGAGTAATATTCCATGTATACATAAACCACATCTTCTTTATCCATTCATCTTTCGATGGACACCGAGGCTCCTTCCAGTTTGGCTATTGTGGACATTGCTGCTATAAACATCGGGGTGCAGGTGTTCCGGCGTTTCATTGCATCTGTATCTTTGGGGTAAATCCCCAGCAGTGCAATTGCTGGGTCATAGGGCAGATCTATTTTTAACTCTTTGAGGAACCTCCACACAGTTTTCCAGAGTGGCTGCACCAGGTCACATTCCCACCAATAGTGCAAGAGAGTTCCCCTTTCTCCGCATCCTCTCCAACATTTGCGGTTTCCTGCCTTGTTAATTTTCCCCATTCTCACTGGTGTGAGGTGGTATCTCATTATGGTTTTGATTTGTATTTCCCTGATGGCCAGTGATGCGGAGCATTTTCTCATGTGCTTGTTGGCCATGTCTATGTCTTCCTCTGTGAAATTTCTGTTCATGTCTTTCGCCCATTTCATGATTAGATTGTTTGTTTCTTTGGTGTTGAGTTTAAGAAGTTCTTTATAGATCTTGGATACTAGCCCTTTATCTGATAGGTCATTTGCAAATATCTTCTCCCATTCTGTAGGTTGTCTTTTAGTTTTGTTAACTGTTTCTTTTGCTGTGCAAAAGCTTCTTATATTGATGAAGTCCCAATAATTCATTTTTGCTTCTGTTTCTCTTGCCTTGGATGTATCTTGCAAGAAGTTACTGTGGCCACGTTCAAAAAGGGTGTTGCCTGTGTTCTCCTCTAGGATTTTGATGGAATCTTGTCTCACATTTAGATCTTTCATCCATTTTGAGTTTATCTTTGTGTATGGTGAAAGGGAGTGGTCTAGTTTCATTCTTCTGCATGTGGATGTCCAATTTTCCCAGCACCATTTATTGAAGAGACTGTCTTTTTTCCAGTGGATAGTCTTTCCTGCTTTGTCAAATATTAGTTGACCATAAGGTTGAGGGTCCACTTCTGGATTCTCTATTCTGTTCCATTGATCTATGTGTCTGTTTTTGTGCCAGTACCACACTGTCTTGATGACCACAGCTTTGTAGTACAACCTGAAATCTGGCATTGTGATGCCTCCAGCTATGGTTTTCCCACATCTTCTTTATCCATTCATCTGTCCATGGACATCTGGGCTCTTTCCATAATTTGGCTATTGTAGACATTGCTGCTATAAGCATTTGGGTGCAGGTGCCCCTTTGTGTCACTATGTTTGTATCTTCTGGGTAAATACCTAGTAGTACAATGGCTGGGTTGTAGGGTAGCTTTATTTAACTTCTTGAGGAACCTCCATACCGTTTTTCAGAGTGGCTGCACCAGTTTGCATTCCCAACAGTGTAAGAGGGTTCCCCTTTCTATTTGTCCTGTGTCCTGAGTTGTTAATTTTAGCTATTCTGACCTGTGTGAGGTGGCATCTCACTGTGGTTTTGATTTATATTTCCCTGTTGACAAGTGATGTGGAACATTTTTTCACGTGTCTATTAGTCATTTGCATGGCTTCTTCAGAGAAATGTTTGTTCATGTCTTCTGCCCATTTCTTTTTTTTTTTAAGATTTTATTCATTTATTCATGAGAGACAGAGAGACACAGATAGAGAGAGAGAGAGAGAGAGAGAGATTGAGAGAGGCAGAGACAGAAACAGGCTCCATGCAGGGAACTTGACGTGGGACTTGATCCTGGGTCTCCAGGATCACGGCCTGGACTGAAGGTGGCACTAAACCGCTGAGCCACCGGGGCTGCCCTTCTGCCCATTTTTTGACTGGACTTTCTTGTTTTTTGGGTGTTGAGTTTGATAAGTTCTTTTTTTTTTTTTTTTTTTTTATGATAGTCATACAGAGAGAGAGAGAGAGAGGCAGAGACATAGGCAGAGGGAGAAGCAGGCTCCATGCACCGGGAGCCCGACGTGGGATTCGATCCCGGGTCTCCAGGATCGTGCCCCAGGCCAAAGACAGGCGCTAAACTGCTGCGCCACCCAGGGATCCTGATAAGTTCTTTATAGCTCTTGGATACTAGCTCTTTTTCTGATAAAACATTTGCAAATATCTTTTCCCATTCTGTCAGTTGTCTTTTGGTTTTGTTGACTGTTTTTGCTGGGCAAAAGCTTTTTTATATTGATGAAGTCCCAATACTTCATTTTGGCTTTTGTTTTCCTTGCCTTTGGAGATGTATCTAGCAAGGGGTTGCTATAGCTGAGGTCAAAGAGTTTTGCTCACAATATGTTCTTGTAATTGTCTGTATTTCTTCAGTGTTGGTTGTGATCTCTCTTCTTTCATTTATGATTTTATTTATTTGGGTCCTTTCTCTTTTCTTTAAGTCTGGTTAGGGGTTTACTGATCTTATTAATTCTTTGAAAGAACCAGTTCCTGGTTTCATTGATCTGTTCTGTTCTTCTGGTTTCTATTTCATTGATTTCTGCTCTAATATTTATTATTCTTTTTCTCCTGATGGATTTAGGCTCCATTTGCTCTTCTTTCTCTAGCTCCTTTAGGTATGTATTTGAGACTTTTCTTGGTTTTTGAGGAAGGCTTGTATTGCTATACATTTCCTTCTTAGGACTGCGTTTGTTCCATCCCAAAGGTTCTGAACTGTTGTATTTTCATTTTCATTTGCTCCCATGAATTTTTAAAATTCTCCTTTAATTGCCTGGTTGACTCATTCATTAGTAGGATGCTCTCTAACCTCCATGTACTCCTTCCAAATTTTCTTTTGTGATTGAATTCAAGTTTTAAAGCATTGTGGTCTGTGAATATGCAGGGAATAATCCTAATCTTTTGGTACCAGTTAAGACCTGATTTATGACCCAGTATGTCATCTATTCTGGAGAATGTTCCTGTGCACTCAAGAAGAATGTATATTCTGTTGCTTTACGATGAAATGTTCTGAATATATCTGTGAAGTCCATCTGGTCCAGTGTGTCATTCAAAGTCCTTGTTTTCTTTTCTTTTCTTTTTTTTTTAAAGATTTTATTTATTTATTCATAGACACAGAATGAGAGAGGCAGAGACACAGGCAGAGGGAGAAGCAGGCTCCCTGCAGGGAGCCCGATGTGGGACTCGATCCTGAGTCTCCAGGATCACACCCCAGTCTGCAGGCGGCGCCAAACTGCTGCGCTACCGGGGCTGCCCCAAAGCCCTTGTTTTCTTGTTGATCTTCTGCTTAGATTATTTCTCTATTGCTGTGGGTAGGGTGTTAAAGTACTCTACTATTATTGTATTATTATCGATATGTTTCCTTAATTTTGTTATTAATTGGTTTATATATTTGCGTGCTCCCAAGTTAGGGGCAGAAATATCTACAATTGTTAGATCTTGTTGGGTAGACCCTGATATAGTGTTCCTCTTCATCTCTTCTTATAGTCTTTGGTTTAAAATTTAGTTTGTCTGATATAAGGATTGCTACCTCAGCTTTCTTTTGATGTAAATTAGCAATAAAATGGTTCTCCAAGCCCTCACTATAAATCTGGAGATGTCTTTGGGTCTAAAATGAGTCTCTTGTAGACAGCATTATCAATGGATCTTGTTTTTTTTATCCAATCTGATACTCTGTGTCTTTTGATTGGAGCATGTAGCCCATTTATATTTAGAGTAATTATTGAAAGATAAGAGTTAGTGCCATTGTATTACCTGTAAATTCACTGTTTCTGTAGATTGTTTCTGTTTCTAACTGGTCTTTGTTACTTTTGGGCTCTCTTTTCACTTAGCAGATCCCCTTTAATATTTAATATTTCTTCTTATTATTAAAGATTGTATTCCTTAAGTATTATTATATAATATTTCTTATAAAGCAGCAGGGCTGGTTTAGTGATCACAAATTCTCTTAGTTTCTGTTTGTCCTGGAAGCTATCTCTCCTTCTATTTTGAATTATATCCTTGCTGGAGATAGTATTCTTGGATGCATATATTTCCCATTTAGTACCTTGAATATATCATGCCTGTCCTTTCTGGCCTGCCAAGTCTCTGTGGACAGGTCTGCTTCCAGCCTTATGTTTCTACACTTTAAGGTTAAGGACCTCTTGTCCCAAACTGCTTTCAGGATTTTCTCTTTATCTCTGAAACTTGCAAGCTTCACTATTATATGTCAAGGTGCTGACCTATTTTTATGGATTTTGAGGGGGCTTCTCTGCCTCCTGAACTTGAATGCCTGTTTCCTTTCCGAGACCAGGGAAGTTCTCAGCTATAATTTGTTCAAATAATCCTTCTGCCACTCTCTCTTTCTTTTTCCTCTTCCTCTGGGACCCCAATTATTCTCATATTGTTTCACTTTATGGTATTGCTGATCTCTTGATTCCTCCCCTCATGATCCAGTAAGTTATCTTTTTCTTAACTTATTTTCCATCATTTTATCTTCTATATCACTCTCTTTTGCCTTATTTATCTCAGCACTTAGAGGCTCCATTTTTTATTGTATCTCAGAAATAGACTTTTTAATTTTGACCTGATTATAGTTCTTTTATTTCTCCAGTAAGAGATTTGCTAGTGTCTTTTATGCTTTTTTCAAGGCCACCTAGTATCTTTACAATCAATGTTTTGAATTCTTGTTCTTAATCTTACTTACATCCATATTTATTAGATCCCTGGCTGTGAGTACTGCCTCTTGTTCTCTTTTTTGGGGTGAGTTCTTCTGTCTTCTCATTATGTCCAGAAAAGAATAGATGAAAAAGAAGGAAAATACAAATATAACAACACCAGAAAAATATACACTACACAGATCAGAAGAGAACAGTATATGTGTTGCCGAAGCGAGCACGAGATCAGAAGAGAACAGAAACCAAAAAGAAAAGAAAAAAAATGAAAACAAAATCAAATAAGAAGTAGAACAGAACAATAAACTGGAGTCTGAGTGTATTTTGGTCTGTTAGAAGAAACCAGACCTCAGAATAGACAAGAAACAGAACCTTATATACGTACAAAAACGCAGTTGAATACAATGAAAGGAAACCAAAACTGAAAACTACAAACTGTAAGTGAAAAAATGAAAATTTAAAAAGACAAAAAAATATTGATAACAGTTGAAAAGGATAATAAAATAGAAAACCGAAGGACTAAAGAATAATAACTATATCAGAAAAATATATACTACTCTAATCAGAAGAGAACAGAAACCAAACAGAAAAAGGGAAAAATGAGAATAATATCAGACAAGAAGTTGAACAGACAATAAATTAGATTCTAGGTATATTTTGGGTTGTCAGAGGACACTATATCCCAAAATAGGTAAGAAAGAAAAACATATATACAAAAGTGAAGCTGAGCAGAATGAAAGGGAGCCAAAAATTAAATATATATATATGTAAACCATAAGTGAAAAAATGAAAATGAAAAAAGACTTAAGAATTGATATAACAAGAAAATACCCGAAAAGGATAATAAAATAGGAAACTGAAGGACTGAAGAATAAGAAAAACTACGAATGCTATGTGCTTCTTCCTCCAAGAGCTGGAGTTTTACAGTTCTGAGTGATGTGTAACCTGCGTGCTGGTTCCGGGTGCGGTTCGGGGAGCGTGCACCGGCCTTGCGGGGGTGGGGGGGGGGGCCTCGGGTGCAGGTGGTACCCCGGCGGGTGGGGGATGAAGATGGCTGTGCCCAGCTCTCCAGCCCGGAGCTGTCTCCTGAGCGCTCACGGAAAACAGTCAGTCCCGCGGGGCTCCGGCTTGCCGTGGGCGCTGTGCGCACCCAGCCCGCGGCTGAGCATTTTATCCTGGACACGCGGCCCGTTTCCCACTCTCCAGACTGCACAGGCCCGGGGGGCGGTGGCGGGGTCTGTGCCACTCCTCCCGGCCGGGCGGGTCTTGCCCTGGTTCCTGGTTCTGCCTCCCGCTGGGCCCGCTCGGGAGCCCTGGCCACACCGGGCCTGGTTCACGGTTTAGGGCAGCACCGCTGTGCCTGCTGTGACCCCGGGGGGGGGGGGGGGGGGGGCCCAGACCACCCGAGACCACGCCCTGCTTTGCCTCCTGAGTGCTTTTCAGGCAAGGACGTCCCTCCCAGCGCAGACCTCTCAGTGTTCCTATTTTGCGCTCCGCTGCTCTAGCACTTTCCCCCGCACCAGGCTTAGGGGGCTCCCTCCCCAGCGGGCGGTTTCCCCCATGCATCCCCTCAGATTCAGGGCTCCGCTCCTCCTGTCTTGCAGAACGTGGTTGCTTTTAGCAATTCTTTTCACCTATCACCAGGCTGATTTTGCAGGTGCTCAGAATGATTTGATAACTATCTAGCTGATTTCCAGGGACCAGATGAAACCAGGAGCCCCTATTCCTCTGCCATCTTACCTCAACTCTGAACTGTTATTTTTTAAAAAACAATTATATTACTGTTACAACATTTAGAGTATATAAAACACACATATGTTTTAATGGAGGTTGGCCAAAAGCAGGCAGAAACTGAAGGGGAATTTACCTTTGAAAGCAGGAATTCTACCTCTGGGGATTTATGGATTTGCAGCTCTTTGTCTGAGGGGAGTCTAACCTGCAGGTAACTTAGAGCAGCAGGGAGCCAAAGCCTTACTAGCTTGAGGTGCCAGAGAAGGGAGCTGGGGCTGAAAGAACAGCCAGGAAGTGAAAGGGGGCATTCTGGAAGGGAAGAAGCTGCAGAAAGAGTGAACTCTCAGGTCTGTGTATAAAAGCCCACCTTACTGACCTGCTGACCATCACCTGTGCACAGATGAGGGCCTGATAAAGAAGCGGCGGCTGGCAGCTGCAAACACTGAACAGAGATTTCAGTTGCTGCCCATCGGGAGAGAGGGTTGTACACAGAGGTCCTTTATAACATTCTACTTACTCCATGCATGCTAGACATGTTCCATAATAAAAAAAAAAAATTAAACAAAATAAACCAACAAAACCCACCACAGAACGCCCAACTATTCTTGGCTTCCACATTCCTTGCCAATACTGTTCCTTCTCTCTCCTCCCTTCCATAGCCAAACTTCTTAGATATGGTGTCTACACTAGATACCTCCAGTTTTTGACTCCCCCTGCAGGACGCCTTCTCTCAGGGTCAGGCTGCCGAAGCTGCACTTGCGAAGGCTAACAATGACTTCCACGTCCCAAATACAATAGGGATTTTTAGTCTTCACTGCCTTTGGCTTGTCAGTAGCCTGTGCCACTTCTACATACTTCCGCCCCAACCTTCGGCCTCTGTGACTCTGCTCCTGAGTTTTCCTCTTACTTCTGGCTGCTTGAAGTTCTTTGTCTTTTATGCAGGGTCATCCTGCTGTTAGGTGTTACAGTTCCTCAAAAACTTGTACCATTCCACTTTCCTTTCCCTCTGTTATCTCATCAGGGTCAGTAACTCTCAAATATCAGCAGACCAGAGTTTCTTACCTTTGGTGCTGACATTCGGGTTGATTTTTTTGCTGTGAGAAGTGAGGTCCTGTGCCTTGCAGGACATTTGGCAGTATCTGTGTTCTCTACCGACTATACCAATAGCACCCTATTTTTGCGACAACCAAAAATATCTCCAGACGTTGGTAAATGTCTTCTGGGAGGCACCACCCCTGCTTTTAGAGCCATTTTTCTCAACCTTTATATTTAACTGCCTACCTGACATTTCCCTTTGCATGTCTCAAAGGCATGTCAAACACAACAGGTCCTAAACCAAGTCTGTGATCCTAATCCACCACCATGACTCAGAGACCCACAACAAACTTGATTCTCTTCCCTTCCTCCTTCTCTCGGTGACTGTTATCCCCCACTCCACATTCCTATTTAGTCCATACATCTAGTTTAACAAGACCAAAATCCTGGAATCAACCCTCTCTCCTTTAATATAACCCAATGACAAGTCCTTCAATTCTACCTCCTTCCTCTTTTTTTTTTTTTTTTTTTAAGATTTTGCTTATTTGACGGAGAGAGAGTGAGAGCAGTGGGGAGGGACAGAGGGAAAGGGAGAAGCAGACTCCCTGATGAACAGGGAGCCTGATGCAGAGCTTGATCTGGAACCCTGGGATCATGACCTAAGCCAAATTCAGATGCTTAACTGACTGAGCCACCCAGGCACCCCTCAATATCTACTTTTTTAGTAAGTGCAGAAGTGAGCACGTGAACTTGATGATGGCTGAAGGTTGAGGGATGAGGATGAAAGGTGTTGAATAAAGTTGGAGTGAAGTGTGATGTTGTAAATGCTCAAGGGGTCATCTAGACTGGGTGGCGCTGGGCTGAGTTAGACTTTGTCTTGTGGCTTAGACCAGGGAAATGCACATACAAAGGCAGGTGGACAGGCCTGGGAAGAAGAAAATCCCAGAGCCTAAGTCTTGGGGGATGCAGGGCTCTTTCCATCACATTAATGGAGGGCAACCCGGTGTTTGAATTCCCTTATTTATAAGGTTTGAGAACAGTTCCAGGCATTTGCTGTCCCATTCTGAAATGACCAAGGGGTGCTCTGTTGTATTGATCAAGACGAAAACAAAGCACCGATTAGCTTCTTGGAATTTGTTTTTAAGAATCACCTTTAGGAAATTTGAGTTTGGAAAATTGCACTCTTTTGGTAATAATGAACTTCAAGTACTGCCCTGGATGAGAAAAGCAGCCACACACAGGCTTCCTGAAGTTTAAATAAGGGTATTTGCCAGGGCACCTTGGTGGCTCAGTGATTAAGTGTCTGCCTTCGGCTCAGGTCGTGATCCCCAGGGTCCTGGGATCGAGTCCTGCATCAAGCTCCCTGCAGAGAGCCTGCTTTTCTCTCTGCCTGTGTCTCTGCCTCTCTTTAAAGATAAAATCTTAAAAAAAAAAAAAAAAGATAGGGATATTTGCCTTGGTGGCAGTAGAAAGGTAAATTGGTCCAGGGGAGTCTCTAAGTCTGAAACTTTTAAAGAACCACCTTCTCCACCTCCCAAACCAGCCATTGCTCTGAGGCCCTGTCAGGGGTGTATTTCTGCCAGTTTTTACTTTCCCACAGCTGCGATTCTAATGTCCATAAGTGATTTCCCTCCAAGGTTGTGTAGAGCTAGTCACATGGAACAATAATACCAACAGGATGCCAATTCTTTCAAGCTGGAAGAACTGAGTTCCAGCCCCAGGCTCACTAATGACTCACTGAGTGACCTTGGGGAAGTCATTTACCCACGTTAATTAATCCCAGTGACGCATTCCTGGCCCCTTGGAACTCTTAACTTGACCCTGTTCTGGAAATGTCCCTCACCCAAACAATTCTGGTTCTCAACATTCCCCTGATAAGATAGAGGCTTAGTAGTGATACTTAACAAAAAGCTCACATATTAAAGGGTACGATCCTTGCACTATTCTAGATCTTAGCAAAACTCTTGTGTAATTAAGTCTAAATACAGGAAAAGTTTGATTACAG
The DNA here is from genome assembly GCF_011100685.1 of Canis lupus familiaris. NCBI lineage: Eukaryota > Metazoa > Chordata > Mammalia > Carnivora > Canidae > Canis > Canis lupus. The sequence continues at coordinate 13,128,970 of NC_049242.1, read as the reverse complement.
AAATCCTGATACATTAAAACAGTCCCTCTTTGTTGAAGATAAGGAGAGGGAGGAGAGACACTTAAAATGAAGGCTTTTACATTTAAATGTGAGCTACTAAAATTTCAAAAGACCCTTTTACTCTCATTTTTTTTGCATATATAATTTTATGCTTGGCAGAGATCATGCTGCAAAAAAACACCTTCTGAAATGAATTAAGAGGTTTAAATCACTTCTCAAAGTGCTTTTCCATCTATTATCTAAATTGTAGCTACAAATGATTGCAAATAGATTGACTGGGTCGGGATTTTGAAATATCTAGTCCAAGACCTCATTTTATAAAAGAGGACATTGACATTCAGAGAGGTGGAGTGACTTGTTCAAGGTCAGATAGCTCATAAGCAGTAGAACCTGGTTGAATCCAGGTCCTGAGTCCAAGGCTCTCTCCATTGACTCAGACTTTCTGTTCCCACACACAGCTAGAGTTATGGGGTGTAACAAACAGATGCTTACTGGACCCACTAATGGAACATTTTTCTTCGGTGTATGTGGTGAGGAAGTAAAATGTGCAGAGTGAGGAATTCTGATGATAAACAAATGGGTTGCAGGTTCCAGCAGGACCCTACAAGGCGGGGGGGGGGGGGGGGGGGGCGGGGGCGGTCTCTGGCCCATCCACCCATTTCCAGGCAGAACTGCATCTAGACCAGCTCAGAAAGAAGACACCCCCAGGGAAGAAAACTCTTCAATGCCCTCAGCAACCTGTTGGCAGCTTTAGCCACCTTCGACTCCGACTCCGGGGCCACTATCTTGCCCAGCAGTACTTTGTGATGGAATTGGTTGTTATCTCTGTTTCCCTGAGGTTCTCATCAAGTCATAATTGCAGGCAGTCACTCCTCTACATTCCTTCTTAGTGACTTCAGAGAGAATACATAAGTGCCATGGGAGGTGCTCCTTCCGACACCTGCTTAGTCTCACCCTGAGACCTCCGACCGACAGGAGTCCCTGAGGCTAGAATGGGGATTTTCAACTAACTTCTAAAAAGCCGGGCAGTCCCGGTGGCACAGCGGTTTGGCGCCGCCTGCAGCCCACTGCGTGATCCTGGAGACCCTGGATCGAGTCCCAGGTGATCCTGGAGACCCTGGATGGAGTCCCACGTCGGGCTCTCTGCATGGAGCCTGCCTCTCTCTCTGCCTGTGTCTCTGCCTCTCTCTCTCTCTGTCTCTATGAATAAATAAATAAAATCTTTAAAAAAAAAAAAAAACAACACTTCTAAAAAGCCAAAGCACTGAAAATGATGGGGCTGCAAGTGACTCAAGTGAGGTTTTGGATGGAAGGTGGCCCAGACCAGGGGTTAAAGGTATGTGCTTTACAACTATAGCACCGGGGTTCAATGTCAGCCTCTGCTACTCACTAGCGCTGTGCTTATGGACAAGTTACTTCCCTTCCTCAAGCTTCAGTTCCTCATGAGAACATGACACCAGCTGCTTCATACCTTTGGACTAATGAAGACAATGTACATTTAAAAGAGTTTATTGGTGCACCCTGGGTAGCTCAGTGGTTGAGGATCTGCGTTTGGCTCAGGTTTGGCTCAGGTCGTGATCCTGGGGTCCTAGGATCAAGTCACATCAGGCTCCCTGCAGGGAGCCGGCTTCTCCCTCTGCCTATGTCTCCGCCTCTCTCTGTGTCTCTCATGGATAAATAAAATCTTAAAAAAAAAGTTTATTATAGTATCTGCTGGCACTGAACAAGTGACAGCTCTTAGTGTTGCTGGGCTAGTGTAGAGGTTAAGAGTCTAGACTCAGGAGTCAGACTGCCTGGGTTTTGCCAAAATGCCAGTGCAGTACCTGGCTCATAATAAATGCTCAGTAGATGTTAGTGGCTAATTATGAATTTGTATTTTATTTTATTTATTTATTAAAGATTTTATTTTATTTATTTATTCATGAGAGACAGAGAGAGAAAGAGAGATTGATGCAGGGAGAGAGGCAGAGAGACAGGCAGAGGGAGAAGCAGGCTCCACCCAGGGACCCCGACGTGGGACTCGATCCTGGGTCAGGATCATGTCCTGGGCTGAAGGCAGACGCTAAACCACTGAGCCACCCGGGCTGCCCTGAATTTGTATTTTAACTAGAATGATTCCAAGTCAATGTGCATGTTTGTGAGGAGCCATGACTGGCTGTTATATGTGCTTTTGGTGAAACAGGAAGACAGTCATAAGGTTTGGTGGAAAATCTTTCATTATGGAAATCACTGAGTGAGGGCAAAACATTGTGGTGATACACAGTCAGAGCTAAACGTTTTCCATGTTCCCTGTAAGAGCTAATATTCAATGAGATTGCTATCAAGGGCCAACTGAAAGGAAAATCAGGGCACAAATGGGCAATATTCATTCATTCATTCATTTACTCATTCACCATTTGTTCACTCATTCACTTGTCTGTCCAGCTATCCATCCAACCATCTATCCAACCATCTATCCATCCATCCATCCATCCATCTGTCCATCCACTGTTTTTTTTTTGTTTTGTTTTGTTTTTTTTTTTGAGTAACTCTGTTCCAGGAGCCCTGTTAGGCTCTTTATGTCCATATCTTAATTCTCACACAAGACTATGAGGTGGGTATCCTCACCGTTCCATAGATTAAGAAGTACAGATGTGAAGGTGGAGGTGAGATCAAAGCACGGGTCTCTTGGATCTCAGAAATGTGGCTCCTTTAGTGTGTGATTTGGGGCAAGTCACTTCAACTCTCTGTGCCTTAGTTTCCTCTTCAATAACATGGGAACAATGACTTCTCCATAATGGAGTGACTGAGGGTGAAACAAGGCAAGTTCACAAAAGCTCTGCACATTGGAAAGCCCTACAGACATGCGAATCTTGGTGTTTGACCTTGTTCAACAGGATGAGTCTGAGAGGAGGCTGATGTGAAGCTCTCCAAGAGGATGCCAGTCTCTCCAATCTCTCCAGTTTCCTGGTGGCCCTTAATGGATGAGTGGGGCAGTAACTTAGGTGCCAAGGAGCTGTCTGTGTCCACAGCTGTGTTTGTTTCAATTTTCTTGCCATAAGAAGGAGCCTGAACCCCCCAAAATGAGTGATGCCCTGGGAAGTGCTGCCTTTGACAGCTGGAGTGATGGTATCACCCTGCTCTGAGGCACAAAGGCAGGCAGGAAGGTGGGAAGTTCCAGGAAGCTCCAGGTTGAGACAGAGAGGCATTTCCAGCTTTTGAGTGAGTTATAGGCCACCCTGGGGGATTCCAAGGCACTTGAACATCCTGCCGTGAGCTAATGTAACCTGAACATTCATCAAGACTAATGACTCCTCTGAGTAATTGGAACAGAGCGTCTGTCGCTGCTCCTGCTGCTGCAGAGACAGCCTTCTGGGACAGAGCACTCCTGGGACTCTCTCACTGTTAATAGCCAGTAAGTGGAACAGGAAAAAAGCAAAAATAACTTTGGCTGTTGATTACTTCCCCAAGTTTTTCCTGTTTAGTTCAGGGAAACAATTTTGGAACTTGAGGGGAGATAAAATACCTATAGTGAATATGGCCAGCTGCCAACCTCTGGAATCCAGGGCTTAAATGAACACATGCCCTGCTTTACAGAACATACCACATATTCTTGAAATGTTGTGAGTAAATAAAATATCTATACTTAAAATCATATTGTATGTGCACTTGGGAGATTGCTGAGAATTGTTTGCGAACAATTGTTCACTGTCCCCTGATTTCTGGTTTTCACAAAGCTGGACTTTCCTTCTTCAGTTTCTAGAGACAGAACCCAGATTCTCCCTTAGCTGATGTTGGGACAGCAGGCTCCACTGATCAGGCTGAGAGAAAGCAGCCAGAGAAGTGGGGCGGCCCCCTCCTGCATGGAATTTTGGGATGAACGTGCAGATGGGGCCTAGCACATCACCAAGCACCCAACAGTTACCTCAAAAAACAAGATAGGCGTTGTGTCTACTGAGTGGCTCAGAATGTGGGTGCTGAAATGAGACATATCGGGGCCTTTATTTTCTCAGTTATAAATGGGGCGTCTAGTAATACCTGCCTCAAAGTGCTTCTGAGGATTAAATGAAATAGAATGCAATAGTGCTTGGTCTGTGAGAAGGGCTCTGTCAGTGGCAGTTGATATTGATTATGATTGCTTATGCTAAAGGATGGGAACATAGCCAGGTATTTTCTGGGTGAGAAAAACTCAAGTCCTTTGTTACAGGTTGACTTGTGTTTCCCCTGAAAGATATATTGAAATCCTAGGCCATGGTACTTGTGACCTTATTTAGAAATAGGGTGTTGGCAGGCATCATTAAGTTGAGGTCACAGGGGGACCCTGATCCAGTATGACTAGTGTCCTTATAACAAGAGGTGAGGACACACAGGGAGACAATGACCTGTGGTGGTGGCCGAAGGGGAGACAGCACTGATGCATCTATAAGTGAGGCAAGCCAAGGATTGCTGGCAAAAAACAGGAGCTAGGAGAGGCAAGGAAGGATTCTCCCCTACTGATTTCACAGAGAGCACAAATCTGTTGACACCCTGGTTTCACACTTCTGGCCTCCAGAACTGTGAGACAAGAGATTCCTGTTGTTTTAAGCCCCAGTGTGTGCTGTTTGTACAGCAGCCTCAAGAAGCGAATGCACCAACTCTTCACCTTCTGTGCAGTAGCCATGAGCAGTGGCAACCACGATTCCTTTCCCGTACATCTCTGAAAACTCTACTCTGTTGGAATGTTGCAAGGGCAAGTGCAGGTGAAGCTTCCTCCACCCGACAAAGGCCTGTCAGTCACATCACTATCTCCAATTTCCATCAGGAGCCAGAAAAACCCTCTTGAATTTTAGAACTCAGTTACACGAAAGAGAAAGAAAAACAAAGATAACGTTCACTTAGGCGAATGTTATTTCTTGAGAAAAAGACTCTTAACCCTTATCTCTGCCTGCAGAGGAGTGACCCTCAGAAGTTTCCTGAAATAGAACTGGGGGAAAAAAACCCTAAGAAAGTCCACTCAAATAGACAATGTTCATTTAGGCTTCTTGGCACCGAGTCCAACACAAAAGGAAGACTTAATTAAAAAAGGCTAGTGACAGTAGGCAAACCACCAAGGCCAGGCTCAGGAGGAGGGATGGATACGTTCATCTCTGGAACAAAGGCTCCTTATTGCCACAAAACCACTATTCCACACGTTTTTGCCATGATGGACGTGTTGGGGGGGGGGGGGGCGGGTGGGCAGGCGCGGGAAGCTATACTCTGAAATACAGCAAGAAGCTAGGTGTTGGGTCCAGTGGCAGTCTCATGGAGTCAACAGCACAGTGGGAGAGGTAGGGCTGAGAAGTCCCAAGAGCCTCTGCAGCCCAGCAGCTGGTAAGGCCCAGCCTGAGGCCAAGGTGAAGAAGCCAGCCCTGTCTCAGAGGAACCTAAAAATCATATTCGACCCTGCTTCTGTCAAGTTTCCTCTGGGAGCGTGGCTAAAGTAAGGGATGAGTTCGTGTAGGCCACTTACAATTCTTCTTTGGTTTTATTTTTTTATCTTGAGGAACATCTGATTATTTTAACCCACTGATCAACCATTGCTAATTTCCTGTATCTTGAACAGCCCATCCTGTTTGCATTTTATCTCCATCTAGGTGGGATGTTACAATGGGAGGAGCCTATGCTCCCTCCCACCCTTGTGGAGGCCCCCTTTCCTCCTGACCTTCCCAGATAACAAGTGATGGGGAGTGTTCCTGTCCTTGGAGTGAGGCACAAAGGTGAGGGCTGAAACATCTGTCCCTGTGACTCCTTCAGGGGAACCTCGGAATGGGCTGGGCTTCCTGGATCCCTTCTGCTTGAGGTTAACACTGTCTTGCTCCTTGCACAGGCTCCAGGCATTCTGCTTTGTGCCAGGTATTGTACCGGGAACATGGGAACTAAGAATGAATGAGAATTTATCTCTGACTCAGTAGGGTTTTCTGATGGAGGCAGACCAGCCAAAAAAACAAAAAACAAAAAAACCCCCCAAAAAAACAAAAAACAAAACAAAACAAAAAAAAAACCCCAAAACCAAAAAGACCCAAGCAGCACATTGGGGTATACCAGAGACATTGCGGGGAGATGAGGAGAACCACAGAACAAGCAGGCCCAGGAAGGCTGAGAGGGACAGCTGCAGAGCTGGGCCTGAAACCCCCAATCTAGGGCCCTTGGGCTCTGCTGCCCCATTTCACCCTCCCCACCCCCCACCCCCACTTGCTGCTGTGGGATGATTTTCCCCAAGCAGACTTGAAGCCCCAGAAGGGCAGGGAGCAAATCCACCATTTTTCATTGATTTCCATGGATCCCCTAATACAGCCCTATGGACACTGTATCTCCTTCTGAAAGGGATTTCCAAAAAGATAGTCTCTTCCTTTCTCTCCTTCCCTGAATGTGGGAATGGAGTGGTCAGGACAAGGGTGCTAGTATTTCTACTACGATTATCTAGCTATGTGAATTTGAGAAAGTTACTAGACTTCTCTGAGTCTCTTTCCCCCTCTGAAAAATGTAGAAGGTAGATAAAATGGCCTCTAAAAATCTAGGATTCCACAAGAGAATCAAGCAAGATCTGCACTTTCTAGGTTGTTATCTGCAAGGACATCAAGACATGAGGAAAGACAATGAATCAGTGACACCAACACTGCAGTTCAGAACAAAGGTACAAAAGGAGAAATGAAGTAATAAAAACACATAATAAAACCAAGATGAAGCTTTCATAAGTATTTGTAGCATAAGCAAGAAGACGAAGAAAAAAGTAGAAGGAAGAGGAGGAGGAGGAGGAGAAGAAGTAGGAGGAGGAGGAGGAGGAGGAAGAAATCAATCTATGGAATAGTAGCAAGGCCATGGATTTGTAGCCAGACAGACCCCAGTTCAAATCCCAGCTCTAACCAACTCTTACTTGCTGGGCAACTTTGGCAAATTACTTAATCTCAGCATTAGTTGCTTATTATTTAAATGGAGCTCTAATTAATCATTAATTTAACAATTAAGTCTGTCTCACTAGGTTTGTGTGAACATTAAAGAAAATGTTACTCGCAAAGTAGTCTCTCAATTAAATCTTAAGTTGGAACTTAATAAATGTTTACCAGAGAAATGAGGGTCAGTTCCCCTCCAAAAGACACTGAATTTTGCATGATGGTTCACAGACAGGGTGGCTATATGTTCTGGTTTGCCTCTGTCCTGGCACAACTATTATTTGTTTTCCTTTTCACTTTCAAAAACACAGTGATCTGCAGGTCCAGTCTATTAAATTCAATCCTGCAGACATTTATGGGGTGTCTACTATGAAAAGCCGAGCTCATCTTTCTGGTGCCCTCGTTTTGAATCCTTTCCCTGTGTTGTCATAAATTTTAACTTTACTAACAACACAAAGCACCAGAAATGGGATTGCTGTCTTACAAAATGTCGTGGAGCACCCCCTAGCCACTTCTGCCCGTGGGGATAAGGATATCTGCCATGGAGGGGTGGCAGGGGCTCACCCAATCATGCCAGTGCCCTGATCTCAGGCTTTCAGCCTCCAGAACGGTGAGAGGTAAGTTTCTGTTGTTTATCAGCCACCCAGTCTGTGGTATTTTGTGAGAGCAGACTGAATGGACTCACACTCCCATTGGGAACATTTTACAAATACTACACCATTTACTCATAGCTACAGATCTGGGAGGCAGGTATGGTTCCCATTTATACTGGAGAATACTGAGGCTGGATGAAATGAGGTAAGATCATGGAGACAGGACTTAGCCTAAGTAGTACAGGCAAGCAGGTGAGAAGGCATTTTACTTTCAGGTCTCTTATTGAAGTTTTAGGAGATATTTGTAAAACATGAAGCCCTTTAGGATATAGGCATCTATTAGCAAAGAGAAAAATTGAATTAACTTTTAAATTATTTTCTATTTTTTTCTTTCCAGAATTTGCAAATCTCAGATACTGCTCTGGTGTCATTGGTTATGAATGCTTCTTGGCAGGAGAAAATTGTTCGAGTTGCATTCCAAGGGTTGGGGAATTTCTCCATCTGTTCCCTTTGAATCAAAAGGATCCTGATAAGGTATACAAATAGCCAAAGAAGAAAGTGTGGTTTTCATTTAAAAGCACGCATACATGGAAAAGCTGATGAAGAGTGCCTTGTGTCTCCATCACATCATTGGCTGACTGGAGTTTATAATCAGGAGATGAAAAAAAATGTCCCATAGATGGAAATTTCAGCTGAAACGGACACCCCTGTCCAAATAGCAAATCAGTGCAGAATCAAAAATTTCTGATTTTACAATTCACAGATGCTTCCAATTAGAACAGGGAAGGTTAATGTGGTTTCAGCTGTTACTTGAAAATATTAAAATGTGCCAAGAAAACCCAGACAGAGTTGGTACAAAGGAGTTTCTTTTTCTACCGAAATATTTACTCCTCCAAAAATAATAATCAGAGAGGCTTCAGGCCCCCTTTTTCCTGAGAAGTCACACTTAACACTCTTCATTTTCTTTTATGGTTGTGAACATGGCACAGACCCACACATGCCTCCACTTTGCAAAACAAACAAACACCTTCCTGTCGTCTAATAGAACTCTAGTTAATCTGGGTCTCTGGGCAATAAGTTTTTTGGAAGGTGGCTCTCTTCTAACATGAACTTCTGATTTATCCAAGCAAATAATCCTCAAACCAGAGGCTCTGAAATTGTGACTCAGAGGCCCTGCCAGTGTGTTGCTTGTTTTCAGGTATGTGCAAGATAGGAAGGCAAAAAACATCCTGTTTGTTTTTCCAAAGCAGATTTGAGTAGTCACACAAAGTTTTTCCCACTGAGTCATAAATTTCTGTGGCCTCTGGGCTAGGAGCGCAGAACTCTATCAAGACTCACTGAAATAACAGGCCCCTAGGCCAAGGACAAGCTGAAATTGTAAAAGCTCGAATCCATTTTATGCTCGCATTTATGAGACAATTCTATGGGTAGGCATCTGCATCCTATCTTGAAGCAATTTGTAAGCGGAAGACTCTGCCCACTTTAATTTATTATATAAACATTTCTGGAGCTATCAGCACATATTAGTCATGAAAGCTGGAATTTAATAAAGGAGAACAGAATGCAGTTTTCAAAGAGGACAAAAGTTCACTGGGAAAACATATGTACAAACCTCAGGGACCCTGATCCCTGGAAGCACATGTAAGAGACAGTTAAGTGCCTGGAATCAAATGCCTGGAAGGGCCACTCATCAGGAGTAGTGGGGGGCAGGGAGAATTTGACTTGTCATTCTGACAGAGGGTAGCCTCCCAACTACAAATGTCTTTAAAGGAAGAAGTCTCAAAAAACTCAAGATTAGGAATGTTCAAGGACAAAAAGTATTTACTCTGAAATGCCTGGGGAAAGATGTGTGCTTCTCTGGTTAGAAGTAAGTCCCACCTGGATCCACTCAATTCAAAACATTGGTGTTATTGTGAAGCTCAAGAGCAGAGGCTCAGAGAGACATAGACTTCCATCTCAAGTCATTTGTCAATGACCTTGACAAATGAGTACATTTGAGCCTCAGTTTCCTCATCTGTAAAATAGGGATAATGAAACATTTCTAATAAAGTTGTATGTGACAATTAAAAGAAATCATATATGGAAAACAATGCAATGCCTGGCCCATTTAGTCAGTGCTCGATGGAAGCTATTTTTCCGATTAATCCACGTAAACTATCCCGGAAAATCCTTCACTTTCCAGGCTTACTATTAGAAGAATGTAATAAGTAGGGGCACCTGGGTGGGTCAGGGGTTGAGCATCTGCCTTTGGCTCAGGTTGTGATCCCCGGGTCCTGGGATGGAGTCCCACATCAGATTCCCCGCAGCGAGCCTGCTTCTCCCTCTGCCTGTGTCTCTGCCTCTCTCTCTGTGTCTCTCATGAATAAATAGACAAAATCTTTTTTAAAAAAAGTGATAAGTAAGGCTAAGAAAAGCTGACTTGATCTGATTGATGTAGATATGAGCTATACTATTGCAGTAGTACTGCTTTTTCTCTATTGGAATACCTTGGGTCTGTGACCATCTGATAGGTAACCCCAAACTATCAGATGACAGAAATATCAGTTGGAGATCTTAATCTGTTCAAGAGGCTGTGATAATATTGGTGCCACTGTGGATAATTTTTACTGTTACGCTGAAAAACACTGTAGCTCCAGTCTTTCTTCCCTATTGGCTTGTATGAGGTAAAGCACTCATTCATGATCTATTTCAACAATTACTTATTAGAGCCTTCTATGCGACAAGTGCTGTTCTAGGCACTTGGGATATTTATTTCAGTTGACAGAATAGACAAACATTCCTGCCTTTATGGGGCTCATACTCATTCACTGATTCTAGTATATGGGAACTGCCATGCCAGGAGTGACTAGAAAGGAAAGGACAGATATAAAGATGAATAAGACACCTGGTCTGATAGGCTTCCTGACTGATAAAGCAGATCTGTAAATAACCACTGGATCATAATGTAGTAAGTTCATTAACAAAGTATTAGCAGAGGCCCCTGTGCACAGATAGAGGGAGGGGCAAAATCTTCTGCCGTGAGGGAAGGAGGACGGAGATGAAGGAGGTGGTAGGGGAAGAAGACACGGTGGCTGGATTTTAAAGGAGAGGCAGGCGGCTGGGGGACGTGGGCTGAGGGCATCAGGCAAAGCAAAAACTGCTGGTTTCGGTCAATTAATGAAGCATTTGGCAGAATGTAAGATTGAAAGTACACTGTATTAACTAAAGTGGCTTATTATTGTTTTTTGTTTGTTTGTTTTTTGTTTTTGTTTTTGTTTTTGTTCTAACTAGAACTAAGTGGAAAGGGGTAGTGATTTTTCCTAAGTTTTCCCATCAGGTGAGAAGAGCTGAGTCGGCTCCAGCTTGATCTCTGATGCTGTGTTTACCCAGAGCAGAGTTTATAAAAACATGGCTCATGTGATGCCAGTGTAGTTCATAATACATAATACCTCCTGGGGGAACAACGAGCTGTGGGCAGTTTTAGGATGGAGACCTTGGGCCCCACTCCTGACACAGTGAATCAGTCTTGGAAAAGAACATTGGAGGCTGTGATTTGTAACAAGTGGACTTTTATGGAAGTCTAAAACCACTGGCCTCCGTAGAGGTTTTACCTCCCAGTCTGATAATCAGAATAATTTAACTGTATATTTATCTTAATTATTCTAGCTAGCACCTTATCTGAGTGTGTTCTACTATTACTCAAATTCAAATTTCCTGCACTGCCTTCGTCTAGAAAGAGAGAAGCCTCTCTGTTCCTCACCACTGGTGACTCCCACTCCTACCCCTATTTGATCAAAGAAGTTCACTCTGGCTTCATCTATTCTTCCAGTCAGTAAAAAAGTTACCATGACAACCCGACACCAACATCCCTACCCCCTACCTGGCTGTAGGCGAGAAGCACTGACTGGCTCCTGCAGGGCCGCCCTGCCCTGGCCAGCAAGCACAACCTACTGCATCTCATTCGTAATGAGGACTGGACACGGTTATTAATCCTCTGGAACCCAAGATTCTGGAAATGCAGGTCATAATTGCATTCCACTCTAGCTATTGATTTCTTCCCAACTGATAAACCTGGATTTGTGGATAAAGTTATTTTGCAAAGGTGGGATAAATTCAATTCTTTAATTATCCCAGTAACATAGAAACTCTGCAATTGCTTTCATCTCCCCAGCTTATCTTTTACATTCTATTAAATTCCAGAAACACTTATCCTGGCACTTACTGAGCGCTACTCTGTCCCACGTCCTGGACGGTCTATCTGCTGAAGATTCTTAAAGGAATCAAATAATCTTTTACGTTAATGTTAACAAAAATTTAAGACGCTATGCATTTTAAACAAAAGTAATAAAGAAGTTACTAATAACAGAATCTCACTCATCTAGGATTCTTTATTTTTTTTTAAGATTTGTTTAAGAGAGAGAGCACGTGTGCATGCTTGACGGGGGGGCAGGGGGCAGAGGGAGAGGGAGACAAGCAGACTCTGAGCTGAGCATGGAGCCCGATGACACAGGGTTCGATCTCACCACCCTGAGATCATGACCTGAGCCAAAACCAAGGGTTGGATCCTTAACTGACTGAGCTACCCAGGCGCCCCTCATCTAGGATTCTATTAGAAGTCAACAGGAAAGGGGCACCTAGGTGGCTCAGTGGTTGAACATTTGCCTTTGGCTCGGGTTGTGATCCTGGGACTAGGTATCCAAGCTCCCTATAGCTCCCTCTCATGAATAAATAAGATCTTTTTTTTTTTTTTTAAAAAAGAAGTTGTCAGGAAAATGAGACTCCAAGTTTTTTCTATCAATGCTCCTATTCTATTAATCCTTCAATACACCTTCCTTCTATCCAACAAGGCCCATATGCCAGGCTCTGTGTTGGGTAGTGCTGGGTGTCCAATGGTGAGCTAAATAAATATGGCTCCTGCCCATCACAAGCTTATAGTCCAGTGGTGGGAAGAGTCCTGGATGGCAAACAGAAACAGTTCAGTTTTACCTCTTACTATTTGTACAGCCTAGGGGAGTCAACCTCAGGAATCCTCCATTTCCTCAAGTGAAAGGGGCTGTGGGTCTGTTTCACAGAGCGGCTGACAGGACTATATTTGTATTCATTCTAAAACTTCAAACTACTTTACACACGTAAGTAATGATTGTGAATTAAGCTTGATTCAAATGATGGGGAGACATCTATCTCTCTACACAGTGGAAAGGAGTAAAGAGGTGGGAGACCGGAGTTCCAGTCCTACTATTTCTACTGACTTGTACCCCTGGTGGGCAGGCTGTCATGTCCCCTCTTGGCTTTTGAACTGGTTGATTTACAGCTGCAGGATCCTGTCACCATGTGCTGCAAAGGGAGGTGAACCTACAGACATGCAGATGGAGCCCAGGGTATCTTCAGAGCTAACCAATTTCATCTCCTCACAGACAGGGCTCCACCTGAGGATTCTTTTCAAAGTCCTCTGAGGAGGCCAATGCCTCAGCTGATCTTGGAACCCAGAGTAGAGTGCTATCTGGGAGTTTTGGGGAACGGGCCACAGGGGTAATGTCTGCGTTGGTTGTGCAGGGTGCTTCTAAAATTGGAGGCCATCTAATATCCCGACACCAACTCAAGGGAGTTTTATGGTGACAGGAGCCATGAGGTGATGGGCATGTCCTTGCTACATGCCTAAAAGGTATGCAGGGCCTGCCAAGGTGCAAGCCCTGGCTCTCTTCCTGATGTGCTCTAACAAGGTACCCTGACATGGCACCCCTGTTCCCAGCCTCACTTTACCTCATCTTCCCCCAGGGGACTCCAGCCCAGCTGATGCATGTGGACTCCTGCAGATACCTGCTGCCAACACCATTCAATCTAAGGAATGTGCTTGCTTTGCCCATGTTGTTTGGGTGAGGGGGTGCACATATTTGTGAACATGTGATTCAGAAATGCTGAGTTAAAAAAAAAAAAGAAATGCTGAGTTTTAACGATGCAGGACTAGAGAGAGTTCCAATAAGAAAGGAGGGGGAGGCATTGGAACAGGACAGACTTGGGTTTGAACTCTGTCACTCACTAGCCCAATGGCTCTAGGCAAGGCCCCTATCACCTCTGAATGTCTCCTCTGTGACATGGGGACAATCATGATCATGCTTTCTGATCTCTCAATGCTGTTGTGAGAGTCAGAGATAATAAAAGTACCATGATCATCACCATCCTGGCCACTCAATGAAAGGCAGTGGTAGTGGTGGTGGTGGTGATCCAGCTCAAGGTTGCATGTCTGGAGCCCATCTCAACTTTCCATGACTGTCACCATGCTATGCCACTTTCGGGTCTGACAGTCCTTCTCCCTTCACCTCCACATCACACCAGGGTCTGAGTGCTGCAGGGTCCTCTTCCTCAGTGCCCTTGATTTTCACCTTCATCTCCGTGTCTAGGACCCTTTCTGGCTCTTCTCTCCTGGCATTTCAGTAAATACAATAGTCCCCTGTGGCCTTTCCTCTTTAGTCCTCAAGAATTACCCTTCTTGAGAAATCCTTTTGTGACACTTCCCCACTCAACAGGATGCTGTGATCTCCAACTAATGAGATGGAGAGCCCGCACTCCACCTCATGTCAGCCCTCCCTTCCCCACCCCATCAGCATCAGTGGAGTGAATTCCTCACACCCTCTGCTCTGTGGTGAGCCCTCCATCCTGGACGTGCTCAGTCCACAGAGCAAAGAGGCTCGTGAAGGTTGTGCAGGCAGCAGTGAAGGTGTATGCTCTGGAGCCTGGGTGGCTCTCCCGTGTACTAATGGGTAACCTTTTTTGGTTACTTTCATATGTGGTGCCTCGGTGTCCCTTTTCATGAAAATGGGCCCAATAGTATTACTTACCACAGAGAGATATTGTGGGCCCTCAATGGGTAAACCACCTAGAAGAGCGCCTGGTGCATCGGAAGTGCTGACTAAACCGACCTGAGCTGCTGCTATGGGACAGAGGTGACTCAAGCATCCCCTCAGGAAGGGGCATTGCTTTCAGCTGCAGGCAACACAAAACTGACTCAACTGACTGGAAAAAGGAAATTCATTTCACATAACAAGAAGTCCAGGGGAAAGCAACTCCAGGATTTGTTTATTTAGTGGCTCAACAGTGTCACCAAGGACACAGTTTCCCCACATGACCATTTGGGGTATTTTGTTGGCCTGGTCTCTGGGCTGGTTTTTTTTTTTGTGACTGTACGATGATCATTACAGTTCCATGCATCCCACACAGACATGAAAATGTCCCGGGAAGAAGGAGCTCTCTTGTGACAAGAAAAATTTTACTAGAAGTCCTCAGCAGACTACCCTCACATGTCTTTGGGCCAGAACTGTCACTGACTCTACTGTGATTGGTGGGGATTAGTCAGGACCCACTGCTTGGTGCTGGGAAAGACCAAGACTTCTTCAAAGCACATGACCATTTTGGGGAAAGAAAGATAACTGAAAACCAAAACAAAACAAAAGACAACCAGGGTTTTTGTTAAGGAGAGGATGGGGCAACCAGTGTCTTCTGTATTCCCAGCACCAAGAGTCTTATTTCTGGCTTGTTCCAGCCACATGTCATGCTTATGCAGTTCTTCCTGCTAGGAACTCATCCACTAAATCTCTGTATGTCAGGGACTGTGCTGGGCTACCTCCTGATGGGAATCAAAATCCTTTTTTCAAGGTTTAGATCAGGAAGTTTTTACCACAATGAATTACCTGCACACTTTCAAAGTAAAGTAGGCAATGCACACCACACTTTACTAACTGGCTAATATTTCTTCAGAGATGCTCTTTTTCTCAGTTGGCCTATAAATTCCTCAGAGTCAGAGACGTTGAATAGACTATCTTATTCCATTCGGATCCTGCATGTATTTGATGGTGGTCAACCATGAAGATGGTGTTTAATCAATGTTTGTTGAACCTAATCAGAAGACAGCCTTTAAGTATTCTCTCCGGAAGGTGCCTGAAGGTACTGTGCTCAGTGTCATGGGAGACACAAAGAAAAACCAAACACAGTTAATTTTCCTCCTGAAGCTTGTGGTCCAGAAGGCAAGCTCATAGCGCTGTGAAGGTGGAGAAGTCCGTCTTCTACCACCCACACTGATTTTTATTCTTTTGGCTTTTTCACTTGTTGCCCTCCAGTAACCTCTAGACAATGTTGAGGCCACACTGGGGCACCCTGCTGGAGCCTTGTTTCCTTCTGCAGCATCCCAGATGGAATCTTCTTGACCTATTCCTTCCCAACCCTCTCCCACTCACACAAAACCTATCCTTCCTAACTCCCAATCTCTAGGTTTTTCTTTCTTTTTTTTGAAATTAATTTATTTGTGAGAGAGAGAGTGAATGCGTGCTAGAGTAAGGGTAGAGGCAGAGGCAGAGTGAGAGGGTGAGAGGAATCCTTAAGCAGACTCCTCACTGAGCACAGAGCCTGACGTAGGGCTTGATTCCAGAACCCTGAGATCATGACCTGAGCAGAAACCAAGAGATACTTAACCCACTGAGCCACTGAGGTGCCTGCAATCTCTATGGTTTTAGGAAATTCTGGTTTAAGATTGGTCTTTAAGAAACCAGTTCATGGATGAAGTTTTCAATGTTACCCCTCCAGGGCCCATGGAAAATCTGAGGGGACTCCTGGGGGTGCAATGAACCAATCCAAGGACCTGACTATAATAGTGGATTTTTAGGGATTTGCCAGCTGGTGGTGGAGTTCTTTTCTGGCAAACAGAAATTCACCTTTCTTCAAGAAATTCTACAACAATGACCCTTTATTCTTCCTCTAGTTCAGGACCTTTCAAAATATTTGCACTGTTCACAGCATCTCTTAAGAAGCCACTCCTTTTGGATTAACTTGGCGTGAGCAAACACAAGCTGCCGTGCAATTTACAGGTTAATGAGAGATCAAGGTTACTTGGGGAAAGGGCTACTCAACTGCTGCCTGCATGTACGTATTTCCTTCTCAGCAAGGAAGTTCTCCCACCCCTATCCTTTTGATCACCACGGCTGGGATTGCCAGGGACAAAGGAGGAAAGGGACAGAGTCACATAAAAAAGAAACAAAAATCAGTTTGTTTAAATTGCCAGGGAAATCTGCCTTTGGCTAAAGGAAGTCAAACCCAGAACATCCTGTTCTAGTTAATAAAGCTCATTTGCTTCCAGCTTGAGCAGAAAAATACAATCTCTGCATCTGTGAGGGGGCAGCTCAACCTTTCCCACCTTCGCTCGTAGATCTTACACCCAAACTCTTGGATGGCTGGTGTGGGGTGGAGGTTCCTCTGTCCTCCCCAGACAGCAGATGCTCCTTTGGGATGCTAAAGTCCCAGGCGGGTCCCAGACTGTTAAGAACAAACTCACTTTTCTGTATGTCAATCTCCAAACTTCCTCTACAAAGAGAAAAAGCCCATATCTTCGGGGATTGAAAGCAGTGTGATTCAGACACAAGAATAAATGATCCTTCTCCGTATCTCTCCGCTCCAGAGTGTTTCAGTGATGTGGGATCCAGACACAATCTAACCTGCTCCACGCGACCCTCGTGTCAAATAAGAGCAGAACAACCTCGTGCTCTGGGAGGATCCCTTGTGCCACCATCCTTAGATCTTTTCCAGCATCAATTCCCAAGCGAGGAACAACCTGCGACAGAGACCATGGGCTGCCCAGCTGGTCTGCCTGGGAAGGTGCCCATGTGTGAGTCAGAGCTCTCAGCAAAATGACACTTCTGCAGATAAGCCTGCAAGTCTTTTCTTGTCAGAAAATGATAAGTATGTGTTTTCATCTACTTTTACATCTTCCTCCCTTCAATGCCAGAAACCTTAGGGGCAGATGCAGAGCTACAGTGTTGTCATCTGCTCACAATTTACAGACTATAAGGGTTGGTTGGACCTGAAAGGAGTCTCTGAGATCACCTAATAAAATTCTCTTGTTTTATAGGTGAGCACACTGAGGTCCGGAAAGGGGGAAGAGTGTACTGACAGTCACACTGCTAAAACTGGGACCAAAGCCTGTATCTCAGGACTCCCAGGTTTCGTGACTAACACACAGCAGCGCCTGGAAGTACCCACTCCTGCTTCCCTCACATGGTCTCCAACCAGGTTTCAGTGAGCAACTTTTTTTGCCAGCTTTTCATCCGGTGGTTTTCAAAGTGTGGTCCCTGCCCCCCACAGCCTCAGGGTCCCCCTGAATCTGTGTTTTACCGAGCTGGGGTGACTCTAAAGCATGCTAAATCTGTGATGCCCTCCCTTAAGTGGTTCACTCCACCCACCCAATTAACAAGGGCTTCAGGGCACTAATTGGATCCAACTCCACAGAGTCTTTTTGGCCTGGCTCTCGTGATCTAAGGTGGAGGTTTGCTTAAGTTACCATCGGGGAAAAATTTATGGTAAATTTGTGAACAGGAGCTGGAGTGGAAAGCTAGAGACCAGCACTGGCTCTGCCTACTTCTTCCTCTCTCTCCCAAATGCCCTGTTTTCCTCTCTCCACAGATCTGTTCCTTTACTTCCTTCTCTTCTGTTCCCTCATGGCATTTGCTTTTGGTTTACCACACCCAACTCTGAAGTCTACACCATAGCATCTTTTTCGCCTTCATTTCTCTTCCTAACCACAAAATTCTCCCTACGTACCTTTTCCCATTTCTTGTTCACATTCTCTAAAAGGACTCCAACTGGGCCAGCCCATCTTTTGAGCCAGGCCATGCTGGTCACGTGCTCAGTCGAATGCTTGATCATCTTTGGTCTGATGCATTTTCCTGTCTAATCAACCACTGATATCGGAGAAGTGTGCAGTTTGGGAAAGGGAGGACTGCTGTGCAGTGATGGGGGCTTCAGGAGGAAACAGGGAGAGGAGGAAGGAAGCACACAGGAGACTCCTCCCTGCCTCCTCCTCCACTGATCCCGTGAATGAGACATGAGGGAATCTGGCAGCAGGTTCAACAGTTAGGCTGGCTGAAGGCTGAGTTGGAGATGGAGGTTCCATTATATTATCATGACCTTAATCTTCAATATACTGCCAGGCTAGGGTGGCCTGGAAAATAGAGACTGCTGGTTGACTCCCCAAAAGTCACAGAAGATCCAAGCTGGAAGAACTGTAGAGGTCACCCAGCTCAGTGGTTTGTGGCCCTGGCTGCCCATGAGAATCCCAGGCAAACTTTTGAAAAGGAAAGCTGCCTGGGACCTGCCTCAGGAATTCTGACTTAAAGCTCCCACATGCTTTTAATGCACAGTTATCACTGAGAACTATGGCTCTAACTTGACCCTCTTAATTTTACCAGCAGGGGAAACAGGCTCAGCTATATAATGTGACTGTGGCTCATTTAAATATCTCCTTCCTCACTTGGTTATAGAGTTTGGGTTATTAGATCATAAGTGGTTAGAGCTGGAAGAGATCACAGAAGCCATATAGTCCAGCCCTACACTCTGACTCGAGACTAAGGAGCTAAGTGACTTGCCTACAGGGTCATCGGGAAGTGTGGGATGAGGGCTCCAAACCACGTCTCTCGACTCCTCCTCACCAAGGCTGCAGGATGTGAAGCTAAGCAGACCCAGCTGCAGACCTTGTGCTTGCTCTGCTCCAGGGAGCTTTTCCAGCAGCACAGCTGAAACAGCTTGGCAGAGAAACCTGGTGTAACTGGATGTCAAGTGAGCTCAGCCAAAGGAATCAGGATTTGGTGCCCTAAGGATGGGGAGGAGGCAACCAGTCTGATGGTGCTGATCCTTGCTTTCTGCCTGCCTTCCAGTTGTGCTGGGGGTGTATGTGTCTGCTCCTGATCAACTGCCAGCTGGGCTGGGGTCCGGATTATGACAGGCTCAGAGGCTGTCCCTGGGTATCAAGGGTCTTCTGACATTTGCTGAGGTAAGGCTGTCTTTGTTTTCCGGAGTGGCTTTAAGTCAAGATGTTGGTGTCCCCTGGTCCTGTGTATGGCTGGAAATGGCTTCAGCTGGCATCTGGGAAGCAGAGCACGTGCCCTGGGGCCCTTGTGTGTGTGTGTGTGTGTGTGTGTGTGTGTGTGTGTGAGGTGGAGGTGATGGAAGTGGTAGAAATGGCTGAAGATAAAAAGGTTCCAATGTAAAAACAAGCATACAGGGATTCAAAAACAAAATGAGACAACAGTGTGACATAGTGAGGGGGAAGTAGGAAGCCCAAGGAGGTGAGTATGAGCCTTGATCACCCCTTTTTGGGAGCTGGGGTGAAGAAGAAGCAATGAAAAAGGTAATGTCCCTGGAAGCTTGTGAGGAACTGGACAATGGATAAAGCACATTCACACACATTTAGCTCATCTGATCCCCACAAGATGGACAGTCCCTGTGATCCAGGCTTGGAGAGGGGGAGTAGCTGGGCTCCAAGGCCACATGGTTAATGGGAGAACTGACCCATCCCCTCTGCACTCCAGCCCTGGTGCTCTGCCCACCGTGGTATATAGTGTGTGTGTGCGTATGTCTGTTGTGTGTGCAGGCCAGTCATGCAAGGGAACTTACATGAAGGCAAGCATGCAAATATTTTTATCTCTGAGGTATCATGTTTGCCAGGGCCACAAGTAGCTCCACTGTGATTGCAGGAGAAACAGAAAACTGGCTCTGGGTCAGCTGTGGTGTTTTAGACAAGTTAGCCTTAGTTTTACATGAGTGAAGTAACGAGCCCCTTTTGGGGTTGTGTAGGGCTCAGGGATAAAGCACTTGAAGTACCTAACCTTGGGCCCACCATGAGCATCGTCAGCATGCAATAAATGGTAGCCGTTACTGTCCTATAAACATGCTACTGGCCTGGGTGCAGAACCCCACCTGTTTGCAGATAAGGAGGACAACAGCCTGGCTCAACGCCCAGGGCTACTGACCTTGTCCAAATCCAAACCTGACTTCAGGTGTATTCCACAGAACCTCCGCCCAGTGAAGCCAAGGCCCACTCCCTCCCCTCCCCTCTCCTGCTCGCCGCAGCCTCTAGGTCTTCACCTGCACCTGCTAACAGGTGTGCTCGTTACGCACAAGTACAGATCATTTCAGGCCTGTGTCCAACAGCAGAGCAAGACAGCCCTTCAGAGGACAGAGCTGCCCTCAGCCAGTTCACAGTTGAGACTGTTGGGGAGGTGACTCAGAGTCAGATGACAGAGCCTGAGGGTGGCTCGGGCAGGTGGAATCTCACTGAATCCTCACAAGCAGCTACATGAAGGGGCATCACTCCAATTTTACACACGAGGAGACTGAGGCAGGTGCCAGATCGTCAGAAGTCATCAGGAGCTGGGATGCAAGGCCAAGTCTGCCTGGCTTCAGAGTCCGTGCTCCTTCCACTACCTGCAACGCAGCCTTCACCATGCACATGGGTGAACCCCACACAGAGGTTGGGAAATGTTAGGGTTACGGGGATGTGCATCCTCTCAGAGCCCAAGAGGATGAAGGTGAAGACAAGGTTAGTCAAGATGGCGATGCGTGTAGGGTATTTGCTCACACTGGACAACAGTCTACACCATAATGGCTTTCCCCTCGCAGCCCCTCCTTTGCTGAGCTGCATTTTGGACTCCTGTCTGGCCTCCTCCTGGGCTTGCATCTCTTCGGAGTCATATGTTAATAACATTCAAGGCCATTCCTTCAAGCCAGGCTATGCAGGCTCTATGGCCCATGGAGGCACATGTAGAGGGTGTGCCAAGGGAGAGGCAGGAAGAGGCAGAGGAGGTTCCACGGAGCCCAGAACCTTCTGCCCAGAGATACTCAGGTGCCCCTGAATAGTCTAGCATCTCCGTCAAGGTCGTGAGGTGATGTAGAGTCGCAAGCATGTTGGAAGTTCAATTTTAGCATCAGCTGGACCTAATTAGGTTCGGAGGGGGGAGCAGGCCCTTTCACAGAAGACTTCATTGTTCCTGGGAACCCAGCAGGAATGTTTATCATTTCAGAAACTGAGAAGGAGCTGGCTCTCTCCCTCTTGGCCTTGGGGCTGTCCTGCCTTCAGATGCTAATCCATAAAACCATTCCAAGCCAGGCCTCAGACGAAGCTCAGGGCTAGGGTGGAGACCAAACTCTCACTTCCTTCAGGAGCAAGGCAGGTGTGGAATCGACACCTGGAATGCAGCCAAATGGAAATCTGGAGCAACAGCTCAGAATGACACATGTCAAATAGTTTAATTGGGCAATCATCTGAAGAAGGGTTTGTGCAAAACATATGCGGGAAGTCCATACCAAGAGTGTGAGGGAAGGATCTAAGAACCCAGTTCAGTTTGCCCATGCCTGCCTCGGCCCCGCACAGCCTCAGGCCCAGAACCTGGCTGGATTATTCTCTCCCAGGAGAGGCTCGGGAAATGATACCTAGCAATCCCCATGTTAAGAGCCCTGGGGAATCAAGCATTCTTGGAGCTGCAAGGGCACCCAGCCCCAAATGTCCACCAAAGTCCCAAACTGCAGCAGGCAGTGTGTGCAGTGGAACCTTTCCACACTCTGGTTCAGACTGTGTGGGTCTGAGTGCTGGCATTGCTGGTTATGAGCTGAGTGATTTTGGGCAAGCTATTTCTCTGTGACTCTGTTTTCCCACGTGTAGATGTGATGAGAGTAGTACCTACCTTTTAGGGAATTGTGATAATTAAATGAGTTAATATATATAAAGATTTTAGGATAGTACTTGGCCTTTTGTAAACAGTTAAGCATCCTGATTATCACCCTTTTCTCCTGCTCCAGGTCAGCTGCAGGTCTCCTGCTGGAATGATGGCATGCTTATTTTCCACACTATGTGTCCAGCTTCTATAGCACCCCAACTGCACCCACTCAGGGCCGACCTGGTTCTCTGGGCTCTACTCCTTGGCAGGGCCCTGTTTCCACCCATGTGAGTCTTCCACTCAGCCACCACATCCTTCTCCACTGCTGACCCATTGGAGAACTGCCAATGGGGTCTGGACCCAAAGGACATGGCTCCTCATGACTCCAACCCCCTTGGCTGGTGGGAAGGACACCAAGCAGTTTCCTCTTTTTGGGCAGAGCCCCTGGCCAATTCTTCTATCTCTCTATTCTCCTGTTTCATCCACATGAGGTCTGAGGCCTTATATTCTAGCAAGGGGGAGGTGGGTGTGTCTGGATCATTGTAAGCAAATACTTTTGTGTTGATTCTTTGCTTTTGTCTTTTATGGCTCAGCTCAAATGTCACGTCTTTGTTGTGGCTTTTCCTGATTCTCAAGGTCAGAATTCAAACTTCATCAGTTGCTCAACTCTGATCTTGGACAAGTTTCTTTCCTCTGGCCACCTTAGCTTCTCCATCTGTGAAATAGAGATGCTGCTAACCTCACAGGACATGGGAGGATCCATTATAAGCCAATGGATGTAAAGCCTACCTCCCCTTCCCTTATGTTCCTTGCCAGGCACAGGAGATGGGGAGATACCCAAGTGAGCTGGCTACACAGGTGTCTATGAAGCCTATAATACCATGCCCTTTTCTGGAATGGCCATTCTTCCTTCTTTACCCATGGAATACCTAATCAGTCTTCCAGGACCAGCTCAAATATCATCTCTTCTGTGAAGCATTCCTACTGCCCCCAGGTAAAATAAATTTGTCTCTCCCATAAACTCCTGTACTTCTTTGCCTCTATTAAATCTCTTACTTTTTAAAACTTTTATCATATTTAACTTACATAATTATTGCCTATCCCCTCACTGTGCTAGGGATTTCCTTGAGGTCAAGAACCATATTTTGTTTTTTGGGGGTAATTTCACAGCATGTAACATGATGCCCAGCATCTAGTAGCTGTTCCATAAATGTCCATTAACTCAAGTACAGTTTTGTGTGTTCTCTGGATTCTGGAGTGGGTTTGGAGGCAAATTTTACCTTCACTAGCCTTCTGTATATGCAGGATCCTGACCCTATTACTGGTCCATCTAGAATCCACAATGGAATCTACAATCTAGCCCATGGAATCTGTGGAGAAGGGCCCCCATACAGCCTGGAAGTGGGATGGCCTTGCATTTCACAGGATCTCAGCTGCACGCCTATGGCTAAAGGACTTGAGGAACAAGTGGGTTCTGGAAGAGCCAAATTGTGTCTGTAGTTACTAAACATGTGAGTTCATTAAATGTTCAATGATTCAATTTTCTTTGTAAAAATTTAAAAGCGTGTATGTATAATATTACTCAACATTTAGCAATTCTTTCTTCTTCCTGTAACAGTCATGGAAGGCAAATTGACACATTTATGCCAGGTCCCTTACCTCCCCACCTCACATTTTCCCCTCACAATGTCTATGTGAGGTAGGTAGTATTATTACCTTCATTTCATAGATGTGGAAATGAAGGCTGAGAGAGGATAAGGAACGCACCCAACATCAAGGAAACTAAAACTCAGGGCTGACTGCGAAGACCTAGCTCTTTCTAGTCCATATACAGTGCTACTTTCCCATTAGAGTGTCAAGTGCTTGCCAAGCACTGGTCTAGTTCACACAAATGGATCTGACATGTATCCAGCCTCCTCAAGAAATGTGTGTTCTGGTAGAGGAGGCTGATATACAAATAATTAAAACCATGAAGCCCAAAAAGTGTAACTATGGATTAGAAGTATGTGTGATGAATTGAGGGGGGCTGCTGAGTGAGCTGTACAGCCCATGTGGATGAGGGAAGGCAGAGAAGCCTAGTCTTGGGTGACTTTGAAGGCTAGCCTCAATTCCAATGGACAGAGAATGAGGAGAGGAGATTATGAAGATTTTGGAGGCAGAGAGGACCACATGTGAAGGGATGGAGAGCCAGAATGCCAGGCATCTTTGGGCATGGGGAATAGACCACTGTAGCTAGGGCATGGGATTTCTGAGTAGGAAGCTGGGAGGTGACACGCTTACTTTTGTCAAAGTGCTGGGCTTGTATCTTTAAGCCTTGGAATCTGCTGTTGGCCTTGGAGGAGGGAAGTGAGCTGACCTGCACTGTGCAGGAAGGAGGGCCTGGAAGATCCTTTCTGATAGGAACTGGGAAGTAAATTGAGTCCTGCATCCTTTAGAAATGTACTGTCAGCTTCCAAGGTTTCTGCCCAGACTGGTTTTAGAATGAGAATAAGAGAAAAGGAGTCTCTTTCCTATTGAAAGAGGTAGGTTGAAGACCAGAATGCTCCGGGGCCTCTGTGCAGCACTCCCCGTAGGACTGCAGGAGCATGGCTATTCTGAGTGATGAGGACATGTGGGCTTCCAGGGCTGCACATCCCCCAGGAGATGCGATCTGACACATTGCCCTTGGCCAAGACTGATGGCAGGATGAGAAAAGGAAGAGAACCAGTGTCAGTCCCTGTGCTTGGCCTGCCAGGCTCACCCCAAGTGCTGGCTTCAGAACCAGAAGACTGTGTTTCCAAATTAACAAAAGAAGTTCTAGATCTATGGTTACACGTTCCTCATATACCAAATGATTTATAAACAGATTTATAAATTTTATGTAAACATAAGTTATGCATCTCTGCACAGTACATTATACCTTTACATATTCTAACACAGACCAAAACAGTGATTCCATTATATATAGTAAACTCAGGCAACTTTTTTTATCGTCAGCACTAGAAATATGTATTGATAATTACCAGGCACCTTACACTGAGGAATTTTTAAAAAATACTCCCCCATTTTCCTTTTCTATATATTTTAAATATATATATGTTCTGAACATCATGAAAAAAAAAGCAATCTTTTTAGAAAACTGCCCCAAATTCTTTGGCTCTGAAAGAAACCATAATGCCAGATTTTTGCCTAATAAAATGACATTTTAAGTGGAATCTGAGTCAAGCCCAAATGAAGGAATGAATACTGGTTCTTTGAGTCAGCAAAAGAATTCAGTGTTTGGTATCCAACACTCCATTATTCATTGGCCTGAATTGGCAAGAGAGCTGTCGGCACTGTAGAGATGACCAGAAAAGCGGGGGTGGGGGTGGGTGGTAGGTGGATAATGAGAGAAAAACAATCTGAAATACCTCTCAGGCCAACTTTGAACAACATATTGGGCATTTATCATCCGGAGGTGGAGGAGCTCCACTATCCCTGGCTATATACTCTCTAGGCTCATTTCTCTGTGTATGGGGTAATTTCCTGAGCAAGTGCTTAAAATCAAATGTCTTGTCGAGCCTTTGGCTCAGTCAGGAAGAGCCTCCAGAGTCCCATTAAGCAAGGCCAGAAGACAGAATTGATTCCCCTTTATGAGACAGCCCCTCCCTGAGCCCATGCCCCAGGACGGCTCACCGGGGCCTGCGGAAGGTCAGGCCATACTGCTGACAGGCCAGCCCCACAGTGGGAGTGTATACGATGGGCATGAATTTCTCCACATCTGATGTCAGCACTCGGTAGAAGAGCTTCTCATTCCGGTCTTGGAGCGTCATGAGAATGATGTACCTTGGAAAGGGAGATAAGAACCAAGCTGGTCACATGAGCACCATAGGTGGCAGCACAGAGGGCCCTTGATGCAAAGACCCAGGGCTCCCGTGTGGCTGGTTACAATGGCACGTTCATGGGCAAATCCCCATCTCCCCTAAGCATGGGTCTTGTTTTCTATGAAATGAGGAGAATATTATGTGCTTACTTATTCATGGTATAGGCACTATTCTAAATATTTTACATTAACTCATTTAAAACTCCCAAAGGCTTGTGAAGTAGGTATTAAAATGCTGACTATTTTAAGATAAGGAGAGACAAAGGCACAGAGAAATGAAATAACTCACCTGAGGTCTCAAGGCAGAGTAAGGATTTGAACCTAAGCAATCTGACTCTAGAATCTCAACCATGGTGCAAGATGGTTAGTTGTACTATTACTGTGTGGACATTGATGAATGACAACAGAATAATAACATGCTAGGGTGGAGTAGGGTCAAGGAAAATCCCAAACACACCAGTGGTATATGAATTGGACTTTCCCACCACACAGGACTGGAAACAAAGCTCATAAGTGGCTGAGTACTGCTTGATCTCAGGGGGCATACTCTAAAAAAACTCTCTTTCTCACCTATTCCCTGAAGCCTAAAATCACTAAGCCAGAAAAAGACCCTTTCATTCACAGTCCTGAAAAAGCAAAAAAACCCCTCACAGTTCTGAGAGAAAAAAACCCAGGGGCTGAAATTCATGATGGGGTATAGGTGACTACCGATAACCATGCCCTTTCTGGACAACAGTTTAGGACAGCCTGGAGGCACTTGAGCCCTGGCATGGAATAGGGTGGAAGAGGTATTCCAATAGGGGAATGATCCCTGGGTGTGGTACCAGGGTCCTGGGTTCGAATCCCAGCTCTGCTGTTTACTAGCTTTGTGACAGTGGGGAAGTCAGACTTCTTGGGGCCTCTTCTTCCTCCCCAAAGGCAGTAGTTCAGAAGGAAAAATAGTGTTTTAGAAGGAAGCGAGGATTTCTGCTTAGAATAGCCAGCATCTGAGCTCATTACTAACGTGAGCTTTCCTTACTCAGTAGCCATTTATACACGTCTCTTCTCAATTCTACATTCAGTGATGTCTAGTTGGTAACTTAAAATTGGTCATGGTTGGGAGTGTTCACATCATGGAAATTGGCAAATGCTTCAAATTAGGGCTCTCTCAGTTCCCCAGAACCAGTTAGTAAACATTTACCAGTATACCATTACTCTTATCCAAAAGAAGCTGGGGAGCTTCCTTAGCATTTCCCTGAGTACCTGCTGGAATAAGGAATTCTGGGAATAAGTGGGTCAGAGTAGTCAACAGAGCCTCAGGAGTAAGCTCTCTGGGGTTCCTAGGATTAGGCATGTCCCCTGCTGCCCTGGCCCTGCCATGTCTTCCCCGGCATATTAGTAGGGTCTATCTAGCTGAAAAAAAAAGAAGCAAAACAAAACACAGAGGGGTAAGGATTTGGGACTTCTGATTTTTAGGAAAGAGGATTTCACATTAGACTTTAATTCTTTGCAAATTTAACAAAAGAGGGAACTTCAGGTTGCTCAAAGTTAGAGCATGTGTCATATTGTTGGTTGAATTCATTGTGTACTTTTTTGGTTTGCTCTTCAGGGTGACATAGCTAGACCTAGTATGAGCAGAAAAAACAAGAGGGAGAGAATATTTGACCAGGGCTGCATATGGCCTTAGAGTTAATGGGAGTGATATCCATAGAGTTCAGCCCTTCAGGAATAGAGGGAGCAGGGGGTAAGCAGATGTTTCCTTATCCACCACATTTGGAAGCAATGGCTACTGTGGGGGAAGCACACGGGAAGGTGGGTGCAGGATCACCCAGATGTGCTGCTGAGCTCTGCCCCTAGGGGGACAGCCACACCATCAATGACCCCAAGTCTTGGCCATTAAGCTCTATCGATATGTAGGGAACCTATATTCTCCCCCTAAATTTCTGATGGAGCCCTTAGCAAGGTTCCATATTTATTTTACAAGCTTTCATACAGTGCCTGCTGTTATAAGTTACAGTTACTAGATAAGTGTTCTGAGCACGTTATAATACGAATGCATTTAACTGTAACTCATCATAAGCACATGAATTAGATACCACTGGTATACTTATGGTGCAAATGAGGACTGACCTAGAGATGCTGTGTGATTTTTGCTATGAAGTGGTAGAATGAGGATTTGAACTAAGTCTAATACTAGAGTCTGGTCTTGTAGCCACCAAGCTACAAGCCTCTCAGCTTATGGCACAGCAAAGCAGGTACAAGCAGACTCTGGAGCCAATTATCTGTGTTCGAATCCTGACTGTACCAATTCATAGCCATGTGACCTGGGAGGTCATTACCTTCTTTAGTAAAACTGACAAAGCTGACCCTGTGATCCCTCAGTTGGTTCTTCATGTATTATCCCCACTGGAAGAACCCAGAGGGGCAGGTGGGTTATTAACGGTTCCCATAAACCTCTAACATAGGACATCCTAGGTCCTTTTCAAGGCATCACTGTGCATTTCCTGCTCTGCTCCCCAACATTCCCCTTATTCCAGGGACATGGGCCATGTACCACCACTTTCTTGACACATTTGTCATGCCTGCTCCCCTTCTTCCCGCTGAGTGAAATGCCTTCCATGAACCCCACCACGGTCTGCTGAAGCCCTATCAGAGCTTCCTGGGCTGACTGGGATACCACCACTTCCCAGGGGCCCAACCAAATTCCACCTGTTAGAAGTTCATCTCCCTTCCCAGTTCTGAGTGGGAAGGCCTCTGTCATAACAAGCCCTGTCCCTCAGGGAGACCACCACCGTGTGGAAGGCGGGGCTGGGGCTGGGATCTCTCAGGGATCTCAGCCTTTCCTTCTGGAGAGTACCAGAAAACCTGTGTGCCACAGGGAACAGCTCAGACCGGGGCTTGGGTAGAGAGAGGTGACTTTAGGCACTGACTTGTCCAGGTCACTCTGCTGCCGCTCATAGTATCTCATGATCCGGAGAAGCTGGACGTCCTGGCTCAGGAAGCAGGGAGGGATCAGGCCATGGATTCCAAGCTGCAGCCTTTCTTCAAGTGTAAAGGCCATCCCCTGAGAGAACAAGAAAGAAACACACACACATGAAGGGATATGAGTGAAACTAAGAAACAGAGAGGTTCCATCAGCAGATGGGCAAAAGTCACTGATTCAACAGTGGGCTCTGTATTCAAATCCCACTTCTGCCATAACAGCTGTGCAATCTTGTGCCAGTTACTTTGACTCTCCTGAGCTTCAGCTTCTTCCTGGAAAAAATGGGGGAAAATGTCTACATTGTCAGGGTTTTGGTGTTAGTTTTTGTTTTTTAAAATATATTTTATTTTTTAGAACAGTTTTTGATTAATAGAAAAAATGATAAGATAGTACAGAGAGCTCCCATATATCCCCTCACATAATTTACCCTCTTATTAATATCTTATATTGGTTCGGCACATTTGTGAGAGCTAACAAATTTAAAGTGACACATGATTATTAAGTAAATGTCATGATTTATTCAGACTTCCTTAGTTTTTACCTAAGGTCCTTTTTGTTGTTGTTTCTGCATGATCCCACATTACATTTAGTTACCATGTCTCCTTGGGCTCCTCTGTCTGTTTCTCAGACTTTCCTTATTTTTGATGATCGTGACAATTCTAAGGAGTATCAGTCACGTATTTTATACAGTACCCTTCTACTGGCATTTGTCTCATATTTTAATCATGGCTCTGTAGGGGTTATGGGTTTTTAGAAGGAAGACTCTAGGGTGAAGTGCCATTTTGATCACATCAGATCAAGATACACACTCTCAACACGATTTATCACTGTTGAGATAACCCTGATCACCTGGCTGGGTAGTGCTTGTCAGGGTTTTCCATTGTAAAGTGACTTCCTTCTCGGAATTCTTCTGCATGGGAGATTTATCTTTTCTCCCTCATATATTTTTATTCAATCACTTCTTTATATTAGAATGGACTTATTGGTATTTATTTTAGATTTGGATTATAATCTAATACTGCTTTATTTATTTTGTTACTCAAGTTGTTCCAGCTTTGGCCACTGGGAACTCTTTCAGTTGGCTGCCATATCCCTTTGACATATTCCTTTAATTCCTTCCTCCCTCCTCACCTCCCTTCTTTCTTTACCCTTCCCTCCTTTCCTCCCTCCCCTACCCTTCCCTCCCCATCCCTGCCCTTCCCTTTTCTTTTTTTCCTCTCTTTCATCTACTTCTTACTTTCTGGCACAGGATTCTCCAGGCTCATCTTGTATAGTGCCTGCCCCAATCCTAGAATCAATCTTTTTTTTTCCAATGAGGCCTGATTCCTTCTTTGAAGCATGACACTAGAACCCAGGATCTGGGCTCTTAATACATGTGATACTTCCTACTGGGGTTTTATTGTTTCTAATCCCTCTCAGCTGAAAGAGAAAGGAAATGAATCTATATTAAGCTAAACAAAACTTCATACTAATGTCTCTAATCCATTATTACCACATGGATCATTCTAGCCTCATCACTTTGCTAATTTGTAAGTTCTCACTCCACCCATGAGAGATTTAGCTCCCGCCATCTGACACCTGTATACTTACTTGATTCCAGTATATACACATAGCAGTATCAGAATTGTTAACTTACGCCACAATGGGAAACAACAATACACAGAGTATAGTGCTTATGAGCTATTCCTTTTGCCTTCAGTTTTACAAACTCCACCTATTTCTAGAGTTACTTAGGTCAACACTTTTCCTTCCACCTCCTTCACTGAGATTGAATCATATGTTTATAATACACAGTTATAGTCTTGTGCCACAATCTTCATTCCTTCCTGGGATCCAGCAACCTATTAGATGATTTGAAAAACTCTGAATACATTAAGACCCATTCTTTTTTTTTTTTTTTTTTTTATTTATGATAGTCACAGAGAGAGAGAGAGAGGCAGAGACACAGGCAGAGGGAGAAGCAGGCTCCATGCACCGGGAGCCCGACGTGGGATTCGATCCCGGGTCTCCAGGATCACGCCCTGGGCCAAAGGCAGGCGCCAAACCGCTGCGCCACCCAGGGATCCCTTAAGACCCATTCTTTGTTAAGTTCTAAGAGTTTCGACAAATGCATAATATCACAAATCCATAATTACAGTATCATACAAAATAGTCTCACTGCTCTAAATACCCCATGTGCTTTACCTATTCTTCCTTCCTCCCCTGGACTTCTGGCAACTACTTTTTTTTTTTTTTTTTTTTACTGTCTGTACAGGTTCGCCTTTTCCAGAATGTCAATTAGAATCACAGAGTATGTAGCCTTTTCAGACTAGCTTCTTTCACTTAGCCATAAGCACATAAGGTTCATCTATCCATTTCTGTGGCTTTATAACTCATTTTTTAAAAAAGATTTTATCTATTTGAGAGAGAGAACATAAGCAGGGTGATGGGAAGAGCAGAGGGAGAGTGAGAAGCAGATTCCCCACTGAGCAGGGAGCCAGGCCTGGTGCCCAGAACTCAGGGATTGGATAGTGACCTGAGCCAAAGGCTTAGGTTAGTGCTTAACCGACAGAGCCACCCACGTGTCCCTATAACTTTTCATCATGGGATGTCATTACACTGTCTGGCTGTACTGTAGTTTGTTTCTCTGATTATCTATTCATCGCTTCTAGTTCTTGGTGAATATAAATAAAGTTGCTATAAATATTCATGTACAGGTTTTTGTTTGGACATAAGTTTTCAAATCAGTTGAGTAAATATGTAGGAGTGCAATTGCTAGATCATATGGTAGGACTATGTTTAGCCTTTTAAAGAAACTGCCAAACTGTTTTCTAAAATGGTTGCACTATTTTGCATTCCCACCAGCAGCGAATGAGTTTCTACTGCTCCATACTGTCTCTAGCATTTGGTAGTGTCAGTTTAAAATTTTGGTCACTGGAATAGATATGTAGTGGCATATTATCGTTGTTTTAATTTGCAATTCCCTTTTGACATGTTGATGTTGAACATTTTTTCATATGCTTATTTTCCATCTGTATATCTTTTAGTGAGGTATCTATTCAGATTTTTTGCCCATTTTTTGTTTTTCTTATTGTTGAGTTTTAAGAAGTCTTTGATCTACAGTCTTAATGCAATCCTTATCAAAATTCAAATGGCCTCTTCTGCAGAAATAGGAAAGCCAATCCTCAAATTCATATGTAATAGCAAGGGGCCCTGAACAACCAAAGATTAAAAATCTTTTTTAAAAAAAGATTTTGAAATGTAGCACAAGCTACAGTAATCAAAACAGTATGGTATTTTCACAATAAAATAAAACAGTATGGTACTGTCATAGGACAGATAAACAGAGTGACAAAATACAATCAAGAGTTCAGAAATGGTGGGATCCCTGGGTGGCGCAGCGGTTTGGCGCCTGCCTTTGGCCCAGGGCGCGATCCTGGAGACCCGGGATCGAATCCCATGTCAGGCTCCCGGTGCATAGAGCCTGCTTCTCCCTCTGCCTGTGTCTCTGCCTCTCTCTCTCTCTCTGTGACTATCATAAATAAAAAAAAAAAAAAAAAAAATATTTAAAAAAAAAAAAAAAAAAAAAAAGAGTTCAGAAATGGACACCAAGTCCATTCAATTGGGGAAAGAACAATCTCTTAAAGAGATGGTGCCGGGACAACTGCATTTCCACATGCAAAAGAATATTAACTTGGATTCCTCACACCCAATACGAGCATTAAAATGGATCAATAACCTAAAATATAAGCACTAAAATAATAAAACTCTTGGAAGAAAACATAGAGGTAAATCTTCATGACTTTGGAGTTAGCCATGAGTTCTTAGATGTATAAGCACTAATAACAAAGGGAAAAAATTAGGTAAATCAACTTCATTCAAACATTTTTGTGCAAAAAGGACACTATTAAGAAAGTGAGCAGACAACCTACAGAATGGGAGAAATATTTGGAAATAGCATAAGGCGTCTAATACCTATGATCTATAAATAATTTCTACAACAGAACAATCAACAGAAAGCAACCCAACTTAAAAATGGGCAAATAAATAACTTGAATATACATTTCTCCAAAGAAGATTTATAAATGGCCAACAGCACATGAAAAAAAAAAATGTCAGCGTCATTAATCATCAGGAAAATGCAAATCAAAACTACAATGAGATACCATTTTACACCCACTAGGATGACTGGAATAAAAACAACAGTAAATAACAAGTGTTGGTGAGGAAGTGGAAAAATTAAAACCTTTGTACACTTTGTACACATTGTACACATTGCAGCCTCTATGGAAAAACAGTTTAGCAGTCCCTCAAAAAACCAAACCTAGAATTACCAATATGACCCCAGCAATTCCACACCTGGGTATAATTCTGAAGGAATTGAAAGCAAGGACTTGAACAGACAATTGTACGTCAACATCCAATGCAGCATTATTCACAATAGCTACAAGGTGGAATCAATCCAACATAGAAGTAAACAAGATGCGTATGTGTACAGTGAAGATTTATTCAAACATAAAAAGGAATGAAGTTCTGATACATGCTACTATGTGGATGGACCCTGAAAACATCATGCTAAGTGAAATAAACCAGATATGAAAGGACGAATACATGATTCCACTTACATGAAATACCTAAAACAGGCAAATACCTAAAACAGACAGAAAGTAGATTAGAAATTTTTATTCTTATATTTTTTTAAGTAATCGCTCTACTCAACGTGGGGCTTGAACTCACAACCCTGAGATTGTGAGTTGCAAGCACCACCAATGGAGCCAGCCAAGTACCCCTAGAAAGGAGATTAGCGATCTCTAAGGGCTGAGGGGCACTGTGAGTTATTGCTTAATGGATACAGAGTTTCTGTTTGGGATGATGAACATATTGGGATGATGATAGTGATGGTTGCACAACACTGTGATTACACTTAATGCCACTTAATTGTACACTTAAAAATGGTTAAGAAGGCAAATTCTGTTATACTTTCCCACAACTTTAAAACATGAATAATGTATTATACCTCCAAACCACTGAGTCGTACACTTTAAATGGGTGAATTATAAGTCCATAAAGCTGTCTTAAAAGAATTCTTTGCTTGTTTTGGATATAAGTCTAGTATCTGACATGTATTTTGTAAATATTTCTCTGAGTATGTGGCTTGTCTTTTCATTCTCTTAACCAAAGTCTTTCACAAACAAGCCTTTTCTGGTTTGAGCATTAGCAGGGAGATGGAGAATGAGTGGGACGGTATGGGATCTATCTGCTCCCTGGCCCCATTAAGCCCTGTAGAGACTGCTGGCAGGAGTTCAGGGACTGTTCTCTAAGGGACACTGTGAGGCATGGGGACCAGGGACGTTCTACCTTTATCCCAACATGATAAGGTGCCACCCATGGGTGGCAAAAGATCTCCCAAAAGAGATCTTTTCTATGTAGAACTCAGGCAGCAGGACCTACAAGCTCCTGGCTTCCTCAGCCCTCTGGCTTTCTCATGAAGGGTCCTAGCAGTGACAACAGTAATGAGCACTTGAGTGGCTGTCATGCGTGTAGGACATCTACAAGGAAGTGACCAGAATCCCCATGGGGAACTGGAATAGCTCTTAATTAATAATTAATATTGTTAATACGACCTTCTTTGTATCCAAGGCTGATGATACCTGCGACAACTTTGGTTAAGCCTTCTATTCCTAATGAGCCCCAGGTAATCAATGCTAGTCCCTCCTAAAAGTGCAGAACACTGGGTGCATGATGATGATTGAGACCTAGACTGTGTGGAGGGCAGTCTAGCTTCCCCCAGACCTCCTGGAGAGGGTAAGCTTGAGAAGGTAGGGAGCACCAGAGCTGCCCGCATTGCTCTGCCAGCTGAAGAAGACCTCATCTACTATAATTACTACAAGCTCTTCTAGAAAGGGTTCAGTAATGACCCTGACCAACATTAGGGAGACCATATGTTGATCATTTATACCTTAGAGCTGTTGCTATTATCAGCTCCAAAGAAGGGACTCTAACAAATATCCAATCTTACTGTCTCCTTATAACCACACTGTGAGGAAGTTTTACAACCTCTACTTTGTAGATGAGAAAGCTAATAAGCAAGAGAGGTTATGTCATGCTCTGGAAGTTGTATAGCTATTCCCCATATTTTATTGCTCTTAACCAGGATGCATTCTATAATCAGTAAGTCCATTTGGTGTGATCATTTTCTTGTAATCATTTCTTTGACTAGAGGCATGTGACAGAACCAAGAGTTGATCACAGGCAGCATTCTTGCCACTACAGTATTTCCCTGTCAGGACCTTGGTGACAAGGACCTCAGAAAATGTGAGTTGGGGTGGGGGTGGGAAGGGAGGAGGGGAAAGAAAGAAAAATAAAGAAAAGAAGTGAATAAAAGCTAGACTCCTTAGTTAGTCCCAATTTTTTCTTTGTTTTGAAATTTATTTATGTTTTGAAATTGAATTCTCTGAAACTATAATTACTAGACTCCTCTAGTGTTTTTAAAAAACAATAATGACACCTCAAATTCATGAAAATCCTGAAGAGTTGTACTTCCTCTCAGAAGTAGTGCTGGAACTGTAAGAAAGATCTATCCTAAGATAGGCTCCACTCTGTTTGAAAGTATGACTCACAGAGAATTCTCTAAGTACTCTTCACACATAAAATCCCAAACTTTTACTTCATCAAAGCCCCAAGTCACCAGTTCATAAATCCCCTGCGCTGGCCACCAGCTCTGCAAGCTGGTACAACTGAGGTCCCTGATCATTTCGCAGGAAACCACCAGCCCTGGAGACAGAGCACTTTCACCAAACACCATTAGGCAGGCAACTGTTCACTGACTTGGTAAAGACTGTGATCGTCTGCTCTTGGCCCTGGGGATGCCAGAGAGGCCCAGGCACTGAATTATGACATCATCTTTGTTAATGACCACTGTGGCTTTTAATAACAGCCTGCTTCTCTCTACAAGGCTAAGTGTTTCTCTTGGCTGACTGCCACCAACTTCTTTTGTATTTGAGGAAAAAGTCGTGGCTGTTTAGCAACTGGTAATTTCAGGGATTAAAAAAAATACTTCTAGAAGCTTCTTTTCATCCTAAAGCTAATATTAAGGCAACATCAAATTTACAAGTTCATAGAGCAGAAATGCAGGCACTTTAGCTATACCATAGCCTCCAAAACAGGATTGGCACAAGACAACTCACTAGCATGTAGAAGAGAAGTATTAGAATTTGTATTTCTCTACAAAAGAAACAAACATTGTCAATTGATATTCAAGACTCTTCGTCTGTATGTCAAGAAGTCACATAATTCTAATAAGGTATACCAGGAACCCTAAGGCAGAAGACGTGCTTGTACGACACGGAGGAGTTGACAGTGGAGCCCTTATTCATTCTTATCACACTGAGAAATTATAGTTTCTGTGTGCCTGGTTAAATAGGAGTCATACATTCTATTATCTAGTTTTAACAAAGCTCTCAAAATAGAACAAGTGGGTTTTGGAAAGTGGCCAACTCTTTTAGTCATAGGTCAACCTTGTGGTATTCCACACATACCAATAGGGACCTACAGTTGTTACTCTTGAAATGTTTCAATTGTTACAGGGCCACTGCTCTGACCTACTCCCTCAGCCAAGTATACCTCCCAAGGCTCTGGCTTCTCTCAGGGAACCTCTGGACCTCCCCAAGATCCAATGACTAAGGGGTTAAAGTCTGGCAGAGTGGGTGGCCTCCAGACCCTATTCTAGAACTGAAGGCCCAGTATTTTTTTGATTGGTCAGCGCCTAGGGTATACCCATGTGAATCTTTTAACTGTCACCCCTACTTTACCTACTTTATCATCTTCTCTGAATGATCATCTCTGGCACAGCTACTGAACTCTTCCCATGGGCTCAGCATCACCCAATTTCCCAGGACAAAACTTTCTGACATCAGAGAGAAGATTTTTTAATAGACTCCACCATCAAATGGCAGGGCTGAGAGGCAGCAAGCCCTATCGGGCTGTGCCCCAGACCCAGCCTCCTGCCGTTCAGAGATCCAAGCTGCTTAGTGCCTGGTTCCTCAGGACTTAGCTTTTCTGAGAGGAGGCCTCCCTGTCCACTTGGTGATTTGCCTAGTGGCTCTGGATCCAGAACCTTGCTGTACACTTGACAATCTCTTCTCATTCATTCCACAAGCATTTATGAGTTCCTACTTTGTGCCAAGACAACCACACTAGACACTGGGGAGTCCCAAAGGAATTAGGTGCTGGTCACTGCCCTTGTGAGTCTATCAGAGGGGTCCTGTGGATTAACAGATGACAGAGATTCTGGGCCTCTGCCTTGGGCAAGGCACTTCTCTGATCTCTTTCATGTGTTATGAGATTCAATGAAGCAATGCCTGTGAAATGCTCAGTGTAGACCCTGGAGCACAGGAAATGCTAGATGAGTGTTAGGTGTTCTCCTTATAACCATTACTATTTTGTTCATGAGGCAGGGTGGCACAGGAGAGCTCACTGGCAGATGCTGGATGGAAGCCCTGAGACCCTAGCTGTGGTCAGCAGCTAGTCTGGCAAAGGAGTCTGGGGGAGTAGGGGCTGAAGTGATGTCACTGCATCCAATGCAACTGCCCGCCCATGGCTCTGCAAGGCTCCTGCCCATGCCCTGCCAATGCCCTTTCTGGCTGCCACATGCTGACTCACATCAGTACCTTGCCCACTATGCCCTGATGGCTTTCCTCCTCTGTCTCCCAATCCACAGTCAGGGGCCCCTCTCCACGAGGCTGTCCTGGGCACCCCATTTCACACAGCTCTCTCCTTCCCTCAGTATCAGTGTCATACAGCTTAGTACGTGAAATGCATCTTTTGTTTGATTTCTTAAGCATTAGCTACTCGGTCATAAACTTGGGTTGGTTAGAAGCAGGCACTTCAAAGCAGCTCACACAGGGCTGTAGCACAATAATATCATCGTTAATAACAACAGCAACCATTTCCTTTACTGAGCACCCACTGGGCTGGGTCAGGCACTGAGAGAGGCACCTTATACTTAGCATCTCTAATCCTCACAGCAACCCTGGGTGAACAGTCTTATGATTATTATCCTCATGTGTGGACCAAGAAACTGAGGCTAGAGGGATAAGTATTAAGTATTTGCCCAAAGTCACATAGCAAGTTGATGGAAGAACTGGGAACAGAACCCAGATCCATCTGTTTCCAGACATCACAATCTTTTCTCCTCTGAGCCAAGCAACTGCTCCTGAGAGTTAACAGATTAAACTGGGTGTGGATCGAGTTGGCTTTTATTTGAGTAGGGATAAAATTATTCTGCTTCTTCAAGTAGAGTCAGTTACCTTAAGAGTTCAGCTACTGCCAAGTCATCCTCTGTATCAGCTCTGGGCCTGTCAGCCCATCTGCAAACAGGTGTGCTTGTACCTCTGAGAGCACGTACTTGGCCTGTGACACACGCACAGCCTTGCTTCCTCTAACCAGGATTATGGAAGGGAGGATAGCAGACACATGTGTAACAGTAAAGGTGCTCTGTTCCACCATCATTACATCATGCTTGGAGCAGACTGCTTCTGCCATAACCCACTTTTTTATCCAGCAGCTGCGGCAGCAGAGAGGAGCTACAGGTGGGCAGGGCTGTGTGCCACCAGCTCCCAAACTGTACAGTGAAAGCTGGTGAGCTGCTAGAGGACCAGATGGCATTTCCTCCTCCTGCATAGTACTTCATGGCTCTATCCATTTGGGGTTTTTATGAGTTAGGGTGACATGGACTCCCGGAGGTAGGATGTGGGGTTACTGAGACTGCTGCTCTCTCGCTGAACCCTCTAGGTTTATGAGGGGCCCTGAGCACACTCCTGAGATGGATATTTGGGGGTCTGAGAACTGCATGATTGGGAAGTCTTAGCAGACATAGACCTGAGAATGGCCTTCCTCCTAAACATACTTCTGTGATTAGGTGCAAAATTACAGATCTAGGAACATACTGTAAATTCCTGAAAGTATAGGATATACTGCTCATTCATGCCCAGAACTAACCCTAACTCAGTTTTGGGCTCAAAGAGTAGGCTTTGGTGTTGTGAGCTGCAAATGCACAGAGGCTGCCTGTGGCCTTTCCAACTATGATGTAGAGAGGAGTTCTTGTTCTGGTGGGAAATACAATTTTCCATTTTCCTCCCATGGGTAAAGAAAGGACCAGAACGTGGAAGTGCTGCACTCACACTATCAGTATGGGTGAATGGGAAGGGAGCTACAGGCAAAGGATTTATACTCAGTTCCTCTACTTTCGGGCTGTGTGATCCTGGGGAGGTTACTTCACCTCTCTGAGTCTGCTGCCTTCACCAGGTGGTTATGTGAGCCAAATGAGAACGTGGATGTTTAGAGCTCCTAAATTAAAAAAAAGTGGCAGAAAGGCCAAAAAACAAACAAACAAAAAAAACCCAAAAAACTATGACTATTGCAGTTTCAAACCCCTTTGTATTCAAGATTATAAGCAATTTAGCAATGTCCTTGATGGCATTTATTTACTTTCTCATCTCTTTTTCCTTCAAGACAGTAAGTTCCTTGTGGACAGGGATTATGACTATATGATCTGTGTGTCCCCTTTGCCTAGCACGACTTGCATATTTTTATTGCTTTATTATTTCTGAAATGGTCTCCAAGGGTTCAGGCTATCTGGTCCTAGACAGGGCAGGTGTAATTATCTCCATTTATAGAAGAGGAAATTGTGGCTCAGCAGGGTCAATGACACGCTGAGGGCAGGTGGCTAACGTGCACTCTCAAAAGCATGTGACAATAATGGCTATTTCAATTATTTTGCCATTGGAATATTAGTTTATCACAATTGTTGGATCAGGACCAACATGCAAGAGAAATGGAAGAATCGGCTCCTGAAATACTTGGTGACTTTAGGATTTTTGTCCCAACCAAACAAGGGGAGAGAGGTAGATAGTTGAAAAGCTTATGAATCATTCTCTTGGCAAAATTCCCTCTGGCAGTTTGAATGCCTCATGACCCTTTCTTCCCAAGAGACTATTATTTAAAATTTAAATAATATTGTTCTTGGCACCCTGATGGACCTCTTACTCAGCTGACCCTCCAAAGGGTAGCAGTAGAGGAAGGTGACAGACGGGAGCTGCTGAGGACAAGGGAGGACCGTTTCCTTCCTCCAGTGACACAGGCCAAGCTTGGGAGGACTGGGTCAAAAAGTGAACTATGACCATAAAGAATCAAACAGACACATTTGGGAGAGTCTCTGAATAAGCTTTGTCCATGTATGCCCGGTGCAAGCGGGTGAGTGGGCAGGGGTGCCCAAACTGCACGTGAGACTGCCCAAGGACAAGTTCATCTGACAGGGCCATTGTCCAGGAGGTCACTGTTAACCTGTTCCAGCTCTGAGGCCAACCAAATCCTCCTCCACTGCTTCAACTCCGCCAGTTGGTCAGGTGAACCAGGATGGAGGTTATTTTGTCCTGGGGACAGATGACTGATGTGGCACTCAGTTTCATCAGAATGACCAACCTCGTTCTCTGTCATGACATCAGGAAGCAGAAGTTCTAGGCGCAGAGTCATTCTGCACTGTAACAGTTTATAACAACTATTTCTATTTAACTGCCTCTTTAGATTTTATAGCACAGTTTTATTGCCTTTGCTATGTTTGACAATCCCCTGAAAGGAAAAGAACATCCCCATGACAGTAGTTCCAAACTTTGCTACCCATTAGAACCACCTAGAGAGCTTTTAAATGTCCAGATCACATCCCCCCACCCCCCACCATCAAGTCAGAATTCTGCAGATGGACATCCGGATGAAGAGTTTTTAAAGGTCCATGGATTGCTCCAAGGTACAGTACAGTTTGGGAACCACATTGCCCTGTAAGGCAGGCTATGAAAGGGTTATGCCCATTCTGTAGATGGTAACACCAAGGCTAAGAGAATGAAATGATTAGCCTAAAATCAAGACCCTAGCAAATTGCAGAAATGGAACTTGAACTCGGAATTCCATTTCAAATGGTGGGTTCATTAATTTTTTTAAAAAGATTTTGTTTATTTATTCATGAGTGACACAGAGAGAGAGGCAGAGACATAGGCAGAAGGAGAAGCAGGCTCCCTGTGGGGAGCCTGATGTGGGACTTGATCCTAGGACCCTGGGATCATGACCTGAGCCAAAGGCAGACGCTCAACCACTGAGCCACCCAGGTGTCCTCATTAATTTTTTTAAATAACCTTTCATTTGACAAGTATGCTTTGAAGACTAGCCACATATGAGGCACCCGATATAAAGTGAGAGGCCAAATACATATGGCCTCTGCTTCCATGGAATTTCAGTCTAGTGATCTTTTCATTCAAACCAGTGAATGAATACAAACCCTTTGTATTTTGGAATTAATCTGTAATTATGCAGACTAGTTGAGTGCCTGGCAGGCTAGGATGCTCAGCAAAATAGCACTAGTGGTATTTTCATTGGACTTCAGGCACAGATTTGCCCATGAGAGGCCACAAAGAGGAGGGTGATCTGGCTTTGAAGTCACTGGCCCTGGATTCAAACTGTGGCTCTGCCCCCACCAGCTGTGTGATCCTGGACAGCTTTCTTAACCTCTCTAATCTTTAGTTTCCTCATTTATGGAATGAAGATTAGTAATACAAGTTTCACAAATTGCCGTGAGAACTACCTGAACCCCCCTGAATGGCATGCCCAGATAATGGAGGCACTCAGTCAACAGAGCTGTGATAGGGTCCTTACTAGATGCTGAGTGTGGCAAAGGACACAAAGCTGCATGAACGTCATGTTCCTGAGAGGCACAGCAGCCTCAAGTGTCCTTAGAATTTCTCCTCCTGTTCATTCTTCCCTCTCTAACCTCTATCCTCAATCCACTGTATTCATCTTCCTTTGTCCTTACATTAAGAGTAAGCACCTGATACATTTTAACTGCTAATGAGGACCTGACGCAAATCTAAAATTAACGAGAGAAACTCAAAAGGGACTAGACTATAAGTTAAAAGTTCAAGTACCAGGAATGCTATCTGAACTGTATTTCCATTTTAAAATTAGATTTATATTAAAAGAAAGGGAAAGGAAATGTAGAACCTCAAGCCATGTGAGTTTTTCTTTTCTACTGGAGCTTCATTTCTATAATCAACATTGAATTGATGCTTTATTCCCCTGTGAAACAGAATCTAATTTTTGCACTTAATGAACCTGAAAGTCTTCTTAAAAAGTTCTCATTTCATAAACATTATTAGCTCCGGGATCTGTATGTTCAGGGGATTACACGTATTAATCAAATAGCTCTTTCCCACTGATGTTTCTGGAGAGGGCACTGGAAGTCCTGTAGATGGGTCATGGCTGTTCTAGAGTGACACAATCTACTCTGAAGGACCCGCAGGGCGACCTCTCCTCCAGATGTCTCAAAATAAACAACTCTGTGCCCAAGGCCATATTTAGTGCCATCAAGCTACCGGCCTCTTCTAAGATCTACATCCTATGCTAAGTAAAACCAGTATTTAAAGTCTACTTTGAATGACCTACTAATAGCTTGCTGACTAATTACATGATTGGTTTATTGACTGGGTCATTACTGAATAGTCTGGAAATTTTTGTCCGCTTTCACAGATGAGTGTTCAGTCTGTAAGTTAGTCTATACATTAAAATGTAAATTAATAAAGCTATTAATATGAATTCCTCAGTGCCTACCAAGGGACAGGTTCATGGTAGGTGTGGAACAAGCCAACTCACTATTTCAAGTTTCTGCTTCCACAATACCCTATGAAGTAACACATCCACCCAACATGATACAGTTGATAAGCTGTAGAGCTGGACTAGAAACTCAGGCCTGGGATCCCTGGGTGGTGCAGCGGTTTAGCGCCTGCCTTTGGCCCAGGTCGCGATCCTGGAGACCCGGGATCGAATCCCACGTCGGGCTCCCGGTGCATGGAGCCTGCTTCTCCCACTACCTATGTCTCTGCCTCTCTCTCTCTCTCTCTCTCTCTCTCTGTGTGACTATCATAAATAAATAAAAATTAAAAAAAAAAAAGAAAGAAACTCAGGCCTATGGGCCCCTGAGGTTCATATTAGCGATCTCTCTTCTCACACAGCTTTACACTGCATTCTGCAATAACCTTTGTCAGCCACATCAAAGACAAGGTTTGATCCATCTACTGAAGTGAGTGTTTCCTGGCTGCCTCATTCCACTACACTCCTGCCTTTTACCTTTAATACCTTCTCAAGAGAGAGAAATGGGGGACACATGAGCAACACCTAGTGTTCTCCCCACAAAGGTTGGGGAAATGACAAGGACTGGGAACAGAAATTAAATATGCTCCCCAGGAGAGCAAAATAGAGCAAGGTTTGTCAAACACAATCAAACTCTGGCTGTGAAATCAATTTAGTAGGGAGAAACCACCATTTTAAAAGATGATGGGGCACCTGGGTGGCTCAGTTGGTTGTCTGGCTCTTTATCTCAGCTTACATCATGATTTCAGGGTCATGAGTTCAACCCCTGCATTGGGCTCCATGCCAAAAAAAAAAAAAAAAAGATGACAAAGACTTGAGTTGAAAATATCAGGCTGCATCACGTTTAGGAAGGGTAGGTACTATTTTGCTCACTATTCACTTAGCTGCCTGTGTGAGTGTGCACCCATGTGCAAAGCACATTTGTGGGTACACTTGTGATGGAAAGTGTACTTTTAGGTGCAGGTGTGGCTTAAACATCTGAGAAACACTGTGGCACAGGAGGGTGCTTACCAGTGAGGGACTCAAACTGCCAATCTGAATCTCGGCTCTGACCCTTACGAGGTGCATGGCCTAGGTACTTTACCTGACTTTTCAAGTCTCAGGCTCCTTCTCTGTGAAGCAAGGATGGTAACACTACCTATTCCATGACATGTGTCATGTGCAGCAACGTGTCTGACACCTAGTAAGGACTCACTAACTAAATGCCAGCTATTGTAAATACAGCACTTTGGGCAATCAGTGGATGGCAAGCAAGGGCAATGCTCTGCATCCCATCCCCAGAATCATTTAAATTCCAGATGCATTCATCCATCTGCTCTGTGGGAATCCCCACCTACATGTCTCATAAACCTGTCAAACACCACATGCCCCAAACCAAACTCATCTTCCTTGCCAGACCTCCATCCTGCATTCTCTCCTCAACAAGGGAACCACCCATGAGCCTAGAAGAAACTTCAGAG
This sequence comes from Canis lupus familiaris, assembly GCF_011100685.1. Taxonomy (NCBI): domain Eukaryota; kingdom Metazoa; phylum Chordata; class Mammalia; order Carnivora; family Canidae; genus Canis; species Canis lupus. The sequence continues at coordinate 13,085,106 of NC_049242.1, read as the reverse complement.
GCATCCTGTGCTCCTCACAACTCAACCCATGTATGTAGTCATTGCTATATACAATGAATGTAGCAGAATTAATGCATGAAGAGTTAATTAGGCCAAGTGTCCAGATAGTTTTATCTCTTGAATAGTTCTCATTCTTCTTCTCTTGCCCAGCTTGCTCATTCTCATACTCCTGTTCTCTTCAGTGTCATCCCTGGTCTCTAATAAATTAATGGCTCTTCAACAGCTGAACACTGGTGTCAGCTACTCTCACTCAAGCTCTCATTGTCCTGCTTCTGGAATGCACCTTTTAGAACTTCTACCAGATGTTTTCCAAAAACCAAATCAGACAATTTCAGTTCCTAACCAAAACATCTTTATCAAAGTCTGTAAGGTTTTTCATGAATTATGCATCGTTTCTGGCTTCATCTCCACCAACCTCCACGTGGTGGCTTTCAATACAGCAAACTCTCTTATCATTCCAAGCAAAGGCCTCTATATATGCACATGTTGGGTTCTCTGCTATGAGCAGCCTTCTATGCCTCTCTGCCAATCACTAAAGTGCACTGAAGGATGAAAGGTCATTGACTTAAACTTATAATTAAGTGCTCTGAATCTCAAAGTTCACTGTACATCAGGAGTACCTGGCTTGCTGGTTTAAAATTTCAAGCCCTAGGCCTCCACCTGTAAATGTTGATTATAGCAGAGCCAGGGCTTTTCACTTGTACCTCTGAGATTATGAGAAACTACACCAGAGATAAATGTTTTGCACAAATTCTAATCCACAACACATAGATTCAAGAGTAAAGGGGAGTGTCTTGTCTTTGGGAGTTACCTCAATAGAGATTCATTTAGGACAATTTCTTAAAGAAGGGGGCTGGGTGGATGCTGACTTATTAGTAAAGATATATCTTTTTAAATGAGCAGCAATGACGAGAAGGAAAAATACTGCTTTTTAATATAATTCTCTAATAATGTTACTGCCTTAAAATATGAAGACTGCATAGTGAAAAAGCACAACAATAGCACTAATCATTATACACTGTTGTAGCAAGATCTCTCTCTGACCCTAGTGGAAAATCTTGAGAGTCCTGGCACTGGGTAGGCTTATAACAGAGAAAGAACTTCAGCTGCCCTGCCTATGGAGAAGACAGAAGCCAAGTTGTTTCTACTGAGTCTGAAACAAAAGGATTTCTCTGTTATTTTCCCATTAAAAAAAAAAGAAAAAGAAAAAGAAAAGGGAACAGAAGCTTCAAGTTAAGTATCCGAGCTTTTGAGACAATTAAGCCTTGGTAAGAAACCAGGATCAGAGGCTGGCTTTTTATAGGGAACAAATCTCTGAAGTAGTTTTATGGCTGAAAGTTAATGCAAAACAGATAACCCAAGGCATTGAGATAAGGACCTTAGAATTCTTTGCTCATTGCTGTCTCTGTTGAGATGTCTACCATCTGTCCCATTCTTCTTATTCAATCTACTCATCATTCATTCATTCATTCATTCATTCAACTTGCACATACTGTGTGACACACACAATTCTAGATACAGGTTTAAAGAGAGATGAAAAAGCCTAAATCTCATGTTCCAGTAGGAGAAATCAACACAGAAGATAAAAGACTAAGTTATTTGTCATTCAAAGTTACAAAACAAAGCAATGACATTCATTTGACAAAAATTTGTTGAGTACTTACTCTGTGTAAGGCAGTGTGCTAGGCTGAGGATACAACTGTGAAAAAGAGAAGTTCACATGTCAGCAGGGAAGACACTTACTAAATAAATGATTATACAAGGAATCCTTTTATGATAAGAAATACCACAGAGCAGATGCAGAGGACACTATTAAAGCATGGGAGGAGCTGGGAGCCCTGATGTAGATGGGGGGAAGATGATTAGGAAAGCCTTCCCTAAGGAAGCAACATTCGAGATGAGATACGAAAGATGAATGAAGAGTTAATTAGGCCAAGTGTCAAGGCAGAGCTGATCAGAAAAACACTCTAAGTGGAGAAGAAGCAGCATGTTCAGAAGCTTAGAAAGGGAAAGGAGCCCAGGCAGAACCAAGATGGTGCAGCCTGTGGGTGACTTTGCTAAGGACTTCGGTTTTCAGCCTCAGGGCACTGGGAAAGCACAAAAAGATTTGAAATATAAGAGATATCATTAACTTCATGTGTTTTTGTTTGTTTTGCTCATGATTGCTTTGGCTACAGTGAGGAAAATTTTTGGAGGGACTAAGAATGTGCTAATAACTTGGGAAATTCCTGCAGTAGGACAGGTGAAAGGTGACAGCAGCTTGGACTAGAATGGTGGATGCAGATGGTGAGAACTGGAAGGATAAGAGCTGTATGGAGGAGATAAGATGCACAGGAGCTAGTGACCAAGGAGATTAGGGGTTGAGTGGGAGGGAGAGGGCAACAATCACTGCAAACATAACTGGATGGATGACTGTGGTGGCATCCCTGAGGTGGGACACCAAACAAAGGAGCCCAGGATATTTGGGGCAGGGGGTGGAAGTAGAGGAGCACATCTCAAATTGTACTTGACACACACTGTGTCTGACAGCCTGTGAGACAGCCACCTGAAGATGTCATGTAGGCAGTTGGACTGTAAGTCCATCTGTAAGTCTGGGTCATAGAGACAGGACTAGAAAATGAATCTGGAAACTGAAACTGTTAGCAAACAGGTGGTAATTGAGACTCCATAGAGAGACTTGAGAGTGGGGGAAGAGCCTAGGTGTGAGCCTGGAGGAACTTCAGCATTTAAAGGCTGGATAAAGGAAGATATGGCACTGGAGGAAGCTGAGAGGCAGAAGGGGAACCGCAAGTTGGGTTGTCACAAGTTGGCCGAGGAAGAGCATTTCAGGAGAGGACGGTCAACACTGCTGAATTTCTCTGAAAGGTTGAGTAACATGAGGACTGAAAGCCATCCACTGGATTCAGAAAAGAGGAGGTCCCCTATAAGCCAGTGAAGGTTGGCCCCAGGAAGACCGAAGCGTTGGAAGAGAGAGCAGGGGGTGGGGAAACAAACAGCAAACACACGCAACTCTCAAGAGTTTAGCTACTAAAGGGGAGTGGTTTCAGATGGAGAGGCTGGAGCATGTTGAAATGCTGATGGGGGGAATTCCTCAAGAAGGGAGAGAATGGGAGCCAGAGCCCAGGTGGAGAGGTGAGGGGAGGTCCCCTCAGCTGCTGTTAACAGGACAGAAGGAAGCATGGACACATGGAGGTGCTGTGTACTTCCATGCACCATGCAGAAAGCATCTGCTGGGAGGGAGGGCTGGTGATGTCAGAGGAAAAGTTTTAAAACAGAGGTTATGAAGAGTTTGAGTACAAGGTGATCAGAGAAACGTGAGATTTCTGAGCCCTACAAAGGTCTCTGTTGACACTGGTGATCACTTTCTTCTGTTGCACCTTTTCCTCGGGTGAGGCTTGACTGCCTGCCACAGGCACAGAGAAAGTGAGTGCTCAGTTTATCCAGGGTTGTGATTTCTCTCAAGAGTACAGTGAAACATAGAGGCATATAAAATATGGGGTACTGCCAGGAGGAGTGGGACTAGTGGCTTCCAGGTTGGACTGGATCAGGCTGGTGGCCAGGAACAATGACCAGGATAGGTAGGTGGGTGAGCAAGGCGGGATCACTATGGAGACAGGAGACTGTGGGGAGCTCAGTGGGTTGGCCAAACAGGCAGTGTCTCTGGTTTGAGTGTGTCATTATAATCATTGATTTCTAGGATTCTAGGATTTCTGTGATTCACATAGAGGAATTTCGCTCAATGCCAAGGTCCAGGGTGTGACTCTGGGAGCAGCTGTGGGGGAATGGAGAGGAAACATTTCCCAGTTAGAGAGGCAGGGTGTTGGAGGAGCCAGCCATACTGATGCTCAAGTAATCCAAGATGATGGCAGGACTGGGGTAGAGAACGTCTATAACCTGGTGCCAAAGCCCTCAAGGAATGAAAGTGGAAGTGACAGCAACCAAACAGAGGAAAGGTCAGTATCTCTAAATGGCACAACTCTTAGAGAAGGAGCAGGGAAGCAGACTTGGTTTCTGTGAAAGTTATTTCCTTTAAAGATTTTATTTATTTATTTATTTATTTATTTATTTATTTATTTATTTATGAGAGCAAGCAGGAGTGTGAGCATAAGGAGGGGGGAGGGGTAGAGGGAGAAGGAGAAGCAGACTCCCTGCTGAGCAGAGAGCCTGATGTGGGGTTCTATCCAAGGACCCTGAGATCATGACCTCAGCCAAAGGCAAATGCTTAACCGGTTGAGCCACCCAGGTGCCCTATTTGTCTGTTTAAATAGGAGGATGAGAGAAGGGAGTTCTAAAATAAGAGGAAATGAAATGATGCTTACCTGTGTCCTGACTTGGAGTGCTCAGGAGTGTGAAAAGAAGTGTGAGAGGGGTTAACAAGAAAGTCAACTCAAGGTGAGAGTTATAGATGTTAATAGACGGAGCTGGAGAGAATATTCTGGAAGAGACTGAAGATATTAGGGAAGGTTGTTTTTCCTGTAACCCAAGTGGAAGTGAATGGGGCCAGGAATGGAAGGCTGGGTCAGGGGTAAGAATGTACAGACATAAAGTCTGATAGATGCAAACAGCCTCAACCCTCTGATAAATCCTATTCATCTCAAGTCTGACTCAAGTCTTAGCCCTGGAATAAAGCCCTTCATAGCTACTCTCATTCATACTTCCCTCCATTTCCCAAAATGTTTTCCATTCTGAAAGTCAGAATCACACCCCAAAAGAAAGACAGTGGAAAAGGCCATTCTTTAGCATTTGTGTTAGGAAGCATCCTCTTTAACTACCAGAGGCCTGGCAGGACATAAAATTGTAATTAGGAGAAAGTAACCTGTTGCTCATCTAAAAAGAAGGTCTAGAGAATTGGAAAAAAAAGGATTCCTTTTTTTTTTTCTTTTTAACTATCAAAAAAAAAAAAAAAAAAGAATGCTTTTGGGTTCAAGTACAAGCAAGAGCTCCACTTGTTAAGCCATGGGTTAATACTGTTGCAGGTAATGACCAGCCATGTAGCCATAAGCAAGTTACTCAACTTCTCAGAACCTCAATTTATTAATCTGTAAGTGGGCTCATAATATCAATTCTACAAGGTCATCAGAAGGTCACATTAAATCATTTGTGTATTCATTCAACATATTTACTGTGTGCCTTACTACATGCCAGGCATTGTGCCAGTAGCTGAGCTATGGCAGTGCACAACATAGGCATCATCCTTGCTTTCCTGAAGCCTGCAGATCAGAGGGAGAGACATGACATAAATAATATCACAGTAATTGCCAGTGTCATAATCCAGGGCGCCAGGCACCAAGCTCCGTGCCCGGTTCAGAATGCACACCCCTCACACACATTAAGTTAGTTCCCTCACTTTATTAACTTCTCCCCAAGGGATGTAACACATGCTGTTTGTGAGTACATGCCAGTTCCTTCTTTTAGAGGTATTCTGGGGCTCTCACCGTAACCGGGTACCAGGTCAGGCCCTCCCAGACACAGATGGGGCACTGACGAGACCCCTGCAAGGGGTCATTCCTGTTCTCTCCAGGCTCCAAAGTCAAAGGAGCCTCGAGAAAACGACCACATCAAGTCACATAGCTCAATCTCCAAAAACCTTTGGCTTCCTAGAACAGAAAGGGCAAAGGCATCAACCAGTGGGGTTAGGCCTGATGCCAGGCCTTGGGTGTTGAGGGTGAAAATGGCAGCCTCAGAGGGGCCTGGGAATGCTGCTACAGCCCTCTCCCTAGCTCATTGGTCCATTAGAATATGAAGGGTGGGGGAGGGCCCTTTACTAATGGGCTCAAGCCATTTCTGGTGAAAGAAAGTCCCGGTTTCCCTCACGTTTACTCAGGAGTGACCATGTGATGAAAGATCTCTGGGCACAAAGGCTTCCTTAACTCCCTCATGCCCTAGGACAAAAGAATCAGGCCAAGGCACTGACCCTGCTCTCTGTGAGGTGGCAGCTGTGCATCCTGAGCCGCTGGAGAGAGATTTTCTCTTCTGCCCTCCCTCATCAACCAGAACCTGCTCTGTGCGCTGGGCATCCTCAAATCTGGGGAGGCCACCCTAGGGGTGGAGGGTAGAGGCCGCCTGGGGTGGAGGAGGCTGCCCGAGGGGGAGGCCACCTGAGGGGGAGACCTGGGAAGGCACACAGCCTCCTAATAGGAAAGCTCTCTCTTTTATTCCTTTAACAGCAAGTGGTAGGGAATAAATCTCACTGGCTTGGGAATTCCAGCCACTTTATTTCGGACACTGACTGGAGACTCATATGCTCTCTCCTTTCTCGGTGCTGACCTCACCGTCACCTGCACGGCCCTGGAGCTTTAAAAATATCTGTCAGATTTACTGCAAATGTTTGTTTAAAGTGTGACTCCCCATTTAGACTCATAGGTTTCCTTATGGCAGGTACTGTGTCGTTCTTATTTTTACCTTAGCGCTTGGGAGCTAAGAAATGTTTGGGGGTAGGGGGAGAGGGAGAATGAATGAATGAATGAATGAATGAATGAATGAATGAATATACATGAATGAATGAACAAATATAGGTCTTCAGGATTGGACAACTAGATGAAGAGATGCCAATCTGGACTTTAGGGACTCTGCTGGGTCTTCAGGGTTTCCCTAGGGGTGCTAAGCAGGGAGTGTCATGGGAATGGGGGTGTGTCCTGCTTCCTCTACTACAGCTTAACCCAACTTTTATGATATTCACTGGGCTTCCTTACTCGAGATTTTGTTTAAAAGAAGGTTCTGTGGCAAAGCGAAGTGTCTGGAAAGATACTGGGCTAGATTATTTTATTTCCCTTAGGTCCCTTCTGGGTTTGCTGTTTTCCATGGTGGGCAAGCACCTGCACCTCCTGCTTCTGACCATACTGTGAGAATATTTTTCTGCGTCTTAGTTCTGGAAGGCCACAGGATGAATGGCATGAGTAAGGGAATTCACCTGTCAAGTAGCCACGGTGTGTTCTGCTTGGGCCAGAGCTCCAGCAACTAAGCCGCTGCCCCCTGTCCTCCACATGCCCTGTTCTTACGAGTGTGCTGTCCCATCATAGTGACAGCGTGAGGGACTACAGCACTTCTGTGGCCTGTCCCAAACTGGGAGGGGCTCGGCCCACACAGGATTGCATTGCTGCTGCAGGCAGAATGGTCACGAACGCTATCGAAGAAGAGCTCATCATTCAAGTTTGAAGAGGATACCATGGGCTGGCAACCTCACAGGACACATCAACACCGTTACGGAGAGACTCCTGTGACTTTACCTCTTTACTCACCTAGAGCCTGTCTAGTAAGCACGTTCTGTGCCTGGGGCTGTGTGGGGCAGTGGGATATAGAGATGAATTAGAGAAAGTCCATTTGGTTAAGAAGCTCACATCCCAGTGATGGATACAAAGAAAAGGAAACCGTTCAAGATGTTAAGCACACAGAGGAATGTGTCAAGCACTCTGGGGACAGAGAGGAGGGAGAGAATGATTCTTCTTGAGGGCTGGGGTGAGCAGTGGGAAAAGCTTCACAGAAAAGTCACATTTAAATTAGACATTAACTTTGGACATGCCTTCAAGCCTAGAGGCAGGAGAGGAAAAGGTGGGCAGGCTTTATTAGGGAGGAAGGAGAAGACATCTGGGGAGCTGGATCATACTGGGGTGATCCAGTATGGGGGGAAGGGCTGAAGGGCAGTGGTATGTCAGGCAGCTGGATCCAGGGTCAGGTCTGATCAGATTGAAATGCAGGCCTGAGCCTGCAAGCTTTGCTAATTATAGTTCTCTGGAGGCCGCAGGGAGCTCCTAACAGGTTTTAAAGCACTGTCTTCATGTGCCATGCTAAGGAATGCTAATTATCCTGTAGGCAACGGGGAAGGCCCTCAAGCACAAGCACTGAGCACGCAGGTACTGATCCAGTCTTCACACTGAAGAGCCCTCTGGCAGCCGATTGGCGGAGCCTGAAGGCTATAAGGCTGCGATGGGCCCCGCCCCACTGCCCAGGTGAAGGAGGAAGATGCTCTACACCAGCGCAGGGCAGAGGACAGAGTGGAAGAAAAGGGATAGTTTCAAGGTACATTTCAGAGGGAGAGAAAGCATGATATGATGCCTTCTTGTGTACTGAGTTATTTGGGAAAGGTAGAAAACATGCAGGCCTTGGATGTTTGTTTCAAGCCAGGGAAACTGAGGCCAGTCGCCATTTCTATTTTTCAGCACTGCTTAAGTATCTGTGCTGGAGTCTTTACCGTCTGCTTGACACTCTTCCTTTCCTGGGCCTGATTAGCCATCCCAGCATTGGAGGAGTTACTGATATCAGCCTTCATGGTTTAGAATGTGGCAAGTGACTGATCAGTTGTTCTATTCTGATTCTCTACAGAGATCCTATTATAGGGTGAATTGTATCCCCTCCCCACCCCCCAAAATTCATGTGCTGCAGTCCTAACCCTTAGTTCTGTAGAGCGCGATTGTATCTGGAGCAGGGGCTTTTTAAAAGAGGTAATTAAGTTAAAATTGGATTGTTCCAGTGGATCCTAATCCATTATGACTGGTGTCCTTAAAGAAGAAGAGATTAGGACACAGACAATACAGACAGAGGGAAGACCATGTGAAGACACAGGGAGAACACAGCCAGGTACAACCCAAAGAAAGAGGCCTTGGAAGAACCCCAAATTGCTAACACCTTGATCTTGGACTTCTAACCTTCAGAACTGTAAGAAAATTAATTTCTGTTGTTTAAGCCACACAGTCTGGTATTCTGTTATGATGTCCCAGCAAAGTAATACACCTGTGGACAAAATCTCACCTACAGTCCAAGTCTACCTGAAATCAGAATAAGCAAGGGCTGGGAACTGGGGCCATGCTCCTTCCTTTTATTTCTCCGGTTAGTCCAGCTTCTCCACTGGCCTGTTTTGCTATTGTAGTCACAGCACCATGACCACAGATAGGCAGGTAAGTCCAAAGAGTTCAATCACTGTAACAAGAATGCCACTGGGTTGTTACCAGCCGTGGACTGGTTCTTTTTTCTAGAGTCCCCCAGTTGGTTCACCAAACTGACAATAACCTAACTCTCAGCACATGCTTAGAGCCAGTTTCATAGGCACTGAGAGGGAGAATGTTCCGTATATACCACAATAACTATTGAGTTTTGTTGAAAAAAATACCACTTGGAAGAACAATATAAACAGAATCCACCTTTAAGAGGCAAAGGCTATCAGAGAGGTCAAGGAACACTTCCCTAGCTGTGGTGACTTCCCTAAATCCAAGGAGAAGAAGTGTGAGGCCTCTGGCCTTAAGTGGAGAAATATAGGGCATCTCATTGTAACCAATAGGAAGCCATGGTTTTCATAGACAATTGCTGGATGTAGCTAGCATCTCTGCATCTGAGATAAGCAATTTATCTAAGGATTGTTACTGAAACAAGCAACAAAGGAGCATTTTCACCCAATTCCTATCCAGATTTTGAGATGTTGAGTTTTCTTTGTTTCTGGCTAGAAACCACAAAAAGGGTTAGAATGATGCCATCTGGAACATCCATAGAAATCCTCAAATTCAGCGAGACCTGCAGAACAAACTGCCTGGTCACTCTTCTAGAAAGAGAGCCAGTTGAGGTGGAAGAGCCCAGAACTTTGGAGTCAAGGACAGCTGGTTTGAATCCTGGCTCCACTGGTCACTAAGTATGTGACTTCAGGCGATTTATTTACCGGTCCATTAGCCTCTGCTTCCTCATCTAAAAGCTGACACAGACCCCTTTGCACAGGGTTATGAGGAGGATTCAGTGTGACCATGTATGAAAAGATAACAAAGAAGTGACATGGAGGTGATGTCTGTGGACCAGGCTCACTGCCGGGAAGATGACTCACTTCTGCATACCTATGCTGCAGTGCCCCGTCACCCTGGTAAATTAATGCAGCGGACCAGCAATTCCTCAAGCTTTCTACTCACATGGCAAAAGTTAGCAGGTACCTGCAAAATGCCGGCCTTGTACCACACCAAACAGACAGGGTCCCCCTCTGGGAACTGACAATGTCATTCCCAACCAGTTGGGAATTTTACCACCCATCACAAAAGGATCTTAGGATGCGCTGGACCGCTTTCTCAAAAGGTCCACAGGAGTCAAAAGAGTAACAACAATTATCATCACCTACTTTGGTCTTATGCTTAATATTTTGTGAGACATGCAGACAAGTTTCACATACATTACATTAGCTACCCAAAGTCTCTGGAACATGAACCAGCGAGTTGGCTGAGCGGGGCCACAAGCCTGATCTCCATCTAACTCTGAGTTCAATGGGTATTTAACATGTATCTTTTCCCTAAATCCAAAGGTAATATGTGCTTATTATACACTAAAAAGTTAAGAAAAATTAAATAAAAATTACACCTAATCTCATCACTCAGAGATAAACACTGAATTGTTTAGTCTGTTTTCTTCTAATATCTTTTCTTTTCTTTTTTTTTTTTAAGATTGTATTTATTTATTCATGAGAGACACACAGAGAGGCAGAGACACAGGCAGAGGGAGAAGCAGGCTCCATGCGGGGACCATGATGTGGGACTCGATCCCAGGACTGAGATCATGCCCTGAGCTAAAGGCAGACGCTCAACCACTGAGCCACCCAGGTGCCCCTCTTCTAATATCTTTTCTATGTTTAAGAAAAAAACTTGTTTAAACAAAGTTGAGATCATACTATATAAAAAATTTCCAAATCCGTTTTTCACTTAAAATTATATAATAATTTTATATAATTATTACTAAATATACTAAAACTTCAACTTAAAGCATTTTTAAAAATCTGAAAAACACTCCAACTGATTATCTAATAATTCCTATTTTGTATAATTGTTTCTCAGTTTTCATGATTATAAATTATGCTGTGATGAGCACATAATTAATTCGCATTTGTTTTTTTTCTTATTTATTTGATTTGATTTTTTTTTCTGACTGCTTTTTAGACTAAACTACTATAGGCCTTTAGAGACTGATAACTCTTATTCATTCATTCAACAAATATTTAATGAGTATCTGCTAGGTGCTGGACAACATTTTAAATTGGTAATACAGTAGTAAGCAATAATTAAAAAATTCAAAACTGACAAAATATCCTTGTCTTCATGAAACTTATATTCTAGGGAAGACTGAGTGGCTCAGCAGTTGAGCATCTGCCTTTGGCTCAAGTCCCACATCGGGCTCCTTGCAGGGAGCCTGCTTCTCCCTCTGCCTGGGTCTCTGCCTCTCTGCGTGTCTCTCATGAATAAATAAATTAAATCTTAAAAAAAAAAAAAAAAGAAAGAAAGAAAGAAACTTACATTCTAAAGAAGTCAAGCAACTTTAAGACTCTTTAGGAATATTGCCAAATCAGCATATAAGTAGCCATCCTATTGCATTTTTACCAGCACTGAGTTTAAATTTTTTGACAATTTCATTACAGCTAATGGCAGTGTTGCATTCTTTAAGGACTTCCCCACTTTCCTCTCTGCCCTCATGCATTTGCCAACTCCACAAAATATAAGTAGATTAAAGAGATATTTAGATTCCCAACCAAATGGCAAGTCTCAAAGTCATTGTTTTTCCTCCAGTGAGTAAACAATCCCAGCCCCAGATCAAGGATGGCAACAGTGAAACCACTTCCTATATTTTGCAAGGTAGCCCTTGATGGTAGCAGGGAATGATGATAACAACTATGTCCTGTTAGGGCTTGATATGTCTGAGAGCTGAGTCAGCATCAAGTTTCTCCAGCCAAATGCCAGGTCTCCTTGGGGGACCAGGCAGGACAAGACAGGTGAGATCTCTGCAGAGCAGGCCTGAGATCAGAGTCAGATCAGTTCTTTCACTGAAGCACTTGGTAAGCGATACAGCACTGAATGGTAGAAGGGAGATCTGGGGGGATGTTGAAGACTTTGATAGGCTCTTATAATACGTATGGAAATATATTTTTTGAAAATAGTGAATAAAATAAAAATAAGGAAAATGAAAATATTAGATATAATATTTTGGAAGTGTTTTATCATATCTTAGAAATTTTCAGAATGTTCTTTTTACAATAAATACATATATAGTGGTTACAGTGTATCAGGCACTGATTTGAGAACTTTTACCCATATAATCATCAAACCTGCTTATGTTATAGATATTACCATCCTCATTTGGCGGATGAAAAAACAATTTAGGTCAGGAGGGGTTTACTGAGTATCTTCTATGAATGAGGCATTGTGCTGGCCCAGGGTTACAAAGCTTATGAGTGGGAGGCTCAGAGCCTGGATCTGGCTCAAGATCTGTCTGAATCCAGGCTCTCACTCTTTCTACTATGTCTTGCATAAGGGAAAAATGTTGTCTTGTTTGGGTTGATGTCTAAGAGGCGATGCTGGCTCAGGGCACAGTGCTCTTGGAACAAAATGCCAGAGCTAGAAGAATAGCAGCTCTCAGCTGTGCTGTGCTTTGGGAGGGCAGCTATGCTATGAGGTTCATATGGAGGAGACCCCCCCCACCAAGCCCTCCAAGTCCCCAGTCACTTTAATACAGTCCAGGTGATTCAGAATTTATCTTCTTGGTTCAGAATCCTCTACGCAATAAACAACAATCTCTAGGAATTCCAAGAAGTGTTGTTACAATCCTAGGCCTTGGCATTAAAATCAGTTGAACCTTCAGTTATTGAAAATTCTCTTATATTTTTCCCCTGACAACTTGCACTGTACCTCAGACTGCTTTGATAGCTCCCTTAATGGTTGCCTTCATATTTCAAAACCTATGAAATTACATATTTGAAGGGATTATTCTTTTTTTTTCCTATGGAAAGCACACACACCCCATAATGCCTTAATAATGGTAACCAGATGGATTGAGGGGTCTTTGACAAGGGGTTTCTTCAGCTAATTTGAGAACATACTGAATTTCAGCTTTTCTGACTAGTGCAAAAATGAACAGAATGTAAAGTGCCCTATAAATTTCCTACTTGTGCAATTTTAATACTTTCATCATAGTCAGATGAAATATATTTAAAGCCAACTCTCCCCCTTCTCCATCTGTGAAAGTACAGGTTTTGATTTTTACTCAGTAAAGTCCAAGAAAATGTTTAACCAGAGGACTGGATACTCCAAAGTAGTTCTCACTCCAAATTCAGCCCGTGACACGTCTGGTCAGTGTATAAGCTCTGGCCACCTTTATCACTCTCAGAAGAGTCCAAGAGACTTTCAGGAGCTTTCTTATCTACACACAGAATCATAAAATATCAGTCAGAGGGGACCTTAATGATCATCTGGTCTACCTCTCTCCTGTTGTAACTGAGGGAATAGGTTTTAGGAAGGTTCTGGACTTGGCTAAGGTCACATTGCACAGTAAGTGGCAGAGTGTAGACTTCAACCACATTCTACATGTAATGTTCATTTGTTATGTCACTTTGCCTCTCTCTTCTGCTTTCCTTTTCTGTACTTTCTCTCCTTTTCTTGTTATGCTTTCCATTTCCCCTGTCAGAACCAGGTCTTGGATGATGATGAGGTGGGCCAAACCAGAGTGGATTGGGCTGTGAAGAACAGCCACAGCAAGGTGCAACAGGCAACAGAAGAAAGGTTCTGGCAACAGGCAGCTAAAAAAGTTTGGGTGACAGGTCCAGCATAAGGTAGAGGCTCTGTGATAGATGGTCTGTGTAATGCTGGGAATTCGACATTAGACAATACACATAAATGTATAAGTACATTAGATAAGCAGCAAGTAGCAGGGATCCAGAGTCATGAATTGCCTTTCAGTGATACGGACTTGCATTCATAAGACCCGAGGTATGGTACCAAGGCAGGAATGCAACCGCAGGGGTTCTAGTACTGGCAACTGGAACCAGAATCTGGAATTCCGTATCCAGGAACATGTTTACAAGATCAGGTCAGAACCAGCAGTGAACTGCTGCCCAGAGTTCTTAGACTCTTCCAAACCAGTGTAGTAGAAACAGTTAGTAGCTGATCAAACAGGCCATGTACCTTCACAAATCTAGCCTCCTTGGTAGCTGGACTGGGACCATAGACTATTTCTGGCCAAAAGACTGTGAGGGGAAGTAGAGACAATGGAAACCACACATCTTGTTGCTGGAGAGGGGGAGGCCCACTGGACACCTATTGAGCACAGGCTTATTGTGGCTCCTTGTCTACCCATTCAACTCTGTGAAGTATGGGTGGACACAGCAATTGGTGGACCTTCCAACATAAGGATGTAATGTCTACCTGGGAAATACCTTGGAGCAAGAGAGTCTGCCTTGCTGCAAAGGCACAGTCTCCTAGAAGAAAAAAGAGCAAAGAAGTTTCCCCTCATAAAACCAATGTTCTCTGCACATTTTAACTTCTTGTGTTGTTGAGAAACAATGGAGAACTCAATAAAAGTAGGGAGTTTGTATATGATATAAATATAAACATATACAAATATATCAAAACCACATAATGTAAATTGACTTACGTGGATGTAAGTAGATTTTCATAGGTATAGATTTACATCTCCTAACTCATTTAATCCTCTCAACAATTAAATGAGGCAGGTGCAATTATTTTTCCCATTTTATAGATTTGGAAACTGTGGCACAATTTCTGTAAGTCATCTGGGAGACAGTTAACCCTTGAGTAGAAAATCCATTATGTTAGAGGAAGCTAAGGCCATGCGGCAGTGAGGCCCTCACTTCAACCGGTGACTAGCACTGCGCCCAGCAGTATCTGTTCAGCACTTGCTTCCCGCAGCCTCCTTCTCGGGACTTGCCTGCATCTACTCCACCCTTAACCTGCTCCACGATGAGGTGATGGTCACAGAGCATAAGAGCACTGCTCTCATTAAAGCAGCGGGTATAAATGTTGGATCTTTTGGGCCAGGCTTGTTTGCAAAGACCCTGGCCAATGTCAACATCGAGAGCCCCATCTGCAATGTGGGGGCTGGTGGACCTGCCCAAGCAGCCGGTCCTGTATCAGGAGCAGCTCCCACCACCTGTACCACGGCTGCCCCAGCAGAAGAGAAGGAGGTGGAAGCAAAGAAGACTGTCTGATGATGACATGGGCTTTGGTCTTTCTGACTAAACCTATTCTGTAACCTGTTCAATGAAAAGCTGAACTCTTAACACAAAAAGATAAAGAAAAACCAGCACATCAGAAATGACATTTTAATCATTAATAAAATTACTATTGAATATTAATACACCTATTACCATAATTTGAATGTGTATGTGTATACACATAAAGTAAGCTTCACACCCAGCATAGAGCCCAAGGTGAGGCTTGAACCCACATCCCCGAAATCAAGAGTCAGACATGTAACCAACTGAGCCACCCAGGTGCCCCGGTATTTTATATATTTTTAAAATTAAATTAACCATTAAAAATGCATTCAGTACATTCACAAGTTGTGCAACCAACACTGTTATGTAGTTTTAAACATTTTTAGCACTTCAAAAAGAAATGTCCTCACCATTAAGCAGATACTCTCCATATTCCTTTTCCTCCATCCCCCAGACCTAAGCAACCACTCGGCTATTTTCTGTTTCCATAGATCTCACTATTTTGATATATTTATTCTAGATATTTCATCTAAATGGAATTGTACAATCAGTGACCTTTTGGGTCGGCCTTCTTTCACTATAGTGCGTTTCTGAGGTTCATCCATCTTGTAGCATGGACCAGTCCTTCATTCCCTGGAATGACTGACTTATACCCATTGTAAATACAAACTAGTATTTGTTTATCCCTTCATCTACTGGTGGACATCTGTGCCCTTTCACCTTTCACTGCTATGAGGAGTGCTGCTAGGGATACTCTTACACATGCATTTGTTGGTGTGTCTGTTTTTCATTTCACATTCTCAACACCAATGTACAAAGGTTCCAGTTTCTCCATATCTTAACCGAAACACTTGTTATTTCCCAGTGTTTTTTTTCTTGTTTTGTTTTTTGTTTTTTTTTTTAGTATTACCATCTTGGTGGATGTGAAGTGGCATCCACTGTGATTTTGATATGCGTTTCTCTGATGATTAGTGATGTGGAGTATCTTTTCCTGTGCCATTGGCCATTTGTCTATCTTCTCTGAAGAAATGTCTATTCAAGTAACTCTGCTCATTTTAAAGTTATTTATATATATTCTGGATACTAGGTATATGAGTTGCAAACATTTTCTCCCATTCTGCATCTGAGTTTCTAAATCTCTTCCTCAAAGAAACTTCCTATGATATCAAAAAGTTTGTTTTAATATTTATAAATACTGTTATCTCATACCCTTGACACTATAGATGTTTGCTATGGAAAACTACATTTGTCAAAATCTGTTATCAAAATTTGTGATTAAACTTTGTAGTTTGCAGTAGGAAAAATAAACAAGTACTTACTAAGCATCTACTATGTCTCTTGCCCTCAATGTATTTTAATTTACTTTGGAGCAAAAGACTTTTACCACTGACATGGTTATAGCATACACAATCCAATCCAGTATGGTATAACATGCTTGAATGAGAGTCCAGCTTCATGGCCAGTTAAGCCCAGACAAGGTGCTTTACTTCTGCCCTTTGGTTTTACTTGTCTGTAGGACAGGGCTGGTAGTAACTGCTTTGCCTCCCTCCTAGGGCTGTTGTTAAGGATCAGATAGAGGAATGAGAATCTGCACTAAGGAATTGGAGAGCTCTGTGGGATACCCCTGACCACCCCAACTACACAGGCACACACAAGAAAGCACTTCCTAAACTTCATCCACTGTACTGATGTCGTCTTGGGCAAACCAGGTCAGATGGTGTTCTCACAGCAGTCCTGGAGTATTTTCTAAAACACGAATCTATGTTACTCCGTCGTCTAAAGCCCCATAGTGGCTCCCTCTCTTCAAAGAGAGACTTGGAGATGTGACTTTCAACTTCTCCTCTGCTTCTGATGCCCAGGGCCCCAAGCCTGGCTGTGCCAACCTGGTTTCCAGTCTGCACTGCCCTCTGCGACCCCTCAAAGCACCTGCACCTGCTGATCCACAGGCCCTCAGAAGGCTGAATGTGCAGTCATGGCATCTGACACCTGTAAGCAGGTGCTTCCATCTCAGATGCATGATGGACAGGAAACCACTCTGGCTTCTGAAGACTAGGGTTGATGACTCGACTCTGTCACCAGTGCCTATGTGACCTTGGGCCAGCCTCTCTCAGCCTCAGCTTCCTCATCTATGATTCATCAGGGAGCTAAGAGTCCCTTTCAGTCCAGGACCTTGCATTTCCTCTATGAACAAGTATTTATTTTTAGCTTTACTGGAGTCTAACTGACAAATAAAACTGTACTATATTTAAAGTATACAGCACGATGATTCCATATATGTACACACTGTGGAAGGATTCTCTTCATCAAATTAATTAATGTAACCATCACTTCACATATTTCTCCTTTGTGTGTATGCGTGTGTGTGTGTGAACACTTGAGTTCTGCTCTCTTAGCAAATTTCAGTTATAGAACACGGTGTCATCAACTACAGTCACCATGTTATACATTAGATCAGATCCTTGTAACTGAAAGTTTGTCTTCTTTTACTAATTTCTATCTTCCCCACCCCTAGGCAACCACCACTCTACTTTGTTTCTGTGGGTTCACCTTCTTTTTTTTTTTTTTTAAGATTCCACATGTAAGTGATACCATGTAGAATTTTATGAACAAGTAAGTATTTTTTGTTGAATTATGGTTGACCCTTGAACAACACAGGTATGAACTGAGTGAGTCCACTTCTATGTGGATTTTTAAAAAATAAATACAATACAGTACTGTAAATGTGTTTTCCTATGATTGCTTCATAACCTTTTCTTTTCTCTAGTTTATTATAATAATATAGCATATATGTAATACATATAACATACAAAATATGCATTAATCAACTGTTCATATTATTGGTAAGGCTTCCAACAGTAGGCTATTGGTAGTTAAGTTCTAGGAAATGAAAGGTTAAACATGGATTTTCAACTGCTTGGGGGTTGGTGTCCCTAACTACCAGCTTGTTTGTTCAAGGGCCAGCTGTACCTTGAAATCAGTGGTACATAATAATAACCATTATTCATTTATATTTATGATTTTAGGCTCTATTTTGACTACATCATTTTTTTAAGATTTATTTATTTGAGAGAGAGAGAGAGACTCTCTGTGTGTGTGGGGGGGGGGGTAAAAGGGAGGGGCAGAGGCAGAAGGAGGAGAGAGGATCTCAAGGAGACTCCCCCTGAGCACAGAGCCCAGTGTGAAGCTCGATCTCATGACCCTGAGATAATGACATGAGCTGAAATCAAGAATTGGACACTCAACCGACTGTGCTACCCAGGTGCCCCTCAACTACATTATTTAAAATCTTTGTGACAACCCTTTAAAAAGAGATTTATAAAAATCATGCCTGCTTTTACAGATGGAATGGACAAGCAGTCTCCCTGAGTCATATAGCCAGGGAGGGAGGAGCTGGTTAGGCTTCAAACCCAGACAGTCTGACTCCAAAGCTCAAAGTTTTTCACTTCAAGTCTCTTCCTCCAGGACTCTTTCAATGATTTTCTCCTCCCTAAGTTTGCCTCCACGCCCCAACCTATTGGCCCAGAAACAATGGACTATTTCTCCATGCCAACTTTCTAAGAGCTTCCAGAGCTTATGGGTGTCCCTCCCAGAGAAGGATCTGGGAGTCCACTGCACGTTGCCGAGAGAAGATTCCACCTCCCCACCCCTCACCCTCACAGCTATCTGAGCTCATCTGAGAAGAACAATAATAGCAATATCATATGACACTTAACTAACAATGAACAATTTATCCATTGCTGTATCTTATCTTATGAACTCATCACAGGAATCCCATAAGTAAAGTGAGGACTGATTTTATGGATGAGGAGACTGAAGCTCAGGAGTTTCCCTGCCCATGATTACATACTTGGCTCCAAGTACATCGCTTCCCTCCTGAGCCTTTGACACATCATATTGAGCTAGAGTTTGGGAAAATCTCTCAGGGATATGCCTTAACTAAGTTTCTCCTCATGTTCAGCAAAGAGAAAGGGGTGTCTCTGGCCACTAATAGCTACACACCCAAGTGTCACTCAAATGGAACTCTGGACTTGACCCTAAAGAATCAATTGGTGGCTGGCCTTTGGTGATGCTATTTTCAGGTCCCCCATCAGTGCTCTCATATTCCATTACAAAGGTTTCCTCCTGTGTCCAATGAGCTTTACAGTACCTCAGAATACCTCTGACAACTTCAGTGACCGATGCTCACCAGATGCTGCTTGGTCTCATGTTCTTACATGGGGATGAGAGAAAAAACACACCAGTACCCATTGGGAACTTACCAATAGTTCACAATGCTGATGACTCTCCCTGTCTGGAAAAGTGGAGGAATTTCAATGGAGTGATGTGGAGACTTTGGTTGGTTGACTGGTTTTGATTTGGAGGTCATTTGTCTGGCTTTGGATTATCTGATGCTTACCCTTCCTGTCTTAATCACCCCTATTTCTTTTTCTAATCCATGTGTCACCAGGAGAAAGAAGTGTAAACATGTGAGGTTGCGGTTTTCAGCAAATTCATCAGGAATCAATGCCAAACCAGGCTTTGCCTGAAAACCAGTCTGGTACCGAGAACAACAGAAGGAGACAGAGTTACATTTCTTGTAAACCAAGAGCTTTGATTTTCATTTTGGCACATCGTGGCTTTGGTTGTTATCGTTGTTGTTCTGGGCTGAGGGATAGGCTTATTTTTCATAGCTGGGTTTATGGCTTAATGTAGTATTGCTTCTTGAAGCTTGCTGAGTACATTCTATTCAGCTTACACTCAGAGCCATTAAGAATTTTAGCAATCCTTTATCCTCTCAGAATGATCTTTCTAAATGCAAATGTGATTGGGCCATCCTCATTTGTGATAGTCTGGTAAAAAGTTACTTTGCAGACTTAATGATTGGATTGATATTTATTGGGTATTCCAGCAGCACTGTGAGATAGCTGGCCACTGTTTTGATTGGTTTAGATCCAAACCATATAGGTCATTAAATATTTTGAATATCACATCTACTTATCAACCTTTACTTCTACCCTCACCGGGATGGCACTAAGTCAAGCTATTCCAGAAAACACCTCATACCTTGAACAAACCAAGATCTCTTATCTTCTTATAACTTTGCCTTGGAGACCCCCAGCCTTCCCCAATTCCTCTCATCCTTCATTGACCTCAGGTCTGTGAGGCCTTCCCTCACCCCTTCCTCTGTCCCTTTCCTATCTCACACACTGCCATTCTGTCCTCTTGGATTCCATAATACCAATGACACTCATATATACAACACCAGCGACTATAATAACACCAGTGACTTAAGAAACACAGCTTTTATCCATTCAAAAGAAAATGTGGTATATATACACAATAGAATATTACTCAGCCCAGAAAGGATGAATATCCATCAATTGCTTCAATGTGGATGGAACTGGAGGGTATTCTGCAGAGTGAAATAAGTCAATTGGAGAAAGACAATCATGTTTTTACTCATATGTGGAATATAAGAAATAGTGAAAGGGACTATAAAGGAAAGGAGGGAAGACAAGTGGGGGAAAATTAGAGAAGAAGACAAACTATGAGGAGCTCTTAACTCTGGGAAACAAAGGGTTGCAGAAGGGGAGGTGGGAGGGGATAGGGTGACTGGGTGACAGGCACTAAGGAGGGCACTTGATGGGATGAGCACTGAGTGTTATACCATATGTTAGCAAATTGAATTTAAATTAAAAATAAAAAGAAACACATTTTTTTCACTTCAGGGGAAAAACATCCCAAAGAGTCAAGTTAATACCATCACCAAGAAGCAAACTAGGAAAGTATGCCCTTCCCATAAGAGAGTCACAGAATCCCAGCATCAGAAGAGATCAAGGGTCCTCCCTACTCCCTTCTGCAAAATCACTGATAGATGTTTTTTCAACTTCCAATCAAGCACTTCCAGAGATGGAGCAGTCAGTGTTTTTTAGAAAGTTTTCTTTATATTGAGCAAAAGTTGACCTCATACTCAACTCTACTTGTATGCCCTTGGTCTGCCTTCTAGAGACACAGAATACATCTACTCTCCCATTCTGCTTGATGGCCCTTCAGGTATTTGAGGAGAGTGCTCCTCTGCCTTCTCTCCTTCAGAAAGACTAGAATTCCAGAATCATCCTTTCAGGCACGTTCACAAGAAGATCCTGCCCTGACACATAACCCAAATGTACCACTGTTATGTTATTTTCCAAGTGCTCGGCACCAGGCTATTACTTGGGGAGAAAAGAAATACATTTTACTCTAGAGTTGGTTAATTTAAGCAGAAGTAGTACATTCCCTTAAATATAAGGTTACAAATTAAGAAAATAAAAAATAAAAATAACAGGAGGTATTTCTTAGAGACAGGAAAAGCTCCATACATTCTGTGATAAATCTAGCAGATTAAGTTTAGCGGCAGCTCATTATTTGTGAAATGCTATGCCTGCTTCTAGAAAAGGGACAATGAGGCAGCCAAAAGATAAAGCCTGTGTGTCTCTTGGAGTTCACACACGCTTGCTTAATTTAGGAAATTCCTAGGAGGGGCCACTGTGGGGAGCTGGAGACCACTCTGAAAGGAAACCTAATTCCAGAAAATTAAGTATGCATGTGATGGAAGCAGGCTGGGCACGGTCTGGATCTATTTTGGAAAATGATCCCGGTATTTTCCTCCAAGAATCTACTCACTATAGACATATTCTCAGGTATGGTTTAAATGCAGTTTTGCCCAGAGGCAAAGCAGTGGCCTCACACACCCTGAAAGCTCCCTCTAGAGGTTCAAGTGTGCAGCTGCCAGCAGAGCTCCTGGGCCTGGAAGCCTGCCCTAATGTCCAGAGGGGAATCAAGAGACATACAAGAAGTTATCATTTTTCCTGTTAATTAGAGCCACATCTGTTGGTTAGAAAAAAAAAATTAGGGAACAAAACAGAACTTCTCCATGCTCCAAATAAAGCAAGGCTGCTATTACTATTATTAGCACCATTTATAGACTAGGAAGCAGGGACTCAAAGGAATTAAATCCTTTCTGCAAGTTCATCGAGTTCATATGTGCTGATGTTAGGACTTGAATTCTAATCTGCTTCTAAACACAACAAAACAATGCTTTCTCATCAGAGGAAACTGGACTCTGCAAGATTAATGAGTAGTTCTGACCACCCAATAAGCAAGTGGCACCATTAATGAGAGGCATGATTGAGTGTGTTGCATATGATGCCTGGCCAATGGTGAATTTTCACTGAAAATTCTCCCCTCTAAACTGACCACCAATCTGACTACCTGTGTCCTGAGTGTGTCCTTTCAGGCACAGAGACCCCTGAGAGGAAGTCCATGCAATTCGATCTTTATATCCTGTCACCTAGACCTGTATGCTCCCTATACTGGGTGCATGGATCAAAGAATGATTAAATGACATTGGCTGTCTTCTAAGAGCTTATAATATGCTAGGAATGTTTAAGATTTGTGCATACACACACACACACACACACACACAGCCCAGTATAATTATATTAGTCAAAAGTGAGTTAAAATATATTAAAGTTATATGCCAGCAATTTCATATTCTTCATTTACATGAAGCCAGGAAAACTTGCCTCTATACAAGGAGACATATCCCAGAATGTTGACTTGCAAAACTGTTGCTCATAGCAAAAATTGGGAACTAAACAGTCCTCAACAGAGGCCTGGAAAAGTACATTTCAGTTTGCTGATATAATGGAATATTATGTATGGTGATTAAAATAAATGGTCTGAAACTGTATTACATGGGTAAGTCTTAAGCACAATAAGTAGAAAATATAATGATAACCGTTAACATTTATTTAACACTTCTTAATTGTCAGGTAGAATTTTATGTGCTTTGCATGTATTAACTGATTTCGTCCTCACAATGAACGCTTGAAAGGTAGATATTATCACCAAACCCATCTTAGAAATGAGGAAGTTGAAGAATGATACCTACATTTGACATAATTGCTAAGATGTTTGAAGATATGCAAAAAGACCATAATTTAAGAATATACCCATACATATTAAAACATGCATGGGAGGGGGATCCCTGGGTGGCTCAGCGTTTGAGCATCTGCCTTGGGCCCAGGGCAAGATCCTGGAGTCCTGGGATCAAGTCCCACATCGGGATCCCTGCATGGAGCCTGCTTCTCCCTCTGCCTTTGTCTCTGCCTCTCTCTCTCTCTCTGTGTCTCTCATGAATAAATAAATAAAATCTTCAAAAAATAAAACATGCGTGTGAATCATTAAATACCAAATTTATCATGGTGATTGCCTTAGGGATGGTGAAAGGGAGGGAGCTATGATCTAGGAGGGGAATAGAGAGGACCTCAAATGTATTTACAATGCTTCATGTAATGGCTGCTACATATTCTTTATATTTATACTCTTCCTATGTCTGAAATATTTCATAATAAAAAAAGACCAACAAGCAGAAACTAAATACCTAAATATTAAATAGGCTCAAGGTAAGGAAACATTATTCCT
Source organism: Canis lupus familiaris (assembly GCF_011100685.1). Taxonomy (NCBI): domain Eukaryota; kingdom Metazoa; phylum Chordata; class Mammalia; order Carnivora; family Canidae; genus Canis; species Canis lupus. The sequence goes on along the minus strand of NC_049242.1, from coordinate 13,061,702 downwards.
GATATTGAATAATATTAAAATATATGTGTATATATATATTAACATGTCTATCTTATAAGATTTATATATAAAATATATATATTAAAATTAATTAATTTATTTGAGAGAGAGAGAAAAGGGAAGGGGCAGAGGAGAAAGAATCTTAAGCAGACTCCATGCTGACCATGGAGCCTGACATGGGGCTGGACGCAGGGCTCAATCCCACGACCCTGAGATCATCACCCTGATATCATGATCTGAGCTGAAACCAACAGATGGAGGCTTAACTGACTGGTTTACCCAGAGGCCTGCAAAAGAAGCATTTAAACTGGACTAGCAAATGTCGAAATCAGAGTGTAGGCCAGGCGAGGAATGCCGTGCACAAAAGTGGAAGGTGTAGCGAACTCAGAAAGACATTCTTCTTTCCATTCCAAGACCCCTGGGAGGCCCAGTCTGAGGGACTCAGCCCCTGGACTTGGTGGCTCCGCTTTCTACGTGGCCTCATTTCTGTGGCTGGAGAAGTGGGGAACTGGGAGGCAACAGCGTCTCCTTCCAGGGTGGATGGTGGGGGGTGGCGGGGCGGGAGCAGTGGGAATGCTTGAATTGGATATCTTGTGGCTCTCTCTCAGATTGTGTGTGTCCTGGGGGGCAGTGGGGCTTGTCTGCTACCCCAAAGCAGACTGGCTGGGATGTGCAAGTCCATGTTTATAGGCATGAGTAACGACTGACCTGAGTGTCTGCTTTTGACTTTGGGAAGACATGATGGGGACTCGCTGCAACTCAAAACCCAGACAGTGACTAGCTGACAGTAAGGGATAAGCACTTTATATACCAGAACTGAACCAACTATTGGTCAGAAAGCCCAGGGCACACTGGAAGACCTCTGACAATTCATTCTAAGGTGGATGTGGCTCTGGGTCTGGACAGCCTCAAAGTCCAGATATCACCCCAAGCCAGATGACACTGTCCTGAACTTGGGCTTGACTCTTCACCCCCCACTCCCAGCTCCACCCTTGCCTCCACCTACCCTTCCAGCACCTGTAGTACCTACAGGGACTCACCCTGCTGACCTGTTCTCACTGGTTGTTAACTGCTTGGGTTCTGGATTAGAAAACCCAAGACAGCATAACTTCAAGCCTTAGACCACTTTGCCAGAGTCTCTGGGGGCAAAAGCTGGTTTCCCAAATACACAGAGAAGTAGCTTCTCAAAAAACACTTGTTTGACTGATATAAATGAGTATCTGGCTGGTGCTGCATTCAAATAAAGAAAGGCACTGACTTGTCATGCAATGGGAAGATCTGGAAATTAAGTCTGAAGACATGGTTGTGAATGTTGGCTCTTCCTCTGCTTCTACACATTTGATCTTAGACAAGTACTCAGCTTCTCCTAACCTCAGTTTTCTCATCTGTAAAACAGAAGCCACAACAACCATCACCTAAAAGGCCATCATGAGGAGCAAAGACAAGAGTGCTGTTGGCTGTTCACTCTGTGCCTAGTTCTGTGCTTGAGATTTTGAGACAGAATCTCATATAAACTTCTCAGCACCTCTGAGAAGGACCTGGGGAACAGAGGGCATACGTAATTTGTCCCAGCCCTACAGCTCATCAATTGTGGATCTGGGATTCAAAGCCAGGTCTGCCTGCTCCAAAGACATATAGCACTAGCAGTTGCAAAGTGCTTTGAAAATATTATTTCTACTACTCGTGAAGAAGTTGCGAACTCATCTCAACTAGGTTAAAACATCTTTTCTTGAACTGGCCTGATTAGGGATTAATTTAGATCCAAAATACACAGGCTAGGGGATCCCTGGGTGGCTCAGCGGTTTGGCGCCTACCTTTGGCCCAGGGCGCTATCCTGGAGCCCCGGGATCCAGTCCCGCGTCAGGCTCCCGGCATGGAGCCTGCTTCTCCCTCTGCCTGTGTCTCTGCCCCCCTCTCTCTCTCTCTATCATAAATAAATAAATAAATCTTTAAAAAAAAAAAAAAAAACGCAGGCTGGATTACATCCTTGCTGTGAGTCCAAGCCCCCTTTTGCTCCATATGAGCAGTCTGAAGATCTGTTTTCCTTTCTGTCTGGACACTCAGTGTGCCAGGCTGGACATGAAGGGCTCCCCAAAGCAAGAACAAGAACAACCTTCCTGGGGGAACCTGGGTCTCCCAATCTCCAGAGTGCTGCTCTTACCTTGAACCTCAATTTTTTGTCTTCACAGCTTCTTGGCAATGGTCACCAACGAGGTGCCTAAGGATTTATTTTGCAGTCTCTCAAAGCTAAGTCCTCAAACCCAAACATTCTCTTCACTTGCCAAACACTTCCCTGAATTAAGTTCTCTGGAAATTAAGCTTTTCAATAGCTTCTCTGTATCCCCTAACCTAGGAACAGTTCAAGCTACTGGTATTATACTGGTATTATTATACTGGTATTATTCTTAATATTGTATCAAATATTAAATGTTCAGTGCTGAGTTCTATAGCGCTTGCCACTTCAGATAAATTAATGAGCTACTTCTTCATATAAAGTCTGAAATATTAAATCATGTCACATGTGACCCAAGAGAACTTTTAGGATTTTTCACCAGAAGAATACATCCACTCTGGCAGAGCCACATTCTTCTTTTTATGTGATCCAGCTTGAAAAATCAAGAGCTATGGCCTTCAGCTGGAGGTCCTTTTGGGACATGTTTTTCGACTTTCAGAAACCCAAGCTGGAATTCATAGACTGTTCTTCCCCATGAACAGACATGAGTGAGCTTCTGGCCACATTTAGACACTACACATATTTTTCAGTCATAGTTTCAGAAGCTATAGCCTCTGGACAATTGGAATCACAGTGTTTTAGAGTTGGAGGTTGCCCGAGAAATCATTTAGCAGAGCATTCTCAGATTCCTGGTGAATAAAAACTAATGGTTCGATCACAATCCATTATATTAAAGACCATTCATTGGGTACCTGCTATGTGCCATGCACTTTTTTTTTTTTTTTAATTTAGAGTAATCTCTACACTCAACATGGGGCTTAACTCACAACCCCAAGATCAAGAGTTGCATGCTCTACTGACTGAGCCAGCCAGGCACCCCATGGGATGCAGTTCTAAGCACTTTATAGGTATAACTCATTTTGTCCTCTCCCAAATCTCTTAAGGTAGATACTGTTATTATTCCCATTTTATAGGAGATGGAACAGAGAGATGCGCAGAGAGTAAAATCATCTGTCCAAGGATCAAATCCAGGCTGTGGGACTTCCTTGACCACTCCTTTATCTCCTGATTCAAGATCACAGAGCTACTAAGTGTTCACCTCAGCCTCAGTCTGGAGTCAAGTGGCTACAGGGTTGCACTCTGCCTTTGGAGGTCTGTCAAGGTATGGGAGTGTGTGTAGGGGGATGCTGACAGTGGTGTGAGGTGGGTAGTGGCAGACCATCTCCTTCCTCTTCCCAACCCCCCACATTCAGAGAATGTTTGCATTCCAATCTTGGGCGTGCTGTGGTTTGGGGATTAGCTACAGAATGAGGTCTAATTCACATGTCTTGTTCTCAAGGACTCTTTCCTTGAAAATATTGTTTTTTAAAACAAAGCAAAATGTAAACATCCGAATTGCATGCATGTATGGAAAAGTAGAAGGAAGTAAAATTTACTCATAATCCTACCACCCAACAACGATTGTTGACATTTTGGTATATTTTCCTGCAGTCATTTTTGGGCAATGCACACATTGTTAGCCGTGACGGTGACAAATACAATGTTGTATCTTGCTTTTGCACTAAATATTATCTATACTAATATTTACCTTTTATAAACATCATTTTAAAACATATATATATATGCATATAAAATGTTATATGTCATACCATTATGGGGATGTGCTACAATTTATGTAAATATTCCTCTGTTGTCAGGCATTTATGTTATTTTTTTTAAAGTTTTATTATTTTAAGTAGCACTAAAGAACTTTTTTTTAATTAAAACTTTTACCATATTTAGGCATACTTCTCTTGGAAGAATTTCCAACATGAAAATATTGGAACTTCTCTTCACCTGAACATTAGGAATTCATTAGGAATTTCTCTGTGCTGACATTAATTATTGAGCTGTCAACTGTCAATATGGAAATAAGTAAGTCATCATGGGATTTCTAATTATGTTACAGACTTAAATGAACCTCTGCCTTTTGTGTTTTTCCAAACCACGCTAGCTGTAGTTCATTCTCAGGTAAAACGGGCAAACAGAAACATGATCCTTATCTATAACATAGGCATGGATGAAAGAGACCAGTATCAGGAAGTGTTTAAGCACAAGGATCCTATCTCTCTGATATGCTTTCAAAAAACTCATAACCTCAGTCTAAGCATGAGAAAATATTAAACAAACCCAGTTGGGGGGGGGGGGGTAATTCTACAGGATACCTGGGTAGTATTTCTCAGGACTGCCAAGGTCGTAAAAGCAAAGACTGAGAAACTATCCAGAGCAGACAGATTAGGAAGACATGGCAACCAAATGCAACATAGTTCCCTTGTATTGCATCCTGGAATAGAAAAGGGGCTTTAATGGAAAAACTGATGAAATCCAAATACTGGAGTTTAGTTAATAGCAATGTATCAACATCAGTTTTTCAGTTTTAATAAATGACCCCAGATATGTATGATGCTAACCTGGGGAAAACTGGATGAAGGGTATCCATGAACTCTCTATACTATCTTTGTAACTTTTTTATATATCAAAAATATTTCAAAATAAGTTTTTTTTTGTTTTTGTTTTTTTAAAGATGAAGTACAAGGGTTCTGGAGCCAGTCTGATTTGGTTTTGAGTCCTGGATCTGGCATCTGTTACAGCCGAGTGACCTTGGACAAATTCTTTCTTTGAATGGTGGTTCATCTACATTATATGAAGAAAATGATCTACCACAGGGGGCTGGCTGCAGGTCTTAGCTGTAATAATGGAGATAAAGCACTTAGCATTATTCCTGGTACGAGGTAAGTGCTTGATAAATGTAAGCCATATGATTATTTTAATTCATCTGAGGATTCTTCTCTCCAAATCTTAGTTCCCTCTAAGGTAAGAAGGAATTTTTATGCAAAGCTACATAAAAAGTGGAAAATTAAATAGCCTCATTAAAATTTCAAACTCAACACAAAGGAGACAACTGTTATGTGAATCTGGAAACAGTAATTGGTGTGGGCTTTTGGGTCACTGCTCTTGTTTTCTGCGTAGCTATTGGGTTGTTTCCTAAGGTAGGTGTAGTGAGAAGATGCAAGGTTTTGAAAGGAGACTACATTCTAGCACCAATTACCCAAAATAACCAACTTACAAATGCCCATTGTGAGACATGGAATTCTTTCATTTGAACTGCTTAGAAAAACAATCTTGTAGCGAATTGAAAATGGTCTGTGCTTGGCCTCTACCCAAAGGCAAATTATTTTAGTATGAAAGTCTAAGGAAAATAATTTAACCACAAGCTATGTGAGTAGGAAAGGAAAAATAACCAAAGGATAAAGAAAAATACACTTTGGCTCTATCATATATAAAATTTCTTTTTTGGGTGCTAAACTGCAGCACAGATGTGAAACTTGATCTACAAGGTAGGGTCCAAATGACAAAAAGAAAATAAATAATCCAAGATCTAAAAAATATTCTGAGATGTCATTAAACTTCAGTGAAAGACTATGTATGGGTGTGACCAAAGCCCATTATTCAACACTGCTGGTCCTAGCCTGAAGTCTAGCACCTGAATTCAAATCCATTTCCAAGAGGTAGAGTCATAAATAGCCTCAGTTTCCTCAATTCCAGAAATTGTGATAAGCATATCTACAACATAAGATTCTTTAAGAGACAATATAAGGATTGAGAGAGCGTGAAAAATGCCTTGCACAGAGCTCACATACAGGAGACAATAAATACTACCTAGATCTAAATTTGAACATACACAATACTGAGCTGGTCACATTTATAACCTTGTTTCTAATGTTAAGGAATCTGCAATTTTGTTGGTGAAAAAAACTATTCATATGAAAAATCACAGAATAATATTGAAACTGCATGCTAGAGGGTTAATTTCAGTGTTGGAAATATGGTACCAACCAATGTCAGCTTTCTTTTGGCTGCCAAATTTGACCTTACTTGTCAACACGGCACCTTTGAAAAGTGGAGAGAAGTAAGAATTTGGATCAAATACCATACATTAATTAGGGGTTTGGTGTAAGCCTGATTGGCTCGCTAATACTCTTCCAACTCTGGGATTTGCAGTAATTCATAGCAACATTTCCAGGGAAGGAGCTCTTCCATGTAAGTAAATTTTCCAGTCTAACTAATTATGCCTTTTTAAATGCTAAAACTTCAATATTTCTGAACAAAATTAAAATTGTGTACATTGTTTCACACTCCAGACTACAAACACGTATCTTCCTTTAAAGCTCTAGCACTAAGCACAGTGCCCACCACCTACTAGGTGTGCAATAAACAGTTCCTGCTGAACTACAGCTTATGATATATATTCTTATCTTCTTAAGTAGTGTTTGATGAACATGATTCAACCTTATCTTTATGACCACAATCATCATACCAAATGCAATAAATGTATAACATTTCATGTGAGTGAAGTCGTCTGGGGCTATTTACCCTCAAAAAATGGTCTCAGACATGTGATCTAATTTTTCCAGCTTGTTTTTAAGTTTTCCATCTCTTCTCTTGTTGTCAAGGTATCAGTGAATATTGCTAGCTGCTGTCACGTTGCCACCTTTTAGAATCTTCCCTTTCTAAAAAGTCGTAAGCTGGGAAATCAGAGAGCCTATTTGTTGGAATGATATCTAAAACTAAGGGCCACTATGCTCTAAGGGACTCTAGGGCTGTCTTCAGAATAAATCACAAGTGTTGTGTTGCATGGGGTCTTCTGGTTGCTTAGCTTTCATTTATTCATTAAAAAAAAAAAAAATTTGAGTGCCCTTTTTCTGTGCCAGTCACTTCTAGGTGCAATATCAACAACAACAAAAAACTGATACAAAAGTTTCTACCCCTTTTAAAGGATATTTCAGTTGGGAGAGAAACAATAAGCAATAAACATACTAAGTTAACAAAAACTTATATTAGCAATGAGTGCTAAGAAAAAAAAAGTCAAATGTGATATGGAAGATCTGGAGTGAGACATGGCAGGTAGAGCAGGTCATGGTATTAAAAAGATTGGTCAAAGTTGGCCTCTGAGAAGGTGGACTTAAAGGAGAGAAGAAGGGAGGTTGCCATGCAGTTATCTGGAGGAGCCAGGTTTCAGGCTGAGGACAAAGCACAGCAAAGCCCATAAAGCCAGAATAGAGAAGCAAGGAGATCGGTAACCAGGTAGCATGAGCAAGAAGACAAAGAGGAAATGAGACTGGTCTGTGGAGAGGACAAGCAGGTAGGGCCTCATAGGCCACTGGATTTTCTTTGTGAGGCAGAGGCCACGGTTCCATTTTATGGATGAGACCATTCATCTGAGTTGTTTAAGTATCTGAGAGTTTAAGTATCAGTTTATGGCATCAGTGACCACTGTTAGGTCTCATCATATTGTCTCCTTACAGGGTCTTCTCCTTTCTAGTATATTAGGATATATGTCTTCTCTTTTCTAATACATCAAGCTTTATGCAAGAGGTTTCGGGGCTAGTATCTGAACTCTGATTGTTGGATTATAAATGCACTCCTCTTGCCATCATGCCATACAGTTGCTGTGGGAATGTCAATCACATGTAAGTGAACAAATGTTTAAGGAAGTTGATCACATGATTTATTTGCATATTGATTTTACTGATTACAAAGGAAAGGGTCACCTTCTAGGCATCTCTACCAGGTAACACACATTGAGGAGTTAGTTTCAGCTACTTGTGTACCTTCACATAATACATATTTTTCTGGTCAAATATTTTATAATTCAGACATTTTACTAATTCAGCCAATCTTTCTGCCCTCCAGGGCCTTAGGCCAATTTCCTGAGGTTTTACATAATGGGCTCCATCTGACCCAGGGCCACTTGTCTTAGTACATTTTCCCATCAGAGTGTGAGGTTTCTCAGGCCTTGTGATTGGTTAAATAATGAAACACAGCCTAAGTCCCTGACTAGGCCTCCTTGGAAATACAGTCTGGGTTTGGATCCAGGACATAGTTGGATGTCAAGGGAACTCTTCCAGACCTCACAAAGAAGTGTCCAGAACCAAAATGTTTCTGTTTTAAGTCCAGATCAGAATATCAAAACCCACCTACTCATGCCAGTTCCAAATTTCTCCATAATTGCTTTGGGAAGATTGTTTGCCTGCTTAAAATATTCATTTCCCATCCCGACACAATGTTCTTTGAGGTTAATAAAAGGGGCAAAATCACTATTTTCAACAATTTCAACCCAGTGCCAATGGAAGAAAAAAAACAATGTTTTTACTAGCACAGAATTCGTGGAACTTAAGAAAAATAAAGGTCAACTGTACTGTATTTTTTTTCTCCTTAGACTTGCTAATTTGTAAGCATCATCCTTAGAATTCTTAAACAAAAATGCAAAACTTTGAATTATTTACAACTGGTCTAAGAATTTCTCTTAAGTAATCAACAGGCCAGGCCTGGTTTCAACACTTCAGAAAGGTTTTATTTATATGTTTTTCCTAAAATACCTTAAAATTCAGGGTTTTTTTTCCCCTCTTTTAAAAGATTTATTTATTTGAGAGAGCGCGTGTGAGTACGGCTGAGGGGCAGAGGGAAAAGAAGATGCAGACTCCCCACTGAGCAGGGAGCCTGACATGTGGCTGGATCCCAGGACCCCCAGATCATGACATGAGCCAGAGGCAGAGGCTTACCCAGATACTTCACCAACTGAGCCACCCAGGCAACCCTCCTTTTTTTATTTTTAAAATAGCAAATCCTCAAAGTTTAAACTTGTCTTTATAAATAAAGCTGTATTCAAATTTAAGCTGACCTAAAACATAAGTTTAAGGTCAAGTTAATCCAACCTCTTAGCATAATTGAATAATGAAGATTTACAGGGTTTTCAGTACAAACATTCAAATCATAATTATAATCCAGATTGGAATAATGGGAGAGAGGGAGAAAATTAAGAAGATCAAAATATGATAACAGGGGCATCTGGGTGGCTTAGTTGGTTGAGTGTCTGCCTTTGGCCTAGGTCATGATCCCAGGGTCCTGGGATCAAGTCCCTCATCAGGCTCCCTAATCGGCAGGGAGCCTGCTTCTCCCTCTCCCTCTACTCTCCTGCTCATTCTCTCTCTGTCAAATAAATAAAATCTTTTAAGAAAAAGAACCAAAATATGAAAACATTTGTTGAATGAATTTTTATATAAATTAAAATGAAACCTTTAAGGCAAAAAATGAAATTACTTGTTTCTCCTTTCAGAGAGCTATGAATTTTCAGAGTTTACAGGAACTTTGTGGTTCATCTATTCTAGAGATAACAAGTTTAAACTGGAAGGCTTTAAATAAAAAAAAAAAGATTAAAAAAAAATAAACTGGAAGGCCAACTTAAAGCAATTTGGGCACCTGGGGCACTGTGATTAATGCTGGGAAGTGAGCATAGTGAGGAGTATATGATTTTTTTTTTTTTTTAGATTTTATTTATTTATTCATGAGACACACAGAGAGAGAGGCAGAGACATAGGCAGAGGGAGAAGCAGGCTCCCCTCAGGGACTCCAGTGCGGGACTCAATCCGAGGATCCCAGGATCACGCCTCGAGCCAAAGGCAGATGCTCAACCGGTGAGCCACCCAGGTGACCCAGAAGTATATGACTGATTAATGTTTTGCCATAGCCAGAGGAGGATGGGGCAGGCTGAAGGACACACAGAAGGACATGTGTGGAAGGACATATTCCAGAGACCGTTGGTTGATCCAGTCTAACCTATATATAACCTTAACAAAAGAAATCTTAAGCTGCAGAGCAATTAAGTGTCTGTCACTGGTCACTCAGCTAGTTTGTGACAGAGCTAGAATCAAAGCTTAGCAGTTCGGGTTCTCATTTGGGATCATCCTATCAATTGAAGTCATTAAAAAAACGTACTACACACTTCCCTGCCATGGTAGCTAGATTAAAGGAAGTCGCTGCCATACCCAGTGATGCCTACAGGGTCATGGGCGTGCATAAGGCTGTCTGCTTGTGCACTCAGGGCAATCATGAAATGAGAGTGCCTAACAGTGTCTGCTAAACCATGTGGCTTTCTGGGAGATCTGACAGGTGTCTGATTCAGTCCAGAGTCGGGGCTAGGCAACTGCATTTTTATCGAGAGCTCTAAGGTCTATGGACCAAAATTTGAAAGACACTGGGATGGTATTTCTCTTCTTTCTGCCAGTTCTGTTCCATGGTTTGCCAACTTCACGCTGCCTTCACAGCAGCTCTTTTGCCTGGTCTCTTTCTCCTTCCATCCATATATTTTTAAAGATTTTATTTATTTATTCATGAGAGACACACAGAAAGAGACAGAGACACAGGCAGAGGGAGAAGCAGGCTCCCCTTAGGGAGCCCAATTCCGGACTTGATCCCAGGACCCTAGGATCACAACCCAAGCCAAAGACAGATGCTCAACCACCGAGCCACCCCAGTATCCCCATATTTTTTTGATGGTTGTTTGCCTCTTCAATTTTCGATGCAGCTGTTCTTGTTCCCAGCTCTAGCTTCCATCATCAGCCAACAAGAGTCCCTCTTGGTTATTTGGTGAATTGAGTCAACATGGTATATCTGTCTCTGGAGCCTTTCAGCCATTCCCAACCATTCCCCCTGGAAGCATGGACTCTGGAGCTAGGCTGTTAGATTTGAATCCTGGCTCCACCTCTTGATGACACTGTGAGCTTGAGTAAATGACTTCACCCCTCTGTGCCTCAGTGACCACATCTCTAAAATGGAAATAATAATCAGGTATCTACCTGATGCCATTGTTGTGAGGATTAATTTAGATGGATGAACAAAGAGCAAAGCGCTTAGAACACAGTCTGGTTTAAGGTACAATGTAAGTCTTTGCTGCTATTATTATTACTATTAACTACTACTATTTTTATTATTTTGTTTCATACTGTGTTTGAAGCTACCAGACAGTCAAGAGTCAAATAACCAAGGCACTGCTCTAGAAATAACAGCTTCATCCACAGCTCAATCAATAGAGAATTTCCCAGGGTACTTCCAGTTCAATAGCACACAGTTATCAAACACTCTGGGTATCCACATGTTTCCGTATGGTGATTATAAATGCCTTTTCCTTAAAATAGTAGAGACCTTTGAAGTGTTTGCCCAGCTCAACATCACCACCACTACCCCACATGCCCTCCAGCAGCCATGATGTGCAGTGCGACCTCTTCCCTCCAGCCAGTGACTCAGGGAGTGCCACCCGATTCAGGCTAGACCAATCCATTCTTTCTCTCATAATTTAGTATTGGGACCAAGAGATGGCTGACTTAGTATCTCTTTGAAACTGGCAATTTAATGTAAACTTGGGAGCTGTGGAGCAGCCACATTTCCCACAATGAGAAACTGAGAAGTAGAAGAAATTAACTTATTGGCAATAAGAGAAAAGAAGCTGGAACATTCTGAGGGCCTCCCAGGCCCTGGTTTCAGTATTCCCCCAGGCCTGCCTGAATTCCACTGACTGGATCTATCCCACACCCCTATAGCCTTTGATTCTCTATTTTACTTAATCTAGATCAAGCTTGTTTTAACCAGAAGAGATCCAGTACCTACTTTCACTAGCAGTGACTTTGAAATCTGTGAATTCTCTGACAGGTCTTGCCAACCGAATAAACACAGAATCAACTAAAAACAATATGCTTACCATACAAATATGGCTTTGAGACCACTCCTCTATTTCCCCCCTCCCAATGCCTCATCCAATGAGATGATTGCCCTTAGGTCACACCTAATACAGAATTTCTGGAGCTGCTATTGTTCATAGGAATATCTGAGACAACCAGTATGGGGAACTAAGATCAATTTCCTTGGTTTTAAAATAGCCCATGTAGAAACTGGCCCTATTTTACTTATTACATTTTATTAGTTAGTTGAAAGGTTATCAATGAACGAAGGTTGGTAAAACCTACCACTCTTCTGCCTTTCTCTGCTTTTTCCCTCCAGTTCCTCTGAGCTTCTACTCTGGCACCAGACTGATGAAAAAAGGCATGGCAAATGGGCTGCTCTGAGGGCCAGAACACAGAGTGCCTTATATACTGTTGTGGGGACGTTGGCTTTGCTCTAAGTAGAATGATATTGCAAAAGATTCCAAGAAAAGATAAAATGCAGCATGCAGAGCCTAGCAAGTATTTGAGCTGTCTCAGTAGAGAGAAGGTGAGACCAGAGAGGCAGACTCCTGGGAACCAGCAGAGGAAATGCTAATGGGCAAGAAAGTGGTCTTGAAGTCATGAGCACCATTTAATTTTGTTCCAATTTGCTAAAGGAACACTACTTTTCAATATTTTAAATAAAATATTTTCTTTAGTATGCTCATTGAACACAAAGTCCAAATATGTGAACAGCATGTGGAATAAAAAGTTTAAGAATCCCCGCCCCCATTGCTAAACACCTCATCAGACATAACTAGAGTTAGTTAACACACTGTGTGTCTGAGAAAGCTTTTCTGGAAGGCCCAGCTACCTGGGTTTGGTGACTGTATTTACAGAGTACAGTGATTTCTCTCATGCAGCATGATTAGGGAATGCAGAATTATAGCTGGTCACACATTCTGGATAACCCAAAGACCGCAAGGAACACTATCATTTGTCCAAAATACAGAGAACAGTGGTGAATTTACAGTGCCTCAAGGGCATCCTCAGGAACGTCATGCATCACTGGCTGGCAAGGACTCATGTGCCAGCTCATGGCTGGGAAGAATATAGGCTCCAGAGGCAAATAGATCTGTGTTGGAATCCCAGCTCTGACCGTTAACATTGGCTTACATTTTCTGTGACTCCCAGTCCTCATCCACTTATTCATCCATTCAACAAATATTTATTGAGGGCCTCCTGTGTGCCAGACCTTGTGGCAGGCACACGGGACAAAACGGTCAGCAGGGAGAGATCTGATGTCTGCCCTCATGAAGCTAGTCTAGGAGGGAGACACACACTGAATCAAGATTCACAAACATAAAACTGGAACTAAGGGGCAGCATAGGGTAGTTGGAAAACCATCTTAAGTTCAAAGGCTGGTTCTTCTACCTGCAAGCAGAGTAGAACCTCGAGTAAGTTCTTTCATTTCTGTATGCCTCAGTTTCAATATCTGTAAAATGGGGATGACGGAGTATCCACCTCTGGTGTTTGTGAAGATTTAATCTTGGAAAGTAGAACGGTGCTGGCACACAGTGAGCACTGTGTAAGTGCTTGCTGTTATCAATCATAACTGTAGGAAGAGCTGTGGACAAAAGATACAGAGTGGAATAAAGATACGACAGAGGGTGCTGAGCACATCGTGAAGTTCAGGGAAGGCTTCCCGCACCAAGTATTGAGTGATTATGCTCCCAACCTATCCCCCTATGGTCTCGTGTTGTCATCTGGGGGGTGGGATTCTGCAGCCCACATTTCGTCTTGCAAACTGTCTTCATGCAGGGCTCTACTGAGAGGGTGCTAGGGAGGTGGACTGAAAACCTGGAAGGGAGACAAGGAAACTGCTCCTTCCTGTCCACATCCTGAGGCGCTTCTGTGGGCTTTCCGTACCTGCAAGTGGCACTTGTACTTGCAAAGCTTCTTCACTCTGCAGCCATGGTCCTTCCAGGGCAGTGGCTCGGTGGACAAAGTGGAAGTCTTCCGCTTCTTGGGACACCAGCTCCACCACACCCCACTGCAGACAAAGCAGCACCAGCCGGTTGGTGGCCCCTCCTCAGAGGTCCGGGTCAGAGGCCTCTGGGCCCCCTCTTTAAGTTTCTGAGTTGTAATAATTCCCACTTCTGCTCCTACAGACCCAGGGATGATACCTGCATCTGCCAGTTATTATACCTCCTTGATGACTTAGAGCAGAGGTGGTCATACTTTCTCTGTAAACGGTCAGCAAATACTTCAAACTCTGTGGGCCATGTGCTATCTCTGTTGTATTCTCTTCTTCTTTTTACAACTTCCTTACAACTTTTTACAAATGGAAAAATCATTCTGAGTGCACCAAAGTCTGACATGAGATGGATTTAGCCAATGGGCCATAGTCTCCCAGCCCCACCTTAGAGTCTTCTTTTCATTCTTTTTATTTATCTAGTTAATAATTTTGCACTTATTCAATGGCTTGTTAGAGGATAGCCCCTCAGTTCAGATAAGTGTAAATTCAGTCTTCTGCCTAGACCCTCACCGATACACTTCCCTTGGGATCTGTAGGAAGAGTTAGAACCAACCAGCCGAAGGGTGACAAGAGGCTTTGGTTGTGAGTTGTGGGAGAGAGAGGCATGCCTAGAAGTGCCCTGCAGTGGGAAGGAGCAGGGCTCACCTGAGAACTGCTGTGGTTGGAGCAGACAGACCATGGATAGCACAGACCCTGTAGGCCATGTCAAGGATTGGTTTTCTCTTCCAAAAAGTCCTGGAAAGCCACTGAAGGGCTTCAAGCAGATAGGTTATAGTCTCGTATTTGTATTTTGAAAATATCTTCATGGGTAACAGAGTGTGGCAAGTATCAAATGATTTACTCTTTATAAAACAACTTGTAAATCAAGTACTTGCTCAACAAATTTCAATTTCCTTCTTCTATCCCCTTCTGTATCATGGCTACGAGGACTGTTGCTGGACTTCTGACAAAATTCTAACCGAATTTGCTTGTCCTTTGTGATTTTCAACTTTGGAAGAACAGCTTTTCCAAACTAAAATTTTCTCAGCCCAGAAGCATACAAATATTAAGTATGTTATTTCTTTTATTCTTGCCTTGCCCGAGACCACAAATATAATTTTCAATCAGACACACAGTGAAATGACCAAGGCTCCGAGGATCATGCACACAGCCATTTGGCAAGCACATTCTTGGCAGCTTTTTTGCTGACTTGTGGAGTCTGCCTCTTTCTCCTCACTCAACCTCTAAATCACAGCCTGCAGGACCCCATGAATCTCCTTACATCTTCTCTGCCAAGGCTATCCTCCCCAGCAGATTTCCTGTGCTCTAGAAGCCTGTGTACCTGCACCAAAGGGAAAGTAGGGAGGCTGACCTTCTGGCAAGAGACCCGTGGACTTGCCAGAAAAGGGTAGTAGCTTCAGTTACAGCTACACAAACACAGTCCCCATTTCAGACACAAAACCAGAATGGTTTCTGGAGTAAATTAACATGAAGATATTATCCTTTCCAGGGATGGCCATGTCCTTAGCTGAAGAAGCCCCATCCTCCCCACGTCCAGGCATCATGTGCTAGGCCTTGTGCTTTGCAAGCCCAGGAGATTAAGAAGAATAATCATCGGTCCTGTCCTCCAGATAACAGAGTTTGGGGATGATGGCAAAGATGATAGACGTCCTTTGGGTATTAGCATCTCAAACTCTGAGGGGGCTTGCAATCCATTTGGAGAGTCAAGGTTTAAGTACACAAAATAATTACAAGCTTGTACATAAGAGTCAACCTTTTGGCTCCCACGGTGATTACCATAGGTAGTTAGTATGATAGTTTGGTTTTCAGCCTTGGCCAAGCTCTGTTGCCTGCCCCTGTGTCCAACCTCCTCCCCAGCCCTCCTGGGACCGCTAGAACCCCTTCTGGATCCTATCTTTGGTACAGTAGATATTTAAACAGCTCCAGCCTTACATTCTAAGATACCATTTCTGTTCTTTTCTAAGCAGTGGTTCTCAATTTTGGCTGCAAATCTGAATCGTCTGGGGAACTTTTAAAATGTAAAATTTAAATTTAAAATTTAAAAATTCTGGTGCCCAGGTCATATCCCAGACAAATTGTATCAAAATCTCTGGAGGTGGGACCTGTCATTAGTACTATTTGAAATTCAAATAATTCAGTGTAGTCAAGGTTGAGAACCAACATCCTGTAGTGTGTCTGCCCTTGATCTTGTAAATGATTTGAGAGTAGGGCCTACAATTTGATTCAGACATTAGTCCTCCCTGGAAACTTTCATAATGCTTTTGTTCTGGTTGCCTGTCTAGGATCCCAGGTCCTTTTTAGGTAATGGGTTAGGTGACCAAGACAGGAGGTGGGAATACAGACTTTGGATTTATGTAGACCGGTGTTCCAACCCCTCCACTACATGGGCCTTGACTAAACTATGGGCTTCTGTGCCTCCAGGCTCACAGTGTTACCTATAGAAAAGTCTATAGTCCTTCCTACAAAGGAAAAACTTCACTGGATTTAGAGAAGCCTCCAAATCTAGTATTTCCCATTGGCAAATATGGGATGGAAAAATTCAAACAAGGAGGGTGACTATGGCTGTCACCTGATTAGCCCGAGCATGGAGCCAGTCCACTTTTCTTCCCTGATGTTCTCCACTGACACACCCAACAGTCCTCATAGACAGAAGCCTGTGAGCCACATGCACGCCCCTTGCTTCTACAAAAGCTGACTGGTTATACAGAGAATTCAATGGGCCTGAGTGATGATTTGTCTTTTGGGGAAAGAAAACCCAGGCTTGGAAACTGGAGCCCTACTATCTTTCTCACAGGGGTCATGAGAATGTCTAGCATTTCGGGTTCACGTCCCTGGACTTGTATTCCTTTGTTACAACACTTAGAGCAGCTGGACTATTCCCAGAGGTACGGCTCTATCTATGGAGCTTCAAAACACACTGGAGAAAGATGCCATGCTCGTAATCATTTGTTTTCTTAAAGAAGCCCTTAGCTTTAGAAAACAGTTTTTAAAAACTTGGGAACACTCTCTTAAGCTGAAGAAAGAAGGTTGACCAAATGCCAAGCTTTAGACGAGATGTTCTTTTTCCACGTCAGATTTCCTATTATTTACCAGGAACTGGTACACTTAGACTGGCTACAAGTTCCTTCATCACAGGGAGCTGTAGGCACTGTATGAAGATCAATCACTTAAAGCTTTGGCTTCCCTCTCTGATAGAAACAATGTTGGCTAGTCTACACTGTCTTCCAATCCTAAAGTCAGTTCTGACCATCCTGGGTATCTGCTGAGCCCTGGGTTTCTGATGATGCTTCCAGAAGTCAAACATGGCCCACCTGATACTGGCCCAGGGTGTCTGAGGTTTTAAGCAAAGCAATCATTCTTACCTAATAAGGCAGCTTGCAGAAATCACCCTGCTTGCTGTGCTTACCACCTACCCACTACTGCCAGGCTCCTCCCTAGCCAGCTTTGATGGGCAAGGAACTGCAATCGAAGTTGGATGTGAACAGCCAAATTTAAACTGCTGAAGTTTAATGCTAAACCTGCACCACAACAATGAAGCTGTATGAAACACACGGAGCAGGGAACTGTATCTGAATCACGCCTACATGGGTGCTTGTCTCTGAGCCCCAGAACCCAGGAAGCTTCAGGGGTTCTGCAAACAATGACTTACAGTAAAGATCTAAATCCCCTGAGGAACCTTGTACTGCTTTTATATGTTTTCTGTACAGGGTTTCCCAACAAAGTTCTTCCAATGAAGAGAGCTCGAGGGCGTGCTAACATATAAACAAAAGGCCTGAGCCACCTAGACTTACCGCTTGCATTAATAAAGGAAAAAGGGTAAGCAGGAGAAGTATGGATTTCTGATCATGAGACCCTGACTGAAAACACTTGCTCGAAGAGTTTTATAAATGCTGATGGACTCTGGAGGCTTTGGCCTCCCATTCCAGCGGCCTGAGCTGGACACCTCAGTGGATTTTGTCCCCAGTGACTCTCCTATGTCCCTCATCATGCTGTGGATTGCACTGCTTCTGGGGTTCCATGAAACAGACCACTAGGCATGTGTTTCTGGCCTTTTCTTTGCTACTGAGATTAAGCAGCAACTTAGGCTTCCGAGCCCAAAAGCAACATTATAATTTTAGGTAAAAAACCAAACCTCCCATGGTGTTTACCTCAAACACATCCAAATGCCAAAAAAAAATCAACAGGATGAAACAGATTTGATCAAATGAGGCCTTCGGCTTGGACAAAGCACACTCTTTGGCATCTTCTCAGAATACCAACCTCCAGCATTTCTCCTCCAAAAACTAGGTATTTCCTGAATAATCACGTTAATAAGCGTGAGTGAGCTGTTAGAGGACTGCGGCAGGATTTTCGAAGGGCTTTTCAGGCTGAGGTTTGTGCCTGTATAGTGCTGTCTGGGTCTGTCGGTAGTCGGGAGGCCGTGGGGGTGCTGCGAGGAAGGGATAGTTCACCAGGAGCCCCTGGGGGCAACAGGTCTGGGGCCGTGTAGACCCTGGGAAGGGGCAGGCAAGGCTGGCAGGAAGGGTGTGAATGGAAAAGACACTGGAGACGATGCACTGGCAAGGTCACCCACGAGCCCAGATCACTGTGTAGGGGTGCCAAGAGACTACAGAACAGGGGGCATGGGGGCAGGTGCTATGTACTGGATCACAAGGAGAACAAAATGTGTAATAAACACTTAGAATATGGGGGTCCTGCAGCTTGCCTGGGGAGATAAGGAAACTTGCTGAAGGTCCCACAGCCAGCAAATGACACACCTTGGATTCAAACACAGGGATTTCCAATCCTGAAGCCCGGTGTTTTCAACCCCTGTGCTCTCCAGCCTCCTGAGAGGATGGGGCTCCCCCTCTCTGCACGTCTGAGTCTTGGTGGGACATAGCTCATTAAGTTGGATACAAATTAGAGGCCTCAGTCAGAATTTTCCAAAGCTAAGTCCAGCCCACCCATAAAACTGCCTTTACTTTGTAGAGAATGAAGAAATGTGAAAGATCTAGAGCAACCCTCGTGATAGGAAAATAACGGGCAAGGTGGGGGCTCTGTGTTCCCAAATCCAAACACACATCAGAATATCTTTGACGAACGTGAAAGAACATTCCCAACCCCATTCCAGACCTACTAAATCAGGCTGTGTCGTCTACAGGGCTCCTCAGGCGATCCTGAGGCATCTGGAACCAGTGGCATAATAAAAACAATCTGAGAGAAGGTCTTAAAACTAATAGGTAACAATAAATAATAGGCACTGCACAGTATATGCCTACTCTACGCCAGACACTGTTCTCAGGACTGGATACAAACATCCATTTAATTTAGCGCAGAAGATTGCAGAAGAAGGAACGGAGGCTCCCGGCGGCTAAGCACTTTGTCCACAGCCCCACAGTGGGCCTGATGCCAAGGTCATGGTAATATGGAGGGGGTAACTAATGGAAGTGTGTTCGAGAGAGGCTGGGGGCAGATTGTGCAGCCTGAGTAGAGCCTCTTTCTGGCAGGGCTGCTTCACCAGGGCCTCACAGCTTGCTGGGGACAGAGCTGTAAACAGAGGAGCGAAGAAGCAAAAGCAGACAGCTGGGTAGAGCCAGGTAGCTCGGGCTCTGCTAAGCTGTGTACCTGGGGCTTGCTCACCAGGACGTGATTCTGCCTGCACTTCACAAGCGGATTCATTCATTCGCTCCACCGCCAAATGGATTCATTCTTCCACTTGAACAGGGTTTCCCAGAAAGAGCACAGGCTTGGGAACCAGTTCTCAGGTTCCAATCCTGACTGCACTGCTAACTATCCTGCTTCCTGTGGGACATCAGTCTTCATAATTGCAAAATAGGGAGCTCCCCTGTGCCCCATTCCCAAGGCTCTTCCCAGCCCTGTAGGCTTCGATTCTCTGTGACAACCTGCTGACCCACCGGGAAGGGGGCTGCTGAGGAGACCATGGACAGAACTGCCCTCCCAGGGCCTTGGGTGGCCACAGGAGGTGTGAGTGGTGGTCCAGGCAGGTGGTTTCCTTCAGGGAGACCCATGGTGTGGTGTACTTACACATACCCCTCCATGGGAGCCCCAGGCCATGGCACAGGGCTTGTACTGACAGGAAACACACAGAGGGGCGTGGGCTTTCCGAATCCCCATCGCTCAACCCCCTCATTCATGAGTCAGTCACCACAGCCAAATGGCTCTCTTAGTCACACTCCTCCCCAGCACCACACGAGCCACAGCACCCAGGGACGTGGAGTCAGGATGTTGAGGGTTCCCACAGAAAAATGCTGTGGGTCTCCAATATGCATTCCAGTAGTGACCACTGAGTCACCACTGAGCACTGTGTGGCCTGGCTGGGGGTTTGGTTTCTTAATCTTTGGCTACAGCAACTCCTCTTTGCAAAGTATAAAGTGGCTTTATGGTTTCCAGTCAACTTGTTGACACACAGGAGAGATGTGACCAAGGACAGATGGACATTTAGTTACTTACTGTGAACCAGATACAGTGCCGAAAGCTTTATGGCATTAGCCCACTTCGTTTCCATTAACGATGACATGAGGGGTACTACTGCTAGCCCCATTTTATAGATTATGAGCCTGAACAAAACACACTTAGATGATTTGTCCAGAGTCACATAGTTAAGGGAGGCAAAGTCAGAATTCAAACTCATGTTATGCTGGTTCTAGAGCCCTTCTTGTTAAATGTTATGTTCTACCGTCTACATTAAGTAACTAGAAAATAAGGGTAGAGAGGAGAAATAGAATAAGAGAAGTAAAAGGGAACCAGACAGGACATTGGGACTCCATTGCTATGGGAGAGGTGGAAGTGAGGGAGAGGAATGTGTCTGTCCAGATACCTGGGATATAAATCCAGGTTGATCTGAAATCCAAATGTTTGTTCTCCCCAGGCCAGAGGGCAACAGAACAGTGCGACAAGGACTCTGAGGAGGACAAGAGCATCATGAAAATGTTCATAAACAAGTATCTGCATGGGGGCACCCTGGGTGGCTCAGTTGGTTAAGCAACCAACTTTTGATTTTGGCTAAGGTTATGATCTCAGGGTCATGAAATTGAGCCCTGCATCAAACTCCATGCTCAGTGGGGTGTCGGGTTTAGATTCTCTCCCTCTGCTCCTCTCGCCCTCCCCTGCTCTCTCTCTCTCTCACTCTCTCTCTCAAATTAATTAATTAATTAATTTTTAAAAAGAAGTATCTGCTATGGGCATTAGGGTTTCTTTGGCGCAAATGAAGGTGGGGCGGTTGTGGTCTGGGGAGGTCCTTTCCAGTGGTGGAATGGCTGGAGCAAAGGCAAAGAGACAGGAAAATCAAGGCACTTTCAGGAAGAAGGAAGAGTTGTGTTTTCCTGGACAGCAGTATGTGTGAAGGGAAGTAATGGGGAGAGCCAGTTTGGAGAGGTCTCAACATAGGAGATCTTAAGCAACAGGCGAAGCAGGTTGGGTTCTAGTTGTCAGGCAGCAGTAGCTGAGTCTTTCCAAACAAGTCAGTACAGGGCAGAGCAAAGCCCTTGGAAGCTGTCTTGAGGCAGGACGTGTGGTCAACTGAAGCCAGAGCAGAGCAGCAAGCAGTCAAAAGGACACTGTGACAGAAAGGCAGCATGCAGTGAGACTTGGCACCAGGAATCCAAAAGTGAGAGACACTCTGGGAAGGAAGAATCAATAGGACTTCAGGACAGGAGTCGTATGAGGGTGAGGAGAAGGCATAGAAGAATTCAACAGCCTAGAGGCACCTGCCCTGAGTATCTGGTGGAATAGGTAGGAAGGTGGATTCATCTGGGACAGTTTTAGAATCTTGGAGATGGAGCAGACCCAGAGAGGTGGCAGGCAAGGTGGGCCGCACAAAGGATGGTGGCTCCCAGTAGAGGGGACTGAGGCCCCTGGACGAGGGGAAGCCATGGAATAGTGCAGACAACATCTACTCTATCGGGACCCACGCATCTTTCTTCTTGCAAGACTGGAGCTAATGTTTACAGAAGTGTGGTTAAGAGCACAGAGTTTGGAGCTAGTATGCTCTGATTTGAATCCCAGCTTCGTCACTCACTTGCTCTGTGATCCTGAGCAAGTTTCTTGATTCTGTGCCTCAGTTACAAATTCTGTAAAATGGGCATAGTAATAGCACCTACTTCCGAAAGTTATTAGGAGACACAAAATATATTTTTAAAAAGTGAATATATAGTACTTAGTTCAGTACTTGGCACACAGAAAGTGCTATGACAGGTAGTTAATGTTACAGTTAATGCAAGTGTTAACATAAATAGTACTCTATGCCTTTCGTAAGGCATTTTACATTTGCTATCTCACTGGGTCATCATGGTGATGCTGTAAGGTTACATCTCACCATCTAGATGGAGACCCCCGGGACTCAGAGCAGTTAAATGACTGGCCCACCTTTAGCAGGTGAGCTGACATGAGAGCAGGGCCACCAGCTCATAGCACTGTGCCCACTCTGCTACCACGCTGCCTTTGGAGTCCAGATGGGAGCAAGGACAAGAAGCCAGAATTTCCTTCTTGCACTTATTCTCCATTGACCCTGATATGTTCCATTAATTCAGTCCCCAATTCCTACCCAAAATATACCCCTCTTCTTCCATTCCAACACACAGCCATTTGGGGCATGAGAAAGGAAAGGAGGAGGAAGAGAGAGGAAGAAGGTGGGAGACTTGAGACAGGTGTTCAGGGACATCTCTACCTGGTCAGGCAGAGGTGGAGGCCCTGATTTATATCTCCCCCCCCCCAAAAAAAAAATCCTTCTTCCCAAAGAACCAGGGGCTGTGGGGACCACAGCCTCTGTGTGTGTGTGAGCCACGTTCACCCCTGCTGAGCTTACTCTTAAGCCCCCAGCAGCCTGAGCAGCCACGAGGTTCTGCACCTGCATTCTGCTGGGACATCTGGTCAGCTGGTAGCGTGGGCTAACCGGCAGGTGGTGTGACCTCCCGAAGGGCACCTTAAACACCCGACTTCCCAGCGTTCTCGCTCACAATCGGATCCACTGCTCACCTGTCTCAGAAAAGCTGTAGCTTTTGGCTTGAAATAGATGACCTGTGTATCCTAAAGAAAATTGTCCAAGCAACAAAGGGTGCTGGCAGCATTTTAGTTCCATACCTGAGGCACTGTTTACTATGCACGAAGGCTCAGGTAAGAGAGAGTCGCACTTACGGGCTGGGAAAATGGTTGTGGGTTTTGCGTGTTTGTTTTCTCGGTTTAAAAAAAAGTCAAAGATAGCAGTGTGTGCGTCCGTTGTTGTCTTTCTGGGTAACTTTTTGGCAGGTCCTTTTGAACACTAGCCTTGGCTGGTTCCCCAGGGACAAACTGAAACTCTAACCAATGCTAAGGAACAATGCGAATTAATGGAGACAGACCTCTCCATGGCAGTTCCTCAAGGGTGAGACTATCTTTGCTCCATTCTGGATGTCACCAGGCACTATTAAAAATTTAGGAACTGCCATGGACTTGAGGCATGAAAGCTTTGCAGGTGCCCTCAGTATGTCCCCCAAACTAGAAGGTCTTGGTGACTTGTTGTAGGGTCCCTTTCCTTCTCCTTATTAACATCACAATGATAAACATTGAGGGTTGAGGGTTGCTGAATATTTGTGCTCCCTCCTTGAATCCGTATGTTGAAACCTAGTCCCTAGTGCCACTGGGGGGTGGGCCTTTGGCAGGTAATGAGGTTAAGATAAAGTGGTGAGGGTGGGGCTCTCATGCTGGGAGGAAGAGACTCCAGAGCTCTCCTCTTCACAGGTGCATGCGCATAGGAAAGGCGGTGTGAGCACACAGCGAGAAGGCTACTGTCTGCAAGCCAGGAAGATAGCCCTCACCAGAGCCTGGCCATGCTCCTGATCTCAGACTTTCAGCCTCCAGGACTACAAAAAATAAAATGTCTGTTGGTTAAGCCACTAAGTCTATGGTGTTTTGTTAGGGCAGCCCAAGCTAAGACAGAGCTTTATAAATTTCAGAGAACCTATGCCATTTCCTAGAACAACTCAGTGGTGTTAACCTCATTTCATAGATAAAGAAACAGACTCACAGAAGTCAAGGGAGCAGTGCAAGCTAGTTAAAGAGCAGAGGCAGGATTGGAACTCTGATCTTTTTTATTTTTTCTTTTAAAAATGCTATTTATTTATTTACTCATGAGAACCAAAGAGAGAGAGGCAGAGAGGGAGAAGCAGGCTCCATGCAGGGAGTCCGATGTGGGACTCGATCCCAGGACCCTGGGATCACGCCGTGATCCGAAGGCAGACGCTCAACCACTGAGCCACTCAGGTGCCCCGGAACTCTAATCTTTTGACTTGCTTACTTCCCTTCCAGGCTCTTCTGGGGCTCCTTTGTTTAACCAAGTCCCCATGTCTCAGGAAGGCTCAGAGCTAAAGTTCCCACCGTGTCAGGCAGAGGGGGCAGAGACCATTTACCAGCCATTAGGGTCACAGAGGGGAAGCCTCTATGGGCCCTTGCAGAAGCCTGATGCTTCTGAAGGATGAGAGAACAGGAGGCCGTTCTGTGGCGTGGTTAGGTGTTGGGAGGTCTGGCCTCAGACTTTCTAGGTTTAATTCCCTGTGAGGCCTTAGTGACACCTATTATACTCTCTGTGCCTCAGTTTTTCTCACCTATAAAATGGGCCTGATTCTGGTATTATGGTATTTATCTCTTTGAGAAACAGTCAGAAAGAGGAGGGATCAAGGTCATGGTCTGGATTGGAGAGTGGTGGCTGAGCAGTGCTTGAGCACCGCAGCCAGTACTGGTTCAGGAGGACCATTGTGTGAACGAGAGCCCACGGTGACAACACCCCCCACACCAGCAGACATGTGCCACCTGCAGAGCACCTGCATAGCCACCAGTCCTTCCTCACTCCCCCAACAGCCAGGGTGGCAACAGATGGGGAAACTGAGATTTGGAGAGGGATAAAGCAGTCGTGCAGAACATGTACAACTTTGGGAATCAGAACAGCATGTACTTTTGTTTGCTTTGTATGTAGTCTTTGGCAAGTGACTTAACTTTTCCAATTCTCACTCTCTTGATCCAAAAAAAAAAAAAAAAAACCCAAAATGACTTAATAAAAAACTGCCTCAAAGGGTGTTGTGGGGTTTGAAAGAGAAAGGCATGCTGCAGTGTCCCCTAAAAATGTAGTGACTATTTCATCTTAAGTGCCTTGCTTATAGTTACAGAGCAGCTGGCAAGCAGCAGCATGAGGTCTAACATTTAGGTTTTCAGATGCCATGAGGCCATGGGAGTGGATCCATGAAGGAAATGAGAAGCTAACGATGTGTGTGGCAAGAATTTGCCATTTGCCCACCACTATTCTTGCATCTTCACAAGGAATAAAAGAAGTATAAAATGGAATCTGAGATAAGCAAAGCATTAGAGAGGTCTGTATCCAGAATCCCCAAAGGGTTTCAAGACCAACACTGACTGGGTCTCACCCACAGCTAATGTCTCCACATACACATTTAGCACATGGACTCATGAGCTCATCAGCCAACAAATACTGGAAAGTATCAGCTACGTGTGTGATGCACCAAGGCAGGCTCCTGGAGCCACTAACACCAATGGAACAGTCACTATCTGGGGGGGGACCCCCATCCCCGTGGGTAAGACAGTAACTAAATCATCACAGGAGTGTGGTAAGTGCCACACAGACACTCAGGGTAAAGCCTGTGTTTGGTCTGGAGTGGGCAGGCAGGATTTCCAGAGGACGTAACACTGGGGCTGTCAGAACAAAGAGGGGCAAGTGACCGGCAGGCACCAAGACCTGAAGGACAGACAGCCTGGTGGCCTGGTGTGCATGTGAGAACATCAGCGAGGCTGGTGTGGGCAGGCACAGGGCGCACACTGAGGATGGGAGGTGAGGAGGGGAGACTGTGAGGCCCCTCCTTGGACACTGTGCCTCGGAGTTGGAACTCTGCAGTATCGGGGAGCAGGAGAAACCACAGGAAGTTTTAAGAAGGGGAGTGTCCGTGTTTCAAAAATCTCATCTGGTGGAGGCCAAAGTAGAATCTGGACTGAAGGCAGGAGAAACTGGAGAAGAGGCAATGAAGGAAGCCACAGACACACAGAGGTGAGAAAAGATGAGATCCTGAACTATGTGTGCATGTGCATGCACACACACACACACAGCAGGTTCTGCTTTCACTGACACACCTTGGCATGAATCACACCTGGCTTTTTGTTACCACAGAGGCCTGGCTCTGCCTCCCCAGGGATTACTTGCTAGACCCCTCACATCCTCTTACTTCCCCTCAGTGGTCAGCCCAAATGGCTTTCACTTCCAGACTAATCTCAAGCCCAAGGTCTGAGGTGATTCAGTCCTGCCTGTGAGGCTGTGGTACTGGAAACCTCCTTCCGAATGATGGAGTACCAGGAGCGTGTGTGGGGCTGGACACACACACACACACACACACACACACACACAGCACAGCTGGGCAGTGCAGATGGAGAACACCACAGCTGCACTCGTTTCTGCAATCAGACCTTTCAGGGAACACGGTAATTACAGCTACCAAGGAAAGAGAAATCAGCATTTACTACTGATTTTTATAAACAAATGCAGAGAAAAAAATCACAACCCACAGCATGCACTGAAGGTAATAGGCAGTATCCACTTTGTTAAAATGAAAAGCTCCTGTTGGAAAGAAGGTGGAAGCTCCTGTGGAGTGCGGGGTGTGGGTGGATGATACATTATCTTTCAAATTTCTCGAACTCTTACATGTAATATGATGTCAACATTAGTAAAAGGGTAAAGGAGCTAACTAGCATACACTGGGTACCTACCATGCATCAGATGCTGGGTAAGCAAGCTTGCACTTTAGATTTACATTACCTCTTTTTTAATGCTGAAAATGATCTTAGAAGGTTGGAATTATTAGCTTCGGCTTGCAGAAAGGAAATTTGGGGAGAGAAAGATCAAGTAGCCTATCTAAGATCACACAAGGCAAGGGCAGGATACAAGCCCATGTCCCTCTACAAACTCTAAAGCCTGAGTTCCTCCTATTGCTCTCCACTGCTTACCTCCTCACGGAGATGTGAATGGCTCTGCCTCCCCAGCTGGCTGGAAAGCTCCTGAGGAAGTCACCCTCATGGTGCCCTTTCCTATCTCTACAGAATGTCAGCTTGGAAGGAGCCTTGGAAGCAATCAATTCCTGACTTCCAGAAACAGAAGCTGGAGCTGGGTGTGGATCATGTCCCCAGGCCCCACAGCCGCTTAGATACTCGGGTTCACAGCTTGGGGCATTTCTCCCCCTAACCAGCATTCACCTTGCTGTTTCGGCCTGAGGTTTCCTGTCTCAGGAGTCAGTGCTTTCCCACAAACGTTTGTTATTCTTGTATTTGTTTTTTTAATAATGAGATTTCTATTCTCATTTAAGTCTAAAAAGGAGCTGGGGAGGGAACAATGCCTTTTCCTCTAGCAGATCTACTCAATGGGAAGGCATGACCTGAGTCTTCCCCAAGTACATAATCTTCCACATGAGCCTACAAGAGAATGAGTAAGAAATGATTAAATCACAGCAAAATGGTTTAATTTACAATCATCGCTCAGTGTCTTGAAACATAAACCTCCCACCCAAATATTTGTCCCAAGGATAAACATCTTCTCCACATGTTGCCATAATCAAACCCTGCTGGGACACAAGCATACATCTAAGCTCCCGTATCCTGGATGTAAATGGTGACTTCCGTAAGAAGGACACGGAGGACACCCTTGTGTGGTGTTCAAATCCTAGAATCCTAGACTTGAGCTTTCTATTGTGTCTGGACTCAAAGCTGATCTTTCCTCAAAGGAAAAAAAGAACTTGTAAACTCTGTCATGCTGATCTCAGTGATGTCTTGCACAGAAATCCCCTCTATTTTCTACTGCCTAAAACACTCAAGGGCACGAGAACGAAGCTCCACATTAAAGCATGAACCTCAAGGTGAAAGAAATGTGAATATTCTTTCAAATTAAGCTATAAACACAGCTTTGCTCTAAGAGTCATGTGATTCAAAGTCTCCACGATGGGCAGAGAGTGGCAATACAGTCCTTTGATCACATTGGGTGCTGGTGGGTGATGGGAGGCAGGTGGGTTAGTGGAGGTGGAGGAGAAGCAGGTAAGTGGACCTGATGGAGTCAGACCCCACCTCTGGGTGTGTGATCTGAACATCTACCACTGGGCAGAGAGAGTGGATGTGAGGCCAGAACTGACCTTTGGCCTCAAGGTCAAACCACAGCCCCCTATAGCTTTCTGCCCTAGTTTCTACCATTCCCTTACTAGTAAGAAGGGGGTACAGTGAAATGATAACAATTTGAGAGGTCCTTGCTAATGGAAGAAGAGACAACAAAAACAAGACTGAGGGACAGCCTTCTGGTGCTTAGACAAGACTCTTGCAAGGACAGCTCTGGTACACTGGCTCCTGCAACTGGGGAATTCAGGCTTGGCGGAGCTCCACAGAGCATATTAGCTTCTGGTACTAAAGGCAACCATGGTATGGAAACCAAAGAGAGTATGGGATTTCCCAAAACTAGAGGGCCTCTGGGTCTTATTTCTTGAACCTTGGGGGGTGGGGAGGGCTGACATCCTTCAAGCTGCAGTTGTGCAGGACAACTGCCATGGTACGCAGGGGTAAGTGGCTGTGAGCCCAGTACTGGGGCAACAGTGTTAGCCTGTGACTACCATGTGCTCAAAGGACACCTCCTGGGACCTCAGGCTTCCTGCACCCACTCACTGGGCCCTCTGCAGCCATCCAGCCCCATCTGGCTTTCTTAAGAAGCTGCCTCATCTCTTCAGAGGTTCCCAGACTCACCAAAATGGTAATGCTTCAGAGGCAGCCAGCAGTCACTCATTCCAACCTTGAACTCTCCCACCTCAACTATCAGGGACCTCGATCCTCATTTTTCTCTCTTCACTTCTCTTCCTGTCTGTCATATTCTTCCTTCAATTATGGTCTTCAACAAGACCCACGACTCAATTCTCCTTGGCCTCTACCACTGGCCCACCTCCTCACTTGGGTTCTTTTCTCTCCTTCCTGGTTTGATGTCTCTCCTGCTGATACTTGGGGATACATCCCTCCCTTTCACCTCAGCCTTAGGATCTCACCTCCAGGATAAGGGCCTCCACACTTGAGCACTTAGTTCTGAAGGGAAGAAATGGGGAAGAGAGGATTTCTGACTCCCAGAGGCTAACACCATCATGCTCAACATTCGGAAAGTCAATCAGGCACACATAACCTGATCTCTGTTTCACCGAGGTTAATGAAAGGCATGTTAGTACATCTCAAGAGAATGAACAAATATGTATCTAAATTAAGTATAATTTTTAGTAACCCTTAGGCAACTCTAATGAGCTGAATACCATGTCCTGACACCAAGGAAAGAAGGAGAAAGGAGGAGAAAAGTCTTACTTTGTATGGAAAACAAGAAAGCAACAGTAAAATTAACAAAACGGTTTAAGGCAGAAATAGAATTATAACACAAACACCCAAGAAAAGTACATCAGAAGGCATTGTTCTACCAAAGATGCTAATGTAGCACTTCCTCTCTGAGTGGGTTGATGGGAACTCCACTTCAGAGGCAAAACTAATGAAATGAATGCTTCCCCTGTGGAACGCAGAGAACTAAGAGTCCCTCAGATCTATAAACCATCAGCTAAGTGGATGCAAATGTGTTTACAGCCTTCCTTCTTTGAAGCTACAATATTATGAAATGTTTACAGTGTTAGGCCCCATTATAAAAATTCACCCCTTTGAAGAGGAAGTGAATTAAAGACAGCCACTGCAGTGATACTACCCAGTGAGTTGCTCAAGATCAAAGTCTGGAGAACCCATGGTGTAAAACCAAAGATCTTTTACAATTTTGCGAGAACTGTAAGACCATTAGCCTCCCAGGAATTTTCATTCTGGAAAGCTTGTTTTCATCATTGGACTTTCTATGATGTTCATAGTTTCGAGCTTACAGTCATAGCATGTGACAGATGGCTTTGCCCAGATGACACCAAAGAATGTAGGAAAAACAAGAGTTGGTTCGCTGTGGTATCCGTGCTGCTTCTTCTAAAACTTCACCTCCTTAAAAATCTTTAAATAGCTTTCTACCTAGACAAGTGACTGATGCTGGGTGGAATTAGACCAAAAAAAAAAAAAAATCATTCCTATAAACTTCTGACTTTCTATTTTCCTTCTCCAGGAATCATGGTCCATAAAGACAAACCAAGGACTCAGCAAAGGGAAAGACAAGCTAAAATTCATTCCAATGGAGAATGTGACAACATTTTCCCCAGGGAGGGCCAAATTTGTGAAAGGTTCATATTGCATGACCTCAAATCCTTATTTCTATTCCACCTAAGTCTTCTCAAAAACAAACAAAAACAAAAACAAAACAGAGGAAGGAAATTCTCATCTAGAAAATACACTTTCCAAACTATGAATATTCTTTCCACTTTCAATGTAGGGAGTTGTTGTTTTTCCAGGGGACTGAAGGAAAACATGGAAGAAAAAAGAAGGCCCTCCTATAGGTATTAAATACCTATTAAAAACTCCTGTAGGTATTAAAATAGAGTCTCGCCTAGTCTTTGTTGTAGGGGGAGGGCAGCGATGCCAGTTACTGCATGGGATTAACTGTAATGATAAAAATGCCAGCTAAGGTGACAATGTTCTCAGCAAGTCAGTATCTTCTCTCCACTTTGGGAGATAAGATTATAACCAAAATATTGCCTTGTGAGAACAGAATCAGAGCAAGGATGGTTAGTTAGATAAAGGCCAGTCACACCAATATTCAGAACACAACACTTAAAATAAAGCAAGCCCAAGTCAGTAATTCCTCACGTTTTCCCCGGTGCCAAAGTACTCCTTAAAGAATTTCATGTTTTGAGAAATCTTGTACTTGGAATAATTTTCCAACTCTTAAGACATACAACGTTTAAGCCAAGCAGAATTTCTGATCCTGGTATAAGATAACTAGTATTAATAGTTTTACTCTGTTTAATTCTAGGCAAAGACAAAGGACTATAATATTCTGATTAAGCTATGTAAATTCATGATGGATAAATATTAAGTTTCCATTTGTTTTTCTGGGATACTAACAATAAATCTTGGACTCCTACTGCTATTATGGAACTCAAGGAATTCTGGAATGGATCCAGTCTTCTGCTTCCTTGGCATATCTCACATCTGTGGCCACCTCACCATCACCCTATCAGACTCTCCTATTCTCCCATCTGGGAATGAATTCCTTCTTAACTAGTCTCCCTAACTCTGCTCTTGTGCCCTCCCTGTCACCAGTGATCTGCCTACGGCTCGAATCCCACAGTGTCACATTCCAGTGTCCCCTTCCCTTCAGAACTAAGGTCAAACTCTTCAGACAGGCAAGGAGCAGCCCCAGACCTCCATCCATGGCTGACCTCTGCCTTGCTCTCCGGCCTCAACACCCCACACACTCTGTCCTTCAGAATCACCTGCACTTCTTCACATGCCACGCTGCCATTTTGCCATAGTTTCTTGGGACACTGTTCCCTCTCCGTGTCCACCAGGCATCCCTATTTATAGGCATTATCTTTTAGATATGCTTTTAGATTAGAATATTTTTTAGATATTCGCACTGAGACACCAGGAAAAATTAAGTAGTTACCTCAGGAGAGAGGTCAGAGCAGATTTCCCTTTTTACTTCATGTAACACATTATTTATGTAATCTAATATAAGGATGAAAAGTCATCCATTTTATGAAACTTCACCCTTCTTTCTCCCTACCAAGGTAAAAATTACTTGGACACTTACTAATAACATATTTTAATAAAACCTACTATACTGCATTACATTTATGAGTCCACAAGTCTGTTTCTTCCTCTGAACTCTCAGTTCCTTGAGTGCAAGGATCACGACGGAGTCAGCTCATTATTTTTCAAACCCAACACAGTGCCTGGAACACAAAAGGTGCTCAATAGGTGTTTTTTGTTTGTTTGTTTGTTTTTAATAAACCGGTGAACAGTCTCAGAGGATCTAGACTGATCCCTTCATTGCTGCCCTTCATTGTCTGAGAGGCCATGGGCAACTCACTTGGGTTCTCTGTGCCCTGGTCTCCCCCCTATAAAACAAATGCCTGCCTTAGAAGGTTTTTGTGGGAATCCAAAGAGATGACCCACCAGGAAGCACCTCATAAGCTCCAAAGGTAAAATATCAACCTTCTATTTCCTTATTACCACGAGGCATGCTGAGGAAGGATAGGAGGTAATGCAATAAACAGTGGTAGTAGCTGCATGGAGGGTAGGTGGCATGCCAGGAGAAAGGGCAGGATCGAGTCCTGGAGAAGCTGATGGAGAAGAACACAGGGTCATGTCCCATCCATTGCACCTACAAACTCAATTTCCAATCCAGCCACTTCTCTCCTGTGCCCTGCCACCCCCCATGTGCCAGCCCCATCTTTCTTAGCTCCCACTGCTTCGATAGCCCCGACTGGTCTTCCTGCTTCTACTCTGGCCCTCCAACCTGTTCTCCACAGAGAAAGCTTTCATTAACATAAATCCAATCATATCACTTCCTTGCTTAGAACCATTGAAGAGGGGATCTCTGGGTGGCACAGCGGTTTGGCGCCTGCCTTTGGCCCACGGCGCGATCCTGGAGACCTGGGATCGAATCCCACGTCAGGGCTCCCCGTGCATGGAGCCTGCTTCTCCCTCTGCCTGTGTCTCTGCCTCTCTCTCTCTGTGTGACTATCATAAATAAATAAAAATTTATAAAAAAAAAAAAAAAAGAACCATTGAAGAGTGTCCTGCTGTACAGGGAACGAAACTTGGCACACAGACTTCATGGCCCTGCATGCTCTGGCCCCCAAGGCCTCTCCACCCTGATTTTAGGCAACCCCCCCCCCCCAATCTCTGCTCTTACTCATCACAATCCCACTGGAGTGCATGTTGTCAGTGCTCAGAACCTGCCAGGCCAAGCTGCTTGCTGACTCTAGACTCTGCAAGTGCTGTGCCCTCTGCCAAAACACTCTTACCCTGGTTTCCCCTCCGACTGCCTCCTCTCTCTTGGATACCTTCTCAAATATTATCCCTTCACTGAAGTCAACCCTCTGTTGTTTCCTCATACTGTACCCTGTTCATTTCATCTCTACCACTAATAACCGCCTGTATACTTTTGTTTCCTTGTGATCTTTCTCATTAGAGAGCTACACGAAAAGTTTACCTTCTTCACAATTTCTTCCCTGCTTGGCAATAATATATGCAAAGCATCTAAAGGAGTTCCTGGCAGAGTAGGCATTACGTAAGTGTTTATTGTTATTATTTCTAATATTGATATTCTAACAATTATGAGTCCCAGAGGAGGCAGCTGACTCAATGTCCAGTGGACTGTTAGAAGGTCAGCAAAGGAACAGCTGAGGATGCTTAAGCCTCCAGCCCAGGCTGGTTCCTGGAGGCAAGACTGTCCCTCTGCTCGGCAGGCCCTCCCTCCCATCGCCCCCTGGCAGGCAGCCCGACCTGCACCCATGCCATCATCTCCCACAGGCATAGCCAGGCAGCTCCTGAGGCTCCTGATATGGGAGGAGAAGCTGCTGCCAGCTTCTGGAGTGTGGCAACAGTGGAAATCTTTCAGCTCTGATGGGCGGATTTCAAAGCCTGTTTCTAAAAATGGCTGTTAATAGGTTTTTTTCCACACCATCTATATCTGTGCCTGCCTTATCAGGTGGCAACAACATTGCTATTCACTGTCCTGAAGCCTGAAAAGATTTTACTAGTCAAAACAAATAATCACAGGGTGGCAAAGACCAAAAATAAAAGAGATAAGAAGGGAGAGCACAATATGAGGGTAAGCTTTCTGTCAAATGCTTTGTCTTCACAATCATGTTCCTGCAGTGAAAAACACAAAATCTGAAATGAAGGTGGGAGTCCAGAGCAAGTCTAGTCTTCAGAAATGGACACCAGAGGAATGACAGCAGGAGCTGTGTAAACAGATGGTTAGATTTGCAACATATGACGATGTTTAATATTAAAGCATCTCCTTTCCATGGAGAGACTCGAAGGTACACCACGTAAGTTGAAGAGGCTGATTTAGGTACTATTTTAGGAGGGCAGGCAAAGTGCTACCTTTCAAAGGCAGCAAACCTAAGGGATGGACACCATCCAACAAGGGCCAGAGTCACCCTCCCCAGTCACTTTGTGGGCAGGGCATCTGGGCCTCTGAAGACTTACCTGTAAAATTATGGTGACGTGTTAGGATCTTATCTGCTCAAAGAGGGAAGGCTGGACAAGATGACCTATTAATAATCTTTCGAGAAATGCTCATCCTGAGTCTAACAGAAGGAGGATGCTCATTTAAAATATTTTTTATGCAAGTATTTATTAATCACCCACAGCAGAGTGTATGTGGACTATAGGACCCTCTGACATTGCCTGCCCAGTCTGGCTGCCAGCTCGGTGAACTGCACCATGCCCAATTTATCCAGATTCGAAGCAACATTTTAACTTTTATGTTCAACTCCCCTAGCCAACATTCTCTTGTCTTGCTGTCTTGGTACCATAATCTCATGAGACTGGGAGTGCTATAGTGATAGACAGAAAGAGACATGATACACAGACTGGCAGATAAACAGATCAGTTAAATTTGGATTTGTTTTTGAAAGTCAGTTTTTGA
Source organism: Canis lupus familiaris (assembly GCF_011100685.1). NCBI lineage: Eukaryota > Metazoa > Chordata > Mammalia > Carnivora > Canidae > Canis > Canis lupus. The sequence goes on along the minus strand of NC_049242.1, from coordinate 13,027,416 downwards.
ATCCTTGGTTAGAATGTGCCAAAATGTTGGGACAAAATCTCGAGATTCCTGCATGGGATGACAGTGGCCACTCCCTTCGACCCTAGTTTCAACTTCCGTAAGTATCAGCTCTTCAAATGGACCCTTGAGTTTTCTGCTGCTACAGACATTTTTATTCAAGTTTCTTTTGGACAAACATCTAGATCATCCAGCCTAAGCTCCATCAAGTAAAGGGAAATTATCATAAAGTCTCCACCCAACGTGCCTCCTCCCTGACTCATTCCCCTCTTATCAAACCTCTGCCAAAACTGGATGTATCCATGCCGATGGAAAATGGTTTGGATCTCTTGATCATCCCTTCTCCTTGGGACTGGATGCTCTAAAAGGGCAGGTCCACACCCTACAGTGTGATGCCTTGTGTTAGGAATGGAGCAGAGGCTTCAGAGACATGGACTGACTGAGAATTAACCAAGTACTTACAATGTGCTTGACATACATTATTTCATCATTAGAGCACCTTCTGAAGTAGGTATATTTTATTACCATGTCTATTCCCCGATGAAAACCTGAGGCTTCGAGAAATTAAGTAGCCTTCCAAGGTCCCAAATCTAGTGAATGACAGAGCTGGCACTGGAACCTTGGGTTTTTCTGACTCCGAATCCCTAGATCATAGCCGGTGTGCTCTGCTGTGTACAACCTGGTCACAGGCCATGCCCCTGGGAGGCCACACACAATTGATTTGAACTGACTACTTTCCTTCAACCTCCAAAACCCTTTAAGCTGTTGTTAGTTACAGCAGGCCTAAAGCTAATGTCATTAAAGCAGTCTCAAGGACAAGAATAAATAATCTCACCACAAAGGTGCTGTTCTTTAGATGAAGTGCATCTGACAGAGAATCGTAGCAGAAGACTCTCTTAAAGCAATGGATTCCTGAGACTTTTATGACCAGAATAAAAGATTTCTCATAGCTTTCAAAATCTTCCATGGAGAATCAGAATATAATTTCTATTGTCACCATCTTTTTAGAAGAGATGGAGTTATATATTATCAGTCTTCACCATAGTGGTTTCTGATCTGTCCAAGAGGGAAGGTAAAAGTGATTCATGGAACCAAGTGCTCCAGAGGGTACACTACGAAGAAGCCATCGTAGCAGCCGGCCATGCAATGCCTCAAACGTGGTCCTGGCTCTGAAGATGACATCAAGATGGAGACACTCATGAATACTATAAATGTATACTGAGACCAAATGTGGAAAAGAGCCGTGACTACATAAGCTAAGTGCCAAAGGGGTGTAAAGAATGAATGAGCCACTTCTATGTGGCATTTTAAGGAAAGCAGTATGGCAGAGGCGGCCCTGGGGAGCACTAGTCCCTATGTGCCTCTCATTACACTGACCTACTGAATGGCTCTACCTGCTTACTAACTGGTTCCACCAGCACCCCTCTGACACCATAGGCTCCTTGAAGGCAAAAGAAGTGTTGTATTGACCACTGGGTTTCCACTGCCTAAAAAATAATAAATCATGAGCAAATGTCAATCGAATAAATTTGATGAACAAATGAGTCTTGGGAGAATTGCACACATTTAAAGGGTGAAGAGAAGGTATCTAGTGATCCTTAAAGTTCTCTCCAACTCTCTGGGTCTGACCTAACAGAGCCAATGGAAGTGACAGCAGTCCATCAAAAGCCCACAACAGGAGCATCAGATTACATGCACCAGTGTCAAGTGAGAGGGCACTTGCAGCCTGGAAGTGTCTGTGCGTCATAGTAGGGGAAGATGTGGACCTACGACCAGATGGCCTGGGTTCAAGATCCAGCTCTGCCACTATAACCTGCATTACCTTGGGCAAGTTAGCTAACCTAACTAACCTCCTTGTGCCTCAGTTTCCTCATCTGTAATATAGCAGTGTAATTCAGAACGTTGTGGTATGATATGAAATGAGTTAATGCATAGAAATTGCTTGAAACAATTCTGGGCACATTGTATGTCTTAAAAAAAAAAAAAAAGTGCTAGCTCATATTACTTGAATTCCCCCCACAAAGCATTCCACTAGGGAAGGAGATTTGGTATCGTAGGTATCTGGCTTGGAAAACTCAACACCCCCTTCAGAAACCAGAGAAAGAGGGAACAGAGACTGTCTACTGTGAGTGGAGACCAAGTTCCACTTTAGACATGAAGGCACTTGGCTTCCTTTCTCCTGTTGGGAAAGTCATGGAACACCTCAGTAACTCAAGGGTGACTCCCTCCTTCTGTTTTCTGAAAGGGCAAAACAAAACAAAGGAACTAGCTGAGCCTGCCCCCTCCAGAGTTCCACACCTTGGGGGAGTATGTTTCAGGACCAATTGTGCTACGGGCTTCATGTAGATCTACTACCCAACAACAGTGCAGAATCCAGACAAAATGCTTAAAAAAAAAAAATTCTCAAGTTGCTAATCATTCAATTCAATTCTATAGTCCCTCTAGCTTTCAATAAAACCTTTAAAAGCAAATGGAGCTTTGATTTTCTCTTATTCAAGTTCCTCAAAGCTGAGGATCTTTCCATCAAAAAATCCCTCTCCTCAAATGACTGGGTATTTACTGTGTCCTTTTGGTCAGAACTGTGCTGTAATCAGGCTGCCAGGCAACCATTTGGGTACAGAATGAATGCGTGCTTTTAACCGCTGACCTCAGCACCCCAACAGTAGGATATTCCTCAGATTTTCATCACACCGTCATAGAGCATCTTTTGTGCTCTGCATCAGAGAGGCAGTCAGACACCACCCCAAAGGATTTCCCAATGTACTTTGTACACATCAAAGTGAAGGTTTGGAAGTGGACTATAAGTCCATGTCTTTGCAAACAAAGGTACAGCACATTACTGATCCCTTTGCGATGGCCATACGAATGAAAGGCCTTTTTCTCCCTTCTCACTACAGAACTGGCATTCGGAAAGAAGAGAGTAGATGGTAAAAGAAACCTTTGGTGGAAATGAGAAAAATTCAAAGTAAAATAAAGCCAGAACCCCAGAGCCTACAAAAGTCCAAGAGGATCAAGAGAAACTGGAAATGGGGATGAGCCCAAAAAAGGATCCACAGACACTCCATATTGACAGCTCAGAGTGAGACTGCCTTAGACGCCAGCTGGCCCAAGTCTAAGCCAGACAACATGTATTTCTGTATGGGATGTGCCCTCCAGTGTCACTATTTCCATGATCTAGATATTACTATTTACAATCATTTTTAGAACAGGTGGCAGCATTCCTGTGTTAACATTTTATTACATGAAACTCAACATATTGCCTCTAGAAGATAACTAATGACATGCAGGCAAACCTTGAAAGAAGACTGTTTTACTGGGTTTCCACAGAATAAGAATGCAGAGATGTGGCAGAGATGGGTCAACTTCCAAAAGTTAGTCTGAATGTTATTTACTTGCCCTAGTAATCTACAATCCAGGTAGAGGTGATCGTGGGCATATCAACACTACAGAGGGAGGCCCTGAGGGGAGGAGAGGCATCAGGATGAAAGATGGGGGGCTTTGGTGAAAAGGGAGGTGAAGGAATGAGAGGAAGGAGCCTAGCAGACATGTCTCTGAATGACTCGCTCATTCCATAACTGTTTACTGAGCACCAAACATAGGCCAGGCACTGTTCTGCATACCTTGGATACATCAATGAACAAATAAGACAAAAATGCCTGCCCAAATGAAGCCTACTTTACAGTGGGGAAACACAAACAATAAACAGGAGATACATTTAGTAAGGTAATTAGATAGTACATTAGAAAGTATCACATACTCGGGGGAAATTATACCACATGAAGGAGGACCAAGAAAATTGAAGGACATTCATAAATGCATCTGGTGGGTCTCGCTGAGAAAGGGTGAAGCCTTGAAGAAAGTGAGGGAGTTAACCATGTGGCTATTGAGGTACCTGTGCTCAAGGAAGGGGAAACAGCCAGTGTAAAGACTTGAGGTAGGCGCATGCTTCAAATGTGTAAGGAACAGGGAGGAGGCCAGGTGAGGGCAGCGAGTGATGCTGAGGTGTAGCAAAGACGAGGTTGGAGAAGGTCAAACCAAGCAAGGCGTTCTAAGGACTTTGACTTTGCGGGGTGTGAGCAGAAGAGTGAGATGATCAAACTGTTTAAAAAAGAATCACATTGGCTGTTGTATGCAGAATAAACAAGAGGAGCTCAGGTGGATGCAAGGACAGCAGCTAGGAGGCAGCAGCAGGTATCCAGCCAAGGACTGTTGGTGGCTTAGGTCCGGGTGGGACCCATGGTGAGCAGAGGCTGGATGCCAGACCTAGTCCAAAAATAGTGACAGAACTATTTGGTGGACTGGGTATGGGATCTGAAGGAACAGAGTGGCTGAGGATGTGTGCAAGGTTTTAGCCTCCCAAGATGTGGTTAGGAGAATCAGAAGTAAGACAACTGGAAGGGGGGTAGACCAATGAGGCTCCTGCAAAATCTACACATGAGATAGATGATGGAGTGAACAGGGCTGGTGGTAGCATGGATGTAGAGAAATAGATGGGTCCTACAGTTTGGGGTAAAATTGACAGTAAAAAAAGTTAAAGTTTCAGATAAGCATTTTGTGGAAGTTTCCCCAATATCCACTGTCTCTTTCCTTAATGGTATAGAAATTTTAGCTGCACATATGGATCCCTGGCTAGAGATTACATTGCCCAGGTTCTCTTGCAGCTAGCTGTAGCCTGTAACCAAGTGCTGGCCAGTTGACCATGAGTGGAAATAGTATCTGCAATGTTCAAACTGTGCCCTTACAAGGCATTTACCCTTCCCTCTGGCTTCTGTGAGGAATTGATGGCAGAAGCTAGAGCAGTCATCTTGGGCCATGAAATGTTAAGATGCATACTGAGGATGGAGAGCAACAAAACAAAGCCACACATCGACCTGCAATTGTCTACCCAGAACTGTTGATAAGAAAGAAACACACTTCTATCTTGTTTAAGCCTCTGCATTGGTTTGCTTCATTACAGCTGCCTACACCAATACAAGTTGTTAGCCATTCCAAGCACAAAGCCCTAACACCAAGTGCTATCCATCTAATGAAACCAGAATAGTATTCAACAAGGTAGGATCTAATTTTAACCTGCCTCTGTTTGTTTGTTCTTAAAATACTGCAACAATATTTGAGCTTCAATGCCCTAAGTCATTGTACAAGAGGCTTCAGCAGAGAGTGAACTGCTGCTTGTGGAAATAGTATTGACTTAGTAACCCACTGCTTCTCTGTCAGTCAGGGGGGCCTAATTCAACATCCTGTCTGAAGCAGAGGTCTCACGAAGACATATTATGCTGTCTGCTTTGGGGGCAGAAAGTAGCATCCCCAACAAACTTCTAAATCTCCGTACCACTCAGCCACCATCTCCTGCTTGATGGATGAGCCAAGCATGGGATAGACTCCCCTCATGCAAAGCAAGCAGGATCAATCCCACGTCGGGCTCCCGGTGCATGGAGCCTGCTTCTCCCTCTGCCTGTGTCTCTGCCTCTCTCTCTCTGTGACTATCATAAAAAAAAAAAAAAACATAAATAAAAACCAAATAAAAACACCAAATAAAAACATATACTTTAACCAAAGGCAAATCCCCGCTATGTGACAATCTAATGACTAACCACTGAATTACAGAAGAGATGGAACTGAAACCTGTGCCACCTCAGGTGTGCGGCCAATGTGGCAGCACTGGCCACTGGACCTTTGTGCGCTCAGTAACTTACATGCCCTAGGTCCACACGGGAAGGTGGTCATTCACAGGGCCCTGCAGCTCTGAGGCCCCACTGCATGAAAAGCACTGGCGCATAATCATGCACAATCACCAAGCACCCTTCTCATTCATTCTTTCCCTGACTACCAAGCTCAAGAGAAAAAATTGCAGAAAAGCAGGTGGTGGAACAGTGGTGGAAGTTTATGGCAAAGATGATTGTTGGCATGTGGGTCAAAGGAGGACGTTGCTGTATTTTGAAAAGATAATCCTTTTACTTCTTCAGTAAAATGCCCTTAAGTCTGGGGAGGTATATTTCCTCCAAACAGGCCATTGCTGGGCATTTCTCTAGACAATGAGAGCATCAGGCTAACTGTAAAGGAGTGGCACTAAGATTGATAAAGTTGAGAGCAAAGAGGTCATGACTCGATTGAGGTCATTTAAAGAGCAAATATTCATTGAACATCTCAAGTCAGACAGAGGGAATATCAGGTGTCGAAACAGTCTGTCTGCTAGGTGCTGAGAGTCTAGTGTGGAAGATACAGCAACCAGCCCTCAGAACAGGGTGCTCAGGGCCAAAAGGAAACAAACAGAGCGATAAGACAAATTGCGGTGGGGGGGAACTCAAGCCTTGTTTTGGAAGCTGGGAATAGGACAGCCTTTCCCAAAAAAAGGCTATATAGGTAAGTTGAGGCTAGAAATGTTTTGAAGGTCCACTTGCTACCTGAATAGAATGGGGATGATACCTGCCTATGAAGATAGCCCCCCCAAAAAATGGGGTTGAAGTTGCCTATGTAATGTCAGTAAAATATGGCTGGTACCTTATAATACGTAATCAAAGATCTGCTCTGTTGCCACAGTCAACATGGATAATAGAAAAGGTCCTATGTAAATCTGAGAAGAAAGGGAAAAAGGAAATAGAAATTGATGTGCTGGTGCATTCTCATCACTTAGAAAATACAGACTCCTGCAGGGAACTCAGAATCATCTCATCCCAATCTCGTCATTATTAGGAGGATGTCTACGTCAGCCACAGCAGATGTAAATGGGAAACATCGTCGCTGTTTGCTGGCCTGAAGATCAGGAGGCAGGCTGCTTCTGCCCAATTCTGCAAGCATTGACAGTCTCTGTGGGGTTACTTGACTTTCTCAGCCTGTCCCTTCATCTGAAACTGAGGTGTTGAATGAGAACAATGATTTTCAAAAGCTTTTTCTTTTCACACAAATCCACAGTGAAAATTGGTATTTCACATGGTGACACACTACTTTTGCAGTTTTTAAATTCTATCCTAACCCATTTTTTAAATTAAAAAACTGGTTAGACCCTCTAAGCTAACCTCATGTCCCACAATTTGTGACCTATAATCTGAAAACTGCCAGACTAGGTCTTCTCTAAGGGCCACTCCAGCCCCAACTCCGGGAAGCGTCTACATGATGCAGTTTTCAAAATGATTTCACAGGCATCTCCTAAGATCCTCACAGCAGTGGTGTGACGTGGACAGAGGGGCTCCTGCACTCATCACAGATCACATGGCAAGATTACGACAGAGTCAGAACCAGACCCAGTCATTATAGAACAGCAGTGATGCTTGGCTTGTTCAGCAGCTCCTCTACTCCAGGAGAATTCCACCTTTTAACACTCTGCCTTCTAGCTCCTTAAACACCTCTCCTGACCCATCTAAAGTGGGATGCCCAGATGTCCATTGACAGATGAATGGATAAAGAAGAGGTGCATGTGTGTACACACACACACACACACACACACACACTATAATGGAATATTACTCATCCATCAAAAAGAATGAAATCTTGCCATTTGCAATGACATAATACTAGAGAGTATTATGAAGTGAAATAAGTCAGAGACAAATACCGTATGATTTCACTCATTTGGAATTTAAGAAACAAAATAGATGAACACAGGGGAAGGGAAAAAATAAAATAAGATGAAAACAGAGAGGGATGCAAACCATAAGAGACTCTTAACTCTAGGGAACAAACTGAGGGTTGCAGGAAGGGAGGGGTTGGGGGAGGGGTTACTGGGTAATGGGCATTAAGGAGGGCACATGATGTAATGAGCGCTGGGTGTTATATACAACTAATGAATCACTAAATTCTACCTCTGAAACTAATAATACAGTATATGTTAAATAAATTGAATTTAAATTAAAAATTTTCAAAAACATCATGAAAGAATACTCAAAGTGGAATACAAGTCTAGTGAACACATTCCCTATGCTATACTTTACCTCCCCGTGACTTATTTATTTCATAACTGGAAGTTTGCACTTCTTTATTTCCCTCACCTATTTCACCACTTCCCTACCTCCCACACCTCTGGCAGCAACCACACCTGAGACTAATATACTGTACGTCAACTACATGCCAGTTAAAAAAAAAAATAAAGTTAAAAATTAAAATTAAAAAGAATCTAGTAAACACATTCCAAGAATGTAATGTTAATTTTCACATTCATGGCCTTGCTAGATCCTTCAGGAACTATCCTATGCCAACCACCAATGCAAGAAACTCAGCCCTTGCCCTGGAGAAGCTCACAGTCTAGCAGAAAAAAGCCCACCCACAGATCTGCCCACTAAGTGCAGTTCCCTTCCAAGTTGCCTTTCTCTTATTTTCTCAGTGATAACCCCAGTTGTTCTGTTTAACTCAGCAAGTCTCCCCATCTGGCCGATGGAAAGTGCCAAGCTTCAAGCCCTCCCTGGAGACTCTCAGAGTGCTGGAGGTCAGCGGGACAGGAAGAGAGGGACACTCCAGAGGGAAGTGAAGGTTGTTGGCAGCAGCTCCCTGCACTGCTGCTCTCCCCACTGCTCCTCCTCCTGCCCTCCCCAAGGGGAGGAGAATGTCTGCAGGCTCCCTCTCTGCATCACCCCAGATGCCCTCCTCACCCCACACCAGCATCAATTGACTTCAGGGATAAGCAAAAATCCTTGAACATTATGAAAGGGTCAGGTTACCTAGATTTATGGACAACAGCCTATTGATATTATTTAGGTGGAAAAAAGCATATCGGGCACAAGGGAAGAGTACTTTTAGGGAGCCATAAACCTAGGACTAAAAAAGAAGACATTCAAGCACTTTATTATTTATTTATTTATTTATTTATTTATTTATTTATTTATTATTTATTTATTTATTTGTAACTATTTACAAAGCAGTAGGTGCTGATTGATAATATGCCAGTACTGCTAAGGCAAATATTGTCAAAAAGACTGGAGTCTGTGCTGGGAATTTATTGTTCTGCTTTCCAGTGCCAGTTCCTTCTTTGTCTGATGACAGTGTATAGATTTGCTGGGGAGAAGCCACATCCCCTTACTCTAAACCATTTGGAGTGGCCCTACTTTAAACTTTATCTTGAATTCCAGGGGTGAGCCCTGGCTGGCTTAAGTTATAATTGGTTCGAGAATAGGAAGAGAATTCAATCAGAGTTGATGAGATGGAAGGAATCTCTTTCTGAGGCTTCAGGGAAAGTATCCTTCTCTACCCAAAGCAAGTGTCTTTCTATTCTTGCACAGTTGTGGTGTGAGAAAAGGAAATAGATTATGCCAGCATTGAGATGAAAGACTCCATGGGCTGGAGCCTGAGGACGAAGCTAACATTTCAAAAGCAGAACAGAGAGCCAGAGAGAATCCTTGGCATCCTTGGACGTGCCATCTGGACTGCTGGGTCAAGCCTTGCCTGCAACCCTTCCTCTAGATATTTAGTTAAAGAAAGGTTTTGTTTGCCTAAGCCAGTTTGAGTTTTCTAACATTTGCTACCAAAGCAATTAAAATTCATAAAACACCTTAAATTTCCCAAAGTAGTAATATACAAAGGACTTAGAGTCTCTTTTGAGGGAGCAAGGAGTAAGTAGTGTGATAGGCAGAGATTGAAAGATTTTTTTTTCTTAGTTTCTTCTATTAATTCTGTAGCAAATAATCCAAATGCTTAGCATCTGTATAATCGTTCCTATTTGTGAAAAACACCTTCTCCACATGTATTTCCTCACTTGAATTTCACAATCCTGAGTCAAAGGGATCATTAAAATTTTTATTTTGTAGTAATTGCCAAGTAATTATCAAGCACTCTATATAGTTTAAAATACTATTCCAAACCCAGTCATTCACTTGATGGTCACAATAACCAACTAAGGTAGGAACAGTAGTTCTGTCATAAATTCCATTTTAGGCGGGAGAGAGTTGGACCTGAATATCTACCTGAAAGTAGGCATTAAATGAGATGCCCAAGTTAATCTGAGGAGATGCTGGGAGGCAGGCCTTAAATCCAGGTCCCTTGCTTCCAGGGTTTTAACACCAGTAATACTAAACTCTACTCCCGGGTTCGAATGTGTGTGCTCTTAAGCCCCGGGATCTGGATTCCAGCGGCAGGGCCAGAGCTAATAGCTGGTGACCTTGGGCGAGTTCCCTTTGTTTTGTATTCTCATCTGTAAAAAGAGAATAAGGATCTCTGATGCCCCATCCAGGTCCAAAAGTCATCGAATTCCAGCCTTTCCTCCCCCTCTCAAAATAATCTTTTCCTGGGAATACTAATTATGACCTTAGCTGACATCCGTCCTCCCCGGGTGTCAGGTGCTGTGCTAAGGACTGTGCCTCCATTTTCTCTTTAAATCTCACAACACGCTGGATACCCCTGTCTCTCGTTTACAGATAAGAAAACACGGACTTGACAGAGGTCCCATGAACTCCCCGGATTAGTGAGCTTCAAGGGGAGCCCTGACCCACGGGGGCCTGCACCCCCGCATTGCTGCCCTCGTGGGGGAGAGAAGGCTCCCTGCATCACCAGGCACCTCTTTCCACGCGGAATAGGGGTGGGGGGAGGAAAAAAAAAAGCCAAAGCGGCTTACACCAAGCCTCCGCCAGGCAAAAACGGAAAACCGCTGTCGGGGCGCCTGGGAGGATCCCGCCCGGCCCAGGGGGCGGGGCGCCCCCCCCCCCCCGCCCGGTCCCCGCCGCCGGCCCCGGGACCGTTACCTTGTTGAGATGCGGGTTCCTGGTGACGTCGTACCCGCGCTTCTTCAGGGGCACGGGGCGGGCCGGGCCGGCCCTGGAGCGGCAGCCGCGGCCCGGAGCCGAGGGCGTCCAGCGCGGGACGGCGCCGCAGGCCTGACCCCGCAGGAGCCCCGGCCGCGCGCCCCTGCCCAGCGCGGCGCCCATGGTCCTTGCGCAGACCTGGCACCGGGGAGAGACCGAGGTCAGGGGCGCCCGCGGCTCAGCGGGGCCCGCGCGCGCCGCAGGACACCGAGCCCGAGCCGGGGCGCGCCTTCAGGGAGAGGACGGGGGTCCTCAAGGGCGCAAGGCCCGGGTCCCCGCCCCGCGCCCGTCCGCGGCGGCACCTGCGCGGCTCCCGGCGGCTGGCGGCGCGCAGGCCCGGCCAAGCCTCCCGCAGAGCGAAAGCAAGCCCAGGAAGCAGATCCGCCGCGGCGACCGCCCGCGCCACCCCGCCCGCGCCCCCGCCCCGCCCCCGCCCCGCCGGGAAGACGAGCCCCGCACCTCCCGCCTCGCCCGGTGGCCGCCCGGATCCTCCCCCGGCCCACCTGTGCTGCGCCCCGAGCCGCCGCGGTGCGGTGTCCCCTCTGCCAATGGCTGCCCGCGAGAGCCTTCCGCAAAGGGGGGTCCCCGCGCCCCGGGCCGCAGCGCGGGACTTGCCCCGGGGGCGCGTGCGGAGCGCCCCAGACCCGAGTGAGGCTCGGAGACGGGAAGGCCCTGGCTTTGGGGGTCAGAGTAGAGGTGCTCGCTCATGCGGGGCTCGGTGTTGCTCTGCACCGTGCAGCGCCCTAGCCATTAGCCACGTGGGCTCTGCACATCTAAATGAATTGACTTAAATGGAACAAAATAAAAAACCCAGTTCCTCAGTCGCACTGGCCTCGATTCGTGGGCCCAAGAGCCACTGGCACATAGCAGCTGTGGGATTGGATAGCACAGGTATGGGGCAGGAACGTCTTGGCAGGAAGTTCTATGGGACGTCACTGATGCAGGGTTCACCGCGCTCCGGGGTACCCTGTGGAGCGGGTCACAGACTGCTGTGGACAGACAGGGACCTTGAGGTCCGTCTAGACCTGAACCTGACTTTACATTTGATCCACATGGTAGATTTCTTTTAAAGCAAGCATTTCGTCGTGTGTAGAATAAAATCCAAAGTCTTTTGGATGCCTATGGGTTATCCCACAGCCTGGCTCCTGCCAACTTCTTCTGGTCCATCCTATTCCACTCTCTCACTGCGCAGTAGCCACACTTTGCTCCTGCCTTGTGCTTCTGCCCCATCCAATTCCTTCCAACCTCAGGGCCTTTGCACTTGCTATCACTTCTACTTACAGTGTTCATTTTCTCTCGTGTCCACAAAATTAGCAACTTAAGGCCTGCCTTCCACTTACTTCATGCAATGTCAGCCTCCACGACAGGACCACATAGCGAAGGATTTTTCCCTTCACAGAACTTGCCACAGCCTGTAATTAGCTCGTGTCTCTAATTGTTTATTATCCATCTCCACCTAGAATGTAAGCTTCATGTGGAAAGGCTCTTTGCCTGTAAACCCCTGTATCTTTACTGCCCAGCTCAGGACGTGATACATAATCGCACAATAAATAGGTGAATGAAGGAAAGAGACGGATGCTTTCATAAAGATTGGACTGGAAAGGAGATTGAAGGAGGAGATTATTCCTTTTTTAAAAAGGTTTTGCTGTTTATCCATGAGAAAGAGACAGAGACGCAAAGAGAGAGAGAGAGAGAGAGAGAGAGAGAGGCAGAGACATAGACAAAGGGAGAAGCAGGCTCTACACAGGGAGCCGGATGTGGGACTCAATCCCAGGACTCTGGGATCACACCCTGAGCCAAAGGCAGATGCTCAACCACTGAGCCACCCAGGCGTCCCAGAAGGAGATTATTCCTGCGGGAGAGGATCCTCTCTTCTCAGCAGAGGCAACACCAGACACCATAAACTCTTGAACTGGACATTTACATAAGCCCAAAATGATTAAAAAAAAAAAAAAAAAAACCGTTTGAGTCAGATTTTTGGTTGCTTGTGATAAAGAACATTAACTGATATTTCCCCCTCAATACTGTTTTTTATATCTGCATATCTTCCTACCAGTCAATAAACATCTCGAGGGGGGGGATTGTGTGTCTGTGTGTGTTTCTGTCTTTGGTTCCTGACACGGACTGAATCATCAAAACCGGTTTGTTGAAAGATTCCGCCCTTGCTTGACACAATGACCTTTCTCTCACCTGAGGACATTTAATAGGTAAACCTCAGTTATTTGAAACTATCCTGGAAGCCAGGACAGAAACAACAAAGGTTTCCAAACAAGCCAATATTATTTTTATATCATCTATTCACTAAAGTGTGTGCAGTTACATATGGGCGTCTCTCACATGTCCCCACCTGTGGCCTCTCTTTTCTTAACTCAGACATCATTCTAGCAATATTGTTTTTCTCGTGTGTTTGATCTTTGGTCACAGGAAAGGAGAAGGTGCTAGCAGCAGGAGGTCGTAGCAAGAGGGGATGCGGGCTCTGCTCTACAGAACTGTCTGGGGGCCCAGGGTCTTTCTCCAGGTGTTGTCCTACTCTGCCCAGGAGCACTGACCGTACATGGGCTTCCCAGGCAGTGACAAGGGGTGGGGGGAGAGGAAGTCCCCTCTAGGGAAATGATGTGGAAGTTGCTCACATTCTACTCACATTCTTTTTTTTTTTTTAAGATTTTATTTATTTATTCATGAGAAATTCGGAGAGAGAGAAGCAGAGACACAGGCAGAGGGAGAAGCAGGCTCCACGCAGGGAGCCCCACATGGGACTCGGACTCGATCCTGGGTCTCCAGGATCACACCCTGAGCCGAAGGCGGTGCTATACCGCTGAGCCATCGGGGCTGCCCTACTCACATTCTATTGATGAAAACTAAGTCGCTGTCACAGTAAGCTACAGGGAAGCCTGGAAAATTGTCTGTAGTGGGAAAGGCACATCTCTGACTATAAGGAAGAAGGGAAAAATGGGTTCCTGGGGACCAAAAACCCCAAGTCTAGATATAGTACTCATTTTATATTAAAGTGTTTGGCGTGGAGTGGAATACTCAGAAACTGTTAGCTCCTATTATTGGCATGCATGGTTTCCATCTCTGGTTTCATGAAAACATCTTTACTTTTACAGCTGAACACGGGATTACAGACACCAGGTTCAGAGCCATAGGAACTTTCCAGCACTTCTTCCAAACCCCTACAACTCTGACTTCCTTAGCTGGCCAGCCTTGTGATCTGGTCCAGCACTAGAGAGAACTAATGAATCTCCATAATTTGTCTTAGCCCCTCTCCCTCTACAGCCCATTTACTGACTTCTGTGATGGATGTGATGCTGCTTCCTGGGGTGGCTGGAAAGGAATCCCATTCCCATCCTTCCTGGCCAGTTTCCATAGTCCCAGTGCACTTAGTACCTTTACTTTTCCATTTTGATTACAGAGATGTGCATAGCTATCCATTCCCCTGCTAGACTGAGCTCCTTGAAGATTTGCAACTCTTTGCATGTCCAATACCTGACACAGTGCCTGGCACCGAGAATGCACTAGGTTTGTTGAATTAAATAAAATTGATGCGAATCAAATTTGTGCATAACCTTCCAAGGAGTGGACTTGATTGAAATCGAACTTGGTACATTGTTAAAAGGGCATCATAATAGCTTCAAGTTAGAGTTTTAGTTCAGTCAGCTATCTTGAAGTGAGATCATTTGTCTTTTGTAAGCAGATTTTAATGTCTCCACATATGGGTTTTAAAAAATGGAGGGACATTAAAAATTCATTAATTTCTGGCTAATCCTATTGCTTCATAAATGCGTAATATTCTACACAACATTTCACATTCCTGATTGCCCTAAAAGCACTCTTTAATTCACATTGCTGCTAGTAATATTTGGAGATACTTCTACTCTACTGTTTATGCCAAAGGAGAGTGGTGAGGAACATTTATGTCCTTGTGCTCAGACTTTGCACACACGCCCTGCACTTTGGGACTTCGCTCAAGTAGTTTCCTCTGCTTCTAGCACTTGCCAGTTAAATCTTCCTCCCCAGCTCTGCTCAAACACCACATCCTCCAGCAGGTCAGTCTTCCCAGGTTACCCAGGCTGCAGCAGCTTGCCCCATCTCCCGCGTATTCCCCAAACTCTGTTATTTGCGTCTGTCCTATTGCACTTTTATAGTCTGTCTTCTCTCTGTGAAATAATTTACTTATATGCCTGTCTTCTCTGGGCCTCACAGGGGCTCACAGAAGGAAAAACAACAGCTTTGGATTCAGACAGTCTTGACCTTCACCACTGACGAGCTTGTATCACCTTGGGCATTTTATGTGACCTCTCCCTACAGCTCCATCATCTTCGTGAATAAAAGAGTAATTCTAATATTACTTCCTACATTGATTTTTGGTGGATTAATATATTTATTTGTTTTTTATTTATTTACTATTATTTTTAAAGATTTTATTTATTTATTCATGATAGACACAGAGGGGGTGCTGGGCAGAGACACAGGCAGAGGCTCCATACAGGGAGCCCGACACAGGACTCGATCCTGGGACTCAATCCCAGGACTCGATCCCGGGACTACAGGATCACGCCCTGGGCCAAAGGCCGGTGCCAAACCGCTGAGCCACCCAGGGATCCCCTATTTATTTGTTTTTTAAAAGCATATTATAATGCACTTCCCACATGCCAGGCATTCTTCTGTGGTTTATAAATATAAACTCATATAATGTCATCATATTTTTTGTCATCATATTTTTATGAAATGCTGAGTTTGTTACTTATTTCTCTCAGCTCCAGATCTACCCTTTTATATTCTGGTTTACGGCTGGTGCTTGGACAGACTCTGCAAACCAGTTCCTCTTTGGCAGGTTTCCTATTAATTTCTGCCAATAGGGGGCACTCAAGGGAGCTAGGAGGCCAGAGAGGGGGATTTCCTCCTTTCCCTGTACTTGCCTTTTTTTCCCTTTCAGTATCCCCCACCCCTCCTCAACCACCCAGCATCAGCCGCTGATCCTCACAGGAACAAGCCTCACAGGCCCCCATAAACTAGCGAGTCTTTTCCTCCATGGGTCCAGCTTCTTGGTGGTCCTGGCCTCTTAGCTTTGTTCCTCCAGCCTTAGAGGTGGGTTACCCTCTGTGGTTGCCTCAAATCTCCATTCCTTCTCATTCAACCTCTAGCACCTGTGAAGTCAGTTCTTTCTGTTAAATTCTTTCTGTTGAGCTACACTTACTGGAGTCTGGTCCTCCTGACTGGACCCTGCCTGATACTAGTACAATTATCATCTCCATTTCACAGCTGATGAAATGAAACCTGGAGAAGTCAGATAACTCACTGATGTGGACCAGGATTTAGCCCAGGCTCCAGAGGCTGTGGCGCTCACCAGGACACTAAGGGCTTATGTTTGGGAAGTACTTAGGGAGGCCTGGTATGGGTGAGCACTAAATGCACCGTGCTCATCTGATCCCCAGTTATCATTGTTAACTCATCAGCCTTGTATCTTACACCACACCCAGAACAGGGTTGTTTGCAATAAATGCCCACTGGACTGAATTTGATTCACCTGAATAGGGGAGGGCAAAGTGGCATAGAGGGCATGGGTTAGAAATGGACATGGAGGAGTGAAAAGGGGCCCCTGGAGCCTCCGATACCTCCTTTGGAGTTATTTCCAGGGTAACCGATTCTCCCCCTCTTCTTTTCCCTCTCTCCACCGCCCTGCCACCCTCCCCTTGTCCGATCAAATGTGAATAAACAGTTCTCTGATGTTCTGAAAATGCTACAAGGGGAAATGAAACAGTAATTTTGCTGAGTAACAGAAGAAAACATGTTTCCTATTTTTCTATTTCATTGCATGCTGTTTCCCTATTCTTCTGTTGCATCACCATAATGTTTAATACCTAATTTTAATGAGGAAAGGTATCTTTGAAGTAACCACATTTCTAATAGAGGTGGCCACCAGACTGCTTACCCTGCATGTTGTTATCACAAAATCACTTTGAAAACCTTGTTTATGAACCCGTTCAGGCTTCTACTCAAATCGTTGTGGTATCACACGTAATTGCTTCCAGATAGAAGGGTAGAGCATATTGCATTTCTTTCTCATCAGACTCCCTGCCTGATTCGTATTTCCTTCTGCATGAGTCCTTCACAGGTTCGCTCCCCTTCCTGGCCTGGCCTATGGGCCAGCTCTTATTTTCATGGCTGGTTTAGGCACAATCTAATCCATTTCATACATGCCTGTAGCGCTTCTGCCCTACAACAGAAAGCCCCAGAAGAAAATGCCCTTGACCAGAATGTCCGGGTAAAGAATGAATAACCAGCACTTCATATATATTCTCTAGGCCTCCGGATTTCCCAGAGGTTGTTTAAAAAAAAAAAAAATCTATTTTCCGTTCCTCTTGAAACACTCTATTCAAGCACTCCGTCCTCTGACAGCCACCACACCATTCCTCCATTCTGCTCCCAGCCCTTGGGCCTCCTCCCTCCTTGCACAAAAGTTAGACAAAAAGGCAACTGTTCGAAAAAGGCAAGATGCGGAAACAGAAATTCGTGGCAGCAGCTGCTGAGCTAAGCAGCTGATAAGGGGGAACAAATTTGTGCTCTGGGTGTTTGTTTGGAGGTCAGGGCAGTGGCCCAGCAGGGGAAGGGGAGGGCTCTTTGTTGGGGTGTGATTCGCCCATCTGGCCCATTCAGCAACCCCTGCACCCGCTGACCCCTGCTTCTCTGGCTCCTGCGCTTCTTCAGCTCCAAGCTTGTTAGACTATAATGAGCATGTCCTGCCGCTTCCTCATTGACTTTGCAACAGTCCCAACCCACTTCCATAAGGGGCGGGGGGGGGGTTGGAGTATTCTTCTCTCTTGACAGTATTATTCTTTTATGGGACCAAATTCATTAGTTTTCTGGAGGAATCTTGAGGACTGCACTAGAGTTTGGGTTATTTTTTGTTTTCAGATTAAAGTACATTTTCTATGAAGTGTAACTGGTGAGATTGACAGGCCATGACCAGTGAACTTGGGTTCTATTCAGCTCCTTATCACTTCAAGTGGTTTTTGTTTTCCCTTCTCATGAAATTTAACCACTCGACCCCTCCCCTTAGCTCAAATTCAGCCTCAGATACCCCCTGACTGATTCACTGAGCCTTGTCCCAAAGAGAAGTAATTTGTTTCCTCTGTGGATTCACCATTAGTGCTTCAGCTTGCATAGTTTATTACTGCACTGGACTTATCTGTGTCATCAGGCAGCCCACAGAGCAAGCATTCACTGGGCTGTGAAACTGAATGTGGATTCTGACCAAAAGGCCAGTGTTTCTCATCCCAGGTCCCACCAATTGTTCCATGGAGGCTGCTATTTTTCAGGAATTTGTGCTTCTCAGAGCAGGTGCATTTAATTCTCCTTAGCTTGAACTTGAGGCTTGGTTTCAAATCTATAAGACTGGCTTACAAAGGATAAATAAAGGTGGAGACTGATCAAGCAGCATTCAGGTGATAGGGACTGGAAAGATGCCTTTTTGCTCTTTAGGCATCAGAATTAGCTACACACCTTTTTTTATTTTTTTTACAGGCTTGATCCTGATGTTCAAGGCAGGTTTTCAGATTGAGCGCCACTAACATGTTATTAAAACCTTACTTTCCACAATAAAATAAGGGATATAAACCAAGGTCACCATTTGGGGTCTTCATCTCAGAGTTTTGCCAATATAAATTTCAAGTTCTTTGTAAAGTAGCTGGAAGCTTTCTCTTTGCAGTCAGATACATCCAGGTTTGGATCCCTGCTCTGCCAGTAATTAGCTGTGTGATCCTGGGGGATTTGCTTGATCTTCCTGAATCTCAGTTTTCATCTCTATAAAATTAGGATGATAATAACAGTACTTAATTCATAAGGCGATTGTGAGGATGAGGTATCTGGTACATAGTAAATCTTCAATAAATATTAACTATTAAAAAAATATATTAACTATTACTCTTTCAATACTTCCTCTGTATTCCCACAGAACAATCCTAGGCATATGATAATTACTGAATAAACATTGGTTAAATTGCATTTAACTGAATTTTCAAAGGTTCAGTTTTCAAAGGTTCAGTATTGAATATTGGCATAGCTCTAAGGCAGATAACCATAGAAGCTGAACATTCAGTCAGTTTTAGCTATATTTTAATTATCATAGAACGAACACACACATACATATGGACACACAAGTGTAAACCTTTTAGATACTGTCAGGTACTATTAAAATGGGAGTCTGGGGTCTGGGGGACCCCACCTGTCTGGTGTTGCAGGGAAGTTCATTTGCACCACTGGCCTTTAGTTGGCAAAATCTATCTCCTTCCACCTGTCAAATGCCAGGATCTAAGCTCACTCAAACTTTGTATCTAGGAGTCTGCCCAGAAGAGAGGCAGATGTTTTGTTTTTAGATTTTATTCATGAGAGACACAGAGAGAGGCAGAGACAGAGGCAGAGGGAGAAGCAGGCTCCCCATGGGGATCCTGATGCGGACCTTGATCCCAGGACCCTAGGATCATCCCCTGAGCCAAAGGCAGACACACACTCAACCGCTGAGCCACCCAGGCATCCTGAGAGGCAGGTTTTGTCATCTGAACTACACTCACGACTCTTCTGCCTCCCTCTGTTCCCTGGGCCTGTGGCCCCTGTTCCAGTCCCCAGCACCGGTAAAACTGCTCAGATTCCCACTTAGCGGCACTGGACACCGCAGCTTCTGAAGTCCTCGGGGTCACTGCCTTCTTAGGCAGGGAAGCCTGAACATCTTTGCTATTTCTTCCTGTCTCTGAATTTCTGTGGTTCCCCACTTTTTCTCTCTTGCCAGACTCTCAAAGAGTTTAGTTCTCTCGGTGGTGGCACAGGAAGGTGGAGATGAGGTCTAGGACTCCTCCCAACATGATTCTTTCAGATTCACCTGGCAGACTGGCATGGGCCTCTAGCGAATCATTTATTACAGATCTCCCCTTCTCAGAGCACACAAATATTCCTGGGGGAAAAGATGGGGCCACAGTGGATTCCAGGACAACCTTATGCCACACTCTGAATCTCTACTTCCTCCTGTCACAGCTTTTAGTTTTGCCTACCCTGCCAACATTCTCTGTCCAATATGGTTTCTCTGAAGGAGAGGTATTTTCCCTGTCTAAATTCAAGCTTCGGTTGGCCTACCAGATTCAATAGATAAATATATCAGTCAATTATAAAGAGGCTCAAGTTTCTCTTCATGAGTCTCCAAGGCCTTATACGAATCAGAGATATGCCCAGACAGGGACTTAAATGCCTAAGCACCCTGTCACATTGAAGACATCTGTACCTAGAGCACCAGAAGATCTCCAATAGAAGCTGTGTAACTCTACAGAACAGTATCCAAACCTCAGCTCTTACTCAATATTGAGATGCCCTGACACCTATCTTTAAAAACCTTTGTTTTAACAAGATGGGTGTGACAGAAATGAAGAGAGGATTGGAGTTTCTTTATAAACCAGGAGAAATATTGAAGTTGAGTTGGGGACTTTCTAAAACTTCCAGCAATTACAGAGTATACAAAATTACATAATTCTAATGTTGGAAAGGACCTTAGAGATCATCCAGGTTTTATAACAAATCAGTGATGGTGCCAAGAACAGAAACTTTGCTCCCTGGAAAGAACTTTCTGAAAGCAGGAAGACACTTAGCATCCACACAGCAGTGGAGTTTCTAATGAAATGATGGAAATCCTCTCCTTTGAGGAAGCAAACCATTCCTTGTGATTAAAAAAGAATGATCACACTCAGCTGCCTTATTTTTTCCCCCTATTTTCAGCTTTCATCAAGCCTCATGCTGCAGAAAGACATTTTTTCCTTTATAAGAAAAAAGTGAGAGGAGCATTTGGGTGGCTGAATCAGTTAGGCGTCTGCCTTTGGCTCAGGTCATGATTCCAGGGTCCTGGTGTAAACCCTGAATTGAGTTGGGCTCCCTGCTCAGCAGGGAGTCTGCTTTTCCCTCTCCTTCTACCCCTCCCCCACTCCTGCTCCTATATACCTATACACATTCTCTCAAGTAAATAAATAAAAATCTTAAAAAAAAAAAAAGTGAGAGACTGGATAGATAAATGATCTTGAGAGCACTGGAGCTAGCACAGAGTTAATGAACTTTAAGTTATTGGCTCTTGCCAAGCCAAGATGAAAATCCTGGACGGAATAAGAAGTGATTAATAACAGATTAGAATCAGTAGAGACACTATCGAATTAGAACAATACATTTGCATTTCTTAAATCTTGTTTACTGACCTATGTACTATATTGAATGGGATTTTTCTTATTATCTCAGGATTTCAGCTATATCCCCAAGCTGAGACAATAAATGGTACCCCACATTCTATAAAGGAAGAAAGGGGCCATCAGGCATGGCTTCTAGGGTTACTTTCACCCTTAAGGGCAGAAGACTGGAGCCCAGGGCTCTTTTGTTGTTAGTAGACAAAGAAAGGAACTTCCAAGGGACCATATAGGATAAAGAGGAAGAGGAGGGAAGCAACAGAGTAAACACACCCTTCTCTCCCCAAGAGAGTTCCCATTGCATGTGAAACAGGCCTAGCTTAGAGAAGAATCTTTGAAATGAAGGCAAGATTAAAATTTTAAATTGTACCTCACTAAACTTATAACACCTCAAGTAACTCTGAAGTTTTGAGATCTGCCTGATAATTTTCTGGAGTCATGAAGGGGAGATTGGACCAAGCATAACCATAGGCCATGATGGAAAGGGATAAAATAGGCATTTCTGCTGTACTGTCCTGGGTTCAGTACATTCAATAAATTAATTATACCGATAATAGTTAATAGTTTATGCTTTTCTAACATAAGAGTTGGATTTTTTTCTAAGAAGAAAAGTACAGTTTTGAGGTAAAGCATGATATTGTATATTTTCAGGGACCATCATATGAAGAAAGGACTAGCTGTTTGGGATAAATAACCATTGGAAATCTAAACTACAAAATTGTATTAAATGTCAAAACTAAAGCAGGGAGGGTGAAAGCAAGCAGTTCTCTGAATAGCATATTTCTCAACCACCTCCCTTACCCCCAGCTCCAGATATGGACTGATAAGGAAAGTCCAGTGGGACCATTACTAATCCCAATCTATCAAAATTCCGATAATGGAGCCTGAGATCACTTGAAATGTGCAAGAGTTCTGTCACGCTACAGGATAGATTGAGTTATTATTAATGGAAGTCCCAAAGTCAAATGAACTGCTGAAGAGATAACTATCTACTTGAACAATTGATTTTTTTGAGATTACAGAAAATTCCAGACCTTTGTTCATTCATGCTTTTTAATTGTAATTTTTTTCATGTTTGTTCATGTTCAGATATTTCTGCTTGTTGCCATCTTCATAGTGTTGACTTTTCTTTCCAATGTGTTAGCTCTTGCTTAGAGTTTTGCGTCATCCACACATTTGGTAAGTTGGCATTCTGGGACTGCATTAAC
Organism: Canis lupus familiaris; assembly: GCF_011100685.1. Classification (NCBI taxonomy): domain Eukaryota; kingdom Metazoa; phylum Chordata; class Mammalia; order Carnivora; family Canidae; genus Canis; species Canis lupus. Next base: position 13,005,279 of record NC_049242.1, on the reverse strand, counting down.
AGGAACTTTGGGATGGAACTGAGCTCTGAGCCAGCAGAGGCCACTGATCTTGTATTTGGTCAGTTAAAGAAGTCAACATTCAGAAGCTCTTAGTTATATTTTGCAGGATTGGAGTTTTTAGAGAAACACCAGCAAAACGAAATAATATCAAAGTCAGTAAAATTTAAAAATTACATGGTAAGGCTAGAGTCAGCCTCACTTTGCCCAATAGACTTTCCCTTCTACCCCTATAGATACAGGCCTGCAAAGTGAGAATTCATGTTCTGCTTAAAAACTTTCCATAATTTCAAGAAAAAAACAACCAAAAAATTGGATTAATTCACTTTCAACAAGGTGTGAAAACAAAACAAAACAAAAAAACCCATTTCATTCTGAGTTAACTGGAAAAATCAGTTGTCTAGTTACTACCGTTCTCTGATTTTTGTTCTAAGTAACCTATTCTCCTTTTCTTTACCTTAAATGATGGTTAGGGTTATAATGAAAAAGGGGTTAGAGGGAGAATTTAATAAGAAGGAGAACTGACAAGAGACATGAATGATGCATGAAGTTCAGAGATGAAGTGATTTGCTGGCGGCACCAGCATTTAGGTTGTAGCTCATGGAGCAGATACCATCACTGTGACGAAGAACTTTAGCAAAAAAAAAAAAAAAAAAAGAACTAGAAGGCCCTAGTTCTATAACTACGTGTCTGACTCCCATTGTGTAGAGGTAGAGGTGTTACCCAGCGGACTTGGATCAATTTATTAATCATTAGGAAGAAAGTGAATGAATGCTATTATCAAATTTTGAGGTGTTTGGGCTTAATTATATTAAGACTACATCATGATACATTAAGGACTACTGAGTATAGGAAACATAGATATGCATTAAGCAAATATGACTCATATTTGAATCTCATTCAATAATCTATGCCAGGCATGGATCCTCTTGACTCACTATTGTTATTAGTGAAACGTCATGCAGACACATAAAAACCTCTGGGTGTCTCTGCCCTGGATGTCCTGGCAGTGCCTGGGATCTTATACCACATAGCTTTTTCCAGACAGTCTTGATTCCTTGGGGATCCCAAAGTAGATTTGCTCATAACCCTCTCTGACTCATAGGGACAGTACATGGTGAGTCCCAACAAGCAAAACCACCCAAATACCAAAATTGGTAAAGCAGAAAAGATGAGCCCATAATGACTCTCCACCCTAAACTCTTTGGTTGCCACAATGGAACACAGTGTATGTTCTATACTTAAAAACTGTGGACAACAGTGATCTTTTTTTATAAGATTATAACAGCTACTTTGTTCTTAGGATATTTTAAACGCTTAGGAAGAAAGACTGAAACCAAATATTAACATTGAATATATTTGACCCAAATTTATGGAATTGCATAGGGATTACATTCTGTGTATTTCTTAGAGTAAATATAAACATTAGTGTTGATGACAGAGTTTTAATCAACAAGTTTTAATTAAGTGTGTGTGTAGGAGGGTGTATGTAATATGTCTACTAATAAATGACATATCAACACATTATATATTATTTCTATTACCTTTTTACTGATTTTATTATAGCTTTATGGGTTCTGTTATTAACAGCTCAAGGTAAAAATTGCCTTAGAAATAAGTATCAAGTACAGAATAAGAAATATACTCCTTTACTTGCCTTGGCCTTAACAATCTCATAGTCATCTTTCAAGATGTCTGCAATTTCAGTTCATCAGGAAAGGGTATATTGAAAATATATTTCATGGACTTTCTTCTCTGAGACAGGAAGACCAGGAATGCATTCACCTTGCTCCTCTTTACTTCTGTAGTAGTTACCTCACCCTTTCAGCTTTGCTTAGCACATCTTTCCTCTTGGAACCACCACCATTCAAGGTCTCGGTCTATGCTTCAAGCAGGTCGTTTCCCAAATCTTGATCCCCGAGACCTATTATTCTCTCTTCTACGAATTCCATGTCTTGAAAGGTGCAACTCCCAGGTAAACAGAATTTATTAAGAAAAAGTGTAGCCATTCAATTAGTGGTTTTGCTTGGGCAGTTATTGTGTAACTATCAATAATGTCATTTTTACTTAGTATGATGAATTGCATAATCACATGAGTCATCGTCATGGTTGTGGTAGTAATCATAATAATGAGGGAAAAGTTAAGTCAACAGTTAGTGGCCTAACATCAGCTGTTGTGCTATTATACTTGTGTCCAATGCCATGCCTGCTCCAGACATGTTCCAAATGTGTGTCTATAAAAACATGTCACCCACTGATTGCATCCTAGAAGTTCCAACGTCATCAACAAGCCATCAAAGTTATTGATGAGCACAAGCTAAGCAGTGTTAACACAGAGTTGGTGTATTTCAGCCTGAAGAAAGTTGACCTTTTATTTTAGCTGGTGTGACAAACTTTTGGTTTCTGCAAGGCTTTATTTAATGCTGAAAATAACTTTTGAACCTTCAGCTTTAGTTCCTTTTCTTTTTTTGAATTTTATTTATTTATCTGAGAGAGAGAACAAGCAAAGGGGGGGGTGGGCAGAGAGATAGGAAGAAGCAGACTCCCTGCTGAGCAGGGAGCCTGACACCAGGCTCGATCTCAGGACCCTGACTGAGATCATGACTTGCACCTAAGGCAGATGCTTAACTGACTAAGCCACTGAGGTGCCCCTCATTTGACTTTCTAAAGCCCCTGAGGTTCTGGGGAGGCAGAACTGAGAATGAGGAGGCTTTATTCTAATCCTCTCTGATTCTTTCACCAAACCACAGCTGTACTCAACACTGCTGTAACCTCAAAGGTCTGCTTCCAGAAAAACACTGATCATAGACAACAGTCCAAAATGTCAGATAGTAGCTATTAAAGGTAAACTGTGAAGTCAACTATAGTGTCCTGCCTTTCCAAACACATACTTAGCTGAGCTTGCAATAAACATTTCTTCTCTTCAGTCTCAATGAGACCATTTTTAAAAAATGAATGATAAGAGTTATAATTTATTGCAGTCCTACTATGTGCCAGACACTGATTTGGACAGTACACTGTCATTATTTCTATCCCACAAAAAGCTTTACACAGTAGGTTTTATTGTCTCCATCTAATACATATGAATTTATATTTTTGTGCAGTTATTTTTTTCCTCTTTAAAACTGGTGCCTTCCTTTGTTCCAAGTCACTGGTTATCCACAAGTTATTTTACAGGAAATGAAGAGAAAACCAAAAGAATACTTGTCTAAGCAATCTAAACAACAGACTTGGAAGAACATTTTCAAGGTGAATTTTGTTTTTGTTTGTTTTTTTTTTTTTCAAGGTGAATTTTGACTGTAGCAGAAAAGATACAAACTTTTTGGGTTGAGGGTCTTTGAAGAGGGTCACAAAGACAAGGAATTCCTAGTTTCACCCTTTTCAAAAAGACCTTTGCTAGTTCTAGTTCATCCCTGTGTCTAGAGGATAGCCCTTTGGGGTTCCAGTTGAGGACCTGGAATATCCATTATTGTCTCTTCTCCCATAAGACAGTAGGGCAAGCTCAACTAGGCTTCTCAGCCTCCTATCAGCTGCTTTTGTTTGAGGCTGCTTAGGACCTTGCAAATGCATCTCGGACTCACTCTCTGCGCTCTCCTTCCCTCAAGGTTCTCAGCCCCTCAAATCATACATGCCTTGGTGTTTTTGTTCAGGCTGCTATAACAAATATCCCATAGACTGGGTGGGTTTAAATAACAAACATTTGCTTCTTACAGCTCTGGAGGCTTGGAGTCCAAGATCAGGAAGCTGGCATGGTTGGGTTCTTGGTGAAGGCCATTTTCTCCATTTACAGATAGCCATCTTCTTGTTGTATCCCTTCATGGAAGGGAGGAAAAGGAACACACCCTCTCAGTCTCTTCCTATAAGAGTATTAATCCCATAAAGAGGGCTCTTCCCATCTGAACTGATTACATCCCCAAAGCCCCAACTCCAAATATCATCATATTGGAGATTAGTTTCAACCTGTGGATTTTGGGGAATACAATCGTGCAGTTCCTAGCATCTAATAACCTTAGACTCTTTTTGCATCCTCTCTCTGTAAGACTGCCCAGGGTCTGCTCAGCTGCTGCTTTCTGCTTGTTTTCTGTTTACCCTTTTTCACACCTCATTGCTTTTGAATGAGTAAATATCTCAAAGGAAAAGCAGTGTGAAAAGGACTATGGCACGTGCACAGAGTCTTTATGGCCCTCAGCATTCCTCAGTGAGCAGGAGAATGTTTTCCCTTGTGCTGTGATCTGTGATCAACTGGGTGACACCAGTTGCTGGCAGACCCAAGGGACCTGACCATCTAGAGGGAAGGACACAGTGACAGATGATGACCTTTATTTCCAGGGAAAGAGAGAAGAGAGGGAGATAGAAATCTCACATTGGCTGGGACTCAGTTTACATCATGAGGCATAATGGGGACTCAAGATAGAACTTAAGTTCACCAATAGAAAAATAAAGACAATTTTATATATATTTTGCACATCTGAGCTTGTACCCCATGAAGGTCATTCCTGCCAACAGGATCATACCACCAATATTGCTCTGTGACTTGCTTAGCAATATACCACATGAAATTCTCCAGACGATACATATAGACCTATCTCTTTCCTCTCATAGTTGCACAGTATTCTCGAGTAAAGTTGGATGTAATTTATTTCTCCATTCTACCATCAATGAGTGAGTAAGAGAGTTTTCATTGTTTCTACTATAAACCGAACCACCGTGTTCTTATGCTTTTATTGATGAAAGACAAAAGTCCTAGATGTAGAAGTGTCAATTTAAAATATGTCCACATTTGGGATCCCTGGGTGGCACAGCGGTTTAGCGCCTGCCTTTGGCCCAGGGCGCGATCCTGGAGACCCGAAATCAAATCCCACTTCGGGCTCTCGGTGCATGGAGCCTGCTTTTCCCTCTGCCTATGTCTCTGCCTCTCTCTCTCTCTCTCTCTGTGACTATCATAAATAAAATAAAAATTAAAAAAATTTTAAAAAAATATGTCCACATTTAAAATTTTAACAGATATTGGCCAATTCCTTTTCTCAAAGTTATAGCAGTTTACATCCTCATCACTGACTAGTATACAAAGATCTCCTTCCTTCCACACTTACAAAACACCAGTCCTGTCAGTCCCACTATTTTTGTTAATCAGTAGGAAATAATACTTCATTATTGTTATAATTTTTTACTTTCCCAACCATTAGTAAGAGTGAAAATCTTTTCATATTTTTATTGTCTGATTACAATTTTTTTCTATAAAGGGACTATTTGTTTCATTGATCCATATTTCTACTGAATAATCTTTTTCCTAATAATTTATAGACAGTCTTGGGGCACGTAGGTATCTCAGATCAAGATTTCAGGGTTGTGAAATCGAGACCCATTGTTGGCCTCTGCACTGGACATGGAGCCTGCTTAAGATTCTCTCTCTGTCTCTCCTCCACCCCACTCTGGCTCTCTCTTTCTGAAAAAAAAAATTATAGACATTCTTTTTATTGCATGCCTATTAATCTTTTCTGCTACTTGATCATTCCAATGGCTAGTATTTATTAAGTGTTTAAATTGCAAGATACTAGACTAAATACCTTAAAATATTATCTCATTCAGTTTTATAAAAACCTCATGTTGAGCATCTGGGTGGCTCAGTCAGTTGGGGTCTGCCTTCCACTCGGGTCATGATCCCAGAGTCCTGGGATCGGGACTCGCATGGGGCTCCCTACTCAGCAGAGAATCTGCTTCTCCTTCTTCCTCTGCCTCTCTCCCCTGCTCATTCTCTCTCAGATACATAAATAAAAGCTTTATAAAAACCCCATGTTATTACTATACTCACTAGAATGGCTAAAATAAAAAAACATTGACAATATCAAGTGTTGGAGAAGAAGGGGAAACTGGAACTCATGCATTGCTGGTGAGACTACAAAATGTACAACCACTTTGGAAAACAGTTTGAGAGTTTCTGATAAAGTGAGCCATATTCTTATCATATGACCCAGGAACTCCGCTCTATATTTGCCTACGATATATAAAAACGTATGCTCACAAATGTATTTACTTAAAAGTTTATAGAAGATTTATTTATAATAACCATATAGCCCCAAATTAGAAAGAACCAAATATGGTTTTGATTATGATTTTATCAAATTCCACTTCTATTTCTAAGAGTTTTTGTCACATGCAGTTCACTGCTCTTGGTTGGTACATAAGTCTTTGTGGAAGTTATATTTTCTTTTCATCATTCAAAATATCCTTTTCTGTCTTATTGAATCTTTTGCTCTGAATTCTATTTTATTTGATATTAGTTTGCTATTCTTTGTTTTAATATTATCCTTGCTATTCTTTGGTTTCATATGTCTTTTACACTTTTAAAAATATTTCATTTATTTATTTGAGAGAGAGCATAAGCAGAAGGAGCTGCAGAGGAAGGGGAGAAGCAGGTCCCTATTGAGTAGAGAGCCCAATGCAGGACTTGATCCTGGGACCCTGAGATCATGACCTGAGCTGAAGACAGACGCTTAATCAATTGAGCCTCCCAGGTGTTTCTGTCTTTTATACTTTTTGAGGTGTCTCTGACAGGGCTAACAGGGAGCTGGTATTCACTGACATGCCAGTGTCAGTTGTTTCTAACCAACATTTGTTCTGACTGGTTAGCTCCTATGCCATTATTAGTTAACTATTTTGAAAATCATTTTGGGGGCGTTTTTGTTTTCTTTATTTTGACTTTTCTCCCAATTTGTGACCCTTTGTCATTCGATGGGAGAATTTAATTTATTACACTTATTATTATTATTATTGATATGCTTCATTTTATTCCTTTCAACATATTTTACAAGTATTATTTATCACATTCTATTGTCCATTCTTTCTCTCCTTTTTTGCTCTTTTGATCAAGTTTTTAAAATTTCGCTTTCTTCTGTTATTTAGAGTTACACTGTTTTTTGCTGATAATAGAGTCATATTAAACCCATATTTCTTTACTGATATAAAAATACAATCCCAACCAAAAGTAGACTGTTTCTATGCATTAGCTTCTCTACTGTCATTCCCCTTTCCTTAACTAAAATGAACCCCGGACTATGCATTTTATTTCCCCATCTCATAAGCTCTCTATACCACAAGACTTAAATTTTCTTGAAATAAATTACAATTTGTTTCAATGTTACAAATAAATTTTTCCTTAGAGATGCCTTTTTTTGTGTCAAGGATCCTCCTCTTAGCTCCCAGAGTTTACCAGACCTACTTAGAATTGATTATACATTTTTAAAAGATAAATTATTTATTGCTACTGTTAACTGATGCAAACAACTAACATGCCATAGTAGGTAATGAGTGTCTGGACAGGAGAGGAGAGCAATTGCTACCTAACAAGATTATAGAAAGCTTTGTGGAGAAGTTGAGGTTTGAGTTGATAGGGGCAAGACCTCAATAAACAGAGAAGGAGAGAATATTCCAGTTAGAGATAAAAGCATGAACAGAGCAATCAAGTGCAAACACTGAAGAGTGTTTAGAAGACAGAAAGGAGGCTATTAGAATTGACTGAAGAATAATGAGAAATAACATTAGAAAACATTCTGGGATGAGGTCTTAAAGGGTCAGAATGCCAAGCTGAGTCTGAGGTTTATTTGTTCTGTGGGGGGACAAGCCTGGGAAGGTCTGCAGCAGTGGGGCCAGTGGGGCGAGAAGAGGATAAGCATGGGAGCATTTCTCTGACCTATGCGAGGAATATGGTGAAGACCCGTGTGTGACAGCGGCAGTGGGATTGACACCTATGTTATGCCCTGTACCATGTTAGCCAAATAGGATTCAGCATAGGGTTTGGAGGCGTTCTGCCTCTCACTCTGTTGTGCTAGCGTGGAAGATAGGAATAATAAACATGTTGGTAAGGGCTGCCTCTGGGCAGGCTCAATGACAGTTTGGAAGCCAGGGAATGAATTGTTTTTATAAAACCTCCATCTGCTCAACCCATTGCACATTAAATCATATGAGTTAGCAATAACAATTTCCTATTGTAATAGACTTATTTGCTCTTCCATAAATTCTTTCAAAGCTCAGATGTAGAATTTGGCAAGTCTGCATGCCTACATTAGGGTTCAAGATCCTTCTTATTTTCATTGTTTATGCATAACAACTTCAGGTTTTCAGAACTGCAGTGTGAAAAATGTAGTTGCATAAAACTGAAACCCGAACTTTATATCAGACTTTTACCTACTTGATCGAATTTATCCCTTATACTTGCAGCCTCTGATGAAAGAAATGATATATTGTTACTTTGCATCCATCAATCCATTCATTATTTATTGAATACCTTTGTTATGCAAGGTACTACTCAAGACTTTGTATACAGTGTCTCATTTAATCCTCAGAATAACCCTTTGAGTTGGCTGGTATTATCTCCATTTTACAGATGAGGAATCTGAGTCTCAGAAATAAGACATTTGTGAACAGAACCTCTCTTTCTCTCTCCCTCTTTTACACCCCCAAGAAACGGAGCCTACATCAGGACCTGGCCTCTGGAAGCTATTTTTGCCAGAACCTTGCCTCCTTTGTCATTTTTAATTGGGATCACCCATAAACACATGATCTAGGCTGAACCAATCAGATTCTTTTTCCTAGAATTTTGAAACTGGAATTCAGAGACTTCAAGTCCCTGCTTGTGGCTGGAACACATAGACTAGACAGCCTTGGGAAGGCAGATTGCAATAATATGGTGAAAGAAGCATTGATAGCAGAGAAAATGAGGATAAAGCTGCTGCAAAGGGTGAGGCAGAGAAGAGAAACAGTCATGATAGCCTTCTTCCACCCCTTCTTGAGCTCTAGCTATAGTCTTACTCTTGATTTCCAGAAGATACTCTTATATCCTTATGACAAATTCCCCTTATCAACATAAAATAGCTCATTCGTCTCTGTTCCTTGTAACTAAGGAATCGATTAGTACAGCTAGCCTATAACAGATTTCGAACCCAGGCATAATTCCAGTCTGCATTTACAGCCACTACATGATAATTGCCTCTCCAGGCAAAGAATTGCTTAATTCATGGGCAGTGTATTAATTCTGGGTGAAGATCTGAGCATCATGCTAGCGACTTTTTAACATTAATTTATTTCAATGGCAAAGGAAGGATTTCACTGATTTATATACCCACTCATATACAGATTTAAAGAATCAAGAAAGGGATGCCTGGGTGACTCAGTGGTTGAGGGTTTGCTTTTGGCTCAGGGTCCCGGAATTGAGTCCCACATCAGGTGCCCCACAGAGAGCCTGCTTCTCCCTCTGCCTATGTCTCTGCCTCTCTCTCTCTCCTCTCTCTCTCTCCCTCTGTATGTCTCTCATGAATAAATAAATGAAAAATCTTTTAAAAAAATAAATAATCAAGACAACTGAACAAGTTTTGGTGGTGAGCTAACTGGCTTGTCAGGAACTTTGATGCATCAACAACCCTAACTGCTATCATCATCGCATTCAGCAAGCTAGGCTGTATGGGACCATATGCCCTGGAAGATCTCCAAATTATTGCAAATTACTTGGCTCTAGATCACTGATGTGTAGTGACTTTAGGGACTATGGCAGATGTTATGGCAGGTTCACCAAACCTGTTTCTTCTTCCTCCTGGACACAGTTTTATTACATTTCCCAGGCACCCTTGAAGTTAGTATGGCCATAAGACCAGGTTCTAGGCAATGAAATATGAACAGAAATGATCTGAGCAACTTGCAGGCTTGGCCCCTAAAATCACCTAATCGCCATCCTCTGTGCTCCTTCTCTCAAGTCAATGATCTTAGAACCCACATATTGAGAATGAAGGAGACTTAAGGTGAAAGGAGCATGGGTTTCTTAATAATTAAGGAGCCTTAAGTTGAAAGGAGCATGGGTTTCTTAATTATTATTTGGAATAGAACCCACTGCTAAGTAAGAAAATCCATTTGAACTTTAAATGAGCAGGATGCATATTTCTATTTCATTAAGCTACTAATATTTGGAGTTTATGTGTTATAGCTGTTAGCATTACTGAAAAAAGGATTATCTCTTTGGTTAAGCACATACCCTAAGGCAGGAGAACGTCGTGAATGAATAGATCTTATAAAAAAGGAAAGTTTTTCACTACTAACAGGTCATGTTTAGAATTTTTCCTTTTAAGATTTGACTACATACCAAATCTTCTACAGAAATAGGATGACTCTGGTTGATCAGCATCCTGGGCATTTAAGTGATGAAAAAGTCCAGTGTTTCCAGCCTTTAATTAATCCCATTTCCAGCAAGAAAAAAATTAACCCTAAAGTTTAGCAGTCACTGTGGCCATGGGAGAAAATTCCCCCATGCTAGGATCCCTTCTAGTTGTTTTTGCAAGGATGAGTTTTCTTCAAAAATTTTGATTCACAGTTTAGGCCATAAATTGTTAAGTGGAGATAACTAAATGTGGTAAGTGCCAAATAAATCCTCTAAAGGGATGGAGTGGAGCAATTCTGTAGCTAAATCTCTTTCACCACAGACATCAATACTCCAGAAAGTCTGGGCCACACAGTGAGTTATTGTTATTGCTGTTATTATAGCTGTTAACTTATTTTTTACACATTGTGGGCCAATGAACTCAGAGGAGGTTGTCAGTCTAGCAAGAAATGCCTCTTTCTTCTCTCTGTCCACCATCTCCTTAACCTGGAGTCAGAGTGTACCTGACTGGTCGTCTGCGCAGGATTCATTCACAGAGAATGCACAGCAATCTGCTTTACTCTATGCTGATATCCTTGGTCTGGGTGGGCAAACTCAAACAAGACTAGGGAGATTCAGTAGGTTTCATACTTGGGAATACAGCATCTCAGGTGATATATGATGGCCAACACTTGAAGTAGACCTAGAATGAGTCAAGTCAACTTGCTCAGGGAACAAGCAGAGATCTAGGATGAAACGCCTAGAGAATAGTTCCAATAGAATGGAACGGCTATTGTTCCAATGCAGCTGATTAGACCTCACTATTCTTATCTAGGAAGGTCTATAAGCAGATGGCAAGGCCCCAGGCACTCAGCTACAGAAGAGTGTGGATGCAGAGAGATGGAGAGGAAGCCAGGCACTCAGGCACAGCTCCTTACTTCCCCAGAATCCTGTGTGCACCCATTCCAGCTTTTCTCTTAAGGTGCTGTGATTCTCTTAAGGTGCTGTTTCCCTCTGGACATTGTCACCTCCATGAGGACATGGGCAGCTTTCATGAAAGTCAATTTAAAAAAGACATCTGCTACTGGTGCAAAACAACTCATTGGAGGAAGACTAGTCTTTTCCATTAACTGTTTAGAAACAACTTGTTATCCCTAGGCAAAAGACAGAAGGAAACGAAAAAAGAAACGACTAAAATTTACATTGTACATAACCATTCAAAAGTAGATCATGGATTTTTTTTTTTTTTAAGATTTTATTTATTTGACAGAGAGATTTCTCCTCCTGTGTGTACAGGCAGGAGAAATAGCAGGCAGAGGGAGAAGCAGACTCCCTGCTGAGCAGGGAGCCCTGAGGCAGAATGCAGATGCTTAACCAACTGAGCCAACCAGACACCCCTGGATCATGGATTTAAATGTAAAATATAAAACCGTAAAACTTTAAGAAAAAAATATAGAAGAACATATTCAAGATCTTGAATTAGGTGACAAGTTATAAGACATGACACCAAAAGCATAATCCATGAAGGAAAATGCTACTAAATCAGACTTCATCAAAATTAAAAACTCACTCTGTGAAAGAACTTCTCAATAGAAGATAAAAAGATAAGCTAAAGGGACGCCTGGGTGGCTCAGTGGTTGAGCGCCTGTCTTTAGCTCAGGGCCTGACCCTGGAGTCCCGGGATCCAGTCCCATATCAGGTTCCCTGCATGGAGCCTGCTTCTCCCTCTGCCTGTGTCTCTGCCTCTCTCTCTCTCTCTCTGTGTATCTTTCATGAATAAATAAATAAAATCTTTTAAAAAAAGATAAACTAAAAACTGGAAAAGAATATTTGCAAAACACTAACTTAACAGAGGTCTTACATTTGCAAGATACAAAAAACTCAAAACTCAACAATAGAAAAACAATCCAATTATACAGTGGGAAAAGACAGGTATTTCATTACAGGGGAGATACACATAGCAAAAGAAGCACATGAAGAGATTTTTCAACATCATTAGCCATTGATGAAATGCAAATTAAACCACTAGGAGATATTACTACAAACCTATGAGGACAGCTAAAATAAAAAGTGGTGATACTACCAAATGCTGGAAAGGATGCAGAGAAACAGGATCTCTCATACATTGGTGGTGGGAATGTAAAATGGTACAGCCTCTCGGGAAAACAGTTTGATACTTTTTCACAAAAGTAAACATGCACTTGCCATACAACCTAGTGATCATACTCGGGCATTTAATCCTAGAGAAATAGAAACTTAAACACAAAAGCCTGTGCACAAATGTTCATAGCAGCTTTATTCATAATAAAAAAAAAAAACTGAAAACAACCCAAATGTCTTTCAGAATGAATGGTTAACACCTCCTGGGACTCTCATACATGCAATACTACCCAGCAACGAAAAAGAACAAATTCCTGATACATGTGACAACTTGGACAGACTTCTGGAGGGATATAGGGGTTGTGGGTACCTGCACTGAGGGATTGGCTAGTCTGGCTTTCCTGAGAGTGGTGTTTAGGCTGAGACTTTCTTTTGTACCCAAAGTGCCTAATAAAGTGCTTAGCTTCTCTGATGAATGAATGGATGAGGGTCCAGGCAAGAAGACCAAGGTAACTTCAAGACAAGTAGCAGGAGTGACACGTTCCTGAGACTTAGAGCCCCTGCCATGGCATCTTAATATTTCTCCAAACCAGGGCGACTGATGGTGTTGCTTGGAGCTACTACATACAAGCAAGGGTTCAAGGGTTATGGGATTCACCTGTAAAAGTCAGGCCTGAATGAACAGTGGAGCTGGGAGCCAGGCAAAGAATGCAGGATTGCCATCTTTCATGCTACTTTCTATGTGACACAATTAGCACTTTCTGATAATACACTGCTATTACTTCTAACAGCCTGTTCCCAACAAATACTTGCTAATATTGACATAGATGTTCAAATTCTTGTTCATAAATTGTTTGGTATTGTTTTACACGCACACACACACACACCACACACACCACACACAAACACACACACACACACAGAGAATTTCCATCTAGCTAACAAGAGAAGATATATCTTCACATTAACTAGATGGGAACTCTTATGTGGGCAGAGGTGGTTTTTGTTTTGCTTTCTTTTGTTTACGTTTCTTTACAGAGCTTCTGTCAGTGTTTACTTTGTAAAAACAGGCACACACATTTAAGCAGGACTACCTCTTAGGAGATAAGTTTACTTTCCCTGCTCTGTCCCCACTTCATTTTACAAATGATGAACCCAAGGCCCAGAGCCAAAGTGTCTTTATTGTTCACCGTCTTATGTGGTTTCACATGTACATTGATTTCAAATCATGAATTATGAAGGTGCTCATATCAGAGAATATTAGACCTGGAAGGCCTTCTAAAGGCCCAAATAACACAAGTAATTGGTGACAGAGCCAGGAGAGGAGCTGTCTCCCAACTCCAGTCTGATGCTTCCTTCATAACTCCAGGCTCTTTGTGTGGGTGTTCAATGTCAAGGTGACTGATTGATTGTGGATTTCTTTATGATGGGTGACAAGTTTTGTTTCAGGTGAAACTTCTTGCTCCTACTGGGAAATTTGTTTTGTTTTGTTTTGTTTTAAGATTTTTATTTATTTATTCATGAGAGATACAGAGAGAGAGAGAGAGAGAGAGAGAGAGAGAGGCAGAGACACAGGCAGAGGGAGAAGCAGGCTCTATGCAGGGAGCCTGACATGGGACTCAATCCCAGGTCTCCAGGATCAGGCCCTGGGCTGAAGGTGGCACTAAACCACTGAGCCACCCCGGCTGCCCCTAATGGGAAATTTGTAACACAGCCACCCCAAGGCCACTTGTTGACTTCTTGAGTTCATGTTGTTTTTACTACTAATGGAAGTTTTCTGACGGATATTTGCAGGTTTGATGCGCCAGTGCTATTCTTGCTTTTGAAACCCGGGCAGGTTTCGGCAGCAATCATTCCTGGGATTACTGGCTTCTGGGATTCAGGCCTGGCACATTCTGAAATCCATGTGTGGGCACAGCCTCACATCAGGCGGTATATTCGGCTCCTTTGCCATGAGAACAAAGATGGAAGACTCCTTATACTTACAGTTACCGGTGTGTCTTACTCTACAAGTCCCATCATGATGTTTTCCCTGGAGGTTTATTTTGAAGATTTTAATGGTTAAAGCAATGAGAGGCTAAGTCCTTACAGCATTTAGAATGTGCCAGACTTTCACTGGTGCAAAGCCGCTTTTATGCAAATTAGTTTTCCATTTGCCTGGAGCTTAAAGCTCTTCCTTCCTGGACCAGTGCCCTTAGAGTGAAAGATTGGCTCAATTAAATGAAAAGCTAAACAAGAAAAGGGCGATGGGGGGGGAGGGGTGCGCGTGCGTGTGCCTGTGTTACATATGCAGAATGAAATCACTGAGGATACAGAGCAGCTATGTATGGACTAATGTCTATAAACAGTTTCTCTTATCAAATTAATCAGGTGTGAACAGTTTAATTAGACAAGTTAATTAAGATAGATGAGATCCCAAATTGAAGTTATGTTTTGGTCTCAAATGAGTGTGGTGGGTTTTTTTTTCACATGGGTGTCAGAGATAAATGATTGAAGTTGCAGCTGCAATTCATCTTCCCTCTTCCCTTCTGCTGTCCTCTAGAAAAGACCTTGCTTGCTGGACCAGCTTTTTGGGGGAGGGAGCAAGAGGGAAGAATTAGGGTTATGAGAAACAGGCAAAAGAAAGAAACCAAAGAGATTAAGCTGATCTACAGAACACTAAATTAAGACGGTGAAGGCAGAAATGATGTTCAAATTTAAATGTACTGAATTGGGGAGATTTTGGAGAGCATGCAGTGGAGGAGAAGAAATACTTAGAGCAGATCCCATGCACAAGAAATGATAAGAGAACATGAGATAGGAAAAGAAGATATCATATATATTTTATTTTGCATTATTTGCTGTCTGAGGGACTGATAAAAAATTAAACTTCTCCTCCATTATTTGGGAAGCAGGGCCAAATTTCTTTCAACATGAAACCACACAAAGATGGAGTCACCCGGCTGTTGAAACTTACATGGGTTACACATTAAATGTTAAAGAGCAGTCATGTTTTCCACATTAGCTATTGTGTATACACAGATATGCTTTCATGCACACACACATTATTTAGCCTAATCAACTAGTTAATAAATGCTTTCTGATATTCCAGGGGAACTCACAGGTGAGAGAGTGTGTTGGAGCAATACCATGCTCTCTACTAGAAGAAATCAAAATTCCACCTCTACACCATATCTCAGCAACAGAAGACACCATTCTTATACAATATCAAGGGTATAGATAGAATACTGATAACAAAGGGCTGGACCTAGAGGACCTCAGAGAGAGGAAAACACGGGGATCATGAATGTGAACCATGTAACTCTTTCATACTCCATTGCGACACTGCATTTACATAAAATTACTATGATACATCCAGCTATAAAGAGTCTCTATTATTCCATGTATTTAGCCAGTTATGCCTCTAAAATGTCATACAGCACTGATCTTAATATTTGGTAAGCTCAAGAACATCTCTGAGACTCAGATGAAAGCTATGGTCCCATCCTAGAAAAAAATGCATGCACCTGACAAATACATATCACTTGCCACTTTAGGGGTTCATGGATTCTCCTGGAGGCTAGCTTAAAACTCCTACATTTTTCTAGAATATCAAAAGCCTGCAACTGAGATGCCCTTGTCTTGTCATGAAACTTAAACTGGCAAAGCAATGGGACTCTTCTTAACATAATGCTGTCATATGCAAGACAGAGAGGAGAAAGTTCTTTGGCAGAAATACCGCTTACCCAGTTCTCCCAAATGTTAACCAAAATAGGAACCAGTTTTTCAGTGGTATGACAGATTGAGTCAAAGAAAGACTCATTATCACTCCTAAGTAATTGAAAAAAGGAAAACATGCTGTCCTTCCCTACCCCACACACGAAGAGGAAGCTGGCCAAGAATCATGAAATAACATTTGTGCTTCTTTGGGGTTGCAACTAATTATTTCACTGAAGCTTTCAAATGCCTATTTCTTTGTTCCATAGTGTTTGGGACCATTTAAACAAATTCTAAGGCTATGGATCAGGCTGCAAATCAGCAGGAGGATTAGATTTTGCCAACTGAATTTAAACAGAAGTTTTTTAAATGGGAATATTTTGTCTTCATAAAGTTAAAATTTTCAGTCCTCCATTTAAAATGTACCCATTGGCTTCTATCATGGAGTCCTAACAATAATTTGACATGTATCTATTGGCTGGGCCACCAGAAAATGTTTGTTATAGATTTGAAGGAAAGTAGATTTTGTTAGGCCAAAATTAGCCTCTTTGACATATGATTTTATACTGGTTGTTTTGAGAAACAAACAGGTGAAGCTCTGAAAACTAAGTTACCCATCCTTTTGTAAGAGACATTTATATATATAAGGGAAATCTCCATTTGTAAAGGTGTTACCTAAAGAGAAGGATGATCAGATCTCTAGAAACCTGTTTGGTAGAGAAGGGAGAACTTCAATCTGCCTAACAATCCTACTGTTGTTCACCCCGCCTTTCCTGTTAACTTCCCCTAACTCACTCCCCAGCCCTAATCCTTATTTTGGCTGAAGATGGTGTTTAAGGTGATGGATTTGTACATTTCAGACATTACTTCAGGTTCCTGGGTCTCTCCCATGTATACAAGGAGGCATACATAATAAATTTCTGCTTGTTTTTCTCCTGTTAATCTGTCTTATATTAACTCAATTATTAGATCAGCCAAAGAACCTAAAAGGAAAAGAAGGGAAAACCTCTCCATCCCTACAGATTTAAATGGGATACTGTATATAAAGCTTTCAGCAAGGCTTTGGCATGCAGAAGGACTTAAAATAGAGCCATGTTAGCAAGCTCCTCTAAGGCAGCAGGATCCTTTATTGCTGCTGCTTATATAGGTGTGGCTACTACTGCAGAGGATTTTTGGTGACCTGGCTGCCCACAACAGTCTCTGAACCATGGCTAAAGCAAATGAATCCTTAAGTGCCAGTGCTTGATTTATTCATACCTCTTGGTGTCTGGTTATAGTAGGAAATACACAAAATGGCAGCAGCGCAGCTACTCACACCTAGTCAAAAGAACAGGTTTATGTATGTAAAGGGAAAACTATTTCTCTACTCACACACATTTCTGACACCAAATGTGTAGGTTATTCCCATGTCAGCAACCAATTCTCCAACTCTATGGACACGAACACTAAGTGTCCAATGATTCCATTTATTTTGACACTACTTACCAGGAGTTAGTAGAGATCCCACAGATTAAGGACTCAGTCTCATGGAACTGTTTCCCACTCTACATGCCAATCATGAGTCTGGGCCTACCATACTTCTGACCAACTGGCTATAAATTGGGGGTTCCCATGACACCTTCCTCAGCTTCAATTATTTCCTAGAATGACCTCACAGAATTCAGAGAAACCATTTACTTACTATCACCAGTTAATTATAAAAGATAATTTAGGAACTGCCAAAGAAAGAGATGCATAGGGCAAAGAATGTGGAAAGGGTTACAGAGCTTTCATGCTCTCTCTGGGTGGGCAGCCCTCCCACAATCTCCAAACCTCTTCTTTCAGAGTTTTTATGGAAGTTCCATTACCTAGACAGGGTTGATTAAATTATTGGCCTTTGGTGAGGCCAGGAGAGGAGATGAAGGATTAGAGCTGAAAGTTTCTCTGGCAACCAGCCCCCATCCTCTAGAGTCATTCATTAGCATAAATTCAGGTAAGGTTGAAAGGGGCTTAACAATAAATGACAAAAGATGCTCTTCTCACCCCCAACACTTTTCAACCATTTTAGGAGCTCTATACAGGGAACCAAGGAAGAAGACCAAATACATATTTCTCAATATATCACAATGTCACAATACTCCCGTTAAGATCTCCTATTATGTGTTTTTACATGACTAATTCCACATTCGGTTCCTTCCAAGCAGAAAATAGACTGTGGAAAGAGTCTGTCTGGTCACTGCATCATTTTTGCCTCTTGCCCCTTTCCTTTACCCTTCAGGGGGCTCAGTGGAGGGGAGTTGGGAATACGTAGGCATCCAGGAGGTCTCTTGTGTGAGCATGCCATCTCTGAAGGCCCACAGGCCCAGCACTTATTCCCAACACTAAGTGCTAACACTCATATTTTTCCTGGTCCAGCAGATAAGTTAGTTATCATCTTCATCCTCATCCTCATGAAGGCGTAGAATGGATCTTTCTTTTCAAAATCCTTTAGCATGTTATCTCCAACCTGCCTTTTCAGCCCTATCTTCCACTGCTGCTGTCCTCACACTTTACAGTTTAGCTAAATAAAATATCTGTTATTAAAAGGTCCAAAATGGTGTTACTTGGATCAGGCCAAGTCACCGAATCAGAGCTTAATAGCTAACCTAATGGAAATTTCAACCTCCCCTAGAAATGACAGTGTTAACCTATTAATAAGGAATTTTCTGATAAGCACCAGTGAGGTAATCTGTCACAGCGGCCCTCTCCTTGCGCCAAAGGAAGATGAGGTAATCAGCCTGGTAAGACTCCCTGCCCTTCCCCCTAATGGAAGGTGATCTAGCCTGAACAATGCTTTCTTTTCTTTTGCTTATAACTTTCTTGCCCCATCCTCCTTCCTACAAAAACCTTCTGTTTTGTACAGCTCTGCAGAGCACCTCTCTCCTTGCTAGATGGGATGCTGCCCTTTGAGGAGTCTTTTAAGAAAGCCAATTAGATCTTCAAATTTACTCAGTTGAATTTTGTTTTTAACACTATCATCTCAAATCCAGCCTCTATCTTTCTCCTGAACTTCAGACTTATATATCCACCTGCCTACTTCAATACCACCTGGATGGAGAATAGGTGATCTCAAACTCTTGATGTCAAAAGTAAAACTCCTGATTTTTCTTCAGTTTTCTGTGAGGCTCAATTTATGTTCTGGAAGAATGGAACATCTGTCATGTTTTATTCGTTTTCTGTTCAGCCTTAGAATTGCTATGTGGGGTTTATTCAATATGAGTTTCCTCCACTTGGAGCAGTGTGTCCTGGTCTCCCCTGTGTATCACTTATCTGGAATGTACTTCCTTCATTTCTTGGCCAAATCTCGCTCATTCTTTATGTCCTACTCTTGATATAATATCATCCACTCATTCTTTAAACACTTATTTCAGTGCCTACTCTGCTCCAAGGACTGTGAGAAGCTGGACTGTATCTGTGAACTAAACAAGCAAAGTTCTGGTCCTCATAAACTATATACACTAGAGTAGGGAGACTTCTACAATAAAAAGTAGAAGTAAATAAAATCATTCCCGACCATGAAAAGCAGTAAGAAGAAATGGTCAGTACAATGGATTCTGGTGTTTCTGATGGGGGACTCGATCCCAGGACCCTGAGATCACACCCTGAGCCAAAAGGCAGCCGCTCAACCACTGAGCCACCCAGGCGTCCCTGGGTTTCCATATTTCATTGACAGTTGTTAACTAGGGGATGGAATATTCATTACGTGAGGTGGAGATTTCTTGGAAGCAGGGTTTTGTGCTTTTTCTTCCTTATTTGTTCTGGGGTTTCCTGTTATGGCATCTGCATCTTGGGCCTGCCTGATTTGATCCCACTTCTTGTGGAGTGCTTCCAGGGCAGTCCTCTGACTTCCCCAATAGCTGGCCATGACTTCCTCTTTGCTGGCCTCCAGGCATCCTGTTAGAACCTAACTAACTGGCCCCTCTAACAAAACAACTATTCTCTTCTCTGAATAAGGTCCATCTTCCATCTAGGGGCAATATTCCATCAAGTTTAATAAACTTCCTATACCCCCTTCCAAATGTACAGTTGAATATCTCTTACTTTTATTTAGATGAGGAGTCTAAGTGAGAATATAAGAGAACACCTTTGTAAAGTACCTTCACTATTTGTGATTTGCCACAGATTAGGGAAACCATAGGCTCCCCGTAGATTTATTCCCTGTTTCTGTTGCCAAAATCCTGGCCAATTTTGTTCAGGCACCTCTGTTTCCATTTAAATGAGACTTCTTGGACTCTGGTGCAAACTCTTGCCCATCTCTATCCTCTAGCATGTCGTTTAATTATTTGAGTTTGTTGTGTCCATTTTTCAGATGTTAAATTGTTGCTTCATGCTTCCCTTCCTCCTGGAAAGACATCCCTTTTGTAAGTCTTTTTCTTCATTGTGTCTTTCTTCACTATCAGTGCATTTGGCCTGTCCTAGGGCCCCCAGGCTGGCACCAATTTTACCTCGTCCTCACTGAAAGTTCTTAGGCCATTGTGGGCTCTTCCACCATACACATTGCTGTCGTCTGTTAATTGTCATTGTGTGTGCAATCTGGAAGGGTATTTTCTGTCAGGACATGTTTATTTTCCCAAGATAAAGTTATGTGAGTGTATAAGTCATTCCTAATATATCTCAGTCTATGTGCCAAAGAACTTCCTATAGCTACCCTTAGCAAATGTCAGGGATTTCAGATGTGAGTATATGATGCCACCATGTAATTCCTAGCCTCATGTGACTCTTGATCTCCTGCTAAGAACTGCCATGGTTGAATTCCTCCAGCCCATTACTTCCATAGCCCCCTCCTTATACTTCACCTTCACAGCACTTTGCCTGCTTGAAATCATTGAATTTGTTACTGTATGGGTAATAATTTGCTTAATTATTGTATTACTAATTACTGTCACCACTGGTAGACTCTAATCCCAGTAAGGATAGAGATTGTGTTTTTCTCATTCACAATTGCATCTCCAGGGTCAAGCAAAGTGCTGAGACAAAGTAAATGCCCAACAAATACAGGATGAATGTCTCAAGACAGTGAAAAGAGCTGGTGGCACTGGCCATCTCAAGAGTACATTGTCATTCTGTAGATCGCTTTTGTAAACTCCACAGTGATCTTTCATTAATAAAAGTCTTCCTAAAATCCAGCTACTTGGAAGACTCAGCACATACACAGGCTTCCCACAAGAAGGGCTCATAGGGTCTCTGTGCCTAGATACCACAATCTTGTCCCTGTCAGGTTTTTGGCTACTTCACTCAAATTCTCTTTTGAAAAGAAAGCTGTTCCTGTCTTTTCCTCATGTATTTACAAGAGTGCCCATCATCTGCTGTAATTAGTTCCAAGGCTTTGGGGATTTTTTTGGAATTCCTCCAAACCAACAGAACACAAAGAGCAAATTTATACTCCTCTGCCTTGGGCAAGACTGTGAAGTGTTTTCCACTTCGAAAAACTTCAGCATTGATGCTGCCTCCTTACCCCACCCTGTGAGCCACCTCTCTTTTCTGGACTCTCTTCTCACTTGGGTCTTCTTCTCCACTGTCACCCTGGTGACTGGAGCCCCCACTCTGAACCCCCACCTCTCTCCTCTCTTCTCATCCTTTATTTTATTTATTTATTTTTAAAGATTTTGTTTATTTATTCATGAGAGACACAAAGAGACAGAGACACAGGCAGAGGGAGAAACAGGCTCCATGCAGGGAGCCCAATGCGGGACTTGATCCCGGGACCCCAGGATCATGCCCTGGGCCAAAGGCAAGCACCAAACTGCTGAGCTACCCAGGGATCCCCTCATCCTCTATTTTATTTTTTCTTCTTTTTTTAAAAATGGTTTTATTTTTATTTATTTATTCATGAGAGAAACACACAGAGAGAATAAGAGAGAGGCAGAGACACAGGCAGAGGGAGAAGCAGGCCCCATGCAGGGAGCCTGAGGTGGGACTCGATCCTAGGTCTCCAGTATTAAGCCCTGAGCTGAAGGCGGCGCTAAACCACTGAGTCACCAGGGCTGCCCCTCATCTTCTATTTTAATGCTTCATCTAGCACTCTCTACTTTAGAGGGCACCGTCCTGCTATGTTGTCATCTTGAGTGATGAGTTTGCACTTCAGGAAGAGTTCAGACAGACACAGTTTCAGCTGAGTAACTGACTCTGCTAATAGGAGTGTTGGGGTTCCAGCATGGAGAAGAGACATAGGAACAGTCGGAGCCCTGCAGGCATTAGGAGAGATGTGGGGCAGCACCTGACAGACCAGCAAGGGTGGGTACCCTCGCATATCTGAAACATGGAGCAGATAACTTTTCAACATCCTCCTCTATATGAAAAATTAATAGTAACTGGCTTTAGATTAGCCCATTTTTATTCCTTATTCTTTAATAAACATTTTATCTACATGGAAATTAATTCCAAGAACTCCTTATAGTTTCCTAATAGTTCAGTCATGTGAGCATACTCTGGATGCACGTGAGGTTTCTAATCTTAGGGAAGTACATATTCCCCTGTTGAAACAATGGATTCAGAGTACGTGAATGATAGCCCAGTTCTTGCAAAATGAAGAAAGAGAATTTGAGTCACTTCAATTCTGTCACCCTGTGTGATTACTTGGAATGTTTATCTGTCTAAAATGTAAAAGAGGGAAACAAAGCAGCTGGAATGATCATTTGAAAATTATGCTCCACTGAATGAGTTCCGGGGGAAGCTGTCTAGTTTACAGTGTATGTTAGAGGCCACTGAGGCTTACCTATATATCATTACACTCAACAGTAATCACGCAGCAATTGTTTAGAAATTCTTAAACCAACAAAATATTTGGGAGGGAGAAGAGTATTTTAACACTAACAATGTTTGGAATTTTCTATGCTTGACAATAATAGAAAGCAGACAAACGTTTGCTCAGTTTTATTACAGTTTCAAATTCTCTACTGAGCTTGTCCCCCTTCTTGCTGGCACTCAGGGCAGGTCACTCTCACTGTCTTCCTGGGTGTTCACTGCAGATGGCTTCAGACTCACACTCTGCCATTTTCTGTGAGATTTTGAGCAAATTAATATATTTTTTAAAAGTTACTTTCTATCATTACCGAGTGCTTACAATGTGCTGAGACCACATGAAGGACTTTACACATACTGCCTCATTCAATCCTCGCAACAACGCTAATAGGTGGGTATTGTCATGATTTCCAGCTTACAGATGAAGAAACTGGGACCCAGAAGTCAAACAACTTGCTAGATGTTCACCTGATGAGCGATTACAGAACTGATACTTGAATTTAGGACTGGCTGGCTTCAAATCACAGGCATTCGATCTACCTTCTTGAAGCCTTACTTCTGTGCTCTGTGGACAGGTGAAGAGGGGATCTCTTTCACACACACTTCTCTGTTACCAGACCTCTGCCTTTCTGGCTTCATTTCCACATTTTTCCCAGCTCCCAGTTCAGGATCTGGCAAGACTGCACTATGGTGCCCTCACCTCTCTGTCTCTATTTGGTCCTCTTGTAACTCACTCTTTAAGACTCAGCTCAGACATCATTCCCAGGAAATGCTTTTCAGCCTCTCCCCTTGCCTGCACCCAAGCCTAGGCTAAGTGGTTCCCTGCATTGTACGCACATAGTGCCCTGAACAGAACTCTGGCCTAGCACCTACATGCCTGATGGAGACAGTCTGTCTATGTGTCTCTGTCCCCAGCTATCCTGAGTGCTTCTGATGAGACTGTCTTTGTCTTTATGCTACCAGCATCCAGCACTGTGCCTAAAATATAGAGAAAGCTCAAGAAATGTTTCAGAACAATTTAGAGACACTGAATCTCAGTTTTTCTGGCCTGGCGGGGTACCTAAAACCCCATCATATGCTTGGCTACTTCTACAATATGATGCTCCCTTTCCTGAAAAACTCATTACTTCCCAAGGCAGGCAAACAGACAGAATCAAGAAAGTGCTTTGTGGATTGATCTTCACCTTGTCTCTTCATAACCTATGGAGTTAGCCTCCTGTAGGACTCGCCCTTTACCTGAAGGGTATTTTCCAGACTTGCAACAAATGTATTTGACCAATCCATGGGTGATGTCATTTTCTATTTTGGTGAATGGAAAACCATAATGATTGAGGGTTCTATCTCTTAGTAATCAACAGGCTATGCTCAAGATTTTAGTGCCAATCAATCAATAATCACTGAAGAAGCATATTAAAAGATTTATTTGTTTGGATTGGTGTGAAGATCATGGGAATAGTGTGTTGGTGAATGGTGGGGAAGGATTTCCTTCTCCTAACTCATAGAGTCCATACTGGAGGCAGTCTTTACCTAAGGAAGTACCACAGAGTTCCCCTGGAAAAGGTCCCCAAATTTCCATTTGCCCCAGTTTCATTAGTGTGAGTTTTCATTAGTCTAGAGCAAGCCTATGAACTTCAGCAGTTGGGAGCACCTTGATTTGATATCTGTCCTTTTTTTTTTTTTTTTTTTTTTAATCCATCTGGGATGAATGTCAATATTCAAGATGTTTTCATGTCAGATGCCAAATTGTGATATGGCCAAACAAAGGCCTTTCCAAATGGCTTTTGTTGTTCAGATTGTAGGTTAGGCCAAAGTCAGGGAAGCAAGTGTTTGAAGGAGGCAAAGCAGAGCTTCTCAGGTCCTTCCCTCCACCTCTCAGGGAACCAGATGTTCCTGTCCGGACATGATCAGCTGACCTTCCCCAGGCCTATGCCCCTTTTCTTGTCCCAGTACCATGTTTGCTTTGCTGTGTTTGCCATAGAGTTCTGTGTAGTGAGCAAACCTTCCATCCTGTATGTGCCTGAGGATGTATTTGCCTTGCTCTGTTTCATGCTGGACTATTTACATTCTAGTCTTCAGCACTTTTGGGGAACTGGAAATGATTATGAGTCCTGGCCTCTGCACTGTAGAAGCCAGTGTTTTCTGTGGTCAAGGAAATGCAGTAATTTCTAGGTTGATAGCCAGAATCAGAACATCTCAGAATTCTTAGATTCACAATATTGTCTTATTCTAAAGGGCAGCAAGCAATCTTGAAAATTGGTGTAAAAAGGTTCTTTTTCTCAAATAATATAATGAATGGGCCACATAAATCCAAAGGCAAAGAGCCAATCTATGTTCATATAACTTTTGCTACCATGCAAGCTAGACTCCTAGCTCTGATGCTTACTTGCTGTGATTCTTGAGAGACTTCCTGAACCTCTCTGTGTTTCAGTTTTTCTGTCTCCAAAATGGGGTTAGTAACACCTACTTTTGGGGTTGTGTGACTGGCAAGTAAACAAGTAAAGGCAAAGCATCTAGCAGAGCACCTAGTACTCAGTAAATACTTAACGAAGTACAATCATTGCTATGTTGTTATGGCTATTTTTTCTCATTTAAAATTCTTCCTTAGTACCAAAGTTCTGTTCCTTTTTCTTTCTGATATGCTTCTGCTACAGCAGTGCTCAGTTGGCTATTGAGTATACAAAAGCTTCTTCGCTGTAATATAAAAAGATTTTGATCTTATAATTTTGACTATGTAGCAGCACTGTTAAACAAAAGTCTTCCTGAAGGATATTGCTGGTGATTGTCTTTAAATTGCCATAGATAGTAGATACAACCTCAGATACAAGATGAAGGTTAATACTTTTAACATTCTGCTTTCTTCCTTTTTGTGTAAAAAAAAAATTGGTTCTACCCAGAGGCTCACTTTGCATTTAAATGCAACAGTACTGAGTCTGAAGTTTAAATTTTTTTTTTTTTTTTTTTTTTAATTTTTATTTATTTATGATAGTCACAGAGAGAGAGAGAGAGAGAGAGAGAGAGAGGCAGAGGGAGAAGCAGGCTCCATGCACCGGGAGCCTGACGTGGGATTCGATCCCAGGTCTCCAGGATCGCGCCCTGGGCCAAAGACAGGCGCTAAACCGCTGCGCCACCCAGGGATCCCCAAGTCTGAAGTTTACAATTCAGAGAGGAGTATATAAAGTTATCTCACCTCATTAAGCCTCAACTTCATCATCTGTGAAATGGAGATAATATGAGTTTTTAACCATGGGTGGGTTTAAGATTTTTTTTTTAAGATTTTATTTATTTATTCATGAGAGACACAGAGAAAGAGAGAGAGGCAGAGACACAGGCAGAGGGAGAAGCAGGCTCCACGTAGGGACCCGACATGGGACTTGATCTCGGGTCTCCAGGATCACGTCCTGGGCTGAAGGTGGCGCTAAACCGCTGAGCCTCCCGGGCTGCTCTAAGATCTTATAAGATAAAGCAAATAAAGTGCTTACTAAGGGTCTAGCATATAATAAGCACTCAGTGAGTATTAGCTATAATCATTACTAATGAAACCTCTGCTTTGATCAACTGATATAATTCACTTTTCCTTTTTCTCAGACTAAGACTAGTTCATTACTTTATAATTATGCATGTATTTGACTAGTGACGCCTGAGAAAAGTTTCTGAACCTTTCTCAGCATTGCTCGTATATTTAATTATTTGCATATTAGTAATAAACTTAGGAAATTCCACGTGAATCAGAGTAGCAAAGAGAGAAAGTCCCCAAAGTGAGAAGAGTGAAACTGAGCAGCCCGGGTGGCTCAGCGGTTTAGCGCCGCCTTCAGCCCAGGGGCCTGATCCTGGAGACCCGGGGATTGAGCCCCGCATCGGGTTCCCTCCGTGGAGTCTGCTTCTCCCTCTCTCTGTGTCTCTCACGAGTAAATAAATAAAATCTTTACAATAAAAAAAAGAGGGAGAGAAGAATGAAGCTGATGAATAAGGAGAGTGACATAGGGAGGTGGAGGACTTGCTAGTTTGTGGTTCCAATTCCTTCTAGAGGCTGGGATAGGTGTCTCATGTCTGATCTTGGGATCAGTGCCAGCTGCCTAAGCTAGCTCCACTTATTTTGTGTTACTTGCAACTAAACTTTTCTAATATAGCACCATGAAATGGT
This sequence comes from Canis lupus familiaris, assembly GCF_011100685.1. NCBI lineage: Eukaryota > Metazoa > Chordata > Mammalia > Carnivora > Canidae > Canis > Canis lupus. The sequence goes on along the minus strand of NC_049242.1, from coordinate 12,978,463 downwards.
TAAAGGCTATGTTAAAATTAGTTATTTATTTTTTCCTAATATTAATATCAGCTCTGATATATCAAAAAATTACATTAAAAAATCTAAAAAGCAGTACTCCTTATGATCATCAATAAAAAAATTCTAACAAAATATTTCCAAATAAAATGCAGCAATATATATAAAAAAATAATATATTACAGCCAAATAAGACTTACTGCAGAAGTGTAAGGATAGTTCAATATTCAAATATCAGTCAATATAATTATCTATAGTAGAAAAATAAAGGAGGAAAACCATGGGCCCTTGATATATATGCAAAAAACAGCTGAAAAAATTTCCCATTTATTTCTAAAATCCTTAGCAAAATAGGAGGAAAACAAAATATCTCAATCTGATAAGAGGCACCCATGAAAAAAACCCTACACCTAACATGTCCTTAATGGTGAAATGCTGAATTCTTTTTCCCTACAATGAAAGACAAAATAAGGATGTCTGTTCTTACCACTTCTATTCTGCACTATTCAGAAGGTTTCAGCCACTGCCACAGGGCAAGAAAAATAAATACAATGCATAAAGATTGGAAAGAACAAAGTAAGACTGTCTTTATTCACAGGCAACATGACTATTTACATAGAAAATGCTAAGGAATCATCCCCTTCTATTGTGTCTGGCTCTGTGCTGGATACAGGGATAACTAATGACCATACCAGACATAAGGTGCAGTAGATGGGGAATTACGACAGAGAATAATAGATGCTGGGGCACTTGGATGGCTCAGTGGTTGAGTGTCTGCCTTTGGCTCAGGTCATGATCCTGGGGTCCTGGGATCGAGTCCCACATCAGGCTCCCCACAGGGAGCCTGGTTCTCCCTCTGCCTATGTCTCTGCCTCTCTCTGTGTGTCTCTCATGAATAAACAACAATAACAACAACAGATGCTGTAGAAAGGAAAGTAAATAGTGAAGGATCAAAAACCATGCAAGTAAAGAAGATCAGCTTTTTTATGCAAGTGAACAACAATTAAAATTCATGAAAGTCCTGACATGCTTTCATATCTTAAAATAAACAATGTTGTGAAAACATATATATAGCATTTAGATTACTTTATTTTCCTATTACTAAGCAATGAAGAGAATTGAAAAGTTGTGGGATCAAATAAAAATGACTGCTTTACTATTGTGATCATCTTCTATTGTGATTTTCTATGTAACAGCTTTTAGACTTTCATCCTTATCCCACCTACATGATTCATGTCAAAGATCCAAGTTGGAAACCATGTCACTAGACTTCTATAGCCTGAAGGTTTAATAGTTTGCACAGTAAGTCCCAGGAATCTGTTTCTGCCAAGCCCAGATCCTTTGTTTATCTCCATTCCCAGCCACTGAAATCATTCTCACCATGACACTCTTCCTTTCCATCTCTAATGGAAGATGAAGCATGGTGCTGAAAAGTGGTTGGACCAGAGAGTATAACCTGGTCAGCTCCAGAAGCTGAGAGAGGGTGTGGGAGAAGCCAATTCCCAAACTAGAGGTGAAAATCCAGCTAGCAACCATCATGGTGCAGAGTACTGGGGGGTGAAGCAACATCTCAGACTGGCAATGAGTACAGGTGCTCCCCCCACAACAGAGGGGATGCAGCCAAAGCTTGGGCAAACTCGAGAAGAGAAACGTGAACACATCAGAACTCAAACTAGTTGGTAATACATTGGTTTTCATTAGTTCTTAAGTGATGAGGGTAGAATTGTCTTTCAAAACTCAATATATGCCATCTTAAGTTGTGTATTTAAGGATTTCTAAGTGAGCTATACAGCAAAGTGCAAAGTTCTAAAATAAAAGAAAAAAAAACAAAAACTAAGAGATCTACAAAAACCTACAAGAAGTAAGAAGTGAATTTAGCAAGGTCATAGAGTCAATATACAAAAATCAATAAATTTCTATTTACTAGCAACAACCAATTGGAAGATAAAATTGAAAGAAACATTTTATAATTTATAATAGTATCAAAAGATACAAAAACTTGGGAATGAATGGAAATTTATTGGAATTTAATGGAAACTGTACAATATGATGTCCTGAAAACTATAAAATATGGCAGAGAAATACAGCTGCCATTATCCTCATGTAAATAAACTTTGTCTTTTCTTCTCTTAATCTTCCTGTTGTCAATTAATTTGCAGACCCCAACCACCAGACCCAAATTGGAAGAGGTAAAGTTTGTCCTTCTAACGCCTACATTTCATTTTTCTTCCTTATGAATTATCACTGAAAGAGGTGAACAAGATGATTAAAATTCACAGCAGAACCTCTAAAGGAAGAAATGGTATTTTGAATACTTAAAACTTTATATAACCCAAATGTCTTCAAGTCCCACCAATCTGAGAGAATGAATTCTCTCATTAGTACCCAAGTTTTGCAAGCTCACAGCCCCACCTGCAGGATCTCAACTCTTCCTCAAGATGCCATCAATTATTTGATGGAGTCCCTAGATCTCACTGGAACTTAGGAATAAGTCCAAACTTGTCCTACTGCCTCAACCTCTTTGTTGGTGTTCACTGTGCCACAGCACCTGAATATTTCCACCACTGTTAATGCCTTCCTTGATTATCCTATTTCCCTCCCTTGTTCTCCCTCCTTAAACTCCAAAGCCCTGATGTGTTGATAACTCACTGTGCCAGAATCATGCATTGCAGGTTGTTGCAGAAATGTAAAGAAAGAGAGACTCTCACATCAACACTTTGTCACAACCTGCCCATCCTATGAATGACATGAGAGCTACTAGGACAAGAGAACAGCTTCTGCTGAGGCCAGATAGAACAAAAGACCCTGGGCTAACCCTCTTGTACACAACAGTTACCCTATCACCAATCCATCCATCCATCCATCCATCCACCCACTGATCCATCCATACATCCTCCCATCAGTCCTCTCATAAAACCTCATATCCACCCTCATGGTTCCCAACCATCCAAATGCAAAACCTTCTTCTCTTCCATTTCACTGTGCTCCTTAAAGCCTTTGTAAATCCTTTGCAACTCAAAGTGTTCTTGGGCTCAGGCATCTTACTAAGTGATTTACCTGTATTATCTTTTGTAATTTTACAACAATTTGAGGTAAGTAGTAGCCTTTATTTCTTGGACAGATAGGGAATTGATATTGACATAGATATTAAGCAGTTTGCTCAAGGTCACACTGGTGCTAATTGACAGAGCCAGAATTTAAGCCTGGATTTCATAGCAACCTCTCTAAATATATCTAGATGTCTATATAACCCTACATTTCTAAGGGGGGAAAAGTTGCTACATTGTAGGATAATTACTTTTTTTACTCTCTACTTTCTCATAAACTATGAACACATTTAATTTAATTCATTTCTATTCATTTCAATAGATGTTTATGAAGCACCTCTTGAGGTCAGATTCTTCACTGGCCACTCCTTATAAGGCAAGACCTGTTTCTTAGGTTTCTGTGGAGCCTCAGCTCCTGTCCTTACTTGGATCTGTGGTATCTGACTGATGTATGACAAAATGACTAAGCACATACAATGCCAAACAAAACTCCTAGACAAGGAAGAAGTCAAATAGAAATGAGGATACTAAGTAAATGAGCAAATCACTATTTCCCCCAGACATTCCTTCCCTGCCAGTCACTGTAGGTCTTCTCCTTCTTAATAAGAATTAATTCTATTTTGTTTGGTTGGAGAGAGAAACATCCTTTTTTTTTTTTTTTTTTAAGATTTTACTTATTTATTCATGAGAGACACACACACACACAGAGGCAGAGACATAGGCAGAGGGAGAAGCAGGCTCTATGCAGGGAGCCCAACGCAGGACTCGATCTTGGGTCTCCAGGATCATGCCCTGGGCTGAAGGCAGTGCTAAACCGCTGAGCCACCCAGGCTGCCCGAGAAACATCCTTCTTACGTGTAATTTTTTTTTGCCCTCCAAATTCAACAGTGTTGGATTTCAAGTTGGCCATTTAAACTCCTGCAAGCACCAACAGCACAGTCCATCCTCAATATGATTCACTGCCTTTAATCCAAAACTCAAGTTGATTAACATAGGAATACATGAAGGAACATGCCTGACACCCCAGAGCACAGCAGCTTCCTACTCTGCCTCAGGGACTGCCCTGGTGGCTCTCACAAGGCTCCTAGTTCATAGCCCTCACAGCCCCAGAAAGGAATGATGATGTTTGTTCCTCTGAGGACTAACAGCCATCTCAGAGAAAAGACTAGCATCCTAAGGTTTCTGTCATACTCAACAAACACACTCTTCTTGATTAATTATATGGATTTAAGGTTCCAAAAATTTTGGTGCCCCATAGGGTTAAATAAAATTGATACTCAAGGATATGTCATGAAGATACCTGGGTGAGCTACATACTATTAAGCATGCTGCAAAACAAGTCCTAGTGACTTCATGGCCCAGACATGCCTAAAGAACCCAAATGTTTCTCTCCTGCCCATGGATGAAGCTCTGGTCAGAGGTAGATTTGCCAGGAATCTAATGAGAGACAAGCTTCGGGGCCTCCACTTGCGTGGGTCTCTTCCAAGCCTCAGCATCTACTTTCGAATTTGTAGTTTTGTAGTCATCTTCATAAAGATCCACTCTCCTCCCTTCCCCAATTATATCACTAGGCCCCACAGAACTTGGATCTGCCCCAACTCCAGACAGGATTTTTCTGCATAGAAAAACAATTCCCTACAATCAGGTCTAAGAGAATTATGGCTTAATCTCCCCAATAATCCAGGAGTTAATGATTTAACTTGAAGGTTATCTTCACCCCTTGCCTCTTTTGTTTTCATCCTCTTTGGTACTTTTGACACTGATTTCAGGTAGCATCTACCAGTGTCCTCGAAGGTGGAAATGAATCCCAGACAGGAGAGCTCTTTCACTGAAAGGTCATGTGACAGGAGGAATTTCTTATAATTTTCATAGTAAAGAGGCTTTCCTGGGCTCTGTTTGTTGTCCCAAAGTATCCAAAGTCATCCCAGACACATTAGAATAGAACCATGAAGAGAGAAGAACTCTGTACATGATTTTCACTCTGCCTAGAATTCCCATGTGTATAAAATTCCTACCATTCATCCTCTAAGAACCAGCTTCTGTGCTTTGGACGGAAAGAAGTAGCTTTTGTTCAACTTTGTATTGTTAGCACCCACTATTTTTATAGGCACTTGGTCAATTTTGACTACATAAAGGAATAACCAAGTGAAATAATCAAGGAAATGTGACAGATGAAACATTAGAAGAGGAGAATAAACTGGATGTAAGCAGAGAAGAAAAGGAGAAGTAAAAAGCCAGGACATGTAAACAGGATTTTGAGTTGTGTGAACAAAATCTAAAGCTACTGTTAAACAGATATGATTCCCTCTTTTGCTTTATAGGAAATTATACAAATTTATCGTGGATCTTGATTAGAAAAGGTACTGTGAGTCCTTGAGCAAGGAGCTCTGCTATGTCCTTTATCTTACCTTGTAGCTTTTTATCTATTCAGAGGCCTTTACTGTAGAAAGGAAATTTTGCAAATAGGGAAAAATCAGTATTGACCTAGAGTTGGGCTTATGTGTTTTCTTGTGCCTGAAATTCATCCAATCCCTTTTAACTAATAAGTAAGATTAAGGCTTTGAGAATTGGTTTAAATAACTTGCTTAAATGGAGCTATGGCTAGCTCAATATAAACACTGACAGAACAGAACTGGGTTTCATTTCCCTTTTTATCTCCTTATCCTCTTGTGACACAGGGAGAACAGATAGAACAATTACTTCCATTTTATATGCAGTAAGAACTTTCCATAAATTTGGTGCACAAATATGATTATATCCCTTTTATTTTTATGATGAAAACTTTGAATATCCATGTACCTTAAAAACTACTGGAAAACTACTTAAGAACAGACAAATCACTGGAACTGATAAATGAATTCAGTAAGGTCACAGGATACAAAATTGATATACAGAAATCTGTTGCATTTCTATACACTAATAATGAAATAGCAGAAAGGGAAATTAAGAAAACAATCACATTTACAATAGCACCAAAAAGAATAAAATATCTGGGAATAAACCAAGAAAGTAAAAGACCTGCATCTTGAAAACTATAAAACACTGATGAAAGAAATTGAACATGACACAAAAAAATGGAAAGATATTCCATGTTCATGGATTAGAAGAACCAATACTGTTAAAATGTCCATGCTACCCAAAGTAATCAACAGATTTAATATAATCCCTATCAAAATACCAATAGTATTTTTCACAGAGTTAGAACAAATAATCCTTATATTTGATGGAACCACAACATCCTGAATAGCCAAAGGCAATCTTGAGAGAGAAAAACAAAACTGGAGGTATAATAATTCCAGAACTTACATAACCCAACACCAAAAAATTAAATAATCTTATTAAAAATTAAGCAGAGGATCTGAAGAGACATTTCTTCAAAGAAGACATACAGATGGCCAACAGACATATAACTTCACTAGTCATTATGGAAATGCTAATCAAAATCACAGTGAGATATTACCTCACATGTGTCAGAATGGCTAGCATCAAAAAGACAAGAAATAACACTTTTGGCAAAGATATGGAGAAAAAGGAATCCTTGTGTATTGTTGGTGGGGATGTAAACTGGTGCAGCCACTGTGGAAAACAGTATGGAAGCTTCTCAAAAAATTAAAAACAGAAATACCATATGATCCAGTTAATTGTACTCCTGGGTACTTACCCAAAGAAAACAAAAACACTAATTCCAAAAGATATAGGTACCCCTATATTTTCTGCAGCATTATTTTCTTAAAGATTTTATTTATTCATTTTTGAAAGAAAGAGCACAAGCAGGGAGGTGCAAAAGGAGAGGGAGAAAGAATCTGAAGCAGACTCCACACTAAGCATAGAGCCTGACAATAGGCTCTATCCGACAACCACGAGATCATGACCTGAGCTGAAAATAAGAGTCGGGTGCTTAACCAACTGAGTCAGCCAGGTGCCCCCTGCAACGTTATTTACAACAGTCAAGATATGGAAGCACCCCAAGTGTCCACCCATAGACAAATGGATAAAGTGAAATGTGTGTATGCGCATTCTATATTTATACGGGGACATTACTCAGCCATAAAAAAGAATGAGATCTTGTCATTTGCACCAACATGGATGGACCTAGAGAGTATCATGTTGGTGAAATAAGTAGGTCAGAAAAAGACAAATACCACATGATTTCATTCATGTGGGGGAATTGAAGAAACAAACAAATGAATAAACAAAGAAAAAAAGAGACAAAAATACAGTCTCTTAAGTACATAGAAGAAACTGGTGGTTGCCAGAGGGGAAGTGGGGGAGGGATAAATGAAACTGATAAAGGAGATTGAGTATACGCTTATCATGATGAGCACTAACTAATGTACAGAACTGTTGAATCACTATGTGGTAAGCTGAGACTAATAGAACACTGTATGTTAATTATACTTCAATTTTTAAAAAGGCGTGTATCATTCTAACTTCCATAGAACTGGAGGAATCATATCTAATCTAAACACTGGGAGGAAAAAAAAAAGAAATGAAGAAACTTCAGTAAACCAACAAAAAGCAGAAAAGGAAACTGAATAAAAAACCAATTTAAATAGAAAACAAATGAAAATATAAAAAAATAAATCCCAACATACTTATAGTGACAAGTGTGCGTGTATTAACTCTCATTGTGCAAAGACAGAGACTCTCAGCTTGGTTTAAAAAGAGATCCAAAAGCACTCCTAAAACAAACAATAACTAGAAAAACTTAAAAGATGAAAATGTTGAGATATAGGCAAATGCTAACCAAATGAAAGCAGATGTAGAAGTATTTTTTTTTTGATTTATTTATTTATTCATTCAGAGAGAGCGAAGAGAGAGGCAGAGACACAGGCAGAGGGAGAAGCAGGCTCCATGCAGGAAGCCCGATGTGGGACTCGATCCCGGGTCTCCAGGATCACACCCCAGGCTGAAGGCGGCGCTAAACCGCTGCACCACCGGGGCTGCCCAGATGTAGAAGTATTAATGCCAAAGCACATTCAAGGGAACAAAGAAAGATGTTCCAAATTCATTAAAGGTACAATTCACCAAGAAGATGTAAGAGGTATCAGCCTTTATATACTTAGGACCAAAACTTCAAAATATATAAACGAAAAATGATGCACATAAGTTATAATCATAATTATAATGGAAGAATTAATTTAACATTATCTCAGAAATGGGAAAATCAAAAACCAAAAGCAAGTATGGATTAAAAAGTTCCAAAAAAATGCCATTAACTATCTTGACCACTAATATAAGAGAGTCAGAGACAGAGAAATAACTCACCATCTAACAAAGAAAAATACATATTCCTTTCAAATATATGTGGATCATTTATAAATATAGGCTATATATTTGACCACAAAGAAATTCAATAAATTCTAATGATAGAATTCAATATACGACATTATTTTACTATAATGTAATAGTATTTATTAGCACCAAAGGATAGTATCCTTAAAAAAAAAAAATTTTACTTTTAAAAATAACTCAGACGAAAAAGAGAATTAAAATAAGTTATAAACTATTTAAAGATAAATGATCATTATTACACTACATACCAAAGTTTGTGGAATGTTGCAAAAGCAAAATTCCAAAGAAAAATTAAAGTGTCAAATATATTGTATTAATAAGAATCATCTATGTTAGGGGTTGGCAAGTTTCCCATAAAGGACCAGATAGTGTATATTTTAGGATTTGCAACCCAGGCAGTCTCTGTCACAACTACTCAGGTCTGCGTTTCCAACTACTCAGTTGAAAAGCAGCCATAGGCAAAAGGCAAATGAATGAACATGGCTATGTTCTAATAAAACTTTATTTACAAAAAACTGGCAGGCAGGATTCGGCCCGAGAACCAGTTTGCCTACCCTTTATCTAGTTATGCCGAGGTAACAAAGAACCCCCAAATCTCAGTGGCTTGTAAAAATCAAGATTTATGTTTTACTCACATTCTGGGTCTTGTTATTGATGGCTATCCTCTCACTCTGGGACCCAGGCTGATGGAGCAGGAGCCATCGACCCAAGGCCAGCAGGAATGGCATGATAAAGCAAAAACTTTAGCTCATAAGTTGCTGCCCAGAGTGTCACTTCTGCTTGCATTTTATTGATTCAAACAAAATTACATGGCCAAGACTAATTTCAAGGGGCAGCGGAATTTAATTTTCGCAGAAGAAAAAACAGATACTAGTGAGTAGTAAAACAATCTGCCATTATTTTTATTAGTTGGTTTTCAAAGATTCAAATATTAACTCTTTTCTGTTATGGTTTAGACTGTGATCCACGAAAATTCATGTTGACGTCCTAACCTCCAGCACTGCAGAATATGACCGTATTTGGAAATAGGGTCTTTACAGAGGTTATCAAGTTAAAGTGAAGTCATTAGGGTGGGACCTAGTACAGCATGACTAGTGCTCTCATAAAAACAGGGAAAATTTGGGCACAAAGACACACATAGAGGGAAGATATGATGTGAAGAGCCACAGGAAGAGTGCCACCTACAGCCAAGGCAAGATCCTGGACCAGATCCTCCCAGTCCTCAGGAGGAACCAACCCTGTCAACACCTTGATCTTGGACTTCTAGCCTCCAGAACTGTGAGGCAATGAATTTCTGTCGTTGAAGTCATCCAGTTTGAGGTACCATTTGCAGCCCTCGCAAATGAACACAGCTTCAAAGGGAGACTCACAGAGTGCCTTACACCTTCCTCTCTACAAGAGGCTACCTTTGGGAGTTCAGAATGGCTTTCTTATAGTCGCTTTGCTGAAGAATAGGGAACACATAGATCTCTGATTTCTTGTGGAGCATCCTGCTATCTAGAAATGAGTAAAGGGGAATGTAGGAATGTTAAGTCCCTGGTCTGGGGTAACATGGCTGGTAGAAATAGGACTAGAGCAGGAAGCTCCTGACCTCTGATGATTGATAGGCCCTTTACTGAGCACAAATGAGTCAGCCACTGTTCTAACTGCTCAACAAATGTTATTTAATTTAATACACACAGCAGTCTTATATAGTAGAGACTTTTATTTGCTACTCTCCCTGACATTTCAATGTTGAACTGAGACCAAGAACTGCTGAATAGCTTTCTGAAGGTCCAGAGCTAGAAGTTGGAGACAGAATTCAAACCAGGTGGCAGGTGCAGCCCTCGCCAGAATGATTCCCTCTTCTGGGATCCCAGGCTTCTATTTCCTTAATCTAGAAAATTATGAAATTCTTCTGGATGATTTCCGAAGTCTCTTTTGGCTCTAATATTCTTGGATCTAGCATTCACCAGACAAGATTCTTTGAGTGGAGCTCTGTGTTGGAAGCTGGGATACAGTCGGGAATAGGGGATCTGGGTCTGGGTCTGCATGGCTGAAGGCCCCAGGCTAGAAGGGCCCCAACATAGCAAGGTGGGGAGGGGGGAATGAGTGGCCCAGTTCAACATGAGATTAAGGGCAGGAAATGAGGCTAGAAGAGTACCCCAATGAGGAAGTTAGACTCCATCTTGTAGTCTTCTGTTTCCCAAACTGCTCCTTTCTGTGCCACCATCATAGCTTTGAGCTACTCTGGGATGTGATGGTCAAAGGCAAGAACACTGAGTTACCAGTCTGGTTTTTATCTTAGCTTTGCCATTTACTGGCAGTGTGACTTTGGGCAAATTATCTACCATAATGTGCTTTAATTTCTTCATTGCAGAAGTGAGATTGTACCTCATGGTATTGTTATACCTCCCATGATGTGTTAGTCTTGTCAAGTGCCTATGATACTGCCTGGCATCTGAAGAGAACTACAAAACACTTGGTTGTTATCATTATATTTGTGTGCCATTAGAAATAGTATTTTGATGTGTGGCTAAGAAAAATTACAGCATTGAATATGGAAATTCAGAGTGTGAGAGTCCATGTTCAGCTAATCATATTATAAGTACAATGTGTACTTCTGAACTGTATACTTTCCGAACTGTAGAGGAAGAGGTATGGTTAATGATATTTTTAAAGATCAAGAGGCATGGCTGAAAAATGCACCTGTAATTCATGCCAAATGTCTAAGGTACATTACTGTGGGATTAACTACATAAGCTTCCCCTTAGGAAAAAATATATTTGAAATTGCTCGTGTAATTTCTGCTATATCTTAAAATAAATATACTACCATTGAAATTAAAATTGTTCAATCCTCTACTATCTAAAAGCAGAAAAACCTTGTTGCATGCAGGGAAGAGATGGGGAAATTTTTAAAGCAGAGACTGACATAAACAGATGTGTACTTAGAGAACTGTAGTAATATCACTTCCTTTGTTTGCTCTTTTCTCTATCCTCTGATGTGAGTGCTTATAAGCAGAGAGATAAATTGGTCGTTGAAGAAGTTAGTATTAACATGTCTTTTTCATGTACTGCACTGTTTCACTGTTCAGTTGTGATATGCTGGTTTTGACTACAATATTTTACATGAAGCACACAAAACCCTTATGTTTCTGAGAGCTGAGGCTACCACAGGACATTTACACAGACTATATTTCTGTGAGGAATTTTCTTCACTTGCTCTTCACTTGGCTCCTATTAACTTCAGATCTCAGTGAAGTAGTACTCCCTAGGGAAGTCGTACCTGACCTAGCTTACCAGTCAGATCACTTCATTATTTATTCATCATGAGTCTACTTTTTAATATTTATGACAGTTGCAATTATACATGTATTTGTGTGACCATTTGATTAATATCTGTCTATTCACAAGCAAAAGGACAATGTCTAATTTTGCTCACCATCTCTTTTTTTTTAAAGATTTTATTTATTTATTCGTGAGAGACACACAGAGAGAGGCAGAGACACAGACAGAGGGAGAAGTAGCTCCATGCAGGGAGCCTGATGTGGGACTTGATCCCAGGACCCCAGGATCATGCCCTGAGCTGAAAGCAGACACTCAACCGCTGAGCCACCCAGGCACCCCATGCTCACCACTTCTCATAAGTATTTTGTACAATGCCTGAACCATAACAGAGGCTCAATAAATATTTTTGAAATAAGTTAATGGATGAATGAACAAAACATTATTTTTTTTTAATTTTTTATTTTTTTCATTTATTTATGATAGTCACACAGAGAGAGAGAGAGAGGCAGAGACATAGGCAGAGAGAGAAGCAGGCTCCATGCACCGGGAGCCTGACGTGGGATTCGATCCCGGGTATCCAGAATCGCGCCCTGGGCCAAAGGCAGGCGCCAAACCGCAAAACATTATTTTTAAAGCACTCCATTTCACCTGCTTTATTTTATCATAGCACCATATATGGAACAGAAAGAGCACAAAATGTGGAATCAGGCACCTAGTTTTATGCCTATAATCCATCTATTATTTCTTCTGTGATGTGGCCACATATTAGCATGTCTGAACTTCTGGGTTCAGGAGTGTCGCCCACCTACAGGATTTTGCTGAAATTAAAATAACACAATAGATGAGAAAAGGCATCAAGTAGAGTCTCTTACACTATACAAACATTAAACTATTTATCATTCTGAGTGCTACAGATACAGAAGTTCATAAAATGCTTTCTCCCCTCAAAAAATGTGTTTTTCTTGAGCTTCCAAAACACACACACACAGATTACATAAGCTGTCAAAACACACGCATGAACAATGGTTACAATGATTACAGAATCACATAAGACATTTTGACACAAAATGTGGGCTAGAATTCTCTGGGAATATTTTAATGCTTCTAGAAGCAATGTGGTAGAGAAGAAAGTACGGTGGCTTTGAGTTTAATTCCTCATTTCCCACCTAGAGGATTGAAATTTTAATTCCAACTTTGCTACTGACTGGCTATATAACCTTAAATAAGTCATTTAGCCTCTTTAATTTTCAAGTTCCATGTTGTAAATGCAGGTAATCCTACACCCCCATAAAACTGCTGCTAGAACTTGTGAAGGCTGTGAATACATATATGATAAAAGGAAGAAAGGACCTCACATCAGTAGTCTCAACTTCCACCTTAAGGACCTAGCAAAAGAAGAGTAAGTTAAACCTAAAGCAAGTAGAGGAAGGAAATAATAAAGATCAGATTGGAAAAAAATTAGAGAATAGAAATCAACAGAGAAAACCAGCCAAACCAGAAGTTGTTTCTTTAAAATGATTAACAAAATTGACAAGACTTTGGCTAGACTGACCAAGAAAACATAGAAAGATCTAAATTACTAAAATCAAGAATGAAAGAGGATATCACTACCAACCTTACAGAAATACAAAGGAGTATAAGGAATCACTATGAACAATTGTACACTAACAAATTAGGCAACCTAGATGAAATGAATACATTCTTAGAATGCAATCAATTTCCAAAACTGAATCAAAATGACACAAAAAATCTGAGCAGGCCCATATCAAATAAAGAGATTGAATTAGTAATTAAAATCTTCCCTCAGGGATCCCTGGGTGGCGCAGCGGTTTAGCGCCTGCCTTTGGCCCAGGGCGCGATACTGGAGACCCGGGATCGAATCCCACGTCAGGCTCCGGTGCATGGAGCCTGCTTCTCCCTCTGCCTGTGTCTCTGCCTCTCTCTCTCTCTCTCTCTCTCTCTCTCTCTGTGACTATCATAAATAAATAAAAATAAAAAATAAAATAAAATAAAATAAAATAAAATAAAATAAAATAAAATAAAATCTTCCCTCAAAGAAAAGCCCAAAACAGGATTGATTCATTAGTGGCAAACTTTAAAGAAGAATTCACACAAATGTTTCACAAGCTTTCCCAAAAAATAGAAGAGGAAACACCTCTTGACTCATTTTATAACACCAATATTGCCCTGAAATCAAAACCAAGATGTCATAAGAAGACATTTACCATTCACAATATCTCTTGTGAATATAGTTGCAAGAATCCTCACAAAATACTAGCAAACTGAATCCAATAATATATAAAGAGGATCATAAACCACGACCAATTGGAGTTTATCCCAAGAATGACAGTTTGGTTCAACATATAAAAATTAAACAATGTAATATATCATTAATAAAGGCTGATGAAAGTTATCTATGGGGGATCCCTGGGAGGCGCAGCAGTTTGGCGCTTGCCTTTGGCCCAGGGCGCGATCCTGGAGACCCGGGATCGAGTCCCACGCCGGGCTCCCAGTGCATGGAGCCTGCTTCTCCCTCTGCCTGTGTCTCTGTCTCTCTCCCTCTGTGTGTGACTATCATAAATGAATAAAAAAAAAGAAAAAAAAAAGAAAAAAAAGAAAGTTATCTATGAAAAACCCACAGCTACCATCATACGTAATGGTAAAAGACTGAAATCTTTCTCTCTAAGAATAGCAACAAGGTAAGGATGTTCACATTTATTCAATATTGTACTAGAGGTTCTAGCCATGAGAATTAAGCAAGGAAAACAAAAGGCATCCAAATTTGAGAGGAAAAAGTAAAAGTATCTTCATTCACAGATTAAAGACCTTATGTAGAGAGCATTCTAAGGAATCTACAAAAAACCATATTAGAATCAATAAACAAGTACTGTAAGGTTGCAGGTTATAAGATCAACAAGCAAGATCAATTTTATTTCTATATACTAGCAGTGAATGATCTGAAAGTTAAATTGTAAAAACAATTCCATTTATGATAGCATCAAAAAGAATAAAATACTGAGGAATAAATTTAATTTAAAAAGTGCAAGAAATACACACTAAAAACTATCAGATATTGTTGAAAGAATTTAAAGAATATCTAAGTAAATCGAAAGACATCCCATGTTTATGTAAGTGAAGGCTTAATACTGATAAAATGGCAATACTTTCCAAATTGATCTACACAGTCAACACAATACTAATAAAATGCTAGCTGCCTTTTTTTTTGACAGATATTAACAAGCTGATCTTAATATTCAAATAGAAATGCAAGGATCCAAAAAAGGCAAAGCAGTCTTGAAAAAGAACAAAGTTTAAGAACTCACACTTCCTGATTTCAGAACTTACAACAAAGCTATAGCAATCAAGACAGCATGGTACTGGCAGCAGGTAGACATAGAGATCAACAGAATAGAGTTGAAAGTCCAGGAATAAACCCTGATCAATTGACTTTGATAAAGGTGCCCAAATATTCAATAAGGAAAATAATAATCTTTCCAACAAACGGTACAGCTGCATAGCCACAGGTAAAATAAACTCCTGCCTTATATCATATATAAAAAAGAACTCAAATGGTTCAAATTTCAAAATGCAAAAGTTAAAGCTATAAAAATCTTAGAAGAAAATGTACATGACCTTGGATTAAGCAATGGTTTCTTAGCTATTATATCAAAAGCACCGGCAGCAAAAGGAAAAACTGGGCTTCATCAGTTAAAAACTTTGTGCTTCATAGGATACTATCAAGAAAGTGTGAAATCTACAAAATGGGAGAAAATATTTGCAAATCATACGTGTGCTAGAGGGCTAGTAACCAGAATATATAAAGACATATATTACAACTCAGTAAGAAAAAGACAAAAAGCCTGGGTCGCTCAGTGGTTGATCATCCGCCTTCAGTCCAGGGCATGATCCTGGAGTCCTGGGATTGAGTCCCACATCGGACTCCCTGCATGGAGCCTACTTCTCCCTCTGTCTATATCTCTGCCCCCCTCTCTGTGTCTCTCATGAATAAATAAATAAAATCTTAAAAAAGAAAAAGAAAGAAAGAAAAAGACAAAAATCCAAATAATCACAGGCCAAGGATTTGTATTCATATTTCTCCAAAGAAGACATGAGCATATCACTTCTACTAACATTCCATTGTTGAGAATTTATCTATACAGTTACACTTAATGCTAAAAGCATAGGAAATTTACCACTTGGTTGAGAACCCACAACTTTAGACAATGGAAGGAGGAGCACAGATTTTTGGTAGATATTTAGCCCGCTTGGTCTTCTAGCAATTGTTAACCATATCCCAATTCCGTCATTCAAGGCAGAATGTATGTAAGGCCTTAAGAATCCATTCAATCTCAAGGTCACTCCAGTTTGGTGAGGCTCACCTTTGACCTCTCATTGTTCAGATTGTTATTTTATCCTTAAAGCCCAGAACTCTTCTCATCCAAGGCGCTTGTTACAGTGATAACATTGGGTTTCCTTTTATCCTATATGGGATATATAAACTCAGAGCAAGAAAAATATGTGCTTTATGTCATTTGTACATAAGTCATTTCCCCTTTTGGCATCTTTGAGGCTAATGAATGAAACATTTTTTTTTTCCTCTTTAAATACTCTTCATGCTTCATGAGCTATGATGAAAAGAAATGACATGCTCTAAATCCACTTGATGTAGGCTCATGCAGATTGAATGTCTTGTCATTAATTATACTTTTTGATTTGTGGTAAGCCATGTGATAATAGCATTTCCCTTTTATTCTGGAAAGAAAAACTTAGGAGAAAAAAGCAATGCAAAGACTCCCAGCTCAGTTTGGTTACATTTGGATTAGTTAGCTATGTGCTGATGCCAGTAGCAAGAGTTTGACCCAAATCCCCAACTAGGCAAGCACTCAGAAAGTTATTTTATTTTCAGAGTGAGGTGATCCTAAATAGATTTGATCTCTTCCCCCCAAGAGTAATAAATCTGATTCTTTGAAGTAAAAAAAAAAAAAAAAAAAAAAAATATATATATATATATATATATATAGTTAACAAGGCCTTTTTTAGCTTTGAAAATAGCTCTCATATTCCTTATCACAGTGAGGTGGGACACACACCTTCATTCATTCACTTAACAGTATATATTTAATAAGCACCTACTATGTGCAAGGCACTTAGGCATGGGTTGGTTTTTTGTTTTGTTTTGTTTTGTTTTTTTATTTCTCTTTACTTATGAGGAAACTGACAGGTAAAACGGTTTGCCCAAGATCATGTCAGTGGTATTAGAACTTAACTTTTCTTAAATCTGGTTCTCCCGGGCAGCCTGGGTGGCTCAGCAGTTTAGCGCTGCCTTTGGCCCAGGGTGTGATCCTGGAGACTGGGGATAAAGTCCCACATCAGGCTCCCTGCATGGAGCCTGCTTCTCCCTCTGCCTGTATCTCTGCCTCTCTGTCTCTCTGTGTCTTTCTTGAATAAATAAATAAAACCTTAAAAAAAAAATCTGGTTCTCCCAAATCAATCATAGGATATAATAGGAACCGTTAATTGTTTGCATGTACCACACAACATGACAGGAATTGTATATACTGCATCTCATCTAATCTTCTGATCAATTTTGTGAATGGGTATTGTTTCCCTCACTTTACAGATGAAGAAACTAAGTCTCAGATAAGTAAGAAGCGTTGCCTGAAGGCACAACACCTGTAAGGAGCAAAGTTGGCATCTGTATCTATGTCTGTCTATGAAGAACTCCCCTGTACCTGTACTTTGCCAGTATTTCTCTCCCTCCCTGTTGACTGGCTGTGGCCATGAGGCTCTGCTGTGATTGGATAAAGATTGACACCTGACACCGTAAGGTTTCCTGATTAAGACCGAGCTCTGTGTGTCCTATCACCCTGAGGCACACTTCAAGGTACAACCCTACTAGGGATTCAGTTGCTACCAGGACCTTCCCTGTTCAAGCTGGATCACTGACCTCTGCCTCGTTCTACTAGGTTCTAAAATCACTTGATGGCTGCCCCTAGGCCTTGTCTCCAAAACCAGGAGGGGTCCCTCCTTCATCCTTCCCTTGTTCTTCCTATCAGCTGTATTTCTGGAAATGAGTCTTTGATTCAATTTTCCTAGGCCAGGACCAGCATCGTAATTTTCGAGGCCCAGTGGGAAATTAACATGTAGGGTCTTTTGGTCAAAAAATGTTTAAGAATCTCAGTACATCAACAACAGAATGTTAAAGCAAGCATGGGACCCTTGTGAGTGTGGGAACCTGTACAGCTACACAGGTCACATGCCCATGAAGTCAGCCCAGGCCCTGGAAGTTTTTACTGAAACTTTTGCAATCACCTAGAATTTTACCATAGATTCTCCTTCTGCTTTTGCATCATATCGCCTTGCTTTAACCTGGAACAGGCCTGCCTTCGCCTTGGCTGTTAGGGCTTTGTCTCTGTCAACTCTTTCTCCTATTTGTAACTGTGTCCCTAATTTCCCAAGGCCCTAGTAACCTACCTCCCCCCAAACCAGTGCTCACACCCTGACATTCTCATGTACACAGCTTATCCATGCAGTTTTCCAAGCAAGGACTTTGCAATGTGTATAATTAGGGCCCTGATAGGGAGAGAGAGAAGGCTGTGTATGTTTGGCAAAATATTTATTTATAACAATTTCTGGCAGCTGGAGTAAGTTTTGCTTTTTTATTAAATATATCTCTGCATTCTGTAGCTGACTCTTAACTTGGCCTGAGCTTCTTGAGGGAAACTTTGGGATTTTTGCCAAACAACCACACAGACCTTCATATTTATGTTATAAAAGCCAGCAGTGCCATCTCAGACAACTTCCTTCCTTTGTTGGAGCAGTTAAAAAAAAAAAAAAAAAAAACAGATCACAGCATTATTCAGTACAGTAAACCACACCCTCCACCCCTTCAGTGTTACTGACAACAGCAAGGCAGAGCATGTAAGTCATATCCAAATGGAAAACATTGGCTTCAACGCATCCTGTTGTGAAATCCTCAAGCGTTGGGTTACAGCACTGACAACAAAGGAAAAATTAAGAAACATCAAGAGGGGAAAGAAAAAAAATTCCAAATGGGGAAAGACAAAAGAAGGAGAAGTTCAAAAGGCTGCAATCCAGAGTGTGCTATGTTTGCCCAAGTCTCCAATTCTCTTAAATCAATACTAGTCGATAATAGCAACTATTTATTGAGTATTCCCCATATGGATGGCATGGGTTTATGACATATTATACTTATCTGATCTTCTCTACAACCTTGTGAAGTCAGTAGTATTTCCCTCATTTTACAGATAAGGAAACTGAGGTTCAGAGAAGTAAGGAAACTTGCCCAAAGTCACAAGTCATGAAAGTGGCAAAGCTGGAATATAGTTTGATACTCTACATGTCAAGAGTCTTCCATAGGATACTCACTCCCTGCTGAGTGTCTGTTGGGACCCTGCCCCTATGGCCATAGCTGATTGGACACAGCTGAGAAATCTGACACAGGGGCAGCTAATCCATGGGGTGGCCAGCAGCCTAGGACTTGTGTGAGCCATCTGGCTCCTCCCTTTATGATTTTAGAATCTGGACAAATCACAGCCACTTAGTTCTGGAAGCTGAGCTGAAGTTTGATGAGTTGCACTTAACAGAGGGGCAGCCATTCTGGGTCATGTGTGAAGTAAAGTGAGGAGAATTGCAGGCAGGTAGAGAGAGGAAGACAGTAGATGCACAGAGAGAAGCAGAGATGTTAAGAGAAAGTGAGTGTGAAATCAGAGAGAAAGAGAAGGAGGCAGAGATCGGGGGTAGGGACACAGAGCCAAAGAGAATGGAGCCTAGAACCATCCTCCATGGAACTGAAGGGTTTCATGACAGAGCCCTGATTTTGGATCTGAGGATACGGGGCTGCACCAACACTGAATCTTCACAGCAATCCTTTCTACCTGAGCTTATGTCAGTGGGCCTCTGTTGCAATCCTCCAAAATTGTAACTTCAACAGTCTGATGCTAAAGCCATTCTTCCTATACCTGGCCATGCATCCCCTCATTCTCTCATTCACTCACATCCCACAATGTGCCCCAAGGACAGCTGAGATACCAGGGTTTCTGTCTTGGTTGCTTTGGTTAACCTTCCACTGCCACCATTCCTGAGTAAAAATTGGGTCTCTGTTTTCAAGCCACTTGCTACTAACCCAAACTTCCCTTCCAGGGCCCATCTCTAAGCCTCCATGATGACAGGAGCAGCCATAACCTGCCACCATGGTTAAGCAGCCATCTTCTCAGGTCACGGGGCCTGGAGCTCCAGGGACTCCAAGGAGTGGGCAGTCTGCATTGAACATTGCCTCCTCTCTCATTCCTATAGG
The DNA here is from genome assembly GCF_011100685.1 of Canis lupus familiaris. Lineage (NCBI taxonomy): Eukaryota > Metazoa > Chordata > Mammalia > Carnivora > Canidae > Canis > Canis lupus. The sequence continues at coordinate 12,958,538 of NC_049242.1, read as the reverse complement.
CCCTCTCCTCCCCCCATATCCAGATGTAGGTTTTGTAGAATCCAGTGATCAATCTGGACATAGAATAAATAAAAGCAGGGGACGTTTAGTCAAGAGATTAGATGTGAGGAGACCCTGGCTTCTTGTTTAGATTCCTTTCTTACCTGGCTGTGTTATGTTGGGCAAATTGATTGACACCTATGAGGTATGAATTACTTACCTATAAAATGACAGGGAGGGTAAATGACATGAGCCAAGGCCCCTTCCAGCTCTGACTTTCTAGGATGCAAGTTTAAATGCCATTCCCTTTGATTGGCATTTAGAGAAGGGGACCCTGCATCCTTTCTGGAATTTGGTCTTTATCATCACACCTGTTTCAGCCGCAGGTATCCAAAAAACACCTACGGCAGTGCAGACTGTATTGTGGAAAAAGAACTAAATTAGCAGGGAAGATATGGAAACATACTAACTGAAAGGTCAAGCAAAAGGAAGGGGGATCTCGTGTTGTAGAGAAGACTTCGTGCCAGCGGCCCCAGAAAAAGTGGGCAACTGTATGGCAGAGGTGGAAGGGCGTGTGCATTGCTGAAGTAGCAAATTCCAAACACATCTCTCACAGCAGGCCCGGCTTGCAGGCTTTATTTAGGTAAAACTCCCATTGAGCCTCAGCTCCCAGGGCCCAGTCTGACTCAGAGCTTCAGAATCTTGGCCTGCAGTGAGATGAGTCATGGTGATGAAATTTCAAGAGAAAAGGACATTCTTAAAATTAGCTTTGAGGCAGCAACTGGCTATGCTTTTCTCTCTCAGTGCCTTTTCCAGGTTATTTTGATTGGTGTCTTCTTAAGGGGACCCAGAACGGGTAGGTGAATTCCCCCTCTCTGTTCCCCAGCCCTCAGCCTCTTGGATTCCCAATGCTTTTGCTCCTTTGAAGGAAGCAAGCAAGGACTGAAGCACTGACCCTGAGGCCTGCTCTGACCTCTTCTGCCTGTGATCTTGTTGTGGTTGCAAGAGGAGATGGAGTTCTCAGAAGAGCCTAAGGCAAGCGCTGGGCTGGGCTGGGTTGACCACCCCAGCACTAGAAGTTCCACCACAGAGCAAAGATGGAGTGTGAGGGTCTCCTCTTGCCCAACCTCACAGACCCTCTGACTCTGCAGAGGCCCACTTTGTGCCTTTTGACCAAACCTCCTCCCAAGGGCAGGAAATCAAAGCTGACACTGACTCTGCAGTCGGAATATTTCCATGAGCAATGAGATGTGGATGAACAATTTCTCCACTGTTCCCTGCACAATAGCGGGTTCTATTGAAACCAGGCAGGCATGGCTCAGCTCCCATTTTTTATTTATCCTGATGGAGAGTTTGTTCTCTTCAATGTCTCCATCCCTCCTCAGGGGTACGTGTCTCATGGGTATAATTGATATTTCCCTCAACAATCCACAAGGACAAAGAGCTACCCAGGTCTTCAGGGAACATGACTGGAGCTACATGGAAAAACAATGGGCGGAACCCAGCTGGTAAGATGTGAGAAGGTCCAAAAGATCTAGAGAAGTATACTCCCTTTTGATAAGTCTTTCCTATCAACACGCATACATTACATCATTCATTTAATAACAGTTGGCTGCATACCAACCATACCCCATCACTATGCTGGTTATGGAGAATATTATCATGAACAAGATATAGTTATTTCCCTACAAGGAACTCATCTGTTAATATGGTGAATGCTGGTAAACGGTTAGGATGCAAGGTGGCATACTACCACAGAAGCCTATATAGAATATTACAAGATACAGAGATAAGGAATGGAAAAGAAGGGATGTGGTCAGGCTCTAAGGGAAGGGTGAAGGCATATATCAGTAATTAAGAAAATAAACAGACAAAAAAATAGGCAATACCTTTCTGGTTTCTGTAGCTACTATGTTGAACAAGCATGACTCATGGCATAATAGAAATGCAACTTTAACGTTGACTCCTCCTGCCCTGGTTCTTCCCCATCCCACTCTTACTCTCTGATATTTCAAATCAAAGCCATGGGCAGGAGAAAAGAGTAAGGGATAAGGCAGCTCAGATTTGAGCTTGGCCTTTGGCCACAGAAAGCATCCCTGGTGGGCCAGAGCAGGACTCTTCTCATGGGGTTGTGCCACAGGTTCTTCCAAGGTCCCCTTCTGGGATCTGTCCCACACTTCCCTTGAATCTGACAGATGTGACTCCATTCCTGATGCTGCCTGAGTCAATGAGGAGTAGCACATCTTGTCTTCCTGCCAAAATCCCTTCACTCCTCTAGCAGGCACCTTCACACAAAATCTTAGATGACCCAAACCATATGACTGTTCTCTCTCTGGTATGGCCCACATCTCATGCACAGGAAACGACTGCATTCCTTACTCTGAAGAACTCTGGGAGTGTGTCCAAACCTACTCTGCACCTGGAGAGCAAGTCACCCCTCCCTCATCCTCTACCTCATGGGGGCAGAAGCCAGGTGCCAGTTACCAAGCATGACTCAGGCACGATTCTTTGCATCTCCCTACTGCAAAGAGTAGCTTTCAATGTTCTCCTGAAGCACCTCTACCCCTCCCCTGATGGGTGAGATCAGGAACAGTTCTTTCTAGAGGAATCTCTTCTCTAAACCCCTGCTGCTCCCCTCTCTCTGATCTTTCCCTGTCTTTGATTTGGATGAGGGTCCAGAGAGAAGGTTACATGAACCCTTTCCTCTGACACACAGCATCATCAGAAATGGAGGCTGACTTCACTGGCGAGGCCACCTGAGTTTCTAGTCTTGGCCAACCAATGAGCACCTCTGACAGATTAACAGCTGCTCCCACAAGCCAAAGGAGATAAACATAGCCTAGGATCCCTGGTTCACTAGTACATCACTAACCTTATGCTACCTCCATATAAATCTGTCCCCAGGATCCCAACAGCCAAGCTCTGAGCCCTGCGTAGGATGTGAAAACTGAGTCACAGATTGATGACTCACTGGTGAGAGACCACACAATGAGTCAGGCAGAGGAGGCCTGGGGACAAACTTTTAAAATCTGAATTCTCCGGACTGCCTCTAAAGAACCATCCCTGAAGGAGACAAGGCTCCAGGGCAAATGGGTGGGAAGGCAGGTTAAGACACCAAACTACAACAAAGAACAGTGATGTGATGTGCCTCGGCTTTTTGCATGGCTCACGGAGAGCTCGGAGTTCCGTGCAATAGATTCTAGTCCTGTTTTGTAATCTCTGACCCCACTACTGATAACAAATTCATCAATCACTTCAGGTCTGCTGCCTGCCCTCTGTGACTCATCACCGCTTGTTTCATTATCTGGCATCTGCTCGTGCTTCAGCATTTATGCAACCCAAGATGCAGAAGGGCTGTCAGGGACGGGGCAGTGATACAGAGCAGCAGTTAAGGACACAGCCTCACTTATTACACAAACCTGGCATCACATTTGATGGGACCTTAGGCAAGTTACTTGCTACATTTTTTCCCTCATTTAACCAGAAATAAGAGTGCTCCTGAAGATCTGCATTGAGGAGTAAGATGCTGTTTACAAATGGTCCAGAATGTAGCAAGTGCTCTAAAATTAGATAAATATTATACTACTCACTAAGGATTTGTTTCCATTGATGATGGTTCTTCTTCACAATTTTGCTATTTGCTTACAAAGTTAGATAATTATTTACCACTTATTTGGGCACAGAGAAATAAATTTGTGGCAATATATAAAAAGATTCAAAGAGTAGGAGGGGGTCTAAACCACTCTTGGCTGCAAACTTCTTGAGAGAAGGGCTACATTTAGTCCACTTTGTATCTGCAGGGCCTGGCAAAAAGTGCTTGGGGAGTATGGCTATAAATAAACAAAAGGCTGAATGGGGTATACATCCACACTAAACATTTTTGGAGTTTGTGTCATGCATATTTGGACACATTCATTCAAGCAAGCACCCACATGCACAGCCCTGCACCAGATATTATGCGAAATGCAAACATAAAAACAACATCAAAACACACACACACACACACACACACACACACACAGGTGTGGAGGATTCAAGCCACAAAGTGACCAGTAGTGTAGGATGAGCCTGAAAAAACATTTCTGAGGCAAAACTCGAAGCTGGGACTTGAGAGAATTGGTGACATCTACCAACCTTAGGATGAGGTAGGGGATCAGGAAGCAGGAAAAGCACTGGAAAAGGCCTTGTGGCTGCAAATCCTGGACATGAACAGAAGGCAGCATGGGCAGGGGCCTGGCCAGCCTGATGGGGTCTTTGAGAGCTGAGGGTGAAGAGTGGAAACCTCACAAAAGAAAAAAAAAAATGACACTGCTCTTTTTCACATATATCCGTTTTTATCCACTGATTTGTAAGAGGGCTGGAGAGTTTACTAAAAGAGGAATGGGGGACTTGAATTCTATTTGCCAGTGACGCTTGAATGTAATGCATATGAACTGTCAGCTCAGAGCCAGAATTGCCAAGAGGAGCTAGGGATTCTCCTGAATTGAATCATCCATCAGAGAAAGAGGGGTTCCAACACACCCAGGGTTAGAGGGGAAGCATTTTTTCCGGATCTTCCTTGTTAGCTGATACTTGACCTTGGCTACCCCATCACAATGCACAGCTGGAAGGGGAATGTGTGTATGAACTTTTACTAAACTCACCAATTGCATGTGGCTGACGCTGTAGAACCCCTGGCTGAAGGTGATAAATGAGAAGCTTCCTCTTCTTTCATGGCAGCACCCAGCCTTGGGCAGCAACTGTCATGTTTGGCAAGCAACCAGCTGCCCAGATCCTCGGACACATGTAAACATCCCTGGAGCTTCGCAGACATATTTCAGAGAAGTTTCTGTCAAAGACTGGTCTTCTTTTTTTTTTTTTTTTTCTTTTTTTAAGACTTTTTTTTTAAGATTTATTTATTTATGATAGACATGGAGAGAGAGAGAGAGAGAGAGAGAGAGAGAGAGAGAGGCAGAGACACAGGCAGAGGGAGAAGCAGGCTCCATGCACCGGGAGCCCGATGTGGGACTTGATCCAGGGTCTCCAGGATCGCACCCTGGGCCAAAGGCAGGCGCCAAACCGCTGAGCCACCCAGGGATCCCCAAAGCTGGTCTTCTTACACCCAAGTAGGTAAAGGCTCGGTGCCCTGGAGTCTTGGATACACATGCAATGTGATTGCCTCTGTGAGATCCGGAATGTTCAGATCATAGAAATATAAGGTCAGAAACAATGTTCATCAAATAGGTGTTCAGCTGTTGCTTTTATTTCTTCAGGTTTCTTTTGGTTTATGGTCATTCACTGTAGTAGTAGGTGGTCTCAAAAACAAGTGTGGCTCCCATGCCAGACATTAAGGCACTCACAGCTGTCCTGGCTTTTTATGTCACTCAGTCTCGGGGTGACGGGAGCTGCACCCGAGTGACCCTTCCATCCACGGTGTCGGTGTCGCTGCCCTTTGCAGATGGCCTCTAGTCCCCTTGGTAACGGCTGGTGTGTAGCTTCGGAGCGGCAGCAGGGACCTCGAGGATAGTCTGCAGCAGACTGCACCGGGCTCAGAGGCATCCTCCCTCCTGCCCTGCTTTGGGAAGGGCGCTGCAGCATGTGTGGCCGCGCTGCACTGAATATTCTTAAGCTTTTGCCACCAATTTACAACGTGGGCCCAGTAGGAGATTAACAACACCTACTAATAACATAGGACGATTAAGGTTAGGTGAATGTGCTCCCCCCGCCCCCCAAAATACCTTGTGATGCTGCTCAGCCTCCTGCGGTGCGAGCTGAGGTCCGGCGCCCTGGGGAGGCCAGTGGCGGCTGCGCCTGGACCCCCTGACCCGCCGCCCGCCGGGCTCGGGGCTCGGTGGCCTCGGTGGCCTCGGTAGCTGAAGCCCCAAGGAGCGAAGCCACGGGCAAGGAGGGGCTGCCGTCACGAGACTGTGACGCTGAGCTGAGGCCTGGGATCCCAGCCCTGCGCGAGGCCTCCGCGGCGCGGACCCCTTAGCCTCCCGGAGCCGGGTGCTGGGGGCTTGCGGGAGCCGAGACCGAGGCTTCTTTGGGAGCCTGCGTCACGGGGCTTCCTTCGCTCCCCTTATTCGCCATGTACCGGGCGCCGTCCGACGCGTGATGATCAAGATGCACGAACCTCCCTCTTGTCCCCCCCCTTGTGCGGGGAGCTCATCCGGGGACCGTCCGGCCTTCTCAGTGGCACAGACCGCGTTGACCCCTTTCTGCCTCTGGGTGGGACCCATTCGAGATGCCTCGGACGTGGGTTTTGCTGGGAATGAAAGTCGCCACGCGACACAGGCAGCAGATTGGTGGGGCTGCAAAGCCGTCAGCAGGAATGTGACAACGAGCCCTTGGCTGAGTAGCTGTGACAAGAATTCTTGAGACACTCTTCCTCCGTTCTTCGGGGGAGGAGGAGGAGCTCTCACCCCAGATTGTAGGCGTGGAAAAGTCTCTTCATTAGGGGGACTCTGTGTGCAGAGGGACTAGCTCCCCCAGGCCACCCAGTGGTTATAGCCTGGGCGCTGAGAGGCTGGGTGCTGGAGGCAGCGGCCTGCCAACTGCCAGCAGAAAGCATTCGATTTCTCTACCCTTCTATTCCAGTGAAAGGCACGTTTCCCATTATACTCTCCATAAACACAAAGAGGACAATTCCCCTGTCATAGTCACACTTATTGAGCACATATTCTAGACATTGGGCTAAGAAACCCCAATGTCTATAACCAGTCTCCTCTGTGGTAGGCTCTACTCCCCTCCTTTCCCCTGATACATTGCTTAGTCATTCACTAAGAAAATAGATCCCCTTGGGCAAGTGTGCTTCACTCACCACAGTAGTCAGGGTCCAACCAGAATATAGATCTTCTCCAAGTATTCAAAACAGAGAGAATCTAAATACCAGATAATGTCTATGGAGAAGCTGGAAGATGGAAGAAATCAAACGGGGCGGGGGGGTGGGGGGGGATGAGGCACCCCAGAGGTTATCCTCAGCAGGAAGCTGCTGGAATCCTTGGCTAATGGGAGGAGGGGTATTCCTGGGGCCAGGGTGCTGAATTCACTCACTGAAACCAGGCTATGGTGGATGTGCAGGCAGGAGGCTGGTGCCAAGAAGGAGAAGCAGCTGCTCTAGAGATTCATCCAAAGAGGGAGGGAGGAGAAATACCCCTGCCTCTCCATCCCTCCTACTCGATAATCTTCTATCAGTATGTCCCCTTGATCACACCCAGAGGGAAGCCAGCTGATTATAGAAGCGCAGAATACAGGCTGCAGCCCAAGCCTTGCAGAGTCAAGCAGGGGACAAGTATGGAACATTGTCAAGGGTAAGTACACCAGGGGCAGGAGGATTCATGTTATATTGTTTTGTCCCCACCTAAATAGGCACACTCCCAAGTTGGAATTATTGGTAACTCATTTTTCTGACGAGGAAATTGAGGTTGAGAAGGGCTCAAAAAAATTGCCCTTTAAAACTGATATTTTTTGTCATCCAACCTACTCAAAGTTCCACCTGAGAATTAAACTCTCAAATCTTGTTGGGACAGCTGGGTAAGCTTAATGAAAACTAGATCTATCTTTAGGCTAAATCAAAAGATTTAATTTAATTTTTTGAAAACCACAATTAATGGGAAACACATTCATTCCAAAGAGCAAACAACTAAATAAAACAAAACTATGGCCTGCTAGAGCTTGACAGCCAGTCAGCCTTGGAGAACAAATGTGGGGCCTTCAGGGAGGGTCAGCTTTGTTTCCCATCAAGGTGGCTAGAGGTCTCCCTGAGTCACATGAGCATTTCTGTAAGTGTTCTTGCCTGGAACATTGCTCCAGAACTCCCACTGCTATGTCAGTGATCCATGAAGGAACCTGCAAAGAAGGCTATTTCATGCCACCACAAGCCCCTTTCTCCTGGAAGCCTTCTCTGACGCCCAAGTTGAGTTATTTGATGCTCCTCTTCAATGTCCCTTCCGTATCCTATGCCAGCCTCCATCATGGGACTTGATGTACTGCTTTGTAATGTTATGTTTTCTCATTCATCTGCCCTCATGGATCAAAGCCCTGAATGGGCCCTGTCCTTAGAATAACACTGAATACATGGTAGTTATGCAATTGAATTTTGAGGAATGAGTGAATGTAAGGGCATATGGGAACCCAGGAAATTCTTAACAGCATGGTTCAGTGGAAAGAATGTGCAGTCAGGTGTCCATTAGACCTAGAATTACATCTTGGGTGTGCTGGTCACAAAATGTGCAATCTTGGATAATCACTTGGGGTCTGAATTTAAGTTTTCTCTGCTATAAAGTGGAATCCATATTGTCTTCCTTAAAGAATTTTGTGGCTTTTCAAAGAAATCACATCACCACCTGAAAGTCTGCCCCCCTACACCTTATTTGCCAGCAGCCTTAGCAGCAGGAGGATGGCTTTCATCATTTCTGCCATCCGTGTTATTCACAAACGTATCTAATTGCAAAGCAGAATTTACATCTGTAACCCAAGCTGCAAAGGATTCTGGAAAAATGTCATGTATAGTTTTCCAACCTCTCTACCTAAATAAAAGGTGGAATTGTAGTTGAGAGGGTCAATTCAGAATATCAATACCAGTGGCATATACTTAGCATGTGATATTGAATATCTGCTGTTGTGGACGATCTAATCAATATGTTAATGCAAAATGTATTGAATACTTAATTGTGTAAGCATTAATGCTGCAAAATGGTTAACATGGGCTCGTAGTAAGATTGTCTGGGCTTGAATTCTGGTTCTGTCTTAAAATCCTCATCTGTAAAATGGGCACAATAATCATACTTACATAATCTGTATAATCAGAGAGTGCTAGGCACAGAGTCAGCATTTGATAAAGGTTAGGTATCACCATTCTTATGGGCTAAGCAATTTCCCAAGTGTTTTCCATACATTATCTCATTTGATCTTCATGATAGTGTCATGAAGTAGCTATTGTTATCCCCCTTGTACAGATGAGGACAGCCTTAGGGAGGTGGTACACGAAACCCTAACAAAGATTAGCAAAGCCGGTTATTGGCAGAGTTGACAGCTCTTGGTCCCTAAGCTAAACTGCCTCCTCTTTACCCTTGGAAGATAGTTTTAATTTTTTTAAATGGTCATAATTGTGATAACAGGAATAATAATAATCCCTTAAAATTGTATAGGACTTTACAGTCTACAAAGTGCTTTATCATGAGCTTTCCAATAGAATACTATCATGTGTATTTGTTGTTTTGTTTGAAAATATCCAGTTCTGCAAAACAGAAAGAGAAATAAATCAGATAAATAAAATTCATAAAATATGTAGAAACTATGGCATGTGGTTGTTCACATAGATCGAAAGGGCCAAGAGATACCTCATATTCATGAGGCACTAAATACTCATGAAACACCTATGCTCTAAATATCAGTGATATAAAAGTATGCATGCGACCTCAGACACTAAATGTTCCTGGTACACAAAATATACACAGGCAAACAATATCCATGAGGCCTTAATTCAGCCACACATTAATGACACCCATTTTCGCTCCATGTGTCCTCTGCTAGCTCCTGGCCACAACTCATAGCTATTCAGTAGGTGAATTGGCAAGCTACAGCTAGTGGCCTGGTGTACTTGTCCCCGCATCTCTGCAAATAGACCAAGTGTGTGTTCTCAGCTGAGGCCCTGTCCAACTGCAGGCCCTTCGCCTGCACTTCAGCTCTGGTCTTGTAACCAAACCATCAATGGTGAAGGCAGATATGGCAGAGAGAGAGAGAGATAGGACAGATGAACACAGCCTACCCCCGGATCTGCATAGTGTGGTCCTTCCACCCTGTTCATACCCTGTCTCAGAGTGCTAATCTTTCCCCTTGCTTCTGTGTGTTTTAAATTGATTTTTTAATGCATGTGATTTGAGTGTCTTAATTTGGTTAGTGAGTGATTCTGTTCCATGGCCCCTGGTAGGAAGTACCAGCTTGCCTAGTAGTGACCTTGGAGGCTACCCTGGCATCAAGGTAATTTCCTACATGGTAAATGATGGAAATAAGTAAGAACCTTCATCCTCTACAGATAAGGGAATTAAGAAATTTGGAGAGCGTGTGACTTGGCCCAAGGTCACACAGCTATTAAGTAGATACATTGGAATTCACATGTTTCTCCAACTCCAAGCCTAGTTTTTTTATTCTAAACAGGTCCTCATGGCAATATCTATCTATCTATATATTTCAGAGGGGTGCTGTTAAAAATGAGTTGGATTTTTCTTGCAGGCCTCTAAAGAAAATTTGCAAAGAATTCCAAGGCTGTTCTGAGTAGTGATGTCGAGCAGAACAAGAGAGTACTCTGGCATAGGCCTTATTTTGTTGGAGCCACACTCACTCAGCATGAGCATGCTGGGAATGCCCTTAAAAGGGGCCTCTTGCTTCAGATTGTCAGTTGCTCTTCCTCTCCTGGAATCTGTAAACACAGTCTCCTTATGGGTAAGGCCTCCAGGCAACAGACACGTGGAGGCTCTGGTGTTGCGAGAAATTAAGTCCAATAAAAGGAAAGGCTTGAGCCAGAACGGATTCTTCATGTCCTTCCCAAAGCTAAATTCTGTGCCAGTTGATAGCACCCTTGTAGACTTGGTCTGCGTGTTTGCTCTGGCTCTTTTAACTGTTGACTTTGGGATCAACTCTAGGTTGGCTTGGGTATGAAACTTGCTTTCCCCAAATAAATGGTCAACTTGAATAAACTTTCTGGTTTTCCTTCCATCCCCTTCCTTACTACCTTTGAAACCATGTGCAAATAAACACTGCTGGCCCAAAGGATTTTAGAGCTGTGACCAAAGCCACTTTAGAGAGGGAAATCTCTCTAGTAAGGGCAGATGGACCCTCAACTCATCTGTGTCGATCTCCAAGCTTTTGTGGGAAGCATCAATCTTTTCAGAGGAGGAAATAAGCTTCCATGGAAACTTGCAAATAATTTTTAGCAAACATTAGGCACTCGAAATGTAACTTTTTGCAAATTTACATTGGCTTTGCTCTCATTCCCATTTCATCCTGGTGATCTTACCTCCTTCAATTGTTACCAACCAAATCACTCGGTTAGAAAAAACATCACTACAGTTACAACTCATGTTTATGAAAAGCCATAGTTATTAACATGGAAAATGAACATAATACAATTCTATGTATGCTTTTTATTGCGTTTTTGTGTGGGCACACATACAGACAATAAGGAAAAAATCTGGAAGGAGAAAAAACAAAATGCTTAAACATGCTTATGGAGGAATTGTAATTTTTTTTTTATAACTCTCTATAACTTAAATCCTTATAGTCGCCTTTCATTGCTTTTTCTTTTTTTAAGCTTCTCTATTTCTTTTTAAAATTTCTTTAAAAAGTAGGCCCCACACCTGTTGTGGAGCCCAACACAGGGACTGAACTCACGACCCTGAGATGAAGACCTGAACTGAGATTAAGAGTCGACTGCTGGGATCCCTGGGTGGCGCAGCGGTTTGGCGCCTGCCTTTGGCCTGGGGCGTGATCCTGGAGACCCGGGATCGAATCCCACGTCGGGCTCCCGGTGCATGGAGCCTGCTTCTCCCTCTGCCTGTGTCTCTGCCTCTCTCTCTCTCTCTCTCTCTCTCTCTCTCTCTCTGTGACTATCATGAATAAATAAATAAAATCTTTAAAAAAAAAAAGAGTCAACTGCTTAACCAACTGGGCCACCAAGGTGCCTCAAAAGCTTCTCTGTTTCTATTTTGAATGGAAATAACAATACTTGACAACATCTTTACTGTTATCAAGGAACTTTTTCAAAGCTAAATAACCAGTTGAGCTTCTTAATACCCCTGGGAAGTCAGGATCATCTTTATATCCACTTTACAGGTGGCTCAGAAAGACTATTGCACACAGGATTACACAACTACTAGGCAGCAACATTGAGAGACAGAGACAGATATTCCTGATGTCAAGGCCCACGTGCTTTCCACTGTGCATAGCTGCTCTGAGTACTTTCAGCATTGTGCCCTTGGTTTCAATCATCAACTGCTCTGCGGTATGGTACTCCTGGGGATATGAAAGAGAAAATCTTGCCCCCTGGGAACTCACCGTCCAGGGCAGAGGCTCTCAGCCCCACCTGCTCATTAGACTCACCCTGAACTGGTTTTAAAACTCTTAATTCCTGAGCCATACCTCAGATATTCTTTAAAACTCCTCAGATGATTCCAGTGCACAACCAATATGAGAACATCTGATCTACCCAGGAGCTGGCACACGCATAAATGCGCAGATCCCGTGAGAGACAATGTATACCCAATTATGACAGCTCACTGTCTTCCTTCCAGTAATTGCTTCCTGACATTTTATGAGTCCTTGGCATATCAGTATATTTGCATGGATATCATGAAAATTTAAGAATATGAATGACAAATGGCTTTTAGTGTTCATCCTTGAAATTAGTTGGAAATAACTTTTTCATCCTCTTACTGCATGAGTAGTTAGGCAGTATCGTATAGCAAGGAGCTCTAGACATGGGAATCTGGAGAGGCTAGCCCTGACTCAGTAAGAAACTGTGGCTTGGGACAAGTCACTTCTTTGTGGGTCTCAGTTTCTTCCTCTATAAAATAAAAGGGTTTAATTATATGCTGTCTTATGGTCTCTCCAACTCAACTTTCCTGTGATTCTCCATTATGCAGCCCTAGATTGTTTAAAAAACAAAACAAAACAAAAACAAAAACCCAGGCAGTCCAAGATAGATAATGAATTTAAAATTTACCTATTTCAGGGACACCTGGGTGGTTCAGTGGTTGAGTGTCTGCCTTCAGCTTATAGCGTGATCCTGGGGTCCTGGGATCAAGTCCCATAACAGGCTTCTTGCAGGGAGGCTGCTTCTCCTTCTGCTTATGTCTCTGCCTTTCTCTGTGTCTCTCGTGAATAAATAAATAAAAATCTTAAGAAAAAATATCTCCCTATTTCAGTTACCTATTGCTTACATAACAAATCACCTCAAAACTTAGTGACTTAAAACAATTGGATTTTTTTCTGATTCTGTGGATTGCCTGGAGGTTCTGATGCTGCTTTTGCCAGGGCTCCCAGGTACAGCTGCAAGCACAGGGAGCTCAGCTGAAGCTGGAACATCCATGAGGGCCTTCCTCAACTGGCAGTCAGTGCTGGCTGTGAGCTGGAGGGCCTTGGTTCTGCTCCACATGACCTCTCATCATCCAAGAGGATAGCCTGGCCTTCCTCCTAACAACGTGGCAGTCTCAGAATTCTAAGAAGGTAAGAGTGGGCAAAGAGGCAAAGCTTCCTGAGGTCTAGACTCTGGAACTCCCACAATGTCTCTTCAACCATATTCTATTAGTCCAAGCAAGTCACAGGATTATTCCCGATTCAAAACAACAACAAACACAAGACAGTAGAGCCATAGACTCCACCTCTTGATGAGCGAGGCAGCACTGACCGGTTGCAAAGTGGTGTGGACACAGGAAGGTATGCTTCAGGGGTGGCCATTATTATAATGATCTGGGTTATTTTTGCCTGGAGATGCCATATAATGTAGTGGTTAAGAGCACAGTCTTTGGATTCAGTCCGGTTTCAAACCCTGCTGCCGCTATTTACTTGTGATATGGGACAAGGGGCTTAGCTCGCTCTGTGCCTGTTTCCTAATTGGTAATTTGAGGAAGATAGTAATAGTGCTCACCTCACAGGGTGACTGTGATAAATAAATGTGATCACATCTGCAAAGCCTCAACAGAGTAAACGTGTCCTAAAAACTCCCTGCTCTTTCTATTGGCCCTCATTCCCTATAGAAGCCAAGGCAGCTGTGTCATCCCTCAGGCAAAGACAGCAATGCTTATCCTCCTCCATCCCAACATTACCATCAGACTGACTGCAGCCACTTGCTGCAAAGCTGAAGGGCTAAAATTCATTTGGGATTGGTTCTCATTTACATACACAGCATCTCTTCCACAAAAGGCCCACCTCTGGGCACTGATTTTAAAACAAGGAATGTGACTTATGGCCTCAGTGGGAGGAGTGTGCTTCTGGCATGAATGGCTCTTATTGTTCCCTGGCAGCTGGGGGCTCCTGACTGCCTGGCTGAACGTGGTTCCAGGTGAGAGCAGCCCTCTGCCCCCTGGGAACCACCTGCACATAGCATGTCACCACTTGCTGGTCTTAGCTCCCACCTGGACTCATCTAACTGAAGCCTGGAGGGGCCCTTAGGTCACCTGTGTGGTCTAACCTGTTGTTAAGTGCCTGAGGGGCACAGACTCCCTCTGTCAACACTCACCTATGACTTACCTATGATTTGTTCTCTGGAATATATGACCTAAGCTTTCTCCAAGGCAGTTCAACCATACTCAGTGTGTGGCTCTGGGCTTTGGAGGCAGACAGACATGGGTTCAAATCCATATACTGGCATCTACAAGCATCATAATTTAGGGCAAATGGGATAAACTTATTAGTTGTTTCCTTTGTAAAATGGTGACAATATGATCTACCTTACAAGATTGCTGTAAAGGTTAGAAATAGGTATATAAAGCACCCAGCAAAGAGTCTGGACATTGTACAGATTAAATTTGTACAAAGTGCTTAAGGGCTCGGGGTTTGTAAAAAGTCCTCCAAAAAAAGAAAAAAAAAAAAGTTACCTCTCTTTTAGTGTCAGGGTGAATGTAAGCCTGAAGTTATTCATTCATTTATTAATTTATGCAACAAACCACTGTCAATCCTACAGAGAATGACAAAGGCATATCACCTTCCAAACTGGCAGCTCCCTGCACTTTTGCTACTCACTGTTCAAGTGATCTAGTATGGTGCCTGAAACACCATACTAGATAATAATAACAGATACTAGATAATACTAGATAATAAAAACACATACATTAGATAATAATCTAATCTCTGCCCTCACTAAATCTGGATTTAAAGAGAAAATGAGGAATCTATACAAGTAACTGTAATTCTGCATAGACCAGGTCAACCGATCAGAAAGGAACAAGGGTTGTGGAAGAAATGACACCACTGTGGGTGGATGCAAGGCTTCAAAGAGAGGTTTTTTTAGAACTAGCTTCGAGGAAAGAGGAGGATTCCAAAGTGCAATCTAGGAAAGATTGAGAACAAAGAGGAGGACCAAGTTTAACGCATGGCTGAAATTTTAGAATTGGAGTTGTGTGCATCTCTGTCTATGTCTGTATGTATAGATGTCTGTCATTCAAAAAGGCCTCAGAAACCCTCTCATTATGGGACTGTGATATTTTCCTATCTCTGGGTGGTATTCCCAAATTAAACTATACAGTCTTTTAAAGAAGCTCATTGTTTTCTTGTTGGCTTAAAAAAAAAAAAAAAAAAAAAAAAAAAAGCTCATGTATACATTGACTATTCCTAAAATTCCCAGAAATAAAGGGAATGGAGATTTAAATACTGTCAATGCGAGTCTACGGTCACACGACCCTGAATGCACCTGATCTCTTCTGAATTAGTGTCAATGTGGAAAAAAAGAGGCATTTTTATAGACACTCAGAAATTTTTTAAAATTCAAGTTCTCATGGGACCTCTGGGTGGCTCGGTTGCTTATGCATCTGCCTTCGACTCAGGTCATGATCCCAGGGTCCTGTGATCCAGCTTTGCATATGGGGTTCCCTGCTTAGTGGGGAGTCTGCTTCTCCCTCTCCCTGTGCCCCTCTTCCTGCTAGTGCTTTCTCTCTCCCTCTCTCTCTCTCTTTGTCAAATAAATAAAATCTTTTAAAAATAAAATAAAATTCAAGTTCTCAGGATGTAGGTAAATCTTTGGCAAAAAAAGTAGTTCAGTAATTTCAGTTTAACAGGTCTGTTTTCTCTTAGTTAGATTTGACTAAAACACTTTTAGTCTACTTGAATATTTCCTCCCTAAACTTACCCAGATTTACTGATAGAATAACCTAGCATTGCTTCTACAAAATACATATTACAAAAAATGTAAATTTTTGTTCAACCAAATCAAATCATTATTCCAACAAACTTGATTTCGGCAGTAATTATGTTTTGTGGACATCAGCTTGAAGATAATTTCCAATATCTTTAGGTATTGCAATAACTGTGGACTGATACTAAATTGAGTTAATTAATACATATTCATTAGATACCAAGATCATTTCTAAAAAGATGGAATACTGAAACAGTATTACTAAGTATAATTTAATTTATATACTTTAGCTTCTTATTTGTATATGCTATGGAGAGGTTATATATATTTGGACTATTAATGAGTGTGTTCTGTTTTGCCAGTGTGAGAAGTTGTGCTATAAGAGATGTGCAATGAATACTGAAAGTATCAGAAGGCTCCTGAAAAGGGGTTTAACTGTGGTCAGAGCTGGCTACATTTGATGAGTTTATTTATGAGATTTTTATTGTCTTTCAGTATTTTATGCCTCTTTGTAAATTGTAGGTGATTGATACGCAACCTTAGTCTTCTATAGGTAGGAAAGATTAATTGACTTCTTTCCTCCCTATGGAAACACCAGTTTTGATACTTACCTGCAAATTGGACTGGATCCTGTTACCTTATCCAAGTTGTCAGTACTTCCCAAATTTTTTTATTATTCCAGATTCCTTCAATATCTGGCTGCAATCTTCTGAACCAACTTTTCCAATCTATCTCCCACCTGCCTAATGGCACTACTAAGAACCATAAATTGACTGCCCATATCTCTACTGGGACTCTAGGTTGCCTTGCAGCTGGATATTCTTCCCAAGATCTGAAGAAAAAAAAAAAAGCCCTACAAGCTGATACAGATCTTGCAACAATGTGCATTTAAATCTCAAAGGACTCACCATTGCAACAGACCTTAAGTGTGCCAGAATTTTCCCTAGACAAGTTTGGACCACTAAGGAAGTCTGACAAAATGCTTGGGTCACTCATGCCTTTAAATGAGAGCTAACCTAGACTGTGGACAACATCACCAAGAGCATCAACATCCTAGCTCAAGAGTTGTGAGACACTCAGTGAGTGATCCTGCATAATCAGATGATTCATTTCTGCTGGATTGTTGGAATCCACTGAATTGATTACTCTCAGTGTTCAACTCTTGGTTCTTTACTTTAATACAAACTTAATTTATATTTTCCCTTTTAACTTTAAGCATCCTTCTTTTAAGATGCCTGATTTCCAGGACTGTAAAATAACCAACCTTTGCTACCATCTCTTTGCAGATGGTTCAACTGACTTTGCAGGAATGGAGGCAACTAAAAGTCCTAGAAATATTACTTCTTAGATCCTGCTTTACTCCACTCAGAGGGTTCTGAATCACCTTTGAGTTGTTCAGTGACAAGCAATATTCATTCATTTTGAACAAAAGGGCAGACTGACAATGTTGAACTCCATCTCAGCCCTGTGCTCTCAGAAAACAGAGATGGTTAAGAAATTTTCCCACCCTTTTGTTCTCTGAGATCCCTTCATTCTTGCATCCCAAGAAACATCCACAGCAAAGCTTTTCCATATACTGCAGTAAGATCCATCTCCATCCTTCTTCATGACCTTATAAGACTGTGGACGACTCCTTTATTGACCTGCATATATTAAAATCCCAGGCCCCCTTCCTTTTCTTGGAGAACTTTCTCATTCATTAACACTCTTCCTATTGCATGCAATAACTTGAATAAAATCATCTTCTTTTTTGACAGCCTGTTTTGTCTTTCACATTCTTCAGTGTAAAAAATAAAGATATGAAAAACAATTAACAATAAAGATATGGGAGGCTTTTTTCCTGCCTTTGAAATGGCTGTATGAGATGTCTGAGACAGTGACAGCCGTCTCCAACCATGTGGAACAAGCCTCAGGATAAATGTCCACATGCTAAGGATGGCACAGGGAGATGTCAGAAGTACATGGGTCCTTGATGACATTCTTATGTTGTTGAAATGTTATGAAAGACTGAAAGTCAGTGTTGTTATTATCCCTGACTTCTAGACTTCTTGCCAGATAATATGTGACTTTATGCTGTATGTCACTTTCTGTTGGGTGTTCTACCCAAAGCAGACCAATAGGATGTTTGTAGGCTTGAGGTGTAAAAAAAAACTTGTGTTTGGGAAGCTGGAAAGTTGTTCAAGAAAAAATAATTGCCTTTGTGTAGGCAGATAGAGCTTTAGAGAATCTGAGAATTCCCTGTGTCCCTGTGTGGTGCTACAGAATCATTCCTGAGAGGCCAAGACTGCCACAAACCCCAAAGGGGCTTTCAGGTCTGAGTGAAGACTAATTCAAAAGCAATCCATGTGGATAGATGATTGAAGACCCAAAAGGCTGTTGGACATCTCAGCAGATGCCAGCACAGGCATGTAACCTCACAGATCCAATGCACTTTGTACCTTCACCTACCACTTAGAAGCATCTCTAGGGAGGAAATGGACAGACATGCTCAAACGGACTGAGATTAACTTTCTACCACCAGACAAAATAATAGCTCAAAATGGAAATCATGTACAGTTAAAAGAAAGTTATTTTGCAGATTTTTTAACCCGTTATAAATATATAGGTTGCTACCTTTCAGATAGAGCACAAGCAAAATTCCACATGAACACAAATTTTACAGTGATCAAGGCCAGGAGATGTAAGTGATGCAGTAAGTGGACAGAGTGAAAACAGAATTGTCTGGGCTTCAGATTCTACTGACCAGCCTCCAGCTCCTCATGCTGCTATGCACTAGGGAAAGAAATTTACTGCTGGAACTACATGTCCACTGCCACTGCTACTGCCACTGTGTGCTTGGGTTGTCAGAGTCCCACTGGCTACAGCTCCCATGGGCCATGGGCCGGTGATGAGTGGCCAGCCCTGGCCTTCACCCTTACTGACAACTTGACCTGTCATATCAGTTTTCTGGCTTGGAAACAGAAAAGTGAAACAAGGCTGTACAGCTGTAATGTTTTTCACGGAATGTGGAAATGAAATAAGAATTTGGGACAAGTCTAGCTGCTCGTGGCTTTTTTGCTGTGTATGAGACCAATTTGCCTCAGAGTGAAGTCTTCGGGTTTCTTCTTATATCTTTAAACCCATCCATTTCCTTCTTCTGTACAATAATTTTGGATAATTTTCTAGAAGCTCACAGTGTCATTTGCAATATAATTCCCACCGTCCACTCCCATTCTCTTGTCTGACAGAACTGGGGCAGGTAAGAAATGGGGATACTGCTGGTTGCAGGCCAAGTTTAAATACAAAATTCCTACCAGTGAGATTCTGACCAGCCATCAGCTCTTTAAGCTGTGCTCCTGTTCTCAGCACCAAGGATTCTTCCTGAGGGCAACAAAACTCTGGTGAGCTGGTGTGATTGCCTCTGACTCCCATGGATCCAGCACATCTGATCTGAAGCTAGAGCAAGACCTATGTCATTCAGGACTCACAGAAGCACAAGAGAGCCTCCCCTCTTCTTTTCCCTTCAACTACCCCACACCTTACTGCATTTGAAAGAAAAGACATACAGATAACTAGGGTATAAAAAGGATATTAGCTAATCAGAGAAGGTAACTGTGCTTTGTACCACATAGAGAATGTCTACAGAAAGCCTGACAAGGAGAAAGAATAAAAGAAGAGCAGGGAAGATTCCCTAATAGATTCTGCTTTCTGCATGGTGGCCTAATGAAGAGAAAGAGGAAAGCCATTGCCCTCACTCAGTCTTACCCATGGACTTGGGGATACAACAAAGGTACCTCATCAGACCACTTTGTAAACTAGTCAAAATAAACTAGTAAAATGCAAAATCCTCTTCTGAGATCTTTGAGGTCACTTAGACATAGAATCTGTACCCAAAGTCCCCACAACCCAGAGAGACCTCTCATCACCTTTCCCAGGGCTTCTAGTCTTACCACTGAAGGATATTTCAAAAAAGTTCATTCATATACCATCTCCAGATTCATGAGGTGAGGGATTCAAAGATGCCTACCTACTTCCAAAGCATAGGCTCTAAAAAAAAAAGAAAAACAAACAAACAAACAAAAAAAAAAAACAAAGCATAGGCTCTGATTCTGCCTGAACTGAATTGTTCTCAGGATTTCCCCTCTTCCCATATCAGGCAGGATCCATGAAATTATACATTAGGATTCATCTTATGAAGAACGTTGTATTTTGGCCTCAAAGTTGTGGGAGAAGGAGTTGGAAAAGCTTTTATAAATGCTTGAGGATTGAAGTGGATCTTAATCCTTGGGCCCCAGTCCAGATGTGTTCCTGGGTCTAGGAAATGGATGAATTTTTCAGTAATAGAAGAATTTGACGTTCCAACAGATAATCCAGGAAATGAGGAAAGGTGCTTTGCACTGGGTGCAAAGACCAGACACTGCATGAAAGACCAGTTGGAAGAGAAATAGAAATGGCTAAAAGTGGAGCTTCATGTGACTGCTAAAAACTCTTCTGATGCCTCTAAGAAATCTTTGGTAAAATCTACAATGCTCATTTGTGCTTTTATGTAAGTGAATTCTTTTGGATGTTGACTTTCATGTCTGGTTGGGGTCATCCTTGATGCAACCCAAAGGCTGCGCTGAAGGAAGACAAAATCTACAGACAAATGAGCCGTGAGAGAATAAGTCCTTAGGAAACAAGTACTGGGGGAGACATAGAGCTTCCCCAGGCTGTGAAATTGGAGCTGTGAGGCCAGTTTAGTTGGATCTTGTGCGTCAAGGAGGCTCTAGTTGACTTCAGAGCTACAGTATAATAAATTAGCATTATAATCCTTCACTGGCTCCCCATTGTCTAAGGTCCATTCTCCTTGGTGGAAGAGAGGCTGCTCCTCCAAATACTTTTCTATCTTTCTTCAGATATCCCTCCATTTTTCTCCTAAAACAACAACAAATCTCTTCCACAAGTTCTTTACCTCAGGCTGGAACTTTCAAAACAACAAAATAATTAGAGGAGAGCAAAGGTGGGGGTGAGGGTGGGGGTGGGAAGTGTAAATCAATTAAATGGTGCAATTTTCAGACCCCAGGGCTGACATACAAAACCTGTTAAAATCTGGCCTTCCCAACTCTCCATTGCCCTCTCTCCCAGCATTCCTCCTTGTTACTGTGTCCTGCTGCATCACTACCTGTAAGAAGCCTACATGACCACTCCACCCCACCACTTGAACTGACCACTCTTCACTCCATATTTTTTCGGAGCATAGCCTTCCAAAACACTTGTGTAAATATTTACTCACATGCTTTTCTATTCCAATAGATTGTGAGTTTCTAATCCTAGACTCCAACAAGCACTTAGAAGGTAGTAGAATCTTAATAAATGTTTGTTGAATTGAAAGAATTCCAGAACAAGATATAAAAGTGAAAAGAAAGCAGGACAGACTGGGTTGTAATGCCAATTCTGCCGCTTACTAGCTGAGTAACTTTGGATGGGTTCCTTAATCTTTCAGAGTACAACTGCCTCTTCCATTAGTAAACTACTTTGTAGAGAGAATTTTAAAGGATATAAAGTACCTGGCCCATAGCAGATGTATAATAAGTGGATGCTATTGATCAGTAGGCTGGTGGCTTTCAAGATTTTTCTTTTCTAGCAATGTAACCCATTAAAAAAATGAAGTAACGGGGTGCCTGGGTGGCTCAGTTGGTTAAACGACTGCCTTCACTCAGGTCGCCATCACAGGGTCCTGGGATCAAGGCCCACATTGGGCTCCCTGCTGAATCAGGAGCCTGCTACTCCCTCTCCCTTGGCCTCTCCTCCCTGCTCGTGTTCTCTCTCTCTCAAATAAATAAATAAAATCTTAAAAAAAATTATGAAGTAGTTCACAGGAACCGGATAAGAACTGGATAAGAGCAGAGCTGCTCTAACTTAGGGATATAGTAGCCTCAGAGCCTCTCCTGTTTAGCTACTTCTTCATCTTGACACAGCCCACTCTCCACCTTAGAAGAGCTTTTGGAATAAGGAGTAAAATGCACTGCCTTAGACCAGCATGGTAGACATACAACTCGTAGTATGTGAGATGATTTTAAGTGGCATACAGAAATAGCATTAAATAACACTGATACCTATAATAAGAATTTGACGTTATCCCTTTTTAAATCTTTTTTTAATTTTTCTGATTCCTCAGAGGGAAAAGTCTCCATTTGGGGATAATAGGTTTTTAATTTCTCTCTTAGTTCTCCTATGACCCCAGTGTTCAAAGATAGCAGGCCAGAGGCCTCTAACTAAGGAGGGACTGTGCTTTTCCCTCCTTAGGACACTAATGCTACTAATGAAACCCACTCAGCTGCTTTTGTTTGAAGGCATTCTGTCTGAATGGCATCACTGTGTCATCCACAGAGCTAGGCAAAGTGTAATATTATAAAAACAACGTGGCTACCTTATCTTCTGCGACCTCATCTGACAGTGGCTCATGGATCAGTGGAACAGCTGAGCAGGTGAAAGGACATTAAGCCAAGAAAGGGGGCACTTGGGTGGCTTAGTGCTTGAGTGTCTGCCTTCGGCTCAGGTTGTGATCCTGGGGTACTGGGATCGAGTTCTGCATCAGGCTCCCTGCAGGGAGCCAGCTTCTCCCTCTGCATATGTCTCTGCCTCTTCCTGTGTGTCTCTCATCAATAAATAAATAAAATCTAAAAAGAAAGAAAGAAAGAAAGAAAGAAAGAAAGAAAGAAAGAAAGAAAGAAAGAAAGAAAGAAAGAAAAAGAAAGAAAGAAAACCAAGCATGAGTTTTAGGAAAGTCAGTCTACTAATAATATTGAAGACTAACATTTATTGACCACTTTCTATCTAAAAGTGCTAAGTGTTGTACATGCATCACTTCCTGAATCCTTACAAGGAACTTTGGAAATAGATGTTGATATTATCCACAATTTATGGATGACAAAACCTGAGGCATGGAGAGTAATGGGACACTCTGAGTCAGCGGTAGGTGGGGTCAACCTCAGTGAGTGCAACAGTACTGCTGCTACTCTCAACCTGCTAACTGTGATGCCAAAAGTAAGTTAAAGGAGTGGTGGTGGTATGTTTGCACCTGTTCCCTGCACCCGCCTGGGAACATCCAGAATAGCTAGGGACACCCTAACAAAGTCTATGCCAAACTTTGTTTTTGTTGACTTTGTCAACTGATTAGAAGATTGAATAAGATAAGAAACACATTGAAGAAAGAAAAAAAAAAAGAAACACATTGAAGTAGATCTAGCCATTCCACCAATTACAGTAACAGGATCATTTTTTTGTTTTGTTTTGTTTTGTTTCTATTTTGAACCACATCACCTCAGACTGCAGTGTGGCATTGCCTTTATCAATTTAATTTTCTTTGATTTGGAGTAGGCTGGGGTTAGTTAGTCCCTAACAGGAGAAATTGAGTTTGGAGTCTTTTCTGCCTCTGGAATTCTAACATGGCTTCTGAATTTGCAATTTTTCTTTGTTTTGCAAAACTAGCTCTTCTCTCCAAATCTGAACACCCAGATGCTAGAGAGAAGTGTTCAAATTACTAAAAAGACAACATTTCTCTAGACATCTGCCTTCAAGTCCCCATATGTGATTGGCCTTCAGACCCATCACTACTTCCACCTGGGACTTTGTCTCTTTGGTGTTAGTAAGACCCTCAAGATTCTCCTTGCACAGGGGTCATTTCTACTATTTATTGAGGGTCTTTATTTGCCTGGCTCTGAGCTGTGTACTTTCTACACTTGACCTCGTGTACTTCCTGCAGCCCGTACAACTCCCATGCTCTCCGACACCCTCTCATGGGGCCTTGCTAGACAGGCTGTCTCTTTCTAACTCTTCTGTTTTCCTCACCTCCTCACTTTCAAAGGCTCGCCATGTTGCCTCTTTCATAAGGGAAATGGGGGCAGTCAGACAGGCACAGCTCTGCTCCCCCCTCATCAGTGTAGCCATACCTGATGCATGCTCATACCCCTCCTTTAAACTTGGAGAAAGAGGCATCTCTCCTTTTTAAACTCACCCCCTCCCATCCCAAGGGCTCCATGCTATTCATTATCTTTTCTTTCTTAAAATTTGACCTCTCCTTCACCTTCCCGACAGCCTCCATTAGAATCTCTCCTGTCCTTAAATGGGCACATCCTCTCTTTATATCCTGATTCTTTCTCACTTCTAGTTCCCTTGTCTACTCTGCTAAGCCAGACTTCTCAGATGGTGATTTCCACTTGTTCTTTTTATTTTCACCCCTGCCTGCCATTCCTTGTGGTCTTCAGTGCCCACTACTCCATCAAAACTCATTTGGCAAAGGCCACATGTGATCTAATTGCCAAGTCTATTGACAAGACTTTTAAAATATTCTCCTTGGGCATCCTTAGGACACTTGGCACTGTCAATCATTTCTTCCTAATTACCTCTTAACTAACCTGACTTCAGAGACTACTCTTTCCTCTTTTTATTTCTCTGATCTTGTTTTCTCAAGCTTCTTCATTGGGCCCTTTCCCTCTGACCTTCTGGGTGAGTCCCTGCCTGCCCGCAGCCCTGTCTCCCACTATTCCTTCCCCTTTGCATCTCCCTGTAATGATGCTCAGTTGTGTGTGGCTATCTGTACACAACATGCAGCTTCCTGCCTCTTCCCTTGCTCATGAGGTCCCCCTTCCAGGGATGCCCTCCCCACTTATTTTGCTTGGTTAGCTCTTACTCATCCTTTGAAGGTCAGCCTGGACTTTATTTCTGCTTTGAAAACTACCCTGCCCCTTCTCCCTTTTCTCTTGAGGCTCCCAGTAGCACAATGCCACCATTTGCTCACATCCATTGTCACCCTATGTTATTTCGATTTTGAGTTTTTGTTCTTGGCTTCTCAAACACTCTTAGTGGTGAGATCCTTGATTCATCTCAGCAAGGCCTGAAAGATCCACAGCAACCAGATGGTGGCATGTACAGCACAGGGAAGAGCAGTGCTATGGGTTCCTAATCAAGGAACTGAATTAGGGAGCTCAGTTGGAGCCGCTGAAGTCCAGTGAGGAGCCCCATACATGGAATCCAAAGTCTCAGTGCATGTAGCTAGGCACTGTTTTCTCCCTCCTGGCTTTGCTTTTGTTCCCAAGCTGCTCAGTGTCACTGGAAAAAGTCATGCCACTGCTGCGATTAGCACAACAAATCCCTGTTATCTAATCTCAGCTGGGCCCTCAGTGCTGCTCAGAAGGCCCCACTGATCCTACTGGATCCCCATCACATTCCCCACAGCATAATTTCCAACTGTTTCCACTTTTCTGAAGCCTCCCGCCAATTCTAGCCCCCTTGCCCACATGCTTCTTTGCTTAGAAGACTTAGGTTGCTGATTACCTACCCCTCTCATGTCAGAAGCTGCTTCATTTCTTCCCAGCCTTTCCTCTCTCCTTCCTTCCCCCCTCGAGGGGCCCATTCTCCATCCTGATGAGGTCCTCCCTCGCCCTTAGTCCTAGAGATAATACTCTCTGTTTTATTCCCTTGTTCATGCATCCTCTCCTGTTTAAGCATCCCCAGGCCTATTAAGTCAGCTGATAAACAGGTGTTCCCCATGCAAATAAATACATAAATGAATAAGCAAACAACTTTTTTTTCAACATGCTTCCCACTCATAATACTATTCCATCTTTCTTTTAATGGCTGCTGCTTCTCCTTCTACTTCATCTCTTGGGCTTATCATTGTGAACTATATAAGTCATCTATGCTCATGATTAGAAGAGTTAGAAACTGCATATAAGCAAAAGGGAAAAAATCTATCACAACCCCTCGTCGTCTTGGAGTGCATTTCCTAAACTTTTTTCCATGTGCCTATGTACATAAATATTAAACACATTTGAAGATAAAATCATATTCTACATTGTGTTCAATAACTTGCTTTTCTTACTTCACAGTATAAAGGGAGCCTCTTTCCATGGGTCATCTCCTATCTCAAGACTCTTAACTTAATCCCATCTGCAAAGTCCTATTTACCAGGTAAGGCAACATAGTCACAGGCTCCCGGGATTTGTGCATAAACATCTTTGGAGAAGGGCGGGCATTATTCTGTGTGTCCCATGTAGTCATTAGCCTAGAGAAGGAGAAGGGATAGGAGTGTCAGGTGGGGGGTTCTGGGCAGAGGAATTCCAGGCAGAGCTGTGATGGCATCTCAGTCTCTCCTCATTCCCCTAAGCCTCCATGCTCATTAATATTGATCTACATCCTGTTTTTTAGAAACAAGTTTGCCATTATGATGGACACTTTTTTTGGGGGGAATCACTTTTCTTCCCTTGGAAGATGACTTTTCTTCACACAACATGACTCTGATGGGTTTGTCAAAGAAGGCACATGCACTCCAGCTGACCAATCACAGTACTCCAGCTCTTTGGGCATAGCAGTTGGTTGAAGGATGGGTGAGTGACCCAAACAGGGTCAATATTCTTGGTCCAGGAGCCTGGCTTAGAAGGTGAGATATGGAAGCTTTCTCTATTGTGGTGAGAGTGAGCTCTAGAAATGCTAGAATCATAGGGGCCATCCTTTTCACCATGTAGAGAGATCTCTAAAAATGAGTCCCTCTCAGAGGAGGGGGGAAGGATTAGGAGAAGGAAAGGGGGAGGTGGGGGGAGAGAGATTTCAAGATCAAAGGACATCATCCCAGCATTTTCTTAAATCCAGACAATTTCTGCACTCTTTGATTGCATCAGCTAACAAGTTCTTTTTTTCTTTCTTTGCTTGAATTAGTTTGATTCAAATTTCTGTTACTTAAAGAGTTCTTACTAATATTATTCCATAGAATGGATACATTTAAATCAAATTAACCAAAATCTCTAATATTTGGCTTTTAGACTGTTTTCAATTTGTACTAGTACTATTTTAATAATACAATAGTAAATACCCTTGTATATTTGTCCCTATGCATACAACTGATTATTTAGAATATGTTCAGGGAGACTCATCAATTTAGTCTACTACAATCTGCTGCAACGCGCAGCTGTATTTAAAGTGTCTTTCTAGGTTCCCAAGCATCTAATTGACTTTTCCAATAATCTTTTTCTTCATCCTCATCCTACTCAGCGTTTTCCCATTCTTTCCACCTAGAAAATTTCCTTTGCCTTGAAAAAGTCTTTCTCCTAGCTTCTCTTGCTTCTCCTAGGTTTGAAGTTGGTGCCAGTTCTGGAAGTATTGGTAGGACTACTTGGAGAGTACTGTGTTGAGGTAGATTTTTGAAACCATAACCAGGCTCAGCAGGAAAATATTGGAAACATATGGTGGGGGGGTGCTGAGGTAGGGATTGGTGAAGATTGTAGCAAGAGAGTTGAGCATTTGCCATTGCTATAACAATGAGGTTGTTAACCTGGAGGAAAGAGACCAGGGGATTCCCCCTGGGTTGGAGGGGTTTCATGAATCCTCTAGACTTGTATGCAAATGTTTTTGTAATTATGCATTTATTTTTCTAGGAAAAAAGATATCCATAGCTTTTATTAAATTTTTAAAGGGATCTTGAACCCAAAAAAGGATTTAAAGCCAGTTCTGTGGACAACCTCCTAACCTGTGTTTTCTTCAGATGGTTTTATGGAGTCACAGTTTAGAGAAGAGAGTCAAGTAGGCCAGTAATTAGCAACCAATCTGACACAATGATGTCATGAACTCAGGAGGTTCCTGAGAGATTCTTCAGGGAGAAGCTCAAGCATTACTTAACACTGCCCTGTGGGCCAGGCCCAAAGACTTTAACTGAATGGTGAGGGCAGGTGGGCAAGGTGAGAGGAAGTCCAGCTACTCTACTTAATGGACATATCATACTTTACCCTGTTCTCTAACCCCCTTGGTGCTGCTCCACCTCAGCTTCCCCTCAAACTACTCCTACTCACTGGTACCCTGGAAGCAGTGCAGGGCATGACCAGGGCCCTCCCTCCAGCTGTACCCTGAAGCACAGATGTTTGTGACTTCTGGAAATTTGTGTATCTGGGAACCAGTGCTCAGATTAGCTACCACATTTCACTTTCATGATTTCTTCTCTGTCTTTTCTGCCTATTGCAGAACTCTTAAATCATGGTGGCTCTGTTCAGGCTTCTTATCTTAGTGACTATCTGTGTTTTGAATTCCTTGCTTCCCCCCCTCACCAAGTTGAATGGGAAATGTTTCCTGTCAACATTTCTTCTGTCCTCTTTGATGACTATAACTTGAACCATTT
The DNA here is from genome assembly GCF_011100685.1 of Canis lupus familiaris. NCBI lineage: Eukaryota > Metazoa > Chordata > Mammalia > Carnivora > Canidae > Canis > Canis lupus. Next base: position 12,930,609 of record NC_049242.1, on the reverse strand, counting down.
TGTTATCTTCATGAAATTCATTTAAAAAGGATGAAGACTCTGTGTTCCAAGATCTCTCATGAAGATATTAAATAAACCAAGAGTGACCTTCATTCAGGCTCCATCACAGCCTGTGGAGACCTCCCAGAATCTAGGCTAATAACTTTGTGTTTTTATCTATTCCATGGTTATATTTCCATACTGTGCCTTGACAGACTATATTGGATTCTTTCCAAGAATATAATTTCTTGAGACCAGTTCAATGTTCCTTAAAAACTGTAATCTCTGCCTTCCATCCCCCAGGAATGTAGGTCTAACCTATGCTTTCCAAATACCATTCAGTCTTCCACAGAGAGTCTGTGTTTTAGGTGTTTTTTCCCCCACATGATGACATGGAGCATTACTACACACAAAAAAAGAGCCCATGCATCTCACTCTGGCATTCAAGGCCTTCCAACTTGGTGACTTTCCTCCTAATGTTTATCTCTATAGAGACATGAGCTCTAGACTCAAATGACCTACCCTCAAATTCTTGCTCTTATACTTCCTAACTGTGTGACTCTGGGCAAGCTGATTAACATCTCTGAATGTCAGTTTCCTCCATTATAGAGTGACCAAAAAAATCAAATTGCATGGAGTTACCGAGGAGATTAAATGAGATAACATATAGAATGCATTTAGCAAAGTGCCTGGCCCATATAAAGGGCTGTGGTAGGGAGAATGGCCCCTCAAAATGTCCACACCCTAATCCGTAGACCCTGAGAAAGAAATAGCATGGATCTAATTTAGATTAAGGGCCTTCAAATGGAGAGATTATCCTGGATTTTGTGGATGGGCCAAATCTAATTACATGAGCCCTTAAAAGCAGAGAAGTTTCTCTCACTAGAGGTGGAAGAGATGCAACAGCAGGTAGAAGTGGGAGCTTGGTGGTGCTGGCAGCTCAGGATGCACACACAAGGGTGGGTTCCAAGGCCAAAACGTGAGTGGTGTTGACAACCAGCTCAGGGTCCCCCACGGTGGAACAGATCCTGGAGGATGTGTAGCAGGCACCCACCAAGGATCCCATTTTCATCACCCTGGTCCAAAATATTCCCCAGGTTTCCCTGGAAAGGCAGAAGACACTGAGATAGATCCAGCTGGAGCAGCTCTACCACCAGAGCCTGGCCTACATAGCCAGGAATCAGCAGCTGCTACAGGGGCATGACAGGTTGAAGCAGAAGTGTGAGGAACTGAAGCAGGATGTTGGTCATGTGAAGTAGGTGGCACTGCCAGGGGCCATGGCTGCCTCCTTGGGCTGACTTGGCTCACCTGCTTGCCTGAGCATGTGCTCCTGGGCTGAGTGTACAACAGGCTTGCTGGAACCTTCAGTCTTTCCCACCGTACCTGACCTGACACACCTCTGATGTGGCCCCCTGGATCCCAGAAACAGGTTCCAGGCTCTCTGTTCTATGGCTTAGGCATGGCCTGGTACCTGAAGACTTCAGGGGACCCTGCATGGGGTGTGGCAGATGGGCCTGCCAGTGGGCACAGGCCCCTCCCTGAGGGTGAGGTCTGGGGCAGTGTGGATGTAGCTAATTCTTGATCCAAGAAGCCCAGATTGGACTCCATGTTTGGTCCCTAGCACCCTGAAGGCCAGTCTATTCATCCTTTCTTCCCTTCCTCTGATGACCCTGCCCACTGCATTATCCCAATAGACTGAGCTGACAAAGCTCACCCTGCTGTCTCTGCCCATTTCTGTGTGAACTATGGGCCCTGAGAAGTTCCAGAAGAGGATGAGTGTTCTATCCCTCTTCCACCCCAGTGGCTATGGCTATATAAGGAGCAATTGCTCAGCAGGGCCCAGATCTGAGATGGGGCCTCTGTCAGGTGCCACTCCTCAGTGCCCCCAACACCCTGATCTTCTTCCAGGCCTTTGCTGGTTCATGGTTGGGATGCAGGACCAACCTGTTAGCTGTGGGATCTGATTACACAGGGGCATCACACTTGGGCTCCCATGAAATGATGAGCTGGTCAGTCACCCACCTGAGCCCTCCCTGGGCTGCTTCAGTCCTGGTAAGCTTCACCTGTGGGCAAGTGTAGGGACATGCACCAGGAGAGGATCTTGGAAAGGGCTTTTCACTCTACAAGACAAACCATGAGAAGACCAGAGAAGCAACGACCTACAAGAGGTGCCCCAGAGACCATGTTGCTCATGGGTGTCCCTACCGAATCCCTCAGATAAAATCCCCTCTGCAGCTGGCCACTTGACCAGTGATTCTGTGAGCTGGGGTCCCTGGAAGTTCAGAGAAACATCGGGACCTGCCACAGCAGGACCCTGACACAGGTGATCCTGAGTATTCCAGGAAGTGTTTCTCTTTCTTTGAAGAAGGGGAGCCTGCTTAAGCCTGAGAGACCCCCAAAACTGGAAACCAGAAACTGGACCATGAGGGCACGGGGATGTGGGAAATGTGGGAGTGGCTTCAGTTACAGCAATGGATGCCAAGGCTAGTCTGCCTGGGGCCCTCTTGCCCACAGCGCACCCCTCCTCAGCTGCTAACAGCTTGCTGTTGGTGTGAGGTGTCTCCTTGCTTAGCCCTTACTTCCAGGGGCTGCTTGACTCAGGTGCTGTGTACTTTTCAGACTCCCACTGCCCTCCTTCCATTTACATGATGGATCCTGGATCCACACTTTAGCTCTGCCTCCAGACACCTGCCCAAAGCATCTCCTCAAGCAAGTCAGTTTGTTTGCTCCTAGTAGAAGCCAGGCTCTGTGTCAGCACATGAAACCGGGATGGAGGTGGGGCAGGACAGAAGGCCCACAAAATCTCCCCTCCCAGCCTCCACCCTGTCTTCACCCACAGAAATGGAGCCACAGGCAGCAGAGTGTGATCTGATAGCTGTGTTTATTAAAGGTGCATGTTAGAAAAAAGACATAGCAGCAGAAGAATCAGAGAGACTCAAAACAAGAACAGGACCCACCACTAAGGGTTGAAGAATGCAGTAGGCCACAGATGAAGACCACCACGAAGCTTCTAGGAGCTAACAGTAGCCCTCAGATGACAGACAGAAAGGATCAGGGACTTCACTCCTAACCACAGAGAACTGACTCCAACACCCTGAATGAGCCTGGAAGTGAATTCTTGCCTCCAGGAGGATCATGGGTTTGATTTTACCTAGAGGAGACCGATGTTGAACTTCTGTCCCACATAAATTGTGAAATAATAAATTTGTCTTGTTTTAGCCACTAAATGTGTGATAATTTGTGACAGCAGCATTCAAAAAGTAATATACTGCTCAATAATATTGGCCATTATTTGCTAATGACACCAGCCTAAGAGATTCTCCAACTCACCTGCATTCTTCTTCCAGTCCCTAGAAATTTCCTTCCCTCGAGCAGCCACCTTCAAATTCACTTCCACCTTGGTGCCTTTCAAGATCCTTCCATGAGAATCAATCACACTTGAGCTTCTAGAGAATAATAGTTCTTCCAATATTTGGCATAGATAACTTTTTTTTTTTTTAAATAGAGAGTGATACAAACTTGCCCAAAGTCCAACAGTCACTTAGAAGAAAAGCTATGATTTAACTTCCAGTGAATTCAGATCTGCTTGATTCTAAATTTGTCATGTCATTCTTGCCATTGTTTTGTGGTATTTTGAATAAATACTACCTTTGCTGCCATCACTGTAGGCCCTTGGAACATCCCTGCAGTGCTTTAGAAAGCTGTTTTAAAGATGAGAAAATTGGGGATCCCTGGGTGGCTCAGCGGTTTAGCGCCTGCTTTCTGCCCAGGACATGATCCCAGAGTTCCAGGGATCGAGTCCCACATCGGGCTTCCTGCATGGAGCCTGCTTTTCCCTCTGCCTGCGTCTCTGCCTCTCTCTCTCTCTCTCTGTGTGTGTGTCTCTCATGAATAAATAAAATCTTTTAAAAAATAATAAATAATAAAATAATAAAAATAAATAAATACATAAAAATGAGAAAATTGAAAGGGCGCTTGGGTAGTTCAGTCGGTTAAGCATCTGACTCTTGGTTTCGGCTCAGGTCATGATCTCAGGGTTGTGAGATCAAGCCTCAAGATGGGCTCTGCACTGGGTGTCAAGTTTGCTTAGGATTCTTTCGCTCCTTCTGCTCCTCCTCTGCCTCTCTTTATCTTTCTCTCTAATGTAAATAAATAAATTTTTTCTTTAAAAAAAAAAAAAGATGAGAAAATTGAAGCCCAGGGAGTTTAAAAGATTCGCCCAAGTGCACACCATCCCTGAGAGACACAGTAGGGGCTTGAGCTCAGGATTTCTGACTGCAAAAAAGCTTCAGAGTCCTTTCTGCCATTTCACAGCAAGCTCCAGCCAGTGTTTACGAATTAAATACTGTGCAGTGTTGGCCTTGCTCTTTCTCTTTTCTAAAATTACTGCAAGGCAGTATTTCTAGCGTCTCTGAATCAGATTTCAGTGGGTTTTTTCTGTCTTGTATATAATGTGCCACACCTTCCAATGCTGGGTCAGCTGCAAATTACATTTGTGTCACTCTGACTTCTTCCAGACTACACACCCAGATAGAGAATGGAGTAGATTCTGATGCCAGCTTCTGGATTCTGGGCCCCACCTTCTTCTCCCCCCAACACAGGCAAATCAGCTCCAAGTCCCCTTAGTTTAGGGTCTTTTGGTCAATTTTTAATTAATGTGACCTTTCATAAGTAAAATATTTTGAAGTTTTTATTTCAAAATAACACATCAACTATGAAAAAGGAAATTAAACATCACATTTAATCCTACCACCATGAAAACCTAAAGGATGTTACTTTGAAATTGAAATGCTCCTGTAGGTAGCTTATGGATTCTATATTTAATATTGTAAAACTGAATATATTAAACGCATAATAATGTCTTCTTTTGCCTTTTTAGGAACCTAACATTTGAAAAGCAATTTGGGTTGATTACACTTTCTTTCATAAAAGAAAAGAAGAAAAAACTTTTATTGAATTTTGTTTGTCATGTTTTTTTTAAGTCTCTAGGTTCACTTTTTAAATTTCTTGTTGTTTCATTAATTTTAGTACTCAGTGAATCAAGATTTACATTCGTCCTTGACTGTAAATCATGTTTCTGATTCTGACCTCCAGACCTACCTTGGTTTTTCTTTAACACATGCATGCAAATACCTGCTTCTTTACCTTTGAGAACATTCCTGAAGCTCTGCGGATTCTGCAAAGTTCCCATTTGCAAAATGCTCCCCAGCCTGCTTTCCATCAAAAGTTACAGTAGCGTTGTCATTACCTTCTACTTTTCTACACTACTGGGCTCTGATTTCCTTGTGAAGGAAACAATAAGCTGTGCAATGATATTTTCTGTTTTTTTTTTTTTCTGCTCTTTCTTCATCTATGGTGTTTGATGCAGCATTTTCTGTTTCTGTAATTGTATACAGCAAACATTTTCTCAAAGCCTTCAGCCTCATGCTATGGACTCTCATTTTTCGGCAGTCCCTGTCATTATTTCAGGATGCCTCAATTTAGGTTGCTAGGTTTTTCTCATGTTTCTCCTTTTTATAAAGGGAGGTCACTGTTTTTTCTATGCTAACTTCACAGATCTGGTCTTATTTTAATTACCTGAGAAGTGAAACATTTAATAATATTTTATTTGTAGAGGGTGTGCCTAACTGTTCTGTCACAATACAGTCTCTTGAATAGTCTCTTGAATAGACCAATGGGCATTTTAGTGATCTAGCTTGAGTTTTTTATTATTTATTAAAGTATTCCATGATTATGTACTTAACATATTAATTTATTCATCACAAAAAATTTGTAATAACTTAACTGGCTTCGTTTTATAGACAAGGACACTGAGGTACAGAAACCTTAGGGATCTTGCCCAAGGTCCCACAACTAGTAAGTCACAGTCTGTATCCAGGCAGTCTGGAGGTTAGGTCAGGTGTTGGCTCATGGGACATGTCAGTGGCTGTCTAGGAATAAACGTGAATTTTCAAATAAGCATTTTTTATTTTAAGAATTAATTTGAGAGTATATTGATTTGTTTTCAAAAAGCAATTAGTAAATATTAGCTCTCTGCCTTCATTAGGCTAAATGCCATGGAGGAGAGAATCAGCAAACCACTTAAATATCCCCTGAGGGTATTTAAATCAAGCTGAGGAGACCCAAGATACAGATATGACATAACTAAGTAACAATAGTACTAACATATGAACAGAAAATTATACAGCTTATCTGTGATATTGGAAATTATAAAATAGGAAAATGATTGTGGGATACATTTTGTCACAGTAGGACAACAGACTAACACCACAGCATGAGTAAATTAAAGGAGATAAAAGGAAAAATCTTGACACCATTAATGCATTCAATTAACTCAAACAATACTTATTAGACACCTACTATGTGTCAGGCAGTGTCCTTGATACTGATTGTTAAACTATGGAGCACATTATCGAGAGAAATTATAAAATCTTTTTCTCTGGGAGACCTTAAAGTAGGACGATCTATATTTAGTTATGCCCGGAGGCAGAGAGATGAGCTGGGTGATGGTAATTGTACTTAGCAATACCAGGCTGACCTGAAAGAAGAATACTCCATGGCCCTCTCTCTTAATGTCCCATTGAGGTTCACAGGGAAGAGAATCAAGAGATCATCTCAAGAGGTCACAGAGGTTCAAGGCTAGTACTGTGCATTTTTTACCATTCAATCCAATCCTTTACTCCTCGTTTTCCTCTCAAGCCCTTTCCTAGAGCCCTCCAGAGTTAGATCCGTGATCCACAAACTCCTTCCTCCGTGTTCTCGTTGCTCTGACTACTCCCTCTTCTCCTGGCCTTGTGGAAACCTATCTTTCCCCTGAGATCACTCTTTTCCTACAGCCTCACAAGGCCCTGTTCTCTCTCACACTAAGTGTATCTTGGGGCTAGGAGGTAGGGTAAGTATCCTCTTTGCCCGTCTTCCACCTATTAAACCATTGCTCCCAGTTTCCTCTCTCTAAAACTGCAGCTCCTTGGAAGCTCCTACCTCCAGATTACACACATGCCTTGCGGTTGTCAAATTTCTACTCCTCCATTCCTCCATTCACCAGGCACTCATCCTCCCTCTTTCATTGAAGGCTTTGCTTTCAGGCTTCAGGTCTTAGTCTCCTACCCTACCTGTCATCTTCCAGATCCCTTCAACATACACATGAATGGACTGCCCAAATCCCTGCCCTCTCTGTTCCTTGCTTTTTTCAACCTTCCCCAATCACAAACATCCACTCCCATGGTCCCACCCTAAACCTTGTTGTTGAGAGCAGCTCCGCCCTGATTTCAAACATCCCACTCCCTGACAACCTCCTTATCAAAACTTCCAGGCTACCTTCCCTGTCCCTTTCCTACTGTCCTTCACCCTCATCTTCATATTCTTCTTACCCAGTTTAAACAATCCCTCCCTTGCAGTCAACCTCACTGCCTTTGCTCAACTGATTTTCTCTCTCTCTCTTTCTTGCTCTCCCCATTGTACTCATTTAGAAAAACTTCAGTAGTCATTGAACCAAGTTATGTGCCTTTTCTGTGCCTCTACTCAAGCAGCTGAATATTCCCAGGAAAAAAAGCATAAAACTCAGCCAACTGGTTTCTCTTTAATTTCATGCCCACAAACCTCAAATGAGCACTGCCTGAAAAATTTACTATGCTTCTCTAGCAAATTCATTTCCCACTTGCCAAGCCAATGAGCTCACACCTTTCTTTTTCTCCTTAAATTCCCCCTACCCATTCTTATTATTTTCCTTCTTAATTGAAGATCCTGATGTGGAGGCCGAGAAAAATCAAGGCCATTCCACCTCAAGTTTAGCATTAGCACAAGTACAGCCATCTTAGGCCCCTGTGAATAAGAGCTGAACTTTATAGGAAAAACTGCAGAATGTCCTCGGCAGGTAATCCCATATCAGAAAGACAACAGAGCTCAGAATTGCCCTAGGCAGAGAATCCCATATCAGAAAGACAACAAGTAGAAAGTCCCATATTAGAATGAGAACAGAGCTCAATGGCCTTAAAAGCCCTGTATCAAAATGTAAACAGAACTTGAGAAATTCCTCCACCCCTTCTGAAAATCCCCTAGACCAGCCTATAAAAAAACCCAGCTGTAACCCACTTCAGAGTCCAAGTCCCTGCTCCACTGTGTCGGGTACACTTGGACCCAAGCTCGAGCTTGCTATAAAACCTCTTGCGCTTGCATCAATGTCGGCTCCTTGGTGGTTTCTCGGATTCGCAGTCTTGGGCACGACACTGACTTGTACTTCACTGAGAAAACACATGCTAGTAGAGAAGAACGGCCTGAAATTACTTCTAAGAAAATGTCTTCCTGCCTCCTCTCTTATTAAAACAGAACTGTCATTTTTATATCAATGCTCCATCCCCTTATTTGCACCCTCCACCTCATCTTTTGTAAATATCCCTGGTATTCCCTAGATTAGCAGTTCTCCAGTTGTGATCTGCAAACCTCTGCAGGTCCCTGAGACTCTCAAACCTGTTCTTCCCAACTTCCCCCACCCTCTCTCATCCATGTTCAGTTAACATTAAGTGCCAATGAAATCCTGGGAGTCGTCTTGACTCTTCCTTCCCCTCAGCACCTTCAAATCCAGCACTAACGCTTGTTCTACTGCTATCCTAATCAACACCTGAATTTTTCTCCCCACCTCTATCTCAACCACTGTCTTCTTTCCCCAAACTTGCATGAAGGTCACCTAACGTGGTTCCTTGCTTCTGCTCATATCTCTCAAATCCATTCTCCACACAACAGCCAGTCAGCTCTTATAACCCCATATCAGTCCGTATCATTCCCCCCAAAGAGTTGTTTGAAAGCTGTCCACTGCTTATAGAAACAACCCCATAAGGAGCAGCAAACACTGTCTCCTGCTTCCCTCTCTCTCCCATCTCACACCTTCCATTCAGAGCAGCCGCTCTCTGCTGTGGAGCGCTCCAAGCCCCTTCTCCTCCTGGCTTTGGCACCTGTTCACTCTGCCTGGAATACCTGTTCGCCAGCTCCTCAGATAATTGGCACATTCTCATTCCTTGAGTCCCTGACTCAAATATCTTCCTCAGAGAGACCTTCCCTGACAACCCTGTCTTAAATGGCCTCCTTGGATTACTTTCTATCATATACCTGATTATTTTCTTCATGACATCTATTATAACCCACAATTATTTATCATCTGCCTCCTCAGCTAGACTGTGAACTCCATCTTATTTTTCTTAGTTATCCCTGCATTTCCTGCACCCAGAACAACGCTTGGCCCGAAATCAGGTACTTGATCAACGTCTATTAATAAAGAGGGTGAATGAATAAGTTTTTTAATATTTGTGTGCTGGTCCCTTGGCTATGTTCTTTGAATGCATTACCTCATTTAATCACTGTAACAATCTCATGAAGTATGATTACTATTATCTTCATTTGACCAAAGAGGAAATGGCAGTTGAGAAGAGGTACTTGCTCAGTCACAGAACTCATATTGACAGTCTTTGACAGCTCAGTCTGCCATAACCAAACACCATATATGGGGTGGCTTAAACAATGAAATTAATTTTCTCACGGTTCTGAAGGCTGTAAGTCCAAGATCAAAGTTCCAGCTAATTTGGTTTCTGGTGAGCCCTCTCTTTCTGGCTTGCAAATAACCACCTTCTGACTATGTCTTCAAATGACTTTTCCTCAGCGCATTGCACATAGAGAAAGAGAGAGCTTTTTAGTGTCTCCTAAAGACACTAATCCTACTAGATCAAGACCCCACCGTTATGACCTCATTTAACCTCAGATATTTCCTTAGAGACTCTAACTCCAAATATAGCCACACCAGGGCTTCAACATATGAACGGGGGTGGGGGGTGGGGGGATGGATGACACACTTTCAGGCCCTAATACTGAGAGAACCAGGATTCAAATCCAGACCTGTCCAATTCAAAAACTCTTCTTTGTATAATTTTGCCATTTTGTTGTATGTGGGCCCCTAGCTCTGTCTATCCTGAACCTTTACTCATCAGGCTTCATATATTGCCAGGAGTTGCTTGTCTGGCTCTCTCATGGTACACACCTTCCTTGGAGTTAGGTGGCAAGGATGCCAAGCCTGGGTTTTCTCTGGAGCCAATAGCTTGACCATTCTGGATGTGCCTCCATTTTTCCATCAATGGAAAATGAACAGTAACAGAGGATACTTCTGTGAATTTCCTTCAAGTGGTAAGGAGGAGAAGAAAGCTGTCCTTATGTAAGTCCACTGAATGTTTTGGAGCAAACACCGCATGATTCCAATCTCTTGTTGTTATGAATATTTCCCTGAGTAACATTAACAGCTGCATGGATAGGGTGCAAGAACGCTGCCTCCACCCCAGCATGGTGAGACAGCCTGTGGGAACGGCACTTATATGACTGTGACTGATATTTTTCCCTTCTTCCTCCTGTTGAATCATCAAACTTTTGTTTTGTTTGAATTAAGCATTTTTCTGTTTGGCTCATTTGCTTACAGGCTGGGAGGAATTGCCCCAAGGGAATCATTCCAGTAGGTGGCCTGATCCCACTGAGATGGGTGTCACCCTGTCTGGAAGTTCTCAGACATGTAATTAATCCACTCATGATCAGTGGACATCTGATGATATACTGAAGAACAACAATAATAATTACAACAATAACAGTCATGGCTGCTACACTTATACAGCACTAACTGTATACCAGGCACTGTCATGAGCACTACATGGATAGCAGTCCACTTACTCTCCATAGTAACCACACCTAGAAGTAAATGATACCACTAGGTAGGTACTATAGTAATCATTCCCACTGTTACTAAGCAAATGAGCTGGGATGTGAACTGAAGAACCCTGGGTCTAGAGCCTGTGCTCTAAACCATAATGCAAGTCTCCTCTTGACGTCTGTTTTCCTCCCTGCCTGTCCTGTAGTCCCAAGTGCTGGTAGATGGGGCCATCCCCAAGGGCAGGGAAAGGAAGGGCAGTCCTCCATGGCTGGGAGTAAAGTCAGGGCATGCTGTTCTAGGATTAAAAGCAGAAGCTGTAAGTCTTTGTGATCTTCATTCACCCCCTACAAGGGTTATATGGTTGGTGGTTCTCCAGGGCTCCCAGATCACCCTATATTTTCCCTCCCTTAGCACTAAACAGCCTTCATCAGGATAATTAACTCGTTATCTCCTCCTGGAGGCAGTGAGTTCCAGCAAGGCAGGGATGATATCTAGGTCAAGTAGGGTCCCTCAACAGCAGGAGGGCCAGGACCTAGTCCATCACGGCCCCAAAACAATCACTTAGGGAATAGGCATTCTTGAATGAGTAGATGTAAAAGGCTAGGAAACACAATTCATTAGCACTGGTATAATGGTCTTTGAATATTTGTGATTTCTGTATCATTTATTTCCTTCTAGCAAAGACCCTCAAAGTTTAATCATTTGAGGAGTTTAGTTCTCAGGCCCCAAAACCTTGAGATTCTGATTCATTTGGTTTGGGTGTTTTTTTGTTGTTTTGTTTTTTTAATATTTTATTTATTTATTCATGAGACACACACACACACACACACCGAGAGAGAGAGAGAGAGAGGCAGAGACACAGGCAGAGAAAGAAGCAGGCTCCATGCAGGGATCCCGACGTGAGACTCGATCCTGGGTCTCCAGGATCAGGGCCTGGGCTAAAGGCAGTGCTAAACCTCTGAGCCACCCGGGCTGCCTGTGGGTGGTTTTTTAAAGCATTTTACTGGAATGTAATGGGCAAAAAGAAAATTATATATATTGTAAGCATATAGCTTGTTGAATTTTCACAATCTGAATATACCTTTGCACCCAGCAACTAAGTCAAGAAACAGAATGTTATCAGAAGAGTTTTGAGGGATGCCTGGGTGGCTCAGTGGTTGAATATCTGCCTTCAACTCAGGGTATGATTCTGGATTCCCCAGGATCAAGTCCTGCATAAGGCTCTCTGTGGGGAGCCTGCTTCTTCCTCTGCCTATGTCTCTGCCTCTCCCTGTGTCTCTCATGAAGAAATAAATAAATAATTTAAAAAAAAAAAAGAGTTTTGAGAGTCTCAAACAATTCCAATCATTTTCTTTTTTTTTTTTTAAAAATGGTCTCCAAGGCAAACTTGGAAGCCATGCATTCAAGATAGAAGTATTCTTTTTTTTTTTTTTAATTTTATTTATTTATGATAGTCACACAGAGAGAGAGAGAGAGGCAGAGACACAGGCAGAGGGAGAAGCAGGCTCCATGCACCGGGAGCCTGACGTGGGATTCGATCCCGGATCTCCAGGATCGCGCCCTGGGCCAAATGCAGGCGCCAAACCGCTGCGCCACCCAGGGATCCCAATTCCAATCATTTTCATGAAGGTCCCTTGAGTGCTGAGAAACTCTGTAAGAGTGATTAGCAGTAAAATGCCTTAAAACTCTGTGTGAGCTCCTGTCTACCTCTTTTTTCTTTTAAGATTTTATTTATTTATTGAGAGACAGAGACACAGACAGTAGAGGGAGAGAGAGCACATGAGCTGGGGGGAGTGGCCGAGGGAAAGGAAGGAGTAGGCTCTCCACTGAGTGGGGAGCCGAACATGGGGCTTGATTCCAGCACCCTGGAATCATGACCAGAACCGAAGGCAGATGCTTAGCCGACTGAGCCACCCAGGTGTCCCTCTTGTCTACCTCTCTGAGGACATCAAGGACAAGAGAACTGAGAAGGGACTCCCAGGGACTCAGGGGGAGGCATTGGGCTTAGAGTGGGGGTCTAAAGGGTCAACTGAGTCACCAACTGGCCTTCAAGATGTAAGAGAAGCAGAGCTCATAAACTTCTAATAATATCTGAAAAGGGTTCCTGAACATTCAGTGAGAGAAAAATCCAGGGATGCCAGGTGAAGGCCTCCAGGTTATTAAACTGCTAAAGCAAACAAGCTTTCAAGGCAAAGGCACAGGGGCCTCGTGGACCTTCATCATTGAGCCATCAGTTTCCAAAGGGATGTGTGTTCCTCCTACAGTCCCATCTGAACCAGACTGGAAAGAGGTCTTCAGAAATCATTTCCCAATCTTAATCCCTCTCCCCGCTCTCCCTGTCTCACTCTTCCTCTCCCTCCTCCACCCCACACACATGCACACACACCCAAGACTTGCTTTGGAATGTTCTTTCCCATGCTCCCATTAAGGTCTTTCAGTATAGGTCAAACTCATTTTGATTCTTGAAATACCTCTGTCTTTTTCCTCCTATTTTTCCCTTCAAAATTTTTTGATTCCCGATGTTCAGATCTAACGACAAAACTAGAAGTTGTGAACCTGACCATCCACCAAAATAAAAATATTGAGTGTTGGGAAACAGAAGGCATGATCCTGCTTAGCCCTTCATGGCCCATCTGCAGATTTGCAGAGGTCTGAAGTCAGCCTAAGCAATCCAGGCGGCATCAGAAGGTTTCCTCCTACATTTCCCGTCCTCCAGAGCCTCACCTTTTAACAAGTAGGAATTTAGACTGGGGAGGAAGGGGCTATCATTTTGGCATTCAACCTCAAATAGTTTCTCTGGTTTTCTACTGTGCAATCATTAACAATTTTTCCAACGTTAAGATGATTGAAAAGTTGTATATTCAACAGAGGGTTGGACCTTTGCTTCTGTTTACTGACTATGGCTCCTGAATTCCTTTTCCCAGAGCTTGTTTTCTGTGGGAAAGGAGTTTGAGACATTTCAGAATAAGATTGGAAAGGAGTTACCCAGGCCTCAGATTCAGATGATTCAGATGAGTAAGCTTTCTGAATAATTCCTTGTCTCTCAGCCAATCAGGAGCCAAAACTAGTTGCCATCCTGTGATCCTAAGAAAGCTAGACTACAGGCCATTCCCAAAAAGTCACACTGAGTGCACTTTTCCCAACCTACCATCCATTCACCCAATCACTCAGCCATTCACTCATTTATTTAACAGATTGTCACTGAGTTTTTGTACAGTGTGTCAGGCATTATGCCAGGTACAGGTGGCCAAACGCAAGCTCTTTTTCTTGTCCCTTCTTTTAATTCTGGATGGGGGCCATTTAAATAAAAGAAGGGAATACAGATCACTAAAATCATCTTTTTCCCCCTCCAGCTCCCTCTAGTCTTCCCAGTCCCCAGTTGGAAACCTGCAAAATTGAGTAAAAGTGATTCTCTGCCAGCCAGGGTCTTCTCTCAGCATTGTTGTTAACAGCTGTGCTTCTTTCAGGAAGATCCTTAGCAGCCTAATGAGAGCCAAGAGGCTCCTGGGCTTTGCAAATCAAACTGACATATTGCTGCAAGCCTTCAGCCCCACAGGGCTTGTTGGTGGTTACAGGAAGGCTGGGCTCTGGCCAGACCAGCGTACCAGTCTGCTTTGCCGAATCAAAAATCAAGTGTTCCACCAGGATTGTCTTTTCTCATTTTCAAACTTTTGATCTTGTGCTAAATTACATGTTACAGTAATTTGTATCAGCAAGGTGATGATTATTCTGGAAAGGTGAAAGAGCAGCTTTGCCATATGTTTAAAAATATGCAGTGTTTGTGTGTTTCTTTTGTTTTTGTTTTTTGTTTTTCACTAATAACTTGATTCGAGCTGCATTTGTGCCTTTAACAACTTTTCTTTTTTTTTTTTGTAAGAATTTTTTTTCTTTATTTATTTATGATAGTCACACACAGAGAGAGAGAGAGAGAGAGAGAGAGAGGCAGAGACACAGGCAGAGGGAGAAGCAGGCTCCATGCACCGGGAGCCCGACGTGGGATTCGATCCCGGGTCTCCAGGATCACGCCCTGGGCCAAAGGCAGGCGCCAAACCGCTGCGCCACCCAGGGATCCCTAACAACTTTTCAAATTGACATTTTCAACATTATAAAAAGACCCCAAATTTGTAAGTTTCATAATGGGATTCCTCACTTTTTCATAATGTAGTTCAGGTGTACATACCTGACTTTCGAGGAAATTCGTTATGTGAAGATAGATATGCACTCCTTAAAGTGGGGGGCGGGAGGGGGGAAGATTCACTTTACAGATTGATGGATTCACTTCACAGAATGAGCCTTTTCTCTACCAAAGGTATGTCCATGGAGGTTTCTGAATGAGGTATGCTTTCCTATTGTGCTTAAACACTTTGTAAAATTTTAATTGAAAAACACCATTTAGACATCACCTGTACCGTGTAAAGTGAAAACTACTCAGTTCAGGCAAATGGCCCTATGTTATTTTTACAGCTCTTACCCCGTTTCAAATGGAATACAAATGACTTGTCAACATCTGGCTGGCATTCAATGCTCTGCCTAGATGGTTCTGAAGCAACACTTATACTTACTTCAAGACTTAGGTCAATGATTTGTCCTCTGCCCAGCCCTCTCAGACAATTCTCTCCTCTTTCCCAGACTTGAAATCCCTCTGGCACTTATGTTGTGTTTCTACTGCCCAGTTTGAGTACTGCCCTAGAAATAGCCTTGGTTTTATTCATTTTATGAGCTCAGCTATGTGCCAGATTCTTGAGCAACTTGCCTGCAAAAATTATTACAGTTGACAAAATGGGATGAGGAGCCATCAGTGTTCTGAATCCGTATCTTTTTGTTAGCAAGAATTCATCAGAATGAGACCTGATTTTGGTCACACGGCAATGTTTTACAGTGGCCTACAGTTAGGCTGTCTTCATGAACATGAATAATAAATTATTAAAATACTGGTAGAAAAGACCAGATATGGGTCTAAGCCAATCTGCAACAATCTCTTAGAGCAGAGGGATTGCTTTAGGAATGTGCAACAGGAAGTGGGGCCAGGATGTTGATTGGAACTTGTAGGAAAGACAAACTTTCTCTTTCACCACATTTAATTGTCAGGAAACGTAAATTAGTAGCTTCTGGGGGCTGCCATAAAGTGAAATCAGCACAGAAGAGAAACTGAGTGGTAGGGAAGCCAAAGTCCCGATGATGTCATTGGAGCCCTAGGTATACCTATTTTCTGTACTTTTCAGTGAAGTGAATGAGTAAATTCACTTCTCTGTGTAGGCAAGTTTGTATGGACTTTTCATCATTTGTAAATGAAAGACTCCTGACTCTCCCCTTCCCAACTGGTGGACTGGTCTTCATATCAGCTACCAAGAACTATGATTTCTTTATCCAAAATATCTCATATTCATCGGCTGATCCCCACCTCAATGCTCATAATCTAGTTCACATTCTCATGACCTCTCACTTGAAAATGCAGTCTCTTAGTTTGTCCCTCAGGCTCCACTTTCTCTCCTTCTATCTTCCCAGAAGTTGCCCAATTTATCCTCAATAAGCACAGTTATAATGAAGACACTCACTCCACTGCCAAAAAACTTTTGCTGACTCTCCACTGCCTACTGAATTTAACAAAATAAAACAAAAACCTAGTCTTACCCCCTGTGTGTCTCCTTTACTACTCACATGGAACACTTCACCTCTGATACTTCCGACCACCAATCATGGGGGTAGGCGTTTCCCCACACCAAGCAGTTTTCCATGACATCAGCTGGGTGTCCTACAATTTAATTAAATTCTGACACTATCTACCTGGAAATAGTGTCAAATCCCATAGGTTAAAGGCTCAGTCCTACAAAATTGCCACCCCCATTTTGATGCTGATTGCAAGTAGTAGGTCCCCAAGATTTCCTTGACCTTCTTCTCAAGTTTGTTTAATTTGCTAGAGTGGCTCACAGAACACAGGGAAACATTTACTGTGACAAAAGTATTAATGGATATAATAAAGGATGCAGATGAACGGCCATACATAGGGCAAGGTCTGGGAGGGTCCTGAGTGCAGTAACTTCTGTACATGTGGAGTTGGGGTGTGCTCCAGATATATGAATATGTTCACCAATCTGAAAGCTCTCTGAACCTCATGCTTTTGATGGTTTATGGAGGCTTCATCATTCAGGCATGACCAATCATTCACTCAGTTTCCAGACTTCTCCTTTCTCATGAGAAATAGGGGGCTACACATGCCAAACTTCTAATCATGCCTTGGTCTTTCTGACCACCAGCCCTCACCCAGGAACAATCCTGGAGCCCACTCAGAGTCCCCTCATTAGAACAAAAGACACAGGCAGCCCGGGTGGCTCAGTGGTTTAGCGCCACCTTCAGCCCTGGGCTGAAATCCTGGAGACCCTGGAGACCCTGGATTGAGTCCCACATCGGGCTCCCTGCATGGAGCCTGCTTCTCCCTCTGCCTGTGTCTCTTCTCTCTCTCTCTCTCTCTCTCTCTCATTAATAAATAAATAAATAAATGAAATCTTAAAAAAAAAAAGGAACAAAAGACACTCCTATCACTCAGGAAATTATAAGGGTTTCAAGAGCCTTGTGTTAGGAACTGAAGTCCAAGACCAAATAGAATAAAAGATGCTCCTAGTGTTCTGATTACTTAGGAAATTGCAAGTTTTTGAGGCGTTTTATTTCAGGAACTGGGGCAGAAGCCAATATATATATATATTTTCTATTATCTTACACCTACTGAATAAAGGTCAGATTTCTCAGCCTTACATTTCTAACCCCTCTATAATCTGGCTGCAATATCTACCTTTCCAACTTTTATTTCTACTGTAGTTCTATGCTACTGATACTCAAGGATTATGCATTCTGATTGAATATTAAAGTCCTCAGAGCAAGTCTGAGGTAGAGCCAAGGTGAACTTGCTATTCCCATGTCCAAAGCTCCCTACTCCCTCATCAAATGGCACCTTGTCCTAAGCCTTCCCTACTCCACAGCTGGGAGTCACATCAATTCCCTTATCTCTTACAGCCCCTTATCTCTTCACTCCTTAGGACTTTACCTCTCACTTCCTCTTATCTTCCTATATTTTATCACAGCTACTGGGGATTTATTCTATCTTGTCTTTAGAAGTTTTCCATCCTAGATAGCTACCTCTTTCAGATAGGGTCTGCTTGGGCTTCATATTGTGTGCACCCTGTACAGTAATGTTTCACATATATTTATTGAATTGGTATAAATAAATGAATGGGGTTGTTTATTTTATTTTTTAAAAGATTTTATTTATTTATTTATGAGGAACACACACACAGAGAGGCAGAGACACAGGCAGAGGGAGAAGCAGGCTCCATGCAGGGAGCCCGATGTGGGACTCAACCCGAGCACTCCAGGATCACGCCCTGAGCAGAAGGCAGATGCTCAACCGCTGAGCCACCCAGGCATCCCAAAAGAGGTTGTCTAATAGATTCTTAGGAAACTTGCTTTTTAGTGGATAAAAAAATAACTTATAAATAACCTATCCATATATAACCATATCCCATTGGAGTACATGAGGGTGCTTAAAATATGGTTTTCTTAAGTACTGAATTTCACATTTTTGCATTATTAATTTTCTGGCACAAAAGTAAAATTTAGGTGAATCTTTGGCAAAGCCTTAACAATTCTAAATTATCATCTGGATAATGATCATGCCCCACACATGAGTGTGATTGAAAAAGTATCTTATGGCCAACAGTTCTCATTGAACCAAGTTAATAGACACAATAATATGCATCTAAGTTGTGTGTTATAGTTTGCAAAATGTTTCTATGGATATTACTCCATTCTTATTTCACAACTTGTGAGATTAGTAGGATAAGAATCATCAGCCATGTTTACCAACAAGGAAAAAGTGAGGTCTAAGAGAGGCTAAGCAACCAGCAATTTCCATAACTAAGTAGATGATAGAACCGGGACTAAAACCCAAGATCTCTCACCACCACCCCATTCAGTGATCTTGCAATTATTCCTTGTAGCTCACCTCAGGCTAACTAAGGCAACTCATTCCCTTGAGAGTGGTGGATTTAATAAAGGTCTTATGACCATTGATTCTGACCATTTCCATATGCGGAGAGGCCTAAGGAGGGGCATAAATTTCTTCCTCCCAAAAGGGAGACATAGGAAGAGAAGCCCCCCCCTTTTTTGTTCTCCTGAATGTAATTATATATGGTGTCTGCTTGTTTTTTCTCCCTCCATCTTGCCACAAGCCTAAGAGTAGAGACAATGCAGAAAAGCATAGAGGCAAGAGAAGCAGAGTGCCACTCACCTGGAGCCACACCCTATGCTTGAACTTCTTGATATGTGAGATACTCAATTTCCTTATTTTTTAAGCCAGTGTGAGTCAAGGTTTTCCATTACTTGTATCTAAAATCATCCCAGCACAAACAATATTAATTTAATATAATTTAATATTAATTTAACTTTATGATATATAGATTTGGGGTAGAGTGTCCTGGGTTTGAATTCCCTTTCCAACACTTCAAACTAGAAATGTTACTTAACCATCTGTAACTTAAGGGTTATTTGGTTACATGCAATAAGTAGTGGGATGTGTCTGGTACATGGTAGATAATACACAGTGACTATTGTTAAGGTGAACTCTAACCATACCAATGTCATAAGCTCAGTGCAGAGCCTGACATGAGATTCGATCTCACAACCCTGAGATCATGACCTGAGCTGAAATCAAGAGTCAAGGCTTAATGACTGAGTCACCTAGGTGCCCCCCTCCCAAATATATACATGTGTATTTTTTTTCTTTTCTTTTCTTTTCTTTCTTTCTTTCTTTCTTTCTTTCTTTCTTTCTTTCTTTCTAGAGAGAGAGGGGGGGGAGGGGGAAAGGCAAGAGAGAAGAGAATCTCAAGGAGGCTTCATGCTCAATGTGGGGCTCCATCTCATGACCCCAAGATCATGATCTGAGCCGATATCAAGAGTCTGGTGCTTAATTGACTGAGCCACACAGGCACCCCCCAAAAAATTTTTAATCCATAATTTTCACAAAACAACTTTATTGGTTCGCTCATCCTTTTTCCTCTAGTCAGGCAGGCATTAGAGCAGTACAAGGGTTGATTCCTATCAAGCTTAGATCAAGAAAACCCAACCTCTGAGTGAACCTCATTTTCCCAAAGCTTTGAGATCATTGGGCAGGGGATGAAAGGGTTGGTAATAAAATCACTATTGGAGCTAAGGTTGGGGGGCTGCTACCAAGGTTGGAATTTGCCTTGAAGTCAGCAATCAACTCTTCAAAGAGTAGTCTAATAAATCAAAAACTTGTCATTTATTTGTTTTTAATTTTCCTGCAGAAAGGTTTTAAGGATTTAATAGTTTAATTTTATTGCACTGTAACCAAAAGAGAGAGAGGGAGATACATTGCTATCTCTTGTCCTGAAAGGGAAGGTAGCTAGACTAACCTCACTTTACCAATATGCTATTTATACAATGGTGAAGTCATCGTAGTTTAGGACTGGGCTGGGCCTTCCTGGGTCTTCCCAGATTAGAGCCGAGTGCCTTTTTCGTTTCAACATTAAAACAAAAAATACCATGGCATCTTGGAATGACTGGTGTCACATGGCTAAGAAGCATATTGGCAGCATAATCCCCAAACCACTCTGTTACCTAAGATCCTTCTGTTTGATGGAGTGGACTCATCACTTATCTGGAGAGTATGCCCTTCCTCTGACTATACACAGTTGTCCGATGAGGGCCTCTGCCAGCCTTGAGTAAAGAGACACATCTTTGTACCCCAGGAAAAGCCAGAGGACCCAAGCTCAGGTCCACTAGGAGAGTGTGAGGTTCAGGAGTGTAGTGACTTCAGAGCCACTTATTAATAGTGTTGGTTCATGTCTTGATTTTTCAGGTATAGGGGCAATAATGTGAACAACCATTTACAGATGCCACAGGATCTAGAGGCTCAGTGTTCTTCTCACTAATTTTAGTCTGCCGGAAACCCGGATAAAAAGTCACTCCTCCTTGAAGGAAGTCCCTACCTGCAGCTGCTGGTGTCAGTACAGGAATCTCCTCCCAGCATGACCTTCATTGCTCTCCAGAGCCCGGCACCCTCCAAACTTGCACTTCCTCCAAGAGCACAAGCTGCTGCAGAGGGTAGCTCTGTGGCCACCAGCTCCGACAACCCCTTGACGACAACCCCTTGACTTCGTGAGGGTAAGTTCCCCACCCCACCCCCCAGGCTCCTATGAAAGGGCTTTCTCTTGCATCAGCTTCCCTGGTTCAGGCAGAGAGCTAGCCCTGCAAGGCACTCTGCAGGCTTTGAAGTGAAAAGAACAAGGGTGATTATTCTTGCGGTTTCCCTCATCTGTGTACCAAGGGCAGCAGGAGCCAGGTGATCCTGTGTTTGAAATAAAACAGGTTACTGATCTGAAAGAACAGGAAGCAAATTGCTCTGTAGACACAAACCCTCCTGCTTTACCCTCTGGCCGGCCATCCTGAATTTGCTTTCAAAACATGAGAGATAGAGGCCATTCCCAGGCATGGCTGTGGGGTGCTGGTCCTGGAGAGCTGGCTTGATTTTTTAGTAACTCCCTTTTCCACCGAGGGGAAGGAAAACCAGAGGCCTGAAGTTGTACCTAAGAAGTGCCAGGCCATCTGCTGAAAACGAAATAAGTTTCAGATTTAGCTCTTTGGCTTTTCGGCCTGTTTTCAAGGTCAGATTGACTGACGATGTCAGTCAAAGCAGCCAAACTAGCTTTCCTCTTGTCTCCATTCAAAAGGGCTCCCCATCACCCATAAAATATTTTCTATGTGGGGTCTTGCTACAATAAGTGGGGTTTTGTTCCAGATGTGAAAGGGCTACCGAGTAACCAACACAAGATCTCTTCCTCAATTAGCTTTTATAGTAGTAGCTATCCATAGAGTTGAGTAAATAATAATAGTAATAATAATAATAATAATGCTAAGTAACTAATCTGACTAGAGAACTAGGCACCATACAGCAGGTTACAATTTTGATACATTTCCTAATTTAATCCTCACTATGATCCTCTGAGAAAAGCATTGTCACTACCCTATTTTGCAAATGAGGAAACAGAGGCTTTCCCAGTGTGTTGGCTACTTTCTGCCCACTCCCCAACCTCTCCAACCCCCCACCCCCACCCCGACCCTGGCAATTCCCCTACCTTCTCTGCCTTGCTCTGTATCCACAAGGCTGAGCTTTGCCCATGACACTACCACCCAGCTCTGCTATGAGCTGAGTTTGGCAGGCTCCAGAGATCAGAGGGTAGGAGGAGAAGAGGTTGGGTGTTTATGTCCCACTCCATCCCTCCTCCATGACGGTTTCCTTGCAATGGCTGAGGCCACCATGCAGCTCTGGCCATAGGTTCCCTCTGAGGAGGTCACCTCTTGGGGCTACAGCATTTCCTTCCATCTCCCGCCTTAACAGTGGTGATGACTTCTCTCTGTTGCCAGATGTTGGGTGCCCTCTGTCCTTGTGTCTTCCTCAACCCTGTTCTCACCTCTACACGTAGCTACTTCCTGAAGTCTCTTCCTTTGAATCAATCAAGGGCAAATTGTGTTCCCAACAAGACTGCCAACTGACACATCCAGTAAAAGAAGTGCCGACCAGAGGTTCAAACCCAAAATATTCAGTGGTTGGGAAGAGGAAAGGTAAACTGATCATAAAAGAAATAAAATTAAAAGAGCCGTAAGAAAGTTGTAGGAAGTGGTATGGAAAAATCAAAGACCAACAAAAATACTTCGTAGAGGATGAGCCATTGTGCTAGACTTTTAATATATGAGTGGAATTGAGACAAGCAGATATGAAGAAAAGAGTTGCAAATGCAAACAAAAGCACTGATACAGAAAAGCACAAACCACATTTTGGGAACAAAACTGGTTTAGGGCCATAAATGGAGCAAACTTATGGATAGTGTTTCTCAAACTGTGTCCTACAAAACTCTACTGTTCAATGAATGTTCTACCATATTGAAAAAAAAAAAAAAAAGAGTCCACAGTCAAATAAGATTGGATAACTTTGATATAAAGGAACTTATCTAGGTTTCTCCACTCAGGACTTCTCAGAGCATTTGAAAGGCCAATATGCATATTTGACTTTTTTTTTTTCCCATGGATAATCTATTTTAACATCTTCTAGAAGTGTGGGAGGAAATAGTTTGGGAAACATGTATTGTCCAATAAGATTTACAATCTTGTGGGAGTCCCAGGCAGACCAATTCAGAATGCACTGTGGCAGCCAGAAGTCAGAGCATATTCCAAAGTGTTCTGCAGAAAGTCAATGGGAATGTTACAAACTGTGAGCAAATATACTTAAAACGCCATCATGTAGCCATAATATGAGTCATGAAATGTAACAAGCAGCCCAAATGGAAACTGAATGTGTTATCCTGACATGCCCTATAAGGGTAAGAATGGTGGAAGGCATCAAATAGAAATTCGGATTTATATCCTGGAAAACACTAGAGCCCTAATGGTAAAATTTTATACGCAATGTGTTCTGCTGCTAGTGACAAGCATGCCAAAGGGTCTCAGACCTGATATTTTAAGCAGATTAGAATTTCACTTATTAATTTGTTCAATTGTTTGTTAGTAAAAATCAATTGAGTCTTTACTATGAGCTAGGTTCTCCACTAAACTATAGAGGAAAAACCACAAAGACAAGAAAGAAAAACAAGACAGAGTTTCTGCTGATAAAGAGCTCAGGACCACTTGAACATATAAATATGTACAGTTGACCCTTGAATCATGCCAGGGTTATGGGGTGCTGTATCCACAGTACTGTACTGTATTTATTGAAAAAATCTGCATGTAAGTGGATCTACATAGTTCAAACCAGTGTTGTTTAAAGGTCAGCTCTAGTTACAATTTATGATACGTCAATACGATTCACTAAAAGTATAGAGGATGAGCTTATATATCTAGCAATGAAGGATTTGGAAAGCCCAAGAAAAGAGTTGATATTTGAGTTTGAAGACAAGTAAAATTTGCCATAGGAAAAAAGAAGAAAACTCTTGAATGACATTGATTTTTACCATCCAGAACCCCATATTTAGCCATATAAAAGACTGAAAAGAAAAAATCCAGTATAGATAAATATAAACATAAAAACAAAGGAATTCCACCCTCCAAATGCCTTTTAAAGTTACAGAGATTTGGGGGAAATTTTTATTACATAAAGGTAAAGAGAATATCAAAAGATTATTAAGGTCTATTTCAAGGTCAACAGCTCTGCTGCTTCTCGAATTAAAGGGAGAAAAAACCTTTATCTTCCCTTTTGTTCTTGCTCACAAGATCCAGTAAGCAAGTCAGAGTACATCAGAGAAGCCGAGGGCTGGCCTCTGGAGACTTTCTGAATTGAACCAGAGAAAATGAGAAACACATAGTTATTTCAAAATGTTTCTAATTTTTCAGTTTAGAATAGTGCCCACAGTTTACAGGAAATTGCTAGTGCCAAAGCCTGTTTTTCTTCCTGATAATTTTAAATTGCTATATTCTTTTAAGTAGGATTAGAGTAGAGCTTTTCTTTGCTGTGCGGCAATTTTTTTAAGGGCACCATGTGTACTGATGCAACAATTTACAGCTACTTTCCATATTAACCTTTTACATATTGTACCTTCACATTTATATTCAGACTGTGCTTATATTTCTAAACACTTCTAAACATTACTCTAAAAATGAGTAATCTAAACTTAACAAAAGAGGAATTTTTAAAAAGTTTAAGTGTGATGTAAATACAGTTGTTTTATTAAATGCTATAAAGATTGGGGTTTTTTGGTTGTTCTTTTTGCTAGCTTGTCAAAAGACTAAGGTTAATTATAGGAGTTTGTTGTGGTTCTATTTTTTACCATGTAAGATTTTAAATCCACCAATATAAGAAAAAATCTGGTTTTGCCCTCAAAAACCCTGACAAACATGCAGACCTGGTAATATCAGTGGCTCAATAGATGTTTGCAGAATAAATAACTGATGGTACCACAGGGGAGCATGGAAGAGGAGACAAAAAAATTACAACCTTGGCTCCCATTTGAATCTATAATTTTTCCTAAATTCAATTCTAAGAAACTCTTTGTTGCTACAGACCAGAGTTATAAAAGAAAGACTTGAGAGTGGTTGAACAGGAATCCTGATAATTTCTTCTTAGAAAGCCTGAATTAAACTTTTTAGCATCAATGCTACACCAGTTTGACTGATTGATTGATTCATTCATTCATTCAACATATTTTAAAACACTTATTAAGCATGCACAACAGTGGTAGTAGTAATTATAATACCGTTAATACCAGGTAAGTTCAATTTATTTTGTGCCGAGCCCATGCCATGAGCTTTGTACTGATTGAATCCTTACAATAGCCCTAAAGTAGCCCACACAGATGAAAAAAAATGAGTCATTAAAAGTCACCTATTTGTCCATGGCCACCCAGAGACTAAATGAATTTGAAATTGGATCCAAGTAAGTCTGATTCCAGGGTTCCATATGTTTTGCTATGCCAGGATCCCATGATAGGGGTGCCCGACAGATAGCAAAACACATAGATTATCCTCCTGCAAGGATTCCAGGGTCATAGACTCAAAGGCTGTAAGAGCAGGTGATCTAGGCTCTCTTCTTACAAATGAGAAATAAGGCTGGCAAGTGAAGTGATTTACCCAAGGTCACATAGACGGGTTTAGAATGCCATCCCTACACCCCACCATCTCTCCTCTGTTGTCTCTCATTTCATCTCTCACTACACGGAGCTGGCAAGACCTCCTTAACTGAGTAAACTTCTAGGTCCATATTATCTACCACAGAAGAAGCCACATTATGGCCAGAGAAACCATATGGGAATTATTTTTAAGTATATAAATATATCCTCTTAGAAATAATCCTCATTGATAACTTTCGAACAGACTTAAATTGTTGAGACTGCATATGGATCTTAGATTCATGAAAAACTGCATTTAGCAGTTTTGATTTAGAGTTGGTGTTGGGTCTCTCACCTACCTGCTACTCTAAGCTTCCAACCATCTTTCAGCCCCATCTTGCCTGATACTCTAAAGCCATTTAACAGGACATTACTTAGTGATGGCAGATTTGGAACAAAAGGAAGATAGAATCCACTGAAACAATGTTTAGAGCTGGAGCGACATCAGCAGCTGATTCAACCTCCTTATTGTAAGCTCGAGAAAAGGCAAGTCAGGGAAGCAACACAACATAATGAGAAAAAGAGTCCACCAGTTAGTTCACTGGAGACCAGATTCTTACTAGCAGATACCCTGTATTGCAAAGCTTCAGTTCCACCTACGGATAAAGTATGTCTGTGATTGGGGGCTAATGAAAGGCCTGAATATGATTTGAGGAAGCTCAGGCATTGTTGGAAAATAACTTACCTACTGCCACAAAGAAGCTTGATTCTCTTGCAGAAGAACTTGACTTTTTTGAGATCAATTTACTACCACAGAAGTCAATATGGCCATGGTTTATAATTGGGATGTAAAAGAAAGAATAAGGGAAAAAAAAAAAAAGACACTTCTACCAAGAACAAAGCATAATGCTGGCAATTAGAAATGTGGTTCTGTTTTCCAAACATGTTATTTTGAATATCCCAAAGTTTATCCCTAAAGGTTTACGTGACTTTGATTTTTTAACAGCAAGAATTATAATTAGAACTCCTTTAAAAAGACTTTAAAAAGATGAATGAAAAAGATGATGAAAGAGTGGGACAGACTGGGCAGAAGTCACAGCCACGTTACTCAGTAGTGTAACACTGGGTATCTTACTCAACCACTCTGGACCTCAGTCTTCTCACCTGCAAAATGGGGATAATCCTCATCTCTATTTTTTTGTTTGTGTACAATAAAGTGTATTTCACACTACCTGGCACATAGTATGCATTCAACAAACACTAGTTATAATTACTACAATCCAGTGCCAGTTCTGCTCCCTTTGTTCACACCCTGATTTGCTCATATATACAGTAGAGGAACTCAACGAGATTAAGTTTGTTAAAGCCTTGATCAGATCTTCATCTGTTAAGCTCCACCTCCATCACTTCTTTTTTTTTTTTTTAAGATTTTATTTATTTATTCATGATAGTCACATACAGAGAGAGAGAGAGAGAGAGAGAGAGAGGCAAAGACATAGGCAGAGGGAGAAGCAGGCTCCATATAGGGAGCTTGATGTGGGATTCGATCCCGGGTCTCCAAGATCGCGCCCTGGGCCAAAGGCAGGCGCCAAACCACTGCGCCACCCAGGGATCCCCACCTCCATCACTTCTTGAAAGCCAGAGTGGGAATGAATGATTCCCTCTTCGATGTTTTCTAGCTGGAGCCTGATTCAGTCTATATCTCACTTGCTCCTGTATTTGATTTCTTTTTTTATTTATATCCATAGCACACATTCCTTGAGGTGAGGGAGATCTGCTCTCCCTCTCATAGTTACCTTATACAGAGTGTGCACTTAGGAAATGTGGAGGCCTTGCCCTGAATGTATTTTCTAACAATTGAATTGCTATGCATATGAGAAGTATCTGAGAATTATGATCATAGATTTGAACTGAGTTAAGAAGCAATGAGAGTTTTGGTTTTTCTGGTTTTGTTTTTGTTTTGGGGGCTGGAGGGTAGGGCAAATACATAAAGAAAATATCTAAGCACAGCAGGAGGACATTTGCTACTTGCACAGGACATTCCTCTTGGAGGTCAAAGTCCTCTAAAGATCTGTTGCTTGTGTTCTTGTGGCAATGGCCAGGATAACCTAAGAGCTGTGAGGTAACCTCTCATCAGGAGTGGGTGGTGCTCGTTCAAGCCCTGAGTTCCCAGGGATCATTGGTAGTTACAGCTTCTTTGGGGAGGGAGCATTAGACCTGAGACTAGTTGTGGGAGTGGTGATAGGGAAGAGATGTGCTCCTGGGTCCTTTTGTGCCTCACTTTCTCTCTCTGAATGATGGGAATCATTTTATTTTCTACCATCCTATCTCCCCTAATTGTTACAATGTAATTTTTTAAACTGTCAATGTTTGTTAATGGAGCAATGAATGTTAATGTGGGTTGGGGTCCTGCTGAAAGAGTCAGTCCAAAGCAGAGCTAAGGCATGTTCTTTTCATATAACAGATGTAACAGGAGCTAACATTTGTTAAAGGCTTACTATATGTCAGGCAGTGTGCTAAGCATTTTATGTGTATTAATTCATTCTAAATCTCAAAACAACCCTATAAGGTAGTCTCCATTTTATAGAG
This sequence comes from Canis lupus familiaris, assembly GCF_011100685.1. NCBI lineage: Eukaryota > Metazoa > Chordata > Mammalia > Carnivora > Canidae > Canis > Canis lupus. The sequence goes on along the minus strand of NC_049242.1, from coordinate 12,902,757 downwards.
AAGGAAACTGAGGCACAGAAAGGTTAAGCCAAAAGCTACACAGCTAATAAGTGACCGAGCCCAGAATAGTACTTACATGGTTGAATGCCTCTGGTGCACTCTTAATTATGTTGCTATAGTGTCTTCCTGTGGCCATCTCTAATTTGGTGCCTATCACCTTGGTTTGCATGTAATAGGTGCTCAATAAATATTTGTTGCATTGGAGTAAAACTAATGAAACTCAAGCGTGGTTGAGAAGCCTCTCCCATCTTCCTCTCCTTCCAATTACAACTCCAGCTCCTCTATTAAGTAAGGAATTTGGCTTTTAAAGCTGTCTGATTGGGAGCTAGGGACCCTAGAAATCCATAATTAACTTTTTTCATAGTTTTCATGTAAAATGAATACAAACACATTCTGGGTCATTGGAATAACCATCTAATACCAAGAACTGCCTTGTGATTTCAGTGTCTATGTGAGCTGTGCCTTGGCGTCAAGAGTTACAAGTTTATCGGTTATGCTATTAAGAAAGGAATAGCACAGGGGCACCTGGTGGGCTCAGTTGGTTAAGCATCTGCCTGCGGCCCAAGTCATGATTCCAGGGTTCTGAGATGCAGCCCTGCATTGGGCTCCCCGCTCAGTGGGGAGCCTGCTTCTCCCTCGCTCTCTGCCCCTCCCCCATCATGTTCTGTTCTTACTTGCCCTGCTCTCTCTCTCTCAAATAAATTAAAAAAAATCTTAAAAGAAAAAAAAGGAATACCACAGCATTAACCTCTAAATATATTAGAGTCAAGTGAAAGCCAGATATTATAATGACAAAGGGTGTGAGCAAAGGTCAGGTTGCTGGAACAGAGGAAAGATATGAGAAAACTGTGTCGGTACCGTGCACTGGACACACCATGAGAGGGGTAAAGCCACACGGAACCCAAATGTAGCCCTATCTGGGCAGTCAGTACTACGTGATGCTGGTATAGTCGAGTAGTAAACATCACTAATTTAATGTCACTGTTTTGGGAGGGGATTTTTATATATAATCTATAAATTTGCTTTGGCTTTATTCCAGAATCGTTCATAAGCTGTAACATAAATTTCTATCTGATTTAATGTTTATATACAGTAAGTAACTTATGAAAGAAACTAAGCTAATACTGGGGAGGTTTGAGGACTTGGCCTTAAGATAGTGGAGAGTGTCCATTCCTCTCCCGTTTGAGAACCACCACACCGTAGCCCATGTGGGGGCTTTCCTATGTAAAGCTGCTTACGAACACCGACACATTAGTTGTATCATTAGCCCCTTGGTGTGAAAGAGTATAGCAGACCCTCCCTCCCTCCCTCCCTTTCTGAGAGCGGGCTTGGCGGAGGGAGAGGGCAGCTAAGGGGCCAGGCCGAAAATGTGGCCTCGGTGCACCGGGGGCAGGTCATCAATCCTCCGAACTGCGGTTCCTGATCTGTAACGCGGGGGTCACCTGCAACTTCTCCACCGCGACGGGTCACGCGTAAAGCTGGCTCACGGGGGACCGAGTAAGCGTCCTTCCTCCAAATACCGAGGCGCTGGGGAGAGGGGAGCAAAGCTCTGGCCCTGGATCCTTCAATGGCGCGGTCGCGGCGGGCAGCGCGGGCTGGCGGAGGCGGCTCCACCGGCTGGTGCGCCCCGGAAGGCTGGGGCGGTGCGCTCGGGGCCCCGCCGCCCCCCGCCGCCCTCCCGCGCTCCCGGGCCCCGCCGCCCCCCGCCGTCCCCGCCGCCCTCCCGCGCTCCCGGGCCCCGCCGCCCCCCGCCGCCCCCCGCGCTCCCGGGCCCCGCCGCCCCCCGCGCTCCCGGGCCCCGCCGCCCCCGCGCTCCCCGCGCGCCCAGCGCAGCTCTGCGTCCCTCGGAGGCACCTGAGGCCGGGGGGGGCCTCGCTCATGCCCTGAAAGCCCAGAAGCACAGTCTTCGCGACTCTTCCAATGTGCCGAGGGGCTGCCCACGCCCCAGGTACAGCCCGCGTCGTCCCCGGCTGCAGGCGGGGGTGGGGGGGGGGCGACCCCCGGGAGCGCGCGGCCCCGGCGAGCAGGCGGCGGAGCGCGGGCGGCGGAGGCCCGAAGCTGGCTCGGGAGGCTGCGGCCGAGCCCCGGGGGTGCGCGCGGCGCCGGGCGGGCCCTCGGCGGGACCCGGGCGGGCGGGAGGGAGCCGGCGCGGCGACCGCAAGGCGGCGGCACCCGGGGGGGGGGGGGGGGCGGGCGCGCGGGCCGGTGCGGGGGCGGGCGCGGGCGCGGGGGCGGGGGCGGGCGCGCGGCTTCCCCGAGGCCGGAGGGCGGGGCGGGCGGGCCTCGGGAGGCGCGGGGGGCGGACCCGCCCGCTGCCGGCGCCGCTCGCTCGCACTCGGTCGCGCCGCGGGGCAGGCATGGGAGCCGCGCGCGCCCTCCCGGCGCCCACACCTGTCTGAGCGGCGCAGCGAGCCGCGGCCCCGGCGGGCTGCTCGGCGCGGTGAGTGCGGGCGCGGCGGGGGAGCGCGGGGCGCGGGGCGCGCGGCAGCGGCGGGACAAAGGGCGGGCGGGCGCGCGCGGCAGGGGGCGCGGCGGGGGGCCGGGGACTGCGGGGCGGGGGGCTGCGGGGCTGCGGGCGGGGGCTGCGGGGCGGGGGCTGCGGGGCGGGGGCTGCGGGGCTGCGGGGCCGGGGGCTGCGGGGCTGCGGGGCCGGGGGCTGCGGGGCGCTTGCGTTCCCGCGGCGTCACGGGCGGCGGGTGCTGCAGACGGGCTGGAGGTGCCGGCGCGGACGCCGCGCGGGCGGAGGGGAGCGGGCTCGGGGCGCGCACAGCCCCCGCCGCCGCCCCCCTGCTCCGGGGTCCTGCTCCGGGGTGCTCCAGCGCGATCCCAGCGTGAAGCTTTACTAAAACTCCGGCCACGTGATTGCGGACGCGTCGCAGCCGGGGAAGCGCAGCCCAGGCCGGTTGGGAGCGGGCGCGCCCACGGACGGGCCGTGCTGCCCTGCGGGCGTCGGCGGACTCACCGGTGTTGGAAGCAGATGTTCCTTCCTCGGCCCGCGGACGCGCGTCACGAGTTAACTTGTAAATAAAAGTTCGAAAGGTCTAAGAATTGTCTTAGAAGAGGAGGGAGAATTATTTCAGCAAAGGAAAACCACCGCTCCCCTCCAGAATACAAGTTAGGGTTGCTTTCCGACGCCTCAGGAAAAAAAGCAGAAAAGCGGCTGCAGGGATCCTGTGTGTGCTTCTGCCCTGGGGCGAGCCCACGGGACTTGAGCAAGCAGCACCCCTGCTGGTGGGGAGCTCCAGGTGGCTCGGGAGCGGCGGCGGGGGGCTCGCTTCTCTCCGCTCCCGAAACTGGACTTGAGGGCTCCCCGCGTGCACCTCAGGGGCAGAGAGGCCAACGCCAGAGTTACCTTCTGGTGGCCACGCAGGAAAGACTTGACGTGATAGTTTGAGGTCCGCTGTGGCCACAGCCTAATGCCGATTAATATGAGGGTATTTACTGCACTTGCCTCGGGCTCCTCTCCATGCACAGGAACAGTTAAAATAGGCCTTAGGACGTGTCTCTGTCTCGAGAAGCCTTGACAGGAGCGAATTGGAGGTGGAGTGGGGAGAAGCAATTTAGGAGAAATGCTATAAAAGCCACTGTGTTTACTTGTGAAAGTTTGATCACGTGCACACCTTCTGCGTTTGAAGAAATGGTTTCACCTGTGTTTTTCCCACCTAAACAGTCAGGAGATGACCTGTCATACTCTCCTGTAGTGAACTGGAAAGGAAGCGTTCTTCCCAGGTAACTAATATGGATCTCATTTTTGTGACACTGGCAGCTTATTCAGGTAGATGGTGAATACGGGTGTGTTTTTCTGTCTAGGATAAGTGCCACGGTGCCCATTAGTGGGTCTGAGAATGTGACTGGCCGCAGCCTGCAGGGTTTAATAGTCTCAGGTTCTCCCACATATTTCTTCTCATGGATCCCCGAGGATTCAGTCCACCGGGCGTGATTCGTGCGTAACCCACTGGCTCCGGGGATCTCCTTCCTCCTGGGCTCACCACTGACAGTTCTATACACTGTTCTTGTTCTGCCACCAGGTCTGCCCCAAGCTCACTAGGGTAGTGCGTTTTGCCTAAAAGCTGATAGAGGAGAAGTTAAACTTCTTTTGACCACAAGACTGTGTGCAGGGTGGCTGGGCTTGTAAACGCGCTGCATTTCTTTCCTGTAGGGGCTGTAATTCTTAAACCATTATGTGATTAGGTCTGTTTTCCTTTAACAGTTCTTTGACTCAGGAAAATGAGGACAAGCCTGGCTGCAGAGGGCTCACAGAGCTTTGTTCGCTTTTAGGTATTTGCTTTAGGAATTAGCGTGGTTTCACTGGTCAGTATTCCTGGCCACAGAGTCCATGGAAAACCCTTTGTTATCCTTCCAGATGGTGTCCAAAACTTTTATCTCTACAGACTTTCCCACTGTTTGTTTCGACATGACTGTTTATAGTGGTCACAGGAATTCATCTGTTGGACAATAGAGAATGTATGTCCTAAGGATTAGATTTTTTTTTTTCCTCCCAGCACTTGTTTGCTATAGGAGTTAAGTCGTTCTCCCAAACACTTGCCCTCTTGAGGAGACCTGTGTCATTGCCGCTTTGAAGAGGAAGGTGCGGAGCAGTTTCTTTCAGTGACCAGTCTCCAAGCGGATGGTGCTGGTTTGTTTGTTTCTGATAATGTCCCTTCATCATTAGATTATCAGTGGATTTGTGAAGTAGCAGCATCCTCATAAAATATAAATATTTTTAGACGAATGGACAGCAGGACAGTGGCTCCTATTGAGTGATGGGGCACAGAATGTGTAACTCTTGTGAGTCAGATACATGGATTTGGGAAAGAAATAGTTTTTGCATTAATAAAACCTTAATTTTTCATTCTGCTTTATCAGTCAGGTGAAGTGATACATGAGAATAGTTGAGAACTTTGAGAAAGGATTATGTACGTGAGGAATCTTTATCCAGTAAAGGCTTACTTAGTCTTAGAAATGAAATGTTGGAGGCCTGAATTTTCTCCATCTGGATTTAGATAGAGCAAGGATAAGATTTGGAAGATAAGATTTGGAAGTCTTCATTCTCGGTTTTGCGTTTTTTTTTTTTTTTTTTTTTGAAGGAGTACCTATTTCAGACAGTTCTATAAGAGTACGGTGATTCATTTGTGAAGGCAAGAAAGAATTTCAAGTTAATGGAATTTATTAGTTACCTTTTGCGATAGTGAGATTATAAATGTTATTCTATCTGTTTCCATCCTAGAGTGTTTGTTTAAATAAACTTAAATGGGGCGCCTGGGTGGCTCCCCCTGCTCGTTCGGTCTCTTGCTTTCTCTGTCAAATAAATAAAGTATTCTAAATAAATAAATTAAATAAGCTTAAATGGGCACAGTACAGGCTTGCTTAGAGTTTATAAAACAATAATTGTCTCCTGGGATGTTATTACCAGGTGAGTTGAGAAATGCATGCAAAGCCACCAACCTAATTTTAAAGCATCACAGTTATCATTGGTGTGTATTAATAGGAAAGGGGTCAGGGTAGGGTGTGAATGCCCCAGGAAAGGGCCTTGGCGGGTGAGATTTCCCCCCTGGCACTTTTCTGAGAGCCGGCACACCCAACCATCCTTCTTCTCCATTCTTGAAAGCCGCCCTCTGCTGGAGGCTTTTGTTGGCTTGATGAGGGAAATCTTGTCTCCTAGATCGGCAAGAGATTAGCAAGATACATTTTCCTTTTCCCCTCTGGTCCTGGCCTTCTCAATTCTGTGAGTGCGGGCTCCCAGACACTAAAGGATGGTGCAGACTCCGTTTGTATACAGCCTACCGCTTGCACTGGACTTTTGTGACCCTGGAAAATGATAATATTAGGGAATCCTGGGCCTGAAAAGACCAGCACTAAAAAGCTAAAGAGATCATCCAGTTCAGGCTTGCCATTCAGAATAGTTTCTAAACTACCCTGAACACATATTTGGTAAAAGGGTGAGCAGTTTCTGAAGTGCGTAACCTTAACACAGATGGCAGCTTAAACCCATTTGGGAGCCTGAGAACAGATGACTTGATCTCCCAATTTACAATCAGGAAAAAACCATTGTAATCGCACACCTAAAACTATCACTATACTTCAGGAAAACTTTAAAAATAACAATAAAAAAGCTTTATCAGTTTGGAATAACTTGACCTGCATTGGTCTGTACTAATTTCTAAATCTGAATGAAAGTATTTTTAAAGGCAATTTTATAGCTTTCTGAGTTACAAAGAAAATCTATTCAAGATAGAGAACCCCAGGACAAGATCTTATCACAAGTTAATGTGTTCGGTTTAAGCAATAATATAGGGAACTTGTAGGCAATGTTTCAGACTAATAGAAGTTTGTGTTTTTGAGGTATCCAAAAAAGTTTATTTCTAAAGACTTAGATCTTTACCCTATTGGTTTAGCAGTCCTTACAGTTGGCTGACTTCTCTTCTCCTTCACTGGCTAAATGATCAGAATTTAAGTTGTAAGGACTCTGAATTAGTAATACTATTGAACGGATGTTGACTATTAATTAGATGATATTTTATCCAGAATATTGATATTCCATGGAGAATAGTAATATCCTAATGATCTGCGGTAGGTTCTTTAGCATTATCTACCAGTATCCTGTGATTTGTAAATGATCCCAAAGGCTCTTGGCACAGTGGTTTGTCATTTCTCTGAGGAACAAATTCAATCCTGCATATTGGGAGGCTAGAGTGAGGCCGTGGCCATTGAGGGAGCCTAGCTAAGTGCCCAGCCTCGTGCCCACGAAAAGACTGGTCTCCATTTCTTCAGACCCACGAACTCTCAGGAACTGGTTCCAAAACATTTTTTGAAAGATTGATATTTAAAACAAACAAACAAACAAAACAAAAACCAAGCCCTCACTGTGAGATAAGACATGCTTCAAGGACTTCGAATATATTTTAAAAATAGGTTTGCTGTAGAGGCAGAGCACTTGGAAAAGTGAAATGTAGAGTTAATTTTGCCTAAGAGGAGGTTAGTTCATTAAGACAGAGTTCCTAGTTAAATATTTTAGACTCCTTCCTGCTCTTCTCTTCCATGACGTCCTTGCCAATGAACTATTTCAATGTTTGGATAAAGACAAATGCCACTGGAGGAATTCTGCTGCAGTAGATAATCTGGGCTCTGCAGTCCCAGGATCCAACTCACATATAAATTTCCAATTTGAGAATTGAAGATGCGTGCCCTAGATGATGACCCTGCGAGCATTCTCTAACTGCTGGTTTCTTCCTGCACATTGCAAAGATTACCTACAGCTTATGATAACCCAGAGCATAATAACGTCTCACCTCCTCCTCTCTCTCTCCCCCAAGAATCACATTTTGGGAACAGGAACACTTGGCAGCTCTGACCTCTGGATCCTGTGTTTTGTTTCTTAGATAAGCTGAAGTCAAACTTGGCCGGACAGTATTAGCAGTATTAGTCGGTATTAGCAGGCATCAACATTCACCATGGTAATCTAAGGGAGGAGGAGATGGTCGGAGACATACACATCACACTTGGCAGGAATTCTGCCGTGGGGGCATTTAGTTACCCAGACAGTGACTTACATAGAGAAGACGTGCGGTCCAGGACCTAGATATGTTTAAGAACTGAGTCCTGAGCCAGGAGATAGGAATAATCAGATACAGAGCCATCTCCTAAACTTTCCTAACGGGTTGTCCTCACCACACCTAGGCCACCCCTGAAGTCCCCACTGGGGAGGAGGGCTTTATGAGCATCAGGATCCTTTCCTTCATCTACTTAGAGCCTTTAGTTGTTATGGTATCCACCGCCCCCCCCCCCCCCCCCGCCCCAGCACATGCAAATCTGGGTATGCACACAGACCCCATGGTTTCAAGGATTTAGAGAAACCACGAGATATCTCTCCTCCCCACAGAAGGGCCTAGGGACTCTTCCTATTGGGAAAATAGGAAAGAAACAATCTCAAAGAATCAGGGAGTCCCAAGGAATTACCTTTTCCAGGAGCTCATGCCTGTTTCATCCCATCTCTGTTTTCTCTGATAGAAGTGGAATCAGAGAGAGTCAAGCAAAAAGAGGCCAGGGGCGGGGCGGCGGGGGGTGGGCGGGGGGGGGGGGAGGAGGGGGATGCACACTTCTTAGTAATAGTGGGTGTGGATATTGGGAATACGGATTGGCATGCTCAGCTGGCCTAGATCAGATCAAGGTGATTTTCCAGTTTATGTAAAAGAAAGCAGAAAATGCCCAAAAGTTGCCAACAGGTCTATACTCTCAAGAGGAAGAGAAGGGGGACAAGGGGATGGATGGTTTCTTCCTGACTCCTGCTAGGTTCCAAAGTCTTGGAGACCTGACCCCTCCCTGTCCTCCTTTTGGGAAGCACTCCATCCTGAACAAATTACCCTACCCTCTATATCAGCTCCTCCGGAACAGAAGATACACAACCAGTCAGAGCTAACTTGCCCTTGAGTGTTTATGAAAGTACTCCCAATCTGTTTTTCATTGTTGTTTTCCTTGTGGCATGATTGATCCAGCTCTTTTAACATACATTTCAGGATAAAATCCAAATTTCTTCATTTAGTGTATGGAGCCTTGCATAATATGGCTTTTGCCCACTGCCTCCACCACCTCTTGTCTTCCACCCTTCCTGGGCTTAGTTTAATTTCCGAAATGACTTGCACTGTTGCATGTCTTTGTGTCCTTGCATATGACTACCCCTTTCACTCTGTCTTATATTATCTAACTTCTCCTCACCTTTAACACCCACCTCTAGCATCATCTCTCCTGGATCTCCTGTTTTTGTGACTCCCCACACCTGGATTTCATGCCTTTTTCCTGAGCCGCCACATCATCCACATACATCTCTGTCACTAGCACTCAGCATGCCTCATTGAAAAAATGTGGTTTTTGTAGCCACACTAATCCTTCATTCACTCTTCGATGAATACAAGTACTCATTCGGTAAATCCATTCAATAAATCTTTGTTGAGCGCTAGCATAGGCCCAAATTCAAGGCATTCAGATGAGCCAGGAACACAGATACAGAGACCTGAAAGGTAATTAGTAATAAAGTTCACAATGTGCTACCCAATGCTACGTTAGAGCTTCAGGTCTTTGACAGAGATCCCAATAGTCTATAACAAAATCCAAAGGAAGAAGTATCTTGTTTGTTAGAGGCCTGGCGACTCTGAAACTAAACTTATAATAGTTAGGGTTGTTTTAAATTCAAACAAAAGTCTAATGCCCTCCTTGGAATCACTCAGCATTTAGAAGTGACAGGAATCCCAGTAAGTGTGACACTGGAGCTATCTATCTCTCCTTGATGCCTTGGTCACTCAGTTTACTGTGTCATTTACATTTACATGAGCAAGTCGCTCGGAAGATTTTCCAAGTACACGCTATACTGAGAACGGGCAGAAAGAAGGAAAGAAGGGCAGGTGGACCAGGGAGGTAGGAGGGGACAAAGGCTCCAAGCACAGAGAAGGGTCAGAATTGCACAGAAACCCAGGCTGGTGGAGCAGCTCCTCTGGGGCTTAATGACCGCTGGCACTCTGCCTTGTGCTGGGCCATCATTGGGGCATCTTCCACGTAGAAGGGAATGAGCACCCCATTTCACCTTGAGCACGGCAGAGTTCCCAGGTCGAGCCTTGTGTTGTGAGACCATTATCTCGGGATTCCTCTCCACACCCTGATTCCTGAGGAGGGTTCACAGACTTAGAAACAATGACAGGCACGCTGCCGGGCCGCTTCCTCCATCAGCCAGTGCTCAGCCCCTTGCCCTGCTGACCTGCTTATCTTTGTTCCTACAGAGTGGTGCTCAGCATGGCCGGGATTCCAGGGCTCCTCTTCCTCCTCCTCCTCCTCCTCCTCTGTGCTGTCGGGCAGGTGAGCCCCTCTGGCGCCCACTGGAAACCCACTTGGCCTGCTTATCGCCTCCCGGTGGTCTTGCCCCAGTCCACCCTCCACTTAGGTAAGCCAGACTTTGGGGCCGAAGCCAAATTGGAAGTGTCCTCCTCATGCGGACCCCAGTGTCATAAGGGCACCCCGCTGCCCACCTATGAAGAGGCCAAGCAGTACCTATCCTATGAGACACTCTATGCCAACGGCAGCCGCACCGAGACGCAGGTGGGCATTTATGTCCTCAGTGGTGGCAGTGGGGGGCAAGAGTCTTCGGGAAAGGCTCGGAGGAAGCGGCAGATCTATGGCTACGACAGCAGATTCAGCATTTTTGGGAAGGACTTCTTGCTCAACTACCCCTTCTCAACCTCAGTGAAGTTATCCACAGGCTGCACGGGCACCCTGGTGGCAGAGAGGCATGTCCTTACCGCTGCCCATTGCATCCACGATGGGAAGACCTACGTGAAAGGAACCCAGAAACTGCGAGTGGGCTTCCTGAAGCCCAAGTTTAAAGATGGTGGTCGAGGGGCCAACAGCTCCAGCTCTGCCATTCCGGAGAAGATGAAGTTTCAGTGGATCCGGGTGAAACGCACCCACGTGCCCAAGGGTTGGATCAAAGGCAACGCCAATGACATTGGTATGGATTATGACTATGCCCTCCTAGAACTCAAAAAGCCCCACAAGAGAAAGTTCATGAAGATCGGCGTGAGCCCTCCCGCCAAGCAGCTGCCAGGGGGGCCGAATCCACTTTTCTGGTTATGACAATGACCGACCAGGCAACTTGGTATACCGCTTCTGTGATGTCAAGGATGAGACCTATGACCTGCTCTACCAGCAGTGTGATGCCCAGCCCGGGGCCAGCGGCTCTGGAGTCTACGTGAGGATGTGGAAGAGGCAGCAGCAGAAGTGGGAGCGAAAAATCATTGGCATCTTTTCAGGGCACCAGTGGGTAGACATGAATGGCTCTCCACAGGATTTCAACGTGGCTGTTAGAATCACCCCTCTCAAATATGCCCAGATTTGCTATTGGATTAAAGGGAACTACCTGGATTGTAGGGAGGGGTGACACGGTGTTCCTTCCTGGCAGCACTTAATGGTCTTCATGTACGTATTTTAGGAGAGGCCAAATGTTGTCATTGGGATGTGTGTGTGTTGTGTGTATGTGTGTGTGTGTGTGGTGTGTGGTGTGTGGACTGTGTCATATTATCTTTTACCTGATTTTTTAAAGTTGCAAGATGATTGGCTTTATTATTTGAAAACTGGTTTGTGTATCATCTATCATTTCAGGAGTTTAAAGGCATACTTTTGCATAGAAATTTAAAAAAAACCATACTGATGTTTGGGATAATAGAGAATATTTAGCAAGAAAGTTAATCCTTCAATTTTTGAGAACTTTGATTTTTATTTCATCTGAACTTTTGTGTCCAAGGTTTATATTAAATATGTGGCATACAGGAGATATAAATTCTTAAATTCTTATGTGTGTATATATGTGTGTTTTCTCTTGAGATTCATTTTAGGTTTTTTTGTTTGTTTGTTTGTTTTTTTAATGCCTAATCACTAACATTTCCATGTTCCCCACCGCATACAACTTTTAGGAACCTTCACAATACTTCAACAGGCAGGTATGATATTTTGGATTTGGAGGCATTTGCACAGTAGTCCTCGATAAATGAAATAATTTGTTGACTATATTGGTACACGGATTAAACTATATCTTACACTAAGTCAGTATCCGAAGCTGCTTTCAGTTTTGAAATGGTTTCTTTCCCAAAGGTGGTTGCTCTATTTTTGAGGAAGGCGCGGCATATGGCCCTGTCAGCTTTGTGACTCATCGGAGTAGGCAAGAGTATTTATGCCAATCCTTCCATTTAACAGGATTTTACTCACGTTTCTTGAACTAGCTATTTTCCAGGAGACAATAATCCGGGCCTAATGAGAGCAAGCTATATCACTTCCCAGCTAACAATTGTGGTCACACACTAAAAACAATCATTTCATTTTACCCCTGGAGTAGAGCACATCTCATGTTTTATCATCTGGATGGAGTGATTTAAAATGAATTAAATTCCGGAGAACAATGGACGCATTGCTTGGCAGATGTCACAACAGAATAACCACTTGTTTGGAGCCTGGCACAATCACACAACCTAATCCAAATTATTCTACGGAGTTTGCAGTGCACTTTCAGGGAGCCGCATACTGGTGTAATTTGGAAACTTTTCTCTTTCACTTTACTTATATTTTATAGTAAAAATATTTGGATGGTGCTTTAAGAAAAACCAAGAGGACTTTTTTTCCACTAGCTTTAAAAGGGCCTCTTTTACTGTGATACTTTAGGCTACAGGCACGTATAATCAACTACAGTAATAAAAATGGAAATTGAGAGAATGCAGAGTGGATCAGAATCTTTACTCCAGCAAATGTCTTTAGGAATGTTTTATCAATATGATAATCAGAGTTTATAAAGAAAAGACTTTGACTTATTTTATGTTTTCATCTTATGCTTCTTGGCCTGAGCGTGTCTTCCTAAATATATCAATTGGGGAGTGGGGGGTGGAGAACAAATGGATTACAGGGCAGATGTTTGCTGGACTTGTGCCCTTAGGTGATACCAGCCTGAATTGGGACTATCTGTGAGGACATTCAGATATGGCACTGAAGCTTTAGTTTTCTCTGGGTGGCTTTTGGCTTGTGTTTTTTGTGCATTTCAGTCGAGAATAATCCTGATAAGACACTCACGAAATGTACAACTGTAGTGCTTTCTTCAAATCATGTAAGAAAATACTATGCATAGCACAGAGATGTGGGGCTGCCAGGATTCTTCTGAGTTCTAGTACAATTTGCTTTGAAATCTAGCAGGAGTATAACATGAGGAAGAAGAGAGGTCTGTATCCCTGTGTTTGGTATTGAGGGAGAGGGGGAATTGTTTCTGCTTTCACTTGATGGAAAAAGAAGTTCACTGAACGCTTAGACTGGACTAATTAAAAAAAAAGATGCTGCTTTTATGAAGCACCTGATTTCTTGATTTTGATTTTTTGCAAAGTTGAAACTTCCCTCAGCAAAGGTAGGTAGTGGCACAAAATCAAAACAATATCAATGTTAGGTTCACAAATAGGTGTAGTTTACTAAAGAATAATATTCACATTCTATGTACCACATAATTCATAGATAGTAAAATAACTCAACATGACCGTTTTTTCAGTGGTAATAAAAGGAAGCATGGTATTGTGGAATTTGAAATAAAAAAAAGAACGGACTCTCATGATACTAACATAGTGTTTTACATATATTATACATTGTAAGGATTTATTTCTAGTAAGGCCAGTAGAACAACATTCCTAAAGAGTGTGCCATAAACACTCATCCCTCCAGATTTTCTACCAAGGACAAAAAGGGCACCCTCTCTGAGGAGGAGGGAGATGCTCAGTACTCCCTTTCCTTATCAGGGATTCACTTGCCTGTTTGCACCTTGAAAGTTCTAAGAAGTCCTGTAGGAAAGAGACATGATAATGTTTTAAAAGCTGCACTTCAATAAAGATCTTTGGTCACTGAACCCTTGTTTTCTCATGTAATGCTTCTGAGCCCAGTTAGTGTTCTAATAAATACATGTTGGGAATCACTGTAGCAGCCCTTGGTTAAGCTGACTGAGCGGAAAGTATGATGAGCCTCTAGTGGCATCAGGTGGCAGTGCCTTTGGGATTTGACCAGAACGCAGTTTCCAGATTTCAAAATGTTCCAGGGTAGAACGGGAGACAATAAACTTGCAACTCATTTATTGCTGAGTCAGAAGGTTATGGCAGAATTTGGGACATTTCTTTTTTCCCCATAGAACTTACTCAGGATTTTGAATTTTAGGGACGCCTGGTGGCTCAGCGGTTGAGCATCTGCCTTCAGCTCAGGGTATGGTCCGCAGGGTTCAGAAGTAGGGAGCCTGCTTCTCCCTCTGCCTGTGTCTCTGCCTCTCTCTCTCTCTCTCTCTCTCTCTCTGTAGCTCTCATGAATAAGTAAATAAAATCTTTTTTTAAAAAGAATTTTGCATTTTAGAAAGGAGCTAGTCCCCCAAAATGGAAAAATAGGGCTAAAGAGAAAAAGAAATACGAGCCAGCCAGTAATGGAGTTGTATATGTATATTTTTTTGGACCAAAAATGAATTGGAGAAAAAATGGGAGTACATTAGAACATCGAGATCATCCTCTTCTCTTTGTGTGTGACTCACCTCCCTGCTCAGAAGGGCAAGCCCCCAGGGACACCTGGGTCAGTATTTAAGGTAGTGATCTCTCTCTAACACCTACCCAAGTCTTTGGTCCAGAACTTGTTGAGGATGACAAGCCTGCACTGGAATAAACACCTTCTGTCCTATGTACCATGCACTACTGAAGGGTAGGCAGCCTCCCAGGGGGCCAGGGGAGTCCTGATGGCAGTCCTCGGCACTTGCTCTCCAGGGGCTGGACAGAGTCCTGGCAGAGAGTCTAGCAGACGGTCCCTGCACTGGCCTGACTCTCCTTACTTCATCTGAGTTCTTTTCGTGCCCAATCCTTTTCTTAGCCCTTGTCACAAACCACCTCAAGAATGCCTTGAAGTTGCCACTGTCAACAGGCTTCTATAGCTGTTTAATTTCTCATCCAGAATGGAGCTCTTTTGAGACCGAATGGGAGTTCTGTGAATAACGAGGCTAGGACAGCAGGCATGTGCCAGGTCTGTCCCAGGAAATCCAGCATGTCTGCTCACCCTAACTGGTAAGCCCTTCAACGTGCTGTGTGGAATGCGGACGACAGCCATCCCAGGTAACTGGGAGCCATGGTGGGGCTGCAGCCTCCTCACTGTCTCATCTCGGCTTGCACTGTGCTTCCTACTGCATGTCTTCTGTGCCTGGAGTGGCATTCTGAGGGCCTCCAGTGGGGGAAGGACATTTATAAATCCTTTTGATGGGGTGGCATCCAGATCAGAGAGGTGGTAAACATGGACCATTTCTAGCAGATAACATCTGTTCTTAGTCTGCTGTTGTCCCAGGGGAAGCAAGAAGCCAGCTTCCAGGATAAGAATAAGGCTAAAAGCTGGGACAGCAGACTGGTGTAGGAACATGATGGCCTTGAAGTTGGGCAGACTGATTCCTAGTTGCTTGGTTCCTTTTGGGGAATAAATCTCAATACAGTTTAATTTAAAACTTAAAACGCTCCTATCTGATCCAGAGATCTTCTCTTCTAGGTCTGGCTCCTCCAGTGGGCTATGGTGGAGCAGAGAAAGAGGGAAAGGCAACTGTCTATGTCCTCTCCTCAGTGATTGTAGCTTCTCAGGTAACACCAGCTCTTCCATCTTCCTTAGCTTATACCTCTAGTGATATAACCTCTGCCTCCTTCTGTTGAGACACACTTACCTGGCAGACATCCCCCTCAAGTGGTGAACCAGCAAAATAACCCCAAGCCCAGGCTTTTTACACATAAGCTGCTTATTGAAATTTGGGGTGTGGGGAGAGAATGTTCCAGGCTAAGGGAGCTGGAATGTGAGGGCTCCTAGCAGGATCAAATTTGGTCTGTTCAAGAGGTGAAATGAGTGAGGGGAATTAAAAAGCAGAAACTTCTAGCTAGAAAATAAACCATGGGGATGTTATGACAGCACAGTGACTGTGATTAAAAATATGCAACTGCATTGCATATTTGAAAGTTGCTAAAAGTAGATCTTAAAAGTTCGCATCACAGGAAAAAGATTTGTTATTACTACGTATGGTGACAGACATTAACTAGACTTGTGATCATTTCATAACAAATAGAAATCTACAATTATTATGTTGTATACCTGAAGCAAATATGTATCATATGTCTGTTATACCTCAATTCAAAAAAGAAAAAAAGAATGACACTTAGGTATGGGGCCTGAGCATCCAGGTAGATTGCAGGAACCATCTGCTGAGATGGTTAGGACTGGGGAAGGGAATAGGTTATAGGATCAGGGAAGAGAAAATCAAGAATTTTCGTGGTGGTCATATTAGTTTTGAAAGAACAGACACCCAAGTGGAGGGATGCCTTGGGTAGTTCTGTCAGTTGAGCCTCTGACTTGATTTCGGCTCAGGTCGTGATCTCTGTGTCCGGGGAACGAGCCCCGCGTTGGGCTCCATCCACACTCAGTGGGGAATCTGCTTTTCCTCCCTCTGCCCCTCCCAACGTGACATCTCTCTCTCTTTCTAAGATAAATAAATCTGTTTTAAAAAGGAGAAAAAAATAGACACCCAAGTGGAGATGTCAGGTAAGCACTCCTAACTGTTCGGCAAGGATCTCTGCTTGTGAAATTCAGTAGAAGGATCCTGAATCAGCATGTGGGATTTAAAACTTCAGAGCGAGATAACATCTCCAGGAGAGGATGAGGCTTGAAAATAGGATTGAGGACAGATTCCTGGTCCACCAATGTTTAGAGGCTGGGTTCACGGAGAAGGAGGAGGAAGGGGAGGAGGGCGCAGCCCAGAAGCTGGGAGGAAGCAGCCCATGAGGTCACAGGAAAATCACGAAAATGTGGTCTCACAGAAGCCAAGAGAAGAAAGTCTGAAAGTCTCGTGGGTGAGACGGGAGGGCAGAGGGCCAGGTTGCGTTTAGAAATGTCCCTTGGCTGCGCTGGGCAAGGCAACGGGGCGGCGGGCAGGAGACCAGGGAGGGGCCTCATGGTCCTCCAAGCAGAAGGTCCCCTGCGCATCTCCAGCTGCCCCCTGTGTGAGCGCAGGCGGTGCTTCGGCTGTGCCTGGCACGACATTAACGGAACCCTCCCTGGGAGCCTGGGGACAGCTCTACGGGTAGGAGGTGCAAGGATCCGGGGTCACACCCTCCCTGGGGGAATCGGGCTTTGAAGGGCCAGGGAAACACGGGCTTAGGGAGGCCCAGGGGCTGCTGTTCCCTCCTGCCCAGCCTGCTCTTCTCCGAGGGTGGAAAGTGCACGATGACTCTTCAGTGTGGTATTTGTGTGTGGGTGTGTGTGTGCGTGCGTGCATATACCAAGTGTGTAAAAATATCAAGTGTCCCTTAGTCTTGATTTATTACTGCCCCTTGTCTTCAGACTTTAAAAGGACTCAGGCAGGGGCCCCTGGCTGGCTCAGTCAGTAGAGCATGTGACTCTTAATCTTGGAGTCGTGAGTTCGAGCCACATGTTGAGTGGAGATGACCAAAAAATAAAAAAATAAAATAAAATAAAATAAAATAAAATAAAATAAAATAAAATAAAATAAAATAAAATAATAAATAAAATAAAATAAAAGACTAAGGCACTCTCTTCCATAAACAGCCAGGACAGTTTTGAGAAGCATCGAGTTCCAATCCAGTGAAGCAAGCCTGAAGCCTGAAGTGTTTGCACTGGACAGAAAGAGGAGAGCTCAGAAAAAGAAATAAACAGCAAGTGTCTGGGACTGGAGCGGCAGGTGCGGGAACAGTGGCTCAGCCTGGCTCCACCGAGTTGGGCCTTCAGGAAGGTCTTCCTTCCCTGGCCATCTTCTCTAGAAGCCCCGCCTGCCCCAGCCCCTGCCCCCAACGGCCTTCCATCCCTCCCCCATTCCAGTGTCTCTGCTGAGCACTAACCACTATATCACATACTTGGTTATGCTTGTTTCTTCTGTTTGGCCTTCTCTGCCCCTAGAAGGAAATTTCGTGAAGGCAGGAATTTGTGTCTGACTTGGCCCCCACACTTAGACCAGTGCCTAGCACATGGGTCCTCGATGCATCATGTTTTTCAAATGAATGAATGAGCAACCCCAGTAATGGGGTTAATAAACCCATTGCAGGTTTATCTAACCTGTAATGCCTGACTTGGCATCACGTGGGTGTGGATATTCTTGTATCCACATATATTCCAGAATAAAACCCTGGTGATGTCTTGTATGTGTTCTAGTGTGTATTAGGTTGCTATGATTTATGTGTTTGTCTCTCCTATGAAACTATAAGTCTTCTAGGAGGACGGACTGAGCTCTGATCTTTCCTGTATCTTCCATTGTCTGGTCCCTGGTCCTGCACAGGAAAATACTTGGTGAGAAAATGAGTGGATGTCCGTTATAACTTAGCCTGTGGCTCAGAAACTTCTTCCCCTCATACATCTCCTAAGTTATCAGGCAACATGTCCCTTAGCTGTTTGTGCTACCCATGTCCTCTTCAGATTCTCCACCACTACCCCAATTCTGGCCCCTCCCCTCTCTTCTTAATACCATTATAGTCAACTCTCCATTGGATCTTGAGCTCACCCACAGCTGCCTAGAAGGCATGTTCTAAAGGGAAGACCTGACCAGGTCCCTCACTTACGTGTCCTATTCACTAGCTTCTGGCCACTAGAAGGTAACACTTAGTTTTCTTAGCTTCAGATCTACCACCTAATCCAAGATGGTGGTCTGGTTTAGCCTCCATTGCTTCCCAGTCATACAGCCTGAAGTCCGGCAATTTGCACCGAATGCATCTGCTTTCAAGCTTCTCTCATTACAAGCTCTCCTCCTGTGCCTAGGTAGCCCTTCGCCTACCTCTTCAATTACTTCATCATTCAGTTATTCATTTAGCAATAAGCCCGTCTTGGTGCCACTCTTTCCTCACCTTGGAGCTGCAGAGACAAATAAGACACTCCCCTGTGTGTGCTCAAGAGGTTCATGTCATGACTATAGAGGTCACTATAGTCATGGCTCCTGCTCTACCTCCAAAAGTGATAAGCCTCGTAACTACCCTCTCTCTAAGAATATCTTAGTGTTGGTGAAATGGAATTGGCACCTTGTAAATTGAATTAATTGAATGTTCCCCTCACATTTTAATAACTCTTTGAGTTGGATTGTGCTGCCTGGTTAGTACTTTTCTTTTCTGGGATTTACTAATATTTGCTCTATGTCCAGTTTCCTGATGTTGAAAATGCCATGTTTGGTAAACCAGTATAGCTCAAACATGACTAATATCCTCCATGGATAAGCCATTCTTAGACATAAGGACATTGTCCTTTTATTTTTTTTTCAAAGATTTATTTATTTGAGAGAGAGAGAGAGAGAGGCAGACACAAGCAGAGGGAGAAGCAGGCTCCATGCAGGGAGCCCGACATGGTACTCGATCCTGGATCTCCAGGATCACGCCCTGGGCCGAAGGCAGATGCTCAACCTCTGAGCCACCCAGGCGTCCAGACATTGTCCTTTTAAAGTGACACATGTAACCATTCCAGGATACTTAGCAGACTGACCAACCACAGTGTTAGACAATCTCATGGACATGCAACCACCTTTTTTCTATCCTCAAGAGAAAATTGTGTTTGTTGATTGACTATATATGATAACATCAAGAAGAATTCATTCAATTCCTTTATTACATTTTTATTTATCAGCTTCTAAGTCCTCATTAAGTTCTTCAAGCTGTTTAATATCCATGGTTTCTTCATATTCGTTCATCTACAATCTTAAAAATGGTAAAATGTTATGGAGATTCATCTGGAAAAAAATTGACTTGAAAATCCAATTATATATAACACTCACTGTGTGAAAGGAGAAAACATATATATAATGATCACATTTGAATCTATGAATCTGGACATTAACATTTGTGATTAGTTTTCTTTTTTGTTCATATTTTTTCAAATGGCCATTTTTGCTTGAAAGTTTTAGTTTTTTGGAGTAAGAGCCTTTGATTTGATTTTTTAAATTATCTTCTTACTGTGAGCTGCTTTTCCCCTCAACATTTTCTATTTCATTTATAGTGTGCCTTGGATCATGTTTTTCTTGACTCCAGAGCTCCGTAACCCCTCTATATGGTGTTTCTTTTAGTAAACAACTGGGCTTTTAGTTCTAAACAACTTTTCTTTTGAAATGTTATCGATCTGCCCAGAGAATCAAGTTAGTGATTTGGCTTCTTAAAGCTCTTTAGATGGTTACAATTGAAAAGATGAAAATGAAAGCAAGAAATGTCTGTGACTGCAGATAGAGCTATAGAACTTTTTAAAAGTGGCTAGCAGGCATTTTTGAGACAAAACTCTCAACTTTTATTGAAGTGCCTATATTTCTGGCTCATTGATTGTCACCATGTTCAAGAGATGAGACAAAGAGGCTTGCCTGGTAGACCTGAACGCCAATTAGAGTTCCTTTTTGTTGAGGATATCACTCTTCAGCTCTCCCATCTGCCTGGTCCATTGACTCTTTATAGCCATTGAACACATATCCAAGGATCCTGCAATTTCTTCATGAATTTGTCCTTATCATGAATTTATATTGAGTTAAGGCAAGTATTAAGTCATTCGTTCATGGAATCAACAAGCATCTATTGACTACCAGCTATGTGCCAGATACATTTCAAAGTGCTTTACATACATTAATTTGTTTAACTTCTCTCTACAAACCTATGAAGTAGGCATTGATTTTTTTCTCTATTTCAGAGAGATTGATGCATATAGAAATTGAGTAACTTGACAAAAATACACAGTTAAAGTTAGGATTCATATCCTACCAGCCTGCCTCCGTAGTTTATGCTCTTTTTCTTATAGCAAAGTGCCCTGGAACTTCTGAGAATTTACAACTAACTATGCTTTCCTGGCTAGGGGACAGGGCATTAGGGAATCCAGCGCAGAGCAATAGATGCCTGAGGCTTCATGAAGCTTTTGTTTAATCCCTCGGAGCAACTGGTTAGCATATAAGGAAAAAAATGTGCACAGATTTGCAAAACCACATTACACACCTAAGAAACTGGAACATCAGTTCAAATATAATACAAATCATGTAAGATCCTATTCATCTTATGTTAACGAAGTTCTCAGATTTCTTTTACACTCTTGTCACATCCTATGCATATTGTTAAGTAAAATCTATTTAAAATGGCCAACGCTTGGAAGTTTCTCAAGTGCCTTGGAGAAGGAATCTAAACTTTTAATATACATTGCTGTTCTAATTCTGTCGTTTGTCCTGATAACATGATTCTAAACCACACTTTATTTAATACACATTCCTGACCATTTAGGAAGACCTTTCCTCTTTAAGTCAGAATAACCTCCCACCTCAAATGACAGTTTGAAATGTCACCTCGCCCCTCCACATTCAGGCTTAACAACCTCCGATTTCTTCAGGCTTCTGAAAGCACACTAAAAACAGCCTCTCTCCCCAAGAGAACTTCCCTTTGCCAACTGGGCTGACGTTTGCTCATTCTTGGATCGCCCCCTAGTGGTTTACCTGACTTATGACTGTTTCTCAGATACTAATCGGTAACTCCTGTTTGCTTTGGATGTTTTTAGTTTTGTTCCTTCCACACCTTCTCCCATTTACCCAGAGGGACCTTCAAAGACAGCATCTTGAAATAAAAAGTGAACGATGTGCAAAGTGACCCAGACACAGTGGTGATAAAGACACGCTGCTGCCGATGATGAGGATTAATCATTCCCTTAAGTCTGTGCTCTTGTTTTTCCTCTTTGTTTCATGGTACCATGGTTTTACTTGCCCACCTCTCACTCTTTTCCCTTTGTCATCATCCCATTGGGCTGGGGCCAGTTAACCTAAGGATGAGACAAGGACTTAGAGGCAGTGTTGTGCCTTGAAAATGCCAATGAAGCTCATTGAATGCTGCTGGGTGGGAGCCACATATCCTCATCCACATAAATAAGTCACAACTCTAGAGGCCTCAGTCAGTCCCAGATTTCTTGGCTCCTTCTGGGCAGCTAGGGCTGTGACATGCTGGCCCAGCCACTTGAGTATCATCTTAATAACACGAGAAACCTTTGCCAGCATGATGGAGTCTCCTGCACCAAGTAGACCAGAACCAGGACCCTCAAGGCAACACTTCATTACTCTGAACGACCTTCTTTAATAAGCAGAAAGCCAGAAATTGGCTTGGTTTAGTGGTTAAGAATACCCATACATTTTTAATGTATTTTTAAGAAAGACAAAATATTTACTTTTGTCTGAATTTTAAAAGAAGGATTGAAATCACAGATGAAATGATTGAAAAAGATCCTTATTATATGAAAAAAAAATCTCTAAAGTAGAATTAGTAATTTCTTTCCAGCACAGTTGTGAAAAATAGAGAATGTAAAAGGACCAGCATTTTAAAGGGAGCCATTCATTTATTCATTCATAAAATATTTATTGAGTACCTATTATGTGCAAGGTACCATTTAGGTAAGACTGAAACATTGTGCTCTTGTGATGCTTACATGACTATATCTCATCCCACATGTCAAAAAGATAACTTAGGGGGGAGATGACCACCATCTTTTAGGGACTTGTGGTGTGCTGGAGAGGAGCTGCTGTGTCCTATGTGGTTATAGAAAGCAGAACTAGGACCAGCGGATGGTCTCTCAAGGGTGGCTGTTTTTACTCAATGAAAGGAAGACCCTAGTTGTAATCAGTGCTCATCAGAAAGGGGATGGGTCTGCCTCTGGAAACAGAAGGTGGATGGGCTAGGGGATGTTTTGTCAGTGGAAGTATTTTATAAGGAATTTAGGACCTGGTATCAGGGGTCTCTGCAGTGTGGGCAGGATAGGAATATGTGAAATCCATGTTGCCTTCTACCTTTAGTTCCAAGATGCCAGACTAGGATGGCAAGCCACGGTCATTGGCCAGAAAGTTAGGGAGTGTAAATGCAGACACCATGCTGGCTACAGACAAACTAGAGCCATAATTCCTGTTATCTTCTGCCTCCATGAACCAAGCACCTTGAGTCTGGATCACCCTGGGTCTGGATCTGACCAGGCTGAGGGTGCAGAAGATCCTATCAGGAGATGGGGCAATTTACTGTGGTAAAAGAGACAGGAGGCCATAACTAGCAACCAGAAACATACATATAAAGGCTGACAGCAATAGTGATCACACCTACAATTTCTTCAGAGCCCATTTCTCTTACGTCAGTGATTCTAATCTTTCAAAGCACCCTGAACAGTAGGTGTAGTTAATCCCATTTTGCAGGTCTGAGAAGTTAACTAATTAGCTTAAGGCTGCACAGCTCATTAGTAGTGAGGCCAGGACTTGCCCTCATCGCCTGTCCTTCCTGTCCTGCATGATGCCCACCTGAGTAGAATAAGCTCTAGATTGAAACAGGATGCCTGGGTTCCGCTTCTCCTCTGGGGCTCATCTTCTATCCCTCAGTGGGAGAGTGGGCTCAAGAATTTCCAATCCAGTTCATTAATCACCTAAGTACAAACTTGTTTCGAGAACCTGGCTAGAAGCAGAGGTACCAGGATAGAGAAGATGGTGGCCTCCCCTCATAGAGTTCACAGAAGAGTAAAGGAGGCAGGTTCATACATAGATCATTACAAAAGAGAATGCTTGCATCTGTTCATGCTTGCACCCTGCAATTCGCTTTAATGGAGCAGAGCTTGCTCATAAAGGTGATACGGAGAATTCAGAGCAGGGGGCTTTGGGGAAGAGAAGTTGAAGCCAAGGGAAGGCCCTGCCCAGGAGTAGGGATTGAGAACAGTGGAGCAGGGCCTTTGAGCTCTGAAGCTGTGGCAGAGCCCACTGTCTTCTCTGGAGTTCCTAATCCCACAAAACCCAGTGAGTAATGGCAAAGGACCATGTATGGCTATCTGACCCTATTTTAGAGCTGCCTAGATTATTTACTTCATTGTGATTTAAATTTCACCTTTGTCTGCCACAGTCTCTCCTCTCACTCTTACATTGAGCTAGTGGATCCTTGGTATGAGTCGTGAACTGAGACAGAGGCTTGGGTGCCAGTCCTGCCAGGGCGCTGATTTAAATGCATATAGCTGTTTGACCTTAGGCTGTGTTATAGAATATCATTAATCCAATAAACCCAAAAAGGAGCCTTTGCAGAGTGGGATAAGGGGAAGCTACCACCTCCTTCCCTCTGTGAGCAGAGGTAAATGGGCCAAGATTATAATTAGGTAGCCAACATGAACAGAACTCTGCAAATAGATTGGCATAACCAACGAGTTTCCAAAACAGAAGAAAGTGCAAGCCTCTCTCCAGTCTTTGTGGATTGTGGCCCACATTCTTGTAGGGAGGAATAGTTCCATGGCATCACTAAATCGGGAATCTAAATATTTACTCTAGGAGATTATAAAAAGGCTGTTAAGAATGATGTCCTGATTTTATGCTCTCATGTACAGGTCAGTCTTCATGTTTATTGACATGGAGGAGTGTGTGTCTCTATCACTCTTCGTTCCTTAAAATATTTCTTTCAGCCTTCCCTCTCTTTGTGTCTATTCATCATTTTTTCTTAATTTGGTCTCTGGATTTTATAGAATATTTTATCATTTGACACCCCTTTTGCTCCCCCTCTCATAACAGCCCTGGTCATCACCTTCATAATCATATTTTCTTACAATTATGTTTTGTTCTTCACAGTTCATAAAACACAGATTCATGATCTCATGAATCCCCCAAAGGCCCCCCTGAGGCCGATAAAGCAGTTGCTCTTATACACATTTTATAGTGAAAAAACTCCAGGCTAAAGAAGTTAAATCATTTGCTCCAGGCTGCTAAGCTTGGTGTTCAAGCTTTAGATTGAGTCCAGCTCTCCTACTGCTTAGCTCTGTGCATTAGCTGCTACCCCACATCAACAAAATCCTTACATTTGGACTGTGGCAAATCTTATTTAAGACTTGGATTCTTCCTTGATAAAACTTTTAAAATTTTGTAAACAATTTAATCGTGTGATTTATAAGTCAAAGTGTGTATATTAAAGTCACTTATTTGGACCCTCAGTAAACTTTTTATGTTGCTAAATGCTCACACCTCCCCCCCCCCCAACACATACATACACATAGTCTCCAAGGTGGATTACTATTATGTAGGAGGCACTCAAACATTTTGTTGAAAGGATGGATGGATGGATGGATGGATGGATAAATGGGTAGGTAGATGGATGGATATGGGACTGGTCCTATTCTGGGTCCTACAAAATAGACAGGTACCCTGCTCCACATCACTCACACTCAAGTGAAGAGGTAATCTTCCTACATGCAGTCTCAGTTATGTCTGATGAGTGTAATAATGTTAAGTTTATTCTAGGGATCACGACAGACCTCTCTGAGGAAATACTATTTATTCTGAGACCTAAAGTTGTCCAGAAGAAGGAGATGGTGGGGCAGGTAGGGAGTGTCACAAGCAGAGAGAACAGCATAAATAGCCAACGTGAAGCTCCAAAGGTGAGGAGTATCATTAATGAAACTTGAAGAATTTCGTGTAAGTAAAGACCAGCAGGTGGGGAGGGAGTGATATCAGTGGGGCTGGAAGGCAGACAGGGGCAGATTGTCAAGGCCCCTTTGACCATGATGAGGAGCCAGGACTATATACTAAAGAGCCGTAAGCAGGGAATGACTTAATCCAGTTTGTGGTTTAGAAGTGTCACTGTAGCGATCTGATCCGAGAAGGACAAGATGGGAGCCTGGGAAGCCACTAACCAAATCATAGGTCGTCTTTTACAAAAGCAGGGGCTTTGGAATAGGAATAGGGAGGATGGTGCACTGGGCAAAGGGGGATGTGCATGAGCAAAGGCATGGAAGGGATAAGTGCCCAGAGGGTTCCAGACATGGGGAGCATTCGCAATGCTCAGATACAGGTATCGGAAGGAACAGTGGAGTATGAGGCCACATCGTGGAAGGTCTTCAATGCCAAGTTAGGCTTGTTATGGCTTGATTATGTGGAAAGCAGGGAGTCACCATAGTTGTTGGATCAGGCAAGTAGCACAATCACGTCTGCAGGAGGATGACAGAAATCCACATAATGTGGCCTGCTAGAGATTTTCACACACGGGACCCCATATAAACCACAGTATAACCCCATGTTAATATTTTTCATAATTATTAATAACAGCTACCATTGACTAAGTGCCTAGTATTTGCCTGGCACAGAGCTAGATAGGCCCTCAACATATGTGATCGCTCATAAATAGTTTCTTTGCAGTATTTGTGGATGAGAAAATTGAAACAGAAATGTTGGGTGACTCATCTAGGATGCACAGCTGGTGGTAACAGAGCCAGGACTCCAGGTAGACAGGGCTGGGCTATCCTTTAGGCCTAGAGGTAAGGACCCCGAGACCCCCACGTCTTTGAGGGACCCATGGAAACATTGAAGGCCCGCGAAACAACAAGATGCAAAATGCAATGGTTCTAAAAACTGTAGAGAATTTGCAAAAACGAAAAGAATAGAAATGTTAAGATCTATCAGAGGTAACATATCAACTCTGTTATATTAACTTTGTTATTCCTTCGTTTTTCTTATGCGTCAAAATTTTCATTACAGTTGAAAACAATTTAAGGTTAGAAGTGCTCATCTCACAAGATTTCCAGAGAATGTGCTAAGATTTCCCAGGTATTACAAGCCATCCTAGAGTAAATTAGTAACATAACCAAATCGTTTCAAAAACAATGATAAAAAGACTTTCAAAACACTTAGAGCACTTGTATGTGGATCTCAATATGTCTGATAGCGGCCACCAGGAGTGCCCAGTTCTGCCATAATTTATCACAACCTCTACCTGGTAGAGTCAGCTTGAGGCCTGCTCATTCCAAAGAGTCACTGGGTTTTATTACTCAAATGTTAAGATATTTAGGAGATGCTCTTTGAGCTCAGATAACTAAAAGAATGGGAGACGAAACGGGGGAAAGAGAGAGAGAGAGAGAGAAAAGAAAAACATTTTTAAAAGCTTGACTTTGGCATGGCTGCTGCCCTCAGTAACACCATATATCTTTGCCAAGTCGAAAGAAATGAGCTGCTAAGATATGGGCTCGTTCTCAAATAGGTATGGCAAATACATAATTTACTTTTCTTAGCTCCAGTGCAGGACGCCCTGGCCATTCAGACACTTCATAGGCGCTGGCATTAATCCAGTACCGAAATAGCAGCCCCACTGCAATCCCCAGGAGGGTTTTGCACAAGATGATTTATTTTGTTCAGTTCTTTCTCCATGACTGGGAGCAGGGAACCATTTGCTGTAGTGGAAAGCACAACGGGATCGATCACCTCCGAGCCACCTCCAGATTAAAGAGGACTAGCGAAGTGACAGCTAAATGCTATGCATTAGCCAATCCTGGATTGGCTCCTTGTCATGGAGGGAGGGAGGGGGCAGGAGTCATCATGGGCATTACCAGGGAAATAGGCGAACTTGGAATAGGACTATAACATAGAGTACTATAGCAAGGTCACTTTACATATTTTGGTAGAGAACATCCTCAGTCCTAGGAAAAGTGCTCTAAAGCATTCAAGGGGAATTGGGACTGCTTGTTACAGAAATGATAATAATAATGACAGTAATGGTTCTTATAACCTCCTTGCTGGAGACTGGGGTTAGGATGAGCACCTCCCTTTGTGTCTAGGGAGTCTACCCCCAGAGCCTTCTATATCCACAATGGCCAGAGAGCAAAGGCTCAGCAAATCCGAAGTCCTATCATGATAAAATCTGCTGATGAGGAAGAGTCGGTGGGGAGGTTCCAGAATTTGAGCAGTGGTGGCCAGAAATTCAGATGTGCAGGGCAATGAAAGTGGATCACTTGATCCTACTGAGGTGGGATCTGTCAGCGGTAAGGACTCTTCCAGGAGTAGAGGGGCAGGGCAGGTCCTCTTAGGTAGCATCCTTTGTAAGGAGACAGCAATATCACTCTGCTTAAAGGAGCAGAGCATAAGGCACCCAACCTTCAAAATCACCAATGGCCAATGTGATGGTTAATTTTATTTGTCAATTTGACTGGGCTGAGGGATGCTCAGATTGCTGGTAAAACAGTTTCTGGTGTGTCTGTGAGGGTGTCTCTAGAAGACATTCACATTTGAGTTGGTAGACTAAGTAAGGAAGATCTCCCTCACCAATGTGGGTGGGCACTGTCCCATCTCTTGAGATGGAGGAAGGGTGATCCCTGCAACATCTATCTTCTCCTGACCTTAGACATCAGCACTATGGTTCTGGGGACTTCAGGTTTGTACTAGAACAACACCATTGGCTGCCCTGGGCCTTCAGCCTGCCCATGGCAGCTCATGGCACTTCTTAGCCTCCAAATTATGTGATCCAATCCCTCATAACTTTTTTTTGCAACTTTGAAGACTGTCTGGAGCTGAAGCTAGCAAACTGGATCCACCATATTGGTGTCCGTGTGGGAGAAAACCAACCCCACACACTGGCTGAGACTCCTGTGTGGTCACTGCCTGGAGGACATTGAAGCCAACACAGTAAACAAGAGCTTGAGTGAGCCCTTTTGCTGTGAGAGACCATGAGGTCTCACTCTACCCCCTGCCCTGTCCTCTGAGAGCTGGTGAGGTTTACCCATCTGTAGGCCCCCAGCCAGAAACCCAAGGATGTCAACCATGAGGAAATGCTATGTAATCTTAGTATCTGGCCAGCCCCTAACTCCCTCAGTCCATCTACTCATTAATATATTCACCAATCATTTATAGAATGCCCATTCTGTGCCAATGAGATAGATGCTGGCATGAAATAGAGCAAACAATACCTCCATCAGGGCCTTTGGGTATGTTTGGAGGTGGGGATAGTAATTATAGAACCTCTAAGTAAGAATCAGATTTAATCTGGGACTCTGTGATAATAATAACTACACTTTATTAAGAGTACCCTGATGGCAAGTATTTTGCTAATAATAGAGAGACATAGATCATTTTATAATGCTATAATTATATATATATATAAAATATACATATTCTATCATTTATACCTCTTTACAATACAACAAGTTAGGTGCTATTATCGTCTCTAATTTTAAATACAGAACTTAAAGCTTGCAGAGTGAGCCTAAGTCACTTGCTCAAGGTCACATAACTGCTGGACAACAAAACTAAAATTTAAAAGACTTTCCCTCCAAAGCCCAGGGCCTCGCTCTATGTGTATGGGGCTGAGAGTCAGCATAGAGAGGGTTGAGAGCATGAGGTTTAGAGAGAAATGACCTGGGTTTAAATGTCAGCTCTGCTAGTTTCAGGTTCTGTGATCGTAAGCAAATTACCAACCCCCGGGATGCCTGGGTGGTTCAGCAGTTGAGCATCTGCCTTTGGCTCAGGGCGTGATCCCAGGGTCCAGGATTGAGTCCCACATTGGGCTTCCTGCAGGGAGCCTGCTTCCCCCTCTGCCTATGTCTTTGCCTCTCTCTCTGTGTCTTTCATAAATAAATACAATCTTTAAAAAAAATTATGAACTCCCTGTGCCTCAGTATCCTCATGGAGAAGTTGAGGGCAATAGCAATTACTAGCCCCATGAGCCTGCTATAAGGTTGGAATGAGTTAATAAGCACAAGACACTTTTAAAGTATTATATAAAGATTCCCTTTGTATGGAGAATCCGTAATCTGGAAAGGAGACTCAGACGCTTAGCAGGGCGGCGACCAGAACTAAAAGAGAAATGAGAATAAATAGGACAGCAAAATTGGACAGGCATCAGGAAATGGGTTATGGGCCATGAGCACTGAGCAGTTAAATTCAGATCAGGGAGGACAAGGTAAGCAAGGATAAAGGGTCTGAGCTAACACTGGTTTTAAGGCAATGAGTTACATTAAAGTTGACAGAGGATATGTGCACATTTTTAGACATTTGTTTCCAGCATTCTGGATATGTTCAAAAAGAGCTTATTTGAAAGAAAGGAGCCCCATTTGGTTGAGCAAAATGAAGTCATTTTTTTCTGGATACAAAGTTTTTGTTTTTTTTTTTTTTAAGATTTTATTTATTTATTCATGAGAGAGAGACATAGGTAGAGGGAGAAGCAGGCTCCCTCCAGGGAACCTGATGCGGGACTCGATCCTCAGATCCAGGGATCACAACCTGAGCCAAAGGCAGATGCTCAACCACTGAGCCACCCAGGTGTCTTGTCCTTCCTAGGCATGGCCCTCATGATGGGTTAACCGAGCATGGACTGGCACTCCCACCACTAACCACTGGAAACCCGGACCCAATGTATGAAACAGTCATTTGAAGACACTGGGTAGTAGGCAGCACAGGAGTGTGACCCCTATAAAAGGAAGAAATGGATGAGATGAGGCCCACGATCACACTTCTTTCAGCCTAGAGGTCCTCTCCAGACCAGTGTGCTTAAGGGGTAAACCCAAGCAGGGTGGGGCCATCTTGCTGAGTTGAGGAGACAGAGGCCATCAAAGCTGAGGAGGCTGGAATTGTGGAGCAGATACCAGGATGCGAGGATGATGTGTAGAGAGTTGTCAAAGTTTTCTGTAAGCTGAGGTGCCATTATTTCCATGCTACATTGTTAAGTGAAAAAGCCAAGAGCAGAAGAGTGTATATAGTATGCTACTTTCTGTGTAAGAAATTAGAAGAAAGGGCACCCAGGTGTCTCAGTTAGTGAAGTATCTGCCTTCGGCTCAGGTCATGATCTCCTGGTCTTGGAATCAAGCCCCGTGTCTGGCTCCCTGCTGAGCCAGAGCCTGCTTCTCCCTCTCCCTCTGCTGCTCCCCGCCCTTATGCTTTCTTCTGTGTCAAATAAATAAATAAAATCTTTTAAAGAAGAAGAAGAAGAAGAAATAAAGCATATGTACATCTACTTATATTTTTTTTTTCTAAAAAAAAAAAAAATCTCAGGAAAAAGCACCAAAAATCTATAGATCTCCTTGAACCTGCTGTGGAAAACTAAGCCCTGCATATGTAGGCAGAAACCCCAAAGGGGGGAAGGTACAAGATAGCCTGGGACATGTCGTTGGGCCATAAAATAAGGATGTGCTCATAATAATAATGGGGCAGACCAAAGGACACTGGAGTTACAAGGCTTTCCTCTCCTTATCTGTTATGTTCTCAAATCTGAGGATCATAAGAACTAAGGACATAAAAGACATAATTCAATGAGTGAAATAGGAATCCATGAGTTCATGCTGATAATTAATAGATAATAAACCAACTAATTAATACGTAGAGGAGAAAGAAGAGCTCTTTCTTATAGTATGAACTGAATGCCAATTGATCAATGTGGAGGGACAGTTGAGGTGGTAAAAAAAATCACCATTTTAGAAACATCATAGTAAAGTACAGATTAAGCAAGATCATCAATAGATTCCAAATCTAGGAGGGAAGGTTTCATGAGATGCCAAATATTTGCGTGGTTATAATGTGCCTTCCTCAGATTGCTAATTAGTTGCAAGGGACAAGAATCATAATCACACAGTGGAGAAACTGAACAGCATGGTGACCGGCTCATTGACATTAGCCTCACCAGTGAGGGACAGCCAGACAATGTGTGTGTCCAGGTGTGACACCCAGAAGGAACATGTCATCTAAGAAGTCATCCAGCAGTGGTTGTATAATCCGAATCTAATCATGAGGAAATTAAAAATGTCAATGGCAAGACAGAGACTGAGGAATTTTCTTATATTAAAAGACACTACGGGATGCCTGGGTCACTCAGTAGTTGAGCATCTGCTTCAGCTCAGTTCATGATCCTGGGGTCCTCAAGTTCTGTATCAGGTTTCCCAGGGGAGCCTGCTTCTCCCTCTGCCTATGTCTCTACCTCTCTGTGTCTCTCATAAATAAATAAATACAATCTTTTTTTTTTAAAAAAAAAGACACTAAAGAGAATTGAATGTAATACTAGACCCTAAACTAGAGGGAAAAAATTGCTATGAATGATGTTATTGGGACAGTTGAGGTAGTTGGAGCCTAAACTATTGACTCAATTATAAAAATGGAATAAAAACTATATGAAGTATTAAATAAATGTTAAGTTTCCTGCATAGGATAGCTGTACTGTGAATATCCTGATTCTTAGGAAGAACACCCTTCGTGTAGAGGGGGACATGATGCAGCAAATGCTTTCCAATGGTTCAGAAAAATAAAGTACAGACATGCGTGTGTGTGTATCTGTAGAGACAGACAAGTAGAGACAGAGAATATTAAATGTAGAAAAAGTTTAAAATTGATTAATCTGAGGAGTATGTGGGAGTTCTCTGTACTACTCTGGCAACTTTTCTGTAAATTTGAAAGAATTTCAAAAGAAACAGTTAAAAATAGTAGAGGCAGGCCTCTGGCCTCAAGAGGGAACAAATCTGTGGTCTGTGGTACAGCTTATGCTCCAAAGGCCACTCTCTGTGGGTCGAGCTAGACCAGATCGTGTGACCACATTCTTGCGTGGCTGCCACCTTCCTGTCCTGCATTACTCCCTCCTTTATAGGATTCTCCTAAAATACATCCTGTACACCCACGTCCCTGGCTCAGGCTCTGTTTCTCAGGAATCCAACATAAAACACCTATTCTGACCAACCCTTTCCACCCTTCATTCTTGATTCCCCTTATCCTGGGGAAGACTGAATAATGGCCCCCTCGGCATGTCCACACCCTCATTCCTGGAAGCTGTGAATATGAGCTTATAGAGCAAAAGGAACTTTGCAGATGTGATTAAGTTAAGGGTTTGGAAGTGGGGGATATTATCCTGGCCTCTCCGGGGGAGTGCCTAATCGAATGACAGGAGTCATTAGTCATTAAAGACGGAGGTGGGAAATGGGCACCTGGGTGGCTCAGTCCGTTGAGCATCTGACTCTTGACTTCAGCTCAGGACATGATCTCAAGGTCCTGGCATTGAGCCCTCATTGGGCTCCCTGCTCAGCGAGGAGCCTGTTCTCCCTTTCCCTCTGCCTCCCCACCTCACTCTCTAGTAAATAAACATACTTTTTTTTTTTTTTTTAAGAGAAGGGGGCAGAAAATCAGAAGGCTTCTGATGACAGAAGCAGGGGTTGGAGTGATGGGCTTTGAAGGTGAAGGAAGGTGCCAAGGAATTCAGGCAGCCACAGAAGCAGAAGAAGGGGAACAAATTAATTCTCCTCTCAAAGCCTCCAGAAGGAACCAGCCCTATTGACATCTTGCCCTGGTAGCCCAGTGAAACTTGAAACAGATAGACAATTCCTGACCTCTAAAACCATAAGGGAGTAAATGTGTGTTATTTTAAGCCACCAAGTTTGTGATAATTTGCTATAGTGGCTGCAAAAAAAATTAATATATTCCCCTACCTTTTCCTATTTCTGTTGCACTTACCACCTTGTATGACACTGTATAATTTACTTGTTAGGCATTTACTATCATGTCTTTCTTCTCCCACTAGAACGTAAGCTCCACAACGGCAAGGACATATGTCTTTTTTGCTCATGGCTCTCTTCCAACACCTAGACCCATGTCTAGAACCTAGCAGGTGCTCAGTTAAATCTCCCAAATAACTTCATGCCTCTCCTCATCACCATCCTCTCCAACTATCCAAATTCTAGCTATCCCTCCAGGTTCAGCTAAAACCATGTTGTCCGTGAAGACTTCACTGACCTTTTTGTGTCACAGCTGTCTGTCCCTCTCCCCTGAATTCCAAGAACATACACTCCCTTTCCTTTTATTCATGCTGAATCCTACTGGCTGGCATGTGGTGTGAACATGGACTCTGAAGTCAGCTAGCCAGGTTCCAGATCCTGGCTCCCTCACCTACTCACTGTGGGATATGGCAGAGGGTAAGTGTGTGAGTTAAATAACCATGGGAGTAAAGGGCCTGGCACATAGTAGATGTTCAATAAATGGTAGTTGCAATAGTGAGCACCCAATAAATGTCACTAGGAATATAATTTCTGCCTTGTGAGTTCTGTTTTGATTTTTTTTTTTAACTCTCCTCCCTTCCTATAACTTTTTCCTTACTAGATCAGGAGCTTCCAGAGGGGAGAGTGTTGGCTCCAGACATCCCAGTAGCCTCATAGCACCCAGCAGGATGCAGGAAATGCACGGGTGCTCATAAGAGCCAATGGTAGTAGGCTCCCTGGTCTCTGAGCCTGGAGTCGGGATGGGGGCAGGCAGTTATGTGCATGCCTCAGGATGGGGACTCCTGGGAGGTGTGAATATTTGGGGTCACAGGATATTTCTCCTAAGGCAGAATCCTAACTTTCAGAATGTGAAGTCTCACAGCAACTCAAAATGCTCACAAGACTGTCCTTTTTCTGTTTATTCGCCACTTACCGGATTTTCCCAGATCTGCTTTCTCTTCCACAAAATCCCTTCATAGACTTCAGATGCTTCAGCATTCCCCACCTCCGCATATTTTTAAAATTTTGACTTTCTGGCAATTAACACAGAAAGACAAAAGATAAAGTCACCAGCTGTGAGCAGGGGAATTAAAATCCAAATCCAGGTCTGCAGGATGGAGCAAGATTACGTGTCATTCTGTAGCAAGGGCAATGCTCGACACAGAGGCATCATGTGCTTTCCAAATACCTGTGTGGGTCTTAAACCTGAGATCACTTTGGACTCATGTCCATGACTGATGTCTAAAATGTAGCCGCTCACCCCTTCTTCCTGCAGCGCCACCCGCCCACCCATCTCAGCCGGTTACTCCATAACAGGAGTAGCAGTCAGGTAGGGAGGAATGACCTGGTGTCTCAGGCCGGGCAGTGCATTTTGCGTAAATCACCTAGATTTCCCCCACAACCGCTCAGTGAGGTATGTGTGCCTGTCCTCATTCCACAGATGAGATCACTAAGGCTGAGGCGTGAAAAACCTGGCCTCGTCTGTCGTCACAGCCCCACACTAACTGCACAGTGCGTAACGGTGATTATTTTAAGTGGACTTGTTTCTTCCAAGCCCGGTGTTCCTGGCCGGACAGGGGACCTGGCAAAGGTAGAAACAGTGGGTGGCAGAGCGGGTGCTGGGAATCAGGCAGCGGCGACAGTCCCAGGCCTGGATGGGAGAGGCAGGGTCACAGCAAGGAGCCAGGCTCACACCGGGAGGTTTTGAACGCTGAGCTGCCACCGCTTCTGGCCAGTGACTCCGTCTCTCTGGGGCTGCCTCCACCAGTCACACCAGGCTCTCAGGGTGGCTCCTGCCCAGTGGTGCCCCTAAAGGCATCTCTTGTTATGTGGCAGCCTGTTAATATTTTCCAGGGCGTATTATTTTCATGTTGCTGCTATAACAAATTATAGTACACTTAGTGGCTGGCACAACACGAATTTATTTATTATCTTACAGTTCTGTGGATCAGAAGCCCCAAAATGGGTCATATAGATGAAATCAAGGTGTTAATAGTGCTGTGTTCCTTCTGGAGGCTCTAGAGGAAGGATCGATCCAGTCCCCTTACCTGTTCCAGCTCCTAGAAGCTGACCTCGTTCACGGTCCTGCCTCTCATCTTCAGAGCCAGCAGGTAGCATCTCCCAGGCTCCTGGATCCTGCACATTGCCTTCTTCTACTGTGACCCTCCTGCCCTCCTCTCATCAGAACTCTTAAGATTATATTGGGCCCACCCAGGTGATCCAGGATATTTTTCCCATCTCCAGATCCTTAGCACAGCTATAGCTACAAAGTTCTCCTGCCACATAAGGTAAGAAATTACAGGTCCTGAGGACCAGAGTGTGACCATCTTTGGTGGTGGTGGGAAGGGGCAGAGCATTATTCTGTCTCCGCACAAGGGAAGTAGCAGGAGTTCGGTGGATATTTTTTATCCTGGAACTGGCCCTCCTGCTCTGCGGAGGCATCATGATGCAATGAGGAGGCCACAGGCTCTGAAGCCAGACAGATGTGAGATTCGATTTCCAACTCTGTTTATTGTGGTCTTGGGCAGGTTACTCTCTTTGAGCTTCAGTGCCTGCTCGCAGGAATGCCTGTAGCCCTTACCTCCTAGGGTTCTAGTGTGGTTTGGAGATAATGCATGCAAACTACAAAACCTGATGAATAAGGGGCCATCATCATTGTCACTCTGATGTTTAAGCACATCCTGTGAGTGCAGTGATGGGAATGCTAACTCCAAATGTTTGAGGCAGAACGAGTCCCTGCTTGGAGCTCTGTAGGAATGCCTTTACCAGAAGATGGGTGGGTGGCACTGCAGGAAGAAGGAGCTGAGCTGTTTTACAAGGCTCAGGCGATAGTCAGACTCTCTCCGGTCATCAGTTGGCTGGTCTCCACTCCTCCACTTTTCTGGCAGTTTCTACTCAGGCAGCCAATTCCTGGTTTTGATCCCACTGAGGACTCCATGGACAGTGCTGGCAGCTCAGATACCTCCTCCTACCCACCTAATGAAGCCAAGGTGTTCTCATGTTCAGTGGAAAAAGCGGGACCAGGCCAAGAAGACAGCTGACTGCAAATTCATTTTCCATGCATGGAATAAATGGAAAATGTCAATGGATTACACATCGTCCTTTGAATTGAAGTCACAAATGCTGCCTACAGAAGCCCACGTAGTATTATATAAACAAATTCGTGGCTGGGAACATGGTCCTCAGTCATGACTTCTTTGATTTCACAGATGAGGATGTGTGGAAGCCATTCTTTAGGTTTCTGGAACTGGAGAAAAGCCTCCTCTCCTCGCCTCCTGCATGGCCTCCTCAAACTAAATCGGGCTGGAATATTTCAAAGGTTGAAAACCAGTCTCATGTTTTTCTGTGTATTTCTCTGGCATTTAAAAACTGAGTCCCTGGGATCCCTGGGTGGTGCAGCGGTTTAATGCCTGCCTTTGGCTCAGGGCGCAATCCTGGAGACCCGGGATCGAATCGCATGTCGGGCTCCCGGTGCATGGAGCCTGCTTCTCCCTCTGCCTGTGTCTCTGCCTCTCTCTCTCTCTCTCTCTCTCTCTCTCTCTGTGACTATCGTATAAATAAAAATTAAAAAAATAAAATAAAATAAAAAAAATAAAAACTGAGTCCCAGAAGGATGAGAACCAGCTCCTCCGAGTGGCAGACTATTGTATAGCCCCTCATTGGTCATGCAGTGCAACCATATAAAGTCTCCCAGATACTGCCCAGCACCTCCCACCACTGTGAAATAATCCTGCTTCCCCCACCAAATGGTGGTAACTTGAGAGCAAGGGCCACCTCTCTTTCATCCTTGTGTACCCCTAAAGCCCAACATGGGGTTTGGAGCATAGTAAGTCTTCAGTAAATACTACATACTGAATCAATGAATGAATATTGACTTGTTTAAGATCACTTGTTAAGCAGGAGGGCAGGGACGGGATTCAAGTCCTCCGATTCTGGTCCTGGGCTTTTCCCTCCAACACTTAATGAAGGAAAAAGTGAACCACTGAAAAGTGAGTGTCCCAGCCCAGGCCTGGAGTTCTCCCTCCAACTGGAGATAGCCAAAGGAGGGAGGCAAACTCATCCATTCTTTATAAAAGTCAACTCCTTTGCTTTCGTTGATTCTCTTGCTCTCGAACCCTCTGTCTCTCCTTCCTTCTCTCTCCTCTTATGCCCTCTCCGCTCTCTTCTTCTCCTCCTCTTTTTTTAAGGGATTAAAAAATATGACAAGCCAAGAATCAGCGATCTCTCCCAGCAGTTGAGCAGAACGTGACATGGCTCCATCTGACCAGCAGAGGGCGGGCTCGGATGCCCTGAGCTCCCCAGACCCGCCGACAAGTCAGCTTGTCAGCCTTGGCTCCGCAGAGATGATGGATTTTTTTTTTTCTTTCTTACAAAGGGGGAAAAACCCCACCTGAGCTAGAAGTCGTTTCCAAATTACCTCACCTGTGTCAACATTACTTGTCTTGTTTCTTGGAGGGTTGTCAACACTGCAGATGCTCTGTAGGAGGTGGATAACTGAAGGGGGTGTGTGCATGAATAAAGGTCCTTTTTCTGTGTACAGATTCTGAAGCCTAAAGCCTAAGCAGTGACATGGGTAACTAGCTGGAACCAAGGAAAGAAAGCTGTGATGATATCTCTAATTTTGGAAATTTGGACTGGAAGGGAACTTAGAAATGATTTTATGGAGAGCTAGAGAAGTTGGGCTGACATTGCACAGCAAAGCTGGGGTCACAGTGGACGTTCCCCTAACTGCTCAGTTGTGGGCAGTCTAGATTGTATATATTGTCCTTCAGAGTGTAGAGTTTTCCATCAGTGAGCAGTTAAGTTATTAGCAGATACCTTGAGCCTGCTGAGACTTGGTTTTTCATCGTATTAGAGTCGGTCTAGGGTTGCTCTTACTCCAGGATGTGACCCTTATCCCCAAAGCGTGGCCTTTTTTTTTTTTTAATTTTTAAATTTATTTATTCATGAGAGACACAGAGAGCGGCAGACACACAGGCAGAGGGAGAAGCAGGCTCCCTGCAGGGAGCCCGAGGTGGGACTTAATCCACCTGGGATCCACCCTGGGATCCTGCCCTGAGCCAATGGCAGATGCTCAACCACTGAGCAGATGTCCCAAGCATGGCCTTTCTGATGTCTCAATGAAATTCCCTGAGTTTTCATGAGATTACTTCACTTGGGTTAGTTGAAAGTACATTCACTAACTGATCTCTGGAGTCTTTGCTCAGCCCTCAGCCCTTTGGGTTTCGTTCTCTCCCAGCCCTTCGGGAGTCTGATCCTGCACACAAGCAAACCAGTATTCAATCAGAGACCCAAGAGATTCTCTATGCACATTTCTAAAGTTCCCTTTCTGCACAGTGTCCTCTTGTCCAGGGCCCTGCCCCTGGAGCTTCAGCCACCTTAGAAACCTCACCCCAGGATCCATTTCTTCCACTCAGAGGAAACATAGGCTGCCTCTACCCAGCAGGACCCCCGAAGGGCTTCTGTGTGGTGATTATGTAAAGCATCAAGCGAAATAATAGCATAAATCCTACAGAATGTGTCATTATTATTTGTTCTTTTGTGAATGGTTAATGTTCAGAGAGTATAATAATATATAATTTTCTGAGCCATATGTAAAATATTTTCCAGATATAAATGCCATTTTCTTCTGAGTTGTTTAAAATTCTTAAAAATTGAGTGGTTCAACTAGGAACAGTGGAATTTCATGTCCATCTCATGTTCAGCACATTCCTGACTCTCATTGGTATTATTTATAAACATGTTTATTCCCCTTGCCTACCCCTCCATTCATATCTTGGACAGTTCAGCTTTGAGTGCAGAGGCCAGTTTTATTCATATTTGTGTCTCTTACAGACAGTGGCACAGCACAGTGTAGGTTCATTCAATATTATGAAATTTTTTTAATGGAGCAGAAAAGATAATTTTTCATACAAGAGAATAAAAATTGGAGGTATGCATAGAGCACACCAAAGCAATCTGTTGTAACAGTGAAAATACAATCACCCCATTACTGACTCCATACTGAACAGCCAGCTGGGGGTAGTAGAAAGACACCCGGAAACAGACCTGGTTTCAGATTCTAGTTCTCTGCTGAATTTTAAAGTCATTCTAAGTGAATGACCTTGAATGAGTTACTAATATCCTGCATTTGAGTTTCCTTGTCTGTAAGAAAGGAATGACCGTGATGGGGCACCTGGGTGGCTCAGTGGGTTAAATGTCTGCCTTTGGCTGAGGTGATGATCCCAGAGTCCTGGGATCAAGCCCCTCCGGGCTCCCTACTCAGGGGTGGGGAGCCTGCTTCTCTCTTTTCCTCTGCCCTTGGTCTGTTGTGAAGATTATAAAGAAATAATATATCCAAAGAAACAGTTCCCACCATTCTACCGATTCAGTGGCCCATTAATGAACTCTGGATTTTTATGTCCACCAGCAAGTTTGGAGGATGTCACATAGTGGATCAGGGGCTATCGTGGATCCTCACATCTACGATGTTGTCGAGACAACCCTCTGTCTTCCTTGGTGAGTAATCCCTCCCCCACAACTGCCTCCATGTGGTTTGCATAGGAAATTTCACATTCTTACTGTCTCTACCCCTGGCCAGAAATGATTGATCCA
The DNA here is from genome assembly GCF_011100685.1 of Canis lupus familiaris. NCBI lineage: Eukaryota > Metazoa > Chordata > Mammalia > Carnivora > Canidae > Canis > Canis lupus. Next base: position 12,863,400 of record NC_049242.1, on the reverse strand, counting down.
GAGGTAAGCAGGGTCAATTAGAGCCTTTCCCTCAGTGTTTTTTTATTTTTAAGATTTTATTTATTCATTCATAAGAGACACAGAGAGAGAGAGAGAGGCAGAGCCATAGAGGGAGAAGCAGGCTTCCTGCAGGGAGCCTGATATGGGACTTGATCCCAGGACCCGGGATCACAATCTGAGCCAAAGGCAGATGCTCAACCGCTGAACCACCCAGGCGCCCTCCCTCAGTGTTTTAAAGTTTAGGGAGAAAGGATGAACTCATGGACCGAGAGAAGCAAAAAAGAGCCTGGGGGAGGGAGGTATGGAGGCATTCAGGTTCCTGCAGCTCCGCCGAGTCACCTCTGCCTGCGACTTGGTTACTCAAACTTCCTTTCATTCATGTGAGTTTCATGTGTTCTTCCAGGACCTATGAGAGGTTAAGTGCTGAGATGAGATTAAAAGAGCAAGCCCTTGATGAGGGAAAATGCCTGTGGGGGGAAACGTGGAGGGAGACAGAGAAACCTGGGGGAGCTGTCAGACCAAGATGCAGATGTGACTTTGGTGATGAGAAGGAAGGAAAATAGTTGGGTGGAACAGTCTTGGACTACAGTGCAGTTCTAAGGAAGTTCAGCCAGCCCGACAGGGAGTCCTCCAGCCACAGCCACAGCCACCTGCAGAGGAGCCCGAGCCCCTTAGAAACAGCCCACCCTACAGCCCGCCACACCCAGTTACAGGCTGGGAGCTGTTTGGACAGGGCTACCCGCTTAGTATAGGACACCCGGTTAAATTGGAATGTCAGATAAGTCACGAATTATTTTTCGTATAAATATGTCCCTGATACCGGGCATCCTGTATTTTTATTGGCTAAATCTGACACCACTAAGCTTACAAGGAGCTCAGTGTGAACACAGGGGTGGCCGTCAGAGTGCGGCAGTGGGGTCACTGTTCAATCACGTTCCCACAGTCGATCTGCAAGGCACGTGCTCGTGACCACCATGGTACTTCAGTACCCTTCTAGCAGCTTCTATTTTTCCTAAGCTAGTTTGAGTTGTGCTTTTATCTCTTGCAATTCAAAGAGTTCAGGTTGATTGCTGTAGTTCCCTCTCCACGTATAACAATCCATCTTCAATTGTGTGGTGTGGAACAAAACCCATTTTGTTATGCTTATGGATTCTATGGGTCATGAATTAGGACAGATTACAGAGGACATGGTTTATTTCTGCTCCACAATGTCTATGGCCTTATCTGGGATGCAAATAGCAAAGGATGACATAAGTAGCTGGAGGATTGAGTCATCTAGAGGGTTCCTCCCTCCTACCTCTAGTGCCCTGGAGGCTGGTTCAGTGGGGACTGTCAACCAGAACGCCTACACAGGCCTTCACGTGGCTTAGAATCCCTCACATATGGCTGCCTCAGGCTATGTGGACTTTTTTACATGGTGGCTTAGGGCTCCAGGCATGATTGCTTTGGTAAATAAGATGGAAACTGCATGACATTTTATGACTTTGCCTCAGAAATCTTTTAGCCTTCCTTCTACTATATTCTATTGGTCAAAACAGTCACAAGCCAGCTGGAGTCAAGGGAAGGGGATCTAGATCTCACCTTTGGTGTGAACAGATTTATAGTCTTGATTTTAAAGTGCTAATTAGTTGACCAAACTGAGACCTTCATTCTTTTTTTGAGACTGTCATTTTTAAAAAACTCTTCTTGCCTCTTAATGTCTAATTAAAAAATGAAATAATTTTTATTTATTTTATTTTATTTATCTGCATCTGGGACATGCAGACTTCTATTTTCACTTCTATCTAGGCAGACTTTGGCAAGTCACTCCACTTCGCTGAGCCTCAGTTTCCCCAATGCAGGTAATAATTCTGAGTTAGTATAAGGATTAGGATAATAAATATGAACTAAAGCAGCCAGAACATTGCACCGTGGCTACTCGGATATAAAAGGACATTTTGAAATGAACCATGATCAAATGCTTGCCGTGTGCCAACACCACTAGACACTACAAGGGACACAGTGATTATCAAGGTGCAGTTCTTGTCACTAGAGATACCATAGCCGATTTAGGAGGTACTCTGTCTGCTGTGAAGGAGCAGATAGTTCAAGGCTGAGTTTTAGGCAGGATGCTCCCTCGCTTCCTTTGGCTAGGTAGAATGTGCCTCAGTTTCCTTATCTGTTACAAGAGGAATAATAATAACCACTCTTTCTACCTCAAGAATTATTTTGAATATTACCTAAGATGTAGGTATTAAAGTGCTTTGTAAATGTTAAAATATTAAAGATGTGGTCTTGCCTCACCAGCCAAGGTGTGGCCCAGGGACCATCAGAACTAGCATCACGTGGGAGTTTGTTAGAAATGCCAACTCTCAGGCCCTACCCTGACCTACTTACTTAGAAGCTCTAGTTTACTAAGACCCTTGGGTGACTCCTGTGCATGTTAATACTTGCAAGGCAGTGGTCTGCAAGAGTACTGCATTCTTTTTTTTTTTTTTTTAAGATTTATTTATTTATTTATGATAGACATAGAAAGAGAGAGAGGCAGAGACACAGGAGGAGGGAGAAGCAGGCTCCATGCCGGGAGCCCGACGCGGGACTCGATCCCAGGACTCCAGGATCGCGCCCCGGGCCAAAGGCAGGCACTAAACCGCTGAGCCACCCAGGGATCCCCGAGTACTGCATTCTGATGAAATAAAAACAAAGCCATTTAAGATCCTTTGCAAAGCAACCTACGGGTAACATGCAGAAGATTCTAATAAAAATTAGAAGCCTAATTTCTAAGGATTTCAGTTAAAAAGAAAAAAACAGTGTTCACTATAGAAGGATTCACAGGGGTTGTGGGATTTTGAACGTATGCTTCAGTCTTGTTCCCTAAATCCACCCAGGCAAGAGGCTCCATTGTAAGATCGAGTTGTATAAACTCTCCTTCCTGACTACATTGCTGGGTATTGGCCAAACAGATCATTTTAGCCTCCTCAATGACCAGGGCACCTTGTGGTACACTGGGCTCACTGACAATTGCACTCAAGCCAAGGTGGCCGCCCATGGGTTTGTTCAGGGCTCTCACAGTGCCTCTCACTTACTCCTCTGTCATAACCTTATCCATTTTACTTTGTTATATGTGTTCAAGTACACTGGATTGTGAGCTCCTTGAGGTCAAGGACATCTCTTTCTGGTCTCTAACGCCCAACTCTCCACACGGTGTCACTGTGAGACACGTGGGAAGCTATAGTAGGAAGATATCCAAAAGGTCCCCATTCTAGTGGAGTCAAGTGTGTACGCTCTTCTCTTCCCCTTACACACAGTTCCATGTACTTAAGTCTTCTAAAATTTCTTTTAACAATGATTTGTGATATTGTGCAAGCTTGCACTTGTTGTTACACTTATTCCTTTTTTTTTTTTTTTAAAGATTGTATTTATTTTTCCATGAGAGACACAGAGAGAGGGGCAGAGACATAGGCAGAGGGAGAAACAGGTTCCCTGCAGGGAGCCTGATGCAGTACTCAATCCCAGGACCCTGGGATCATGCCCTGAGTGGAAGGCAGACGTTCCCACTAAGACACTCAGGCGTCCCTGTTACATTTATTCTTGAAGACAAAGTTTAGCCTATTGATTTGAGATCTTTCCTTTTTAAAAATAGATTCCCTCTAAGCATTATTCTAATGTATTCTGCAAACATTGGTATGTTGTATTTTCATTTTCACTTATCCCAAAATGCTTTCTAGTTTCCCTAGTGATTTTCTTCTTTGATCTGTTAGTTATTTAGGAATGTGTTGTTTAATTTCCACAGATTCATAAATTTTAAGCATGTGGATGCTCCCTAAGCACCTCAAGTTTAGTAATCAAAATTAAATGAACATTTTTTTTGGTCCCCTTTCTCTACCTTGCCTTCTCATCCTATTTGTCTTAATTTTTTTTGATATGCATCTCTATTAATTTCTCAAGACAGGAAACCTTTGAGTCATCCCATTATTCAGTTTTCTCTATGGATATAGCCACTAAATAAATCATCTTGTCTTATAGCTTCTCCATCCTCCCCAAAAAATCTTGGCACACATCCTGTTCTCTGTCTTCCTTCCAAACCAGTGCTATTCTAGGGACTAGGTCTTCTCATTTTCTCTCTCCCAGATTGTTATGATTTTCACCTCTTAGTCTCTAGTCTCCAACACCTTGCATTTACTCTCCATATTGCCTACAGAATATTTTACATTCAAATTTGATCATATCATTTCCCTGCTCAAAACCTCATTACCAGCAGAATAATCCCCGTATTCCTTTGCATGATGTACTGCCTTCAAGATATGGCCACTGCATCCCAAACCAGCTCCACAGTGGTTCCCCCTTTATCATCATGCCTTACTTGATCACCCCAGAACATGCTAAGTTATTGAACATGCTTTGTGTCTTTCATGCTTCCATGACCTTGAATGAAGCTACCTCTCCCAGAGAGCTCTTTCTAAACTTGGCATTCTTCCAACTAGCATCTTTGAAACTTCAACTCAAAAACTACCTCCCCTGAAAAGCATTCCCTGTCCCCCCAGACAAACTTAGGTGATTCTTCTATGCTCACTCACAATATGCTCTAGTAAGGCAGTTATTGTATTGTGCTCATCGGGATGTTTTCCAATTAGAAAAGTTTCTTGAAGGTAGAGCACATATTTTATATCTGTATTTCCAGGGCTAGAGGAAAGCTTGGCCCGAAACAGGTATTCCATGACCGAATCTCTCACTGTTCAGTACCCTACCACATACTATATAACAGCATTAAATTTCTCTCACTACCAGTGACTCAAGAATGTTTGTTACTGACTTGCTTATTTCATCCCAAGTACTTTACAGGCAAAATTAACAAAACAAAACAAAAGAACCAGAGACCTGAAATCTATTTTGGCATTGTCACAGAATAATGTTCTTCACACCATAAAACCTCTTTGTCTAATTCTGATTCCATAAAGTAGCTGATATCTCCTATTCATTTCCTGTGATGGTTAATTTTATGTGTCAACTTGGCGGGACCACTATGAAGAGATTAATATTTAAATTAGTGGAGTTTGAGTAAAGCAGATTGTACTCTATAATGTGGATGACCCTGATTCAATCAGCTGAAGGCCTTTACTGACCTCCCCTGAACAAGGAATGTTGCCAGCAGATGGCCTTTGGACTTGAACTGCAACATTGATTCTTCTCTGGGTCTCCAGCCTGCTGGTCTGCCCTGCAGATTTTGGACTTATTAGCCTTCATTAATTGCATAAACCAATTCCTTAAAATGAGTAAATTTCTCTCTCTCTCTCTCTCTCTCTCTCTCTCTCTCTCTCCACACACACACACAAACCTTATTGGCTCCATTTTTCTGGAGAACCCTGACTAATACATAAGAATCTTTCCCGTTAGCATATGCATTAGCTTTTTTATGCTGCTAAAAGATGATAGATTGTTTTAAGGGAAGAATTCAGTAAATAGGCCATTGACTTTTCTACAAGCAGAGCAATTTATTATATTTGCTGGCAAGATGGCAGGTATGGGCTATCTGGTGGTGAATAATGATGGTGATGATGACAGTGAGAGCAGCTAATATTTACCAAGTGCTTCCTCTTTGACAGGCATTGTGCTAAGTGTTTTACATGTTATCAGACTGTGAAATACGTCCATTTGAGAGTGTCACTGCACAGTGATGGCTTTTGAAAAATGGCCCTCAGCTGGTAAGAGCTGCCTCAGCACAGGTCACTCTCCCTTTGGGGAGGAACAACTTCCTTCCAATAAAGGGCAATGCAGGAGACCCCAGCTCCCTCCCTAGATTTCAAGACAAGTCTGAAAGGCCATCCAGCTTTAAACTGTCCTGTAAGATTGGCTGAAGCCCTTAGACTATACTGCAGCTCAGCCTCTTCCTCTGCCCAGTCCTGCTTCCTTCCCCCTCCTGCACCCACAGTATGATTCCCAGCACCACTCCCTAATATAATTTCCCAGTGCTAACCTCCATCTCAGAATCTGCTTCTCAAAGAACCCAACCCACAACAATCACATGAGCATTAAATGAAACCGTCTACATAAAGTCCTTTGCCCAAGGCCTGACAGAGAGCAAGTATTCAAACAATGGGATTGTTATTATTATTTACCAAAAAAGGTTGGTACTATTGTTGTTATTCCCTTTTTTACAGATGAAGAAATTGAACATGAGAGAGTTTAAATAACTGACTTATATAGTAACATTCAAGGATGGATTACAAGTCTAGGTATGAGATAAACCTGTGCTCATCCTTATTAGGTGATACTGTCTTCTTTCACATAATCATTCTGGAGACTCCAAATGCAAGGTCTGGAGGGAAGTACATGGCAGGTGGAGATTGAAGCAAAGTTCGGGACAGGCCTGGGTTGGTTGTGAACTACAAGCATGTGCCAACTACGTCCAACAGGTGAAATGGTAAATGGGAAATAGCTGAAAGGTGACAGGAAAACCAGAGGGGAATACCAGGGCTGCCCCAGGAGGAAGATTTCATAGCACCAGAGGCAAATGTGAGGAAGCAGATGAGAAGTGTCAGGACATATTCCCTGCGAATACTTGGAACACATCTTTATGGAACACCTAAAAAAGTCACATATCCCTGACACCTACTGCAAAAAACAAAACAAAACAAAAACATGAACCAGAAGGAAATTCACTTTCCCACACAATATTTAATGGGCATCTACCTACCTACCTACCTACATCTACCTACCTGATGATGGGCATCAATCTCTGTCTTCAAGGAGCTCGCAGTCCAGGATACTGGGAGTGAAAGTGGGAGGACACAGGCACACAGTAAGCAACTAAATTTACATAATGAGAAGTCAGTAGAGAAACTAGGAGTCAGTAGAGAGACTAAGCTGCCACAGAAGGTGTGCTTAATTCTGCCCAAGAGAATGCCGGAAGGCTTTACAGAGAAGGTGATATTTGTGTTTGTTGTTGTTGTTTGATTGGTTTGGGGGAGTTTTTTAGATAAAGGCAGAGAGAGAGTAGGTGAGGAAAGGCAAAGGCAGAGAGAACATCCCAAGCAGGCTCCATGCCCAGCACGGAGCCTGATGCGGGGTTCGATCACACAACCCTGAGATCTTGACCTGACTGAAATCAAGGGTCGGGCGCTGAACCAACTGAGCCACCCAGGCACCCTGAGGAGGTGACATTTGAACAAGGTTTTGAAGGATAACAGCTCTCTGCAGTCGAGGGGAATTTGAAAAGACTAGACTATTCTCTAAGAGGGGAAAGGGCACACACTATTTGTTTTTCTGCGGGGTGTGGAGAGCACTCCCCGGGGAAGAATCACTGCATTGTCTTGTAATAGATCATAGGCACTTGGTGTTTTCCATATTTCAACAACTAGGAGAAAATGCTCCTGGAGAATCTTTGTAAATCCAAGCACTTCATCCTTTGAAAGCCTTGTCATGGGGCAAAAGAAATGGTCCTTTGAATTTAAGTGTCATAAAACTCCAGCAGGAGCAACATGTGCACGGAGAAGGCAGCCCAGGTTCACTGGAGCCGCACGGAGGAAGCAGATGTTCTGCTCTGTTCTGAGACAGTTGACCATTCCTGAGAGATTGCACGATTATTTCTAAGCCATGTCCCCCCAGAGACTTAGTGGAGAGCCCCATCTGTAAGCCCTGGTGGCTGCGCTTGTGTCTAGACCACAGGAATTCTGTCCTCCGGCTCCGCATGGAGGCACGTGAAAGCAGACGGAGAAGGTAGCTTCCTGCTGACAGCACAGTTACCCACAGGTGCCCTGAAGCCGGAGGGCCCCTGAACTGCTTCAGAAGGAACAGTTTGCCAGTTCCCACTCCTGCCGAACAGATGGCAGCTCTGCACTTGGGAAACACTTTGGCTGCCAGGATGAAGTCACGTCTTTTAGCGGTTATGGTCTTGTTACTTTTAATGTGTGTTGATGTGACACACCGATGCGCCTTAGGAAGACCTGACACCGCGTGGGGGGGGGATGCGCCTGCCCCTGGTCCCTGGGAGGGGAAGCTTTAAAGGATTAAAAGGAAGTGCAATGATCCTTCTGGCCCATCTCTGTCAATAATTAGCTCTGGTTAAGTGGTTTTGATTAAGTCCTTCGGTCACTCAAGTTCGGTGTAGACAGGAGGCACCACCAGGCCCTCATGCGCCACGCAGGCCTGGGCCCCCTGAGACCCAGGGATCAGGGCAGTTTGGGTGCCTTCTGCCTGGAACTCTGGGGGACAGGTTGAACAGCCAGACAGCTTCACCTGTCACTCTAAGGCTTCATTGTCAGACATATTAAACCCTGGGTATGACCCTTAGGTGATGGAAATCCCCCTCCCATTTTCGAGTCTTTCTGCCTTGCAGTGGTCCTGCCCTTTAGAATCATCTGGAGAGCTTTTCTAAAAGTACCTATGTGAAGGCCCCCATGCAGAGATCCAGATTAACTGGTGTGAGGTGAAGGCTGGGAAATCCTCTATTTTTTTTAAAAGCTCCCCAGATGAGTCTAATGGGCAAGAAGCATTGCCCTGAAATCTTATACCATTGCATAAGACAATGTTTTATTCTGTGTTATGCCAGCATATGACACCACCAACAAAGAAGCAGTGCTGGGGCACCTGGGTGGCTTAGTCGGTTAAATGTCCGACCCTTGGCTTCAGCTCAGGTCATGATCTCAGGGTCATGAGGTCGAGCCCCCCAGGTCAGGCTCTGCGCTCAGCAGGGAGTCTGCTTGAGATTCCCTCTCTGCCGCTCCCCCTGCTCACTCTTCCCTCTCCTCTTCTAAAAATAAATAAATAAATCTTTTTTTTTTTTTTAAAGTGGTACTAATAGTAATTGCTTCAAGGATACTGGCTAGCAACAAAGTAGTTTATCATCCTGAAAGTGGCCTTAGGCTTCAGTGCGGAAAAGTTGCCAACCCAGAGTAAGCAGGTCATATGCAGCAGAGCTTGGTCTGAAACACCCAGATTTTCTAATTATATGAGCTCAGCCCCTTTCAGTGCTTTACCTCGACTCCTAAATTACCAAGCCTGTTTTCAGTTATCAGACTATTTGAAGCCCGTGGGACATTTCCAGCTGGACCTCTACCACCAGCGTGAATTGGAACAGTGAGGTAATTATCTGAGTAATTCAGGCAATGCAGTTTATTTTTCCTGAATTACCTGGATAATGACCTCAAGCCTAATAAGATGGAAAGAAGCCAGAGCCACATTCTGATGGCTTTACTGCCCCCTCAACAACACGTTCCTATTTAAAAGGTCCTGACTTAAAGAATTAAACTGTTAAAGCTTGCGTCTTCCTTATTTGCCACAGGAGGTCCCATTAATCATCTGGGGAAGATAGCAGCTCCTCAGTGTTCAGAGATCCTGTGGCTGGGGATTGCTCCTCCCAGCTGAGGAACGCAGCTGTCCTGGATTCCTGGCGTGTTCTCTGTGTCTCTGGGAGTCGTCACCTTAGCTAATGAGGTGACAAAGAGGAAGGCTTCTGGGTATTGATTTTCATTTCTGCTCATCATTTCTTCCTTAAACTACAGAACCAAATACACAGAAGTAATTCCTATTTTCCTGGGCTGGCCTGGGCTGGATCTGTAACATGGAGTGCCTTACCCACCTGGCAAGGCCTCGCTTTTCACCTCAAGGCTTGTGGCCAGAGCCTGGAGAAGCTATTTCAGCTAAAGGGACAGGAACTCCTTTGCTTCTGCTGCTGTCACTGTCTTCTTCACAGAGATGACCAAATGTCTTAGCAGAAAAGGTGTCCGTCCTATTTCCCAAGGAGAGTTCTTCCTCCTGGGCACTTGGTCATCCCTCTGGAGCCATCTTTGATCTCTCTTCAAGTTTTGCTTTCTGTTCGCTCCTTCCCTTCTGCAGATAGGGCTAAGTCTTCTCCAGCTCTGGCAAGTAGGAAGCAAGGTAACAAATGAGATTGGGCAGGACCAGGCCAGAGCCAGTGGTGGATGGAGTGACACTATTAGGAAATGAGAAGAAAAATACAGAAGCCAGAAAATGGAGGCAGGTCAGAGACTCTCAGTTCAATACAACAGTATGGGAACCAAGAAAGACCATGATGTGCTGGGGAAACATAGGTTTGGAACTGATTCCTGGCTCCTTTCTGGCTATATGATAATCTTTAAAATAGTAATATTATTAAAACTCATGTCCTAAGGTGTTATGAAATTGAAATGATTGACTGCACACAAAATTGCTTAAAGAAATTTTATACTACATAATTGTTACTATGACTATGGCAAAAAAGGAAAGCCTGCCCAACAATATTAAGTGCTTCTCTGGATTCAGAGTGGAAGAGGTAGTAGGGGCCTGTCTTCTAGTCCTGTCCTTTTAAACTTTTGAAATTTCTCTCCATTATGAGAAAAGTATTTTACTTAGTGTTCAAGAACACATATTTATTCATGAAAACATTGGTAAATACAAATTCAACTTAGTAAATTTTAAAGATCTAGCAAGTAGAGGGGAGCTCCAAAGGGCTACAGAAAAGGAAAGGTTTTTAAGGTAGAGATATAGTGGAAAAAAGGAAATTATTAGCAAAGAATCCATTGAAAATTCTCATCTGCCCTGAACTTTAGAATATTTGGAATATTCTAAATAGCTTATTTGGAGAGAGGGTCTTTGCAGACATAATTTAGGCAAGGATCAAGATGAGATCCTGCTGAGTTATGGTGGGCCCTAACCCAATGAATGTGTCTTTAGAAAAGATAGAAAAGGACACACAGAGAAGTTGATGTGAATATGGAAGCAGAGATGAAAGGTGTGCTACTCTAAGCTAAGGAATACCAGCAGCCTCCAGAAGCTGGGAGAACCTAGGAAGGACTTTCCTTTAGGCTTTCTGAGAAAGCCTGGCTCTGAGCATCTTGATTTCAGACATCTAGTCTCCAGGACTCTTATAGCAGCCCAAGGAAACCCATGCATGTGATTATAGGTATCTGAATCCAAAACTTCACAAAATATCCTTACTATGTGTAATGTACTTTGATACTTTCTATCAATGCTGATTGTGACTTACTAAAATTAATGTTGTGATCCTCTGATGGGTTGTCATCCACAGTTGGAAAAAAAAACTGTTCTCTTTCATTGAGAATGAATGTTGAGTGAGAAGGGATATTTAGATATGGTGATTAAGAGTCAGAGCTGGATCCTCATTAAATATACACAATTGAAAAGTCGGTGGGGGGTTTGTGAAGGAGAGTCAATGCTGACTAGCAAGGAAATAATTCAAGTAGGTTGGTGGGAGCTGCTGGTTAGAATAGAGGTTTGATCGTTATAACAAAGACCCAAAGTAGCAGTGGCTTAAACAATGGACTCCTGTTGTTAAAGAAAAATGTTTTTATATAAAGGTTAAAATCTCACCTCTCACGCCAGTGTAAACTGAATACACGTCAAAGATTTTAAGTCATTAATTCATGAGGGATCCATTAAGATATTGCTACCAGTTCAATGGCAAGTTCACGGTATCACACATAGGTTAATTGAGAATGCTGAAATGAATTTAAAAATTCATGTAAAATTGGCTTTTTCTGTGGTGCAGGAGTGGGGAGCAAGGACGAGGGCAATCAACTATACCTCCACTGGACAGGATTTGTTTGCATGTGGAAAAGAAATAATCATCTGTACCACTATCAGTTATCTGTAGTTTAAGGACCTGTAAAATAGGTCAAAGATAATGGTAGAGGTAACCTGACCAAATAAGCTCCTCAGGACACCCATGAATCTTTTTGTTGCTCACTTCAAATTCTTTCTGTTTTTCCTGGCACTCTCTTATATGAGAGTATGAGTGTCAGTATTCTGGAACTGCTATGGAGCTCCCAGTACTGGGGGACCAGCTGTTGCACTCTTATTTATTCCTCCTCCATCCCTAGAATGACACTTTCATCTGCATGGGTCAAGATAGCGCACCAATGGCACAACTACATTCCTTTCAACAAGAAGCAGGGAAAGGGGAAAGTAATACCTTTCCCTTTAAGGGTATAACCTAGCAGTTGCACACAGCACTTCTGCTCATATCCTGTTAGCCAAAACTTAGTCAACTGTTCATGCCTTGCTGCAAGGGAGACTGGCAAATGTAGGCTTTATTCCATGTGGTCATGTACCTAAAACTTGAGGGCTGTCGTCCCAAAGAGAAGAACAGATATTAGAAGACAGTTAGTAATCCTAACGAAAGGAAGGACCTAAACCAGAATCGTGAATTTAAGGATTACTGAATAATCCTTACGAAGAAATGAAAACAGAGCATCTTGGTTACTCTTTTGAGAATTGGCAAGAAAAAGGAGAAGCAGACTAGGAATAGGAAAGTTAGACAGAAGGGAAAGAGGACCGATTTTTCCCAGTCTTGAAATCCAAAGCTCACTGTACAAAACGCCATCCCCTCTATGTAACCTTGCCTAATCCCCAGGGCTAAAAATCTCATTATCTCCTAAGCTCCCATATCCCTGATGTATGCCATTTGCCTCATCTCTGACTATTTCTGTATGTGTCTTATGTCTCCTGTAGGCTCTAAGTACCTCATTTATCTTTTCAACTTTCACAGCTTCTAGTATGCCGCTTTGCCCACAGCTGACATCTTTCTCATTTATCGCCTTCCTCCCTGTTGATCCCTCTTCAGTATGAAGCAAAGAAAAGTCTAGTATTTCCCTTCCTTTTTAACAGCACAGAGAGTTAACAGTGGTCTTTTTTTTTTTAATTTATTTATTCATGATAGTCACACAGAGAGAGAGAGAGAGAGAGAGAGGCAGAGACACAGGCAGAGGGAGAAGCAGGCTTCCATGCACCGGGAGCCCGATGTGGGACTCGATCCTGGGTCTCCAGGATCACGCCCTGGGCCAAAGGCAGGCGCCAAACCCACTGCGCCACCCAGGGATCCCAACAGTGGTCTTTGAATAGTACTCTTTCCATCTTTTACTCAGGATGGCTGTGAGAAATGACTGTTCACAGACCTCAGTGATGTAAGCAGGAGTTGTCCGAGAGTGACGTGTTGCTAATATGAAGAAGGAATGGGTGCTACTTCTGGCTTCTCATGATGCATGTTTCTGTATGTTCATGATTTGTTGTGTAGCTATTAAGGTACAAGAATTAATAAATATGTACAGGGTCCTTTTGCAGTAAAACTAGTTATAACTTGGAGGGGGGGAGTGAAACTTCAGTTTGAAGTTTGAAAATCCCAAGTTTGAAAATCATGGTTTTAAATTAGATTTCATTTTGATATACAGTAACACATAAGACTTAATCAAAGAGTGAAATGCCTATTCTACCCAGGACAGTGTAGCATATTAGAAATCAAGAGGAATTTTGAATACACAGCAAAGGTATAAATCCTTATCCTGCCACTTACTGGTACATGTGACTTGGGCAAGTCACTTAACTTCTCTGGATGTCTCTTTTCTCAACCATTGAATGTGGATAATAAATCTACCCTGCAGGGCTATTGTGACATATAAAGCTATTATATATATGATGTCTGTTATAAATTCAATGCCATTTGTTATTAATTTAATGCCAAATTGAGAGTATTTGGATTTTTGGGCTGCATTCATCCTTTTTAACTAAATGCATGGTATTGCTATGGAGATACAGCTACAGTTAGCAGAAGATATGTCATGTTTATGTCCATTATGGGCTATATTAACAAATGCCTCTCCTCAGCCCATCCCTCATTTCAGACAAATTATCAGAAATATCACAATGATTTATATAACATAACAGTTCATCTTCTTGTGGAGTAGGTAAGTAGGGATTGGCTTATGGAAGTAACTGTACAGCTTTTAAACTCTACTTTTGTTTCTTCTTTACTTTGGGTGGGGCATTTTTTAGACTCCTTAAAACTTTAAGTCTCAGGGCCCCCAGTTAAAATGACCAATTAAGTTGTATAGAAATTCTTTCTTTTTTCCACACATAATTAGAAGGCAGATATTTCAGAATGTCTATAAGTGGTGGTATTTTAATAATTTTGTTGCGCCTTAAAGGTGTGTTATCAAATACTGCCTGTTCCTTCCAGTTAGGGGTAGAAAAATGGGGAAGGCAGAGAGGAATGACTTACTTGGCCTTCCTATTCTTCAATAAGGCATTGACCCTTGTCAAAGAGAACATATATACATATGCACACAAACAAGGACTCCCATTTACCTTATTTTCAAATTTAAATTATAGTATCCGGTCATTCATCTTTGTCACAATCCGCCAAACAGTTTTGCGAGAACATGTTTCATAAACAAGCTCTCCTTTCAGCATCGGCCAGGAAGGTTAAGGTTTAGATCCTGTGCGATAGAAAACCTTTTTGTAATTCACCCCCAAACATCTGTTCAGTCGTTCATCATTAACATCTGTCACCCATTTCTAGGCTCAACCCAGACAAAGCTATGTTTTTCTAACACACTCTATTTCAAATTGTTACCAAGTGATTCCTACTCAGACTAATCTTACACAGGGATTGAGAAGATGTCTTATTGGATCAAATTCGTCCTCTCCTAATGCAGCATCTACCCTGTAGCTTTGGCAAAAACCCAGTGGCTCAGAGGAAGAGAAATTCCTCATAACATGCTAACACTTTCCTGGTTAAATTGTTAGTTACCCCGAAACTTTTAATTCTCTTTAACTCTTCAGGGTTAGCAAACATTATCCTATATATCCTATACATTTGTGTATCAAACTTTGGCCCATTGAGCCTATCATATACCGTATTCAAGCCCCAGTGGGGTTGCTTTGCAAACTAACTGAAATAAGAACATATGAAATGTTTTCTACTACTTGATCCAATTACTTGCATAAAAAGAAATGTTGGCTCATTTGGAAAGATAACAGAGTGGTTAAAAGTATGCTGAGACCTGAACTGAGATCTTGGAAATGACACCTCTAAGTCAGTTAGCTTTGGTTATTTTAGTTAATGACCCTGGGCCCTCTCTACTTAATGGGGAAAATGGGTACCTCAGGATTATATAAGTTAAAAGAGATATTGTATGGAAGGTGCTTGACATAGTGCCTGGCACATAGCAAGCAAGTCTGTCAGTCGTTAACTCTTGCTATCATCATCATCATCACCGTCATCATCATCATCCTCACCATCATCCTTACCATCATCATCATCACCATCATCACCATCCATCATCACCATCCTCATCACCATCCTCATCACCATCACCATCATCATCACCATCACCATCATCATCCATCACCATCATCATCACCGTCACCATCACCATTATCATCATCATCACATCATAATCAAAGAAGTAGAAAAAGACCAGACTGGCTTTACCTTGCTCTTTTACTCTCAGCATGTCCTTTTCCTTTCTGCTTAACCAGCATTTATTGAATACCTCCTATGGGCTCAAACATATGCCAAATATCAACATAAATGAGATAAATTCCTTCTCCTCAAGAAGCTCTCTCCTTAGTAGAGGAGATAGACCAATGCCCTACTTCAAATCAGACTGTGGTAAGTGCTATATAGTTACAAGTAAAGCTCCCCACAGATTATTTGAAGATGTTTTAACACCAAATCTCTGTTTTTCTTATTAGAAGACTTTAATTGGGGCTCATCTTACACAGTAAGTTAGAAATTTAAACCCCAGGGCAGACCTTTCATTTCAATGGGAACCTAATGGTTATAATTTAGGTCAATGTTTATAATGTCAATAGTGCAGTGAGACAGAAGAAAAGGGTTTCACCTCTTTTTCCATGCATGTTAAAAAAAAAAAGAAAGATAATAATGAAAAAGGCCCCCAAACTGAACCAGATGGAGAAACTGAATTATTCTTTTTTATTTCCTTCATCAAGTATAGTGTAAAATTTGAGCAATGATGACTCATTAAAGCCAAATTGATATTATAAGATTTCTAAATGTTAATACCAATCTCTACTAACATCTATCTATCTATCTATCTATCTATCTATCTATCTATCTATCTATCTTTTTCTTTATTAGAGATCAGAGAGTCCTGGGACTCCATTTTCCATTGACTGTAGTCACAAGAAAAGAGTCATTGTGGGAATTCCATCCTGGCCATAGCTATGGGCGCCTTTTCCACATTATCTGGGGAAAGGGCATATAGAGCTGAACACCTTCCAGATGTGTATCCTTCTGCTGTTGCTCCTTCGTGAGTCCCTACCCTGGGGGCCTAAGTCTTGTGTGGGAGATAAGTGTGTCACCCTGAAGACATGATATATGTGTTGGGACTAACAGACCGAATCTGAGTTCCTCAGAAGAGCAGGATGGGGCAGGCAAAGGCTTTCTAGGCAGAAGGAACTGCTTGGGAGAAGAGGGGTGTGGGCTCCTGATAGCTGGTCTGTAGGGGAAGATGCAGAACAGGAGTGGGGATTGGGGAAGAAAGGGGCCAGGAGCAGATCCCCAAGCAGAGCACACATTTTGTGTTCACCAAGACAACTTCTTTTTTGCATAAAAAGAAATGTTGCAAAGGGAGCATGGCGTTGTAGAACAGGTCAGGAACTTCTAGGAACAGGTGAGATACCAGGTCCACTCTAGAAACCCCTCAAATGTGTGCGCTGAGGCCTACTACATGGGCCACATAATGCCACATCTTCATGGAAGTTTCCCAGTGGACATATTGCTCCCTCAGGCTTTGTCAACTGGTGACATATTTCTATCTGCCTTCAACAGATTAAAAAATTGAAATTTACCAGCTGTGTCTTTTGGTATTTTACTTAACTTCTCTGAACCTTTATGTCCTCACTTCTAAATGGAAAAAAAAAACAAAAACAAAAACAAAACAAAACACCTACAACTCCAAGTGCCCATGAGTCTTTATGGATATAGTGCAGTGCTAACAGGCACTCATTCATGTTAATTCCTTTGTGGTCCAGGGTTATCCTCTAGGAAGTGATAAGAAATCCAACCCAGGTATCCTGACCAGTAGGTCACGTGTGTTCTGAGGCATCGTTCTACTTCCATGCACACCCTGCAGACAAAGAACACCTGGTAAGTCCCAGATGAACTGCCATCACGTTTACAGCGTGAAGCTGGGATGGATCTGTCCCTCACCCTTCAACCCCCACCTACTTCAACAAACCCTGACCCTGTCAGCACATTCCTGTGCTGATCCCTACCCAACCCCACGCCCCTGCTTATGGGGGCTGAGAGGAGAACCAAGCTACCTTCAACAAGTCAGGAAAAAAATATTACCTCAAGGGTGGTCTCAACCATGAAGTCAGCTGGGAGGAGAAACTAATGACAAGTGACAGTAAAAAGACCGGATTTTTCAAGATGTTTTTACTTGTCCTTAAAAAATTACAAAGACAAATCAGATAACCAAAGAATGCATGGTCTGTGAGGGAGAGAAGTAGGAAATTGAGTTAGAAAAGGATGGGGCTGACTAAACACCAGTTTGGTAATAGAGATGTTCCTAAATCAACCGGCCCTAAGGACATGCGGATGAGACGGTCGCCGCCAAGTGTACTCCCTTCCCTGAGAATCAACCAGAGACTGGAATCTTGTTCTTGAAGTCGGTGACATCTTTAAAACCTGATTTATTGTTTGCCCCTCAAAGCCTTCCTGTGCCACAGTCACAGACACTTGGTTTCAGGCGCGCGCGGGGAAGGGGGTGTGCGCATGCGCCCAGGATGCACCTGCCCAGCGGGGGGGGGGGGGGGGGGGGGGGGGGGGGGGGGGTGGTGGGCGGCTCGCCCTAGAGCTTGGAGAACGAGCTGCCTAGGGCGCGATGCCGGTAAGCCAGGTGTACAATGACTCAGGCCCTGTAATGGGATCCATCTGATCCGTCCACATGCAGAATTCACAGATTGTTTTAATGTAAGCAGATCACACCACTTCCCTGCTTATGACCCTCCCAGGACATCCCATGCCACCCCGAATGCAATCCACACGTGTTAGGGGCTGCGAGGCCCTGTGTGGTGGCTCGGGCCCACCACGCCATGCTCACCTTGCGGAACTCTTCCGCACCACGACTGCATCACAACTGCATTTGCCCCTGACAGTTTGCAGGTGACTCCCTCCTCTGTCCCCGCTCACAGTCTGCACTAGGCTCTTCTTTCTGCCTTGCCGCCCACTCCTTCAAAGCTCAGCCTTATTGTCGCTCTCTGCCTTCCCTGTCTCCCCACCCCAATTAGGCCTGACCCCCTGATGCACTCACATCACCTAGGCTTCTCCTCCGTGGTACTTGTTCAAATGCGTGGACTTACTTGTTCAATGTCTGTGGCCTCATCTCTGATAGAGGCATTGACCACATCTATTGTGTGGGTATGGGATACAGAGAACCTACCTCAAAGCTCCTGGCTCAGCGCAGGGTGTGACAAATGTTCAGAAAGTGAATGAATGACTGGTCGGAAGAGAACTTCCAGCTGATCCCCTCCTACAGCTGATGGCTTCTGGCCAAAATCAGCTCAGGACAGAATATCAAATTATTAACAGTGCCTGTAACTGAATTGAATTAGGCAAAATGGTGGTTTGGCAGAGGGTCTTCTTCTAGTCAAAGAACTATGATAAAGGAAGGTCACTGGGGGGCGCAGTTGATTAAGGGTCTGACTTGGTTTTGGCTCAGGTCTTCATCTCAGGGTGGTGAGATCCAGCCTGGCTTGGACTCTGTGCTCAGCTCTGGAGTCTCTTAAAATTTCCTCTCCCTTTCTCTCTGCCCGCTCCCCTCCCCCAGCTCATGCTCACTCTCTCTCTCTCTGTCTCTCAAATAAATAAATCAATCTAAAAAAAGGGAGGAGGGAGTCACTGGGCTGCAAAGTTATAAAGAACTTTAAGAAAAACAAGGCCCATTTTTCAAAACTAGAAAGCCATTAATCAGAAGTTTTCTGGGAGAGCTGATCACTCAGGTGTCTAGTCATACAGTCATTCATGTAAATGCTAAAATGTCAGAATTTAAAGTTGTTATTTGAAAGAGAAGCAGCTGCGACTCCAGAGAAACCAACAGCCCCTTGCTCGCATGGGGTAGTGGTTTCCAGTGTTATCCTGAGAGGCCCAGCTGTTCCCATAACTAAAGGCAACTTCCAGTCATTCCTTTGGTTTTCCACTGATTATAAAATATTATTATAAAGGCATAGCATGTCAAGTCATGGTCATTTATGAATACCAGGAGACTGCCAGGGAAAAGTAGATAAAGAGAGAAACTCATGACTCATGTCTGTCTCCCTCTACTGAACCAGGACTGGATTCATGGCCAGGAACTGGAAGTTGCCCTCTTTGTGTACCTGGAGTCCAGAACAGTGCTGGGCACAGAGTAGATCATCAGCTCAGGTCTGCGGTGCTCAGACCCTGTGGGGGGCATTCTTTACAACCTCCAGCACTCCGCTCACTGTCCTCCCATCTTCTGCTCTATTTAGACTTACCCTGTCCTCTGACCTACCACAGTATCTCCCAGCAGAAGTCTTCCCTCCTTTCAGACAAGGCATTTGTACTCAATGTTCTACTTCCTAAGAACTGTAATTCAGACCGTCTCATTCCCATCTTTGGCTGACTTGTGTAAGAGTCTTCATTCAAGCCTTGGTCACTTCGGGTCCACCTGCCTCCCCTCAGCCTGAGCTCCCTTATAAGATTTGAAAGAGTAAATCCCAGAGAAATAAGAGAAGTTGGTTAGCTGCCACCAGTTGACAGGCTAACCGGCAGGGTGTCCTAGGTCCAGCTATTAAACTCCCTCCAGATATGAATGACAAAGGAGAAAAGATTAGTGTACACAATGCCACTACCTATGCTTCTTCTGGAAAGACAGTAAAAATAAACCCCCCAAGTACAATAGCATCAAGGCACAGATTGGTGCTTACTTTTTTCTAATCTGAATGAATTCCAAACTGCTTCTCTTGACCACTTTATGCTTTTAGGTCTGAGTTAGAAATCCCTTCCCTTCTTCCTAAGGATAAAGACATGTAATAATTGTTAAGAGCTTAGACTTTGGACTCTGGGAGACCAGTTTGGAAATCCTGAGTCCCCCTTCTGAGTAATGGGGGAAAGCTATGTTACCCCTGCAAGCCTCAGTTTCCCTTTGGCCAAGATACAGAAGATGAGAGTGCAGAGCAAGCTTGTCCACTGGGATGGTGGAGACCTCACCTGCCCCAAATGAATGATATCTCCAAAGGTTAGATATCTTATCTTCAAAACAGATTTTCCTACTGCCATGTGATCCAGCTCCAGGACTTTCTAGAAGTATTTCTTCTTCCTTCCTCCTTCTTCTTCTCACGATCTCTGCCCCCTGATGGATCAGGAGATGAGATGTCAAATGTTAATTTGCAAAACAGCAGTTAAAAAGTATAAAAGATGTATTATCCACCAAAATAGAAGTCAAACAAGATTCACCACACATTCTGTTTTATAAGCTATCTGCCTCAAGATTTTAACTGCCATCGGCCGTAATGATCACACCACGCCATCTATTCTACCCGGTTGGAGCCTCTCAAACACACCTGCCAGTCATTCACAACCCAGGTAGATGTACTACCACCATGCCAAGCTGTATTATTACAGTCTTTAATGGATAATCTTTTAGGACACTTTTAGAACAATTAAAATGCTTACCTTCAGACCCCTGGGTAAATGATCTATTAATTCTACCCCCCTCATGCCCTTGAAGTGAGGATTAAGACACAAACTGTGTAAACGACTAGCTGTGACCTGGTACAGGTGGGGTAAACAGTGATTGAGAATGTGCTGAAGTGGGACTGCTTGAGTTTGTAGCTTTTACTGCTGAAGTCCTTTCCTAGTAGCATCAGAGAAAAGCAAATCTAGTTTAAGTAGGGGGCACCTGGGTGGCTCAGTCAGTGAAGTGTCTGCCTTTGGCTCAAGTTATGATCCCAGGGTCCTGAGATCGAGCCCCATATCAGGCTCCCTGCTCAGGGGCGGGCGGCGGGGTCTACTTCTCCATCTCCTCCTATTCTCTCTCTCTCTCCCCCTGCCCCTCCTTCTGCCCTACCCTCTGCCCCCACCCCTTGCTTGGGCATGTGTGCTTTCTCTCTCAAATAAATAAATAAAATCTTAAAAACACACACATATAGGACTGAAAGTCAGACTGGATTCTAGTCCAACTCCACCTAGACACAGTAAATCACCCAACTCTAGACTTGTTTCCTCATCTTCTACAGTCCCATCTTGCACTTTGTATCCTAGGAATCATAAAATACCCATAGCTCTCACCACATATTGGCCTGTTTTATATGGCTCAGTTAAGGTTGTTTTGTTATCCAGATAAAACTTTGTGAATGAAAGTATCTTATAATATATGTAACATATAATAGACACACCATTATATATAGTTTTGTGATAGATTGATAGATAATTTTGTACACATATCTAGACAGAAATACTGTTCCCTACATGAACCTCAATGTATGACATAATGATTGGCACATTCTAAGTGTACACTGTTTATTGAATAAATTAATGATTGAGAAAACTGAAAGAATCAAAATGTAGCAGTGGTATTAGGTCAATTGTCATTTTTAGATTTTTTTCTATAAAGAACATGTATTTTTGTTGTTGTTGTGGCAGTAAGAACACTTACCATGAGATTTACCCTCTTAACACATTTTGAAGTGCACAATATGGTGTTGCTAACTATAGGCACAGTGCTGTACAGCAGATCTCTGAAACTTTTTCATCTTGCATTTTTGATGTATTATACCCGTGGAGCAGCCAATTCCCCATTTCCCCCGAACCTCAGCCCCTGGCAACCACAATTCTACTTTCTGCTTCTAAGAGTTTGACTATTTTAGATACCTCATATAAGTATGTGTGCTTCTGTAACTGGCTTATTTCACTTAGTGTAATGTCCTCAAGGTTCATCCATGTTGTCATATATGACAAGATGTCTTTTTATTTTATTTTACTAAAGATTTTATCTATTTATTCATGAGAGACACAGAGAGAAAGAGGCAGAGACAGAGGCAGAGGGAGAAGCAGGATCCACAGAGAGAGCCCTGCGCGGGCATCTGGGGTCTCCAGGATCATGCCCTGGGCCGAAGGTGGCCCCAAACCGCTGAGCCACACAGGGATACCCGATGTCCTTTTATTTTAATGCTGTATGTCTAGACCGCATTTACTTGATCCATTCATCTGTCAAAGGACACTTAAGTTGTTTCTACACCTAAGCTATTGTGAATAGTGCTGCAATGAACATGGAAATGCAGATTGTCTTTTTGAGATCCTGATTTCAATCATTTTGGATAAAAACCTGGAAGTGGGATTGCTGGATCCTATGGCAGTTCTCATTTTAATTTTTTTAAGGAACCCCCATACTGTCTTCCATAGTGGTGCACCTTTCCTCTTTTGCCAACAGTGTGCAAGGGGAACCTGTAGTTTTAATAATCAAACTATGGGGATGCCTGGGTGGCTCAGTGGTTGAACGTCTGCCTTTGGCAGGGTGTGATCCCCGGGGGTCTGGGATCAAGTCCCACATCAGGCTCCCTGCATGAAGCCTGCTTCTCCCTCTGCCTTTGTCTCTGCCTCTGTGTGTCTCTCATGAACAAATAAATAAAATCTCAAAAAAAAAAAAAAAAGTGCCTATCTGTTATCTTGTTGACCTTTAGGAGAATAGCATGTCAAAAGTAATAAGAATTAATGAAGATGTCCATAATCTCAAGCTAGTTTCCTCCTACAGATTGATTCGAGGAAGGAACAGGAGGAAATTAAGACATGTTCTCCAGCTGTCCCAGGAGCACACTGCATGCCCTGCAGCCATTCCCAAGGGACTCTCTGGTCCGACTATATGCAAATGCCAACAGTGGGTATAGCTTCAAGCCTGGCATTAGGCTGGCCAAAGGATACTATTTCAGCCCTGTGGAATGCTCTACAGCTATTTAAGTATAAGTAATTACAGAAACTTCACAGTCCATACAATATGTAGAAGCATAGAAACCATTCAAGATGTAATGTTAAGTACAAAAATATCAGAAGTAAAAGTCTTAGGGTGGTGGGTCTTAGATAATTACTTTTGGTTTTTATTTTTAAAAATGTTAATTGTTTGGCTCCTTGCTCACCAGACGGTAGCCCACCTGAGCATGAGCAGTATCAGCCAGTCTCACCCTGGTGCTTGTAAGAAAAGCAGAATTTGGAGGGGGTGGGGGACCTTACCCCAGATCTACTGAGGCAGAGTTTACATTTTTTAAAGATTTATTTATTTATTTTAGAGAGAGAGAGAGAGAACTAGGGGAGGGGCAGAAGGAGGGAGGGAGAATCTCAAGGAGAAGCCATGCTGAGCATAGAGCCCAACTCAGAGCTCGATTCCACAACCCTGAGATCAGGCCTGGAGTCAAAACCAAGAGCCAGGAGCTCAAGCAACAGACCCACCTAGGCGTTTGCATTTTAACAAGATCCCCCAAGTGATTTATATGCACATTACGGTTTATATTATCTTTTTAAGAAAAAAAAAAAAAGATACTGTTGAGTGAGTTTCCTCACTTTGGTCTCCAAACAATCCTGAGTTGGTAGCACAGGAGTTGGTTATCCCCATTCTACAGATGAAGAGGCAAGACTAGAGTTAAGGGACTACCCAGGGTCACATACCATTTATTGTCTAGATCAGCTCTCAAGCCTGTCTCCTGATTCTGGAGCTGAATCCATGCCAGCCACAGCCTGTCTGGCCCTGTGTTTATGTGCCAGACCTTCCTACCTATAGTCTGAAAAGGACCACCCACCGTCACCTGCCTTCAGCTGAACAGCACAGCCAGGAGACCACAGGGGCCCCTACTCCAGAAAGAAAAAGAAGACAGGCTGAGTTTCCTGAGAACATTTCTCTCTCTCCCATAAGACCCTGATGACAATCTGCTGACCCTCCAACCAGCGAGGATAAGGCTTCGTATTTGTGAACTACCATGGGATTGTGTGGACAGATGTGAGCAGGGGAGAGGGCCACCATATGTCATCAGTTTGAAGCCACCCTGACTCTCATAGAGTCCAACCCATCCAACTTCGGAGGGAGAAACAGGCACAGAGAGGGAAAGTGACTTGACCCAAGCAACAGAGCTAGTTAGAATCAGAGTGAGGAGAAGAGGCTTCCCAGAAACTGGAACTCAGGGGTGTGTAGCTGGGCGCATCCTCAAAGGCACTAAAGGGGCAGGAACAGTCTTCCTCTTGGCCGGCAGGATAGGAATAGGGGTGTCCAGAGCACTCCATGGAGAACAGGTCTGCAGCAGGCTCCCCATGTACCTGCTCTGATCCGAAGTTCCTCCTGCCACTCCATACTGTGCAATGTCCATGCCCTCCTCCAGGGGTTGTGCATCTCAAGAGCTTCACCCCATTTTAACTACTGACAAAACCGAATCATAGTCATTTAAAGGGTAAGCTTAAAGAAATCTAATGAGCATTTGAGGTAAGGGCTGCTAAAAGGCACAGGTTCACTGGCTACCCACATGTACCATGTGCCATGCTACTCATACACGCACTTTTCAAAATAGAATTTGAAGACGGAGCTGTTTCAGAAGAGAAATGCACGTCCAATAAAAAATTTCAAAAAAAATTCGACTGTTTTGAATAAGACTCCAAAAGAACTCCTGCACAACACACAGGAAATAGAAGATCGTTAAAATACACGATTATTGGGATGCCTGGGTGGCTCAGTGGTTGAGCGTCTGACTTTAGCTCAGGGTGTGATCTGAGGGTCCTGGGATCAAGAGTCCTGCATCAGGCTCCCTGCAGGGAAGCAGGCTCCTTCTGCCTATGTCTCTGCCTCTCACTGTGTCTCTCATGAATAAATAAGTAAAATCTTTTTTAAAAATTCAAAAAAATAGAAGTAAAATAAAATACACGATTATTTAGAGATAATGGACAGATGGAACAGTAATTAATGTTGCCGGAGCTCAGATGGCTCTTGTAAAGTCTTCTGCAGGAATTACACCATAGGACAAGGTTCTGTGGCACAATATTTCATCAGGAGCTCGCAGCAGTATCTCATTAGACAAAGGGAGATGATAGATGATGGGAGATCACTTTTCATTACAGCCCTTCTCTGACTTTAGTAATACCTCATGCCTTCTCCAAATAACAGACAAGTAAATTCATGCTCTATTGAAATAGCACTAAAACACTGAGTCAGTTCAGGGTTTTTAAAAAACTGGTCAAAAATAATTTGGCTTTATAGACAGATCCAGTCGCAAAACCTAGATTGTACCTATGCAGGATATATTTTAGCATTTTGTGGGTAAAGAATGATATACCCTTAACTGTGAATAAGCTGTCTAAATGCAAAGAATATATATCTTTACCATTGGCTACTTGAAGGTAATTTCTAAAGTATCAGAATGAGCTGAATTATTTTCAGTAAGAAAGACTTCCTATAATTGGCAACTTATAGCATTCTAAATTATTCTCTCTCTTGTTCAATGTTGTCCAGCAACACTGACTTTTATTTTTTTGAAATTCCCACCTTGAGTATTATATTACACATCTCTTTGTTTCTTTATTTCTCCTGTGATTCACATACTAGAGTGAGAACAAGGACTTTTTTTTTAAGGCTGTGCTCCCAGTTCCAAGAATAATCCCTGGCACATAATTCGTGCTCAGTGAATAATTATTGAATAACAAATCATCTTTCCTTTGTTCTCCTGTATCTTCTAAATGTCCTGGACATCACTTTTGTAATAAGAAATCAAAATAGTGAATTATGCCAGAAGTAATGGAATCCAAAAGTGACCTGTCTGGATCGCATAGGATGAGTTCTGAAGTTGCTTCCTCCTGTCTTGGAATGTCCCCCTCCCCAATTTTCAACTGCTATGGTTATTACCCTGAATGCTTTTGTCTGATTCTTCTATTTAATGAGACAGCATGCTGCTGAGTTTTTAGCTGCCCTGCTTAGCACTGACTGGGATTTGCTCTCCGGAAAAAAAATCCGTTAAAAAATGCAAAACTCACACATGATATTTCATCTTCTGAGTGCTGACTCCTGTCTACTATCGATCTACTTTTGATTCCTCTCTAGTCCCTTCAAATCATTGGTTTTAGTTTTTATTTTTCTATAATTCCTAGTTGTTGTTTGCGGAAGGTTGTCTTATGGGATGTAGAAGCTCAGATTTCCATGTTTTAGAAAGAACTCTACAAGAGTATGGAGTACTCTACAGGGCTAGAGGTGACTAAGCATAGCAAGACCAGTCAAGATGCTCAAGTAGAATGCCCAGGAACAGGTGATGAGGGTGCACAGCAACAGCAGGTAGATGAAAAGAAAAGCTCATGTGTGAGAGTTCCAGATTTCTTCAGGAAAATGGCTAGCAATTGAGTCTGGACAAAAATATGAAGTAGTAACTGATTAGAGATATGGGCTGTGGTGAGAGTTGATGTGATGACCTTGAGTGGTGTTTTCCCAGGAGAGAGTAGGAAGCATAAAAAGGGACGTGGACCAGGAGTGGACACCAATGGTGATAGGGCAGCAGGGTGGCTAAGAAGTGCCGAAGAGCGAATCAGGAACATGGCAGTGGTCATGCTGAGAGCAGAGTCGCAAAAGGGGTGTGGTTGGTTTATAACATCAAGTGCCTTAGATGCTGAAGTCCAAGAAGTCGCATTCTGATTTGGCAGTCAGAAAGTCATGCTGATCTTGGTGAGAGCAGTTTTAGTGGAGGGTGGAGAAGCCAGATCAGACAGTTAAAAAGTGAATGGAACGTGAGGAGGTGCCGATTGTTCTGTATCTATAGATGTACCTCACTTGTCTTCCCCTGTTCTTTTCCTCACACATAAATTTCATGAAATCATGCATACATAATTTCTGAAAAGTGTAATTTCATTAAGCCACTTTTTGCTCCCATATTTATGTGAATATCCTTGAAAAAAAGTGCCATCAAAGCATTTTGCTTTCAAAAGCATTTAGAAGCAAATAATTGGCAAATAGATTATAATGGCAAGCACTGTTAATAGTGTCTATGAATAACTTCCCACAAAAGGTTTTACACTTTTCATACTTCCAGTCTTTGGGAATCCAAAGCTGCTGATTACTAACTAGTCTCAATTCCAGGCAGGAATGCTAATAACAATGCAGGCTGAGCAGCTAAGCATTAATATGATGCTCACTATTTGCCAGACAATGTTCAAAACTCTTCACGTAAAAGAAATAAGTTAATTCTTCTGACAATTTAACAAGGTAGTATTACTATCTCCACTGAAGATGACAAAACTGAGGGACAGACAGGTGAAACCATTTGCCCAAGTTCACAGAGCTAATAAGTGGCAGAGTCAGGATTTGAACACATGAACAGGGGCTCATTAAGTGGAAACTGATACTGTCATTACCACAATTCATTCATTCACTCAACAAATATTTATTGAGTACAGATACAAAGACAGGCATTGTACAAGGACCTGGGTATTTGGTGAAGAATAAAAATCTGGATTTTTCCGTAAAAGATTCTAACCTTACCAGGCAGATTAATGGATGAACAAAGAGATAACTATGTAATTGCAACTTGGTCTAAGTGCTATGAAGAAAAGAAACAAGAATAATGTGAGATTGCTTAACCGTGGGTGGAAGGAATAAGGAAGGCCTTACTCTAAGAAAAGATGTTAAAACTGGAGCCTGGCTGACAAAAGGGGTCTGGCCACAGGGAACTTTGGGGAGGGTGTACCAGGCAGAAGGATCTGCAGTGTGAAGGCTCCAAACACGTAAGACCCAGGGGCCACTTTGACAAGGGAAAGTTGAGATAAGCAAGGGTTGGAGATGGGGCAGGTGTGGTCATATCATGCAAGATTTTATAGGCCATAGGAGTTTGGATTTTGCTCAAAATATAACGCCAAGTCCTCCAAAGGTTTGAGGCAGGGAATTAGCATGCTTCAGGTTCTATTTTATTTATTTATTTTTATTTTATTTATTTTTTAAGATTTTATTTATTTATTCATGAGACACACACACACACACACACACACACACACAGAGGCAGAGACACAGGCAGAGGGAGAAGCAGGCTCCATGTAGGGAGCCTGACGTGGGACTCGATCCCGGGTCTCCAGGATCACACCCTGGGCCGAAGGTGGTGCAAGACCGCCAAGCCACCCAGGCTGCCTTGTTCTATTTTTTTTTTTTTTTTAATCACTCTTGCTTTGATGCAGAGAATGTATCAGGGATGGGGCAGGAGTTGGAAGGATGCTGTTGTAATAGCTCAAGAGAGAGGTGATGCCACCTTGGACCGGGGTGGTGGCTGGATAGATAGGGAGCTCGAGTCAGGGAGCAAGAGGCCCTCAGCTGAGGCTGAAGTTGCACCAGTGGGAAGCTGGTAGAAGCTTGCAACTGACCGAAGCAGTCACAGAGATGGCTGGAGTCAGAGGCAAGGCCCAAGTGCTGCATACAAGAAGTGTCTAAGACAGCTTCCCTCTGCTTTTAAAGACAGTTTGTATCTAGAAACTCTCTAGCAGCCTTACTTTAAATCCCACTGACTTCCCCTTGCTAGAGGCCAGGAACGGGAGCACCCTACAATGGGGCTCAGATCGCCATGATGGACTTAGACCAATCTTGGCTCAAGCCCTGCTCGGGGCACATTGTCCCTGAACAAAATCAGGGTTCTGTGGAGGCAGAGGATGACTACTGTCTAGACAGCCAACACCAAGAATTTTGATACAAAAGGAGCAAGTTTCAAAATATCTGAGAAAGTATGTCCGTTAGACTTACTGGCTGTAGAAGTTGGAATTCAAAGGAGAGGTTCGAACTCAATACATTTTTTTTCAAGCTTAGCATCCTGTTTTAAATGTGCTCAGTTGCTGAGGCCACCTCTGATCTTGGAAATGGTTGAGAATATAAATGGGAATCTAAATGGAGCCTGAGGAACCATGCAGGCTTTAGTGAGTATATCAGGATTCAGTGTGACAATGTGGAGACGTGATTAGCCTCACAGCCGGCCTATCTGAGAACAGCTGAGAACGAAGGAGGCCGAGAACACATGGCGCAGCAGTTGGGAAGCATCAATTGCATGAGCCCAGCTGCCTGGGGACTTCCAAATGGAAGGAGTTGAATTGGAAAGTCTCGAATCTTATTAAGGGACCAGGGTGTCCATGGGGATGTGAAAGGAGTGAGACGAGGATTCAGATTTTGAACAAAAGGAAGTACAAGAACATTCCTCCATCATAGGCAGTGATGCTCTGGGAAGATAGCAAGCTCTTGGTAGTGTAGAGAGAACCAAGCACAACTAGGGGGTTTGATAGTGGGCAGAGCTGGCTCAGGAGTTGGCTTAAAACCTGACTCCGACCTGGAGACATTTCCTTACCTTCTTCAAATCCCAATTCCTTTATTTCTAAAACCCTGCCTACTCTGGAGGCTCAAGATGAGGAAATAAGATAATATAAGGAAAGAGACCAGTGGTGTCTCTCAATGAGGCAAGTGTCTGTCTAGAAGTTAAAATAAAGGCCCCTGGCTGACTCAGTTGGTGGAGCATGCGACTCTTGATCTTGGGTTTGTGAGTTCAATCCCCATGTTGGGTAGAGAGATTACTTAAAAATAAAATCTTAAGAAAAAAAAAGAGTGGAAAAAAAAAAGAGTGGTAATAATACAATAACCAAAACTTGAGGGGTGGGGAGAGGGAGGGAAATTAAATGTTCAACAGTAGATGGATCAACCAAACCACAGAGCAACTGCATAACAATGTTATGTATCATTTATAATTATATTTTAAAGAATTAAACATCAGTGGGATAATTAATTATTGAGGTAACATTTACCATATAAAGTTATGTGAACAGAGCAGTATATAAAGTACAAATAAATATCATTTTTAAAAAGAAAGTGTATCAGAATGTTAACAGTAGTTGTTTGGACTGGGAAATTACAGATTTGGTTTTGTTTTTACCAAAAAAGCACACACTTTTTTTTTTTTTTTTTTTTTTGCCATTTTCTGAGTTTTCTGTGAGAATGAATTGCTTTTACAGAACATGGGAATTAGAGATAATAAGTGGTGGATGATTTAATGTCACTGTGGCTGTTACCCTTATTAGCATATCCTTCTTGTTTCTGTTCCCCCAAATCCATGTCTGGCTTAGCTTCTGGGAAAATGGCAACAGTCCAGTGGAACCCAAAAGTGTGTACCTAGAGGAATTAAAAGGATTTTTCTTCATTTAATTTGGGTGGTTTTGACTGGGTGTGCCTCATCCTGACAGGAAGTGTGTGTCACCAGGAAAGAATTTAATTCTTTGCAGCAGAAAGATGGTTAGTGAAGAGTGAAAACACCCATCCATGTTTCTCACAGATTCTGCTTGATTGTATCAGACCAGCTCTCCTGCATAGCTGGCACCACTCAGAGAGGAGCTGCCTCTGGTCGGGATCCTCCCTGAGGACAGCTTCGTTTAGCCCCTGGACTCCAAACCTGGTTTTGTCCCTTGGAAGAGTCACCATCCATCCCTGAGCCTCATTTCTCAACTGTAAAACCTTTTGTATCTGCTGGACCTCTTCCCCTAAAAAGTGAGTCCCTTTGGGCAAGGACTATGTATCATTTTTTTCTGTATCCATAGGGCCTAGCCCAGCACCTGGGCTCAATTAATGTCTGTTGATTAAGTGGCCAAGTTGCATTGAGTGACTTTTAAATTATCTCATCCAATGTTGGCAATGAAATTTGTGAATACAGCCCTCCAGAGTATATTTATAGTTTTATTTTTCGGGGAAAAAGATCTGGTTTTTTAAAGATTTGTTATTAGAGAGAGATTGAGCGTGAGTGGGAGGGTACAGTGGGAGAGGGAGAGAGAATTTCAAGCAGACTCCACTGAGCACAGAGCCCAAGTTGGGCTGGGTCTCATGACTCGGGGATCATGACCTGAGCTGAAACCAAGAGTCCAATACTTGACTGACTGCATCACCCAGGTGCCCCCCAAAAAATCTATAACAAATATGGGTAAATGTTAGGGTAAATCTGGATAGTAGCACATGAATGGACCCACATCGTATCCATATTAATCTCTGATTCATGGATTCCTCATCTCCAAACTAATATCTACCTCGTTGTTTTCTGCCTTGAATGACAAAGGTTTTATAAAATTCTTAGCACATGTGTGTACTCATTAAATGCTTGTTTCTTTTAGCAAAGGGAGTGAAAGTTAGTTCTCTTTGGTTGGTCTTTTAATTCTGCTAACATTGGACTTTGTGATTTGAGCAACATGACCACAGTCATCCTGGCTATATCCAGTAGTGACACAGACTTTTCGGTGGAGAATAAATTGGCTCCTGTGAGGACAGACCACAAGGTCGATCTCTGCCCATATCCCATACAGTATTGGAGGTCTTCTCTGGTAATGTATACAAGTATAATTAACTGCCCATTCATTTACCAGATGCCTTCCATATGCTAGGCGTTGTACGGGCATTAGAAAGTCAGGGATGACAAGACAGAAACTGTGACCACAAAGAACGCACTGTTCAGGACAAGAGACAGAGGCGGAAACAAATTCACATAATATAATGCAGTGAATCCTAGATTAATAGCCCAGGGGAGGAAGTGAAACCTCTACCTACACTTAATTTCACTTAGTAATAAGAGCCATAGCTCTCCTAGGCCTCTGAAGTTTAGAAAACATTACGAAGAGCCTGTCTGCTTCAAATTAAAGGCATCACCTTCATAAAGAATAAGCTCATTTATGTAGGAAATAAGGCTAAATGTGTGCATGATATATACAGAAATGAAAATAAACGCAAAGTTCAGGAAGGGAACACACCATTGTCCAAGTGTTTACTTGGAGGGAGAAGGTGACAGGGTGGTGAGAAGGCTGGATTCTTGAGAACCGTATCTTTGTGTCATCTGAATGTTTCCACATTGAGGATGTAGTCATATATTGCTTATGCTATAATTGCATTATTATGTATGCACAGAAAATGGAAGGTAAAGGAGACAAATGTCCACATGGTTTGCCTCTTCCTCAGCTTTAAGACCTTGTTCTAATGTTTCTTTCTAAATATCTTAGTTTCAGGGTGCCTGGATAGCTCAGTCAGTTAAGCATCGGACTGTTGATTTCAGCTCAGGTCATGATCTCAGGATCATGAGATCGAGCCCTGAGTTGGGCTCCATGCTCAGTGGGGAGTCTGCTTCCGATTCTCTCTCTCCTTCTGCCTCTCCATCCCAACTCTCTCTCTCTCAAAAAAACAAATAAATAAATAAAATAGCCTACTTTCATAAGTAGGATATTTCATAAATATCCTTACCCCCAATAAAATCCCCATCCCCTTTCCCTGTTTATTTGTGTTCCTTGTGCTTATTATAGTCTAACCTTTGAGATATTTCACTTCTTTTTAAAATTGGTTGACATCGCCTTCTGCCCCCCCACCCCCACCCCGCTAGAATGTGGGCTCTGGGAGAGGCCAGATGCATGGGTGTCATTTCCTCCACTCTGAATCCAGTGCCTCACACACCGGGCAGGTGCGCCCTGCAGGCCAGCTGCCTACACCTATGCAGCAGTGTGTTCACAGCAATAATTTCTGAATGGAAGTGTTATGGATCTTTCATTTCTTCTTTCTGCTACTGGATATCTGAATTTTCGTAATAAGCTTATATTACCTGAGGAAACAATAAAGCTCTTTTAATTAAAAAAAAAATACATATGTATATTACCTGGGAGGCAAGAAAAGGAGCCTCCAGTAGAAGCCACACTGGAGCAGAAAGGGCTGGTGCAGTCAGGCCAAGGAGCATGGGAGCGACATCATGAGACATCTGGAGGGGAGGCCAAAGTCCCTCCCTTGTGACTCCTCAGCTATCTTGTTCTTTCCAGACACCAGGATAAATGCCCGGTCTTGGGGTCACTGGCTCACAAAGGATCTTCTGCTCTGTAGCTTCCCATGCCCTGAAAGGCAGGGCCCAGAAATTTATCCTTGTCCTTCTATCCAGAGAATGTTTTTATCTAGTTGCTACTTAGATTTCAGTAATTCTTTGCTGAAGCAACTTGGTTTCTTGTTTTCCTTGGGAACCAGACTCTTTCTAAGTCGAAGCCATAAAGAGGATGAAATCCATTACCTGATACATTTCAATTCAGCTATTCAAACCTTGCCACAGATGGAGGCCCTGCGTGCCACGCTTTCATTGTTGGCGATGGCATCTAAACTGGACACTTTGAATAAGGCACATGTGAAGGTGAAAGCTGAGGGTTTTTTTTTTCATTCTTTATTCTTTCTCTATTTTTTTCTCTGTTCTATTTCCAATCTAGCACTGTTGTCTGAACGATTGTAGAGATAGCTGGATCCTCATCTCTAGATGCCATGCGAAGAGCAGTGGGGGACGGTAGTTTGTTCGTCCCAAAGTTAAGGGATTTGGATTCTGTGAATTTCTCTGCCACTAACTTGTTATGTGATCTTAGTTAAAAATCATATTACCTCTCTGTGCCTCAGTTTCTTCATCTGTTACATAAGTGCTTTTAAAGGCTTTCTGAAGTCCCTGCCAAAGCCACTTTTGTTAAACCAAGGACCAACAGTGACACCTTGTGGTACCCCTTCAGCTTTGGTTTTTCTAGACCGCAGCCTGACGCAATCATCCGCAGGAAGCCAAGGCCCCCCTGTCCCTGGCCACTCACCCACGTGGAAGGCCTGTGCTGCTGTAGTGAAGTTTGAGGCTTGATGTGAATGGGAGGGTTTCAGCCCAGTGTGTCCTGTGGATTGGCAAGGACTTGGGAACAGTGGACAGGGTAGGGCTGGCGATTTGATGGTTTTGCCAGGCTCCTCGGACTTTGTGAAATAATTAAACTCCAAATTGCTCTGTGCCTTCATTTTTCCATTCATACAATGAAGTTTCCATACGACAAAGTTGCCACTCAAACTGCTTTCAAACTCATGGTTAGTTTATTCATTCATTTACTTTTTCATTCATCAAATATTAGTGAATATCTCCGAGAGCCGACTTCCAAGCACCTCCCTATGTTTATGATGCAAGTTTGGGAAGACAGTCCAAAGCCTTCAAGCACATTGTTTTTGTCTAATGGAAAAGAGAGACAGAAAAACTGTCCATTACTGTGTAGTAAGATGAGTCAGAAGATGTGCACACAGAGGGAGCTCAAGCCGGACATCTACACGGGCCTGGAAAGAATGTTTGATAGATGGCAGGTCACTTACATCTAAACTGTACAAAATGGAAAGAAATTTGCCAGAGAGGCACTCCAGGAGTGCAACAGGGTGAATATGGACACAAACACATCCTCTCCATGCCCCAAAACTTTCTTGACCAACCCAAGAGGTTCTCCTTCTAAATATTGCTCGGCTGACTATTTTAGCCAAGCTTTCCAAAGCGCAAACTTCTTGCTCTGTCTTCATCCCCACTTCCTATTCAAACTTTGCCCAAACTGAGCAGCCACCTCTCAGTGACTAACCGGTGTCACCATGCACCCTAGCCAAAGGTTACTGTTTTGTCATTGCTGGCTTAACTTTCTCTCCCAGCAGCCACAAGGCATGGTGAGGCGCTGGAGTTCACTTCATGCTGGAGTTCACTCTCTGCTCCTTCTCTTCTCCCTCTCCCTTGTCAGCTCCTCCTAGTCCACCCATCATGAATTATCAATATTCCTTGGCGCTCAGTCCTGAACCTTTTCTTTTTTTTCTACCTAGGGAATCTCTTATCCACCTAGAATCCAGACTTCTCAACGATTAGGGTCTTAGCTTCTAGTACCTGAAGATGGCTTTCTTTCTTTCTTTCTTTCTTTCTTTCTTTCTTTCTTTCTTTCTTTCTTTCTTTCTTAAAAGACTTTATTTATTTATTCATGAGAGACACAGAGAGAGAGAGGCAGAGGGAGAAGCAGGCCTCATGCAGGAAGCCTGATATAGGACTAGATCCTGGGACTCCAGGATCATGCCCTGGGTCAAAGGCAGGCACCAAACCGCTGAGCCATCCAGGGATCCCAATGGGTGGCTTTCCCTGGCATTTTTCTTCCTTTTGTCTGCCTCCTGCTAGACTGAAAATCTGCCATGTAGGTAGATCCATCTTTACTTTGTTCAAACATACTTGTTCAATGGTTAGTACAGTGCCTAGGGGGTAACTCAAGAAGTATTTATTGACTGAATGAAACATATGTAAACACGTGATTTCAAATGACAGAATAAACCTGTAGTTTTTATTTTATTTATTTATTTTATGTTATGTTATTTTTTTATTTTATGTTATTTTTATTTTATTTTATTTTTTATTTTATTATTTTATTTATTTTATTTTATTTTATTTTATTTTATTTTATTTTATTTTATTTTATTTTTTATTAATTTTATTTCTTCAGTCAAGATTCAGGTAAAGTTCAGTCCTTCAGTTCAAGTTCAGCCAGGCAAGCCTCACAGAATGTCCTGTGCTCTGTTTCAGGATCTGGTCTAATTTTGAATTGTTTTGCAGCCCCGGTGGCTCAGCGGTTTAGTGCTGCCTGCAGCCTGGGGCCTGATCCTGGAGACCCGGAATTGGGCTCCCTGCCTTGAGCCTGCTTCTCCCTCTCCCTGTGTCTCTGCCTCTCTCTCTCTTGAATAAATAAATAAAATCTTTAAAAAATAATAATTTTGAATTGTTTCTTGATGCAAAGTATCACTCTTTTCTAGGAACAGATACGCCCCCACCACACTATTTTCCCACCTATTCTCAAACGGGAGATTTCCTCATTAAATCACACTGATGATCTTGATTAGAATATTGTATTTTCCTTGATCTTTCTAAGTTAACAAGCTTCTTTATCTGTGACCCTCAGGGCAGTGGACATTCTTTCAGGAAATACTGTAGCTATGGCAGGCCCTGCTCCAGCTTGGTGGATATTTGCATTCGTGATTTTTTTTTTTTTTTTTTTTTTTTTACCAGCATATACAATTCCCAAGTGACAGGAGCAGGAGCTAGAGGCAGAGTGGTCCAGAACTATGGGAAAGAAAAAGCCATTCCTGGCCTGGCTCCTCAGCACACTGGCAGAGGGAAGCTGTTCCTGAGCTCAGTTTAGAGAAATGCAGTAAACCCTACTTGAGATTAAAAGGGCTGACACCCTTTTCAGCTTGAGGCCTCTGAGACACAGAGTGGTTCACAGCCACTGAGAGGAACTTAGCATCAGAACATCCTCGTATCTTTTTTTGTTGAAAAAGCCTTCAGGTAGCAGGAGCTTTGGTCCTGGAAAGTTGTTATTAAAATATATCTCCAGGGGCTCCTGGATGGCTCAGCTGGTTAAGCACCTGACTCTTGATTTCGGCTCAGGTTGTGATCTCAGGGTTGTGAGTTCAAGCCCCATGTCGGGCTCCATGCTGTGCATGCAGTCTGCTTAAGATTTTCTCTCTCTCGGGACACCTGGCTGGCTCAGTGGTTGGGCGTCTGCCTTCGGCTCAGGGTGTGATCCCGGTCCTGGGATCGAGTCCCACATCGGGCTCCCTGCATGGAGCCTGCTTCTCCCTCTGCCTGTGTCTCTGCCTCTCTCTGTATGTCTCTCATGAAAAAATAAATAAAATCTTTAAAAAAAAAAAGATTCTCTCTCTCTCTCTCTCTCTCTCTCTCCCTCTGCACCCCCAACTAATGCTCTTTCTCTCTCTCTAAAAATAAATAAATAAACCTTTAAAACATAAACATAAATAAACCTCCAGTCACTTAATTCAAGAAGCTTTGGGAATGTTAATGAATAGGCCAAAATAGTAATGGCCAAGGAACATAACCTCTCTCACATCTCCATGGGATGACAGTGACCAAGTTAAATATGCTACTTTCTGAGATCAAGCCCTAACTTCACCTATGATAAACTGTAAGACTCTTAGACAAATTACCTAATGTCTCTGAGCCTTTATTTCCTTGTCTTTAGAATGGATGAAATAATGTCCCCACACAGTCACTACAAAAAGTAAATAATACCCGTTGAGCGCAGAGTACAATGTCCAGGACATAAGAGGAGCTCAGTACACATACCAGAGCAGAGGAAAATGCCCCAGAGATATCGATATTTTCCCAGGAGAATTTTCTTCTTGACTTGCTCAACCAAACATAATGGATGAGTAATCCAGCAGCCTAGATTATTAGGTGGGACTCCCAGCCTTGGATTATGGTTGTGGTTTCTAAAGCTGTTTCCCTAGTCCTCTGCTATCTGTTCCCCTTCACATCCCTGCATCTAATAGAGTGGCTGGCATGTGACAGGTGCACAAAATATTTGCGGACTTTAATTCAACTAGACCTACACTGTCCAATAATATAGTTACTAGCCATGTGTGACTATCTAGTACTTGAAATGTGGCTACTCTGAGTTGATTGTGATGTAAGTGTACAATACACACCAGATTTCTGTAGATTTAGTACCAAAAAAGTAAAATATTTCATTAATAATTTTTGTATTACTTATGTAAAATGATAATATATTGTGTATACTAAATTAAATAAAGTAATTTATTAAAGTTAATTTCTCCTGTTTATTTTACTTTTTAAAATGTGCTTGCTAGAAACTTCTAAATTACATGTATAGCTTATATGTTGGATTTCTACTAGACAGAGCTGAGCTAGACTATAGACCCCTCACTGGCCAAGAGATCATTGGATACATGCCAGACTTCCCTCTCTGTAAAATATAAACAAGCTCTCTGAGGCACTTTCCAGCTCCAGCATTCTATGGTTTTGTCAACATTAGGCTACAGTTTCTGTTTTAAAAAAGATTTTATTTATTTTATTTATTTATTTATTTATTTATTTATTTATTTATTTATTTATAAGAGAGAGTGAGACAGAGAGAGAGCACAAGTGGGCAGAGGGGCAGAGGGAGAAGCAGACTCTCCACTGAGCACGGAGTCTGACGTGGAGTTCAGTCCCAGGACTCTGGGATCATGACCTGAGCCAAAGGCAAATGCTTAACTGACTGAGCCACCCAGGCTACAGTTTCTATAATATGAATACTTATTAAATTGCTACTATGGGTTAGAGATTTACACACATTGTCATTTAATCCTTATGAAATGTGACAGGAGAATGACACTCCTTATTTTATAAAGAAAGAAGAGAAGGCCTGCACAAGTTAAGAGACTTGGCTAAGGTCAGCTGGCTGGAACTAGACTAGAACCTTCTCCCTCTTTTCTGGTTCTCTGTAGGGATTTCCAACAGAAAACATGACTGGGGAGTTAATGCAGGTGCTTGGGTTCCGTTGTTCCCAAAGACATATTTCCTTATTTGGAAGAATCTTATATCATCAGAATCACTCTAAAAATGTCTATAAGAGGCTCCTGGAAGACCCTAGAGGACAGCGGGTGCCTGTCATATTTGGTAGATCATTGACACCCAGAAGTAAAGGGCTGGGAGGTTTCTGGGGAGAGAAGATTCAAGAGCTGCTGGAGGTTAATTGTTCACCAGCTTCAGAAGATCCTGCTGGGAGGGGAGCTGGGAGGGGAGCTGGGGGAGTGAAACATTGACCAGTTCTGATTGAGATGCAGGAATGCGTTAGGGAGGCATGGAAAGGTCAGGGGGAGCAGTCTGGCACCTGAGACAGCTCCCATGGGCAAAATTCCTCTCCCAGAGACTGGACAGGAAAAGGGATTGTGCTCAGAAGGGGAGAAAGGGGCCTCTGGCTTCAATGTGTACTTACTTTGCCAGCTCCCACAGCCATTTCAGGGGCCGGCTGGACTAAAAAAAGGCCAGGTCATGTTTGAGTGTTTCGACTCCCCAAATTCGACTAACTTTTGGAAAGCTAGGACCAAGGAGGGAGGGCTAGAAAAACAAAGATCAATAAATAAGATAGACTTGCCTTGAAGCCAAACTGGAAAATGCAATCACCAGGCCTGAAGGCTCCAGGACTCGGTTCCAGTGTCGGCTCCATCTACGAGGTAATCCTGAGCAGTTGAGTTACCGTCTGAGTCTCAGTTTACTCATTTGGAGAAGAAAAGTAATCAAATTGACTTCCAAGCATTGTCACTGTAGTCACATGATAATGAGAGAGTTCCTGCCTCTATGTAGTTCAATGGATGTTGAATCGAAGAGTAGGAAAGACAATACTGTGGTTTTTTTTTTTTTTTAATTTTTATTTATTTACTTATGATAGTCAGAGAGAGAGAGAGAGAGAGGCAGAGACACAGGCAGAGGGAGAAGCAGGCTCCATGCATCGGGAGCCTGATATGGGATTCGATCCCGGGTCTCCAGGATCACGCCCTGGGCCAAAGGCAGGCGCCAAACCGCTGCGCCACCCAGGGATCCCAATACTGTGGTTTAAAATGGTCCAAGGGCTCCCCACAATCCCTAGGGGAAGACGTAAGCTCCCTTCCCTCTGTGATCTGGCCCCAGCTCATCTCCCAGCTTCCCTCCTGCCCATGTACCCTCTTCATCCCCCCACCCCAAGTCGCCCATAACCCCATCCTTAGCAGCTTCTGATCTGTGACACTTTGGGAACCAACAACCTGGTTGCTGAAGCTCAGTGTTTCATTCCTTGGCATTTTCTGCGGCCTTTAAATCACCCAAGGAAACTCATCCCTCAAAGACCCCCCTCCCTTAGCACAACCCACCAAGGTGCCCCTGTCTTTTTCCTGGAGTTAGCCCTTAGCTCAGTAGGGCTGTGCTCGATCACCGTGGACATCATGTGACAAAGAACACGTTGCATTTCTCTTGATTTTTCTTAAAACATAAAACAAAAGTTTGCTGGCCAGCTGCCCTGTTTCTGTTATGTAGACCAAGATTAAATTTCTCCTGGATTCATTTGCAGAGCCCCTGGATGCTGGGCTGAAAAGTGATATACATTTTCTCTTGGCAGGGAATCACCCACTTGGGAATTGCCTTGAAAAATCACTGTTTAACTGAAGCGTGTGGGCGTGTGTGTACACACGCGTATAGACGTTAGTGCCCTGGTCAGGTTGATAAGCTTCTTCTCATTGGCTGATAAGCTTCAGATGTTGAAAATCAAGAGCCAGAAAAAGGGGTTTATGATATGACAACTTTAATGGCCACAAGGTTGTCAGGGCTACGTTGTAAATGTGATTCTGAACTCCAGGCAAAAAGGGAAATGTGTTGAAGCAGGTTGCTGTTATTATCAGAAAGGAGTATCCTCTTGGCCCTTTTTTGGGAATATTGAGAACATCACACGATTACCTACCATTTACTGAGCACTCGCTATGTGCCAGTAACACGGGTAGTGCTTATGACAACCAAATTAAGGTTTTCCCTGATGGTTGAGGAAATTCAGATTCACAGACGTCATGACTTCTGGAAGCCTTCTCAGCTAGTAGGCATTAAAGCCTGAATTGCAACCCAAGTATATCTGGCTCCAGCTACTACCCCACATAGTTTTCCCAGCTATGACAGACATCTTCAAAAATGTTTTCATAGCAAAAAGACTAATTTTATGGCTGTTTGACCTTCAAGTAGAAATTTGTAGACACTGGGGTTTGCTTGGTGTCATATTCAAAGCAGACATGAATCAACCAACTGAGGCTTGAAACTTTGCCCCATCCCTCCCCCACCTCTACCTGTGTCTGTATCTCTAAAACAAAATGTGTACTGAGTCCACTGTGATAGGTGCCCTGTATTCATTTTTCTATTTAAACCTCCCAACAGTTGTGTGACTTAGAATCCTGGTTATCAGTAACAGTGATATGTGAACACTGACCATGTGAAAGAATTTAAATGAAGGGTGACATCTGATTATAAAGAACGTGCTGGATCTGAGAGAATTTAATGGTAAGAGGTGTGGCTGAGCTTCATCAGGGAGCCTAGAAGCAGAAGCCAGGGAGTCAAATTGTGGACAACTGGAGCTGCTTTTCTGGGCAGAGTTGTCTCTTGGCCTGGGGATGTAGCCTTTGGTCATGAATTTGGGAAAAGAACCAGGCAGTCTTAGCTCAGCCCTTCCCTCCCTTTTCTCCTCTGAAAGCCACTAGAAAGCCCCCAGTCTCCCTTCCTTTTCTATGTGAGGCAGCCTCTGGCTATTCAGGGCTGTCTACAAGAAGTCTATCTCACTGTGGGGTTCAGCGATGCCGCACTAAGCCATATATTTATCTGTGAAAAGCCGATGTATGGCCCTTCCTTTGTCCATCCATCAGTTGGCTCTGAAGTGAGGCAGAGAAAGGGGAGGCCACTAGTGAGTCCTCTCAGAATTCCACATGCAGACAAATAGAGGGCTACCCAGTCATGGGGTCACCCTACTTCCCAGACCAAGAATTAGCAGCACCTCTGGGTTCTAGGCCCACATGCCTTTAAGATTCTTTTTTTTTTTTTTAAAGACTTTATTTATTTATTCATGAGAGACACAGAAAGAGAGGCAGAGACACAGGCAGAGGGAGGAGAAGCAGGCTCCATGCAAGGAGCCCAACGTGAGACTCGATCCTGGGAATCCAGGATCATGCCCTGAGCCAAAGGCAGACGCTCAACTGCTGAGCCACCCAGGTGTCCCGCCTTTAAGATTCTAACTGACCTCATCCTGGGTCCAATCAGCTCTGCCAGGCTCCCATGAGTCTCAAGATTCCTGTTAGAGGTAGGGGTTGCCCAGGAAATTGCATCTTAGGAGAGGACAGTCTCACAGCTAATATCAGAGCTGAGATCCTGACCCAGGTCCAATTGACCCTCGAGGCATGTTCTTAACCGAACGTAGGTAGTGAGGCCCCAGGAGCTGGCCTTGAGCTGGGTGTTCTCTAGTTGGCATTAAAGAGAATACCTAGCATCAAAGAGAATACCTGGCATCATATGTAAAAATGACTTCAACGGTAATGCTGAGAGCAAAGCAGAGGTGAGGTTGTACCTTCCTCTTTTCAGATGCCTCCTTGTCCTCTCTCTGGACCAGCCTGGAAATCCTGGGCTGCACGGACTGAGGCAGGACTGTCTCCCGCAGGATGGCTCCACTGACAAGCTGTGTATCCTAAGTCACTTCACCTTAAGCTCTTGGGTCACCATTCATTTCTTCATCCATTTAACAAGTCTACATATTAATATAGAATATATATGCATACGGTATGTTAATACCTAAGACATACGTGTATAGCATATGAAACCTCCTACTATAGATGACTATATAATATGGATGTTTATCATTGTGTCAATAAGTGTACTAGATATTTACGACATGTCAGGCTCCGTGCTAAGTAATCAAAAATACATTGAATCCTACTAGATGCTTCCTTTCTTAAGTAAGAAATGCAAAGTGAAACTAACTCTGCTGAGATAATATTTTTCTGCTCTCAGATTGCCAAAGGTCCAAATGTTCTGCAACACATATGGGTGAGGCCAAGGGGAAACATTTACACTGATATGTTGTGGGTGGGAATACAAAGTGGTACAAGCCCCGTGCCAAAATTTGTTAAAATACAAACTCATATACTCTTTGTACCAGTAATTGGTTTCTGAGAAATTATCCTTCAGATATTTTCACACTCATAAAAACTAACATATGCATATGATTGTTATCATTGCAACACTGTTTGTAATAGCGACAGATTAAAAATGACTTCAGTGGCCCTCAGTGTGGCCTTGGATCAACCATTAAGTGAAACACTGAGCATCGGTGACAGAAAACATAGAAGCTCTCCAAGATCTGACATGCAAAATTGCCCAGGCATGTTGGCAAGTGGGAAAAGCAAAGTGCAAGACAGGGTGTAAAGTGTACTAATGTAATGTTAGTGATAGTACAGTAATATGAATAATGTAGCCATGTAGAATAATAGTAATTTCAGTATAGTAATACAAATAGGATTAGAAAGAGTTACACACTAATATGACCAAATCATAGTGATAGTAATAGTAATGCTAATAATTGGTATAGTGGATATGATTGGGTATGTATGTAAAATCTTATATAGACATTTAAAAAAAATCTCTAGAAAGACTTTTATTTTTTTAAGATTTTATTTACTTATTTGACAGAGAGTGAGAGAACACAAGCAGAGGGAGAGGGAGAAGCAGACTCCCCACTGAGCAGGGAGCTCAATGTGGGGCTCGATCCCAGGACCCCAAGATCATGACCTGAGGGGAAGGCAGACACTTAACCAGCTGAGCCACCCAGGCACCCCTGGAAAGACTTTTATGAACAATATAAGGGGTCTGGGTTTAAAAAACAAACAAACAAGTAGGAATCCAGGCAAATGGGGAAAGGAGTGGAAATAAAACTTTTCATTGAAAATCTTCTGAGAATGTTTGAAACTCATAAATGTAAAACCCATTCAAAAATGGAAATAAATACACAATAGCTTAAAAATAACAGCAGTGCCATGAATGTGAAGCAGGAGGCCAGGGCACTAGCGGGGCAGGTGACGGGGTACTGTAGCATGCAGCTGGCAGAGGAAGTCACTGAGGAAGTCACTTTTAAATAGAAACTTGACAGAGAAATAGGCAAAGGGGCAAACGAGGGCTGCCCAGGAAAAGGGACCCCGTGTGCAAAAGCCCTGAGGAGGGAAGGGGCTTTATCTGCAAGGAATGGAAGGGTATCCCGTACAGCTGCACAGCAGACATGAGGGGTAGGGGGACCAGAAGCTAAATACAAAGCAAGGAGCCAAAGTATGCAAGCTATGTTTAAAAAAAAATTGGACTTTATCCGAAGGGCAGTAGGAAGCCATTGAAAGAGTTTAAGCAGGAAAGTGATGGGATCAAGGTTATGTTTGGAATAGATTGCTCTGGAGCCTCTGAGGAGAAATGACTGGGGGAAGCAAGAGTGGATGTTGACAACCCATATATCTGAGAAACCGCTGTGGAGCACTATCTGGTGGTTTCTTACAAAGTTAAACATACACCTACCCTATGACCTGGCAATTTCATTCTTAGGTATTTATCCAAGTTAAATGAAAACATATGTTCACAAAAGTACTTGCACAAGAATTTTTATAGCAGCTGTATTTGTAAGAGCAAAAATTACCCCTCCAAATCCTACAAATCTCTATCAAAAGATGAATTTGTAAGCAAACTGTGGTGTATTTATACACTGGTGTACTACTTAGCAATATGAAGGAAGGGACTCCTGATACACACAATGTGAATGATACTTAAATCTATGAAAGAAAAGTAAAAGACACAGAAATGCATATACTGTATGAAATCTATTGACATGAAATGAAATCTGGGTACAGAAAAAAATAATCTATAGTGTTAGAAATCAGAAAGTAGTGCCTGGAGGGAGAAAAAAACTGGAAAAATGAGGGAATGTTCTGGAGCAATGGAAATGTTTTATATCTTGTTGTACATGGCAGTTACACAGTGTGTGCAACTGTCAAAACTCATCAAAGTGAAGAGCTGAGATTTATGCTTTTCATGTCAAGCATATCTCAGTAATGAAGAAGAAGAAGAAGAAGAAGAAGAAGAAGAAGAAGAAGAAGAAGAAGAAGAAGAAGAAGAAGAAGAAGAAGAAGAAGGAGAAGGAGGAGGGAATGAAAGAGAAAGAAAGAGAGAGAAAGAAAGAAAGAAAGAAAGAAAGAAAGAAAGAAAGAAGAAAGAAAGAAAAAGGAGAAAGAAAGAAAAAGAAGAAAGAAAGAAAAGTGCTCATTGAGAAAGGTAGGAGGTGTTTATAATAATCTAGGAGAAAGTCCTGGTTCCCTGATGCCCTGGCATGGGGATCCAGTAAAATAATGTGTAGAAGAAGCAAGCTATGAAAGGCCCATCCATGCAAACGGTAAAGCTCTATACATACTGTGAAGCCCTTTTCAAAGTGAGGAATTAGTCAAACTTAACCCTTATCAAATTCTGGAGGTGAACATGGGACATCTGATTGCCAGAGGCAGTCCTGTTTATTTGCAATGAAGG
The DNA here is from genome assembly GCF_011100685.1 of Canis lupus familiaris. Taxonomy (NCBI): domain Eukaryota; kingdom Metazoa; phylum Chordata; class Mammalia; order Carnivora; family Canidae; genus Canis; species Canis lupus. Next base: position 12,818,952 of record NC_049242.1, on the reverse strand, counting down.
ACTTGGGGCTGTTAATCATGATCTTCTTGCTGATCTGACACCATTTGGCAGGAAAGGGATCCAGGGGCTGCTGAGATTCATCAGAATCCTTAATCCTGATGGAAAAATAAAGCAGTGGTGGCGCCTGGCTGGCTCAGGCAGGGGCTCATGCAACTCTTGATCTCAGGGCTGTAAGGTTCGAGCCCCACATTGGGTGGAGAGGTTACTTGAAAATAAAATCTTCAAAAAAAAATTAAAAATAATAAAGCAGTGCGGGGGGGGGGGGGGGGGTGCAAAGCTGCCTTTGCCAAGGATAATTTTCTACTAAAAACAACAACAAAAAAATGTATTTAGCTCCTGGGCTTGAGTCTTGAATTTATTTTTTTGAATAATTAGGGTTTGAGGATACAGAGAAAAGGAAGCAGGCTGTCAGTTCCTGAGGCAGGGACCATAACCATCAGTGACACGGCCACCCAGCATTCAAGAGAGTTCACTGGGAGCTGAGAGTATGTGGGAAACACACGTGGGCTGCTTGAAGCATCTGCCTCTGAGTGTAGACAGGTTTAGGGAAACAGCTGTGGGGAAAACCAGTCAAAAGCCAACCAAATAGCTGGCTACTATTTAACTGAATGCAACTTTTTTTACGTGCTTTTTTTGAATGTTAATAAATCCCTAGTTATTTGCTTGCATTTCTTGTTGATTTCTCTCCCCAAAACCACTTTGAATGAGCAGACACAGCTGGATCCTTGCTATCCACACCAAAGGATGCTAAACACCCCTTGGGTCCTTTGTGAAAGGAGACGTCCCTGCACAAGTCAGGGCGGGCCTTAGATTAGATTCCATGACCTCCAGAAGAGGACTGAAGATCCTCTTCAGAGTTGTAGCAGACATTTGTCATATTTTTATTATCTAGTATGTGTCACCTGATCCTCCTCTCTTTCTAAGGATTGATTTTTGTTGTAGTTTCTCCTGGTGTGAGGTAGAACCCATCTTCCACATTGAAAGTAGACAGGCTCTCTCTCTCTCTCTCTCTCTCTCTCTCTGTCTCTCTTTCTCTACCCCTCTACCCCCCCCCCTTACTCCTCGCTCTCACCCACACCCACGCACACTCACACATACACACACACCCTTGGCCTTGGCAAAGTCTGATGATAGGCAACTGACTTGGGCTTACCCCACCCAGTGGTCTTCCCTTGAACTGGGAGCCTCAGGAGAGCAATATAAGAATATGGATATAGTTGGTGGTTATCCATGGAGACAGCTGGAAGTCATTTGTTCAAAAGTAGCAAAAGTCATTTGTTCAAAAGTTGGCATGCTGACCAAATACTCCGGCCAAGACACCATTACTGTGACTCCCTCGGCCTTGCCCTCTGACTTGCCACTTCTGGATTGGAAAACAGAGTCCTGGGACTTAAAATGACGTGTCCATATTCACACAAAAAATTATCAACCAAGCCAAAACTCGAACCTATGTTTTTCACTGTACCCCCACTGCTTCCTGCCTAGCACAAGAATCTTCCTTAATTGTGCTCATTTTGGCAGCACATATACTAAAATTGGAACGATACAGAGAAGATTAGCATGGCTCCTGCTTAAGGATGACACACAAATTCGTGAAGCATTCCATATTTTTGGAGGAAAAAATAAAACAAGACGAAATCAGAAAGGAAGGCAAACTGAAAGAGACTCTTAATTATAGCAAACAAACTGAGGGTCACTGGAGGGGAGGAGGGTTGGGGGATGGGGTAACCGGGTGATGGGCATTGAGGAGGGCGTGTGATGGGATGAGCTGTTATGTAAGACAGATGAATCACTGACCTCTATCTCTGAAACCAATAATACATCATATGTCAAGTCATTGAATTTAGTTTTTTTTAAAAAAAGAATCTCCCTTAATTTCTACCCATTTCTATCCTCCAATACCCCTACAATAAATTCCCCTCCTTGTAAGTTACCTGGAGTTGGTTTTCATTGCTGACGTGCCAGACAAACACACAATCATAGAATAGTGGTTTCATTTTCCATTTCATGCCTTCATAGAAATGTTCTCCAGCGGTTTCTTGGACACTGAGATCCAAGGTTTTTCTTTGGGGGCAGCTGACTACGTGGAAGTGGGGATGCGGAGAGAAGAGTGAAGAAGAGGATGGGAGAATGAAAAGATCTGCATGTTTTCCATCCAGTCCATTCTAGGGCTGAGGGTGCAGCGAGGGGCCGCAGGGGCAGAGCCTCTAACAGATGCCGGGAGCTGGGCTCGGCAGTTGCCCTTGTGGCCACGGCACCGGGAGGAGGGTGTTCCGCATCCCAAGTGGAAAGAGTGAGGGCTGGGCGAGGCCGAGGACCTTGCCCGTGGTTGTCAGGCAAGGGGCACAAGGGGGCAGAACCAGCCTCTGGACCAGACTGGGGTCCTTCAGCCCTTTCCACCTGAATCTGCGGGTTGACCACGGTGGCTAACCCGTGTGCCTTTTTCTTCTTATAGGATGACTTCCAAGCTGTATCCATGATTTGGAATGAGTGCATAATGACATGACGAGATCGTGGGACTCTGTACACATACATACATGCATGCATGTATGTATTTAAAAAACACAAGGAAGACAACTTTGCTGAGCCCTCGAGAAGCAGGGCTGGAGGCGCTTGAAGCCTGTTTTGATTTAAGAGGAATGGATCCGGCTCGAGTGTAAATGCGAGACTGTGTTTGCTTGTCTCACACTCTGTTTTCTCAAATTACTTTCATATGTTCTCTTGCATTGGTTTCCCCCACTTCGGGATGAGAAAACTGAGACCAGGGCTTGAAGGAACGGGTCCGTGTTCACACAACAAATTAGCGTCCGAGTGAAAACTCAAACCCAGACCCTTCCACTGCACCCCACACACCCCTCCTGCCTGCACAAGCATCATGAGTGCATCAGTCGGGCTTAACAAATGGACTCGCATGGATGCATGCTGATGACTTGATCTAGCCTCCTGGGATCCTGCAGGTGAATATTTGTCCCACATCACCCACTGTCCAAGTATATGCAGTCTCTGTCTTTTGCTATCTCTTCACCTTTCCCCTGATTTTCTACCTCTACTCCCTCCTCCTTTTCTCTGTATCTCCTCTCCTTTCCTCCCTTCCTCTCCTCCCACAGACACACTTGTTTTTCCTACATCGAGATGGTCTCATGTTGACGGGATGGGTGAAGCGTGAGTGTCTTTTAAGTCCCTGGAAGCAGAATATTTTCTTATGGATTTTTATTGTTTAGATTGTTTTGCCAGGCTAATGAAAAAGGGCTCTAAGGTCCCCTTATCTCAGGCCAACCAGTGGATGCCTTCAAGCTTTTGTTTTTGTTTCCAAGCTGGTTCCTTACAAATGCATCCAGAAGGTCACTCTCAGGTCCCCAAGATAGCAGCAGGTAATCAATCACTTTCAGGGCATCAGCCTTACTGAAGGGAACTCATGAATGGGAGCGCTTGGGGAAGGGGACAGGGAGCCTGAGCTACCCGAGAATCTCCAGCTCAGTAAAGGTGATCTATCTGATGGATTGCTTTCTCCAGAAGTTCTCTGGGATAGACTCCAGTATATTCTAGCTCAGGGGCTAGATTTTTGACTCCCCTCTGATTTTTGACTCCAAATAAATACATACTTACGCAAAAGGCTTGGACATTTACCAGGTAATCTGATAACTGCAATGCAGCAAGCAATAAAGACTGTGTCTAATGGCTCTAAGGGCTGCATCCACACGGGGCCCCCAGGCAATCTCTCCAAAACAAACAAAGGGGGCTCCAGTTCTAGCTTTGCCAAGGACAAGCTTTGTGAGCTTGGGCAACTCACCTCACATCTCTGGGCCTCACTTCCTTGACTATAAAACGACATAATGAATGAGTCTATTCTTCCCACAAATACTTATTAAACATCTACTTTGTGGCAGGCCTTGTGCAAGGAACTGAAAATCTTTTTTCAAGGCTACACAGACCCTTGAGGTCTCAAGGGGCCTCAAAGTTTAATGGAGGAAATATGCATAACAAAGGAAACTAATAATAATATAATATTTTTAAGCATTCTACTGGTACTCTGTGCAAAGTGCAATGGAAGGACAGAGGTGGAAACAGGTTGACCGAGCTTTAAAGTCTGTGTGTGTGGCTTTCTTATTTGTTTTGTTTCGATCTGCCTTTCCCACTAATGTATCTTATTCTTTCTTGACTTGGTTATTTTCAAATATAGTTGTTAGTATATAAACTGTTACCAATGATTACATTACATAGTGTTTAATTGCTCCAATAGTTGTAAAAGTTAGATATTATGATCACCATTTTGGATATTTTAGATATAAGAACACTGAAGCTCAGAGAGGTGAAGTAACCTGCTCAAGCTCACACAGCTGGGAAGTTACAGAACTAGGATTTGAATCCCTTATCAACTTCAAGGCTGTGTTCTTTCCACTCAGGGCTACTGCTTCAGGTGTATAACAACTCAGGACCAGCAGCACAATTTGTAGAAACAGTGCCAAGCAAAAATATGGGATCTTTTGTTCATAAACTATTAAGAATTTCAAGGCAGAGGATGCCTGGATGGCTCAGAGGTTGAGCGTCTGCCTTTGACTCTGGGTGTGATTCCCCCAGGCAGCCTGCTTCTCCCTCTTCCTATGTCTCTCATAAATAAATTAATTAATTAAAAAAAAAAAGGAGTTCACGATAGTACAGTAGAGCATGGAAGAAAGCAGAAGGCCTTTCTAAGCATGGGACCCTGAACACGTGTCCAGGTCACACACCCACGACGTTTGCCCCACTAGCTACAATTTACTTTGCAGATGGCATCTCCCAGCAAGGAGCAAAAACATGCTAGTAATTGGCAGGCTCAGAGCACAGTGGCAGAATTTTAGTAGTCATGCTTCATGTACACTTTTTGATGTCACCCAGAGGGCTCAACATGGATCGCTTCAGCAGAAGTTGCAGGCTATGTGCAGTAGCTCTCCCTGAGAAGGAAAACTTTTTGTGTGGGAAAGATAGATGGTCTTGGGCTGATGGGGTCTGGCCACACCCTCACCTCCCATTTAGAATTTCAGGGGCTCATTAAGGCAGCACAAATGGGACACAGCCAAAGCCTCTTATAAGCCTCTCTTGTCATACTGTAGAGGGGACCTGTGGGTGTGCTCTGATGAAGGGCAGTGGGGAAAAAGCAACAAGATTTTGCATATGCGGTTTATAAGCCTTTCTCCTGAGGCACTCAAGAAGTCAGCGCCTATGGACCCTGTAGAGATTGAGATTGCCCTTTTGGTCAGCAATCCTGAATCAGTGGTATTTAAGGTTCTGAAACCATAGAACCAACAATGAAAATAGGAACCATCTCCCCGGAAAAAGGACACATGTACATAAAGAATTTTGCATACAATTACAGACTCCCTGCATTGACCCCAGATTTTTTAAAACCCCAATTTAGATCAGAGCTTCCGTAATTATAGAGCCTACATTAGACCTAGGCAGAAATGTAGAGAATATTTTTAGGAAACCATCTTATTCCTCAGAGGGGGTGAAGGCCAAGGTCATTTGGGATAATAAAAGACTCTGGAGGTTTTCAAAGACTCACTCATCTGATTGTTAACTCCCCCTTGAAATAGTCCCCAGTGTGCTCCGTTCATAACACTGTAGCCAAGTGGCACAGTCTAGCACTACAAATGGCTGATGTCACGACGTTGGTGAACACTTGGGGAGCACCTGACAAGCCAAGGTGTTGGGTATAAGAGCAGTTTGTGTCCTTGAGAAGCTCACAGACATCTGGGGGAGAGATGCACCTAAACAACAGAATATAATAGAACGTGTGTAATTGCAGACGTCTGGAGCTAGGTTGAGTGCTCACTTCGGCAGCACATATACTAAAATTGGAGCTAGGTTGAGAGGTGACATACAGAAGGACACTATTGGCTCTGCTTGCTTGGATCATACCAGGCTCCCAAGAAAGTAAACTCCTACAACATGGTCTTGAAGAAGGGGCACTGGGTCTTCTCGTTGAGGGGACCAGCACATGGGAAGGCAGAGAAGGGGGCACCTGGGTGGGTCAGTGGTTGAGCGTCTGCTTTTGGCTCAGGTCTTGATCCCAGGGTCCAGGGATCGAGTCCCACATCGGGCTCCCCACAGGGAGCCTCCTTCTCCCTCTGACTGTGTCTCTCATGAATAAATAAACAAAATCTTAAAAAAAAAAAAAAAAAAAAAAAGGAAGCCAGAGAAGGATGAAGCAAGCAGCCTGAGATACATGGGGAGTTGGAAGTGGGTGGGATTGGTTAGAACATAGGCTATGTCTAAGGAAGAGGTGGGAGTTGATGGTGCAAGGGGCCAGAATCTGGGGCCTTGAACCTATGGAAGAGTGTCAGCCTGGGTGACGGATGAAGGAGTCTCTTCTTGGGGACACTAAAAGGAGGGCAGATATCCCATCTGTTCCGCATGGACTTCTGGCGGGCGGGGGTGGGGTAGGGATGAGGGGCAAGATCCCTGGCACCTCTCCCCATAAAAATCAACTGCTGCCAAACACTGGAGAACATAAGAAGGGCCCTGGAAAGCATTTATGAATGACGGGCAGCCAGACTAAAATATAGCTCTAAGATGCCGATGAGATTAATTCGCCAGAAGGGTACAGGTTCTGCTGCACTCAAGATGACTGAATGGGAGGAGGCCTTCTCACAGAGAAAGTCCCTGCATTTTAAAAATAAAAAAACGTAAAAACCCGATCCCAGCTGGATATGGTGATGGGTTTCCTCTGCAGCATCTCCCATTTTTCATTCATTGTTAAGACTGAACCAGTTAAGCCTTAGGTGGTAGGTTGCCTCTGAAGAAATAATCAAGAGAAGAGAATATCTCCAGAAACGCACAAGGGTTGCTGTTTCCTTGTCACTACGTCTCAGGATTCCTGGGCTAAGAAGTCCTTGGAAGGAGTGTGTTTTTTCCCAAGCAAATGCAGAAGCAACAAGGAAACCCAATGACTGGGACCCTCCTTGGGATGGGGGTGCGGGGGGGCGCTGAAGATGTTCTTCCCGGGTTCACCGCTAGGTGTCACGAGAACCCCGTTTTAAAAGAAAGCTTCGCAATTGCAGACCTAAAGAAAACAAATCCCCCTAGCGTTCAGATTTCTCAGCAAAAAAGCTTTGAACAAGAACATAAATTGCCAATGTTCAGGACTCATCTCTTGAGTGGCTACATAATGGCTATAACTCCTCAGACTACCTGTGAATAAGATGGTCCCTACAGGATCGCTGCAGGTTTCTGTTGAAATGCCCATTGGTGAACGAACGTCGTGCAGGAAATTCCATTGCATTTGCACTATTTATTTAATAAAAATAATCTCTGCGATTATTTGCATTTATTTCTGAAGGAGGATGTTTTTCCTTCCTCAGAATAAGTTCAGGAAATGGGTGAAGTGTTCAGGAAGTTAGCTAAATGCTGATGTAAATCCAAAAGGAAGGTCTGTTGTTTGAAAAAAAAAAAAAAAGAAAAGAAAAGAACCAAAAAAAAGCTAGGAAGTGGTTCTCTCTTTTACTTATGGAAAATGTTATACAGTATTTCTCATTTAAAAGGAAGAGGACTAGGAAAAATGTGTGCGCTCGTGATATCTTTTTCCGTGGATCTGGTTAGGCAGTGCAAACTTTTCCTGATAACAGCGGCCGGCAAAGAAAACTGTGTCAAGAAATAAAATCTAGATGGAAGACACCACTGGGATTAAGTTTGCACTAAATTCAGCCCTTACTATGGAATTTGTATCAGCTATTCTAGGAAGTGTGTCTTGCTGGGAAACTCTGAATCCAGAAGAGGTGGTGGGGCACAAACAACCAAATACTACCCTCTCCTCACAAGCTCCCTGTCCCTTCCAGCCACCAGCAAATGGTGTCATGCTGAGCCCCACGCTTCCAGGGAGGGAGGCTCATTCAAGGAAAAGCCCAGCTCCTCAGGGCTGCTTGGTCAGTGTTTTTGCAAATTGCTGAAGCCCTTTTGTACGAGTCGTCATTTCTCTGCGGCTTGCCATGCAGGGAGTGTGCTGTATCAGGTGCGCAGAGCAAACAGAAGGCTTCTGGCCTTGAAACACCCCCAGCACGGAGAGCAAAGATTCGGCTCATTGAACAGGCCCCGGGGCGGGGGGGGGGGGGGGGGTGGGGGGGGTGGACGCAGCTAGTTGTGGTTTCTCTGAAAATCGCCCCAGCCTTTCCATCCCTCTGCAACCACCTTCATTTGGGCCTTCGTGGTTTCTCGTCCAAACAGGTCAGCCTGCCTCTGTGGTGCCCTGTCTGCCCCCCAGTCCCTGCGGCTCACCCCTGGCCAGGGTGAGCTGTGTGCAATGGCAACGTGGACGCGAGCCCTCCCAGCCTCACACCGTGCCCGGCCCAGGAGACAGCACAACCTCCCAGGCCTTTCATAACTTGGCCTCAGGCCACCTTCCCTCCTACTCCAAGAATCTCAGGTTCCAGTTTTGCTGAGCGATTGGCCACCTGCACCCCCAACAGGCCACTCTCAGCAAGTTGACGTGCACATTTACTCCTTCCACTCTGGGTCAATGGGGAAATGGGGATGGAGCACATGCTTTTTTAAGCTTCTACAGAATAGTCTCTGGATTTTATAGAACGATGATGTGAGAGAAGCAAGGGGATGGGGCCCAGAGGACACAGGCGGACCCACCTACACAACCGTCCGCTCAGAGCAAATATTACAAATTAACACATCTCTCCCTTCCCCAGCCTGGCCCAGTACCGCTCAAGCAGGAGGCTCCCAGCAATGTTGTTGCCGAGGAGCAGGAGGAAAAAGAAGGGAAGAAAGACAACTAACAATAGACAACACCGTGGGTGGGGGATCATTCTCACCTTCCTTTGAGACTAGAGAGGCCGCTAGAAAAGATGCTCAGGTGGAGGTGCTTAGCCGTTCTGATGATTCGAAGCCTTCAGGGGCACATCATGAGTATGTTTTTGTTTCGTTTCCTCAAGATTTTATCTATTTGAGAGAGAACGAGCGAGCATGATCAGGGTGGGGTGTAGGGGGCAGGGGGGGGGAAGACTCCTCTCCGAGCAGGGAGCCTGATGGGGAGCTCGACCCCAGGATCCTGGGATCATGACCTGAGCCCAAGGCAGACGCTTACCCGACTGAGCCACCCAGGCGCTGCTCGTGAGTACATTTTATTTTTTGTTTTTTCCACACTGAAATCGCCAGGTGGTTGTGATGAGCAGACCAAATCTTCAAGGAGTGGTGGTCTCTGGGACGCACCCCTTCCTTCCTCCCTGCTGTTCCCCCTGCCTCCCTACACGTCCACCTATTGAGGCAGAAGTGGCGTTTTCAGGATGCAATGAGGAGATGACAGCAGCTGAAGCTCTTCTTTCCCAGTGGAACGAGCATGGTCCCAGGACTCCGCCAGGGAGAGATCGCATAGGAAACGCGCTAGTGGCAGCGATCCCCGAGGGGCTAGGGATAGAGGGGGACGGGTGCAGCCGATGGACTCCTGGAGGGAGGCGTCCTGTCTTATTTATCTTGCCGCCGCCTACAGTGCGCTCCCAGGACAGTGGCTGGTGCGTGATGCGCCCTCATTCAGCTACTCAACAAATATTTACTAAGCAGTAGAGGATTTGTTTTTCCAGGTTTGGAGTTTTAAGCTTGTTAATAACAGCTGAATTCTTTCTCTGTTTTGTCATCTGCGCTCTGAGTTGGACCTTGTCTTTCACAGCCTTTTACAAGCCCCCCATCTCTCCCTTCCCCAGCCCGGCCCAGTACTGTACAAGCAGGAGGCTCCCAGTAAATGTTGTTGGGGAGGAACAGGAGGAAAAGAGAAGGGAAGAAAGACAACTAACAGTAAGCAACACAGTGGGTGGGTGAGCATTCTCAAACCTGTCTTTGAGACTAGAGAGTTTTCTTGGAGAATTTTACCAGAGCATCTTTCCAGAAAGTCCGACCTATGTGATAGCTGTTATTGTTAGCTTCCATTTCTTTCCTATGCTGGTTACGGTGTCACCAAACCTCACCCCACCCCAGATCTCCTACCTAACAAGGTAAAGCCCTGCCTCCCTCCTGCCTTCTTTCCAGACATTCCTGAAACTCATGCACAGCAAGTGCCAGGCCCTGAAGGCACACAGGCAGTCACCTTTGGGCACCCAGGGTCGTCCTCACGGACATCAGTCCATTAGGGAGATGGACACACAAATGGACCATCACAAACAGTGCATGAAGGCTCCCAGAGTTGGAAGCATCTGAGGCTTAAGCTCACCTATGGTAAGAAGGAAAAGCCAGAAGTGTAAGGAGGAGAGTCAAGGAAGTCTTCCCAGAAGAGATGATCTCAGACTTGTCTTAAATAAAGAACAGACAGGACTCTCCTCACTGAAGAGAGAGGACAGGGCCTTCTAGGCAAAGGAAACACCTACAAAAAAAGCAAGGGAGTGAGAGGCAAAGCATGGACAAATTGTTCTATGTGATTTATCAATTCCATCTCATGGCTTTATACTCGACCCATTTGCCTCCTGTCATGTGAAATGATGCAACCCTTGGGCATTTTAGAAAATTTCGATAGCCAATCGCTTCATCTCTTCAAGAAAAAGGTGCTGATAAGGTGGGCTTGCAGGGAGATTAAGCATGCCCTTGGGTGAAAACAGGATCAGGTGCTTATAGGAAACCTTGTGGAGGCTACTGATGTGAAATGTAATAAATTTTCATTTTTATTCCCTCTCCTGGGAGTGAGACATTGGAATCCTTTGTGTGAGAGCAGGTGAATGTCTAGGTTTTCTTAGGCTGGGAATGAGCTGAGAAGGAACTTCAGGTGGGGCCAAGGCCCATTTTTGAGAGCCTTTTGGAATATACCTTTGCATGTCCAACATTTTCACATTTAGCGAGATGCTCCCATTCCTCCAACCCTGCTGCACAGAGAAGGCAGGCAGAGGAGAGGATGACAGCCTTCTCCAAGTGCGGTTTGTTTCTGTTCACAGAACCTCTGAAGACAGGAAGCCCAGGCTGACCTCTTTAGTCAAGAGTGAGCTCAACTTTAAAATTATGATTGCATGTGAAAGCTAAAATGGGAAAGAAAAAAATCAGTTCTCAGGACAGAAATGCTAAAAACCCTTGGGCCACATTCCAGTCAAGGTCCTGGCCCTGCACACAGAGCTCCCATTGGGGGTGGGTGGGCGGGAGACCAGCCAAGACCAGTTCAAGTCAGTTGAGTGTCAGGGATCATGGGGTTGATTTTAGAGGTGTCCAGTGTGCAGATAAAGAAACTTACCCGAGTGATTTATGCTACATAATCCTTAAACAACAGAAGCTCATGGCCAGGTCTCATCACTGAGAGAGTCGCCTGCCAAAACATTTACCCATTCCCACCAAACTGTTTGCAGTAGTTGAAGGAATCAGAGGAATAGAGTATGTTTTAGTTTCCTAGGGCTGCCTTAACAAATGGCCTCAAACTGGGTGGCTTCAGACACAGAAATGTATCCTCGTGTAGTTTCCGAGGCTACGGGCCCGCAGTCAAGGTGTCAGCAGGGCCGGCTGCTGTTGGAGGCTCAGGGGAGAATCTTTCTTGCTTCTCTCCTAGCTTTTGGCAGGTGCTGACAATCCTTGGGGTTTCCGGCCTAGCCAGCAGCTGCATCACCCTCACCTCTGCCTCTGCCTTCACAAGGTCATCTCTCCTTTCAGTGTCTCTGTCCAAATTGCCCTCTTATTATAAGGCCACCAGTCATCAAAGGAGAGCCCACCCGAATGTAGCATGAGCTCATTTTAACTGGATTATGTCTGCAAAGACCTTATTTCCAAATGAGTTCACACTCACAGGTACAAGAGGGGTTGGACTTCAACATGTCTTTTGGGTGAACAGAGTTCGACTCACCAATGTGTGTAAAACAAGAAAAATCCATGGGCCAGGCATGAGAAGACCAGGCTGTCCAACCTGCTACCTCCCTGGGCAAGTCGCTAGCCCGAAGTTTCAGTTCTTCCTTAAGGAAGACAATGTCTGCCCTGCTTACTTGAGAGACGCCATGAGAATAAGATGCAATCACGTAAATATGAAAGTATTTTCTATATAGAAAGTGTTTTTACAAGTACAATTATGAATTCATTCCAGATTGTGTTGACTTTTCTTTAACTTCATAACTACTTAATGAGTAGGTCACGAAATGAGGAATACAGCCTGTCTTACAGGGAAGAGAATTTAAATTACATACCTCCCTTCATTTATGGTGTGAGATAAAAGTACAATAGCAATCTGCAGTGAAGAATAGTATTACAGATCCTTCTTCCCTGGGCTTTTTACTTATACCCAACAGGGTGGTATTCAGGTGAAACGAGGGTACGGAAGGTAATTTAAAGGCAAACCCTCAAGAGGGCTGATGTCTGTGACATCAGCGGGCATCTCCAATGGCAGTGGTTCCTCTTCCCCCTGTGTGGTCCTTATTATTTGCTCCCATGACAATGTCCTGATAATGGCTTTGAATTCGCTTTGTCTGATGACTTTTCTGGATATGGAGACATAGACCACCCAATTTATAAAATTAACTAAAGAAGTCATTATCTTGGTTGACTGAAATGACATGCTCCCATATCTATTACACAAAAACGACCATTGTATAGCCAGAAAAAAAAAATTTGTTTTAATGAAAATGTAAAAAAACAACAACAACAACAAAAAAAAATGGCCCCCTTACCCCTTTTAAAGACTCCTGAAGCTCTAGCAGTGATAGGAAAAACTTTTTCAGGCCACCAGATTGAGTCAAAGGTGCTTGGAAAGTATATTAAAAAACGGCCACACATATAGGAAATGCCAAAAAGAGGAGTCACGGGTCGACAGCTTGGGAACTACGGTTACCTCCAAAGCATCATGTGACCATTTGAGAGATACTGATGACCACAGTAGTGATAAATTCTGTTGACCTTGGACCTCGGGGGTTTGGTGACCCAGGAGAAAATCCCAGAGGGGAAAAATGGCACCAGCAAAAAAGAAACAAAGAGGCCCTCAGAAAGAGGCTCTCAATCTGCCCCACAAACCAGATTCTCTATTTCTCACTTCTGGGAATGCGTGCTTCCTGGGAGCTACCATGCCCCTCCAGGAATATGCCAAAACCTCAGACCAGTTAATAAACAAAACTTTATTTTCCTTTAATACAAAAATTAAATAGCAAAGTTTATTTTTTTGTACAGTGATAAATTAGAAATTTACAGTACAGACATCAATGCAGACATACGTTTGTACATCCTTAAAAGCAGGGTCCATTTCCTTTGATGGTCAGCAATTCATTAGGGCATGTGTAGCAGGGGTTGGCCTGGTACCTCTATGTCGAACATCTGAAAGCCCCCAAGGTGGGCCTCAAAGTGGCTGGAACTGCAGGATGGCACGGGGATCCAAGGACAGGCCCCAGAGCACCAGCCTACCTGCTGCCCACACAGGCTGCGTCTCATTCTTCTTGTTACAAATGATGCTGGATGTTTATTCCACTTTTCCTACAAAGAGCACGAGGGGCCTCTCATCCTCAGACCTTCGAAGTCTCACAACAACCCTGTGAGGTAGGAAGAAATTCAGAACCACCTAGATGCCCCGCTGGGAGAGAGCTAGAGAGCAGCCTCCCCTCCAGAAGTACACAACTGAGCTGGGGCCCAAGCCCATGAGCAGGAAACAGAGAAGAGCATGTTCTGGGGGAGAAGATGGACCAGTCTTTGGGGAACAGAGCTGCTCCTGCCCCTCTTCTCAGAAGCCTTCTGGGATGACAGTGGTCATACACTGAATATTGCAGGAGACCAAGGAGCCATGTCAGCCTGGAGGACAAAGCTCACAGAGGACCCCAGACAGGCCCTCTGTGAACTGCCTGGGCAAATACTGGGAATTTGCTGGTGCAGAGAAGAAGAAGGGAAATAAGGTAAATCAGAAACAGGAACAGGCTGCTACAGGGCAAATGGGCTGAGCAAGGGGAAGAGGCCTGTTGGGGAGGGTCAGGGTTCACTTCCCGCTTGGTGACCGCCAGCGTGCCACTACCACACATGCGCATGGTGAGAGGCAAGCGCAGAGAGCTCTGACCAGGACCCGGTAAAACAAAATCCATTATTTAAGGCTCTGGTATCTGATCCTCAGTAGGAGCAAAATGCTCTTCTAGGAGTTTCCAAGATCTATGACCTGGGCTCAGAGGAAAAATGATAACCTGGGTCCTGTGCCAGACATCATAAAAACCCAGACAAGGACTCTGAACCCAGATAGATAAAAGAACACGAGGAACCGTTAGAGTCCAGTGCCTCGACATAATTGGCTGGAAAGGCAACTCACTCCAATCTCTCCCATTACAGAGTGAAATGCAGGATGTAGCTTGATCCTGGGGGCTCCTTCCAAAGTCTGTGCTCTGTGGCTCTCCTAACTGAGCTGTGGCCACCTCACCAGAAGGCAGACTGCACCAGTGGGGTGACGTCCCTAGGAATTGACTCTGCCCCCCAGGGCTGAGGCTGTCGAGCTCCTCTATGTCCTCAGATCCCAGCTTGGTTGCTAACACAGTAAAGCCTGAATTCAGTGACCAGGAGGCTGGGGGTAAGGTTGGGGGTAGGGGTGGGGGGACAGAGAAGATAAGCTCAGGGTGCTGGTAGTCACAATTCAGAACCTAAACACAGAATATTCCCTGATTCTGGGTTTGATCTGATTCTGCAGGTGAGAGAGTGACTGGGGAAAGTCAGAGAGCATCTCAGGGAAATAAACAGTGTCACCCCTTCTCTGGTTTCAGGACCCTGAGCAAGCTGCCAGCTCAGAAGCCATATCAGAGATCAGGAAGCGGGAGGAAAGAGGATATGAATCAACCAAGTAGCTCAACCAGATGGTTCTGGCCAGTTCCAACCTACCCCATGTTCCTTGGCCCTGAAATGTGGCCTTTATGAAGGAAGATAAAGAGGGGTCTGCTGGAGGGGAGGGTGGACAGAGGTGCCCTTGCGCCCTGTCGAATAGAATCTCGGGAGGCCAAGCATTTTATAGGAAGCTACACTCATCCCTACTTATTCTAGAGTTCAACCTTTTCCCTAGCAAGGTGTCCTCAGATTCACCTGTTTATGTCACATGGAACACCCCAAGCCCTAAACTGCCTGCTCTTCCCCCCGCCCCCCACCTCCCACCATGTTAGGTGTGGGAGCTCACGTCCCTTTAGCCAGTGTTCCACAGTTTTCCCTAGGGATTGCCACAGAGATAGTCACGAAACAGGGCTGAGGCATTCTGTCAAAACCCTTGTAATCGACTTGCAGGGTATCTCTGCAGGGCATATGAGGGAGACATTAAAGGTAGAAGGACCCAAGAGGCAGTTTCTGGGATGGAGACAAGTGAAACAGATGACCATTCAGAGGCCCCCTGCTCCTTCCCAAAAACCAACAGCAAAATTCAGCAGGAGCATCTCAGTCCAGGTCAGTGAGAAGGACAGAGCTTGGTACTCCTTGACACCCCTAAGGTGCCCAAGACAGGGCTTTACCCAGAATGGTCACTTGATAAATGGGCTAATAATTGAGTTTTGTGGGTTTTTTAAACAAACACCAACTTAAGAGGCGATGGACTCTTATTCAGGTAACTGGTAACTGACCTCAGCCACAAAGCTCCTTTCCTGAAACCATAAACACTCCCCATTGTCTGGAATATGAAAGGAAAGGCCCACACAGCCCTGTGACATCGCTAGGGCTACTAATCCAGTCTGCATCGATGGCCACTTTTCCCCTGAGAAGGCAAGAGATTTGTAGAAGAGACACATTAGAACCCAGGAAGTTGTCAAGGCACTAGCTCCAGAACTCGGGTGTATAGGTTCATCCAGGTACTCTTATTATTATTTCATTATTCACAAATATTGGGCCCCTACTCTGTGCCTGGCCCTCTGCTAGGTGCTGCCTTGGTCACACAACTGCTGAAACATTACAAACACAATTGCCTTACACAGCCCAACAATCTAACAGCTAGGCCAGTGCCCCACTGCACCGTCCTTCTTCCCTTTCCTGGGCCGCAGTCTCAGCCCAACTCCCAAGACACTGGGGTGGAGCGTGAGTAAGGGCAGGCTCTGCCCCTGGGTGCATGCTCCAGGGCCCTGGCCAGCTATGGGAACTGTCTGCAAGCAGCACAGGGAATTCACATTTTATATTTCATAGGCAACGCAGTCTCAGATGGAGTTCAACTGGTCCTTCTCGGGATCATTTCTCATGCTCCTAGAACCCTGATCCAGAGTCCAGCCAAGGTACTTGGGCTCGGCACACACACCAAGGCCTCCCCCCGACCCTGCGTCCATTTAGCATCTGTCCTCAGAGCCCCCGGACTTCCCCTTCCAAAATACACAACAGACCTTATGTGCATCTTCACCTCAGACAGCTCAAGAGCCCCCCAAAACAAAGAAGAAAGGCAAATGTCAAACCATGGCCATAAAGCTCAAAAAGACAGACAAGGACACGTGCATTTCCAGAATCTGACCACCAATTCAGGAATCTGAGTCCCTGGAAATGTTTTTCCACAAAGAGATGTGATAAGAGTTTTCCTACCTGTGTTTAAAAGGAGTGGGGTGGGGTGGGGCACAAATAAATAAATGAGTGAGTCATTGCAAAGTAGTTGCTGAAGCAAAGGTAGGTATGCTGTTACAAGGAGAGCAACCTGTGACACCGTCAACAATTTGTCCCAGAGATCTGGTGATTAGGAGGCCTACGGCAGGTTAAGAGAGAGTCCAGTTACAATTTTCAAAGAATTGCAACTTTTGAGAGGCTGCTAGGGGGTACCCCATTGTGAGGAACATAAAGCATAAAATTTAAAAGCTCTGGATACCCCTGCAAAAGGCAATTAAGACCTGTGTTAAGAGTTAGCAGTTCATTTCATATGGTCTACACTTTATTCCCTACTAACCAATCAAGCTCCTGGCTGGCATTCTGGAGATTCATTAAGCACCATATAAATACTCCAGGCCACACTGCCTCCAATGAAATCTTATAAGGAGCCTTTGCCAATTACTAGGAAACAATTATGCACCAAGTAGTTGGATTAGCTGTCCTTAGTTCTTGCTACAAAACAGAAAAAAAAAAGTCTTCATTGTGGTAGTAGACTAGACTCTGATAACATTCTTATGCTAAAGGAAAGAAAGGCACTATCATTCCGAGAATGCAAGCTGACCATAGTTTTAAAGTCAGTTGAGTATACTATTATGTCATGGTCCAAGAATGTGCTTTTAATTGTAATTGACACACACAAATTACACAGCTAATCTGTGCGAATGCAAAGTTGCCAAGAAACTTAACATTTTAGCTCTTCCAGACTGGCGTCTGCATAGATGCAATCACACAAAGTAAAATATATTAAGTCCCCATTGCTCAATGCAATAGGTCTCCGGGGTCGGTAAGTTAAGTCGACTTGGTAAATCTTATTTTCCTCTGAATTAAATGATTGTCAGAAAGTGAATCACCCTGACTTTCCTCCTCATTAGGCATGCTGCAGTGAAAAAAAAAAAAAAATCCTATAAAAATACCTATTTTGAGTCATTAATGTAAAATGAACAAAACAGCAGCAGCCTAGAACAGGGATGATGAAATTTAAGAGGAAGAGAGAGGAGGAAAATCCACTGAATACCTTATGTGTGTTTGTACAGTACTTCTGTTTTTTCAAACAATCCTGTTTTATGACAAAGGCACTGGAAGATTCTGACACCACCTCTTGGGAGAGCAATCCACAAAGTTCTAAACAGCAGACAGCGCACCAGAGAAAATGTTTACGTTAGATCAGCCAAACTATAAAACTCTTGTAACACTTGTCTGAACCCAGTGTCTCCAGTGTTTATAGATTGCTTGGCTATCTGAGAGACCCAGTTAGTATGTAAGATTTTAAGGGTTAAAAAAGTGAATCTTTCTCCCTGCGAGTTAACCTCCTCACAGCTCAGATCTCACTCTGCAGAGAAAAGCAGCATTGCCCCGGCCCCTCCTGGAATCTAGGCAGGACCTCCATGCTCCAAGCTGCGACCTGCTAAAGTGATCAATGTTTTGATTTTTCACAGCTTTGAAAGCCTCTAACTGGCTTTTCCATTTTGGATCATTCCAAAGTCTGCAGCAAAATCATGACTTTTATGATGCCAGGCAGTGGGGGTCAGGTGGCGGTGGCTTAGAGGGGTCACTTAAGTGTTGCCAGTTTGCTCGAAATGAGATTCACTGCATGAAACTTCTAGTCGCACTTGCCCCCAAATGCTAGCATTTCCCCCCCCGCCCCGCCCCTCAAAACTTGGAAAGCATGGAGGCCAGGTAGCCTTATACCACAGTTTCGTTGCCTTTCCCAGGCTTCACCCAACCGTTCCCTCGCTTTTCTCTCTTTACCTTCCCAGAATTCACCAATCTGTTAGAACACTTCTGCCATGTGTGCAGAGTTTTGGCAGACCAAATCCACATGCCTGAGGTGATGCCCACCAGCAAAGACATAAAAATCTTCAACATCTCAACGGCCATGTTGGAGTCGTCTGCAGAATAGCGGAAGAGCGCCCAGTTGGAGATTTCATAGAAGTAACAGGCAATCACACAGGTGGCAGGCACCGTGTACAGGACTGAGAAGACCCCGATCTTGACCATCAGCCTTTCCAACTTGTCGGTCTTTGTCCCATCCTTTTGCAGATTGGACCGAATTTTGAACAAGGCCACTAAACCCGCAGCGATGAACAAAGTTCCGATCACCAGGTAAGTGAAGAGGGGGGCCACCACAAAGCCTGTGAGGGCATCGAGGTTTTGGTTCCCGACGTAGCACAGGCCAGTCAGTTCATCCGCGTCCACCAGTCTCATAATCAAGATGACAATGGTTTTCACTGCGGGGATGGCCCAGGCGGCGATGTGGAAATAAGAGCTGTGCATTTCAATGGCCTCATGACCCCATTTGAGTCCCGCTGCCAAAAACCAAGTGAGTGTCAGAATAACCCACCAGATGGAACTGGCCATTCCAAAAAAGTACATCAGCAAGAAAATGATTGCACATCCTGTGTTCTTAAGTCCTTCTTGGATGAGAACAGGTTCTGCTGCCTCTTCAAAATCGCAGGATATCCTTTCCCGGCCTACGGTCAGCCTGACAATATAAGCAATGCTATAAATATTATAGCACATACTGAGAAATATGATGGGGCGCTCAGGGTAGGAAAACCTGGAGGAATCGATGAGGAAGGTGAGCACTGTGAAGGCGGTGGAGATGAAGCACAGGCTGGCCCACACGGCCATCCAGATGTCCGTGAACTCCTTGGCCGAGCGACTGTATAAGCCAGCATCATAGCCACACTTGAGAACACAGTTCAGGCTCCTTTTCACCCAGATGTACTGATCCGAGTTGGTGCCTACCGAATGGCACTCTTCCCCGGGCTGGATGGGGGTTTTGTGAGGTAACGGCACCTCCTCATCACCTGGCCCTTCCATGCACATGTGGTTGTGGTCATTCTGGGGTGGGAATTTGCTGCAGTTCAGGCTCTCTGGCCAGGCAAATCCAAATTCCTTCAGGACAGGTTCACAGCGCCTCTTGACTGAAAGACACATGCCGCCGCACGGGCCTATGGGGATGTTGATCTTCTCTGTGCACATTGGCACATAGACTGAACAAAGGAAGAACTGGAAAAGTAATGAAATGAACAAAGAAAACAATGACTTGGAAGTCTGACCAAATGCTTGCACGAAGCGGGGTTGAATGCTTCCAGGCAAAGTACATACGGACTTCTAAACCAGTTATGGGGGCTCTGACTGTCTACTCTGACCCCAGACTAGGGTGCCCTAAAAAAGCCATTGCTTGCACACTTTTCTTCTTTGGGTTCTAGCAATCCCTTCCAGGAGAACATAAATAAATAAATAAATATATGAAAAGGACCCGAAAGATTACATAATCCCTTTTTGCATAATGCTTAAGAAAATAAACCTTAAGACTCCACTTTGAGTCTCCTGACTTGAAAGAGCTGAACAGACTAATCGAATGACTGAGTCATTTGAGTGATGGGGTGATTTATTTTTGTCCTCATTTCTTTATCGCTATAAAAATAAATGTAATAAGTAGATGTAGATCTGGCACTTCTCCTGTTAATATTCTCTCCTTTCTCTACTTTATCCCCTAACATTATTATTATTTTTTTTAATCAGTACCATACCGAAACAAAAAATGTCCTAATCGAGGCACTGTTAGACCCAAGGATAGGATGCAGGTTGAGGTCTCTGGTCACCAGGGGTTTGTTTGGCCAGGTTTCCTCAATAAATAATAATGAAGCACAATAGGAAAATATAAATGTGAAGTCCCTGGAACTGCAGTACCAGCAGGGGAGAGTCCAGTTGCTGTCCTCAATTCCTCCAGCATTGATAAACAGTCGGCTTGGCTCCTTACAGATGTTGTCTATGAAGTCTAGAGTTACAAGTAACTATTTTCCAGCATGTAAAGGGATCCAGTCCTGTCCTTCAAAACAGCTTGGCTGCTTCCCCAGGATACATGTAATTAAAAATATATATCCCTGCAAAAGCTGTTTCTCCAACAAAATTGCCACTGATGTCAGGATATGTGCTGTTTCCAAACTGAGAGCTAGAGGATCATTTCTTAAGCTTTTATAACCTAGTTCTAAAGTTCTGAAAACTCCAACGGGACATTTCAGCAGCAACAGGTCTAATCCCAACCATCTTTCTGAAGCCACAGTCCAACTTTTAAAACGACCTATGTAAAAAACATGGACCTAGGAAGTAAGCTGCCTGCCTGTTTCTTATCTCTCAGAAGTTACTACCAGAACCACGGATTTCTGAAGCTTTTAGCCTGGATAACCACCCTCTATTTTCTCCCCAAGTTCTCTCTTGTCTAAATTTCTAAAAATCACCATAGCCTTACCAACCAAAACACAACTAGTGCTAACTTTTCTTTTTTATATCTCTTTCAGTTCCTTTTCTTTCTTAAAATGAATCGGTTGTTGATTTTGTGAGACTATAATCACCCTGTATATGCTAATTATTTCTTCACTTACTGTGGGCTGAGCATTTTCTCTATTATTACATAAGCGTTACAATTTTTAATGGCTGGAAAAAAAAAATCTCCCAATACACAAATTACCTTCCTGGAGCTAGACCACACTATCACGTTTTCCCCAAGCTGTGTTTTCTCCCCGCCAAATCCTAAACCTGCCCTCAACCCTGAGGATCAGAACGATCTCAGGCCACCCAACCATGCCTTCCTGCGTGACCCCTAAAGTCATGTGGGAGGACGCGAGGAGGGGCCGCTCCGCAGAAAACGAGGCAGTGGAGTTTCACTTAATAACCCCCTCCCCGCAAATATGGGGGGAGAAAGGAGGTCGGCGAGGGAGGAGACGTCCCCGTCTCCTTATCTCTCCTTCCAAGTCTTAGTTGCAGCTGGCTGCCCTGCTGGGGACTCGCCCACCGAGCAGCGGCGGCCAGAATCCTTGGCAAAGATAACCCTCGGCTCCACTGGGGTTAGGGGCTTGGCCAGACACGGGTGAGCAGGGGAGAAAAACGGAAGGGCGGGGTGTAAGAGTGGGTTCTTTCTCAGGCCAGATGACTTACACAACGTTTTGGCTTCCAGTCCCTGAGAAGGGACAGAAAAGTGGGGGTGGGGTTGGAAATCACTTTTCCAGGGTAGTTTTTACCCCTCAGCCTAGCGAGGGGGCAGGGCAGGGGGCTTGCCTTGGCAAGGGCTCCACGGAGTTAGTTTGGGGCGTCCCTGCCCAAGGGGTCCCCTCCCGCCCGGGGTGGGGGTGGGGGTGGGGGTGAGGGCGCCCACCTGCAGCTGGCTGGAGCAGCCGTACTGGATGAGCGGCGTGAAAGTTGTCAGCTGCAGCTCGGCGTCTGTCTGCAGCTCGTGCCCCACCAGGTTGGGCATCTTGGTCACGTTGTAGCCCAGGTTCTGGCACATGGAGATGCGGATGGGGTCGCAGCGCCGCTCCTCCTCGTCCCCGAAGCCCCGCGCTGGCTCGAGGAGCAGCAGCAGCAGCAGCAGCAGCAGCAGCCGCAGCCGCCGCAGGCTGAGATCGACGCCCCCGGGCGCCCCCGGGACGCTCGGCGCTGCGCCCCGCCGGGCCATGGCCAGAGCCGGGGGGCGGCGGCGGCGGTGGCGGGGGCCGGTCCGGCGGACACCCCCAGTTTGCACGGGGGCGCCGGCTGCCCGCGCTGCTCCCGGCTCCCGGCTCCCGGCTCCCGGGAAGGGAGTGTGATAAGGCGCCAAGGGCGAAGAAGGGGCAGCGGCCGGGTCTCCGGCAGCTGCGCGCCACCGTGCGGGGTATCAGACGCCGGCGGCCGGGGCCGAAGCGCAGACCGCGCGGGTCATGCTGCAGGCGGCGAGCCCCCAAGCCGGCGCCGGCCGCGTCCGCTCCGCGTCCCGGCGGATCCCGCCAGCACCCAGCGCCGCGCCGCTCTCGCCGCCCGAGCCCTGGGCGGCGCTGGAGGTCCGCCGGGCGGCGGCGGGGCGGGACGGACGGCGCAGCCCGCCAATGGCCGGGCGCCGCGGGCGGCGGGGGGCGGGCCGCTCCGCCGCCGGGAGGGCCAGGCCCCGCCCCCGCCCCCGCCCGCCCCGCCCCCCGCCCGCCCGGAGCGCCCCGCCCGGCTGCGCGGCTCCCACTTTCCTCCCCCGGGCGCGGCGCTCGGGGGCCGGGCGGGGGTGCAGCCGCGCCGCTCGCGCCGGGCCAGTGCCCCCAGGTGAGAAGCGCGCCCGGAGCCGTCGGCTCCCCTTCCTTCCCCTCTTCGGCTGTCACCTCGGCCCGCGGCTCCGCACCTGGCAGGCCGAGAAAGGCACACAAAGGACCCGGGGTCGAGGTGCGCCAGGCTGTGGCTTTAAATCCTGGCTGTGTGGCCCTGAGCGCTGCTCGGCCTCTCGGCGTCGGTTTCCTCGTCCGTAAAGAGACGGGAGGGTCCGAGGCGGTGCGTGCGCCGCCGAGCCCCGAGCCCCGAGCCCCGAGCCCCGAGCCCGGGACGGCGCCCCCCGCGGCTGCTGGCCCGCAAGCTCGCTCGGGTCGGAGCCGCCCGCCCCCGCCCCCAGGCCCGGCCCGACCTGCGCCCCGAGCCGCCCGGCTCCCGCCGCGAGGGGGAGGCGCCCCGAGCAGCCGACCAGCCGACGGGCTCGCGCTCCGATTTCCTCGCCGTATGAAATGAAATTCCACAGGGGGATTCGAAAGGAAATGAGACCGGGACGCTCCGTGCTTCTCGGCCCGCCGCCCTTCCTGTCTCGGGGACACGGTTTCTAAATAAGGTTGGGAGGGTGAGAGGGCGGGGGGGGGGGAGGCCTGACCTGTGCACGGGAGGCGACGGGGGCGCGAGCGCCGAGGGTGCCTTCCCCGCCTCCTCTCCCGGGCCCCCTCCCCTGCAGCCTGCATCCCTAACCCCCTCTGCTGCTGCGGAGGGTCCTGGAGGTCTGGGGACCCGGCGACCGCTGTTTTGATCCAATTTTCCCCGTCTCCTTCCCGCCCGCCCCCGCCCCCGCCCCACTGCCCGCTCCTCGGATGGAGGTTTGTGCTAGTCCACCCTCGCCCTCTCCAGTCTGACCAGTGAAACCCTCAGCAGGTGGATTTCTGAACCACTTATTGCTTGACTGTGGTAAAGCTCCCGCGCCTCTCTGAGCTTCACATGAGCCATCTGTAAAATAAGGAAATCCCTGTCCACCCCCACACAGTTAGTTGTTCTAAGAGTTAAATGAGATCATGCCAGTAAACCACTTAGCACGGTGTCTGGCACATATAAAGTAAGTGCCAAATAATTTGTGTCTTTTGGTGAGAAGACCTCCTGCTTTCCAGCTGGGTCCCAAAGACATCTTCTGCAGCCCAGGTCTGAAGATCTGGTTAAAGAGCTTTCTACTCTCTTCCTGAGATCTTTTTGGCCAACACTTGCCAGGGTTTTCCTGGGGCTTGGGGTCAGGGACCAGGTTTTTATGTATGTTTGTATTCTCTATTTCAGCCAAGTCTGGCAGATGGCAGAGGCTGGATACAGGTTGGAAGGATATCTGTTCCACTCCTCTGGTCCTCATATTTTGCCTTGTAGTTTGGTTTTCATATACTGGCAACTAGACTTGGCTGAGGGCAAGAATGGAATCAACTTTTTTTTTTTTTTTCTTTTTGGTTCTGTACCTAGAACCCCTTAAAGAGGTGAAGAAATCGAGGCTAGGACCAAAGCAATAGTTACAAAATGGAAGACCAACCAAACCAGGGCCCAAGGAGGCTGTTCGAAGATGGGAGGCAGGGTCATTTCCCCAGAAATGTTCCCAGCTGGAAATCTACATAGTCAGCAGTAGAGGTGACTCTTGCGTTTGACTGTGCTGAGTAATGCAGGAGACCATGGGATCACAGAGATGAATAAGTGATGAGATGAATGAATCCAATGAATAGATGATCCCCACCCTCTAGGAACTCACTGGAGGAAACTGAAAAGGAACAGACAGCTGTAACTCAATGCGGTAAGTACACACAGAGAGAATTGTGGGTAAATTGGCGGTGGAGGTAGCTGAGCTTACAGGGCTGTTCAGAGGCAGGTGACCTGCAGGGTTCTGAGCTACTCAACAAAGCAGAGTTAGTGTGCAATGGGCACCTCTGCAGCATTTGCAGGAAGGGGAGGGGAGCTTGCTGTGTGCTGAAGGTATGTGTGCATGGTTTATCAAACGATGAACTCCATGAGGTCAAGGCACAGCACAGGGCCTGGCATGCAAAGGGAACAGCATCAGTGTTGGGGGAAGCAATATTATTATCAGACCAACAAATAACTCCTATAGAACCCCTACCCTGAGCCGGACACTGCGTTACATGCTTATCATCTCATGTATTCCATACAGCAGCTTGAGAAAACTAACGTCCTGAGAGGTTAAGCGATCTGCTCAAGATCACACAGTAAGTAGCAGGGGACTCGGACACGTGCCTACCTGGCCCAAAATTTTATGTGCATGGTAGGGCTCTCATGGAGGAAACCGCTTGACACTTGCCTAATCCCTAGTTAAAGATGACCCTTTTGCGATCTGAACTTCTTATTCCTAGCCCTAGCATCCGTGCCCCAGCTTGCTCGACGAAGCACTGTCTCCTTTGAGAAAGCTGGAAGAAGCCCCTTCCCCGGCAGAAGCTTTTCCTGTCAACAGCTTTTCTTTCCAGGCATGGAACTCATCGCAGGTATTTTCCAAAAAAGAAAGCCAGGGGAATCACATTTCAGTCTGAATGTGGAAAGAAAACAAAGACCACGACTTAGAGCTGAGTCTGAATGGCCCGGAGCCCCTCAGCCTCCCCTCTCCCAGAGCGGTTTACACAGTCGCCAGTCTGCTCCCGGTGACAGGCATGGCATGTTTGTCTTTGTTGCAGAAAACACTTCCCTGAGGGAGTTGCAGGCAGAGGGTTCCCCCCCCGTGATATGCAGAGCATTTAGGAGAGGAGTCCAAGCTGTAGACATGTGGAGAGAACCTTCCTTTAACCTAAAGGGCAGGCCTGAGAGCCCGGGTAGCTTCCTCTGCCCCCTCTCTGAGTAGTAAGGAGGCAGCCACTTTGGAGCTGCAACAAATGTGACTTCAGCCGGCTGCCGGGCACTTGGAGGGCTCTCTATTTGCATCTAATGAGAGGCTGGGTTCTAATTAACTCTTGTGATGTGTTAATTTTTCAACCTGACATTTTCTGCTCTAATAGATTCTTGTAATGGTTTCTAAATTAAAGGCTGCATTTGAAGACTAGGGTTTAGGTTAAAATCCACCACCTGGGGGTGGTTGGGGGGGGGCATAAACATCCTTTCCCTCCTAAGGAAAACCTCTCATTTGCAGTTCTTTGCTAACCCAATTAAGTGCTGAAGTAGTCACCCCAGAGCCTGCTTTTTATTTCCTGCGAAACAATCCAACTAATCCATATTCAGTAGCTTCCAAGAGAAGTCTTATTCCAACCACTCATGAAGAAACCAGCTTCTTTGAATATGGACAGAACATTTAGAACTCACAAAGAACGGTCTTGATAGAAAATGCAAGAAAATGGTTCATTATTATCCTGTTTGGTTTTTGAGGGAAAAGTTCACTAGGACCAAAACCTCATAAGGACTGGGAATTTATCGGGGAACAAGAGAAGCATGAGCAGAAGCCAGGTCACATCCCATCAGTTTATGGATCATCTGGGAGCTACATCTCCCTCCCTACCCAAACGAGTTATGAAACAAAAACATGTGCACTGAGTAAAGCAGAAAGGAGCACTAATCTTGCTCAGAAGCTGAGGAATCACAGGCCCCAAGAGATTAAGTGGCAGAGCCAAACCCCCTTCTTATCACTTGCACCACTAGCCA
This sequence comes from Canis lupus familiaris, assembly GCF_011100685.1. Lineage (NCBI taxonomy): Eukaryota > Metazoa > Chordata > Mammalia > Carnivora > Canidae > Canis > Canis lupus. The sequence continues at coordinate 12,792,810 of NC_049242.1, read as the reverse complement.
GCGAGGAATCAAGTCACCAGAGAGCTCTTGCCTGTTAAGGAATCAAAGCCGTGTTGTTCCTCTTACCAAGCACAAGATGGTACATAAGACATTCTTATTTGTTGGCGGTGATGGTTTAATATACAGGTGGGCAACCAGGAACCTGGGCAGGAGGCAAAAAATACTGCCAGTGCGCTTTGTACATCTACAACCTCATTTCATTTCAATATTTGTCAGTGAAACCAGTAGCAAGTGTTTCATGATAGGTTATTGTGGACATATCACCGAGCTGTGTACGGAGAGGTACGGAGTCATATAAAAGATGGTTCCTGCCTCCAATGAGCTTCCAGTCATGTTGGAAGAGATGAAGACATGAGACCCAGAGTCAAACTTAATTTATAGGTGAGTGCTTTTTCTCCGGCTCCCTTACTGAGTATAAGTTTGGGTTTTTGTTTTGGTATTGGTTTTGGTTTGGTGGGGTGTTGATCCCTTTCATAGTCCTTTGAGGTCAGAGGCTATGTCTTCTTCACTAATGTGTTCCTGCGCAGCAAAGGAGACCACTATCTGGTCCATACACGGCACACAATAGATGCTTGTTGAATAAATAAATGAATGGTGCAGGTTATAAGTGCTGTAATTCTTGGGAAAAAGAGAGCCTTCGTTATATTCTGGATATAGGAGGCCATCAGAATCCAACCCAGCTGGTCCCAGAATGATGGTCAAGTCTACTCCACAGACCATGCTCCAAGACAGCTTTTAGTTTTCTTTAGAACTCAGAAGTTTTGCCAATCACTTGTCTTCCTTTTCTGTTTTACTCTGCAGTTTCTTAAATATTTTAAGGTAGGAAAATGTCTTAGCTAGAATTTTTTATTCAGAAGCCTGTTTCTAAACTTTGTGGATCAGCCCGAGATCTTTCCTTATACTGTTCATTGGCTAGTTGACCGCTGATCTTGATATTGTCACATGGAGACATTAGAAACCACGTATGCCGTATATGCAGGAATATCCAGCCTAAGAGTTGTAAGTCAGGAGATCACCTCTAAGTAGTAAGTTTTTTTTTTTTCCTAAGTAGTAAGTTTGTAGAAAAATTGAAATATGAGTGTAGTGAAATATGAGTGTGACTTTCCAAGAGACCCAGGGAAGCCTGGAGAGGAAAGCACCTGTAATAATATTCTCACAGGCAGCACTCTCATCAGTTGGTACAGGTGAGAAGTGGACAGTAATAATAATAATGCTAAATAATGAAAAAGGGTGAACTAGCCACCTGCTGTGGATAAACATGAACTAGACCAGACAAGGTGTCAGGTGGTGGCTTTAAAACATAGTCTCAGATTCTTCAATATTCCTCCCATTGAAGGGCGGAGTTTGTATTTCTTCCCCTTGAATTTGGGAGGGCTTATATACAGTGTCAGTGACAGCAGGTGACTTCCAAAGCTGTGTCATAAAAGGCCATGCAGATTCTTCCTTATTTGCTGGATAATTCACTTTGGAGCTCTGAGCAGCCTTCTAAGTAGTCCAGCTACCTTGAGACCACCATGCAGGTTTTCCAGGTGGTAGTCCCAGATGAGCCTTTCCTTCAGCCACCCTGGCTGAGCACCAGAAGTATGAATGAGGAAACCATCTTGGAATTGGATTCTCTGGCCCCAGGGCTTCCTACCCCCAGCTGTTTGAGTCATCTCAACCCAGACATTGTAGGGCAGAGAAGAAACACCCTTGCTGTGCCTTTTCCAAATTCCTGACACACAAAATCCATGACAGTTCTTGTTTTGTGCTTATCTTATTCCATCTGGGCTACTATAACACAATACCACACACTGGCTGACTTAGAAATAGGCATTTATTTCTCACAGTTCTGGATACTAAGAGCTCCAAGATCAAGGCATCAGCAGATTTGGTGTTAATAAGAGCCCCTTTCCTGGTTCCTAGATGGGTCTCTTTGCTGTGTCCTTCCAGGGCAGAAGGGATGAGGGAACTCTCTGGGGTCTTTTTCGTAAAGGCTCTGCTTTCATGACCTAATCACCTCTCAAAGCCCTCACGTCCAAAGGAGAGGGTGACTCAGCTAGCAAAAGAATGAATATCACTGCATAAAGGGACCTTATATCCCAAGAAGGGGAGAAGGATAGAATGTTTTCAGTTGCATGAGGGATTGTTGGGTCACATTAGGTGAAAGCATGATTTTGCTATTGTCTTTACTTAACAGTTAAGTATGATTTTTAAAAGTGCGTATGAGGGCAGCCCGGGTGGCTTAGCGGTTTAGCGCCAACTTCAGCCCAGGGCGTGATCCTGGAGACCCAGGATCGAGTCCCACGTCGAGCTCCCTGCATGGAGCCTGCTTCTCCCTCTGCCTGTCTCTGCCTACCACCCCCCCTCATGAATAAATAAATAAAATCTTTTTTTTTTTAAGTGTATGAATGCCAAGTTGACAAGGAGTGGACTCTTGGTAGCTCTGTATTGTACAGTGGGACTCATTTGCCAGAATTCCCTTCCTTATATAGATCCAGATTGGGATTGGCCACAAGAGAAATTGGCACAAGACTGGGGAGGTGGAAGCCAAGTGGTGTTTTATACTCTGAAAGTCACAATAGAGTGCCAGGCACAGTGATGGTTCATGACATTGAGTTGACTGGCTCACTTATTGGCTGGGGCAGCCCTTGGACCTGCATGAGCTCTTCCTTCAGCTTCTCTGAGTCTTGGGCCAGGTGCATGAGTAGCTCCATGGTTAAGGGCTCTAGCTTCTGCAGGTCACCTGTATCAAGATTAGCGGTGGTTAGACAGACTTGACATCTACTTTGTCCTTGTGGGTTCCAATTTGCTCTTGAGTTCCCAAACTTTGTGCCTCCCTTTCCTTCTTGATTGCAGGGCTGGCTGATCTATAGTGACTTTGGGCACAACATTGGGCACAGAGGCAATGTGCTGCATAGAGTATTTCACTGGTTTCCACAGTTTTGTAAGGTCTACTCCTTGCTGTAAATTCCTTATTCTGCCTCACTCATAGTGACTCTGCTTCTCTGAGTAAATCCTGATGACATAGCCCATCAAAAAGATTCATAAGATGTTAGCTCTGGAAGCTGCCTTAGAATTCATTTGATCTACTCTTCATTTTATAAATGGGGAAACTGAGGCCTCAAATATGACTTGCCCAAGTGGCACATAAATAACGAGTGCTTGAACCAGTTTGCCATCCTGCTCTGTGACCTACATATTTGGCAGATTTTTCTTTGACTTATAGAATTGTGACGGGCCTACTACACCAGGCCGTATTAACTACAGCAAGCATTTAATTGAGCCTCTTCTGTTAGGTACTTTGTGGGGTGTTTTGCATAGGTTACCTCATTAATCCACATGCCTTCCAGAATATATCCTAAATTTGAATTACTTCTCTCTACTCTCTATGTCCACCACCACAAACTGTCCATTCCCCATCAGCTCTCACATGGACAGCTGTCTGCTGAAGGCTTCTCTCCACCACTGCTCATTGACAATCTCTGCTCTCCACCACAAACAGAGAAGTTTTCAAACCAGCTTCCACAGATCATTCTCCTCTCTGAAACTGCTGGCAACTTGTCAGTGATCTCCCTTTGTTGTTGGAAGAAAATTTGTCAAGCCTACAAGGTCCTGTGAAATATGGCCATCTTCTCTCACCTTTGGTCACACCCACTGCCTTGTTCATCACACTCTGGCCATATTGACCTTCCCTCTATTCCTAAAACATGCCCAGCTACTTCTTGCTGTAGGGTCTGTAGTCTCTTCTCCGCATAGGATGCCATCATCATATTCTCCCCCATCTTCCCAGGGCTGTTCCTTCCTGATGAATGTCGTTTGAAATGTCCTCTGAAATGTCTTTTCCAGCACTCCTGTCTCATCCTTCCCTCCAGTCACTCCTTAGCCCTATTTGATTTCTTTCATGGCACTTACTGATGTGTCACTTTCTCAGTTATTCACATGCTTATTTGTTAATTGTTAATCTCTTATTTATTTGTTAATTTGTTAATCTCTCCTAATGAGAAAAGTTATTTGTTAATTTGTTAATCTCTCCTAATGAGAAAAGATCTCCACAAGCATGGGGTCTTAACTCTCTGATTCACTAAGATGTCCCTGGTGCCTGGCAGGTACTCAGTAAATATTTGTTATGTGAACAAACCTATATAGTACCTACTCTTATTCTCTCCATTTTACAGGTGAGGAAACTGAATCCCTGAGAACACTGAATTCCAAATTGTGGAGCCAGTGAAGCTGTCTAAGTAGGATGCCTAATAGTCAAGAGCTCAGGCTATGGAGTCAGGCAGACTTGTGTTGTAATTCAGCAAAATGTATTATGGGTTACTAGATCTACAAGAAACCTCTGATAATCAGCTAGGTCCATGCCTGCTTATTTTAGTAAAGTTAATCAGTCAACAACTATTTCTTGAATCCTTACAATATGCATTGCTGACTGAAATTGTTCCCCCAAATAGGGCAGACATTAAAGATCACTGATTTATCACATCCTGCAAATTTCTAGATACCTACATTTAAAAAAATATTTTATTTATGAGAGAGAGAGAGAGAGAGAGGCAAAGACACAGGCAGAGGGAGAAGCAGGCTCCATGCAGGGAGCTCGACGTGGGACTCGATCCTGGGTCTCCAGGATCACGCCCTGGGCTGAAGGTGGCACTAAACCGCTGAGCCACCCGGGCTGCCCTAGATACCTACATTTTTAGCCGATTTTCCTTTGGTATCCCTCAATTGTTTAATTTCAAGAAATTGACTGCAGTTTAGGCCTTCCTACCTTCATTTTTTTCCATTATCTCTTTTGCCTTTAAGAATCTATACCTGAGGTTTCATTTCTGTTCTAAAATGAGAACAAAGGACATATTTTAAGAAAACAATTTTCAGACACATGCAAAGAAACAGTAGCATCTATTAGACTACCATAGACCTGGAAGGAACCTCCCAGATCATCTTCTGCAGATGCCCACTTAGCAGATAAAGAAGTTGAGACCCAATAGATGCAGATGACTTTTCCATGATAGAATTAGAACTAGGTATCTTTAACCCAGCCTTCAGGAATCTTCCTACTATATCACACTGTCTTCCTTCCACCTCCTTAGCAAACCAGGATTGTTTTGGTAAATAGCAGACTCATTAATCAGACCTGAGGGTTCAGCCTGCATATACAGACAGCTAGATGATGGATTGCTCAGTATAACTGGGCCCTTAGAAACCATTCTTAGAGTGGTGCCGAGGTAGCTCAGTCAATTTACTAGGTGTGTAATGCTGATCAACTCACTCTTTCATAGGCTTCATGTTCATATCTTTAAAATGGGATAACAGAAATTATTGAAGACATGGTTGGTGATTGAGCCAGTAGCCTTCCCCAACCCCTAGGTGCCCAATTCAAACCTTTCTTCCTTCCTAACAACAATGTATCAAGGTATCAAATACTTCATAAGAAGACGAGCTTTTTCCTAGTCTTAGGGCGTGGGGCAAATCTTCCCCTCATAAGCGATTTGTTTAGGAATAGGTATATGACATAATTCTAGCCAATGAAGTGGATGCAGAAGTGTCAGGGATAGGTAGAGAGGGTTCATCCCTTGGAGAATTGTCCCTCACTTTCAGAAAGGGGTGGCAGAAAAATCTGCCTTTTCTTATTCCAGCTTTTAGATGTTATGTGAGGATATGGTAACTGGAAGAGTTCCTGCCATGCCTCATATCAGAAATGGTATGGATCAAATGCTGAAGATGAATGTATGATTAAGTTTAATGTGTCAACTTGATTGGGCCACAGGGCACCTGGGTATTTGTTTAAACATTATTCTGTTTCTGTGAGGATTTTTGGATGCATTTAACATTTAAATCAATAGACTGTGTAAAGCACATTGCTCTCCCTAATGTGAGTGGGCCTCATCCAATCAGTTGAAGGCCTAAGTAGACTAAAAAGGTCAGCCTTCCCTGAAATGGGGAAATTCCTCCTGCTTTCCTGTTTTCAAGCTGGGGCATTGTTTTGTTTCTGCCTTTGGACTCTAACTGAACTATTGGTTCTTCCTGGGTCTTGAGCCTGCCAGCCTTCAGAATGAAAGTATACCATCAGCTCTCCTAGGTCCCCAGCTTGCCAGCTTAACCCTGTAGATCTTGGGACTAGTCAACCTCTATACCAAATTTGTTATGATAAATGTTTTTAAATATACGTGTGTACATAGGTATGTGTATGTATGTGTGTAGGTATATGTGTGTGTGTGTGTGTGTGTACGTATCCTATTGGTTCTGTCTTCCTGAAGAACCCTGACTAATATGACTCAGTTAATCAACCCCTGTAATCTTTACATCTGGATTTGTGGTTAAGTAAGATAATATGTTTTTCTTCTTGTTTAAGTCACTTTTAGTTGAGTTTCCTATTTCTTGTACCTGGAGGCATCATAACTGACCCAGAAAGCAAGCCAGTAGGATTTTTGTGAAAATTCAGTGATGGTCAGTAAATATTACTTTTTTTCTCAGCATCTAAATTACAGTGCAAGACTCCTTTTTTTTTTTTTTTAAGACTCCTTAACAATGTGAAATAGTGTTCTGTCACAGAGTGCTTCCATAGGTATTCTTCTACTAGACTGAATTTCGTGAAGATTGAGACACATTTGATTTTTTGCTAGCTCTAGCTCCTGCCATAGGTGTTGAATGTCTCTTAGATTTTATCTCTTAATGACTTAGTTCTTCCTTAATGTTCACTCAGAAGTAATTATCTAGGAACCGGGCAAAGTAAACTTGACACAATTCTAGATGTGTAGTTCATAGTATAATTGTTGGTTATAGAACAGTTCAGTTTGGTTCTCTGATTGGCAAAACTTATGATGACAGTGATGTACTTATATATTAACTACTATTATGTAAGACCTATACTATATTGAAGTTATCATTAACTTAAGCCATCATATGGACATTCCCTGTTAGGATTGCCGCCAAGAACACAGTAAGGTTGCTTGGAAGGTCTTGAGTAACCCAGGACTCTAGGAAGAGCAATAAAAAATGTTAGATGTGATTCTAAAAAGTAAACAGGAACTTTAAGGATAGCCATCATTAAGCTGCCTCTGCCTACTGGGGGATATGTTCTATACACTACCGACCAGAAATAAGAAAGGAAGTGAGAAGGAGGATCTCTATAAAAGATAATACTATGCATGTATTGGGGAATGGGATGTGGAGTGGAAGGAGGTTATCAAGGAAAAGGAATCCTATGGCTTTCATATCTTTGGGCTTCTTCTAAGAGGAAGAGCCTTTCAAGGGAATTTTCAGCTCTTCACCATGACTCTTCTGTAGGCTTTATGAATGGAGGAAATCCTTGACCAAGGAAGCATTCTTTATGGTCAACATGCCTGTGAGGAAGAGATTAATAATATCTCAACAGCTGTTCTCTAATCTCTAGACATTATAGAATCTAGAAGGTCAGGTGTATGGCTCAGGAAATTATGTTTTCCATCCAGGACCTTAGGTGATGGTGTTGGTACTTTTTCAGACTCTATCTTGAATATTATATGAGGACATCTGAGCTAGGCACCATATTTTGAGGAGTCCTCTGGCAGGTAATCACCGTGGCCTAAAATGTCTTTGTCAGGCTTTATTTGTGAGGCTCAGGCACGTAGGTGGAAGAAAATGGGTCTAGAGAGCATGATTCTCTTCAGGAGGTCCTCATGGTCCCCTCTGCCCACAAGAGGGACCTCAACCCCAAACAAAGGGCTTGCACAATGTCAGGGCTGCTTCTAGCCCTCATTTTCTGTGAGACCTAGTATAGTTATCACCTCTAGGTGAATACTACCTATGGGGTTCATGGCTTGGTGAAAGGAAGAAGGCTAAATTTTAGCCCCACTTACTCACAGTGAGGCACATCTGAGCACTGTACAATCTGCTCAAGCAGACAAGATGGCCTTACGTTGTGGGAGACCCTTCCATTCCATTGGTTTTCACCAAATGAGGATCATAATAATCTGAGGATTAATAAAAAAATTAAAGTAGCTCTTTGGGGTCCCCACTAGAGCCCTAAATCAATAGCATCCTTTTCCCCACTGTGTTCGAAACAAGCCGAATAAAATAATCAGGCCAAAAAGATTACCTGTATTAGTGAATGAGGCAAGGCTGATGGGTAGATGCTACCACTCTAGTGCAGAAAAATAGGTGCCTTTTATTCGCAGGCTAATGTATACCAGGTGCTAAAGTGACACTCCCCCACCCCCCACCAAAAAACTTTAGGGAGTAAATATTGTGATCCTCATTCTGTAGATGAGGAAACTGAGTTAGTAAGTTGGAGGGAAATTCAAACCCAGGCCTGACTAGACCCCCAAACTTCCAGCTTCTTACTTGGCACAGCCACCTCTGGAGAACCAACTGGAACTTCTGCAACCGGCACCCGATTAAATCAACCAACCGTTCTTAGGAGATTTCCGAAACTGTCCTTCGGCATAGCTTTTTCCTTTCCCCAACATTCTCCTTTGGCACAAGCCAAAGAGTCCTGGCTCCTCCAGAAGATGCAGAAATTGTGAGGCCCCAAGTCTTCCAGTTTCGGGTCATTCTTCATTGCCCCTGGGAGCACTAGAGCTAATGCCAGCACGGATGTACTATTTTGAAACTAAATGCGTTTCTCAGAAAACACAGGCATAGTGCCATTTCAAGGATATATTTTATATCATCACACAGGTCCTTGGTCCCTCTGATGCTGTTTAATCTGGGCCCTGCCGCCTATGGAGAAGAGTTGCTCTGTTTGGCCCCTTGAGCATGTTGGGAAAACCACGCTCATAGACCCAAAGGGCTATTTCACTCTCGTGACTTCCATCATTACAGATATGTCTTTCCATGGGATAGTTCTGGTCTTAGGTCAGCTTCCTTGGAAGCAGAGGCTGAGATGAGTTGCGTTGAAGTGATTTATGGAGTGTTTTCAAGGAGAAACTGCACAAGACAGGGAAAGGAGGCTAAGGAAGAATTTGGCTTCAGCCTGATCCCACGGGGAGCTCTGGAGCAACAAATTGTACCACTGGCTAGTGTTGTCTTAAGGTTAGGAGGGCTGTCCTTTATTTCTTGGCCAGGGGCTGTGGAGGCTGCGTGAATGTGTGCGTGTGCACGTAGCCACCTGGTCAAGGTGGTTCCCTCTTGGCCAAGGGCAATTCTCCAGAGTAGGGGGTAGCTGGGTGTTGTATTAGCCAACTTCCCAGCAGCTCAGGGAAACTGCCTGGTGTGCTGGCCAGCAAAGGGATCTGGGCAGGGCACCAACACCAGTTCTGAATCACAAGACATGAAAATCATTTGAATCTGGGTATTGGTTCATTAATCTCAGGGTTCCCAGAGATTGTGCTTCGTTGTCTCTTTCTCTCTACACGGGTAATCGGTGAGTAAACCAAGGCAAAAACTATATAGTAAAGCAGTCTTACACTTCTAAGTAGCTGTGACTAAAGATGAGGTTCAAGCAACAGTCACCCTATTTTGACATTCAACCGGCCTACTGAAATATGTAACCGTGACTGCTACAGCATAAATCCATTTGGTATTCATTTTCATGACCAACCATATCACATGGAGTCAGTCTTACAGTACGACCAATAGGTGGCACCAGAAACACCTACACTTATCCCCACTAATTGATGCATTGTGTATGTATTCGCTAAAATTTCAATTGCTCTCTGCTTGGGTTTTTCATGTGGAAAAGGCACTCATAGCGTTAAGCCCCAACCGAAACTGGGTAACTTACAGTTTCCCATTTGCTAGTTGACCTCTTGCTTGGAGGGTTATTCGAGTGTTAAAAAAAAAATAGGGTGATAGGGCCAGTGAATTCAGAAAGAAAACATCTATTCATTAGCAAAAGGAAGGAAAAAAGACTGGAGCCCTGCATCCTTTTCCTTCAAGGTCTCTTGAGTGTATAAATGCTGAAGATTATTAGGAAATATTTGAATAACAGGATAAAAAAGTCAAGGATACTGCCTCCAAAACATGAACTTTATTCCCCACTGAAAACAGACTTGGATCATGACCAAGTTGTTCAAGGATTGCCCCGGCCAGTATCTGACCACAGGGTTCTACTCTGGAAAAGGCCTCTGAGACTGGCCACCATTTTGCAAGTTTGTTTCTTTTGAAGTTTGGACTTTATTGTTGGTGGGGGGAAGTAAAGAGGAGGAGGGGGTGCCACATCTTCCTTTTTTTTTTTTTTTTTTTCCCAACAATCCCGCTGCATCGTGCTCTTTTCTTATGTGAGACCATTTGAAGGAGCAGAACGACGGAGGCAGTGGTGCTGAACTGAGTGGTAAGCCACAATATACTGAGCTGAGCATCAGGCTACTTTCACTATGTGATCTTCCAACCAAGTTAGAAATGAGGAGACCGAGTCTCAGGAAGGGTCACCTAGGTCTAGCTAGGACCTCAGTCCAGTTCCTCTGACCTCAGGGCCAAGCTAAATCTAGACGTGCCATGAGCTCACCCTGCAGATTTGGACAAACCATTTCACCCTACCGGGCTTGCATTTCATGCGTGACACAGGAGGCTGGTCGGCAGGGCCCCAACACACCTTCCAGCTAGAGATCTCGATACTGAACAGTACGTGTAGAGTGCGGTGTCTTGTGTACTGATTGGGGCTGGAGGTGTGGCTTGGCACCGCAGCCAGTAGGAAGGGAGGGTAGAGCACACTTTGATAGTGTTCCAAAGTGGAAGGTGACACGGCTATTATACAATGCGTTAAACAGTCTGCTTCTTGTATTTTGGGGGGAAAGTAAATACCAGGTCTGATTAGCGTTTCCTATACCTGTCGTCAGCTTGTGATACTGTAAACATCGTGCCTCTGGGGGCTTGCCTTTCCCAATGCAACGATCCCCGGGTTTGGAATGCCTCTTTTCATGGCTTGCTCTTCTGCCATGCGTGCCACAAATTATTTTCGCTGCCCTTCTCTGAACCTTTACTATTTTTGCTCTGCCTTTTTGACGGCAAGACAGATTAAAGGCAGACTTTAAAAAAAAATTTACTTAAAACATTCTTCAAAAGGATACGTATGGATTCTTTGTTCCTATGCATCTCCATATATGAATAGGAAAAGTCAGGAAAGAGGAAGAGAGGAAACTAACCTGCATTGAGCACCTACAATGTGCCAGGCTCTCTGATAGCTTCACCTTCTTCATCCCCTCGGATGGAAGGCAGTGTGGGCCAATGGGTATGCGCCCCGGCGCTTGAGACCTGGCTCTCATCAGGGTCCTGGCTCTGCTTCATCATGCACCTCTGGGCAATCTGTGTGAACTTTCAAGCTTTGGCTTCCTCAATGAGACAATATACACAAAGTACTCGGATTAGCCCGAAGTAAGCCCTCCATGAATGTTAGCCAACACCACTACTACCCCCTCACAGGGAAGGTCTCATATGACGTCACACTAGATCAAGACAGAACAAAACGAGCAAAAAAACTAAGGCTCTAAGAAGTTAAGTACAAATTTTTTGAACCCATACTGATCTGACATTGTTATGGTTATCTGTTGTTTCTTTTTCCCCAGCACCCCCCTTTACCCACAAAACCACCCTACTCCCCATCCCATGCTGTTTTGCTAGAACGGACCTGAATAGTGGCTGGAGAGTGTGACCCTCTGAAGCCCAATGGCTTGGTTCAAATCTCAGCTCTACCACTTTTTGGCTCTGTCATTTTGAACAGACTCTTTAACATTTCTGTGCCTTAGTATTTTTGTCTATCAAAAATGGGATAATAAAACTTATTATAAAGATTAAATAAGCTAATGCAAATGAAGTGCTATAGTAGTGCTTCACACTGAAAGTGCTCAACAGGTATAAAGTATTACTATTTATCTTACATGGTCTGTCTCCTAGGTGTCATCACGTGATTCAGATCCGGCCAGGGTGTCCTATCTTCTTTACCATAACTGGTCTAGGGCAAAGGCAGCGCAATTTTTCTGTGAAGAGCAGGTAGCAATATTTTAGGATTTGTGGGCCAATATCGTTTCTGTTAACACTACTCCACTTCTATTGTTGTAGAGGAAAATAGACAATACATAATTGAATGGCGGTGGTGTGTTCAGTAAAACTGAAATTTATGGACACTAAAATTTGAATTTTATATAATCTTACATATTATCTTTCTTTTGTGCTTTTTTCCTCCAACTGTTTAAAAATGACAAAACCATTTTGGACATACTGTCCAAAAGCAGGAGGTAGGCTGGATTTAGCCTGTGGGTCATAGTTTGTTGACTCTTGGTTTAAGGGAAGGGATATGTGACCCAAAAAAGGTCAAAGTCATGCCATGAGATTTGTTTTATTGTTTTTAAGATTTTATTTATTTATTCATGAGAGACAGAGAGAGAGAGAGAGAGAGGCCCTGAGCCGAAGGCAGACGCTCAACTGCTGAGCCACCCAGGCATCCCTATGCCACGAGATTTAATATGTACACGGGGAGAGAACCTATGCCTCTTCCTTTCGGATCATGATTTCCATGGCTGTCTTCCTTCCCACATGGAGAGATACTGTTTGTGGCAGGAGAGAATGAGGCCAACAGCGAAAGAATTAGAGCCAAGCAGAGCCACCTAAGAGATAGAGAAAAAGATGCCTGCAAACCTCCTTTGAACCCCTGGATCTAGCCACACACTAATTCCTTGAGCCAGTGAATTCCTTTTATTTTTCATCTAATCTACTTTGAGTCAGATTTTGGTCACCTACCAGAGAGCTCTGACAGAGATGTGTGGGCTTGTTTTCCTCACACTGCACAATGCTACCTTCCACGATTATTGAGAAAAAGGCAATAATACTAGCATGTATTCTGTACTCATCATGGGCCAGACAGCTGGGTAAGTGCTTTCACATGTGATCTCTCATTGACTTCCTAGTGCAATCTTCTAAGGTTGGCATATTATCCTCATCTTACCCAGAACACAGACACATCTGATGGCCGAAGACGGCTTGTTCAGATCTAGTGTTTGAAGGTGGAATGGAGCAGTGAAGGGATTTTTAAGGGAGGAAGGAATGGATGGTTCAGGTCCTTTTTCTCACCCACTTCACTCCTCGGGAAAGAATGATGGAAGAGTGAACCTTGTCAGGGCACGCTTAATCCCTTTTCTGGGAAAGAGAGCATGTACCGAGCAGGAATCCCCACTGTTCCCTCTGGCCGTTCTGGGCAGTGGGGAGTGGCGGTCCTGGAGTTCTTGCCCAGCTGCCCAGCCGAGAGGATGAGCAGCTGAGACACACTGTTGAACAGCCTGGGTTAATCCAGGCTGCAGTTTACAACTCCCTTGCAGGACCGATCCAGGATTTCCTTCAGAAGTATCACTTCACAGCAGCTGGCTGGCTTGACTTTGCCAACTGCTTGACCCCTGGTTGCACAGGAAGCTTCAGCAGGTAGGACTCGGCCTGCCCGAGGAGCAGATACACCCTGAGCTCCTGAGGACAGAACAGAAAGGCTTGTACAGACAGGGTTTGCATGATGCAGGCTGAGAAAGGAGCCAGGGAAAAAGTAATCCTCCATTATTAAGCCTCACCCTAATGTGTCAGCCCTTGGAGTTTTGCATTGAGGACAAAGAATTACCATATTAATAGCTATGACTTATTGGACAGCTACTGTATCTCTTTCCATTTCTTATTAAAATAGATGCCATTGGGGTGCCTGGGTGGCTCAGTTAGTTAAGCATCTGCCTTTGGCTCAAGTTGTGATCCCAGAGCCCTGGGATCGAGCCCTGCATGGAGCTCCCTGCTCCTCAGGGAGTCTGCTTCACCCTCTGCCTGCCATTCCCCTTGTGCTTATGCTCCCGCCATCTCTCTCTTTCTATCAAATAAAATCTTTAAAAAAAAAAAATAGCTGCCAGTGTTTGTCAGGCAATTGCTCTGTGCCAGGCACTTCACTTATGTGATTCTTAGTCATCTTAACACCCCTACAAAGTAGATGTGAAATAGTATCTACTATTTTATGGATGAAGTAATGGAGATGACTAGAGGTTAAGAAATGATGAATATTAGGAGGGAAGGGGAACTTGCTCCTGGTCAGTCTCTACTTCACCGCCCTGCCAAAGGAAAGATGGATTAAATGAGATGAGAGGGGCAGAACTTCCCCAACCCTCAGTAGTTGGTCAGGAGGTCAGGAGGGGTCAAGCCACCTGAAATAGAAATGGAGCTTGAGGCATGAGTCCCTCCTCAGGCTCTATGAGTCTTTCAAGGGAAGGATTATTGTTATTTTGTGTTTCCCTGCTGTACCCTCAGCATAATTCATAGTTGGCCCTGAGCTGGGGCTCAAAGAATGTTTGTTGAATGAATGAGTAAGCAAGTTCAAGTGCCTGCTTTCTGTAAAACAGGAAATGGTTGAGGGGACCCTGACTTGATTAGGTCCTCTCTTTGTTTAAGTTGTTTTCGAGAACTCTAAGAGGTCGTGGGCGCTCTTAGGGGCATCTATACTACCATTCAGTGCGGTGGAGTAGAAATTTACCCAATTTCACAGATCATTGCATAGGCAGTGATTTGCCTAATGACACAGAGGTGGCCTGCAAGAGTCAATACATCTTTCAGGAAACCTACTGGACAACTGAGGAATAGCTTGAAAAGGCTCTAATTCCACAAACTTTCTGTAGGCTTTTTTTTTTCCTTTCCTGTGAACCTTAACCAGGCAGTATGAACGTCAAGTGCTGGATGCTGAAAAAGTTAAGCAGAGACTTCTAGAAGGCAAGTCTTTCAAATGGAGAAAGAGGGCAAGGAGGGAAAAATTGGGCAAAAAGGTAAAAAACTGGAACTTTGGCTATTTTCTGCCTAGCAGGCAAGCCCTGAACCAAATTCCCCTTTCCTTAGTCTTTGGAGCAAGGCTGAGTTAGCAAGCTATAAATTCCACTAGTCTAAGTGTGAGGAATGTGGAGATGAATGTGGGGAAGTCTTCATTCCAGAGGAAAGGGCATGATAGTGGGCCAGCTGGAGATGGAAGACAGAACATACCCCAAGTGCGAGCCAACGGAGATTTGAAATTAGAATCTAGGCTCAACCTGCATCTCGGTTTTAAGAACTCTGTAAGTGGATAGGGCTGTCAAGTAGTTGGAGAAAATTTTCTAGAGACCTGAAGTGACACAGCATTGATTGGCCAAGAAAACTTATCACCGTGATTATCTGATCATTTGAGTCCGTGTATCTTCTTGGCAAAGAGAAGCATTTGTGCAGGGAACTATGAGCTGAAAGGGAAGGGTAACAGATGAGGAGAGCCCCATGAAGGTGAGCAGGAGGAGGGCAGCTGGTGCCCAGAGAAGCCCATCTGGCTTTGCCATCAAAGGCAGCTTGATGGAGACGGGTTGTCTAAACAACGTGCCAAATTTCCGGTGGGTTGTGGATGACGCCCTCCCATAGAACTCATGGCCTGGGATCCAGGCCTGGAGCTTACTTTGGAACTTGCTCTGGAGGATCATTTTTATTGGGAAGTGTGGTTTGGAATGTAAAACTGTTGAGGACTCTATCTTTGAAGATCAATGTTTGCTGGCACAAACTAAGGCGCTTTGGGTTCTTGGATATTTAAACAACTGCCTATTTCCTTACCGCGATTAGACTAGGTATAAACAATGCCTATGTGGGGACTAGGAATTCAAGGATGATGACCCTCTTATGGTTTGCTTTGAGTGCCAGGATTTAAAAGTGTGCTCTCTTAACATGAGCTCACTCAGTCATTGGATGGGTGAATAGCAGAAAAGGTATTGCATTAATGGCCAGAAATGGGGACTCTGGACCAACTCTGCTGTTAATATGTGAAGCTGGGCAACCCACTTACCCTCTCGTGTCTCATTTTTTTAACTTCTTTTTTTTTAAGACTTTATTTATTTATTCATGAGAGACACACACACAGAGAGAGAGAGAGAGAGAGAGAGAGAGAGAGAGAGAGGCAGAGACACAGGCAGAGGGAGAAGCAGGCTCCTGGTAGGGAGCCTGTGTGGGACTCGATCCGAGGACTCCAGAATCATGCCCTGAGCTGAAGGCAGATGCTCAACCACTGAGCCCAGGCACCCCTCATTTTCCTTACTTTTTTTTTTTTTTTCATTTTCCTTACTTTTAACGTGGAGATAATACTATCTTCCTTTCTTCCCACAGACGTCCTTGTCAAGTAAAATGAGGTAATAAGTGACCAAGTGCCTTTATAAGTATAAAAATCGATTCAGGGATCCCTGGGTGGTGCAGCGGTTTGGCGCCTGCCTTTGGCTCAGGGCGCGATCCTGGAGACCGGGGATCGAATCCCACGTCGGGCTCCCGGTGCATGGAGCCTGCTTCTCTCTCTGCCTGTGTCTCTGCCTCTCTCTCTCTCTCTGTGACTATCATAAATAAATAAATAAAATTTAAAAAAAAATCGATTCAACTGCATTATATGATAAAAGCTTAAGAGTCTACCTTTAAATCACAGTTCTGTGATTTACTATCTGTATAGTCTTGGACATACATCTTAACTATCAGTGCCTTGCTTCCTATTCTCTAACTACCTCTCTCGGAAAGCTGTTGGGAGATAGAATAATGTTATATGAACCACCTGGCTTATAGATGGGGCTTAATAAATGATACTGGTTGTGATTATGACCAAGCAAGATGTACATGTTAAGTTCTTACACTAGTATATAACCTGGTATATGGTGAATTCTGATTATTATTATCATCATTATTCTTAATGTTTCTACCTGATATAGAAACCACTTAGAACATTTAGAGGCAGAATTTCTCTTGCCTCTCTCTAGAGAATGGCTGAGTAAAACAGAAGTAAATCCAGTCTATGCAGAGTAACCTGGCCCTTTATTGGGCCTGGAGCTTTTCCCAGCACCTCCAGAAATCCTGTTGCACAAGAGTTTTTATTTTATTCAAATGGGAACAATGAATGATCTAAAACCACTAACAGTATTTAATGCATAGGAAAAACCCAAACTGGGAATAGGCTTTGGACATGATTTCTCAGCAATAACCTAGTGGCAACCACAGCCACACAAGACTAATGTTCTGCCAAAAGCCTCAAAGCCAGGGTGGTGTCCTTCCTCCAACTCACCACAAGAGATTGTACCAAAGTAGTGGGGTAGAAGGAGGCCATATTTTAAAAATTATAGGACAAAGAAACTCAAGTCCAAAATATCCATAGGCAAAATGTATAATAATCTCATAACGTCCATAACTGCTAAGGGAGAACTAGTTACACCAGCACACTTTATCTGGTAAAACAAAAAGAAAATGGTAGGGAACCAAAATTGCTTAAGCTTGCTAGAAATCTAATAAAATACCAAGATATTTCTTTTTCTAGCCCAAGGGTCTAATGGTTACATCTAATTTTTTTTCTGCCCATTACATCTTTTTGGAGGCAGCTCTATTTTTATGTTTAATGAGTTTCTGAAAATGTATATGAAAAGTTTAATATATGAAAATCAAGCGATACCCTTACATGTTTTATGGGGAATTTTATCCTCAGGAGCTAAAAAAAAAAAAAAAAAAAAAGATAAAGTCCCTAGTATATGCTATAAATGTTTTAATCTTGGATTGAAAATAAAAACCTGAATGTTAATATAACATATGTGATTATTAAAAATGTTCAAAACACAAATTAAACATTAAATACAGCAACAGAATTTCCTACTTGAAGTAATTTTTTATCTCACATTCTGCTCTTAGCCTATTGGAATGACAGTTTGCAGATATGATACTGATTTTGTGTTAGGAAGGAGGACTTTCTGATGGTAAATTATCACTTGGGCAGCGTATTTTGCATTGGAATGAACAGATTAATAAGTGGATTTTGAGGCTATATCAGTTTTCTGCCAAGTTTCTATCTTGGATTAACTTGGTAGAATGAGAATACAAGTAAATCTTGCTTCTTCTACCTTCCAAAGCTCTTAATATAACATAAATGATAATAAAAAGGAATTCGTATGGGCATATTGAGCCAAAAAAAAAATTAAAAAATACAGGGCACCCAGTTAAATATGGATTTCAGATAAACAAAGAATTTTTTAGCAAAAGCATTTCCTAAATGAAATATTTTGGACTTACTGCATTTTATCTGGCAACCGTAAAAAGAATAAATCCATAACACTGTACCATTAGTGGATCATAGCAATGAAGAATTTTTGTATTATGTCAGATTGGACTTGTCCTACAATTCTACTCTTAGGTAGTTACCCAATAGAAATGAAAAAATATGTCCACAGAAACATCTGTACAATATTCACAGCAGCTCTATTTGTAACAGTCAAAAATCTAGAAACAAAGATGTCTGGGTGGCTCAGCGGTTGAGCATCTGCCTTTGGATCAGGTCCTGATCTTGGGGTCCTGGGATCCAGTCCCACGTCAGGCTCCCCAGAGGGAGCCTGCTTCTTCCTCTGCCTATGTCTCTGCCTCTCTCTGTGTGTCTCTCATGAATAAATAAATAAAATCTTAAAAAAAAATAAATTGGATCAGAAAGAAAGAAGATTAAAAGAAACTCCCAGCTCAGAGTGAGGATGAGTATAAGTCAAGAGCAGTAGGGGGCCCTGAGATAATTATCAGGATAATTAATGATAATACAATTAATTACTGACCACCTTTCTGAGCAGCAAAGCCAGGCATGTCTCTGACCTCACCATCAGCACCATCACTGCCAGTAGCAGCAGCAGCAGCCTAGACCCAGAGGTAAAACCCCTAAGAGAATATCCCTTGAATAATGAACTTCCTATCTGGAGTGAGATAGTGATATGGGCGGGGGATAGAAGGCTAAGAAGAACAAATCAAAAATTCCAAAATGGACTGAAAAGGAATGAAATATGTAGGTCATTTTTGCTACGATGAAAAATTCACTGATGTCTGACGGTGCCTGGCGACGAGCAGGAGGTGAGAGTGGAGGGGTAAGGTATCTTCAGGCTGCCTTACTTCTCCATGTCCAAGTCCCTGGAGTAGAGTCCCCATCAAGGCCCTGCCTACTTAAATGAAAATCATGGCCACCCTTCCTTTTAGGGGAGAGCCTTGTTGGGGGACATGAACCCCAGCAGCTGCAGAGAATACCCAAGCCAGTACCCCAAATCATAAAAATATGAACAGGCAACTAGGAATTCCCAGGCATCTGGGGATCACCCAGACATCAAGACTAAGAAGGACCAAAAGAATAAACGACCAGAGGAAGCAGAAATAACACTGGGAGCAGAGGAGAGCTTGCAGGAAATTTGAATTTGTGTAAGTAGGAGATAATTGAGAGGCTATCCTGTGCACCAAACAAACAAACAAACAAACAAAAATTGTAAGACTGCCAGAGAAATATAATAGAAACTAAACAGGGAGACACTGTTTTCCTCCTGTGTTCTTTGTAAATCATAATGGCTAAATACAATAAAATATGCACAAAAACTGTGAAGTAGGAAAAGATGTGACCCTGCCAAAGCAGAGCTGTGGGTTGGCAGGTGGTGCCATGGCTATGGGATACCTCAAATTGCTCATTAAAGTGCAAGTGTAGGAAATTCCCGATTCAGTGTGGGAAAGGCATTTTAGGAGTAGCATGTATAATGTGTGAAAATCGAGTTGTATAAAACTTGAATATGTGAAAGTTAAGAACCATCTGTGTCCACATTCCACTTGGCTTTCCCCAGAGCTTAGTAATATAAATCTTGCAGCTTAAATTCAGAGTCACCATAACGATAACTAATATCTATATATCACTTTACCACCTAGTTTACAAAACACTTTTACTAATTATTCTACTTAATCCTTATCCTGGGAGACAGCAACTATCCCTATTCTACCCTTGAGGGAACAGAGGCAACCAGCAATTTGCATCTTCCTTCCAGGAAATATAGAGACTGGTCAGAAATGTGATTTTGCAAATTGTTTCTCAAAGGAAAACAATTGTTGATCCCATAAGGGCTGGTTCTCAGACTCTTGTGAGCATCAGAATTGCCTGGATAGCTTATAAAAAACACACAGATCGCCCCCTCTCTCCACCCTCCCTAGCTCCCAGTTTCTGATTCAGTAGGTCTGGGGTGAAGACTGAGAATTTACATTTCTAACAGCATTTCCAAATGATACTGCTGTTGATCCGGGGCACACACTTGGAGAACCACTACCCTAAGATATTCTCTGAAGAAGGGGTTCCATGGTCAAAGTCAGAGGTATTTATTATGTAATAGAATACAAAATAGCTTTGACTATTATCTCTTTCTCTGAAAGAGTAGGAAAAAAGAGTAGTAGTACTAAAATAACAAAATTGTGAATAATTTTTATATAAAAATTCTTTTTAAATATAGCAAATGGAGGGGGAGGATATAGTGTACTGAAAAATAAGGAGAAAGATCATCTACAAATCTTAATGATAACTTCTTAATGGTTTGGGAGAAAGTTTATGATGGACGATGTGATCTTAACCATAGACCTTAAAATAGATTTTTTTCTGTGCGTGTGTGAGCAAGAGAGAGGGAGACAAAGAGAGAGAGGAAGACAGTGGTTATCTTTGGATTTTGAGTATATGCATAATTTTTAGTTTCTTCTTTGGACTTCTTACACTATGTGCATATTGTTTACACAGCCAGGAAAACAAATATGTAATTTTTTTAAAAAGGTGTTTACAGTCTATAGGAATCTTAATTTTAAAAAGATCCCCATGGTTGTTTTTTTAAGACCACCTTTAAGCGATCTCTCTGATAAAATACACATTTCTTATAGCATAATTCATACAAAAGGCAATTTGGGGCTATTTACTAGTGCAAAAAAATCAACTGAGATCAAATTACCACATTTCATTGCATAGAGGCTGTAAGGAAGGCACGTCTGAGCTGGACTGTTCTTTTCTCTTCTTCGTTCTTGTTTCCCACAATAATCTAATTTCTCCTTACCTACTACTCTTATGTATTTTACTCAACTGTGTTTGAAAACTGCCCCAAAGTTACCAATCTTTGATATTCACACATAACAATAAATAAATGTCTTGTTAATTTCAGATAAAGAGAGGTAAACCCATGCCTACTCTGATATGCTGATTGGAACAAACACATGCTAGAAGAGTGCCTTCCTGTGGGACAAGTTCATACTGTACAAGTTCCACTGCAGGAAAAATATTCCCTTGAGAGAAAGAATGAAGAACCAAGAGTTCAAAATTAAAATTAGCTGAATTTAAAAACATTTCCCAGATAGAGTCATTACATTTTTTTTTTTTTTTTGCAATAGGTAGCTTAAATCAGATTGGAGCTGTTTACAGTGACTACCACTGGTTCTTACAGTGAAGAAGTTCTGTAGTATGTTCTGTACTATGTTCTGTACATATGTAGTATTCATGTAAATACCCCTTCAAAACTTCAGTTAATGTATTTGTTGCATACTGTTAAGTAACAATTTTGTCAGGGCTACAGAAAGTTCCCTACTATGAAAGAGCTTCTCTCTAAATTGGGAGAGGTAAAATCCACACTTAAGAAACAAAGAGGCAGATGAAGGACAGTATAAATGGAGTGGCTTGGTGAAGTTAGCCCACTAAATGGGGCAGGAGCTATATCCCAGTCATTTCCAAACCTCTCTGAACACTACTGTAACAGATAGATGGTGTTTGGCAGTGTAGCAATGCCTAAAGGATTTTCAAATCTCCTAAATTAAGGTAGATTTTTGTTTAGACAAATCTTCAGTAAGGAGGCCTATTTCTTTTTTCCTTCTTTCTCCCATTGCTTTCAGCCCTCAGTACATTTTCTATTCCACCATGAGCTAGTGAGGCAAATAGACACGAGGGAGCATTTCCTCTAGGGAAGTCTGGTAGCTAGGATGCACTTGGCCACCAGAGAAAAGCCCACTCAAGTAGACATAATAAAAAGGAAATCACATACCTCACAAGATAAGCACAGAGTGAGAATGGGCTCTAGGTGTATCAGGGTTAGAGGTTTCTGCCAAAGGAC
The DNA here is from genome assembly GCF_011100685.1 of Canis lupus familiaris. NCBI lineage: Eukaryota > Metazoa > Chordata > Mammalia > Carnivora > Canidae > Canis > Canis lupus. The sequence goes on along the minus strand of NC_049242.1, from coordinate 12,771,019 downwards.
TAGGTTTCTTTATCTGGCACCTACCGTTTCCATCCTCAGGCTGGTAGCAGAATGGCTACTGCAGTCCCAGGAGGCACCACCAGCTACGAACAAAGTGTGGAACGGGAATGGGCAAACAGTGACCCGTGCACCATATTCCATCCCGAACGACTTATTCTTAAACAGGGCTTTGTGCAAAATGTTAAGAATACCAAAGACAGAGGGAATGAGATCAATTTTCTGTGAAATGAAATGTGAAAAGAACCATCCTTTCTTGAGCATCTACTATGTGATTTGTATATTGATGGTATCTCATATTCACAATAAGCCTGTGACATATTGAAAGTACTTAAGAATAGATTTTACCACAAAATGCAGAAATCTAATAACCACAGTGGCTTAAAAAATTATGGTTTTAGTAGCAGTAGGTGATGCTGGCATTAATTCAGCTTCTCAGTGATGACATCTAGTGATGACAACTAGTTCCTTTTTCTCCATCATTAACCTTAATAAGTTGACATTCAGTCTTATGCTTGTCATCTCTTAATTGCAAGATGGCTGCCTCAGCTCCAGATATCACATCCACAGTCAAGGTAGAATTAAGAGGGAAGTGCAGGGCTGGTCATGTTAGTCTCCATTCTACTGGGAAAGCAGAAACTTTCCTAGAAACCTGCTCAGGAGACTTCTATTTAGGTGTCACTGACTGTAACTGGATTGCCATGAATACCTTTAGTTACATAGGAACTGGAGAAAATAGGGAATAGAATTGTCACGGTGCCCTTAGACTAGGGATGGGCAAACTACAACCAAACCTGGACCTCTGCCTTGTTTTTTGTTTGTTTGTATTTTAATTCAATTAGCCAACTTATAGTACATCATTAGTTTCAGATGTAGAGTTCAGTAATTCATCAGTTGCATATCACTACCTGTTTTTGTTAATAAAGTTTTGTCGCAACAAACTTTGATGTACACATCCATTTATGTATTCTCTCTGGCTGTTTTCATGCAACAACAGCAGAGTTACGGCAGAGGGTCAAGGGTCTGCAAAGTCTAAATATTTATTCTCTGTCCTTTTTCAAATAAGTTTACCGATTTCTACCGTAAGCTACTCATGAACATCATCTAGGTTAAGGACTTTCCTCCCCCAAACAAAACTAGGAGAGCCTCTGATAGGAAAAAACAGAGGACACTGTCACTGGTAGCCATGAACATTATCTGTCATACACAGATCCTGTTATCTGTTTTAGATGAGGATATTGAAGATCAGAAAGGGTAAGTAAACTGCCCAAGGACCCAAGTTGAATGACCCTAAGTTCAAACTCAGGGCTCCCTGATTTCATGTTTTTCTGATCACATCATATTTTTGTGAGTTTTCTCATCTGTGAAGGAGCTGTGAGATATCCACCTGTTATTCAATTCAGCCCTTCAGTGGGTTGTACAAAAGGGCAGAGGGCCAACGGATCTATTAAATAGATTCACAAGATAATTAAGCATTTACTTTAAAATTTTTTTAATTTTATTTATTCATGAAAGACACACACACAGAGAGAGAGAGAGAGAGAGGCAGAGACACAGGCAGAGGGAGAAGCAGGCTCCATGCAGGGAGCCCAATGTGGGACTCAATCCCGGGTCTCCAGGATCACACCCTGGGCTGAAGGCAGCACATTTAGTGAGCCCTAAGCATTTACTTTTAAATTGTAATTTAATACTCATATCCTGTCTTATTCTCTTTCCACTACATGTATACACAGGCTGGTAGACTGGGATCTACTTTAGGGTAGGTTTTGGGACACCTGGGTGGCTCAGCGGTTGAGTGCCTGCCTTTGGCCCAGGGTGTGATCCTGGAGTCCTCAGATTGAGTCCCACATCGGGCTCCCTGCACGGAGCCTGCTTCTCTCTCTGCCTGTGTCTCTGCCTCTCTCTGTGTCTCTCATGAATAAATAAATAAATAAATCTTAAAAAAAAATCCTAATACTTTAGGGTAGGTTTTTCTCATCTTTTCTCCCCAGCACTTCACCCAGTACCCAGCACAAAATAAGGACTCGAGACATTAGTTCGTTGTACCCCCCACTCCGTAATGTCTCACACCAAGTAAATACATGCCATTCATGTTTGCATATATTATATCCCAGGCGAGACTGTTAATTACATGAGTGGACACCCACGGTGCACTAAATGTATACAGGATGACAGAATGACATCCCTACCGCCCCCTCCTCGGCCCCTTGGAACTGAAAGTGATTGCAATTGTGGTATCTAGGGGCAGCAGGGGCCACCTTGGTCTGGCCGGTCAATGTCATCTGTTTGTGATGGCCACAAGCATCTGTGTCAAGCTCAGCCTTCAGACTTGGGCTGCCTCTGTCCCTTCATTTCTTCTGCCCGGAAACAAAGCGTAGGAGAGCCAAGAACAGCATGCTCTGGGACGAAGGAGAGGGCAAAGCTTTGAGACGAAGAAAAGCAAGGCTTTCACAAATCCATGTTTCTTCTTTTTCCTCTCACCTTTCTCCACAACTCAATCTAAGGGGGAATGAGGAGAAACCGTGTCCTTCTTCCCATCTTCCCTTCCAGAAATCGTATGCTTCCTCAACTGTTCTCCACTTCTCTTGCTTGTAGAAATTAGGCATTTCCTTAGCCTGGAAGATCCTTCTCCTTCCCCACCCCCTTCACTCTCATCAAGCCAACTCTTCCTCCAAGGATTTACTTTGGAGTCCCCTTTCCCCAAGAAACCTTCCTCATTAGTTGAAGACGCCCCTGATATCACAGCCATAGCCTCCTGTGTGCCAGACCTCATTGTCTGCCTGTTTGTCTCTTGGGTGAGTCTATTAGCAAAATCTATGGGGGGCCTCATCCGGCTTATCCTATGTGCTCCATTGATAACTGGCAAATCAAAGAATGAAAAACAGAAGGAAGAATCTAAACAGGCCAGGGAACTCCTACCCACATGTGATTCCCTCTTTCCTGGAGGTTTCTATTTGCTCCTCTGACTGAGGAAACTGTTAACCAGAACGAGTATCTTTGTTTGGAGATTTTTATCTGTATCCTTCACCACCAGGTGTCATTTTGTTGCATCTCTCCAGCCAGACATTCCTCTGTTGCCAGAGCTGCACACCTCAGCTCTTAAGTGATTGGAGCCTGGTGTCCTGGACACACTGCAAAAGCTGCAGTGTAATCTCACCTTCTTTCAGAGCCACCGACCGGAGGGAACAAAAAAAAGCACCGATTGGGTTCTCCTGATGCAGACCAGCCAGTGGCTCTGTCGTTTCCTTCTGTGTTTAAAATTCCTTATCTGGCCTTGCTAGCAAATGGGCAGGCCCACAGGTCAATGCAGGATTATCTCCAGAGCTGGCGCTTCAAAGAGATCTGCGCACACCACTCCCCTGGGTCAGATAGCTGTGTCAGTGAGAGGCCCGAGTAATTGGGAGCACTCAGCTTAGCACATAACACAGCCCATGAACTGTTTATTTAAAAGCAAGGTTTAATTCTATTTCTTCCCATTATAAAGTGAATGGAAGGAGGAACCCTAACTATTATAGAAAATTTGACCCAAAACAAAAAGTGGAAAGAGAAATATTCCTTGACGAATTAGTATATTTGATGACTCTTGCTTTAGTCTTTCACTGGGTTATTTCTTTTTTTTTTTAATTTTTATTTATTTATGATAGTCACAGAGAGAGAAAGAGAGAGAGGCAGAGACATAGGCAGAGGGAGAAGCAGACTCCATGCACCGGGAGCCCGATGTGGGATTCGATCCCGGGTTTCCAGGATCGCGCCCTGGGCCAAAGGCAGGGGCCAAACCGCTGCACCACCCAGGGATCCCCGGTTATTTCTTTCATAGTTGTGATTCTACCCATTGTGTAATACATAGAAATTTGTATCCTGGCTTTTTTTTTTTTTTTTTTTTTTAAGTAGAACAGGAATATTTCCACAATGTTTTACATTCTTGGATAAATAAAGTTTCAATAGCAGCGTAGTATTATAATTGATTAATTTGTTTCACTGTTTCCTTATTGTTAGGTGTTTACATGGTTTCCAGTACTTTTTGTCTGAATTGTCATGAATGCCATTGAACATTAAGTTTTTTCTATATGTTTAATTCTTTCCTTAGCCTGGATCCCAGAAGAGATCAAATGATAGGAATATTTAAGTTCTTGGCTTATATTGCAAGACTATTTGATAGAAAGGCTCTACCAGCTTATACTTGTGTCGGCATGTTAGAGAACATATTATGTGCTAGCCAAAACTAGATAGTCTCCTTCGATATTGTATAGTTTCTTTTTTGATAGGAAAAAAAATCATCATAGGTGTAGCTTGCATTTCTTCCATTATCAATGAGGTTAAATATTTTTTCTCAAGTGTTTCTTCTTGGACATCATCATCTATTTATATCCTCTTTCCCCTCTCCATTTGGTCTTTTAATATTTTTCTTATTAGTTTTCATGTGCATTAATTCCTATTTTTTTTCATATATGCTACAAATACTGTCTTTCCATTTGTTGTTTTCCATCTCCTTTTAGGAAACAGAATAACAGTTTTTATACTTCAGTGTTGCTTTTTAACTTTGTGTTTTCTTTTGTGACTTTGACACTTAAATAGCCTTCCGCCCAGATATTTGATAACCATTCTTTTCTTTGTTTGCTTTGATTATGTTTGTTTGTTTGGCTCAGGAAGGTAGTGATTAAGACCCCAAAATCTAGAGTGAAACTTCCTGAATTCAAATACCAGCTCTACCACCTATCAGCTCTGCCATGTGGGGCAAGTCCCTTAAACCCACAGCACCTCACTTTTCTTATGTGCAAAATGGGGACACAGCTCAAACAGTTGTTATGATGATTAAATTAGATAATATACTGGGGCTCCTGGGTGACTCCCTTAGTTAAGTGTAGATGGGGAACTGGAGAGTAATAATTAAGGATGACAGGTTTCTTGTGAAGTCTCATATAGTTTGAACTGATCGATGTATGAAGATCATGTGCCTGCAACCTTATTGCAAAGGAGATTGACTACTACATTGAAAACTTTGCAACTAATATACAAGAATCCCCAAACATAGAAAGGCTGTTCAAAAGACCTCTACTTACTACAAGAATGAAGAAACTCCCAGAAAACCCAAAATCTAAGGTGTGGGCAGAGGAAGAGGATCCAGGGAAGAATATAGAGGAGGAAGGATGATATAGATGGAAAGAAAATTTAAAAAGAAAAATAATGGAAGAGAATTAATTATTAAAGACCTTTGAGAAGGAGGGAATAGTGATCCAGAGGATTAATATTGAAGGCAAATCAAAAAAAGACTGAGAATTATCCACTGGCTTTTGCCATTAAGAGATTATTCATAGCCTTAGTAAGAGAACTTTAATTGGTATGGTGAGGAGGAACCCTAACTTCAGTGGGATGAAAAGGAAGTGGAAGATGATGTTATAAAGATATTTACTCTCTCAAGATTTGGGATCTAGTCTCGACATGTGGGTGTTGTAATAAACATCATGTTTAATTCTTGTAAAGCCTTATGAGTTAAGGACTGTTATTACCCTATATTACAGATGTAAACAGGCTTTAAGACCCAACATAATGTGAGGGGCAGATCTGGGTCTCACACCCCAACTTGTCTGACATCAGAGTCTGAAAGAACTCCGGCACTACCAACATCATCAACATTTGTAACAGCTGTGTGTTTTAGGGCAATCCCCATAATCACAGATTCTGAAAATAGGAAGGGATTTGAACTCTGTTTCACTTCTTGGTTCCATTTCATAGACCCTTAAAGTCAGAATGTATCTGTACCCCATCCTCCCATCACACTATATTTATTCCTCTGTTGTATTTTTTAAAAATAATTTTTCCCTTTTTTGGTAACAGACTGATTTTTTTTTTTCTCCTCTGAGGATGTGTCCATTCTCTCAACCTTCGTCCACTTGCTCTGGCACGTGCTGACTCCACCCTTGTCCCCAGAGCTGGGCAAGTCATAGTGTCTTCATCAGTCAGAACATGGAATCCCTGTGGCCACTGTGAAAAGTTTAGGAAGAAGCTTGCAAACAAATCCAAGTCACTGCAACTCACATCTAAGACTCACATCACCTTGTTTTGCAAGAGAAGTCCTATTTTCTATTAGACTTAAATCTGGGTGAATATAGACCTGGAGTTGTGGGAGGGCATCTTTCCTTCACATAAATCCTGCAGGTGACATGGATCAAGCCTCATTTAAGCCCAACACCTCTTGCCTTTTCATTACATGAACTAATAATTTTTGTTTAAGTCTGTTCGAATGGGATTTTTCTCTCACTTGATGCCAAGAAAGAACTAATGCATAGCTTATCACTGCCTGCCTTGTAGTTTCTCTTCCAATGGAATGTTAGCCATTGCGTGCCCTAATCCTGCCTGTATTTCTCTTTGTGCCTCACCCCACTAATGCCTAGGATGATGTCTTGTATGCAGCAAGTGTTCAATAGGTGCCTGATGGGTTTAATAGAATTGAGTATGGACTGATTCTGCAACATTCCCTAAAAGTTGCCTCAGAAAGACTTCCTTTCTATAAGCTTGCTGACCGTCACTTTTGTCTACTAACCACAAAAGTAATCTGCAGTAGTTCCAAATACTTGATCTTTCTTTTTGTTTGAATCCATGTTGAACTGGAATTTAGTGTAAACATGTACTTGGAATGCTCACTACATGCTCCAACAAAGTAGCTTGGAAGGTGCAGAGTCAATTGCTCTACCAGTGACTGAATGAAATGAATTGTTTACCTTCAGTCCTTTGTAAAATAATAATAATAATAATAATAATAATAACAACAACAACAATAACTGTTTTTTTCCCTGGGGCTTGATTCCCTTCATACAAAGGGACTGACATCCTCTCAAATAAAAAAGGGGTAGAGAAATGGAACTCTTTTGGGTTATTATTATGAAAATTTGGCAGCAATGCTGTACCAAAATGGCCATGAGCTATTGCAACTATACAGAGTTTAGGATTTGTAAGATAGATTTTCTTTTTCTTTTTTTGTAATAAAGGAGCATTTATGGCCAAAAGAGAAAGGATGTAAGCCTTTCATAGGAAAGGAGCATGTCTGGAAATCAGAGATCAAGTTAAAATGAAATTAGGCAGTGTAGCCAGTGAATGTGGGCTCTGTGAGGGGTGGTGGAGATAGGTGGCACTGCCAAGCATCACGGGCCAGGAGCCCAAGAAGAAACAGTCAAGGCAGCACTGAGGTAATAAGGAACTGGATGCTGCTGCCATCCATTCTGATTGTGAATTATTTGGCCTCAAATCACAGCTGCCTTTGGTGTATATATTTATTGAAGCATGCACTAGCAATTCTACAGCTTTGGGAACTACTTATCTCTATTACAAAGACATCTGCCATCTCTCCACCCATTCATTCATCTGTCCATACATTCATCCAATGGTTCATTCAGCTCGCATTTGTTGAGTGCCTGCTGTGGCCAGGCCATATGCCCCGTGCTCATTCTGTGGTAAGCTTGCTTCTACTGTAGATCAAACAAACTCTCTCCTTCCTCCCAAAAACCTTATCTAAGCATAAAAATACTCACACTGCTCAGAGAAAGTAAAAAAAAGGCTTTTTATTATATTGGGGTGGGGGTGGACATTAGACTTTTTATTGGGGTCCACATTTTACTAATAATAGCCAAGCTGAATACTCATGATCTATCATGGTACACGAGGCTCTCCAGTCTGACCCTGACCTGTTTGACCTGTTTCCTCTCTTACCACTTCCTACTCTCTATCAAAACAACCATTCCGAATTTCTGAGCATTCCCAGAACAGAGCATGCTTTTGTACATCTCTTTGTTTTTTAGCAACTGCAGTTTATTTCTCTTGGAAAATCCCTACCGATCCTTTACATACAAATCAACTCATTTGTCACTTCTATGACACCCTCAGTAACTTCCTCGGAAGATTAATCCATCCATTCTGCTTGTCAGTACTGGTCGTAAGTTCAAGAAGGTGGAAACCTGTGAAATAAACTACCCACATGATAGTGAAACCCTAAAAACAATGGACAAGAGCAGATAATGAAGAATCACCTAGAAATGGGAAATTTCCCATACCTATAGGATTTCACTGTAACTTGATTGATAGAAAAAAGTTACAACCCTAAGAGAGATTGTTTAGTTGCAAAGCACAGCATTAGAGTCTGAGTGGCAAATGTGAGTGTTTCCCATCTCAGTATTGCCCCCAGGAGGCGAAATTCCCTTGCTGGAGATAAACTTTGAATTATTTCCAGGTCTTATGACAAGGCTCTTCCTGCTGTGGTGATAGATACAGGAGATTATCAATTTCTAGTCCCACCTGCAGCCTCATCCTTACTGTGAGAAAGGTGTAATAGAATTTCTTAGGCTCACAAAGCAATCATTATGTCTATAATTGGGCTTCCCGTGCAGCTTAATAACAAGGAGTGAAAGCATCCATCATATAATGCTAATATTCTAATTTATTTGACAGTTTCATTGCTCATTGAAGATTATTAAATCCTCATTCTGGTGTCTGTTTTTAGTCTTGTGTGCAGTTTATTTACCATGAGTCACTGGCAGGCCCCTGTCATCCCTGAGCACTGAACCCAGGAAGCATATGGACTAGCAAAGCAGAGGAAGAAATCTTGGAAGTTGGTAATCATTGAAACACAGACCAGCAATTTTCAGACATTTTTTTTTTTAAGATTTTATTTATTTGAGAAAGAGTGAGTGAAAGAGGGGGAGCAGAAAAGGGAGAAGCAGACTCCCCACTGAGTAGGGAGCCCAATGTAGGATTAGATCCCAGGACCCTGACTTTATGACCTTAGCTGAAGGCAGTTGTTTAAACTAACTGAGCCACTCAGGGGCCCCAGTTCTCGGCCTTTATTCCACAACACACATGGTGAATGGTGTTCACATGAACAGTTCTGTGGGCAGTCCCGGACTGACGTGAATTCCAGGGCACTAGTTCTAGCTCCATTTCCTTCTTTTCTGCTTAAGAAAGCATATCAGAATACAAGTGAGTACAAGGTTGCTATAGAGATGGCCCTGAATCTGTTCTCTCTCTCTTTTTTTTTTTTTGTTCTCATTTTTTAAAAGCAAATTGCTCTTATTGTTTTTGTCTAGCAGCCTTACTCTGGTCAGTTCAGTTTTGAGAGTGAAGTCTATAAAGGATTGTAGCAGGTATGTGACATGATTATATTATATTTTAAAAACACAAAGTGGCAGCTACAATTTAGAATGCTACTGCACTATTTGGGTAATAGTAATGAAGTAATGATAGCCTGAATCAAAGTTGTGGCAGTGAGGATTGAGAAGAAAGAATAGAGTTGTATTAGGAGTAAAATGAATAAAATGGTTGGATACTGGCATGGGGTGGGGTGAGAGAAGAGGAGAAGTCATAGACAAAGTCAGCTTGCTTGAATGACTGGGGGATTGTAAGACCACTAACAGGAAAAGAGCTACAGGAAAAGGAGCTGATTTGGGTGCCGGAGGACACATTCTACTTTACATACACTAGGTTGAGGTTCTTAAGGGAAATCCAGACGTCAAGTAAGATGTCAAAAATGTAGGTCTGGAGATTCAGAGAGAAGTGAGAATATAAATGTAAGTAAGGGTAAACAGGTAATCAATCACAGCTGAAGTCAAAGGAGGGGCGTGAGAGGTGAAAAGGAAACAGGTAAAGGGTTAAATCTGCATATAAGGGCTGACCACCAGAAGAAGAAGCCAGCTAAGACGGTTGGGAGATGTTGAGATGCATCGGAACAATCAGGAGAATGGATGTCCATGGAAACCAAGAGGGAAGAGAATTCCAAAAAGAAGAGAGTGCTTGGTGATGTCAGATACTCCAGAGAAAGCAAAAGCAACAATGAGAAGGATTCATTTGCCTTGGCAGCGAGAAGGCCGTTGATGATCTTTAACACAACATCCAGGGTGTGCGGAGCATGGGCAATGGATTGCATGGGTTCATTTCAAGAAAGGAGAAGAAGGAAGCAGAGAGGAATTTGGTAATAAAGGAAATAATAATAAAGAGTGGCATTTATTCAGCACTTATTCTGTGTCAGGCACAGTGCCTGACATGTAATTTCTCATTTCATTTTATGAATTGTGTATATTATAATCCCCTGTTTGAATCCTAAGAGGATTCAAACCTAGCACTGACTGACCCAAAGCCTAAGATCTTGACTACCACACACTGGGGCCAGAAGAGAAGGCAAAGCCAGGGGATACTTTTGCTTAGCTGATTATAAAATTATAAGTGGAATGTTTCTTCTGAAATAATAGATTTAGGTTTTTAATCATGTACATAAAATCACAAGGAGCTGGTTTTCTTGAAGTGTTACCCTGATTTCATGTCTGGAATCAGCTGATAATGAACTCCTCCAGTTCTTTCCATATCAAACCTTTGCACTCAGCCAGCTACCTGGTCAATCTTAATATATACTGAGCACACACCACACAGAGAAGTGAATTCACCAGAAGTGCAAGTGAGACACCAACCTCAACTTCTTGTCCTCTTGAGAAAAAGCAGCAAGTGAAATACAGAGAGTTGGAGAGTTCCAGATTCATCTCCGTGTCTCTGACCTCTGCTGAAGGCAGGTCCTGAAAGGTATTTTGATTACAGTGTCCCTGTGGGGATTTAAGTCCATTCTCCCATTGGCCTGGGAGTCTGTTTCCCACTGGGACTCTGGGTTCTTTGCAGATTCAATCTAGAAATACCTGAATGCTCAATTTTATTGAGGAAATGGACTTCTTGAGGTCCCTTGGTCTCATGCATTGCCCATTATGCACCACCTATGTGATAGATACTCTGAGTGTATAAAGCTGGGTGACGATGATGAAAAGGAAGATATTTTACCATCCGAAAATCCAAATATAATCACATCTCCTTAATTTCTTCAGTTAACTGCTCTACCTGCTAGGTCTTCATTAGCAGAAAGTCCAGTACCACTCTCCTGATATTATTCAAGAATTCAAAATATTTCCTCAATCTAAAGGGTCATAACCCACTTCCAATAGCCAGGTTGAAAGAAGACCTGGAAGCTGACCAACCCAAAGGTTTCTTGGTTCTCTTTCTGCCACACTGGGTCCTCGTTCCTTCACAGTCCACCGTGAGGCAGTACTACCGCTGGTCTAGATGCTGCCCTGGTGGCTTGAGGCACCAAGGTTTGCCTTCAAAGTCCAGCTCCTCACTTAGTACACATTCATCATGTTCTGTCACTCTTTCTCAATGGCATCGTCACTCAGAAACCTCTGTTGGACCCAGCCCTCCAAAGACAGAGTCCAGCCCTCCTTTCTTATGGCAAATGCCTCTCCAGGGCCCTTTATCTTCTTTCCTGCCCATTGAACCACCCGATCCATTTGTGGCCCAATAGCCTTGAACCTCAAAGATAAAGGATCAGAGACCCTTTCCTCTCTTCTTCCTACAATTCCAGGGATATCGTTTATATTGTAGTCAGAAGAAAGTGTATCCTCTGGAGCACATCTCTAAAGAGTATTTACATCCATCACAACAGATTACAGTGTGAATGGTGCCCCCTGGTGTTGTGCAGCTCAGAACCCCCTGGTGTTGTGCAGCTCAGAACCAGTCTTCCTACCTAACCCCAACCCCAGCTTTCTGTTCAAGAGGAATAAGAACAGATACTTCAAGACTAAGACATCCTATCATTCCTTCTTCCAAGGCAGTAGGTCTCTTGTAGTTGCGTGATTGAAAAAGGCAACTCAAGTGACTCTTGCAAAACAAAGATCTGTTTCAAAATGATTTTCTTTCTTTCTTTTTAAGATTTTATTTATTTATTTATGAGAGACAGAACGAGAGAGAGAGAGAGAGAGGCAGCAACATAAGCAGAGAGAGAGGCAGGCTCCATGCAGGGAGACTGATGTGGGACTTGATCCTGGGACCCCAGGATCACGCCCTGAGCCAAAGGCAGGGGCTCAACCGATAAGCCACCCAGGCGTCCCTCAAAGAAATTTTCCGAAGCTTGCTTGTTTTTTAAAAATAAGATCTATTTTCTGTTCCTCCAGCCACCTCATTATACAAATAGTAATAGCTATCATTTACTCAGCAGATGTGGCACAAATATTTTATATGCATTATCTCATTTTCCTTGTAAAAAAATTCTGACTCTGATAATGGAGCTAAAATGTACAGAAATGAGAGTATAAGGTAGAATGTGAAAAAAATTACGTGAGTGAGGTAAGTGTAAAGCACCAAGGGCGCCCAGAGGAGGGGGGGATTATTTCTAGCCTAAGAGGCTCATTCAGTCAGCATTCACCACATAATTATTGTATGCCTTTCACATCCCAGTCTCAAGAATCTCACAGGCCTTGGGGAAAAGGATGAGGAAACAGATCATCTTGACAGTGTGATGTCATCTGATGACTGCAATCTGGCCATCAGGGCAGGCTACTTGGAAGAGGAGGCATACGAACTACAAACATGGTAAGTTCCTGGGGGCTTCTAAACAGACAAGGATGGGGATCTCCCATATCCCAGGACTGCACCTGGATCTCATTACAACAGCTCCATCTTATAGAAGAGGAAGAGAAACAGGGGTTGTTAACTTTCCCATTCAATTCTCCTTCAAGGCCTTAATTTTGGAGCCTTTAATGGTAACCAGTCCTTCCTCTTTGTGTGACTGGCTTTCCTCCCTTGGAAGATTGCACTGCACTTTCCCCTACTTAACGCCAGTCAGCCTGTGACCTCCTCTCCAATTTACTGATCCTGATTCACATCCTCCACCTTTTCTCCCACTGAGAAGAAACAGCCAACTTTCGGACTTTCAAACCTCCTGGAAAGAGGCCAAGCTTCCATAAACTCCAGAATATTATTGTGTGAATTAAAATATTCACATGGTATCAACCACGCAGTTACTCCAACATTTATTTTGGAAAATATTACATTTGGAAAATGGGAAATATTCCAGAGCATTCTCTTACCTTGAAATATCAGTAGACACAGGGGATTTAGAGAACATTTCTTGCTCAAAAGTTAGCAAACAATCTGTACAATTAGATACATAAAATTGCCTTAAATAACATTAGTTAAGGACTCTGGGGCTTAAAAAATGCCTATAGAATATTTGTGGAGAAATTTGGGGCCAAAGACTGCAATTCTAGCTCGCTGAAGCAAACTTTCAAAAACATTTTGAATTAAATCCCAGTTGGCTCTTATTGCACATTTCTCTTCCAATCACTGATGATTAGACCTTGCTCCGTTGCACATTTTCCAAAATCTTACATGCTTCAAACTTCATCCCTTTGGCTATGAGAGGCAAAGCAGTCTAGAGCCCTAGTGAGAACTCTATCTAAACCAAAAGCCCCAGACATGTAGGGGCCCAGGCGGCCCATCACATTTCCCTTACTCTCCTTTCCCTTCCATCTGTTTCCCCTCAGCTCGATTTTGTAATGCTAAAGCCACAAGACAAGAGTGTCTGAGGTCAGCTGCCCCAGAGGGATCTCGTTGTTGCACCTCTTTCTTTAATGTGGCTCTGCTCCCATTGCCTATGCTCTGTTTGCAGTGGCCAGAATACAAGTGAGATTGGAAGGCTTTGGGAAAAAAGGCCTGGAATGATGGACAGGTTGCAGTCCTTCTTGTGTGTTCTTTCAGCCTTTGAAACTTGATAATTCCTGAAATGTATCCCATTTATGAAAAAGAACCACCCCCCCAACACACATGTGTGAGTGTGCATGTGTGTGTGTGTGTAAATGAATAAAGAGCAAGTAGGACATATGCCAACAGACAACAGTGGTTACCTCTGAGAAAGGAAGTGTAGATAACTGGGGCTAACAGCACACTATTGATGCCCATCTATCACTTTTTTACATTGACATTGTATTCATGTAGTGTGTAAGTAAACATAAAGAAAAATGATTACAATAAAGTAAAAAAAATTTTTTTAAAGAACTAAGTTAAGTTCTATGTGCTAATATGGAAGGCTACCCAAGAAATATTAAACTAAAAATAGCAAGTTTAAGTGGTAAATATCCTAAGTTCTATTTTGGGAGAAAATGTAAATGTACCCACACATAATTGGCAGTGAATGCATAGGAAAAATCTTTAGGAAAATATATTAAATTGTTGTGGTAGTTATGTCTGGCAGATGGAATATCTCAAGGAGATGGAGATGCAGGTGTGGATTTTAATTGTCTACACTGTATAGTCCCTAGAATATTTAAATTTTTCATTATCAGAATTATTGATTTTTCTAACAAATTGACTATGCCCATGTTTCTTGATATTGCCCTCAAAAGACTGACTGACTATTTTAATGGACCAACATGTAACACCCTTGACTGATCTGAACAACTAACTCACATCCCAACCCAAATGATAATGTTCGTGGCAAGTTCTTGTGTTTAATAATGAGCCCAGCTTTGACCTGTTGTTACCTTAAATAAGCAGTTCCTTCTACAAATTCCCTTCTCCTCTTCTCCTGGTAAACTTTATTTATCTTTTAAAACCCAGTTTTCTTCAACTCCCCAAAGTTACTAATTTCCACTTTACTCCCATATCATTTACACATATCCCTATTTCCACACATTCCTCCATGTTTGCTAGTTCCATGTTTTTCTCTTCTGGATGGCCTCCTCTTCTGTACTGTCAGCTCCTCGGAGCAGGAATAGTATTTTATTTTCTACATATGTTTCTCAAGGGTTAATCTAATGAACAGTAGTTAGTAAATATTTAGTTAAAATGGTTGGTTTCCTCAGCCTCTCTGAGGAAAAGTTGTAAATCCAGTGGATTCCAAATATGGCCATTCTCAGACTCTCCGGAGGGAGCATTTAAAAACACATGTACTGATGTTTCACTCTAGCTCTCAATTCACATCTCCCAGATGATTCTTTCTCCGTCTCTTCCCCCTCCGCCTCCCATTGTTTTCCTTCTTGAACAATTTAATCCAATGCCGCTTACTGAACCTGAAGAAGGTAGATATCCCCATGGCAATGAGGGGATGGAGACCCAGGGTGGATGATAAAACCTAAGCTGGATGAATGCAGGGTGGGAGGGCAATGTGGTACGGATGTCAGAGCCTTAGCTAAGTGAGAAGGGCATTCACACTGAGGATGATGCTGTGGTGGCCTGTGAAGGAGCATCGGAGCCTGACAGAGTCAGAAGGGTATCCCCATGGGGTGTCCAAGCAAGAGGAAGGGTAGTGTCTTAGCGGGGTATCTTCCTGCTTGGATGAAGTGTCAGAGCCCCCAGAGGCATAAGGAGGGAACTGTATAGGTATTGGGGACCAGGGTAAGGAAAAATAAGTAAATTTATTGATGGAAAGTCTCTTACCTTCAGACAGTTATAAATATGGAACAGGGGAAAACTAGAATGAATCTAATGATGTCTAGTTGTCATTCGAGGCTTTCATGATTTTAAGATAGAAATAGATACAGAAATAAATATAAATGTAAATAAATGTATATGTGCAAATATGTGTGAATATATATGTGTGTATATGTACATTTATGTGTGTATATACGTGTACATTTATAGCTCTGTGTGTATGTGTATATGTATACCTTAATATTACACACACACATCTTAGCTCTGTTCACTTTTTAAGAAAATATTTTTTATTTATTTAATCATGAGAGACAAAGAGAGAGGCAGAGACTGAGGCAGAGGGAGAAACAGGCTCTCTGCAGGGAGCCTGATGAGGGACTCGATCCCAGGACCCCAGGATCACGACCTGAGCCAAAGACAGATGCTCAACCACTAAGCCACCCAGGCATCCCTCTGTTCACCTCTTTAAAAAATATTTGTATTTATTTATTATGGAGAGAGAGAGCACCCAGAGGGAGAGGGAGAAGCAGGCTCCCCACTGAGCAGAGAACCTGATGTGGGGTTCAATCCCAGGACTCTGAGATCATGACCTGAGCCAAAGGAAGACACCCATCTGACTGAACTACCCAGGTGCTCCAGCTCTGTTCACTTGAAGGGCTTGGGAGTAGCTTCACCTCAATAGCAAGGAGCATACTGAGCATCTTGATTTCCATAAGGAAACACGGTTCTCTACAGGATTGGCTAATTCCCATGCTGCAGCAGTGAAAGTAAAAAATGAATCTGGACATCTTATGCCCCCCAAACCCGCAAAGGAGTGCTCGAAGAATATGGGGACATGTCTAAAGAACATAGGATCCATTTTGAAGGAGCTTCCACTGACCATACGTAGGATAATTTGAACAGCAACGTAAGTAATGATAGTACTGTGTTATAACCCATCAGATCAAATAGGAATCTATCAATACATATTGACATAAAGAAATGAAAAAATGAAAGTTTAATAAGGAACTGGATGTTTACATAATCATAAACTTCTCTCCCATAATAACTTATTAATTACAAAGAGGAAAGAGAATGACTTCATAGTAGACAAGACTGGCAGACACCATTTTAATCAAGAGATCAAAATACTCATAACCAGAGTTACGGAACGGATCAAAATCATGGGTCACCTGATGGGATGTGACAAGAGGAACATGGCATCGCTTCTTTGATATTCCTTTCAGAGGCCCATAACCAGGGTCGAATCATGAGAAAACTTCAGATGACCAAATTGAGGGTCATCCTACAAAATAAATGGCCTGTGACTTTTAAATGTCAAGGTCAGAAAAATAAAGGAAAGACTGAGGAATGGTTTTCAGAGTAAGGGGGCTGAAGAGACATGACATTTACACAACACATGATTCTATCCTCCTCTTTTACTCTAAAGGATTTTGGGGGAACAATTCACAAAACTTGAATGGGGTCTGAGGAGTAGAAGGTAGTGACACATTGACATTAACTTTCCTTGTTTTGATGCATTTCCTTTGGTTACATAAGAGAATGTCCTTGTTTGTAGGAAATACTAAGGTATTTGAGAATGCTAGGGCACCATGTTAACAACTAACTCTTAAGTGTTTCAGAAAAAAAGAAATTATTTGTAGTCTTTGTAGGCTTTCCCTCCTCATGAGAATGTTCAGAAAAATATAGATTCCCAGGGCCAACCTGAAGCCCACTGGATCAGAGTCTCCAGAAGGAAAGCCTGGATGGTTTTATTTATAACAGGTAGCTCTTAGGTTCAGAGAAGTTTGGGAAATATTAAAATTCACCACTGAACCTTTTGTCCAAGGCATGCAAGGTGTGCCAGTTTAGTATCAAAGTTGTTAATGATATTTGTGCATTGAGGAAGAGGAGGTGGCCAGAGCAAGCTTTCTAAATCCTATTGCCAAGGAAGGACCTTTGGTGTCTAGGGGTCAACAGGAAACTGCAGGGGAGTGGTGGCTCGCAGGGGAGTCCTAGGTAATCACTTTAGCAAGGGCATGAAAGGATCTGTTGTCTAGCAGAGGATGCAAATAGCACTTCTGTATATTTATGGTTGGAAAGGAAAGTGAGCCTGCCCCTGATGGGCCCCCAGGGCCTGGCATGGCAGTGATCTTGCTGTGAATGCAGGGCTGACACCTGAAGCTGATCTGAGTGATCTCAGGACTGATGGAGGAGATGGAGGAGAATGGTTGTATGGGATGGAAAGCACTGAGCACTAAATGCTGCAGATCAGGAGATCTGGCAAGGGCCATTCTGTGTTGATCATGGCATTGAGAGAATGGGGTGTTCACAGAATTACCTGTCTGGCCTGTGCTGTGAATTGGCCAGGCAGAAGCTGACAGCGGGGGATCCCTGGGTGGCGCAGCGGTTTGGCGCCTGCCTTTGGCCCAGGGCGCGATCCTGGAGACCCGGGATCGAATCCCACGTCAGGCTCCCGGTGCATGGAGCCTGCTTCTCCCTCTGCCTGTGTCTCTGCCTCTCTCTCTCTCTCTCTGTGACTATCATGAATAAAAAAAAAAAAAAAAATTAAAAAAAAAAAAAAAAAAAAAAGAAGCTGACAGCGGAGCTGGGGAAGAGCCAGGCCTCTAGTCAGGGGATTGACTTTCCACAGCAACATTTTGAGGGCTCAAGGAATAGTGTGGATGTTTGGAAATCAGAGCATGTTAGCCTGAAGGGGAAGTCAAATGAACCTCCTAAATGGTCAGTGTGTACCTTCCAGGGTTCTTAGAAGATCTAGAAGAGGCAAAAGGGACCCTAAGATTCCACGCTAATCTAGCATGATGGGGCTCGAGTCATTTTTTTTTTTTTAAGATTTTATTTATTTATTCATGACAACCACAGAGAGAGGCAGAGACATAGGCAGAGGGAGAAGCAGGCTCCCTGCGGGGAGCCCGATGTGGGACTCGATCCCAGGACCCTGGGATCATGCCTTGAGCCGAAGGCAGACGCTCAACTGCTGAGCCACCCAGGCGGCTCTGGAGTCATTTTCTCTTTAATTGGAAGAGTTGAATGTGTGATCATAATTCTACCTGGAATGTGGAGGAGCAGTTGATACCAGCTACATTTCAGTGGATCTGCTTTGATTTCTATCATACCACTTGGCACATGCTGGTGTCCAGTACATGATAATTAACGAGCGGATAAAACAGAATGTGATCAGTATGATTTCCACAGATTTGGTTGGGAACCCATGTTAGGCCTGCTTTTGTATCCTGCAAACTTATGTTAAACAGGTTACTAAGAGGGCAGCCTGGGTGGCTCAGTGGTTTAGTGACGCCTTCCTCCCAGGGCCTGATCCTGGAGTCCCGGGATCGAGTCCCACGTCGGGCTCCCTGCATGGAGCCTGCTTCTCCCTCTGCCTGCATCTCTGCCTCTCTCTCTATCTCTGTCTCTCATTAATAAATAATAAAATCTTTAAAAAAAGTAAACAGGTTACTAAGATACAAAGACACCATTTTGTAGTGCATTCTAGACATACATACCCAGTCTCCCAGACCTCACCAGACTATGATTAACAATGAGGTCAGGTCTACCTCATAATGTCCAAAATTACCATGGCTCAAACTTTCATCTTATCTAATGACAGGAAGCTTCATCTTTTATGAGGCTCCTCTGTACAAGTAAGTCTTTGCCCTCCCCAGCTGCTCACACATTCCACAAATCCATACAATCCCAGCTATCTCCTTGGTTCTAGATTGCTCATCACAGATCCTCCCCCATTCCCTCTCACCTCTTACCTCCTACAACTCCAGCACTGTTATGGTGGCCTCAGAAGAAGGCTTTTCTTCCCTTCACTACATGTTCCCAAAAGTGGACACAGACCCCACATCATGGCAGGGACTAGACTAACATTTAACAAAATTTGACAGAGTCATTAAGGATAAGAGGAAAGAACTATGAAACTGTCACACTTAGAGATGGCTATGACTTCTGAATGCTCTGGTCAACAAACAAGCCTAGTTCCCAGGCTTAGGCTATCTGGTGGTAGGGTCTGTGTATTTTTCCCTTTGGGGTGACCTGCAGTGAGTTGGCTTCCTACAAGTCCAGGCCCCAATCTCCAGAAGACCAGGAGGAGAACACATTTCTCCTTGTGGTCTCTGTGGGCTCAGGCCACCTCCCCATCCACAGCCTCTGAGGAAACCCCAGTCCCACACATGGAATCAGGTCCATTCCTATGTCCTCTGTGAGATCATCACATAAAAGCAAAATATCCAGTAGACTACATTTCCCGAGTCTGTGTTTGAATTACCACATATGAAATAACAACAAACCAGTGTTTTGGTGTTAAGCCTCACCCTATCCCAATTCATTCTCTCTCTCTCTTCCTCCCTTTCTTCCTCCCTCCCTTTCTCCCTCCCTCCCTCTCTCTCTCTCCCTCTTTCTTTCTTTCTTTCTTTCTTTCTTTCTTTCTTTCTTTCTTTCTTTCTTTCTTTCCTTCTTTCTTTCTTTTCTTTCTTCTTCCTTTTTTTCTTTCTTTCTTTCCTTCTTTCTTTTTCTTTTTTAAGATTTTATTTATGTTAGAGAGAGAGAGAGTGAGTGAAGAGAGGGGCAGAAGGAGAGGGAGAGAGAGAGAATCTCAAGAAGACTCCATGCTGAGCATGGAGCCCAACCCTGAGATCATAACCTGACCTGAAACCAAGAGTCTGTTGCTTAACCAAGTATGCTACCCAGGCACCGGCTCATTTCTTTTTATGATGTTTTATCCACATGAGGTAAAAAAAACAGAACTGTATTTCTCAGTAGTCCCTAAAGTCTTTACTCCCAATCTCCTGTGAAAAGTTTTTAATGGGACCTACAAGCACCTCAACTAAAATAAACAACACCATATAGACCGGGGATGTTTACATTCATACCTGAAAGGAAGTATTTCTCCAAAGGCATCCTAAACTTCAGAGATGCAGCTCTGCCCTTAATAAAGTAAAATTTTATTCATTTATTTTTAAGATTTTATTTATTTATTTGAGAGAGTGAGTGAGCAAACAAGCTGGGGAAAAGGTAGGGGGAGAGGGAGAAGCAGACACACCGCAGAGCAGGGAGCCCAAAGTGAGGCTTGATCCCAGGAACCCAGGATCATGACCTGAGCCAAAGGCTGATGCTTAACCAACTGAACCATCCAGGCGTCCCTAAAGGCAACTTTTAATATTATTATGCAGAAGAGTTTATTTTTTTTAAATTTTAATATTATTATGCAGAAAAGTTTATTTTTAAAAGATTTTTAATTCATGATAGACATAGAGAGAGAGAGAGAGAGAGAGAGAGAGAGGCAGAGACACAGGCAGTGGGAGAAGCAGGCTCCATGCGGGGGGACTCCAGGATCGCGCTCTGGGCCAAAGGCAGGCGCCAAACCGCTGAGCCACCCAGGGATCCCCTATGCAGAAAAGTTTAGATCTCTGGTCACAACTCTCAAGGTTCCTTTCCAGGAAAAGATCTGGTTCAATATTAGTATATCTAACCCTGTCCATTTGGATAATTTCCCCCAAACCAAGGATGAATCTTCCAAAGATGGATGAAATTTTCTACTTCTTGAAAAACTACTGGAAGAGCTGAAATTACAAATGTTCAGCCACTCTGCCCACCTCAGCCTTCAAAAATCTCAGGTTCATTTTTGCCAGGGCTCTAGTTACAAGTGCTATGTGGTCATCAACCTCCAGAGGTCTCTGCTTTTTCCAAGGGTCTCACTTACTTGGGAGTCCATGCTCTGAAGCGAGGGTAGAAGAGAAACTGCTTCCTCCATCCAGGGGACACAGCCCTTCTCCTGCCACATAAATATGGAACGGATTTTTATTTCTTTTCCTTGAACCTTTGATACTTGGCTTGTCAACAGTCATTCAAAATGAATTTTATAGAGGTAAAAGAATTGCTGTTAGCCAAATTGTGAAATTGAGATTCTTTAGGGATTCAATTTCTGTAGTCATAGATCATGCAGCATTAAATGAATTTGGAGGTGTGGATTTTAGTGGGTTTAGGTTGTGGAGATTGTCAACTCAGATAAATTGAAGCAAAAGGTGAAGTCTCTCCATACGTTTCTGAATAGACTTTAGGATTCTATAATTAACAACAGCTGGCAAATGCTCATATCTATTTCTATTTATATTGGCCACTGGCCCAAACAATAAAAATGGATTTTGCCAATTATAACTTAAAAATCATCAATGAGGAATGCCATTTTTAATTTTCAAAACGCAGTATCATACATATATATATTAGCCAGAAAAGGAGTCATAGAGAATTTTCCATTCTTTTTCTTTGACTTCATATTCATGCAAATATTTATTGCCTACTGTGTTCCAAGTACTGTGGTAGGTCCTGAAGTTCCTAACAGGATGAATGAGCAAAGCTGCCCTCAAGTTCATTACCACCTGGTAAAGGGAGAGAGGTGAGTGGGTTGGCAGGAAATAAAATATTAATATTAAATTTTAAAAATTAATAATAAATAAAAATATTAAATAAAAATCAATATTAAATTAAAATTGAAATATTAAATAAAATTTTAGTTATTATTTTAAATAAATAAAATGTAAAATATCAATTATTTAAAAATATTAATATTAAAATAAAAAGCCTGTTCTCAGTTAATAACAGGGGTGTGAATTATATGTTGTTGAAGCATTGACAAGAGCAACTAACTCTGTCTAGAAAACTTCCCAAAGTGCGTTTGATCTCGAAAGGTGAGTAAAGGGTCACCAAAAGAAGGCAGGGGTACTTCAATAGTTGATTGATATTACAGATCTCCTTCTTAGTAGATGGACTATAAATACCGCATGGGTAAGGACTGGGTCTTGTCCATTGTTATATGCCTGGCACCCAACTCAGCACTGGGCACACATCAAATGTTCTAAGATACTTGTTGACCAAATGACTGAAAGTATCTTAGGCAGATAGAACTACACGCACAGTAACAAATAACACATGAGTTTTTTTTTTTTTTTTTTAGTGTGGTTTATAACATCAGCACCATGAGCTTCTGGAAAGGAAAGAGGTAAGTCCTAAGGTAACTCAAAAGAGCAAATTCTAGAGAAGAAGCCAGGGAGACCTGAGTTCTAGTCTCAGCCCTATTATTAACTGGTTACATGACTTTGAATCAATGATTTTCCTGTACCACCCTCAGTTTTCTCACTTGTAAAATAACCCTGTAAGAGCTCATTCTAATGATATTATATATTGTAAAAAAAACAAAAGCAACTTAGCAGAAGGGGAAAGAATGTAGCATTGCCTCTCCTTCTTTTTCTAAATGCAAATGAATACGTGTATCCCAGCTTTAAGGTGGCAGATGGACTACATATGGATCATTTCTCCCTCCCTCATCAAAATTGTAGGACTCATAAAAAATAGGTTAGTAAATATTCAAAAACAAGGAAAGAACTTTTTATGGTCAGAAGCTGTGATCAAATGAGGAGCTAGACCAAGAGCTGAGACTCTTGCCATCTCAAAGCTACAGCTCTTGGTCATGTGCTGCCCTGACTGGAGACCTTCCAGTTCTCTTTGATCTAACCAAAGCAATGAAGATATAGAGAGGCTGAAACTAGAAGAGAAGCTAAAAGGCATCGGAGTTGTAGAGATCTTATCATCGATCTAATGCAGTTGTTTTAAAAATGTTTTGTGCCATGGATATCTTTAGCAGCTTCTTGAATACTATGGATCCCTTCTGTCTTAAGTATGATTGGGCTGCTATAACAAAATACCACAGACTGGAGACCTTATAATAGAAATTTATTTTTTACAGCCCTGGGGGTTTGGAAATCCAAGGTCCAGGTGTCCACAGGTCCTAGTGAGGGTCCTCTCCTAATTTCTAGCTGGTACTTTCCTGCTGAGTCCTCATCTGGTGGAAGGGGTAAGAGAGCTCTCTGGGATCTCTTTTATAAGGGCACTAGTGCCATTCATGAGGGCTCTACTCCCATGACTTAAACTCTTCCCAAAGACCCCATCTGCTAATACCATCACACTGGGTATTATAGTTTTAATAAATGAATTTGGGGAGACATAAGAATTCAGACTATAGCGCCTTCCCAGAATATTACCTTCAATTGTATAAAATAAAATATGTAAGATTATGAAGACATCAATTATATTGAAATACAATATCAAAATATTAAAATTGTGTGAATCTTGATCTTAAATAACAATATTTGACAGTTTACTATGATTTTTGACATACCTGCTACAATTATAATATGATACGAAAATATCTGTGATTTCTATTGGTGATAACATCACAAGTATTGTGGTTTGTTGCCTTCATTCAAATGATGGAAGGTATTGCATTTCAGTGAGAGGTTTGTGGAAATAAAAAACTGTCTTTGTATCCAAGTTCATGGACTTCCCTGAATTCTATCAACAGACCCGAAGTTAAAAAAACTCTGCTTTAACAGAATTTCCAGGAGATTTCCTCAGAACAGAGGAAATGTGATACTTTTTTAGAACTGAAAAAGGACATGATACTTTAAAATCGTTCACTAAGGGATCCCTGGGTGGCACAGCGGTTTAGCGCCTGCCTTTGGCCCAGGGCATGATCCTGGGGACCCAGGATCGAGTCCCACGTCGGGCTCCCGGTGCATGGAGACTGCTTCTCCCTCTGCCTGTGTCTCTGCCTCTCTCTCTCTCTCTGTGACTATCATAAATAAATAAAAATTTAAAAAATAAAATAAAATCGTTCACTAAGTGCTAGCAGAATGACATAAAAAATGAAACATACAGTAAAACATCAGTGATAAAGAGAAAACCCTAAAAACTACCAGAGTAGAAAGGCAACCTACTAAAAAAAATAATCAAATAACACTGAATGTGAAATTAACAGTATTATGCAAGAAAACAATGGAGAAGTATTCTTAGAATACTGAGGAGAAATTTACTTTAAATTTATAATTTTATTCATAACCAAATTATCAGTAGGTTGAGGTGGACAGAGGGTAAAATAATGCTGTTTTTTGGACTTAAAAAGATTTAAAATAATTAGTACTCATTACCTAAAACAAACTCTAGCAAAAAACAAAAAAATCCAGAAGGAAGTATTAGAATGCAAGCATATTGTGTGCTAACTGGGAAAAAACTAAATAACATAGTATATGTAAAATGAAAAGTGAAAGAACTCTGTCCCAATGCCTTTACTTGTTGTGTATTTTCATACACCTTTTTTAATGCCTATGTAAACATGTACAGAAATACATATATACAAAATATTTTTATTCTTTAAACAATGACCTCACTCTATATGAAAGAGTTTGTGGATTTTTCCTCATTCATTGGAATGTCGTGAATATCCTTCAGTGTTAATACATGCAGAGATCAACCTTATCCGTTTTACTCTCAACATTCTACAATATGGATGTACCATAATTCATTTATTTGACATGTCTCTAGCATGGACAATTAGATTATTTTTAATATTTGTGTTCTTATAAATAATGACGGAGAAATTTTTTTTGTTGTTGTTATTTCTGTAAAAGAAAGGCCTAGAATTAGGATTGCTGGGTCAAAGGGTATGTGTGTTCAAAATGTTCATAGGTCCTGCCAAAATGACTTCTAAAAATAATACTAATTTATAGTAAGAACTACAAGTATCTGAGATGCAATATCTTAAGGAAAGAAATCTTCAAACATGAATATAGACACAAAATGGAGAGAATTTGGTTGTGAATTTTTTAGAAAAGAGACAGAAAATAGACATTATTTTGAGAGAATATGACAGATGACTTTGTGCTTTAGACTATGTGAAAAAAATAAACTTTTCCAAAATTGATCACAAACGGATCCAAAGAGATTTAGTAACTCTTCAACTATTTAATTAGGTCTTAGTCTACTAAGAGCAGACCAGCAAATAAATTCTTGCAGATAGCTTCATATTTCACAAGATAATCTTAATGAGGAAAACTGCCTTTGGACTTAATTATTTTTAAAATTTTTTGTGTTTTTAAATTTTTTTAATGTTCCTTATTTTAAGATTTTATTTATTTATTTGAAAGAGAATGAGTGGGGGAGGGGCAGAGGGAGAAGCAGAATCCCTGCCAAGTTAGGGAGCCAGCCCTGGGATTTGATCCCCAGGACTCTGGGATCATGACCTGAGCTGAAGACAGATACTTAACTAACTGAGCCACCCAGGTGCCCCTTCAGACTTGATTCTAACCATTGTAGAACACCGACTTATACAGTCAAAGTGATAAGATCCTGGATAAAAAGTTTCTGCATTATCTTAGAATTTGTAATATTTGTAATATATAAGAATGTAATTGCTGGGCAGGTTTAGACATGTACTTAACATTTTGGGAAAATAGGTATTGAAAGTATAGAAAGAAAAAAATACAAATGACCCATTATTTGAATCTTCAAATTAGACTATAACTATTGAATGCTAACTATAGAAGTTTAGCAATAAAGGCATATGTCATTTTATTTTACTTATTTTTTTAAGATGTATTTATTTATTTTAGTGGGGGAGGGGTAGAGGGAGAGAGAATCCTGAAGTTCTGAAGCAGAGTGCCCACTGAGTGTGGAGTCCCATCCCAGGACCGTGAGATCATGACCTGAGCCAAAATCAAGAGCCTGCTGCTTAACCCACTGAGCCACCCATGTGCTCCAATTTCATTTCATTTCATTTCATTTCATTTCATTTCATTTCATTTCATTTCATTTCATTTCATTTCATATTTCATTTCATTTCATTTATTTTTAGGAAAGCTCCATGGCCAGCATGGGGCCCAACACAGAGCTTAAACTCACCACCCTGAGATTAAGACCTCAGGATTGAGCTGAGATCAAGATTTGGAGGCATGACAGACTGAGCCATCCAGGCACCCCTATGAAGGTATATTTAAATTGTATTTTACTAATTCAGCAGATACTTGAGTGTGCCTATGCACTAGATACTAGGTTAGGCACTAAAGACACGGCTAATTTGGAGGAAATGGTAGCTTTGAAGAACTTAAAGCATTTGATATAAATTCATTTTCTAAATTACTTAAAAAAATTTATCTCCATTTTGCAAAGGGGGGTGGTATCAATCACAGAGAGGCAAACAATAGCATTTATTTTAAAAGATTACATCGACAGCCTGCTATGAGTGTATCTGACACACAAATACGAGAGACAGTCCCTGCCTTCGAAGCATTTGCAGGTGTTTCCAAGTGTTAGAGTTTCACAAAATATGGTTTAAAAGAAAAGCACTAGGACCTTCATGAAGAAAAATAAAATCCTGCTACTCCATGTCCTGCATAGGCTTTCAAAGGACTTGTGAGACGTTAGAAAAAGATGAACATCTTCAAAGAAGGACACACATGAGTAGCAACAAGAACTTTCCAGATGTAGCTCAATCCCAGAATGAACAATTGTTTGAATCTCATTATGGTCAACAAATAGGATGTAATGGCCAAGTTTGGCCTCAGAAAGGGCAAGGAGTAGACGCTATGCTACTCCTTGGGGCAGATAGTGTAATCTAGATGGATGATAGGCAGAGTACAAAGTAGTTAATTCTTTTGCTTTTGTATTTTCTATCAAAAGTAATTATCATGTGTTAGAAAGAATAAAATTAGGGATAATTGAAGCCCAAGGGGTGAAAAGACAATGAAAATGTAGCTATTTTCCATGAATTCAAGTGTCTAGGCCCAAGTAAATTACATTGCAGAACTATAATAACTTGTAAGTATTGCAGAATTCTGAAGCTTACAGATCAGATAGTTTTGTGTGCTGATAGTCTGAGGGGACAGAAGCTTGAGGTCGGGCTAATATTGTCCTCATAGTTAAAAAAAGTATAAAAGGCCATTTCTAGAAATGGTAGACTGAGGTGATAAACCAAAATTTCTACGTGGGAGTCAAAATGTCCCTCAAAATGTTACATTTTCACACTAGTATGTCAGATGCAGAAGAGATATAAAGGTGACAAATAATAGGGAATGGATTCTACCTCCAAGGAGCTGTAAGTTTAATAGGGAGCTAAGAAAGTAAACCCAAAACAAATAAGGAACTAAATAAGAAATTATAAGTACTCAGTATTTTTGTCTCGATTTTCCTTTGAGAATAAGACATAGTGCTTTTAAACTTCTCCCCCACCAAGGTATTCATTTATTTATTCATTCAATATATTTTTTAAAGATTTTACTTATTTATTCATGAAAGACACACAGAGAGAGAGAGAGAGAGGCAGAGGCATAGGCAGAGGGAGAAGCAGGCTCCATGCAGGGAACCCGATGTGGGACTTGATCCCAGGACTCCAGGATCACGACCTGAGCTGAAGGTAGATGCTTAACCAGTGAACCATCCCAGTGTCCCTATTTATTCATTCAATATTTTATTAAATGTGTTCTGTGTTCAAGGTGCTGTGCTATGTGGTGCAGAAAATAGTAAATAAAGAAGACTCCAAAGTAGATCTTGCCTTAAGGAGCTTACAATGAGAAGGAATTTTGGTAAAAATGTTAATGAGTCCTTTTGGGCTTCTATCATGGAAATACCATAGACTAGATAGATGGTTTAAACAATAAATATTTATTTCTGGAGTTCTGGAGGCTAGGAAGTCCAAGATGAAGGCCCCACTTCTTCTTCTTCTTCTTTTTTTTTTAGATGTTATTTATTTATTCATGAGAGAGAGAGAGAGAGGCAGACACACACACACACACACACACACACACAGAGGCAGAGGGGGAGAAGCAGGCTTCATGCCTGACGTGGGACTCGATCCCGGGTCTCCAGGATCAGGCCCTGGGCTGAAGGCTGCGCTAAACCACGAGCCACTCAGGCTCCCCAAGGCCCCACTTCTTAGTTCGTATTTGGTGCCTTCTGGCAACATTCTCACCAGGCAGTGGGGGCAAGAGAGCTCCTTGGGGTCTGGTCTCTTTTATAAGGCATTAATCCCTTTTTCGAGGGTTCCACCTCAGGATCTACTCATTTCCCAAGAGGCCTCACCTCCAAAAATCATCATTTGGGGAGTTAGAATTTCAACATACAAATTTTAGAGGGTCATAATATTCAGTCCAGTGCAGTAAGTGATGATGATCAGCATGCATTTGTATATTTAAAACAAGGTGTATAGTTGCACATATGTGAATATATATAGTTGCACAGATGAATATTTGAAAAAGAAGGGTCATGCAGTCCACAAGGATGAAGGAGAATCAGTTAAGATTAGCTGGTTGTCTCACAGGTAGGCTGACCCTGGAGTTGGTGTTTGTGGCAGAGACAGTAGTAGATATTTAGCAAATCTCATTTCATCTTCTTTTTCTGGTCCCGCGAGAAGACTCCGTTTCCCATCCTCCCTTTAAGTTAGGTTGGGAACATGTAAATAGGTTCTGGAAATGAATATGAGCAGAAGTAATGTAAACCATTTTGAGTCCTGGACATAAGTCACTAGACATTGGGTCATTGGACATAATCCAAATGTCCTGGAATGGAAATATTATGCTGTATTCATATAATAGAATATTACACAGCAATAAAAAATGAATGAACTACAAATACATGCACCAACATGCACAATCTCTTGAGTGAAGGAAACCCAGACCCCAAAAATATAATGTTTGCCTCTATTAATGTAAATATGAGGAAAAGGCAAAATAAAGCTATAGTGATAAGAGCCAGAAAAGTGGTTACCTCTGTTCATAGGTGTATTAACTGGGAGTGGGCACAGAAAACCTTCTGGTGGGATGGAAACGCTGTTCTTCTGGATAATTATTCTCAGGATGAGGGCAAATGTAAAAATGAATCAATTAAATTTTTTGTACATTACTGTGTATCACAATTAAAGATTATGCACACACAAAAAAATCAAACAAGAGAAAAAAAAGCAACCATTGAAGGCCCAATAAAGATGAAGGAACTTTCAATGTTGAATCAATATTTGGAGGAAAGTTGCCCTGAATTGCTGGCCAACCTGCTCTGGACTTTGTGTGAGCATGAAACAAACCTTTCTTATTTTAATCCCCTGAGATTTAGGGGTATATTTGTTATCTCAGAACAGCTTTATCTTTCTTGGTTAATACAGGATTTATTACCCACAAACTGCCAAGGTCAGAAACCTGTTTTATCAGCACACTAGGGGAGGATCTGTCTTTCATAGGCTAAGTGGTGCAAAATAAGGTTATAAATGAATGTATAAATCAAAATGTCAAATTATTAAATTACGGGGAGAAAAAAACCCCTCTTATACACAGTAGCATATCTGTATCACCATGATCAAGCCCTTTCTCCCACTTAAGACAGACCTAAATGGGGGATACCTGGGTGGTTCAGTGGTTGAGCATCTGCCTTCAGCTCAGGGTGTGATCCTGGGGTCCTGGGATGGAGTCTCACATCGGGCTCCCATAAAGAGTCAGCTTCTCCTTCTGTCTCCTTCTCTGCCTCTCTTTCTGTCTTTATGAATAAATAAATGAAATCTTAAAAAGAAAAAAGGCAGACCTGCGTGGGAAGTCAAAGCATAACAAGTTTGCTGGGTCCACATGTTCTCAAGAAAAGGCATCAGTTAGCAGAATCAAAGGTTCATGACATCCTTCTGAAGGCACTTATGAATCCATTTCACAGTAAAGATAGTTTTGTCAGTGGGCCCAAAAGACTAGAGGTCCCTTAACTTACAGTTTCTATTCCCTTAGGCATATGCCTGAATTGCCTCAATGGCTCTCTCTTTTTTGCTTCCAACCCTTTAACTTTTCTTTTTTAGGCATGCTATTGCATTCAGTCTAACTTTTTAGATGGATGTGGCTGACCTCTCAGGCAGTGCTTTTACGCATCTACTCCTATCATATGTAGATTGTGTGTTTTTCCTATGAAAGAACAATCATAAGTCTTTTACTTTCACATTCTGTAGTAGGAGTGGTAGGATTTTGAAGCAGGGGACGATGGTGTCCTTAGCCATAGTATACAAGTTCTGGTGACATCATCAGATTAATAAAGACACTGGGAATCTTATAGACCATGCGCCTGAATCTTTTGTAAGGTTATTTGAGAGCATTTTGTGGAATTCTGGAAGGATTGAAGGACAGAGCAGATCTTCTTATAAGAGGCTGGAGAAAAAGCAATCCCTGTTATGTAGTAGGGGAAAGTTTAGCAACACTGTCACCTGCCAAATTGTAGGAAATAGAAAATATGTCTAACAAATTGGTACTTTTGCTTTACATTTCCAGGCAGAATGTTGAAAGTCCTAATTGAGTTTTTAAAAAAACTATGTGTGGTAAGGCAGAGAGAAAGATGAAAGAAAGAAGAACTATTCAGTTTTTAAGCATAATTTTGAGGAAATACAAAGAATCTAGGATCTTTGGGTTCAAAAGTAAAGCTATTTTTCATTCTGAGCCTCTCCAGATGGTAAACGATTCTGAAAGTAAGGAATTGCTTTAAGGCAAAGGTTAAACCCAGGGTGCAACTGTCAGACTCTTTTTTTTTTTTTTTAAGACTGCAGAAGTATTTGATTGTTCTCCCTAGACTCTCTTAGCTTGATAAAAGGGCTTCCAATACTTTAAAGACATTTTTATTATTATTATTTTTATTTATTTATTTATTTATTTATTTATTTATTTATTTATTTATTTATTTATTTATTTATTTATGATAGTCAGAGAGAGAGAGAGAGAGAGAGAGAGGCAGAGACACAGGCAGAGGGAGATGCAGGCTCCATGCACCGGGAGCCCGACGTGGGATTCGATCCTGGGTCTCCAGGATTGCGCCCTGGGCTAAAGGCAGGCGCCAAACGGCTGCGCCACCCAGGGATCCCTAAAGACATTTTTAAACAGCTTTCTGCCTCTCCACTCAAGATGGAAAGCGCCTATCTCAAAGAGACTTGTGGGTGTGGCTTTTTCAATGGAGTGGTTATAATTTGATATATAAGAATCTTCCAGGGGATCCCTGGTTGGTGCAGCGGTTTAGCACCTGCCTTTGGCCCAGGGCCCGATCCTGGAGACCCGGGATCGAATCCCACGTCGGGCTCCCGGTGCATGGAGCCTGCTTCTCCCTCTGCCTGTGTCTCTCCCTCTCTCTCTCTCTCTTCTCTCTGTGTGTGTGTGACTATCATAAAAAAAAAAAAAAAAAAAAAAGGAATCTTCCAGGAATGCCTGACTGGCTCAGTGTTCAAGTATCTGCCTTTGGTTCAGGGTCCTAGGATTGAGTCCCGCATCAGGCTCCCCACAGGGAGTCTGCTTCTCCCTCTGCCTATATCTCTGTGTCTCTCATGAATGAATAAATAAAATCTTAAAAATAAAAGAATCTTCCAGATTTTTAGAAAATTATGTTGAGAGAAGCAGCACCTGCTTGAGCCATGCTTTGTCATTGTATTTATGCTTGATACTCACTTCTACAATGACTGCATGTAAAGCTGACCAACTACTGTTGCTAAGTCCTCTGCCTGAAATCATAAGAGCTCTTCCACTATTTTTCATGGACATCTTCAAAGGCAGAGTCTTATGAAAGCAACACTTTTCAGCCTGGCATGCCTTCAAAGCCTTTGGATTTAGCCACAAATTTCCAAATTAGTTTCTTTCATTCACTGTGCTTCTCCTTTGAAGGAATGCTTTGCTTCACCTTGTTGATGAACCCTAAAGCCTTTTTTTTTTTTTTTAATGGAAAAGA
This sequence comes from Canis lupus familiaris, assembly GCF_011100685.1. Classification (NCBI taxonomy): domain Eukaryota; kingdom Metazoa; phylum Chordata; class Mammalia; order Carnivora; family Canidae; genus Canis; species Canis lupus. Next base: position 12,739,240 of record NC_049242.1, on the reverse strand, counting down.
AGCAACAGTGAAAGTATCCAGCCAACCACTGCTCCTAGGCAACCTGAAAAAGAATAAATGGCTCATGTAGATGCTACATGTAACATTACCCTTAAACTTAATGGTGGCATGAAGAGAAACCTTTTTTTAAAAACACGTCTTATAATACCATATGAAGAGATTTACAAATGTGAACTACTGGTTTACTGAGAACTTCTCTATTTTGCTTAAAAAAAAAAATTCCATCCTGAAGCGCAGATGACCTCCTTGAGAATTTATCAATGCCTTCCTGTTCTGGAGTCTCCACGGTAGCACCAGCAAAGACAGAGAATACCCTTTCCATTCCTTTGAATCTGACAGTTGCACAATTGCCTTCCATCATCCAACTACTCTTCAGCAGTCATCTTTGGCACCTGTGACAGTAATAACTATGTTCTTTCCTTCTCAAGTATCTTCAAGCTTCATCTCCACTTAAAGTTAATTAAAAGAAATTGCCTTTTAATTGTAATTTAAAAATTTGCTTAGCTATTGGTATATATTTGTTGTGCTACATGGTCAACATAATTTTTATCATTATGCACGCAAACTACATGTGCTATTACATTCAAAAGCAACTGAGAGTTAGCAACTGTATGAACTGGTGATCAAAATGCTATTTTTTAAGGATTGCACATACTAACATAGTTTATTATTTATATTTGGCATTTTACTTTATTTTAAATACATATTAGGAATTTTGGGATTGATGTGTAACATATTTTATTTTTTCCCAGTTAAAAAATAGGCCCCCATTTAGCATTTTCTTGCTGACCGTCAGATTTTCAGGGATAGATTATTAAAATGAAGCAGGATAAACCTGCATTGCTATTTCTGTAATTTCTGTGGACACATTTTATGCTATGTTTCTGATCCCGTCTTATTTTGACTTGGAAATTAAAAAAAAAAAAAAAGTGATTATCTTGTTTCTGTCTCACCATTGTAGACTGATATGTTAAGCAGGGAGATAACCTGGTCAGGAGAGCTATACTTGTTCCTGGGAAAGGTCCTGGACTTTAAATAGGATAGGTTAACTGCATGGGACTTTAAGTTGGCCCTCTTGGGACAGAGAGGATATGTTTATCTCTGGGAAGGAAAACATGCCCAGAACTTTGAGTAGCTAAAGGAATAGAACAATGGCAGATACTGCTGATTGTCCCCAGTTATCTATTCTTTCCATTTTGCACAGTAATAAAACCCTGAATGTTAGCTGGGCGTTATCCATCCAGTAAAAAAAAAAAACCTCATTTCCCAGCTTCTCTTGCAGCTTAGCATGGCCATGTGACTAAACTTTGGCCAATAGGATGTAAGGAGAAGTAGTTTGCATATATCTTCTGGGAAGGTTTTGTTTGTTTGTTTTTAAAGATTTAACTTATTTATGAGAGACACAGAGAGGGAGGCAGAGACACAGGCAGAGGGAGAAGCAGGCTCCCTCTGGGGAGCTTGATGTGGGACTCGATCCCGGGATGCCCTGAGCTGAAGGCAGATGCTGAACCACTGAGCCGCCTCCCAGGCATCCCTAGGAAGTTTTTTTTTTTGTTTTTTGTTTTGTTTTGTTTTAAGAGAGAAAATGTGTCCTCTCTTCCTCTTTTGCTGGTCTTCCTGCCTGGCATGTGGATGTCATGGCTCAATGTGGAGCAGCCATCTCATAAGTCAGGCTGGAAAGTAGGTAACATTTGGCAGAACAACATGCCAGGAGTCGGAGTTCCCTGATGGTTATGGAATCACCGTCTTAATCTAGGACTGCTTATATTTATGAGAGAGAGACAGAGAGAGAGAAAGAAGCTTTTATCTTTCTACCACTGTTATTTTGGGCTTTTCATCAATGAGCCCTCCTCTTTTGTTTCTTGTACCTATCTTATATTATCTTATAATATTATTTATACCAGTTACCTTATCTTGTTTAGCTTTCTTGCTTGTTTCTCATCTTCCCCTCCAGACTGCTAGCTTTATGAAAATAGAAAATTTGCCCCCCTTTTTGTGATATGCTATAATTTTTATTGCAACATGACCATTTTTGTGAGGATGGGGAGTTTGATCTTAAAAATAATGTTGCATTTGAGGTTATTTTATAAGGAAATTGCCATCACGACTGATATTCAAATATCTTTAGTGTTGTAATACTCACATGGTAAACAAAACTGCTATTCTTATTCAGTGCTGTACGCTTAATGGAAAGCAAAAAAGCAGTTCTTTAAGAAGAATGAACGCTGGGTACCAGGATAAATTGATGACACAGTTGACACAACTTAATTGGCATTTATTTTGGAAGTGGTGGGTTAAACTCATCACAAAAAAGAGCTTTCCAATGCATGGCGTTTATATCCATGCTGCCATGTCATAAAAATAGACTTGCCAAGGAAGGTGAAGTATGAGTTCACATGAATGCTGGAGCCCCACAGAACTGCAATCAAGTCCAACTATAAATAATACCGAATAAAGTTTACCCTCTGACAAGTGGATAATACTTTCAATGCATTCAATCAGCTTACCCTTTGCAGTATTCTAAGTTATTCACATTGACAATCACATTCATTGTAGTGCCTGCTGCAAGGGAGGCATATATAGCCAATTGTTTTGGCTTAAATATGATGGAAAGGCAGTCCCTGGATTGTATGTAATAGCATCACTGATAGGCTGCTTAAATGAATGATATTTCCTTCATTCATTATTTTAGAAGGGCCCATTGAGAAGGGGGAGAAACAGAACAAACCTAACACTATTCCTATTGACTAAGCTGGAGAAGTGGAAGTTCCCTAACATCCAGATGGCATTTGACTGTCATTTTATAAGGGTTTTCCTTCACATGAGACTACTGTGTTGCCTCTCAGTTTCTCTCCAAGTGAGGAATATCATCCATACCATTTACTTGCCACTTATGTTTAATGCCTGTAAATTTCTTTTTAATGACATCTTCAGTGCTAATAGATCATCTTGCTTTGTAAAGACACACGTTCAGGACCCCAGAACTTAAATTCTAGATCTTCTTTCTCAGACTCTTGTTGTGAGTGTGGTATCATACAAAGCAAATTGGCAATCATTCAGAGATAGCAACTTCACAAAAGATGAGTAGGGGTCCTCTACAGTATCATTAGTGTCACCCACCAAGATTTGTTTCACTTTTGTTACGATTATTTCTTTTGCCATTGCTTAAGCAGAAGAGAATGGCTTTCTTTTTTTGACCTCCTCTTATGCAGATTTCCTTACTTTCATATCATTAACAACTTTGTTGACATCATCATTAATTAGCAACGCCAGAAACCGCAATGCCGGAGGCTGCAGCAACAGCTCAAGCTCCGTGGGAGTGGGAAGGCAAGGAGTAGCAGGGCAAAACCTTGACTCTCCTGATAACATCTGAGTCTAGAGTTTACACAGTGCTTAGGAAAATAGTATGTGCTCAGCGAAACTCTGTGGAACGAATGAAGACTAGATTAGAACGGGATTCCTCTAAAGGCAGCAAATCCAAGTTTTAAGAAACGATAGGATTTAGAATTCCAAAGACGCTGGGTTGTTCTGGCGAGGAAACTGACATTTAGAGGGGTTATAGGATTCAGAGGTCGCACAGGTCCGTTGTTGAGCCTGCTGGTTGGTGGCCAAGCTCTCAGGTGCAGGTTCCAGGACGCTGCCCCGTCCGCTGGGGGCACCCATTGGCGGATGAGCTCGCGTCACGGATGCTGTAGAAGAACGGCTCGGGGGCCAAGGGTGGGACAGGGTGGTCTACTGCTCTTTCCCCACATCGGAAGTGTATCGACTTGGCTGATAGATTCTTCAAGCTTCTCAGACACCGCAGGACTTCGAAAGCGCAGCAACCAGAGCCGTGCGGTCGCAGCCTGCAGCAGCCTTAGCTGTTTATTGCCGGGCACTCCGGGGAGGGGAGCTGGCTGGCAGCTCCGAGGACGGCGGTTGTCTGGCAGCCTCCGGCAGCTCCCAAGAAAGGCATTTCACCCCCTCCCTCCAATGCCCTCGCTTCTACTAGACAGGGCTTTGAGAGGGCAGGGCCTGGAGCGCAAGCGGACCCCGGCCACCCGGCGCGGCGTGCCCGCCGCAGGGCTCGCGCTCCCGCCGGCGGCGGACGCGGGCGGTCGGTCACGGGCGCGCCCCCGAGCCTGCGCTCGCCCCTTCCGCCTCGGCCCCGCCCCGGCCCCGCCCCCTCCCGAGCCCCGGCCCCGCCCCCAAGCCCCGGCCCCGCCCCCGGCCCCGCGGCGCGGGCGCGCGCACGCTCCGCCTCTTCCCGCCCCCTCGGTGCGCGCCCCGCCCCCCCGGGCCGCGATACGCCGAGCGCTCGACATCCGAGGACTTCGGCCCCGAGTAACCCTGCTCGCGTGACCTTTCCCCTCCGTTCCGCACCTTCAGCGGCGGGCCCGGCGCGCCGGCTGCGGTCGGGCGCTCGCTCTGCTCCGGGGCCCCCTCCGGCCGGCGCTGCGGCGCACCCCCTCGCGGCCCCTCCGCGCGGCTCCCCGTCATGGCGGCCCTCAGCAAGTCCATCCCTCACAACTGCTACGAGATCGGCCACACCTGGCACCCTTCCTGCGGGGTCTCCTTCGTGCAGATCACCAGGGGCGCCCTGGAGGAGTCCCTGAAGATCTACGCCCCCCTGTACTTGGTGAGATCGCTCAGCCGCTCCCCCGGGCCGAGTCGACGGTGGCGGATGGGCCGGGGGTTGCAGCCCTGCTGCAGGGCCTGGGCGACTCGATCCGGGTTCTGCTTTGGAGGGACCCGAGGGTTGGGGCGGGGGTGGGATGGTGGAGGTCGAAAGGGCGGACGTCTCAAATGCTGCCTTGCGCGGGAGAAGGGGGCGGGGAACTCCGGGTCCAGCTGTCATCGAATACCTGTGGATGGGAAGGGGATGGGCTCCTAACTTCAAGATTAAGTCAGGAACTTAACGTTGTGAATTCAGGGATCTGCGGTATCCTTTCATTCTCGTCTTAGGATGGAGAGGAGTTTGTAGGTCAGTAAGGTGATGAGAAATGCCCTGCAGGCTTTCCTCATCTAAGTCCCTCTATACCCCGCCCCCCCCCCCCCCCGCCCTTCTCTTAAGGCCGTATTTGACAGCATATGCCTGTGGGCTCAGATCTTGTCTTAGTTTGAAACGACAGTATTGTGGCTTGAGGATTTTGCAAGTGTTTTTTTCAGGTTCACAGTGTAGACTTCTGGTTGAGATTTTTGGATGTCGATTTAAAGGATGGTTCCAGACTGAGTAAGTGAAGGTGATGAAAAGATCTGACTTCAGATCACCTAAGCAATTTAAGTTTGGAGTTTTTAAGAGAGAATATTTGTAAATACGTGTATGTATCACTGAGAACTGTTAAGAGAAGTTCGTCCTTTTTTTTTTTTTTGAAAGATTTTATGTATTTATTCATGACAGACACAGAGAAAGAGAGAGAGAGAGAGAGAGAAAGAGAGAGGCGGAGACATAGGCAGAGGGAGAAGCAGGCTCCATGCACCGGGAGCCCGACGCGGGATTCGATCCCGGGTCTCCAGGATCTCGCCCTGGGCCAAAGGCAGGCGCCAAACCGCTGGCCACCCAGGGATCCCCAAGTTCATCCTTTTTAAAGTAGGCTCAAGGTGGGGCTTGAACTTCACCACTCTGAGATCTATAGCCTCATGCTCCACTAAGCCAGACAGGTGCCCCAAAATAAATTTGTTCTTAAGTGTTTTCACCAGCATCTTTACCCCCCCAATAATCTTGTCCTTGACATTAAAGATTTATTTAACTATTGACGTTCATCCTCACATTCCTTGCCCAGTAGTGTGTGTGCCCTAAGAAGGCAGAAAAAATATTTTTCTAAGAGTTTCATTGAATATTCCATGAATGGTTCTTAATTCTCATTGCGTAGTAATTTAGATTTATAGCCTAATATGTCTGAAAGTGTGTCATGGCTGTATCTGTGGCACTTCCTGAAAAGTCTGATTGTTTAGTAGAGAGATAACAAAGAAGATGGTAACTTTTCTCTGAGCTTGTAGAAATTAGTTTCATTTTTTATCTATAGACCCTGCTATTCAAACTACTATGTGTTAAGATGCCTGCCCCCTCACACCAGGGGATCATGTGAAAATGATAGTTTCTGATTCAGTAGTCTGGGTGGGGCCTGAGGTTCTGCATTTCTAACAAACTTCCAGGCAATGTTGATGCTGTTGGATCAAGAGTCACACTTTGAATAGGAAGGATCTAGAATAGAAGCTAATAATAAACTTCTTATTGGAGCTGGACATTTCTCTCTTGGTTTTCTTTGACAAAGATCTGTGTTTATCTGATTTCCCACACGAATTGTGGCTAGTCAATAGCTCAGTGTTTTTAAAACAGAACATCTACAATTTGAGCTCTTGATATGTTCAATAATACAAAAAGATTGTTCCTGCTCTTAGAGGATTATGATGTAGGTGGGGAGAGAGTTTATACTAATTTTTCCATCTGAAGATTCACTGTTCTTTTATTGTGCCTCATTCATTCATTCAGCAACTATTTGTTGAGTGCCTGATTTTTGTCATTTCTACAGCCTAGATTATTGGTTATGTTCCATGATAGGGATGTTCAGGGGAGCAATAGGAACATGGGTTCTTTTAAAACAGGTACGGTGGAGCCAGGGGTCAGGAAGAGTTTGTGATTCACTGTTATATCTCCAACTAAATACTTCTTCTTCTTCTTCTTTTTTTTTTTTTTTTCCAACTAAATACTTCTTGAGGGTAAACTCTTAATCGTATTTGGCCTTGCGCCCCTTTTAGCAGTACATATCAGACTTCTGGTTGCTGCTCAAGAGTGGTTGTGACATAAAATTAGTGGGCACGGGACACATCGGTGGTCCAGTAGGCTAAGTGTCAGATTCTTGGTTTTGGCTCAGGTTGTGATCTCAGGGTCATGAGATCCAGCCCCATGTTGGGTTCTGTACTCAGCATGGAGTCTGCTTGAGATTCTCTCTTGCTCTGCCCTTCCTGCTCATGCTCTCTTTCTCTAAAATAAATAAACCTTTAAAAAAATAAAATTAATGGGAACTGTTCAAGGTTTTATTTAATTAATTTATTTATTTTAAGAGAGAATATGAGAGAGCTTGGAGGGCAGAGGAAGAGGGAGAGAGAGAATCTTAATCAGGTTTGGCACTGTGCATGGGCTGATCCCATAACCCTGAGATCATGACCTGAGCTGAAATCAAAAGTTGGATGCTTAACCAACTGAGCCACCCAGGTGCCCCCACCAGTGTTTTATTTCAAGCGAAATAGAGGAGAATGGAAAAAATGAGGGTCCATTGCGGGTACTAAGCATGATTTCATTACAGTTTTGTTTCACTTAGGTTTTTATGTGTGGCCAGGGCTATTTAGAGCAAGTAGGAACACTTACAAGTGTTCCTTGTTACAAGAGCAAGTAGGACCACTGACAGTGCTGTCAGTGTTGGATAATTGTTTTAAATTTGTTTGTTTGTTTAATTAATTAATTAATCAATTTATGAGAGACACAGAGAGAGGGGCAGAGACTCAGGCAGAGGGAGAAGCAGGCCCCCTGCAGGGAACCTTCAGTGCCAAGATAAAAGGTGGTATGGAAAGAAGTGGGCTTTAAAAGGGATCAGGGACATCTGAATTTGAATCTCAGCTCCAGAAGTTACTAGCTGTTTGTCCATGTTACTTTGTCTGTCCCTGAGAATTAAGTGAAAGAATGATTTGAAGATATATCACATATTTTCCTGGTTCAAAGCAGGTCTTGAAGAATTAGGCATCTTTTTCTTCCCTCTTGCACTACTTAAGTTAGATGTAGAGTTCATTGAGGATAGTTAAGGAAGGCTTTTTGGCTGAAGTAGGGTTTGATGTGGGCCAAGAAGATAAGGAGGGATAGACATTGATTCTTGTAGTAGACATTTGTAGAATACGTATTCTTAATGGGGAGGAGGAAGAATAATGTGAATTGAGGCAGAAATCTAAGTGGTTTTGTAAGAGAAACAAAATGTATATTGATTGGCTAAAATAGAAATTTTGTGTGCAGGAGTTATGAGCTGTAACAACTCCTAATCATTGAATACTTATGTAACTTAGACCTTTACATGTTTTGTCTTATTTAATCTTACACATCTCTCTTATTATCCTCATTTCATAGGTAAGTGATTTCTAAGATTCAGAGCTAGTAAGAAAGAGACAGGATTCAGTTCTAGGTTTTTTTTGACTCAAAGTCATACTGGAGGTCAGGCTAAAGGAACCATCAGGATTTTTTTGAGCAAAGGGATTACAAGTACAAAATGGTGCTTTGAGATGATGAATCTGGTTGTATTAGATGGACTGGATTGGAAAGACTGTTTTGGAGTTGATGCAGTAGATTCATTAAGGGGCAGAAAGAACCAGTTCCCACAGAATCCCTCTCTGCAACTGATTCACAATGTGGTTTTAGAAAAATTAACCTCACCTCTTTGAGCCTTAGTCTCCTTGGTTTGCAGAAAATAATCATACTGATCTCTTGGGGCTGTTTTGACGACTTAAGTGAGATAATAGTGTGTAAGAATAACACCTATCACATAGCAGGGCCCCAATAAAGAGTTGCTGTCAATAAAACAGTGCCTATGTTCTGTGTCCTGTCAGGATGATGATTTATGTTCAGAATTAGCACGATACTTCAAGAAGTGCTTATGAAGTGTCTGAATGAGTGCACATGTGAATGAATGAACTCATGAATAGTTCAGGAATGAGGAGGTACCTGACAATGTGGGGGAGAGTGGAAGGGCAGTTTTAGAGGCATTTTACATGAGAGGGATTACATATGATAGGTATTTCATAGGAAGAATGAATAGGACTTAGAGACTGAGTATTGGGGGTAGTGTAAGGACTGGTTTCTGCTTCTAGGACTTTAAATCTGATTGATGCTATTGCCATCAGTGACAGGAAAGGAGGAATTTTGAAGGGAAGCTGGTTTTGGGGAACTTTTAATCAAGAGTTTTCTGGAGCCTATAAACTAGGTTTTGTCTCTCTGCTTTTCATTTTAATATTACTGGGTGTGTCGTACTAAACTGATTCCTTTCATTCCTTTCAAATCTACTACTCTCTTGCTTCTTTTCCCTCTTGGTATCTACGGTTGATCTCCATCAGTATTCACCTAATGCTTAAAACCATGTTGAAATGCATGTGAATTATTTCCTTTTAATAGTGAATCTTTGTGTTTTTACAGTTTTTAAAAAACTTTAATCATCATCATCAATTTACTTCATGTATTTCTTTCTAAGGAATCCTACGTATATTGTAATATATGCTAAAAATTTATGCACAGACCAGAAACATATTTCAGGAGGTTATATTTCATTTCTTGAATGTTAGTTATTACCACACATCTCACAACAAGCGGTACCCCCTCCCACACACATATACACACACATACACACACACAGGAAACAGTTGTTAAACTGTTTGAACCCTAGGCTATCACTAAAATTAATGAAAGCTAGTGCCCTCCGTAATTTAGAATACACAGGATTCTGTGCTGTTCAAGTTCTTAGGTCCCTTCTTTAAGAAGGAAAACTTGCTCAGTTGGCTCATTCAGGTAGTTCTAACACCTTTCTTAATTATGCTTTTCCTAGGTGACTTTCTTTAGGACCTCCAGATTAGGGTACTGGCATTTACAGGTAGCTGACTGCAAAGTAGAACCTTTTGCACTTTTGGGAAGGAATGATTTGAAAGCCTGCCTTTTCATTGACCTTCAGATGTTTATACCCTTCTTCTGAGTACAAAAATATTTACAGGATATTTATTTCCTTTGAGCCATATAGCTAACTGATTCTCAGTTCATCACCTCTGAACTGAATAAACATTTAAGCAAGAGTTGGAATTCTTAGAAATAAACAACTTGTGGATAGTCTCTAGTTAGTTGCAGAAGGCTTGGAAAATCACTGATGGAAGAAATCAGTTCATTAAGGTGGACTAAGTTTTTCTTTTCTTTCTTTGAATGTTCTCACATAGCTTTGTTTTATGGAAAAATGGTAATTCTATAAAACTTCCCAAGCTTGAGTCTGCTTGCAGGAGGCTGTTCAGATTTCTGTATTTTAGTGTGCCTTACAGGCAGGATCCTGGACTCTGGGATCAAATTGCCCGTGTTAGAATTGTAGCTCACTGCTTACTAGCTGGGTAACCTCAGACAAATTACCCAGCCATTCTAAGCCTCAATTTCTGTGTCTGTAGTATTGAAGAAATGGTAAACTTTCCCTGGGGAGATCATAATGTATAAAGTGCTTCTGGCATATAGTGTGGATGGATGGCGTTTGTAACAGTGGTGGTTGAGCAGGTTTTCTAAAGCAAAGGAGACCAGCAATGAGACTGTTAGAAGTTCTTGATAATAGACCATTTATTTTTGTTTTTACTTAAAGAGGAAAAGAGACTGAAGTCATGTAGGAATATAAACTGCTGAGAATAGCTGTTTGGATTATTTGGCCTTTGGAGATCATGGAATTTGTAAACGTATGGACTAATCCCTCTTTAAGTTTTACTGAAGCCTAGTTCAGGGGGTGGAGGTAAGAGACTCCCTTCTGAGTTGAAGTTATGATAGGTCAATAAGGAAGAGAGTTTAGAAAGAGAAGACAATCTGAGGAATGCTTGTTTCTGGAATAGAAGAAAAAAAATGAAAGAAGCAGTCAGAAGTATGAGGAGGTTGAAAGGAGAATGTTGCAGAGCAACTTTAACAGGTATTAAGAGGTGGGAAGAACATGGGCTTGAATCTCGGTGTACCCACTTATTAGCTTTGTGACCTTGAGTAAGGTTCTTAACATAATTGAATTTGAGTGTTCTCATAAAAAAACGGGGGTAGGGACGCTTGGGTAGCTCAGCACCTGAGCTTCTGCCTTCAGTTCAGGGTGTGATTTTGAGGGTCTGGGATCGAGTCCTGCATTAGGCTCCCTGCGGGGAGCCTGCTTCTCCGTCTATATCTCTGCCTCTCTCTCTGTGTCTTTCATGAATAAATAAATAAAATATTAAAAAAAAATGGGGATAAAATACCTGTCTCATATTTAAAAAAAAATATAAATCTGTACTTGCTATTCTTCTGCAGAGAACTCTCCAGTGGCTTTCTATCTCAATTAATGTGCAAGCTTTACCATTGCCTTCAGAATTTTATGTGATCTGGCTGTTGCCTTGTTTGATTACGTATCATACCATTTCCCCTTTTTTATTTATTCACTTCTACCTGATACAATTATATGATTTATTTTATAGTTTTGAATCTAATTTTTGTTATTTAGAATAGTGAGCTCTTGATTTCTGGGGGATATCTTAAAATTAGACAACAGATTGTCAAGAAATGAACATTTCTAAGGAGTGTAACTATTCATTGAGTGTTCATTTTTTCCCCGCTCTTGCTTTCCTACACTCATTTCAAATATTACAGATTGCCTACGATGTGTCAAAAATACAGTGGTGGGGGAACAAGATGTACTTGGACATTATAGTTAAAGGGGAAGATAAATGTAAAAGAAATACACACAAAAAATTATTCCAACTGTGATAAGTTGCTAACTGCTATTAAGAAGTATAGGATGGGGACGCCTGGGTGGCTCAGCAGTTGAGTATCTGCCTTTGGCTTGAGGCATGATCCCGGGGTCCGGGATCGAGTCCCTCATGGGACTCCTTGTGGGGAGACTACTCCCTCTGCCTATGTCTCTGCCTCTCTCTCTCTCTCTCTCTCTCTCTCTCTCTCTCTCTCTCGGTGCCTCTCATGAATAAATAAATAAATAAATAGTCTTAAAAAAAAAAAAAAAAAGGAAGTGCAGTGTGTTACTAGAGAGTTACAACAGGACCCCTTCTAGTATAGTGGGTTTGAAAGGCTTTCCCAATGAAGAGACACAGTGAATATATGAATATATATTAACTATATATGTATTAGACTTAACATTTATGACACAAAACCCAAACTTAGAGATTGAGGAGGAAATTGAGAGACATAAAAGCATTACCTTATAAAGAGTATTTGATGATTCTTAGATCCAGTGGCCAAGAATTTGATTTCTATCCTTCTGACTTTGGCCCTCATTTAAACTTGAAACCAGAGCCAATTATAAGGTGTCTCAGACCATACAAATGCCTTGATTACCAGATTCGCTGAGATTGAACCTCCTTTATAATAAAATCTGTATTTTAAATTAAGGTAGTCAAAAGAGATTTATTTATCTTAGAGACAGTGCAGCATGCACATGCATGAGTAGGGGAGAGGGGCAGAGATAGAGGGAGAGGAGAAGCAAACTCCCCCCTGAGTGTGGAGCTCTGACCCTGAAATCATGACCTGAGCTGAAATGAAGAGTCAGCCACTCAATGGATTGAGCCACTTGGGCACCCCCAGGTCTTATTTTTTAAAAAGGTTTTGAAATTTGTTAGAGAAAAAATATAGGAAATCTACAGATGAATATCTCACTCTAGTTCTGTTCATTGAAGTTCTGTTTTTTATTTTGATCTGTTGGTGCTATGAAACCGTGGTTTAGTTTTGATTCTCATGAGGACAACCTGACTTCTCTGAATAACAGGACAGCTCTTTCCTGATCTTGTAGCAGGTTATAGTGAACACTCCCTACATCTACTGATCCTGTTACCAGTGGCTCTATTAGAGTCATTAACTCAGGAATGAATGGGGAAGCCCTGGTATGCTGCCCAGGCCAACTCCTCCATACTAGGGAGTTCTGAGGGGTCTGACAGATTGAGAGCACAACTCTGGGTTGGGTTTGCTCATGCAGTTGTGGAACAGACTTGGATAAACTTGTGGCAGGAATAGTCAGTAGCTCAAGAGATGAAGGTTTGGAAAAGAGAAAGCGAGAAATTATTTTGGGTGCTGGCAGTGGGAGGAAGGTGTCAGGCTCAAGCTTTAACAACCAACTTCTCTGGCCACACCTAGAGATTTATAGAGATAGGTTGTGGGGTGGGTACGTGCAAGAGAGCACACAGAAAGCACATAATCATGGGTTGGGGTCAGCATGTATTCAATAGTGACCCTGGGCAGGGAAGGAGATGTGTGGGGTGTGGTGTTCTAGGCATTCTGTTGCTATCAGGGCTTTTCTTGTCTGGTGGCTGGAATGTTCCAGTCCTTGCAAAGTAACTTCTTCAGTGACTCAAGAAAGTGTGATTAGAAATAACACAATAGCCAGTCTTGTCTATTTCTGATCTGAACTGTTGAAATTTATAGTTGAGTAACAGTTGAAATTTATAGTTGAGTAACACGGACAATCCTGTTACAAGAGAAGGCAGATTGAGGTATAATTGAGTTCTTAATCACCATTTATTTTTTCAAATATCTTAACTAGAGACAAATTTCTGCAAAATACTTAAATCTGCACAACACAAAAAGGGAACTGGAGTGGAGGCAGGGAATGATTGTGCAGAGGGAAGGAAACTAACATTTTAAGGTGCTTACTATATGCTTGTTACTCTGCTGGGTGCTTTATATTTGTCATCTATTTAAAAAGTACTGACATGTTGGAAGAAAGAAAATGTAACATTGGCTGTACACGTGGCTGGTGCTGTTTTCCTCTGTTGGGATTATTTCTTTTTACTTAGAGATTTAGTGGTATTCATGTTGTGTTTCCATTGTCTTTCATCTTTTGCTCTTGTAGACTAGGAATGTAGTTTCTACCTCTGGAGCCATCATCATGCCTAATTCAGTCTTCCCCTAGGTTAGGTCACTGATATGTGTATAAACCAAATTTATGAATATCCTATGAGGTTGTTTATATATCTCAGTTGTGTTTTTCCTTGTATTTTTGTATTTTTTTCTTTCAAGATGGGCAGACTTATAGGGGGTAGCAAGTCATAAATTTGTATTTGTAACATGCACTGCAGCTAAATGATATTTGTCCTCATTTGGAATAGTCTGACTTCCAACATGAGTTATGGTGGTTAAGAGCACGGTTTCTGGAGCCACTTCCTTGAGGTCAGTCCCTGCTTTGCTACTTAATTAGTTGTGTGGCTTTGGGCAACTTAATCTGTTTGTGCCCAGGTTTTCTTATGAAAGGGGGTAACGATCATGCCCATCTTGTAGACTCCTGTGAAGACTGAGTTAACATTTGTATGCTGTTTAGAGCAGTACCTGGCACAACAGTGTTTGTTAAATTAATAAATATTCTGTTTGTAAAATATTTAAAAAATATAAATTCATTATGCTATTTTCTTCAAGCAGTTCTCAGTATGGGGTAATTTTGCCTTTTAGAAGACATTTGGCAATACCTGTAGACATTTTTGGTTGTCACAGCTCAGAGTATGCTGCTGGCATTTAGAGAATAGAAGACAGGGGATGCTCTAATCATCTTAAAATATATAGGATAGTCCTCTACAACAGCAAATAACCTGGCCCCAAATGTTGATAGTGTCAAGATTGAGAGACCCTGCTTTAAATAAATCATTACCTGCTAGTGATTACTTAGAGAAAAATACATAAAACATGAAACCAATTCTTTCTCATTGTGAAGAATTCTTATTTCTCAAAGGAGCTAGATTTGTCAGCTCCTCTAGAAATAATCTTCTAGAAGTTAGTGGGCAAGTGCTGAGGCTAAGAAAGACTGCTGAATTAGGAGTTTGGTGCTAATAAAGGTGAGATCATGGGGTTAGCCACTGTGAGGGTTTTGCATTCCCACCAACAATGCACAGGATTCCTTTTTCTCCATATCTCGCCAACAATTGTTATTTCTTGTGCTGTTGGTTATAGCCATTCTGACAGGCGGTAGGTGATACCACATTGTAGTTTTGATATATATTTCTTTGATGATAAGTGATGATGATCATCTTTTCATTTGTCGCCCATCTGGATGTCTTTTTTTGGAGAAATGTCTGTTCATGTTTTCTGCTCATTTAAAATAGGTTATTTGGTTTTTTGGGTGGTAAGTTTTATAAGTTTTTTATATATTTTGGATACTAACCCTTTATTGGATATGTCATTTGCAAATGTCTTCTCCCATTCCGTAAGTTGTCTTTTAGTTTTGTTGATTGTTTTGTTTACTATGCAGAGCTTTTTATTTTGATGTAGTCCCAATAGTTCATTAAAATTTTTTTTAAAGATTATATTTGTTTGAGAGAGAGAGAGAGAGAGAGAGAGAGAGAGACAGCATGAGTGGGGGTGGGGCCAGAGGGAAAAGCAGGGATTGCATTAAATGTATAGATTGCTTTCAGTAATATAGTCATTATAATAATATTTGTTCTTCTAATCCATGAGCATGGAGTGTCCTTCTATTTCTGTGTTGTCTTTAATTTCTTTCAGCTGTGTTTTATAGTTTTCAGAGTATAGGTCGTCTGTTGATGTAAGTGAGGTGTTAAAGTTCCCTACTATTATTTTATTATTATCAATTAATTCCTTTGTGTTATTAACTGTTTTATATATTTGGGTGCTCCCATGTTGGTTGTGTAAATATTTACAATTGTTATATCTTATTGTTGGGTTGTTTCTTTTATTACTATATAGTGGCCTTCCTTGTCTTGTTACAGTCTCCATTTTAAAGTCTACTTTGTCCAGTATAAGTATTATTACTCCAGCTTTCTTTTGACATGCATTTGCATGGTAAATGTTTCTCCATCCTCTCATTTTCATTCTGC
The DNA here is from genome assembly GCF_011100685.1 of Canis lupus familiaris. Lineage (NCBI taxonomy): Eukaryota > Metazoa > Chordata > Mammalia > Carnivora > Canidae > Canis > Canis lupus. Next base: position 12,723,706 of record NC_049242.1, on the reverse strand, counting down.
AGGTGTCTTTGGATCTAAAATGATTTTTCTTGGAAGCAGCATATAGATGAGTTTTGTTTTTATATCCATTCTGTCACCTTATGTTTTTTTGTTGCAGTGTTTAGTCCATTTGTATTCTAAGTAATGATGGAAGCACTGAGTTCTCTAAATCTATTCTGTTTTGCATAATTCTTTTTTCTCTCTCTTGTTTGGGTTGATTAATTCTCATTAGTCTGTCTTCTAGATCATTAATTTGTTCCTCTGCTTCTTCCAGCTTGCTGTGATTACATTAAGTATGTTTTTAATCTCATCTATTGCATTCTTCATCTCAGATTGGTTTCTCCACCCTTTCTCATGTCCAGTGAGTATTCTTATGAGGATCATTTCTTTTTAAAGATTTTATTTATTTATTTGACAGAGAGAGCACAAGCAGGGAGGATAGCCGGCAGAGGAAGAGGGAGAAACAGGCCTCCCACTGAGCCTGATATGGGGCTCAACCCCAGGACCCTGAGATCATGACCTGAGCCTAAGGCAGATGCTCAACCAACTGAGTCGCCCAGGTGCCCCGGATCATTTCTTTAAATATTCCATGATGCATGTTACTTATATCTGTTTGCTTAGACTGCCAGCAATGGCCTTCTACTGTCCTTTGATTTCTCTGAGTCTTGGTGCCTGTTTCTGTGTGTAAATGAAAGTCAGCTAGAACTCCTGTTCTATGACTTATGAAGAAGAGGCCCTGCCCTATTATGTAGTGTTCTCTCTTCCCCAGGGCCTGGTGCTTCTGAGAGCATCTCCCTTGTGTGCTGTATGTGCTGTGGTTTTGTGTAGCAGAAGCTCTGCAGAGGCTCTTTTTGCCTGTTTTGGTCAGTTTGCCTGTTTTGCCTGTTTGGCCTCTGGCCTGAATGTAGCATGTTTTAACTAGGTGTACTCTGGTCTGCTTGTGAAATGAGACCAGTTGTTACTGCTGCTGGAACTGGGGCCTTGCATAACTCCTGGGATGGGAGACATTGTGTGTGCCCAGGTTTAAACCTATCTTCTGGGGAAAGGGGCCTGTCACACTGGGACTGAGGCAAGTATGAGTGGGAAGGGCCATTCCTCTGGAGCACTGTGTGTGTGCATGGGGTGGTGGCAGGTTTTGTGTAAGCAAGTTACATCATAGTGAGTGTTGGTGTTGTGTTGTTTGCCACAGGTAGTCCTGTGCTTATTCCTAGGGGCAGGGGAGGGAAGTGGCACCTGGTAGTTCCTTTTTTTCCAGAGTGATCTTTCCCATAATGCTGTCTCTTTGGTGCATACTCTGAGATGAGCAGATAACCTGCCCACTCAGCACCCCAAGTGCTCTTCAGATCACTGTTTCCATGCTCTATGTCTGTGGGCTGTTTGCCCTGTCTTTTCTCTAAGAGCAGCCCCAGTGCCTCTGGGACAAGCCTTTTCATGTTTAGATGACTTTCAGCCCTACTGGTTGCAAGAACTCACAATATTCAGCCCTTCTCAATTTCCAGGCCGATTTCTCTGGTTATTTGTTTTTCCTGTGCGCTCCCCTGTTTGTTAGTTTGTCTCTTATCTTCTCTGTGACAGTGGCTCCTTCCCCACCACAGTGGCCACTGTTTCCCAAGCCCCTCTCCGAACTTCCTGCCTTCTTTGATGTGGTCTCTTCTCTACCTTTAATAGTAAAGTTGTTTCTGCCAGTCCTCAGGTCAATTCCTGGGATATTTAGGATGATTGATAGTTATCTAGTTGTGTTAATGGGATAATGTGAGCCTAGGGTCCTCGTACTCTGCTGCCAAATTCCCCTCCTTCGAACATGGAATATCTTGTCATTTATTTGTGTCTTTATGTTCTTTGACTTAATTAAAGTCTATTCTGTCTTGTATAAGTAGTCACCTGCTTCTCTTTTGGTCACTATTAGCATGGAATATCTTTTTCCCATTCGTTTACTTTCAACTTATGTGTATCCTGAAAGCTAAAGAGAGCCTTTTGTAGGCAGCATTTTGTTGGGTCTTGTTTGTTCTTAAATTTAATTTTATTATTATTTTAATCCATTTAGCCACTCTGTGTTTTGATAGGATTATTTAATGGATTTACATTTAAAACTATTATTGTAATTATTTTTAAAAGATTTTATTTATTTATTTGAGAGAGATAAGTGCAAGAGAGAGCATGAGCAAGGGGAGAAACAAACTTCCTCGCTGAGCAGGGAGCCCGATGTGGGGCTCAATCCCAGGACTCTGGGATCATGACCTGAACTGAAGGCAGATGCTTAACCAACTGAACCCCCAGGTGCCCCATTTAAAACAATTATTATGTTGCTGTTTTGTTCATTGTTTTTTATTTTGTAGTTCCTTTGTTCTTCTCTTGCCATTTTCCTTTGTGATTTGATGATTTTTTTTTTTTTTTTTGGTCGTGGCTTCTTTGATTTCTTTATTTTTCTTGTATCAACTATAGGTTTTTGCTTTGTGGTTACCATGAGGCTAATATAAAACATTTATAAATAGTCTAGTTTGAGCTGATAGCTTCAATCACATACGAAAACTGTACACTTTATTCCCCATCCCCATTTTATGTTTTTGTAGTCACAATTTTTTATATTAATAAATTATTAAGGGATAGTTATAATAAATCATAACTATAACTATAACTATAATTATAATATATTATATATTATATATTATATATTATATATTATATATATAACTATGATATATATAACTATTATATATTATATTATATTATATATAACTATAACTATAATAATAAATTATAACTATCTCTAAATTATAACTATCAGATTAATTTATCTGTTAATAAATTATTAAGGGATAGTTATTTTAAATACTTTAGCTTTGATTTTTATTTTATTTTATTTTTTTTTAAAGCACAGTGGGTTTTTTTTTTTAAGATTTTATTTATTTATTCATAGAGATGCAGAGAGAGAGAGAGAGAGAGAGAGAGAGAGGCAGAGACACAGACACAGGCAGAGGGAGAGGGAGAAGCAGGCTCCATGCAGAGAGCCTGACGTGGGACTCCATCCAGGGTCTCCAGATCACGCCCTGGGCTGCAGGTGGCGCTAAACCGCTGTGCCACTGGGGCTGCCCTGACTTATTTTAGAGTTAGTACTGTCAGTACTTTTGAATTGATACTGTAACAGCACCATTATAGTATTAAAATATCTGACTATATATTTGTGTGAATTTGACTATGCACTGTCTTCATCAGTGAGTTTTATATTTTCATGTTTTTATGATATTAATTAATGTCTTTTCATTTCAGCTTGAGGAACTTTCTTTTGTTTCCTATAATATAGTTCTAGTGGTGATGTACTCAGCTTTTGTTTTTTTGCAAAAGTTTTTATGTCATGTTCTGAAGGACAGCTTTGGCAAGTAAAGTATTCTTGGTTGGCAGCTTTTTTCTTTCAGAAATTTGAATTTTTCATTCCACTCTTTTCTGGCCTACAAGATTTCTTCTAAGAAATTCACTTATTCTTTTGAGGTTCTTTTGTATATGATGATTTGCTTTTCTCATACTACTTTCAGAATTCTTTCTTTGGTACACTTTGGTACCTGATGAGGTCTGAGTAATGTATAGAATTGTTTTGCATCACTATACTGTATACTTGAAACCAATATAACACTGTTTGGTAACTGTACTGGGATTAAAATTAAAAAAAAAATTTCTTTGACCTTTGAGAATTTGATTATGATATATCTAGGTGAAAATCTCTCTATAGTTAATATAGTTGGGGCTCTTTGGGCTACATGGTTTTGAATGTCTGTTTCCTTCTCCAAATTAGGGGAGTTCTTCAGTCATTGTTTCCTTAAGTAAGGTTTCTGTTGTTTTTCTCTTTCTCTGCTTGTTCCAGGATTCCCTTAATGCTTATTTATTTGATTTGTGTCCCATAATTCTTGTAGACTTTTTTTTTTACTTTTTTAACCTTTTTTCTTTTTGTTTCTCCATCTGGGTAATTTCAAATAACCTGTCTTTGACCTCAGTGATTCTTTCTTCAGCTTGACGTAGTCTGTTGCTGAAGCTATCTGTGGAATTTTTTTCTGTTTTGTCATTATTTTCTTCAGCTCCAGAATTTCTTTTTTCTTTTCTTTTTTCTTTTCTTTTCTTTTTTCTTTTCTTCTTTTCTTCTCTCTTCTCTTCTCTCCCTTCCCCCTCCTCTCTTTCCTTTCCTTTTTCCTTCCTTCCTTCCTTCCTTCCTTCCTTCCTTCCTTCCTTCCTTCCTTCCTTCCTTCCTTCCTTCCTTCCATTTTCATCTTTGTTGAACTTCTCATTTTGGTCATGTATTGTTTTTCTGATTTCATTTAGTTGTCTGTGTTCTGTTGTATTTACTGAGGTTTTTTATGATGATGATTTTGAAATCTTTGGCAATTCATAGATCCCTGTTTTCTTAAGGTTGGTTACTGGTGCTTTATTTTATTCCTTTGTTTTTCCGATTATTGTATTCCTTGTGGCTTCATTTTGGTGTGTTTGCATTTGAAGAGGTAGGCATTATTTCTGGTCTCCAAACTGTGGCTCCTGCAGTCCTTCCATGCAGACTGTCCAGAGATTTTGGGTAGGTTTTCTGGGCAAGCCTGTGCATGGGTTTGCTATTGCAATCTTCAAGCAGGCTAGTCTGGTGTTTAGGGGTGAGTCTAGAGCCTAGGTTCAGTGGCATCGGCCTTCTGCTTGGGCCCATTGGGGCAGACCTGGTGGCTCAGACTTTGGTGTTGGGCCTGAAGCCTCAGTCCCTGGAACAAGACTGGAGCCTGGGTTCTTGGGAGTTAGCTTGGAGTTAGCATATGGTTTGTGTGGGTTGGCCTTGTGTCCTTCTTCACTAGGGCAGGCCTGGCTCCATGATTTGTGATGAAGTTGGATGCTTATGTCACTTTTAGTGGATGGGTGTCTCACTGCACACGGGGTTGCCTGGACTTGGGAGATTGTCTTTCCTACACTTTTCAATGTGTCTTATTTCTGTGTTCCATCCAGGTGCTGTAATCTCTTACCTGGAATCCTTAGCTTTTGTGAGGGTATTTTCATGAAGGTATTTTCATGCTTGGGTAGTTATTTAAATTGTTGTTTCTGCAAGAAGTTGAGTGATGGAAACTGCTATTTGGCTGATGTCATTCCTGTGTCATTTAATTTAATCTCTTTAATAAATGAGGAAACAAATTTAAAGAATTACATCCAAACAAGGATCTTTCATAGCAATTGTTAGTTGTAGAGCTAAAATTAAAAATCGTATCTCATGATTACTTTGTACTCTATCATGGTGTTTATTTCTATCTCTTGTTTAGATTATTTTTTCTATAATCCCATTTTCTCCTACTTGTTTATCTCCCACCAATTTTATATGTGTGTTATATGCTTATTGTAGATTGCCTGGAAATACCCCCAAACAAAAAGAAGATTAGAATAATCTGTTGCCATAATCAGAGATAACCAATGCATAACATTCTCATATTTGTTCCATATGTTCATTAAAAAATACTATTTTGTAGTCTGCATTTTCACTTTATATATTTTGATTTATTTTTTCCTAGTTATTACATAATCTTCTAAAACTAGATTATGTAACTAAAATAAATACAGGTTTATGTTTTAATCATAGTGCTATTATGTACCTGTATTTGGTTAAATGGTTGTAAGCGAATTTGGAAAATTCATAATTAGTGAATTCCATAATTAGACTAATTACATAAATAGTGTGGAATTTCTTGGTCAAAACTGAAGAACATTAGAACATATTTTTACCATAAAATATGTTTACGAAGGTGCCTGTGGATGTCTGATAATGATTTTATATACATGTGCTCTTGCTATATGGTATGTGCAATTACTGTCACGTTATTTGGTGAGATCAGTGTTTCCTAACTTTTTTTTGCAGTGTAACATGCTATGGCATACCTAGAAAATGATAATAATTGTGTGCCATGTTAGGGAAAACTGAGATGTTTATTACTGTGCTCTGTTATCTAATAGGCCTGATTACCCAAACTGTCGAGGGGATCAGTTTTTTGGTTATTTGTAAGCATTGGTTGGAAGCCCTGGGTTAGAGCACAATGATGATAAGGTCCTACGTTACTTCTCACATTTTGTGTAAGTTTTTCCCTGTTTCTCACAATAGACTGTTCAATTTGGTGTACCAATATTGCAAATATATACAATTTATCCACTTCATTGTTAATGGATATTTAGTTTTCCGCAGTATTTGTAATTATAGATAGTGTTATGTGAATATGACTTTTGGTGAACATAAGCACTTACATTTTCTGAGTGTATATACCTAGGAGAGGAATTACTGTATTAATAGGGTAAGGATACATTTAATTTCATTAGATAGTAAAGTAAGTCTTCAGCTTTACATTCCCACCAGCAATGTATGAAAATTCCAGTTTTTTCCATTCCCATCAGTACTTTGCATTATCAGTTCTTTTTATTTTAGTCATTTTGATGTGTGTGTGGTGTTATTTCCTTGTGCAATGAAGACTAATGATGATGAGCATATTTCATTTACATATTGGCTCTGTGAATAACTGCTTCTTTTTCTTAATTGAACTTTTTATTTTGAGATGATTGTAGATTTTTATGCAGTTGTAAGAAGTAATGGAGAGAGATTCCCTGTACTTTTCATTTGGTTTTTCCTAATAGTATCATCTTGTAAAATGATAGTAAAATATCACAACCAAAATATTGCCATTGATATAGTCAAGATATAGAACATTTTCATTACCAGAAGGATCCCTCATGTTTGCACTTTTATAGCAATACCTACCTCTCTCCCACACACCTCCTCTTAGTCACTGGCCACCATTACTTTGTTCTTCATTTTCATATCTTGGCATTTCAAGAATGTTATGTAAATGAAATCATGCATTATGCAGTGTTTTGGAATTGGCCTTTTTTACTTAGCATATTTTTTAGAAGATTCATCAAGATTGTTCCATGTAAGGGCACCAGAGTGGTTCAGTGGTTGAGCATCTGCCTTCAACTCACTTGGTGATCACAGGGTCCTAAGATCAAGTCCTGCATTGGGCTCCCCGCAGGGATCTTCTCCCTCTGCCTGTGTCTCTGCCTCTCTCTGTGTCTCTCATGAATAAATAAATAAAATCTTTAAAAAAGATTGTTCCATGTATCACTCACTTTTTTTTTTCATAGCTGTAGTAGTCTCTTGTGTGAATACTCCACTGTTTTTAAATCATTCACTTCTTCAAAGACATATGGGTTGTTTCTGGGTTTTGACTATTATATAAAAGAGCTGCTATAAACATTTGTGCACAGATTTTGTGTGAACATACATTTTCATTTCTCTAGGATAAACACCCTGGACTGTAGTTCCTGGATGATATGATACTTGCTTGTTTATTTTTTCAAGAAACTCTCAAACTGCTTTCCAGAATGGCTGTGCCATTTCTCATTCTCCCTAGTAATGCATGAGTGATCCAGTTTCTCTGCTTTCTTGCTAGAATTTGGTGTTTCCAGTATTTTTAAACCTTAGCCTTTCTGATGTTGTGTAGTGATAGCTCATTGTAGTTTTAATTTGCATTTCCTTAATGGCTAGTATGTTTGTCTGCCATTTGTATATCTTCAGTGAAATATCTATTCATATCTTTGCCACTGTTTAATTGCATTACTTTTTTACTGTTGAGTTTTGAGATTTCCTTATATATTCTAGATACCAGTCCTTTTCAGGATATCTAGTTTACAAGTATTTTCTCCCATTCTGCAGTTACTCTTTTTATTTTTAACACATCTCCCAAAGAGAAGAAGTTTTAATTGTAAAGTGTAATTTACAGTTTTTCCTTTTATGAATTATGCTTTTGACCTCATGTTTAAGAACTCTTTGCCTAGTCTTAAATCCCTAAGATTTTCTTTGATTTTCATCCCTAAAATTTTATAGTTTTATATTTTACATTTGTGTCTGTAGTCCATTTTGAATTAAATTTTGTGTGAACTGTGAGACTTAGGTTGAGGTTGTTTTTTAATTTTAATTTTAAAATTTTCTGGCCTATGGACATCCACTTGCTCAATGAATATGTCTTAAAATTGAGTGGACTGATTCACTTTATTCTCTTTTTCAAAGTTGTCTTAGCTCTTATAATTTCTGTTTTTCTGTATAAATTTCAGGATAATCTTGCCTATATCTATCTGGAAAAATCTTTCTGATACTGTGATAGGAATTGTGTCACTTTAGGGAGAATTGACATGCTGCTGCTTCTAGCCCACAAACATTTATTTACTCCAGCTTTGCTTTCTTTTATCAACATTGTGTAGTTTCCAGCATACAAATCCTATTCAGGTAGATTTTTCTTAGTATTTTTTTTTTTTTTTGATGATTTATAAATGCTGTATTTTTAATTTTTGTATACATATGTTGATTGCTCTTGTATAGAAATACAAATGATTTTTTAAAAAAGATTTTATTTATTTGAAGAAAGAAATGGGGAGGGGCAGAAAGGGGGAGGGGAGAGAGAGAGAGAGAGAGAGAGAGAGAGAGAGAGAGAGAGAGACACTCCTCACTGAGCAGGAAGCCCCATAAATGCAGGGCTTGTTCTTAGGACCTGGAGATCATGACCTGAACCAAAGGCAGATGCCTAAACTGACTGAGCCACCCAGACACCCCTACAAATGTTTTTGTGTTTATCTGTATCCTGTGCCTTTGCTGAACGGCCTAATTAATTCTAGGAGGAGGTTGAGTTTTGTTTGTTTTGCATATTGTTTGGGATTTTCTATGTAGACAATCAAGTTACTTGCTAACAGGGAAAATTTTATTTCTTCCTTTCTAGGAATAGAGGGGATTTTTTTTTTAACTACTTGAATATATAACAGAGTAGCAGATTCTGCCCATTGTTAAGTGTAAAGTGAAAGAGATGTTACATTTCTAAATCTGAAGATACTAGGAGACCATTAGAACTGATGATACTGTTGCAGTGCATGGCTGGTTTAGTTGGTGGAGTATATGATTGATCACAGGGTTATAGGTTCGAGCCCCACATTGGGTGTGGAGATTAACCTAAAAATAAAAAATCTTAAAAAGAAAAAAAAAAAAAAGAACCAGTGAGATGGTTGAGGATCAGGTAGTGATTGAAAATGACACTGTGTAATTGCGTGGATGTAATAAGGTGGGAAACTCATAAGTAAAAGCATTTTAGGGAAATACAATGAGTTCTACTTTGGACATGCTGATTTTTTTAATGTCTGTGCTACATATTTCTCGATGCATCCAATAGTTATTTGAAAGATGGATTAAGAATTTAGGGAAGAGGTTGGAGTTATAAGAATTCCTACTTTGAAATGATAGATGATGCCATGGGACAGAACCTATGTGGGAATGAGTAGCAATCTGAGGAAGAAATGCCAACAACGGAAACACATTTAGAGATATGATGGGAAAATGAAAAGAATGCATTGTCAGGGAAACTATAGAAACCTCTCCTGTCAAAATTCCACCTATTTATCAAGATTCATCTTAGAAAGATCAGTGATACCTTCCAGACATCATCACCTGCCCAGTCCTATCCCCCTTTGGTCATTCCCCAATGTATATTTCTTTTTTTTTTTAAGATTTTTAAAATTTATATATTCGTGATAGAGAGAGAGAGAGAGAGGCAGAGATATAGGCATTGGGAGAAGCAGACTCCATGCCAGGAGCCCGACGTGGGACTCGATCCCGGGACTCCAGGACCAAGCCCTGGCCCAAAGGCAGGCACCAAACCGCTGAGCCACTCAGGGATCCTCCCCAATGTATATTTCTATAGCAGTTTCTTTTTCCTCTAGTCTAGCTTTTCACGATATTATAGTGTCTTGTTTATCAAGATTTTATATTCCTTGAAGGCAGAGATTAGATTTTATTCATCATTGTTTTTTCTGTGTATGGCACAATTCTTAGTAACAGTTTAATTGAATGAAGTAGGAGATGATCTGTTTCAGAGTTTTCAAAGGGATGGAGTAAGAAAAGAACTGAGAAGAGGCCATTAGATTTGTTAATCATGGACCTTAGGAAAAGTGTTACGTGGGAGTAAACAGAGAGTTCTCTAGTCTTCTTTCAAGTCAGTCTTGCCCTTTCTTACAACTCCTCCCTTATTCCCTAATTATGTGGTTTTAACTTTTGTTCCTTTGATACATTGTTTTATCATGATGGAAAAATATTTTTTCCAGGTGGCCTGTGAAAATTCTGTTTTTCCAAATATAGCTCATATCCCTTTCACAATTCTGCCTACACACACACACATATTTATGTATGTGTATATATAATATACACATATATATGATTTTATTTATTCATTTTCTGCACACATGCGTGAGAGCAAGTGTGAGCACTTGCACGAGGGTGGGGGAGGGGCAGAGGGCAGAATCCCTCCTGCCGAGCAGGGAGCCCGATGTGGGACTTGCTCCTAGCCCCCTGGGATCATGACCTGAGCTGAAGGCAGATGCTTAATCGACTGAGCCACCCAGGTGCCCCAAATATATTTTCAATCTAAATTTAAAAGATAAGTCATGAAAACTTATAGGATGATACTCTATGAAATATTTTTGTGACAAACTTCTGTACAGGATTCTGCACACATCCTCTGTGCAGATGGCTTGTTCCTGTTTCTGTGTTCTGATAACATCATGGCATCAGTCTATTGTAGAATAGTAGACTAGATTCTCAGTCTGTTTTTCAGGACTTTTTTTTTTTTTTTTTTTTTTTTTAATGGGCTCCAGTGGGCCAGAAATCATTACTTTTATTTTTTACTTTTTGTATTTGTTGCATGGTTTTGTCACACAGTAGTTGTGTTTAGATACTTGAATGAATTTCTTTGGTTTCTATCACTGAGAATATCCAGGCTGATAATAACTGTAAAATAATTTTGTTTTGGCATTCAATTTCTATTTGAATTGTGCTTTATTTTTTCCACTTAAAAATGTATTCCATTATTCAGTTTAAAACTGCTTTCAAGGCATTATAAATATTTACCACAACGTTTAGAAGTTATTCTTTATGACCTATATTGTAATTTCTTGGTGTGTATTTTACCCATTAGATCTTCAATAAATTAAAGTGTTTTCTTTTTTTTTTCCCAGAAATTATCTTTTTGTAAAGGAGCCAGTAAAATACCAGTTTTTTTTTAAATACCAGTTTTAGCTTTACTTTTAAAATATGCTATTATTCAGTACCTTTCACCTAAAAGCAAATTTAAGTGGGAAACGTTGGTTGAATTAAACAAAAAAGCCTTTCTCTTTCCAGATTGCAGCAATTCTCCGGAAACGAAAATTAGACTATTATTTACACAAACTACTCCCTGAGATCCTACAATCTGCTTCATTTCTGACTGCTAATGGGGCCTTGTATATGGCTTTCTTTTGCATTTTAAGGTTGGTATTCATAATCACCACTGGAGATTAATATGTGTTCCTTTGTTGAAACTGAAACAAATGGATGTTTTTACCAATGTTGTGCAGGTCATTGCTTGTATATATTTTTCTCTCTTGGATTACATTTATTTATCTCAAAGAAACCTTGTTAAAACAGGAGTTGTGGGCCTCTTGGTCTAAAGATGTAATATAAACCTCAAATTATTGTAATGATTATATAGCAAAAGTGCTTTGGTATATCATGTGTTTTCTGAGGCCTACTGTATTTACCAAGTTGTTGATTAGGATTTCTTAACTTTTCAGTTTCATGGATCAGGAATTCAAAGCAGCTGTCTATGATATAGGTGAGGTCCAGATGCAGTGAATAGACTTCAGAGGGAGTATAAAATGCTTGTATTTATATGTAAAACAGTAAATAACTTCTGGCTTATCCTAGTGATGAAACTTTTGGTCTGATTAAGTCTTGATTATCTATGTCACATACTTTCTATGATTTAGATGCAGTTAAAATTCAGTTTTTAGTGCTGTGATATACCTAGCATGTTGATTATATATTTACTTCTTATCTTTATCCCCAGTGATTGTTGAAAATCCAAACTAGGGTTTTTCTTAAATCTGTCAAACTGAAATATAAATTTATATTTTTCTCATATTCACGTTGCTCAGAGCAATTCTGGGGGTATACATTAACTACAATTAAAAAGATAATTTTCAGATGTCTTTTACAGATTTTTTTTCCCTCAATACACTAATAATTATAAACTTTTAGATTATGCAGAAAATAAATGATAAGGTTTATACTACTGAGAAAAATCATGCCTTTAACTTGAAAATGTTTGTAGGAAACTCTGTCATATGTTCTCTGGAAAGTTTCTAATACTTTTCACACACTAAAAATCAAGTTTTAAGATAATTAGGTTTTAAAATATTGCAATGATCATAAGTTGCTTTGGTAGCATATTTCTTTATGTTCTGTGAACCTGTTTGGTAAATTGTAGAAGTGCAAAGCACATTGAATTTATAGTTAAAATACTTATAATAACACCTATGTTCCTCATGTAAATGATGCCTTGAGTTATTTTTCTTTAATTCAGTAACTTCTTAGGGCCTTTGTGTATTTTATTTTGGAGGGAGAATCACTTTTGGTTTTCTCAGGCTGAAGGTTTCTGATGTTCATTTTAGAAATACCCATGTTCTGTAGTTTTTCTAATTCTTCTAAAGCTAAGCTTCAGTTAAAAATATAATTTCACCAGTGATTCTTAATCCTTATGTATATGTTCATACATTTTTTCTTATAACGTGTTATTTAACAGCCAACTTTGTTCAGATAATTGCAAATTTTATGTGCTGCTTCTCCCTGTCTTAGGATCATGTTGTCTCTCTCTCTCTCTTTTTAAAATATTTTATTTATTTATTCATGAGAGATACAGAGAGAGAGGCAGAGACAGAGGCAGAGGGAGAAGCAGGCTTCATGCAGGGAGCCTGATGTGGGACTGAATCCCGGGACCTCAGGATCATGCCCTGAGCCAAAGGTAGATGCTCAACAGCTGAGCCACCCAGGCATCCCTCATATTGTCTTTGAAAGAAAAAAAATCTTGCTAACATTTCCAAATATCTTTTTTTTGGTCTCTTTAAAAACCCAAGCAGCTAATGGCCATTTCTAGTGAGTGAGACACTATGTAGATTCTTACTTTAAAGGGACATATTCTAGTAAGTGGAAAATGATTTTATACCCAAAATTAAAAAATATAAAATTCTTTAGTAACTACTGTAAGGAAAAGTTACCAAGGATTGTAGAAGCAAAGAAGGAGAGACAGTTGTTGAATATTTTTCATGTGTTAAGACATAATAGTAGTCATAACAACAGTTAACATTTTTCTTGCACTTTCTATGTGCCATGTATGGTGCTGTATGAGATCGGTAATAATATTATTCCCATTTGGTAGATAAGGCAACAGAGAACATAGAGGTTTTGCATAGTGAGTAATATTGGATTCAGGGAATGTCTGAATGAATATGATTGACTAAACTATTGGAAGGAGAGATACTTGTTAGCTTGCTGTTGTAACAACCAGAATAAGAAATGGTGAGGGACTTAACTGAGCAAGGGGTAGGGGGGTAGCAGGTTGGAGAGGAATTTGAAGGATAAATTGTGTATGGAAAAATTCAAGAGGATGATTTAACATGTAGAGAAAAGGAAAAGGAGAAGCTATGGATGTCTCAAAGCATCACACCTGATGGGTAGGTAGTTTTGATCCCATTCACTTAGGAAAATAGAAGAGTGAGAGCAAGTTCATGGGGACAGGAAAGTGCGCTAATGAGTTTGGTTATGAACATGTTGAATTTGAGGTGTTGTGGGACATTAGGTAGAGGGTGGACATAGAAGCGGAACTTCTATTCGTAATAACTGAATTAACACAATAGAAATTTCATGCAAACATTCCAAATTTGAATTTCAGGAGGATACTTGGAAAATTCTACTCTTGGAGTCCTGGCTTTGGTGCCGCTTTGCCAGCATCTTATGTGGCCATTCTAATTGAAAGAAAAAGCAGGTAAAATTTTATATATCTATATATTTAAGAGAACTGATTTGCTGTCCTCCACTCCAACTAAAATTTTTTTAAACAACTATTTATTGTAGTCTGGGGATGAGAAGTATTTTCACATATGTTTTTAGTCTTACAAATATTTGATGGAAAATTTAATTTTATATTAATATTAGTATTCATGTTTATTAAGCCTGTAAAAATATAAAGATTTGCTTTATAGAACAACAGTACCCTTTGGTCTTTGTTTACTAAAAAATTAGAGAGTTCTCGAATGTGCCTAAGACATGGCATACACAAATCTAAAGATCTTTTTCAGAACTACAATATCATTATCACACCTAGGAAAATTAACAGTAGGTTTCTCTCCTCATCTACATCTGTAATTTGCTTCAAGCTCATTGAGTGACCTCTGTTAATTATTATTTTTAAGGTGTCTTCTCATTTAAAAAAATATTTTCGTTTACATAAAGCTGAAAATGTTTCATGTAACATAATAAGATTTCTATAAAATGCTACAAACTGTTATGTAAATTATTCAGTCATGTAAATAGCTGAAGGTAAAACTTTTTCATAAAAGAATTTTTGCTGGGATGCCTGGGTGGCTCAGTGGTTGAACATCTGCCTTCAGCTCAAGGCGTGATCTCAGAGTCTGGGATTGAGTCCTGCATCAGGCTCCTTGCGGGGAGCCTGCTTCTCCTTCTGCCTATGTTTCTGCCTTTCTCTGTGTCTCTCAAGAATAAATAAACAAAGTTTTTTTTAAAAAAAATAATTTTTGCCATTTCGTAAATAATCATTTTCATTGCTGGGACCTGCTTTGATTCCATCTCTATCCCAGAGAGTCCAGATGGGGTCATGTTTTTGTTTTTTGTTTTTTGTTTTTTTAATTTTATTTATTTATCCATGAGACACACACACACACACACACACACACACACACACACACAGAGAGGCAGAGACACAGGCAGAGGGAGAAGCAGGCTCCATGCAGGGACTCGATGTGGGACTGGATCCCCGGTCTCCAGGATCACAACTCAGCCGAAGGCGGCGCTAAACTGCTAAGCCACCGGGGCTGCCTGGGGTCATATTTTAATCAAAGGGTAACATATTAATCAAGATTGAGTCATCATCCTATGAAGAAATTCATTATAATCACTTATCCCATAGTAGGAGTATAGATGGATCTTATCAGGTAACCAAATATTTACTTAAACCACCTGAAGCCACTTTTAATGCCTACTTATTTATGTATTGTAATAGTGCCTAAATTTTTGCTGTCTGGACTTCTGGTTCTTTGCTTGTATCTTAATATAATTGGATTATTAATATTACTAAAATCACAGGACTGGTGGATATTATTACCCCAGCATCATCAAGTCAATATTGCTAGAAACATAGGATATCTCACCTGAGGGTACAGTACAGAATAGTACTGTGTATTAAGAGTGTAGATTCTGGAGCTGTACTTTCTGACTGAGGTAACTGGCTCTGGTACTTATTGTGTTACGACTTATTCTTTACCTGAAAAATGGAGAGAGTGATAATCTGTCACATGGTTGTTCTGAGAATTAAAGGAATTAATATACATAAAATGCTTAGAACAGTGCCTGACACATAGTAAATGTTGTGTTAACTGTTATTAATTTTTGCCCATAAACAATGAGAGAGTTATTCTGTTAATTGTTAACCTCCCGATTCTTTTAAAAATGTGAACATTTGTTTTAGAAATATGATTTCAAAATATGTAACCCATACATGAAACTTTAAGGGTACTTTAAACCAAGTTTGCTCTGATTTATTTATTTTTGGCACTTGAGCAATAAGAGCATTTTGAAATTATTTACCTACCCTTCAACAGAAAATGTTGAAATTGAACACTTGTGTAACCACCTAGAGTCAACAGTTGTTAAGATTTTGTTATTTTTACTTACTTGTAACTGCTTATATGTATGTGTGGTTGTGTGTGTATATGAGAACCATTGTAAACATCTTGACACTTCTAAATACTTCATGCATATTTTAAAATAAGGATATTTTTCTGTGTAATTACACTATTCTCACATGTAAGAAAATTAACTATCATTCCCTAATACCATCTAGTCCATAGTGCCTTAAAAATACTTTTATCACTGTTTTTTTGAACCACACTCTAATCAAAATTTTGTATGGTATTATGTTTCCTTATTTTCTTTTAATCTAGCTTTATCTCCCCACTTTCCCCACATAGCATTGATTTATTGATGTGACCAGGCCAGTTATCTTGCATGTAAAACTTTTCTGGTTTTGTCTGAATTTTTTCCTCATGGAATTGTTTAATTGGTTCGCTTAACTTGTATTACTGTAAACTGAAGTTCGGTCTGAAAACTTGATTATATTAAGATTGAACACTTGGTAAGCATATACTTCATAGATGATGCTGAGGCCATCAGGAGACCCATAGTTCCAAGTAATAGCAACTTTGTATATGTGATTAAAGTGGTAATCACTAGATCAAATAGGTTCAGTAAACCTATTATTTTGAGAGAATTAGCTGAGTGGATTTTTTGACATTCCACAGTCCTCGCTTTGCTAGAGTGAACCTGAGTTGATCATGGTATCATTATTTGTGAATTGGCTCGTTGTTATATGTTTGTGTGTGTGTCTGTATGTATTCTTTATCAGGTTTGAGTGTCATTTACTTTATAAAGTAGTTCAGAACTTTTCCTTCTTTTTTTTCTTGATCTGGATTAGTTTAAGTAGCAATGAGTTTTCAGACCTTTGAGTATTTGGCCCATGTAAAATCTGGGCGTGGTGACTCTTCTGGGGGTGGTAGTTCTTAGAAAGTTATCAGTTTCCTCTATGGAATTGATCTATTTAAACTTTGAGCTCACTCAATAGAGAGGTTCAGTAACTTTCTCTAACAGCTAGAAAGTTCTGTCTGTTTCCCAGAAAGTATCTATTTTATAAGGATTCTTATATTAACATGGAGTTGTACAGAGTAGTCTTACAATTTGATTGAATTTTGTTTTCAGTGGTGACTTTTCAACGTATTTATTTTGTGTGATTGTGCCATTTCCCTTTTTTAATTAAGTTAGGTAGTAATTTTGTTGATTATTTTTTTCTTTTTTCCAACAAGTCATCATATTTATTAGTTCTGTTTTTTGGTTTCCTAATTCTTGTTTTTATTGTTTTTTCCCCCTTCCTTCTACTTTCTTTTGATTAATTTGCTTTTCTTTTAGAAGCCTTTTAATTTGCTACTTATTTCTTTTCATTCTTTAAGTTTTATTTATTTTTTATTTTATTTTATTAAAAAAATTTTTTTTTTTTTTTAGATTTTATTTATTTATTCATGAGAGACAGAGAGAGAGAGAGAGAGGCAGAGACATAGGCAGAAGGAGAAGCAGGCTCCATGCAGGGAACCTGACGTGGGACTGGATCCCGGGACTCCAGGATCACATCCTGGACTGAAGGTGGTGCTAAACCGCTGAGCCACCAGGGCTGCCCTATTTTTTTAAAGATTTTATTTATTTATTCATGAGAGACACAGAGAGAGAGGCAGAGACACATAGGCAGAGAGAGAAGGCAGAGAGAGAAGCAGGTTCCACATAGGGAGCCTGATGTGGGACTCAATCCTGGGACTCCAGGACCACATCCTGGGCCAAAGGCAGGCACTAAACCGCTGAGCCATCCCGGGATCCCAAGTTTTATTGATATAAGTATTTGAGGCAGAATTTTCTTTTGGTAAGTGCTTTATTTATATATGTTCTGATATGTAGTACTTTCATTATCATCATTTTTGAGAAATTCTGCAATTTTAGTTTCTATTTCTCTTTTTTTTTTTTTTTTAATATTTTATTTATTCATGAGAGACACAGAGAGAGAGAGGGAGACACAGGCAGAGGGAGAAAGGATCCAGGATCCAGGATCTCCAGGATCACACCCTGGGCCGAAGGCAGGCGCCAAACCACTGAGCCACCCAGGCTGCCCTCTATTTCTCTTTTAATATAAGAATTATTTAGTAGAGAAAAATGGAATGGCCCCTTTGTTATTAATTTCCAGTTTTATTGCATTCTTATCTGAGAATGTTATTCATTGTTTTTTCTCTGTATGAAACTTAGTTTTCCTTGTGGCTGAATTTATGCTCGATTTTTGTGACTTTTATGAACATTTGAAAAAGAAGTACATTGACTTTTATTGGTAGTTCAAAGTTGGGCAAATAGCCATAAGATCTATGCTATTGAATATGGTTTTAGGTTGTATCTTTAATTTGAGGTACAGTTTCTAGCATTAAAATGTAGGTCTTTATTTCATTTAATGTATTTTGGCTTGAGTTCCAAATTTTTAGTTATCTTTCTTTATTTTTGCTTGCATTTGCCTAGTATGTCTTCATCTTCCTGAAATAGTTGATATATCTCCCCCACATGCCACATAAACTTTGGTTATACTTGGAGAGCCAATCTGAAAAAAAAATCATTTTATTTTAATATGTAAGTTAATATGTAAGTTTATTTTAATATGTAAATTAAGTCCATATATTTATTTATACAACTGATATATTTGGTTTAGTTCTACCGTATTATTTTGTGTTATGTTTGTCACTGTGTGGTCTGGTGTATTATTTTTTTTTTTTACTTTTAACTTTGACATTATTATAGAAAATCACACAAATAATACATAGAGTCACTTGGAACCATAACCTAGTTTCCCCCCAATGATATCATTGCATCTTATGTAACTATTGTATAATATAAAACCAGGAAATTGACATTATTGTCAGCTAAACTAAAGCCCTTAATTATAGTCAACAGTTTTTACATTGATATGTTTTGGCCATTTCAGTATTATGCAGAAAATTTCACTGTCCTAAGAATCCTCTGTGCTTGGCTATTCATCCTCCCGCCCCTCCCAACCCTTGTTAACTTACTCATTTTTTTACTGTCTTATGGTTTTACCTTTGTCAGATTGTCATATAGTTAAAATCATACAGTATGTAAGCTTTTCAGATTGGCTTCTATTACTTAGTAATATGCCTTTAAGTTTTGTCTATGCCTTTACATGGCTTGATAGATTATTTCTTTTTAGTGCTGAATAATATATATTCCACTGTCTGGATGCACCACAGGCTGCCCTACTGGAGGACATCTTGGTTATTTCCAAGTTTTGACAATTAGGAGTATCCATGCATGGGTTTTTGTGTAGCTATGTTTTCAGCCCCTTTGGGTAATTCCCAAGGGGTATGATTGCTGTATCATATGTTAAGAGTATGTTAAATTTCATAAGAAAACATCAAACGGTTAACCTAAGTGGCTATACAAGTTTGCATACCCTCCAGCAATGAATGAGAATTCCTGGGGGTCCACATTGTTGCCAGCATTTTGTGTTGTCAGTGTTCTGCATTCTGGCCATTCTAATAGGTGTGTGGTAAGATCTCATTGTTTTAATTTACATTTTCTTGATGGTATATGTTGTAGGGCATTTCTTAACGTGCTTTTTTATTTTAATCTGCAGATGTCTTTATAATGATTTTTTATAGACAACATATAGTTGGGTCGTGTTTTTTGATCAACTCTGACAGTCTCTGTGCGTTAATTGGTATAGTTAGACTATTGACATTCAAAGTAATTATTGAGGGCAGCCCCAGTGGTTTAGCAGTTTAGCGCTGCCTTTAGCCCTGGGTGTGATCCTGGATTGAGTCTCACGTCGGGCTCCCTGCATGGAGCCTGCTTCTCCCTCTGTCTGTCTGTCTGTCTCTCTCTCTCTGTGTCTCCATGAATAAATAAATAAAACTTTTAAAAAATGATTATGGATATATTTGGAATAATGTCTACTACATTCATTACTGTTTTCTCTTTGTTCCCTTGTTCTTTGTTTTGATTTGGTACTACTCTTATTCTGCTTTTTGTGGTTTTAACTGAACATTTTAGGTGGTTCCATTTTTCTCTTCTTAGTATATCAGTTATACTTTTTTTTTTAGCTTTTTTTTTTTTAGTGATTGCCCTAGTTTTGTAATATACATTTACAAGTAATCCTAGTTTACTTTCAGTTAATACTATACCCCTTCATAGGTAGTGAATATACCTTAGGATAAGAATGTCATCCTAATTCCTTCTTCCTGTCCCTTATATCATTGCTGTCATTCACTTACATATAAGTATGCATGACACCCCCCTATATATATACAATAGCACATTCAATCAATTAGGTGGTTGCTTGTATTATATCATTACATTATTATTTTGCATGAACTGTTATCTGTTAGAACACTTAAGAATAAGAAAAACAAAAATTTTTATTTACCTTCATTTATTTTTACTTTAATGTTCTTTTCTTTATGTAGATGAGATTCTGATCTGTATTATTTTCTTTCTCTTTAGAGAACATTTAACATTTCTTGCAGAGCAGGTCCACTGGCAACAAATATTCTCAGTTTTTGTTTGGTAAAGTCTTTATGTGTCCTTCACTTTTGAAGGATGATTTCTCAGGGTACAGAATTCTAATTTGGTGCGGGTTTTTTCCTCTCAACACTAAATATTTCGCTCCACTCCCTTGTTTGCATGGTTTCTCAGAAGTTGGATACAATTATCTTTGTTCCTTTATAGGTAAGGTGTTCCTTTATAGGTAAGGTTCCTTTATTTTCCTCTGGCTTCTTTCTCAGTTTTTCTTTATGTTTGATTTTCTATAGGGTTAAAAAAAATTTTTTTTTTACATTTGTTAAAAGATTTTATTTGTTTCAAAGAGAGAGAGAGAGCGCGAGCAAACACACACAAGCAGGGGGAGGGGAAGAGGGACAAGGAGACCTCCAGCTGAGCAGGGAGCCAGAGCTGGATGCAAATGCAGTGCTTGATCCCAGGACCCTGAAATTATTACCTGAGCCAAAGGCAGATACTTAACTGACTGAGCTACTCAGGAGCCCCTGATTTTCTATAGTTTTTTTTTTTTTTTTTTTAAATTTTTTATTTATTTATGATAGTCACAGAGAGAGAGAGAGAGAGAGAGAGAGAGAGAGGCAGAGACACAGGCAGAGGGAGAAGCAGGCTCCATGCACTGGGAGCCCGACGTGGGATTCGATCCCGGGTCTCCAGGATCGCGCCCTGGGCCAAAGGCAGGCGCCAAACCGCTGCGCCACCCAGGGATCCCTGATTTTCTATAGTTTTAATAAAATATTCCTAGGTGTCACTTTTTGTTCTTGTTTTTGGCATTTATCCTGTTTGGTGTTTTCTGAGCTTTTTTGATTTGTGGTTCAGTGTTTGACATTAATTTAGGAAAATTCTCAGTCATGATTGTTTTAAATATTTCTTCTGTTCATTTTTCTCTTTTAGCTGTTCCCATTATGTGTATGTTATACCTTTTGTAGTTATTGCACACAGGCCTTGAATATTCTAATTGTTTTTTCTTTCCAGTCTTTGTTCTTTTTGTTTACAGTTTTCAAGGATTCTAGAAATATATCCTCTCGCTCAGAGCTTCTTTCCTCAGCTGTGACCAGTTTACTAGTGATTACATCAAAGGCATTCTTCATTTCTGCTGTAGTTCCTTTTCTTTGTGGTTCTTAGGATTTTCATCTCTGTTTATCTTGATCATCTGTTCCCATAGGCTATCAACTTTATCCAGTAGAGTTCTTAGCATATTAATCATTGCTTTAATTTTAAATTCCTGGTCTGATAATTCCAACATCTCTGCTGTGTCTCCTTATGATGCTTGCTCTGTCTCTTCAAATTGTGTTTTTTTTTTTTTTTTTTAAAGATTTTATTTATTTATTCATGATAGTCACAGAGAGAGAGAGAGAGAGAGGCAGAGACACAGGCAGAGGGAGAAGCGGGCTCCATGCACCGGGAGCCCGACGTGGGATTTGATCCCGGGTCTCCAGGATCGCGCCCTGGGCCAAAGGCAGGCGCCAAACCGCTGCGCCACCCAGGGATCCCTCAAATTGTGTTTTTTGCATTTTGATGTGCCTTGTAATTCTTTTTTAAGATTTTAATTTTTATTTATTCACGAGACACACACACACACACACACACACACACACACACACACAAACACACAGAGGCAGAGACACAGGCAGAGGGAGAAGCAGGCTCCATGCAGGGAGCTTGATGCGGGACTCGATCCAGGGAATCCAGCATCATGCCCTGGGCCGAAGGCAGGAGCTAAGCTGTGAGCTACCCAGGGATCCCCAGTTCATACTTTTTTAATAAAATCAGTAGTAGGGATCCCTGGGTGGCGCAGCGGTTTGGCGCCTGCCTTTGGCCCAGGGCGCGGTCCTGGAGACCCGGGATCGAATCCCACGTCGGGCTCCCGGTGCATGGAGCCTGCTTCTCCCTCTGCCTGTGTCTCTGCCTCTCTCTCTCTCTCTCTCTCACTGTGTGCCTATCATAAATAAATAAAAGTTTAAAAAAAAAATAAATAAAATAAAATCAGTAGTAGATTGGAAGATGCAGAATATGGAAATGAGCAGTGTTTTATTTCTCCTTCTTCAAATTAGCAAGTAATGGTTGTTCTAATTAAATCTCTAAAACTTTATTTAATAGTGAAATCTTTACTCAGAGATTATAGATTTCATACTCAATTGTGTAATCAGTTTTTCCAAAGCATTTAATGAGGTAAGAACATATAGTGTAGTGATGCACATATACATGTATGTATAATGAACATATATAGATACAGAAGTATAAGTAGAGATCTAGCTATCTTCATACGTATGTCTTCATCTACACTGGTTTTACTTTCCTTCCTTCCTGCTGCTTTTTTTCTCCAACCCATCCATCCATCCATCCTTCCAACCATCCGTCTTTCCCAGTCTCCCTTTGCTCCTTTTACAGAATTAGGCATGCTGTGCCAGCTCGTTCCTGACACTTTGTAAGAGGGTAATTTACTTAAATCTTAATCATATCACTATGGGATTCTGAGAAAACTTTGAAGTTGTTTCCAGGGTTGCTTAAAAAATTTGTGCCACAAAGAACTGTGATCATAGTAACTCAGCAGGTAGCGTTGTAACATCTACTTTATCCTTAGGTGGGCTGTTAAGAACTAGTCTTCTCTTTCTTTTTCTAGGAAGTATTTTGTTTGTGGTTCAGAAAGTTGTTCTGATGGATTTTGTTTTGTAGAATTGCTATGGAATTTGCTTTGATATTTAGTATTAGTTTAGATAAGTTAAAATTGTGGGGTGCTCAAACATGGGCATGGATTTAAATATCAAAAATTGCATATTTATTCTAAGCATATTCATGGGTTGAATTGGTAAATTATACTGTTGTGTTTATGAAACTTCCAGGCAGATGTGACCAAAATGAATGAACTCTGATATGTGAATAAAATACCATGAATTTGGTTTTATAAGTTCTTGACATCTTCATGTTTCAGTATTTTGTTCTCATCACAGGAAAAAAATTTAAATTACCTCATAGTCTTCTGAAAAGTTTACTCTGTATTATCTGCTGTATATAATAGTTTATGATAGTAAACTCTTGCTCTTACTTTATCTGTTCCTGAACTTTAAGGCAGTAGTTTTATAGTGTTCTTAGACATTCTGGCAGATGAATATTTATTCCATTATGAAAGACTTTCTGAGATGATTAAATAGCATCTCTTAGTAAGCCATTACAGTTGATAGGAACTTCCACTTTTTCTTTAATTTGTAATCCCCCCTTTTCATAGAATACCAAAAACGTATATTTTTGTACAATATATATATTTATAAGAGAGAAAGAGGACGTGGGGGAGAAAGGGAGGGAGAAAGAATATATAAACATTTAGAATTTAAATATATAAACATTTAAGTTATACCATGCCTGCTATACTCTCTAATAACCTTAGTTATGAAATATGGTATATACAATATCATTCAACAGTTTCAGAATGTTAGCCAAAGAATATATCTACTAAGGTTTCCAGAAAAAGAAAAAGACCATTACTGTCCATCTAATCAGATACAATAATGTTGTTAGAAGATAATGAAATTTAGACTTTCAGCAGACTGTGAGGATACCTTTTAATCTCCCGAAGTGTCAGGAAAATTTAATAATTTTAATGTTTTCCTTTGGGAAGAATGATACTCTTATTACATAGAGTGCTTAAACAGTGGTTCTTACTACTTTTTAAAGTAGTACCCCTTGCTGTGCACACCCCCTTAAATTTTGCCTGCAAGTTGAAGAACTTCACCCCTTCTTGTATCCAAAAAAAAGGAAAAAGTGTATTTGCGATTCACTGAGCTCCACCCATCTCCCTATCCAGTGATTTCCAAAAGAACCCGAGTATTTGTGTATCATCATCTCCTGTGACCTTTAAAAAGTTATTCTTCTTGGCCCTAGTCCTTCTTAGTTTAGCCTGGGCCACCTTTTGTTCTTACTGGCACCTCTCCTTCCCCATCACTATTGTCATCTGGTGTCCAGGGAGAATTTATTCCACTAAGAAGGGAGCAACCTGTTTGTCTTCAGATCTTGGCTAGCATATAGTCAAATGATAAATAATAAAATGGCATTTGATTGAGTTACCGGTTTCTTGTGATACAGAACATATCTGGAGAAGTGGTAAACTAAATCAATATTCTGATATTCTGCACCTCCCAAATTGACATTAGAGCTGAAGTTGAAGACACCACACCAGGGAAACCTACAAAAAGAGTCTGCTGTATAATACAGCATATTGTGTTCTTCACAGATACTGTCTTTTAATTCGTGAGGCTATTAGTTCTGGGTTGGAATTCAGGTAAAGCTAGGAAAGAGGCGTTCTTCCTCATTATTTAAGAACAATAATTTGAAACTTGAGACCAGGATAGGTTGTAATTTAATAACAATACATCCTCTGCTTTTTCTCAGTAGTAAGAGTATGTCAGGGCTTTACTCATTCTTGAAGCGCAGAAGCCCGTTAGGTTACTGTATTAAACAAGTCATTGCAGAATTTAAAGGTAAGTTAGTAATAGACAGTTTTTCTGCCATAGAAGCAGTATTTTGGAAAGAACATGAAACTGACTCCTAACTCATACTTGTCTTTGTGATATTTGTATTTGTAAGGAAACCACTTTTCTGTTTCTTGGTTTTTAGTAAAGGATAATAGTATCTACATTACACATCACAGGACTATTGAGGATAAAATCTGATTTCAAATATTTATAATACCTTGTAGATTGTTTTATGCAAATGTAAATAATCTAATCACATCTTTGTTGGCTAATAAATTGCTATCACTAATTTTCCCTCCTGTCTAATGGCTATCTTTTGTGATTATGTTTCTGTATGTCTCTAATATATTCCTTTTTATAGGGCTGGGTTCCTAGTAACACTTTGTCTAGTAATTCAATATTTATTTAATGCCTATTAGATACCAGATACTATTGGGGGTATGTGAAAATGTGAAGGTAAACAAAATAATCTTTGGTAGTTAAAGATAAACAGTTACATTATCAGGTAGATAATTTGTTGAATTTTAGAGATGGAAATAGATTAGTGGAACAAATACAGTAGTTCACTTCATAAGGAAATGTATCATTGGGTACTACCACTGAAATTGCAGAGACACTTTTGGTTTTGTAATTAAGTGTATTGTTTTCTTTCTTCATACCAGCTTTTGGTAAGAATAGGTATCACTTAAGAAGGATTTAACTTTCTTTGTATGTGTGACTCTTGGATACAGATATTACTCTAACTTTTCTATAACTTACTTAAAATAAGTACTATTAGAGCATTGATTTAGAATTTGGTAGGAATTAATAAGATCGGTAAAGATTAGTTAAGAACAATTTCAATTCATTTATACAAATCATAGACAAGAAAGCTAAAAGATCATCTTATTAGTGATTTTTAAAATCTTTTTTAGATGAGCAATAGAATTTTCTTGTTTTGCTGGGAACATTAGGACCTGCTGAGCAGGGTCATTGCCTGCGGGCTTTGGTTCCATGGGTTTGTCTAGACCTCCTTCCCCTCTTCAACCAGAGTAGGTCCAATGTTATGTTTATATGTTGGTGATAAATGTATGTTTTTTTCCTTTAATTGTTTTTTATGTTTAAAGATGTAAGTTAGGTAACCAGTCTTGTTCCCTCATTCTTATGACAAAATTAAATTACAGAGAATCAGAGAATTAAAGTTAAATGAAACCCTGATTTTCAAACTTTAGTTGTTCAGTTAAATCATACTGCCTCCATGTGGCTTTAATGATATTAGAAATTTATTAAGCCATTTTAAATAGTGAACAATCAAGATTATGTGTGACTGGATTTTGACTTCAAGATTTTATTGACAATGTTAATGTTAAGACTGTGGCATGCAATTTAAATGAACTTGATTTGATATTGGTACTTGTTTTATTTACAGTTTTTTTTAAGTACTAAAAATGTTCAATGTTGAAACTCCAAATAAGTTTTTATAATTTTCAGTTTATTTTGACTCTGCCCTTAAACTCTTAAAACATTAAAGACCTCTTTCCTAAAGAATGGGTTGTGCTTCATTCATGGTCTTACATGCAGTATAAGTTAAATAAAGTGATTACGGGCATAAAATTATCCTTTGAGTTTCTACCTTAATTCTCACTTAATAAGTTTGATTAATTTGCAATTTTTCTGTAAAGTGAATGTTTATTGAACTTTCATTTGTCCTTTGGCATTAGAAAATTCACTTAGTGCCTAACTTCTCACTTAACAATGAAATTACAACCAAGGTGATTTAGTATGATTTGTAAGGACATCTAATGAACTGTTGTGTTATGTGTGAAATAAATAGAAGACCTGATTTTTTTGCAATTAAATGTGCATTGTTTTGGCCTTGACATTTTGACAAGATGAATTCTTTAGATTTTTTAAATTAAATATAGAATTCTCTAGTGTAAATGTAGACCAATAGCAAATTATACTCCTCTTCCTCTGAATATATAACAATAAGAAAATAGTAATTTTTAAAGTAAGGCTATAATGGACACGTGACATTATAATATTCTCAAGTGTACAACATAATCATTCGTTAATGGTATATATTATGAAATGATCACTACAGTAATCTTAGTTAACAATTACAAGGCAATAGTAATTTTGCATGGTTTTAATTAATGACCACTAAATAGAATGTTTAATGACCACTGAACAGAATGACTTGTGGAATCTATTTAGATCCAGTTGTTAAGGTACTGAAAACTTAGTTCAGTGTAATCTGCCATTTTTCTCAACTACTCCTGATAATTGTTTTGATTTCTAAAAAAATGATAAAGTGATTAGTAAATCAAATTGATTATTAATCTCACTCTGTCTCTTTTTTTAAAAATTATTTGCAGGAGAGGGCTGCTCACAATTTATATGGCCAATTTGGTAAGTAATTCCTTTTTGTTGTTGTTGCTTTTGAAGTTTTCCTGTGGGCTTTTTTATCTTTCTTTTTAAAATCAAGTTCCCTTAAAAAAAAAAAAAAAAAAAAGAAAGGAAAGCTACTTAAATTTCAGAATATCTTGTGTCTGTTTTGAAGGATAGTCTTAAATATTTAAAAGAACCTTGTTGCCATCTAGTTTATTCCTGTCGTATATAACTTAGTTCCATTTGTTTCAGGAGGAATAAGGGCACATTGCCTTGCTTCTATTGCCATTTCTTATAGGAAAATGATTTAAGGATGAGCTTTTGTGATGTCGTTATTCTTGAACATCAAAACAGCATTGATCCTATCTCCAAATACTGAGTATATTTAGTAACATATTAGCTGGGCTTCTAAATTACTAAGTTTATAGGAATGAAATCTATGGTAATATATAATGGTAAATATATAATATGGTAAATATATAATCAAGATTATATAATTATATAATTTTCAATTCCAAGTTCATTATTTAAAAATGTATTTATATGAAAATCTTTGAAAGTTGATAAGCAACATTAAAAAATTCAACTAAAAAAATTATTAGTCTTGAATTTTCTGACAAGGGAATAGAGTTCAGAATGCTACTTAGAGTGCTACTTATAGCAACTCATTTCAATTATAAAATATTTAATTTTTGCTCTGCTTTTAACCATATGTCCGTTACTGTGCTATCTGCTGATACATAAGATGGAGGTAGTACTTATACTTACAGAGTTTGCTGCTAGTGAAGAAGTCACAGTAGAAATAATAATGCTTGAAAGGGACTAGAATATAAATTATAGCATGCTGTGAGAATCATGATAGAGTATCAAACTATTCTGGGTGCTGCTCTTCGTTCTCATTTTTCAAAAAACTTAAAAATATTTCTGCATACTAGAATGGATTTGAGTTTTAATGTTTTTTTCTTTTCCCCTTTAACCATGCACATGCTTTTCTATACTACCATATGGTGTATACTTTAATATCCAAATACTATCTGTATTTATATGCTTATCTTTAAATTCTAAGTCAAGTTTCACAACCTTTTTTTGGTGTGTTGCCTGGTTAGATTAATTCCTGGAGAGATGATCTTTGACTTTGTTTGCTATAATCAATGTTGGAGATTGCCCTTAAAATATTGTATTTTTTAAGAATAAGCCTTTATTGAAGGAATCATATACATATCCAATGCAGCTGTAAGAAATAATAGAGGGATCTCATATACACTCTACTCAGTTTCCTCTAGCAGTAAGATCTTATAAAACTATAGTAGTAACAAAATTATGTTGATATTTACTGTAGTCAAGACGAAGAACCTTTCTTTCCTTTACAACAAGAATCAAAACTTAATTTTGATCTTTTATTAAGGATTTTTTAAAATCATTAACTGCAAAATTTTAATGAGATCAAAGGCCTTTTAAACATAGATTTTGACTATGTTGAAAGGAAAGTGAATTTGTACATAATATATTCTGGATACCAGTGGTAATCTAGTAAGCTTAATTCTCTTTATCTAAACAGAGCCTTTTATTTATACTATTACTATACAAGTACTTCTGTAATAGGAGAGTAGTTGGTGCAGAGTAGGTAAAGATTTAAATATTTTCAGAGAGACCGAGTTTAGTCTTAAGAAATAACTTCTGTAACTTGATTAGTATTGCTTACTAGACTAAGTTAAAATTGTTGGTTTATAGTATCAACAACAATATTTCTAAATGTTAGGAGGTTTTATTTCAAAATTATTTATTGTATTTAGGTATCGTATTTCTGATTTAGAAATTACAGAAAAGCAGAAAAAAGAAAGTAAAAAACATCTGTAATTTTACCATGTAGTCATTATTATCATTTTAGTGTTTCTTATTCCCTTCACTTTTCAGTGTACATACATAAAGACACAACATAGATGCAAATTCACACTACATTTTATATACCCTTGTTTAAAAATTGGGGACATATTCGTGACTATGCTGTCTAGTTTTTATTGCTCATGATATTAAAAATTATTTTTTGGAGGTTATGCTTCTACCTTTCTACTTCTTGTTATATCTTCGTAATTGTGGGTTGGTTTCATACATATACATATATACACACAGTCCCCCTCCCCCCCCCCCAAATGTTGGGAGACAATGAAATAAGAACTCTTTGATCAATAATAATGTCATCTTGTTATTTTTGGCTGTGATAGTTACCCATTTCTTAGTTATTTTGATCAGAAAATTTCAAAGGCATTAACATGCCTTTGAAAGGAGTTACAAGATAGAATATGCAGAACTGGTTTCATATTACCTTTATTATTTTTGTCTTTATTTTTATTAATAAATATTTGTTGCATGCACTGTGCTTTGCTAGGTATTGGGACACAAATGATAAACTATCATTCTGTCCTAGAAATGAATGTAATTGAGGGTACAGGTATCCTTAGATCTGGATTTAAAATAAAGAGGTAATTAATAGTCCAAGATAGTGCATTCATGTCCACTATGTGATAAGCCAATACAGTCCTTAGAACCTTAGGAAAGAGGGATCCCTGGGTGGCGCAGCAGTTTGGCGCCTGCCTTTGGCCCAGGGCGCGATCCTAGAGACCCGGGATCGAATCCCACGTCGGGCTCCCGGTGCATGGAGCCTGCTTCTCCCTCTGCCTGTGTCTCTGCCTCTCTCTCTCTCTCAGTGACTATCATAAATAAAAAAAAAAAAAAAAAAAGAAAAGCATTAAAAAAAAAAGAACCTTAGGAAAGAAAGTTAGCTTTGGGCAGAAGCAATCAGAAGGTTTCATAAATTACATGGGACTTGAACCTTGAAGCAAGGAGGGGACTCAGAGGTAGCTCCATCTTAGAGACATGTCACTGGTGACCACAGGACAAAATTCTTGCCTTTCCAAGAATTGGCAAGTTGGGGTCAAGGTTTACAAACAAACAAAAAAAAGGATAAGAACCATTGAACATCTACTGTGTTAGACACTGTGAGTGAAATTGTAGTCGTTAAAATAAGCAAGGCATATAATTTCTGCTTCTAGGGGACCTTCTACTTTACTGGGGAGAGAAGTATGTAAACCAATGGAAATAAACTTCATCTCTGTTTTTTTTTTACTGATAGTTGTCTCAAAACAGAAAACAGTATAGTGTTTGTACTATGCAATTCTGAGTATACATTTTGCTAGTTGTGTTTGTGTTAGAGTTGTTGGGAACAGGTGGAGAGCAACATACTCTAAATAAAGGGCAGCTCTATTAGTGCTTTTGTTATTATCAAAAGATCTTTTCTGGTCTCCCTTATAGTTACTCTTATTACTCATGATAATCTGTCAGTAAGCCCTGGCAAGTCTCAGTATTAGATCAGTGGTTTATAGCCTTAATGATTAACTAGCAGTTTTAATAATTATAAACTTAAGGCAATTGAACTACTACCTTTCTGGAAATGTTTTCTTGTTATGTGTTTGCTAGCATATTTTGGAAGGAAAAGTGTACAATTTAAAAAATAGTATAGGTTTTTAACTTTTTAGAATTAATAGAGAATTAGTTGTCAAAGGGCAAAATATATAAAAGGTATAGACAAAGTATAAAATGAGGAATTAAATGTTTTCTCTGGCTTCTGCCCACGATATGGCTCTGAAATGATGGGAATGTTTTCTTGGGGCTAATATACTAGAACCAATTACCTACAAGAATGCCAGCTGCTTAGATTCAACTTTGTCACAGTCTTATTGAAAAGAGAAGATACAAAATTTTGCATTGATATGATTTGCCTTTATTATGTTTGTTGTGGCAATGACAGGGTCCCAGTCTTTCAAAATTCATCATATTCTACTAGCAATTATTTAAAATGTGATGTTAAGTGTAGTTCATTTATGTTTAGTTTAATTAAAAGTCATTACATCTAAAAATCTATATAGGTTCCTTTGAAAACTTTTTTCAGCAATTTCATTTATGCAACCGAGCATTCAACAATGCATGTGTTTTAAAATCGTAAATATATATTTAGTAGGCCTGCTTCTAGCATTTGTGTTTTAATTTTAAACATGCAGTGTCTTTGATTAAAACATCTGTATTTGATTTTTTAAACATAAGGTTTGAAAATGTTGATTCATATGTTTTCTTATAAGGCCACTGCAATTTAATTATATTTAGCAGCTATTTAATACGTATCAGTACTGTGCTAGGCATATAAGAATACAAAAGAAATACGAAATGGATTGTAAACTAGTTGGAGAAATTTGACAGATGAACTTGAAAGAAATAAACTGAAAATATTTTATTCAAAAAACATTTATAAACACCCTTTCTCAAATTGCTCCTCTAAGCCTTCCCTCTGCAACATAGGACATCAACAATCCATCCAGTTCTCAGGCCAGAAACTTAGAGTTTTCTACTCTTTTCTTCTCTATACTCTTAGTTCAGCCCATTAGGAAATCTTATTCTACTTCTAAGGTATATTCTGGATCTTACAGTGACTTACTACCTCCATGATTTTAACCGTAGTCTGAGCCCTAACATTTCTTGCCTGAGCTACTTTAATAGCCTCACTGTTTTACATCTTTCTGCTCTTGTCTTCCTGTAGTCTGTCTTCCACATCAGTAGTCAGCCATTGGAAATACAGATTACAGCATGTTGATCTGCTTGAGACATGGAAAAACCTTCCCTTTCCACTATATACCAAATAAAATTCAAATGCCTTACCGTGGCTTCAAGTTCTGACTTCTACTTTTTCTTCTCATTCTTTCCACTGGCTTTTTTTCCTGTCTAACACTTGAAACTTGTTTTTTTATAGACTTAGCATTTTCTTTTCTTTTCTTTTCTTTTCTTTTCTTTTCTTTTCTTTTCTTTTCTTTTCCTTTTCCTTTTCCTTTTCCTTTTCCTTTTTTCTTTTCTTTTCTTTCTTTTCTTTTCTTTCTTTTCTTTCCTTTCCTTTTCTTTTCTTTTCTTTTCTTTTTCTTTTCTTTCTTTTCTTTTTTTAAAAGATTTTATTTATTTATTCATGAGAGACACAGAGAGAGGCAGAGACATAGGCAGACTCCCTGTGGGGAGCCCTATGCGGGACTGGATCACAAGGCCCTGGGATCACGACCTGAGCGAAAAGCAGATGCTCAACCACTGAGCCACCCAGGTGCCTCAGGATTTGATTTTCTTTTTGCTTGGAAATCTGTTTCCCCAAATTTCTTGGCTAGCATCTCCTTCTTATATAGTTGACTCATTGTCACCTGCTGAGAGAGCCCTTTCTTATTATCAGAGTTAAACAATTTACCCTTCTCTCTCTATTCTCTAACTCATAATCCTGTCTTTTGTTCTCTAACTGGTAATCCTTTTTTTTTTTTGTGTGGCATTTATAAATACTGAAATTGTTTTGTTGTTTTTTTCCTCCTCACTGTGTGTAAGCTGCTTAAGGGCAAGGACAGGCTCTTACTTGTTCACTGACGTGTCTCTAGTACCTACAAATTGTGCTTATTAGCATATAGTATATGCTCAATAAATAATTTTTTTTTTTTTAGATTTATTTATTTATTCATTCAGAGAGAGCGAAGAGAGAGGCAGAGACACAGGCAGAGGGAGAAGCAGGCTCCATGCAGGAAGCCCGATGTGGGACTCGATCCTGGGTCTCCAGGATCACACCCCGGGCTGCAGGCAGCGCTAAACCGCTGTGCCACCTGGGCTGCCCTCAATAAATAATTATTGAATGAATGTATATTGGGAGCAAGTACTATTAAAAATGGCAAAGATGAAAGAGAATGATCTTTATATCTCTTCTTATTTTGTCCTTCCATTAGCCCTAAGACCCTCCTTTAAGCCAACCAAATGATCTCATTTTCCTACAGGAAATAAACCGAGGAGTAAGTGGATCTGTCCTTAGCTGAATTCCTGAACTAGTACATTCTTCTGTTGGAATCCTTCTTAGAAGTACCAGAATTAGGGGTGATACCTCTTCTGGTTCTGACTCTGATTCTTTGAATTAAATCGAGGAGTGTATTTCTGGTACCTACAATAACATTAGGCAACATTGAACTCTTACTTTAATTTGTAGAAGGTGAGATACTTTGTTATTTGAGAAGAGGTTCCTTATAGTTGCCATCACTTTCTTGGTTACAAAGGTAGAATAGAGGGGGATTTTCCTGGAGACTATAGCCAACCTTGTGAGCACAAAAAGGGGCATTATTAATGACGCTCTCTTATTTTCTTTTATTGGATAATTTAAAACTATATTTTCAAGATATATCTGTATTGTTGTATTTACTTGACACCATATTTTCAAAACCTATGTGTGTTGTTTTATGTACTTCCAATGCATTGCTTCTGACTGCTGCATGGTATGTCAGAATATTCATCCTCTATGTATGTTCTATAATAGTTTTTTGAAGATATAAATCATATACCATAAAATTTACCCCTTTAAACTTTACAATCCAATGATTTTTAGTATGTTCACGAAATGTGTATTTATGGTCACTATCTAATTTTAGAATATTTCAGACACTACATTTTACTTGTTCATTCTTCTAGCAGTGGATATCCACATTGCTTCCAACTCCTCAACATCTCAGTGTGGTGATGAACATCTTTGTACATGACTGTTTTGTGGATTTTTCTGGTTGTGCATGGATATAATTTAAGAATATGGATTTTTAGGTCATGTACTTCCTGATAAAGGGACAGAATGGCTTAGAATGTGAGAAATACCATTATTCTAGTAGTTCATTTGGAGGTAGAATTCTTGTTACTTTAGGAGAGAGCTTTGTCTTGTGCTTTTTTGTCTTATTTTTCTATTTGAGTACTTTGATTAATTATCTTAGGGATTTTACTGTTGGAGGTTGAACTTTGAAACTATTAGGGACTTTGCTATAAATGGCTGGGAGTACTACTTCAAGGTCACTTAGATCAAAAGAGAAAAGAGTGTATTTCTCTTTGGGTATACCTGTCATCATAACTAGTCTTCATACAGCTTTGTTTTTTATTTGCTTGGTAAACATAATATAAAATATATACGATAAAATTGAAAGAGACAAATGCAAAGGAAAACTAATAAAAATAAGTAAATAAATCTAAAAGGGACAAAGGAAACCAATATATAAGAAAGGAAAATGCAAAATACAAAAACAACCCGTATAATAATCATTTGGCTTTCACTGACCTGTGAAGGGGGATATAGCTCCTCTTTGCTACTGGGTAGGCATGGTTTTAGCTGACATCCCCAGGTTGGGGTAGGGGAGTGAAGGCCTAGTTATCAGCTGGTGGGGATGAAAGTTTTGGTGTTTGGTACTCTCTGACTGTACTTGGTATTGGTATTCTCTCACTTGATACTTGGTATTCTCTGACTCTTCCTTATTGGGCGGGGGTGGGGGTAGAGTACCTTGTTAAAGCTTTATGAAGGTGGTTATTTGGTCATTGCCGTTGGGCCACAGGATTTTGTTTTTGTTTTTTTTTTTTGTTTT
This sequence comes from Canis lupus familiaris, assembly GCF_011100685.1. NCBI lineage: Eukaryota > Metazoa > Chordata > Mammalia > Carnivora > Canidae > Canis > Canis lupus. The sequence goes on along the minus strand of NC_049242.1, from coordinate 12,689,150 downwards.
CTTTTTTGTGGTGTTTGGTGGGAGTAGAGTGGTTAGTGTCCAAAAGTTTGTGTTTTGATAGGCTGCCCTTTTCTTGATTCTTTAGCAAGACAGAGTAGATTTTTTTTGTCTGTGCATGTTAGCATTTCTAGCTTGTCAGGCCTCTTCAGCTCCAAGAGTGAGATAATTAAGGCAAAAAGAAAATGTAGGTACTCACTACTATGTTATCCTTTGAATTGTAAGATCTATAGATGATCTGTTCTCTTCTTTTCAATTTTCAGTCTTTAATGTTTGTATCTAATGTCCAGGGTTTTTAGTTGTAATTAGTGGGAAGAATAAGGAAAAGGCATATACCTAATCTTTCCAGAAGCAGAAGTCCTTCTTCATATTTTTCTTTGGTAGTTAGAAATAATCAAGCACTTAAGAAAACAAGGCACCAAGATCAAGATCTGGCAGAAATAATAAACAACAAAACAGACCTGCAGAGACTATGTGTATTGGGATTATCTGAAAATGTTATAAAACTTGTGTTTACTATGTTTAAAATAAAAGATGATTTCTGATGCAGGCTCAATCGGAGTAACGGGGAACATATTTATTTACTCTTCTGCCTGAAACAACAAAAAAAGTGAAAAAAGAAACAACAGTTTCCAAAATATTGTACATTAAGCAGTGAAGAACAGTGACCCCTGAAGGATTGAAACCTGCAAGATGAGCCCTGTGATTGCTTTGGCTTACTACCTGGAAAGCATTTCTAGGCCATGAAGAAGGGATGTAAAACAGGCATAGCCTAACTGTGTCCCAGAGTTGACAAGATATAGCCAAGAGTCCAAGGAGACAAAGTGGCCACAGTTTGCAGGAGGAGAGGTGAGAGGTAGAGGGCTCCAGAGATATGCAGAGGATCCCAGCAAATAGGTGAGTTCTGATTGGTGCATGCATGTGAGGAATCTACTGAAGTTGGGGAAAAAACCAGCCAAACTCATTAGAGGGTAAAAGAAAATCCTCTGGAATCAGACAGGGCTAGAAATGGTTATTGTTCCCACCATTAAAGGTGGAGAATTTGATAATTTGCAAGGCATTGTGAAGAGTTAGAAGCATTAGAAGTCATTGAAGCATTAAAAGGATTTTACCTCAGGGTGGGGCAAAATTAGTCCTAGAGTAAATACTGCTCTGGGCCTGTCTACAACAATAACACCACCACCACCACCACCACCACAAACAAGACAAGAAAGAATCGGGCAGCCCCGGTGGCGCAGCGCTTTAGCGCCGCCTGCAGCCCAGGGCGTGATCCTGGAGACCCTGGATCGAGTCCCACGTTGGGCTCTCTGCATGGAGCCTGCTTCTCCCTCTGCCTGTGTCTCTGCCTCTCTCTCTCTGTGTCTCTATGAATAAATAAGTAAAATCTTAAAAAAAAAAAAAAAGACAAGAAAGAATCTATTTCCAAATGACTGTATCCCAAAATAAATTTAAGGAAAATTATGGGAAAACAAAAATAGACAATAATTAAGGTAAAAACCACAATGTCTAGCATAAATGAAAAATTAGCAGGCATGATAAGAATTCGGGAAATGTCCAATAATGATGAGAGAAATCAGTAATTTGAAACCAACTCAGAAGTGATACCTATTGTACAATTAATAGACAAGGACATCAAAACACTAGTTATTATTATATTCCATATAATCAAGAGGCTAGGAGAAATACTGAACATGTTAAGCAGATATGGAAGATATAAAAAAAGATCCAAATTAAACTTCTAGAGATGAAAGCTGTAACATCTGAGATGAAAAATTCACAGAATAGGATTAATGGCATATCAGACCTTGCAGAAAAGATTAGTGAACCTGAAGGGATAGCAATAAAACTATCCAAAAGAAACACCAAGAGAAAGTAAGAAATATGAACAGAGTATTAGTGATTTAGTAGGACAATTTGAATTGGCCCAAAATGCATACAAAAGTCTCTGAAAGAGAGAGGGAGGGAAGGTCAGTAAAAGTATTTGGAGAAATAATGGATGAAAGTGTCTCGTATTTGATGAAAACTAAACCATCATATTCAAGAAGCCTAATGAAACTCAAGCATCTGGGAACAGGAAGGAAACTAATCATAGTCAGCTAACCCAGTGATAGAGAAAAATATTGAAAGCATCCAAAGAAAAGAGAAACATTTTATACGGAGGAACAGAGATGATGACAGCAAATCTCTCATTGGGAGATGTTGCTTAATTCTCTTCTGGTCAAGAAGTATTCAGGAAGATGGTAACATTTGGAAATCTAGGTCTTATATACACAAAGACATGAAGATCACTGGAAATGGTAACTACATGGGTGAATATAAAACATACTTTTCATATATATATATCTTTAAAAGTATAATTATAAAAATAACAACAATGTAGGTTGTCAGGGTTATAGCATATGCAAAAGTAAAGTATAGCAACAGTAGTGAAACATTCAAGAAGAAAGAATGAAAGTGCAATGTAAGATTTTTATGCTATTTGGGTTATAATAGTCCTAAACATTTATGTGCCTAATAAGAAGTATTCAAAATAAATAAAGCAGAAATTGACATGGACAGAACTGCTATGAGAAATACACAAATTCACAATTATATTTGGAGCTTAACAACATTCTTCTCTTAATAATTGATAGTGTCAAAAGAAAATTAAGGATATAGAAGCCTTAAATAACACTATTAACTAACTTGATGTAGTTGACATTTTTAGAATTCTCTATCCAACAACAGAATGCACATTATTTTCAAGGGCCATTGAGATTGACCGTATTCTAGACTACAGAACAAGTCTCCAAGGATTCAAGTTATACAATTTGTTGTTTGGCCACAGTGTAATTACATTTAAAACAGTAAAAGATACTAGAAAAATCTCCAAATATTTAGAAAGAAAGGTGCTTCAGAAGATATCAGAAGAGAAACTAGAAAGTATTTTAATCTGAACAAAAAAGCAAGCAACATATCAAAATTTGTAGCATATATTTACTGCCTCCTAAGAGGGAATTTATAGCACTAAATGTTTATAAAAAGAGGAAAGGTCTTAAATAATTGACTTCAGTTTGTATTTTAAGAAACTAGAAAAGGAAGAGTAGTTAAGCCCAAAGAAAGCAGGAGTAAGGGAATAATAAATTAGTGTGGAAATAAGTTTTTCTATGAAAACCAAAGAAAAAACTAAATACACCCAAAGCCAGTTCTTTGAAAAATGAATAAAATTGATAAATCTCTAGCCAGACTGATCAGAAAAAGAAGAGAGAGTATACAAATTACTAATACCAGGAATGAGAGAAGTGATATCAACATACAGTATATAGGTATTAAAAGTTCACTACTATTGATAATTTGAGCAAGTTTAAGTCCATATATTTTATTTGACAACTTAGATGAAATGGTTACATTTCTTGAAAGATACAAACCATAAGAATTCACTCAAGAAGAAATAGATAACATGATCATCCATTTATTAAAGAAATTGGATTTGTAGTTAGAAACCATTTCCCAAAGAAAATGCTAGGCCTTGATAGCTTTGCTGGTGAGGTCTACTAAAATATTTAAAGGAGAAATAATGCCAGTTTTACTCAAACTGAAACTCCCTAGCCTTGACTCCTATGTAGCACCATCACTTGTGCTGGAACAGTGCTACTTTGGGAACACTTGGCATTCTTCAAACACCCTCAGACACCATTCTGATGTGGGAGTAAAAACAGAGCACTGAAATAGGGTTGAATGGGACTCCAGGTATCAGAAAGTTGAAGAGAAGTGATTACCTCCATAATCATTCAACATAATTATGTTGAGGCCAACATATTTAATTCTTTTTGAGTTGAAGTATAGTTGACATATAATGCTAAATTATTTTCAAGTGTACAACATAGTGATTTAACATTATGAAATGCTCACTATGATTAATTATATTACAGTATTATTGACTATATTCCCTATGCTGTTTTTTTTTTTTCATCCCTGTGACTTACTTATTTTATAACTGGAATTTTGTAACTCTTAATTTTTCACCTATTTTGCCTATCCTTTCCCTTAGGCAACAATCAATTTGTTCTCTATAAGTCTGCGTCTCTTTTTGTTGTTTGTTCATTTGTTTTGATTTTGAGAGTCTACATGTAAGTGAAATATGGTTCTTATCTTTTTCTGTCTGGCTTATTTCACTTAGCATAATCCTCTAGATGCATCCATATTGACACAAATGGCAAGATTTCATTCGTTTTTTTATGGCTTGAGTAATATTCCATTGTGTATGTATTCCACGCCTTCTTTATCCACTTAATCTATCAGTGAACACTTTAGTTGCTTCCATATCATGGCTGTTGTAAATAACATTGCAATAGACAGAGGTGCATGTATCTTTTCAAATTAGTATTTTCATTTTCTTCTAGGAAATACTCAGAAGTGGGATTAATGGATTATATGGTGTTTCTGTTTTTAGTTTCTTGAAGACCTCCATACTGTTTTTCAGGGTGGCTACATTGATTTACTTTCTTACTAACAGTACACAGGGGTTTTCTTTTCTCTATATCATTGCTGACACTTGCTACTTATCTTTTTGATTTGAGTCATTCTGACTAATATGAGGTGAGATCTTATTGTGGTTATGATTTGCATTTCTCTAATGATTAGAGATGTTGAGCATCTTTCATGTGTCTCATGGCCATTGGTATGTCTTCTTTGGAGAAATGCCTATTCAGGTCCTCTGCACATTTTAAAACTAGATTATTATTGTTATTTTTTGGTGTTGAGTTATGTGAGTTCTTTATATGTGTTGGGTGTTAACCCCTTTTGGATATATTATTAGCAGATATCTTCTATTCAGTAGGATGCCTTTTCATTTTGTTAATGGTTTCCTTCACTGTGCAAAAGCTTTTTATTTTGGTATAATCCCAGTTGTTTATTTTGCTTTTGTGCCCTTTGGCTGAGTAAACAGATCAGAAAAATATTCCGAAGGTTGGTGTCCAAGAGATTATTGCCTATGTTTTCTTTTAGGGATTTTATGGCTTTGGGTCTTACTTTTAGGGTTTTATTCCGTTTGAGTTTATTTTTGTGTATAAGGAAATGGTCCCGTTTCATTCTTTTGCATGTAGCTTTTCAATTTTCCCAACACTGTTTATGGAAGATACTGTCTTTTCCCCATTATATATTCTTGCCTCCTTTGTCATGGATTAATTCACCATATATGTGTGAGTTTCTTGGCTCTCAGTTCTCTTCTGTTGATCTATGTGTCTTCTTTTGTGCCAGTACCATACTGTTGTGATTACTCTAGGTTTGTAGTATATCTTGAAACCTAGGATTGTGATAACTCCTGCTTTGAATAAATAATCTTGAGATCTCAAGATTGCTTTGGCTTTTTGGGTCTTTTTTGGTTCCATACAGATTTTAGGATTTTTCATTCTAGTTATGTGAAAAATACTATTTGTATTTTGATAAGGGTTGCATTGGATCTGTGGGTTGCTTTGGGTAGTATAGACATTGTAATAGTATTAATTTTTCCAGTCCAGTCCAGTCCATGGTATATTTTTTCATTTATTTGTCTTGCCTTTACTTTCTTTCATCAGTGTTATATAGTTTTCAGAATAAATTTATTCGTAGGTATGTCATTCTCTTTGATCAGTCATAAGTGAGATTCTTTTCTTTATTTCTCTGCTATGTATAAACTGTACATCTGATTACTAGGAGTATATATTCAAATATATATATAAGGAACTCATACAACCAAATATAAAAAAATGTGATTAAAATTTGGCAGAGGACTTAAAAAGACATCATTCCAAGGAGGACATATAGTGGCCAACAGGTACCTAAAATAATGCTCAACATCCCTAATTGTGAGGGGAATGAAAATCAAAACCAGAGTTAGATATTACTTCCTGCCTGTTAGAATGGCCATTATCAAAAAGAAAAGAGATAAATGTTGTTGATGATGCGGAGAAAAGGGAACAGTTGTGCATTATTGGAAGGAATGTAAATTGGTACAACCACTGTGAAAAACAGTATGGTTGTTCCTCAAAAAATTAAAAACAGAGCTACCAAATGATCCAGCAATTGTACTTATATATACTTATATATCTGAAGGAAATGAAATAATTATCTTTAAGGTATTCATGTTCATTGCTCCTATGTTCAGTGCAGCATTATTGGCCAAAGCCATGATGTTTAAAGAATTTGTGTCTCTCAATGAATGAATGGATAAAGAAAATGTGTGGTGATAGACACACACACACACACACACACACACACAGGAATAATATTTGGTTGTAAAAGAAGGAAATCCTGAAATTTGGAATAACTGGGTCGGATATTGAGGGTGTTATTTAGTGAAATAAGTAGAATAAACAAAGATGAATACTACACGATTTCCCTTATATGTGGAAACTAAAAAAAGCAGATGATATATAGAGACAGAATACAGTGGTGGTTGCCATGAGCTGGGTTGGAGGTAGAGGAAATAAAGAGATGCTGGTCAGTGAGTACAAATTAGTAAATTCTGAGGATTTAGTGTATAGCATTGTGATTATAATTGACAATATTGTATTCTATACTTTAAAGTTGCCAAGAAAATATAAAATATAAAATATAAAATATAAAATATTCTCACCATTAAGGAAAAGTTAATCATGTTAGGTGATGGAGATTTTAACTAATGTTATTGTGGTAGTCATTTTGCAACATATACATGTATGAAGTTATCACATTGTACACCTTAAACTTAAAAAATATTGTATTTCTATTATATCTCAATAAAACTGGATGAAAAATAAATTTATCAGCATATTATGTAGATTTCTGCTGATAATCTACTTGAATACTAGATAAATAGGTAAAATATATTTTGAGTTGCTAGTGGAACAGCACTAGAAGTATTCACTTTTATGTCATCTTTCTTACTTTGCCTGTTTTTCTCTCCCTCTTCTTTTTTTTTTTTTTTTTTTTTTCTCTCCCTCTTCTTGATTTTGTTTTTATTTTTACTCATGTGTGCATGCTTATGGGTAGGGAGTTAACAGTATCAATGTCACTACTGTTAGTATAATATAAAATATTTACTAATCTCTGTTAGATTAACATTTCATTTTCCTTGGCAGTCTCCAGATGATGTCCTCTGTTACAAGCATTTGACAGTTTGATCCGAGGTCAATACAAATCACTGGAAAACGAAATTGCAGGTCTTTAAAATATACGGCATTTCATGAAGCCCCTTATAGTTAATATTTATGAAAAAATGAATCACTAGGTGTGGACCTGTCAGCTGACAGCTGAAGAAAGTTTTGAAATTTATTTTTTTAAGTTCCAGTGCCGAATTAGACTATTTCCTCTGAAATGTTTGTCCTTGTTATAAGTTGACCAAAATTCTCTTTGTGAGTTTTTGGTTTTAATTACTCCTAGATAATATGGGCCTTCCAATGTCCTTTTAAAAATTTTTAAATTTGGGGCACCTGGGTGGCTCAGTGGTTGAGCATCTGCCTTTGGCTCAGGTCGTGATCCTGGGCCATATTCTACTTAGAATATGGTTTAGGAGCCCAAGGATAGAAAATGAAATCAACATTCTGCCAGCCATTATATTAGACTGAGTCCACAGGACTGAGATTACTTTTTGATTAGTTTCTTCCAAGTGTCAATGAGTTGTAGTTTATACTGATAAGAATGAATTATATGTGAATTTTATATTATGTGTGAGCCATTGCAACTTAGGCTGTTTTTTTTTTTTTTTTTTTAGGCTGTTTTTATATGTGTTACAGACTACTGTAAATAAGAAGGGTAAAAGAAACCATAATGAGGCTGATCATGAACTGAGGGACATATCTTTGTAGGGCCTGGAAGTAACTGTACAGATTAGTTAACCAAGAGTGTGCAGTTCTTGTAATGGCGTATTTCTTTTACAATAGAGACTTTGGCATACTAGCTAGTCCTGCACATAGCTAGGAAAACAAGTTTAGGCTAGAACACCGTATTCCAGAAAATCCATGCATCACCTTTATTATCTTTGCTCCCAAACAAAAGCAATATATGCAAGGAATTTTGAAGAAATGTGGAATCTTGAGCTCTGTAAGAGAAACTCTGGCAACTAATTTGTTAAAAAAAAAGTGGGGGGGTGGGATCCCTGGGTGGCTCAGCGGTTTAGTGCCTGCCTTTGGCCCAGAGTGCAATCCTGGAGTCCTGGGATCGAGTCCCCTATCAGGCTCCTGGCATGGAGCCTGCTTCTCCGTCCCCCTGTGTCTCTGCCTCTCTCTCTCTCTCTCTCTCTCTCTCTCTCTCTCTGTCTATCATAAATAAATAAATAAATCTTAAAAAAAAGGGGGGGACTGATTAAAAACTTAATGAAATAATTTATATTATAGTTTAAAATATGTATTAAAGATATTAATTTTAAGAATTTTTTTAAGCCAGATTAAGAATGCAGTGTCTATTATTTTGTTTAAAATGATTCATAGTAATGATCAAAGCCTGTGACATTTTATTAATATTCTTTCAAAAACTTTTTAAAACAAATTTATGTATGCGTATATGTTTTACATATTTATATATTTATTTTTATTGAAGTATAGTTGATACACAATGTTAGTTTTGTCTGTACCAAGATCGTGATTCTGTAAGTCTATATATATAGATTGTGCTATTCCAACCACAGATATAGCTACCATCTGTCACCATACAACGAACGCTATAACAATAACATTGACTATGTTCCCTATGCTGTGCCTTTCATCCCCATTACTTATTCTTTCCATAACTTGAAGCCTATATCTCCTATTCCCTTTCACCCATTTTGCCCATCCTCCCTTACTTGTGGTGGCCAGCACTTTGTTCTCTGTATCTGTGGGTCTGGTTCTGCTTTTGGTTTGTTTATTCATTTGTTTTGTTTTTTAGATACCACATAGAAGTGAAATCATATGGTATTTGTCCTCTCCGACTTAAACCTTCTTAATAATTCTAGGTCTTTAGTTTATAAATTTCTTTTTCTTTGCATTGGAAACGACGTTAGTGACTTTACTCTTTGTAGATTTCTGTCTCCATATTTTTTAAGGTAAATTAAAGTGATTTTATTTGTCTTGAGAACTGTAGTTTATCCCTTCCTTGCCTCATGCCAGTCCTTCTTTATTTCAGTAAACACTTCTATAGTCACCTTCACTTTTATACTTATGCAACTGAACTCTATTTACATAGAATTTACTACCTTTGAGGTCTATAAATTGTGTAATTTAATAGCTTAGTTGGCATTGACTTTTCTATTAAGTTTTTACATTTAGCTGATATTAGTTAAGGTAGATAGTTAAATTTACAAATACTTACTCTTGAGTAGAATACTCATGATTCAGTTTTTTGGGGGGTACTGTTTATAATTTTACTTTCTAAAACAGGTTTTCTGTACATAGCAATTTTAGTTTAATGTCACAAATGAAAAGGAGAAGTCGAGTCTGTAATATTTAAATTTATCATTGGGCTGGTCATTTTGGAATTGCAGTCTGAGAAGATCTTTGGGAAACTTGTGGCACAGTCTTAGAAATTCATTAAAAATCAAATCGATTTATGTAGAATTTAGCTTAACACATCAAAATAAATAAAATCATATCAATCTATTTACTTTTCATTTATCTTAGGACATAGATTAAAGATAATTTTAGTTCTTTAGCAAGTCTGAAGATTAAAAATAGGTTTATAAAATGACTTTTCAATTTTTATTCTTGCAGAAGATCAACCAAGATCCATTTTGTTATTGTTTTATAGCTTTGACCCACTTCTGGCCAATGATATATATATGATGGTAGCTGTGAATTTATGTGCTACAACTGCATGTATTGACATAGTTTACAGTGTAAAACTACATATTTCTAAATTTAGAATTGGCATAATTCATCTGGATAATTATTAGCCTTTATAAGCATACTTTTATTGTGCTTTAAGTCAGAAAACAGCTATTTTGAAAGCCTAAGCTTTTTTAACATATGGCTTCAATTTGCATTTTAATCAGAATATGGAAGTCATTACTCTGACATCTGAAACTGAGGTAGCAATAAAAAATTATCACTAACAGGACAGCAGACACAATTTATTTTGTGTTTATTACTGGGTGGCCTTTTTGAAACTTTCACGAACTAATTGATTCCAGATATTAGAAAATTATCATTAAACTATGACATTTATTTTGGATGCATTTAAGTTGAACTGTCTTAATAAGATTGATATAAATTAATGATTTGTATCTATTAATATTTATAGTATATGTGCACAAACACACATATTCACATATATTCATATGTATGTGTATGAAGTATAGACCAAGAACCAAAATGATTCATTTGAAAAATGCTAAATGGCTTAATTATATTTAATATGTCGGAAGTGGGAATGTTCATGAAAAAGAATTTCAGGTTTTATTCTAAGTATTTTCCAGTCTTATTGTGGGGATATATTATTTTTATAATACAATAATTTGCAACATGAGATGATATTTAATTAATCTCTAAATTTTATTTTAAAATATGCAATCATAATTGTTTAAAACACTGTTAAAAATTATTGAAACTAACTTCTTAATGGAGAACATACTTAAATGTACAATGTTCTGTGGTTTAGAATGTTATCTTTCATCTTAAAATTTTAAGATAATCTTTACACTTAGCAAATATATTTTAACTTCTAATATATTCCATATGTTGGGTGAAGTGTTGGGGAAAACAATGACTAATAAAACATAGTTCTTGTCCTTGAGAAACTCGAGGTATAATGAAGTGGAAGCCTGGCAAATAGATAACCTTACAGTATGATATGCTAAATATTATGTTAGTGATGTGGAGAAAAGACAAAACAGTTTGCCAGGAAATGTAAGGAAGGGTTTTATGGAGGAGGCTGCATTGAAGGATAAGTGTGAATTTTCCAGGTAGATAAGCAAGGCAAAGGGAATTCTCAGCTGAAGGGGCATTGTGTGCATAAAAATGAAGGTTTAAATTGGGCTAGTATATTTAGTCATTGTTTGTTAAAATGTTCATTCAACCTAATATTTATTGTGTACTTATGTACAGGCACCGTGTTGAGTGCTGTGTATATCATAGTGCTTCTATTATAAAATTCAGTTTAGTGTGGAAGGAGAATAAACAAGTAATTAAAATCATGATGCATATTATAAAGAGGGAGGCGTAGGGTGTTATAGGTGTATATATAACAATGTTAAATATAGGAGAAGCATTTGGAATACTGAGGAGTGGTATAAAATGGGACTGAATGGGAGTTAGAGTCTAATTTTGAAGAATGTTATATACTAAGCATAGGAGTATATGTAATATCTTATTAAACATTAACTAGAAATTTCACAGCATGATCAAACTTTGTATTTTATGTCATTCTGAATTCTTTTATGGATGGCATGTACTAGGGATAGATGGCCAGTTGAGAGATTTTTAAAACATTTAGTCAAAAAGAGTTTTAATTGCTTAGAATTAGCATTTAGACTGGAAAGAGAAGACTAGGGTGTCAGTCTGTATCTGAGTTTTTAAATCATTTTTCCAATTCCATTTGATACTATTTTCAGGAGACCTCTACTGAATGTTTTCTGCCTATCTTGTGATGTATAATAAAGCAAATTGAGTCTTATTTCACATCCTTCCACCATACTTAGCTTCTCCATAACAACTAATGTCTTTTAACTTATTTTACAAAATAGCACATATCAGACTATTCTGGACTAGCACCTTGGTGTTTTGCTAGTCTTTTGCCAAGTCCTGGTTTATATTAAAACTTTAAACCCTTTTTGTACGATAAAAATCCCTGGGTCTTTTGTTTGTTCATTTAGGTTCTTCTTCTTCTTCTTCTTCTTCTTTTTTTTTTTTAAGATCATATTTATTAATGAGAGAGAGAGAAAGAGAGAGAGAGAGAGAGGCAGAGACACAGGCAGAGGGGAGACGCAGGCTCCATGCAGGGAGCCTGACGTGGGACTCGATCCCGGGTCAGGGAGCCTGAGGTGGGACTCTATCCCGGGTCTCCATGATCAGGCCCTGGGCCAAAAGTGGTGCTAAACCGCTGAGCCACCTGGGCTGCCCTTCACTTAGGTTTTCAGTCTATCCAGCTACTTACTTACTTAGTCATCTTTTACTGGTACACATTTGTTTTAGAACTTTACTACTTGTGTCTCAGGCATTAATGCTTATGGTCAGGGATTGGCAAACTTTGCATATGGAGCCAGAGAGTAAATATTTCTGACTTTCTGGGCCATATGGTCTCTGTGGTAACTGTTCAGCTTTGTCAATATAGGACAAAAGCACCCATAGGCAATATGTAAACCAATGTGTGTGGTGGTGCTCTAATAAAAGTTACTTAAGGACACTGAAATTTGAATTTTTACAATTTTTGCATGTCAGGAAATACTATTGATGAGAAAACCCCCTATTTTAATTAGTTTCCTTGGACTGCTATAACAAATTACCACAAACTGGGTGGCTTAAGACAATAGTTTTCACGCAGTTCTGGAGACTAGAAACTTGAAATTAAGGTGTTGGAAAACTCTGAAGTCTTTAGGGAAGAATCTTTCCTTATCTCTTCCAGCTTCAGGTCGTTCCTGGTAATTCTTGTCACACCTTAGTTTAACAGACATTTCAGTTGCTTCTATTGTCAAATGGCTTTCATCCCTGTATGTGTGTTTCTGTTTCCAAATCTCTGTTTTCTTTCTCTTACCACTAGGCACTGGATTTTGGGCTCACCCTAATCCAGTTTGACTTTGCTTTGATTACATCTGTAATGGCCTTTTCTCAAAATATGGTTGCATTCACAAGTATCAATGCTTATGATTTCAACATACATTTTTGTGGGACAATAATCAACTCATGTCTCTGTTTAAAAATATAAAAAACTTTCTTAGGTTGTGGGCCATACAAAACAGGTGGTATGGTGGATTTGCCCCCTGGCTATATTTGTTAACCTCTGCTCTAGCCAGGGTTGGCTTTTCATTTATGCTCTGGTTAAAGATTTTATTCTTACTGGGAAACAAGGTGAAGATTAACATTTATTGAGCTCCTACTACCTCCCAGACATTTTGCTGAGTGTTTTGACATCTTTTATCTTGTTTAATCTTCAGACAATCCTGTAAGGCAAATGTTATTCTTATCAACAGCAGGACAGGAAATGGACTGAGAACATTGTTAAATTACTTGTTCAAGCTCACAACACATAGGTAGCAAATAGTCTGGGATTTGAATCTGCATCTGAAAGTGAGTGACACTAATACTTTTTCTCTTCCTACTGTATCACTATAGTTCATATGCATGCAGTGACTTCATACTACTCCTTGGAATTGATCCCAAACCCGTAATCTCCTTTAGCCCTTCACTAGGATGGTTGCACATTCACAGTGTTTCGTATATATCTATTATATTTGCTTTGGTCTTACATAACCGAAAACAATTCAGTTAGTTAAAGACAAAAATAGGGGTTCAGGGAAGGACATGGAGATTGCTCACAGAATTGAGGGAAGTACTAAACAATCAAGTCTCACGGCAGCTACAGAGAACTCAGCGGTAGGCCCTTTATAAAATATGACACTATAAAGTCAAATGAATCACTGTATAGTGATTCAGCTCTACTGTCCCTACCTCTTCCGTTTGTCCTTCATCTTTACCTAGAAATTGCAAATCCTTTTGGGGTGAATCTGACCGGCCTAGTTTGGGTATAGTATATCTGATCCTGGATCAAATGACCATAACAGGATGGGGGAGTTTGTCAGTTTTGTCAATGACATCTTTTGTATTGTACACATTCATGGGGCTTTTTCGAGGGATAGAGAGTCAAATAGAATAATCCCCATGTAATACATGTTATATGTCATTGTTACTTCTAGATTATGTATCCAAGACAGTGACACATCTCAATTTAGAAATCTTTCCTCTAGAGCAGGTTGTATTCTCCTGTGTTCTCCTATGGAATTTAGTTTGTGATTCTGAAGTAGCAGTGTCTTTTCCTTGCATGTTCCCTCCTTCTCTGCCTTCTTTCTTCTTCCTTCCTTTCTCTTTTCCTCTTCTGCTTCTCTTCTCTATTTTTCCCCCTGGTAAGCTCTTCCAGAGCTGAGATTTTCTTTTAGTCACAGTTGTATTCTAATGAGCCAGATCTTGAGATAGTCTTTTGAAAGAATCTTCAGGGAGAGTGAACAGGAAGTAAGTAGGTCCCTGGATGGGAGTAACTGTGGTACATTTGATTTGTAGCCCAGATGACTGTTATGGCTGGACGAGGTGGTGTGAGCCAAGTTGGAAAAGTAGGCAAAGCACAGTCCAATTTTAGGGCCTGGTTGGCCACATTTTATGTTTCATAGAAAGCCATCGAAGACTTCTCAGGAAAAGAGTGATCTGATGATTTGCCTTTTCCAACAGTTATGCTAGCTGATTTGGGAAGAAATAATTGTAGCAGAGATGGACAACAGTATTGGAAGACTTGGGGCCAGCTCTCAGGCTGTCACAGCAGATTTTAAGCTAACTTGTTTTACTTTTTTACCAAAGTAAAATTTGTAATAAGCATATGGAACATATACCTCTGTGTTGTTCTCACCCACCCTGTCTCCTATATTGACTGTTTTCAACAATGATATGAAGAAATGGTATGCATGGAGATCTGCTGTGAGGCACACTCCTAGAACTTTTTACTTGTTCTAGAGAAAATATTCTGGTTATCTCTTTAAAAAACATAACTTTCCTTGACTTGCATCCTGAAATGCTTTCTCTGAGTGGAAGACAAAGGGGTGAATTATAGCTAGCATGACATTAATTACCCATAATCTTGGGAATATCCATGGGAATGTTAAGTCAGCCATCTTAGAAGTCATGATGCAAAAAAGGTTGGAACCCCTGTTCCAGATGAAAGGTAACCATTTTATTTTATGTATTAATCTTTTTATTTTATTTCAGTTAGAAATTATCATTTAAATTAGAATACTTATATGAAAGTGACTTGTTAATTTTAAAGTCCTGTGCAAATACAGAGAATTTTAATTCATAGGATCAATATGTATCTTTATTGATTGCTTTGAAGAGTAAGTATTATTCATATCCTTATCACTAGGCTTTTGAAACTTAGTTTTTCTAACTGTCCCTTTGGAATCTGGACTTACTGTGCTTAATGTTCATAGATGTATATTTTTACATTTATGGTAGCATTGGAAATTTTTATCTTAATTTTATTTAACTTTTATCAAATATTTTAAAATATTTTACTTAATAGTTGTTGATAATTAATTATCCTTTCACTAAAAATGAAAATTTAAATGACCATAATTAAAGTAGTTACATTATTTAACTTTATAGCAAAAAATTAGTATAGTGTATTCTTCAGCTTTTTTTTTTAAAGAAGGAAATTTAGTTCTTGCTAACAGGATTAAATAGATTTGGAAGTGCTTTGGCTTTTTCTTTTTCTTTATTCATATAGCATACTGCGTATATACATATATACACACTTGGAGAAAGGGCCTCATTGATTGTACTATTAGGAATCTGATGTTTTTAAAAAGACATGTTTTCCATTTTTGGTGTTAAAAATTGAAGTCCCTATGAGGTATAGCCTGTGCATATTTGGAAGTCCTGGAAAGGAAGCATTACATTTAAAGAAGGCTGGTTTTAATTACTAAATAGGCATATATACTGTATGTGTTTATAAAATTTATGTTTGTATTCTGACTTCTTATTAGAGTAATTTATGATGGAAATAAAAGTCAACAGGAGAGGCAAACTAGTACAGGAAATGGTGAGAAATTGTGGAATTAGGGGGAATGATTAAGAATTGGGATCTATTACATTCTTATTAAGAACACACATACAAGTGTAGATAAAAAAGGCTAAGTTCATTTACAATATATTTATTAACAGCCTGAGCCTAGTAGAAAGTAACATTGAGTAATTTTGGATTTTTTCCAACTCCTGTTTACTTTGTTAAAGCCATAACAAGGTAATCTGGTTCCTTTCGACTTAAATAAGACAAAGAATTCAATATTGAGGCACTGTTTATAGGTTGTTAAATATTTTAGTTTGGTGTGTGAGGATAATGTTTAGCATTGTATTCAATTAGTGTGAACTAACTAGTTGAAGTGCCAGATTCTTAAATATCTTACTTCAATTAATACAAAATACTAAGGGCTCCATTCATTCCAAGTTACTTGCTCCAGGGGTGCCAGCCACACAGTCTCCATAAGCAGGCTTTTCTGGGGACTAATCAAGACTCATGGCCTCCAGGTTTTGGGGCACTGGCATTTCAGTATCTGAAACGTCACTTTTTCTCTTTATGAGCTTCTCTGTTTTTATCCTCTGTTCTTTCTCCCATTTTAAGTTATGCATGGAATCAAACATGTATGATACACTAATATAGTTAGGAATGAGTATAATTTAGTAAAGCACACGAGAATGTTATAACAATAAATAAACCCAAAGGCAACTTTATGTCAATTTAGGATATAGGTCTTCAGTAGGTGAAATTTTCAGACAGCGTAATGTTGTTCTTTTCTACTGATGTTAGGGCCAGATGGTGGTAAAATGGCGAAGTAGACAAATTTTTTGTTTGCTACTCTCCCACCTTCTTTTTCAGCATCTCTGTTCCTATTTCTGTTTTTCTTCAGGTATCTGTCCTTGTCAGCTAATTTTTTATGTTTCCTGTGTCCAGAGATATTTGCAACTTAACGCAAATATTTGTTAACGAATGAAAAATCCTGAATGTCCAACAGAATACAATAATGCAAATGTGGTTTCAGGCACTGTGAGAGGAAATGAAGATCTGTTTTGGAGGTGAGAGGGACTTTCGACATCTCTTAAATCTCTGTAGGCAAATAAGTGCTGTATTTGATCAATGCTGGATCTAGAATCTCACTTTGGCTTTATTGTGTCTAGTCTCAGTTATTCTTTGAATGGGTTACATAGATGCATCTCCATTATCAGTTGTTATCAAAGATTGCTCTAGATATAGTTGTACAGTCTAGTAAAACTCTTGGCTTCTAACCTTTTATATAATGACCTGTTAAGAATAGTAGAGCTGGAAAATAAAACCATAGCCTCTCTACACTTTGACAGCACCTTTCTTCTTAGTCCTAATTATGCGTGTGTGTGCATGCATGTTAGCATGCATGAGTGCATGTTGGCATATTTGTGTATACATACTTCCTCCAGACCTTCTGCTCTGCTGACTCTAGATCTTTGCTCCAGCTGTTTCAACTCTCTGAATGTTCTTTTTTTTTTCTTGTAGGTTTTTGTTATTTGTAATAAGACAGTTTTTAGCAGAGCAAGTATCTATGATTTTTTTGCTACTGAGAGAAAGCTAAGAAAATGCTTTTGATTACTTAGTTACTATCGCATGGTACATTATGTAGGTAATCAGTAACCATTTATTGAAGAAATGAATTATTTTACTTTGGAAATTTCTTTAGATGTTTCAGGATAGTTGATAAACTTTATTTTGTTAACCCTGAGAAAAAAATTACTAGGAAATAATAAGAACTGCTCTCTGTTGCTGGTGGGGTGCAAATTGTTAGTACAACCACTTTGGAAAACAGTTTTGTACTGTTAAATAAACTTGAACATACACATATTCTACAACTCATCAATTCATCCTTAAGAATGGACTAGAGAGATTTTTACTTGTGTGTACCAGGAGAAACCAAAAAGAATGTTTGGAGCAGCATGTTCATACTTATAAAAACTCTGTTAAACTTGGGGATCCACCAGCAGTTGTATAGATAAATAAATTGTATATTCATATCCTGGAATACTAAATGGCATAGAAGCTTTAAGTTGGTTCTGAGAAACTCCAATTAATTATTTCTTCCAAAAAAAAATTATTTCTTCCAAATACTCATGCTGTTTCCTATTTGGAAATTAAGTTGCCTTAAGTTTGGTTTTCTTAGTATTACAGTTTAACATTGTTAATGCCTGAGGCCTTTTTTACATCTTACTTTCTGGTTTTGTAATTTATAACTTCTACTTTCCTTTAAAAAAAAAAAAATCCAAAACCTTATTAGTGGTATGGCCATAGTTGAACAGCAAAGTTTGTACCATTAGGAGAGTTTAGTTTTTGTTTTGCATGCTTTTTACTCTTAAATAGTCATAAATAGTAGAAAACTGTTTATATTCTTTCTTTGGAAAAACTGAGCCCCAACTTAATAAAATATAAATATTTGGGAAACTATTTCATAATTCTCCAGACATCTAGGACCCCAAATATTTAAGAAGTGATAAAGATAAAGATTTTATCTTAACAAATTCTGAGGCAAGTTCTTCACTGGGCTAGATTTATTTGGATACAAGTAGCTGGATACCAAACTACAAGAGAATTAAAATGTAAGTATATTTATTTTTTAAAGGAAATTTCAGGGAGTCTGAAGAATAGGATAGTTCCAGGATTCTGTGATGTCATCAAGAACTCAGGCTATTTAGATCTTTCTGTTTTGCTATCTTTGGTTCATTGGCTTTTTGCTTTTGTACTTTTGTGCAGTAAAGTCCATGATGATGATGATAGTCATGGTGGTGAAGGACATACAATTATTATTCCTATTTTTTGGGGGAGGACTTGGGTAAACGGGTTGGAAATTGGGACACAACTCCTTGGAAGTAATGATCTGTTGATATTTTGCAAATTGTCTGACTGAAGTCCTGACATCATGGAAAAGGAAGGCCTTCCATATTCACACATTTACTTTTTCTCTTTTTGCTCCTTCTTTCCTTATAGTTCTTTTCATGGCCTGTAGAATTAGACTGTGCATCTGGGTATTACGATCATTGTTAATGACTCTGGGTATTCTAATATGGAATGAATAGCTGTTAGATGTTTTTAATGAGTTACATTCAGATTGTCTTCTAACTTAACCCATTTTTTTTTTTTTTTGGTATTTGTTAAATTAATTTGGTTGTATAAAGGGTGCTATTTCTAATCTTTGTGTTTTGTTAGAGTTTTTATTTTATTTTTTAGCTTTGATATATGACCTTCCATTTTCTTCTGTCTTTTTAGGTTGTACATATATACTTTTTAAAAGTAGACTTAATTTTCAGAGTATTTTTAGATTTATAGGAAAAGTGAACAGGAAGTACGGATAGTTGCCATAATCTCCCCTTTCCTTTTTCCTATTAACATCTTGGGTAAGTGTGGCACAATTGTTACAACTGATGAACCTCTAATGATAAATTACTATTAACTAAAACAGTAAAACCTATGGCTTACAGTAGGGTATACACTTTGTATTTTACAGTTCCATGGATTTTGTTGAATGCATCGTATGATGTATCCACCATTACAATATCACAGAGGATAGTTTCACTGTCTTAAAAGTCCCGTGTTCTACGTGTTCTTCAATCCTTGGCAACCACTGATCTTTTCACTGTCCTTACAGTTTTGCCATTTCTAGAATGGAACAGTTGTTGTTCAGTGATTTTAGCCACTATTAGAATGTCATCTGAAAAAAAAAAAGAAAACTTACCTCTTCCTTTCTAATGTGGATGCCTTTTATTTCCTTTCCTTGCATTATTGCACTGGCTCGGATTTGCACTACAATACTGAATGGCAATTGAGCTGATGTCTGCCTTATTCCTGATTTAGGAGAAATATATTCAGTTTTTTCACCTTTAAATATGTTAGCTATAGCTATTTTAGATGCCCTTTTTCCATTTGAGGAAATTCCCTTTTCTTTCTAGTTTTTAAGCAAGTTTTTTATCAGGAATGAATGTTTGATTATGTCAGATGTCTTTCCCATATCTATAGAGATGATCAGTGATTGTCTTTTTCAGTTTAGTATGGTGAATTACACTGCTTGGTGTTTGAGTGTTAAATAAACCTTGCATCCTGGAATAAGCTCCACTTGATGTGTTATTCCTTTTGTAGATTGTTGGATTCAATCTATTCAAATTTTGTTAAGCATATTTATATTTATGTTTATGGGGCATATTTGGTCTACAGTTTCCTTGTAATACCTTTGTTTAGTTTTGCTGTTAGGGTAACACTGCCCTTTTTTGAGTTAAGAAGCATTGCATTCCTCCCTTTTCAAATTTCTGGAAAGGTATGTATAGAATTTGAATTAGTTTCTTCTTAAATGTTGGTATAAATTTACCAATGAAGCCATCTGGACCAGGAATTTCCTTTGTGGGAAAATACATAACTACTTTTTCAATTTCTTGTATAAACATTGGGCTACTTAGGCTGTATTTCTTTCTGTGTGAGCTTTGGTAGTTGTGTCTTCCAAACAGTTTGTCCATTTCATTTATGTTGTTAAATTAATTGGTATAAAATTGTTTATATATTCCCTTATTATCCTTTTAACTTCTGAGAAAGTTATAATATGACTTTAGTCTTGATAATGGTAATTTGTGCTCTCTCTCTCTCTCTCTTTTTTTTTTCCCTCCAAATTATAGTCTGTGTTGGGAAATGTTTTGTATGGGTCTGAAGAGAATGCTTGTTCTGCTTTTTTTTAGTGTAGAGCTCTATAAAAATCAGTTAATTGACAGTATTCTTCCAGGGTCATATCTTTATTGATTTTCTCTCTACTTCTCCATCAGTTATTGAAGGGGATTGTATTTCTGACTGTAGTTGTGGATTTGTCTTATCTGCCCATGTAGTTATCTATATTTTTGACTTGTGTATTTTGAATCTCTCTTTTTAGATTCATAAACATGTAAGTTTGTTACTTCTTCTTGATTAATAGGATTTTTTATTATTAGGAAATGACTTTATCTCTGGTGTTGTATGCCTATTTCTAAAAAAAAAAATCACTGTCAAAGAGGAATGGGATTAACATTGTTGATTTAGTTAAGCCAGAGTTTTATTAAAAAAAAAAAAAAAAAGTGTAAACCTAAAGAAAATCAGCATTTGGGGCATTTGGTTGAGTGTCTGACTCTTGATCTCAGCTCGAGTCTTGATCTCAGGGTCATGAGTTCAAGCTTTACTCTGGGCTCCAGGCTGGGCATGGAGCTTACTTAAAAGAAAAAAGGGGTGCCTGTGTGGCTTAGTTGATTAAGGTTCTAACTCTGGATTTTAGCTCAGGTCTTGATCTCAGGGTCATGAGATCAAGCCTGGCACCAGGCTCCACTCAGGCTTCACTCAGGCTCCACTTGCAGCTCTGCTTCTGGCTCCCTGTGGGGCCCTGTGTGTGTAGGGGGGTCTGCATTGAGCTTTTTTTTTTTTTTTACATTTTTTAAAATTTATTTTTTTTCATTTTTTAAAATTTAAATTCAATTTGTCAACATATAACACCCAGTGCTCATCCGATCAAGTGCCCACCTCACTGCCCATCCCCCAGTTCCCCATCCCCCTACCCACCTCCCCTGCATTAAGCTTTACACTGGGCCTGGAGCCTGTTTAAGATTCTGTCCCCTTCGCCCTTATGCAGGTTCTCTCTCTCTCTCTTTCCCCCATCTAAAAAAAAAAAAAAAAAAAAAAAAAATCAGCATTTGTTAGAACAGAGGAAAGAAGCAAATAAAAGGAGAGGGATGTTGTATAGTTGTCTAATAATTATTTATTACATATACTAAACTTGCCTACTTAAATCTATTTTATATGCTAATTAAATGAAAGGTGAAATTTAGATGTAATTTGAAGTGAAATAGACTCTCAGTTATTATAATATTTGCTATTATCACCCATTTTGTGGTTAAGAACACTAAAGACTGGCTCAACTCTGTTTTTTTTTTTTTAAGATTTTATTTACTTATTCATGAGAGAGAGAGAAGCAGAGACACAGGCAGAGGGAGAAGCAGGCTCCATGCAGGGAGCCTGACATGGGACTCCATCCCAGGTCTCCAGGATCACACCTTGGGCTGAAGGCGGCGCTAAACCACTGAGCCGCTTGGGCTGCCCAACTCTATTGTTTTGAAACAGAATAGAAGTCCAACTCTAAACTTCAGTATTTGGGTTTTTATTTGTTTGTTTATTATCCTTTGTTTTGATTCTAAGAAGATAACATTGTGGTGGGAAAAACCCATGCTTTACATAAGTTTTATTATGTTCAAAGAGAAAAAGCAGAACATAATGTATTACGTTATTTCATCATGTCATATTGGATAGAACATGACAGAACATATATTTACAAAAATACACTCTTTTTTAGAGCCAGATGACTGCTATCGATTTGGAAACAAACCATCTGCTTATTGTTTAAATTCCTGGATAACTTACCAACCCACATCTATAAACAGAAGTAACATTCTTCATAACCTTAGAACCATTGCGAAGGTCCATTGTCTCCATATGTAATGCATATTTCCTGTGTACTGAATGGAAACAGATTATGACATGTATGATGTCTAAAAAGATCAAGTTGATTTCACTAACATGAAAGGCTAATGAGTTATACTTTCAGCATTTAAAATTATTATAATACAGTTTAGGACATATTTGTTCACACTTTGATAAATCATATATCCCCCCCAAACTATCAGTAAATAAGCTCTTACTCATTAGCTGTTTATTCTTGCATTTATTGAACATTTATTGAGTGTTTCTCAAGTACTTAGTGCTAGAGGTTTAGTGATGAGTGAAATAAAACCTACAGACTAGTGAGAATTTTAGATGAATAGGTAATTCCTATAAGAAGTATACAATAACAATTATTTTAAGTATAATACTAAAATAACTATTATTTATGTTAAGTATTATACATTGTTGAAAGAACAGAAAAAAATCAGAGGTTACTCAAGTTTCTGACTAGCAAATGGTGGGTGGAAACACAGGTACATGAACACTCACCTGCAAGTGAAGATGAGATTGGTGATGTTCATTTGTTGATTGCTCAGTTTTTATATGTACTTAGTTAGGTACACCATTATTGGTGGTATGTGTAGAATTTTGCACGGAATGCAGAATTTTCGTAAAAATTTACTATTGGTTCCCTCAGCCTTCCTATGAATGTGACATGCAGACTCTTAGTCTTATTTGCCCTAGATTATTCATGTCTTGAGTTTACTTTGGCAATAGTGTTATCATCAGTTTTCTTCTGCTTTGGTCACCCTTTACCTCTGCCCTCAGTTTGTATATATTTAAGATGAAATCTGTATCTAAAGCATATAAATGCACTATCAAAAAATAATTTCCATCAAGGTAGTATCCAGGTTTTTCCTAATGATTGATCAGAATTAAATTACCAATTAGTTGAGAACAGCTTTGGGGAGGGAAGCAGGTGTGCCTTCTTTTTTAAAAACAGCTTTTTATTTAATGAACTTCACCTGTTTTAAGTACAAGGTTTGATGAGTTTTGATAGATGTTTATAGTCATGTGACTACAACCATGATTAAGATATAGAATGGTTCTCTCTTCCCTAAAAACTTCCTTTGCAGTGAGTTACCTCCTCCCCAGGTCCCAGGCCCCAAGCAATCACTAATCTGCTCTTTGTCACTATAATTTTGGCTTTTCTACAATTCATCTAAATGGACACATGTTTTCATTTCTCTTGGGTAGATACGGAGGGATAGAATTGCTGGGTCTTATGGTAAATGTGTGTTTAACTTTATAGGAAACTGCCCAGCCGTTTTTTAAAGTGATGATACCATTTGTATTTCTACCAGTAATGTGAGAGTTCCAGTAGCTCCGTATTCCCACTGTAACTTGGTATTGTCATTCTTTTTACTTTTAGTCATCTGGTGCATATGCTGTGATACCTCATTGTAGTTTTAGTTTGCATTTCCCTAAGGATTATGATGTTGAACATTTTTTTTATTGGCTTTTTGCCCATTCACATATATATATGTCTGTGTGTGCATGTATTATGTATATGTGTGTATATCTTTTTTCTTTTTTGATGATAATCTTTTGATCATTTAACATTTTTTGGTTGTGTCTTGTTTCTGAGTTGTAAGTTATATATTCTGAATGAAGTGCTTTGCTTTATTAAATATATATATGCAGATATTTTATGTGATTCTGTGGTTTGCTTTTTCATTTTCTTTTTAAAGATTTTATTTACTTATTTGTGAGAGAAACAGAGAGGCAGAGACATAGGCAGAGGGAGAAGCAACCCCGGGATCATGCCCTGAGTTGAAGGCAGACGCTCAACCACTGAGCCACCCAGGTGTCCCACTTTTTCATTTTCTCAGTCCAGTTTTCAAAGAGCAAAAGGCTTTTAATTTTGATGAAGCATGATTTATCAGTGTATCATTATCTGATGCTGATTAACAAACCACTTAAAATTTAGTGGCTAAAAATGATAGTGGTATTTATTTTTCATGAATCTGCAGTTTGGAAAGGGCTCACCCAGAATAGAATAATTTCTGCTCTACTGGACGTGGCTGGTGCAACTTAAAAGCTAAGGGCTGGAGTCATCTAAAGATTGACACACGAATGACATCTGGGCTTGGAGTACTTGAAGAGCCATATGTCAAAGTAGCTAGGACAGCTCTATTTCTATATAGTTTTTCTAGTATCATAGCTTCAAGGTATTTGGACTTTTTTTTTTAAAGATTTTATTTATCATGGGGAGGGGGTGTGCAGAGACATAGGCAGAGGGAGAAGCCGACTCCTCACAGGAGCCTGATATGGGGCTTGATCCCTGGACCCAGGACTTCTTCTACGCTGGCTCAGAGTTCCAAAGGCACATATACAAAGTGAGAACATTATCCCAGAGCCGTTTTGCCTTTTATGATTTAGCCTGAAAATCAGCATCACTTCTACCTCATTAAGTTTTAGTTACAAAGGTATTTATTTTCAAAGGTCCCAGGTCCCAGGGGAGGGAACAAATGAAATATGTAGGAGAATGGATGTCACATTTTAAGAAGCCTGTCCCCTTCTTAAAGGATGTGTAGGATATATATTGGTGTGGCTATCTTTGGACAGTCCAATCTGCCATAATGAGTTTTTTCTTTAATGTTTTATTATTTTTCTTCTTATGCAACTTACTTTTGCTTAAATCAAGTGTTTTCAATTGATTTTTGGTGTTTTCTTTTAGAACTTTTATGGTTTAAGCACCAACATTTAAGTCTGTATTCCATTCTGAATTAGTTTTTGTGTATGGAGTGTGGTTTGGGTCAAGGCTCATCTATTT